>NC_064640.1:42056748-44556748 GCF_023864345.2 Schistocerca serialis cubense | reverse complement strand
CTATATAAATGACCTGGGTGACAATCTGAGCAGTTCTCTTAGGTTGTTCGCAGATGATGCTGTAATTTACCGTCTAGTAAGGTCATCCGAAGACCAGTATCAGTTGCAAAGCGATTTAGAAAAGATTGCTGTATGGTGTGGCAGGTGCCAGTTGACGCTAAATAACGAAAAGTGTGAGGTGATCCACATGAGTTCCAAAAGAAATCCGTTGGAATTCGATTACTCGATAAATAGTACAATTCTCAAGGCTGTCAATTCAACTAAGTACCTGGGTGTTAAAATTACGAACAACTTCAGTTGGAAAGACCACATAGATAATATTGTGGGGAGGGCGAGCCAAAGGTTGCGTTTCATTGGAAAGACACTTAGAAGATGCAACAAGTCCACTAAAGAGACAGCTTACACTATACTCGTTCGTCCTCTGTTGGAACATTGCTGCGCGGTGTGGGATCATTACCAGGTGGGATAGACGGAGGACATAGAAAGGGTGCAAAAATTGCAGCTCGTTTTGTATTATCACGTAATAGGGGAGAGAGTGTGGCAGATATGATACGCGAGTTGGGATGGAAGTCATTAAAGCAAAGACGTTTTTCGTCGCGGCGAGATCTATTTACTAAATTTCAGTCACCAACTTTCTCTTCCGAATGCGAAAATATTTTGTTGAGTCCAATCTACATAGGTAGGAATGATCATCAAAATAAAATAGGAGAAATCAGAGCTCGAACAGAAAGGTTTAGGTGTTCATTTTCCCGCGCGCTGTTCGGGAATGGAATGGTAGAGAGATAGTACGATTGTGGTTCGATGAACCCTCTCCCACGCACTTAAATGCGAATTGCAGAGTAATCATGTAGATGTAGATGTAGATGTAGATGTAGATGTAGATGTAGTGAAGCACTTATGTCGATTATCGAGTCTATAACGTCTGCAGTAGGTAATGTCTTTGAGTTGAGATGTATGCAAATACACTCCTGGAAATTGAAATAAGAACACCGTGAATTCATTGTCCCAGGAAGGGGAAACTTTATTGACACATTCCTGGGGTCAGATAGATCACATGATCACACTGACAGAACCACAGGCACATAGACACAGGCAACAGAGCATGCACAATGTCGGCACTAGTACAGTGTATATCCACCTTTCGCAGCAATGCAGGCTGCTATTCTCCCATGGAGACGATCGTAGAGATGCTGGATGTAGTCCTGTGGAACGGCTTGCCATGCCATTTCCACCTGGCGCCTCAGTTGGACCAGCGTTCGTGCTGGACGTGCAGACCGCGTGAGACGACGCTTCATCCAGTCCCAAACATGCTCAATGGGGGACAGATCCGGAGATCTTGCTGGCCAGGGTAGTTGACTTACACCTTCTAGAGCACGTTGGGTGGCACGGGATACATGCGGACGGGCATTGTCCTGTTGGAACAGCAAGTTCCCTTGCCGGTCTAGGAATGGTAGAACGATGGGTTCGATGACGGTTTGGATGTACCGTGCACTATTCAGTGTCCCCTCGACGATCACCAGTGGTGTACGGCCAGTGTAGGAGATCGCTCCCCACACCATGATGCCGGGTGTTGGCCCTGTGTGCCTCGGTCGTATGCAGTCCTGATTGTGGCGCTCACCTGCACGGCGCCAAACACGCATACGACCATCATTGGCACCAAGGCAGAAGCGACTCTCATCGCTGAAGACGACACGTCTCCATTCGTCCCTCCATTCACGCCTGTCGCGACACCACTGGTGGCGGGCTGCACGATGTTGGGGCGTGAGCGGAAGACGGCCTAACGGTGTACGGGACCGTAGCCCAGCTTCATGGAGACGGTTGCGAATGGTCCTCGCCGATACCCCAGGAGCAACAGTGTCCCTAATTTGCTGGGAAGTGGCGGTGCGGTCCCCTACGGCACTGCGTAGGATCCTACGGTCTTGGCGTGCATCCGTGCGTCGCTGCGGTCCGGTCCCAGGTCGACGGGCACGTGCACCTTCCGCCGACCACTGGCGACAACATCGATGTACTGTGGAGACCTCACGCCCCACGTGTTGAGCAATTCGGCGGTACGTCCACCCGGCCTCCCGCTTGCCCACTATACGCCCTCGCTCAAAGTCCGTCAACTGCACATACGGTTCACGTCCACGCTGTCGCGGCATGCTACCAGTGTTAAAGACTGCGATGGAGCTCCGTATGCCACGGCAAACTGGCTGACACTGACGGCGGCGGCGCACAAATGCTGCGCAGCTAGCGCCATTCGACGGCCAACACCGCGGTTCCTGGTGTGTCCGCTGTGCCATGCGTGTGATCATTGCTTGTACAGCCCTCTCGCAGTGTCCGGAGCAAGTATGGTGGGTCTGACACACCGGTGTCAATGTGTTCTTTTTTCCATTTCCAGGAGTGTACAAGTACAAGGAGGATCAAAAATTTTCCGTTTGAGGGGGTAACTGCAACGCAGCCCGACTCCGATGCGGGTATATATTCGCCGAACTGTAGGCAAGGGGTTAGTGTGGCATTCAAGTCTTTCCGATTTGCCTTCGGTAAATACAGAAATGTGAACAATGTCAACGTTATTACGGAATGCGTCCAAACAGGACCAAAGTGCTGTTATTCTTTTCTTGGTTACCGAAGAACAAACACCCGTAGACAGCCATCGGAGAATGAAGCATATGTATGAAACAGCATGTCTATCAGAAACCACTGTTGTAGAATGGTGCGCCACGGGGTGCCGTTGCTTCATGATAACGAACGTTCCAATTTCGCAAATGTCGTAACGCAGAAGTTAAACCATCTCGACTGGGAGACACTCGAACACCCTCCCTATAGTCCCGATCTCTGTCCATGCGATCATCATGCCTTTTGGTCCCTTAAAAAAAGCGCTGAAGGTTCGACAATTTCTGTCGCACTAGGACGTGCAGAAGGCAGCTGCGGACTTCTTCACGCAGCAGGACACTGTTTTATGAAATAGGTAACTCCAACCTGTTGCGTCTGAGGCATGATTATCTCACTGCTCACGGCGATTTTGCGTGATTGGCATGCCGATTCTGGACTGTACGGCATTCGAGAGGTAACGTTATTGATCGCCCCTCATACTTTTTCTCATTCTGTAATTTGCTATAATCTCGAAATGTGAGGGCGTGCTGAAAAGTAATGCCTTCGAATTTTTTGTGTGAAAACTCTTGGGACTTATTAAATGAAACATATTTATTGACATTTCACCTCTTTATTCTTGATGTCTATATACGTATTTCTCAACATAGTCACCCTGGCGACGAACGCATTTCTCCCAACGACAGACCAGTTTGTTGATACGGTCATTATAGAACATTCCTATTGACAGAGTCACAACCTCACCTCTGGTTGCACCGCCTAATAACTATCAAAGTGAAATCCTCGAATGTCTTGTTTAATTTTTGGAAACAGATGAAAAACGGATGGGCCCAAGTTGGGACTCCATGGAGGACGATCGATGACAGTGAACCCAAGGCGCTGGATTGTTGCAGATGTCGCAGCGCTTGTGTGTAGTCTGGAATTGTCATGCTGAAGGAGAGGGTACTCAATGTGTGGACACTTCGAAACTCAATTACAGCACACAGCTTGTAAAGCACCGACAGAGTTACATTACATGCCGCCGTGTTAAAAGCTGCAATTCGGAGCCCTCTAGCGGTAGAGAGCTGAAAATATGTAGACATGAATAATAAGGATACAGAATGACCCCTTTTTTTATTTAAAAAGCTTTCAGAGTTTTCACATAAAACATTCGAAGACAATAGTTCTCATAACGTCCTCGTATTTTTTACTGTCATTTCTGAAGCTACATCATGTTATGAACTAAATTGTAATATGTAACTACACCATGCTTAATGCCAAGAAATACGTTTAACAGATTACAAGAGAGTTGCATTGATGATAAATACAATTGTTCTTCATCTCAGTACGGCGGGCTGCTGGGGGCGAGGGGGTTGTGTCTACTGTGGGTGATCGCTGGATACAGCCATGGGCTGAGGCTATATTTTAGATTGAATAAGTTCCACTTGGGGCGGCCGTCCTTTCTTCTTCTCCTGTTTAGTTGACTATACATGCTTTTGTGTTTGTGAAGGAGCGTCGCCTGAAGGTGGTTAGTGACCACACAAAGCACATCAGAACAGCTGGCCATTTGAAAGAAACCTGTGTCCTCCCCATTGGTGGATGGATGGAGAAAGGGAGGGAGGGAAGGTATGAGGGGAGGTAACAGTGCCTCGATTTTCGGCAGTTTGTGCATATCGATGAGAACTCACGTTCAACCACCGCCCCCTCTACAGAGTTTTACAACGACGATATTCTCCAGTACATGTGTTGCATTATGACCTGATCATCGCTAGAGCTGGTTTTTCATTACAATTTCGAAGTGTAATTGGAACTGTGATGCATTTTTTCCATCAGTTGTGGTAGCATCTACTTACAAATATGTGTCAGATTTGTTAAACCTCTTACCAAAATTATGAGGGAAATTTCGCATTTTCTTGACAATTTCTTTGTCGCAGGGCTGTGTTGACGTCCCACCCCACCCCCACCCAGGAATTGGTGGGAAATTAAAAATGACGGTACCCTTTCTGGAACTTGAACACTGTTCCTTCTAAGTGGAAAGCCCAAGTGCACCCTCTAACACAATTATACCACCAGAGGCACACAGAATTGACCGGAAATTAAAAATAGTTGTGCCCTTTCTGGGACTCGAACCCTGGCTCTACTGAATGGAAAGCCCAAGTACACCCCCGAACAATTGGAAACTGTCCAGATGCAGGAGAGAAAGGTTAGGTTAATGTACTTTATTTACTTTGGTCTTAAAAATGAAGTAAAGATAGATCCTAATTACATAATTAATCATAAAGATCGGACTAATTACACAACTGTAGACTCAGCACTACACATGACAGCCTAAAGTCGCAATACAACTACAAGAAACTGATGATACCGTACAACTGCTGTTATCCTGCTGGGAAAAAATTTCGCAGTACCACTCGAAACTAGTAACAACTCAAACTCTACCCTTCACCTGCAAGATGGCAGAAAAAGGCGGGGGTGTAAGGTACTATCTTTATATTCTGTTTTGCTCGAAATATGGTCAAGTGACTAGATGCTGGTGTTGGAGTTGGTGGAGGAGTTTAAAAAGTGTATTACCTGTAAACATACAGTATCTATCGTTACTTGACGCCAGAGATCGCGGCAGTTGCCTCCTCAAAAACTACCATGCAGCCCAGCTAACAGAAGCCAATGCTAGCTACAGGCTCAGCAGTGTGCAATGCTGGCCATAATACTTGAAACGCACATGAAATTCATTTGGCTGATAAACGAGAACATTTAAGAAAATCCAACTTCTTTGAAAAATATATGACCTGGACTGGGAGGCGGTACTGATTATGGTGAATTACTAACACTCAGTTCTTTTTAGCAAAATTATGCTGCAAGTTAAGATTGGCTTTTTAAAAACCTCTGAAAATTGAAGTTACATTACTCATAATTGATCCATAAACAATGAGATTTAAACAGCAAGTACTATCTAACTCCATTAATTCAACATAGATGCAAATAATCAAATTACACACAGCTCTGCTAACAAATCTTAAAAGTATTACAAAAATGAAATATCAAACTAGCCTTTTTATCAAAACCGTTTACGTACATTCTGGGGCTACTCAACAATTACAAATTATCAGCCAATACATTTATTCTAACACGCTGGCAAAAATAGAACTCATTATTATTGAACATCTTTACCTCATTTGCCTGAAGACTTCTGCTTCCACGTTCAACAAGACTGACATACCTACATTAATCTAACTCTTGGTGACTTTACACAGCACACCCTACAACTTTGTGCCCAGCACTCTCTTACTCCAGTATCTTTGCCTCTGTGGTCTCACTCAGTCAGCGATCCGCATTCTCGAGCCTATCAGAGACATTCATCGTTTATTGTGTACTAGTTTCATACTAATTTATTAATATTCTCATCTTATTCTGGTGCCACATCTAAGTGTGTCCCAGTATACTCCTTTCACAATCCTCCAGCAGAGTTTAACAAATTTGACACGTATTTGGAAGTACCTTGTACAACAAATATGTGGTAAATTTGTCTAACTCTATAACATCATTAAACTCGAAAGAATTGATAGTGCTCAGGTGTTCTAGTGTAATTCATAATCGGCTGGCCGGAGTGGCCGAGCGGTTCTGGGCGCTACAGTCTGGAGCCGCTCGACCGCTATGGTCGCAGGTTCGAATCCTGCCTTGGGCATGGATGTGTGTGATGTCCTTAGGTTAGTTAGGTTTAAGTAGTTCCAAGTTCTAGGGGACTGATGACCTCAGAAGTTAAGTGCCATAGTTCTCAGAAGCATTTGAACCATAATTCATAATCTGGTTATAAACTGAGTAAATTGTCTCGTAAACAAGGCTGCTGACAAATAATTCATGTAAAGCAGAATCAGTATACATTCTTAATCGTCAAGATAATGATATAGGATTGGGCAGGGGAAAGGAAGAGTCATGGATGAACCCTATGAGCATGTTGAAGTGACTGCATCATAAAGTCAGCTTCTTTTTGCTTTGTGCTGGTTCAACATCTTAGTAGTGGCCAATGTGAACTGCATTCAGCGTACCAAGACATCTGAACTCCATATTTTTTTCCTCAGTCATGTGCGGTGATACAGGAGGTACTCGGCAAAAGATTGCCAATAACCGTAGTTCGCGATTACCATAATATCAGTTATGTGAGGACCATCATCATCGCTGCTCTTCACAGTAGAGGTTCTTCTGAGAGCCAAACAACATATATAGTAACTTATGTTGAAGTATGAATACCAGTAGTAAATTGCTCCAATACCATGAACAGAGGTAGGAGACTGGATAATGGAGGGTACAAAAAAGTAGCAAAGGTAGGGTAATGGAACATGACCATTTCTACCTATGTTAACATCGAGTAATTTATCTGATCAGAAAACGTTGACTATCCTAATGAAATTACGGACTGGATGAAGCAACAAGGCTTTACATCAGAGTGAACAGTCAAAATTGCAAGTGAACTATGAATTAGATAACAGCAATAAGTGTGGCATCAGGCTGCCAATTAGACGTAGCATACCCTAAAATTACACAGAACTTCACTGGTTCGTAACATTATATAAAATCAAGAATTGAATGGCTCCAGGTGGCCCTGTACTAGGAATACATGCAAATCTTAAAAACTAAAACAATCATAGAGAAAATACCAATCAGATTCTCCAAGTGGCCTTTCTACATACATAAATGCTGATCTTAATAGCTATAAATTGATTGGGGCTGCAAGTGGCCTAGCACATGGAATACATTCTGATCTTAATATATATAACGATTATAGAGAAAATATCAATCAGAGACTCCAAGTTGCATTTTTACGTGCATAAATGCTGATCTTAGTACTATAAAATGTTACTGACATCATATTTGTGGCTAGTTTTACACGAAATGATTGCTGACCTTAATAACTAAAATGTGACAAAATCTTGAGGCTCACAGTAGTCTGGTTTATTTACCTATAACTTCATATGCCACTCAGAGGCCTATGCATAATTCATAATGAGAATGTGTAACTTGGCATGGCGTTTTACAAGAACAAATTGCATAAAAAGCAGTATTATATAAATGTATGGCTCTGTATGACCTGTGAGAGAACATATTAGACAAATAGGGCCATAAAATCAATGTACGGCATTGTATGAGTACAGACACAATATTTATATGTTGTAGAGCACCCTCAGGGCTTCATAAAACTATATATTATATGACCTATATCTCTAACAATGTGTATATCTGCAGGGTAGGATATAGGAATGATTGATAAGGGCAGTGTATTTCATCTGTAAAGAAAATTATTAACAGCCAGTCGTCATTTGTCTTGAGTCAAGAACTGCTAGGATTGTGATTACAGCATGTGCAAACACAAAGACAGGAGCAGGAAGTGCAATATAGCTTAGTGACTAGGTAAATATAACATATCATAGTGAATCAAGAGATAAATATGCAAAGATGAGAGTAAACTGCAGAGATAGTGCGAGCTGTAAATGTGATTAGTAACCTGGAAAGAAAGGTAGACATGCATGCTAACCTAAGAAGGCAGTTTCATATGCAATCTCACAAGGAATGGTGAAAAAAGTTTTTAGATGTAAAGTTTCTGTGACAGTCTCCCACAAACACCTTCAGTTGTTTAACACAAGGTAAGACAGATTTTCCTAGAAAGGACACAACATACACTAAATACATATCAGCATCATACAATATCATTATAGAAAAATAATCAGTATGTCAATATAATTCTCATTATTGGTGCGCAGCTAAGAGCATTAACACTCATTATACATCAATATTCCATCATTATTCCATAAAATTGGTACAGCTCATCTAACAATACCTTATACCTAACGCAAAATGCAGAGAAAAAATATGCGTAATCCTAAATTTTTATAGGCAGTCAGCCTAATTTACCTAATACACCAATAGGAGAATGGTTATAAAAGCCTAAAAGGAAACAGTGTCAGAAGTGTCAATGGTGTTCAATGCTCCATATAAGTTGTTTATGTCGTGATTTCTATATACTGCATTTCTTGCACTTCCATGTGCTTCTATTTATGAGCATAATGTCTCGTTTGGATACAATGAGACTTTGGTACATTGGTTTTGTAAAATATACAAAATGGATGAATATCTGCTATGGGCATGAGTTACAGGATGCATTGATTTCTTAAATCTACGTAGGTGAAAGCAAACAAACTAGTGACATCATCCAGTACAAGAGACATACAGCAAATTAGAGCACAAGACTGGTCATAAATGAAACATGGCAACATTATAAAGTACAAAGAGTGACTAACCTAACAATAAATGTAATAATTCATCAGACAATAGCATAAATGCCAGTAGCCACATTACCTTGCATAGAGTATGCAATAACGGCAAAGTGAAGTAGCATAGCCTCATAAAAAGGGCACATTTCATGGTATCAGTAAAGACAAAATAGCATTAGAAATAAATGAACATAAGATATATAGAGGCTATATACGAAAAGGACACAAATTATTATTATGTAAAAACAAATGTCTGAGTTGCAGTTCGCAGCGGTCAGACCAGAGGAATATGATCCGTTGGACGCATGTCAAAATACGTGGTGTGTCTTTGAGTTGTTGTTTTCATGTACGTGAATATGAAAACAGAAAAATGTGCAAGGCCTAAGCTTACGTTAAGAGAACTGACCTGTAAGATTCTTCCTACTGGACACGTCGCCACCTAATGAAATGCTGACTAATCGAGGAATCGTGAAAACAAGGTACCAATAGAATTTGTATAAGCATGGGAAATACGTCAGGTAAAAAAACCTGTGTTGTGTCATATTATTATGTACACTCTTATGGAAATCAGAATAAGCATTATGAAAGGTGGCAATATAAATACGCACATCAGTAAAAATTTGGCAATTAGCATAGTTCCTGAAAAAAGCAAAAAAAAAAAAAAATTGTACCAAGCTGAACCGCGAAAAAATAAATAGTTGTGGTATGTGATAATCAAAAGTTCTATCTAGCTACGTGAAATGAACCAAAGTAAAATTTATTCTATAAAGTGCTTGACGTTGACAATGTCATGATTGCCTCGCGATTTTCCCGTTCGTAAAGTTTCAATGTGAACCACATTGGGGTAAGGCATATTAAGTATCCCAAAAGGTTCAGAATATAAAAATTCAATTTACAGCAACCAATTTTTCCTCTGTTGGATAGTTAGTGAGTGCGTACCAACAATTTTTGTCTTATACGAAAATCCTGGAGGTTACTCACTTATTTTTGTTGACGTTTGCTGCGCTGTCCTGCACTCTTTATATTGTTAAGAGCGATGTCTATAATTTCATGGTGGCGTAATCTTCTCGTAGAAGGAAAAGAAACAATTTCACGAATTTTGTTAAATGGATCTGTATTTGTCAACACAAGATACGGCGAAAGCATGGTGGACTCGTTTGGTATGGAATTGATGACGTCCTGAAAGTCTGAAATGTGCTTGACCCAATCAATATGTTTTTTGTGACTGTAGATACGACATACTTTTCCAATCTCTTTCATGATGCGATCTGATGGGTTGGAAGAAGCATGGTACGTGGAAATAAAAATGGGTGTAACATTTCTAGCTTGCGGTGTGCGTTTCCATATTACTGATCGAAATTGCAGTACATTGTCGGAGACTACCTTCTGAACATGTCCAACATGAGGCAAAAAATGTTTAGTAAAAGCATTAGAAACAGTTCTAGCAGTGGTTTTTCGTAACGGAGCGAAAGATACAAATTTTGAAGTTAGTTTTACAGCAACGAAAATGTAACAGAAACCTTTGTTAGTTCTTGGAATGGATCCAAATAAATCAACAGGTGCCATATGTCTTAATTTCACAAGTGCAATGGGGTACAAAGGGGCAATGTGAGATACTATAGAAGATTTAGCTTTTTGACAAATTTTGCAAGTCGCTAAGACACGGCGAAAAAGCTTTACTATATTTGTGAAATAACAGTTCTGTCGCAGTATCAAAAAGCATTTGCGAGGACCATAATGGGCTTAACTCAAGTGTATGTACCAGATTAATTTATTGACAAGTTCTTCAGGTCTGCAGAGAGTCCAATTATCGCTGTCAGGTCGAGCGCGGCGAAACAGAATATGCACGGTGTAGTAATTTCTGATAGTTTTCTGGCTCGTGTCACGCCACAGAAGTTTGATCTCTTTCCAGATGTCAGCTTTGCTCTGTGGCGATGTCTTTTAATGATGCTGAAATAAAATTTTCAAAAACTACCTGTTTAATGTAGAGAATGCTGAAATTAGTTTGATATAAGTTAGCGGCGATTTCCTGCTGGTTACTGCACAGTGAACGAGAAAGCGCATCAGATACAGTATTCTGGGTTCCTGAGATGTGGACAGTCGTAAAATCAAATTCCTGCAAATGAAGTTTCCAACGACTAAGTCTGCCATGTGTGAATTTAGCTGATAAAAGAAATTGATTAGTTCTGTGATCTGTGTATACTGTTAGGTGTGACGAAGTTTAGTGAAAGTCCAAACAACAAATAACGTTTCGAGTTCGGTGATAGAATAATTTATTTCAGCCGATGTAAGGATGCGACTAGCAAATGCGATGTTCTTCTTAACAGTTGTACCATTTTCCACTATTCCCTGAAATACATGGACACCAAGAGCAGTCTTGGAACTGTCTGTAGCAATCGAATAATTCTTTGTCGGGTCAGGATGTGATAGAATTGGAGCGTTAAGTAACGTTTTTATCAGATTGAGAAACTCGGACTGTGCTTGGTCGTCCCACGACCACGTAGTATTTTTACCACTAATGTGACACAATGTGGTGGTATCTAGTGGAGAGTGGTGTATGACACGGCGAAAAAAAATTGATCAAACCGAGGAAGCTGCGAAGTTGGTTTTTGGTAGACGGAATTGTAATGTCACGAATGGCTTGAAGTTTGTCGCGACCGGGCGTAATGTCGTCTGCTGAAATTAGGTGACCTGGAAATTTAATGGAAATCTTGCCTAAATGAGATTTACTAAGGTTCACGGTAACACCTACTGTAAGGAAAGTTTGCAATAGCATGCGAAGAACAGAATTATGTTCCGACCACGAAGGTTCTTAAATTAGAATGTCGTCATTGTATGTGGTGATTCTGTCTTTTAATTCATTTGGAAGAATAGTGTTCATCAAACGGATGAAAACAGCGGAGCTAATTGTTAAACCAAAGGGGAATCTACAAAATTGATAGCAATTACCGAAACAAAGGAAATCAGTGTATTACCTGCATTAGAATGCAGCTGAATTTGCCAGAATCCAGATTTTAGGTCCAGAAAAGAATAGATTGACGTTCCGTGAAGTTTTCGCAAGAGCTCTTCCAGCGTTTCCGGGCGATCGGTTTCAGCAATAATGATTTTGTTGATCTGGCGTGAATCCAACAGAAGACGAAGAGAGCCATCTTTCTTGTTAACAACGTGAAGAGGTTTAATATATTGAAAACGGCTGATTCAATGATACCTTGGTCTAACACAGCCTGAAGTTCTTGCTTAACTTGATCTCTATAGATGAACGGAATGGAATAATGTTTTGCCTTAAATGTATCATGCGGTTTTACTTGGAACTCGTAAACAAAACTGGACTAGTTCCCGGTAAACTGTTAAATACTTCAGAGTGCTGTAAAATAATATTGTGTAACTCTTGGCGCTCATCGTCGGTCGAAGCTTTACATTCATTTACCTTACTGTTGATCGTCTGCACAACGTCGTAGTCAAAATCATCAGGGATATTGTTACAACGGAAATACGTGTCCGTAAAGAATGTTGTATGCTAATTAGTATTCTTAGATGCTGAAATCACCTCCACGCTGTTAACGTCTTGCTCCTCAGCTGACAAAGAATTCTGAAAAGTGACAGATAGTTGTTGCGTATCGGATTCCAATATAGGCAATGACTTCTTAAAGTTGATAACAGTGTCATGTTCAACAAGGAAATCCATGCCAAGTAAGGCGTCGGTTGTTAAGAGAGGAACGATCCAGAAATTAGCATGAAATGTGTGATCAACAAGTATAAAAGGTAGATGGGTTTGCAGTTTCACATCTACTCTCTTGTTGGAAACTGCACCTCGAACTTTCGTTGTACTAAGCGGAGAAGTAGGACGGGTATTGTCAGCGTTACATTTTTGAAATGCTGTTTCATTTATCACCGTTACCGATGAACCAGAGTCGATCACTACAGAAAATAAATACAAGCCAATTTTAATTTCAGCTATGGGATGAGAAATATTCTTTTGAGTCTGGTGTCTCTCTTGCAATAGTGTGTCCCTGATGTCGTCGAAAGTTATGATGTTGTGCTGAACAGTGTCATGAGTAGCAGAATAACAATGTGCGTTTTCGGATTGAACAGCGTCGGTAGTTTCTAGTCATGCATCACTAGTGAGCTGATTGGTGGCAGAAGGTTGCTGTGATGGTTCAATTATAAGTACTGTACGCTTGTTTTGGTCTGCAGAATGTGCGGTAGATGGAAACGAACATTAGGTTAATTAAGAATGAACTGAGACTGCTGGGGCTGATTGTGATGAAAGTTGCTGTTGCCAAAATTATGCTAAAGTTGTTGATTATTCCCTTCAAGCTTGTGGTGAAAATTTCTTTGATGTTGATCGTTAGGATGTGACTGCTACTATTGGTTTTTGTGGGAGAAGCTATTCCCTTGCGGTTGCGTAAATTACTAGACTAGTGTGTACTGGCAAAGCTGGGTGGTGGTACATTGACCTTCGGTTGGGCTTGTAGACCGTAATGTTGTTGAATATTTCTGGGCTGCTGCGGCTGCCGCAAGAATTGCGGCTGGAAACTGTGATTACTGATATTGTTGCTGTTGCTGAATATACTGGTTATCACAATGTTGTCTCTTGTTAGCATGTCCATAAATATCGTTATCGGAATCAAATCTTTTATTTCTCTTGTTATGGACGAGCGGGCTGGCTCGTTGTGACCGAAGGAGTTATTCCGTTGGTTTCCGCTATTAAAGTTCTTATTGACAAATGAGTAGTCCGATTGCTGAATTTCTAACAATTGTAATAAGTCTCAGAATGCTGAAATACTTTCCTTTGGCTGTCCAGTGAGAAGAGAAACTCGTAATGAACATGGAAGTTTTGAGATGCGTAATTGTATGAGCGCAGATTGGCCATACGGTTCGGTCAGGTACTTGTTTTGTTGGACCACATACTCAAAAAACTGTGTGATAGTTGGAACACTGGAGTGTTCAAAATTGGGTAAACTGATTAGTTGGTCTTTAATGCCTCGCTCAGTCGTTGCCGACCAATACGCAGATATAAAAGCTTTTCTAAACTCTTCGGCGGAGTGACATTGCCTTGCTATGGGTCTCATACGCATCGAAGGTTCTCCCTCTAAAAAGTTATAGATAGATTCGTGCTTGTGTGTCACTGGCCAGTTTCGTGGCACCGAAAATGAAAATTGCTGCACCCAATCAAGGGGATGCAGGTCAATGCGGTTATTTCTAATTACTTTGAATTTCTTTACAGATAGGAAATGTTTTTAGTGGAATTCTTCGCATTGCAGATTTTGAGAAGCTTCGGCGGCGTAAAAAAAAAGATTGTGTGACGACTGGTTTGCATTAATGTCACGTACTCTTTGCAGTCTGCTCCTATTATTGTGAGGCTGAAAAGTAGGTGACTGTTGCTGTTACATGTTAGGCATGTTAGTTTGAAACTGATTACAAGGAGAAAAATTTCTGACATTGGTTACTTCCTGATGTAAACTATTAAGATTCCTATGTAGCGAACTGTTATGTGCACCAAACTGGTTTGATGTTTGCTGCATGGGATATTATTCCTGAGATTCAGTGAACGGAATGGGAGCTGTGTCATCTGATTTATTTTCAGTTTGGTTTTCAAGTGTTTCTAATCTTGCTGATAGCTCATCACATCTTGCCGTGAGCGTAAGAATGTTTGTGGAATTGTTCGAATCTAATGTGTCGACCTGCTTCTGTAGTTTGCGTGTAGTTTTGTTCATCTTGTTTAAATTTGCTTTAATTGTGTCAGTATCCTGCACCTGCTCTATTTTTTCAAGACGGGTGCCTAACGACTCATGTCATCTGTACACTTTTCTTCACCTTTTTTGATTCGTGTAACAACAGGAGTTTTGATATCAGTTTCAACTGTCAGTATTTGGCTCTGTGGTCGGTTTGCTCTGTTAACCATGTCTGTAACGGAATTTATACTAGCCTCAACATGGGTTGTTCTTACAAGCAACTGCTGTTCTACTTCAAAAATGGTTCAAATGGCTCTGAGCACTATGGGACTTAACATCTGTGGTCATCAGTCCCCTAGAACTTAGAACTACTTAAACCTAACTAACCTAAGGACATCACACACATCCATGACCGAGACAGGATTCGAGCCTGCGACCGTAGCGATCACGCAGTTCCAGACTGAAGCGCCTAGAACCGCACGGCCACACCGGCCGGCTGTTCTACTTCCTCTTTTTGTACTGCTAATGACTGTAAAAACTAATTGTGTTCCTCTGTGTGTTGATGGAGAAAGTCTTTGTATCGCTTTTCTGAGGTCTCAGTATGAACTTTAAGACGTGCATTTAATCGAGTGTCTCGTTGATCTATTCTGTCATTAACGGACTAGATTTCATCAATAAGGTTTTTATAGGTTTCACTACATTGGTGTCTTAAAGCGTTAATGTCATCTCTCAAAGGTTTGGTACTGTCTGCGCATTGCCTAGCTACGGTTCAAATGGCGCTGAGCACTATGGGATTTCACTGCTGAGGTCATCAGTCCCCTAGAACTTAGAACTGCTTAAACCTAACTAATCTAAGGACATCACACACATCCATGACCGAGGCCGGATTCGAACCTGCGACCGTAGCGGTCGCGCGGTTCCAGACTGTAGCGCCTAGAACCGCTCGGCCACTCCGGCCGGCGCCTGGCTATGGCTTCAACCTTATCGGAAAGACATTTTCACTAGCTTTAATGTCTGTATCTACCTGTTTGAAACGGTTATCTGTCATTTCTGTGTACGATTTAAGCTCGTCACGTATGCTGGAAAATTGTTCATTGAACTGAATGGTGGTGTCAATTTGTATTTCTCGTACTATGGAAAATTGTTCATCATTTTCATTAAACCGTTCAGTGAACTGAGTATTTTTTTTAACCATCATTTCATCAGTCTTATTAAATAGTTCTTTGAACATGGGCATGAGATTTTGAAACATCGCTTCCATATTATTTGGAATTGATGCGTCGGGTATCACTTGTGTTGTGCTTTGTGTGTGGAGACATCATCTACAACCATGGACGTTTCTTTTGTTGTATTATCTGCATGATTACCGTTTATGCAATCTGACCGATTTTTTAAAACTGATTGAGTACTTTGCACTATTGTGTCTTCTGACATACTGCTGGCAATCTTGTTGATTGCTGAAAAGTAGGTAAATCACTGACCTCATTCGCTAAACAATCAGGTTTTGAATTGTCATCGTCAGCCATGCGCAGGTCAGCGGCGCCCGCAATATCGGAATCTACCATTTGATTACTAGTCAATTAGTGGGCGAAATTGTAGTGTTAGGAAACTGTAGATCATTTTTGGAAACGGAACTCACGTTTTTTGTGGTGCTCTGCAGCTGTTGCGCAGCAGAGTGGTCACTATCATTTTCAACATAGTTGTCAATAGTAGGAAAATCGTCTATTTCGGTATCTCTGATTGTAAGATTACGCGCCGGAACCTTGACACTATGGCGCGGCATCGTTTCAAATACAGAGTATAAATCCAAAGACAAAAATTCAACACTCAACTCAATGAAAAAAAGCAAGGCCGAGCATAAGAATGCCGAAGAACTGTGGAAAGATTTTGTACAAGTTAGTAAACTGCGTAGCGAGAACAGAATATATATATATATATATATATATATATATATATATATATATATATATATATATATATACTCCTGGAAATTGAAATAAGAACACCGTGAATTCATTGTCCCAGGAAGGGGAAACTTTATTGACACATTCCTGGGGTCAGATACATCACATGATCACACTGACAGAACCACAGGCACATAGACACAGGCAACAGAGCATGCACAATGTCGGCACTAGTACAGTGTATATCCACCTTTCGCAGCAATGCAGGCTGCTATTCTCCCATGGAGACGATCGTAGAGATGCTGGATGTAGTCCTGTGGAAAGGCTTGCCATGCCATTTCCACCTGGCGCCTCAGTTGGACCAGCGTTCGTGCTGGACGTGCAGACCGCGTGAGACGACGCTTCATCCAGTCCCAAACATGCTCAATGGGGGACAGATCCGGAGATCTTGCTGGCCAGGGTAGTTGACCTACACCTTCTAGAGCACGTTGGGTGGCACGGGATACATGCGGACGTGCATTGTCCTGTTGGAACAGCAAGTTCCCTTGCCGGTCTAGGAATGGTAGAACGATGGGTTCGATGACGGTTTGGATGTACCGTGCACTATTCAGTGTCCCCTCGAAGATCACCAGTGGTGTACGGCCAGTGTAGGAGATCGCTCCCCACACCATGATGCCGGGTGTTGGCCCTGTGTGCCTCGGTCGTATGCAGTCCTGATTGTGGCGCTCACCTGCACGGCGCCAAACACGCATACGACCATCATTGGCACCAAGGCAGAAGCGACTCTCATCGCTGAAGACGACACGTCTCCATTCGTCCCTCCATTCTCGCCTGTCGCGACACCACTGGAGGCGGGCTGCACGATGTTGGGGCGTGAGCGGAAGACGGCCCAACGGTGTGCGGAACCGTAGCCCAGCTTCATGGAGACGGTTGCGAATGGTCCTCGCCGATACCCCAGGAGCAACAGTGTCCCTTATTTGCTGGGAAGTGGCGGTGCGGTCCCCTACGGCACTGCGTAGGATCCTACAGGTCTTGGCGTGCATCCGTGCGTCGCTGCGGTCTGGTCCCAGGTCGACGGGCACGTGCACCTTCCGCCGACCACTGGCGACAACATCGATGTACTGTGGAGACCTCACGCCCCACGTGTTGAGCAATTCGGCGGTACGTCCACCCGGCCTCCCGCATGCCCACTACACGCCCTCGCTCAAAGTCCGTCAACTGCACATACGGTTCACGTCCACGCTGTCGCGGCATGCTACCTGTGTTAAAGACTGCGATGGAGCTCCGTATGCCACGGCAAACTGGCTGACACTGACGGCGGCGGTGCACAAATGCTGCGCAGCTAGCGCCATTCGACGGCCAACACCGCGGTTCCTGGTGTGTCCGCTGTGCCGTGCGTGTGATCATTGCTTGTACAGCCCTCTCGCAGTGTCCGGAGCAAGTATGGTGGGTCTGACACACCGGTGTCAATGTGTTCTTTTTTCCATTTCCAGGAGTGTATATATATATATATATATATATATATATATATCTGACTATTTTAATATCAAAGATTTCACAATGCGAACAACTGGCAGAGCTGTCGCCAAGTGTAACGTTCTTTAAAGATGATAGCTTCACGATTACGTTGAATGTCTGATCTGTGGAATGAGTATTGAACTGGAATTGTCGTGTGGCGCGTTGTAACTGCAAGTGGTGTGCTTACTCTGTGTTATTCTTAGCAAAATTTTACACGAATCGATTGGGCAATGCAGCTCCCAATACCAATAACGAAATACAGTCACTGCAAAATACATTCAGCCCCCTAGGCACTGAATCATCTGGCCCTGTTCAAAACTGATAACTTTGGTCCCTGAGCACATAACAAATAAATTACATTGTGTTGCCTTTATAGCAGCAATGGTGGTACGCGGCATATTCTGGTCTCTCATAAAAAAATCTGTGTGCAGTGCTGGTCATAATACTTGAAATGCACATGAAATTTATTTGACTAATAAACGAGAACATTTCAGAAAAGTCAACTTCTTTGAAAAATACGAGGGCTATTGGGAAAATAAGGAACGATAAGTCGCGAAATGGAAACCACAGTGAAAATCAAAATCGTTTTATTTGCAACGGTGAGCTACACCTTCCAGCCACTTCCCTACACAGTCGCCACTCAGACTTCAAAATGGTTCAAATGGCTCTTAGCACCATGGGACTTAACATCTTAGGTCATCAGTCCCCTAGAACCTTAAACCTAACTAACCGAAGGACATCACACACATCCATGCCTGAGGCAGGATTCGAACCTGCGACCGTAGCAGTCCTGCGGTTCCGGATTGCAGCGCCTAGAACCGCACGGCCACCGCGGCCGGCTGGCGATTCTGATGGTGTAATCAGATTTTCAATATCTTGATTAGCTTAAAGTTTAGTACCTGACGAGAAATTATACAAGTAACACCCAGTAACGAATTTCCAAAATCTAAACGGTTTATCCGATTTTCTCGATCGACGTGCCTTTAGAAAGCTATTAGTGTAAACCTAAATTGGTATAAATTACAGGCATGTAACGCGAATAGTACATGAGTTATTGGAGGTCAAAGTGGCTGATTACTATCGATCTCGTCAGGTTATAAGTACCCCATAGTTACACGAAAAAACGGTAGCAGCATGCTTATAAATACATTTATTCATCTATGTCTTTGTTTATATCCGATACATACTATTCATGAAGAAATTGGTCAAATAATTACTGTTTTTTAGAAAGCACAGAGACATTAGGCTACTGGCCTACTTTTGCTCGCTATTCCTTCGATATATGTTTATTTAATTTGTGTATGTATTTAATAATGTGTGTTAGAGCGTGTTTATGGTCCAGCCGTAGGAATATTTACTTAACTTCAAGTTATTTGAATGTAAATACACTTTCGAATGTGTTTTATTATGTCTGTGAATGTGTGTTGGCTTGAAGACATGGTGGGAGCGCTATAGCCAATCACAGCGCTTATGAATGGGGAGACTGGATGGAAGTGGCAGTTCAGAACATGACGGCGCGAGGAACAGGTTCGCACAGGACACGGGATATGCTGGACGCGACGGCGCGATGAACGTACGGTCGCAGGAGAGACTTGGAGAGTGTGGAGCGGTTTGCGCGTGGTCGCGGCAGATAGAAATACTTCGGAGTGCCGACTTGTGCACTTGTTAGATTTCCGTAGCTTCTACAGTGAAGACGTAGTGTGTGTTTAGAAGCGAATATCTCCAGAGCTATGTTGTTGTTCATAACTCAAAAGTACTTCTGCTATTGTACTCTGCATTTAAAGTCGTTAAGAGAGTACCTGCAGATTTTATTTAATCACAATCTTTCATTTATAAAATTCTCTATTGCCGAGTGATAGGAACCTTCAAGCGTTCAATTCATGTGTATAGTCATATTGTATACTGTAGATTCAGCAGTTTTTGGCTTGTAATGCGGCAACTACGTATCCCAGCCCCTAGAGAACGAAACCAGGCAGAACATTTAATATTTCATCACTGAGTCAGAAGGTAGGTAGTTAAGGGCCGCCATCACACCAGTTCATTTTAATATATTTGAAAGCCCGCAAGTCATCCAGACTATTGCAACCGCAACTACTGAAAAGGCTGCTGACCCTCTTGAGGAACCACACTTTTTTTCTGGTCTCTCAACAGAATTCCCTCCTTGTGGTTGTTCTTAGGGTGTGGTCCATTGATCGTGACTGGGCCAAATACACTCCTGGAAATTGAAATAAGAACACCGTGAATTCATTGTCCCAGGAAGGGGAAACTTTATTGACACATTCCTGGGGTCAGATACATCACATGATCACACTGACAGAACCACAGGCACATAGACACAGGCAACAGAGTATGCACAATGTCGGCACTAGTACAGTGTATATCCACCTTTCGCAGCAATGCAGGCTGCTATTCTCCCATGGAGACGATCGTAGAGATGCTGGATGTAGTCCTGTGGAACGGCTTGCCATGCCATTTCCACCTGGCGCCTCAGTTGGACCAGCGTTCGTGCTGGACGTGCAGACTGCGTGAGACGACGCTTCATCCAGTCCCAAACATGCTCAATGGGGGACAGATCCGGAGATCTTGCTGGCCAGGGTAGTTGACCTACACCTTCTAGAGCACGTTGGGTGGCACGGGATACATGCGGACGTGCATTGTCCTGTTGGAACAGCAAGTTCCCTTGCCGGTCTAGGAATGGTAGAACGATGGGTTCGATGACGGTTTGGATGTACCGTGCACTATTCAGTGTCCCCTCGACGATCACCAGTGGTGTACGGCCAGTGTAGGAGATCGCTCCCCACACCATGATGCCGGGTGTTGGCCCTGTGTGCCTCGGTCGTATGCAGTCCTGATTGTGGCGCTCACCTGCACGGCGCCAAACACGCATACGACCATCATTGGCACCAAGGCAGAAGCGACTCTCATCGCTGAAGACGACACGTCTCCATTCGTCCCTCCATTCACGCCTGTCGCGACACCACTGGAGGCGGGCTGCACGATGTTGTGGCGTGAGCGGAAGACGGCCTAACGGTGTGCGGGACCGTAGCCCAGCTTCATGGAGACGGTTGCGAATGGTCCTCGCCGATACCCCAGGAGCAACAGTGTCCCTAAAATGCTGGGAAGTGGCGGTGCGGTCCCCTACGGCACTGCGTAGGATCCTACGGTCTTGGCGTGCATCCGTGCGTCGCTGCGGTCCGGTCCCAGGTCGACGGGCACGTGCACCTTCCGCCGACCACTGGCGACAACATCGATGTACTGTGGAGACCTCACGCCTCACGTGTTGAGCAATTCGGCGGTACGTCCACCCAGCCTCCCGCATGCCCACTATACGCCCTCGCTCAAAGTCCGACAACTGCACATACGGTTCACGTCCACGCTGTCGCGGCATGCTACCAGTGTTAAAGACTGCGATGGAGCTCCGTATGCCACGGCAAACTGGCTGACACTGACGGCGGCGGTGCACAAATGCTGCGCAGCTAGCGCCATTCGACGGCCAACACCGCGGTTCCTGGTGTGTCCGCTGTGCCGTGCGTGTGATCATTGCTTGTACAGCCCTCTCGCAGTGTCCGGAGCAAGTATGGTGGGTCTGACACACCGGTGTCAATGTGTTCTTTTTTCCATTTCCAGGAGTGTATATCACCAAATAAGCGTCAAACGAAAAAACTACAAGCTTGTATAGCTTGAAGGGGGAAACCAGATGGCGCTATGGTTGGCCCGCTAGATGGCGCTGCCATAGGTCAAACGGCTATCAACTGCGTTTTTTTAAAATAGGAACCCCCATTTTTGTTACATATTCGTGTAGTACGTAAAGAAATATGAATGTTTTAGTTTGGCCACTTTTTTCGCTATGTGATAGATGGCGCTGTTATAGTCACAAACATATAAGTACGTGGTATCACGTAAAATTCCGCCAGTGCGGACGGTATTTACTTCGTGATACATTACCCGTGTTGGTTGGTCCAAATGGCTCTGAGCACTATGGGACATAACATCTGTGGTCATCAGTCCCCTAGAACTTAGAACTACTTAAACCTAACTAACCTAAGGACATCACACACATCCATGCCTGAGGCAGGATTCGAACCTGCGACCGTAGCAGTCACGCGGTTCCGGACTGAGGGCCTAGGACCGCTAGACTACCGCTGCCGGCTTTACCCGTGTTAAAATGGACCGTTTACCAATTGCGGAAAAGGTCGATATCGTGTTGATGTATGGCTATTGTGATCAAAATGCCTGTGCTATGAATGCTGCTCGGTATCCTGGACGACATCATCCAAGTTTCTGGACCGTTCGCCGGATAGTTACGTTACTTAAGGAAACAGGAAGTGTTCAGCCAGATGTGAAACGTCAACCACGACCTGCAACAAATGATGATGCCGAAGTACGTGTTTTAGCTGCTGTCGCGGCTAATCCGCATATCAGTAGCAGACAAATTGCGCGAGAATCGGGAATCTCAGAAACGTCGGTGTTGAGAATGCTACATCAACATCGATTGCACCCGTACCATATTTCTATGCACCAGGAATTGCATGGCGACGACTTTGAGCGTCGTGTACAGTTCTGCCACTGGGGACAAGAGAAATTACGGGACGATGACAGTTTTTTTGCACGCGTTCTATTTAGCGACGAAGCGTCATTCACCAACAGCGGTAACGCAAACCGGCATAATATGCACTATTGGGCAACGGAAAATCCACGATGGCTGCGACAAGAGGAACATCAGCGACCTTGGCGGGTTAATGTATGGTGCGGCATTATGGGAGGAAGGATAATTGGCCCCCATTTTATCGATGGCGATCTAAATGGTGCAATGTATGCTGATTTCCTACGTAATGTTGTACCGATGTTACTACAAGATGTTTCACTGCATGACAGAATGGCGATATACTTCCAACATGATGGATGTCCGGCACATAGCTCGCGTGCGGTTGAAGCGGTATTGAATAGCATATTTCATGACAGGTGGATTGGTCGTCAAAGCACCATGTCATGGTCCGCACGTTCAGCGGATCTGACGACCCCGGATTTCTTTCTGTGGGGAATGTTGAAGGATATTTGCTATCACGATCCACCGACAACGCCTGACAACATGCGTCAGCCCATTGTCAATGTATGTGCGAACATTACGGAAGGCGAACTACTCGCTGTTGAGATGAATGTCGTTACACGTATTGCCAAATGCATTGAGATTGACGGACATCATTTTGAGCACTTATTGCATTAATGTGGTATTTACAGGCCAGCCGGGTGGCTGAGCGGTTCTAGGCGCTACAGTCTGGAACCGCGCGACCGCTACGGTTGCAGGTTCGAATCCTGCCTCGGGCATGGATGTGTGTGATGTCCTTAGGTTAGTTAGGTTTAAGTAGTTCTAAGTTCTAGGGGACTGATGACCTCAGAAGTTAAGTCCCATAGTGCTCAGAGCCATTTGGTATTTACAGGTAATCACGCTGTCACAGCATGCGTTCTCAGAAATGATAAGTTCACAAAGGTACATGTATCACATTGGAACATCCCAAATAAAATGTTCAAACGTACCTACGTTCTGTATTTTAATTTAAAAAACCTACCTGTTACCAACTGTTCGCCTAAAATTGTGAGCCATGTGTTTGTGACTATTACAGCGCCATTTATCACAAAGCGGAAAAAGTGGTCCAACTAAAACATTCATATTCCTTTACGTACTACACGAATATGTAATAAAAATGGGGGTTTCTATTTAAAAGTACGCAGTTGATATCTGTTTGACCTATGGCTGCGCCATCTATCGGGCCAACCATAGCGCCGTCTGGTTTCCCCTTTCAAGTTAGACGAGTTTCGTTGTTTGTAGTTTTTTCGTTTGGCGCTTATTTCGTGAGATATTTGGCCTGGTCACGATCAATGGACCACCCTGTATATCGTTGAGGCACTTAAGCCACCCCACTGACAGTGAGGTCCTTGGTTCATGGGGGAGATCATGATTACGTCACATAAAAATAAAAATATTCACAATTCATTGATAATGTTTAATTGTGAAGCTTACAGTAAGTCACTGTTCTACAAAAAATATAAAACACACAAGGTATAAAAAACATTGTCGCTGAAAATGAATAACACAAACCAGACGTCAGATTGGGGAACAGTGAGATTGTCACACGAGAATTCCAGTGTCACAGTCTTGGCATGACAGATACACAGTTAATGCCGATCGTCGGTGTTCATGGAATTACGTTCAGTTCATTGTAGCGAATTAGCCCTAGGCTAACATAAGGGAAAAAAGTTTGTGAAGCAAGATCGCCAGCAGTGTAATGTTTTTCCTTACTGTCTTTACGGCACACACACACACACACACACACACACACACACACACACACACACACACACACACATGATGAAAGGGAGCTGTCCTATGTGCCATGACGACCTTTAGGAAGGTTTGGCCATAAATGTGAATGAAGTTGCGAATTTTATAAATGTAGTCAACCTCTGCAGTATCGATATAATTATAGTATTTGTAACACTGTGTCTTAGACCAGAGATGTTGGTCAGAGCGAGCCAGAGGTAGCAGTAGTATGTGTTGGAAAATCTGGCAATGTACTTGTCTGAAAGGACAGATGCTGGCCTGCTGTGTCGTGGCGGCAGCATTATTTAAAAAGGATTTTGTAATAATATGTTTTGACGAGGATATTGAGCAAATGAGGTCATATTAATGAAAGAATGATAAAAGAGAACTTTTAAGGTAATCCATTTTTTTTATTTGTAACTGCGTATGGTTGAAGTATGCTGTAGAAATTTTATATTGCAGCATAAGGTTTCTTCTTGTAGTTGAAACAAGTGTCAAGGAACGTTATTGTACACAGGAGAGTTATTAAGGAATTTTTTTGCTAATTTGTCTAGGTGTGAGAACTTTATGAAAAGGTGTTTCGTTGTCATGGCTTAATGAAGCGTGGTTAAAAACTTGGACGCTTCGTACTCAATTATCAGTCTTCAGGATTATTTCCTCAATTTAATTTTTACTTTCCTAATTCTGTTTGCACACTCGCATTGCATATGTCGAGTTGTGTACTGAGAAGCATTTTGAAAAGTGCTAAGATGACATCGTGCAGTGCACGTAGTAAGTACGGGAAATTAAATTTGCTTCTTGACAGTCATATCATTATTCCTAATAGCAGGAAGTTGTAGAACAGCCGAGCATTCTATGCGCACCGGTAGGCCAATAAATTTAATTACCATCAAAGTTCATGTCCACTGTAAAGCGCAGTGATGGTCAGAGTGTATTTGTGAAAATAATATCATTTCAGAGGCTCTGATTTCAGTAAAGTGCTACCTTATGAATTTTCAAGCAGTTTTAAGAGAAAGTCAGATGAGTTAAGTTTTTATGTTGATATGCTGTGTAATTACAATAATAGATCTAGCACAGTGATTCTTTGCAAGAATAAAGATAAATATTAGCAACATTCAGGGCCAACATTTTAATGTCATTTTGTTTTGCAGACAAATGGCATATGTAAATCTCTTTAAAAACGGATTGCTTTCTCGCAGATGAATTGTTTGATGTACCGGCTAGTCTGGATTTCACATCGTGTAGCGTGAGCTGCACATATATCCGTTCAGAATTAAATTTTCACGTGGTTCTATTGCCCTGCACTGAGATTTACTTATTTCGATATCAAAATAAGTTTTATACATATCTCAGATACCAACTTGACCCTTAAATACGCTTGACCAGCTTAAATACAGAAAAAACTTTGAATTAGGAATCTTAAGTTTAATTGTTCAGAGCGTCGGTGACCTTAATGTGTCTATAGGAGTCCAAAGATATGCTCAGATCACAGCTGTGCACTTTTTTTTAAATGCAGGCGTTGCAATAAGTTGGAACAGTCTGTTTAACACTGAAGGACTATTGTCCTTCTACGCCCAGTATTGAAGATTATGACCAGCGGTCTGACCCCTGCTCTCACACAACAATTCGTAAGTTCATTTTGCATGAAATCACAGTCTCATTGTACCTTAAGCATGGAAACACAGTATTGTTTTCTCTTGTTAATGCACAGTTGTTTGTTGATAGGCTTCGCGAACTTTTCCGTTGACATCATAAACAGTGCTTAAGCACACAGCGCTGCTGGCGCTCTCTAGTCTGTGTAGCGGCGAAGCTACGGGACACTCTAGGTTCCAGGCAGCGAACCGATGGCGTTGTAGCAGTCCCTTGGCGTGACGACTTTTGTCGCGAGCGCCCTCTCCCCCCAACCCCTTTCCAGCCTTCTTTTGCCGACATGTAAGCTCCGCGCGCGTGGACGCTGCAGAAAGCAGTTTCAAGTGGCAGGTAGTTATCTCAGCCACGTGCCACAGCTTCCAGCTTGTTGGCCCAGTTTTGCATCCCCGTGTGTGTGTGTGTGTGTGTGTGTGTGTGTGTGTGTGTGTGTGAGTGTGTGTGTGTGGAGCAACTGCTGTTCAGTCGTGGTTCGTGGTCCATCTATTCCCTCATTTCATCTCTCATTTGCATTTCTTTCGTATTTCCTTCCCTCTTGTGATTGTTGCGACCTGAAGAAGTTCGAAAACATATATTAGTAATTAAGTTCACATAAATACCAATACAATCTGTTTGTACAGGCCTTTACAAGACTTTTTAACTAAGACCTTACGTCAATACATCACTGTTACTTTCAATGAATTTACTCATGCATTAGTTTAATTTTACATCAAGTAATGTCACTATCACTTTTAATGAGCTAACTGAAACATTAACTTATAGTTTACATGCAAAACTGTAAATAACTATTAGCTGTTGTCTCTTTACTACTACACTACTGGCCAATAAAATTGCTACACCACGAAGATGACGTGCTACAGACGCGAAATTTAACCGACAGGAAGAAGATGCTGTGATATGCAAATGATTGGCTTTTCAGAGCATTCACACAAGGTTGGCGCCGGTGGCGACACCTACAACGTGCTGACACGAGGAAAGTTTCCAATCGATTTCTCATACACAAACAGCATTTGACCGGCGTTGCGTGGTGAAACGTTGTTGTGATGCCTCGTGTAAGGAGGAGAAATGCGTACCATCACGTTTCCGACTTTGATAAAGGTCGGATTGTAGCCTATCGCGATTGCGGTTTATCGTATCGCGACATTGCTGCTCGCGTTGGTCGAGATCCAATGACTGTTAGCAGAATATGGAATCGGTGGGTTCAGAAGGGTAATACGGAACGCCGTGCTAGATCCCAACGACCTCGTATTACTAGCAGTCGAGATGACAGGCATCTTGTCCGCATGGCTGTAATGGATCGTGCAGACACGTCTCGATCCCTGAGTCAACAGATGGCGACCTTTGCAAGACATCAACCATCTGCACGAACAGTTCGACGACGTTTGCAGCAGCACGGACTAACAGCTCGGAGACCATGGCTGCGGTTACCCTTGACGCTGCATCACAGACAGGAGCGCCTGCGATGGCGTATTCAACGACGAACCTGGGTGCACGAATGGGAAAACGACATTTCAGTTGTGTTACGACCCTTGGCTCTACCATTTATTTGATCCCTGCGAAACCCTACATTTCAGCAGGATAATGCACGACCGCATGTTTCAGGTCCTGTACGGGCCTTTCTGGATACAGAAAATGTTCGACTGCTGTCCTGGCCAGCACATTCTCCAGATCTCTCACCAATTGAAAACGTCTGGTCAATGGTGGCGGAGCAACTGGCTCGCCACAATACGCCAATCACTACTCTTGATGAACTGTGGTATCGTTTGAAGCTGCACGGGCTGTTGTACCTGTACACGCAATCCAAGCCCTGTTTGACTCAATGCCCAGGCGTATCAAGGCCGTTATTACGGCAAGATGTGGTTGTTCTGGATACTGATTTCTCAGGATCTATGCAGCCAAATTGCGTGAAAATGTGATCACATGTCAGTTCTACTATAATATATTTGTCCAATGAATACCCGTTTATCATCTGCATTTCTTCTTAGTGTAGCAATTTTAATGGTCAGTAATGTAGATTTTCACAAAATCAAATTTCATTATTACTAAATCCTAACTTCCTACAGTTTCTACGTTACAATATTTATGACAATTCATTATTTCTTAAAAAGTTCTTAAAATACTATACAGAATTCTTTTGGTTGGGAGCTCAGATGAGGTTTCGGTAGTTATTAGTTATTCATGCAGTTATCTCTCATTGCATGTACTACAAGTTACACCATAAAGATCCACCAATACTCAGTATCCTACTGTGGCCACACTACAATTACCCAGCGCATGCATGCCACGCCGCATAAACAGTTCTCTAACCAGGTGAACAGAATTAAGTCATGACCTCGGTGCTATTCACGGCACAAATGCCAAGACTGCCCGTCCAGACAAGCACAGTGTTACGTTTGTGGCAAGAAAGGTCACGTACAATCCATATGTTTGCAGCGGAACGCACATAAGAATTCCACCCGCTCACAAAAATCTAGTCACAAGGCTCATGTCATCGACGCACAGTGTTTAAAGCCCGCTGCAGGCATTAGCAAAACTAGTAAGCATTTTCTTCAGTGTTACACCAGTCCAAGATACTTTTTCTTCATTTGCATACTTGTGGAAAACGTGTGAAATTTCAGTTGGAAAAGGGTGCCTCTGATACACTGCTCAATCGTAACATATACCAATTGTTGGGTTCCCCACGCCTGTCTAAAACTAGCATGCACCTGATGGCTTATAATGGACAAGACATTCCCGTTCTCGGAAAATGTACATTGTGATTGTGAGAACATATTTCACCTTAATTCGTTTCATTTGTTCGGCTTTCAAATTCAGGACTAAGTGTTGTCAGTGACTGCATTCAATGCAAAAGTTAGTGTAGCTAGTTTGGTGGAAGAGTTTCCGGAACTCTTTTCTGAATGTTTAGGCAAGGCTAACAATTTTGTTGCACGTATTACTCTGAACGAAAATGCTCAGCTGAAAATTTACAGTGCCAGAAATATTCCGGTTGCATTACGGGGCCAAGTCGCTGCTGAACTTAAAGAATTGCAAGACAGCGGAGCTATTGCGCCCCTACAATCTAGTCAATGGGCAAGTCCACTAGTTTTGCTCCCCAAACTGTCAGGTCGCATTCGCCTCTGTGTTGACTTTAAGTCTACAGTCAACCCACAAACTGTAACTGATAATTATCCATTGCCAAGCCCAGAGAATGTCATGGACAGATTGGGCGCTGGCCGTTACTTTTCGGAAACTGATTTGGGCAACAGATGTCTTCAAATACCACTAGATGAAGAATCTCAAATAGTTTGTGTTGTGAACACTCATTTGGGTTTGTTTAAATATTTGCGTTTGCCATTTTCCCACTGTTCAAGTACCTAACTGTTCAAAATATTTGGATGTCACTGTCGTAGCAGGTCGTTCACCTGAAGAACACATTGCAAATTGCGTGCTTTGTATCGTGTGTTATCTGATGCAGGACTAAAGTGTGGACTGGACAAGTGCGATTTTCTTAAACCTGGCTTGCAGTATGTTGGTCATGTCATAGACAGTCAGGTTTTACATCCTTTAATCACTTTTGTTAGCCATACGTGACCTTCCAGTTCCTCGCAATATGACAGAACTGCAGTCAGTTTTATGGAAAATGAACTATTATATTCGGTTCATACCAAATGATGCTCAAATCGCAGCTCCACTGCACCGCTTGCATCGCAAGAACGTCCCTTTTGTTTGGATAGATGAGTGCCAAGAAGCTTTCCTAAAAGCTAACGATACATTGCTCAGTGATCGATGCTTGATTCGCTTTGATCCTGACAAATCAGTTGTGTTGCAAGTTGACGCTTCCTCTTACGGAATCGGTGCAGTACTTTCGCACAGATTTGGTGATAAGGGCGGGCCTATTGCTTTCACATCAACATTGTTGTGCAAAGCTCAGTGTAACTATTCACAAACAGAGAAAGAGCCATTGGCTGTTGTGTATGGCTTCACCAAATTCCATCACTATTTTCATGGCAGAAAATTCTACTCAGTAACGGCTCACAAGCCATTCCAGTCCCTGTTTCATCCGATGAAGCTGGTTCCTGTACGAACTGCCCGAATTGTGCAGAGATTGGCTTTGTTGCTGTCTCAATCCCACTACGAGATTGTGTATCGTCCGACAGCTCAACACTGTAATGATAACACACTTTCACGTCTTCCGATTGGACCTGATACAGACTTTCACGCTTCTGCTACATCTTGTTGTCACATCGATGCTCAGGATTTGGAATTGCTTCAATCATTTCCTCTGAACTGAAACTTCCTGGCAGTTTAAAACCGTGTGCCGGAACGAGACTCGAACTCGGGACCTTTGCCTTTCGCGGGCAAGTGCTCTACCCTCTGAGCTACCGAAGCACGACTCAGGGCCGATCCTCACAGCTTTACTTCTGACAGTATATCGTCTCCTACCTTCCAAACTTTACAGAAGCTCTCCTGCGAACCTTGCAGAACTAGCACTCCTGAAAGAAAGGTTATTGCGGAGACATGGCTTAGCCACAGCCTAGGGGATGTTTCCAGAATGAGATTTTCACTCTGCAGCGGAGTGTGCGCTGATATGAAACTTCCTCTGAACTGTAGGAAAATTGCACAGGCCATGGAAGCTGATTCAGATTTCAACATTTTGCTAAAAATACAATCGCACATCTGGGCCTCGTTCATTGCATAGCACAAAGAACTCTGTAATGCGCCGATACTTTGCACTTCGGCATAGCCTCGGTTTACAAATGTTCAAGTGTGTGTGAATTCCTAAGGGACCAAACTGCTGAGGTCATCGGTCCCTAGACTTACACACTACTTTAATTAACTTAACGCTAAGGACAACACTGACACCCATGCCCGAGGGAGAGCTCGAACCTCCAGCGGAAGGGGCCGCACGATTAGTGACATGGCGCCTCTAGCCGCGCAACCACTCCGCGCTGACTCGGTTTACAGCAAGGTGTGATTCTTGTTCAGAATGACAGTGGACAGTCACGCGTGTTGGTACCCAAAGCTTTGCAAAAAGAAGTATGGCAGTTACTTCAGCAAGGACACTGGAAGATTGTTCGTACGAAACGTTTAGAGAGTTGACACTGCACTTGGCAGTGTATGGAAACCCAAATAGAACAGATGATGTCACAGCGTCAAGCATGAACGGAAAATCAGCCCACTCCGCCACAAAAATTTTCCGCTTGGTGTAAGTCGCAATCACCATGGCAACGTGTGCGTATAGACATTGCGGGGCTTTTTGGAACATTCGTTGGTTGATTGTGGTAGACTCTTATAGCGAGTTTCCGTCTGCTGTGCCTATGAACCCGACAAAGTCACGTAGTACAATTCAGGCATTTCCTCTATTTTTTGTCTCGAAGATTTGCCAGAAGTAATAGTGTCGGACAACGGCCCTCAGTTGACGTCAAATGAAGTTGAAACATTCTGTGAACGCAATGGCATACAACAACAAAATAGTGCACCGTTCCACCCATAGTCAAAAGGCGAAGCGGAACGTTTTGTCAGAACCTTCAAGCAGCAGATGGCCAGACTTCACATCTCAAGCACCAGGGATCAAGCATTGCAACGCACACACCAGAGATTAAGCATTGCAACTGTTTCTCGCCTCCTATCGTTCGCATCCACGAGATGGACCATCGCCAGCGGAAAAGCTTCACGGCCGGCACCATCGGACAGTTCTCCACCTGCTCCACGGTGCCGAAGGAAGTCCGCAAGTATCGCTTCGAGCCGCATGATATTGTGTTTTTCAGGTTTTTTAGCGGCAGGAGACGGTGGGCGTGAGGCGAGATCCTTCGTCGACCTGGCGCGTGCATGTACCACATTTCAGGCCCTGACGGATTACAGCGCCGACATCGCAATAAATTCGCCACTGTCATGCGCACCGTGATCCTTCTGTATCTCTTCCCCCAGATTCACGGATACCATGGACAGCGCGGCCACAGCAGCCACCAGAGGGGTCTCATCTCGACACTGTGGGACGACCCCATGGAGACGGAGCCTTCGCCTCCTCCGCCTACTCTCGTCCTACCGATGGAGCTGTACCCGCCCACGCCGCAACAGCCGACGCCTTCTACATCTTCGTATGGACCACAGGAGATGGACGCGTACCCTTCTGGTCGTATTCCGGGTAACGTTTCCACCAGAGCGAAGGTCGGATGGCAGGGTACGACCGGAAGTCTGACGTCCCATGCAGCCACGGCTTCCAGTTCATCAAACCGTCCACGCTCCTGTCTCCCCCGGCGTTGTCGAGCTCCCTATATGACGACCGTCCATCACTTTTGGGGGAGGACTATTACGGCATAAAGTATAGCTCCGGCACGCCAGTCGGGAACGATAGAAAAGACATGGCTGTGAGAAAACGTCAGCCAATCACATGCTGACCGAACACTTTCCAGGACGACAACGCGACGGCAGCGGCCCATATGCGAAGAGAACATAAGCATCCCGTCCGACTGGTCGCGGCCCAGTTCAGCAGTAGCTTCAAGACTAGTGACTTGTACAGCAGTGATTTAGGATTGTCAATAAGGAAGAAACTTGATTATTTCATATGTCGCCCTTCGCTTGCAACACATCTGTGCAATCGCTAAGTTAAGTATTGTCTCTTTTCATTTTGTAATAAAACTCATTAATACGATTTCTTTGTCAATTGTAAATTTGTGGAAAGATCTTACAGGAGCAAACTGCTAAGGTCATCGGTCCCTAAGATTACACACTATTTAATCTAACTTAAACTAACTTACAACATACACATCCATGCCCAAGGGAGGATTCGAACCTCTGAGGGGGGGGGGGGGGGGGAGCCGAACGGACCGTGACAAGACGCCCAAGACCGCGTGGATTTAACGTGCGGCCATGATTTCTTTGAATTGTTTGTCTAGCGAACCGATAAGTGAAGCGCTCCCTAGACCCCACGTATTTGACAACAAGCACGGAGTCATAAAAAGAGGCCACTCTCTGTTTGCCTGCATCAACCAACATCCCACAACATTCAGACGGAGGTTTCCCTCTCTCATCAGAATACAGTGTCCCTATCGGCTAGTGCTGGAGACAAAGGGAGACCTGACAGAATTTCGATATAAAAAATCGAGTGATATAAGCCAATTGGACTACTCTATCGAATTAATTGTTTAACATTTACAGCAGTCCAATAAAATGATGAAAACAGTCACCTCCACCTTCCGACTTTGCTTCTTCGTAAAAAAAAAAAAACATATTTTCAACGTTTGAGTATCACAAACAAACATTATGCAAATGAAGTAATGAAATTTCCACAAAAAAGATCATAGTGCAAAATATATCCTTAGTCCTTTATGCACCAACGTTTGAGAGCGCAAATACTCTCCTCCAACACAACGATCCACTAAACATATCTGGTGAAAAAAATGCTACTCATAAGAGAAACTAGCGATCGAGAAACGAGCGCCGTTCGTCTTCTACAGAGAGAGAGAGAGAGACAGAACCACTCCGGCCATGCCTACGCACACAGAACGCATGCATGCTCACTATACAACTATCGGAAACAATAAACTGATCAATTTGACTTCGCAACTGGGTATTTAGAAGTACTATAGAATTCTTGGGTTGAATAGTTTTCTCAACCACACTAGGACAAAGAAGGAGGGACGAAAGGTTCTTCTGCGTGATAGGATAGAGACAATAGCAAATACCACTATAGCACAGTGCCCACTGCTCTGTATTGAGAAGCACTAAACACGACAGACTCAAATCGAGTTTCAGTGCGTAGTAATAAGTTGTCATGGCTAGATGTCAGAGATCACTATCAATTGGGAGTCTGACGCCGCGATTTCGTTTTTAAAGCACTATAGAATTCCTAAATTGGTTCTATCCACTGTATTCGGAAGGAGGAAGGCATGCTGCATGACAGGATAGAGACAACAGCAAGACATAGACGCTGCAAGACATAGTCCATTACCATGAATGAGAAGCATTAAACGCGACAGAATTAAACCACGATCCAGGCCGTAGCAGTACTTACCACGTGTGGATGTCGGAGTTCACTAAAACACTTGCACGTCCTGCGCACTAGTCTCCCAAGGTCCAGACACAGCGCGTCAAACCCCTCATTCGTCACTGACACCAACTCTCAGAGCTAAATGAAAACTACCGCCATGATCGCAGCCTCATTCATGGATGCGGGCGTATGCCAGAGAGCACCGCCACGAAGGGCATCTGGGGATGATTGGAGAGGTAGGAATTCGGGTGTTATCAACAGGTGCAATGCAGACACCCAACATTTTGTATCTTCTGTTACGCAACAAACACATTCACTTCTGTCGCTCTCATTCAACACACTGGTTACCTCGCCTGCCCTCACTGGCGCGAGCAATATCAGACAGGTTGGCGCATTCTTTGTACCCATCACAGGCTGGGCTAATTCGCAACTTCTGGTCGCCGAAGCATGACAGCCCTTGCAGCCAACCGCAGTGCAGTGTGAAACGAGCAGCCGCAGCCTGGACGTATACAGTAGATCCAACCAATTACAGCCCAACACAGACGCCCAATTTTTAAAAAATCCACTTTACCCAATTCGAGACAGCGATGCTGTTCACCAGAAACCTCGAATTTCTCACGTGAAATGAACATTCCTCTCCTTTACACAAATCGTTTTCGAAGACAAGAAATCGAGGCATACACGCTTTATCACATCGCAGAAGTATCGTTACTTGTTGCAAAAATTATGTGACAGTAAATTTCTACTAAATATTTTCTCATCAAGTAATAAAAAATCTTTTGTTACCTGGTACATCATGCATCATTTTTTCCTCATGATGGAGTGCTAAGATCTATCACCTTCACAGAACGCCTCCTCACTTTCGATCTCTGTTTTGAAGTAGAGAAATGCTACACCACATACTAAATCTCTTAAGGCAACAGCACAGAGAAGCTGTAAATGTCAGGTTTACCCTAGTTATCACTTTATAAATTCGGTAATACATCTGATTTTGTTCCGATGATCATCTCTCCTTGTGCAGGTGGTAGATTGAAATACCATTAAAAGATATTGCCGCAACGAAAAAAAAAGCCTGTTTATTGCTCCACTCCCGAATCATATCCGTTGTACCCTACCCATCGCTTCCACCAGCCAGGCGGAATGTCATTGATACCAAATTAATTAAATATAATTAAATTGATCATGGGAGTCACTTTGCACGGTGAATAATCTTTTTCCAGCTCTCAGATTATACTCACTAGGTAGTTAAAATGGGAATCCGTGGAGGGAAGACGATGTCTTTTCGAGGAACACTATTGATAACCGACATTATAAGCTGACTAAAGAAGGATTCTAATGAGAGCAATATACATTTCGCGTCAGGATCGCGATGTTAAAAACACAATCACAACGACTGTGTAAGAGTCACACTGCATAAAAAGCGGTCTTGGTTCTACAGGAAAGCACACAAAAGCCGTTAATAGCGTTGCTCCTTCTGGTAGAAATTCTGTCTGTTCAAGAAAATGTTCAAATGTGTTTGAATTCCTATGGGACCAAACTGCTGAGGTCGCTGGTCCCTAGACTTACACACTCCTTAAACTAACTTATGCGAAGAACAACACACACACCCATGCCCGAGGGAGGACTCGAACCTCCGGCGGGAGGGACCGCGCAGTCAGTGACATGGTGCCTCTAACCTCGCAACCATTCCGCGCGGCTAATTCTGTCTGTGATTTGGAATCGAGTCTTTCCATTCAAACACATACTTGCGCTGGATCCTATGGAGATGTCTTTTAATGATTACAGCCACTAGTGAATTATATTTGTGGCACTCTCATATCTCAAAACGAGTCACCTTTTTGGACTCTATCTGCTACAGTATAACTCCACCGTGGTTTTAGACAGCCGCTATGCATTTTGTAACTGGTCCTTAGTCTCTGTCTCGCACTACCTGCAGCTTTGTCCATGTGATCGTTCCCATTTAAGTCAGAACTAAGTAGAAGTCGGAGAGCGCTATATCTAAGACCTTCTGCATCCCATGGAGAAACAGGGTGCGCTGAGTTAATACGACAGGACCGCCGCTTTAGACCACTTGGTGGAAATGGGAAGTTGTTGCCTTAGCTCCGTCAACCATGACGATGTGTAAGGCCAATGCCAAATGAAGCTTTCACCTGTAACATGAGGTAGTTGGAAAAGACAGTACGAGCAGTTGCGGTGGTGTTTCTTATCAGGAAAATTAGGAAGACTCTACATCTTACAGGAACTGAAAGAAGGACAAGGATTTAGCTACTCCTCTGTGTTGTGTCTCCAAATTACATACAGGTACTGAAGTCCGAACGAGATCTGCGTTTTTCAGAGTGCATTCACGTCTGTCACCCAAAGATTCTCTCCATCCTCGTTATTTTGTACCATCAAACCGAGAAAAACTACGAACTACAAAAACTCCACAAACGTCATCCGATAGAGAGCTTGACAAGATATTCACGTCCGTGTCTTCTGATATATCGGAAACAAATACCATCTGTGCGATGGCACTGATCATATGTGGCGTTCCTATTAAATATACAGGTATTGGTTAATTGGAGCAGATGGCTTGTGATCAAAGTCGCTTCCACAGACCAGTATAAACTTTTGTCACCTGTGCTGTAGAAGGACTGTATCCCATAGACTACCAGTGGTAACAGAGAGTCCCTGCTTTGCTGTTTAATGCAGGCCGGCCGGTGTGGCCGTGCGGTTTAAGGCGCTTCAGTCTGGAACCGCGTGACCGCTACGGTCGCAGGTTCGAATCCTGCCTCGGGCATGGTTGTTTGTGATGTCCTTAGGTTAGTTAGGTTTAACTCGTTCTAAGTTCTAGGGGACTAATGACCTCAGCAGTTGAGTCCCATAGTGCTCAGAGCCATTTTTGAACCCAAGACTATGACTCTCTTTCCATTTCAAACACGAGATGTCAGTCAATCATTATGCGATAATCAGCAGCGATTCACTGGGTGGAACGGATGGAAAAGGCACCGTCGATGTACTGTATCAAGCATCATTGTTGATAGTGCGATCAATTTTAGAAAATTTACCAGTTAGTTTCCGTAAATTTAATGCCAACCAATGACACGGCAGCATGCTTCCCACTTTTTTTATCATCATTAAAGCATTCCTCTTCTACACTCCGATTACCATACACTAGATTGCAAATGTAGATAGGTGACTGTGCAGTACGTCCATTCATTGTTAATTCTCCAACGTTTATACACCCAACTATCCCAGACAGACTTCTATAACGATCTATACATTTCTACGACATTGATAGTAGTGCATAATTTACGATTACGATTGCCCATCTTTCCCTATATGGATGGAAGTCACAGAGAATTCTCTCATTTTTATCATAAAGTTAGGGAGTCAAAGATCTCCCCGCATTGTCTTTGCCAACCATCCCTGCAATACTGTCACCGATTTAATTTGCAGCTGACCAGAAGTAGACTGCTACATTACAAGTCTCATGGAGAAACAGAGCGAGCTGAGTCCATAACTACCATTCCGCACCAATCTTACTCACGGCATCCATCCAACTGCACAAGATCTCTCCAGATGCGCAAATATCAAGGAGGTTAGCACCCCTTATCGGTGTATAGCAGATATGAGAGTGTTGTGTTTATTGCTGTCAGAGGTAGTCTGCCTTTTAGCGAAATTGAAGTAGGTAGTTCGTGGGAAATAGTATGGGTAGAGGTTATACCTGACAATCGGACTAAACTATTGACTGGATCGTTTTACCGACCCCCCGACTCAAAAGATATAGTTGCTGAACAGTTCAAAGAAAACTTGAGTCTCATTTCAAATAAGTACCCCGCTCATACAATTATAGTCGGTGGTGACATCAATCTACCCTCGATGTGCTGGAAAAATTATACGTTTAAAGCCGGCGGCAGGCATAAAACGTCATCCGAAATTGTACTGAATGTTTTCTCAGAAAATTATTTTGAAGAATGAGTTCATGAGTCCACTCGAAACGTAAATGGTTGCGGAAGCATACTTGACCTTTAGCAACAAATAATTCTGGACAGATAGTGAGTATTGTGACGAATACAGGGATTAGCGACCACTACGCAGTAGCTGCTAGGCTGAATACTGTAACACCTACAACCATCAAAAAGAAACGCAAAGTATATCTATTTAAAAAAGCTGATAAAAATACTCTTAACGCCTTTTTAAGAGACAATCTTCACTCCTTCCGTTCTGATCATGTAAGTGTAGAAAAGTTGTGGAATGTTTCAAAGAGATAGTATCGACAGCAGTTGAGAGATATATATAACATAAATTAATAAGTGATTGTACTGATCCCCCATGGTACACAAAAACGGTCAGATCGTTGTTGCAGAAGCCACTGAAAAAGCATGCCAAATTCAAAAGAACGCAAAATCCCCAAGTTTGGCAACGTTTTGCAGACGTTCGAAATATAGCGTGTACTTCAATGCGAGATGCTTTTAATAATTTCCACAACGAAATTCTGTCTCGAAATCTGGCAGAAAACCCAAAGAGTTTCCGGTCATACATAAAGCACACCAGTGGCAACACGCAATCAGTACCTTCACTGCGCGATAACAACGGTCAAGTCACTGATGACAGTGCCACAAGCTGAGTTATTAAACACGGTTTTCCGTAACTCCTTCACCAAAGAAGATGAAGTAAATATTCCTGAATTCCAATCAAGAACAACTACCAACATGAGAAACATAGAAGTAGATATCCTCGGTGTAACAAAGCAGCTTAAATCACCTAATAAAGTCAAGGCCTCCGGTTCAGATTGTATACCAGTCAGGTTCTTCTCAGAGTATGCTGATGAAATAGCTCCATATTTAGCAATCATATACTGTACAACCGCTCGCTCACAGAAAGATCCGCACCTAAAGACTGGAAAATTGATCAGGTCACACCAATACCCAAAAAGGGAAGTAGGAGTAATCCGCTGAATTACAGGGCTATATCACTAACGTCGATTTGCAGTTTTGGGGCATATACTGTATTCGAACATTATGAAGTACCTCGAAGAAAACGATTTATTGACACATAGTCAGCACGGATTCATAAAATATCGTTCTTGTGAAACACAACTAGCTCTTTATACTCATGAAGTAATAAGTACTATCGACAGGGGATGTCAAATTGATTCCATATTTTTAGATTTCCAGAAGGCTTTCGACACCGTCTTCTAACCAAACAGCGTGACTACGGAGTATCGCCTCAGTTGTGCGACTGGCTTCCTGATTTCCTGTCAGAAAGGTCACAGTTCGTAGTAATAGACGGAAAGTCATCGAATAAAACAGAAGTAATATCCGGCGTTCCCCAAAGAAGTGTTATAGGCCCTCTATTGTTCCTGTTCTATGTTAGCCGGCCGTGGTGACCGAGCGGTTCTAGGCGCTACAGTCTGGAGTCGCGCGACCGCTACGGTCGCAGGTTCGAATCCTGCATCGGGCATGGATGTATGTGATGTCCTTAGGTTAGTTAGGTTTAAGTAGTTCTACGTTATAGGGGACTGATGACCTCAGAAGTTAAGTCCCATAGTGCTCAGAGCCATTTCAACCATTTTTGTTGTATGTTAACCACATAGAAGACAATCTCAGTAGCCGTATCAGATTGTTTGCAGATGATGCTGTCATTTACTGTCTTGTAAAGTCATCAGATGATCAAAACGACTTGCAAAATGATTTATATAAGATATCTGTATGGTGCGAAAAGTGGCAATTGACCCTGAATAAAGAAAAGTGTGAAGTTATTCACATGAGTACTAAAAGAAATCAGCTAAATTTCGATTGCGCGATAAGTTACACAAATTTGAAGGCTGCAAATTCAGCTAAACACTTAGGGATTACAACTACATATAACCTAAATTGGAACGATCACATAGATAATATTGTGGGTAGAGCAAAAGAATGACTGCGATTCATTGGCAGAACACTTAGAAGGTGCAGCAGGTATAGTAAAGAGACTGCTTACACCGCGCTTGTCCACCCTATTCTGGAGTATTGCTGTGCGGTGTGCGGTCCGCATCAGATGGAACTGACGGATGACATCGAAAAAGTACAAAGAAGGGCAATACATTGCAGTGGGCTCTGTATTAGAGTGGTATTTGCTATTGTCTCTATTCTATCACGCAGAAGAACCTTTCATTCCTCCTTCTCAGTCCTGGTGTAAATAAGAAAATCAATAAACCTAGGAAATCTACAGTACTTCTAAAAACCCAGTTGCGACGTCAAATTTCCGACTGATCAATTTATTGTTTCCGATAGTTGTACTGCGAGCACGCATGCGTTCGGTACGGGTAGGCATGGCCGGGCGTGTGATTGTTTCTCTCTCCAGGCTGGTGCAGATGGGGCTACCCTATAGAGGGCGAACGGCTCTCACCTCGCGAATGCTACAACTTTTCTACACTTACATGACTAGAACAGGAGGAGTGAAGATTGTCTCTTAAAAAGGCGTTTAGAGCATTTTTATCAACTTTTTAAAATATATATACTTTGCGTTTCTTTCACCAGATGTGTTTAGTGGAACGTTGTGATGGAAGACGGTGTTTGTGCTCTCAAACGTTGGTGCATGAAGACCATGGATATATCTTGCAGTACGATCTATTTTTGGTAGAAATTTCATTACTTGATTTGCATAATGTATGTGTGAGATACTCAAACGCCAAAAATATTTTTTTTTTACGGAGGTGGATAATAGTAAGGTGGAGGTGAGAGTTTTATGAGATCTATTTGATTCCTGTAGCTCTTAAACAATTAATTTGATAGGATAACAAACGGCAGTTTCACTCTATTTCTGATGTCGAAACTGCATCATTTCTCCCATTTGTCTCCAGCATAATGCAATAGGGACACTGTATTCTGAGGAGACAGGTAAATCTCCGTCTGCATGTTTCAGGACGTTGGTTCACACATTCGAGACAGGAAGCGATTCCGGAGTTTTCTTATCTACAGAATACTGCCACTTGATGCTTTATGGGCCGAAACACCAAAGTAGGCCAATATGCGGTTCCTGGCCTGTGGTATTTATTAATGTGATCTGTAATTAGGACATTGGGCAGTTTTAACTTTGGTGGTGGTGCCCTGATGATAGACAGCAAGGGAGACCTACTATACTGCACTTCATTCCATTCATGATCTGTAGATAACCTTTAAGAGGTTTAGCAGTCAGTGCAATATGACTGCTGTATATTTCTCGATCTGTGCAAAATAGTTTGTCGCTGAGATTCTAGTAATTTGTCTGTCTGCAGAAAAGTTTCGGTGGGTTTCGAAATGTCACGAACTTTTAGATATGTAATTGTTCTGATTTTCCCATCTTTTTTAGATACCAGTGTGCTTCGAGAAGTGGGGAAAATAAAAAATAAGAGCCTTAACATCCCTGACTCCAGCAGCAAATATAAACGAAGTCTACTCAGCGTTTCCACGCGTGTTCAGAATAAGAAAGCGCCAAAATTGTATAAATATTCCAAACCGCAATCGATTTCCTGACAAATATTTGAATAAACTGTATTCTATACTCTATCTTGTATTCTGCAAATAGTTTACATAAACGGTATTCCATACACTGCTGTCAGTTTCCTGACGAATTCTTTAACTGAATAAATAAACTATACTCTACTTTGTATCTGATAAATAGTTTAAATAAACAATGTTTCACATATTGTCTAAATTGTTTAAATAATATTCCATGCACTGCAATCAATATCCCGCCAAATGGCCAATCAGCTGTGTCTTTTTCCTGCCATTTTCCAGGTGGGGAAGGAAGGGGACGGGCTGGGGGTTTCCCAGAGAGGAAGGGGTTAATTAATAGATCGGTTTAATTAATTATTCAATGAAATTGATATCAAAAGTGTGCTTGTATCGGTGAGGGGAGTTCCCAGAGAGGTGAGGGAGGAGGAGGGGGTGCGGAGGAGTTGTGGGGGTTTCTTTGAAAACCACTTAACAAAAGGTTAAACACCTGTCAATGAAATGGACGGATTATTCTCAGGGGGTCATAATCCACTTAGCGGAACAATGGGTTAAGGACCTGTCAATCAAAAGAGAAAAATATGTTTGCCTCTGAATGTATGCTAGTCTCTGATGTAGACAACCTGCACCATCAAAATGCCTTCGTAGCCCTGTTGCCCTTCTACTAATATCATCTCACACCCTAAATGCTTAGACGTGTGAAATATGGTTTCCGGTCGGCTAATGCCTTTGCAGAGTTTCCAGTTCCACAATGAGACGGCAGACAATTTATCGTGCACGGTAAGGCCCACGAAATATTTAGAGAAAATTGCTGTATATACTCACTCTTCTTTGACTTTACCTTGACCTTAGCAAAACTTAACTCCCACAGTGATTGTTTCTCGCCTTTATAACAGGTGGGTCATTCAAAATTTACGTCCCTCAAAATTATTGCATAAAATTTTGTCTGTCGTTACTACATTACGCTATTCACCTTCATAAGGTTCCCATCTCATTTTTCGTATGTAGTTCATCTTTACCTGAATAGGCCGTACCATGGATGGCCTCCACAATTGTCATATGATACCATTTTATTGATCTCTTCATAATAGCTCTTCGCTATTCCGAGTATTCCCCAACGTCTGAAGTCTCCACACCTTCGCACCGTGTTCTTCCTATTACGATACGTTCAACACTGCTTCAACAAAGTCTCTTAAGTCAAAGACCGGAAAACCCCTTTTTTGCTTAGTTACAGCCCACATACTCCTTCTCTTCGTCTTCTGATCCGTATATCTTCCCATTCATCGTCGTCTTCGACATCTTGTTCTAGCTAATTTATTCTCTTCTGGGCTACTGCAATCGAAGTTCGGGCCACGTCTTTTGTTGGCTCCTGACTCTCTGCTGTCAAAACTAAAGCTACATCTTCCATTGTATCATTGGTTTCTCTGGTTAAAACCTGGAGCAAAAATTTCCGACAAGTTCTCTGACTTCATCTGCAGGTAATTCGGTTGTTCCTCTTATTTGTTCTCTGCTGTTTTCTCTTCTCCTATCATGGAAGGCAACCCTATAAATAACTTTTTTCATCTGTGGGTTCTATATTATCTAGGAATTTAAAATGACCTCCTCGTCATTTAATTTTGCTAGCGCAGATTTTAGAAAATTGTGTCCAAATATAGCCTTCACTGACAAATTTGTTGCTATCAAATCGAAATCTGGTCGTACTTGTTCCTTAATTTCCGCACTTTTACTGTACACCACACACCGTATCTTCAAGCCCTGCATTTTAAATAATGGCCACTGCTTGCCCTTGTCCCAGAATTCATATAATTCGTTATCCGGCACCGAGACTTGGTTGCCTGAGTCGAATAAGCATTGCACCACTTGCCCCCCCCCCCCCCCCCCCTCCCTCGCCCCACCACCACTGTCGCACTTAAAATCGGATACAAGATACTCTGTATTTTTATTACACACTTTAATACTATCAGATAACTTTTTTTCCCATTACAATCCATGAAAGCTGCTGTCATCAAACTAGCTGTGCTTAACTGTGATGCCGGAACGTCCGCTGCTCCTTACAATCCACGAATACTGTGGTCATCAAACTGGCCGTGGCTAACTGTGATGCCGGAGCGTCAGCAGCAGGGATCCGTATTTCGTTCCTCCGACGCTATAGTACATCCATCTCAGTAAGCTTCTTGGAGTGTGTCCGCTTCACTCTGCGATCGCAGGTATGAGTTTAGCAGACAAAAGCAGCGTTGAAGAGAAGTCGACTAAATATCTACCAAGTAAAGGCCGAATAACTCGACATCCGTAAGTTCGTAAAAATTTCTAGCGTGTGGGATTATAAATAACCCGAGTAAAAATGTTTGAAGTTCCATTAATTAGGCCTTATTGCCTTTAAAACAGATGTTAAATAGCTATCAAGTCTGTATTTACTGCCAAAACTATTACTGGCACAAATTGGTTACTGTCTTTACTACACGTTTTCACACGAAGCAGTCAATAGTTCACTAGTCCGACGTGAATGATTTTCACGTTGTACACAGTCATTGACCTACAGTTCTTCGCGAGTTACTACACAAGTCATTCTGTGGTCCTTTTAAAAATAAGTGCTCGCCCAAATGTTTGGATATGTTCATGAAACACACCATGGGGATTTGGAGAACAACAATAAAGTTCACGCGCAAATAACTTCTAAACTAAGTTATTCAAAATTCTCAGATCTTCACTAAAATGTTCAAAACAGCAGTCGCTTCCCAGTTACAATTAAAGAATCGGCAGAGCACATCTTAGCCAAAGTTTTTATGGTCTGTTTTAATGTCTTCTACACTGTAAGATGGTTTCCAAGTGACTCTTAGACACAGAACTGTAGCAGAAAGCTCATCACAGCGGGCGGGAACTGCTGCATACCCACTGGCCTATGATTTAGGCAACCAGTCAGATAAGCTGGAGCACTCAGATACTCCCAGTAATTCATAATCCACCCAATAGAATAACAGAAATCAATTTATAAAGGAAACTCTGAATTCACGAAATAAAATTTAATTTAAATGAAATAAAGTATAAATTAACTCCAGAACTGAAATACTAATCGATTTAACACCTAACTTTGCTTCTAGCTGATTTTATAGAAAAGCATGCACATTAGGCATTCGTATAGTATGTCACATGATTCATGATTGCAGACAAATTTTCGACGAATACATTTTCATAGCTTTTAATAAAAAAATAAAACATCCACTTTTACATATTCCCCTTATACATTCTCTCACCCTCTCCAAACGCTCGCACAACAACAGATAATTAAATAATAATTTTAAAAATGGTTATTCTTGAGTCATCAAGCTGCTGTAATGAATGCAAAACAAATTCTGGAAAAATACTTTGAACTGAATCTTTTTGGTTACTGTTTCAAATGAGATTATAAGTGAATACAATTTCTAGTTCTGGTTTTGTAGTACTAGAAAAGTTATCATGGTTTTAGGCAAATTTTTATATCTTCAATAGTACTGAAAATAATAAACTGAGACATTTACAGCACTGTTCTAGTGTCGCTACAAGTCTGTATATGGAGTATAAAAAATTGGAACAAAATTTAATACTATGTCTTTCTATTTGTTTGAAGAGTGCACAACGCGAATCGATCAGCTATGCTGATGTGAAAAAAAAACCTGATTTCTCTCTGCTGGCTGCGTGACCAGACACAATCTTGGCTCGCATCCTTTAATGTGAGGTATAAAGACTGTGACTAACCTGCCATGTTATACACTGCTAGTCAGCTTATCAGCAGGTTTTCTCGTTTCTTGATTCTCCTGTGATTTTTGGGTCCTGGTCCACGTATATAAACAGTCTCTACTCTTCCCTCTTCTCCCTCATCTCGTCTTTCATTATTTATTCGGTCGTCACACCCCTAGTTTTTTCTTCAGTCATCTGGCCGATTGTGAGATCCCCAGCCTCGGCTACTCCATCCATTTCAGTAACATAGTGATGAGTACCTTGCCATCCAGTTCTGATTGCTCATTTGTTGATTTTCCAGCGGAAAGTTCGTCCGAATGAAGTGTACCCGTTCTACCACTTGTCCACTCCTGTTTCACTCCAGTACGTGGGGTAGGAATCTGATACTGTCCTGCATGTTTCTATCAGATATCGCAATCTATTTCTGTATCTGATGTGGGAGCTTCGTCGAGCAGAGGTGTAAGAGTTTCGCTGGTAGACACGGATCGTCTAAAAATTGGCTATTTGAAAAACTGAAAGGGGCTCCGGCCTCCTCGACTCTACGTAACTTTCTGTTATCATTAACCCCATATTCGTCTGTTCTTACGCTTCATTCGACCAATACTGTTCGAGGAAGGCTCGCGTAAATTCATCATAGGTCTCGCACTGCTCCCCAATTACTTGCAACTTCGTTGCTGCCATTGAACACACAAGAATGCAATTTTTAAAATGTATGGCCAGAATCTCAGTGATGTTTCACGGAATGCTTCAGTCCATTCTTTCGGATGTAGGCGATTCACAGCGTCCTGAAATAAAGAATACTTTTGCACCGACACGAATTGCTTCCTAATTTCCTCCTCGTCCATGTTGCATAAGACAGTTTCTGCACCAACCGTGGTAGTTACTGGTGGAATTGAGTGTGTCGGCACCCAGTAAACTCTCAGAACTCTTGTTCTTACCTGTTGCGTTGTTCCTCACTACGAATCGTTATTACTCGCCGAAAATCTGCTACTCTCCTTACCTTTATGAGCGCGTCTAACGCCTCCCTGTACCTGCAATTAATGTTGTTCAGCGTGTCCTTAAATTACACTAAATCTCTTACCTCGGCATGTTTGTTTATGTTTATTGGTACTGTTCCGTCAGATGTTGTTTCATTATGATTCTATAGCTGCTCAGAGGCCTTGGTTAATACCTCGACTTGCTCTACTGCTTTCCCCATTATATTTTTCTGTGAGTCTGAAACGCCATCATCGAAACTACTCACATTGTCGGCAGTACGAAAAAGCAACTTACATCAACATCCAAAATGTGTATAATTTATGTTATGTCAGATGTAACGCAGATAGTAGTAGTGAACATTAAAGTTCCACTTGAAGTCGCCTTGATTAAGTATGCTCTCTATGCATAGTCAATAAAGCCCAAGAAAATAATGTTATTACACATATGTAACGATATGATGTACAAAGAAGCAATGGATTTGACATTCATAGAAAAGAGAAAAAACAATGGACTAAAGGAAGTAGAGGCAGCAGACGGTAAAATGGTGAGTGAACCCCAAGAAATAATGAGAAAATGGGAAGAATATATAGCATGGCTATACGCTACAGACAGCCGACCATGTGAAGAAGACCTTGGGATGGAAGAAGAAGATAAAGTTGCAGATGATGACAAAGGAAATGCAGTACTAACTAGTGAGACTGAAGAATCTATGGAGATGGAAAATGGAAAGGCAATGGGAACTGATGAGATTCCTGCGGAACTGTTAAAGTCATTGGAGAAAGAAGGGTTGGTTCAAATGGCTCTGAGCACTATGGGACTTAACATCTATGGTCATCAGTCCCCTAGAACTTAGAACTACTTAAACCTAACTAACCTAAGGACAGCACACAACACCCAGCCATCACGAGGCAGAGAAAATCCCTGACCCCGCCGGGAATCGAACCCGAGAAAGAAGGGAAAAGGGAGTCAATTGAAATGTGTAATCAAATATACATGACAGGAAAATGGCCAAAGGACTTTACAGGAAGTATCTTAATACATATAGAAAAGAAAAAGAACAGCAAAAAGTGTGAAGAACATAGAGCAGTGAGCCTGATGTCGCACGCAGCCAAAGTCTTGCTAAGGACGCTCAACAGAAGGCTATATGGAAAGCCGAATTGCGTAATACGAGATGAACAATTTGGTTTCAGGCGAGGAGTGGGAACTAGAGATGCCATTGGGCTACTGAGAGCGATAGGGGAGAGGCACATGGAGAAGAAGAGGAAGGTGTATGTTGTGTTCATTAATCTTGAGAAGGCTTTTGACTTTGTCAGATGGGATAAACTGATGGAAATCCTAAGGAAACATGGAGTTGACTGGAGGGATAGACGGCTAATTAGAAATTTATATTTGAACCAGAGAGCAAGAGTAAGAATAGGAGCTGTGATGAGTGAAGAAATTGAACTGGGAAGAGGTGTAAGACAAGGTTATTGTTTATCACCAACACTGTTCAATATATATCTGGAAGAAATTATTAGTGAAAGTTTTGATGGAAGGAGAGGAGTTTGCATAGGGGTCGGAGAGTGGAGTGTATAAGATTTGCAGACGACATGGTTGTGATGGCAGAGAGTGCAAGAGAGCTGGAACAAATGTTAGATGGTCTAAACACAAAATTAAAAGAATATGGAATGAATATTAACAAGAAGAAAACGAAAAGCATGGTAATTGGAGGGAAGGGGAGAAAATGCCTTATGAAAATAGGGGGAGAGGAAATAGAGCAAGTGAGTAACTTCAATTACTAGGGAAGTGTAATAATGAATGATATGTATTGCTCAACAGAAATTAGAAAAAGAATTGCAATGGCAAAAGAAGGATTCAAGAGGAAACAGAAATTACTTTGTGGACCACTAAACAAAGATCTGAGGAAAAGACTTGCCAAATGTTACATCTGGAGCGTTGCAGTATTGGTGCGGAGACCTGGACATTGAGGAAGGAAGATGAAAGAAGATTGGAGGCACTAGAGATGTGGATATGGAAAAGAATGGAAAAAGTGAAATGGGGAGACCGAGTAAGGAATGAAGAAGTATTAAGAAAAGGTGGAGAAGAAAGAAACATGCTGAAAGTCATCAGAAAGAGAAAACGGAACTACATTGGACATTATTTGAGGAGGGACTGTTTATTGAAGGAAGGAATAGAAGGAATGGTGGAGAGAAAAAGGGAAAGAGGAAAAAGAAGATATCAAATGCTGTAAAATATCAAAGGAGACAAATATTCAGAAATGAAAAGACTAGCTATGGACAGACAAAAGTGGAAGAGGCTTAGCCCGTGACAGGACCTGCTGTAAGGCAGCATACCATACTACTACACGTTCTTACTGCTCACAGGAGTGATTAATCACAGACACATATATGTAATATAACGGGAATTCTTTTGGTATCTGGAACATCTACTACTGATTGTGAGCTACTAATGTAACGTTGTAAGAAAAATCAATAACGAGACAACAGAGCAGCTGCTGCCCAGAAATTCTCAAAGCAAACTTACCTTCTTTAATATGAAAATAATTTACTATTGCTAAGAATGGTTTATATCTTAATAATCGTTACGAGCGAAAAACATGCTGAGTGAGACATTAACTGAATTAACTAAAGAAATAATTAGCTTAGTTACTTCCTCATACGTACATATGCAAGGCCTTAAATTTGCTCACATCGATGATCTCACCAAATCACAGATCACTTAACTCAATGTGTGAATAATATGCATCCGAATTAGAGGTATAGTGATGGAGTTAACTTTGGATTATTATTGCTCTTTAAGGGCGTAAAAGTTTACATAAGGCATAGTGATTAAAGGGTAAATGACTCATGTGCTGTTCTTAGCACACCCATACTAAGATAAATTCTTCAATGTGCATTTTAAAATCACGTAAGACACACAACCTATTTGATGAATGAAATACCGGCTTGATAAACCTGTCATGAATCAAATAGAACACGTAAACGGATAGGAATCTGCCCCACATTGATCGTAATCATGAGCTCCAGCTGTTAGTTTTTCGATAACAACGCCTAAGCAATGCACTGTTCTAGTGCATCAAACAGATAAATGTGGAAAATATGCTTAGAGAGGACTTGTGTATGCTTGTTATTATCAGTTGCTCAATAGAAGCACATTGCTGCTTTCAAGAGTCGTTAACTCTCTCGTTCTCAGTATATGCTAATGCCGCAATATAAGTACCACGCCATATCACACACAAGCAAAACATAGCTTTACTCCAGAGCAGCCAGATGGAAGAAACTAAAGTAGAATCCCTTGACTTCCTACCGAACTGGCAAGCCGTGTTTGGTGAGCACGGTCTAACTAGACAAAGCCGCTCTCGCCTCAAAGACATCTGGCAGATACACTTGTGAAGACATAGCAACCGTTAAAAAGCGGAAGTCAGTCAGTGAGCCACAGATATAATAACAAAGACTGTTCGTGAGACAAAGCTACGTAAAAAAAGGATATATGGAAGATGGCTGGTTTTAGTTGATACCTTTCATAGGACCCCTAGGAATTGGAGAGCAGACTTGGAATGTTTCCTGTATAGTAAATTAGCAGAAGACGTTCCAAGCCTAGCTTAAGCAGTATCATAGTCAGAAAAATGGTCCCCATTCACCAGATTGGAAGAGAGCCAACTTAGTTCAAGTTTCATAGAATATGAAATTAACTTTATGACAAAGTCCTGATAAATCATAATCTCTTAGTACATCAGTTCTTCGAAAGAGCAATGGGCTTTCATGGTCTGACTATTAAAATACTACTATGAGGATCATACAAAAACCATAAATTTATAAAAATGTAAAATAATTTGAAGCGTACAACGAACAATGTAATTTCTGCTGGAAATGTGAACATACTGTGGCCTGAATTACTGATATGTAATAAACGAGACTCATTAAATTGAAAAATGTTATGTTCAAAAAGCATACGTAAATTAAAAAAGAATGGTAGATGAGTATTTTAATATGGCTCCACTGTAGCCTTAATGACACAGTTTTAACATACTCCATAAAATATATAAGCTGTACAGGAATTATTCTTCTAGAAAACGACTGTGGCTGTGACGTCACAACTTGAACATCCTCAGAAATATTTATAATTCCAACACAATTATTATCTTGAAAAATGTAATAATGGTAGATGAAATATGGCTTCTCTGTAGACATGATGTTACACAACTGAATGTGAAGGTCCTACAATTACGTAAAACGTTAGATTTTCCTTTACTGTAGTTGTTAGTATGTTTCATACACTGAGTGCACTCCTTCTGCAGGGCTCATTATCATTTCAGTTGCGTCTATAAAAGTATAGTCAGATCTGTTGCTGGAACGAAATTTTCAATCTGCAGCGGAGTGTGCGCTGATATGAAACTTCCTGGCAGTTTAAATCTGTATGCCGGACCGAGACTAAAGCTCTGGGACCCTTGCCTTTTGCGGGAAATTGCTCTAACATATGAGGTACCCAAGCACGACTGACGCCCCGTTCTCACAGCTTTACTTCCGACAGTACCTCGTCTTCTACCTTCCAAACTTCACAGAGCACAGAGAACTTGCCCGCGAAAGGCAAAGGTCCCGAGTTCAAGACTCGGTCTGGCACACAGTTTTAATCTGGCACAAAGTTTCATATTAGCGCACTCTCCGCTGCAGAGTGAAAATTTCATTCTGGAAACAACCCCTTGGGTGTGGCAAAGCCATGTCTTCACAATATCCTTTCTTCCAGGAGTGCTAGTTCTGCCAGTTTCTCAGGAGAGCTTCTGTGAAGTTTGGAAAATAGGAGACGAGGTACTGGCGGAAGTAAAACTGTGAGGAGGTGACGTGAGCTGTGCTTGGGTAGCTCAGATGGTAGAGCACTTGCCGCGAAAGCCAAAGGTCCCGAGTTCGAGTTTCGGTCCGGCACACAATTTTAATCCGTCAAGAAGTTTCAACTCTGTTACTACTTACCACACCAGTCTAAACCTAGTTGTACAAACTACATATTCTAAACTACTTACTGATAACAAATGCACCCACTTACCACATCATTCAAACACAAAACTCACTTAACGGCTGCAAATAGGGCAGCAGTTATGAGTAAGTATCAAGTCAGTAACAATTCCATTCAGTTCCTGTGGAGAAAACACTCCTAATAACAAATGGGAAGATGCAATAAACAGTATTCAATGAACATGACTAAGTAACTTCCAAACGCAATGAACACACAAGAAGAAATGGTTCCCTAAACTAATCACAGTACAAGGGATGCCTGAGGACGTAACATAATACAGATAAGATCATGGCCATGTTCATTATAACTAACAACATATCATCATAGTCAGAAAGCGTCTGCACTGACAAGTGCTTCAACTATCGTATCATAAGCAAGGAATATGGAGACTAATAATATAACCAGGTATCTCAGCACTTAAAAAAGAAATATTATCTGCTAAACATTATCAAGGTAAGCATACAAAAAAATTCCTCATTAACCCATTCCCAACTTACACACTGACATATGTCAAAATGTGCATTGCTGTCAGAAGAAAAAAGTCATTATAAGTTATTCAGTTTAGCAGTCACCTATTGTTTTCCATGACTTCCGTATCTTGGGCCAAAAATTATAAGTTCACTCATAGACAGATGGGGATAAAAGTAACAGTTTCAACACCATTATTCAGGTCCAAGGTGCAATACCTTGCTATTATTAATGTCTAGATTATCATTTACTTTCCCCTGTGATGGCTACACTACGTTGATTCCTATGCCTCTGTTCAAAGTAGCAATATGGCTTCACTCTGTAAAATAAATTAGTATGCTATAAAACTTACAGTTAAATACAAGTTTTGCTCCTTTATCTGCATAAATGACTGAAGTGGGTTTTTTCATTCTCATAGTCATTAGTACACGGTCTGAATCCTCTCTGTACATAAACACTAAGTTACCATACCACAAACACAAGAAAACACTTTAATAATCCTTGCCTTGGCCCTCATTAATTCATACTAACAGTATTAAAATTCTCAATTCACAAACAGGCTAAACTGTTCCTGACACCAGCAAAATACTTTATATTCATCCCCTCATGATATATAATTCAATCTCATCATGGAGGAAATTCTTAACTGCACAAAATTAACTTCAGGTATCCTCCTAATCTCAGTGTACTGCTCAGTCACAACCAAAATATTCACCTCAACTATTTCAGACATTATTCATTCACCACCACACTCTTAAGATGTCGTTAATCAAGCTACATAATCAACATTTACTGGACAGTACCCAGATCATTGTCTCATTTAATAATATTCATTCCCTGACACTACTTCTAATGGTTCACAACTTGCAACACAACCAATTCGTTTTTAATTAATGCAAGATACATTCAAATCCATTATATTATTTATTTTCACGAGGTATTCTTCAGTAGCTATCATTACTGCAATTAGTCTCAGATCTTAATGCTCAAATCACTTTAAATAAAATTTGACCTAAACACACACTTTAAGCTCTACCTCGCTTCACATATTCATAATCAGCTTCATAGTCGATTCATAATACACTCCTGGAAATGGAAAAAAGAACACATTGACACCGGTGTGTCAGACCCACCATACTTGCTCCGGACACTGCGAGAGGGCTGTACAAGCAATGATCACACGCACGGCACAGCGGACACACCAGGAACCGCGGTGTTGGCCGTCGAATGGCGCTAGCTGCGCAGCATTTGTGCACCGCCGCCGTCAGTGTCAGCCAGTTTGCCGTGGCATACGGAGCTCCATCGCAGTCTTTAACACTGGTAGCATGCCGCGACAGCGTGGACGTGAACCGTATGTGCAGTTGACGGACTTTGAGCGAGGGCGTATAGTGGGCATGCGGGAGGCCGGGTGGACGTACCGCCGAATTGCTCAACACGTGGGGCGTGAGGTCTCCACAGTACATCGATGTTGTCGCCAGTGGTCGGCGGAAGGTGCAAGTGCCCGTCGACCTGGGACCGGACCGCAGCGACGCACGGATGCACGCCAAGACCGTAGGATCCTACGCAGTGCCGTAGGGGACCGCACCGCCACTTCCCAGCTAATTAGGGACACTGTTGCTCCTGGGGTATCGGCGAGGACCATTCGCAACCGTCTCCATGAAGCTGGGCTACGGTCCCGCACACCGTTAGGCCGTCTTCTGCTCACGCCCCAACATCGTGCAGCCCGCCTCCAGTGATGTCGCGACAGGCGTGAATGGAGGGACGAATGGAGACGTGTCGTCTTCAGCGATGAGAGTCGCTTCTGCCTTGGTGCCAATGATGGTCGTATGCGTGTTTGGCGCCGTGCAGGTGAGCGCCACAATCAGGACTGCATACGACCGAGGCACACAGGGCCAACACCCGTCATCATGGTGTGGGGAGCGATCTCCTACACTGGCCGTACACCACTGGTGATCGTCGAGGGGACACTGAATAGTGCACGGTACATCCAAACCGTCATCGAACCCATCGTTCTACCATTCCTAGACCGGCAAGGGAACTTGCTGTTCCAACAGGACAATGCACTTCCGCATGTATCCCGTGCCACCCAATGTGCTCTAGAAGGTGTAAGTCAACTACCCTGGCCAGCAAGATCTCCGGATCTGTCCCCCATTGAGCATGTTTGGGACTGGATGAAGCGTCGTCTCACGCGGTCTGCACGTCCGGCACGAACGCTGGCCCAACTGAGGCGCCAGGTGGAAATGGCATGGCAAGCCGTTCCACAGGACTACATCCAGCATCTCTACGATCGTCTCCATGGGAGAATAGCAGCCTGCATTGCTGCGAAAGGTGGATATACACTGTACTAGTGCCGACATTGTGCATGCTCTGTTGCCTGTGTCTATGTGCCTGTGGTTCTGTCAGTGTGATCATGTGATGTATCTGACCCCAGGAATGTGTCAATAAAGTTTCCCCTTCCTGGGACAATGAATTCACGGTGTTCTTATTTCAATTTCCAGGAGTGTACTTCATTAATGATGACACAGGCTAAATATCCTTCACATCAAGTGATAACTAATAACACAGAAAAATATCCACTCATGGTCATATTTCATAATTCAAAATCCAACATGTATACCTGTTTATGGCAATTGTTTGTCATATAACAGTATTCAATTTAGATGCAGACTATAATTGTCAGGAACATGGCGACAGACTCTGTACAAGCACAATATTCCACAGATCAGGTGATTACACCTCCAAAAGGTGCAGCCTTCGATCTCTGTCCTTGCCATGTGATCCAATCTTTTATACTGATGCCTGCATCTGCCACCGACATTGTCACTTTGTTAATCATACCATAATTTCTATTTTGTTGTGGCCTATAATTTGAATAAACAAATTGATTATTATTCATACCATGACCATTTTCATTAGCACTGGCATACTCCAGCTACTGTATCAAACTTTGGAATCTTCTTTCACATGACTACCAAGAACTGAAAGTTTCATAAGACAAATATGATTCATATCAGCAGGACTGTAAGGAAAATATAAGAATTGATTTTTCAACATGTATTCAAGCAATCTTGCTGGACTTTAAAATTCAGAATTTCTAATATTTTACATTAACAGAATACTAGGCTTGACCCTTTCTTGTGGTGCTTCAGAGGATCATGCAGGCAAGAATAAGTGCCTAAAATCTTCATATGATTCACAATTTCTAATCAGTGTATGCATATGTACAGCAGATCCAAATTCTGACTAACTTCATGTAAAGTCAGTCTTGGAGCCAGCAGGGCAAGTAGGCACTGACGAACCCACCAAGCATGAGGATGAATGCCATTGGTTGAATTTCTAAACATTTGAAACTTTTTGGCAGTTAAAAAATGATTATAGTCCAAACTAGACAGGCTCTCACTGTGTGCATCGTCTCAATGAAAGTCACTAGAACTATGCTGTATTGTCCTTCTCTCATAATGAACTATAGAATCTAGCTTATCTTCCTGGTCTAACTCTGCCTCATCATTATGTTCATGAAATGGACCTTCACCAACAACTTTACGTATCAACCTTTGGTAATCTCTCATTTAATTTTTGTACTAATTCCCTCCTCCTATTAATTTCCATTTGACCCTCTTTAAATCCGGACAATGATCTTATTCCTCTGACTAATTAAACCCAAAAGGAGCAGTACCACTTGGACTCTGCTGTGAATTAATCACCAATTGAGCAAAAAAGGAATCCAAGTCATCAAATTTCCTTACTGTTTACTGAATCTCTTTCTCAGTTCCAAGCTTTAATTTTTCAAAATTGTTTTCTAAACCTTCCTAAAATATGACATGACAAAATCTGTTCTCTAATTAGAATAAACATTTGCTGATCGGGTACCATCTCAATTTTCTCTGACAATGCTTTTTTACACTTGTCACATTATTTCCTTAAATTTTGGAAATTATTTTGCAAGTGCTGAATTTGTTGGTTAATAATCAATGGAAATTAACTGACTTCTTCCATAGTAGCAAGTTTTCCTTCAACATTAGAAATTCTACTAACAAATTCGAAACGTAACTCATCCTTTAATTGATACATAATTCAGTAGGTGTCTAAATGCAGTACAGTTACTGCCTGCAGACTCAAAACAGTGGGTGCTCAGACAGGCCTCCTGAGCACCAGCGGATCGCTTATAATCGTAACAAGTAAATCATTAACATCACAGCCACTCAGTGTGCATATATTATATCCTGGCGCCACTCAACAGAGTCCTTGAGGGTATCGCATTTTTTTTTCGGGCAGTGTACATCAATGCTGCCACAGCATATCACACCTGACCAAAACACACCTTTATTCCAGAGCAACCAAAATGGGATAGACTGAAGCGGAGCGCCTTGAGTTCCATCCGAAACGAAAAACCATGTGTGGCAACCACGTGACGCACTCGCCAGACATTGGCTGAAGCCAGTCTCATCTCAAAGACAACACTTGTGTAGCGCTAGCAGCCTTTAACATGGGATAGTCGATCAGTGTGTCACAAATATAATACCAACGATGATCTCGAGACGAAAAATATAGAGAAGATGGTCGATTATAATGGACACCTTTCAGGTCTCACAAAGTAATATTCAACGCATCAATACGCAACTACCTCAAGCAACTGTTATAAGAATCAACAAGCAAGACAAATATTTTAGGCCTGCTGGGTAAAAACAGACGTGATTATTTTCTGAAATGTCGATGAAGAGACATGCATTAATTATCGTGTTGTTATTGCAGTCACGGTGACCACCAAAAGCAATAAATTCACGAATTATCCGAGGAGAATATATGTGTTTAGGAGACAGCCACTAAGATCTTACTTGTATGACGAATTGAGAACATTTGGTTGAAATTCGACAAACGTAGAGATGTTCTGATTGAAGCTCGAACGCATCACAAATGATGCTCTAGACCAGTGACAATAAATCCAGCTCCTACAGCCCACTAGTGGTCGTTACAGCTCTCATGGTGGGTGGTGACAGTATGGGTTTTAAAATAATTTCCACTGGGTTTTCATAAAATTTTGACATAAAATATTTGCTTACTAATTATTGTTATATGCTTTAACCTGCTGTAACTTTGCTTCATAAGCCTTGCAAGGTAAAGATTCTTTCCTATTTTCTAAATCATCATTACTGAGAGAGTGCTGAGCGGTTAGAAAATTGTACAGCTAACAGAGATACAAAAGTTAGTGGTAGGTAAGAAAGATTGACTACCCCTGCTCTAGATGAGTATGTGCGAAGTAATAGAATAAAAAACGATATCAACCCAGTTTGGTTTAATGCTGCCTCCGGAAGGATGTTGTGAAAGGATAGATTATAACATTTTCGCTCTAAAAGAGACTATAGGGAAACTGATAAACATAGAAATTATGATGAATTTGGGGTCTTTAAGAAGGGCTTTACTTGAAGCCTGCAAAAATTTCCTTGTGTTTTCCGCCCCATTGACCTCGTTGCGTTGAACTAATGGGTGCTTGTTTCCTTGCGTGTGTAATTTACTCGGCTGAAACATGTTTCACCAAGCAAGTGATGCTCAGTAATCGTAATTGGCACGTATGGCCCGTTGAGAAACCCCAGTAGAAAAAAAGCATCGACGCAGGCTTTCAGTGAACTTATCGTCAGGCATAGTCAACGAATGATTAATAGATCCGTATCTGCTTCCTGCCAAATTAACTGCATCAGTGCCTATTGAGCTCATAAGAGACCTACCTACACTCGATCTTCCTACACGATGCGGCTCCCTAATGCTGGAAGCCCTTTGCACATTTTTCTCATGACGCATAAGCGTCAGACGTTCTGGGATAGGTGTATAAGAAGAGAAGGTTGTGTTTCGTGGCTAGCTCCTTTTCTAATTGCATTCCTAGCGTCATGTCAGCGATACACCTGTCGAAGCTAGAGAGGATGTTCTGGCACAAATTCTCAGCGAATGTGTCAGTACTCGGAAGCCATCCGGATTGTTGAATAAACTTGGTGCGACGACCTCATGCCTTCATAGATGCTCTGGGGTACCGCTGTGAACGGTTGTGAGTGTATCGCGTTGTGCAACTTCGGCACATAAATTAGATTATTACATTAATACACCTATTTGTTTTTTATTACTTTCAACACAGCAACGGTAAATTTGAAATCTACTCATTTTCGCTTACAACTTTCCACTTAATCATATAGGGACTGGGGTTTCCCATCTCAAATGGAAGCTTTCCATTCTACAGTCCGTAAAATTTTGTGTCATCAACATGCAAACACAATGTTCTATTTTAGCACGTTTTTTCAATTTGTGACTACTTTTCCAATCCAAATATTTGTTTTTCATAACAACACACACGAGGAAACTTATTTCCTACTGTGGTAAAGTGTATACTTTTCAACATAATATATGCAAGAGTATTATCTGATTAATGGCTGCAGCGTGCAAGCTATTTCGGTACATTTTGCTATTTGCTGCGTATAGAAAGTATTACGGCGCTAGTGGTGAACTCTTATGAACGCAACATGTATTATAGGGATCTGTGCATTGGAAGTGTCCGTTCTATACAATTCCATTGAATGAATAATTATTTAAGTAGAAATAAATTTTTAACGTAATACGTTTAGAAATCAGACTTCTTCTCTTCTTCTTCTTTTGCTGGTGCCTAGTTCTGCAGTTTTGCAGCATCGGCATTGTTAGGAACGGATTTGGCAAGGTTAATTTTAAGGGGTGGACCGATGCCCTTCCTGTTACCACCCAGAATTAGTGTACTCCAGCTGTTTGCGACTAGTATAATCCATGGAACAGGGCAAACGTGTTCAGATGTCTGCGAGTAGTGTAACTGAGGTGGAACTTGGGGACCAGCACGTTATTCACTTAGCGGGATGTGAAAAACCGCCTAAAAACCACATCCAGGCTGGCCAGCACACTGGCCGATGTTGGTAATCCGCCAGGCGTATTCGATCCGGGGCCAGTGCGCCTACCCGAGTCCAGGAAGTAGCGCATTAGCGCTCTCGGCTAACCCAGCGAGTGTTTAGAAATCAGACTAAAAAGTATATGGCCGAGCAGATCTAGGCACTTCACTTTGGAACCGCGCGACCGCTAGGTCGCAGGTTCGAATCCTGCCTCAGGCATGGATGTGTGTGATGTCCTTAGATTAGTTAGGTTTAAGTGGTTCTAACTTCTAGGGGACTGATGACCTCAGATGTTTAGTCCCATAGTGCTCAGAGCCATTTGAACCATTTTTTTTTTTTGAAAAAGTATAAAATAATTTCTCGTAGCCCCCTGCCGATTCCTAACTTCTTACAGATAGTTCTGAAAATTTGTGGATGTAACTTTTTATTAATTATGAAAATACTTGTAACATTTATAATGAGAAACGTGAGGCGCATGCAATAGCGGTAATCAGGAGATAAACTATACATGGATCAGTTACGAACTGCATGTACCTCACATTTTTACTTATAAATCCAAGTATTTTTATAGCCACTAAAAACTCACAATTACAGATTTCCAGTACTATCTCTGTGGGATTAGGAATTTGTATGCGGTTTGGAGAAATTACACTGGTGTCCAAATCTAAAGCAACAAATTAAATTTTGCAAGGTTGCATTTATTTTGCCACAAAACATTATAAACCGGTATTAGTAAAGTAGAAATAATGTAAAGAATAAAGAACATATAAACAACTGCAACATGCATAACGGCAGACAAATATGCTCTTCGTTTTTCTCAACTTAATGGATTTGCACACACATTCCGACAACTTGTTAATGTGTTCAGTACAGAGTGTGACCAGGCAGCAATACAGGCCTGACAACGATGGGGCTTGTTGTGGATGATGTCATCAATCTTATGTCGAGACAGTAACGTCCATTCTTCGTGCAGTGCTGATCGCAAGTCCTGAAGAGTTGTTGGTGGATGCTTCCTAGACATGCTCTATGAGGTTCAGATCGGGAGAGCGAACAGGCCACGTCATGCGTGCAATAACTTCCATTCCCAAGAAAATATTAGCCACCTGTGCTCTATGAAGTCGAGCATTATCGTCCATCACTACGAACTCTGAGCCCACAGCTCCTCGCAACAACCGCACATAAGGTCCCAAGGTATCGTTATGATACCTGACAGCAGTTAAACCTTGCCGATTAACCTATACAATTTCATGAAGAGGTGTTCGAGTGGTCAACATAATCCCTGCCAAAATCACTGGGGATCCTTCCCGATATCGGTCTCTTTCCACAATGTTTGTGGCCCGAAATCGTGTTCCACGGTCCCTCCAGATGCGAATCTGCCGTGAATCGCTCTCCACACTAAATCGGGACTCATCTGTGGGAAGTACATTGGCCCACTGTTCGATCATCCAGTAGCATGCTGACGCCTCCACTCTAGACTCTCCCTTCTGAGAAGAAGCGTCAGAAGTACACTTACAGCAGGTCTCTGACAATAAAGGCCACTCTGCCTCGTTACAACACATCCGGTGGATGCTGCGAGGTCAGATGCCAGTTACCGTGCAGTACTAAGGCGGTATCGTCGTGCCCCTACAGTCAAATATCATCCTCGTTTTCTGATACATCACGTAGTCGCTCGTGTCCTGATCTTCGGGATATACAGGGTGGCGCACGAAATGTGTTACCAATTGTTTCTTTCACAATTTACGACGCACATTAGATATCCCGCTGGGATCTCTACAGCAGTACCAGCAGAGCTTGGAAAAACAAATGAGTTACGAAATGACGTGTAATTCACGATACTGCCGCTAGGAGACTAGTAAGCAGCAAAGACTGACGACACAGCAACGATCGGCAATTGTGTTACTTTTTCATGAAACGAAAAGCCTTCTTGTGACTCAGAGGCGTTTTCGACAACAGTTTAACACACGATGGGTCCCCTGCAAGAAGACCATCCACAGGTTGTACGATAAATTTGTACAGGAAGGAACAGTATTGGAAGCGAAGCGACCTCGGCCTAAGCCCTTTTGTTCGCCGGAGAATATTGAAGCGGTACGAGTTGTGGTACAGAGAAGTCCCGGGAAATCGTGTAGAAAGGCAGCAGTGCAACTGGGAATATCCAGACGCTCTGCTCAACGCATTCTTAAAAGTGACCTCCATATGTACCCAAACAAGATGACCTGTGCACAGAAGCTCACTGAAGAACACAAGCAGCAGAGACTACTCTTTGTTCAGTGGGTGGAGGATAGGGAAGAAACTCTCAACAACGTTTGATTTTCAGACGAGGCGCATTTTTGTATAGACGGTGTGGTTAACAAACAAAATGTACGCTTTTGGGTCACTGAAAACCCGCAAGTGCTTCATGAACGACAACATTATGCTCCGAGGATTACAGCATGGGCAGCAATTTCCAGTCATGGACTTACTGGACCCTTTTTCTTTGAAGAAACTGTGAACAGCGAGCGTTATTTGAGCATGCTTCGCAATAGATTCATTTCACAGCTTCTTGCTACTGCCTTGCCCTTCAACACGCAGTGGTTCATGCAAGATGGAGCAAGGCCACATACTGCAAACACTGCGTTGGAGTATTTACACGAGCATTTCAACATACGGATCATTTCACTCAGGTTTCCAGGTCGCTTCAATGACGGACACAATTGGCCCCCCCAATAGTCCAGACCTCAATCCATGTGACTTTTTTCTTTGGGGGTACCTAAAGGAAAAAATTTTCCAGAAACGTCCACGTGATTTAATGGAGCTCAGAAGACTTATTCTTCAAGCTTGCAGTGAAATTACGGAAGACATGTGCCGTAGTGTAATCACTAACTTCAGTGTTCGTTTGAAGGCAGTTAGGATATTAGATGGTAGCCATTTTGAGCATGTGCTGAGTTAGAACAAATCTCCATGGACGGCTCTTCATTGTAGTATATGTTCCTTTCAGATTGTATTGACAATAAAGTTTATATTCGAAAACAAAATGGTAACACATTTCGTGCGCCACCCTGTAGCTTCGGTCTCTATAAAGTATCACCACATCTGAGAAGCAACGGAACGATTTACACTAAGCCACCGGCCCACGTCAGTTTTTAACTGGATTTTTCCATTCTTTCTGTGGCCCTCGACCGCAGAGCGTCTGGTAGGCGTCTTCTCTGTGACATACTGCACCGTCTGTGACTGTGTAGACAGCGATTGCCAACGTGGGACTACCCAGCAAACAGTAACCCGTTTGATAAGTGCCCTGACGTCATCGTAGGCGCGGTTGTTCGTTGACCGGAATCCCATCTTGCGTGCAGAACACGATCGTACGGACATCTGTTGGCAGTTTGTATGACTATATCGTGAATTAGACACAGGATGGGAAAATAGTGGTTTGTTGCTTTAATTTTGGACACCAATGTATATTATACATTTCAGTCCGATTTAGAAACGTTTTACATTAACGGTTACTTATCTACCAACGTAAGTTCACTATAATGTTCCTCAAACCACTGTGGCATGGTTCTGGCTCCGAGACACGGATAATTATATTGCTGAAAGATGGCATCGTCGTCGGGGAAGACATCAGGCATTTAGGGATGCAGCTGGTCTGCAGCTGTCAGCGTCTCTTTGATTACTACCGCAGGTCACAGGCAAGCGCAGGAGAATGTCTGCCATAGCATAATACGCTCCCACCGGCCCGCGTCCGTGGCGCGCTGCACATTTCCTGCCACCGTTCACCTCGATGACGGCGTTTTTGGAGGCGACCACTGGCCTAGTGTAGCAAAAATGTAATTTACCTGAAGAGCAGACTCGTTTCCATTGATCGACGGTCGAATCCCGATGGCCGTGTATGGTCGTGTACCCACTTCAATCGTAATTGGCGATGTCGTTGAGTCAATATGTGAACACGTAGTGGTGATCTGCTACGGCGCTCCATGTTCAATATCGTAGGATGAACGGTGTACTTCGAAACACGTTTGACTGCACTAGCATTGTGCTCTTTCGGCAGAGATGCCGCAGATCACCATCTATCCTGTTTTACAGAGCAGAGAAGCCTACGAGACACACATCCTGTGAAGAGTCGTGGACGTCCAGCCATGTAGTGTCTAGTGGTAGTTTCCAAGTCCTTCTGCCTCTTCGCCGTTTCCGAGATACTCCTTCAAAGGCTCTGCGTAATAATAATCTGCCCTTTGTCGAAGTCGCTTATCTCAGTAGATTTCTCCATTTGCAGTCCATATGTTCGCTAGGGTTATCACCCTTTTGTGTCTGCTCCGCTTAATACTTATGTTACCACGTTACGTGCGAGCAACGCCAGCCGGTGGCATCGAGAGTCGTGATGGGCAGCGGTCATCATGTTTTAGCGTATCAGTGTACTAGCTTCATTAGTCCCAATCGCCCTCTTTTGAGTATGATCACCGAGCGAGGTGGCGCAATGGTTAGCAGACTGGACTCGCATTCGGGAGTACGACGGTTCAAACACGCGTCTGGACCTCCAGATTTAGGTTTTCTATGGTTTCCGTAAATAGCTCAAGGCAAATTCCGGGTTGGTTCCTTTGAAATGGCTTTGACGATTTCTTTCCCCATCCTTGACACAATTCGACTTGTGCTTCGTCTCTAACGCCATCGATGACGACGGAGTATTGTACCCAGTCTTCCTTCCTTGAGCATGACGAAGTTCATCATTAGCAGGGCGAGAGGTATGCTCTTCGGATGACTAATTTCTTCTTGCTTCAACACGCCATTGAGCATCATTTGCAAGTCAAGCGGAATGTGCGTCCACTGTCTTGATCGATTTTGCTTCACCCATTCGTCCCTTGGCGTTTGCACGTTCAGCATAGCGCTACTTCTTTTAAACTTCTCAAGCTCGTTTACACGACTTGGATGAGCTTGAATTTACTCGTTTTCGATTACTGTTGAAGTTTCTCTTGTCGTTTTTGCTTCTCCTTATCTAGGTTTCGCATGCGTTGGGTGGCTCTTTCCTTGAACATCGAAGAAATTGTCACTAAAGCACAGTAGTAGGGGTATGTGTTATCTGGCCCACACTGTTTACATTTGTGACATCACCTGACCTAGTGACGTCTTCGCTGTTTGTGACGTTTGTCCTTACCTATGTGAGCCACACCCCACTGTCCACTGCCCACTCCAGCGAAACATAATGCAGTATGAAACAATCCAAGATGCCGGAAACAGCTCAAATATATCAGTGTAACATTAAAAACCATGTCCCCCTAACCCTATTTCCAAAGAAACACAGTGCAGTACCCCTTATCTCCAGCCAGTCATAACACAGTATTGTTGTTGTTGTTGTTGTGGTCTTCAGTCCTGAGACTGGTTTGATGCAGCTCTCCATGCTACTCTATCCCGTGCAAGCTTTTTCATCTCCCAGTACCTACTGCAACCTACATCCTTCTGAATCTGCTTAGTGTATTCATCTCTTGGTCTCCCTCTACGATTTTTACCCTCCACGCTGCCCTCCAATACTAAATTGGTGATCCCTTGATGCCTCATAACATGTCCCACCAACCGATCCCTTCTTCTGGTCAAGTTGTGCCACAAACTTCTCTTCTCCCCAATCCTATTCAATACTTTCTCATTAGTTATGTGATCTACCCATCTAATCTTCAGCATTCTTCTGTAGCACCACATTTCGAAAGCTTCTATTCTCTTCTTGTCCAAACTATTTATTGTCCATGTTTCACTTCCATACATGGCTACACTCCATACGAATACTTTCAGAAATGACTTCCTGACACTTAAATCAATACTGGATGTCAACAAATTTCTCTTCTTCAGAAACGCTTTCCTTGGCATTGCCAGCCTACATTTTATATCCTCTCTACTTCGACCATCATCAGTTATTTTGCTCCCCAAATAGCAAAACTCCTTTACTACTTTAAGTGTCTCATTTCCTAATCTAATTCCCTCAGCATCACCCGACTTAATTAGACTACATTCCATTATCCTTGTTTTGCTTTTGTTGATGTTCATCTTATATCCTCCTTTCAAGACACTGTCCATTCCATTCAACTGCTCTTCCAAGTCCTTTGCTGTCTCTGACAGAATTACAATGTCATCGGCGAACCTCAAAGTTTTTATTTCTTCTCCATGAATTTTAATACCTACTCCGAATTTTTCTTTTGTTTCCTTTACTGCTTGCTCAATATACAGATTGAACAACATCGGGGAGAGGCTACAACCCTGTCTTACTCCCTTCCCAACCACTGCTTCCCTTTCATGTCCCTCGACTCTTGTAACTGCCATCTGGTTTCTGTACAAATTGTAAATAGCACAGTATTAAAAATTCGAAAGCAGTAGAATGAGACCAACTGCGTTAATGGGAAATCTAAAATCCTCCAATCATTGTATGGAATCTGACCAATTGTGTGTTTTCTGCCACACGAGCCATCCTCTTTGCAGCCATTCACGATGTAATACTTAAATGACGTCATGTGTATAGTGTGAGGTAACGGGTGAGTTGTGCCGCCCTGGAAATATTCTAAGTTCGGAGGAAGCAGTGGCCGCACGGGCTGCTTGGCAGGCACGAGCCACACGGCAGGCCGACCACGTGGTGCTGGATGCTGGTTAAAGCAAGAGGGGTCCAGCTGCGTGGCTGGGAATTCCGTGGTGACGCTATGTTGATGAAGGAGACACGCCGGGAGTGCCAAAGATGGCGGGGCAGATATTTCACACTTTGTATAGAAATTAATAGTAACCAGATGAATCATGATACCTCAAAAGGAAAAATGTACATTACCATTATTTGAACGACGATTCTGATGGTGTAATCAGATTTTCAATATATTTATTAGTTTAAAGTTTAGTATCTGACGGTAAATTATACAAGTAACACCCAGCAACGAATTTCTAAAATCTAAACGGTTTATCCGGTTTCGTCGATCTACGTGCCTTTAGAAAGCTATTAGTATAAACCTAAATTGGTATACATTACAGGCATGTTACTTCAATAGTACGTGAGTTATTGGAGGTCAAAGTGGCCAATTACTCTCGATTCCGTCAGGTCATAAGTACTCCACAGTTACACGTAAAAACGGTAGCAGCTTGCTTGTAAATATATTTATTCGTCTATGTCTTTGTTTATATCCGATATATACTATTCATGAAGAAATTGGTTAAATATTTATTGTGTTTTAGAAAGCACAGAGACATTAGGCTACTGTCCTATCTTTTGTTGCTATTCTTTTGATATATGTTTATTTAATTTGTTTATGTATCTAATAAGGTGTCTTAGAGCGTGTTTATGGTCCAGCCGTTGGAATATTTATTTAATTTCAAGTTATTTAAATGTAAATTCAGTATTTAGATGTGGTTCTTCATGTTTGTGTGGGCGCGTTGGCCTTGAAGACATGGGGCGAGCGCTCTAGCCAATCGCAGCGCTCGTGAATGTGGAGACTGTATGTAAGTGGGGGAGGAGGATCGCTTAGAGAGAGGGCGTTAGGTAGTTCTGAAGGGGCGGCGCGAGAGAGTACTGGACAGGAGATAGAAGTGCTGGACGAGACGGCGCGACGGACGCACAGTCGCGAGAGGGACAGAGTGTGGAGCGGTCGCGGTAGATAGAAATATTTCGTAGAGCTGACTTGTGCACTAGTGAGATTTCAGTGGCTTCTACAGTGAAGACGTAGTGTGCGTTTAGAAGTGAATATCTCGCGAGCTATTTTGTTGTTCATAGCTAATTACTTGCAGTAGGAATCTATTGTTTCCTTGTTATTCAACTTATATCTTATTTAATTTCTGGACCATAAGTGTTTTGCAGAAATATACCGCATTCTCAAAAGTACTTCTACTATCGTACTCATCATTTAAAGTCGTTAAGATAGTACCTGCAGATTTTATTTAATTGCAATCTTTCATGTATAAATTTGTATGTTACTTTCATAATTAACAATTGCCGAGTGATAGAAACCTTCGACCAATCGATTCATGTGTGTATTCTTATCGTACACGGTAGACTCAGCAGTATTTGGCCTGTAATGCGGCAACTACGTGTTCCAGGCCCTAGACAAAGAAACCAGACAAAACTTTTAATATTGCAACGTTGAGTCGGAGGGTGCGTAGTTATTTGAAAGCCCGCAGTTAGGTGCTCGCTTCTCACAAAACACAATGTGAGATCGGTTTTTTTCCGCAAGTAGGTTTGTGGAAATAGTGAAATTACGCAGCAATTTTCACAACTAACAAATGCTACCCATAGAGGTCCTAATCTATCACGTTAAAAGCAATTTGCGTGGGGGCTCAGAGTATAAATAAGTTGAGTGCAGGGAACAGTAGCGGTTAGCGCCTTTAACGGACAGCGTTATCGGAGACGGTTGGAGCACGCGGTATCTGGCAGCAGCTACAACTACATCAGGCGATTTCTCCAGAGGAAGACGCAGCTCAACAGCAGTGCGATGGCAGTTTCTTCGAGTACTCCAGGGTAGTCTTCAATGTCGACTTCCAATACAACCGACGGCGTCACCATGGCAGAGGGAACCATCTCAGATCAGATAAGTGCCTGTGCAAATAGAGAGATAGTGTATGTTTCTGAACTTCAAACTCCACTTATAAATCTTACAGATTTAAAACAGTAATCTGGTATGTGTAATTCTGAAAACGGAAGTGACCCGCTTAGTCCGAAATCAGACACCGAAAGTGTAACTAGTAGGAATTCAGGCAAGGGAAATGAATGTGGGGGAGATATGATGTCTCAGCTAATGCAAATGATCCAGGGATTGGAAAATAATATAAATAAAATCGCAAATAACATTAGTACAATTCAGACAGTTATGGATACAATTCGGACTGATATAGGTACAATGCGAACTGAAATAGGTTCTGTTGTGAAAGAGGAAGTTGAAAAAATTATGGGTAACCTTGAAAAAGCAATTGATGATAAAATAAAATGTGTCCGAGTGGGTATGGGGAAAATTACAGACGAAGTTGTAACAGTAAAATCTAAAATCGAATCAGTGGAAATAGATGTTGGGGAAAAAATGGATAAGATACAGACAGAACTTGGGGGCAGGGTAAGCGACTGTATAAAAGCGCAAGATGCTCATAAAAGCGATATAAATTTAGCGATTAGTGACATTGCCAACTGTGTAGGTGAGGGTTAGAAAGAAGTGGGCAAAATTAAAGATAAAATAGAGTCCAGTATTACTAGTGAAAATGTATTTAAAAAACAAATGCGACAGATAAAATGTGAGTTAAACTCGTTAACCTCGCAACAGGCCACGGCGGTTGCAAATATCCCTTGGGCAAATACCGGACCTGTGAAATGTTACACAGTTGACGGGAGATATCACTCAGTAAATTTCTTGGCTGCATGTAGAGACGTTTTTGTTCATGGCATATCGGACAAAGCTAAAATAAAATACGTTAAACGGCTTTTGGAGGGAGACCCTCAGTCTTGGGCAAACGTTAAATGTAGTTCATGCGAATCATACGAAGAGTTCGAAAAGTGTTTTCTGAATAAATTTTGTAGTGAGGCAAAACAGACACATATCCAAAATGAGTTCTTAACGGGCAGAGTTACAGGTACGGTAATGGGATGATGAGAGATCTTTGCAAGTGCGAACTTCGCAAACTTATACATGTGAAACATCCGTTGGGGGTTATAACGGAAATAACTACGTTAAAAAGGCTATTACCCGAAGATTTGCAGTGAGATCTTGTCCATAGTCCACGTGATTCCGTGGACAAATTTCTAGAATTTGTAGAAAAATTAGAGAGGGCTTTGAAGTACAAACCTCAGAGCTAACCGAGTGGTAGTTATCAAAATGAGAATCCAAATAATCACCGCGAAAATAATAATCGTGAGAGAAATCAAACGAGTTCTCAGGGAGATAGTAGCTGGAATGAGCAGAATGGTCGGAGAACGAACGGGAGTGATAAATTCCGTGAACGGGATCCGAGTAAAGAAAGCAGATTTTACGGGAGAAATTCGCGCAAAGTGCAATCGCGTAACAACCAGCCTGGAAACTGATGTTCGCCACATCTCAGGTCTGGGGATAGCAATCTAAACAGGCACTGAAAAGGACTGGAGTTAATGGTAATGACAGAAATGTTGGTAGGTTTGGAGAAAGGCAACAAATATGTAATATGGAGTATACTAAAGAGGAAGGCTATATAGGTGGCTCTTTCAGTAAAAGCAGGCGCGAACGGCGGAAGCATAGGTTTGTGAGAGATTTAAGGAAAAGTAATGGGAGAAAATTTGCGGGGAATGATGTAAGTTATGGGTGTGTAATGAATGGTTCAAAAAGAAGTTAAAGAGGAGATGAATTTTGTGAAAGCAAATTTTGTGGAGAGTTCTGAAGAGCAGCTCGTGGTCGTGCGGTAGCGTTCTCGCTTCCCGCGCCCGGGTTCCCGGGTTCGATTCCCGGCGGGGTCAGGGATTTTCTCTGCCTCGTGATGACTGGGTGTTGTGTGATGTCCTTAGGATAGTTAGGTTTAAGTAGTTCTAAGTTCTAGGGGACTGATGACCATAGATGTTAAGTCCCATAGTGATCAGAGCCATTTGAACCATTTAGCCAGTTCTGAAGAGGTATTAGCAGATAGTAGCAATTGCAGTAAGGAAGGTGTTGTAGTAGCAAGTGTTTGTGAGTCGGCGAAAAGCGTCGATGTTAGTGAAGGAGGCGTAGCTTTGGTCTCGCCAGCTGCAAGTGAGGGTGATTGTGTTTCGGCGGAAGGCGTCACTGTTGCTAAGGGAGGCTTAGCGTTTGTCTCGCCAGCAGTTAAAGTTAAAAATGTATATGCAGAGGTAGATGATTTTTGTTTAAAGGAATAGAGTAATGACAATTTATGCAATGATGTAAAGGCTACTAGTATTGATATTTTGGAGGAAGGAATTTGCGCATTTCTAGTCACGAATGAACGCGAAACGACACTTGTTGATGAATGTGTGGATCTAAAACGTTTGTCACAGTGTGAATGTGAGACTGTTGTAAGGTAGGATCAGTGGTTATCTGGATGAAAAGTGTGCAGAAATGGCAGAGTGTGCAAGGTAGCAGCAATTTGTGTGATGTAGCGGCAGAGGATAAAGTTGTGTGCGATTCACGTAAAGTTAATTTGCCGATGGAGGAAAGTAAGGTTTATGACGTGAATTTATGCAGTGATTTAAATGATGAATCAGAAGGTAAGATTGCTGAGATGAATATTTATGCTGATGATGGCTTAGCCATCGATGTATTATTTCAGGAAGATACAGTGTTTAACAGTGAATTGATGTGTAAATTTGTTGAAGCTGCAAGTGTCAATATTTTGGAGGGGAAAAACAGGGAAGTAGTGCATGCTGTGGGTAGTGAATCGGTGAAATGTGTGGAAGAACAAACAGATAATTTAGAGAGGGCTGAAGTGAATAGTGTTGATGGGGATAGTTTGTGTGATGAAGTTCGCACAAATTGGTGTGTGAGGAGGACTGTGATTCCAGTGAGACTGATTGGCGTTAGTATGGTAGAACGTTGCTGTCGTTGCTACCACATCTGTGGAAACGAGAGAAGTTTAAAATTGCAAAGGGTATATAGAGAAGGGACAGAAATGAAAAGCTGTTCTAATTTGTAATTAGAGGTAGTAATTTTAGAGGAATAATTTTATGTTTTACTTGCGGATTCATTAGTCATTTGTTAGTTTATTGTGGCACTGTACGTGTGCAAAAGGGGGAAGTTTAGGCACTGAGGATGCGTGGAGGTCAGTGACCTCGCTGATTTTAGTAAAATATGTATTGATTTATGCTTTGTGGCAAAGAATTTAGTGGTCAGTTTGAAAGGTATTACAATTGTAATTGTATGTGCACGCAATTTTTGGTGCAAGAAGGTAGGAAGGATTTATCAAAGTCAATTAAATAGAACTTCTGGGAATCTGAGCTTACTGAGATTCAGTCATTTGCCTTGTGACTTTGCTCCTAAAGTATCGTTTTCCGGTGAAGGGAAACTTTAGCGAGGATCCTGGATGGTTTTGGGAAAGGGTTTGTTGAGGGGTTTCTACTTTTGGTTTTCGTTGTCGACTGATTTGTCACGATAAACGGTGGAGCTCTGAATTCAGAGGCAGACACAATTTCTGCGAGGCACTTGGTCAAAAGACTGATGTGAGTTGATCAATACTTCGTGCTAAAATCCGTGTGAGCGTGTGTAGTGCGACAGAAAAAATTAGTGCATGAAGGAGCATTAGCGCTGTGTGAGTGGCACAAGAAGTGCTTACAAAATCGCACGTAAGTAAAAGTGCCTTTAAAAAATTTTATTTGTTGTCCAAAAAATTATTTAGGCATATTGAAATGCAGGCATTTATTTATATGCCATTTCGTTCATAGTTTGTGTTAGTTTACGTTTATTTCGAAATTCATGCTTGTTTATGCATAACGAAATGCAGGCATTTATTTAATATGCTGTTACCTTGATAATTTGTGTTAGTTTAAGTTTATTTCAAATTCATGCTGCTCCCACACCACTACAAATATCTTGTAAACACTATTGGCCTGGCGTTTTAATCATTTAATTCTGTTCTTTGAAATTTGTTTTATATAGACTGGTATGAACTGAAGGGTGCTACTTCGGAACATTCTGAAAAGCCAGAATGTTAATAAGTGAAGGTGTGTGAAGAAACGGGCGAGTTGTGTTCAGAGGAAGCAGTGGCCGCCCGGGCCACTTGGCGGGCGCGGGCAGCACGGCAGGCCGACCACGTGGTGCTGGATGCTGGCTGGCCGAAGCAAGAGGGGTCCAGCTGCTTGGCTGGAAGTTCCATGGTGATGAAGGAGACACGCCGGGAGTGCCAAATATAGCGGACTTTGTGAAACCTTAATGGCAGACATTTCACAGTTTGTATAGAAATTAATAGTAGCCAGATGAATCATTATACCTCAAAAGGAAACATGTTAATTACCATTATTTGAACGACGATTCTGATGATGCAATCATATTTTCAATATATTTATTAGTTTAAAGTTTAGTATCTGACGATAAATTATACAAGTAACACCCAACAACGAATTTCCAAAGTCTAAACGATTCATCCGATTTCGTCGATCTACATGCCTTTAGAAAGCTATTAGTGTAAACCTAAATTGGTATAAATTACAGGCATGTAACTTTAATAGTACATGAGTTATTGGAGGTCAAAGTGGCCAATTACTGTCGTGCGTTTAGAAGTGAATATCTCGCGAGCTGTTTTGTTGTTCATAGCTAATTACTTGTAGTAGGAATCTATTGTTTCCCTGTTATACAACTTACATTTTATTTAATTACTGGACCAGAAGTATTTTGCAGAAATATACCGCATTCTCAAAAGTACTTCTACTATCGTACTCATCATTTAAAGTCGTTAAGATAGTACCTGCAGATTTTATTTAATTGCAATCTTTCATTTATAAATTTGTATGTTACTTTCATAATCCGCAATTGCCGACTGATAGAAACCTTCGACCAATCGATTCATGTATGTATTCTTATCGTATACTGTAGATTCAGCAGTATTTGTGCTGTAATGCGGCAACTACGTATCCCAGCCCATAGACAACGAAACCAGACAAAACTTTTAATATTTCAACTCTGAGTCGGAGCGTGCGTAGTTATTTTAGGAAGCCCGCAATATGGACCATTTTATGTATTGAATGCATATCTTTGACCTTATAGTCATTTTAATACTACGTCAGAGGTACGTATGTGTGGGTAAATAATGCAGTTTGACACAATTTTTTCGCCATCGGTAAATGTCTTTCGGTGATAATAAATATCTTGGAATTTAATCTAAAGGTTACATAATTTTTTACTGCATATGTGGCACTATTTTTAATACTACACTCTGTCCCACCTCTCTCTCCTCTCTTTCATTTACAATCTAGTATTAAAACGTAAGAGCCAATTACAATATCGCCCTGTCTGGGTCGTGTGCTTAAAAATGTCTGAACGACGTGGATTATTTATGACTAAGAAAATATATCACACCCCTCTGTCTCCGTTCCTCCAGCCATACGATAAACCACAATCGCGATAGGCTACAATCCGACCTTTATCAAAGTCGGAAACGTAATGGTACACATTTCTCTTCCTTACACGAGGCATCACAACAACGTTTCACCAGGCAACGCCGGTCAACTGCTGTTTGTGTATGAGAATTCGGTTGGAAACTTTCCTCATGTCAGCACGTTGTAGGTGTCGCTACCTGCGCCAACCTTGTGTGAATGCTCTGAAAAGCTTATCATTTGTATATCACAGCATCTTCTTCCTGTGGGTTAAATTTCGTGTCTGTAGCTCGTCATCTTCGTGGTGTAGCAATTTTAATGGCCAGTAGTGTATATGCCACGGGGGAAGGGGAGAGTGAAGGTAATGTATCACTAGAAAATATAATCGATATCAATTATTGCACAAATGATTGGGCATCTAGATGAAATTACGTACAAAAAAACATTGTAAGGCTCAAGTTAAATACCTTACCTCAGCTATGCTGTCACAATATTCTAAACTGCGACAGAAAATGTAATGTTTACGTTGCTACTGTATTTGAGTACGCAAATTGTATTTAGTTTAAGCGGGGAGCAAAGTTAATACATCACAAGAAAAAACGCAATCGGTGACCATTACAACAAAGAGCTGCTACTGCGTCTAGAGCTATGGCTCACTAAAATAAAGCCTGTGATCAACTACATCAACATCTAATAAATGTATCAATCCACACACACACACACACACACACACACACACACACACACACACACACACACACACATATGCTCTCACAACACGGTTTTTTTAGGGCAGCAAAGAATAAGCTGTGACTGTTCAAGCTTTCCCGTCGGATATGTTGTAAATAGTCTTCACAGGTTTGCCGCCGGATCACGTTGTGCAAATTCCACAATATTTCCTATAAGCAACTGTACGACATCTTCAGGTGGTTCAACCTTGCTGTTGCCTAGGTACGACTGACGGTATGCGGACGTCGACGCCCCGTTTCTAGAACAGGCGCGCGAAGAATGCGCAGGCGCGGAAATCGCGCATGCGCAATAATTTGCAGAATAAGCTGCTTTATTACGGTGTATCACTTAAACTGTGGAACGACATGGACTGTTTACAATCACACATTCACGATATAGACGAAAAAAAGATGGTAACAGTGAGAGATGTGATATCTCCAAAGACAACGTCAAAGGCGATATCTCGAAAATGACTAAAATTATTTATCCTTTATTAGGAGAATTCTCACACTTTGAAAACATAAAAAATAAAATATATTGCCAGAAAAAGAAAGTTACTGCATCCTTTTAGAGGTTTCCAGTTCACTCAAGATTTATTGTTGCACCAGTGCATATGGAGTACATGAAATGATTTCATTTACAGATCAATAGTACAAGCGGTTCTGAGGAACCAGGTATCGACTCGTGCTGAAACACCCACATTAACACGTGGCGTGCAGCCGGCCAGGGTGACCGAGCGGTTCTAGGCGCTGCAGTCTGGAACCGCGCGAGCGCTACGGTCGCAGGTTCGAATCCTGCCTCGGGCATGGATGTGTTGATGTCCTTAGGTTAGTTATGTTTAATTAGTTCTAAGTTCTAGGCGACTGATGACCTCAGAAGTTAAGTCGCATAGTGCTCAGAGCCATTTGAACACGTGGTGTGCCCTCTACGAGAGGCAACGCAGGCACTGACTGTCATCTAATCGATCCTAGAGATGACAGATGGTGTCCTAGAATACATTATCCCGCGCCTGCTCGACCTGTTCATGTAGGGAGAGTTGTTGGTTGACGAGTCAGACCAGTCACTTCTCATCTCATCATGTCCCACACGTGCTCGATTGGAGACAACTCTGGAGATTGTGCTGGCCAGGGAAATTGCCACATTTTTTCAGAGCACGTTGAGTTTCACGGGCACTCTGTGGGCGAGCGCTATTCTGCTGGAACAACACATCAACTTCCCGTTGCAAGTAAGGCAAAAGAATAGGCCTAACAACATTCTGCATGTACCGAGCGCCGGTTGGTGTCCTTCCCAAAAACACCAAAGGTGAACGAGGGTTATAACTTATTGCGCCCCAGACTGTAAGGCCTGGGCAGAGGCCAGTGTGTCTTGGACAAATACACTCTACGAAACAGCGCTCCCCTGGTCTACGGCAAACCTGTTCAGTTAGAATCTGCTTTCATTGCCGAAGACCACGGCGTGCCCTTTCATCTTCCAAGTGATCCTCTAACAGCACCAGTACAGCCATACACATCAGTGCTGTTGCCTGAGTAGAAAACGGGCCAACGATGTGCATGCCTGTAGTCTCACTGCTAGGCCTAATATCCGGTACGCAACAGTTCATGCTGACACATCTGGGCTCACGAGCCCTCTTGCCTCTGCGGTGGTAGCTGTACGACCTACTACTGCTGCCATTACAGTACAACGATCCTGGCGGGCGGCTGTCCTGCGTGGACATCCAGAACCTCATGGATGGGTGTGAGAACGTTCCCGTGGCCACACATACCAGCATCGTTGCACAGCTGACACAGCACATTCAACTAGTGTGGCAATTCTCTGAAAGGGCCATCTCGCCATTCGGATGGCCACAATTTGACCCTTTCAAAGTCGCTCGAGTGGCTGTAGGAAGCACAGGTGGATCTCCGTGGCATAGGTGCCTGCTTGCTTCACACGTTTGCAGCTTTCTGAGCCCTCTAGCGTGAGCATTCCCTGTTAAAGAGTAGCACAGATGGCACTCTGGTAGCTATGCCACTACGCTATCTGTATAGGGGATGACTTAGGCACTATTATCAGTACATCTACTATCACCAAGTGGCATATGCCATCATCCGACCAAAATCGACGTCGTCTTACCAGGTGCACAAACTTTTTTCTGACACCGTATTTCAGCATCTAAACTGTCTGCATTGTTTATTTAAATGCACACAGCTTCCACATTTATCGCAATAAAGCCAAGATCTCTATGAAAATTTGAGCAAAATAAAAATGACATCATTAAATGCAAAACTTCTCACATACTTCCAGAACAGTGAAGTTTAAAATTAAATATTGTCACATACAAGTTGCCTTTATTACTTATTAAAACAATGTCAGCTTCCATATCGTCACTATTAACAGGATATTTTAGGTTAAGCAGGACTCATCTGTGATGAAACTTCGATATGTGTACCACCCCTAATGCCTTTGAACCTATGAACTAAAAATTTTTCCCCTTTTGAAGCGTCTGCGTAACTTACTAAAATGCACACAGCTTGCATGCTTATCATAATACGCAAGGCTTCTATGAAAATTCGAGCAAAAATAAACTTCTATTAAATGTAAAATTTCACACTCTTTGCAAGCTTTAAGTTAAATATATTTGCACTTAAATTGTCTGTATTACTTATTAAAATACTAAGAGCTTGCTTATGGACACTACCGATGAAAGAAATTTAGGTTAAGGAGCACTCTTAAGTGTGTTACACCTAAGTCTACTGCTATAAAAAGGGAAACGTATTGCATTCTTTTAACATTAGTGGTTTATTTTTCATAGAGAAAGTACAAAAATGTATATTAAAATCCATTTTATACGCCAAAAATGTTTATTGACACTGAATTTATTATGACAAATATGCTATTAATGTATCCACAAGAAGATTCTCACACACAGCGCATGGGGAAAAGGAAGGTTCACATTTAACACAAACAGCGATGTGTCTGCATGGGGAAGAATAGCACTTCCTTTTCATCTGGAAAACAAATTTTACACCGGCGATCAGTGTCAAAATAAACCCCTTAGCATTTTATGTTAAAAGTTATTGGATTCTTTCATCATGATTGGCATCAATGCCTTCAGTGCTGAAGCACGTGGATTTGATTCCCGGTAGCTTCTCAGATTTTCCTACTTAGGGAATGTGGAGCTTGATTTCACAAGGTAGGGAGATGTGGAGCTTGGATGCACTGGGTAGGGTAGTCTGTAGCTTGGATGCACAGGTCCTCTTGATGTTTACACATAGGAAAATACAATGTAGATATATATAAGACAACTTCATACAGATTAAGGTATAATTTAACACACTTTTGGAGCAAGTTGATACACTGTTTGTAAGGTTAACAGAGATTGGGGGTAATCTGATGCACTGTAGAGAGGACACTGGTACACTTATGGGCAAGTTGATACTGTTTGAAGGGTAATTGGAAATACTTGTAGTGCAAGTTAGTACAGATTTAGGAGCTATTTGAAATACTTAGAGGCAGTTTAAAACACTTTTGGGACAAACTGATATAATTTGAAGAGTTTCTGATACAGTTTTGAGGAAGATGATACGATTTTGGGACAAGTTTATACAGTATCATTGATAATTTGATACCTTTTTGGGGCAACGTGATACAGTTTAGGCCGTAATGTGATACATTTGGGGTTAATATGATGCAGTTGATTATTCCACACAGCATCCCTTATTTATACATCACAGTAGTTTTCTTCTCTCTCATTGTAAAGCTTATGTTATTCAGGCAATAAACTAGACTGTGTTGACTTGGTAAGTCTCAGCATGCTTGTACTTGTCGCAACTTGCAAGAAAAAGTCTCAACTTGCTTAGTAAATAACATGTTGATGTCGGCACACATGCATTGATGCAGACTTCAGGTATGTACAAAAAGGCAAGATATGGGCTGTTTTTTTCATACTGTTGCGATTTGTTGTTCATGTAAAATGATAATATATAAAAGGAGATAAACAGAGGCATGACACCATATGAAACATATAGGGAAGCTGAAAAAGTGGAATAGCAGGTTCTTTACTGAGAAAAGCGCTAATAAATGTGGAATGCATTTTCATTACACTTTATCTATTCTGTCAAAATATGAACACTGATTCTACTGGTAATAATATTTTATGTAAAGTAACTGAATGAATACTTCAGTTTTCAGGCATCCACGTAAGTCTCCTACCGTCACTCGGTGTAGATACATTAGTCTCAGTTTCAGACCCTCATCCAGCTGTACGTAATGTTAGATGCAAAAAATCTTACCGGGTTTTGCCAGAGGAGGAGATGATGCGATAACTTCAACTTCAGGTCAAACTCAGTGAGTAAAAAAACGTAAAAAGAACAATTACTATATAGGTGCTAACTATTAATTAACAGAGAAGGGAGTCAAAGATATTGAAAAATTCGTATTTGTGAAAGCAGAAAGTGAAGAAGAAGATGAAGAAGAGGATGATATAAAAGAGGTAAACAATGATATCGATGAATAAGATGAAAAAGATGAAGAGAATGATATTCACCATTGGATATTAGTCGCCAACAAATCGCTACCTGATATCGATCCTAACGAACTGGTAGAGCGATTAGTATTCTTGCTGGCTTCGAGAGTGGTGGTCAATAATTCAGACGATAATGAAATACAATATACGGAAGAGAAACTTCGATAAGCATCGATTACCATCTGACGTTGGAGGAAAAAATAAAGTGAAGTTCCATATGAGAACATTAATTAACACCAAGACTCAGTAGGATGATGAAGGAAAAGTTTCACTCGAGCACTCAGCCATTTCTCCATGTACTCTGCGTCACAATCCTGTTTTAGCCACAGTAAGAACATATTTGTCATAATAAATTCAATATCAGTGAACAGTTCTGACATATAAAAGAATTGTTAGTACACATTTCTGTACTTTGTTATACGGGAAAAATAAACTACTATTGGTAAAAGAACGTAATTCGTTTTCTTTTTTGTAGTAGAGGACTTAGATATAACACATTGTGTAACTCTTATGAGTGCTGCTTAACGTAAATGTTTTTATAAATGGTGCCAATATGCCAGCTGTGAGTATTTTAATAAGTAATATAGACAGTTTAGTTACAGCAGTATTTAATATGAAACTTCATTGTACTTGGAAAGTGTGAAAAATATTGTATGTAATGACGCCATTTTTCTTTTACTCGAATTTGGTGAAGATCTTTCATATGTTACAATAACCATGCAAGCAGTATGCGTTTTAATGTGCAAAGCTGACAATTTAAATGCTGAAATATTTAGTTTTTGAACCTTCATTGTACTTTACAATTGCGAGATATATTACAATAAATTATGAATAATTTCGTTTATTTTCCGGAAATCGACTGTCACATTATCTTTGAAAATGTCACACCTCCCTCCGTTCCTGTCTTTGGTCGTCTCTCTCATCAGTGTTTGTTTAGAAACAGTCCATTATATTCTAGAATTTGAATCCATCGTAATAAAGTACGAGTACATTATTCCTTCCTAAAATCGAACACCTTATTCCTTCGTTTCTTAAAAGAAAAGGTGTTGTGTGTGTGTGTGTGTGTGTGTGTGTGTGTGTGTGTGCGTGTGTATGTATGTACGCGGTGGTGCTTTCATTATACACTGAACCGCCAAAGAAAATGGAATAGGCATGCGTATTCAAATACGGATATATGTAAACAGGCAGAGTACGGCGCTGCGGTCGGCGACACCTATGTAAGATAAGAAGTGTCTGGCGCAGTTGTTAGATCTGTTATTGCTGGTACAATGGTAGGTTATCAAGATTTAAGTGAGTTTGAACGTGGTGTTACAGTTGGCGTATGAGAGATGGGGCATAGCATCTCCGAGGTAGAGGTGAAGTGGGATTTTCCCACACGATCATTTCACGAGTGTATTGTGAATCCAGTGAAACATCAAATCTCCAACATCGCTGCGGCCGGAGAAAGATCCTGCAAGAACGGGGCCAACGACGACTGAGGAGAATCGTTCAACGTTACAGAAGTGCAACCCTTCTGCAAATTGTTACAGCTTTCAATGCAGGGCCATCAACAAGTGTCTGCGTGTGAACCATTCAACGAAACATCGTCAATATGAGCTTTCGGAGCCGAAGGCCTACTCGTATACCCTTAATGACTGCACAACATAAAGCTTTGCGCCTTGCCTGGGCCCGTCAATATCGACATTGGACTGTTGATGACTGGAAACTGGTCGGATGGGCCTCGTTTCAAATTGTATCGAGTGGATGGGCGTGTACGGGTATGGAAACAACCTCATAAATTCATGGATCCTGCATATCAGCAGAGGACTGTTCAAGCTGGTGGAGGCTCTGTAATAGTGTGGTTTGTGTGCAGTTGGATTGATATGGGACTCCTGATACATCTACATACGACTCTGACAGGTGATGGGTACGTAAGTATCCTGTGTGATCATCTGCATCCATTCATGTCCATTGTGGATTCCGATGGACTTTTGCAATTCAAGCAGGACAATGCGACACTCCACACATACAGAATTGCTGCAGAGTGACTCCAGGAATACTCTTCTGAGTTTAAACACTTCCGCTGGCCACCAAACTCCCCAGACATGAATATTATTGACTATATCTGGGATGCCTTGCAACGAGCTGTTCAGAAGAGATCTCCACCCTCTCGTACTCTTACGGATTTATGGACAGCCCTGCAGTATTCATGGTGTCAGTTTGCTCCAACACTATTTCACACATTAGTCAAGTCCATTCCAGGTGTGTTGGGGCACTTCTGCGTGCTCGCGGGGGCTCTACATGATATTAGGCAGGTTTACCAGTTTCTTTGGCTTTTCAGTGTATGTTGGTTTACCTGATTACAGGCTTTAACTAGCTATAGTTCTGAATGCAGCAACAGCGGTTTGTTTGCAATACTTGTTGTCGATTGTATTTTTTCTTGTGATAGATTATCTTCACTAGCGCCCGAACCTGGAGATGAAAGTAACAACGACAGATGATGGCAATACACACTTTATCAGGATGAAAATACTTTACGTAAACATTATATTTTCTGAGGCATTTTGAAATATTGTGGCATCATAGCAGAGCTAAAGTAATTAATTTGAGCCTTACAAGGTTTTTCTTACAGATAACTCCAACAGGTCCCAATCATTTTTTCGACATTGGTTATCTATTATATTTTTGTAGTCATACATTACCAGCACTCTCCCCCTCCCAATGACGTGTACTTGTGTACACATGTACGTGTAATCATGATGAATATGTTTGGAAAGTAACTGTGATCTAGATAGTGTGATAATCACAGTTCTTGCACAGATTGTATACGTTTTACGTACTTAGGTACTGTCGCAATGTAAATATTATGTTTTGTTATTCATTTTAAAGTATTGTGAGATCATACATTAGACAAAGTAATTAGTTTGAGCTCTCAAATTCTTTTCTTGTAATTAATCTCAAATAGGTCCCATATAATCGATGTAAACACCGCTCTTTTTGCGTTGTCGGTATTTGCATATCTTGCCGAAATGTTAAAATATCGTGACATTATAGATGTGGAACATAATTAATTTAAGTCTCTGTTGTATCTTAAGACAAGTGTGGTTCATAGACTGTATTCTGAATGTTCTTATCCAGCACAGACACCTATTGGTGACAGCGAGAACAACTCTTGGTACAGAGATCGAAATTTTGTTTCTTTTTAATAGTGGAGCCATCTGTTGGTGGGATGTGAATTGGGTTCTGATTTTATTTCACATTTTCAGGGTTTATGGAATTGTATTTAAGGTAGAACTCCTGACTGACAACTATATAATCTTAATTTGTCATTTATGTTTTACAAGCAAATGTTGATGTGTAATTATTTATAGAGACTGCGTTATATACTCGCTCCAGTATTCCGTAGCAAATGATATGTATCTTCAAATGAAGATTGCAAACGTGACTGGTGAGCCAGTCGATAGTCACCGTAAGTCACTACAAACTGCAGTTCAGTGACAATTAAGGGAAACGATACGTCTTTGGGTCAACCTGTATTTACTGCTAATCACCAACTGCCAGGATACTAGTAGGTTGGTATAGCTGATAGAGCTGACACTCTGGTCCCATACGAAACTTCCAAAATTCATTCATCCAGTTACTCAGAAGAGATTCAGAGGAAGGAATGTGGATAAAATTTGCACCATTACATTACACACACATTTTCCCACTTATTCTTCCTTCAGCATTTGCCACAACAGTAAAGGAGTGAGATTTAGTGTGACTCATATAATAGCAATCTCTAAAATCGCAAATGCAAAAATTATTAAACGGGACTGGCAGTCCACCTGCATTCAAGTAAAAAGGACAAGCACTGTTTTCCCAATGGAAGGGCAGTATCAAGCATTCTTTTGTGTAGACATGGGTAATGAGGAGGGGACTTCAAGCTCCTGGTACTTAACAAGTACCTAATACATATAAATCAAAAATGAAACAGGAGGAAACACAAAAATGAAAAGGTCATACACCCTAATACAGATTCATCACTAGTGTTGTGTACAGTTGAGTATTATTGGTATGATCATTGGTCTGGAGATTTTGGAATACTTCTTATGTTCATAAAGCAAACATCGCTACAAACAAATTTCGTACCATGTAACATTGGTAGCGAGTGTTCCCAAGACACTACTTTGTCATGACAAATCAATGAAAAACAATCATAATCAAAGAATACTGTACTACATAGGCAATACTGAAAAAACAGAATAGTGTGACAATTTAACTAGAAAACGCTTCCATAAAAAGTTCTAACAACATAAGGAACGGGATTTCATAAAATCAATGATTTTGTTGTACAAAGAGCAATAATAAGAAAATGTATACCCCAAACATCAGATCAGTGAAATTACACATTAACAAAAGGGCACATCTAAAAATATAGATGTAAGAAAAAAGGAAAGTAATGAATAATGTGGTCGTGATGTAATTCTTCAGGCTTTCCCGGCGATCTAATGACATCTTGGGTTGTTTGGTGTTGTGCCGGATATCAGCGTCGTACTTGCACGTTATTTCGGTAGCGTAGCTCGTTATCTTCATCAGGTGCGACCTGATGAATGTAACGAGCTACGCCACCGAAATAACGTGCAAGTACGACGCTGATATCCGGCGCCACACCCGACAATCCAAGATGTCAATAATGTTATCTGTTTTAAATGCTATGACTGATTAAAAAGGTGGGCAGCTGAAGTTGGTGTACTTAACATGATCATGATGGGACACAAAAAAAACTCAGTATGACAATTGTTTAAGAGTACAGACCAAGATAATGAAGGAAAAAATAAATAAATACAAAACTGACATGGTTGGTGAATTCCGGGTGATCACAACCTAATCGTAAATACTTCTTTTAAAAGTCCAATCGTGAAGAAAAAAAATCAGTTTATCGCATTCACTTCTGATAATGACATACTCATTTTGATGACTTCACATTGACAAGTTATTTCACAAAGGGGAAAGTACATAGGCCATCGTGGGGGAAGATTACACAAGCCAACTATGAAAAACTTTTTTGCTGAAAATACCTTATTCCTATGTTTTTTATGGTGGGAAATTCAAATATGATACCTAAAAAACTGTATCACCAATCATTTCTTCACGTTTTACAGTTACATTTATTAAATTAAGCGATTTTTAAAAAATTTAACAGCTTTTATATATAATTCTTCGGCTTTCCCGGCGAGATCTTGACATGTGGAATAATTGGGTCTACTGCCGGATGTTTGTGTCGCTCTGGCTGGACAAGATCCTCCAATACCGCAGTCTCAGGTAGCACCTGAAGAAGGAATGAGTTACGTGACCGAAATATTGTGCCAGAGCGACACAAACATCCGGCAGTAGACCCGATTATTCCACATGTCAGCTTTTATATACTAAAAATAATTTAAAAGGATGGTGTAATGAATGTAGATGACGTTGGTAGCACTGCTGAAAAACATTTTCTGGCAAAACAAGGTCGATTTTATTTTTGTGTTAATACACTCCTGGAAATGGAAAAAAGAACACATTGACACCGGTGTGTCAGACCCACCATACTTGCTCCGGACACTGCGAGAGGGCTGTACAAGCAATGATCACACGCACGGCACAGCGGACACACCAGGAACCGCGGTGTTGGCCGTCGAATGGCGCTAGCTGCGCAGCATTTGTGCACCGCCGCCGTCAGTGTCAGCCAGTTTGCCGTGGCATACGGAGCTCCATCGCAGTCTTTAACACTGGTAGCATGCCGCGACAGCGTGGTCGTGAACCGTATGTGCAGTTGACGGAATTTGAGCGAGGGCGTATAGTGGGCCGGGTGGACGTACCGCCGAATTGCTCAACACGTGGGGCGTGAGGTCTCCACAGTACATCGATGTTGTCGCCAGTGGTCGGCGGAAGGTGCACGTGCCCGTCGACCTGGGACCGGACCGCAGCGACGCACGGATGCACGCCAAGACCGTAGGATCCTACGCAGTGCCGTAGGGGACCGCACCGCCACTTCCCAGCAAATTAGGGACACTGTTGCTCCTGGGGTATCGGCGAGGACCATTCGCAACCGTCTCCATGAAGCTGGGCTACGGTCCCACACACCGTTAGGCCGTCTTCCGCTCACGCCCCAACATCGTGCAGCCCGCCTCCAGTGGTGTCGCGACAGGCGTGAATGGAGGGACGAATGGAGACGTGTCGTCTTCAGCGATGAGAGTCGCTTCTGCCTTGGTGCCAATGATGGTCGTATGCGTGTTTGGCGCCGTGCAGGTGAGCGCCACAATCAGGACTGCATACGACCAAGGCACACAGGGCCAACACCCGGCATCATGGTGTGGGGAGCGATCTCCTACACTGGCCGTACACCACTGGTGATCGTCGAGGGGACACTGAATAGTGCACGGTACATCCAAACCGTCATCGAACCCATCGTTCTACCATTCCTAGACCGGCAAGGGAACTTGCTGTTCCAACAGGACAATGCACGTCCGCATGTATCCCGTGCCACCCAACGTGCTCTAGAAGGTGTAAGTCAACTACCATGGCCAGCAAGATCTCCGGATCTGTCCCCCATTGAGCATGTTTGAGACTGGATGAAGCGTCGTCTCACGCGGTCTGCACGTCCAGCACGAACGCTGGTCCAACTGAGGCGCCAGGTGGAAATGGCATGGCAAGCCGTTCCACAGGACTACATCCAGCATCTCTACGATCGTCTCCATGGGAGAATAGCAGCCTGCATTGCTGCGAAAGGTGGATATACACTGTACTAGTGCCGACATTGTGCATGCTCTGTTGCCTGTGTCTATGTGCCTGTGGTTCTGTCAGTGTGATCATGTGATGTATCTGACCCCAGGAATGTGTCAATAAAGTTTCCCCTTCCTGGGACAATGAATTCACGGTGTTCTTATTTCAATTTCCAGGAATGTAGATGGTATTTTGTTTGCTGTCAACCTAACCTCACTTTCCCGTTTCCTGTACATGTGCTCAGTACATTGTCTAATTGTGGTTGTAAAAACTCTGCTGACAGTTTTTGTTATATTTATGATGAATCTGTGATTAAAAAACAATAAAGAAACATTACAAATTTTGTGAAAAAGCTTTATCTATCATATTTTGGATCTGAACTTCGTAATCAAGATAAATCTTTGGACGCCGCATAAGGTATGTTATGTATGTATTGAAGATCTGAGAAAACGGTCCAAAAAGGAGAAAAAAAGCCTTTAGATTTACTGTTCCTATGATATGGAGGGAACTAAGAAATCATTCCAATGATTGCTACTTTTGCAGTGTTGATATTACGGGCCATAATTCAAAAAACAAGAAGGTAATAAGCTACCCTATCCTTTGGTCCGCCATCTGACCAGTAGGGCATGGTGTAGATTTGACAGTTCCTTAACCACCAGATGATTTAAATTCTATTCCAACAGAAATATTTTCTGATGTACAATCTGATTTACATGAACCAGATGATGATGGTGTGGGGTGATTTATTTTTATCCATGAAAAATTCTAGTTGTTTCAAGAGGTCCATTTTTATTTATTTGTCTACAATATGCAGAGTGTAGAGGTTGGTTTTTATGTCCATGATTGAATGACGACACCATCTTAAATGAACAAATTAATTTAGCAAATAACTCATTCTTCCAAAATTTTAAAGAGTCCTTAAATTTGAAAAACTAATAAATACTGTACTCATCCACTCCCATACCCATTCCCACCTCGCTCATACCACACCTAAATACCATCCTCTCTACCCCTTTTTTACACACACACACACACACACACACACACACACACACACAAACACACATACACATAATCTCCCCCCCCCCTCTCTCACTCTCTCTCCCCCTCCCTCCCTTCCCCCCCATCCCTCCCTCCCTCCTTTCCCCCCCTCATTCCCCCTACCCATATGTATACTAACCTCTTTATTGAGAAATGAGAAACATGACAAACATAACTTCACTACCAGAAATATTGTCCTAAACACTTTGCTGTAGCTTTTGCACATAGCATAAAAAAATTTTGTAATGTAAAAAACATAATACAAATTTTTATAAAGAAAGTAATGTGATAAATATATATCTTATTACGGATGCCACACAAAACGAAAAATGAGCAAAGAAAATCTCTGCCTCCACAAAACGCTTTGGAGACAACAGCCACACTCTTTGGTTTGTTTATATTTCTTGAAGTATGTGGGAGTAGCCATCGGAGGAAAAGTGCCTGTTTCTCTTGATATTTTACGATACTGGAAAGCATGCATTATGTTTTCCAGAGCAGTGCTTGCAACAAGAATAAAAACAGTGAGTAATACCACCAAATTAATCTTACTCTCAATATTCTTCCGACATACAGGCTCACTTTTTTGTCTCTATATTTGCCACAGATGCACAACCCCCACAATACTCCAAACTAAATTCTATCATCTGATGATGAATCGCTATGCGATTCACAACCGGTCATGAATAAATAAAAATTGAAGAAAAAACGGCGATTGGTTGCAGTAACGCCAGAAACCTTTAACAAGATGGTCGCCGTGTTCCAAATCCAGAATTGATAAAGTTTTAGGATGTTTAATGAGCCTGAAAGTTCACTTTTTGACAGTCACCTTGATTACGTCCCGGAGAATATGGGAGATGTTAGTGAGTAGCAAGGAGAGTATTTTCACCAGGACATTAAAGTGTTGGAAAAACGCTAGCAAGGCTGCTGGAACACCAACATGATGAGGCACTACTGTTGGTCACTTCACCGAGAAGTTAAGCAAGGGACTCATCGTAGAAAAAGGTACACAAGAAGCTTCAAAGAAAAAAGAGAAAGAAAATACAAAGCATTTCCAGCTGACAAGTGAAACCTCTATTAACACATATCATTATTTTAGGTAGCTTAGTGTAAATACAAACCAAGCTTAAGCTGTAACAAAGCGTTTCAATAATTTCCCCGTTTTCCGTGTAGCATAGGACTTTTATACTATACAGTAAAAAACATATTGCTCGAAAACTATAGGTGATACAAATAAACTAAGGCTAGATTTGCATTCTTTCTCATAAAAATCTGTGAAGATCAACTATCAAAGTAAAAACGTTTTTCAAAAAAAAATTTTTCGTTGGCCTGTGTTATCAACTTACGAGTACTTAGTGGACAGATACAGGGTGGGAATCGTATTGACAGAGTCTTTTCACTACACGAAAATGTTCTTCATGAACAGCTCCGCCTGTTTCAATCCACTGTCCCAACTCTCCACAGGATGGTGTTGACATTCAACCTTCCATTTTCTCTCCGCTCATTTGGCACAGAAAGGGGTAAAATATGCTGCTATAAAATTTTTTGACAGATTATCAGACGAAATAAAATGTCTGATGGACAGCAGTAATAGCTTCAAAAATAAATTGAAATCATATCTCCTTGAAAACTCCTTCTATACCATAAACGAATTCTTGAATAGGGTTGGGGGGTTGGGTTGGGTTGTTTGGGGAAGGAGACCATACAGCGAGGTCATCGGTCTCATTGGAGTAGGGAAGGACGGGGAAGGAAGTCGGCCGTGCCCTTTCAAAGGAACCATCCCGGCATTGGCCTGGAACGATTTAGGGAAATCACGGAAAACCTAAATCAGGATGGCCGGACGCGGGATTGAACCGTCGTCCTCCCGAATGCGAGTCCAGTGTCTAACCACTGCGCCACCTCGCTAGGTTCTTGAATAGGAATAAATAAATCTATAAATATGTAAATGCATGTTGTGCCATTTAAGGTAATGGTGTAAGTAATAGAAACATTAATCTTTAACACTGCACTGTAATATTTATTTATTTATTGTTCAGCTAATTCAATCTATACAGGATGTAGCCTTTTTAAGTTATGAAATACATTTTTAAGAGGTTTTTCCATGCACCACAGTCAGCTGCTTTCTTTTTCCAGTTGAAGCCCGCATCTTTCCTGAGTTTATCCCAGCGATCAGGTGGTCTCCCTGGTGGTCTTCGTTTTTGTCTGGGACTCAACTCTAAAACTGATTTTGTCCCTGTTCCATCCTTCGTTCGTGCAATATGTCCTGTCCATTGTACTTCCTCCATTTAATGTCCAAGTTTCAAACCCGTACGTTAAAACCGTTAGGACACACTGATCAAAACCTGTCTTCTTTAAGTAGACTGGCATGTTAGATTTGAAAACTGTTGCATTCCTTCCCTCCAACCCAATTTAATCCGACGAAAAATTTCAGGTTTCAAATCCTCTTTTATATCAATTAATTGCCCCAGATAAATGTATTGTGTAACATTGTGTAGGATGTTGCCGTTCAGTGTTACTTGTCTTGCAGCTACCCAATTATTATGCATAACCTTACTTTAGTGATTTATTTTATGTGCAACTTCCTGACAACGATCTGTTTAGTCTTTTATAGAAGACTGCATTTCCACCATACTGTTAGCTAGGATCACTATATCGTCAGCAAATCTCAGGTTTGTGAGCCTTTTAGCATTTATCCTTATTCCTCTGTTGTTCCAAATAATTTTGGACATAGCCATCTCGAGAACTGCTATAAATAACTTCGGGGCTACAGGATCGCCCTGCTTTACTCCTTCTCCAATAGGAAATTCGCACTTGTTTTTTCCTATATTTTGATGCTACAGACGTGTCATAAATGTTCCACAATATGGTTATCTATTTTGTTTCCACTCCTTGCTCGGCAGGTGGTTGTATGGCTGCAGTGTGGCTGACAGAATCGAAGTCTTTTTCAAAGTCAATGAAGGCTATGCATAGTGGCATTTCATATTCATTGGCTCGACTAATTACCTCACGGAGTGTGTTTATATGGTCAATTGTACAGAAAGCACTGCGGAATCCAGTTTGTTCTATGGGCTGTGTGACTCCACTACCATTTTAATGCGACTTAACAGGACTTTAGTGAACACTTTATATATAACAGAAAGTAAGCTAATGGGGCGGTAGTTCTTCAGGTCGTGAATACTTCCCTTCTTATGTAGTAAGATTATGTTTGCTTTGTTCCAGCAGGTTGAGATGCTACCATTCTGTATACACCAAGTAAAGACTTTATCCAGATGTTTTTCTGTTTACTCCCCTGTAAGCTTCAGTATGTCAATCGTCAGACCATCATGACCCCCTGCTTTGCCAGTCTGCATCTCCTTTGTAGCTTTTCCTATTTCTTCGGGGAGGATTTTGGGGACTTCATCATCATCTGCGTAAGGCTTTACTAGTGGTTCATGTGTTCTTTCATATAATTTACTATAGAAATTCTTTACGTGCTTTAGAATTTCTTCCTTTTCTGTTATGCGCCCATTATCACCGTGAATTGCTATGATTTCCTTTTTACCAATCATAAGCTTTTGCTTGGCTTTATTGCAGTCCCTTTTATTCTCTAACACTAATTTTATTGTGTTTTCACTGTATTTTTGTATGTCGGCTTTCATATTCTTCCTTATACACTTACACAGTTCTGAATATTCTATCTTGTCACAAGAAGTTTTAATTTTCATCTCCCGTCTTTTTACGAGTAAAGCTTTGGTTTCCGCCCTTAACTTTCCTGTTTGTTTAATAATTGTTGTCAGTCCACCTACTTCTTTTGCAGTTTCCATTATCGTTTCAGCTAGATTTTCTTCTGTTGACTCACTCGAAGGGCATACTGAAAATCCTTTTTCCTTTCGTTCAATTTATCGATACCTATAATTTCTTTTTTCTGTGATATTAGTTTTCTTCGTTCTTGTTGAGTATTAATGTTTATTTTCGCTCTTACCAGCCTATGGTCACTACCAGTATTAAATTGATTTAAAACCAAAGCATCTTTGATTATTTTGGTGTGATCTGAGATGATAAAATCTATTTCATTGTGGGTCTCATGGTTTGGGGTTCTCCATGTCCATTTCCTATTATGGTGTTTCTTAAAAAAGGTGTTCATGATGAATAATTTATTTTCTTCCGCAAATTGAACTAGCCTTTCACCCCTTTCGTTTCTCTCGTCGATTCCATGGCAGCCTACTGAGATATCATCCTGGTTTTTGATACCAACCTTGGAATTTAAGTCTCCAACTACCAGTTTAAAGTGGCAGTCTCGTCCTTCGTTATGTGCATTTTTTTACTTCTTCATGAAATGCTTCTACTTCATCATCCGAAGATCTTGCTGTAGGAGCGTATACTTGAACCATTTGTAGTTTGTATCTTTTTGATATTTTAATAACAAGCCTTGCTACTCTACTTGATGTTCCTTCTATTATTGATACGTCGTCTTTTACATCTTTATTTATTAGGAAACCTACCCCCTTTGTTCTACCATCTTCTTTTCCTAAGTGACACAGAACATTTCCTGACTTCAGAGTTACACACTGTTCCCCTTTACGACGTACTTCACTCAGACCAACTACAGTCCATTTTATTTTCTTCAATTCTTCTTCAATTTCGCTTAGTCTGTATTCACCCACAAGTGACCTGCAGTTATATGTGCAGATGTACAGAGATCTGGTGTTTTCCACTTTAATGGTTTTCTGTATGTGTGACGCTAAAGCAGTCCCCTCCCGGAGATCCGATAGTTGGGGGACTAATTCGGACTCTTTTGCATTAGCGGTACTCATCACAATAACAAGTCTTAAAGGTTTGAAGCGTAATCGCCACGCCTGCTTCAGAACGGATTGGCGATATTATTTTGAGTCCGCTCCTAACTTGGGGTACAGACGCCCATGGCTGGCCGCCCCTCTGGAGTACAGACGCCGCCTTTAGCGCTAGTTTGGGTCTGCCTCGGGTATTTGATTTCCCCGGTTCCACCCATACCTGGGAGTGTTAAGGCAGATGGCCACTTGGTACGACTTCTGCTGTACTTGTTACGGCAGACACAATGGCTGAGCCAAAGACTGAGACGGCGTGGAGTTTTACAATTATTTATTGAACTTCTTTTACAATTTCTCCCTTGTCGTCGCTGCCCAGCCCTGCGGATCCCTCCGCCTGGCTGCTGCTGTGTAGATTCTCCGACAATGTGTCCTACGCGCGCCGCTGATCGCACTCGGAGCCTCAGGCCACCAGTGCTCCGCTGAAGCCAGGATGCCCTGTGGTTGAGATGAACTCGTCGCCGCTAGCCACCCCCGTACGGGCACGCCCACGGAGCCGCGTCTCCGTGAGATCAGCTGCCGACGCCTGCTGCACCGGCAGCTGGGAAGCCTCAGTCGCGATGTACGCGAGGTCCCGTCATAGACGGACCACGCGCCGTGGGGCCGGGTTGCCGTGAAGTCCGGGCGTCAGTCCCCGGCGGCGCCTGTGACCACGACAGCGCTGCGGCCGGTCCTGCTGGAAGTTCTCGCTGTAGTTTGTCAGTCATGGTGCCGACCGCACTCGGGCCGACCTCCAGAGCTGAAGTTGACATCTGGCGGCGAACGTATGACTCCTGCGAGCTGGAACATACTTCCGGAATCGTCACCTACGATGATTGAACATTCGGACATGGACCACGTCCGTCCTCAGACCCGAACTGCTTCCTAATGGATTTTGTCTGTCGCTGCCTGCGCTCCACTATTTATATCCGGCAGGAGGCCTTTTTTTATTCTCGGTGGCAGCTTCTTGTTATTACTCCCGCAGTATATTGCAGCGTAACTTAGCGTGCTGGCCTCACTTCCCTTACTCAGCACTCTCCAGGCTTCGCTCGGCGCTCAGTCTGTGTGCATCCTTGCGTCCCGATTGGCAGTCTGTTACTGTCAGCAAGGCTATCTGTGCCGTGCTTACTTCGCAATGCTGCGATCGCCAACTGTCTCAGTTTTGCCGTTCTCCACTGCGTGAAGCAATGCTTACTACATGTGGCTGCAACAGGGAGGCTTTCCCCTATCCATATGTGCGTGTCTTGTGCACTTGAAAAATTCCACATCATAACAGCTACCGTACTCTGCGACTGATCAATGAAACATGCAACCAACGAACTAACTAACTAACTAACTAACGCCACATTTTACAGCCAGCACTATGAAATTTGTGGATTCCATGGAATATATCCACAAATCGTTCTGTGTTTGAATATGATCATTGGACGTGACTGTGCCACAAATTTGCCGAGTGTATGCTGTTTCTTTAGGAGATCCATAAGAAATAAAGGGGTGGATAACGTATTCATATGATTCCGCATGGTGGACAATGTATTCATATGTTTCCGCCTTTAGAGTTCTCTTAAGCGTAAAAATGGGACCACACCCTAACCACAAAAGCAGTGTCATTCCGTAATACCACCTCCTCCGAGCTTCACTATTGGCACTATGGGTCTTCTTGTTTCCTTCTATTTATTGTGCCTGTCCAGGGTTGGCAAGGCTATTAACGGATTTGACATAGGTAAATTAAAGGGTAGACGGAAGCACTTCCTGTCGGCAACCCGTACCCCCTCGGACAGGATATGTGTACCTTAACTGTATGCATGCAGTTTCATTCATGTGAAAGTGAGCGAAAGTTTTTCTCAATCTTTGCGAATCATGAGACAGGGGTGGCACTAGGGCAGCAACTTGGTATTCTCCTAGTGGGATGTGGGGAACTGCCTAAAACCCACAACCAGGCTCACTGGCCGTCGTCGTTAATCCAGCATGCGGATTAAATCTGGGGCCGGCGCACCTCCACGTCCCAGAGCCGGCGCCTATACTCACACGGCTGTCCAGGCGGTTTATGTTGGCACTACACGTGATAGCAGGTAACTTTCTCCAGACATTCGCCAAACCTAAAACCTTCCGTTGGGCCGGCCGCGGTGGCCGAGCGGTTCTAGGCACTTGATTCTGGAACCGCGCGACTGCTGCGGTCGCAGGTTCGAATCCTGCTTCGGACATGGAAGTGTGTGATGTCCTTAGGTTAGTCAGGTTTAAGTAGCTGTAAGTCTAGGGGACTCATGACCTCAGATGTTAAGTCCCATAGTGCTTAGCGCCATTTCAATCATTTTTTGAAACTGAGAGGTCCACGTGGAGCGACCTGCCGCTGACGACTCGCTCGACGCCGTCTCCCTCCCCACTCTAGCCCGTTGCCTGGCTGACAAGGGGAAGGCCTCAGACACGGCCAACCGATTCGGCTCAAATTTTGCAGGTCGCTTGTATACGACCTAAAACGAAGGAATCTAAGATATTTTGGGTCAACACCCCCGCAATTTTGAGAAAATCACCCCTAAAGGTTATGACGAGCAATCGACTCAAAATTGGAGGGATCGACGGATAATTGTAAATAAAGCATTTTTCATCATCAGGTATGGGGTCCGCAAACGCAAACTTTTCCGGAAATCGAGGAAAGAAACTTTTACAACTGGCGCTTCTGTACCCTCATGGTAAACGATTTTCGCAGATAGCGGTGATAGCGCAACGGCCAAGGTAACTGGCTGGGAATCGGAAAACCCTGGTTCGAATCTCGAAGAAACCTCCCGGATGTTATTCTTTTCGTTTGTATTTTTCCATATCTCAATTGATAGGGATAGGAGGGTTAATAAGGTAAGTAAATCAATAAGGAATGACAATAATAAGGTAGGCAAACTAATTTCCTAAACGCCGTGAGTTAGTAAAGTATTTAACTTTTAAGCCTTGTCACAGGAAAACAGCTCCGAATAAGAGTGCTGCGAATTCCTCACGAGGGATCACAGATAGCCAACTGCGCAACGCTTGTTTACAAAGAGGCACGGGACAGAATGCACGGGACGGAATGCACGCGGGGAGAGTTATGTTGTCCCAGTTGCCTCTTCGTCATATCATAGTTGTGAACCTGGAAGAGTGAAGACGTCCAGCACGAGCCTTATAGAAGTCAATCGGAAAGAGTTGTTTTCCGTCATTAGGCTGCCGCGAACCTCGTGGATACATGCAGTGATTTTTCCATCGTTAATGCGCCGAATGAAATACGTTTTGTGAATGAATACAGTGTTCTTACGTAAGTAACTATGACGAGTACTGTATGTAGTTTGTAGTAATTAGCTCGTCTGTTTATGTCGTAGTAACTAGTTATTGTGTGTTGTGTCATATCTTTCAGGTGCATAATCTGAATAATGGAGGATTTACACCCTTCCACTAGCGCTGTAATATATAGTTGGGAGCCTGTCACAAATGATGGCAAGCGGGATGTTACCGACGCTGTGTTTTGGTTTGTAAAAGTGTTGCAAGACAAGTGCATTATCAATGCACTACCGGAAGCAGGCAGTTCTGTTTCTCAGCGTTTCAGATTGATAGGAACGGCTATCATCGAGCGATTTTTGGAGCTGACGAACGAAATGACTTTTGTTGATACTGAAGTACTATACCAGGGCCGGCCAAACGCTGCACAGTGTGCAGACGTGCGGAAGTGCTGCACATGTGCGCACGTATGCGGCAGCGAGCGACAGCGACATCTGTTATTAGACATGTGTCCTAAATGAACGGCGGCGGCTCGACTTCCCTGTTTATGTGGTGCAAGCAAGAGCACAACATACCTAGTCTCGTTTACCCCTGGTAACCGTAACCTTAACAGAGAAGTACTGAGAAATGCCAGGTACTGTGAAAAAGCAAAGGACGGGACATCTATGTTCTCAGTCGTTTAAAAATGACTGGGAACTGCAATTCTTTTTTGTATCCGTTGGTGAAAACTCACAATGTTTGCTGTGCCGCCGAAAAATAGGCGGCCAGCGTAAGTTTTCAATTGAAAGACACTACAATAAATATCACAAAGACGAATGTAGTGTACTCAACAGTGAAGAACGGCAAGCAAAATTAAATGTCCTTAAGAAAATGGATGAGACACATCAACTCGATTATCAATTCTCATGACCAGTGATAAACGTGTTGGGATTTATTCCTTTCATAATTAAAAATTATTGTTTACCAACTGTGCATTATTGCCTCATTCTGCTCCATGTTACATTATTATCAGGAAAGTTGGTCATTAAATCGATTGTTCCAATGTATACTTACATTTAGGGATTTTTTTTTAATGTGTGAAGGGCTACGCTCAGCTGAAGTCGATAAAACATAACATTCATCTAATTGTCGGTTATTATGCAGATTTCAGACGTAACTGATGAAAGATATAGCAATAATGGTATTGAAATAACAGATGATCATCGAGAGGTCTGCGGTTATTCTGTTCAGAGGTCAGTGAGACATAAATTATGTGGGTGTAACTGAGGGCACCGATAATTAGTTATAGGAAACCTTGCATTAGTTTAATGTTATTTGAAATCATGAATAAGGTTCGATGGAAGTCGGTAAGGGCTCTCTTTCTTAAATACTAGATCAAAAACATTACGCGTATTTACTTGCCGTCAGTCAAGCTGCCTTTAAAAAAAGCCACGGTTGTTAACTGGGGGTTAAACTGTTAACATAAAAGTAGACGTCTCAATGAGTAGACTGTGACAGTATTTTAAATGTTTAATACGCGAAATACCTTCCCATGGTTGGCTTGCAAGCTGTGGAACGAGCACTAGAATGCGCCGGTACAGAGTATCCCAGCAAGTGGATAAAGCGACATCTGTGCGACGAAACATGCACTACATGAACGTTGACGGCTGCGGCGTGCACGCTGTGACCCGTAAGTTGCACATGTGCAGGAGCACCGCACGCGTGCAGAATTTCTGGCCGGCCCTGTACTATACCATGAAGACGAAGCAGAAGGTGCTTCAGTGGAAGATATCCCGACTAGTGAATCGCAAAATGGTCGTAACACTTTGGAAATCTCCACGTCCCTGGGAATATGTGCTTCATCTGTTCCCGATCAGTATTATGAACCGGTTACTAAACGATTGAACTACGGCGCTATACCCCTTGAAGTGAAAGTAAAGGCGGTAGCGCTAGCCAGGAATCATCCAAACTGGAACTTACAAACACTGCAAAAGAATGGAGCAACAACAGCCCTGAAAAGGAAGAAGGACTTGAAATTGTGGGAAAGTGATATCGTTAAAGGAGGGACAAGATACGACAAATACCAGGCGATAAATAAGTGGACATACGACAGATTTGTCGAATCTCGTTGTCGTAACGAGAATGTAACAACGAGAATACTTCATGAGTTGGCTGCAGGTGCAGCGCTTCAATATACGGCCAACAAGGATTTTACGTTTGCTGCATCATTATCTTGGTGGAAGAAATTTCAAATCGGAGTATAAAGTTCGTCAACGGAACGTCACTAAATACGTCTCTCATAAGGAGGTACAAAATATAGTAGATAGACAGAAAGTGGCGGCTCTTTTCAGCACGCAAACAGCGTCACTTATGACCGGTTTTAATCGTGATTACGTGATCAACACCGATCAAACAGGATGCGAGTACCGGGTGAACATTCGATGCACGTTACCGCATAAGGGAGAAAAACGAACCCTTGTCGCAGTTGGTAGTAAAAACAAACTAACATATTCGTACACGGCGCAGTAGGCCATCACAGCCTCTGGAAAAGTGTTGCCTAAGGTTTTCCTGTGTTTACAAGAAACGAATGTTATATTTGGTCCTCGGGTTATAGAAGAGGTCAATCGTTTAACCGACTCGTTGAAAAATGTTTACATTACCTGCTCCAAATCCGGGAAACTGACGAATGCGATTTACAGAACATTTCTTGAGAATGTTTTAAAACCATACGTTTCTGATACCAAGTTTTGTCTAATATTGGATTCCTGGAGTGGACAAATTAATACTACAATATATGACACAATGTTTATAGATGGCGAGGGTCAGCCGGCGTGCACAGTGAAAGTAATACCGCCAACCTGTATGCCAACCGTGTGATGTTTATTTCTTTCGCCAGGTTAAAAACTTTATTTCCAGTCTTCAGAATTGCAGTGTGCTTCTGGAAACCCAGCGAGAATTGCACAATCGCACGGATGCTATAACTATTCACAGCATAATTCATAACCAACTTTCAGCGCCGATTTTTCAGGCAATGATATCGTATGCGTGGTACGCATCAAAATTAATTACCGAAAAAGACGTATTTTTAAATGTAAACTGAGTTTGTTTTCCGCCAACTCTTCGGAAGGAACAGTGTAGCTGTCGAAAGATTGCATTCATTAGATGTTCTTGGTGCTGTGAGTATATTTATTTCGAATGTTTATATGACAAGTACCATTCATCTAGTTGTTCGAAGAAAAGTGTGGACACGTAACAGTGACTGGAAGAGCCATTGTAAAGTGACCTGAAGTATCATTTTAGTTGTTTACTATCCCAAGAGGTTTGAGAAATTTATTTGCCTACCTTATTATTATCATTCCTTATTGATTTACTTACCTTATTAACCCTCCTATCCCTATCAATTGAGATATGGAAAAAAACAAACGAAAAGAAAAACACCCGGGGGCTTTCTTCGAGATTCGAACCCGGGTTATCGAATTCCCAGCCCTTTACCTTGGCCGTTGTGCTATCGGTGCTGGCGGCGAAGAAGCGTTTACCATGTGGGTACAGAAGCGTCAGTTGTAAAGGTTCCTTATCTCGATTTCTGGAAGAGTATGCGTTTTTGTACCCCATACCTGATGATGGAACATGCTCTATTTACTATTATCTATCGATCCCGCCAATTTTGAGTCGGTTGCTCTTCATAACCTTTAGGGGTGATTTTCTCAAAAACGCGGGGGTGTTGACCAAGAGTATCTTAGATTCCTTCGTTTTAGGTTGTGCAGAAGCGACCTGCCAAACCTGAGCCGAATCGGTTGGCCGTGTCTGAGGCCTTCCCCTTGTGAGCCGGCCTCACCGGTCGCCATGTGCGCGCCCTTTAACACTCGAACGCCCAGGGGGATCAAAATGTGCATGTGCAAGCAGAACGAGAGGTACCATTTCCTGCAGTCAGACATAGAACTTTTGGTCATATTTCAGATTCATACATACTACTCCTGGTTATGGTGAGGAAGAATTCCATAGTCAAAGTGTCTTCATATGAAATCAACAATGCTAATATGTGCAGGGTTCGACTCCTAGTCAGCACATAATCTTTCGTTGCGTTATGTCCAGTTCAGATACGTGCACATCTCACTACTGGTGAAACAAACCAATGTTTAATGTCTATTCGTAATTAGAAAACAGCGTTGATATGTTTTGGGTTCGAATCCTGGTGAGGCAAAACGTTTTCGTCTCGTTATTTTAGTTTCAATCATTTCGTTATTGCCGAAAAATGTTGATACCTAACTTTTCACTGTGCTTCATTAACAATCCAGTCAGGTGCTGGGTTCGGCTCCACGTCCAACACAGAACTTTACGCCACGCCCTGTCAAGTATAAATATGCACAGACATTGTGATTGAAACCATGTACGAGATACTCTTTTGTGTGTCCGTCCTTGTGATTGGAGATCTGAGGGATTTCGCCCATTCACTTATGTAATGAAATGGAACATCCACAATAGTCCTTACGATGTTATTTATTATGTGGTTACCAGCTTCGGTGCTTCAGTGCGACGCTGAGGGGGTTAACTCCAATCATGTACAGGAATCATCAGTGGCCAACATCTATGAACGGGTATTCGCAGACTCCCTGTAACAATGATGTTGCCTCTAACGATACTGATGGTTGGAGACAGAACATCGTTGTTACAGGTAGTCTGCGTAAACCAGTTTATAGATGCTGGCCACTAACAAACTGTGCATTTGATTGGAGTTAAACCCCTCAGCGTCAGTTAAGCACCGAAGATGGTGCACCGAAGAACGGGAACTGGTAGCCATATAATAAATAACATCGTAAGGACAGCTGTAAGTGTCCCACTTCATTACACATATAAGAGATTTCGTGGTTAGTTAACAGGGACAATAGCTGGTGGACTGGAGTGACGGTAGCCAGTCCAGTATAAATCATTTCGTCATGTAATTTCGAATTGAAATTTGCTTTATGAAATGCCATTTATTGTAATAAAATCTAATTTAAATGTGTTAAAGATTGTGTCATTTCTAGTAACATGTTTTCTGATATTTGAATCGTTGTGGTATTAATTTACAGCTGCATTGATAGTGATATAGACTTGCTCTCTCTAATAGTTTCTTATAGTAAGCATATTATACAGTCAAATGACTACCGAAAAGAGAGCAGAGGACTTGCAAGGCAATTACGTTAGGGTTGCATATAAACCAAGCCAATCGGAATTTAGTTCGTTCGGATGCTTTTGAGCATGACAGTGGCAGCACGATGGGCGCCCCGTTCACTTCTAGTTAGGGAAGCTGTCACACGGTTCTCTCCTGATCAATCGGTAGGACGTGAAGGCATTATTTGCTAGCCTGCGTTGTCACCTAATCTGACATCCTTGGACTTTTTTCTCTGGGATAAACTCAAAGATGAAATCAATACACAAATCCCAACAACCCAAGAGCATTTACAATGTAACATTGTTGCAGAATGTACAATGAAATCGAAGGAATATGATCAGTTTGTCCAGAAATACTTGTACCTGCGATTGCAAACGTGTATCGCAATAGACGATGAGCATTCCGGATACTTCATAATATAAATGAAATTTTGTGGAAGTGTTTATGACCTCAATATTTTTAGATTTTCCTTTTTTTGTGGTCGACATATGTTTTTCGAACGTAATTGTGTATCTTGACATTAAACTCAAGTCAGGAGGTTACTATTTAATAAACTTTATACCTCCTTATTCTAGCAATCAATGCAGTGTTTGATGTGCATCTATTTTTGAAAGTTCTAGCAGAAACTAGAGAAGAAGTTTTACTATAGTTAAGCGGTGAATTACCCCGAGATTCCATGGTCTTTGCCTTCCAGTTGGTGTGTAGGTCCAGTCACATATAGAATCTGTCAATTTTGAATTATACTTTATCCATTATTCCGCTTTCGTAAATACACTCTTTTCCCTGCGTCAAGAAATAGAGCATTGACTGCCTGGCTTCACGGTTCTGTATAACAAGGCGAGCTTCAAAATAGGATAGCCATCTGTTTCATGTTGAAAATAGAAAAAAATCCTAAGTTCCTGATACTATTATTTCTCCGAAATCGATGATCGGAGGTTGAAGTGTCAGACACGTTGAACTTGACCTTTGTTAGTAATTCGTTACTAATAGCAGAAATTAGTGTTATTCCATTAAAAAAAAGTGAAAGTGTTACCGATATATCTTTAAGTAATATACGTACGAAAAGAACCTATACGTTATCTAGTGAGGATGTTTTGACATATCATTTGCGTAAAAACAGAATTACGATATCTTTCAGGATGTATCTGAAGAGAATCACTCTATATAATTTCATATCGATGACAAATAAATGATAATTTCCAACGTAACGACCATTATTTTCAATATTTAACGGTCATGTCTGTGTTTTGCGTCCTTCTGTTTTGAGGCCGTTTTGCCAGTATGGTACACCTGAAAATTAAATTCCCTTCATCCACGTTCCAGAATAGCGCAATTTCCGCTCAATTCCAGGCTACCTGATGACTGTCTATTTACGCAGTATTGTGCGATTAAATTCTGTGTATCTTTCCGCCGAACGGCGCAATTTCCTCATTGTTCTAGTATATCAGATCACACTCTGTTTGCGCTTCATTGTACTTCTAACCAAGCAAAAATTTATTGCATGTCTTTCCATTTCAATCTTCTCTGCTCTTATCAGTGCTCACATTCACAACTCGAAGCTAGCTGACGATGCAGTTAATATCTCTTTGTGCTTTACGTCTCCATTCTTGCAACGATACTTTATTAGTACCTCTCACTCTGTTTGTCTTGCAAACTAGTCGTTACCTTCCGCTACTTCGTAATTTCTGGTGCAGCTGTGGGCCAGAGAAGTGTGAAAGTCATGGAATAATCTCATAGCTTTTAAATCTCTCTCCCCTTCAGACAGGAAAACACAGAATACATTTAGCTCTCTTAAAAGGAAACTTAATCATGAGGTTAATAAAATGTGAAGTAAAATATTAAAAATATATTCTCGTGGTACAGCTGTTATATCCATCACGTATGTGAATAAGTAATGGCTCTAATTTCAGAATATATTTTCATAGGGAGTCTTAGGCTTACCGCTGTCCGACCCTCTTCTAAGCAAAGTATTGGGATTCTTATTAGTGCATCGGCAGATTTCGTTATGACCGTTCTGCTCTAAAATGTTGGAAAAGTAATGTACTTAATTGAGGTATCGCATGATAATGTTCTGAGTCATTCAAAATTTAGATTTAAGTAGAGCCTATATACTGAATACGATGTACGTATCCCATTTCACTGACTGACCAAATATTAAAAAACGAAAACAGCAAAATTTCACCTAAAGGTGCTATTTGTGATTTATATAGGACATTTTGCTACAGAAGAATGCTGAAGATTAGATGGGTAGATCACATAACTAATGAGGAAGTATTGAATAGGATTGGGGAGAAGAGAAGTTTGTGGCACAACTTGACCAGAAGAAGGGATCGGTTGGTAGGACATGTTCTGAGGCATCAAGGGATCACCAATTTAGTATTGGAGGGCAGCGTGGAGGGTAAAAATCGTAGAGGGAGACCAAGAGATGAATACACTAAGCAGATTCAGAAGGATGTAGGTTGCAGTAGGTACTGGGAGATGAAAAAGCTTGCACAGGATAGAGTAGCATGGAGAGCTGCATCAAACCAGTCTCAGGACTGAAGACCACAACAACAACATAGGACATTTGTCTGTGGGATAATAATGACCAGAAGCAGAAAGTTGTAGGAATTCAAGGTACAGTGAGTAAATGGTTAATTTAACAATTAATGGTAGGAAACGGAGAATCGCGTGCTACGGCTGAGAATGTTTTCATGACAAATCACCTCTTGACTGGGGACTTACAACTACAGATGTTCAGCACTGAACGAATTTGGGTTGGGTTCACTGCTGCTGCTGTTTCTGTACATACTTGACGTCCCAAAAAATACTGATAAAAATGAAAAAGTAATTGTTTCTGTAGACGCACGAATCATAATCTGAGCCAGTAGAGTCGCATAAACAGGACTGAGAACAGAAATTTTCGTTCAAAATATTCGCTAATAGCGTGTGGCGAAAAGAAATATATAAAACAAAATGTCCTAAATTCTTGGATGTGCATGCCAATAAGAGCTGGAATTCAAAGTCACCTACTACAGACCTAAATCTCTTAGGTTCAGCCACATTTCCATTGAGTGTGATTGCTAATTCGGTGTTGAAAACCTCACAGTGTTGAAAGCTTACTTCGTGGTATGGTGTACAGTAACACCTTGCTGCAATCCCGCAGAAAGGAGGGATTCCACAGAGACGTAGAGGAGTACACTTGCACCTGTGCATCCCTCGCCATGACACAAGCAAACGAACAACTGCATGCCAAGCGGTTGCAGTCAAACCCCGGTAGAAGCACCCCACACTACTCCAATATAAAAGTGCCCCTTTTACTAGCAGCAGCAGCCGCAGCAGGAACAATTGTTTAGAGAGAAAGGTGAAATCCCAGAAATAATTCCAGTTGCGGAGTTAATGGAATATCTTTCGCGTCGTAATCCATGTGTGGATGTAGTGAAAGGGATACAGATGTAAGTAGTATGCTATTTAAAAACTTGACTCGTATGTTAGCGAATTATTTCGAAGCAATACTTTATCTTAGCCGATCATTGACATCGGGGCAAAATACAACACACCAAAAGGCTACACCAGACGCGGCAACATTAGCTCTGATGTGAACAGCTTCCTGAGTATGATGTACATTTCAGTGTATCTGCTGCACCGATAGCCTCGAAACATCAACCCAGAAGTTTGGCACGCTCTCATAGCTCTAGATAGCTACATTAAAGTAAGCTGATGAGTACTTCATGTTTCTTTATCTGTAAAACAAAACACTTGGACGAAGTTTAATGTTTACATTCAGTAGTGCAGAATATTGAAATATGTATTCATTTGTAGACATATAACACAGTGGAGGTCCATGGAATGGAAGCGCTAAAATGATAACATATTTCCAATTATACATACGCCATTCAAATTACACCAGAGTTGGTGTGTATGTATGAAAGGTGTTGGGTCCTACTTAGTCAAAAGCATTTCATTACATGATGTGAGTTACTTCCCCATGCAAACTCTGGAGAACAGTGCTGGATATCACGGGAAATTCTGAGGTGATGTTTTGACTCCCGACACTGACAGGTGTCTTTAGATGGGTAACCAGGATTTTTGCATCATTGACAACATATTTCTGTCAGATCTAATTGTGTTAAGTTTCTCAGCAAGGCCTCTTCTTTTCTGCAACGAGCAAGCAAAGCGGCTCGTAGAGGAACCAGGACAGCTTTGGCACATCAAGGTCGCCAAAAGTACTCTTCTCGTCCTACAATGTTCGTTGTGTCTCCATCGGAAGTACGAACCACGGAATTTCATTTTCGTTGCAATTCACGTTAACCCATTTGAAAATACAAAATGTGGCGCACGAAAATCGCAGCCAGAGTCAAAGTTCGGTTCAACACTGACGTAAGTGAAATATAGGATGCTATTTTCTAGTATTACATCAGTGGTGGGAAATTAATTAATTGATCAATTAATTATCCCCACCCCATGAAGGTGTCATGGGTTTTACCAAGACAGCACGTGGGTCCTCCCTAGGGAACACCCAGCCCTCTCCCCTCCCATGACATAAACCGAGGATGGCCTGGGAAAAATGGGGGAAATTCAAATTTATTGGTGGAAATAACAGATTCTGGATGTTCACCTTGAAGTTCACAACACCATCAGAGGGCGCTGTTGACCCTCTCTCCCTGCCCCCTCTCTCCCCCTTCCCCCTGTGCTCCCCCTCCCCATTTCCTCCTCTCTCTCCTCCCCCTTTCCATGTTCCCCCTTTCCCTTCCCTCTGGGAATTGGTGGGAAAATAACCCAGTCTGTGCTGGTCTGAAGGATAAGCCTTTAGTTTTTTGCATGCAGAGCGGTATATTGCTTATTTAGACAATTTGTGTTGCCATTGATCAAGCACTAGACCGTAGCTCCATCCAGTTTCGTCAATAACTGCTAGATGTTGAGTGGATATTTTCCCTATTATATGATAGACACATGGTTGACGACATATGTAAGTTTGGGTCTGGCTGTGAGTCATGCGCGGATAGCCAAATGGTAAAGCGATTGCTCGCGATAAGTGGGGAATCCGGGTTCGAGTCTCGGTCCGTCACAAATTTTCATTGTTGTCATTCCATTCTACAGCTGATGGTTGCCCTTACTCGCAATTGCGAATGCATTTAATGTATTTTCACTATTGGTCTACCACTGGAGAGTTGCTCCAGCCAATCTGGCCATTAGCCCTGTATGGGGAAGTATGGTTGTTGGCGTCGGTGTTGGTGATAGCAAACTATCACTGAAGTGCAGGGGAGGAGCCTCCTGCAGATCTACAAGTGATTAGCTGCTGTGGTATGGAATATAAGGATGGATAATAGTGATATTAGAACAGTGATCCACTGTCCCACTGCGCCTCTTTTCTTTTTTCTTTATTGTTATTTCATACCCCTACCCCATGTTGGTAGGGGTGGGTTGGCAGCAAACAGTTCGCCGCTCTTCACCCAAGAGACTACATAAAATATCACAGGAACACAGTACATACATAAAAGGATAAAAGATGAAGTTCATACATGAAAAGAGAAAAATAATTGGAGTTGAAATATAGAAAACAGGAGTAGTTTTATGAGGCACATTTATGTAAAATCCACATATAATTAAAATGACACTCCGTGAAGCTGTATTACATAAACACAGGTGGCACAAATAGCACAGTTAAAAAACGGCGTTCACCGTACGGGACGACGAAACTGAGTACACAATGCACTTATGGAACATACTTGATGAACACCAAAACACAACAAAGTAATCAGAGTTAGGTTGGAGGGAGAGAAGGTGGACGAGCTTAAGGAATTTGAGTTTGATGGAGAAGGAAGGTCAGAAGCCGCACTGGGTAAGGGGAAGGAGGTGGTGTTGATTAAGGTGGTGATGGATATGATGGGAGAGGATGGATTCGAAGTCCTGACTGTGCCCTTTCTTTTCTTTATTATAATTTTTGCCCCTGCCCCATATGGGCAGGGGAGGACTGGCAGTGGCACAGTTCGCCACTCTTCAGCTGAGTGGCTTTACAGAAACATGTGAAAAGAGGAACTCATACATAAATAGGGCAAAAAAGGGACATAACACAGAAAATGGAGATAATGGAAGTTAAAATATTCACTAATATGGGACATGCTCTGGAAAATTGTTAAAAAGTCGATATAAAGTTAAAATAACACAGCTGGCAATTCGTGGGGCACTTAAACACACTGGAGTCAGGCACAAGTTAAGAGTTGGCCACAGTATAATAAACACACAGAGCGAGCCACTTAATAAACCACTGCAAATGACAGAGCACACACAAAGAATAAAAACCACTGGTAGGGACCTGCCGAGGGACAGGACACTGGAGAGGAGGGAAAAAGAGGGGAGGAAGGTGTGGAGGGTGGAGGGGGGTCTGGTGGGAGGAGAAGAGGAAAAGGGGAGCAGAGGGCGCACCAAAACACAGGAGATGTGTGGGGTGGGAGATGATGAGGGAAGACAAAGCAGGAGGGAGCGCAGGGTCACAGAAGTCGGTGTGGGAAAGGTAGGGTGTGGAGGAGGGAGGAAAATCGCCAAGGGGAAGGGAAAGGGAGGTGAGAGGCAGCCCTGCTGAGTATGGGGAGGAAGGTAGGGTTAGAATTGGTAGGAGGGGCAGGTGTCAGAGCAAAACTCACCATCTGGGAGGGGCAGGTGCTGGAAGTTGCATTGGGCAAGGAGGTGGAGGGTGTGGAGCTGGAGAGAGGGCAGGTCACAACGGTAAAGGCGTGGCAACAGGCTGGGGGTGGAAGGGAAGGGGGTACAAGGATGTGTGGGGGATTGAGTTGGTGGACAATGTACAGGGTGTGGATGTGTATGAGGAAAAGAAGAAGGTGGGGGAAGGGGATGAGGTTGTAGAGGAGATGCATGGAGGATGGAGGTATGGTGCATGGTGTTCCAGGATTAGAGGGCTTTATGGAATCTGGGAGGGAAGGAAATCCAAGCAAAACTGGCATAACAAAGGATGGGGCAGATGAAGGATTTGTAAGTGTGAAGGATGGTGGAAGGATGCAGTCCCCATGTCTGGCAGACAGGATTTTCAGGAGACAGAGTATATTGTGGGCTTTGTATTGGCTCTTAAAGAGATGGGGAGTCCAGGTGAGGTGGCAGTCAATGGCGTGGCCAAGGTATTTTAGGGTAGGAGTGAGGTGAATAGGATGACCATAAATGGTTAGGTAGAAATCATGGAGGTGGAGGGAGCAGATGGTGTGGCCTATGATGATTGCCTGTATCTTGGATGGTTGATATGGAGGAACCACTGGTTGCTCCAAGTGGTGAACTGGTCAAGGTGGGTTTGGGGGGTATGTTGGGACTGTTGACGGTTAGGATAAAGGGCCAGGAAGGCAGTGTCATCAGCAATTTGGAGGAGATGAACAGGTGGGGAGGGGGGAGGTTTGGGCATATTGGCAGCACACAGGAGATAGAGGAGAGGGGACAGGACGGAGCCTAGGAGCACGCCAGCAGTGGGATGGAAAGTACAGGAGTTGGAATTGTGGATAGTGACATAGGAGGGACGATGGGAGAGGAAGCAGGCAACGAGATGGACGAAGTTGATAGGGGGAGCACAGGTCTGGAGTTTGAAGATGAGCCCGGGATGCCAGAAATGATCATAGGCGTATGGAGGTCGAGGGAAACAAAAGTAGCAGAGCAATGGGAGTTAAGTTGGGGGGGAAAGAAGATTGGTAAGGTTAAGTAGCTGGTCATCAGCTGAGGAGGAGGGCTAGAAGCCACACTGGGTAAGGCAGGAGAGGATGGACTCGAAGACCTTACTGAACACAGAGGTGAGGCAGATAGGACGACGGGATGAGGTGCCAGAGGGGGGTTTGTTGGGTTTAGGGGACAGCAGGGCACTGAATGTCTTCCACAGGTAAGGGTAAAAGCCCATGGAGACGAGGACATTGTACAGTGCAGCAAGGGCAGCCAGAAAGGATGGGGAGGATTCGTTGAGATGACACTAGGTGACACTGTCGTGACGAGGGGCAGTGTTGTATTTGGAATGGAGGATGAGTGTGATATTGTGAGTGGTGATGGGTGTGTTTATGTCAGAGGGGGGTAACTGATCTAAGTACTGGAAACTAGTGGCAAGCAGTCGGACAGAGGTATCAGTGCATTCAAGAACAGTGGAGAAGAGTGAGTAATTAAAATGGGGATCGGGAGGATGGAGAAGACCTTGGATAGGTGGGAAGCAAAATGGTTAGCCTTACTGAGGTTGTCAGGGAAGGGGTGGTTGTCACGGAGAAGAGGGTAATGCAGGGTGGGATCGCAACCAGTAAGGCAGTAGAAGGCTGACCAGTACTTGGAGGAGTTGACACGGAGGGTGGAGTTGAGGTATGTACATATCTGGCACCAGTCCCGGTGGATGTGTCACTGTAATTGGTGGTGGTGCAGGAGTGTATATTGGCCATGGGTACAGAGGAAGGAGCGGTAGAGCCTATGGGATTCATAAAGAAGGAAGCCTGTGGAGAAATAATAGGGCAGTGAGGTAGGAACGTGGGGCTCCACAGTGTCAGTGATGGTCTTCTGGAGGAAGGAAGATGCATGGGTGATGTCAACGGATTGGTGAAAGGTAAGGGGGTGGCCTTGGACCTGTGAGGCAAGGATTCCAGGTAGGCATCCCAGTCGGTGTGGTGGTAGTCATGGATGGACTTGAGATGGGCAACAGGGAGGGGGGGATGGAGAAGGGCCACAAGCAGAGGAAATGGTGAGAAGGATGGGGAGGTGGTCACTACCAATGGGATAGACAACATCCGTGGTGATATGACCAAGGAGGTTGGGAGAAGGGAGGATAACGTATGGGGTGGAGTTACTTTCAGGGCGGGTGAGTTGTGGGAGAGGAACAAAGTTGGTCTGTGTAACTCATTGGTACTTTTTTAATTCAGTGTACTACGGCTCCGAAATTTGACGTTTTTTGTTTTCGGAGGTGCCAAGGTGAGTTGTCAATGCTGACATCTGTGGTGGTAGGTTTTCTGTAAATACTAAATTGATGTCTATGATTACTATTACAAATCTTCAGGCCAAGAAAGTTAATGCTTTTGTTAGTTTCGTGTTCAACTGTGAATTTAATATTTTTGTGCATATTGCTTAGATCTGTTGCTAATGTATCAGTTTCGTTGTTTGTACGATCAAAAAGGAAGATTGTGTCATCGACATATCTTCTGTAGTAGATTATTTTGTTTAGGATGTGCTGGTTGGTTGAGAAGAATTTTTGTTCTATATGGTTGATGTAAATATCAGCCAATATCCGAGCTCAGCTACTTCTCATATCCAAACCATCATGTTGTTGGTACAGCATGTTGTTGAAGCTAAAGTAATTATGCTCTAGAAGTATTTCTATGAGTCCATAGATATGTTCAATACTAATTTTCTTATATTTAAGCAGATACTTTCTTATAATGTTAATAGTCTCTTTGACAGAATGTTCATGTATAGGTTGACTATGTCTACTGATGCTAATTTTGCTGTTGGTGGGATGTGGTTATCTTTAATTAAGCTTATGAGTTCATGTGTGTTATGTATGGTGTATTTATTTTCAAATATATAGTATATGGTAATGAGGTCTTTTAGTTTACGGCTTCTGTAGTATGCAGGGCTGTTTCTTGAGTTAGTAATCTGGCGGATGGGACAATTTTCTTTATGAACCTTTGGCTGTGCACGAAGTTTTGGTGCTGAGAGATTCATTGCTATGCAGTTTCGTATTTCATATTTGTTCAGTAAAAAGCTACAGTTTTGTAGTAGCTTACGGAGTTTAGTTTGGAATTTTATTGTAGGATCTGACTTTATTTCTGTAATATTGTTGCTATGGAAAAATAGTAAGGTTTTCTCTATGTATTCTCTTTCATGCATTACGACTAAAGAATTCCCTTTGTCGGCCTTTACTATGAGTGCTTTACTTTCAGATAGTTTGCTGTTAAAATTTTCAAATCTTTAAGCTCAGTGTTTTGGTGGGTACTATTTGTTTTTAGTTGTTTCATCATCAGTTTATTTGGCATGTATGCGAGTACATTTTTCCCACATGTGTCTAGTTTTGTTGTGTCACATGCAAGTTCTGTGCAGGCTATGAGATTTTTAACTCTGTGATTATTGAGATTTGCTATATTAACAGCGGCGCCTTGTGATTTAATTTCTCTCGTAAAAGAAAATTTTTGCTAGGTTTCCTAACAAATAGGATAAGTCGACAGGCTCTATAGTTTTAACTCTCATTACAGTCTCCGAAAAAAAAGACAAGAAACGTTCACCACATCGAGTGGAGTTTTCAGTCGTGATTAACAGTAAGCCACGACGTTTCCCTTACTCGGAACGGAAGTATCTGTGATAGTTATCAGTGGTTCTACGAGTGCAATGAAGGGAACGGATTTGAGAAAATTAATTGAAGCCCAGGAACGGAAAACCCAAAATCCGGACGACCACACGAAATCCGAATACGTAATTCATAGACTTCTTGACTTCTTCTCTTAGTAAAAAATATGTACAGGGGGATTGCAAATCTGTTCTTATGTGGGAGTAGATTTCAGTAAAAGAAGGAATGCAAATCAACATTACGTTTTATCACAAACGAAACATAGAATTATCTTGCTACTCATACGTACTCTACTACAAAGGAAACTTGGTCTTCTACAAACACAGAAATATCTCCGTACTGAGGCCTATCATAGCACAATTTCATATGATATTTGGGGGAAGAAACAACTGTCTCAGCAGCCAAGCCTCTCCACAATAGCGAAGGAAACATTACTGGAAAGGAATCATGGAACCCGATCGTTGTGACCAAACAGTTACGTTATTGACCAACAAGAAAAAGAAATTAGCATCATGCAACCGTCATTAGTGATAAATAAACAGAAGAAAAGATCGGCACAAAAATATTAAAGTGGCAAAGTCGTCTCCCATCCGCAAATGAAGGAAATAGGGATAAAATCCATTACATGCTTTTTTGTCTGAGAAATACAGATTGCGCCACCGCAAGTGCAAGCAGTTGCTCTGAGATTAATTTAAAATAAGACCGACCACACGACACGTGGTAACGTGGTCTAACACAAAGGAATATGGGCCTATCTCACAAAACTATCTTTTGTAAAATGTTAGCTCCACACGCATATATGGAAAATTATTAGCAAATGACGCTGAAGACGATACATTAACTTCAAGAACATATATTTCTATTCTAACATGAACAAAGACAGGCTTCGCGAACTTGAATTACTTAATGCGCAAAGATCTGACGCCAAGTGCAGAATAACTTAGAAATCACTAACTTCACGAGGTGAATTGCAAAATAAACGGAAAGTACCATGATTGATAAATAACGGATCCCCCAACGCTCTAAATATATCCAAAGTAAGGAATTTGGTGTTCACCGAAAACACGCATGTTTATCAAGCAAGGTCTGCAACATATAGATTTCGTCCACTACCTTGTCTTCAGAGGAGTGGAGAACTGGCGCACTCCTAAACTGGCCACTCGAAGGGCACAGTTTTCTGCTGCAGACTACATGCCGCTCTAGCTGGCAGCTCGAACATAGAGGAATGCCTCATGATTCGCCAGAATTCGGTCAGAGTTTCGTCATGGTGACGTCTTTACAGCACCAAAAGTGTGGGTCAGAAGTGAAAGCTGCAAAGTTGGTACTATAACTTCTGAGAATAAGAAAAAGGACTACTTTGGTGTCTACAGAGCTTTCAAACCACTGGCCCAGTCTTTCGAGAACAAAGATCAAAGAGGGAAAAAGAACCTATCATGGTTACACCAGGGAGACTGCTGAGTTGAATGTAAAGAAATAAAATAAAATAAAGTAAAATAAAATAAATAAAAAAAGATCTTGCTCCCTTACTCTCTCGCTTAACAGAGTGAAATCAGCATAGAAAATTCCAGAATGAGATTTTCACTCTGTAGCGGAGTTTGCGCTGATATGAAACTTCCTGGCAGATTGAAACTGTATGCCGGACCGAGACTCGAACTCGTGACATTTGCCTTTCGCGGGTAAGTGCTCTTCTAACTGAGTTACGCAAGCACGACTCACGGCCCCTCCTCACAGCTTTGCTTCCGCCAGTACCTCGTCTGCTACCTACCAAACCTAACAAACCTGCAAAGTTCGCAGGAGAGCTTCTGTTAAGTTTGGAAGGTAGGAGACGAGGTACTGGCGGAAGTAAAGCTGTGAGGACGGGGCGTGAGTCGTGCTTGGGTAGCTCAGTTGGTAGAGCACTTGCCCGCGAAAGGCAAAGGTCCCGAATTCGAGTCTCAGTCCGGCACATAGTTTTAATCTGCCAGGAAGTTTCAGCATAGAAAATTGTCTAGCCACAGAGACATGCTACTGCAAATTATAGATTCACGGCAGAATACATATTTTCATTAACAAAAAAGAAAATTAAAAAATTTGAAAGGGGTACGTACTGAATGAGAACAAATGCATGTCTTGCATCACACTGGCCTATGAAAAAAGATTTTAGCGGGACTCGCATTTTGGAAAAGATATGACGATTTAGAAAATCTTTTTGTGCCGACATACCGTTTTTGACAAAAAGTGGGTGAATGGACTCAGCCAAGTTTGACCTTTTTCGTTTTATTTTGGGGGTAGTGTAACCTCCCCCTCTCTTATCGACCTTAATGACAGTGAAAAATGAAACCGCGTGTACCTAATGGGATTTTTGGAAAAGCAATCGTCACCGAAGTTAATCTGTCGGTAAAGAGGGAGGAAAGGGTTACATCTAAATGAAAGGAAAAATGCAAATGAAACTGGTAGAAATTAATTTTGAAAAGGGGTAAAGTTAATGAAGAAAGTAAATGTGCGGCCGTTAAGTTAACAATTAACTAGCGGTAATTAGATATTTGAGATTTGGGGGAAATTACGGTCGCCAGTCCTAAGGACAATTACTATAGTAACTGAAAAAGAAAGGTAATTACGCATATAATTAGCACTAGAAGCGTGGCAACTGAAGGTTGACACATGTAGTGTGAAAACTGAAAGTTTGTCAGAAGTAATAAATTTCGCTACACTCTGACTTAATTTAGCAAAAGAATTAATAAAACTGGAAAATCGAAAGTTAATTTAGTGACTGAAGTTAATAGTGAGCTTTCTTTCTGAAGCACATCGACATTCAGTAAATAAGGTTAGTCTTAGACTACCTCAACAATCATTTCAAAAGCTACTTGAATCTACGCAATTTAGAAATAAGAGAATTAACTTTGAACTTGAGTTAAATGATTCTGAACAATTAACAATAGTAAAATTTAGTACATACCATGCTGAGCTGCAGTCACAGGTAACTAAAATACGGTAACAAAACTCGCACTCTTAATTTGTGCTTGTGAAATCTAAATATTGTAGCCAGCTGAACTTTGAAATTAAAGCAGTGAAATCGAATGATGCTGGCGTTTGAATTTCAACGACCCTCGGGCTCATTTCGGAAAAGGAAGGGACCCTGCTCGGCAATGCAATTGGGACAATGAGCAACAAAGGTTCATGCTAAGTTGCTGTAATTTTGCGAGGCAAATGGAACAATTTGAAAAGCTGAGGTCTGCCATACAGTTCTGAGACTTTACGTGCTTTTAGTCTTCCTTGTTGGTTGATTGAAGGTTTGAAGCCGTCGATCGAGGAGGTGGCGACAGTCACTCATTGTCGGCCGTCGCTGTTGCAGAAGCTGGATGTTGGCGCGCCTTCTTCTCGACATGGTCACCAGGCGAAACGGGCTCTTGATGTGCGCCAGCTAATGCTTCCCGTCCGCGACACCATGTCAGAAACTATCATCGCGAGTCGAGCGCAATACATGCTGCCAAACCCCGAAAGCGCGGCAACTCGCGGGAGCGTCACACAACACACCTGCTCCACTCGCTACTCCAGCCAGACCCTCTGTCTGCCCGCGCTCCACGCGGCAGAGTTCACACTACCAAAGATCCTACACACTTTGATTCTTCACACGACCTATCGATGTAATCGTTCGATAGCAGTTTTCCCTAGGCAAGACCCAGCGTAAAAATACAAATAATATTTACGAAACAAATCAATTATACATCGACATAAGTGCATAAATATATATATACAAACAGTAAAACAATTACAATATATAAAGAGACAGAAATGTCATATCTTGAGGTAACAAAACAAGGAAAAAAAATAATAGTACAATAGATGGAAATAGGAGTATATGCATTTCCGGCGTTACACGTGCCCCACATTGTCTGAGGATGTTCGTGTAACGTAAACAGACTCAGAAAATGTCCCAAAAAAGAAACAGCGGAAATGCATATGCTCAAAACATCAACAAAATTTAGCATTCGTCTAATTAATCATAAATCAATTTTTAGACCATAATAATTGAGTGGAGACACTCCTAATCTTATTCCACTCTGTCATCTTGCTCAAAATAAAACAGGTTGACAACATATTAAAATTCATAGAAGATATAGAAAATGGTTTAGCTATTCCAAAATCGTCAAAATCCGTAACACTATCATGAAATGGAATACTATTTACAAAATTAATCAGAGTACATGGTCATAAAAACAGGTAGATCAAAATACGCAAATTAATTATTAATTACATAGAATACACATTTTATATAACCTTTTCGTAATTAATACGCTTGCCATGAGAGTCCACTTAATGCTAAACAAGAAAATAATATTCAGTAGATCGAAAAAAACATAAGTATTGACAGCAGAATTCTTTCACATCATCTGTCCGGGAAGAAAAACAATTACGCCTTCCGTACTCGCAAGTACAAAGAATGCCGACAGCGGCACAAGAGCCGACAGCGGCACCGCCTCGCCAGTATTGTTGCGCCCGCCTGTGCGGCACGCTTGATCTCACTCGCCTGTGTAACGGCATTTCCAGAACGTCCGTTTCACTGAATTCTTTCGGAAAAACTCACTCCCGAGTAATCTCAAGGAGTCCATTAACACTATCACAGTGGATAACTCAACACTGTCCATCATCACACATGTACAAGCCTGAAACTTAAAACAGCGTCTAAGTACATCGGCAATGACTAGTAAAACACATATTCATGGAATCTTACAGCTAGTTACAAAATCACATTTACATTGCTTAATCTACTGTGACTCAGCTGAAAACTTAAACTAGCAGCTTGGATTTTTAAATTGATTAATATTCAGTAACTCTTAAATCATTTAATCAACATAAATTACTTATTAATTACAACTTCTTTAATGACCTCTAGGTCAGGCAAAAGCATCGCCACATGGCACATCCTTAAATCTTACACTCTATATCTACATACTGTACAAATTACCCTATCTGTGGTACTAATCAATCCTTGGTTGGTACAATTTCAGGTCTACAATGTTTCGTATACCTAATAGCTTTCCAGAGCTTGGATACTCTAAGCAATAAGCATTTGTGTGAGGTATACCAATGACTTTATATGGTCCATTATAAACAAACTTAAATTTAGAGATTTCATTGTCTGTCTCGCTCGATTTCTCATGAGCTTTTACAAGTACTAAGTCTCCGATCGCAAACTTAGCAAAACGCGCTTTAGCGTCATGACGACGTATGCGAGCATCGGCTTTAAGCTTCATTACTTCTCGCAAACGATCTTTTTTCACACCAATACTAATGTCAATCCGTGGAGGGAATTTGATTCTCTCTTCCACTAAACTTTTACTTCTGTCATCCAACAGGATTTCCTCTGGAGAAAATCCCGTCGATTCATGTCTCAAGGTGTTCATAATTCTCTCAAATACTGCTACATATTTGCCCCATGCCCTATGGTTGTGATGGCAATAGGTACGGCACAGTCAGCCTAGCTCGCGCATATACCTCTCAGCGGGATTCCCAGCCGGACAATAGGCAGAAATATGGATCACCTCGACCCCATTACTTTCCATGCCTTCATTCCACAACTTAGAAGTAAATTGTGCCCCATTGTCTGATAGAATCGCCTTGGGCTTACCAATATGAACAAAATAATCGTTCACAAGCTTGCCATAGACCGCTTTGGCTGTAGCTTTCCTAATCGGGTATAGTTTGATGAGCTTGGAAAAAGCTTCTAGCACTACTAAAATGTAGGCAAAGTTTGCTGATGACTTGGGCAAAGGTCCGTACAAGTCCACGCACAGTAACTCAAAGGTGTCGTTAGGCCTTATACTTTGCATAGGACCACGACTCGTACAGTTGGTAACCTTCACCTTCTGACATAAATCGCAAGTTTTCACTCTGTCAGTAACTCGTTTTAACATGTTGTTAAAATGCACTACTTCACTCAGCTTTTCCGTACATTTCTTTGGTCCACAGTGACCATACGCCAAATGGTAGTAGTCTATTATTTCCGTGACGTATTTGGTGGGCCAGCATACCCGCCAAATATTACTATCTTCACCCTTACGTATGTACAAGATATGATCGTATATCTTGTAATACTTCCTTAATTTCTCTCCTTCTGGACTCTTTTCATCATATCGGGTTTTCACCATATTTAAACAACCATCCTCGTTCTGATGACGACGTAGATTCTTACAGATGTTCATTATTAATTTACGTCCCTCAACTTCTTTAAAATAGTACAATTTGACCACTCCATCTGCCTCATCTTTCAATAGACCTTGATTAGACTCGGGCAACCGCGACAGCGCATCCGCTACGCAATTGTCGGTCCCTTTTACGTAACAGATGTCATAGTTAAATTGCTGTAAATACAACGACCACCTAGTCAGTCTTTCGTGAAGTAGTTTACAATCCTTCAGATAAGTGAGCGCCTTATGGTCCGTATGAACAATCACCTTACGGTCCCATAGGTAACCCTTGAACTTCTTGAATCCCCACACGATAGCGAGACACTCTTTCTCAGAAATCGTGTAGTTTCGCTCACTTTTTGATAAAGTTCGACTCGCGAACGCTATCGTCCGGTGTTCCTTATCCTCTCCTTTACCAACTTCTTGGAACAGTTCTACCCCCACCCCGTAATTCGACGAATCCGTTCCCAGATGGAAGGGTAGCGATAAATCAGGATGAAATAGTATGCTAGATCTTAACAACTCGTCTTTTAATCTCTCGAAAGCGGTCTGACACCCGTCAGTCCACACAAACGGAACATTTTTGCGTAAGAGGTTATTCAAATTTTCATCGTTAAACACTTGTCCTTTTACAAATTTACGGTAAAATCCTGTGAGCCCCAGAAAACTTTTTAACTGTTTCCTAGACTTGGGTGGAGGACAATTCCTTATTGCCTCTAGTTTCTCTGGGTCTTTCGTAATACCAGCAGTGGTAATTACATGCCCTAAAAATTTCAGTTCCTGCTTCACAAATTCGCATTTCTTTAGCTTTAGAGTCATTCCGCCACGGCGCAATGCTCTAAAAACTTCATCTAACAGGTCACAATGGTCATGCCAAGTGGCATTGGCCAACAATAGGTCGTCAACATATACAGTTAATCTTGAACTCAGAGCCGGTCCTAGCACTTTATCTAGGACCCTGATGAATACGGACACAGATATATTAAGTCCAAACGGCAGTACTCTATACTGATAACACCTGCCCGCAAACAAGAAGGCGGTGTATGGCCTAGATTCTTCTTCGAGTTCTATTTGCCAGTAACTAGCCGTCAGATCGAGGCTAGTCATGAACTTAACGTCATGAAAACGTTGCAAAACTCCTCCATACTCTCTGGTCTGTCTGTTTCGCGTTGAACGACCCTATTCAACGTGCGTGCGTCAATCACAATACGCACACTACCATCCCGTTTTGCTACAATGACCAAACCGTTATTGTATGGACTCGTACTTCTTTCAATCACTCCCCATTCGATCATCTTATCTATCTCCCGTTGCACTGCTTCCCTTTTGGACAGCGGTATAGCATACGGTCTCACGAAGAATGGTTCGTGCGGAATTACGTGCAACTTGCATTTATATCCTTCCATAAGTCCCGGTTTGTCTGAAAACACACTCTTATTCCCCATTATTACTTCATACAGGCCTCGTCTTTGTTCGTGTGTTACGTTTGACACACCGTCTACAATAATTTCCAATTCACTTTCTATACTATTGTCAATGCCGAGATTCCTCACATTACAGTAATTCAAATTCATACCTACGTCAATACCATTGGGCCAGTTAACAATGCGTATAGGCTGGTATTGCCTATGCACACCGTCTCCTGCCTCGTCAAAACTAACTACTATTGTTTTATCTTGGGACGTACATGTCAAAGTTTTGCTTTCGCAATTAATCACTGCACGGTACTTTAATAGCCAATCTAACCCGATAATTACTTCCGTAGTTAAGTCTGGCACGACGACAAACTCTTGCTCAAATTGTGCCCCACATATCTCGAAGTTGACAAAAATCTGTTTTGTGACCGGTTTACTGGCCTTCCCAGTAGCACCGATAATTTTCACTCCTGTTACTGGCATGACTACGATGCCGGGTCTGTTTTTCAGTAACTCAAATATTTTCCCAGATACAGCACTCAGTTCTGCACCGGTGTCCATCAACGCGTTTAGTTGTAGGACTACTATCTGTCTACACTTGTCCTCGACTGTTTCTTTATTTTCCCACAGTAAATCCTCCTCTATATCCAGGTCATTCCAGAACAAACCATCCGGCTTTGATCCTAAATCCGGTTTATCTGGCGGCTTTTTCAGCCTCTGTTCACTTACAGTTTTAATTTCAACACGTTTGTCCTGAGGCTTAGTCTCTAGCTTCGCCTCCAATACCGAAACCTTTTCCTGTAACTCGTCAACTAGTGAGTGTTGCTTTGCTATCAATTCACTAATTGTCACCTTCGTTGATTCCACTTTGGTCAGATTGATCTCATCTGCCAATCTACCTGGAGGAATGTGCCCAATAGCATCTGAAATTACTTCCTCTGGATCTGCGCAACCCACACTGCTATCGTCTGACTGTATAATGTCAGCTCTAACCTCATACACGCTGTAATCTATGTGCTTTTCTACCAATCGTGTCCGGCTATCACTAAAATTTTCGTAATCTTTCTCCTTAATACTCTCGCAACGTTTAAACTGGAGGTTTGCGTCGGATGGGTCGGCTACTTCTATCACTATAACTTTCGGTAAAGTCTGCCGGTTAGGGCCAGAACTTTCCGTTACTACTTCAACATCTAACTCCTGCGGGACGAAACACGACGAATCTTGCTCGTGCTCCCCATTAACATCAACTATTTCTGGTAAAGTCTGCCGGTTAGGGCCAGAACTTTCCATCACTTCACAAATACTATCTTCCTGTGGGACGAGACGCGGCAAATTCTGCCCGCTCTCTCCATAAATGCTTCTCCCGTACAGGCCCCTATAATCTCTTAGTTCGTCGTATAAGCGACCGAACTGCCTTAACCAGACCTCATTCCTCTCTGCATCCCCTCGCTCAATGACGGACGTGTTATCCGACATCTGATCTTCTCTCAACAATTGCGAATCATTCTTAAACTCAATCTCCAGTTCCGCTGTGGGTATTACAGCTGCCCCTTTATAATCGATTTCCGGAACACTACTTAAATTGTTCTCACTGACAGTGAATGTATTTTCTAATGCCGTGTATACAGTTGATCTACTACTTGTGGGCGCACTCCTTTCTCCTAACACTGGTACACTCTCCCGCCGTTGATTATTCCACACGGAATTTTCATAACGACGACATCTGGGTTTTCTCCTGTTATTGGGCCGCCAAAATTTCTCCACGCCTGGTCGGCCCCTCACCGGCGCGGCTAATGGTTTCCCTGTCTCGTCCCAGCAGATACGCTCCCCGGATGCTGCTGAGGCGGCTGATCACACCCTCTGGCGTTATTACTATTCTGTGAAGCCCGTATCACGTTAGTATGATACTGGTTTCCGTCATTCCTGTTATTATTTGCATTGTACCGATTGTTATTGCGGTCCGAACCATTATTGTTATTGCTGCCATGGTTGCGGTATGCATTATTCCCGTGGTTATCGTTGTTGTGGTTGCTGTGGTACCCGTTGTTGTTACCACGGCCTCTGCCACTGTCGCGATTATTGCGCCAATTGTCCTCGTCCTCCACTCTTTCCAGGAAATCATTGATTGTCCTGTAATTGCTTCCTACGTATCGTTTTGTATCATCTGGAAGCTTCTTGTAGAGTTCCCAGGCTATTTCGGATTCCGAGCGGCGGTCACGCAAATATTCCAACTTGCGGATCCAGCCCTCACAAAACTCCTTCATCGAACCGCGCGAATTCGCATCGAAAGGCCTCGATACGACAAATTCGCGCCAGACACTTTGCTGTTTTTGCTCTGACCAGTATTCAGCCAGAAACAAATTTTTGAACTCGTCAAAAGTCAGGTTCGTAATGTTGAGCTTTAAGCCCCAACGCTTGGCATCACCAGCCAACACATCAATAATCGCATTAATTTTTCTCTCATCAGTCCATGATCTGGGTAAAACTCTTTCACAATTCTTAATGAAATCCGTCGCGTGTATACCGCCTTTTTTCAAGGGGTCGAACCGCTCCTCTTTCGTGATGATGATGATGATGATGTTAGGTTTGTGGGGCGCTCAACTGCGTGGTTATCAGCGCCCGTACAATTATCCAATCTTTGTTCAGTCCAATTTCGCCACTTTCCTGGATGATGATGAAATGATGAGGACAACACAAACACCCAGTCATCTCGAGGCAGGTGAAAATCCCTGACCCCGCCTCCTCTTTCGTCAACAATTCCGAACTATGTGCATAGATTGGCACATAGCTCTGTTTTTCGTCAAGTTTCTTTTCTAATTCCGACACTCTCGTAATTACTTGGCAAGTGGTTGTCGCAAGCGTTTCTACTTCCCTTTTTTTCTCTTCGCAGGTATTAGCCTGCTTCGTCACTTTGGTATCTACTTCGGATACTAAAGCCTTTAAAGTTTCCACCTTCTTTTGATCCTCTTTTTTCACTAATTGAATTTGTTCCGTCACCTTATTCTCGATGATCGGAGCAACTGATTCTCCTACACTTTTCTCGATTCTGCTAATTTCAGAATTAAAACGAGTATTTATGCTCGCAATTTCCGCCTGAACGCCTATCATTTCCTGTTTAAGATTTCGGTATTAATTACAACAATATGTTCTTTGATTTTATCAACTTTTGTGTTAACAACTCAAACATTGTTTATAACAACGTTAATAGCTTTGTTCTGATTGTCTAACATCCGTTCAAATTTTTCAGACTGAGCTTCTTGCTTGGCAGCCTGATCTTCTTGCTTGACCGATTGACTCTTGATTTCGTTAATCAAAACATTCAATAAATCAGTTAAATTCCCGGAAACTACCGGTTTTACTTCCGCAGCGGCTTCCTCTTTAATTTTCCCCCCGTATTCGTCATCAAGGGATTCTGATTTGATTTTCACTTCCGATTCCGAAACATTTTCTAAAGTTTGGAATTCCATTTCTGCTCTTTGTTGCGTTTCGGCGGTCGCGTCTTTCATGCTAGCCGCCTGCCCCTGAACAATGGGTACCGCGGTGCGCGTTTCCCACTGTTCGACCGATTGTTCCGTATCCAAATTTTGGCAATTGTTGCCTTCACTCATTTTAATAATTTTCAATATAAATGCCAAATCTCAAATATAATTAGGATTACTCCCACTACTTATTCTCGCTGACGTAACGGCCTGTACGTGACCAGTACTTCGTTACGAGATTTGCAACATACAAAATTCGTGTCCAGAACAACCTCAAATCCGAAGATTGTCCTGTCACCAGGTCGCCACGTGTAACCTCCCCCTCACTTATCGACCTTAATGACAGTGAAAAATGAAACCGCGTGTACCTAATGGGATTTTTGGAAAAGCAATCGTCACCGAAGTTAATCTGTCGGTAAAGAGGGAGGAAAGGGTTACATCTAAATGAAAGGAAAAATGCAAATGAAACTGGTAGAAATTAATTTTGAAAAGGGGTAAAGTTAATGAAGAAAGTAAATGTGCGGCCGTTAAGTTAACAATTAACTAGCGGTAATTAGATATTTGAGATTTGGGGGAAATTACGGTCGCCAGTCCTAAGGACAATTACTATAGTAACTGAAAAAGAAAGGTAATTACGCATATAATTAGCACTAGAAGCGTGGCAACTGAAGGTTGACACGTGTAGTGTGAAAACTGAAAGTTTGTCAGAAGTAATAAATTTCGCTACACTCTGACTTAATTTAGCAAAAGAATTAATAAAACTGGAAAATCGAAAGTTAATTTAGTGACTGAAGTTAATAGTGAGCTTTCTTTCTGAAGCACATCGACATTCAGTAAATAAGGTTAGTCTTAGACTACCTCAACAATCATTTCAAAAGCTACTTGAATCTACGCAATTTAGAAATAAGAGAATTAACTTTGAACTTGAGTTAAATGATTCTGAACAATTAACAATAGTAAAATTTAGTACGTACCATGCTGAGCTGCAGTCACAGGTAACTAAAATACGGTAACAAAACTCGCACTCTTAATTTGTGCTTGTGAAATCTAAATATTGTAGCCAGCTGAACTTTGAAATTAAAGCAGTGAAATCGAATGATGCTGGCGTTTGAATTTCAACGACCCTCGTGCTCATTTCGGAAAAGGAAGGGACCCTGCTCGGCAATGCAATTGGGACAATGAGCAACAAAGGTTCATGCTAAGTTGCTGTAATTTTGCGAGGCAAATGGAACAATTTGAAAAGCTGAGGTCTGCCATAGAGTTCTGAGACTTTACGTGCTTTTAGTCTTCCTTGTTGGTTGATTGAAGGTTTGAAGCCGTCGATCGAGGAGGTGGCGACAGTCACTCATTGTCGGCCGTCGCTGATGCAGAAGCTGGATGTTGGCGCGCCTTCTTCTCGACACGGTCACCAGGCGAAACGGGCTCTTGATGTGCGCCAGCTAATGCTTCCCGTCCGCGACACCATGTCAGAAACTATCATCGCGAGTCGAGCGCAATACATGCTGCCAAACCCCGAAAGCGCGGCAACTCGCGGGAGCGTCACACAACACACCTGCTCCACTCGCTACTCCAGCCAGACCCTCTGTCTGCCCGCGCTCCACGCGGCAGAGTTCACACTACCAAAGATCCTACACACTTTGATTCTTCACACGACCTATCGATGTAATCGTTCGATAGCAGTTTTCCCTAGGCAAGACCCAGCGTAAAAATACAAATAATATTTACGAAACAAATCAATTATACATCGACATAAGTGCATAAATATATATATACAAACAGTAAAACAATTACAATATATAAAGAGACAGAAATGTCATATCTTGAGGTAACAAAACAAGGAAAAAAAATAATAGTACAATAGATGGAAATAGGAGTATATGCATTTCCGGCGTTACAGTAGTTTACTCCTTATTGTTATTTCTCCTTCCTTCAGAGATAAACATATGACAAGACACAATGAGACAAGTAACAGGAATACAAACAAGAACACTGACATACAAGTATTGTCCTCATTGGGTACTACATGACATAGGATACATCTCAATACAACATAAGCTAACCTGGAAATAAAAGAAAGATACAGAAATTACTACTGACCAACGGCATGGCCTTCTGCATGTTAAAATTGTATATTGGAGGCAAAACATGAACGTTTCTAGGAACAACAAAACATCTTACTTAGTATGGACGCTTTACTCTTGTGGAATTATCAACACACACAATAAAAACATAAACACTTGAAAAGGAATGAAACACTCAGGGCGGTACTAGGTTGGGAAGAATCACAGACTTATGAGTCGAAGAGTTTGGAGGTTACAGGAAGGCTCGAACTACTGTCTCAGATGTGGGGCTGGTAAAGTTTCGTTTCGCTGGAGCGCTCCCATTGGGTGCAAACGTCACAGTCTAACCATCGCAGTCCATATATTACAGATCTGCTTGCCCAATTGTCCCTCAATAGCCTTCATTGTATGTTACAGCGTTAGTGTCAAGCCTCCCCCAATACTACACACCGCGTCCATTAGAGTTAGTAGTAGAACTGTCCTCATCATGATAACATAAATTCGGAGCTGTTGTCACACGATCTCCTGCACAGTTCGTTTATTAACATAAGTGGCAAATGCAGCGACGATTCTCCAATAAGTGGAGCGGTCATGCATGTTCAAATCTAACTGATCCAGAATCAGGATGGATAATAGAGAGTCACAATAAGGTTCTCAAAATTTCAGTGATATTCGTACAAAATGGACTATTGGGTTCGCTACACATCACTAGACTGTCTACAGGCACTAAAAATTATCATGATACTATTACCTCAACAATACTATAGGGGAGAAATATAGTCCCTTCTTAAAACAAAAACAGTCAACACTAATAAAAACACTAAAGTTCGTCACCCAATCATTTACACAAAACACAAATTCATCACAGAAAGCGTTCCTTTGATCTACACAATCGGTAGAAAATACACAGCTGAAGGGTATACTTTATGCAGCGTTAATAAATGACAATTTCATGAAGTCACAGAAGTTCGTTGTTCCTCATATGATCAGCAGTGTCACCTGCTATGCGTCATAGCTCGATATGTCGACAAAGCGCAGTTTCATCACTGCAGAGCATTCCTTTTTGTGCAACACGATTGAGGGAAAGTATACGGTAATATCTTAATATCAGTAGGGCATTAACTACCCCTCTAATACAAAGTTCCTTGAAGACGAAATGACAGAGAGTGAGACGCGTTGGCAGCATTCAGTGCCTGGCCAGTCTTGATGTTTAGACAGGCAGCATCTCGTAGGCTCACAGACTCTCGGGTGATGCCAGGAAATCCTTCCCTTTGGCCTCGTGCATGACGTGCGGGCGCGCGTGGCGCAGAGGACGTCGCTGCGGCGTGTACAACGAAGAGGTGCTCAGCAGATGGCTCAGGGGGGCGTGATCGCTGGCAAAAGGCAGCTACGCCTGCACAGCATCAAGAACGCACCTGCCGGCGTTGCCACAGCTGGGCCACTGCGGGGGAGGGAGGTGGCATGTCACAGGATTGGCACCCTATGCCCACGCCGAGCAGCAAGGGCACTGGTAAGTCCGCGGCTGCCATCTCCAGTCCGCAGTGCATTCCTCCGACGACACGTAACATAGTGCCACAACATCATAGCAACTCACACAATAAGAGTAATCTAGATGATGATAAACTGACCTATGAAAAGAACTTAACACTAATGGAGAGAAAAACAAGACTACAATGATCACAAGTATATTTACAATAACATAAGTCTGAAAGGAGCATGAGGCTATCTGGCTTTAGATGAAACTTAGCACAATACATTTAACAGTTTACAATGATTCAATGACAAGTGGGAGCACTGAACAGCTAATCTAATCTTTGGCCAGTAAGTTTTACAAAGTTACTGGCCTGACAGAATTTACAAGTTACATATCATAGAATATGTGAACAAAGAATTCTCGCTTTACACTACAAAGTTGGAGAGCGTTAATTAACATAATTTACATTATGCATTATAGCACTATGCATCTGATGAAATGGTGAATCAACATCTCAATTACATTATGGAGAATATAGAGTAAGAGGAGAGGGGGATATCACGGGGGAGAAGGAGGTAAAAGTTACACTGATTCAGTACCATCATCCGGAAGCAGAGCCACCATGTAGTTTCCATTTTAGTCAGAATGCAACTATATTTAATACGCAGCACCTGCTGTCATAGCAGCATGGCGCTGTGTACTTTAAACAGAAACTATAAAGTGCATCAGAGGGTTATAGTCTCTGTTTACTTCGTGTTCCAATTACTCCATTATCCCAATTTTGGTGTCACATTACTTGTTTCTTGCTTAAGCACCATATCTTTAGGTTACTCTAGGGACTACTACTGGCCTTTGCTTCGGCATGTCAACATGGAATCCCATCATCACACCTTTGGTGTCGAGGTTCCTGCAGTTTCAATACAGATATTATGTTATCCCATACATTCAACTTGGGTTAGGCTTCTGAAATGCACATAAAAGATCACTTCAACAAACAGTTAACAATATGCACACTCTCTCCATCGATTGATAAAACTTCCATAAGAAACTGAGTTGTAGTAGCGAACTCGTCTGCTCTCCTGTTGGCGTATTTACTCACCTCTTTGGTCCTTTTATTAGTTGGTATATCTTAATATGTTGTAGTTGGTACCCCTCTTATTTTCAATAGTGAAACATTTAACTGCATTCTGGGCCTTTTTTCATCAATATATCAATACCATACTTCACTGCTCTCCTGAAATGTCCTCCCAGATGAGTTCCGATTAATCATTCGTCTTTTGAAAAAAATATGTCTAATTGATAAACTGTGCACAGAGCGTCCATTCCTGTACCCGGAAAATAAATCAACAGTACAATGCACCTTAGCAATTTTCTATAAATCCTTATTCCATTAGACCTCCTCTAATAAGTCATGATACCTCCTCTTGCATCAAAAGATCAACCCACAACAGAAAAACTAACTCTGTACAGCATCTCCGACCTCGACGGTCCAGTGAGATGTATATGCTTCAGAAAACTTTAAACTATAAGATTAAAAAGAGTAATATGAGAACACATTAAAACACTAAACAATACAACTCTTATTAGTACTATTATTATAAGAATGCCTCTGAGCATCTGCAATTCATTGGTATAATCACCTTAGTCGCATCCCTTAGAACTCCATCACGTTTGTTATAAGTTGCATACCATGTGAGCATTTGGTTCTTAGCGTTTCAATTCCTGCTACATTCAGATGGATAATTTTATGGATCCTCAAAAGACCAGAGAATACATTACATAACTTCTTGCTGAGCCAATACTGCTTCTGTGGTAACCAGCGGAATTATACCAAAATCTCTTGCTCTACTGCCAAGTGCATTTCCTAGTGGTCCTTTTGTATTATTCCTTCCTTTTCTGGGCAAGCCATCCCACCTCCATGTGTCTACTACGTGCTGTAGTGGAAAAGTTAAGTAGTTCCCGAATTCGATCAGTTAGCGGCCTATCGTTCAGTACGAGGATAGGAGTCTTGCCCGTGGCAGATTATTAATTACCTCTTGCAGTTCGTCGAGGAACTCATCCCATTTCTGATGGTGCTTGTTTCTATAGAGCCTTAATAATTCATTCACTCATGTTCGAATGGGGTTGAAATAGGGAACTATATACTGTCTTTATGCCTCTCCTATCTCTCGCAATCTGTGGGATCGAAACTGTACTCCATTGTCAGAAATAATCTACCTTTCCACTGGGTTCTTTTCCACAAAAAAGTAGCCATCTATTTTATTGTCGCATACCACAGTAGGGCGAAAATTATATATTTAGATGTTAAGTCTACTGTTACAAGCACATACTTGGATGTTAATTCTACTGCCAAGAGCAAGCAACAAAAACCGGCCACAGTTACTGGCATCAGGCCCTGGCAAATCGGCTGTTGCAGATTGTTTCAGTCTATTAGGAATTACGGGAAATAGTGAACCGACGTGGGAAACCGTCGAAGGATTAGACTTTTGACATGTCAGGCAGGTTTCCAGGACCCAGTGTTACTGAAGTAGGGTGATTGTCTAAACCTCAGGAAACACTTGCGCAGCCTGAAATGAGCATAACTAAGATGTGTGTACCACACTAACTTGTTGATAAACTCTTTGGGTATAAGCAATACCCACACATCCTTGTTTTCGCTCTCTCTGTGGAACAATAGTCCACTGCTGATCGTATAGAATCGCTGAATGTTGACCTACTTCTTGTCTGTCCACTTTTCCCTTACGTATTTCCATATTTGGTCTCTGTCCTGTTCTTCACTGATATTGATCAGTCCTGTCGGCACACAGTTCTCCAAAGGGACCTGCTTCAAGAACATGACATCGAATCTTTGTTCACTGACGTGGTCAGCACCACCTCATGGCTACCCTATCGGCACTCGAGACACATACGAGTTATTATGTTGTCTTTTTCCCAGCAGATAGTGGATGATGAATCGGAAATCCTGCAAGTACATAGGCCAGCGAGCAGGCCGCTGATGTGTAAGTTTCACTGTTATGATGACCTGTAGGGCCTTAGACGTCTGCACATATAAAAATAATCTGAATTTGGCGAAAACTCACACAATGGTTAGAGCCTCCAACTGTGTCAGCAAGCAGTTCCTCTCTGACATGTGTAAAACTCAGCTAGCGAATGCAAATTGTATGTTGTGTTATAGTGCCATCTTGCAACAACTCCTGGAATGGGTGGACTCCAGTACCATCCTGGGAGCTGTCTGAGACAAGACAAAACACTTGCTTCAGGTCTGGGTGCACCCAAATCGGTGCATTATTGAGAGCGCATCCTTAAGAGCCTCAAACTCGCATTGTGCTCATTCAGTCCATGTCTCACGCAGCATTCTTACACGTCAGTTGGCAGAGATAGGGAGTAATCACCATAAAAGGTTACTCTGTGCACTCTGAATAATTGTAGTAACTGAGTTAATATCTCATTATGGGCACCCCAAGATTTCCCTGCTATTAACATATCATCGATGAATCGGGTTAACCTCCTCCTCAGTTCTTGAGGAATCAGAGTGTTAAAACCATGTATGAAAGCTGTCGATGAGATATTCAGTCCGAATAACAACTTTTGGAACTGGAAACATCGACTGTAGCACGACAAGACGGTAAATCGCGGCACTCAGGGTGCAAAGCCATTTACCAGTAGCTAGAGCGGAGCTCAATGGATGTTAAGACTCTACACCATGAAAGTGCTGCAACAGCTTGTCCATCGTTTCTGGTCGATCATTCTCGGTGGCATTGATCTTATTTATCTGCCGAGAATCGAGGATTAACCTGACTAAGCCATTGTGCTTCATTACAATACGTAGTTGGTTGTTGTAGGATGAAGTGATGAGCTCCATCACTCCTTGTTCTAACATGGCTTTTATTTCTGCTTCCACCTGGCTTTCAAATACCTGAGGGCTCGAGTACAGGGGGTACAAAGAATTTTCTGTGTGCTTTAAATTTATACAGGAAATCCTTAATCATACAAGTAGCATCCAAAAAAACCTCTCTATGGTGAGTCAGCAGACTTCTTAGGTTAGGAGACTCAAATGAAGTCCAGCATTACTTTTAATGACCTAGAGGCGGGGGGGCTGTTTATTTCTAAAAGCTCTGATTCATAAACCCTTAGAATGGCCACCCTCTGTTCTGTTGCCATCCAGAACCCATGTGCTAGTCTCTTACTCCTGTGTGCATGATACTACCACCATTAGTATATGTGCATATCGCTATCACTTTACTTTCTTCGCTTCAGTGTAACAATGACAATAACATTAGCACCATGGCATCATATCTGAGGTGCACCAGCATAGTTTCTATAAGTAGTCTGTTTTGACACATTTTGTTTGTGTGGGTTGCATACATTCAGGGCCAAGCATACATCCAGGGGCAAACCTATTGCTATGCTAATTGATTTATGGCCCACTGGAGATAATCGAGCCTTCTAAGAAATCCCCACCCTTCATCCTCACCTTCCTCCTCCACCACATCTCTGCAAAATTCCCAACCCTACCCCTCCCTTTCACCAATTCGAGCACACTTTTGACGTAAATTTTATTGCCTAATTAATTAAATTAGTCAGTTAACTACCCCTCCCATCTTGGAAAATCCCAAGTGCTCACCTCCCCCACTTCCCTCCTCCCCACCCAGGAAAAAATTGGTGGAAAAAAGGCCCAACCTGTGCTGCAGAGAGAGGATCTCACAACACAAATTTCAAATCAATGTCGATTACATAGCAAAGGAAATACTGTTTATTTATAAAATTCAGATCAGATTGGCTGTATCTCTCTTTTATTTGACGGGAGAATCTCATCATTCTATGCTATATATTTAATTTTGGAAGATGCAAGTCTTGTAAAATACATCAAAAAAAGGTACCAAATATGTAAGTAGATCACACTTTTTTCGATCACACAAGGAACATCACAAAATTGTTGTCACTACAACTCACCACACGCAAGTACACTGTTATGAATCTTCTGATTGCGCCTTCACATCGACCACAGGGCAGACATGCCAGAGGCCTCTCTGGCCAGGACATTGTGTCTTCGCATGCCCATGCACTGGCTGCTTCACTATGACTGCACCATGCAACACTGGCACAAGCTGGGGTAGGACTAGAGGTCTGCATGTGCTTCAACCCCTCTCAAGTGCCTACTTCCTCAGAAACAGAGTATCAGGTGGCAGCAATCCTATGATATTTGATACCTATGGAACCACCACCTCTCTCTCTCTCTCTCCCTCTCTAAAGTGCTCAAGTTTGTCTGAACCAATATGTACAAACACACACAGACCTAATGTTCGCCTCACGCACCCCACCCCTCATGCAGACCTGGCATTGGTAGTCAGAATATCCCTTTGTTCTCACACTTCCAGCGCTATGGAATCAAAATGCGAGTTGATAGGTGAGAGGTGAGCTCTATACAGGTTCTTCTAAGTATTGTGGGTAAACATATTATATCCACTAACATACATCTTGTGAAGTGATTGCACTGAGAAAATAGCAGCCTAACACAAAGATTTTTTACTGCAATACAATCAGCAGTGGAAGTTCCATCATCTGTTTTTTTGGTAAATTAGAGAGAACATTCATACGTGAGTTTTGTGTACCTATAATTGGATGGTCTGACACCTTAAACAGGCAGACTAAATTTACATCTAAATTTATGAACATGCTTTTCTGGCAATCGATCAGTGCGTGGTGACTACTAGTCATTTCCTTCCCTCTTCCACTTCCAAATAAAGCAAGGGGGAAAAAGACTAACTATATGGCTCCATATGAGTGCTGATTTGTCCAGTCTTCGTGAACCTTACACAAAATGTCTTTTTGCGGCAGCAGAATCCTTCTGTAGTCAGCTTCAAAAGTCAGTTATCTAATTTTTGTCAGTAGTGTTTCTTGAAAGTAGCATCTCTTTCCCTCCAGGGATTGCCATTTAAGTTCTCAAAGCATCTGCCCACTAATTTGGTGAGAGCCAATAGGTATGCTTCTACATTTATTCTGTGGGTTCATACCATTTGGATGGGGTGGTCAGCAGACAGATATCTTGCTATTGTTCTCTGAGTCTGCCTTTCTGGCATTGCTCGAAAACACATCTTAGAACATTTCATTTTGCAGTTGGGACGAGGGGAGGCATATTGTTCAACATCCTGGTATTTACCTCAATGGCATTTAAGCATCCAGTCTTTCTTAGAAGGATAGGACAGATTTTGAAAGTCTGGAATCATTAGCAGCTGTCTGGCACAGCGAGAGGAGGCTCATTGGGTGGGAGCAGTGCAGCCCTGATGTGTGGGTGGAGGTTCATGATGTGGTGACAGCAGTGGCAGCTGTTCCCATACGACACAGTGGCAATGATTCTGTGGCGTTATTTGGCTACCTTAAGAGACTTTGTAGGTGGTAAAGCATTTGGCGACCTTAAGAGAGTTCTATAGAGGACGCATTCTGTGGCAGAGGTAGAGCATGCTCTTAACACTCTGTCATTAGTCAAAAATGGGTGAATATACTAGTCCCTTTCCGGCCAGAGTGGCCGAGCGGTTCTAGTCGCAGGTTCGAATCCTGCCTCGGGCATGGATGTGTGTGATGCCCTTAGGTTAGTTAGGTTCAAGTAGTTCTAAGTTCTAGGGAACTGATGACCTCAGAAGTTAAGTCCCATAGTGCTCAGAGCCATTTGAACCATTTTACTAGTCACTTGATGCAGGACGTAAAAGATATTAAGAGGTTAAGAACAGATTTTTTTACCAATGAGAGAATACTTAGAGGTAATAGAGCCTATGTCCAAGTGTTGAACAAGGCTTTCACACTAAGAATCAACAATTAAAAATACTTTAGGGATGTGCAAAGGCGTGTATGCTCCGATTTCTTCTGTCTTCGAAAGTGAAGAATCTACATTTAGTGTGAGAAATTTGAGGTGCCTGAACAACAACGTATCCATGTTGGATTGAGTAAGGTGGATATCTCAATCTGGGAAATCTATGTCAGAGGTGAAACTGCTGTTAACTGCAGAAGCCACACCTGCATGTGTTGCAGCGGACCTGTCATGACCAGGCAGGTAAAAAGAAAGGCTCTGGTTGGTCAGCTCTTTAGGTACACAATACACTCGGTAGATGGTGCTGAACTAGGCTGGAGGCGACTGGCCATATTTTTCGTCTTGAAATGTCGTGTTCAAATATCATAACTAGGACTAAGCTCATAAAAAATATCTCACGACATATTACCCACGTTTCTGTTGGCTAGGATGCGACTTGCGACTTAAAAGTGTGTTTCAGTCCCCAATGTTGTTGGTACATGGAAATTTTGGAAATTTGTGATAAGTTCTATGGGACGAAACTGCTGAGGTCATCGGTCCCTAGGCTTACACACTACTTAATCTAACTTAAACTAACATACACTAAGGACAACACACACACACACCAATGGCCAAGGGAGGACTCGAACCTCCGACGGGAGGAGCCGCGCACTGTGGCCAGACGCCTTAGATCGCACGGCTACCCCGCGCTGCTTTGGTACATGACTACTGTATATATGGAGCACGGATTTATAGCAGCAGTGGCAATCGACGGCTGGAATCTCCCTCCCTGTCGAGTGAGATGACTGCCTGGACTGCCCTTAGGGCTCAGATCTCGCCAGGGAAAAATATCTGGTCGTCGCAGTTTACGCCGTCACTGCCAGTCTTCACAGTCAGTTGCCACGACCAAGTCTCGCCTTCGATTCCATTCATTGTCACTGCCTGCCTGCTGTCGTCTTCATTTCCAATCGTCATCGTCGACGCCGCCGCCAACGCTACCTGCCAGCATCTCGCCGCCGCCTGCTGTCGTCTTGCTGCTGCCTGCCGTCGTCTTGCTGCTGCCTGCCGTTGTCATATTGCTGCCTGCCGTCGTCGTCGCCGCATGTCATCACTGTCGCTGTCGCCATTGCCATCACTATCGCCATCGCCATTGACATCGCTGCAGCCTGCTGTCGCCGCCTCCCCACATCTGTCTCCATCGACAGTACTGCTGCCACGTCCCCTGCCGCAGATGCTGCCGGCATTGTCACTGCCCACAAGCTCCCTTCATTCTCTCCTTCGTGACCACTGCTGCAGCTGCTGCCACTCCTTATTCGTTGTCATCACACAACCTTCATCGAACAGCTTGGTGACACTCGATTTCTGGGACATATCAACCACCATAAACCACTCCTCACCCACAATGGTCACCCCAAGCAACCATCATTTACACCAGCCCCTCCCTTGCTTGTACCATCACCGTACCATCAAACGTAGCACTTCCTCTGGCCCGTGACCATATGTCTACCCCTCTTTTCCACAGCTTCCTCCCTATCAACAATCACAACTGCCCACCCTTTCCTTCCCTTGACGCCCTCTCCACACCCCACATTTTCGTTTCCCTACCCTGCCACCCTTTCCCACACTCCCCACTGCCTCTGCAAGACCCGCAAGGATTACCTCCCACCGTGCCACTGTTGTTATGCCAGACACTGCAACACGATCCACCAGCAGCTGCACTGGCTCCTGTCCAAAGCAAGGACATGCCCAGAGCTATATTCCACCATCTCCAACTCCTCAACTACCACCCCATCCCATGGTCATTAAAACACTACAGAAGCCTCACAACACAGACACTACAGCCACCACTACCACCAAGAAAAACTCAAACTGGCCCAGAACTCATTGACCACATTGATACTGCTCTTTCTCCTGCATCTTCCCACCAGCTGTCCAAACCTTCCTCCTATTCTGCTCTGAGACTCAGTTCCTCAATGCTAAATCCCTCACCATTGAACTTCGAAAGTACTTCCCCCATCTGCCTACCACCCAAATCATACCCTGTAAAGATTCTGTCCTCATCAAATCCGCCAATTCAACCTACCACACACACCTTCTGTCCTAGCTTCCACGCATCACCTTTGGACCTCATGCTTCTCTCATTCCTTCCATGCTGACATCCCATCCAAACAACCCCAGCTCCCTTACTATCACCCCACCCTCACTGTGGTGATTATGAACTTGGCACCAAGATCATTGCAGAGGACATGGTCGCCAAACTTAATTCCAATCTTTCCCTAGATATCCAGGTTGCCTACAGTATTTACAGTGATACCGGACCCAACTTCCTCATGTGAATATTTTATAGCATACTCCCACCATAGACCACTTCCTCATGGAGGTTCAAAATGGCTCTGAGCGCTATGGGACTTAACTGCGGAGGTCATCAGTTCCCTAGAACTTAGAACTACTTAAACCTAATTAACCTAAGGACATCACACACATCCATGCCCGAGGCAGGATTCGAACCTGCGACCGTAGCAGTCGCGCGGTTCCGGACTGAGCGCCTAGAACCGCTCGGCTACCGCGGCCGGCTCCTCATGGAGGAAACCCTCATCTACAACCACTATCACGAAGTCGAACCCTCCAAATCCTCCTTCCACCCAATCCTACAGATCCCAAAAATGCCTCCTCTATAATGATCACCTTACTCCAGACTGCAAGAATCCTCCCACAAGCCTTCACAAGTAAGCAGTCCCATTTCTTTAAGCAATGTCCTAACATGGGTTACGTGCCCACTTGCAATACCTGTAATGATGTACACCCTACATAGTACTCCTAAATACACTCCCCTTCCAGTGCCCACACGTTCTTAACCAAATATTCCTTGCAGACCACTCAGTATTCCACCTAAATACCCAACTCTCTTACTCTTGAAACCAAGTCCAATTTGTTTTCACTCGTATCGACACCCTAGTGTAAACCACTCCACCCTAACCCATGCAACCAGATACTTAGCCTCTTACCAAGGCGCGACAGCGCTACAGCATCCTATAAAGCAACATCTGTTTCCTCCTCACGAATAGGCCTCTTCTTACACATACCATTTCCCAGCACAACGTTGATTCTTTCGTCTTCAATGAAACATTCCTCCAAACACACCACACCATCCATACATGTCTCTGTCTCCTCCACTACACTGATAACCACTTCCCCTGGCCTGATGTGGAGCAGCAATTGGCCATCGCAGGAATATCGCCATTCAGCCACAACTTTTACTCAATAACCCCACCAAACATCTGATCCTCAACCTCTTCTTTAAAACCCTAATAATTACCTGTGCTACCATTTACATTTTACCTAATAATCCCAATCCCTATGATTTCCTTACCCACATTAACCATACCTTTTCCACCTATATTATCATTACCAACCTCAAAATTCATAGCTGGTCCCCCACAGAACACCAGTGGTGGTATCAGTTTACTGACTTCCTCCAAGGTGATGTTGTCCCCATCCCACAGAATCTGTCCTGATAGCAACACTACCCTAGATGTTGTCCTAGCATCTCCCTACTTCCTTCGGTGTCTCACTGCAGAAGTTCTCAAGCCAGTTGGAAGTGACCACCTAAATGTCCTCCTCAGTTTATCCCAAACCTTACCCCACCAGCATGCACCCCATCCCAATCCCTGTCCAAACATGTCAATGACTATTCTTATACCAACTGGAATGCCTACCAGGAATCCATAGATACCAGGTGGGAAGCCATCCCTTAATCTTCCAGCAGCCCAAGAATCTCACCCATGCCGCAACCTTCCTGCAGCAGACCTTGTCAGATGCTATCTCCACCCACATCCCTGCTAAAGCCATGTATCCTCATCGCCCCTCACTCACACTGCAGGCTGTACTCATTCTCCATGAATCCTGGTACTTATATTGCTCCTTCCAGTGCACTCAAGACCAGGACACACTCACAGACCACTGGCAGATACAGCGACACATTAGAGATTTATTCAATGTCAAGAAACGCTAGGACTGGCGACAGATATGCACCAGCCTCAATGCTACACTCCACATTAACTCCTCTATGTACTGGAAAGGATTTCACTGACTTTCTGACACCCATCCCATCTCTCATTAACAGATCTTTCACAACGATCTTCCATTACCTGATGACTTTAGCAAAACCAATCACTTTGCATCCTATCTTTCTGACATCTTCTCCATCCTACACGTCCTCACTTCGACTACTCCCAATTCCCTACTGCCAATTAATGTACAGATGCCGCTGTCCCAGTCCTGGCAGCCAGCTTCCATTACTTGAACAGCACACCAGATAGAGAATTAAATACCTCAATCACAGCACAGGAAATGAAACAAGTACTTCACAGAAAGCACAACATGTCCTCTGGTCATGACCATATTACGTATAGACACATGAAAGAATGCTCTCTCTCCTTTCACATTGGCCTTGTCATCTTGTGTACCACAATGTTTTGCACCACCTACTATCTCGACCTGTGGAAAACCTCCAAAAATCTCCTTTACCTCAAACCAAACAAACCTCATTGATACTTCATCATACTGCCTCATATGCCTCACCTCACTGTTCAACAAGATCTTTGAATCCATTCTCTCCCAACGTATCTGCTGCCATTTGCACCAACACCACCTGCTTCTTATTACCCAGTTTGGCTGCCATCCCTCCTTCTCTGCTTACGACCAACTCTTGAACCTCACTCATCTCCTATCTCTACACCTTGTAATGGTACTTGAATTACGTAAACATTACGGCACCTCACCTCAACCTCTCGATACCACCAATATTCTACTGTGTTTCTGTAAAATAGTTAACATATTTCTATGACAACATTCAGATTTGATTTCATTAATGTAGAGGTATTTGGATACATCAATACGTATATATTGCAATGATATTATTCTTATGTGTATTCTTTCTTTTGTTCTATGATCTTTAACGTACTTGTAACTCTGATTTTTGGGCGCGTAAGCGGTTATTAGAGAGTCAAGTTTTGGTCGTCATGTTAAAAAGACGCAAATTGTAGTCAGTTTATGAAATGAGAACTTTAACAGTAAGGAAGATATTTTCAAGTATGTTTTATATTGTGAAGTGATGTTTTGGAACGAGTTACGTGATATTGCAACAAAATTAATAAAAAAGAAGTGTAACTTCATTCGGAGTGCTGATTACTTTTTTACATCACCATTGTCCTAACGTGCAAAAGTTTAATCTTCAAAAATGGTTTATGTAACACGTCTATAAAACTTTTGAATGTCGCAGAATAACACCTAGGCCTCTTTGCATCCGAGCTTGGAATCATCTCTACCTAGATTTTCGACGATTGAGCCATGAGTTCACAACGAGACCAGCGTGGGAAACACGATAAGATGAGTGCCTAGTTTAACCATTATTTCAAGAAATGACTTTATTAACTGTGCTCTAATGACACCTGCCACATAATATAACTTTGTTGTTGCCCGAAAATGCAATATTTAGCAGCGTGAGCAACACTACAATCATTATTAATTTTTGACCTTTGTTGTGGTAGAAGCTCAACAACTATAAATCCACCATATTTGTCTCCCTTGACCTAGAGAATGAATATGACTGTGTATGGCACTCAGACCTCCTTTTCTGACTCCAGACTTATGCCCTTCCAGTCGACTATATCCTCCTTGTTGCATTCTTCCTCTCCAGTTGCCTGTCCTTTGTCACTGTAAACAACACCACTTCCCATACCTTCCACCCCATTGCAGAAATGCCCCAAGGTTCTGTTCTCTAACCTCTCCTTTACTTCTTATACACTACCAACATGCCCAAACCATCTCCTCCTATTCACCTCTGTCAGTATGCTGATGATACTGCTTTCCTAGCCCTCTACCCTATGTTCCAGAAGTCCCAAAGATCACTCCAACTCCACCTCAATCAGTTTACGTCCTGGTGTAATGATAGGCTCCTCAAGATTAACCCATCCAAAACCCAGGCAATAGTTATAGGACACACCACCCGCAGCTTCCACCTCCAGATCTTCTTCCTGACCCTGACGATCATCCTATCCACATCACTAACACATCAAAATATGTTGGACTAACCTTTGACTGGCAACTAACATGGAAACCTCACTTACTAACCATCCATTAGAAGGCTCCCAATAGACTAAAACTACTAAAACGTGCCAAACATCGGGACAACACCCCTCCACTATCCTTCACACATACAAATTCCTGATCTGCCCCATCCTTTGCTGTGCGAGTTTTGCCTGGATATCTACCTCATCCAAGTTTGATCTGCCCCATCCTTTGCTGTGCGAGTTTTGCCTGGGTATCTACCCCATCCAACTTCTATAAGTCTCTCCAGATCCTCGAACGTCATGCTTTCTGCCTTGCTTTCTGCATCCGCTTATCTTCCCCGCAAGGATTCTTTACCAACTCATCATCACATTCTCGCCTCTCCTCACTCACATAGAACATGTTTGGATAGTCTACACCACCTGCAAGCTCGTCTATAACAATCATCTTGTGTCCCCTCTCCTCTCCACTCGTACAGTGCTGCTGCGTCTTTACCTACACATCCCAACGACACTTCACTTGCACACACTCCACACCCTTCCCAAAGAAATTTCAACCATCTCCCTCTCCCAGATCATGAACTTCATCCCAAAACATACCTCTCCTACCAACTCTGAATCCGCCCCACCCTCTCCATCCCTCAGGGGCTCCATCCTAATCCTTTCCCACCTTCCACATCTCCTCCTCTTCCCCACCCAATCATTCCCCACTCCCTTTTCCTTTCAAATTCAGATCCCAATGACAGCTACCCATCTCCCCTCGTCCCCCAACAACCCATCGCTATTCGTTGTCATTGCCACTTCTTACTAGCCCTAAGTTCCTATCCCCATCACTCGCCTCTCTCCTTCCGTAATTACTTTTCCTTTCGCCTACAATCCCAGGGAGGGCCCTTCGAGTTTTAGTGAAAGTGTGCTGTGTTTCGTTTTAATGGGCAGTGTCTCTTCTGTATTGTTAGGTGTTGTTTGAGTGCTTTTTCAAGAGTTTTTAGTCTTCTTAATGTTTTTTTTAGCTGTGCTGTCTGACCATGTTTCTATCACTGCTTTTGAGGTATTCAGTCAGCCTTATTACACTACTGGCCATTAAAATTGCTACACGACGAAGATGACGTCCTACAGACGCGAAATTTAACCGACAGGAAGAAGATGCTGTGATATGCAAATGATTAGCTTTTCAGAGCATTCACACAAGGTTGGAGCCGGCGGCGACACCTACAACGTGCTGATATGAGGAAAGTTTCCAACCGATTTCTCATACACAAACAGCAGTTGACCAGCGTTGCCTGGTGAAACGTTGTTGTGATGCCTCGTGTAAGGAGGAGAAATGCGTACTATCACGTTTCCGACTTTGATAAAGGTTGGATTGTAGCCTATCACAATTGCAGTTTATCGTATCGCGACATTGCTGCTCGCGTTAGTCGAGATCCAATGACTGTTAGCAGAATATGGAATCGGTGGGTTCAGGAGGGCCATACGGAACTCCGCGCTGGATCCCAACGGATTCGTATCACTAGCAGTCGAGATGACGGGCATCATATCCGCATAGCTGTAACGGATCGTGCAGCAACGTCTCGATCCCTGAGTCAACAGATGGGGACGTTTGCAAGACAACAACCATCTGAAATTTCCTGGTAGATTAAAACTGTGTGCCCGACCGAGACTCGAACTCGGGAACTTTGCCTTTCGCGGGCAAGTGCTCCACCAACTGAGCTACCGAAGCACGACTCACCCCCGGTACTCACAGCTTTACTTCTGCCAGTACCTCGTCTCCTACCTTCCAAACTTTACAGAAGCTCTCCTGCGAACCTTGCAGAACTAGCACTCCTGAAAGAAAGGATATTGCGGAGACATGGCTTAGCCACAGCCTGGGGGATGTTTCCAGAATGAGATTTTCACTCTGCAGCGGAATGTGCGCTGATATGAAACTTCCTGGCAGATTAAAACTGTGTGCCAACAACCATCTGCACGAACAGTTCGACGACGTTTGCAGCAGCATGGACTATCAGCTCGGAGACCATGGCTGCGGTTACCCTTGACGCTGCATCACAGACAGGAGCGCCTGCGATGGTTTACTCAACGACGAACCAGGGTGTACGAATGGCAAAACATAATTTTTTCGCATGTTCCAGGTTCTGTTTACAGCATCATGATGGTCGCATCCGTGTTTGGAGACATCGCGGTGAACGCACATTGGAAGCGTGTATTCGTCATCGCCATACTGGCGTATCACCCGGCGTGATGGTATGGGGTGCCATTGACGGAACTTTGAACAGTGGACGTTACATTTCAGATGTGTTACGACCCGTGGTTCTACCCTTCATTCGATCCCTGCGAAACCCTACATTTCAGCAGGATAATGCACGACCGCATGTTGGAGGTCCTGTACGGGCCTTTCTGGATACAGAAAATGTTCGGCTGCTGCCCTGGCCAGCACATTTTACAGATCTCTTGCCAATTGAAAACGTCTGGTCAATGGTGGCGGAGCAACTGGCTCGTCACAATACACCAATCACTGCTCTTGATGAACTGTGGTATCGTGTTGAAGCTGCAATGGCAGCTGTACCTGTACACGCCATCCAAGCTCTGTTTGACTCAATGCCCAGGCGTATCAAGGCCGTTATTACGGCCAGAGGTGGTTGTTCTGGGTACTGATTTCTCAGGATCTATGCACCCAAATTGTGTGAAAATGTAATCACATGTCAGTTCTAGTATAATATATTTGTCCAATGAATACCCGTTTATCATCTGCATTTCTTCTTGGTGTAGCAATTTTAATGGCCAGTAGTGTATATTAGTCTTTCACAATCGTCATATTTTAAAATCACTGACATCATGTCTTCATGTTTGTATATTAGTGCCTACGTGTGTGTAGTCCTCTGGCTGAAGAATGGACTTAGTGTACTGCTCCCAGACCCCGCCCCCACCCACATGGGGTGAGGGTGGAGAAAATCACAATAAAGGAAAAAAAGTAGCATCAGTGGGACAGTGGGTCACTGTCCTAATTTAATTACCTTCTCAGCAGCTGTAATTCAGCAGGAGGCTACTCCCTTGCACCTCAATAATAGTCAGCTGTCATACTATTATTACCTGTCCAGCTGAAAAATGGCTGTTGGTTAGACTGGCTACAAAATCTCTCTGTGCTGGACTAACAGCGAAAATATCCTCTCTACATACAGCACTTATTGACGAGACTGGCTAGAGCTACTCTCTACCGCTCGATCAATGGCAACTACCCTTTTTCAATCCCAATGCTTCACAGCCAGAGGAAAAAAAAATTAATTTCCCCACTAAATTTTTAACTTCCCGCCAATAGGAGGAGGGGAATTATACTGCACCAGTATTCTGGGTTGGCCGTCTTGGACGGTGACACCATAGCTAGACTGTTCTACTATTTCAAAGATGATGAAATAAAGAGAATACCTTTCATCCTTCCACACCAGCGAAATAAAAATCGAATTTTTATAAATAATGAATACATTACTATAATTATTACGTCCTGCGTAGTGCAAAGTAATGTAATTAGCGTTTGTGTTTGCGGCTAAAATTCGAATTTACCGTGATAATTTGGATTTCCTGCGGAATTTGAATTTTCCGCCATTTGTCCATGTGGAGGAGAGAGGAGGAGTATTTAACTGATTAATTGAATTAATTAGTAAATTAATTTGATATCAATTTGATTTCTAAATTGTGTTTTTACACCCCTTGTCCCACTACTTCTTTACTTCAGCTGGTCGGATTTCTCCCTGTATCTCAATCTGCACGTCCATGTTACTGCCCTTTAATCTTCCACTCTCTGAGCTTTTATTTCGTTCTACATTGATTCTGGGTACACACGCCCCTCTGCAATCGCTGTCAGGAATATTCTCTTGCAAGCTTTCCTCGACATGTGATCGTTTTAGTGTTTGAGTATCGTGCTAGATTGTACTCAGGGTTTTATCTATTACACACGTTGGAATGTTGCCTATCATTCCATTGACCTCTACCCTCGGCGCAGCTGGCAAAGTGTCAAACGAACTGCTTGCAGGAATGTTAGACTAGCCTCGAAGACGCAAATAGTCTCCATCTGATTTGAGACGTGTTATCTGTCCCCGATGTCTCGTTTACCCCTGTCACACCTGCAGGGCGTCTTTCATACGAAACCCTGCTCACTTCTTATGTTGCGATCCAAAATATAATTTTAATTATTAACTTTTCCTAATATATACTACGAAGGTATCTGTTCTTTCCGACATGTCCGAAAGAACAGATACCATCTTAGTATATATATAGTTAAGGCTCACCGGCCACTTGACCATCTTCTTCTTCTGTGCGAATGCGAAAACAGAGCCCGAACTCTTATGGGAATCGGGAACGCGCCGCGAGTAATGAGTATAATGGGCGGGAGCACTACGAATGTAGTGCGGGACAATACGTTGAGGATGTGGGTTTCGCGGGAGGCGTGCCAGAGATAAATCCCTGCAGTCGCGCTATCCTCTGTGTCCTCGGTGGCTCAGATGGACAGAACGTCTGCCATGTAAGCAGGAGATCCCGGGTTCGAGTCCCGGTCGGGGCACACATTTTCATCTGTCCCCGTTGACGTATGTCAACGCCTGTAAGCAGCTAAGGGTGTTCATTTCATTGTAACTTTTCCTAAGTTCATTACAGCCTGCAGGAGAAATTAATCTTAAGGGGAGAGCTCTATGATGACGTAAATGCTCCCTGAAATTGAACAATCCGGCCGGGGTGGCCGAGCGGTTCTAGGCGCTACAGTCTGGAACCGCGCGACCGCTACGGTCGCAGGTTCGAATCCTGCCTCGGGCGTGGATGTGTGTGATGTCCTGAGGTTAGTTAGGTTTAAGTAGTTCTACGTTCTAGGGGACTGATGACCTCAGCAGTTAAGTCCCAAAGTGCTCAGAGTCATTTGATGGTTCAAATGGCTCTGAGCACTATGGGACTTAACATCTGAGGTCATCAGTCCCCTATAACTTAGAACTACTGAAACCTAACCAACCTAAGGACATCACACGCATCCATGCCCGAGGCAGGATTCAAACCTGCGGCCGTAGCGGCCACGCGGTTCCAGACTGAAGTGCCTAGAACCGCACAGCCTCACCTGCCGGCGAGTCATTTGAACCATTTGAAATTGAACAATAAATGTACGCAGATGTATCTCGACAGAGGAGTCAGAAAAATACTGTACTTATACACTGAAATGAAGTGCGTGCGGTTGTCATGTTCCTCAACTGCACTGAAAAGCTCATCGTGTCGTGACCCATCTGGCGGATTGTATTCTTGTAGTGGACATAATCTCTCGCCAAAATCTTGAATTCACACTCATTTACGGTCCTTGTAATACGATAATCACTGCTTTCTCTACTTAGAACTGGAGTCCCTCCCTGGATCACATTTTCTTATCTAGTGAGTTTATGCAACTCATGCAGTGTTGCTCGGTTCACCCTGTTAATTTCCGCCTGCTTTTCCTTAAAAAGTAGCCGCGATTCACCCTCATCACCATGGCGGCTTGCTATCGGTTAAACTCAGTCCGAGACTTCATTATTACTCTTGGACAGCTATTCGACTGCCGTTGTCAAAGTTTGCAGCTGTTCAGCGACTCGATTAACCTCTTCGTCATTACGAGAGACCTTTTGACAAATTTCCTGTACTAATGCAAATTGTTCCTTATTAAAATCCACTATCAAGTAGCGAATTTTGTCCGTCTCAGCCGTGGCTGCACCATCTACCGCACCACTTTCGATAGAGTTTAAGCGTTCTTCCAGACATTTTTAACTCTCAATTACCCCGCCTACATATCTGCAGATATCCACCTTCCGAGATTCTACGACTTCTAGATCCTATTTTTCGCCGGCCAGAGTGGCCGTGCGGTTCTAGGCGCTACAGTCTGGAGCCGAGCGACCGCTACGGTCGCAGGTTCGAATTCTGCCTCAAGCATGGATGTGTGTGATGTCCTTAGGTTAGTTAGGTTTAATTAGTTCTAAGTTATAGGCGACTGATGACCTCAGAAGTTAAGTCGCATAGTGCTCAGAGCCAGCCTTATTTTTCCTCATCAACTTCCTTCCTGAGGTCTATTGCCACATTCTGCGGCTCAGCTATAAACGAGTCTAACCTAGTGTTCTGGTTATCTAGTTTCTCTTCGAGCTTCAAAGTCGCAGCTTTCCACTCCACCGCAGCAGCTTTTGCTATGTCCATAACAGCTTCCTGTGCTGCCAGTTGCCGCGCGGAGTGGCCGCGTGGTTTGTGGCGCAGTGGCACGCATGGCCCCTCCCACATCAGGTTGGAGTCCCTCGGGCATGCGTGTGTGTGTGTGTGTGTGTGTTGTTTTTAGCGTAAGTTAGTTTAAGTAGTGTGTAAGTCTAGGGACGATGACCTCTGCAGTTTTGTCCCTTAGGAATTCACACACATTTTTCCTGCCAGTTGCAGCATAATTAATGCCTGCAGCGCTGACAGGTAGAAGGCAATCGTTGCCGTTCGGCTAGCGGAATGCGCCCCGTAGGAGGTTGTGGGTTCAAGGGTCTCTTTCATGAGCTAACAAGGGAATGGTCCAATAAGGAATATCGAAAACAACCCTGAAATTTTTTACACACGAATAAGTCAACGAAAGAAACACACTGTCAAAATTTTAGTAGCTAAGAGGCAGTGCAAGTATTATAAAAAATAGCTGAAAATTGCTAAATCCGTAGCGCACCAGGCGGCGGTAGAAATGTACACTCCTACCGGCACTGTAGCTACTGCGCATGCACAACTGGGCACACACAACCGAGGTCGACGGTGCGTTTCTAAACAGGAAGCACGACACAACCCGATCGGAATTTGTAAAGGACGTTTGAGGTTACCGTTCGTTAAAAGTTTCTCCGACACTACAGTACACAGTTACTATTCTCTCGAATTAGCCTCTCAAGTAACACCTATTACAAATTATTAGTTGCTTCTTCCAGTCCTGGTAAGTACTGACAATACAGATAACGCTGAATTTGGAAATTGGAAATCTATGGTAAGGTCTTATGGGACCAAACTGCTAAGGTCATCGATCCCTAAGCTTACACACTACCTCATCTAACTTAAACTAACTAACACACCCATGACCGAGGGGGGCTTCAACCTCCGACGGGGAGAGCCTCGCGAACCGTGACAAGGCGCCCTAGATCGCTCGGCTACCTCGCGCAGCTAAAGCTGAATTAATATTTATTGTACTTTCCTAATTCATGCCTGCTGACAGTACCTTTTTTTCTTCCAGTTTCACAGTAATGTGGAATCTAATTAACATTCTCAGTTTGGCAATGATGAAGTATGGAGAACGTGGTTTCCAGCCTAAATCACCTACTTCTTCTTTGAAATTGTGGATACGTTAGAAGAAATAGGATATAACTCTGACGGTTCCACGAATTGTGGTTCGGGCGACGTCAGCTGTGCCAGTAATAGTTCTGAAAAAGAATACCTTTAAAACCTTAAAAAATACGCACTGCAAAAGCTTCCAGCAACAAAGAAAAGGCAGTGAAATATTGGATAAACGATGGAGTGTATAAACGCCTGAAGTTACAAAGCATGCAAAGGCGTTTTCGTTTCGTAAAGTACAAATGGAAGAGCGAATTACATGAAGTAAGAAACAGCCGCCAAACGAAAATCCGAAACCATATGTATGAAAAACTGTTCGAAAGATTTAGAGTTGCTCGTGAGAGGCTTTGCACCATTAGCGATGGAGATCTACGTGACGCGGCCTCCGAATTGCCTCTGACATGAATGTTGCTAATTTCTGGCATCGTCGAACTGGGTACGAAGGTTCAAGAAATCGTACAGAATAGGAAGTTGCACTATTACGAAGATTATGTCACGTAAACGTGTAGAGCAGCTGCCAGTGATAGACAATGCTATAGAGAAATTCATAGCTGACGCAAAGGCGAAACTTGCAGTTATCTCCTGCAACTGCTGTTTATAATGCTGATCAGTGATGCCTCGTGAAAGAACTGCGTGCACACCTCACTTTATCATTTTGGGGTGAACAAAAGATGGAGTCGGTTGCCCAATCAATGAATGCAATGACACATTCATATACGATAAGCTAGTGATAAGTATGTGTGGTTTATTGTTTCAGCACCTCTATATCTGTCTTCAAGAACCGCAAGGAAAATTAGGACCGAAAATAAAAACTGGACTGTTTAGTAGCAAAAATCTTGTAATCGACGTATAAAAATCTGGAGAAGTGGGATGGAATAATTTTCAACATATCGTTCGAAACGTATTTATACCATCTCCAGAAACTAATTCATGCTTTTGTTGGATTCATGGTCTGGACATAACGACGTCTCTGGTTTTGTGGAGGATGACAAAAAATCTGTAGATGTAATGTGCATTTCGCCTGGAACTACTAGTGTGATTCAACTGTGGAAAGCATTTTCAGGAAATTATTAGACGACAAAATTTCCGCTACCTCTCTCTCATTTTAGGTATATCAGCGGAATAGTATTCTTAAGCTCCGGTCGTTTGTTCATTACCAGCTTTCTTCGCCGCGCTTTACGAATTTGATCAAGTATGCCTGATATGCAGCGCAATATGCAGAACAACGGCCGGGACCATCTCTGACTCCGTCCCAGTTCTGTCTGAATAGAACTAGCGTTTACTGCGAAGTGCCTGACTGCATCAATTTTTCCATTGTCCGTTGTGCCTGGTGCAAGGAAAATGTTTGTTTTTGTCATTTAATAGACACATCGCATTTCTATGACGACTACGACAGTCAAATGTACAACATTGAAACATTATTATATGGAATGACCACAGGAATTATTAGAAAATGCAGTACTGCAAGACACATTTCATTTCAATAAATTATAAGTCCTCGATGTTGGAAGTCGTCTGTGACTTCAAACACTGCCGTGATTTTATTCTCTCTGATATCCACTTCTATCAGAATTAAATGTGCAAGAATTGAACTGGTGATACAAAGGTATTCAAAAAAATGTTTGTATAGCTTAAGCCAGGTTTTCATTGGAGCAAACAAGCCAACAAGCACGAGCAAAAGAGAATTCATTCTGGTGTACCCGGTATGCCTCTTGAAGATCTTTCAAATGGAGGCCACTGCAGCTACTTACGTGTGCGTAACCTTACCCATTTACCTAATCGGGAAATGGAGACCTGCATTTTAACGTAGAATCAGAACCACATGTATTTTGTGGCCACTCCCTCATCTGTGAGAAAATGACACTTGGTTAAAAATCATAGTGAAAAAGTTGTGGTCTGAACTGGATTTGATCGCGCGCTCTCTGATCACGAAGCGCACCCATTGCCACTAGATCATTTTTGTTTTATATAAAAAAGGAAGAAGAATATGACCATTAGACCTTACACGCGTAGTGGAAACGCTAGCTCTGTCAGCTCTTGCGATGATGCTCAACGTCGTTGATTAGTGTTTTGTTTACATATTTCCCCTCAGTGCTAATGAGAAGCCTGGGAAAAATGGCAGCCGACATACTAGGCAAATTTTGGACCAGTGTGCCTTCTTCATTCTCTCTTTCCCTTATCGGGAGTCCACCTACCTCAATATGCTTCTTTCTGCCGTCCCTTCACTCTGTAGTAGCAGACACGTGCTAGGCAGTTAAAGCAGCGTTGATGAATCCACTACCTAATACCTACCACACAGAGGCCACGTAACTCGAGTTGAAAGACAGTGAATGAAAGTTCACATTTAAAAAATTAGGCAATTGGAGGATCCAGTCTACCAGCAAAAACTTTTGAAATTAGATTGAATCTATTTTTTATTCGCATGGAAACACATGACATGCCTATCAAGTCCGTAATTAATATGGTAATGCTCTGTCATTCAAAGTTCACTGTCTGTACAACATAGTTTCACTCTAAAAACAGCCAGAATTTATGCAAGTCCGACCCAACTAATTTTCACGTTCTACCAGGTACCGACCCACAACTATTCGCGAGTTAAACATTCGATCGTTTCAGTGGTCTTCTTCGAAAGAAGTTTTCGCCAAAGTATTTCGTACAGAGCATGAAACATGCCACGCGGAATTGTTACTACGACCAGAAAGTTCACACGCTCATAACTCTCAAACTATTTAATTTAGAAACACCAAACTTCCATTATAATGTTCGTAACTCCAGTCGCTTCAGTCACGAAGTATTCCAACCGCAATTAACTCACTATTTCTTCATTTTTCACAGTATTTTTACGGAGTTATCTAACATGGTGTTATCCGTTGGCCGGTTAGCAAGCGAATATATCGAACTATTCTATTCACTGCCCATTCCACTATATTCGTGAGGGAACAGCTTAGTTCTGATTGGATGTTGATCTAAACGACCAATCAGAATGTTCCATCCAGATCATTTTCACGACAAAACTTGCTTTATCCAATCAATAATCTGATAGTAATTAACGTCATTAAAACTTGAGTTTCTAGTCTATTGTTTGATCAAAGTAAGTGAAGTACGGATTATTCTCCAAATTGATAAATAAAATTATTCCGTCTCTAACTTTCATTCTGGCTACTTTCATACAAAAGCAAGCACTTACGTCACCTGAATCATGGTTGCACCATAACTTTCCCGCGGTCTATTTGTATACGTTTTATGAAATATGATATATTAAGTTTTAACGTATGTCTTACATATACTCTCTCAATCATTCTCACACACTCAACAACAAAAATAATGAAATAATAATTTTGACTGATTTTTGTATTACATAATGCACAGTGACTAAAATGTTAAAAAAGAATATTCTAATTAATTGATTTTTATGCACTGGTAAATTTATAATGGCTTCAAATGATAATGCAAGTCAATCTGTATTTGTTCCTAGCATGTTATTTTTTTTTTAAAAAAAAAGAAGCATTGGTTTTAGGATTTTTAGATAATTTTCTGTATCTCTGGCACTATAATAAATAAAAATCTGTAATTTGGCAGCATCATTCCAATAATAACAAAAGGCTGTGTACCAAAATTGAACAAAATCGGATAATAACTACTATGAATTATTTAGATTCGTAGAGGGTATGAATCTTTTTATTGACTGACTGTTACGCTATGCAGTTTTCATGGCAGGCTGCGTCAGCTGCGCTGTGAATAAAGCGACGAAAAAAACACAGCCATCCTGCAGTCACCGTACCAAACAGCTGCATACCTTACTGCAACGAATGTCATTTTGCAATAACTTACACCGTTACACACCCCCTACGCACCTAAAATTACTTTTAAGTGCATTTAAGGTTCTTTAACTGAATCGACAAATTTATCTATGTGATTTTTAACGAAAATTGTCCCTATTTACATTTTCTTCAAATGAACGGAATATCAAAAATACATTACATTTTTTGCAGTGTAACATCATATTTCAAAGGCTTAGACTTCATAGCGAATAACAAAACTGATTTACAAAATTTCTCCATTTCCTCAGAAATAATATTTTTTGTCCAAATTCCACATTTTAACGTTTTCCAAAAAGGAGCAGTACTTATGAAACTATTTACATTAGTTAATATATAAGTTTTCTTCGAAATTAAATTTTTACTTTAAACAATTACTTTCTATATCGTTTTGACATGAAATAAACCATTTACTGCTCTTTGCATTCGCTATGTTAGCGTTCATGAAATCTAATATATATTATTATACAAAAGATTTGCCCTTCCCAGCGTTATTTCATAAAATTTTCTAGCAGGAATACCCTGGCTTTCATCATTGCTGTGGATTAAATGTTTTAACATATTAAAAAAGTAAGTCATCAGTCCTACACCTGGTTTCCTATAGTCTTGTATCAGGTTTCTCCAAATTTCGTACCTGCATGATACAGTATGTCTAAGACACCATTCTTAAATTTGCACCCTAACTTTACACATATACAAGTGTCATAGTTCGTATTTTTTGTTCTCAAATCTAAAGGAAAAACTTTGCGAGGAATCTTCCAGAATTTTAGTGTATTCAAAATATACTGCTTATTTTCAGAAAACTTTTTTCAAGAAAACTCAGTATTCATTGAAATTCAACATCTTTTTTCAAATAGTCTTATACAGTACTAACTATTTCCAATAAAGAATGAATTAACCATTATCCAAAAATAACAACAGTATCCAAATTGGCACTATAACTTTACTCTTTTTCAAAAATTATTATATGCATTTTATAGAGGGTGAATTCTTAAGCAAGTTCCTGCTGAAAGCAATACTTATTACTATGTAAGTAAACAAAAATTTTTTTTCAAAAATTCATAAAAATTTCAGAATAAATATTTACCTTTCAGTTCCTATTAAATATCTCATGACTTTACATAAAACAAGCTATTATACTCAGAGAATGCAAAATTACAGAAAATTTTGAAAATATTTACGCCACCTTAATTGCCTTTCAAAGAAACATCAGGTACATAATCTATTTACTTGCTTCTAATAGGCGCAATCCTTATGCCTCTTACCACAAACATCTTCTAACATCATTTCTACATATCCTGAAATTGGTTTAGAAATCACATATTATGGAGTCACATTACATTATTTTTTCCAGTATACCTTATTACATCACTTTCATTGCACATTCGTTTGTGTTAGTCTTTAGTGATCGTATACCTCTTAAAATATCCATTTTCGAATGGTATTTACTTTCTATGTACATTTTATATACCTTATTTAATACAATAGGGAGGAAGGAAAGGAACTAGAAAAAAGGTTCCAAATGATGAAAAGTTACATTGAAAATACGAAACAAAAAGGAAATAATATTGCCAACAACTCGGGATGCCTGGTGTTTGTCAAACACCTGATGACGCTATGAATGCGCATCCCCTCAGGCCAGGTAATTACTACTGTCCCCATCATGCACATATTCACGGAGTCTTCTTCCTCCCTAACTGTGGCAGCTTTAATTAGTCTGTCTACCACTGACATATTAAAACACTTCTCCAAGCCTTCTCCTTCTGTAATAATAATATCAGAGTCTGCTACCCTTCCTACCGTGTTGTCAGAATGATCAAAATAATCCCTTACTTTCTCCACTTCTGTTTCTTTTTCATCACTATCAGAAACTACTCCTTCTACTCTTTGCAAAACTTCCCATGCCCTTCTATATTCTTCCTCAGTTACAAAAATGTTCAAATATGTGTGAAATCCTATGGGACTTAACTGCTACGGTCATCAGTCCCTAAGCTTACACACTACTTAACCTAAATTATCCTAAGGACAAACACAGACACCCATGCCCGAGGGAGGACTCGAACCTCCGCCGGGATCAGCCGCACAGTCCATGACTGCAGCGCCTGAGACCGCTCGGCTAATCCCGTGCGGCTCTTCCTCAGTTACCTCTAATACTGTTTCCCCTATTATAGTGCTTACTCTACAGTTCACTGTCAGCTCCTCATCTGCATTGCAGTGCTGCCTCACACAACATCCTGTTCTGAATAGTTATTTTCTAGTAGCTGTTCCTCATTAACCTGGTTCCTGGAATCCCTTTTATGACCTTTTATTTCGCAAAAATCTACTATACTTCCTTGAAAACACAATTTTTAAGAGTGTCCATCTCCTCTGCAACATTTGTTTCTACGATACCACCCTGAAGATGTTCCGCTGGTGGCTGCCTTACACAAGGTTTTACTAGCGGATTTAGCCTATGCTGCCGCAGCCTGCAAACTTTAGCATCATTGCAGTTTGCCATTAATTTTCCCCCCTCTCTTACTTGGTCATTGTCACTGATATTCCTTTCTGCTGGCGGTCTGCGCCACTCCGCCCAGTCAGTGGATTGCTGCTATCTATATTCAAGGTTTCGGTCTCTGTCATTATATCTACTTCCAATAGGACCCCCTCTCCCTCGGTACCTGCCTATGCAATTACTGGATCTTTGCACTCCTATTGTACTTACATGTCCCTCGGTTCTGTTTTCATTTGTCTTAACGGGAGGCCTATAATCCCTCTCGGCACTCTCTTCCTCCTTTAAAAGATTTTCTACCCTCTCAAGATAATAATAAATTTATCAATATCATCTTTAGATGCCGATATTATTTTATTACGCCAGTATGAAGGCAACTTATTCCCTATTCCCATAATGAACTGTTCTATCTCCACTTTAGAGCTCAAATATGACAAAGTTGCGACCCATTTTTGCACAAACCTCTTAATAGAATCTTTCCTCGGATCATATTTTTCACTTGATCAAAATTTGTTTAAAACTTCCATCTGCTTCCGTTTGACCCAATATTCTCAAAAAAATGCCTGTTTAAAATCCTTCATCTTGTCATACTTATCTACTACCCAGTTTCCCCACACTCTAACTTTTCACATCAAATTTTATGTAATGAAACCAATTTTTTGACTATCATTCCATGATTTGGGCAAGACGTCCTTAAAACCACCCCAAAATTCTTTATGATGTACAGTTTTACCTGGATCGAATTGATGTGTCACATATGCAGTTTCTGAGGATTCTACCACACCATTAGATATTACATAGCCGCTACTGTTAGTAACACATTGTTTTACTCTTTTTAGTCTACCATCATGGTTACGCAGTTGTTCATCTACAGCTGTACTAAACAGATTTATGTTAGTTTCCAAGTTAGTAAATTTAGCAGCCACTTCCACGCCAAATTTCTCACACACGTCCCTTCCTTCCTTGATTTGATTTTCCATACTAATGTGACTATCCTAACATTATTTTCCACATTATTTGATTGTTCCTGCATTTCATTTAATCTGCATTTACTTGTTCCCTTAACTGTTTGCTGTCATCAGCAACTTGTTTAATCTGAGAGGTCAATTCATTTTTTACTGTTACAACTGCGTTACTTTACTAATTTCACTTTTTACACTGTCCTTAAACAAAGTCGTATCGTTTTTCCATGAATCTCTTAATTTAGAAATTTTGTTTTCCATTCTGAATTCCGTATCTATTGACAAGTTAGTGGATGCTTGATTAACTTCAGAATGCAAGCCATTCACGTTAGTGTTCATATCAGAACCCAATCCATTAACTTCAGTATGCACTCCATTCATTTTAGTGTTTATATCCCCCATATGTTTCAAAATATTTGCTGACATTTCTGTAACACTCTACTTCTGCTCGCAAGCAAGTGACAATGGTTCTTGCTTTATCTCTGTAGCAGTAATAGGTATATACTTGACATTAGTTTCCACCGTGTTCTGTTCATTCTCTGTCCCGTATTTAGCATACATTGGATCTGGCTATCCACTTGCACGTGATGCATCAAAAGTTGATTCACCAGCCACTGCCTCATCTGCATATATTACCTTCCCAAAATTTAACCCCACATTCTCGTCTACTATAGCATGGTTATTATTTTCGCCATATTCACAAGTGACTTCACATACACACACACACACACACACACATACACCAAATGAGGTAAACTACAACTTAGCTTTACTCGATCGTCGTCAGCACAGTGAGATGTTACAGCGGGTCCGTTCGCCGAGCTCTGGACCCACATATGTGGTTTCTGGGTGCACACTCCGTCCACTGCTGCCAACTGCTGCAGACTCCCGGCTGCTGTTGCTCGTTGTCGTGTGATGTTCAGCTGTTGTCGACATTGTCAGCCGCTTTCTCCGCCGATTGTTCTAGCCGATAAATCTTCCACTTCGCTATTGCTGTCCTTTCTGAATCATCTTTCCCTAGATCACAATGGCTCCTCTGTCTTTCTATTAAAGTTCATTTATGCACGTGTGGGTCTTTCTTTCATCGGGTTAGCTGCACTGCTGCTTTTAAAGTTCGCATTGACTTAAAATTCACATTTTCCAGACACTAAATGCACCAATTGCGGCAGGACGCGGTCGGTCGTCTGCTTTCTCTCTTTCCCTTATCGAAAGTTCACCTTCCTCAATATACTTCTTTCCGACGCCCTTTCACTGTGTAGTAGGAGATATGCGCTAGACAATATAAAGCAGCTTTGACCACGTAACTCGAGTTAAAAGTCAGTTTCGGGAAGTTCATATTTAAAAAATCGGGCATTCGGAGAATTCAGTCTAGTAGCAGAAACCATTTACAATCAGATTGAATCTACTTTTTATTCGTATGGAAACACATGAAATGGCTATCAAGTCCGTAATTAATATGGTAATGCTCTATCATTCAAAGTTCACTGTCTGTACAACATAGTTTCACTCGAAAAGCAGCCAGAATTTATGCAAGTCCGACCCGACTAATTTTCCCATGGACTATTTGTACACGTTTTATGAAATATGACATATTAAGTTTTAACGTATGTCTCACATACACTCTCTCAATCATTCTCACACACTCACACAACAAAAATAATCAAATAACAATTTTGACTGATTTTTGTATTACGTAATGCACAGTGACTAAAGTATTAAAAAAGAATATTCTAATTAATTGATTTTTATGCACTGGTAAATTTGTAATGGCTTCAAATGATAATGCAAGTCAATCTGTATTTGTTCCTAACATTTTTTTTTAAAAAAACAAACATTGGTTTTAGGATTTTTAGATATTTCCTTTATCTCTGGCACTATAATAAATAAAAATCTGAAATTTGGCAACATCATTCCAATAATAACAAAAGGCTGTGTACCAAAATTGAACAGAATCGGATAATAACTAATATGGATTATTTAGATTCGTAGAGGGTATGGATCTTCGTATTGACTGACTGTTACGCTATGCAGTTCTCACGGCATGCAGCGACAGCGCTGTGAGTAAAGTGACGAAAAAAACATAGCCATCCTGCAGCCACTGTACCTAACGGCTGCATGCCTTACTGCAACGCATGTCATCTCGTAATAACGTGCTACGTTACAAGTGCTAAGGACAGATGGAGATGCAATTCCGTGTAAAGTGCACCGTCTCCAAGCATGTCACGCTTCCAAACAAATTGCGACACTTAAATTCTTCCTTCCCTGCGTTATTTTGCATACTCCGTCAAGAGCAGTGGGCTCCTCACCGAATATAAAAGTTTCGCTCTCACAAGATAGAACTGTATGCTGTATTCCGAATATTAGCTCCAAAAACTAAAAACTAATAACACAGCCGTCATGGGCGATGTTCGCTGATTCGTGTTCTCTTCCGTTCCTTCTAGTATAAACGATTCCACCCATATAGAAGAAAATGCTAGTGAACTTTCTGCAAATGCTCATTCGCACGTGTTCGCTTCCATTTGCTCCACTGTAAACCAGGCTTTAGTTGCTTAAAATTGGTGCCTGTGAGCTTCGGATAATTCCGCTACGCGGCGCTGCGTGAGTGATTCGCCGAGTCGCGCCCTAGCTGCACGAACCGCTTTTATAAGCTGTTCTTCGCGCTGCAAAAATGTGTATCTTCAACACTTTTTACAAAGTACTTGCAGTGCCGCATAGCAGCTAATATGTTGTCAGTGCATTTCTTTCGTTTCCTTCTTCCCGTGTAAAAAATTTCTGTGTAGGTCTCGACATGTCTTATTGGACCATTCCCTTGTGAGTATTCGTGCCGGCAGCCACAGCATTGTCCTGTGGGCGCGGAAGGGTTACCTGACATGACCTGGCAGGCTGACGCCAGATAAAAGCAGTGCATTGTGATTTAATTTCTCTGGTAAAAGGAAATTTTCGGCAAATTTCCTAACAAACAGGTTGAGTGGACCGGCTGTGGCTATTTTGGCAGTGCAGCTTTATTATAATTAGTGATTGTACGCATCTGACTTAAGAAAACTGCCTCTATAACAGCTCGCAGTTCTACAGTCTCAGCACTAATTACAACCCACTCAATCCCGCGTCCGGCCATCCTGATTTAGGTTTTCCGTGATTTCCCTAAATCGCTCCAGGCAAATGCTGGGATGGTTCCTTTGAAAGGGCACGGTCGACTTCCTTCCCCGTCCTTCCCTAATCCGATGAGACCGATGACCTCGCTGTTTGGTCTCTTCCCCCAAACAATCCAGTTCAATCAAATCCATTCAGAAAAAGGCTATCAGCTTTCACCAAATAGAGTGGGATTGTTACTGGTGTCTACCAGTAAACCACGACATTTCCCTTTATTAACAAGGTAAGTATTTGTTATGATTGTTAGTTATTCCGTATGTGTAATGGTCTAAACGGATCTGAGAAAATTAATTGCGCCCTTGCAACGGAAAACGCGTGATCCGTAAGACCATACGAAAACAGAATACCATAATTCTTTCACTTTTTAATTTCTTTACTTAGCAACAACATTTACATGGGTTATGCAAATCTATTTTTCTGTGGGAGTAGATATCATTAAAAGAAGGAATGCAAATAAACATTACGTTTTATTACAAAGGAAACGTGGTCTTATACAAACACAGAAATATCTCCTTACTGAGACCTATTGTGATGCAATTTGACATGATATTTGGGGAAAGAAACAATTATCTTGGTAGCCTAGCCTCCCCACAATAGTGAAGGAAACGCTTCGGGAAAGGAATCATGGAACCCGATAACTGAGACTAAACAATTACGTTATTAATCGACAAGAGAATGAAATAATCATTGTGCAACTATCACTAATGAAGAATAAAGAGAGAAAAAGATCAGTACAAGAATAGTGAAGTGGCAAAGTTGCCCCCATCCGCAAGTCAAGAAAATATCGACAAAATACATCACACGGTTTTTCGTTTGAAAAATGTAGATTACATTACAGCGAGTGCAAGCAGTGGCTATGAGAATAATTTAATGTAAGACCAACCTCTTACCACGTGGAAGCGTGATCTAATATAAAGTAACACAGGCATATTTCAGAAACACGAAGTTGTATTAAATGTTAGTCCACACGCACATATCGAGAAAGCATAGCAAAGACGCGGAAGGAGATACACAAACTTTAAGAATAGAAATTTCTGGTCTAACGCGCACTTGAATTACTTAATGGACAATGGCCTGATTCCAGGTCCAGGATCACTTAGAAATCAGTAACTTAAACAGGAAGAATTGCAAAATAAACGGAAAATACCAATGTTCGCAACTAAATGATTTTCTTATTCATGGAGAACAAGTGTTCTTAAGAATCCAAGGTCTGCAATATTTCGCTTGTACCCACTAGGAGCAACTGACGTCGTTCGCTTGTCTCCAGAGGAGAGCTGGCTCCGTGGGGTCGAGAAACGTCTCACCCCTAAGCCGGCCAATCAGAGGGCACAGTTATTTATCACGAACTAGATAACGTTCTAGCTGGCAGCCCGAACTTAGAGGGATGACACGTAATTTGCCAAAATTCGGTCAGAGTTTCGTCGGGGATACCTCTTTAAAGTAGCAAAGGTTTGTGTAAGAAGTGAAAGTGGCGAAGTTGGTACAACCACTTGAGAAAATAAGGAAAGAGACTACTTTGGCCTCTACAGAGCACTCAAACTGCGTGCCCATGCGTTCGAGAACAACGATGACGCAGGGACAAGGAAGGCATCATGGCTACACCAGAGGGCCTACAGAAGTGAAAGTAAAAAAATAAAAAAAATAAAGTGGTGTTCCCATTCTCTCTCACAGACCAGTCTGCAATTAGCACAGAAAATTATCTAGTCATACAGGCATGTTAATGCAAATTATAGATTGATGAAAGAATACTATATTTTCGTTAGTAAATAAGAAAATTAAAATAAAAAAATATGAAAGGCTTGCAAAATGTGTGAGAATGAATGCACGTCTTTCAGTATGGTATACAGTTAAAATTTTATATAACATAGTGTGAAAAATGTAATTGACCAGCCAAAGGCATTCGTTGACACTTTAGTGGATTGCATTCTGCGGAATTTAGTAGACACCAGAAATGAGCTGTAGGACGCCGATCGTTACCCAGCAACGTGGACGCCTTATCAGTAGCAATGAAAGATGCTGTGCGTCTGCCGTAATGCTTTCGGTTCGGCCGTGTATCATCTTATACACTCCTGGAAATGGAAAAAAGAACACATTGACACCGGTGTGTCAGACCCACCATACTTGCTCCGGACACTGCGAGAGGGCTGTACAAGCAATGATCACACGCACGGCACAGCGGACACACCAGGAACCGCGGTGTTGGCCGTCGAATGGCGCTAGCTGCGCAGCATTTGTGCACCGCCGCCGTCAGTGTCAGCCAGTTTGCCGTGGCATACGGAGCTCCATCGCAGTCTTTAACACTGGTAGCATGCCGCGACAGCGTGGACGTGAACCGTATGTGCACTTGACGGACTTTGAGCGAGGGCGTATAGTGGGCATGCGGGAGGCCGGGTGGACGTACCACCGAATTGCTCAACACGTGGGGCGTGATGTCTCCACAGTACATCGATGTTGTCGCCAGTGGTCGGCGGAAGGTGCACGTGCCCGTCGACCTGGGACCGGACCGCAGCGACGCATGGATGCACGCCAAGACCGTAGGATCCTACGCAGTGCCGTAGGGGACCGCACCGCCACTTCCCAGCAAATTAGGGACACTGTTGCTCCTGGGGTATCGGCGAGGACCATTCGCAACCGTCTCCATGAAGCTGGGCTACGGTCCCGCACACCGTTAGGCCGTCTTCCGCTTACGCCCCAACATCGTGCAGCCCGCCTCCAGTGGTGTCGCGACAGGCGTGAATAGAGGGACGAATGGAGACGTGTCGTCTTCAGCGATGAGAGTCGCTTCTGCCTTGGTGCCAATGATGGTCGTATGCGTGTTTGGCGCCGTGCAGGTGAGCGCCACAATCAGGACTGCATACGACCGAGGCACACAGGGCCAACACCCGGCATCATGGTGTGGGGAGCGATCTCCTACACTGGCCGTACACCACTGGTGATCGTCGAGGGGACACTGAATAGTGCACGGTACATCCAAACCGTCATCGAACCCATCGTTCTACAATTCCTAGACCGGCAAGGGAACTTGCTGTTCCAACAGGACAATGCACGTCCGCATGTATCCCGTGCCACCCAACGTGCTCTAGAAGGTGTAAGTCAACTACCCTGGCCAGCAAGATCTCCGGATCTGTCCCCCATTGAGCATGTTTGGGACTGGATGAAGCGTCGTCTCACGCGGTCTGCACGTCCAGCACGATCGCTGGTCCAACTGAGGCGCCAGGTGGAAATGGCATGGCAAGCCGTTCCACAGGACTACATCCAGCATCTCTACGATCGTCTCCATGGGAGAATAGCAGCCTGCATTGCTGCGAAAGGTGGATATACACTGTACTAGTGCCGACATTGTGCATGCTCTGTTGCCTGTGTCTATGTGCCTGTGGTTCTGTCAGTGTGATCATGTGATGTATCTGACCCCAGGAATGTGTCAATAAAGTTTCCCCATCCTGGGACAATGAATTCACGGTGTTCTTATTTCAATTTCCAGGAGTGTATTTTCGTTGATGCAAGTCATCCTTAAGCGCCGACCGTCAATATTGCACTGAGTGCCATGCATTGCAGGAAATCATAGTCCAGCCTCACTGCAACCACACATACGGAATGCTGTGTAGTCATTGTTATGAATTTAATTACAAATCACAGTTTAAATATTTTTTGCATTGCCGCTAAAATATATAGGAACTGACTCACTAAAAAAGAATTTTTCATGAATATATTGTGGTATCCACAAAACATCACAGAATCCAGTCCACTTACGTGTCAACGAATGCCTTTGTTGCTCAAGTACATTTTCCCACGTTATATTATATAAAGTTTAAACTGTGTAACATATACATTTTTATTTTATATATATTTTAACTATAATGCAGGAAACGTTTACGAACAGTTATTTGTATTTAAAATCAGGACAAAGATTACACTGGTTTCTGTATGTATTATTATGGTAGCTGTGTTACTGGCGATGCTGGACGATGGTTACATGGATTTTCTGCAGCAAATGGCACTGCATAAAATCTTGGCTGTCGACACTGGAGAATGACTTAGAACCATCGCAAATATAAAGATCATACACGGCCAGACTGAAAGCAGTGTGGGTGCAATGCAGCTTCTTTGATCGCTGTCGGTAAGGCGTCCACGTCGCTAGGTAACCAGTGGCGCCCTACAGCCTATCTTTGGTGTACACAAAATCCCACAGAGGCCGTCTAGTAACATAATGCCATTGGATGCTCAGTTATACTTTTTAACATAATATTAAGTAAAATTTTAACTGCATGACATATGAAGTGTTACTTACAATTAACTAACGAAAATACCCATTCTATTAAGGTTTATATTCATGCAGTATGACATGTATCGCATACGTTGTACCTCATTAGTTAAAGATAACGTACGGTGTTAGGCAATGGGCGGGGCTTCCACTATTTAACTTCATGACACTGCCACATACTCAGCAGTCGACATCAGTGTCAGAATCTCATCCATACAAGTGTCTCCACATGTCATCACTGGACATAACATCTCATAATTTATGTTTCACATCATGTTAACTACATTAAATTTTTCGCTCTGTTATGCTATACTCTAAATTTCAGAGTGTGGTCCCATCGGGTCAAAACTGATCACTACTCATGAATAAAAGTGTACTTCCATGCAATCACCACTGTTCTCTACAATATTTTATTACTACTTTATTGTGATCGCTGCTGTTTTCAACATGTTTACAAAGGAAAGGTTAACTTCAAACACAGTTTATGGAGAACTCTGGATACTACTGATCTATACCAGATAGCAGCATTTACTATGCATACCAATGGAATATGGTTGCATGTTGGAGTACTTGTAGAAAACAGTGAGGGAAAGGACGCTTACACCAGTAGAGGATATACAATTTATCAGTTTGTAAACCTACATTAACATTTGGACCTGCTAATAAGTATGCTTATATTGTATGAACATGTGGTGACCACAACATTTTGCATCTTGCAACATGGAACCCAACTGTAGATTTTGAAACTGATCGAATAATTATATTTAGCAGAAATACATTTACTAGAGTGGTAAAATCAAAATTCTATTATCAAATTCCGCAGAAATATGAGTGATATTACGCCAAAGAGGATGATAATGTCTTAACAGTATTTATATGCAGAAATAAAACTCTCAGCTAGAGCAGTTACAAGAAGGGACGGAACTAATTGTTAAAGGACTACAAGAGAGTGTTTGATAGGAAAAATTATGTATTTATTAGAATTAATGAACCTAACTTCTTTTTTCTTTTTTGCTAAATTACTGGCTGGAGAAAGAATTAGATGGGTCTGATGTAGATGTAAATTAAAAAGTAAAAATTTAACTAGATGTTACCAGGACCACATCAATAAAAACTTACAGGAAGAATTTCTTTTCTGTGTAAATGTGTATCCATAAATTAAAAAAGATTTTGTCCCAGAATATTTGCTTTCTTATTCGTCAACCTGCCAAAGATCCTAACAAAAGTTCCTATTTAACATAACCTACATGTGTCTTTCAATGCTGAACTTCAAAAGTAGTTGAAAGTGGGTAGTTGGGTGAAGTTGATGAGTAGACAGAACTAGGAAGCTGAAAACATGGCATGCTCTTTTTCTTACCTACATGAGGTACTGCGTTACTAATAGCGTCTAAAAATTTCAAGTGATGAAAATTCATTTACTGAAACACCAGTGCGCCCAAAATTTAAAATAATATTAATCTACGAGTATATTAGTCAGCGAATAACGTCAATTAGTTTTTTTTGTCTAGAAAATGATACATTATCCCCTTCCTGCCCTTAAGTGGTGTATTGTGAGCTGAAGCGTTACTGAAGAACATATAAAAACATCAGGTGATAATAGCTCATTTATTGCACCTAACGTCCTTTCAATATTATTATTGACAATAACAGAAGCTGCCCTCACATCAGAGACAAGACTTCATAAATACTGTGCATGTTTTACTTGCAATATAGTAACTTAATAGCTCAAAACTGTAGTATGTAGTAGTCAGAAAACTTTTTAATGTTTTGCTTACAAATACTTTTGAAATATAACAAAACAAAAATAAGTTACTGATTTAGCTGCGGAAATGGCTATAGCTTCAAACCTTTTTTCTCTAAAAATGTGGAAATACGGGAACAAGCTACCATTTGTTTACGACACCTGCTAAGTTTGCATATATATGTTTAGATACACAGTACTGACAATAGTTGTATCGGAAAATCTAGTAAAGAAGCAGGCTCCAATTGCTGCATACATTACAACCTGATCATCAGACTCCATATGTGATTCCTTTACAGAGTGTTTAACACATGACACAAGGGTTGTGTCTGCCACTGTGTGGATTTCAGTACCTGGAAGGCAGGATCTGATAGCGGTATATACTGTGATCTCATCGTCGAACTCTGGCTAGTGACATATTTGTTTATTCAATTAGTTAGTAGGGAGCTTGACAAGAAGTTTGAGAAAATGGTTGCACCATGTAGTGCCTTAGACTAGGTATTAAATAATGTTCATAAAGCGATTGTTTAGTACGTAATCTGATCCAGGCAGAATACAGTTTCCACTACAAAGCAGTATAAATTGGCACTATTGGCGAAACAACATAAATGCTTTATACTCCATGATAATGTGAGTACTATGGCATGGGGACAACAGCCGGCATGAACCTTGAAACGTAGACGACAGCTAGTCATACGTTTATGCAGCGTAAATTCACTGGACACATAGAACGAAGTAGGAGAAAGCAAATGGTGGCGAAGAGGTTCAGAGACCGAAGTACAAGAACAAAGATGGCTTAACAGGAGTCATAGATCGACTTAGGAAGTCAAAGTGGCTGCTTTGTGGTTCATAGAATGAACTGCCGTTGAAAAGCTTTTGTTCTAAGCATGGTATGGCACTTAGTTTATAAGCTGTGACCCAGAATCACTATAGCTTTACTACTAGCGTGCATCAGTGTTACTGCTTGCATCGTGTATCAGACCATCAGCACAAGACAGGAGATATTATTACACGTTCTGTGTTATCTTTATTCACTCTGTCCACGAACAGAATTGTACAGAGTGATCGTGATATTGATACGAACGACCCTGTTCTGCAGTGATCGCCGGCGTACAGAGTATTTTTCCAGATATCGATGCAGACTTCGAGATCAACGGAGCATTAATCTCTGTGATGCTACCTACTGCCATTCACTTCTGACACTGTGCTACCTTTCGTATAGTGGCGTTCTACTGTGCCACTTATTTCAGGGCAGTTATCGGTCGCTCCGAACAAATTTCATTTGTGCCTTTCTCTTTCTCCTTTTCTGAAAATTTTGTTAGCATCTCCTGCAGACGAAGGAGAATTCTACAGAAATTAAAACCGATGAGAAGTGAAGTAACTGTTTCCAATAATATTCTTAAAGGGAGATTCGTAGAGTTCGGTTCTGAATACAGAGTGGTGAGAATGTAGTAGCGGTGTGGTACACAGCTTGCGGCGCAAGCAGAGTTTCGAAGTATGGCGGCATAATTTCCATTAAATCGCAGTAATAGTGAGACGAAAGTGGGGAGTGGAAACTGCGAAAATTCACACTACCGTGCATAATTAGCGGCATGGAAAAATGGAGAAGAGGCGAAGGCTGGTCCCGGCGCAGCTCGGGCTCGGCGAGATGCGTTTGCATAGAATTATTATTAATCCGACGCGGCCCTGGGGAGTTGTGCGTTCCCTCCTTTCTTGCCCTTCCTGCGGAATACTTCCGCAGCAATAACCGAACCTGCTCCTCCTGTATTACGCCCAGAAAGTAAAAATGAAAAGTTTTGTGTTTACGCATAACGCGTTGCGAAAAAAGTTGCCTCGTATATAATCTCACTTCATTTTAAATTTAGTTTTCAGATATGTCTATTTCATTTGCTGTATTTAGGAATATATTTTGTCTTTCTTAATTGCTCTCTATATCCAATATACACGAATGAGCCAAAACATTATGATCACCTGCTTAACAGCTTGTTTGTCCGTCTTTGGAACGAAATACATCACTTATTCTACGTAACAGGGATCCGAAAGTTTGTTGTCAGGTTTGTGGAGCTATGTGATGTCTACGCTCAGGTCATGTAATTCGCGTAAATAGCGCGCCGTTGATCTGCATAAGCGGTAATGCACCCGCGAGAGACCCAAATGGATTCATTACGATTTACATCAGGCAAATTTAGTCGCCGAGACATCAAGGTGAGTTCACTATAATGCTCCTCAAACCACTGTAGCACGGTTATGACTCCGAAACACGGACAATTATAGTGCTGAAAGATGACATCGCCGTCGGGGATGACATCAAGCATGAAGGGATGCAGGTGGTTCGCAACTGCCAGCGTGTCTTCGACTAGGTGGTGACCTGGTAAAGGTAGCTACTCAACCTGGTGGCACTAATGTGCACCGCGTCCCACAGTTTCAACGTCATGATCAGCCTCATATTAATGCTGCTGTTAGACGTGTTAACATGTGGTGGAGAAGGTGCTGATGGCGGAGAGCATTGCTCACATTGCAATGGTGCCAGTTGAGTCTACCAATAGATCGGGTTTCACTAGACATGACCTGAACCTCAATAGATATGGGAAGGGGGGCTGGCAAAGCTTATAGGTGACAGTGTAGTGGGCGGTCGTGTGGTCACTCATGGGAAAATTCCAGTAGTAGTTGGTGTTAGAGTTGCACCTTTTTTAGACTGGAGTCAGATGATAGGTATCCCAGCGTAAAAGAAGTCCCTCTAACAAGGGAACCATCTTCAGGTATTCATGTAGTGAAGGAATTAGCATATTTCATCAAAATATAAGAGTTATTACAAATAAAGTTAGTGAACTGCTTATAGATGTTGACGCTTACGTTATTGGTTTTTCGGAGTACCACTTAAATGATTTGACAATTCAGAGGCTTGCTTCAGCAGAATGCAGATTAGCTGGCACTTTTTCAATGAGTTCTTTGCGGAATGGGGAAGTGACCATGTAGGTAAAAAACAGTATTCCATTTGAATCCGTAGACGTATCACGGCGGTGCAATGAACAGATATTTGAATGTTGTGCAGGGGCAGTTGAATATAGTGAAACTAAACTTCTGATTGTTGTTTTTTATAGATTCCATAACTCTGAATTCAGAGCATTTCTGCTCAAGCTAGAGATGGTTCTTGGTTCACTTTATAGGAGGTACCAAAATTTAGTTATATTTGGTGACTTCCATATTAATTTTGTATGTGATTGCGCAAGAAAAAGGATGTTGGAAGATCATCTAAATTCATATGATCTCAAGCAGACTGTATTTTTTCCAACCAGGGTGCAGAGGAACAGTAGGACAGCAACTGCGAATATTTTTATTCGTTCTTCATTACTAGACGGGGCTTTCGGTTAGTGAAAGGGTGAATGGTCCTTCAGACCATGATGGACAATTTTTAACACAGAATGGTTTTTGTACTCAAAAAATGTCATATATAATTACAAACTACATGGGAATGCTAATCCAAGGGCAACAGGGAGTTTTTGAACCTAGTTAATGAAAAAGAGTGGCAGGATGTTTATAATGCCGATAACATAGATGACAAGCTATAATGCTTTCCTTAACACATTTCTCATGCTCTTTGTGGGTTGCTTTCCATTAGTACGTTCTAAACGGGGTAGTGTCAGTAAAAGGCAGCCTGGGTCCTGACTAGTGGGGTAAGGATATCATGTAGAACAAAGTGGGAATTGTATCGAATTGTTAAACGTAGTCACAATCGAGCTACACCAGTCCATTACAAACAGTATAGTAAGGTGCTTAAAACTGTTATTAGGAAGGCGAAGAGTATGTGGTATGCAAATAGAATGTCTACTTCATAGGATAAAATTAAAACCTTATTGTCAGTCGTGAAGGAAGTGTCTATCAGCAGCACAAGGTTGATAATATAAAATCAGTTCATGTTAAAAATATTTCTGTTACTGGGAAGTCAGATATATGTACAGTATTTAACAATAACCTTCCGAGCATCGCTGGTGAATTGGATAAAAACTAAGGTGCTAAAGGGAATCATATAACTATCTTGGGAAAGGTTTCGATCGCTACGCATCTTTTTTTTATTTAACTAAGTCGTTTGATTGTGTTGATCGCAAAATATTCTTACAGAAGTTTGATGTTTATGGAATACGGGGAGTGGCTCGCAATTGGTTCGCCTCTTTCTTTAACAACAGGCAGTAGAAGGTCATTATCCATAGTGTTGAGAATGGATATGATGTGGGTTCTGAGTTGGACACGGGCAAAATGGGGGGTGCCCCAGATATCAGTGCTGGGCCACTCCTGCTCCTTATTTCCTCCTAGTATTACAGGTAATTCTAAAATATTTCTGTCTGCTGATGACGCTAGCTTGGAAGTGCAGCGTTGGCATTTTTCAAATAGTGCAGTTCATGACTTATGTTCATGGTTTGTAGATTATAAACTAACGCTAAATCACAGTGAGACTTATTTTTTATAGTTTCTAACACACAATTCAACAAAACGCAACGTTCCAATTTCACCGGACAGTTCAAATTTCTAGGTGTTCGGAGAGATAGTAAACTCTCGTGGAAAACCCACCTTCAGGATCTTGTTGAAATACTTAATGTTGCCATTTTCACTATTCGAATGGCATTTGAAGTATATGATAGTTCGATACGAAGAGTAGTCTACTTTGCTTTTTTTATTCGCGTATGACGTAAGGCATTGTATTTTGGGGTAACTCTTCCCGTTCTCAAAGGAAACGAGCGGTTCGGGCAATAAGTGGTGTAGGTTCTAGAGTCTCTTGTCGACCCCTGTTCATTAGTCTGGGTATTCTGACATTGGATGCTCAGTGTATATATTCTTCACTGTCGTTTCTTGTTAACACTATCCATTTTCTATAAGCTGCCACAAGAATTCAAAAATCTTAGCAATAATCGAAATTGGAGAGTTTCTTCATGGGTCACTCCCTCTATTCTGCCGAGGAGTTCTTTGAAAAATTAAGCTTATTCCTATGTTATATTGTTGAGTGCGTTCACATAAACTTATGGGTAGTCTTTTTTGGGTTCATAAACATTTTATTTAATCTGTTATTAATTTTATGTTGTAATTCCATGTACTGACACGTTCCATTAGCTTAGAGATTTGTTTATTAGCTTGGTCCTACGGAACTAGATGTGTAAAATAAAAATAAATAAAACTACCACAAGTCCCCTGCAACCGCTGGAGAATGTCTCCCATAGCATGATACCGCTCCCAACAGCCTGTGTCTGTGGCGCACTGCACGTTTCGAGCCGCCGTTCACATCGATGACGGCTTTTGTGGAGAAGACCATCGACTTAGTATAACAAAAATGTGATTCACCCGAAGAGCTGATATGTTCGCATTGATCGACGGCCGAACCCTGATGGCCCCGAGCCCGCTACAATCATAACTGACGATGTCGCTGGGTCAACATTTGAACATGTAGGCGTGGTCTACTGCGGAACTCCATGTTCAACAGTGTACGTTAAACGGCGTGCTAAGCATTTGTGCGTGCACCAGCACTGTGGTCTTTCGGCGGCCATGTCACAGATCACCATCTATCCTACTTCACGGAGCAGAATGGCCTCCGAACCCCACATTCTGTAAAGAGTCGTGTTCGTCCAACCATCTGGCGTCTATTGGAGGTTTCAGTGTCCTTATACCTCTTTCTGTAGATGCTCACGGCAGTTGTACTCGAACAATCAACCAGCTTAGCCGTCCACGAGATACTCGTTCAGAGGCTCTGCGTAATAATAACTTGCCCAATGTCAAAGTCGCTTATCTCAATGGATTTCCCCATTTGCATCGTATCTTCTCTAGGGGGATCTCCCATCCGTGTATGCTCCCCTTACATACTTTTGTTACGACGTCACGTTCCCGCAGCGCCACAAGGTGGCATCCAGCGTCGCGGTGGGCAGTTGTCATAATGTTTTGAGTCATCAATGTAATCAGACAAGTGAACCATTCAGATATAAACCATCGAAATACAGAGGCCTTTGTTTGTCCTTACTAGTTTTTCAAAAATACAGGATTTTGTTAAACACTGGATGTGTCAATAAAGAACCAAATCCTGCGCAACAGTGATCTTAGTTAGCTGGTAGTTAGTAAACTAATTTTTACAAAATTACAGAATTTTATTAAACGGTAGATGTGTGAATAAAGAAAAGAGGAACCATTAATAATTATTGCTCGTTGCTCGCACGAACCAAATCCTGTGCAATAGTGACCTTAGTTAATCTTCGTATTTACTCGTGTTCAGAATATCTGTGACCGTCTGGGGATTATTGTGTCTCGCCTCTGATGAGGGCTGCTGGATATCCTCACCATCACCATTCAGCTCAGGCTACCAGTCATTGAGTTAAGACCAGACCAGTAGTTAAGCAACGTCCTAGTTTCAAGAGAGACCATTCAGTACTCACCGGCCTGCTGTTTCATCTCTTGCCCGTGGCTTCATTCGGATGCAGTACGAAGCGCACCTCTTGAAGAAGTCATCAAATTCCCTGACCATTGAGACTCAAGGTACCGCTCAAGCAGCTGCCCAGCTGAAAATGCGAAGCGAAAATTATCCAGTTTCAGTCCTCCCACAGAGGGAAAGCCCCTGGCAGTATGAGGATTTGAAACCGAGACTTTCTTATACCAGACAGATACACGTACACCACTTAATTACGGAGGCAGACGCCACTCCACAAGTTCCGCTTAATTATCCTAGATACTTGTGATCTCTTAACAGCCAATCGTAATATAGACTGAAGAGCCAAAGAAACTGTTACACCTGCCTAATATAGTGTAGGGCCCCAGCGAGCACCCAGAAGCGCCGCAACACGACGTGGCGTGGACTCGACTAATGTCTGAAGGAATTCTGGGTGGAATTGACACCATGAATCCTGCAGGGCTGTCCATAAATCGGTAAGAGTACGAGGGGGTGGAGGTCTCTTGTGAACAGCACTGTGCAAGGCATTCCAGATATGCTCAATAATGTTCATGTCTGGGGAGTTTGGTGACCAGCGGAAGTGTTTAAGCTCAGAAGAGGGTTCCTGGAGTCACTCTGTAGTAACTCTGAACGTGCCCTGCTGGAATTGCCCATGTCCGTCGGAACGCACAATGGACGTGAATGGATGCAGGTGATCAGACAGGATGCTTTCGTATGTGTCTTCTCTTAGGGTCGTATCCAGACGGATCAGGGACCCATTTCACTCCAACTACATTCGCCCCAAATCATTACAGAGCCTTCACCACCTTCAAAAGTCCCCTGCTGACGTGCAGGGTCCATGGATTCATGAGGTTGTCTCCATATCCGTACACGTCCATCCGCTCGATACAATCTGAAACGAGACTCGTCCGACCAGGCAACATGTTTCCTGTAATCAACAGTCCAATGTCAGTTTTGACGGGCCCAGGCGAGGCGTAAAGCTTTGTGTCGTACAGCCATCAAGGATACACGAGCGGGCTTTCGGCTCCGGATCCCCATATCGATGATGTTTCGTTGAATGGTTCACACACTGACACTTGTTGGTGACCCAGCACTGAAATCTGCAGCAATTTGCGGAAGGGTTGCACTTCTGTCACGCTGAACGATTCTCTTCAGTCGTCGCTGGTCCCGTTCTTTTTCCGGCCGCAGCGATGTCGGTGATTTGACGTTTACCGGATTCCTGATATTCACGGAACGCTTGTGATATGGTCGTACTGCAAAATCTCCACTTCATCACTACCTGGGAGGTGCTGTGTACCATTGCTCGTGAGCCGACTATAACACTACGTTCAAACTCACTTAAATCTTGATAACCTGCTATTGAAGCACAGTAACTAATCTAACAACTGCGCCAGACACTTGTTGTCTTATATAGACGTTGCCGACCGCAGCACCGTATTCTGCCTGTTTACATATATCTGAATACGCGTGCCTATACCAGTTTCTTTGATGCTTCAGTGTATAATTTTCTTTGCATGACTTCTGTCATCACTGTTATTAATGCAGAAGTGATAATCCATCGCATCAGTATTTCTTCTTATTTTGATTAGTCTTCCCAGCTATCAGTGTTGAACACTGTCGAGCGAATGATAGAGTTGATCATGATTCTACTTGACAGTGTAGAGCTCTCAATTGCGATACATTGAAAGTCTTCGTTTTCCACTCCATAATGAAGTCTGCACCATTACGGGTGGCGAACCATCCACTCAGTCATTTCTCTTTCGACTCATGTTTCTATAATGAGCTAATGGTATTCCGTCATATGTTGAAGGCGGGATTCGTGAAGGGACCACGACGGTCGAGGTTGGGTCGTAGGCGTTTATCTGATCGATGAATTTGGTCGATTACCGTTTATACCGAAGAATTTATCGATCCCTTCCAGCCACTGTTCTTCAGGTATGTGCATTCTTTTCCTGACAGATTTGCTCTTTCACAGTTGCACAGGGATTACAAACATCATGCAGACTGAACGTTTGCAGTCATATATTCCGAAAAATTTTATTGACCGTGATATAGAATTTCTTAGAAACATTCCTCTGAGCGTAATGCTCAACTCAACATAGATGCCCGTGAACAGTTCGTAAAACGCGCCAATCCAGTAATACTGAGCCCCTCGACACGTAAGTTTGTGATCATATCTACTTTTTAAGTCGGAGAAAGCTCACTCACAGCAGCAATGAACCAAATATTTACGAACATGTAAGTTCCTTCCTGTCTAGTTTGCCTTTACACATCACTAACACACAACTTCTAGTACCCCCCAGTGGACGTCAGGTCCAAGGATGAGTCAGGTTAGGGTGCATCGATCCTCTATGTACTTGTCTGGATATATTTCTCCGAAAATACCACTTGGATATTCACAGAACCATTACCGAATTTTTCCTTGCACATTGACTGTGTAAAAATCTGAATCATAAGAAAGTGATTTCTTCTAATTAGTAACTGTAAACTAATGTATAGTTAATGATATTCAAAAGACATATTAAAATAGTGAGAGTTCAAGAAGATGTTTTATTTTTAACGCACCTGAGAACAAGCAAGTGTGTGTACTTGATGACGGAATTATAAGACCTGCGAGCACGAAATAATATTATAATTTAGCGTATTACATGGATTCAGCTAGGATTTGAGCTACGTTATTTGAATGTTAGTGTGCCATTTGACATATCATTACATGAGCAGCGTGATGCGGACTTCTATGACAAAAAATTCTAGAATATTCTGTTAAACGTTCAGGCAAAATTAAATTGCACTTATTTTGCCGGGACGTTCACTTACAGAGGTGAGTGTGACACTACAAACACTCCCGTAACTCATATTTGTATTTAGTTATTGATTTCCCTTCAGGATCGCACTCGGATGCCGATCATGAAGAATAAAGTAACAAGCGTAAAAATAGTTGGTTTTTTCAAACATACCACAAAATTTAAACAATATATAACAATGTAGTTGTAATATCATGTGACAACTAGCAGAGTACTCATCATTGCCCAGGTTTATACTTTATTAGTCCATTTATCCCTTCCATCTATCTGCCCATCTGCTCCTTCCCCCCTCCCCCCCCAAAAAAATCCCTCTCTGTTCCGTTATAGATCTTGAATAAGAGATCATTTGTTGTGTTTAGGACGAGAGATTTATATTCTGAGTACATTTTCGTGTGGTTCTGAGCCCTCGAGACCATGCACTTCCCTTGGAAGACTGGCACAACAGACAGTAAGAAGATCAAGATTATTTAGTATAGTGAGACAAATTATACAAGGCCTTAAACACAGAACTACCCAGTTTCAGGGCTTCTATATTCACACAGCCATTCTTTTTAATATTATTTACGTGATCGATAACTGTTCCTAAATGTGATTTCACTCTGACTAAAGCAGTCCATTGCATGTGATGAAATTTGAAGTCTCGACCTCTATCATATGCCACAAATTCTAGATATTCGACAACAAATAGTCTATTTTCTCTGGCATAAATTCAGAGTAATTTATTTTAAAGTTAATATAAGAACAGATTAGATGAAAGTAGGAGAGTATTCAAATGTTCAAATGTGTGTGAAATCTTATGGGACTTAACTACTAAGGTCATCAGTCCCTAAGATTACACACTACTTAAACTAAATTATCCTAAGGACAAACACACACACCCATGCCCGAGGGAGGACTCGAACCTCCGCCGGGATCAGCCGCACAGTCCATGACTACAGCACCTCAGACCGCTCGGCTAACCCCGCGCGGCAGGAGAGTATTAAATAACCACCACCACTTAGGACGCCATTCTTGAAACCGTTCATCTATCACCTTGCCGAAGTACCCGTGATATTACAAGCAGTTCCAGACATCTCGAAGACTGGTTTTTTAAGTGTTGCACAATGAAGAACTGCATCCATACCATTACACATTAACTAATCACCAGCGGCCAGCAGACCTCATTCGATGAGCACAATTTTATGAATGGCTTTTGCACAACGTGGAAGACAATAAACATTTCAGAAATAACATGGTATGGACTGACGAATTTAGCTTCACTCGTGGAGGTGTTTTCAACCTCCACAACAGCCATTATTGGTCACCCGTGAACATGGCTTTCAGGCACGCTTTGGCATAAACCTGTGGTTTGGAATCGTGGGAGGAGTACTTTTGGGCCCTTACCTATTGCTCGACAAGCTGAATGGGCCTCTGTATCGTACGTTTCTTCGCAATACCTTGCCTGATGCCTTAGAAAACGTTCCATTAGGTATTCGACGACATCTGTTGTTTCAGCATGATGGTGCACTGCCATACTTTGGAATGAATGTGCGTAGCTGTTTAAATGACGTATTTATATGGAAACTGATTGGCCGTGGAGGTCCAAAGTTCGGGCATCCACGTTCCGCGGAACTTAATCCTCTAGATTTATATTTGTGAGGAATTTAAAGAAACAAGTTTATGGTGTTATCCCCTTGGACGTGCACGACCTAATAGCTCGCTTGCATGCCGCTTCGGCTATAGTGGATACAGGCGTGTTGCATAGGTTCCAGCGAAGTATGACTCAGAGAGTGGCGAAGTGTTTCCAAATGCAAGGTGGTCGCTTTAAACACCTTTTCCGAAGCGAACGTTGCTCCTACGTGTACGTACCGGCTCTGTGAAGGTAATCCTGGACGTTGAACGTACAGAAAGGAATTATTGTGCATTTCATAATGCGCAACGTAGTGTAGCCTATCTGTTGTATTTTGTGTACCTCAATGGATACAGACGATGTTACTGTATCTATTATTTTCTATAGGATTTATTTGTATCATGGGCAAACAAAGTTGTTGATTACGTTGTAAGAATTTCATGTATGTCTTAAGGGTTAAACAAAGGTAACGGTAACAGAAACAAATACACAAGATACCGCATTGTGGTGGTGTAAAGTGGATACAATTTGATGGTGTAACTGAAAAAAAAGTGCTTCGCGTGAATGCGACTTGACCATCAATGAGTCTACCTGTCTATTCCTCACGACATAGTCTCATCTCACTTTCTTTTCGCCCTAAAAACTAACGAGGACGGTTGTTTGCCACCACTTCAGGCTCCGCCCACGAAAAAAAATTAAATACGCCTCTGAATGTTTTATTAAAAAAAAGAAAAGGATAAAGGAAGGGGGTCCAATACTTTTATTATATTTTGTTTCTCATTTTTTGATATGTTCTTATTTTTAATTCTTTTTTATCTTTTTTAATTTTTTTCTTCCTTTGGGGGTGTCCACAGCAGCCTGATTGCGGGCTGTCCTGGTCGTCTTCTCGGTGAGCGAGGGTGAACACCCCCCCGTAATTACCGTTGATGTCTCTCATCTGTCTATCATGTGCTATATCTCAGTTCTTCTCACATCCACTACACCCCCAATGGTCAGAAGGGCGCGTAAACAACGACCCAAAGTAATTCGTAATTTGCGGCGTAAAGCCGTGTAGTTGCTTGTTACACAATGGCAAAAATGTAACAACGTTGCAACACTCTCACTAAAAAAGTATGAAGTGCCAGACCCTTAACCCACACCGTGGCGTTGTGACGAGTAGCAGGGAAGTAAGTGACGTCGGGGTTGATCAGTTCGGTGGGCTCTACGGACTCTGGTGTCCGTCGCAGCAACAATGCCAACATGCGGTGTGTGAGGAGCCAGCAGTCGGCAGTAGTACCACAAATGAAACGGTGCAAGTCGGTGTCGACGGCGGCGTATCTGTTGCAGAGAGGGTCCTTGGCAAGATGTATCATGTGTAAGCGTTTTCAGGTGGGGAATTTTTCAGTCGTTATCACATATCACAGTGCCCTGACCGTGGTGGGAAATAAAGGTGAGTGTATGTTACTCCGCACCCGTCTCCAGCCAACCGCCGTGTGGCGGCGTTCGACAACATTAGCAGGTAGCGTCCGTTGAAAGTAGCGGTAGAAGTCCTAGGTTCTAGGATCCCGCGTGGTCGGTAGGACATCCAACAGATGACTCATGTCGACCAGATAGGTGCGAACGTGACACAGTGCTGGCGTGATATGTCCAACAGGAATCTGCGGCCGGAGGGACTGAGGCACCACCTCCTGAATCAATGTACCAAGGAGGGTGTCCTTGTCCGAAATACGTAGGCGATGCATCGTCCGCAGGAAGAGAGCGCGCGCCCTGTTGTGTAAGTTTATCATTCCAATGCTGCCTGCATATGTGGCAACGCTAGCGTCTCGTAACGTTTCTTGAACACCCTACCCTTGCTGACGAATTGACCTAAGGCCGCCTGAAACTTGGCAGCTACGATAGTGGCCATTGGGAGAACGTGTGTGCAATGATTAAGTTTCGGGACGACAAAATGTACCCGCATGATCAAGTCAAGTATTCGTAAGTTATGGAGACGAACTAGCGTGCGGATCACATTAAGTAGTCTGCGACACGTATCTGCTACTGTACTCTGCTTGTTCCCACGGAAGGTCACTCCCAAACATTTCATCAGCATTGGTAATAAGCACTGGCGTACTCTTATTCAGTCCTCTGCCCACATCCATGTAGTGTGGCTTTCGCACGTTGATACGGCTTCTAGCCACCTTGCCGTATCGCTGAAGCCAGACGATCGCCGTACTTATATCTTCTGCCGACCTCGTCAAGAAAACTACATCGTCCGCATAGGCACAACATTTAAAGTGCACATTGCGGAAGCGAATGCCCTCCAAACGCTGTCGTAGACTATGAAGTGCAGGCTCGAGGGCAACGGCGAAGAGAAAGGCTGACAGAGGACATCCTTGTCGCACTAAGCGCTCAATAGTGAACGGCGGCGAGCCGTAGGTATTGACCAGGACTGTGGAAGGGGCTCCGGGGATGACACACCTGCCGATACTGGGGACGGCCCCATCTTCTCTAAGACAGCCTTCAAGAAGTGGTGTTCAACTCGGCCAAATGCGTGATCTGGGTCAACTGCCACGAGGGCGTCTTCTAAGTGGCATGCCGACATGAGCGCTACAACATCTCTATACGAGCTTAACCTCGTATGTATATACTGCCGCTTCACAGACATGTTTGATCGGCATGAATTGCATTATTGCCAGTAGCGAGTAATTGTAATCCGAATTCACTAACGTCAACGGCCGGAAGTCTTGCGGTCTGCTCCCCCCGTTTTGTTTTGGCACAAGCATGATCACGCCCTCAAAAACTTCGTGGGTAGAGGGGGGGAAGGGGGGGGCATCCGAAAGTCCGGATCCAGCAGTTCGCAGCACATCTGCCGCCAAACTTCCCCCATCAGGCAAGAAAGGGTACAATAAAATTCAAGTGGAAGACCATCAGGTCCAGGGGATTTGTTTCTAGCACCCCGCATCAGGGTTATGTGCATTTCTTCCCACGTGACGGCCTCCAAGAACGTAGGGTCGCCTTGCGCTCTACCCGAAAGTGGCATGTCGTGCAGAACGTCCTCAATGACATTGTCACGCCATTCATCTGCTTGATAGAGAGTGCGCTAATAATCTGTGAGGGCACGGGAAGTGGCGTTGTATGTATCTGCGCGTTGCCCGTCTGCAAAAATAATTGCTGTCATGAGTCGTCTCTTACGGTGTCTCCGTTCTCTGATGATGTGATAAAGAGAAGCACGTTCCTCTGGGATGGAATCTTGCAGTCTCACACGAACGCGTGTGCCGTCCAATCTGTCAGCCGTGATCTACAGAAGCCGTGCCTGTGTCCGGTAGACGGGCATTTGGGTCTGTTGCGGCGCTAGTTCTCGCAAGAACGTGTAGTAAAACTCAGGGGTCGATCGGAGCCGAAACGTCCTGTGTCGTCCATACGCCCTGAGCGTGCGGCGAGGAGCTGGTGCAGTATGTCCACAATAGTGTTGTGGAATCATAGATATGACACCGTCTCTCACATTTGTGCCAGATAGCAGTGGCGGGTACGCGGCAAGCCTCTTCCTGGAATGTTGACGTTAACAGTCCAAAGTCCTTTACTATAGGTCGAATGGGGTCGTGGCAGAGTCACGGCGCAGATAAAGGCCTGATGGTCGGTGAATGCAGTGGGCCACAGCTCAATCGCTGCCCGAAGACCTCTGTCCAACCTGCAGGCCGATTGGCTGGTGAAGTGTGCTTATCCACGTCGGTCACCGTATCCATGAACATCCAGGCGCAATCAGGCCGTGCCTCTTGAAGGAACACGATATCAATTTCCGCCGCCAGAATCATGTTCTTTAACAACTGGGATTTGATCATGGAACTAATGCCATTGACATTGACTGTTCCTGTCCGATACACCTGGGTCATTTATAGTACGATGCCGTATCCTGCTCTCGTTTAAGCCAGTAAGCGCCACGTCTCCCGTCCAACCGTCCCTGCCACCTATACCGTATATGTTATTGATCGGCTGAGACAAGATGACCGTTCGACGATCCACCAGCCACGGGCTTCTGGTTGTCCTTCGAGTCTGATATCATTCTTTCCATCTCCAGCTCGGACGTCCAATCACCAAGCTTGAGGAGTGGTTCATTAGGCGAAGCATGACGTTCAGCTTGGCTTTGTCCCTGGGCGGACGTTGCCAGGAGCGAACCAGGAACCATTGGAGTGAGGTCCACAGCCCGGGCTCCTGATGGATTTTCCTCATCCTCCTGCAACGTGTCACCAGCTCGCGAAGCTTTTCCTGCAGGCAGCCTCCTCTTCTTTCGTCGCTTGGGAGACGTGCGTGCGGGTCCTGTGGATCACGACAAACAGTAGGCACCTCCCGCATGTCCGTGTCCGAGCTGGAATCGATCTTCTGACGCACTCCTTCCTCACACGGCTGGAGTGCAGACGTGGTCGCTGCAACTGAGCATGCCGACGGTTCCGAGGCAGGGTACGGCGTCGTGGGCGCGGAAAATGGGCCCGCGGAGATCGTTAACTGGAACGCAAAAATGTCTGCGCCCGTCACGTTGCTTCCTGCCTCAACGTATGTAATAGGCCGCGTCGTCTGCCACGACGTACGCGTCGTGTCCGCACGTGGTATCTCTGCAGGCATTGAGAGCGTACATGCTCTTCCTGCCCCCACCCTGAAAAAGTCAGTGGTTGACCGTCATAAATGACTATCGCTCGACAGCCAGCAACGGTCACGTACGATGGGATGTGCTTCTGCAGTTCGATTCGCACCTGACGCACTCCATTCAGTACAGGATACGTCTCGAACGTATGACTTAGTACTTCCTCGTAAGGCCGCAGCGCGTTCACGACAAGCGTGGCCGGAACTTCAAACGGCAGCACGAAAAATCCGATGTTCCGAACGCCGAGTCCTGCATGGTCGACAGTCACTACACTCACTTTGCCGTCCGAGTGGTGGAGACGATATCCATCGGTGGAACGGCGAATAAGCCGTTTGCACGCTGCTTCATCGACAAATTTCAGGTAAACTGTGCTGGAGACGATCGAAATATATATACCGAGAAGTTCCTGTGGATCGACGTGCATTACTTCATGTAGGAAACGCTCTACTTCGTACGCCTTAAGTCTTGCGTACTGTGCATGGAATGTTTATTTAATCGTGGCCTTTCTATAAGAAACTGCCCTCGTCGTTCGAGGTGATCTGTTTAGAATGCAATACCACTACCCACGCAAGTAAACAACACCAGGAAAAGAAGGGCAAAGTCCTATGGACACGTACATTGCATGAACTAAACCAGATTGACCAAGAACATTTTTAACATAGTTACGATTAATAGAGTAAAAACCAATTGGTAAAGGAAGCCATGGAAGATCTCAAGAACCTATACATCTCCGTAGAAGACGTGACAGACACGAAAGAATACAGAGAACAAAATCAGAAAACAGAAATTTTAGCAAATTAACAAAGAGAAGAAAACGGGATAGAAGTGAGAAAGAAGAAGCACAGTGAATATATGAGAGGTTTTTGGGAAGAGAAAAGAAAAAGACATAAAAAGACCACTAAACATGATTGTGTTTTAACGCTCTCCTTAAGGGGAAATGAAAGGTAATAATAATAATAATATATCTCAGTGTGGCATTTGCAGTGAATTTCAAATAAAAAATTAGTTCTAGCAGTTGCAAGGGTCTAATTAAAGTATATTATGATTGTAGTTATTACCAAAAAATCTGTCTTATTGTGGATCACAGATAAAGGAGATTAAAGAGAGATTAAAAGGAAACACTAATATCAATAATTTTATCCATTTGCTTTCCTCTGAGGCAAGCAGAACAAAGACGTTCAGATTTTGTGCGCTATCGTACATATGTATTAGTATACGGTTGACAAGAACAGTCTGAAAAGCATGTAAGGGTGTTTCAGGATACATTGTACTGAGAAATAATCGTTAAGATTAAATTCGATATGTTGCGCAGTTTCCGAGTGCGGAGACGCTGTCACCAGACGTGATTTTCATTTATTTACCTAAAAACGAACAAGAGAGCCGTACAAAATTGGGAAATGGGACGGTAGTAGCGCTCGAGCCCGAGCATAGGCTGAGCAGTACTGTGCACAATGAGAACAACTGACATTAATTGTATCTCTCGGGCAGCTTGAATTTGCGCACGCAACGGCCTGACTGGCTAACTTTAATGCTAATCAACTCGGAAATTACGCAACGTATCGAATTTTATCGTAACGATTATTTCCCAGCACAACCTATCGTGAAACACCATTTCGGACCACCCGATATATCGCCTCCTTCGTACAACAAGTAGATAACTTAAAATAGATATTGTTTAAGGAATTGCATGTGAAAATTTCTGGGAATTTTATGGCTGTACACAAAGTGTTTGAAGTAATTCTGATCAGATATGCCGATTTTGTTTCAGAAGGTCAGTACCTTTAGGTTTTTTATGATTTTCCTTTCAAAATTGATTCATTTATGCTAAAACGGGACTTACTTGTTGCACTGGACCAGCTGGCTTGTTATATACCTGGGATTTCCAAAATAAACGAACTGCTAACTGATATAAACATTTTTATTTGAAAAGAAATACATAGAGTTCTTGAACTTTCGAAGCAATGTTTTAATAATACACTATAATGTTGTATCTTTAGAAATACACTGTTAATCATTTACTTTTTCACTTTCAAATGTATGACAGAATTTCAAATACAGTTGTCATACAAAAGTCCCATCTGAGTTCTGTACTCACTTATTGTCTTGTTTCTTCTCCTTACATACCCTGCCTTTTGCATAAGGTTAAAGTTATAGTCAGATGCAAGTTCATCTTTATTGATGCCAGCAGTATTTTAGGCCATGCACTGACGATACAGGTCGTTTTTGGCACTGTGAAAACCGGGATTGTACTCCTCTGAAAGTGACTTTCTGTAAATATGGGCTTTAATTGTTCAACACAATTTTCTGTGCATGCAGATTTGTAAAGGAAGAGCATGAGTGTGATATTAAATGAAGGACTTAGGAATTATCTTTTTATCCTAGACTGACAATAGTAGAATTCAAAAAGTGCAGTATTTTGACTGTGATTCGTCATACTATACAGAAGTTTCGGCAAAGTGGATTTCTTTACGTAATGATCCCTTTTCCTCCCTCATTTGTATTTTCGGATAATCTTTTCTTAATTCCTATACCCGCCACTCCTTCATGGATTCCAAGTGTATTCAAAATCGTATTCTTACAACTTGGATTCGTCCTGTTCTTCGTGGCAAGTAGAAGACAACAGTGATGTTCCTTTTTGAATTTGTACGTGTACTAGTCTTTTTAAAGTTCTTGTCTGTGCTACCGTGAAGAAATTCCCCTTTTCTCTCAGACGTCTCTAATTTACAATATCTTTCAAAAACATTCAGCGTTTCTGCATGTGTAAACTTTTTATAACACTTCCTTCTGCAGTTGTCTCGACATGGATTTTTCATACATACTCTTGGAACATCCACTTTCCTGGATGAAATGTAGGATTATTCGTGCTGCCGTCTGATCTTACAAACATTTCTAGTACACTGTTCTATCTGTTTTAATTTTGTCCTGGAGTTGCTTGTTCTTAAGGGTGTTTCTCTGATGTCTTTTAACTTCTCTCCTCTAAAGGCCTGCACATCTGTAATGTCATCTTTTTGCCAGTAGCTTTTGTTCTACTTCATTAGCATCGCCTGGCTCTAAATGCTTCAAATGAACACTGACTCTTTTTTATGCCTCTACATCTGATTCATCATGAGATAATGTTTGTTGTTACGAAATAGGAGGAGATACGTAAAATGTGGGGTTCGAATAATGACTGTCATCACTAGCAAGCAAAATAGAAGGTAAACTGACTAATTAGGGTGGTTTTACCATCATGACATGCAAAGAAGAAGAGAAACGTGTTTTACCATATTGTCTATTTTGTATTTAAAACATCCCTAACCATTGAGCTTCACAAATATTACAAGAGATTGAAAAGCAAATTTTCAATGTTTCTACATAACGTCTATAGAAAACAAGAAAAAGAGGAAAGAGAAATAAAGCACAGCAATATGATTCCTAAACAATGATATTTCAGAACAATATTGTAATAATTACCAGCATAAGAGTCTAAATTCCACAGAAAAGCTTCCACCATTAAATGTTTCTCCCTCTTGAATCCGTAACATACAAGTTAACACTATAAGAAAGCTCTGAAATCAACAATACCTGATTTATTAACTCTTTACAGCGCAAACTAGACAAACACGTAAGGAACGGGAGAAAGAATACTTGCCAAACACTGTTGACAATGTAGACAGTATTACTGATGCACAGGCTACATAAACATCCCAGTATTGTACGCTAGTAACGTATTACATCTAGGTACCGGCAACTCAACATATCTGCTTCAAGCATTACACTTACCTCATCAGTGGCCATTCGTATTGAGGCACAGTTGGGCGACTCAAGATATCTGTTTGTAGCGTACAAACACTTACTGGTTTAATACTTACCTATTTGTTGGACAGCATATTGTGTCCCAACAGAAAATCCCGAAAGGTATCCGTTTGTACCAATGAACAGAGCACATCAAGTTGGCGAGACCCATGCGGATAACTGAAAAATGGAAAAATTGAGTTACCTTTGTTGTAGTACGGTGACGGTGACTCTCAGTGTGTATTTATATTGTGTTTGTGTATAAATATTTCAATAAAACTTTTTCAGAGACAGCTGTAAATCTATTTTAATACATGCTCTCTATTTCGGGAAAGTATAAAAATTAAGTTGACTTTCACACTTTCGACAAGTTGCCGAGTATATAACGAAAGTAGAAGAAGAAGGACGACATATGTTCTCTAAACAGTCGTTAAATGTTAAAATAAATTTACAGCAGCCTTAAAAAAATTACAGAAATTAATGATAAATTACGTAACTCACTATTAGCCCATAAACATTGGTAAAACATGCAAATTCCAATATGGCGACAAGAAAAGGGTAGGCGTTACTAAAAACTCGCCACTGATTACACACTACTGCACCCTTAATGAAGGGAATGAGTTAACAAGTACAATGTGATAGCAGCGCCATCGTTTCCAGACTCGTCGTACTTATAGAAATATTGCAGGAAGGGGGGAAGACGGTAGAGCATTGATGTAATGGCATCACCTTGATTTCTAATGTACGCAGCCCTCAACAGTGGATTCGTACATACTCAGTTTCTTGTCTCTAGCCCTTAACAGAGACTCACCACAGCATCATACAGCTATCTGGATTTAGGTTTTCTTTGGTTTTCTACATTTAGGTTTTCTATGGTTTCCTAAAACGGTTAAAGCAAATTTTATGATGGTTTCTCTCCAAGGAACAAAGCAGATTTTCGGACATTTGCCTTCAGTCTGAAATTATGCTAGATCTCGAATGTCCATTGTGCAGATGGGACATTCAACTCTTTTCTTCTTTGAACATTCATAGTGCCACAAACTTGGATTTACAAAACCTGCAAATTTAAGATTTCCAGCGAGAAATAAGGTATACCTCTACTGTGAACTTTTACATTACATTGATTCGAGCCCAGTCTCAGTTCGAAAATACAGCTTTTACAGAAATCCACATAATGACGTATCGTGGCTGCCGCAGATATGACAAGCCTCTCTATTTTATTGTAATTAACTACACTCTAGCATGCTACTGAAACCAATATAACTGAAGTAACTTATGGAAATACATCGCTTGTGTGGCATTACATGCTCATTAGCAAAGAAAACATGATGTTTAGTGAGGCGCAAAGATCTAAATTTTGTTCTACACCACATCAGTTTAATGCAAAATTGCTAATACTAACAGTTTTCAGTGCAATTCCTAAACATTTTCATTATGTTGCGGCAACATTCATCGTCTGTTTGAGCGATTTTTAAAAGTAAGTTGTAATCCAAAAATGCTTTCACTGTGACACTCTAGTATTTATAAATACCGTGTGTAATGTCTGTATAATACTAGAATGGAAGCAAATCAATAATCAACAAAGTTCAGTTGTCAAGTTTTGTATGTTCATCAGAGTTTTACGTGTTATATGTGACTAATGAGGCAGATCGGCAGAAATTTGAATGAGCAAGACCTGAACCACTTCCATGGCTGGTCCACAGTTCACATCAACGATTTACGAAAGTAGGTTACAGGCCAAAATACAGAGGCAGTTGCATACTAGCACATACAAGAAAGGATTCATTTATTGCTCCTGTTAAAAGTGTCTGGACCTCTAGAAACAAAGATGATGAATTATGTTTTCCCCAGAATACACGTCCACTGGCACAGAAAATGTGGCTTTTCGGTAAGGCACAAAATACTGAAACTATGGAAATGGCTATACTTTGGTATAAAAGCAGAATGGAAATTGATATAAGAGTTTTGCTTTAAAGGCCAGATAGAAATTAAAATAAAGCGAGGTCACTACACAGGCAGGTTGGAGATAACTGAATAGGCGTTAATGACACAAAGGTTGAATAAAAGTTATTAAACTTACTGATGCTCTCAACTAGGGCAAATTTTTGAGTCTAAAATAATGTAAAGAAATCTTGTTAGTTGGCGAAAATAAAGCCAGCAAAAAATAGCTGGACTGACTCAAATGACAAAAATGACCTTTGAACAATCAAAAAGTGGCATTCGCATGTCTGAGGACTATGCTAAAATTGAGAAAGCAGACGAGAGTGGTGCCGGCCGCGGTGGCCGAACAGTTCTAGGCGCTTCTGTCCGGGTCCACGCGGCTGCTACGGTCGCAGGTTCGAATCCTGCCTCGGGCATGGATGTGTGTGATGTCCTTAGGTTAGTTAGGTTTAAGTAGTTCTAAGTTTAGGGGACTGATGAGATCAGCTGTTAAGTTCCATAGTGCTTAAGAGCCATTTGAAGGACCGTGGTATCGATGCAGATGGGCCAAACGTAACAGCTTACCTAGGGTTACTCCGTCGCCAGGGGTGTCAGGATGCCTAGCGGGATGCCGCCTTCATAGGTCAGGCCTTATCATATGATCGCAGCGAAACGCTAATAGAGAGAGGCACCATGGGTAGCGGATTCCAACTGTCTCGCACTCAGTTTTACCATATTTCCAAGATAATTTGTGATAAGAATTTCAATGCCTGATTTTGTAGGCTTTTCATCACTGTATGCCATCCAAATGCCTTTAAGAATTATACCATTGTAACATTCACTTATTGTATTTCTTCAACGTTCTCATAATCGATTTCGATTTCTTAGGGGGTTATCATAAAATGATTTTCATCGAGTTGAGGAAAATACGCACGATTCCCAGGTTTTCACACATACACTCCTGGAAATTGAAATAAGAACACTGTGAATTCATTGTCCCAGGAAGGGGAAACTTTATTGACACATTCCTGGGGTCAGATACATCACATGATCACACTGACAGAACCACAGGCACATAGACACAGGCAACAGAGCATGCACAATGTCGGCACTAGTACAGTGTATATCCACCTTTCGCAGCAATGCAGGCTGCTATTCTCCCATGGAGACGATCGTAGAGATGCTGGATGTAGTCCTGTGGAACGGCTTGCCATGCCATTTCCACCTAGCGCCTCAGTTGGACCAGCGTTCGTGCTGGACGTGCAGACCGCGTGAGACGACGCTTCATACAGTCCCAAACATGCTCAATGGGGGACAGATCCGGAGATCTTGCTGGCCAGGGTAGTTGACTTACACCTTCTAGAGCACGTTGGGTGGCACGGGATACATGCGGACGTGCATTGTCCTGTTGGAACAGCAAGTTCCCTTGCCGGTCTAAGAATGGTAGAACGATGGGTTCGATGACGGTTTGGATGTACCGTGCACTATTCAGTGTCCCGTCGACGATCACCAGTGGTGTACGGCCAGTGTAGGAGATCGCTCCCCACGCCATGATGCCGGGTGTTGGCCCTGTGTGCCTCGGTCGTATGCAGTCTATAACACTCCCCGTCTGCTAACTACTGTACCATAACCTCAATGCCAGAAGAAGGTTGTAACATAAAACAATTTTGTAAAAGTAACTATGGCACAAAGCAACAGAGCAGTGTTACCCTCTGAGAGGAATTTTGTTAAGTTGACCGTATTGTTCCTAATGGAAGTGGCTTATCGGAAATGAAAGTCAGAATTACGTTAATATTGGAATAGTGACAAACAAAATTTTGACTAGCTATACTGTTTATAGAATAAGGGAAACGGTCGCCAGCCTAATTAGGCAAGAGAAAGATTAACATTCTCGTTTATGAAAGTAGGTATAAGTAACTATAATGGACAACACAACAGACACAACCTAGACTTAGCAACACGCGAGTGCAATGAACTCTAACACACATATGTTTTAAGATTGAAGCTAACAGTTAGAGCAGCAGGAACCATTTTCAAAATTATAACAGGTACAGAAAAACACTATCACTTTCAGGGTTTACACAAACTGAGTGGTCTTTATACTGTTAATATGCACACAAGAGAGACAAACACTTGGCATACATGAGAATGTAACGTTTCACAACTGCAGCTTTCTCACTTTTACTACAACGAAACACAATGTTGACAAAATTGCAAGGAACTGACTCTCCTTTTTAGAATTTACTACAGACAACAACGTGATCATTTACTTGATAAGACTCAGCCTAAAGTTTGAAGTTGGTAACAGCACTTTAAATAACAGTTTCAATAGGAAAATTATTATTGGACAAATAACATTTGCTTTAACTCACTCTGTTACCACATTAGCTTTAACTATCTTTCTAATAAGTTCAAGAGGCATTATTTAACAAAGCTCTAGGCTTCAACGTACTTTCAGTAAGGACACTCGGTAATCACTTTACTTCAAACGGAGAGGACCCTGAGAGGTGTTATGATGAGGAGTAAAATCAAGGTAGGTAAATAAATTCCGATATGAATTACCTTATATTTCAGCACACTAACACATCCATTAGGCTGATCCTTCACTGTACATCAATATAGTATTACGTTACAGTGATTGCGCAATGTGGTGGCAACTGCATGTTGGTAGGTGGAATTACAGGTAGAATTGCCGGACTTTATCGTATCTTCATGGCGTTGATTCATACAAATTCCAGAATAGATCCAGCTATTTATCCACCCATCCGAGGCATTGGAAAGAAGCAGTAAAAGCCTCTCTCTGAATCAGCATGATATGCACCTTTACATTGACAGTGCACAGACTGTTGGCTCGTCTCCGACTGGTGGCTAGTCTCCGACTCGTAGCTCACCTCCGACTGACTATCAGTTCCACCTTTTCCACCTATGCCAACCACAATTTGCGCGTGCTACGCATTTCCGTTCCAGAGGGGAACCACTACACCATTTACATACAAACTAACTAAGAACCCTAAGTGAGGATCAGCAATTTACATAACAGCAAACAAATACATTAAATAAAACAGAACATTTTCACATATTGACACTTCTACAAAAAATTATTCACACAAAATTACAATTACATACAATAAGTTCTGTTCCCTCCAAATGGGACAAAGAATACAAATTGCAGATACACTACTTTGCATAGAATCAAATCACGACATCAAAGGTTTGACAAAGAAAAGAATACACAATTTTATGCTATCGATTTGAACACATTCACAGGCGATCAACAATGTAACATTAAATAAAGCAAAATGAATCCATACAGCATAAGAGCTGTGGTGTTACACATGCCCCATGTTTCGTTGAAGTTTCCCATCAGGGATACTTCAAGGAAACATCCATAACACCTAAGTGGTGCTGGCTGCAAAAAAAATTTATTCCATCCAACTTCAGTTGGGAGAAAAAAAAAACACACACACACATTACAAATATACAGTATATACACTAAGAAATTGCATGTATTTCTTCCAAAATATTTTCAAAGTAAAATATCTAAAGCAATTTTCAATTTCACACTGGTTTAAGGAATCTAATTTTGCACCATTACACAAGATATCTTTAAGCATGTTGTTTTCATACACACACAGTTCAATTAATAGGCAATCAGTACACAAACTCATCTACATATAAGTAGAATAGGAAAAGCCTTTAAATAATATGAAAAAAAATTTAAACACATATACAATAACACAGGACATTCTAAGTTAGCAAAACAGAATTTTGTCTCTCAATAATTATAGAGGAATGTAAAATTTCACAGACACACAAGCATATTAACGATCACAGTATATTTTACAAGGTTCAGCAATTAATGAAATATTGAAAATTTCAGTTTGCATCTGGATATGCACAATTATTTATACAAACAACTATGAGAAACCTTTTCCAACTGACTCCTTAAATACCAAAGTAACTTTGCAAGGTTGTTTCAAAATAATTAACTTTAAAGCTGCTCTTCATTAATAGCAGTCCAAAATATTTGTTACACATAAACACACTAACATATTCAGAGCCTATCTTTAATCATCACTGCTGTGTTTCAAAACAAGGCAGTCCAAAACTTTACGTTATTTCAAAAAACCTAGTATCAAAAACATCTACATCCATTTAAATAAGATTCCTTATACATTTTATAATAACTTTTCACTGACTTCAATAAGAATAGTCAGTTTATAACATATTGCTCAAAAAAACCTAACTTAATTCACTGCTTGCCTCAGCACTAGCAGTCCATGTTACACATTCTACCCATTATTGGTTTAGCAGTCTTTTTACATACACATTTAGACACAAAAACACAATTTAGATTAAGAATACACAAAAAAAACACATTTTTAAATTGACACACTGCCCCATCCTCTAGGTTTGGCAGTTCATGACCACTTATCAGCTCCTTGCCCCACAATGGCAAGTCCTTTGGTTACTGCCCACATCGTATATTTTGTAGTCCTTAGCATCAGGACCACAGCATTTTTATTATTTTGTCTTGTTTTACTGCCCATCAACATATTTTTGAGCAGTTTATTGTCATCATTTCCAGGTTTTTTATCATTCTGACACACTTTTGGTAAAATTTGCATTAGTGGTATAAAACATGAAACCTGTAACTTTGAAACAGCAATTAGACAATGGTAACAAAACCATTTCTTTTCAAATGACACAATCAGGTAAGATATACATTAATCGAGAAAGAATTAAATGTCATATTCAGGATCAAGTTAGGATAAAGTATTTCTTACTACTCCTTTATCATTGCTTTTCCACACACAGTTAGGTCATTACATACATCAAGATCAGGACAATAATTTCATATCCTATTGCAAGTGATTTCTGCCAACTCTTTTGCTGGCACTAGACACATACCTCACATCTACTTTACACATACCTTAGCCAGGTTCATCTCCTCAGTTTTAAACACATATACAGTTTTTCAACACCATATTTGCCCCTTTCTTTTTCAAAAACATTTACATTTAATTATATTATGGCATTCATTTACCTTTTCTTTTCAATATTCTTACCTTTTATCATCCATATTTCTCTTTCCAATTACTTTTTAATTTCATTTTTCCTTTACAGTACCCACTATATTTTCATTGTTCTTTGCCATTTTCTAGTGTACCCATATTATTTTTCCATTTACTTGTCCACAAACAATACACAATATCTTACATCATTGCCACACTATTCAATACACTCTGATAGAGAAGAAGGAAAGAAGATAGTAAAAGTTCTGAATGATGAAGAGGAAGGTTGGCAGCACGAAAAGAAATGGAAGTAGTGCTAGCAACGACTCGGGTCCCTGGTGCTCGTCAGGCACCTGACAATGCAAAGAGTGCATTGCCCCCTGAGGGTTAATAACCCTCTTCTGAGGACATATATCTTTAAGTAAACCACATACTGCAAACATTAGCCCTTTCTGAATTTTAAGTATATTAGAAATTAATTATTATCTTGAAGAGTTCTTTGCACTTTCATTAAGTTACCATAAGCATATTTATTCATAAAGTTTTCATGTTTCTCACACTACATGACCCTCTCATCATAATTAGACTGGCAACAGTAAGTGTTCAATTGAAAATAAACATTTCCTAAGCAAAGTTAAACAGTACACTATAATAAATAAGCAACAACCTCCAACAGGCCTCAAGATCAACAAAACAACAATCCACTTTCAGGTAACACTCAGATATAATAATAATAATAACAAAGTCATGCATTATATTAACAACATATATACAAATACAGCACCCTGCCTCCAGTCTCTTTATTAACAAGGCAGTCTTTTATGGTTCATAAAACAGTTACTAAGTCTGGTGGCTTTTTAGGCCTCCTACTTTCTACATCTTTCACTAACCTATTCAGATCTTGCCAACGTTTTGTTTCATCAGGTGGCTTTTTAGGTTTTGGAATTTCAAAGTCTTTAGCAAGGTACAACATCTCCTGCTCTGCTATTATTTTATCATGAGGTTCTTTTTGTTCTTGTGATTCACACTCTTTCAAAACATTTGTTAAGGCTTGCCCCAGTATAGTATCATCTGGAGGTTCCTGCAAATTATGCCCCTGTGTTACATTACTAAATAATTCATTCGGTTTTGGCCCAGTTCTACTTCCTGTATCTTGCTTTGGAAAAATGTCACTAATTTTCTCATACCCTCTTTCAGTAAAAGTATATTCACTTTCATTTACACCTGAGAATTCATCTTCACTGGAGTCATCACTACTCTTTTCCTCACCATCAGAATTACTTAAGTACTCGACTTTTGAACAATAGGGAAAGTTGGTATATTCATTCTTATCTGTATTCATATACCCTTCATTTTCTGAACTATCACTGATTTCATTTTCGTCATCAGATTCCAGGAGGAAAGCAACTTTTAGACAGTGAGGCAGATTATCACTAGATGTTTCAGTCACTTCGTTTTCCGACTCATTTTCTACACAATGCACATCGTTTGGACAGTCAGGCACTTCTGTTATATCACTTTGAACGATTTCAGCCTTAACTTCATACTTAGTATAATCGTCACATACTTCGATAACTTTCATTTCATTTTCCCCTTTGTTGTCATTCTCAGGTAATCGTGCGAAATTCCTACTAGACTCTTCTGCATTATAATCACAGAACACCTTTCCATTAACAACAATTTCGTCTGCACTGCTTATAATGTCATGATTACTAACGTCCTCCTCTACCTCTTTTTTACCTATTATTAATTGTGCACGCGTCTTTTGCGTGACATATTCTACCTCCCTTTCCTCTTTATTCATCACAATCTCCCCCGCATTTACGTCTTTTACTTCATACACATAATTTACAGTACAAATGTTTTCCTTTCCACTCGCCTTTTCTGGCTCCCTTTCATTCTTTAAAAAAGTCTTTTCACACGATTCCGATACCGAGTTATCATTATCATATGACATATTAATTTTATTTTCATTTCTACATTCATTTACTACTGAAACCAGCCATCGGAAGTGTCCGATCCCGCCTCTTCTATCTCTCTCTACGGCAGCCATCTTGTTCCGACGTCTGCCATTTGTGTCTGCTGCCAAGTGCAATGTACGCTGCTTCGGCAACGGCTGGCCCGAGCACGAACGGTCACGTGACTTCGCACTGGGAACGCCACTATGTATCATTCCGCGCCCGTCTGCTATAGGCGCGCCCTTAACCTTCCTGCCCCGTAGTTCACGTCTTTCCTTCTCGAATCTAATATTTGGCATCTTTCCTTTGGGCCCAAAACCGGTTTCCGCGTGAATCCGGCCCGTAACACACGCGGTTTTCAGTTTTCCATTTCTTCTCTATTTTGGAAATTCCGCGTCATGTATCCTCTACCGCGCGTAGTGTAATTTCCCCTGCCTCTCGCCCGACCTCTTTGAATCGTGTTTACACGATATCTATCGTTTTCAGGTCGTTCGTTTTGGTCATTGCTTTCGCGCGAATTATTGTTGTTATGGTGGGGACGAGACTCGCGATTTCTTCGCCAGTGATCTTCATCCTCTACCCTTTCCAAGAACGCAGAAAAACTTCTATGTGTACTTCCAACATACCGTTTAGAATCCTCAGGCAGTTTCTGCCAAAGAACCCAAACGATCTCGGCTTCAGTCCTTCTAGCCTTCAAATGTATCAGTTTTCTGTACCATGATTCGCAAAATTCTTTCATGGTTTGCCTACCTCTGATATCATACACCCTGGCCATTAAAAACTCACGCCACAACTGGTCTTGTTTTTGTTCTGACCAGTACTCGTCAATAAACTTTTGCTTAAAATTTTCAAAAGACATCTGGTTTGTATCCAGATTCAACCCCCACCTTTTTGCTTCTCCCGTTAGTGCACTAATTACAACATTAATTTTTTCCTGGTCAGACAAATATTCAGGAAAATTTCTTTCGCAATTCTTTACAAAGTCTAGGGAGTGCCAGCCGTTATGTCTCTTCGCTGGGTCGAATTTTTCCTCGCCCTCTAATATTTTACTGAGAGGCATTCTTTCAGTAAAATGTGTAGGTCCGGTTTGTATTTTCCTTTCCAAGTCATACACTTTGCCTTGGATTTGTGAAGTGTTATGTTCACACTTCTTTTCGCAAGTAAGAATCTGTTTGGTTAGAGCTCTGCTTGTTTCTGTTACAGATTGTTTAATCTGTGCAAATTCCGCGTTACATTCGGTTTGTATTTCGGATTTAATACCGAATACCTTTTCGTCAACCTTAGTACATACTAAGGGTTCAATTTGATCTTGAATTTTAATTACTTCAGAGTCAAATCTTTCGTTAATGTCATCAATTTGTCCTTGTATGTTGGCAATATTGCCATTGATGACAGTAATTTCGCTTTTGAGGTTTTTAATTTCATTACTCACAATGTCTACTTTTACATCAACTTTCTCAATCTGTTTACTAATATCACTACCCTGTGCTGCAATTTGTGCATTAATATTGTCACTGTGTGCTGCAATTTGTGCCTTAATATTGTCATTTTCTGCTGCATTTTGCTGTCCCTGTGCTGCAATTTGTGCAGACAATATTTTTAACAATTCTATCATATCTGAATTCTTTTCACTTTTAGGTTCTGCTACATTTTCGTGTTCAAGTTCTACTTTCCTTTCAGTTTTTGGTGATTCAAACATATCCCGCGATTCATTAACATAACCACTGTCTTCGACAACATCGCCCATATTGTCTTGCTTAGTACGCGCGACACACATAGCTTCAATTTGTTTATTGACGTCTGTGTGATAACGTACGTAATTTAACTCGCGCGTCATGCCATCTGTTGGTGTGCTGCTTGAACTGCTCTCGGTTGCATTCTGCTCTCGCGGGTCTAGATTTATTTCTAGTTTCCTGTCCATTTTAGCTATTATTAAGTACTGACACCTTTTATTTTTAATTTAAACTGAACTTTCACTACCAGTTCTGTCAGGTAATGTACAGGTTCGTGCCGCTGGACGTTTTATGTTCACTCTATGTTTGTAAAATGCTAACTACTTATAATTTTTTCCGTCTGTAGGTGCAAACTGAACAACGTCCTGTCACGGTCGCCACGTATAACACTCCCCGTCTGCTAACTACTGTACCATAACCTCAATGCCAGAAGCAGGTTGTAACATAAAACAATTTTGTAAAAGTAACTATGGCACAAAGCAACAGAGCAGTGTTACCCTCTGAGAGGAATTTTGTTAAGTACCGTATTGTTCCTAATGGAAGTGGCTTATCGGAAATGAAAGTCAGAATTACGTTAATATTGGAATAGTGACAAACAAAATTTTGACTAGCTATACTGTTTATAGAATAAGGGAAACGGTCGCCAGCCTAATTAGGCAAGAGAAAGATTAACATTCTCGTTTATGAAAGTAGGTATAAGTAACTATAATGGACAACACAACAGACACAACCTAGACTTAGCAACACGCGAGTGCAATGAACTCTAACACACATATGTTTTAAGATTGAAGCTAACAGTTAGAGCAGCAGGAACCATTTTCAAAATTATAACAGGTACAGAAAAACACTATCACTTTCAGGGTTTACACAAACTGAGTGGTCTTTATACTGTTAATATGCACACAAGAGAGACAAACACTTGGCATACATGAGAATGTAACGTTTCACAACTGCAGCTTTCTCACTTTTACTACAACGAAACACAATGTTGACAAAATTGCAAGGAACTGACTCTCCTTTTTAGAATTTACTACAGACAACAACGTGATCATTTACTTGATAAGACTCAGCCTAAAGTTTGAAGTTGGTAACAGCACTTTAAATAACAGTTTCAATAGGAAAATTATTATTGGACAAATAACATTTGCTTTAACTCACTCTGTTACCACATTAGCTTTAACTATCTTTCTAATAAGTTCAAGAGGCATTATTTAACAAAGCTCTAGGCTTCAAAGTACTTTCAGTAAGGACACTCGGTAATCACTTTACTTCAAACGGAGAGGACCCTGAGAGGTGTTACGATGAGGAGTAAAATCAAGGTAGGTAAATAAATTCCGATATGAATTACCTTATATTTCAGCACACTAACACATCCATTAGGCTGATCCTTCACTGTACATCAATATAGTATTACGTTACAGTGATTGCGCAATGTGGTGGCAACTGCATGTTGGTAGGTGGAATTACAGGTAGAATTGCCGGACTTTATCGTATCTTCATGGCGTTGATTCATACAAATTCCAGAATAGATCCAGCTATTTATCCACCCATCCGAGGCATTGGAAAGAAGCAGTAAAAGCCTCTCTCTGAATCAGCATGATATGCACCTTTACATTGACAGTGCACAGACTGTTGGCTCGTCTCCGACTGGTGGCTCGTCTCCGACTCGTAGCTCACCTCCGACTGACTATCAGTTCCACCTTTTCCACCTATGCCAACCACAATTTGCGCGTGCTACGCATTTCCGTTCCAGAGGGGAACCACTACACCATTTACATACAAACTAACTAAGAACCCTAAGTGAGGATCAGCAATTTACATAACAGCAAACAAATACATTAAATAAAACAGAACATTTTCACATATTGACACTTCTACAAAAAATTATTCACACAAAATTACAATTACATACAATAAGTTCTGTTCCCTCCAAATGGGACAAAGAATACAAATTGCAGATACACTACTTTGCATAGAATCAAATCACGACATCAAAGGTTTGACAAAGAAAAGAATACACAATTTTATGCTATCGATTTGAACACATTCACAGGCGATCAACAATGTAACATTAAATAAAGCAAAATGAATCCATACAGCATAAGAGCTGTGGTGTTACAAGTCCTGATTGTGGCGCTCACCTGCACGGCGCCAAACACGCATACGACCATCATTGGCACCAAGGCAGAAGCGACTCTCATCGCTGAAGACGACACGTCTCCATTCGTCCCTCCATTCACGCCTGTCGCGACACCACTGGAGGCGGGCTGCACGATGTTGGGGCGTGAGCGGAAGACGGCCTAACGGTGTGCGGGACCGTAGCCCAGCTTCATGGAGACAGTTGCGAATGGTCCTCGCCGATACCCCAGGAGCAACAGTGTCCCTAATTTGCTGGGAAGTGGCGGTGCGGTCCCCGACGGCACTGCGTGGGATCCTACGGTCTTGGCGTGCATCCGTGCGTCGCTGCGGTCCGGTCCCAGGTCGACGGGCACGTGCACCTTCCGCCGACCACTGGCGACAACATCGATGTACTGTGGAGACCTCACGCCCCACGTGTTGAGCAATTCGGCGGTACGTCCACCCGGCCTCCCGTATGCCCACTATACGCCCTCGCTCAAAGTCCGTCAACTGCACATACGGTTCACGTCCACGCTGTCGCGGCATGCTACCAGTGTTAAAGACTGCGATGGAGCTCCGTATGCCACGGCAAACTGGCTGACACTGACGGCGGCGGTGCACAAATGCTGCGCAGCTAGCGCCATTCGACGGCCAACACCGCGGTTCCTGGTGTGTCCGCTGTGCCGTGCGTGTGATCATTGCTTGTACAGCCCTCTCGCAGTGTCCGGAGCAAGTATGGTGGGTCTGACACACCGGTGTCAATGTGTTCTTTTTTCCATTTCCAGGAGTGTACTTAGATCAAAAGATCAGCATGTAAACTGCTTTCTAATGTACGAGGGCAGTTCAACAAGTAATGCAACACATTTTTTTTCTGAAACAGGGGTTGTTTTATTCAGCATTGAAATACACCAGGTTATTCCCCAATCTTTTAGCTACACAACACTATTTTTCAACGTAATCTCCATTCATTGCTACGGCCTTACGCCACCTTGAAATGAGGGCCTGTATGCCTGCACGGTACCATTCCACTGGTCGATGTCGGAGCCAACGTCGTACTGCATCAATAACTTCTTCATCATCCGCGTAGTGCCTCCCATGGATTGCGTCCTTCATTGGGCCAAACATATGGAAATCCGACGGTGCGAGATCGGGGCTGTAGGGTGCATGAGGAAGAACAGTCCACTGTAGTTTTGTGAGCTCCTCTCGGGTGCGAAGACTTGTGTGAGGTCTTGCGTTGTCATGAAGAAGGAGAAGTTCGTTCAGATTTTTGTGCCTACGAACTCGCTGAAGTCGTTTCTTCAATTTCTGAAGACTAGCACAATACACTTCAGAGTTGATCGTTTGACCATGGGGAAGGACATCGAACAGAATAACCCCTTCAGCGTCCCAGAAGACTGTAACCATGACTTTACCGGCTGAGGGTATGGCTTTAAACTTTTTCTTGGTAGGGGAGTGGGTGTGGCGCCACTCCATTGATTGCCGTTTTGTTTCAGGTTCGAAGTGATGAACCCATGTTTCATCGCCTGTAACAATCTTTGACAAGAAATTGTCACCCTCAGCCACATGACGAGCCAGCAATTCCGCACAGATGGTTCTCCTTTGCTCTTTATGGTGTTCGGTTAGACAACGAGGGACCCAGCGGGAACAAACCTTTGAATATCCCAACTGGTGAACAATTGTGACAGCACTACCAACAGAGATGTCAAGTTGAGCAATGAGTTGTTTGATGGTGATCCGTCGATCATCTCGAACGAGTGTGTTCGCACGCTCCGCCATTGCAGGAGTCACAGCTGTGCACGGCCGGCCCGCACGCGGGAGATCAGACAGTCTCGCTTGACCTTGCGGCGATGATGACACACGCTTTGCCCAACGACTCACCGCGCTTTTGTCCACTGCCAGATCACCGTAGACATTCTGCAAGCGCCTATGAATATCTGAGATGCCCTGGTTTTCCGCCAAAAGAAACTCGATCACTGCCCGTTGTTTGCAACGCACATCCGTTACAGACGCCATTTTAACAGCTCCGTACAGCGTTGCCACCTGTCGGAAGTCAATGAAACTATACGAGACGAAGCGGGCATGATTAAAAATATTCCACAAGAAATTTCCGGTTTTTTCAACCAAAATTGGCCGAGAAAAAAAATGTGTTGCATTACTTATTGAACTGCCCTCGTATGTGAAGTATTTAAAGAAACTGTATGGATTGATTTCTGAAATATTAATTTTGAATTCTTCAAAAAGATGTGTGGGTAAGGGAAATAAGTTAAATGGTGAAGGATAATGAGATGAAGAGTGAAAGGAGCAGCTGACGTATAGCTATAAACATGCGTATGAAAGAGTGCCGAAAATTACCTATGAAGTTAACGGCGGCCTTGGGAGCACTAAATACTTTAACATATTTCGATAAGTGTAAGAAAAATTACGTAACAATGGAAGAGCAAAGACAACTACAGCAGCATGAGAAACAAAGTAAATGGCTAATTTTTATGAAGGTGATAATTAGATAAGAAAACAGGTAAGAAATGGAGCAGTATAAAGCATGAGGGATGGAAAAATGTTAGAAAGATAATCTCTAAAGGATAGGAAAAGGTAAAGAAAAGTTATGAGAAGTGGGGAAGAAATAAAAGTTTAAGAAAAAATCACGGTACGTGAAAGGATATCTAAATTAGCAGCTAGTAGAACTGCCAAAAAGTCTATGAGAAGAGTTTATGACGAACGTATCACAATATGAAATCAGATGAAATGTGAAATAATATTATCTTGGCTTCTTGTACAACACATATCACTGCTTTACAAATACCAAGCAATTATTTGATTATTTAGAAGGATTTTATAGCTTTGGTCTCTAGTGAATTTTTTTCATTTCAGTGTTCCACTAATGCTGGAGTGTTTTGAACTAGGAGCTGGCACGAACTATTCAGGAAGAGAACTAGGGATAGATGGTTCTTCATTCCCAGTTATAATTTAACTAGCAAAATTTTAAATTTCATTACATCGAAAGATAAAATATGTGACTATGTTCCCGCTTTAATGATCGCGAACGGCTCGTCACTACGTGAACAACGTACCGCGTTGCGAATCAACAAATGGTACAAAGCCCACTGTCTTTCGTTAATCGCTGATATTGTACTAGTGACGCAGAGCTCAAAAGATGAACCGGTTTTATAACTCCCTCCCTTCTGTCGCAGAAAGAACAAGATTGACGCAGGAAGGCAAAAGAGGGTGGAGCGAGCGGTAGGGCATTGTTTTGCCAATAGCATCTCTCAAAGGCGGCGTAACACAGCGGCCGTTACTGTAACAAGATAACGATGTCATCGGCTACGGCTCCAGGACAAAGAAATACTGCTTCGCTAACAAGTATATCTATTGCTGCTGCGGTCGTCTTCACCGAAAAGAAATCTGACGGAAGTAATTAACGAAGTTTGTACTCTCGCGAAATTTCCGACCAACTTAACTCTATCGAATATCGTAAAGAAGGAAGTTAAAGCGAGGGTACAGCAGGCACTACCATATCGTTTAGCTCTGTCTCATTTCCGACTGCCTGTCTATATTATGGACCATCCTCATGCATTCCTCTCATACAACGACGAATATTTAGCCATCGCATTAGGTGAGGTCTAGATTAGTTCATTACCTCAATCTATAGCCAGGAGTAGAGAGCAGTATGTAATCAGTGATTATGGTGAACTGAACTTTTTTTATTCATTCTAGTAGGCTTGTATGATAGCAACGAGGGACCGTTACAGATCATATTTCATTTGTGTAAATCATTATAGAAATCACTGTAGAGTTATTTTTTTTCTGTACTGTATCTTGAACTGTTTAGAATTTGGTAATATTTCTTTTTATTTGTATCCGTTACTGACACTAACATTTCGATGGTTATCCATGCCTTATTGTAGATGCAGTTTTGCTATGATATCTTTTCCACCCTGAGTCGGATGTTGTTTCCCTGTGACTGAAAAAGAACCTTAGGTTTTCGTTACGATGTGTCTCTTTTAACTAATTTTTCTACGTCACCTACTGATGTTACAACAGCAATACCTACAAGTACATGTATAACAATAGCAACAACAAAACCAACAACAGCAAAGACAAGAACAACAATTTCTACCATTTCAAACGTCAGGAGGCTATGTAAATACTACCATCACAACTCTGGTTATACACAGTGACTACAAATACAAGAATCTAAGTTATAAATTCCAATAATACAATCAATGTAGTTAGCCTTGTGACTGCGGTATTATGTTCTGACAACATGGTACTCCATCTTTTAATTCTTAAATATCATAATTCGGGTCAACATTCAACGTATAGCTCTGCTGTTGTGTGATCATGCAACGTACTGCCATTAGCTATGGAAGCTACAAGTACGTGTATTTCACCTGAGCTGGTCACAAAGCCATTTAGTTGTAAGGTTAAACCACGTGTTTGTAGAGTTCTTGGAAACTTTCTGCTACTGCCGACAACTTCGAAGAGAGTTACATGTTCAGATAAAGCTGTACAGGAGTCAGAATTTCCAAAAAATATCTTCGGTGAATAACTTATTTCAATAGATTAGGTGGGTAGCTTTGTGACAGCACATGTATCTGCAGAAACAAGTGTGTCAACTGAAATCGTAGGAAACAAGTCTTATTAATGAAATATTGTCATTTTCGAATGAGGTAGCACAAAGGAGAAAGTTTTATTTTTAATTATAACTTTGTTTCTAAGTATAACACACAGTTGCTCAGAATATTGAGGTGAATGTGTTACGGCTTTATTTTTTCTCTATCACTAAAACTGGAAGTCTAATAGTTTGAACGAATTACGTTGCCCATAGGATTTTGTGTTAGATGTGTTGTGACTACTCTCTGTTTCACTGAATAGATGCATAAATAAGTGTATAAAAGTTTTCTTTTGTTACTTTGCTTAATGCAGTTTACTTCTTTCAGTTTTTTGGTTTAGATGAGGATAGGCCCATAATTGTTTGGATATGAAGAAAATCAGGAAAATAAATCTCACCAAACTGGTAAACTTTGAGACAAATGTTTTTTCCGTGTATAGATGAACCAAATCTCATGAAACATGACAAATGTGTGGCGAAGCTTTAATTGTGTAACATAAAGAAACACAAGGCCACCCCTGTCGTTGTGACAGAAGAATTTAACTACGGTATACTTTCCCTACTTTCGACTTCATGTCACAATGTTGTCTTGAGCTGAGGGCAGCTTTGTGACAATATTCCATATTCTCAATATCTCATTGCACATAAAAACGTTATTTATGTCAATATTAAAGAATAAAATTTATGAAATTCCATATATGTGGAAATTAAATGTTACAGACCACTTCTGTGTAAGTTATGCTTGAGAAAGTGCTAAAAGTGTCACAAAGTTGCTCACTTTTAGGGTAATACTGAGCTTCTACAGTTGTTAATTTTAGATAAGGTTCAGGTCGCTGCTCCTAAGAATATACTTAAATAGTACACTGTCTGATATTATGACACTCTTTTTCTCTTCGCTGGAAGTTGAGAAAGACAAACCCACGTTGCTGTTATTGGATTATATAACTTCTCTGGTTTCTCACTACGTTCAGTACAGATATGTTGCTGCTTCCAGACCGCAAGCCAGCTTATGAGCGTGCATCACTGAGAACCACCGATTCTTCTCGTTCTTCTCAGATACTCGTGTATCGCATGCGGACCAAGCGGCCGTAGATGTATTAAGCTTCGTTCTCGTTCCATAGGCTCGCCTACAGTCCTTTCTCGTTTGTGCTCTGGTATCTTGTTGGCTATATCTACGCCTTGCTTTTTTTGAGACAGCGTTGGCTAGAAAATTTACAAAGTCAATGTCCACTTTTATATTATTTATGTCGTAAAAAGTTCACCCTATTAAAAGATGCCTAACGGTCCTCGTTATATCTTCAGCTAAGAGAGATTCCCATAGATCACGAATGAATTCCAAGTATGGTACACGAGTGGCCACAGTTTCCACATTTCAACGTTTTAGTTACGGTTGTGTCTGACCCTGTAGTCGTTTCGGCGAGAAAGCAACAGATTTGTTGAACAGATTATAGCTACTTGTGAATTCTTTTAACAGTTTCTCATATTCCTCCCTTCGCCCATCCGGCAGCGACATTCTCAGCGTGTTTGGACGCATGGAATGCAATAAAAAACCGAGGAGGCTAGAAACTCAGGCCTCGTGGTAACCCATTTCGGCAACGGAAGACACACGAGCTCAGTATATGTTATGATTATGTTACTGTGGTAAATGGATGCAGTGTCTTCTTTTATCATTTACATTCGGTTGAGTATTTACCGTTTACGTGCATATCATCTTGGTTTGTTTAAAAATATGTTACGTGTAAAAGACTGCATAGAAAAAAAACTCACTCAAGAACAAATCTGCAACAGAAATAAAGCATATGTGTCTTGTAAGTGTTTATGGGGTTATTGTTAAATAAATTTTAGTTGTTCATTTATTTATTCCATCAGAAATTTAAGGACCATGATAAGCTTCTAGCACTATGACAGTTGTCCTCATTTATCTATTTTCTTTTCAGCCAGACATTTTCCGTCAATTCACTTCGTATAGAACGCGGTTATGCGAACGTTATCCCGGAAATTAGCTGTTATGGATACTTCACGGTTTGATGTATCTTCTGGTTGCATAAGCCATTAGCACTAGATGGTTTTTCACATTCATGAACCAGGATATTCCTTTTTTTCAATTTCGCGTCATGCACATTGAAGACGGAGTTGTGTGTTAGGACATACTCCTCCTTCATATGTGGCCATAAACTGAATTCTACATTTGCGTACTGAGTCCGTAATTTTGTACGTTTTAGAATATATTTTTTGATTCGGTCTTTTATATAATCCCATGTCTTAAATTTTTTACCAGGACACTCTGGAAGGTTTACTCTCTGCTTTGTTTTTGTAATCCGCTAGAAGGCATCTCTCAGATAAAATAAGACTCTCAGACGCATATAAATACACTACTGGCCATTAAAATTGATACACCAAGAAAAAATGCAAATGATAAACGGGTATTCATTGGACAAATATATTATACTAGAACTGACATGTGATTACATTTTCACGCAATTTGGGTGCATAAAATGTTCAAATGTGTGTGAAATCTTATACTTAACTGCTAAGGTCATCAGTCCCTACGCTTACACACTACTTAACCTAAATTATGCTAAGGACAAACACACACACCCATGCCCGAGGGAGAACTCGAACCTCCACCGGGACCAGCCGCACAGTCCATGACTGCAGCGCCATAGACCGCTCGGCTAATCCCGCACGGCGATTTAGGTGCATAGGTCCTGAGAAATCAGTACCCAGAACAACCACCTCTGGCCGTAATAACGGCCTTGATACGCCTGGGCATTGAGTCAAACAGAGCTTGGATGGCGTGTACAGGTACAGCTGCCATTGCAGCTTCAACACGATACCACAGTTCATCAACAGTAGTGACTGCCGTATTCTAACGAGCCAGTTGCTCGGTCACCATTGACCAGACGTTTTCAGTTGGTGAGAGATCTGGAGAATGTGCTGTCCAGGGCAGCGTTCGAACATTTTCTGTATCCAGAAAGGCCCGTACAGGACCTGCAACATGCGGCCGTGCATTATCCTGCTGAAATGTAGGGTTTCGCAGGGATCGAAAGAAGGGTAGAGCCACGGGTCGTAACACATCTGAAATGTAACGTCCACTGTTCAAAGCGCCGTCAATTCGAACAAGAGACGACCGGGACGAGTAACCAATGGCACCCCATATCGTCACGCCGGGTGATACGCCAGTATGGCGATTACAAATTCACGCTTCCAATGTGCGTTCACCGCGATGTCGCCAAACACGGTTGCGACCATCATGGTGCTGTAAACAGAACCTGGATTAATCCGAAAAAATGACGTTTTGCCATTCGTGCACCAAGGTTCGTCATTGAGTACACCATCGCAGGCGCTCCCGTCTGTGATGCAGCGTCAAGGGTAACCACAGCCATGGTCTCAGAGCTGACAGTCCATGCTGCTGCAAACGTCGTCGAACTGTTCGTGCAGATGGTTGTTGTCTTGCAAACGTCCCCATCTGTTGACTCAGGAATCGAGACGTGGCTGCACAATCCGTTACAGCCATTCTGATAAGATGCCTGTCATCTCGACTGCTAGTGATACGAGGCCGTTGGGATGCAGCACGGCGTTCCGTATTACCCTCCAGAATTCAGCGATTCGATAATCTACTAACAGTCATTGGATCTCGACGAACGTGAGCAGAAATGTCGCGATACGACAAACCGCAATCGCGATAGGCTACAAACCGTCCTTTATCAAAGTCGGAAACGTGATGGTACGGATTTCTCCTCCGTACACGAGGCATCACAACAACGTTTCACCAGGCAACGCCGGTCAACTGCTGTTTGCGTATGAGAAATCGGTTGGAAACTTTCCTCGTGCCAACACGTTGTAGGCGTCGCCACCGGCGCCAGCCTTGTGTGAATGCTCTGAAAAGCTAATCATTTGCATATCATAGCATCTTCCTCCTGTCGAGCCGCTCAGTGGTCAGGGGCGACTGTAGCACGCTGAGACTCAAGGGCTACCCGTACGCATGCTAGTGTAAGAGCAGGGCATGACTCATCTTTCAACGCTTCCACCTACAGCAGGTCAGTCCCCACACACGGGGCCAATGGACAAACTGGGCGTCTACAATGAAGCTGACGCGCAGGATGCCTCACTTGCCTCTCTGTGGGCATTACTGCTGGGGAGCCAAGACGTCTCTGTCCCTTTACTTGCTACACAGACGCCAGCTAACTTCCAAATTGTGAGAAATTTGGTTCTGACACTGATTCACCTCCGAATAGTTGCCATTCGATAGCCCACACAAACACGAGGGCTGCAACACACCCGCATGCTCCCTTGTGGGCAGAGTTCATGTGACCACCCACTCTCTTCACCATCTGATCTCTCGCCACGCCATCGTCACAGCACTTAAGTTTGCATCACAAAAGAAAGACGCAGCATGTGATGAACGTGTATAATGTTAGGACTGTATCTGCAGATTAAGTTTTTACAAACGTAAGGTCAGGGCACGAAGTTACATATTCTGCGACCACAACTCATACGGTCGCAGGTTCGAATCCTGCCTCGGGCATGGATGTGTGTGATGTCCTTAGGTTGGTTAGGTTTAAGTAGTTCTAAGTTCTAGGGGACTGATGACCACAGATGTTAAGTCCGATAGTGCTCAGAGCCATTTGAACCATTTTTGATCACAACTCATCTTAGTAGAAAATATGTATTTTGTGTTTCCACTCTTGTCAGACATATTACGTGTACACCATTTATGTTTTTCAGTATTTCCTTATCATATGTTGTATGTAATTTATATTTCAAAATACATTTCCTTAATTCTTGATCCTCACACTAGCTACCTTTAACATAATTGGATACTGTCGACCTTATTTGAAATGGTCACCATTGATTACAAATTTTACATTGACTTGTCACGTTTTCTGCATATCTATATTTCATAACTGTATTCTTTTGTCCTTAATATAGGTGTGAGTACCGAATACGGGTTGCTTATTACCTATTTAACCATGAAAGATGTTGAAACTTTCTGGCAGATTAAAACTGTGTGCCGGACCGAGACTCGATCTCGGGACCTTTGCCTTTCGCGGGCAAGTGCTCTACAAACTGAGCTACCCAAGCACGACTCACACCCAGTCCTCACAGCTTTACTTCTGCCAGTACCTCATCTCCTACCTTCCAAACTTAACAGAAGCTCTCCTGCGAACCTTGCAGAACTATCACTCTTGAAAGAAAGGTTCGCAGGAGAGCTTCTGCAAAGTTCGGAACGTAGGAGTCGTGATACTGGCAGAAGTAAAGCTGTGAGGACGGGGCGTGAGTCGTGCTTGGGTAACTCAGTTGGTAAAGCACATGCCTGCAAAAGGCAAAGGTCCCGAGTTCGAGTCTCGGTCTGGCACCATAGCGGTCGCACAGTTCTAGTCGCTACAGTCTGGAACCGTGCGACCGCTATGGTCGCAGGTTCTAATCCAGCCTCGGTCATGGATGTGTGTGACGTCCTTAGGTTAGTTAGGTTTAAGTAGTTCTGGGGGACTGATGACTACAGCAGTTAAGTCCCATATTGCTCAGAGCAATTTGAACCATTTTTTACATATAGGTGCCTCATGGCAATTTGCTCAGATAGGTCACCTATTGGATAATGCCTGTACCTCTGTTCGTTTTTGTTCTTGAATTTGTCAGTAACTCACTGTGGTTATGATTCTCGTACTGTTTATATTTTAGTGTCATGCTCATGTTCGCCTTTGAGTGAATAAATTTGACTGTAATACTCCAGGTTAGAATTTTCTCTGTGAACTATACAATTCCCCTGCATCTAGATCCGTCATATTTTGTAGAGGAAATAATAATCAATCTCTTAATTAAATTTATCTGCTGTTTAGCCGGCTCAAGACAGGTTGCACTGGGGCCAAATTAATTCAGCATCTTTCCATGAGTGTGGTATGCAACAGAGCTTCAGTCTGGTTCCAATTAGCGCGTCAATTAGTGATACCCATATGCAACCACAGGGTAACTGCCTGTGCTATCGTCAAGAAATTGCAGAGCTACTTGAGCGTGCTCGTCACCACTAAAATGCAAACGAACTTCTTCTTCTCCATAACAACGTAAGGACTCACACAAGTCTGCGCACCTGAGAAGAGCTCACAAAGCTTGACTGGTATGTTACTTCTCATCCATCCTACAACCCGGATCTCGCACCTTCCGACTTCTATCTGTTTAGCTCAATGCGGGAAGCAGTACGTAGATGATGGGAAGGTTATCGTTACTACAAGACGTTGGCTCCGACGTCGACCACTACAGTGGCAGCATGCAGGCGTAGAGGCCCTCCCACGACGTCGCATTGAAAGGAGATTATGTTGAAAAATAGGATTTTGTAGCCACAGGAGTGGGGAATAACACTGTGTACTGGAATCCCGAAGAAAACCAATCTGCTTTCAGAAAAAATGTACTGCTTTACTTATTGAGCAGCCTTATTACTTGTTTATGACGTACAATTTACCTCGAATTTTTTCTGTTCTTTTCTATCCCCGTTGACCTGTAGTGTGTCTAATCTACAGCACCACCTTTGTGAACCATAGGCAAAGTTTAATCTTGTTAACTAAAGTAGAAGGAGCAATCCAATGAAAACGAGCCAGGTGGAAAAAAGGTAAGTAAACTGTTTATTGTTGCCAGTGTAATCGCCATAATAAATATACCCCGTTGTGAGACAAAATGGTTAATGCTTCTGTGCAGAAATGTTTGCGGTTGCTTAAGGAACCATGACTGTACCCACGCTTGCACCTCTTCGGCCAAAATGAATAGACAGCCATGATTGTCTTTCTTCGGGTCTACAAAAATAATGGAAATCGCATGGGGAGAGACCGGGACTGTAGGAAGAGTGTGTAAGGGCTTCCCAGCGAAAATTCTGCAGCTCAGTCGAAACAATCTTGGCAAAATGTGGACGGGCATTATCCTGCTACAGAAAGACGCCGTCTGTGAAAATTCCTGAGCGTTAGGTCCTGACGGCGTGCTTCAATTTTTGCAAAGTGTCAATGAACCGCTGCTCGTTAATTGTGGTGCCGTGTTTCTAGAAAGTCAATGAGAAGTGAGTCCTTGCATTCCAAGAAAAGGGTAATCATGACTTTCCCGGAGCTGGCGTGCGTGTTGTTGCGACTACGCTGCACGAGTTTCGTTGGGAATTCCCGATACATCCTCCATGCATTCCTGGTCTCTCCCCTTGCGAATTCCATACTTATAGAATCCTGAAGGTAGACATTTGTGGCCGTCGATCTGACTCGGACGAAGAATTGCACTCCTGGGTACAATCATGGTTTCGTAGGCAACCGCAAACATTTTTCAAGGAAGGCAAGTACCGTTTTGCCTCACAGTGTGATAAATGTATTATAGCGCTTACTTTTGAAATAAAAACCTGTTTTTCTTACTTTTTTCTATCTGCCTCGGTTTCATGTGATTGCCTCTTACAGATTTATCCAGTACAATATCAATTTGCGGACAGAGATTGTTACGAGATCTTTTGCTCCTTGCGTGTCAGAGATCGTCGGCTGAAATTTGTTTGAATGAAATTCAGTCTGTATAACTCAGTGGAGTTATTTTAGATACGAAAGGAACATTGTTCATAGATGTTGATGTTGTATCTGTGGATCACGATTTGAGGCACCACGCTGTGGGCTTGGGATCAGTGAAAGCGGTTCTTGACATTACAGAAGGCCTAACTTAGCAATTTCTTTAAACCCCAAATATGTTTTAGTATAACAATGTAGGCAGGGCGTGACAGTTATCGTTTGTTGACGTGACTATTAAATTTAACGGAAGAAGGCCGAGACGCGAACAAATGTCTGTTCTCTTTATCCTCGCCAGATAAGAAAGTTGTAATTTAGAAACTTACTTGCGAGCTCCAAATATGATTGTACACTTGCGCCTTCGATGTTTGTTCACTAGATGAAACAGCTAGCATGTAAGACTTTGGGATTTTTGGTTGACTGTTAACTGCTGTAATTACTCGTATCGTTATCTGATTCCTTAGCGAAGGGAAAAAACCGATGGTGCACGGAACACAGAGGCAAATATAGGGCATAAAACGAAGCAGGCATGATGAATATATGAACAGACTTTCTCACTATCAGTGAAGAACAGTAGCATCACCAAAGTCGCTGTATAAATGTGAATGAAATAATAATTTTATTTTACTTACAGTAAACAGGCGTGCAGTCAACTAACAATAAATTGACAGCTGGAAGGTAAATGATACACAGGGAATGATAATCGAGATTTTTTAAAATCCAGTACCGCACTAAAATCTAATGAGGAAAATAAGTTCCTGTGAGACACCTAGCAACGAGATAGATAGTGTGGATTCCGAATTTGTTGATTGGTACAAAGTCGTACGCAATTCAGTGCGAAGACCTATACACGGCATTATAGCATTAACAGCTCGCTGAGCACAAAGCGAAATCGCACAAGCCCGTTGCAGACTGGGACAATAGTGGCGGCCAGTGCTGGAAGCCAGTGAACTGGGAGGGACAGTAGTTTTACACACGGAGACAGTAATGGCTTTCAGTGAAAGTGTTCTTTCTAGTGGCAGCCAATAGTTCGTTCGTCTGTGATAGTGATAAGTGCAACATTGTCCGAGGATGTGTGAGAACATGGAGGAGAATGATGAAGAGTGAGAGGAAGCTGTTCATGAGGCTGTGTGCGAAATTGTACATTGTTTAAGTGGCGATTTCGATGAAATATTAATCAAAAGTAGGTCGTGCTTGGGTAAAGACGGAGTATGCCGTATAGATGAACTGGGAGCTTCGTCTAAAACACATCGGAGAGGGGAAATTCAACGAAATGAATAGTTTAATTGAACATACAATATCAAAAGCAAATGTGTGAATGAGAAATGCAATTCCACCGTCCAAAACCAGAGGTTGCCTTACGACCTTTAGGTATCGGTGACAGCTACCAAACCCTAGCCATAATGTTTCCAACACCAACCAAAACCATTTCAAGTTTTATGCCCGAAGTACTTACAGCAATGACTACAGCAATGCAAGAATATATGAAGGTGAGAGCTCACACGTTATTGCTTTCTAACTAGTTGGTTTATAGTAAGTATGCGGCAGATATGTAATAAACATATCTGCAATAAACATATCTGACACGAGGAGCACATTATTAGCAATACTAGTGCGTTGCATGTAAATAAATGCAGAAACATGCATATAGAGGGTGGAGAAAAATTGTGTCACGAAATTTTAACTCTAGATAGCTGATGACAGTAGGAACCCAAAAATGCTAATGTTGTGTAGGTCGACAACGCACAATTTTCAAACTACGGAAACTTGGTTCCACGCGCTCCGATTGGCCGCCGGATTGCCCTGTTGCCGGATGCTCTGGATAACGCATGACAGCGAATGCTTTGCCTGCCGGAGATGGCGATGTATCCAAGGCGGCCCGCACGTCCGGTGGTAGGGCGCCAGCCTTTCACTCTGGGGGCCTGGAGCGAATCCGCCAGGGTCCCGACACATCCATCGTTTAAATTCTCATGGTTGGGATTCACAGTCATATCATATTTTCTGAAAGACATCATAGTCGCCGTTGACTGTATAAAATATTTATTGTTACTATTGCCATTTCGGCAATAAATACGTAGATACTTCGAAATTATATTAGTAACTGCATAATGTCATATCCGCTACAACTTGCAATGTATCTATTCACTTATTTTGTGTATTTTAAGATCGCCAATTTTTATGTGATGTATCTGACCAATTTTGTCTTAAATTATACTTTTTATTTATTTATTGTGATTTTGATCACCTTACAAGGCGGGCTGTCAGCAGCAGAGTACGCCGCTCTTCAGCCTTTAGTTTCACAAAAAGTAAAACATAGAGGTGGCACAGAGAATACAATCAAAACGGCGGGCAAAAAATGTAGACACTAAAAAACAAAAAACATGGAGCCGTTCACGCTGGACGAGAAACATCACTAACACTAGTTGACACGGCGCACATAACACGGATGATGGCGACGGTACACGTGAACAGTGGTGGCATGACGGCGAACAAACACTAAACACAAACGAAGGCACACACACGAGACACTGATGGCGATGATCTCCGGCGCGCGAATGTTCACTGAGCGTGTGCGAGTCCGGGGACCTGCCAAGAGAGGAGGAGGAGGAGGAAGGGGAGTGGGAGAGAGAGAGGGGAGAGCAGAGATGCAATGGGCAGGGGAGAGGGGGGAGGGGGGAAGGGGGAGGGGAAGACCGAGGGAAGAGGGGTGGAGGGAGGGGACGGGGGGAAAGGAAAGAGAAGGGAGGAAGGGTGCCTAAAGGAAAGGACACAGGAAGTGGGGGGGGGAGGATCAAAGTTGATAGGAGGGGTAGATGGAGGGGAGGAGGACATCATCAGGGAGAGGGAGCTGGCGGAAGCCACCTTGGGAGAGTGTAAGGAGGGTGGAGAGATGGAGACCGGGTGGGACGTGGGAATACAGGCGCGGCGGCGGGTGGGGGTGGGAGAGGATGGGTGAGACAAGCAGATGAGGAGGATCGAGTTTGCGGGAGGTGTACAGGATCCGTATCCTTTCAAGTAAAAGGAGGAGGTGGGGGAAGGGGATGAGATCATACAGGATTCGCGTGGGGGAGGGGAGACGGATGCAATAGGCAAGGCGGAGAGCATGGCGTTCAAGGATTTGGAGGGATTTATAAAAGGTAGGGGGGACGGAGATCCAGGCCGGATGGGAGTAACAAAGGATAGGGTGGATGAGGGATTTATAGGTCTGGAGGATGGTGGAGGGGTCCAGACCCGACGTATGGCCAGAAAGGAGCTTGAGGAGATGGAGTCGGGAGCATGCCTTGGCTTGGATTGTCCAGAGATGGGGAGTCCAGGAGAGGCGACGGTCGAGGGTGACGCCAAGGTACTGAAGGGTGGGAGTGAGGGCGATAGGACGGCCATAGATGGTGAGATAGAAATCAAGGAGGCGGAAGGAAGGGGTGGTTTTGCTTACAATGATCGCCTGGGTTTTGGAGGGATTGACCTTGAGCAACCACTGGTTGCACCAAGCGGTGAACCGGTCAAGATGGGATTGGAGAAGGTGTTGGGAGCGCTGCAGGGTGGGGGCAAGGGCAAGGAAGGCGGTGTCATTGGTAAACTGGAGGAGGTGGACGTGGGGTGACGGCGGCGGCATGTCCGCCGTATACAAAAGGTACAGAAGGGGGGAGAGGACGGAGCCTTGGGGCACACCTGCGGAGGGGAAAAAGGTGTAAGAGTCGGTGTTATGGATGGTGACGTAGGAAGGATGGTGGGAGAGAAAGGAGCCGATCAGACGGACGTAGTTAATGGGAAGGGCAAAGGTTTGGAGCTTGAAGAGGAGACCGGAATGCCATACGCGGTCATAAGCTCGTTTGAGGTCCAGGAAGAGGAAGATTGTGGAGCGACGGGAATTAAACTGGTCGGAAAGGAGAAATAAATATACGATTTTTTTTTCTTTATTGATTTTCAATTCCCCCCTGAAGGGGGCAGGCTGGCAGCAGCTTACTATGGTGCTCTACAGCCTACAGACTTTTTTTAAAAAAGGAAGAAGAAAGAAACAAGAAAAAACAGGCTATAAAATGGTGATTTAAAGTGGAAAATGGCGTAAAAATGTGGAAAGTTAAAACAGAAAGCAGAAGGGGACGGAAATGTTGATAAAATACACAGGAATCAGACAAGTAACATAGTAGACACACAATTAAAAAACATGGCGACAGTCTGGTTTCTGTTCACAAGTGATAAAAAGCACACCCAGCGACAGGATGATAGCTGTTCACTACGCTTCCCAAGAGACACAAGACGGAGCACGCACTGGAAAAACACACTGTAACACACTGCATGAAAAAGGCGGCACAAAGATGGCACTCCCGATCCAAGGCAGATGGGGGGGGGGGGGGACCTGGAGTAGGGGGAAAACAAGGAGGGAGGAGAGGAAAAAACGAAAAGGGGGGGGGAACCAAGGAGGGAGAGGACTAATAAAGGGGGAGAAGGGCAGACGCGAGACAGAATGAGAGGAGGCATAGGAGGGAAATGTAAAAGGACTCGGTGGAGAGAAGGGGGCAAAGAGAGGGGAGGTGTGGAAGAAAGAGGATGGAAGGGGGAGAGAGGGAGCACGGGAAAAGGACAGAGGAAAGGAGGGGGAGTGAGGATCAGAGTTGATATGAGGGATAAATGGAGGGAGACAGGGCATCATCCGGGAGGGAGAGTTGATGGAAGCCACCTTGGGAAAGGAGATGTAGGATGTAGAGATGGAGGGTAGGGGGGACACAACGGTGAAGACATGGCAGGGGGCGGGGATCAGAGAGGAGAGGAGCAACCAGGGGGTGAGGGGGTTCAAGACGGCAGGAGGTGTAGAGGATGCGGATATGTTCGAGGAATAGGAGTAGATGGGGGAAAGGAATGAGATCATAGAGGATCCGCGTGGGGGATGGGAGGCGAATACGGAAGGTGAGGCGGAGTAAATATATGTTTCTTTTTTTTTCTTTAGTGCGATTTTAAAACCTGTGGAACAGGTAGGCTGGCGGCGGGACAATACACCGCTCTTCAGCCGAAGAGAGTACAATGACATAAACAGAGAAGATACATCACTTGGAAAAACGGCGGGAAAAAACAGTAGACACATGAACATAAAAAAACATGAAGCCGTTCACACTCGATGACAATCCACACTACGAACTGTTGACACGACGCACAAACACTGAAGAAGACGATGGCACTGGTGAATCATGGAGTGTGACGGTGAACACTGAACACTAAACATGACGGCACACACGAAACACTGATGGCGGTGATCTCCGGCGCGCAAATGTCCACTTAGCGTGTGCAAGTCCGAGGACCTGCCAAGAGGGGAACAGGGGTGAGGTGGGGGAGAGGGGAGAAGAAGGATGCCAATGGCTGAAGAGATGGGGGCAGGAGGAGAGGGACAGGGGAGGGGAAACCCGGGGGAGGAGGGGGGAGAAATGGAGGAGGGAGGGAAAAGGGAGAGAAGGGAGGGAGGGTGCCCAGAGGAGCAAGCACAGGAGGAGGGCGGGAGGATCAAAGTTGGTAGGAGGGGTAGATGGAGGGGAGGAGGGCATCATCAGGGAGGGGGAGCTGGCGGAAGCCACCTTGGGAGAGGGTAAGGAGGGTGGAGAGATGGAGACCGGGTGGGATGTGCGAATACAGGCGCATCAGCAGGCGGGGGTGGGAGAGGATCGGGGAGACGAGCGGGTGAGGAGGATCGAGTTTGCGGGAGGTATATAGGATCTGTATCCTTTCAAGGAAAATAGGAAGTGGGGGAAGGGGATGAGATCGTACAGGATCCGCGTGGGGGAGGGGAGACAGATGCGATAGGCGAGGCGGAGTGTAAATATACGAATACAAAGTATTATATATTAGAGCTCTGTCTTCATCTCATTTACGAGCACTTAAGTCAATGTGAGAGCTTATTAACAGATAACACGTGTATTATCCTCTATTATGTTATAAATAAATATTCCCATCCTATCCTACTGGCCATTACAATCATAGCACTATTTAGTAAGCTGTATGATGTCGACAGATGAAAAGAGTTGTATCCTTGGTGTGCACTATCTTTGCTACGTGCACAGGCACTATCTTTAATAAATCATAGCACTATTTAGTAAGCTGTATGATGTCGACAGATGAAAAGAGTTGTATCCTTGGTGTGCACTATCTTTGCTACGTGCACAGGCACTATCTTTAATAAATGTATTTTCGCTCCAACTGACTTAGCTCCACATGTTATCAGTGCACCTGAACTTGGATGTGTGATAGATTATTAGAACAATGGTAACATTGACAGTTCAGTATATATTTAACAACATATTATGATGTAATAAGCGTCGTACTCATTGGATCTTGTGGGACTCTCACAGTCAAAAGGGTGCATTTTGACGCTGACATGGGCATCTTCGGCGGTAATTCAGTTGAATACCGCCCTTCGATTTGTGCTCTTCTGGTACCAATCGAAGTGATAGGTGTTGCAGGTTACAGCCAGCCAGCCAGCCAGCCAGCCAGCCAGCCAGCCCGTCGTCATGCAGCAGCCAGCAGCCAGCAGCCAGCAGCCAGCAGCGGTCCCTGCCAGCGGCGGTCCTCACCAGCAGCGGTCCCTGCCAGCAGCCAGCATCCAGCAGCGGTCCCCGCCGGCAGCCAGCAGCGTCCTCGCCAGCAGCACACAGCGGTCCTCGCCTGCGCAGGCCCCAGCCAGCAGCCAGCAGCCAGCAGCCAGTGGCCACCAGCCAGCATCCAGCGGCCAGCAGTGGTCCCCGCCACCAGCGGTCGCAGCCAGCAGTGGTCCTAGCTGCCCCTGCCAGCAGCAGCGGCACCAGCAGCAGAGGCGTCCCCACCAGCCAGCCAGCCGGGTACCCCCCCCCCTCCCTGCGGCAGCAGAATGGGGCTTAGGCCCCATTCTCCTTCGTCATTCTCCATCCCTCTCTCCTCTGTGTCTCTCGTTTGCTCCTTTGTCTAGTACTGTGTTTTTTCCCCCTTATCATCATGTCAACCCGCACCACCTCTTATACAGCTACCACCACTGCCATTATCTACACCTCCCCCTCCGCTGCTGCCACCACTATCACGTGGTGTGCCGCTTCACTCCCCCCTCAGTCCATCCCCCCACTCCTCAGTCTCTCATCTCTCTCCCTATTTGTCGCCCCATCCCTGGCTCCACCTTCCCACATCTCCTCTGATCCCTTCCCTCCACTCCCTTCCTCTGCTCCTTCCGTTTCTGTGGCCCCCGCCAGGGTGGTCGCCCGGCGGGCTACTGCCCATGCTCCACTCTCCCCTTCACCTTCATCGTCTTCGTCATCGGCTTCACCATCGCCTTCGCCATCCCCCTCACCATCTCCGGCGCCGACTCCAGCCCCGGGACCTGCCACTCCCCGCCACATTCCAGTTGTTCCCATTCCCCACACCTCCTCCGCTGCCGTCAAGTGCCCCAGTGGCACCCTTGCCTCCTCTGCTCCCAAAAAGGCTCCGCCTCGTCCCCCTTCCCCCACCCCTGATGCCATGGATATCTCCCCGCCCGTCCCTGCCCCCTCCTCCTCCTCCTCTGCCCCCTCCTCCTACCACTACCTCCTCTCCCGTCTGGATCCCTCCCTCCTTGAAGCCCGGAACCTCACCCTCTTCCTTCGCCAGAATTGTCCTGGTGCCCCCATCTCCCTCCTCACTCCTCGCCGTGATTTGGTACTCATCTCCTCCCCCAGCCCTACCCTCCACACAGACCTCCTTTCCCGCATCCCTGTCACCCGCTTTGGCCCATGCCTCCCTCACCCCTGCTCCTTCGCCACCTCCCTCCCGCCAACCCCAACACCCGCGTCGCCCGCCGACCCTCACCGCCGTGATCACTCGGCTCAGTCCAGTGATGACAGAGGAGGAGGTGTTGGCAGAGCTTCACGCCCATCACCATCTGGAGGTGCGTGCGGTTCGCAGCATCCACAACGCTGCCGGCCCCACCCGCCTTATGCGGGTTTTTTCCGAGCACGCCCCCTCCACAGACTGTCTCCTGAAGGAGGGTGCCCTCCTTTTTAACCAGCGTTACAAAGTTGACCCCTCCCGTTCCCCTCCTCAATCCCTCCGCTGCCAAAGGTGCTTGCGGTATAATGTGCACCCAACATCTGAGTGCCGTGAGACCCCCACCTGCCCGCACTGTAGGCAAGCCCACTTTTTACGGCAGTGCCCCAATCTCCAGTCCCCCCCCCCCCTCCTGTAATACCTGTAACCTCCCTCATCCCACCTACTCCCAGAAGTGTAAGTCCCGACAGCCTCCTACCACTCCTGAACTCAGCGTTCCTGTCCGCCCTCTGGACGCCCCCACCCCTCCCGGCACCTCCCTTCGCCCACCCCCTACCACTGAGGACATCATCAGATTCCTCACCATTGTCCTACAGAATGTTCTGTGGTGTCACCGCCAGACACCACACTTGCTAGGTGGTAGCTTAAATCGGCCGCGGTCCATTTAGTACATGTCGGACCCGCGTGTCGCCACTGTGTAATCGCAGACCTAGCGCCACCACCAAGGCAGGTCTCGTGATACAAGAGAGCACTCGTCCCAGTTGTACGAGAACCTAGCTACCGACCAGATGTACGAAGCCTTTCTCTCTCATTAGCCGAGAGACAGAATAGCCATCAGCTAAGTTAATGGCTACGAACTAGCAAGGCGCCATTAGCCATACAGTGATTGTACATAAAGTCTCCTGTGTATCGTCAAGATCGATGTACCTCAATGATAGAGTAAAGTTAAGTATTAAACCTGCTCCGTACTTTTCTTCCTAACATTAATTACGTATCCTGTTCCAGTACTTCACGCCCGTCTGCGTTAGTCTAGCTTGCCTTTTCAGCCATCTCAACTTCACGGTGTCGGCCCAGATACCGACACAACATGTTCATCCTTTTCAGCGCCCACACACCCTCCAACAGATCTCCCTCGCCGCCCGTTCCGTTTTCCACCTCAAAATGTACGCCACCTACTCGAACAACCAGGCCCATTTGACCTTCTCCCGTCTTGACACCCTCGTTTAAATCCCTGTCATGGCGCGGCAGCACCATATCCTTTTCAACAACATCCGCTCCCTTCCCACCAACAAGAACCTCTTCCTGCACACCCTTGCCACCCACCGCGTTGATGTCTTCCTCCTTAATGAAACCTTCCTCCAACCTCACCACATTGTCCACACTTCGCCCTACCTCCTCCACCACTCCGATAATCCCCTCCCGATTGCGCGTGGTGGAGTTGCTATTTGGCACCACTGCCAGATCCCCGTTCGGCTCCAACCTCTCCTTCCCGACCCCACCGAACACCTGATCCTTAGTCTCTTCTTCCCCGGCGCCACCATCTATGTCCGCCCCAACGCCCCTATTCCCTTCGACTTCCTCTCCCACATCGACCGTACCTTCTCCTCCTACGTGATCGCCGCCGACCTCAACATCCATAGTCGTTCCGCTGCCCAGTTACGGCGGTGGCATCGGTTCCTCTCCTCCCTTCAAGGTGACCTCATTCCCATCCCCCAGCACACCCGTCCCGAATCCAGCTCCACTCCTGATGTTATCCTCTCCTCCCCCAACCTCCTTGGCCGCATAACAGTGGATGTCCTGGAGCCTATTGATAGCGACCATCTCCCTGTCCTCCTCACCGTTCCAAACGGTCGTCGCCCCTGCCCCGACCCTCGTCATGACCCTCCTCCTAAGTACGTCCATGACTATTCCCGTGCCAACTGGAATGCTTACCAGGATACCCTCTCGACCCGGGTCGATAGCCGCCCTTTCACCTACCACCACCCCGATGATGTCACTCATGCCGCCTCCTTTCTCCAGCAGACCTTGTCTGAGGCCGTGGAGGCCCACGTCCCTACGACGCCACCGGCAACTCCAGCGACACATTCGTAATTTGCTCGCGGCTAAGAAACGCCGGGACTGGCGACAGATATGCACCCGTTAACTGTCACCCTACCTATCAACTCGTCCAAGTTCTGGTCAGCCTTCCGTCGCCTTACCGGAACTAAACCCTCCCCCTACTATCCTCTTCTCCATGATGATCACCCTTTCCCTGACACCCTTAGTAAGGCCAATCACTTTGCCTCCTACCTCTCTGATGTATTTTCCATCCCCGATGATCCCCAGTTCGATTACTCCCTCTTCCCGGATATCCGCGATCGAACTGACACCTCTGTCCCTCCCCTCGCTCCTGGTTTTCAGCACTTGGACAACATTGCACACACGGAACTCAATGCCCCTATCACTACACAGGATCTCATTGCTACACTCCGCACAAAACGCAACACCGCTCCTGGTCACGATCGTGTCACCTACCGTCACCTCCGTGAAGCTCCTGTCTCTTTCCTCTGCACCCTGGCCAGGCTCTACAATGTAGTCCTGTCCACCGGTTACTACCCCGACCTGTGGAAAACCTCCCATATCCTCATGTTCCTTAAACCCGGCAAACCACCGTCCGCTGTCTCCTCCTACCGCCCCATCAGCCTTACCTCAGTCTTCAGCAAGGTCCTGGAATCTCTCCTCACCCGCCGCATCCACCAGCATCTCTGCCAGCACCGCCTCCTTCCTGTTACCCAGTGTGGCTTTCGGCCGTCCTTCTCTTCCGACGACCTTTTCCTTCACCTCACTCATCTCCTTTCCAAACAGCTTAATTCCCGTCGCTCCGCAATCTTCCTCTCCCTGGACCTAGAACGTGCCTATGACCGCGTGTGGCGTTCCGGTCTCCTCTTCAAGCTCCAAACCTTCGCCCTTCCCATTAACTACGTCCGTCTGATCGGCTCCTTTCTCTCCCGCCGTCCTTCTGATGTCACCATCCATAACACAGATTCCTACACCTTTTTCCCCTCCGCCGGTGTGCCCCAACGCTCCGTCCTCTCCCCCCTTCTGTACCTTTTGTACACGGCGGACATGCCGCCGCCGTCACTCCCCGTCCACCTTCTCCAGTTTGCCGATGACACCGCCTTCCTTGCCCTTGCCCCCACCGTGCAACGCTCCCAACACCTTCTCCAATCCCATCTTGACCGGTTCACCGCTTGGTGCAACCAGTGGTTGCTCAAGGTCAATCCCTCCAAAACCCAGGCGATCATTGTAAGCAAAACCACCCCTTCCTTCCGCCTCCTTGATTTCTATCTCACCATCTATGGCCATCCTATCGCCCTCACTCCCACCCTTAAGTACCTTGGCGTCACCCTCGACCGTCGCCTCTCCTGGACACCCCACCTCCGGACAATCCAAGCCAAGGCACACTCCCGACTCAGTCTCCTCAAGCTCCTCTCCGGCCGTACGTGGGGTCTGGACCCCTCCACCATCCTCCACACCTATAACTCCCTCATCCGCCCTATCCTTTGTTATGCCCATCCAGCTTCGATCTCTGCTCCCCTACCTTTTATAAATCCCTCCCAATCCTTGAACGCCATGCTCTCCGCCTCGCCTATCGCATCCGTCTCCCCTCCCTCACGCGGATCCTGTATGATCTCATCCCCTTACCCCACCTCCTCCTTTTCCTTGAAAGGATACAGATCCTATACACCTCGCATAAACTCGATCCTCCTCACCCGCTCGTCTCCCCGATCCTCTCCCACCCCTGCCAGCTGCCGCGCCTGTATTCCCACGTCCCACCCGGTCTCCATCTCTCCACCCTCCTTACCCTCTCCCGAGGTGGCTTCCACCAGCTCCCCCTCCCTGATGATGTCCTCCTTCCCTCCATCTACCCCTCCTATCAACTTTGACCCTGCCCCCCCCCCACTTCCGGTGTCCTTTCCTTTAGGCACCTTCCCTCCCTTCTGTTTCCTTTTCCCCCATCCCCTCCCTCCACCCCTCTTCCCCCGGGCTTCCCCTCCCCCTTCCCCCCTCCCCCTATCTCCCATGCTCCTCGCATCTCTGCTCTGCCCTCTCCCTCTCCCACTCACCTTCCTCCTCCTCCTCTCTTGGCAGGTCCCCGGACTCGCACACGCTCAGTGAACATTCGCGCGCCGGAGATCATCGCCATCAGTGTCTCGTGTGTGTGCCTTCGTCTGCGTTTAGTGTTCTTTCGTCGTCACGCCTCCACTGTTCACGTGTGCCGTCGCCGTCGTCCGTCTTCTGTGTGCCGTGTCAACAAGTGTTAGAGTTTTTTTCGTCCAGCGTGAACGGCTTCATGTTAGTTGTTTTTGTATCTACATTTTTTGCCTGCCATTTTTATTGTATTGTCTGTGTCACCTATACGTCGTATTATTGTACCCCTTAAGGCTGAAGAGCGGCGTATTATGCTGCTGCCAGCCCGCCTTGTATGATGTGCTTAAAATTACAATAAAGGAAAAAAAAAACGCTGACTTGTACTCGTGTCAGTTTCATATTCTGACAGAAAGCAAGTAATGCACATTTATCTCCAATTTTTATAATTGAGCTACTTTCTTAACGAAATGTTAGCTTAATTATGTATATGCACCCTGTGCTTCACTTTTGTATTTTTGTGTTAGGTGACTTTGCAGTGTTACTTGAAAATGGCCACAAGGCCGAAATTGCAATATTAACAATAAATATTTTATACAGTCAACGGCGACTATGATGTCTTTTAAGAAACATCCATTGTAGTTTCATGATGAGACGTATCGGGAACAAACCCGTCAACATCTGTTATTTCGTGTACAGAAAGCCTTTTACAAATTGTGTCGGCCCTGAAAAGTAACCTTTTTGGTAGCTAGGACGTTGTTTATTTAAAGCAGGTGCTCGAACTGGCGACCCTCTGACACGACACGAACTTCGTAATGTCGAACGGTGTTTTGCCGAACTCTTTCAAGGATAACTGGCATTTTCCTGATGTGATTGACGACGTGTTGAATTTGATCCATTAATTTCTCTTCGTTTGTAGGTGGTTCTCGTCCGGGTGGGCGAACTATAACCTTGAAGAACCCCCACAGGAAAATGTCCGGTGGCGTGAGGTCTGGTGATCGCGGGGACCATGTTCTTCGAGCACCTCCGCCAATTACCCGGCCGTCGAAGAGCTCATTTAAATATCTGCGCACAGCATGACTATTATTTGCGGGCGCCCCATCATGCTGCAACCACATGCGTAGCCGTAAGTCCAGGAGAACATCTTCCAGCAGGTCGGGTAGAGTTTCTTGCAAAATGTGAAGGTAATTTTTCCCAGTAAGTCGATGAGGTGGATCGACTGGCCCAATCAAATGTTCATCCACAATGCCTGCCCAAATGTTGAGCGAAAATCGTTCCTGGTGTCCGTGGACATACCTGACGTGAATATTCCCCTTGCCCAGTAACGAACGTTTCGAGTGTTGTAAAGGCCTCGCGATAGAAGGTGCACTTGCCAGTAGACAACACAATGGCTGGAAGTCGGGATCTTGTGCAACACGTCGCAGAAACCACCGGCAAAACCCTAGCCTCTGTTCCTAGTTTGCCACAAGATTTAAGTCTTGGACAGGGTGGAAACTAAATGGATGCTGGCTGTCACGCCTCAAAACCTCCCAGACTAACCGATGAGTGACCCCATGTAGTGTCCAACCGTTGGAGTACTTGTCATAGGTGCTTCCTCGAAGCGCTCGAGAACAGTCTCTTCAAATGCAGCATCCATAGTGTTCGAGGTCTTCCATCATCACCATGATATCCCACTAACGAGCCTGTTTCTCCAAGTCGCCGGTGAATCGCTGTAAACCCTTGCGTGTGTGGGTGGCGTCTTGCTGGATACTGTTCCTCAGACAACCGTCGAGCTTCGTGCACAGTACCGTCGGCTAGCCCATAAACAAAAACGATGTTTTGCTGTCATTGAAACTAATACTGTGCCGCCATATTTACTGTATGACTAAATCGCAGGTGACGTGTGTGTGACCGGCCGGTGTGGCCGAGCGGTTCTAGGCGCTTCAGTCTGGAACCGCGCGACCGCTACGGTCGCAGGTTCGAATCCTGCCTCGGGCATGGATGTGTGTGATGTCCTTAGGTTAGTTGGGTTTAAGTAGTTCTAAGTTCTAGGTGACTGATGACCTCAGATGTTAAGTCCCATAGTGCTCAGAGCCATTTGAACCATTTTTGACGTGTGTGTGCTCCGAAGCGAAGCTTACGTGTGAATGCCTCTGACGTGAGTTGGAGACGAACAGTAAGACCAATTCGACATGTGTGCGTATCACGTTGGGGCAGTGACGGGGCGAGGGACATTTGTATGTGTGAACCGACAACCATAGCGCTGTTCGTCAACCGACGAACGGCAACAGGGCAATCCCACGGCTAATTGGAGCGCTTCACAACAAGTGTCCGTAGTTTAAAAATGGTGCGTTGTCCACACAACATTAGCAATTTTGGTTCCTACTGGCATCAGCTATTCAGGGTTAAAATTTCATCAGAGAATTTTCCTCCACCCTGTATATTTTGAGGTTGTCGTTACCATCAACTATGCCAACTATAAAAGAGGCGATTAAACAAAATATTTAAGTTTTATTTAGTGCGATTTGTTATTAAATATTGGATACAGAACAAAACTTGATTGACCGGTAATGACATTTTACTGTGAATTTCTATTGTGGTGTCGTAAGCACAGCACACGCCAACAGGCAGCACCACAGGCGTCAGTAGGTCAACAACCCACGCAAGAGACGGTGTATAGCCCAACGATTGCCGCACCGAGACGTCGCAGCCGGGGTGTCGCCAGAGAAGTGATATGCGCTGACGCCACAGCAGAGCGGCAGTTCCGTCAGTGTGACCACCGAGAAGACCGCCTTCTACTTGTGCACTTCGAGCCGCATAATTTGCTAGTAGCGGGTCCACACCAGCCCGTATAGATTAAACATTGTAGTGGTACAACAACTGTTTACTACCCAGCCTCAGATTCTAGAATAGTAGTTGAACTTCAGGATTTGTTTCCTGATCAGATTTGTACAAGGTCGCCTATTCGTCGATAAATTTGTGTATTCTTGGCATTAATCGTTCCGTCCGCCCCCGATAGCTGAGTGGTCGGTGCCACAGAATGTCAATCCTAAGGGCCCGGATTCGATTCCCGGCTGGGTTGGAGATTTTCTCCGCTGAGGGACTGGGTGTTGTGTTGTCCTAATCGTCATCATTTCACCCCCTTCGATGCGCAAGTCGCTGAAGTGGCATCAAATCGAAACACTTGGCCCCGGCGAACGGTCTACCCGCCGGGAGGCCCTAGTCACACGACATTTTTATTTACTAATCGTTATCAGAGTTTCGGTGTTCTCCTTGTTCTCCTCACACAGTGCTTCCTTCAGCACACGATAAATAGTTGAGGGTGGCCACGAGCAAAGTCTCCTTCTGCGGTTGTATCAACAGTAATATACAACAGCCGGCGCCGAGGAGCGATAGGATCTGCCTAAGTTACATGATTAATATTTGTTTTGTCTACGCACGCACCCTGGTTACTTGTTATTTATTTCGTGCTGTTTCTTTTATATGTCTAATGTGTGGATTTTTGACGCAGGACGGACACAACTACTGAGACGAATGTGATATTTTGTGTGTGGCGTCTAATCCAAATTCCTTTCAGGCATGACTTCTGCGTCACAAGACGGTTTTCTAATGAGTGTTATTCAGTTACAGAGCGAGCAAATCCGGCAGTTGCTGCAAGCCGTGTTGCAGCTTAAAGAACAACAACAACACAGAATTAGCTGCAGCCTCCATAAGCCATTCCAACATTCCGCAGTTTCAACAAACAACATGAGGACTGGCCTGAATACTTAACTCAACTGATGAAACATATGGAGACATACCAATTGCTAGGTACGAAGAGCAAATAATTTTTTCTTTCTGTAATGGGTACGGAGGTTTATGGGGACATAGTGAAACTGCCCCGTGACAAATAACCAGAACAGTTAGAGTTTCAGACTTTACTTAGCAAGCTAACCATTTACTTTGATGAGCAAACACTCGTGGCTACTGCAACGTTCAAGTTTTTCCGCCTTCAACGGGCAACAGGTCAAACTCATAAGCATTGGATCAATGAATTACGAAGTTTAACTGCACTGAAAATTTTTATGTCGTTGTGGATAATCATACAGTATTGTCATGCTGCGTGACGATGTAACTCAAAATATTTGTGACGCTAGTATTCGTGCTGCTATTTTGAAACAACTTAATCCTTCTTCAGATACAGTGTTACAACTAATTGAGGCTCAGGACACTTATGATTTAGCTATGTGTGAGATGCAAATGCGAAATATTAACGAATTGCACAGTGACTGCGTTAGAAGTGCAGTAGAATGTAAACAGTCTCGTGCGGCCCCGGGCCGTTTGCCACAGCGTGTGAAGTCACATACAGAGACAAACAGTGCCATGCTACGCCGGTTGAACGTCGGTAGGCAGAAAAGCATAGCAAAGTCTTACCCAAAATACTTTAGTCGCCATAAGCGTCCCCAATGCCCCAGTAGCGATGCTACGTGTTATTTTTGCAACACAAAAGGCCATGTTCAGTCAGTGTGCGTGAAAAAGCTGTCTGGACAGCAAATTCCCAAGCAACATGCCACTAAACCAGTTCAAATCATTAATGTTGTCACGGCACAGCTGGACACGGAACAGTGCGATCCAGTGGCTATAGTAAACGTTGTGGAAGGTCACCCAAGTACACAACTTAGCAAACACAAGTCGGGTGGCTTTCATGTGCCAGACCAGTCACGGCGAAGCAAACACAGGCCCACTACTACATCTTTGCCCATTTCATCAGTCACGCATTGTAGTAGCTCAGAACAACTGGCAGAAAGGGATAGTTCTCTCTTAGATATGGAATGTAGTCGGGTCAAGGTGTTTGTTACTTTGATGATAGCTAAGAAAGATGTCAAACTGCAACTGGACATTGGTGCTTCAGTTACACTTCTGAACAAACTTACTTATGAACGATTAAGTTCACCAACACTGAGTCCAGCCACAAATGTGTTGTAAGCTTATAACGGACAGGAAATTCTAGTTTTAGGAACTTTCATTATGCAAGTTACTTTTCAAGGTGTAACGTAGACAATTCTATTCAAGGTGCTTTCTGCCAAACCTTCGCAGAATATTCCTGGCCTAGATTCTTTTAACATTTTCGGGCTGTCAGTCCACAAGTCAGTATTGAAAATTTAAACGGAAGTGAATTCTTTTATAGTCTACGAATAATACATATCAAAACAAAATGTTTAGCTGTATCATTATAGATCCCACTTATGATGAATTAAAGCGAACGCGAAAAAAGGCGCAACGCGTCTGGGAGAATAAAATACAGTACAGCAGGAGAAGGCGTTCTTTATTTAAAAATCAAATATTCAACAGATGTGCCTACAGACAAGCTTCAGATCCTGATTGACAAATTTAGTGAACTTTTTAGCGACGGTCTCGGTTGCGCGAACAGTTTTTAGCTCATGTGTGACTCAAAGACAATGCACAACCAGAGTTTTGTCGAGCTAGGCAAGTACTCATTGTCATTAGGGAACAGTTCGCTGAACAATTACGGCAATGGCAAGCTGATGAGGTCATGAAGCCAGTCAGTGCAAGTCAGTGGCCTTTTCCATCAGTCATCCTTCGCAAAGCATCAGGACGTCTTCGACTGTGTGTTGATTTTAAGCCAACTGCGAACTCTCGGACAGTGATAGACAGGTATCCTTTGCCCAGCCCAGAGGAAAGATGGACAGATTAGGCGAGGGACGTCATTTTTCCAAGATATGCTTGGCGAATGCTTACATCCTATTGCCTTTGGAGGGCTAGTCAAAGAAATTTTTGGTTATTAACACTTATCTTGGGTTATCTGAATTTTAACACCTGCGCTTCAGTAGTGCCTTAGCAGGCAACCAGGAGCCAGGTCGCGGCCGTCTGCCACGGACCAGAGGGAATCTCAGCGCGAGGTGCTTCCTATGGAGGTGGACGTGCCCTCACCTCCGATGCAATCAGCACACCCTGGGCGACGCCTCTGCACAATGCCGTCTTCCTCTCCGAGGGGGGTCTTCCAGTGTTCGAGACTCAGGCCCTGGCTGAAGGCGTGCGGACTCCCTGCAGTTTGCCAGGTGTTCCGGCGAGGGTTCAGGGTGAAATCCACGGTGCAGGTGGGAGCCTGTCGCTGGCTTCAGTCTCACTTCCCGTACCATCTGCTGCACCGGCACCCCGAACTTCTCTTGTCGTCGGTTCGCACCAAAGCCATTTGCAGCCACAGATTGGTGATTTGAGTGAGTGGGGTGGAAGGGGAGGAGAGAGGAATGTGGTGTTGTAAGTACAGCTCGCACTACCAGGCAGCAACACAGGCGTCGACAGGTCGACTATCCATTCCAGAGACGGCGTATAGCCCAGCGATTGGCATACCAAAAAGTCATAGCGGTGGTGCCACCTAAGAAGTGATATGCACCAGCGTTACAGCAGAATGGGCAGTTCCAAGGCAGCTCGACGGCGAGAAGATGGCCTTCTACTAGTGCACCTCGCACCTCGTTGTCTGCTTCTAGCGAGTCCACACTAGCCTGTCTTCAGTGAACATTCCATTCTAGAGGGACAAGAACTGTTTACTATCCAGTCTTAGCTTCTGGAATACTAGTTGAACTTCTGAATTTGGTGCCTGATCCGATTTGTACAAAGTTGACTAATCGTCAATAAATTTGTGTTTTCTTGCCTTATCGTTATCAGTATTTCAGTGTTCTCCTTGTCCTCCTGTCGTAGTGTTTCCCTCATCGCAGTATAAAGAGTTGATGATGGCAATGAGTAAAGTCTCGTACGATACAACATCTATAAAGAAAATCTCCTTGAGATATAAATTCCTCATCTGAGTTACGAGTGTCGGCCAAGGTTCCAGATAGCATCAAAGTAGATGTTTGTGGGGCTTTCAACAATTTGAATCGCCCTTTTGTCAGCTTTGATTCAATATGGTCCTGGCATGTATGTCTATTTTACAAGGGAAGGTTCCTCAAGTGAGTTGCAACATATTTACCAAAAAGCCATCCTTGTTGGTTGAGGTCAATAGTAGGACAAGGACATCAGTGCATTTTGTTAGTGCGGGTTGCTTACATCAGGGGCAAGTATACATTCAGGGGTAAACCTAATGTTTTCTTTTGATTGACAGGTCGTTAACCTAGTGTTCTGCTAAGTGGATTATAATCCCTGGGGATAATCCTCACTTTGATTGACAGTCTCTTAACCTAATGTTCCCCCACCCCTCCTCCCCCTCCTACCAACTCCTCAGAAAACATCAAATTCCCTCTCCCCCATGCTGTCACAAGTACACTTTCAGGCCTGAGTCATTCGAATAGCCCCCTCTCTCTCTATCAGTTTGATTGAGTACATAATTAAACTGATCAATTAATTAACCTCCTCTCCATCTGGTAAACCCCTCAAACTGAACCTTCCCCTCTTACCCAACCCTACTGGGAAATTGGCGGCTCTATAGTGGAGAGCAAGGATTTCATGACAGGAAATTCAAGTACAATTTGTAAATAAAATCAGTTTGCAAGGGCTGGACTTCTCTTGTTCATCACTCTCTGCTGTTTGGGAACATGTGGGTCTTATAAAGAAGTAATTAAATCTGTCGCTCTTTTTATTCCGATTGTGCAAGGAATACCATCATGAAACACCCATCACATGTAATTATGCTGTTAAAAATCGTTCGATCGCTAAGGATCCACTGTCCACTGGACTGCACAGAATACCACCCAAACAGGCTGCTTGGAGTCGTAGTGCACTGATGAGAGCCTGAGGAGCGACCGCACCACACACGTGTCCGCTTGAGGCCAGCAACTGACAGACTGGGTGTCATGCTAATCCCTGAACAAAAGCATCTGAGAAATTCCAGTTGAAGCACATGACCTTTCTCTGTTTCTCCTCGTGTCCTGCCAGGCCTTCACGTGCAAAAGCAGTGAACAAAGCAGCATTTATAGTGTAAATCCCTGCAAAACGCGAGAACTCCTTCCAAGGCAAATCCTGACTAAGAATCGATCCAGAAATACTGCTGAAGTTAATAAACAATCAATTTCTGGTCATTTGATCGTGATGTAAGGTCACCCGACTACACACTTTCCCCATCTGAAATACATGGACATGGGTCATTGTATAGGAAATGCCTTAGTATTTTTCGTAGATTAACGAATAAGACTAGAAAATATTCTAGCACCATATCTTTATTAACTTTTGCATATACATTTACATACAAAAAACAACTCTTGCCTTATTTTTGGTAGGTGTACTTCTAATAATATCCAATTTCATTTTTAACTTATGACTTAAATCCAAATTTGAATCATCTAATTCTTTCTCCAGCCAGTAATTTGACAAATACAGAGAAGGTGTTCTCAAATTCCAGTACATAACTAATTTTTTCCTATAAATTACCTCTTTTATGGCTTTAGCGATTAGTTCTGTTTCTTCCAGCAGTTCTTATAGACAAGAACATTTGGGGATGTTAATTTCTCCTCTTATTTACTTCATGACAATGTTGTTGCAACACTCCACATCTTCCTGGGTGTAGGCTGCTAGTTCTTCTGCTGCATATTCTTGCGGAATTTCGGCATAGAACTTCAGGTTTACAACTTTTGCAAACGAATTGCCATTAAACGATGTTATTCCGTTGGTTTCAAACTCTCCAACGGTTATTCCGTTGCTAAGTGTATGACATCAAGCCCACCACATTTAGATATAATGCATCCTTCCTTTTTAAGCATATCCAAGGAGGAATGAAGTTTAATAAACAGAGTTTTCGTGTGTCCTTTAAAATAGTAATCGTGCTTCAATCCGCCGTTTTCGGCCAGCGCTCCAACATATGGACACTTACCACTGCTCTTTACAGTAAATACTATTTTCTTATATTCCCCAGTCGTAGCCAGATTTCTTCGTACACTGTGACTGAAGCCATATGTAAACTGAAACACCCCCGTTATGTCCATTATTGGATTTTGTGTGATTTACTGAAGCCGCCAAACAGTTAATTATTATGAATATATGACCGTGTGCTTAATGGATGAAAGGCCGTCGGTTTTTCTGCTGTGGTTTTGGGGGTATTTCAACAGAATGCGGCCGTTCTGAGACGGAATAGTTAATGATTGAAAGTGTTTCTATTATTAAACACCACAAAGGTTGCGATATACAAAGTGATATGTATTTTTTATTAACACACTAATTCTGAGGCAGTTGATACCTTCGCCTTACTCGTTTAATAGCGGTTATATCTTTTATTGGTTGCTGATTTTAAGTACTTCTTTGTCACACGCAATGATGATCGTTAACATTCACAACAATCCTCGCTGCAATCCATGGTTGATGCTGGCCGACGCGGTTGACGCGGAACACGTAATTCGGCAGTTGTCACTTTTGGTTGTATATCACTAGCGAATCGGTATTGATGAGGGTCAACCCCACGACGATAAGGGGTTGCGTTCATTTGTCACACTCCATTGATTTTGCAATTTAATCCTCACTTGACACATCCACCATTGACACCATACTCAGCTCGACCACCATTTTTTCATCTTAGCCAGTCCTCCCAGTACTGTTTTCACTCGACACCAATCTCACTGCCGCCTGCAGCGCTCTACAATCGACTCCTGTCTGCTATCGACCTGGGTGTTGGATACTGATATCTACGTTTGTGGGATCATGGATCCCTTACATCCCCACCCCAAAAACCTTCTTTGTAGCCATAGATGATAAAGAATAATAGGAAAAAATTATCACACAGCATATAAATGGAGACGAGGAGCATTAGGTTCTGGTTCACATACTGAAAGTTACAACGTGTCACAAATAATACCTTATTGACTCCGGTAGCAAAGTGCCCATACAGCAACATCATACAACATCAATCTGTCTTAATTAACATTTTTGCAAACTTTGTCTTACATTCAATTACCAACGATCTTCACTTTCAAAGGTTTGTATGGACCGTTAACTACATATTTGTTACTGGTTAATATTTTGTAACTTGCTACAGCAAAGACAAGAAAAAAACTAGTTGGTATGCTGTCCTTTCAGCGGGTTTCCTGCCGTCCATATTACTGTCACTGTAACTTAAAACTCACTTGTTCAACACAAACGAAAGTTAAGGAAGAAATTCACAACTTATTCATTTCAGTCTTTAACACAAGCGAAATTGAATATGAGAACAAAAAATAGCATTTCTACCTTGAATTATGCAATTATTTTACAATTCCTCGTACCTCTACAGATTGATTCAATGATCTTAAATGCTCCATTATTGCACTGGATATGTCTTATATAACTATTTCTATCGGTGTAACTAATGTGGTCGCCCAATGAAAAATTTTAAATTACTGATCATTTCACTTTGCCAAACATTTATACTGCTATATGTGAATTGTTGTCACTAATGCTCAGATGAGAGGTACAATATTTGCTGTTATATTGACATTAATCCAAATCTGCTATGTGGATATTTATTATTCATTACACAATTCCATAATTCTGCTTGTAAAGCTCGACCTAAGTATAACCATAATTGACTCTGAAAGCTAAATGGATACATGAATTTCTCGTTACTCATGAGTTACACTTTCTGTTTTATCAGCATACCTTAGGTCAACATGTATACCTAAAAATATCTACTAAGAGATGTTGCTTGTGTGCTAAATGACATACTTTGCACATCTCATTACACATAAGTCTCTCAACTTAACAGCAACTTCATATTCAACCTATATCAACCCCCCATATTCGCTGCAATACACTAACTTTCTTAACCTAAGGATAGAGAAAGATGGTAGAGGAGTGAAACATGAAATAAGAAATAAAGTCTCACCCGGCTGAGAGCGTACCAGTCGTCACTTGGTATACCAGTGAAGAGTTGTTGGCTCCCTACACCTTGTTTAGTTTACCGGATCTCTTATTTCTTCAATTCATACCTCATGATCTCTTCGTCTATCTTCTCCCCTCTCATAATTCCTGTCATCATCATCTCTCCTATGATTGTGGTAAAACTGTCGTCTATTGCCATGGTTCCTATGTCCATTACCCCCAACCTCTAACTCTGTAATTTGATGGACCATTAAATTGACTTTGGTGGTAATTATTTCCCTACTGATAAGGTAGCACTACTAATCTTCCTATCAATCTCTTCGGTTTTAGTTTATATCTGTTGGACTCCCTCCTGTAACTGTTTGATCTCATTTGTGACTATATGTTCCACAGCCTCCTCCAATTTCACTTGCCTGTTTCCCAATTTACCAATATTAACTTGGCATTGCTGTTGTATTTTTACCATGTCTATAATCTGTTGGTGTTGATGTGTTTCAGTTTTTTCATTCCCCCTTCCAATTCAGTTTTGATGCCCTTGATATTCCATCAGCTTTTCCAATTATCTTTGCCTTCATATCGTTCATCTCTTCTCAGAGTTGATCTACCTTCACCTGCAGCTTGTCATCTCTCTCATTAAGAGTTATTCTCATCTGTTCCTGGAATTTCTGCAGTCCTTCCCTTAAGATTTCTTGGTTTGCTTGGGACATCTCGGCAACACTTTTCTTGATTTCTTTGTTTTCTTTCTTGATTTCTTCATTTCCTTTCTTAATTTCATCATTTACTTCGGACATCTCTTCTATACACTTGTTGATTTCTTCATTTCCTTTGGACATTTCTTCTATACACTCGTTGATTTCTTCATTTCCTTTCTTGATTTCATCGTTTCCTTTGGACATCTCTTCTATATGCTTGTTGATTCCTTGGAGCATCTTGAATATTATTGACTGCGATTCTCTATCCACTAGACTCAGTTCCTTTCTAACTGGTTTTACTGGTGTCTCAGGGAAACCTGTTGAATGACCCAACAGGTTGTCCACTGACATTCCACTACTACCAATTTGAGACTCATCCTTGTCCTCCTGCCCTATCTCCATTTTTCTAACTAACTCCTCCACAATCTTTTCTTTCAGTTCAGGATCCATTCTCAACAATTCGCTATGCACAGACAAGAAAAATAAAATAATATCCTAGTAACCCAAATACTCACTAATTAGCTAATAATTAAATAATCCTTCACTGTATTATGTTAACCCAGATGGGCAAACCAGACCTCCCCATTGAACACCATAAATTACAGAAGCCTAACCAGATCAAATATCAATGACCGTATTTATACACAAAATCTCAAAGTAATATACAGTACACACAACAACTTAGGAGACATATAAACATATAATTTACAATAAATAATGCACATGAAGCACTATTCTGTGCTGTACAGCATGAAAACAAACGTATATAAGCATACCATGCTTCAGAGCAAATTCGCAAAAAAATGTTAAAAATATTGTTTTTATAATTTCTGCAATTGCCAAATATAATTTGATGTTTCCTCCGCACTCTGAAGATAGTGTAATACTGTTTAATATCGCGCCAGCAAATCGTCTTCACTTAACCCTCGTCGCTCGTCGAAGTCGCGATGTTTTGACGTTTGAAGTCGCGCTACTAGTCGTGTTGGCGCTGGCTCCTCCGGTTGCAGCGACCGTCAGGCGATGCCTTGCTGTACCTGAGTGTGGTGCCGTGTGCACTACGAAGTCCGTGGAGAATCGTGCTGACGCAGTCTCGTAGTACGGCGGTTGGCGACTAAGTAGAGCTCCTGTCACATATTTCGCTGATCGGCGGGTAGCTGGCGCAGGCGTCATTTACTTCAGAGGTTTGCCACTAGATGTTGAACTCAGGGTCGTCGTTGTTTCTAATTCAGCCACTTGGCTCCGCTGTGGTCACCGTCCAGTTTGGTACGCCTCCACTATCCAAATCCTTACTGTTGCGGCATGTGGAACTGCATCACTGCTTCAAATGCTTTGGCTAGCCTCTCACAGATTCTGGGTGTCGTCATTCCAACAATTACCCCATAGTCAATACCCGCACATGTGGTAACAGTTTATGGGTCCACATCAAATTGAGCGATTTACACCGTTCAAAAGATAATTTTGGATATAAAGTCACTTGGGAAGATGCTCCTGATACTTACGTATCGGAATTTTGGCTGGTTCACTCGCGATTGTGCCCAAACGTGCCTTTTCTTAGAGTATGAATTTTACAGCAATACATGCGGGTTTTCGTGTCCATACTTCAATACATTGTTTATAATCAATGCTGTTGTCATTTGAACTTGTAAAAACAAATTGTTTACTGTGCCTCAACCACTTTTGCACTTTATTGTCTAAATAACGTGCTTCGTTAGCGCGATTTCTAATTTCACCATAGATACGTTATATTACACTGTTTCTAGTTGAAATACACTCATTTTAGTCACGGTAACGACAGTACCGAGTTATTCTTGCACTAAAATGGTCCGATAATTGCAAATGTCTTTCCACTGAAACCAAAAATAGCGCTTAATAAACCATTGTTTGGATCCGAACATTGCAACTGTCCTTGGCACGGGGGCCAAGGTGAAACATCCCCGTTATGTCCTTTATTGGGTTTTGTGTGATTTACCGAAGCCGCCAAACAGTTAATTATTATGAATATATGACCATGTGCTTAATGGATGAAAGGACATGGGTTTATCTGCTGTGGTTTTGGGGGTATTTCAACAGAATGCGGCCGTTCTGAGACGGAATAGTTGATGGTTGAAAGTCTTTCTATTATTAAAGACCACAAAGGTTGCGATATACAATGTGATATGTATTTTCTATTAACACACAAATTCTGAGGCAGTTGCTACCTTCGCCTTAGACGTTTAATTACTGTTACATCTTTTATTGGTTGCTGATTTTAAGTACTTTGTCACAAGCAGTGATGATGGTTAACATTCACAACAAACCTCGCTGCAATCCATGGTTGATGCTGGCCGACGCGGTTGACGCGGAACACGTAATTCGGCATTTGTCACTTTTGGTTTTATATCACTCACAAATCGGTAGTGATTGGGGTCAACCCCAAGACGATAAGGGGATGCGTTCATTTGTCACACTCTAGTGAATTTACAATTTAATCCTCACTTGGCACATCCACCATTGAGACCGTACTCAGCTCGACCACCATTTTTTCATCTTTACCAGTCTTCCCAGTACTGTTTTCACTCGACACTAATCTCACTGCCTCCTGCAGTGCTCGACAATCGACTCCTGTCTGCTATCGACCTGGGTGTTGGATACGAATATCTACGTAAGTGGGATCACAGATTCCTTACAAAACCTTGCCTGCACATCCGCAATAGCCTCTTCCTTTTCCATTAACATATTCTCTTTTTATGGCAATTGTCTTCTCTGTATAGTCCAGTTTCTTTTCTTTACTTGGGTGTCCTCCATTTCCAGTTTCTTTTCCATGCAAATAACCCATTAACTGTACTTAAAGGTGCAAGATATTTAATGGGGAATGATTTAAGTCGTTGTGCAACATTTACTCTTTTTCTTAGGACTTGTGGAATTACATTCCACATGTCAACTAGTCCCAATTCTGAAATATCTATATCGAACATTATTGTGGAGAACAGTGTTCTAGACTGATAAAAATAAGTTTCTCCTGCTTTAACATAACACTTCTGTGTAATAGTTACATTGTCTTTATTGGAGTCAGAGTTAAGAACCTCCTTGTAGTTTACAGGTAGATAATTAAAACTGTTCACAGACAGAACACACCTGATAAACTTTCCTCGGTCTGGAGCATCTGGAAGACCTGCTTGTACACCTCTCTATTTTCGGGTATTCTTATTACTCCAACACACAAACAGCAGAATGTTATTAAATAGAACACAACAGCTGTTCTGTATGTTATCTGTTAACTGACGCCACATGGAAGCGAGTGGCAGAGTAGACCCGAGTTAGTGTTCGAGTGTGGATATGCCGCGCGTAATGTCTGGAGCGATTTGAGGATGCAGATCCACGGTATATTACATCCAGGATAGGGTACGAAAGGTAGATCTGCCCCGCGTTACGTTCGAAGATGTGGTCTACATTCGAAGTTGGATCCACCAGCGGTAAGACCGGGTCATGGTAGCCTTCCACGACACAGAGATACAACAAACAGAGGAAACGCGCTGCATCTGTAGATTATATGGCCGGAGGTGACAGAATGGCTTCGAGTACAGTGCTATATTATGCCACCCGAGCAGAAAAATAGTGCATTTGCGTTCGCTATTGGCAACTGTACTAGAAGTAATTTTGGAATACTGAATGAGAAGTAATGTCATGATTGAATGGGTAGAAGTGACATAAAATCGATAAAATTACGAAAAATTACGGAAAATACTTATAAATTGAGGAAAAATACGTCGAAATGAGGGGAAATATAATGAGTACTTGCATATCTTCTGCTTTGTGCAGAACAATTCTTGTAGATGGGAACGAGTATGCAACCGCAAGAGGAATACGAGGAAACATTGACATGGAAGCACCAGGAACCAGGGAAACAGTCATTTTTTCTCGTCAGGGAAACAGTTTGTGTATCTCTATTGAGGTAATAGCGATATACGTTGTAAAGACATTGCTTTCCCCGAAAGTCGATAATATTTTTTTTTCTTTTGTGCATTACCGTGTCATAGTAAGTATGTATCATTTATTTCAACTATTCTTTATTTGTTAATACGTTACATTGTTTCTTCATTCATTTTGCTGCTGTTTTATATTTTATATTGTATGAATATGAACGTTCTGGTTTTATATGCCTTGTAAATCTTCAATTAGGGTAGGAGAAGTACTGTGTCAGAGAGGGAGCGAACGACAATCGATAGAGGGCGTGTGAGTTGTTGTGGTATCGTGATCGATTCGCGGGTGAAAAACGTTGCATATTTCGGCGGAGGAACAATTAATTACAGTGCGTCCGCTGTGTTAATAGGAGATCGTGCAATATTAAGTGAACAGTAAAACCTGAAAAGTATATCCAGTGTTTGCGTTGACGATTTTACAAACTGTGTGAACTTGTGACAATTAGCCATGAATCAGACACTATTGTCGTGTGGAGATACTAACTGTTAGAATTGCGTGAAAGTGGAACAAACCAAAATGTTAAGTAAAAGAACAGTGCTGTGATTTGATCATGAAACATTTATTATATCGTCCAAACTGTCTTAAAGACGACGACGTAAATTGAACTTATGTTTAACGGACTGTTATAGTGATGAACACATGTGACTGTTTTCCTGTGACAACACGGTGAAAGAACTGTGCGAAGTATTGGCATTAAACGGATATATATCGTAAATACTAAAGACACTGCATAATTTCGACCCACCAGCACTGCGTGAGTAATAAACTTTTAATAATAAAACGTCGCGCGCGTAACGACAACGCACATACTGGAACTATTATTATCGCGCCTGTGCTGCCAGCTGATTCGACTACAACGGAGACGTGGACCACCGCCGTAACTGGAATATTAATGAAACAGGAGGATTCATCATTATCTTCACGCCACGAACCAGGATTTACTTCACACACCGTCCGCGCGGACCACCGCTGACGTCATCGCACTGCCTGCAGCAACAGTTAAGACATTGAAAGAAAATTATTACGCTCTCTCTCATCGCAAAATTAAAGACAATTGCACTTAAATTAACTATTTTAAAAATACTGTCACAATATCTCAATTTTGTTTGGTTACAATAAATATTCTTTCCATTGTTTCGTCTTGTGTTGAAAACCCGCAAAATTAAAGTTCAATTAATAATTTTCTTACAAAATTCATCTCAGATATTTTGCTGCTCACTATAATTTTATTTTAATGTTTCTTTGTAACTTCTTTTGGAGGGATTACATATTTTATTTTTTGTGTAGTAAAATTAGCTACCATAAAATTACGTATATTACCAGCTGATGCTGTCCGCCGTTACTGCTTGAAAACTGCTCCTATTTTCTCATTGGCTGTCAGCTTCAAAACAAAATTACGTATTTCGTGGGCATCTAGCAGATGCGCGATCTCTATGAAGGCCCCTACAATAATTTGTTTTTACTTTCGCAGGCTTACTGGAATTGTATTGACTTTAATTGTTCATTTGGCCCCCGTTAAAGTGATTTATCGCATCTATATAATAATTGTACTGAATTACCTAATTTATTTTTTTTCGCTCATGACTAACAGGGGTAATCAGATTCCTTGTATAGGTCATGTTTTATTATTTAAAAGTTTTTTTTTTTCTTTTAGAAGTAGAGAACCAGTTTCTTTACAACGCGAGTTGACTGCTGGCTTTGATACTTTCCAGGTAAAAGAGAACCATCTGCCTCTAAACATGCTTGCATCTGCGTTAAAGGATGAAGAAGAGTGGATGGAGTGATTGGCAGAGATGGAGTTGTAAAGAGGTATGATTTAATGGTAGACTGATGATGCATTCTAGATAGAGAGAGACATGTTGCTGCAAGTCATTTGACATTTTTTTCTGTTGTTCTGTCAGCATGCATCAATTCTATGACAAAACCTGCTTTCGACTCATATACAACTGCGTGTTCTGTGTGTGACTTAGAGCACTGTCTACCTGCGATCGTTAACAGCAAAACTCTCAGTCATCAGAGGACATCCATTTCATGTGCATTCTGTTTCGACAAATTCCTCTAGACGAACGAAGATTTATGCGACGTACTTCATCCCACTGCCGCACCTTAGGCATAAAATTGCGGCTTCAGATACATAACCTACGGTCTATCTATGTTAGTGACAGGTGTTTGTGAGGTACAGCAATCCCTGTCTATACATCTGCTTGAGAGATGTCCTTTTTATACAGTTAGTGGCAGAATGATAATTCACATGTCAAACACCGCTGCTATGCGCTTGTCTCGTTCTTTGTAAGAGGTATTCTCTGTTACTAACGATCATTTTATTTAGGAATGAACCGTGATCGGATGTGAACAGGGGAAACTACACACCTCTGGAAAGCTACACTACTGGCCATTAAAATTGCTACACCACGAAGATGACGTGCTACAGACGCGAAATTTAACCGACAGGAAGAAGTAGCTGTGATATGCAAATGATTAGCATTTCAGAGCATTCACGCAAGGTTGGCGCCGGTGGCACCTACAACGTGCTGACATGAGGAAAGTTTCCAACCGATTTCTCATACACAAACAGCATTTGACCAGCGTTGCCTGGTGAAACGTTGTTGTGATGCCTCGTGTACGGAGGAGAAATGTGTACCATCACGTTTCCGACTTTGATAAAGGTCGGACTGTAGCCTATCGCGATTGCAGTTTATCGTATCGCGACATTCCTGCTCGCACTGGTCAAGATCCAATGACTGTTAGCAGAATATGGAATCGGTGGGTTCAGGAGAGCAATACGGAACGCCGTGCTGGATCCCAACGGCCTCGTATCACTAGCAATCGAGATGACAGGCATCTTATCCGCATGGCTGTAACGGATTGTGCAGCCACGTCTCGATCCCTGAGCCAACAGATGGGGACGTTTGCAAGACAACAACCATCTGCACGAACAGTTCGACGACGTTTGCAGCAGCATGGACTATCAGCTCGGAGACCATGGCTGCGGTTACCCTTGACGCTACATCACAGACAGGAGCGCCTGCGATGGTGTACTCAACGACGAACCAGGGTACACGAATGGCAAAATGTCATTTTTTCGGGTGAATTCAGGTTCTGTTTACAGCACCATGATGGTCGCATCCGTGCTTGGCGACATCGCGGTGAACGAACATTGGAAGCGTGTATTCGTCGGCGCTATAGTGGCTTATCACCCGGCGTGATGGTATGGGGTGCCATTGGTTATACGTCTCGGTCACCTCTTGTTCGCATTGACGCCAGTTTGAACAGTGGACGTTCCATTTTGGATGTGCTACGCTTCATTAGATCCCTGTGAAACCCTACATTTCAGCAGGATAATGCACGACCGCATGTTGCAGGTCCTGTACGGGCTTTTCTGGATACAGAAAATGTTCGACTGCTGTCCTGGCCAGCACATTTTACAGATCTCTCACCAACTGAAAACGTCTGGTCAATGGTGGCCGAGCAACTGGCTCGTCACAATACGCCAGTCACTACTCTTGGTGAACTGTGGTATCGTGTTGAAGCTGCATGGGCAGCTGTACCTGTACACGCCATCCAAACTCTGTTTGACCCAATGCCCAGGTGTATCAAGGCCGTTATTATGGCCAGAGGTGGTTGTTCTGGGTACTGATTTCTCAGGATCTATGCACCCAAATTGCGTGAAAATGTAATCACATGTCAGTTGTAGTATGGCCGGCCCGAAGTGGCCTAGCGGTTCTAGGTGCTACAGTCTGGAATTGCTCCACTGCTACGGTCGCAGGTTCGAATCCTGCCTCGGGCATGGATGTGTGTGATGTCCTTAGGTTAGTTAGGTTTAAGTAGTTCTAAGTTCTAGGGGACTGATGACCTCAGAAGTTATGTCCCATAGTGCTCAGAGCCAGCCAGTTCTAGTATAATATAATGTGTGTGAAATCTTATGGGACTTAACTGCTAAGGTCATCAGTCCCTAAGCTTACACACTACTTAACCTAAATTATCCTAAGGACAAACACACACACTCATGCCCGAGGGAGGACTCGAACCTCCGTCGGGACCAGCCGCACATTCCATGACTGCAGCGCCCATGACCGCGCGGCTAATCCCGCGCGGCTCTAGTATAATATATTTGTCCAATGAATACCCGTTTATCATCTGCATTTCTTCTTGGTGTAGCAATTTTAATGGCCAGTAGTGTATTTATTAATGAGTATAGGGATAATTTTATATGGTTTTGTAATGCTTCGTCGTAGAACTGGTAATAAGTTGTTTAGGAATTTCCCATTTCGCAGGTCTTTTTGCTCGTTTAAAACTCTGTCTGACTGTTTTTTTATATGGATGTAAATTTCAATTTCTTCCATTGCATCCATGATTTTTCCTTTCTCTAATGTATGTAATATTTGAAGTAATCCATCTATTTTATATATTTTGTTGTGGTGTATTTTAAGTGTGCAGCAAATGTGGATGGGTTATTGTCGATTATCGTCTTGTGTTCTTTAAATCGTGTAGTAACTTATTTCCCTGTTTGTCCAGTATAACATTTTGGGCATTTTTCACAGTTAATTTTGTAGATTTCTGGTTGCGAAAATGGTTCTCATTTCCATGGCTTGTGTGTCAATAATAGTTGTAGATTGTTAGTGCTTTAGTAGCTGGTGTATAATTTTATATTCTTGAAACATCGAGTAATTTTGTCGGTAAGAATACCTTGATATGACGATACAAGAACTTTATTTGTCTGCGGTTCGTTTGTGTCTCTGGTTAAAATTATTTTATCTATGGGATTGGTAGGACTTTGATTGGTTTTCAATTTGATTAATGTGTCCACTAAGTTTTTAGCGCAACCATAACTTATAGCTACTTTCGGAGGAGATCTAGTTCTTTCTCAATTTTTTTCTTTCTCCAGTGGTAAGTTGTTTAGTCTATGTAACATATAATGAAAATATGCGATCTTCTGTGCTCTCGGGTAACATCACTGGTTGTGGATAATTATATCTGTTGTCGTTGGTTTACGAAAAATATCGAATGTGTGTTTAGATTTTACGTTTGAAATTTTTAAATCCAAAAGGTTTATGCTCTTATTTTTTTCTCTTTCGATAGTGAAATTAATTTTTGGATGCAAACTGTTGAATTGTGAATGCATGAAGTTACTCTTAATAAAGGATTGTATTTGGCTGTTTGAGTGAACAAGTTAAAAAAAATTTTTCTTCTAAAATGTTAACTAAAATGTCAGTTAATGTACCTGCTAGGCATGAGCCCATTGCTGCCCCATCTTTTTAGAGGTGAAGTTCGTTCTGAAATGAGAAATAATTATGGGAAGGGATTACTTGTAGAAATTCTATTAATTCACAAATATCTATTTGCGTGATTTTCTTATATTTGAGAAAGCTGTTTTTAATGATTTCTATAGGTCCTGCTACTGGAATGTTTGTCAATGTGTTAGGTATATCGAGTGATAAGTGTGTCCCATTTTCTGGTCGGCTGCAATGATCCTTGGTAGCTTCGGTGTATAGACGTCGTCAGCGTCCTCTCTGCTTGGCATTGATGACCTTACTTTTAAGAATTCACGTCTGTACGCGGCCTTTATGGCTTTTATACAGGTTCTCAGAAAACACATGTCGGGTTCTACGACCCTCTGTCCCACTACGTCACTCATTAACTTTACCATAGAATTCACTCTCTTTGCCCCCTTGGCATAATCAGAATGACGTATGTTCCAGAATAGTTCATAGTTAACATTAGTATTTCAAAATATACCCATATTGTCCCCACTCCATTTCACACTAGCAGCTGGCTTTGACTGCGCTTCTTCAGATATTGAAGACATTTCGTAAAGAAAGTACAATATGCACAACAGTAGTTCCTCCCTTAACAGCGTCTTGGCCTCTACTGACGGTCATTACGTTTTCAGACACGTCCAGTACTTGCTGCCACTAGTTCACATGACAGCGTTATTGATCCTTTGGCGTCCACTGGATTCTAACCTGCTTGAGTTTTCTGGCCGCCAGTAGCCTACTGGACGGTGAAGCGAAAGTACTCCTAAGTATTAAGGGTAGGCGCTAATTGGGACAGCTTGCATTGTTGCCAAATTAATTCAAGATGGCGGATTCGAGATGACGGTCTTTGATTTGGCAACAACATACTGATGTCACTGAAAGAAATTAAAATTTTGGTCGGAAACAGGGCAATTGGGGTGTCTCCACTAACGTAACTCTTCCCACCACTCCGCCCACAATCCTATGATGTCACACACCCACCACCACCAACCCCCCTCTGGACATGTCTCGAAACAGTCAGTCTCTGTCCAGCTGCTGGAGAGGAAGGTTAGGTTGTATTGTATTGTATTGCAAGGAAATGGGGACCTAGAAACGACAGAGAGGCTTCGTCCCCATCGTAGCCCTCAGTGGTTCACAACCCCACAACAGGCTACAGCAGTCCACTCACCCCACCGCCGCCCCACATCGATTCAAATGGCTCTGAGCACTATGGGACTTAACATCTGTGGTCATCAGTCCCCTAGAACTTAGAACTACTTAAACCTAACTAACCTAAGGACACCACACACATCCATGCCCGAGGCAGGATTCGAACCTGCGACCGTAGCAGTCGCGCGGTTCCGGACTGAGCGCCTAGAACCGCATGGCCACCGCGGCCGGCGCCCCACATCGAACCCAGGGTTACTGTGCGGATCGGTCCCCAGTAGACCCTCCCGGGAACGTCTCATACCAGACGAGTGTAACCTCAATGTTTGCGTGGTAGAGTAATTATGGTGTACGTGTACGTGGAGATAGTGTTTGCGCAGCAATTGCCGGCATTGTGTAACTGAGGTGGAATAAGGGGAACCAGCCCGCATTCGCCGTGGAAAACGGAAAACCGCCTTAAAAACCATCCACAGATTGGCCGACACACCGGACCTCGGCATTAATCCGTTGGGCGGATTTGTGCCGGGGACTGGCACGCCTTCTCACCCGGAAAGCAGTGCGTTAGACCGCACGGAAAGGTTAGGTTAGTGTACCTCATTTATTTTTGGTGGGAAACTGAAGTAAAGATCTCCCTTTGTTACACGTCTGTACGTATAGTGCTACACAATAAGTTCCTAAAATCGCAGTATGGCTCAAAATCGACTATTTCACACAACTAGCCTTAACCTACTGGGAAAAATATCACAATAACACTTGAAACTAATAGCAGATGGACCCAAAGTAAATAGTAACTCTAGATAAGACGCTCTCTTCACCTACAGGTCGAAACAGATGTCTTCTCCACTTGTGAATTGGCGGAAAAAAGACTTGGTCTGGAAAAGGTATGTGAAGTAACCCCCTCAACTGGTATATGTATACAAATTGTTGAGTGTTAAAAACTAGAACTACAGTGATGTTAAAAAATCGGATTACACATACCTGATACTGATAATACATTGTGGTAGAACAGACTGTGCAATGCGTAACACAACATCATCTGTAAATTGTGGCCATGTGCTGTGGGATATAAAAACACACGAAAAAGCTTTCAAAATATGTGATTTCCAAAGGGACCAAACTGCTGAGGTCATCAGTCCCTAGACTTATACACTACTTAAACTAGCGTATGCTAAGACCAACACACACACTCATGTTCGAGGAAGGACTCGAACCTCCTGCGGGAGGGGCCGCGCAATCCGTGGCATGACGCCTCAAACCGCGCGGCCACTCCGCGTGGCCGAAAAAGCTTTGTAAATTACACAGTGGTAGAATAGTAGAAGTTAAAAAATAGTACCCACGAAGCTCGTAATCACGTATTTAACATACAGTGTGGTGTAGCCCGAAGTCCCGGGCTGTCCGATAGGGGTGACAGATCGTTCTGGGGTGGTGTAGCTAGCTAGGCGATCTGCCAGTTACTATGGCTTGTAGCGGATCTACCGCGTGTGCTTCCAACTGACGCGAACCCTGACGACCGCCTGCGGAACTATAGCTATGGCCTGCAGAGAGTCGCGCAACGTCCGAATAATAGGACCGCAACCCGTGGCTATTGTTTGACTTGGAAACTGGGCCTTCTCGCACTGTTTCCGGTGTGGCCTGCTTGCTGCCGTGGTTTCTGCAATGAGCTGAGAACATCTCCAGACAATGATACTACAGATTTCTGAGTGCTGTCGATGAGAAATTTTTTGTCAATGGCGAATTAATTTAACGGTCTCGAAACCGATATAAGCTGCAATATCGGATTTTACACGCGAAAACTACGATATTTCCGACACTTTTATGCTGAAATCAACGAGCAGCATATGAAAATTACCAGAATTTTATGTATTTTCTCGGTGTTTGTTGGAATATCATATCGCTTACGCGACTGATCTCGATATCAACCACATTCCAGTATGCTACCAATTGTTTGCACAGTATAATTCCGAAGATAAAGAGTGGAAATTGTATCTCTAGAGTGGAAATTGTATCTCTAGAGAGACGAAACTTTAGCGAGGTCATTATGTGGGACATGCTATAAATCGTTAACGAACTAGAAACTTATATCGTCTGCGAATATTTTGAAGTGACAACTTGAGAACAGGGGAAGCTGGCAGTTCCATTCTCATTTTTTAACGAATAAAAATGTAAATGACATAACAGATTTCAGATCGCTCTTGTACTTCAGAAAGTAAACTAAGATTTTAATACTCATAATAGTATGTATTTCTCATGTCTAGAAAGTCCTCAAATGTCTCTTCCAGCTGTGTTTAACCATCTCGGTGGAAACATCATATCAGAATCGATGTTCTCTCAGCCAAATAAAGACGGGAAATGTATAGAATGGCACTATACCTCACAGTCGAACACGACGCTTCTGGAACTCTCGGACTTGTCGGACCGACGACACACAAAGAGAGAGAGACTTGTAACTCGTTGCCTCACTACAGCAAAGATGTGTGAAGTTACTGTTGACACTACCTCACAGTCGAACAAGAGGCTTCCTTTCTGGTCTGCAGAAATCGGTCACAATTGGACAAATGACTCACGAACAGGACGTTTCCTGCAAGACGTTAAACTTATTTCTAGGAAAGAGTGACCCTACTGGGACAGTAGAGAAATACTTCACTATTCATCACAGATGAAGAACTGACTGGTCAACAACAGTGTGTCTCAAACATTCTGGATATCTCGGCACTGTCGGAAAGTGATCCTCGGCTAAGGAAAAACCAGGCTCAGGAAGAAAAACATTAGATTCGCCAAAGCTACTCTTTGAGTCTTGTCACCACTAATGCATCTATTTCTCCCTCATACCTGTATCTGCTGGAAACTTTTAGCACTGAAATATGCTCATCTGTGCATATTCCCATTCGTCACATTTAGTATTACGTGTTATATCGTGTTACGGTTTTTCCATGCAATTTTTCTGCAGCTTTGGTGTTTCTCATGGGCTATGCCATCCTCCACAGTCCTTCAGCTAGTGTGCGAGACTGGTCATAATTGCTCTTTGACGCTTGTCAGCGCTGATACTTTCATACCTATACCCGCTGGAAATTTTTAGTACGGAAATATTCTCCTGTGCGTATTCCCGTTCCTCAGATTAATTATTATGTGTCAAACGAGTGTTACTTCTTGTTAAGGGTTTTAAACAACAATTCCTCTGCATCCCTTCATCAGGTGTGTTCCACTGGTAAAAGCTATTCTTTGACGCTTCTCACTGCTGAGACCTTCATACCTATACCCGCCGGAAGCTTTTATGGTCTCTTGTTCTCACGTGAGATATGATTAAAATACCACTTTCGAACAAATAGACTGAAACGCTGCTTTGCTGTATAACCTAGTCTGTGTGAATTTGACGACGGAGTTTATGCAAAAATCCTTGGTAAACGTACGTACAGATCGTGCGGAATGATTGCAAAGAGAACGCGTGTGGAGCTGCCGGCCCCGAGACAACGGCGGCGGCTGGTGAGCGTGGCCTCAACTGCCGGATGAGCGAAGCCATCACGGTGTCACAATTGACGGTAAATGCACCACAAAGATGTTCTAAGACAACCACCACTCTAAATTGTTGTGACAAACCAGTCAAATTTTTATACAGACTGCTAATATCTGAAATCGACCAAAACATCGAAAAAAATCATGGAAAATAAAAAATTGAAAAAAGTCGTCCAGTCGGAACAGTGGAGGCAGCTTTGAGTGTTCACCTGGGCGTAAGAGGACCAACTAAGTAAGTTTACAATTTGACCGACAGAGGCCGCTGGAGAAGCAACCTCCCATTCCACTCCCTCCCTCCCCTCCCCAAACCCACGCGCTGGTTTACCTTGTGCCGGGGTGCATTCTGCAGGATCCGAAAGCAAGCAAGCACTTAATCTCACGTGTATAGATGGACGAAAGCAAACAGAAGTTTGCGGTCCTCTGGAACAGTAGCGTATTTCTACCTGTGTGTGGTATGTGCCAGTGGAACCAAACTGTGGTGTCACCGCCAGACACCACACTTGCTAGGTGGTAGCCTTTAAATCGGCCGCGGTCCGTTAGTATACGTCGGACCCGCGTGTCGCCACTACCAGTGAATGGAGACCGAGCGTCGCCACACGGCAGGTCTAGTCTACAGAGACTCCCTAGCACTCGCCCCAGTTGTACAGCCGACTTTGCTAGCGATGGCTCACTGTCTACATACGCTCTCATTTGCAGAGGCGACAGTTTAGTACAGCTTTCAGCTACGTCATTTGCTACGACCTAGCAAGGCGCCATATTCAGTTACTATTAATGTACTCTGAACAGATAATATTGTGAATCATGTACCGTTAAGAGCGACGTTCATCATTAATGGATTAAAGTTAAGTATGAAACTAATTACGTCCGCTTTCTGAATTCTAATTCCTTGTCATGTTCCAGACCTCACGTCAGTATAGTCTTTCCCTCCTCACGCCAGCCTGCGTGAGCTAGAACGCGTGCATTTCGGCCTCCTCTAGTAACACGGTGTTGGCTCTTCTGCCAACACAACACAAACAATTCTTCATACACAAAATTCCTGCCTAGAATATCCCGTGAACGTTGTCCTGAAATCCACACCCGGTGAAATTCACACTCAAAAAAGGTCGAGGAAAGGTCCTTTAATCTCTGCGTCCGATCTCCGCCCGTTTGGTAGAATCGGCGCTGGGCAGGTAAGAGGGCCGAAGGCCTTATCTCACGACAATGTGTGGCCGCAATAGTGTTGCCAGCAACGTTGCTGCAAAGCGTCAATGCTCAAGCCATATCCGTCTCAGTTCTTGCCTGTATGTGTTTGCCTTTCACTCTCAGTCTCGATTATTTTTCCTCAACCGACAGTGCTGCTGTGTCAAGTCACGTTGCTGGAGATTAGGTTCGTCTAATGAATTACACGAAACACTGCTCCAAGAATACAGAAGCAGCTACAGCTACGTAAAATTGGGCCAAAGAGACAATCAACGAGAAATCCATGACCATGATAAATATGTCTACAGCTAGAGCGAGAGAAACAGAAAGTAGTATATACAAAGAGCGAATTCTGAAAAAGGACGTTCTCAACGATATCGTTTTAGAAGATCTACAGTACTGAACAGAAATTTTATTCTATATCGGTTATTAAAATGCCTGAACGTTTTTGTAGCTTTTTCACACGTTTTAAAAGGGCATAAATTAACCAACCATTATTACTTTATTGCGATGGGTGTATACGTTACTTTGCACGCCCTATAACTCTGGTCATCTCTGGTCTACTACTTTAATAAATTCTTTGAGCTCTTCCACCAAAGCATTGCAAATGCCTTGTAAAAAATGGCTCTGAGCACTATGGGAGTTAACATCTGAGGTCATCAGTCCCCTAGAACTTAGAACTACTGAAACCTAGCTATCCTAAGGACATCACACACATTCATGCCCGAGGCAGGATTCGAACCTGTGACCGTAGCGGTCGCGCGGTTCCAGATTGAAGTGCCTAGAAACGCTCTGCCACAACGGCCGGCAAATGCCTTGTACCAAGAATCGTATGGAAGAGAAATGAACATTAAAGATATGAAATTTTTCAGAGCGTCGCGTCGGGCAGCTCAAAAATGTGGAAGAAAAGACGTTTTTAAACACTTGCATCGAAGTTGCTAATTAACTACACTCCTGGAAATGGAAAAAAGAACACATTGACACCGGTGTGTCAGACCCACCATACTTGCTCCGGACACTGCGAGAGGGCTGTACAAGCAATGATCACACGCACGGCACAGCGGACACACCAGGAACCGCGGTGTTGGCCGTCGAATGGCGCTAGCTGCGCAGCATTTGTGCACCGCCGCCGTCAGTGTCAGCCAGTTTGCCGTGGCATACGGAGCTCCATCGCAGTCTTTAACACTGGTAGCATGCCGCGACAGCGTGGACGTGAACCGTATGTGCAGTTGACGGACTTTGAGCGAGGGCGTATAGTGGGCATGCGGGAGGCCGGGTGGACGTACCGCCGAGTTGCTCAACACGTGGGGCGTGAGGTCTCCACAGTACATCGATGTTGTCGCCAGTGGTCGGCGGAAGGTGCACGTGCCCGTCGACCTGGGACCGGACCGCAGCGACGCACGGATGCACGCCAAGACCGTAGGATCCTACGCAGTGCCGTAGGGGACCGCACCGCCACTTCCCAGCAAATTAGGGACACTGTTGCTCCTGGGGTATCGGCGAGGACCATTCGCAACCGTCTCCATGAAGCTGGGCTACGGTCCCGCACACCGTTAGGCCGTCTTTCGCTCACGCCCCAACATCGTGCAGCCCGCCTCCAGTGGTGTCGCGACAGGCGTGAATGGAGGGACGAATGGAGACGTGTCGTCTTCAGCGATGAGAGTCGCTTCTGCCTTGGTGCCAATGACGGTCGTATGCGTGTTTGGCGCCGTGCAGGTGAGCGCCACAATCAGGACTGCATACGACCGAGGCACACAGGGCCAACACCCGGCATCATGGTGTGGGGAGCGATCTCCTACACTGACCGTACACCACTGGTGATCGTCGAGGGGACACTGAATAGTGCACGGTACATCCAAACCGTCATCGAACCCATCGTTCTACCATTCCTAGACCGGCAAGGGAACTTGCTGTTCCAACAGGACAATGCACGTCCGCATGTATCCCGTGCCAGCCAACGTGCTCTAGAAGGTGTAAGTCAACTACCCTGGCCAGCAAGATCTCCGGATCTGTCCCCCATTGAGCATGTTTGGGACTGGATGAAGCGTCGTCTCACGCGGTCTGCACGTCCAGCACGAACGCTGGTCCAACTGAGACGCCAGGTGGAAATGGCATGGCCATCCGTTCCACAGGACTACATCCAGCATCTCTACGATCGTCTCCATGGGAGAATAGCAGCCTGCATTGCTGCGAAAGGTGGATATACACTGTACTAGTGCCGACATTGTGCATGCTCTGTTGCCTGTGTCTATGTGCCTGTGGTTCTGTCAGTGTTATCATGTGATGTATCTGACCCCAGGAATGTGTCAATAAAGTTTCCCCTTCCTGGGACAATGAATTCACGGTGTTCTTATTTCAATTTCCAGGAGTGTATTTAGTGTTGGTTTTTATAAGCCACTTCTTACGCAGAAAAAAAAAACTGTTACGGTTGGATGCGTTGATTGCAGATAATAAAGGTATCATAAATAATATGGTGACTGGCAATGGCAAGGAAATCGTTTCTGAAGAAGAGAAATTTGTTAACATCGAGTATAGATTTAAGTGTCAGGAAGTCGTTTCTGAAAGTATTTGTATGGAGTGTAGCCATGTATGGAAGTGAAACATGGACGATAACCAGTTTGGACAAGAAGAGAATAGAAGCTTTCGAAATGTGGTGCTACAGAAGAATGCTGAAGATAAGGTGGGTAGATCACGTAACTAATGAGGAGGTATTGAATAGGATTGGGGAGAAGAGAAGTTTGTGGCACAACTTGACTAGAAGAAGGGATCGGTTGGTAGGACATGTTTTGAGGCATCAAGGGATCACAAATTTAGCATTGGAGGGCAGCGTGGAGGGTAAAAATCGTAGAGGGAGACCAAGAGATCAATACACTAAGCAGATTCAGAAGGATGTAGGTTGCAGTAGGTACTGGGAGATGAAGAAGCTTGCGCAGGATAGAGTAGTATGGAGAGCTGCATCAAACCAGTCTCAGGACTGAAGACCACAACAACAACAACAAATAATATGGTTCAAATGGTAACTATTTACGTATTTTTTATGTAGGATGTGTTTGGTGTGGACAGTTCTATTTCTGTCACCACACTTGAAGGTATCTCACAGCTGCGTTCGTAAATGCCAAAATTTTGTTTACAGCTACCTTACTCTACTGTATTTTGTTAATGTATGTGCAATATATATATATATATATATATATATATATATATATATATATATATATATATATATATATATAAAATATCTCACGAAATAAGCGTGAAACGAAAAAACTACAAAGAACGAAACTTGTCTAGCTTGAAGGGGGAAACCAGATGGCGCTATCGTTGGCCCGCTAGATGGCGCTGCCATAGGTCAAACGGATAACAAATGCATTTTTTTTAATAGGAACCCCCATTTTCATTACATATTCGTGTAGTATGTAAAGAAATATGAATCTTTTAGTTGGACCACTTCTTTCGCTTTGTGATAGATGGCTCTGTAATAGTCACAAACATATGGCTCACAATTTCAGACGAACAGTTGGTAACAGGTAGGTTTTTTAAATTAAAAACGTAGGTACGTTTGAAAATTTCATTTCGGTTGTTCCAATGTGATACATGGACCTTTGTGAACTTATCATTTCTGAGAACGCATGCTGTTACATCGTGATTACCTGTAAATACCACATTAATGCAATAAATGCTCAAAATGATGTCCCTCAACCTCAGTGCATTTGGCAATACGTGTAACGACATTCCTCTCAACAGCGAGTAGTTCGCCTTCCGTAATGTTCGCACATGCATTGACAATACGCTGACGCATGTTGTCAGGCGTTGTCGGTGGATCACGATGGCTAATATCCTTCAACTTTGCCAGCCGGAGTAGCCGAGCGGTTCTAGGCGTTACAGTCTGGAGCCGCGCGACCGCTACGGTCGCAGGTTCGAATCCTGCCTCGGGCATGGAAGTGTGTGTCGTCCTTAGGTTAGTAAGGTTTAAGTAGTTCTAAGTTCTAGGGGACTGATGACCTCAACAGTTAAGTCCCATAGTGCTCAGAGCCATTTTTAGCCATCCTTCAACTTTCCCCACAGAAAGAAATCCGAGGACGTCAGTTCCGGTGAACGTGTGGGCCATGGTATAGTGCTTCGACGACCAATCGACATGTCATGAAATATGCTATTCAATACCGCTTCTACCGAACGCGAGCTATGTGCGGGATATCCATGTTGGAAGTACATCGCCATTCTGTCATGCAGTGAAACATCTTGTAGTAACATCATTAGAACATTACGTAGAAAATCAGCATACATTGCATCATTTAGATTGCCATCGATAAAATGGGGGCCAATTGACCTTCCTCCCATAATGTCGCACCATACATTAACCCGCCAAGGTCGCTGATGTTCCACTTGTCACAGCCATAGTGGATTTTCCATTGCCCAATAGCGCATATTACACCGGTTTACGTTACCGCTGTTGGTGACTAACGCTTCGTCGCTAAATAGAACGCATGCAAAAAATCTGTCATCGTCCCGTAATTTCTCTTGCGCCCAGTGGTAGAACTGTACACGACGTTCAAAGTCGTCTCCATGCAATTCCTGGTGCATAGAAATCTGGTACGGGTGCAATCGATGTTGATGTAGCATTCTCAACACCGAAATTTTTGAGATTCCCTCTTCTCGCGCAATTTGTCTGCTACTGATGTGCGGATTAGCCGCGACAGCAGCTAAAACACCTACTTGGGCATCATTTGTTGCAGGTCGTGGTTGACGTTTTACATGTGGCTGAACACTTCCTGTTTCCTTAAATAACGTAAATATTCGGCGAAAGGTCCGGACACTTGGATGATGTCGTCCAGGATACCAAGCAGCATACATAGCACACGCCCGTTGGGCATTTTGACCGCAATAGCCATAGATCAACACGATATCGACCTTTTCCGCAATTGGTAAACGGTCTATTTTAACACGGGTAATGTATCACGAAGCAAATACCGTCCCCATTGGCGGAATGTTACGTAATACCACGTACTTATACGTTTGTGACTATTACGGCGACATCTATCACAAAGCGAAAAACGTGGTCCAACTAAAACATTCATATTTCTTAACGTACTACACGAATATGTAATAAAAATGGGGGTTCCTATTAAAAAAAACGCAGTTGATATCCGTTTGACCTATGGCAGCGCCATCTAGCGGGCCAACCATGGCGCCATCTGGTTTCCCCCTTCAAGCTAAGTTTCATTCTTCGTAGTTATTTCGTGAGCTATTTGGCCCGATCACTATCAATGGACCACCCGGGCACCTTGATTACCCAGCATGATGTGATCCACGTGACAACGATATTTTGTATGCAGTGGAGAATTGTTCTCATTCGATTACGCTGGTTCATTTATTGCAGGCATTATCGCAGTTTTGACAGAAACACAAACGAGACTAACATTATTTATAAAGTAGCCGAAACGTGACGATATAACTATTCTGGCAGTTACAAAAACGAATACAACGAATGTAAGGAAGCCTAAGTTGGACAGACGGACGTTTAAGAGGACCTGGACGTGAAATTACTGAAATTTTCAAAAACATATTTTTGCACCATGTGAAAGATAAATTTCTCCCGTTTCGGAAAATGTATTTTTTATCTACTTTTCAGTTGTTGATTTGGTCTTAAAGGCTCTTTGAACAAATGTCTGTGAACCAGCCGCGCTCATGCGACAGGGGAGGAGTATCATTATAAACATTTCTTGCCTGTTACAGTCATGGAAACAATAAAGCCTATATAGAGGGCCCTTGCAGATAAAAAATTATTTAGCAGATGTCTACATGGCCATACACCAAACCCTAATTAGATTTTCAACAGCTGCGTGTGGGAAAGAGTACCAAAAACAGTGATTGACAGTACTCAGGTGAAATGGATGCTCTCATCTGTTTCAGTGATGGTGTAATACCAAGACAAAACTAATGGACAAATTAGTTATCCAACCAGGAAATAATGTGATAGCGGTGTTGAATGCCAAAGATTATCAGCAAATAGTTGCAGCTGAAAGGGTTGCGAAAGCGAGCACTGACGGTCCAGAGTAAGTGTAGTGTTTCTAGAGGAGGCCGAAATGCACGCGTTTAATTACACGCTGACTGGCGTGAGGTCTGGAACAGGACAATATCTTGAGAATTGCAAATAAAGTACGTAGATGATGTAATACTTAACTTTTATCCACAATTGTAGAACATCTCTCTTGATGATACATGCTTCACATAATAAATATCAATTGAATACGGCGCCTTGCTAGGTCGTAGCAAATGTAGCTGAAGGTTATGCTAACTATCGTCTCGGCAAATGAGAGCGTAGTTGTCAGTGAACCTTTCCTTGCAAAGTCGGCTGTACAACTGGGGCGAGTGCCAGTACGTCTCTCTAGACCTGCTGTGTGGTGGCGCTCGGTCTGCTATCACTGACAGTGGCGACACGCGGGTACGAAGTATACTAATGGACCGCGGCCGATTTAAAGGCTACCACCTAGCAAGTGTGGTGTCTGGCGGTGACACCACAGTCCTCCCCCGCAAATCGGCGTACGGTTGTGTTATAAGGCTTCCACCCGCCGTGGGGAGGACCCCATGTTGACGTATGCGACGAGGTGGGGAGCCTAACAACAGGCGAGGCTGTGCCACCCGCACCCGGCCATTCGGTCCGAGAGGAGCTAGGAAACTCCTGAAAACCTAGTCCAGGATGCACGCCAACATGCGGTGTATGCGCCCGTAATGAGACAGGAGGGGCCGAAGGGTCGACCTCCATCGCGTCGGGGTAGCCGACGGGCGAAGACGACATCTGGTCCGGAGCGAGCAAGAGTTCCATGTCGGAGGACAGCTGGTCACGGGAAGCAATCGGCGGCGCGTGACCCAGGGAGGCGCTTGGCGGCTGCAGCGAAGCGTCCACTGCGGGCGTCGCCGGCGGGAGAACACGCGGCGGCGGCGGCGGCGGCGGCGCGTCGCCATGGAGCAAAATGGAAGGTAGCGTCGGTAACACCTGGGGATGAGGCGAGCCAGTAGATGGGTCCCCAGGGCGCTGACCGGACGGCACCGTCGCTGAAAGCAGACGGGGAGGGGTAGAACCCGTGCGACGACAGAGGCGCAGCTGATTGAGATGCCGACGCACCTCACCAGAGGCCCACAAAACCAGATACATAGCGCGGCCGAGGCAGCGAAGAATGCGCCCTGCGAGACAACGCCGTGAACCGCGATAGTTGCGATAGTATACAACGTCGCCTGGAGCAAAGGCAGGTGGCTGCCGCTGCACAGGAACCTGATGCGGCGGATGCAGCAAAGATATCAAGGTTCGATGAGGACGACCGTGGAGCAACTCAGCCGGCGAGCGACCATCTCGGGGCTGAGAGCGATACGAGGACGAAAAGAGCAACAACGCGTCCTCCCGAGAATGCGACTCTTCCAACTTCAACATCTGTGACTTGAAAGTCTGGACCAATCGTTCAGCAGCACCGTTTGACTGAGGCGAAAACGGCGCGGATGCCAGATGTTGAATACCATTGGCCTTGCAGAATGACTGAAATTCTGCGGACATGAATTGTGGGCCATTGTCGGAAACAATAGTCTGTGGAACACCTTCAATGCAAAAGATAGTGGATAACGCTTGGATGGTGGCAGAGGACGTCGTGGAAGACATCCGGACAACAAAAGGAAAATTACTGAAGGAATCGACCAGAACCAACCATCGAGCATTCAAGAATGGACCAGCAAAATCGATGTGTAAGCGTTGCCAAGGGGAAGTGGCTTTCGGCCATGCAAAGAATTTCCGCGGTGGTGCGGATTGTTGTTCGGCACACGCCATGCAAGAAGAGCACATATTAGTAATCGCAGCATTGATTCCGAACCAAGTACAGTGCTGACGAGCAAGTTGTTTCGTTCGCACTATACCCCAATGTCCTTGGTGGAGAAGCCGTAAGACAGAGGACTGTAACGAACGTGGTACCACGACCCGGGACTGATCATTATCAGAACGCAACAGCAAAACACCACGTCGAACAAAAAGTCTCTCCTTGTGAGCAAAAAATCCGCGAACCAACGTATCCTCGATCCGTGACTTTGACAAGGGCAATTGAGTAGCAACAAAACGCAAAACGGTAGCAAGGACAGGGTCAGCAGCTGTGGCTGTAGCTACACGACGAAAATCAATTGGAAACGATTCGACCACGTCATCGGTTTCCGAATCAATGAACATGCAAGCAAGTTTGGAAGAATCGAATGCTCGATCCTCAGCAACAGGCAAACGGGACAACGCATCGGCGTTTCCGTGCTTAGCAGTGGACCGATACAAGAGATCGTAGCGGTACTGCGAGAGGAAAATAGACCAGCGAATGAATTTTTGCGCTGTACGTGGAGGTACAGGCTTGTTCGGATGAAAAAGCGATGTCAAAGGTTTGTGGTCTGTGATGATGGTAAAGCGACGACCATACAAGAAATCATTAAACTTAGTAACACCAAAGACGAGAGCCAAGGCTTCTTTCTCTATCTGTGAATAATTTCTTTGCGCAGACGAGAGCAATTTGGACGCAAAGGCAATAGGGCGATCATGCGATCCATCTTTGTGCGCAAGCACAGCACCGATCCCGAAATCCGATGCATCTACCATCAACAAAAGGGGTTTCCGGGGATCGAATGGCGTAGGGCAAGTATTTGACAGCAACGCCGATTTCAACTGGCGAAAGGTGGGTTCGCATTCCGTCGTCCAGACGAACGGAACACCGTTACGGCGTAAGCGATGAAGCGGAGCTGAAATGGAAGAGGCATTGCGCACAGAGCGATGGTAGTAATTTATTATACCCAGCACACTCTGTAGCTGCTTCAAATTCTGCGGCGAAGGCAAGTCTTGTATGGCCCGGAGGTGCTCTGGACTAGGATGTATGCCATGGGCATTGATTACATGTCCCAAATATGGTAAGTCACGAGCAAAAAACACACATTTGTCCTTCCGCAAGTGAAGACCATTTTGTCGCAAGACCTGAAATAATGTTCGGAGGTTGGCTAAATGTTCTTCTTCCGTCTTTCCGGAGATCACAATATCGTCCAGATAGTTTGCTGCAGTAGGGACCGAGGCACAAACAGTTTGCAGATATTGCTGAAACAATGCAGGGGCGGATGCACACCCGAATGGCAGTCTTTTGAATCGGTACAAACCAAGATGCGTGTTAACCACCAAGATGCGCTGGGATTCTTCGTCCACCGGGATTTGCAAGTACCCATCTGCCAGGCCCAACTTCAAAAAATATTTACCCGGGCACAGTTTGTCAAAAAGATCTTCCGGGCGGGGTAAAGGAAAAGTTGCGATCACTAGTTGTGGATTCACTGTAGCTTTGAAGTCCACACAAAGTCTCAGTTTTCCGGAAGGTTTCGGCAAAATTACTAAGGCTGATGCCCAGAGAGAAGCCTGCACACGTTCAATCACACCTTGTGACTCCAAATCGTGTAAGGTTCTTGCGACCTCATCACGCAATGCGTGGGGAACATTGCGCGCTCTGAAAAATTTCGGTTGTGCGTTTACTTTCAGTTCCAAATGTGCGGTATAGTTCTTAGCGCAACCAAGGCCCAGTGCAAAAATGTCTGCTAACTCTTCACATAGACGAGAAACACTGACTGAAGGCACAGTCTGGTTCACTGATAGGACCTGATTGACTATAGACAAGTTAAACAACTGAAATAAATCTAAACCAAACAAGTTCACTGCAGAAGAAGAACGAAGTACGTAAAATGACACAAGTTTTGTTTGTCCCTTGTATGTGGAAAGAAGGCTGCACTGTCCTAACACAGGGATATTCTGACCAGAATAACTATTTAACTTAACATTTGCGGCACACAACGGAGGTGTGCCCAGTTGTTTGTACATGTCTTTATTGATCAGAGAAACTGCAGCTCCGGTATCGAGCTGGAATGGGATCACGTTGCCATGAATGTCCAAATCTACAAAAAGTTTATTGTCCTGCTGACGACAAGAGCGACTGTCTCGTGCAATTTGAACAGACACTGGTACAGAATCACTTGCTAATTGACGTGATTTCCGGCGACGTTGACGCACACTTTTTGTGGGACGCACACTTGTAGAGAGAGTGGCACTGGGCGGAGTGGAATTAACTACATGAATGTCCATGGGCGAAGGTTCACGAGCCTGAGTATTCTTGGTTCGATTCCGGTGTGAAGCAAAGGGCCTGGAATGGTTTTTAGTGTCCGATCTAAGCTTTTTCTGGCAAACACTCTGAACATGTCCTTTTTTATTACAGAAAAAGCAAATAGCTTGGCGTGACAGGCAATTCTCACGCGAATGTCTAGTAGCACACCGCGGGCATGATTTCACTGCATTTGCTTGCTGCCGCGGGACACGTGGTTGAGATCGTGGTGGCAGCTGCGCGGACGGGCGCGAGGGCTGTTTACAGTTCCGTGCAGCTCGCCCGGCGGGCCGGTTAATGTGACACACGGCTGGCGAAGTTTCAAATGATTCCTGAGCAAAGTCAAGTGTGTCTTGCCTATCCAATATGTCCATCACTTGTTGAAGGGAGGGATTGACTAGTTTCAAAATTTGCTCCCGTATACAAACATCAGAAACGTTCTGTGCAATTGCATCACGTACCATAGTATCTGAATAAGGGAGTCCACATTCACACTCAAAAGCACAATCCCTAGTAAGGCCTTGCAAAGTTGGAACCCACTCCCGATTAGTTTGACCGGCTGTACGTTTTGTACGAAAGAAAGTATACCTCTTTGCAACTACATTGACTGATTCCTTGAAATACGCATATAATGCAGACAAAATTTCTTCGTAGGACAGAGTTGCTACGTCGCGTCGGGGAAACAATTTCACTATCACACAGTACGTCTGCACCCTTACACACGCCAATAAGTGAGGCTGCCGCTGTATTCTGTAGGCGGCGAGATGGAATCCAAATTGGCGTGACCACTCCGTCCAGCTTTCCAGTGCCGTATCAAACGGACGAAAAGGTGGTGCAACTGCATGTTGTGGCTGCGGTAGTGGTGGAGCGGCGGCGGCCGCATCGTTTTGCATCGCACGTTGACCCTGGACGAGCTGTCCAAGGGCATCCAATAAGGCCTGCGGCTGCTGATTCTGCAAGCGATAAAATTCGGACAGTACATCTGGAGATTGTGGCGAAGCCATGACACAAGTAAATTAGTTATATATAAAGGAGACCGTTTGTATCCGAGTCGCCAATTTGTAGTGTTTCTGGAGGAGGCCGAAATGCACGCGTTTAATTACACGCTGACTGGCGTGAGGTCTGGAACAGGACAATATCTTGAGAATTGCAAATAAAGTACGTAGATGATGTAATACTTAACTTTAATCCACAATTGTAGAACATCTCTCTTGATGATACATGCTTCACATAGTAAATATCAATTGAATACGACGCCTTGCTAGGTCGTAGCAAATGTAGCTGAAGGCTATGCTAACTATCGTCTCGGCAAATGAGAGCGTAGTTGTCAGTGAACATTTCCTTGCAAAGTCGGCTGTACAACTGGGGCGAGTGCCAGTACGTGTCTCTAGACCTGCCGTGTGGTGGCGCTCGGTCTGCTATCACTGACAGTGGCGACACGCGGGTCCGACGTATACTAATGGACCGCGGCCGATTTAAAGGCTACCACCTAGCAAGTGTGGTGTCTGGCGGTGACACCACAGTAAGGAAAAGATTCCTCAAAGTGTCTACAGAGGACGAAGAACCAGCCGGGCAGCAAGAATAATGCTGCTGGAATGTTCTGAAAGAGGCATACGGTAAGTCAAAAACACTGACAACAATATTTTCTTCTTTTCTGGAAACTACGCTAGTTACATATACCTTGAAAAAGATATGAGCTATGTTCACCAAATTCATCCAAAGTGAACCGTCTATTATATAGAATATCGTATTTCATAAACTATAATAGCTAATTAACTAGATTTCCTTGTACAGCTTTAGTTAATGTCATTCAGTGTTGGTACAAAACCGCAACTTCCTTCGCACTATAGATCAAGAGTAACAGGCGATGAAAGCGAGGCGTAGATATGCAGCCCATTGAACACCAGGTCCCATTCAAACGAGATATATAGGATACATAAACAGCAGCACGCAAGTCAGAGAATAATACACACGCCGTTGCAAATATCGACAGAAATTTCAGAAGCCGGCCGCGGTGGCCGTGCGGTTCTGGCGCTGCAGTCCGGAACCGCGGGAGTTGTCTTGTGACAGCCAGAGCGACAGCACCAGCAGCAGCGAGTACTGTTTGTATAAAGCGTTTTTGTACTTATTTGCTGCGCTTAGCTTTTAAATAGTTTTTTTGGGAAAACCTAGCGTAGTTTTCGCGTCTCGTATTTCAGTGAGTGTTTCTTGATTATCAGAGTAGCTCATCAGAAGATTATCTTGGGAATTTGTCACCGTATAGAGTAGGGTAAACATAGTCATGTGTAGGGGCTGTGGTTGTTGTGAGCGGACGCAAGGAGAATTGGCCACTCTTCGGGGGCAGGTGGAGGCTTTGTCTGTTAGGCTCATCGAGCTCGAGGCGCAGGCGTCGGCTCGTAGTGGCGTTGGGGCAACTGTGGTGAGACCTATGCCTACTTCGGTGGCCTTGGAATCACATGGAACCCCTGATGTCGCTGCGTCTTCCGGCAGTGAGCATCTTGCCGGTCAGCCATCACTCCAGGGTGAATGGCGGACAGTGGTGGGCTCGCGCGTGCCTGGCCGAAAGGCGAAGGTGGGATCTGGCCGCGTGGCAGCTGCCTTACCCCTTTCCAACAGGTACGGGGTGCTTCCTAGTGGTGATGACATCGTTTCCGAGCCACCACAGGGTGCCTCGCCTGTTGGGCCAGTGGCCGATTCTCCGGCAAGGTCCCGACAGTCACAGAGGGCGGGCCTATTAGTTATAGGGAGCTCCAACGTTAGGCGGGTTATGGAGCCCCTCAGGAAAATAGCGGGTAGGTCGGGGAAGAATGCCAGTGTGCACTCGGTGTGCTTGCCGGGGGGTCTCGTCCGTAATGTGGAGGAGGCCCTTCCGGCAGCTATTGAACGCACTGGGTGTGACCGGCTGCAGATAGTAGCACATGTCGGAACGAATGACGCCTACCGCTTGGGTTCTGAGGCCATCCTTGGTTCCTTCCGGCGGCTGGCTGATTTGGTGAAGACAACCAGCATCGCACGCGGAGTGCAAGCTGAGCTTAATATCTGCAGCATAGTGCCCAGAGTCGATCGCGGTCCTCTGGTTTGGAGCCGTGTGGAGGGTCTAAACCAGAGGCTCAGACGACTCTGTGACTATAATGGTTGCAAATTCATCGACCTCCGTTATTGGGTGGAGAACTGTAGGGCCCCCCTAGACAGGTCAGGCGTGCACTACACACCGGAAGCAGCTACTAGGGTAGCAGAGTACGTGTGGCGTGCACACGGGGGTTTTTTAGGTTAGAGGGACCCCCCCTTGGGCGAAACGATAAAATACCTGACGGCTTACCAGAGAGGACATTATCATCGTTGATAAAGAATGTCCGTCCTCAGAGACCAAAAACAGGAAAAGTTAACGTAATATTGGTAAACTGCAGGAGTATCCAGGGCAAGGTTCCTGAATTAGTATCTCTTATTGAAGGAAATAGTGCGCATATAGTATTAGGAACGGAAAGTTGGTTAAAACCGGAAGTGAACAGTAACGAAATCCTAGACACAGAATGGAATATATACCGCAAGGATAGGATAAACGCCAATGGTGGAGGAGTATTTATAGCAGTAAAGAATTCAATAATATCCAGTGAAGTTATTAGCGAATGCGAATGTGAAATAATCTGGGTTAAGTTAAGTATCAAAGGTGGGTCAGATATGATAGTCGGATGCTTCTATAGACCACCTGCATCAGCAACCGTAGTAGTTGAGCGCCTCAGAGAGAACCTGCAGAACGTCGTGAAGAAGTTTCGTGATCATACTATTGTAATAGGGGGAGACTTCAATCTACCAGGTATAGAATGGGATAGTCACACAATCAGAACTGGAGCCAGGGACAGAGACTCTTGTGACATTATCCTGACTGCCTTGTCCGAGAATTACTTCGAGCAGATAGTTAGAGAACCAACTCGTGAAGCTAACGTTTTAGACCTCATAGCAACAAATAGACCGGAACTTTTCGACTCCGTGAATGTAGAAGAGGGTATCAGTGATCATAAGTCAGTGGTTGCATCAATGACTACAAGTGTAATAAGAAATGCCAAGAAAGGAAGGAAAATATATTTGCTTAACAAGAGTGATAGGGCACAAATCGCAGAATATCTGAGTGACCACCATCAAACGTTCATTTCTGAGGAAGAGGATGTGGAACAAAAATGGAAAAAATTCAGAAACATCGTCCAGTACGCCTTAGATAAGTTCGTACCGACTAAGGTCCAAAGCGAGGGGAAAGATCCACCGTGGTATAACAATCATGTACGAAAGGTACTACGGAAACAAAGAAAGCTTCATCATAGGTTTAAGAGTAGTCGAATCATAGCTGATAAGGAAAAGCTGAACGAAGCGAAAGAGAGCGTAAAGAGAGCAATGAGAGAAGCATTCAACGAATTCGAACATAAAGCATTGGCAAACAATCTAAACAAGAACCCTAAAAAGTTTTGGTCATATGTAAAATCGGTAAGCGGATCTAAATCCCCTATTCAGTCACTCGTTGACCACGATGGAACCGAAACAGAGGACGACCGAAGAAAGGCAGAAATACTGAATTCAGTGTTCCGAAACTGTTTCACTGCGGAAAATCGTAACACGGTCCCTGACTTCAGCCGTCGCACGGACGCCAAAATGGAAAATATTGAAATAAACGATATCGGAATTGAAAAACAACTGCTATCACTTAGTAGCGGAAAAGCATCCGGACCAGACGAGATACCCTTAAGATTCTACAGTGATTATGCTAAAGAACTTGCCCCCTTTCTATCAGCAATTTATCGTAGATCGCTGGAAGAACGTAAAGTACCTAGCGACTGGAAGAAAGCGCAGGTCGTTCCCATTTTCAAGAAGGGTCATAAATCAGATGCGAATAATTATAGGCCTATTTCGCTTACGTCAATCTGTTGTAGAATAATGGAACATGTTTTGTGTTCTCGTATTATGACGTTCTTAGATAATACAAATCTCCTTCATCATAACCAACATGGATTCCGCAAACAGAGATCATGTGAAACTCAGCTCGCCCTATTTGCCCAAGAAATTCACAGTGCCGTAGACACTGGCGAGCAGATTGATGCCGTATTCCTGGACTTCAGGAAGGCATTTGATACGGTTCCGCACTTACGTTTAGTGAAAAAAATACGAGCTTACGGAATATCGGACCAGGTTTGTGATTGGATTCAGGATTTCCTAGAAGAAAGAACACAACATGTCATTCTTAACGGTTCAAAATCTGCAGATGTAGAGGTAATTTCGGGAGTACCGCAGGGAAGCGTGATAGGACCTTTATTGTTTACAATATACATAAATGACTTAGTTGACAACATCGGTAGCTCCGTGAGGCTATTTGCAGATGACACGGTTGTCTACAAGAAAGTAGCAACATCAGAAGACTCGTACGTACTCCAGGAGGACCTGCAGAGGATTAATGCATGGTGCGACAGCTGGCAGCTTTCCCTAAACGTAGATAAATGTAATATAATGCGCATACATAGGGGCAGAAATCCATTCCAGTACGATTATGCCATAGGTGGTAAATCATTGGAAGCGGTAACGACCGTAAAATACTTAGGAGTTACTATCCGGAGCGATCTGAAGTGGAATGATCACATAAAACAGATAGTGGGAAAAGCAGGCGCCAGGTTGAGATTCATAGGAAGAATTCTAAGAAAATGTGACTCATCGACGAAAGAAGTAGCTTACAAAACGCTTGTTCGTCCGATTCTTGAGTATTGCTCATCAGTATGGGACCCTTACCAGGTTGGATTAATAGAAGAGATAGACATGATCCAGCGAAAAGCAGCGCGATTCGTCATGGGGACATTTAGTCAGCGCGAGAGCGTTACGGAGATGCTGAACAAGCTCCAGTGGCGGACACTTCAAGAAAGGCGTTACGCAATACGGAGAGGTTTATTATCGAAATTACGAGAGAGCACATTCCGGGAAGAGATGGGCAACATATTACTACCGCCCACATATATCTCGCGTAATGATCACAACGAAAAGATCCGAGAAATTAGAGCAAATACGGAGACTTACAAGCAGTCGTTCTTTCCACGCACAATTCGTGAATGGAACAGGGAAGGGGGGATCAGATAGTGGTACAATAAGTACCCTCCGCCACACACCGTAAGGTGGCTTGCGGAGTATAGATGTAGATGTAGACCGCTACGGTCGCAGGTTCGAATCCTGCCTCGGGCATGGGTGTGTGTGACGTCCTTAGGTTAGTTAGGTTTACGTAGTTCTTAGTTCTAGGGGACTTATGACCTAAGATGTTGAGTCCCATAGTGCTCAGAGCCATTTGAACCATTTGAAATTTCAGAACTTTACAGATGTCTCCAAAGGCCAATTGATGGCCATTCTAGAAGAAATAAGTGTACAAATCTACATTCACACGACTAAGCTCCCAGAAAAAATGTTAAATCAACAAACAGAATCGCGCAGCAGAAAAATCTTAGAAAATTTCCATAGCACCTTATCTAGCACATGGAAGGCACTCGACCATGCATTAATCGTCAAATACGGGACTACAAACGATTCATAGAAACCTGCAAGAGTACCTTAATCTATATATGAATCACAATCTATACAGGGAGAATTATAACAGCAGAATGCTACTGTACGTAGATTCCATTGAAATACAAATTGAATAATATGCTTGCTTTCAAGAAGTGCTGAAAGGAAATGAAATATTTATTGTACAACTGGGATGTGATGAAACACTGTCTTACACTGGATACAGTCATTGATCTTAATACAATCACGAAGTAAATTGAATACATCAAAGAGTATATAAGACATTATAAAATTCATTGCACCAACATCTGTCAAAATTGTGATAATATTTACGATAAGTACGCCTGCGTGACGCACAGTGCAGTTCATTGAAGAACTTCTCCATTGTATATAAAATATCGTTGTCACGTGAATCACATCATGCAGGGTAATGAAGGCACAACAATTAAGGAAAATATGTATTATGCAGATATGTAAACATAATACAGTAAGGTGTAACTACAGTTGTGAGTTATTTGAATGCAGATCTGAGATACATGTAAGTATTATGACATAAATAGAACTGTCCACACCAAAGACATCCTAAATACAAAATAGGTAATTAGTTGCCATGTGACCCATACTATTACCGATAGGCTACATTTATTATCCACATTCAACTCATTGACTCATTACAAATTTTATTCTCTCTAACAGGTGGCATCTGAAAATAGGCGAAGCCCGAAACTTGTCAACCAACACTAAATAACTAGCAGCTCTGATGTAAACTTTTGGAAAGGTATTTTTTTTTCAGCTCTGAAAGAGACCTCTATATCAACCCCCACTAGCCGAAAACTGGACGGTTGCAAATCGTATATAGTGGATAATAGTGGGCTTGTTTTCACCAAGTCTCGGAGCAGTTACCTTTAAACGATATATGCCAGATCGGATTTCGGCATTCTGGAAAAGGTACGTTCCCAGAATCAATTAAAAAGCTAAAGTTTGGGAAGCAGTTCGCCTGCTTTAAAAAAGAGGGCATCCATGATGCCCTATTTTTTTGTTTTTGCTAATTTTTTTCCTTGTAGAATGTAAATGCAAGAGAGCTCCACTCACATCTACTACCTTGCTTTTGTTCATTACGTGGCAATAGCGTGGCACATGTAAACACATTTGGCTCTGAAATGATTTGCCGCAAACATTGCTGGGCAACAGTGGCTGGCAATGTTGCTATATATTTGGCTGTAATTCCTGTGGCCGTGATATTGCCAGACAATACAGCCAGCCTATACTGTCAGTAAGAGCCAATTTTTACAGTCCGTGTAAACGTACTTTTATGTGGTGTACAGGTGAAGGGGACTAGTATGATCGAATAAGATTCGTAATGATACATTACTTATTACGAGAAGTGATAATTTTTCTGTGAGATGATTTTTAATTAGTACTATATCTTCAGCGACTACAATCGAAAACACAAAAACCAGTTCACAACCACAGAATTTAAAGATATAACCCCTTCTACTTCACAAAGAATACTTTAAAATAAACGTAAAGTAAAAGATGGTTCACAACCATAGTTCGACAGGTGGTACATGTGTAAGGTGGCAGCTTGAATGAATGTTAATTTCGTACCTTACTTGAGATTTTATACGGCGTAACAATTAGAGGGATGTGTCACCTGACATACTTCGACGATAGTGAGCAGATTTACCTATCAAACGTACAGTAGGTATTGCCAATAGCGATGACACTCGATTCGACGGTATTAACACACCGAACCCAAATCCTGCATGTCCGTGAGCAAAAAGTGAAAAAAGCTGCTGCAAGAAAAGTTTTAGTTTGGAGGCAGACGCGAGTTGATCCTTCACGGCCTGCATACAAAGGAAGGACACAGGTGGGGCACAGTTCGTTACGAAAGCCACAATACCGAAAACTTCGAGTACTCTCTTCTGAACCAGCGTCAAGTGTAGAACAGGATGCATCACGCCCTGTGCGACGCCAAAAGAGGAATTTTTGTGTGAACACTGCGTTCACTTTGGCTGACATTCAGCTAGAAATTAGCTGAAGAGTCGTTGAGCTCCGATAGCCGAGAAACGAAACAGCCACGTAGTTAACCATTCTTGCGAGACCTGAGAGGGCATTGAATCATACACGCTGCTCCATCTGTACACGTGTATATCGCCATATTTTCCAGACTAGGGATGATTTCGTGTTTTCTCACCTAACGAGAAACATAGAACAGTTTAAGCTGATAAAATCAGTAAAGATTTTGATTAGCTTTTTATAGGATTTCCAGAGTGCAAGGGCAGCCATGCAGCCGACATCACGTCGCAACTAAAGGTAAATGTCACTTGCAGAGGCTTAAAATTGTTGGATCACCAGACTGCATCCACTGTAAACTCGAGCAACCTTGAGTAATCTTTTGCTCATCTTGTCACAAAAACTTACCATCCTCTGTAGACTTGACTGCCATTCTAAATAGTACCAAACCGAGAACTGGAATCGGATGATCTGTCGTAATCTTTAGTAGAAACTTCCGGGCTGAGAGGAGTGGTCGATGCATAAAATTTCCACCTAACGTTTCGTCTCCATCTGCGGGAGACGTCTTGTGAGGTCGTCCGGCTACTGCCACTGAGGCTTCAGGTACTCTCGCATTTATAGAGCGCATAGAGGGCACCACCATTCGTCACGTGATGCCGACGGTATGCCTATCTTTGGAAGGCGTCATCATTCTCGATTAAGAGTCAGCGATTGTCATTCTGCTGGCGCAACGTCGACATCCATATTTTGTCTAACTTTAAAACTTCCTATTTTATATTAAAATTGTTAGGGTGTTTGTGAATCTCTATTGCTCCTCTATACATGCGCGCATGATAATGGGATGTTCCTGTTAGAACGCTTGTCTCATTAAATTTAATTTAGTGGTTCCCATCTCGAAAAACATGCTCAGCTACGGCCAATTTTTCGGTTTGTCCTAAGCGACAATTTCTTTTATGTTCGGTTAAGCGGGTGTTTACACCTCTTTTTGTTGTTCCAATGTATACTTGTCCACTACTGCATGGAATTTTGTATACCCCAGGCGTTGCTAGAAGATGTCGGGCGTCTTTTGCAGTTCTGAAATATTCTTTAATCTTCTTAGCGGGTCTGAAGATTGTTTCGATCCCATACTTGGCCAGAACTTTCGCGATACGGTCCGTGACTTCATTAATGAACGGTAGGAAAACTTTTCCAGTAGGTGACCGTTGTTGCTCTGGACTTCTGGCTTCTTTTATTCTTTGATGGAGGGCTCGATCAATTTCCTTGTTTTTTCATAAAGGCTGACCGTAAGTGATTTAGTTCATCTCGTAAGCCGGCTCGCAGATTTTATTGGCTCTGTCCACCAAGGTTTTCATGACAACTCTTTTTTGCCTACGAAGATGGTTTGATCCCTTGTGGAGGTATCAATCCGTATGCGTGTTCTTTCTATATACCTTGTGGCCCAGCGTCCCATCCACCCGATTAATTACCGACACATCCAGGAAATTGAGTTGACCGTTGATCTCTTTCTCCATAGTAAACTGTATTTTCTGGTTAATACTGTTCAGATGCACCAAGAAGACATCCAGCTCTTCTTCACCATGAGTCAGCACTACAAATGTGTCATCAACATAGCGGTACCACTTAGCTGGCTTTTTTACTGGTCTGTCTGCAGCGCTCGCTGTTCGAAGATCTCCATAAATAAATTGGCAACAGCTGGAATGAGAGGACTTCCCATCACCAACCCGTCGATCTGTTCGTAAAACTCGTTGTTGCCCTGGAAATAAGTTGTCGTCAGGCAGTGTTTAAATAAAGTCACTATATCAGTCGGAAAAATATCTGCTATATATGACGTAGCTTCGTTTACAGGCACCATGGTAAACAACGACACTACATCGAAGCTTACAAGAATATCACTTGAGCTGACGTTAATCTCCTTCAGTTTTTCAATAAAATGCGCCGAGTTTTTAATGTAACTGTACGTTCTGCCAACGTATGGCTGCAGCAAGCAGGCGGGATATCTGGCCACCTATTGTGTTGGAGATCCTATGGCACTCACAATCGGTCTCAACAGGGCCTGTGGTTTATGTACCTCAGGGAGTCCATTTAGTCTGGGTGGATAAGCTTCCGTTCTGCAGAGTTGTTTTTTATCATCCGAAGAAAGAGAAGATTGTCTTATCAGTTGACTGGTATTTCTCAAAATTTTGGTTTTAGGATCCTTCTGAAGCTTTTTATACGTAGTGGGATCCAGAATGTCACTAATCTTCTTGCGATAATCTTCGGTGTTCAGCAAAACCGTAGCATTTCCTTTATCAACTGCAAGTACAATAATGCTCTTGTCCGCATTGATCTCCCTCAGTGACCTCCTTTCCGCTTGAGACAAATTGCTGGTAGGTGGTTTCTCTTGGCGTAATATTCTGGCTGTTTCAGTCCTGATGTCATCCGCGGAATGCGATGCTACCAATGGATTCCTAACTCCACATTCGCTATAATGTTCTCCGTAGGAACCTTTAGTGGCGCGACTGCAAAGTTGCCTCCTCTCGATAGAACTGAATGTTCCTCTTTTGTTAATTCTCTCTCAGACATGTTAATTGTGGTGTCACCGCCAGACACCACACTTGCTAGGTGGTAGCTTTAAATCGGCCGCGGTCCATTAGTACATGTCGGACCCGCGTGTCGCCACAGTCAGGGATCGCAGACCGAGCGCCACCACAAGGCAGGTCTCGAGAGACTGACTAGCACTCGCCCCAGTTGTACGGACGACTTTGCTAGCGACTACATGGACGAAGCATTGCTCATTAGCCGAGCCAATAGTAAGAATAGCCTTCAGCTAAGTCAATGGCTACGACCTAGCAAGGCGCCATAGCAATTGATAGTTATCGTATGAATTGTCTCATCAAGAACGCTGTATACAAATGATGGATTAAAGTTAAGTATTCCAGCAGCTACGTACTTTTCTTTATAGCATTCATTACTTCTCCTGTTTCAGACCTCAATCGCCTGCTTACTTAATGGCCGCCTCCCTTAAAAAATGTGCGTAGTGTTGGCAAACTGCCAACACTACATTAATCACAATTCGAGAGTTACCAGCGACTGATGTTTCACGTCTCCCTTTCTTTAGGCCATTGAATTTCCTCTTCTGCCTATTAGTTGCCATTTCTGCACTGAGCTCCATGGTCCTGAACGTTAGACAGTCCATCTTATTCCAGTCATAACACTGTATTATGTTACTGATATATAAATAGAGATATAACAGCTTACTGCTAGTTTCCGCTAGTTTTCGCCGCTTCTGGTGAATTCGTTCCCGTAGCATCGCTAGTTCCATGCGGTGGTAAATACGGTTCGCTTGCGCCGAGTGAAACATTCTCCCCGCCTTAAGAAACTTCGGCACTGCCCCGGTGTCCCGGCAGCGTAGCAGGAAAATAAGTGTACACAGTTGTTGTGCTTTCTTCTTGTGCAAAATTCCATGCAGCTGTGGACAAGTATATATGGGAACAACAAAAAGAGGTGTAAACACCCGCTTAGCCGAACATAAAAGAAATTGTCGCTTAGGACAAATCGAAAAATTGGCCGCAGCTGAGCATGTTTTTCGAGATGGGAACCACGAAATTAAATTTAGTGAGACAAGCGCTCTAGCACGAACATCCCATTATCATGCGCGCATGTATAGCGAAGCAATAGAGATTCACAAACACCATAACAATTTTAATAGAAAATAGGAAGTTTTAAAGTTAGACAAAATATGGATGTCGACGTTGCGCCAGCAGAATGACAATCAATGACTCTTAATCGAGAATGATGACGCCTTCCCAAGATAGGCATACTGTTGGCATCACGTGACGAATGGTGGTGCCCGCTCTACACTCTATAAATGCGAGAGTACCTGGAGCCTCAGTCACCCCCTGGTTGCTCCTCTCCTGTCCCATCCCCGGCCCCTGCCACGCCATCACTGTTGTGTTCCCCCTACCCACCATCTCTACACCCTTCATCTCCTTTCCCAAGGTGGCCTCCATCAACTCCCCCTCCCAGATGAGGCACTCTCTCCCTCCATTTATCCCTCCTATCATCTCTGATCCTCACCCCCCTCCTTTCCTCCATCCTTTCCCTGGGTTCCCTCTTCCCCCCTTCCATCCTGTGTTTCTCCCCACCTAACCTCTCCTTACCTTCCTCCCCCCCTCCCCGAGTCCCTTTGTATTCCAGTCCTCTGCCTTCCCCACTCCCAGTCGTGTCTGCCCAGCACCCCCCCACCCCTCTTATGGGTCCTCATCCTCCATTGGCTCCTTTCCCCCCTCCCCCCCTTCGCTTTTCCTCACCTTCCCCACTTTTTTATCTTCCCCTCATCTGTCTAGTGCCGGCCGGGGTGGCCGAGCGGTTCTAGGCGCTTCAGTCTGGAACTGCGCGACCGCTACGGTCGCTGGTTCGAATCCTGCCTCGGGCATGGGTGTGTGTGATGTCCTTAGGTTAGTTAGGTTTAAGTAGTTCTAAGTTCTAGGGGACTGATGACCTCAGAAGTTGAGTCCCATAGTGCTCCGAGCCATTTGAACCATCTGTCTAGTTTCCCCCCACGTGCTCTCGGCTGTGGTATGTCATATTTTAGCGCACTGTTCCAGTGAATGTTCAGTGTTGTTTCATCTTTTCCCATGTTGCGAACATAAACCATGCTGTCGCTGGGTGTGAATTTTTTGTCTTTGCAAACAGAAACCAGACTGTTGCGTGTTTTTTTAATTGTCTGTCTATTAGTTTACCTGTCTGCTTCGTATGTATTTTTATTAGCATCATCATCCCTTTGTTCTATGTTTTAAGTTCCATGATTTTTCGCCATGTTACCCTTTAAGTCTTCGATTTTATCGCCTGTTTTTTTTATTATATATTATCTTCACCTTTTTAAAACAAAGCCTGTAGGCTGAAGAGCGGCATACTAAGCTGCTGCCAGCCCGCCCCCTTCGGGGGGAATCGAAATACAATGAAGTAAAAAAAAAAAAAAACAAGACTCTCAGTAGCAGTAGCCGGATGACCTAAGAAGATGTCTCCCGCAGATGGAGACGAAATGCTAGGTGGAAATCTTATACATCGACCATGGCCTCTCAGCCCGGAAGTTTCAACTGACGACAACAACGGCCATGAAAGCCTACTGAAAGGTGGCTACACTGAGCCACAGCGCCTGAGAGTTTTGTTTTGCCGCCTCCACTGGCAGTGATTATTGAGAAGTAGCGGAGGGCAGTGCTTGTTGAGAACTCGTAGTAGTGAGTGCTTGCTGAGATGTCGTAGTGAAGAGTGCTTGTCGAGATGTGGTAGTAGTCAGTTCTTGTTGAGATGTGGTAGTAGCGAGTCGGTGTGGAGATATTGTAATGATTAGAGTGCTTTTCATCAATATAAATGAAGGTAGCAAACTCCTTTTCTTTTTTTTTCTCATTATTTCAATGTCCTGAATAATGCGTCATTACAGGTTCAGTCAACAAAGCATCTGGCTTGTGTTCTTGTATTAGAGTGTAATTCTGGTTTTCTTGTGCAATTATACTATTTCTATTTTTTTAATTACTTCAGTATAAATGATATTTAAAATTTCTTGTCTTATTGAAGAAGAACCACGCCAGATGTGTACGTTGAATCACACTTCCACACTCAGAACAGTTACACTTCTGCTTTGTTGTTGCGTTGGTTTTATAGCTGCTGGGGACTTAATTAATTAATTGTGTTAACGAAAATTTTCATTTCATTCTTTGTTGTTGTTCCATGCAGTCAGATTGCGTACAAAAACTAGTCAGGGCCAACCGTTTACGAGACTTCGTAATCGGACATACAGCTACTAAAAATTTAAAAAAATAAAAGAATTTGCATTTCATATTTATATAATCAAGCCCTCATGCACGTGGCGACCGCTGCTTCGGATCGTCCCTTGGAATTCTTCTGATTGTAAAAATAGTAGACAGTAGTATTGTTGTAGCAATTTGTAGTTTAGTAATTGTAGTCTATATTGCATGTGTAGATTTGGTAATTGTCATTCTTCTAATGGTATTTTTTTTTCTTTTCAGAATTTAATTTTGTTGTCTTGTATACGCGTTTGACAATTTAGTGCAATTATTTCAATTGTTCGTTAATCGTGTTTGAGGGAAACATTTCGTGTGAATGGTATTGTTGGAGATAAGGAGGCATTGTGTGTAATTTTCGTACAGTGACGAGTTTTGTATGTTTTGTAAATGATTACGCGATCGTTGAAAAAGGCAAAAATGATGGATAGTCAGAATGACGAAATTGTTGACATGACGAACTCGCCAACACAGGGGAACAGTATGATGAATAATGAAGTTGAAAACAATTTAATAAGTCGGGAAAATAGTCCGGAACCATTTCAAAATTTTTCTCAATTAGAAAATTCACAGAATACGAGATTAACGATAGAAGATTCTGAAATAGTATCGAACACAGATAGCTTTACAGCTATGACGAAAGAAGTTGGTTTCGCGGGAAATGTTAGGGGCGAAAAGAATTTCGAACAAGTTAATATGGAGCAGTTGATGAGTGCAATAATAAATTTACGATCTGAATTAAAAACAGATAGGGGAACAATGGAAACACGGTTAGACTCACTGGGATCACAGTTGGGATCTAAATTTAAAACAGAGATGGGAACTTTGAGATCTGAATTAAAAACAGAGAGGGAAACAATGGAAACACGGTTAGATTCACGAATAGGGACATGTTTCAAAAACATGAAAGATGAATTAAAGAAAGAAATCAGAGAAGAAGTACAACCGATTTTGAATTCTCACAATAATAGATTAATTGCAGTAGAGATTAGACAAAAGGAACAGGATAGAGAACAGGAAGAAAGAGATCGCGTGATAGTACAAAAATTTTCAGAGTTAAATTTACAACGTGCACACGATAAAGAAGAAATATTTGAGAGAATCTAGGAATCCGTACCAAATGACAGAATAAATAATCTAACACAACAATATGAACAGTTAACTACCAAATGTGTTAATACTGAAACCCGAGTCACGACACTTACGGAAGACGTAAATAAACAGAAAGAACAAATAGGTGATTTATCGGAAAGAGTTGAGGAGATTTCAGATAAATTGACAAGTCTTAGTTTAAATGGGGACAGAGATTCAGATGATACAGCACCATTGCTATTTGCAGAAACCGAAGAGTACCAGAACATAAATAAGCATGTTGAAAATCAGGGAAAATTTAATGAACGCGTGAAAAGGGAATTTGAGGCATTAAAAAAGCAAGTCAAACAAATTGAAGGCGAAATCGTAGGAAAAGACAGCAAAAGAAATTTAGAATCACAGGTAGCAGAGGGGTTTGAAGAAAGTAATTTGTTTCGTGTACGGGATGCAACAAGAGAGCGCCAGGCGCGTGAATTTAACAATAATCGTCATTGTGACTGGGACAGACGCGGTAGGTCTTTGTCGACACGAGGCGAAAACTTTGACTATAAACACTTCTTAACTGTTCGGAAATTTAAGATCTTTCGCAATTCCAAGAATGACATACATCCATGTTCATGGTTAGATCAATTTATGTACGCACTTCCACCAAATTGGTCACTAAGTCACAAACTGGAAATTATGTGCAGCTATTAATGTCCTCAGGGGATTCACTACACTAAGTGAATATGTGCCGTAGCGTGCATAGGGCCCCGAGCTGTAGTGGTGCTATTTCCCTTTTAGTTTTCTGCACCGCTGCCTACTCTTTTACTATTCTTTGCATCTATAAAAAAACTCTTCAACTATTAATCTATCTAGAGAATCGTTAAAGAATAACCGGATATGACTAATTTACCCAAAAGAGATTTCGGATATTACCGTTTGGACTTACTGTATCTTCAGCAGCATTCATTCGTAGCTTAAACGAAATTTTACCTGTTTACCTTCGTGACAATATTACTTCATATGTTGACGACATTCTTATTGCTAAACGTTCTTGGAGTGAACACAACAAATTTTTGGATTCATTATTACGTATCTTTGCAAGAGTTGGCATTACAGTGAACTTGAAAAATCTCAATTTCGTCGTTCTCAGGTGAAATTTCTCGGTCACATTATTTCTACAGAAGGTATTCCCCCTGATCCAGAGAAATTAGACGCTATTCGTAATTACGCTGTACCTACCACAAAACGTTAGGTTCGTAGTTTCCTTGGTGTCTGTAATTTTCTTAGACGCTTTGTTAAATTGGACGATTTGGCCACACCCTGTTTTTGCGAACTAACTGGAAAGTTCTTTTTAAACGAAAATCGGTTGACAACTCTGTTTGGTTAGTTTGTATTCCTGATGAGTGGGTCAATAAATTGATTTGGTACACACGTTTCAGTTATGCACACTTTGGTCGCAGAAATTACGAGAAAATTGCTACTTCAGTAATATGGAAAAACGTATTCGATCTGTTCTGGCCAAATGCAAATTATGTCAAAAGGCTAAGCCGCCAACTATTTCTCACAGAGCACCGTTGTTTCCTATCATTCCAGCGAAATTAAAGGACATGACTGCAGTCGATTTGTACGGTCCAGTGGTTCGTTCTACTAATTGTTTTGCGTACATTTTGGTTGCAGTGGAGTTGACATCAAAATATGTGTGTTTTACACCGTTACGCAAAGCAACAGCTCGTTCAGTATCTAACGCTTTCATCAAACATTTTCTTAAGGAAGTGGGTCATGTTGATAAGGTTATATCAGATAATGGATCACAGTTTCGTTCTAAAATTTGGCTTCGTACTCTACGGCGTCGTAAAATTAAACCAATTTTCATTTCACTTTTTCACCCTCAATCTAACGCTTCAGAGAGATGGATGAAGGAAATCAATAAATTGTGTCGTCTTTATTGTCATCAGAATCACAGAACGTGGGATCAGTATCTTCATATTTTTCAAAACATTCTGAATGAACTTCCTAATGACTCAACTTCTTTACCGCCAATACTGATATTAAAAAACAAAGCACCGACAAATCGCATATCTGAAATCGTTCCTTTTCCGCCTTCACGGAAACTGCGGCATTCTGAAGTTGTCAACCTGGCTCTACAAAATATTGCATCTGCGGCTGCTAGAAGAGAGAAATCAGCTAAACATCCTGGTCGTTTAAAAATCTTGTCAGTTGGTCAAAAGGTGTGAATTAATTCTCATCGTTTGTCTCACAAAGGAAAAGGCTTGTGTCGCAAATTTTTTCTGCTTTATAACGGTCCATATAGAATTCGCAAAATTATTCATGATAACACTGTTGAAGTAGAAACTCTTAAATCACGACGCTCTAAGGGAATACATCATATATCAAACGTTAAAATTTTTGTGGAATGACATACTTTCGAGAAACCAACAGTTTACGTAAACATGCAGAGACTACAAGGATACCGCGCTGTGTTTTGGCGGCGGCATATACTCAAAGCAACAGTAAAGTCTGCGCGCCGCACAAGGCAGTCGTTGACCGCGAACAATCACTTCCTACGTCACGCGCCTACAGCTGATCGAGCGCTCAGTGCAAATGCACTGACAGCCGTAAACAAATACACAGTCTAATTTCTCCGACTAAATTCAGTATAAAGCTATAGTGACTTGATGAATTATGTTATTAACGTTCAGTATTTTTCAGGATACGGTTGTATAAAATATTTAAGAACTTCAGGTAAATTCTGTGTGTCTCCGACGTTAAGAGGACTTGCTATCGAGAAAATTTCAGAAAGAATGTAATTTCCAAGAAGAAGCTAATAAACTAAAAAGGTAACTATTAATTGAGTTTATTTTTTCAGGTAACATATTTCCACTTAGGTACGTACTTTAGACGTACTTTGCTGCTCGCAATTACGTGATTCATACTTTGTGCTAATTTCATGTTCTATGAATTTACTTGTGAAGCGACGTGCTTGCGTACATTTGCTGTTTTTTGTCAATGTTTTATTAATGAACAGGGTTGTTATTTGTATATATTATGCATCGCTTGGCTGCAATGCTTTTTCACTGATGTCATATTTTTTTTATTATGGGTCTGCTGTGCTTATTTATTTAAATTATAATTGTCACCTGATTAATTGTGCTGACTGTGGTTATGTATGTAAGTTATACTTTGTGATTTATCTGCTTGCGCCTTCATGTTTACTTATTAAGATTACATATGAACATTTATTTGCTTGTGCTGATATGATGCTAATGACCTGTTTATTATGTGAGATATATATTTGCTGCTGTGCGTATGGATTGCATATTTATACATTTCTGTTTGTTGTCATAACTACTATTTAATTTGGTATATAGAAATGCTGATATACTGTGTACAAACATAGAGTTTAGGTCACACTATTGTATTAATTATAGATTGTTCGCTTGGCAGAGCCTCGTTATAGGGATTGTGCTGCATCCACTTGTTGACATTCTGTTCTCTACTGGTATATTTACTCGCTATTGCATGTTTTGCTTATGCTCGGTGCCTTATATTTTTAAGATAGGAAAATGAACTGCTATAATTCGACATTAACGACATTAGTACAAGAAACTTCATAGAAGTCACATGAGCTGGAGGTTTTGTGGAAGCTGTATAAATTTATGCTAATAGGAAGGAAGCTAACGACATGACATACCAAAACTAGGTTTAGACCATTGACAGTTATTACACTGCATTTTTCGTGAGCAATTGAAATAGGAAGTGACACTTGACACAAGAAATACTCCACATGTTTGCTTTTGTTTGCCATAATTCTTGAAGTGGTGTACACACTGTGAAATATTATGATCATTCACACTCCATAATCGTACTTAATTACTGAGAGTTATTCGAACTAAGTCTGTTAGAGGTCATGTATGCATTTCTTTTATTTAATGATGGACAAGGTAACCAAAATCCATCTTATAATTTATAATGAGTAGAACATTAGGGTCAGATGGATTACACAGAGGTTGTGTGTTGACAGTGTGTCTTCGGATTGTATGGGATGATGAGGTTTGCATTAGGATTTTATCTGTACTTGTTCGAGGAGACTGACTACAGGAAAGAGTTGTTATGGAAGTGAAATGATATTGGCAATAAGGTTTATATGTGTCGACGTATTGAAGAGGTATTATTGAGCTATTGAGATTATATGAAGTTGATGATTATTGGAGTTTTTGTGGACAAGAGGTAAGGTAAATGATGTTGATGATAAGATTTATATGTATCGACGTAAGAGGTATTATTGAAGTATTGAGATTATGTGATGCTGATGATTATTGGAGTTTTGGTGGATAAGAGGTAAAGTAAGTGAGGTGCATATTTTTTTTTTGTTGGTCTGTATGGAACAAGGAGGATGAAGATAGCAGACTAGAACACTCAAGTAGAAGGAAGACTGTCTACACACACTTTGTTAAATCAATAAGCAGTACATTTTTTTTTTTTTTTTTTGGAGAGAGGAAGTAATTGCATATCTTGGCTCACTGACAGTTGTTCAGCAACCGTACATTTTTATCTGGCTTGGCAAACGTTGGTCTTGACATGATGACTATGACGTTGACTTTGTAAGTAGGCTGTTTATGTTTTCTCTATGTAAGTAGGCTGTTTATGTTTTATTATTGGCAACGTTACGTAGCGCTCAATATGAAAATCACTGGCTGTGCTGTGTGCAGTCTGTGGCTAGTTTGCATTGTTGTCTGCCATTGTAGTGTTGGGCAGCGGCAGCTGGATGTGAACAGCGCATAGCGTTGCGCAGTTGGAGGTGAGCTGCCAGCAGTGGTGGATGTGGGGAGAGAGATGGCGGAGTTTTGAAATTTGTCATGAACTGCTATATTTGTATATGATGATATCAAGGTAAATACATTGTTTGTTCTCTATTAATATCTTTCATTTTGCTAACTATCCCTATCAGTAGCTAGCGCCTTCCATAGTTTGAATCTTTTATTTAGCTGGCAGTAGTGGCGCTCGCTGTATTGCAGTAGCTTGAGCAGCGAAGATTTTTGTGAGGTAAGTGATTTGTGAAAGGTATAGTTTAATGTTAGTCAGGGCCATTCTTTTGTAGGGAATTTTGAAAGTCAGATTGCGTTGCGCTAACAAAATATTGTGTGTCAGTTTAAACACAGTCATGTATAACTGTTCAAAGGGGACGTTTCATAAGTCGACCCTTAGCCTAGGATACCTCACTGGAATCTTCTGATTTTTTCTTGTAGTTTGTGTATTTAGTGTAGCTTTTGTTTATTGATAGCGCGTAATTGTAGAGAGAATCTCCTTTGTAGTTGTAGTTTTTCATTGTTGTACAGTAAAACAGTTGTGGCATGCATATAGATTTGCACCAAGTATTTCGCAGCTACGCTTGCAATTAACTAGATATTATTTTCAGTGCTATGTTAATGTGTTCTCTTATTTTTGATCTTCAAATTGTGTTTTTCTGTGTTGTCGTGTGAAATACTGTGACAATAATGGCGTGTGAAAAACGTAATACTAGGCTCCAAAGTAAACTGAGAAATGACAGTGAAAATGAAAGCAGTGTGTTAGTGCCGCAGAGTAATGAATTAACTAATGTTCAAAGTAGTAATTTGGTAATTGCGCATAGGGAAATGGAGCGGGCGGCAAACAATGGCGTGGACAGTGAAACAATTAGTGAAGAGGGAAGCATTATCGATCGATCGGTCGGCAACAGCTCGCCTCAGGAATCCGAAATGACAGGACACAATTTTGCAAATACTGTAGATTCAGGTTTTGCGTCCTCACCGTTTTCCCAAATGAGTCAAGACACGTTTTCCGCTTGTCAAAATGTGAATGTTGCCGGTGCAAATTCACTGCCGAAAAGCACTGAGGAACATGTTTCAGACACCAGTGCATTGTTATTACAATTCATGCAACAAATGGGACAAAAGCTTGAAAAGTTAGACACAGTGGAACAAAATCTCAAGAAGTTAAACACAATGGAACAACACCAGAGACAAACACAGCAACAGTTAGACACAATGGAACAAAATCAGAGACAAACACAGCAACAGCTTCAAAAGTTAGACTCATTGGAACAAACTCTTGAACAAACGCGTGAAGATTTAACTACTGAGTTACATCACATTGAATCGAAATGTCAAAAAGTCTGTAATGACGTAAAAACTCAAATTTGTGAGCATTTTCAACCTATTTTTTCGCGGCATGAAAATGCATTACAGAATCACGAAGCAGCCATAAAAGAACTGCAAATTATTGTTCATGAAAATCATGAGACCTTGTGGGCTAAAATTGACTCAGTTGCATCTACCGATTCGGTTACGCAACTTGCAAAAACTCAGGAAAACTTTAAGGACACAGTAGATACTCTGAAACTTGGTTCAGAAAAACACACTGAGGAAATAAGTACACTATCGGAGAAAGTAGCCGAACTTTTGGATCAGTTCACTAATTTATCTACGAAGGTAGATGATAATCTGATTGACGCAAGACCGGTAGTCTTTAATGACACAGAAGAGTACGAACAAATTAGGAAATTCAAACAAAATCAGAATCAAATTAATACACAACACCAAAGAGAAATCCGGGAAGTACAAGATCAGCTGACACAGGTAATACAAGAATTACGTATTTCAGAGGACACTCGCGCTCCAACACGGGAAGAGGGACTTAGAAACACGGAAAAGCCGCAAAATAATAACACAGGGCATTTCGGAAGTTATGAAAGAAATTGGCAATGTGCACCGAATTTTGAGATGGAACGGCCGACACGACCTAACAATGACCGATATGCGACTCGCCGACATGACGATTTTGACTATAAGCTGTTTATTACTACACGTAAATTCAAAACATTTAAGAATTCTGGCAACGACATTCATCCACAAGCATGGCTCCATCAATTCTCTCATTGTTTTCCTCCCAACTGGTCGTTGGAACACAGATTAGAATTTATGTGTGGCTACTTAGAGAATGAACCAGCTGTAAGAATGCGATCGGTCATTCACGATTGCCACAGTGAAGGAGAATTTTACCATGCCTTCCTCTCAGCATATTGGTCTCAAGCTACACAAGACCGTGTAAAACATGGCATCATAATGATGAAACATTTCGAACAATCTGAATTCTCCAGTCTTGTGAAATATTTTGAAGACGTGTTGCACAAGAATCAGTATCTTTCAAACCCATACAGCCCCTCAGAACTCATCCGCATTTGCTTACTCAAATTGCCTGAACATTTACGACATATTATTTTAGCAGGACGTTGCAAAGACGACATTGAAGCATTTCAGGGACTGTTACAAGAACTGGAAATTGACACAGACCGTCGCGGGATGCGAAAACAGGAAAACAATCACTACAGGTCACATCCGTCACAATTCCGTGACGACAGAAACAATAACCGGACACGACTGGTCTATTCTTACAACGCAAATCGTGACGTAAACAGACACCACCCATATGACAACCACTGGCAGAGTAATAATTGTTACAGAGAAAGATCACATTTCCGTAGTAATGACCACCACAGAGACAATCAGAGAAACAGACAATTTGGGAACCAAAATAATTATTATCAAGGGAGACAGAATAACTTTAGACGCAACGGTCCAGCGCGCAGTTACGATTCAGGGAGAAATTCTCCACCACTTAACCGACAAGAAAGACTCTACAGGAACTACCGACATGACGACAGACGATGTGATCGTAACGACAGACCTGAATTGCATCAGAACTGGCGGGATTCTAACAGAGCTGGGCCCTCTCGGCAAGGCGAATTCGTAGAAGTTAGGTCTCCTAATCCCAATAACGGCGCGCGCCAACAAAGAGGCAGACAATGACTCGCACAGTAGGCAGCCGCGTGCGCCCGCTGGCTCAGGGAAAAATAACAAAGACGCTAGCCTTGAGAAAAGATTTAGCATTCTTTACCGATGTAAACAACATGATAATTGCTTTGAAGCTGAAAGTCTGCGTACTAGGAAGAGTGAAGGATTGCACCACACTTCACATGTAAAACCGCTTACTGAGAGATAATCTGCTTTTTAATTTAGTCTTTGTCATAAAATTTTTCGCTTCACATTTCTAGTATGCTTTGTCAGACTTAAGAAACTGTTAACATGCTACAATGTTTGAAGTTAAATATCCAGTCTAGAACCTAGGGAACATTTTTAAACAGAAATTACGAATGCATTGTTATAGTGAACAGACGACACAGTGTTGTATTTGTACATTCTTGCTTGTTAGTTGCACGATTACGTAACGACTATCAGGCTTACATACTTAGGACACATACCAGTACTGCTAATGAGATTTTAATGCAACATTTTGGTTTATTTGAAAATACATTCTGAATTTAATGTGCTTTCTGAGAGATACCAGATGACACAGAGGTTAGTAATGTGACAGCTACACGATTTTTATCACGACGCTACTAATGAATGACAATTTACAATGTTGCTTTTGCGGTGTATCTGTTTTATATCTGCACAGTTTTCTGAATTCTTCTGGAAAGAAAAACATGTTTTAGTAGTAACTTTTGTGGTATAGCAACAATGAGACAGCCTTTTTCGTTGCACAACATTACGTTACTGTACAGTACTTTCTTCATCACGCCAATAAGCATAATAACTACGATATCTATACGCAAAGCATTTCACTTTTGTTTATCATGAGGTAAGTACATTGGCTTCTGCAGAACTTAGCTTTCGGAAGAAAATAACTACGACACTTCCACAGAGATTATCTTACAACAAGATGCACATTTAGCGCTACAGGACACGCATTTCAGTGATCAATTTTATACTTAAAACATTTATTGTTAAAGATTTTTGAATTACAAAGAAAGTTTTCCGTGATATATTTCATTCCATTGGTGTAATCTGTAACACCTGAGGGTATAATTACATTAATCCTCAGGGGGGTACACGCTTACTTTGTGTACCATGTGTGTGGCAACCACAAGGAACCCTAGCTAATATGGTATTTGCTTATACAACTTTACACATCGGTACCATATTTCTCTAACACACAAATTACACAGCTATCTGATCATTTAACTGAGAGAGACAAACATTTATTTTACTACATCAGTGACACATGTTTACGTAATTACACAGTTGGATAACTTCACACTTATGAAACTGTATTTTGTCTGTACTTTGTAAACTGTTCATATTTTTCGGAACCATTGTGATACTATGAGAGCTTTGAATGATGTATTTGGTATGAGATCATGATTTTTAAAGTACGTTTGAGGCAGCTGACACTTTTGACATGAGCAGAGAATTTTTTTAGGCTTAGAAATTATTGGAGGAAGTTACGATGATTTTGAGATTTGGCTGAAGTGTTATGATGTTATTATTACGACGACGATGTGTATTATGTTGTTGAGGAATGTTTATTATGCTACCTATTTCTCACAATGAAATATTGAAGAAGTGTCGACGAATATGTATATGTATAATGAGGTAAGGAATAATGAGTAGTGTTTAGGGACTCTGATTTATGAAAAGGATGTTGGAAACCAAGAAACGTACTTTAAGAGTTATGAAATGTGTGACTGTATCACAATGCTGACGAATATTTTTTTGGGCACTTATATTTATAGGATTTTGTTTCTACAGATTTGCAACGCTAATTCTTGACCTGTGAAATATTTTTATATGAGACTGCCACGGTAGCAGAAGCTGCTGTCGTAAATATTTCCGTACGAAAGTTAAGTGACCACCTGCACGTAATGCGTCGCGGGCACCCAGCTGTGTCAGACGCCTGGAGAAAAAGCCATTATTGCGAGCCCTTTTCAGCGGCACAGGTAGAACAAAAAAAAAGGGGAGGCCATTATCCTCGGAAATATTCTTACATCTGCAAACCTGATAATGACAAGTGTCTTTCTACGAGAGTTGAGAGAGTTTCTATTAACTTATGAAATGTCACATGACTACTGAATGATATTTTTATACTTTGCTTTTCGTAGTTGCTTATTTCATTTGATATCTAGTTTCTAGCTGCACTGCAGCATTGGTTAAAATAAAATTTTATAGATGTACTAATATAAATATTTTCTGTCTACAGATCAAGTAAATAATAATTTTTTTCAAAAAAAAATGAGGGGGCACAAAATGACATTTACCTTCACAGGAACTGCATTCATAATTTTCTTTTCAAGTAATTGGTAACTTTTTGGTAGAATAACTTCTTGTGGTGCACCACTTTAATTACATAGACATTAAGATGTGAATATACATTTCCCTTATCTGCATTGTTATCTTTAGTGTATTATTTTTTTCTGCTTTAGCTATGTCATGTTTAGGTAGAAGTTATTTAATTTTCTGCTGCTGTTTGCCAGGCATAGTGCTACTAAATTTCACTTTGTATTACTCTGTTAAGCTAGTTTTACTATTGATTTATTTTTATTTTTGCTGCTCATTGCATTATATCAGTTGTAATTTATGCTGCTTGCTTTGCCTTTTGTATTTTTTATCATTGCTGTTTGTGTTACTTATTTTGTGCTGCTGCATTGCCTCGTCCCTTAGTTTAGCATCTGAGCTCAGTAGATTTAAGTTAGCTTAAGAGGGGGTAGACTATAGAAGAGAATGAGTTGCGATGAATTGGAAGAAATGCATTGAGAATCTATACGAAAAACGTACAGAAAGCAGGTATAGGTAGGATTTTCTTGGAAATAAATAATGAGGTAAGAAATATGTGAAATAAATACAGAAAGCATGCTTAGATAGAATTTTTTTGGTGGAAACAAAGGATGAAATAAGAGGAAAGATATATGAAGTTTTGGGTTGGACTGCAGTACCAAATGTTACACTGAAAACGAACCCTGTCCTTTCCTATTGGTGTTATCCCACTATATGTTTGTGTACCCTTGTGTATTTGTTTTCTTCCTGTCTCTGTGTAGTTTCATAGAATTTTTTCTTCTTTTAATATTAAGCTACATTCACTATGATGAGGAATACTGTTATCCTCAAATATAATTGGCATTAATAATATGTTATTTACCTTATAAATATGCTTAGACATTATTTATTCTGTTTTGTTTTAATGCTCATGTGTGAAGTTGATGTTTCGAAAGTTATTCTGATCTTTTATGTATGTACTCATGTCATAATTCCTGTAACACTGACGTATATGTCTATTTCTATTCTTTTGTAACGCCTGTTTTACTACAAATGTTATCTGTATTGTTATGTACTTTACTGATGTATTTTGTACCTTTGTAATTGTATTCTCATGTTATAAAATTGTAATTGACACCAGTTTATCAAACTAAGTTACTTGTAAGCATTCATTTCACTGCACACATTTCTGTTGGTCATAGTATATGGACAATATGTGAGAAGTAGGGACTGTTCGTGTTTGCACGTGTGTTAATAATTCTGCAAGGGACTAGATAACAGCATTGCTGGTTCTAAGGACAATTCCAAAAACTTTGTGAGTGCACAAGTGGTGGTTTATGGACTTGCTATATTCTCCGCAAGACTCTTCGATGGTGAATGTGCACCTGCACAATCGCAGCAGATGGCTGCTGGCCTTCTCTACAAGGACTGCAGTGGGTCTGCACCTCTGGTGGCCCACCAATACCGTAATCTCTACCAGGACTACAGTGGGTCTGCTCTGTGATGACCTACCTACCAATACTCTTCAAAACTTCGAATGACTCTGCTGTGGGTTTGCTCCATTGTGGCCCATTATCTGTCAGCATGTCAAGAGTCAGCACTGTCTTTCCGTTGGAAGGACAACACTACTTCTTCAAGACTGCATGGAAATCCACTACTTCCGTGTGCATTTTCTTTTACTGCTCAGACTTTGAGAAAAACACTGTTATTCTACTGTTATGTACGATCAGGACTGTCTTTATAGACTGTGAGAAAATTTTAGCTTTTGACCAACATTGTATCAATAAGTGTGTGCATTTGATATCTTTGTTATTGTAATTATGAAAAATTTTATCAAATCATTATTGGGCACTGCCCAAAAAAATTTGTAAAATTTTTTGTGGGGAGCATGGGGGCTATGTAAGTAGGCTGTTTATGTTTTCTCTATGTAAGTAGGCTGTTTATGTTTTCTCTATGTAAGTAGGCTGTTTATGTTTTCTTATTGGCAACGTTACGTAGCGCTCAATATGAAAATCACTGGCTGTGCTGTGTGCAGTCTGTGGCTAGTTTGCATTGTTGTCTGCCATTGTAGTGTTGGGCAGCGGCAGCTGGATGTGAACAGCGCATAGTGTTGCGCAGTTGGAGGTGAGCCGCCAGCAGTGGTGGATGTGGGGAGAGAGATGGCGGAGTTTTGAAATTTGTCATGAACTGCTATATTTGTATATGATGATATCAAGGTAAATACATTGTTTGTTCTCTATTAATATCTTTCATTTTGCTAACTATCCCTATCAGTAGTTAGTGCCTTTCATAGTTTGAATCTTTTATTTAGCTGGCAGTAGTGGCGCTCGCTGTATTGCAGTAGCTTGAGCAGCGAAGATTTTTGTGAGGTAAGTGATTTGTGAAAGGTATAGTTTAATGTTAGTCAGGGCCATTCTTTTGTAGGGAATTTTGAAAGTCAGATTGCGTTGCGCTAACAAAATATTGTGTGTCAGTTTAAGCACAGTCTTGTATAAATTGTTCAAAGGGGACGTTTCAACTTAACTATTATTGACTGTTATACATTGCTGCCACCACTACTTGATACACATGATGAACATCAAATTTTGACAGAATTGCATTTATACAGTTAACATTATTCAATTACACAGTAGTACTTAATGTGGATGAAAGATGAGTGAGTGTGTTTTGTGTGTTTTCCTTTCCTAATCCTACCCACCTATCTCCTAAATATTATTTTATTTGTTTGTAGTGGCTTGCACTGACACCCATAAATATTATAGGTTTACTGATATTTGAGTATTTGTAATAGTTAATATGACAATTATCTGATATCATTTGTGTGTTTATTAGAACTTGTATGTTTAGTGTAAGAGCATTGAGAATAATTTTGTAAAAGCATTTGTATGTTCATTCAAACTATTGCTCATGCCTGAAATGTCTGATTAGTGATGGTGAATATTATGAACTGTTACCTGCACTTGTTCAACATTGATGTGTGACACTTAGAAATGATTAATTTCTGCTGATGAACTGTCTGATTAGTGATGGTGAATATTATGGACTGTTACCTGCACTTTTTCAACATAATGGGTGCCACTTAGAAATGATTAATTTCTGCTGATGAACTGTGTGATTAGGATAGTGAATATTATGGACTGTTACTTGTACATTTTCTACATGATTGGTGCCACAAGGACATGTTTAATTTCTGCTTATAAACTCTGATGAACAGTGTGATCAGTGATAGTGAATATTATGGACTGCTCTCTGCACCTGCTCAACATTACTGGATGCCACTGATGGACTGCTTGTACTGAAATAATGTCACTTGTTGGGGTCTGCACCTATTCAACATTGCTGGGTGCTACTAATGGAACTGTTTCTGTTGAGTGATGTCACTTGTTGCTGTCTGCACCTGCTCAACATTACTGGGTGCCACTGATGAACTGCTTCTACTGAAATAAGGTCACTTGTTGCTGTCTGCACCTGCTCAACATTGCTGGGTGCCACTGATGGACTGCTTGTACTGAAATAATGTCACTTGTTGGGGTCTGCACCTGTTCAACATTACTGGGTGCCACTGATGGACTGCTTCTACTGAAATAATGTCACTTGTAGCTGTCTGCACCTGCTCAACATTGCTGGGTGCCACTGATGGACTGCTTCTACTGAGATAATGTCACTTGTTGGTGTCTGCACCTGTTCAACATTGCTGGGTGCCACTGGTGGACTGTTTCTACTGAAAGATGTCACTTGTTGCTGTTTGCACCTGCTCAACATTGCTGGGTGCCACTGATGGAACTGCTTCTACTGAAATGTCACTTGTTGGTGTCTGCAACTGTTCAACATTACTAGGTGCCAATGATGGACCGCTTCTACTGACTTAATGTCACTTGTTGGTCTCTGCACCTGTTCAACATTGCTGGGTGCTACTGATGGAACTGCTTTTACTAAAATGATGTCACTTGTTGGTGTTTGCACCTGTTGACCATTGCTGGGTGCTGCTGCTGGAACTATCAACTATTTGTTTTTTTGTTTTTTTTTTGAATAATTAAAAGTATTTTATGTGAACATTTGTATAAACTGATTTTTTGTGTATTGTGTAAACTATTATGTAAAGCCACATGTATGAAAGAATTTGTATTGCTTACTGTATTTCATATATTAGGTTATTGAAAGTTCAGTGCAAAGCCAAAATTTTATCTAATTATGTGATATTTACGTATTAATATTATCTTTTATTTTTGTCTGTATTTTTTTTGACGAATTTGGTGGTATTTTCACCACCAATGCTGGCAAAAATACCATCAAATTCTAGCCCGTGGAGGAGGCGCATATGAATGGTGGCTACACTGAGCCACAGCGCCAGAGAGTTTTGTTTCGCCGCCTCCACTGGCAGTGATTATTGAGAAGTAGCGGAGGGCAGTGCTTGTTGAGAACTCGTAGTAGTGAGTGCTTGCTGAGATGTCGTAGTGAAGAGTGCTTGTCGAGATGTGGTAGTAGTCAGTTCTTGTTGAGATGTGGTAGTAGCGAGTCGGTGTGGAGATATTGTAATGATTAGAGTGCTTTTCATCAATATAAATGAAGGTAGCAAACTCCTTTTCTTTTTTTTCTCATTATTTCAATGTCCTGAATAATGCGTCATTACAGGTTCAGTCAACAAAGCATCTGGCTTGTGTTCTTGTATTAGAGTGTAATTCTGGTTTTCTTGTGCAATTATACTATTTCTATTTTTTTAATTACATCAGTATAAATGATATTTAAAATTTCTTGTCTTATTGAAGAAGAACCGTGCCAGATGTGTACGTTGAATCACACTTCCACACACAGAACAGTTACACTTCTGCTTTGTTGTTGCGTTGGTTTTATAGCTGCTGGGGACTTAATTAATTAATTGTGTTAACGAAAATTTTCATTTCATTCTTTGTTGTTGTTCCATGCAGTCAGATTGCGTACAAAAGCTAGTCAGGGCCAACCGTTTACGAGACTTCGTAATCGGACATACAGCTACTAAAAATTTAAAAAAATAAAAGAATTTGCATTTCATATTTATATAATTAAGCCCCCATGCACTACATTGTATGATCTGTCGTAATATCGGCCAACTTCACTGTATAGAAGTAAGAAAGTAACAACCTTCTATTTAAATTTGATATTGTTGTGTTTAGTGTTATTTCTGATAAGCAGGACGTAATGTGTTATATTGACAATTGTCCTGAAATTCTCATGTCACAATCTATGTAAACCCGTGTGCTTATTTGACAATAATAGAGAAATTAAACGAGTTTTACAGCTAAACACCTTTGTGCTCTGTCATAGAATAAGTGTCCACTCCTAGCCCCAAAAAGTTATTCTAGTAATGCTCACGCATACACAGGATGTTTTTGCTGATGTCTGACAAACCTGAAAAGGAGTGGAGTGTCAGACATATGCAGCACAGTACTTTAAAATTCTACTGGGTACTCCATCATTTCCATGAGAGTCCTTAGTCTTCAGTGATTTACTTATTGACTCAATCTCCCCCTTGTCGGTGTCACAGCGGAGTAATTCAGATATCAGCCTCGGAAAGGAATTTTCCAAGAGAGTCATATGATTCCCAGTAGAGAGAAAGTTTTTATTTAATTCGTCAGCAATGCTCAGAAAGTAATTGTTAAATACAATACATATTTCTGACTTATCAGTAACTGAAATATTCTTAGTATGAACTGACTTTATATCACCGACCTTGTGCTACTGACCAGACACTTCCTTCATGACTGACCATACGGTTTTAATTTTATCCTGTGATTAACTATTTTATTTGCATACCACCTACTCTTTGCCTTCATAATAACAGTTTTAAGCACCTTAATATACTGTTTGTAATGGGCTACTGTAGCTGGCTTGTGACTACGTCTAACAATTCGATGCAATTCCCACTTTGTTCTACATGATATCCTTATCCCACTAGTCAGCCATTCAGGCTGCTTCTTATTGCTAGTATCCTGTTTCGAACGTTCTAATGGAAAGCAACTGTCTAAGATCACGAGAACTGTGTTAAGGAGAGTAATATAAAAAATGGTTCAAATGGCTCTGAGCACTATGGGACTTAACATCTATGATCATCAGTCCCCTAGAACTTAGAACTAATTAAACCTAACTAACCTAAGGACATCACACACATCCATGCCCGAGGCAGGATTCGAACCTGCGACCGTAGCAGTTGCGCGGTTCCGGACTGAGCGCCTAGAACCGCTAGACCACCGCGGCCGGCGAGAGTAATATATTTGTCTTCTACGTTGTCGGCACTATAAACATCCTGCCACACTTGATCCTTAACGAGGTTTTAAAATCTCTCTATTGTCTTTGGATCAGCTTTTCTACGTTGTTTGTGATTATATATGCAGTGCTGTGATGCGTTTACAGACTCAAATGGAAAACATTTTTACGTACATGGCCACTCCTCCACTCTGCAAAGAACTCCTTGAAAAACAACCAGTTAACTTGTATAACGGCAAAGGAAGCCACCGAATCGTCAAATTATTGAACTGGTGCTCCAATATACCAACAATGTAAGCGTCAACATGTATAAGCAGTTGACTAGCTTCATCTCTAATACCTATTATACTTTTATGAAATATGCTAACTCCTTCACTACCTGGATACCTGACCTTCTTTGAAGGTGATTTTTTTGTTTTAGAGATTTCCTTAAAGCAGGGATTCCTATGAGCTGACTTAAATCTGAAAAAGATGCAGCTCTAACACCATCTTTCCCATGAGTGATCCCACTACCGCTCGCTACACTGTCACCTATAAGCAGTGCCAGCGTCCCCTTCCCATACCTACTGAGGTGCAGGTCATGCCTAGTGAAACCTGATCTATTCATAGATTCAACTGGCACCACTTAATCTGATCTGCCTCGTGATGACTGGGTGTTGTGTGATGTCCTTAGGTTAGTTGGGTTTAAGTAGTTCTAAGTTCTAGGGGACTGATGACCATAGATGTTAAGTCCCATAGTGCTCAGAGCCATTTGAACCATGTTTTTGAACTTAATCTGAACCACGCCCTCTGCCATCAATGCATTCTCCAAATCCATATTAACACGCCTATCAGCAGCATTAAGATGAGGCCGATCATGATGTTGGTACAGTTTGCACAAAGTGCACATCAGTTCCGCCAGTCTGAGTAGCTATCTTTACCAGGTCACCACCTATATCATACTCCCCATCCCTATCAAGACTATTCCGAGCTCCAGCCACAATCACTACCTGATCCTCTTTTGTAAAATTCCTACATAATTCCCCTATATTAAGAGGCACCTGAGCCAATCCTGCACTAGGCTTCACAATGCTGGTGACCTGGCACTCTCTCCCCAACACTCCATGCTACTGCTGACCCATATTTCTGTCATGTAAACTACCTAGCTGCAGACACGTACACAGCTCCTAATTTTCCGAAATAATTTCAGTACATACCTGCAAACTGCTCCTAAATAATGCAGCACAGTGATGCGTAGACATGCACAGTACTCGTAAACTGTCCAAATAGTGCATGGCGCAGCCTACAGGCCTGCTTGCAAAATAATGCAATCAGCACGCGCAATTACGGACCTCCACACACCCTGTCAGCTAGAGTGTGAAGTGATGCGGCCGTCAGTCATAAAATCACGCGCAGGCCCCCTCTCGGGTCCCACAAACATGAGGCGGCGACATCTCATTTATACTTGGCACCTGAGAAATTCATATCTAAATACGTATTCACCTAGACACCACAGCCTACATGAACTCACAGGATCGCAAACGCTCAAGGGGGTGCGCACAGCTGTGAGCCACTGCTGAACACAGGTGAAAGTTGCCTGCCTCTATTTTTGTGTATACAGTCACACTTATACTAATGTCACAGAATTCCAAGACATGCTCACACGAGACACCTCCGAGCAGCAGATGTCTTTACCACCGATGACAGAATAGCACAGGGCGCATTCCTGCTAGGACGACTAACACACCCATTTAACCATACGTAACTACCCAGCGTGGTCCTCGCATCGCCGCGAAACGTCTGCGTGGCGACTCACCATCTAAAATGTTCTCAATGTTATTCTTTTGTCACACTGCTTAATTGTATTATGTCCCAGAAATAGTTAACGCTCGCTTTCTACATGTCTCAGCTTGTATGCACGGAAATTCTCACCTTAACAGAACCTGTTTACGAAAATAACATCCAATTCACTAGTCCCAGCGCACATAACGTGATACCCTTCCTGCTCTCAACATACGCGAACGTCCTCAACGCTATCACGCCAGTCCCCTCATACGCCGACAGAGCCAATTCTCAGAGGTCGGTGAAAACAACCCCTGCAGCCGCAAACGTGAAAGCACGTGTATGCCAGAGTGCACGACCCACAGCCATGGTGGGCATCTGGGATCGATCGGAGTGGTACGAATTCTGACATTGTCAATATGACCAGCACCAGCACTTGGAAATGACTGATATTGAATAGCTCAATTTTCCACGGAAAATACATGCAACACCCGCGATTGCGCAGACAGCCCAATGCATACTGAGCATTAGTTCGGTATTCAGCTCTGCAGATAGGGTTGACATTCAGACCTGCCCCTGCAGCTGCTGGCGAGAACCATTTGTGAGGGCCTTAAGCTGGAAATACCCATCTGTTCTGCTCACAGGCTGCCTTCGCCACACACCCCAAGGTGTCAAACGGTGTCATTCTACGAAACCAGTCACACATTTCTCGTTGTAAGTACAATTAAATAGTACTACTGCATCCAATCAGATGACATTCAACAATGAGCAGAGAATTGAAAATATTTACTCCTGACGGCTGTAGATCAGTAAATATCAATACCTATATCCCTCTTATGACTGGACATAATTTTCCACATAGAGTCCTTCCGCCCCCCTTACGGCTATCCATACGTTAAATCGCAGTCTCCCGCATCAGATCCTCACCTCCCTTTAGGCCGCCCATAGTCAATATACACATGTTGGTACAATGACCATTGTAATTTTACACACCAACAGAAGCTCAATAAACCTACCGATAACACCGAATCCCTTATTAAGTATAATACTTCACCAACAATTGGTTGCTGGTGGCACCAAACAATACTGAGTGAATATCCTCGATGGTTGGACATGCCTCATTTGTTTTTCTTGTGAGTGGTACCAGTGAATCTTAGGAAGATAGACGTAATCGTCTTATAAGCGACCAGATGTTAAAAGCACTATCACAACTACCATCTTACTGTGCCCCTGCATATGAATCGCGATTTTGGTTCTATAGGCACACACAAGTATCACTGATGATGTCCGTGTTAAAAATTATACTTGTTTTATAAATCAAGGTATGGAATTGCTTTCACACAAATACCGCAATACTGAACTTAGAAAGTGATCAAGGGGTGTGTATTAACAGACCGAAATCGTGGATGCATGTTGCCAGTGGAGTAAGCTCGTAAAACAATCACCCTTATGATTGAATTTAGAAAGTGGTTCGGCTAAGGACCGTGATATTAAGCCAATATTTGCTACACTCTCTTGCTTCTGCTAGATATTTTCCACACTAACAAACAGTATTTGTATCGCGTTCTATGTAGATACCATGTCAGAGGTTCTGCGATATATTCACGGGGTTATAGGCCACGGATGATGATGGCTGACTGAGAATGATCACATACAGTAGATGGTGTGCTAGGTGAGGAATCACTTAAAAATGAATTTGTAGATTGAACTCTTAAAAATGTACAAAATCCTACGAGCAATACACTAGCCTTTCAGGTCTATAGTGTAATACCCTCTGGCAGAAATGCTGTCCGCTATTCGCAATCAAGTCTATGTATTTAGCAACATACTTGCATTCGATCTTGTGGAGACGTCTTTTAATGATTACAGCCACTGATGAATCATGTTCATAGTTCTCTCTTATCTCAAAACTAGCTACCTTTTTCGAGCCTATCTGCTAAGGATCCCGTACAAAAACACCAGTGTGGTTTTTTAGAGATTTCCTCTGCATCCCGTAACTCTTCCTCAGTTTCCGCCACAACCTCCCTGCACCTTTGTCCATGTGATTGGTCCAATTTAAGTCTGAACTAAGATCTTCTGCATCCTGTGGAGAAACAGGGTGAGCTGCGTTAATGTGACAGGATTGTATTTTGACCACTCGGGAAAAATGAGAAAATTTTGTCGTAGTTCTACCAACCGTGTACAGTGTGTAAGGCCAGTGCCAAATGAAGCTTTCTCCTACAACACGAGTTAGTAGAAAAGACAGTCTGAGCAGTTATGGTGGTGTTTCTCATTGGGAAAATTAGAGAGACTCCACATCATATGGGAACTGGAAGAAGGATTAGGATTTTGCTACTATATTGCAATGCGTCTCCAAACTACTGTCCGAAGGAGATCTGCATCTGTCAGGGGGCATTCATATCTGTTATCAAAACATTCTCTCTATCCTCATTATTTTGTACCATAGGACACAGATAAATACGAACTATAAAAATTCCGCTAATGCCACCTGGTAGAGAACTTGATAAGATATTACCATGTACCTCTCTTCCGATACATCGAAAATAAATACCGTTTTGCATGCTGACAACAAGCATATGGGGCGATCCTATTAAATATACAGGTAATGATGCGTTGGAGCAGGTTGTCAGTGATCAAAATCGCTTCCACAGAGCAGTGTCAAGTTCTGTCGCCTGTACTGAAGGAGGACCATATCCCACAGACTGTCGAACACAAGAGAGAGTCCCTGTATTGTTCTTCCATAAGCAGTTGAGATATTGTTTTTTCTGCTGTAACATATCCAAGCAGTGTGTGACTAAAGCTGTATACACTGCCTTACATTTTGTTTTCCTCCACCACGACTTTGACGAATGTGTCAGATCTTTAACCAACATTAACATGTTTCGATCCATTGGCTGTTACAGAAAGCTAGACATCACATATTGCAAATTTGCTGCTCTCCTAACAGACAGGTCCAAATGGTTCAAATGGCTCTGAGCACTATGGGACTCAACTGCTGAGGTCATTAGTCCCCTAGAACTTAGAACTAGTTAAACCTAACTAACCTAAGGACATCACAAACATCCATGCCCGAGGCAGGATTCGAACCTGCGACCGTAGCGGTCCTGCGGTTCCAGACTGCAGCGCCTTTAACCGCACGGCCACTTCGGCCGGCAACAGACAGGATGACTGAAATAAAAGACAAGGGTGTTGTTTATTGTTGACAAAAATGTGAATGACATTGTAACATATGGCACCTGTAAGAGTTTGCGGCACTGCAGAGTGTTTCCAAACAGTTGCCTGAAGGTGATGACCTCCACATTTCATCTCATCTTCCACTGTGATGGGATAGCAGATGTACATGTGTTCCACTTCGAAGAGAACAAGAGAATTAATTGCTTATATTGCTTGCATGTGTGTGATCACTGTTTCAGTGCTGGTTATACCCAGGAGGCGTTGTTTCCAAAAAGACCCTCTCCATTTCTAACAAGTGATGTCAGTCAATCATAATGTGCCAATCAACAGCATACCAGTGGATGGATGTGATGGAAAAGACACCATCGATGTACCGTAATAAGCACCATAGTAGACAGAGCGACCAGTTTTAATACTTTTCCCAGTTTTTCCATAATTTCATTGCCGACCAATAACATGTCAGCATGGTTCCCAATTTCTGTACCATCGCAAAACCAGCCCTCCTCTACTTTGCGTCTACTGTATGTTAGATTGCAAATGTAGATAGATGCAGTATAACCATTCATGGTTGTTTCTCGAGCATATACACCAAAATATACTAGACAGCATCCTGTATCTATGTAGTTAGGTTATCTATATATTTGTAGCACATCAATCATAGTGCATAATTTACGATTATAACTCTCCATCTTTCCCTGTATGAATGGGAGTCATAGAGTATTCTCACATTCTTAGGATAAAGTTGGGGACTGAAAGGTCCCTGCATTGTCTTTGACCAACCCTCCCCACAACACTGTCGTCGATTTAATTTGCAGCTGACCAGAAGTAGGAGGATACTTTACCTGCTACATTCCCAGTCTTGTGAACGAACAAAGTGAGAACTGCTGCTCAGCGAAGACTGCACTACTCTTACTCAAGGCACCCATACAAGTGCACACGATCTCTCCAGATGCGCGCTTGTTGAGGAGGTTAGGACCCGTTATTGGTGTATAGTAGATACGAGAGTGTTGTGACGATATAACTGACATTTAAGAAGTAATGTTTGTTTATGCATGACGGACCTCCAGACGAACATGGTTTGAAACATCTTACATAAATCAACTGTGCTACGAGTTCTGAAGTATTGTTCCAATGTTTGGTGTCCATACTAAGAAGATATCAGAAACAGAGAAATGATCGTGGAACATAAACACTTTCCAGTGGCTAACCTGTTCTGTACTGTAACACACTATAATGATAGAGAGGTGTGATTTCTGACCTTTTAGCCACATTGAATGTAACGTGGTTAATATTCCAATGTAAGAAATATATTTCCTTTGCATGACATACTTTCTCCCTGATACTTTACCTACAGTAAAACAACTACCTTGCACACCAAAGAAAACATCAATTCTTTGTAACACAAACAGTGCATAGGTTTCTGAAGGTGTATGACGTGTGCTGTTTACAAAGTGCAAGCCCAATTACGGTTCAGAAATTATGATATTTTCACAACAGCCCTATAAAATGATCGTTAGCATCCGAAAATGCGTACAAAGAAACAGTGGCATCTGACAAGGAAATAAACACCACGACTGGTTGCCAGAGGAGATTTAAAGGTCTTATCAGAGTTCCCACCATTCCTGGTAACCTTCCACTTGCAAACAGAAGCTATGGTCCAATGTAGGTTGTATTGCTCATGTGCGGGATAATTCTCGTTTTTCCTTGACACCACATCTCTAGAATGCCTCCTCTTTCCATTACTAAGGTGTGTATATGTAGCATCAGTCTGCTCTCCTCCTCCAGAACATACAATTTTATTGATTTCGCTCTGTATTCATTTCATGATATTTTTTCTAATTTTACGTATTCTTAGTCAGTTTCCGTGATTTCACTCGGCTTTCACAATTTCACATATTTCATCTTATTTCACTCAATTTTTACGTATTTCACAACAATTTTCGTGATTATACCAGGTTTTCCTTTAATTTTACCGCTTTAATGTCATTTTTCGTATTTTTCCAAAGTTTTCCATGTGTATATGGTCATACTGCTGATACACTCATGTGCTTTTAGATTTTCTATTAGAATATTTGCACACCTTATACATCAACCTACTAAAAACTCCTAAGACTTGTCCTCTACCCGATGATCGATATGCATGCAAATTGTATAGGATGATCATGAAGAGTATAGTAACAGTTGCTTCATGGCCTTTGTAGCACACTGCAGGACATGACCACTTCAGAGAGAGAGAGAGAGCATGTGTTTTGGCATGAATTTCTCAGGTATCATATGTCAAAGGGTTGCCACCACCAGAAGTTTTTGTTTGGGGATTAGTGCAACTTCCAGTCTGCGTGTCACGTGAGGTATGTGACAGCTAACATGGCAGTAGTTGTAGGGTCCTGAAAAGGGGTATTATGGTGTTTGGTATATCTGTACATGGTGCAACCTGGCGGACAACTCGGTTTTTGTGATCGAAATATTTTTAACAGTATAATTACATGTGAAAAGTTATGTCGACAGTATTCCTTGTGTGATCGATTTAATTAATTCTTTTCGAAGTATTTTACAAGACCTGCATGTTCCCAAACAACAGAGCATGATGACCTATAGAGATCCAGCTCCTGCCAACTGAATTTTATAAATAACCAATATACCCTCTCCTACGTAATTGAATTGCCTGTCATGAGATTCCTCCTCTCCACCAGAGAGCCACCAAATTCCAGGTGGGAGAGGAGGGGGATGGGACTGGAGGGCTGGGTGGTTTACCAGATAGGGAGGAGCTAATTACTTGATCAATTTATTTAATTAGTCAATCAAATTGATAGAGTGGGAGGGGACAGTTCGAATACGTCAGGCCTGAAAGTGTACTTGTATCTGCAAGAGGGACTGGGAGGGTTGGAGGTTTCCAGAGGAGTTGGTAGAAGGAAGGGGAGGGGAAGGAGTGAGGGAGGTTTCTGAGGAGGAAAAATTATCCCCAGGGGATCATAATCCACTAAGCAGATTAACAGGTTAAGGATCTGCGAATCCAAAGAGAACAGTAGGTTTGGCCCTGAATGTATACTTGCCTCTGACGTAGGCAACCCACGTTAATAAATTCTGCTGATGCTCTCTTTGCCCTACTACTGACGGCCTGTCATGAACTGCACCAGAACAGGGTGTTTAATATAGTCGACGTATTACTTTGCTGTTCTGGTGCCGCAGATGACAACCAAAGGGGTCCTGCTAGGAAATGAAATGGCACGACAGGTCATCACTCCAGGTTGTTGTACATTATGGCGAGCGACAATCAGACTGGTACCTCATCACTCTCTGGGGCACTTCCAGGCAAGTCTTCGCTGGTCACCGAGGCTGAGTTCTAAGGACGACTCATTACTGAAGACAATTCTACTCCAGTCAATAACATTCCAGGCCGAAGCCGTGGCTGGAGATGCCACAGATAGTGATGGGATGCCAATCCGACTGTCACCTGACTTGTGGCCCGACAAAAAGGAGGGTGCCATTTCTTTTCATAGCAGGACCCCTTTCGTTGTCATCTGCAGCGTCCAAGGACAGCACAGTGGTACGTCGACGACATTCTAACATGCACATGTGTATGAGATCTATCGACTTCAGTCCAATTCGAAAAATTTCTTACTTGCTGCGCTGTTTTCTTTTTCCCATGGAGTGTATATAAAGACGGCTGATAATACACTACTGGCCATTAAAATTGCTACACCACGAAGATACGTGCTACAGGCGCGAAATTTAACCGACAGGAAGAAGATGCTGTGATATGCAAATGATTAGCTTTTCAGAGCATTCACACAAGGTTGGCGCCGGTGGCGACACCTACAACGTGCTGACATGAGGAAAGTTTCCAACCGATTCCTCATACACAAACAGCAGTTGACCGGCGTTGCCTGGTGAAACGTTGTTGTGATGCCTCGTGCAAGGAGAAGAAATGCGTACCATCACGTTTACGACTCTGATAAAAGTCGGATTGTAGCCTATCGCGATTGCGGTTTATCGTATCGCGGCATTTCTGCTCGCGTTGGTCGAGATCCGATGACTGTTAGCAGAATATGGAATCGGTGGGTTCAGAAGGGTAATACGGAACGCCGTGCTGAATCCCAACGGCCTCGTATTACTAGCAGTCGAGATGACAGGCATCTTATCCGCATGGCTGTAACGGATAGTGCAGCCATGTCTCGATGCCTGAGTCAACTGATGGGGACGGGACGTTTGCAAGACAACAACCATATACACGAACAATTCGACGACGTTTGAAGCAGCATGGACTATCAGCTCGGGGAGCATGGCTGCCGTTCCCCTTGACGCTGCATCACAGACAGGAGCGCCTGCGATGGTGTACTCAACGACGAACCTGGGTACACGAAGGCAAAAAGTCATTTTCTCGGATGAATCCAGGTTCTTTTTATAGCATCATGTTGGTCGAATCCGTGTTTGGCGTCTTCGCGGTGAACGCACATTGGAAGCGTGTATTCGTCATCGCCATACTGGCGTATCACCCGGCGTGATGGTATGGGGTGCCATTGGTTTCACGTCTCGGTCACCTCTTGTTCGGATTGACGGCACTTTGAACAGTGGACGTTACATTTCAGATGTGTTACGACCCGTGGCTCTACCCTTCATTCGATCCCTGCGAAACCCTATATTTCAGCAGGATAATGCACGACCGCATGTTACAGGTCCTGTACGGGCCTTTCTGGATACAGAAAATGTTCGACTGCTGCCCTGGCCAGCACATTCTCCAGATCTCTCACCAATTGAAAACGTCTGGTCAATGGTGGCCGAGCAATTGGCTCGTCACAATACGCCAGTCACTACTCTTGATGAACTGTGGTATCGTGTTGAAGCTGCATGGGCAGCTGTACCTGCACACGCCATCCAAGCTCAGTTTGACTCAATGCCCAGGCGTATCAAGGTCGTTATTACGGCCTGAGGTGGTTGTTCTGGGTACTGATTTCTCAGGATCTATGCACCCAAATTGCTTGAAAATGTAATCACTTGTCAGTTCTAGTATAATATAATTGTCCAGCGAATACCCGTTTATCATCTGCATTTCTTCTTGGTGCAGCAATTTTAATGGCCAGTAGTGTACATAAGGATCACTCGGTGCCTCCTTCCATTCTTGTGCAGCAGATTTATGTTCACTTTTGTGCTTTAAATAAAGTTCCCACTCACATTAGCTATACTGGAAACAGAGGGGAAAGAGCCTGGAGAAATGGTTGTATTGCTACGACTGCTCCAGCGACATACATCAGTCCTTTAAACCAGTTATTTAGTTGCAAATAAATGTTGTCATCACTGGATGCAAAAATGTCACCTTGTGTTTAGTTTCGAGCTGTTTTAGCCTATCTCATTTCAATTGGTTCGTCACGCAATTTACACTCAAGGGCTCATATTTCAGAGCTGCTGAAATTTTCGTCAAGTAGTTTGTCGGAATATCATTTCATGCAAACTGTTTTTGATAGCAACCGAGTGAAATGTCGCAGTGGTAAAACGCTCGGCTTGAATTCTGGAGGAGAGCGATTCAGATCCTCGTCGGACCATCCAGAGTGAGGTTTTCCCTTAGTTCCTAAAATCGCTTGAGATTAATGTGATGATGGTTTCTTGGAAAAAAAAGTCCGATTTCCTTTCTCACCCGTCCCCCATTCGAGTTTGTGCACTATCTTTATTGACCTCGTCGTTGACGGACCGTTAAAGCCCAACTTCTACCTTTATTTCCAATAGCGCCGTACCTACGAACGTTGCGGCTGCAACGGCCATACTGTCCGACTGCAAGGTTTTAGGGGCTGTTGTATTTCTTTCAAGTAGTTGATTTTAAATCTCAAAAAGGTAAGATTATGTTTTTAAGATATTTTTCCACATTTATTTTGTTACATGTCGTACTCTTATGAATTATTTTTTTCAGAGTCCTAAAATGCTTTGGATTTCGTGTCTCTCTTGTTACGTTAAAAGTACTCACAGAACAAATTTTAAATGTTAACACCGAAGCGTGCTGTGACAAAAAAAAAGCTATTGTAAAGTATTTGGAGATACAGAATGCTTCTTGATAAGCCTCTTCACCTCTAAGGCGCCTTTTAAGGACTAAACTTAAATCGTGTCATTATTATTTTGTGCGCAGCAGTGAATAAGTCACTCATGAGAGGTACTAATACTTGCTCACATCTAATCAATTTCGTGCTATACCGTGGGTCTAAAAAGTTTCGAAACTGGAATAATAAAAATAAAGTTAAGATCGCGATTTAGTACTTCAAGTGTTCTACATAGTTCCCTCCCCCCCCCCCCCCCCCCCCCCCGAATTGTGCACAACGCACAAGACGTTCACACAACCATATGAAACGTTCATACAACCATATGAAACAGTCAGAAAAATCTTTCTTAGGAATATTGTTTAACTCGACTTCACAATAACTTGAATGGCGTTTACGTCGTCAAAGCGTTGACTCCTCGTGGGTCGTTTTGTTTTAGGTTCGTACTGAAAACACCAGTTCTCGCCCCATATCATAACTTTCTCCAGAAAAGAATGGTCGGCATTTTGCATTTCAGTCAAATCGCGGCAGACGTCACTGCATCTTTGTCTTTATTCTGGAGTCAAGGTGTGCTGGACAGACTGTGCAAATACTTTTTCCTTCTTCAAGACATTCTGCAGAATTACTTTAATACTTTATTTAGAGATGTTGCGCCATGGTGAATTCTGAGACAAGGACATCGGCACACTACGGGCTCACGTCCACTGCTTAACACTGCCTGCTCGCAACTACCTGGTCGAATGCACATCTGTTGCATTTGCATTTATTAGTGCAACTTGCCACCATAGTTACTCTGATGACGTCGCTTATACGCCAGGAATAAATCAGTCCTCGATCTTTCTCGACGGACAGTTATAAATTAAATTAATTGATATTTTTGTCCTAGTACAGAGTTATGTTTAACCTGGTTAAAGGAGGTAAATGATTCGCATATTTTTACGTCAAAATGATTTCCAAAACAGTCTTTCACTATTTTAACGCAGTGGAAGACTTCTCTTAACAGACTAATTACACTAAATTTTCCACATTTTCTTTCTGTTTTAACTGTTGCTCATTTTTTCTTTCCTTAGGCATCTTATGCTCTGGGACATTAGCCCGGCTGTCCCAGCCTAGCTTCCTCCCTGCTACTATCGCAAGATAGTTTCCTAAATTGTGAGGTTATTATTATCCGCATGCCTTCCTGGGGTATACGGCGACTTGCCGCACTTTACGCCAATACAGGAGGTCCTGTAGCGGCGCATCCCGTTGTATAGGATCAATCTGAGACGAGGCGTCTGGCGAGCGACATGAATGTATCCGTCCCCAGTCAGAGAAATCGTAAGAAAACCGTGAAATGCAGTAGGAACACGGAGCCACGAAAGCAGCCAGAAAGTAATCCATTTGACTTCTGTTAAGTCACCTAACCTATAGGCATCAAATCGATTGCAACTTTCTGCGGACGCATAACATATATTCTCACTGGCCCGTATAATTAATGAACAAGGAGGCCTTCGACACTAGAATTATATTCAAACCGATTTGGATTTGCAAATCAATAATCGAGACATTTTAATGAGGCTTTTCTGAGGCATTTTGTGTTGGAAAAGCATGAATTATATAAATTTTGCAATAACGGCGAAATCAAGATACTCCAAGCTGTACATTCTCCTACAAAGTTCCCGAGCCTCATATCTCTCTATTCGCTCGTACAGATTTGTTCGACAAATCGAATGTGTTACCGTGGTGTCTTGAAACGCATGTTTTATATGCACATATCATAAAAAAACCTTGTACAAAAATTTCTAAGGATTATAGACGAAATTCAAATATTAAGCTGTATTTTGATAGAAAAGTAATTTACCTTTTCAGTCAGAAGCATCTTCTAATTGATAAGAAATTGTTGTTTATGCATACCTATAACAAAATAAGGTGGGTCAGCTTTGTCTTTGTACTAGTGCATTTTATATCCTCAAATCCAGTAAAGTGTGCCCACGTTTTTTTAGCCTTCTCGTCTCCCTAGAATTAACTCGGTAGAAGCCTCCGGAATTCGCTATGCTTATAATTTATGTTGCTTGTTATAACTGCGAACTTTAGGAATCAAATGATACTGTGTGTGATGGGTCTGACATTAGAGTCGTCATTTATTAAACCTAAGTTTCATTTCTTAATGATATTCCTGTAGTCTTTAACTCAGTGCGTTACTCCTGCTTTCGTTTAATAGTACATAGACTCAATGACACAGCAAAGGTCTGTTAGCTGAAGCTGACTAAATGATTTGCATATCTTTACGTCTGTGTGACTTCGAAAACCAACTGTGATTATCTTAATGCAGTCCACTTGACTGGTCGATTTTTGTAAGTCGTCCTTGTTTTTTTGGTTCCCTTCTTTCTGTCGCCAGGGGCACCTCATCCTCGTGGGAGTGCCCCAGTTGGCACAGTCTAGTTAAGGCCCTGGCAGTAATAGCATCGAAATTTCCTTTCAGTTAATAGCAAACTTTTGATAAAGTCCTAAGATTGCATATGTAGAATTTTAATAAGTTTCATATATTTAGCGTTATACTTCTACAAAATTTAAGAAGTTCACTACGCAGCAGATTTAAAGATTTATAGAAGGGCTTAAAACTAATGGCAGGTAATCTAAACAGTTTTTATAACATTTAATGAACAAGCAATAATTTCAGAACAATTTTCTCAAAATGAAATATATTTCTGAATATGCATAAGGAATTTTTGCTGTATATGAAATACACTTTACTACTGAATTGGAGCTGGTAGTGACTAGGAGAAGGCCTTACTGGCTTCCCCACCACACAGAGATTCTAGTTTTGAAAACTTTACTACTGTCAAAATGGACATGAAAGCTCCCAATACATAAGTTCTGTGGTGACATAGGAAAATTATGTGGCAGAGAAAAGCTACAAAATGACATGTTAATATGGAAGGATGAATGGGAGGATAAGAAAATAATTTATTAGTCCAATAAGATAAGGTGCAAAGTGAAATTAGTGAAAAATTTTGTCAGGTAGTTGGGTGAAGCATAAGTAGTGGGGGCATACAGAAGGAGAAATAAGGAAGCCTTGAAGAAGACGGAATAGAAATTAAAGGTAGCTTATTTATTCCTAAAAACCGAACAGATAATGGAGAGTAGCTGGGGTCAGTTATGTACAGTCAGAAGGGCAAACAGTGATGTAGAAGACAAGGTAAAAGAAGATAATTATAACGCTCAAATGTAAACGGAGAATTCACATTTAGCGAAATGTTTCGATTTGGCCTTGGGTCACAGATTAATTACGTTTCGCGCACAAAGCATAGAAGTCTTCTAATTAATAGATGTAGCATTTCCAGCGATAGTGATAGTTTTGAAAGAATTTCGCAACTGTACCACCCTTTCTCATTACGTTATATTCTACTCCCGGCACGATTTTTTCTCAAAAAAAGTTTAGCCAGAGGATTCCAGCTTTTGCTACCCATTCTGCAAACACTATTAACTTCACAGGGCTAATTTACTTTCCTGAATTGTGTCGTGCTGGATTATTTTCAAACGTAGCTCCCTCAGTCTGTCCAGGATATAGATCTCCGTTTCTATCGGTGGTTGTGACTTGTAAATAGTTCCTTGGTCTCTATTCACAGACCTACGCGGTGGACAACTGCAACCGTTCGTGGATTACCACCTTACTTAACATCTGCATCTATACTCCGCAAGCCATACTATGTCGTATGGTGGTACCTTGTGTATCAGTTTCACTCCTTTTTTCTCCTCCAGGCGCGAATGGTTCCCAGGGTCAATGCTTGCTGGCAAGCCTCCGTGTGATCCCGAGACTGCCATATTTTGCCTTCATGGTCTTTTCGCGAGATATATGTAGGAGAAACAATACATTGGTGGACTCTTCCAGGAACGTACGCTCTCGGAACCTTAGCAGAAAACTACTCCGTGATGCAGAATGCCTTCGACTGGAGTTGGAGGAGCATCTCCGCTACGCTTTAGTGTTACTAAATGCATCTCTAACGAAACGCCCTGCGCTTCTTTGGATAGTATCTGTTTCCTCTCTCAATCGTAACTGGCACGGATTCCAGACTTACGAGCATTATCCAGCTACAATTCAAGCGAATATTTTGTCAGCTACCTCCTTTGTGGATAAACTGCTTTTCGTGACGATTCTTTCAATGAGCCTCAGTCTAACACTAGCCTTACTTGCACTTGGTTTTAAGTAGTCTTTCCACTTTAAATCGCTCCGTAGGCACACTCCTAGATATTTTATGGGTGTGTCTGCTTCCAGTGGCCGTTCTGAAATCGTTCGGTCATACAATAATGGGTCTTACGCCTATTTATGTTCATTACGTTACATTTGTTTATTTTGAGCCAATCAGTATGTATCCTACAGCCACCATCTTGTTCTCTGTACCCCATTTGGTGGCAAAACCCAAATGTGGTTTGATATTTGTGCCCATTTGGTGCAAGGCACATTGAACCTTCAAATTAAGGATCACAGTGATATTTACATATCTAAATTGTCTGTATTATTTATCGAAATACGCAAAGATTTGTTGTACACCAAAATCCGACCGTAGTTCGATCTTTGTACCTTTTAGGTGCAAGGCACAAAGGATCCTTAAATTAATTGCCATAAATTTGTCTGCATGATTCGTGAATGTACACAAAAGAGCCACGCAGTACAGTGAAAAAAATCCGTGGTGGATTAGGAACAGGTTTAGAAGACATGAGGTTAGCAAGCCTCTACTTGATTATATAGGGAATAATCACGCGCAGTTGGCTTGGATTTACCTGTGCAATTCATTCAACATAGGCCTCCATATTCGATCTTCCACAGACTAAAACTTGCATAGTAATTGTATGTGATGTAGGAATACGTCATTTTGGATATTCTCACTGTAAGAGGGAAACCCACCATAAGTATATCAGTATTAATCCAAAACACTGGAGCCACGACATTTCCAAAGTATTTCGTGTGTAACATCTCATTACATTACTTAATTTTAATTTCCTTACAAACTTTCTTTCCTTGATAAGAACGAGACTTAAGGTAACTGAAGTGACAAACCCAAGTACAGATGCACGCCTGAGGAAATGGAACTACAGATGCAAGTAGACGAAATGGCTTCATTGTCACTTACATATTCATAGGTTGTGATACTGGATGTGAGTTGGCGTTAAAACAGGACGCGGCCCGCAGCCGGCGCGCCTGCCTCCCTCGCATGGCAGCCAAGCCGCCACCTGAGCAGAGTTTGAGTTCGCCGAGCGGAAATGAGCCTCTCGCTTGTGCGCTTCCTACTTTGTCGTGGAAGTAACAGCAACCCTGCCTCCCAGAGATAGCACCTTGCCGTTCCCACTCGCCGACGAAAAGTAGTTTTTGTTTGTGGAAAAATGAGGACGTCATAGAGCCTCGGCGCTGTAATGCAGTTCGTGAAGAACTGTATGTGCACAAGAAAGCAACTCATTGCCATGGCGTCGGGAGACATACAGCATAAATTACATCACAGGCGGACCTGATTTTATTGAGAAAATTATTATTATTCAGTTGTAATTATTGTTTCGTATGTGACGTGTACTCTTGCCGATGTGAAGGCCCAACAGATAAGCCAGATGCTCCGCCAGGGTATATGTTGGTTCCCGAGTGTTGGTCACTGTTGGTCGAATACCGTCTTTTTGGATGTTTGGCAGGCCATATAATCTTAGTGGCACACCAATGCGCTGGCGTGATGTACGTAACTCGTGTTTCATGAGTCGGTTGGAGGAGCTAAGGCTGCAGGAGCTCGATTTACGGTCAGCTTTAATGTCGTCTCACTTTTCGTTTGGAAGACTCCAAGAAACTAACCAACAAGAAGTTCAGCCTTGAGCTGACGCAGCTCTATAGACACGTTCTGATATGGACCTCTTTAATTTTCTATGTACAATACTGGGAGCCGACTGATGGCGTAGTCATGGGTTCCCTCCTTTCATTGTATGTAGCAAATTCGTTCATGGAGTACTTCGACGACAGAGCACTGGAAACCGCCGAACTAAAACCTGTTTCTTTCTTTCTGTAGACCTAAGTCAACGACACCTTTGTCATCTGACCTCGTGGAACCGAAAAACTAAAGAAATTCTTAGAACATCTGAACTCGATCCATAAAAACATCAAGTTTACCATTGGAGTAGAAATAGATGATAAACTTCCTTTTCTCGACGACCGAATTGTAGGCCCGACGGCTCGCTTGCCAACAGTGGATCCCGCAGGCTAACGCAGGTGGATTTATTTTTCATGCTTCCGCCTGCCACCATCCCTGGACTGGTAGGCATAAATACCGACAGCACGCATCAGACACATCATTCTATCAGCACCACCTGATGATGGCGGAACGGTTATTCGACGAAATATCGTTGACCTTTGACGACTGGATGCGGTAGTACGACAGAGAACCTTGAAAACAGCATATACGCAAGGAAAGCCTCAGATCACAAGCAGATGGTATAGCTTATTTATTGACAACCTTTTTTTACAGAATTATGAAGCAGTAAATTGCGAGTGCTACCTACAACTCCTTCTTAAAAAGGAAATGTGGGTATCAACATTGAGGGTAGATATTTCTTACAGTTCTTTCTTCCTCTGCAGTACTCCTCACCCTAGAGGCACTTGCTTTACCCATAACCAGCTCCAAGTTCAAATGTGTGCACTATACTTACTGTTTGTAAATCTCTTGATTGTTGGACTCCCTACTTATGAAATAGTAGAAACTGGAAGACTTCAAGCTGCCAATGCCTTTTTTCTAATTAATGTCATTAATAATAACAACAGTAATAATACTTGTAGGCTCTACTGCAATGCTGCTATTGTTACTGTTGTGTTTTGCTGCCAGGTAACTAGCTTATGTATTGTAAATAATGAATTAATTTCTGGTCCATCGCGAGAATTACATACAACTCGAAGAAGGCATTTTTATGAGATATTTAAGCGTATTTAACACATAAGTCTCGATTTTACTATCACAGACGGCAATGCACAAAGTAAAAAGTGTAAGTGTATTGGATGAACAATGTAATGAATATGATGATCATATGTTAAAGGGTACTTCCGGTTGCGGCGACTGCACTGCGTCGCGTGTTAATGGTAGCAGTTGAAATAAATGTATTACAGGATTGCGAAATAGTAATGATCTTTCAAACATAATTTAGTTTCGTGAGCGAAACACAGTGGAATCCTTTTGCTTTAATTCCTCAGAAAATTTTATTTCACCCCTTAAGGGGTAATTACCCCCTGGTGGGAACCATTATCTTACAGGCAATGAACGTACGACGATACTTGAAAATTCAGAGCCTCTCAAAAAGAATTACTCGATTTCAGAAGACTGTATCTTCTGCATGAATGAATATAGAAATTTGGGTAAATTTTAATTTATGTGTGGGACAACAAAATTCTTCTTTCCAAAAGAATCATTCGATTTCGTAAGGGTAAATTCTTTACATACATAGACATACAAAGATGACATATTTTTTACAGTTACATTTAGGATCAATGTTTTCATTACTTTTCACAAATGTTTAATGTGCATCGTCGTCTACCAGACGCATGACAAACGTCTGAAACCTTTTCGAGCATGTCTCGAGTTCCTACATTCAATGCTGTTGCTACGCGGCGTAGTAGTGTAACAAAAGTTGTTGTAAGGTGATACTCACACAATAGAGGCCCATGGTATAATGTGAAATCAGTACAACCCTTACGCTGAAGGAAGTTCAGTGCCGAGCTCTAGAAGAAAATTACGCCTTATAGTAGTAACCGAATTTCAGCTTTTGAAACCAAGAACACAAAACGCCTTCTGTTGCTGTGTTATCGCCATCCCGACTCAACGCACATTGGGTAATGAAGGAACGCGAGAACGAGCTGGCTTTACTGGGGAGATCTCTACCACATCAACCACAAGAACTGGCAACTTACCCCCGGAGACAACATAAATATTATTTTCAATGCGTAAGTTATAATTAACCTCAAGTTTTTATGTTCGATCGTATACAGGATATAGTCTTGTGAAAGCAAATGAAACTCTTTGAAACAAGCAGTGTAAGTGCAACTATTCCGCTAAAGCGTCATTCTACCACTAAACGCATTTCTATCGGCAAAACTTTTTCCAACATTCTCTCTCGGTCCATACCTGGACTGTTTATCAATACGAAGGACATTTACTCCGCTTCTTATAATGGCTATAGCTGATGGAAGCTACTGTTAACAGTACTCCGAACACTGATTTAGCAATTTTATATCTGGAAACAAATCAGTTATTATGACTAACGTCAAAGACAACTTAAATTACTGTGATACCTCTATGGTGAACACAACAGTCATCCAGTGGCGTAAGACACCGGGAACCTGATACTAAAACTCACAAAGAGGCGTCTGGGTGTTTAGTTGTTCTGGGTAAAAGCTCACTGCATTAATCCGTGACGTGAGACGCGAGGCAAAATGACGAAAGCAAGCACTTACGACAGAGAATAGGAACATATACCAGCACCAAGAGCGGATCTCTTGCATATCCTCAAACTGGTATTCAGAGATAAATGGAATGCATAGCGGCAAAGGGTCATCCAAATAGTGCCAAAATTAATCCCAGTGCAGTCGACTAAATCCTGACATGAGGAATGCATAAAAACATTAAAGATCACTATAACAAAAGTCATGTTCATCCATGGTTGCTATAGGAAAACCTACATCGCTTTGCCTTGGTGTCATCCCTGTAATACGACTGCGATAAACTGGAGAGTTCCAACCAGGTCTTGTTTGGCGTCCGATCAGAGTCAATAACTGCAACGTATGTTCAACGTGGCCTGCTCACTGCCCAATTCTATAAGCATGCTGATTATATGGAAGGCATCGGAAAGTCTCAGATGATGGGTGAAGAAAGCCTGCTCTCGGGGACAGTATAAAAGCTTAGGAGACTAAAAACTGTGAAATAAAAACCGTGTAGCGTCTGTTCTCCACGTTAGGAGCAGCTGTTCTACAGATTACAACAAGAGTTTTAAATCTGAGGAATCAGCAGTCATCATCCTCTGTTTTCAACTTCAGTCATAATGCAAACACTTTCGGTAGAGACTGCTACAGGAGGTAACCGTAAACGGAAATTCTCCACCTCCAAGAAAGGTGCAACCAGGTCATCGGATATTAGAGAGCCAGCAACATCACGGGTTGAATAGTCGAAACTTCTCGGAATCTCCACACAGAAGATAAAAACCAACCGAAATTGTCTGCTCGGAACCTTAAACATCAAAACCCGCCTGAAGACAGAAAAATGAAAGCCGCTGATCAATGTGTTGGATGTGAGAAACATCTATATACCTGGATGAGCACCCTATGAATTCAGAAAGGTACACAATCAGCAAGGAAAAACCTGTGTTAAAAATAGCTCAAACGTAACTGTTCTAGAAACTCTTTACAGTCGAAAAGAAAATAACTGAATCCGTGATTAGTTTTATGTCACCTTCAGAGAGAGTTTCATTTCTGTTCTGTATGTCTGGAAATAAAGGCTACTCTATTACCAATACGCATGCCAGTATAAATGAGAATAACAAAAAGAGACTCAGAAAATGGGGACATCTTCCAGGGAACCCCAAGATGCAACATCTAAAATTCCTCACTCACCAGCATGTTAAAAACTTGCTCGGTGACTTCAGTGCCCAAGTGGGTAGGGAAAATAAATATCGATAAAAATGGCGAAAGACTTTTCGCATTCGGTAGACATGTAATATGCGGCTAATTTCCAAAGCCCTGCCCTCGCCCCTCCCCCCTCCCCAAGGAAGAGGAAAACATGTGTTTCTCACAACACAGTGCTAGAGGAATTGTAAATTGACCATGTTGGAATAACAGTCCGATACAGAAGAAAAATACTAAACGTTAAAGTAAGAAAGAATGCCTACATCGATTCAGGTCACTACCTGTAAGAGATCAAGGTAAGCCGTAGATTAAAGAGTGACCCAGAATCAACACGGAGATACTGAAGCAAAGAAAAGATAAGTACATTAACAATCTGCCTAATACGGAGATGAACATCCGGGAATAAATCATAGAAACCTCTACAAAGGCATCCAAAGTTTTTGTAGACCCTTCACGAAAACGGAAGCACAAGTGGTGGAACGAAAAGTTCGACGAAGTGATTGAAAGATGATTAAAATCCTGGAAACTCGAAAAAGACTGACGAAAAATGGTAAGATATCAAGAATTAAAGGAACGAAACAGTCAAGCCCGTAAAAGCACTGAAGATGAAACATGACAAAATTTAAATCGAAAAGATGGAAGAATATCTCAGAAACGACAACACTGAGGAGATTTACGGGACCTCCAAAGAGGAACTGCAAGGGTATGAACCACCATATTTCTGATTTATTCGAACGGATGGAAGCATGATCAAACGACAAACGCAAATATCAACTCTGGTCAGATTACTTCACAGTGCTGCTAAACTGTGAAAAGCCTCGGGGAAAACTAGACGCTTAGAAGCAAATCCACAGTAATTTAGGTTACTAACCATCATTCCCCTGTGAAATCGAACAGAACAGATAATGAAGGAGTTCAACAATAATAAAGCACCAGTTGAAGATGGTATAGTGGCATAAATGCAAAAGACTGGAAATAAAGTTGCTGCAGATGTAATACACCACGTTATAGAAGAATCATGGAAACATGAAAAGATGCCGAAAGGCTAAAAATGTGCGTTCATGTAGCCACTTCACAAGAAAGGCAATCGAACAACTCTAGAGGTATCTCCTTACTTTCAGTTGCTTATAAGGTACACTTCAAAGTCCCGCTGAGAAGAGTTGAACAGTCTGACCACCTCACTGGAGAATTTCGAGCTGATTTCCGAGAAGCCAGGTCATGAAGGAAACAGATATTCAAGCTCAAGAACATTCTGAGAATTAGAGCAATAAGAAGAGAGAACGCAGTAATAATTATGTCTACTTTAGAAAAGCATACGACTCAGATGACAAACTAAATTTAACTAACGTTTTAGAGGCATTTGGAATTGACAGAAGAAAGAGGGACATCATAAAAAGACAGCCTACAATCACCGTCTTGAAAGTTAAGTTTTTATGGAGCACTCTCCGGCCCTTTGAGATAAAGAAAGGTGTCGGACAAGGGGACGGTTTATTCCAAAATTCTCTGCAATGTCATCCAGGAAAAACTGTGAAAACCTGGGAATAAGCCCAGAAGTTGGTAGGAATACGTGTGCAGCACTTTGGTAAGAAAGGAAACAACTTGGAAATCAGGTGTTTATGTTTTGTCGATTAGCTTGCCATTTTAGCCAGAAACCGGAAGAATGCTCAAAAGATTCTTGGAGATCTTCCATGACATCGCTATAAAACGAGTCTCGTAGGAAAACACGAAATATATGGAACACAGACACCAACGGCAGATATACTTGGAATTAAACACTCGGAATTTTAAAACGACAGATAAATTCAGATACTTAGGAGAATGGACTGGATAAAGAGGCTATCAAACGAAGAGCCAGAAAATTAAAACTTGCTTATGAACTAATACAGAACAGTTACAACAAACGAGCGATACCTTACAATGCCAAAATCGGTCACCATAACTCAGTTATGAAACAAGAAGTACTATATACTTCGGAGTGTCTTATTTTAAACAAGAAGGGGTAGCTGGAAAAAGACCGAAGGAATGGAAGAGAGAGTCTCAGGAAAATTCTGGAAGCCCAGAAGACTACTGATGAGACTTGGACTGGTGGAAAAGACGACGATCTCTTCAAGTACTCCGAAAAAGTCACGGACACAGTGCGGAAAAGGGGCTTGAAATTTTATGCACGCCTAGCAAGAATGGACGAAAATCAACTGAGTAAAAAGATCTTCAATTACGTCACATCATTAAAGTCCACCTCCAAATGGGAAGAAAAGGTCAAAGAAGATTCACATGATCTTAAGCAGAAAATAATTCAGAAACGAAGTCAACAGCATAAAATTATTTGAAGAGAAATCACATAAAGGAGGTTCACTATATCTCTAAGGAAGAGAGGAAGAAAAGAAATGAAAAAAAAATGAACAGGTTCTGGGAAGTAAAGAGGATAAAGTCCAAGAAGATTTAAGTGCTGCGTGGTCCATAGTTGGTCAAACTCGAAAGAAAGAAGCAGAGGATCTTCATCTGACATCGATAAGAACCAATGGCAAGAATGCTATCTGTTACGGTTTTGTTGTGTCCTCAAGGGCTCCATGTGATGTCTCGGACTTCGAGCTACGGCATAGGTGTAATTAAGTTTCGCCATAGGTTTGTTTTAATGTCCAGGAGAAAGTAAAGGTTCAACAGTAACACAGGGGAGAGCAGTGAAGCAGGAAAGAAAACTGTTCGTAACCCGTTTATTGTCAGATCTCTTTCCTCCTCTCTCTCTCTCTCTCTCTCTCTGTGTGTGTGTGTGTGTGGGTGTGTGTGTGTGTGAGAGAAAACTTTCTCTTGCAACCAGTCCAGATAGTTTACATCACTTTAAAACCTCAACCATTACCTTCGCTGTAATCGGGACAGCCATAGGCTTCATCCTTTATTTAGTATCAATTCCCTTCTACTGTTCTACCAAAGAGTTTATTATGTGACAATTTAAACAGGAGAGAAAATACTGCACACACAAAACTACCCTCAGCTTCCGCTGCTGTTGATCGTTATACACTGGTCACATGATTTTCTTCCACTAAAATATACACACTTCAACATCTCAGGCGCGTGGACTTACGGTAACAGAGAGCCTGCGTCCCTAAGACGCTTATTAGGTGGCTCTGTACGACATGGATATTTTCAGCATACAGAGTACGGAATTCCATGCGACTCCCATTTATTAAACCTCAGCACACATTCATGTTCTCCCTGTCATTTGTGAGATAGTAAGCTTCCATTGCTAACAATTGATGGAAAGGTAAAAAAAAGAAATATATATTAATGAGTCATTTGTACATACAAACGGTAAATACATAAATTGAAGTGATCTGTTTAAGTAGGTAAGGTACCGTGATATCTTCCCAAAGTTGTGAGTAATTTTCTTTACAGTAACACACACTAACGTGACCGACCTACGGTATAATACAACTCCAACCACCCAACAGATTGCAGACTAAGTAATACTCAGACTAATCCGTGATACGTGCAGATATCTGAACACGGTACTGAGACTGGCCGGCCGCTGTGGCCGAGCTGTTCTAGGCGCTTCAGTCCAGAATCACGCGGCTGCTACGGTCGCAGGTTCGAATCCTGCCTCAGGCATTGATGTGTGTGATGTCCTTAGGTGAGTTAGGTTATAAGTAGTTCGAAGTCTAGGGGACTGATGACCTCAGATGTTAAGTCCCATAGTGCTTAGAGCCATTTGAAGCATTTTTTTGCTGAGCCTGTTGACGAAGCGGCGAGGCAAAGACTGAGCTCATATCGGCAACTAAGCACATTTCAGTCACTCCTACAGACAAATGGTCAATGTGGATTGGGTCATTCCACGTCAAATCGTCTAATTGCTGAACATTTTCCCGCTCGACCATCACAGATTTCACAATATTCGCAGACGCCCCCGATGAATATTGGTGAATATCAACGTTCGTCGAAGCAGTAATGGCCGAAATATAGTTAGCTGTTTGGCTGCATGATCGACTTTGTACAGAGCGAACGTGAATTTCTGGAGACTTTGAGCTGTCAAATCTCCAACAACGTTTTGTTGAAAGAAATGAAATTTGGCCGTCTTTTAGAATTGTAGAACCGGAAAGGTTCTCTAAAGAATAATAATGGAGCGAATTATACAAGCCATCTCAGCCAGAAAAGCTTAGACAAAATCGCTGAAAAAATCTCACCTGAATTAATTTCAAAGATAAGCTTGTTATCTCTCAGGGACTAAAGGCATGACGAACCTGGAACTTGGAATGTAGTAACCTAAGAACACAATATTCTCAAATATAAAGTTTCATTTATGTCCCATTTTCCAATACAGATTAACTTAAGGGCAGATTTGAAGATTTTGTAAAAAAGCACTGTATTCGACCTGATTTAGCGAATGTTGTATTCTACAAAACTCCCCAACTTGAGCTCATTAGAAACACCATGGTTTTAAAGTCCTAAGAAAGCGCATTTGATTATGCAACGCTGACTAATAATGCTAGGTTCAAAAATGGTTCAAATGGCTCTGAGCACTATGGGACTCAACTGCTGAGGTCATTAGTCCCCTAGAACTTAGAACTAGTTAAACCTAACTAACCTAAGGACATCACAAACATCCATGCCCGAGGCAGGATTCGAACCTGCGACCGTAGCGGCCTCGCGGTTCCAGACTGCAGCGCCTTTAACCGCACGGCCACTTCGGCCGGCCAATAATACTAGGTAATTTGAATCAATGTTGGGCACGAAAATCGCTCCATGGAAAAATGTAAATTTTGGATTATTACACCTCGTAGAGTAAACGTATGCTGAACATGAACTTTATCACGCAATAGCCCGGTAGCACAAGGATGTGGAATACAAAATTTCATTCACCTGCTATTTTCGCATTATGAGCAATTTCGTCTAAGAGACGACGGTTTTTGTAAGAAAGTGAAAATAATGTAACTTCAACACTTCTCTTACAAATACAGTTTTCTATTAAAGCTTTAAAACCAGTGTAATTCGAAATATCGTATATTAAGTCGCTCTGTGACAGTAGGTAAAATTTCCGACTTAAGCTAACAATGCTACGTAAATTGAGGCAAACTAGCTGGAAAAATAGCGCTGCAAATAAGGTTATAAATTTGGCTTTTTGTATCTAGTTGATTGAAAGCATGATAAATGTGAAACTTTGGACACAAAAACTTAGTAACATACGGTTTTCAAGTGTAAAATATAATTCAGGAAATGCTTTCTATAGTTTCTACAAAATGAGTTCAAATTTTATTTTCATAAAAACTGCAAAAAAACGGATCTTATTCAGTTTGCCTCCAGAAAATCTGTTTTCCATAATTGAATTCATGCTATTAAAAGTTGTAAAGAGCATGATTCAAGCATTCAGAATACGACGTTCGATTTTCCAATGCACGATGTCAATACCTGAAAACTATAGACAAATTTGAAGGAATGTGCCATGGCAACAGGCTACATTGCAGCGACCTGTTGTCCGTGTTTCGCCGCATGTCGTCTTTATATTTAAATTCAAAAGTAATATCTCCCTACACTGCGTTGATCCGTGATGACACTGTCACTAGTAGTAGAAGAGCATGAACCGGCATCTCAATCGCCTTGCTGTCATGCCCGACATTTGTGCAATAATAGCCACCAGTGGCTTTCTTCATACTGGCTCCCAACCCTCTAATTTGGTGTCTTAATTTAGGTTCTAAAACCTTGTGGTGGTGCCTGTGTGCTAACAAAGCCATTTGCTAAGTACCTTATCTCTAATTCTCAAATATGCATGACTATCTCACGTATGCGGAAAGCAAAAATTAATATCAAATTTGATTTTAAACTTCTCAAAACTGCAACATTAGTGACAGATGAACGGAGAAAATGATGCACTGGCAAAATTTATGCATCCTCAACGACCGGCTCATTCATTTTATTGCCTCGAAAGACAGAATGCTTGTTGGGTATCAGAACAACACCTCATTCTTTCAAGAAAATGAACCGGAGAAAGGGACTAAAAATTTTGGGAAAATGTAAACGCCACGCCGAGAAGTTTAAAATCAAAATTGGTATTACTTTTAGCTTGATGCCTATGTAAGAAACTTCTACAGATTTGAGAATCGGAGATAAGGTACTTAGAAAAAAGTTTAGTAAGCAGACAGGTACCATCAAAAGCTTTGGAATTTCAGTTAATTTCACCAAATTTTAGGATTGGTGACCTCTATGAAGAACCCACACATGTTTGGTATTGCAAAGCTATCGGGCGTGACCACTAAAACGATGGGGTTGCTAGTTCATGTTCTCGAACCGATAGAGACAATTTCGCCATGGACCAACGCAATATAGTGAGATATTACTTTTCACTTTAAAAATAAAAACCATATACTGCAACGTAGCCTGTTGTTGTGGTACATTCCCTCAAATTTGTCCGTCATTTTCTGGTATTGTTAATGCGCTACCCACTGTTCTGGAGGGTCTTAAAATGTTTTGTTTGGAATGAGATTGGTTTTGAAGCTTTAACAGGGAACTGTATTTGTAAAAGAAGTGTGGAATATCACTATTTTCACCTTCTCACGATTATTTTCGTCTTTCGATGAAATTGCAGATTACTGGAAAATAGTAGGTGAATGAAATTTTATATTCCACATCCTTGTGCTACCAAGCTATTGCATGTTAAGTTTCACGTTCACCAAGCGTTGACTCTGCGAGACGTAAGAATCCAAAGTTTACATGTTTTTCATTCCGGGAGTTTCGCGCCCAACTTTGATTCAAATTATCTAGTATTGTAAGACGGCATTACATAATGAAATACAGTTTTTAGGCGGTTATAACTGTGGTATTTCTGATAACCCGAGTTTGTAGATTTTTATAGATCTGTGTTTTTTGCAAGATCAGGGCGAAAATAGACCGTTTCTTTTTACAGAATCTTCAGCTTTTAAATTAATTTACTCTGTATTAAAAAGTAGACATAAAATAAATATCATATCTGAGAACATCTACATCTACATCTACACCCATACTCCGCAAGCCACCTGACTGTGTGTGGCGGACGGTACCTTGAGTACCTCTATCGGTTCTCTCTTCTATTCCAGTCTCGCATTGTTCGTGGAAAGGATTGTCGGTATGCCTCTGTGTGGGCTCTAATCTCTCTGATTTTATCCTCATGGTCTCTCCGCGAGATATACGTAGGAGGGAGCAATGTACTGTTGACTACTCGGTGAAGGTATGTTTTCGAAACTTCAACAAAAGCCCTAACCGAGCTACTGAGCGTCTCTCCTGCAGAGTCCACCACTGGAGATTAGCTATCATCTCCGTAACGCTTTCGCGATTACTAAATGATCCTGTAACGAAGCGCGCTGCTCTCCGTTGGATCTTCTCTATCTCTTCTATCAACCCTATCTGGTACGGATCCCACACTGCTGAGCAGTATTTAAGTAGTGGGCGAACAAGCGTACTGTAACCTACTTCCTTTGTTTTCGGATTGCATTTCCTTAGGATTCTTCCAATGAATCTCAGTCTGGCATCCGCTTTATCGACGATCAACTTTATATGATCATTCCATTTTAAATCACTCCTAATGCGTATTCCCAGATAATTTATGGAATAAACTGCTTACAGTTGCTGACCTGCTATATTGTAGCTAAATGATAAGGGATCTTTCTTTCTATGAATTCGCAGCACATTACACTTGTCTACATTGAGATTCAATTGCCATTCCCTACACTATGCGTCAATTTGCTGCAGATCCTCCTGCATTTCAGTACAATTTTCCATTGTTACAACCTCTCGATATACCACAGCATCATCCGCAAAAGGCCTCAGTGAACTTCCGATGTTATCCACAAGGTCATTTATGTATATTGTGAATAGCAACGGTCCTACGACACTCCCCTGAAATCACTCTTACTTCGAAAGACTTCTCTCCATTGAGAATGACATGGTGCGTTCTGTTATCTAGGAACTCTTCAATCCAATCACACAATTGGTCTGATAGTCCATATGCCCTTACTGTTCACTAAACGACTGTGGGGAACTGTATCGAACACCTTGCGGATGTCAAGAAACACGACATCTACCTGAGAACCCGTGTCTGTAGGCCTCTGAGTCTCGTGGACGAATAGCGCGAGCTGGGTTTCACACAATCGTCTTTTTCAAAACCCATGCTGATTCCTACAGAGTACATTTCTTGTCTCCAGAAAAGTCATTATACTCGAACATAATACGTGTTCCAAAATTCTACAACTGATCGACGTTAGAGATATAGGTCTATAGTTCTGCACATCTGTTCGATGTCCCTTCTTGAAAACGGGGATGACCTGTACCCTTTTCCAATCCTTTGGAACGCTACGCTCTTCTAGAGACCTACGGTACACCGCTGCAAGAGGGGGGGCAAGTTCCTTCGCGTACTCTGTCTAAAATCGAACTGGTATCCCATCAGGTCCAGCGGCCTTTCCTCTTTTGAGCGATTTTAATTGTTTCTCTATCCCTGTGTCGTCTATTTCGGTATCTACCATTTTGTCATCTGTGCGACAATCTAGAGAAGAAACTGCAGTGCAGTCTTCCTCTGTGAAACAGCTTTGGAAAAAGACATTCAGTATTTCGGCCTTTAGTCTGTCATCCTCCATTTCAGTACCATTTGGGTCACAGAGTGTCTAGACATTTTGTTTTGATCCACCTACTTCTTTGACATAAGACCAAAATTTCTTAGGATTTTCTGCCAAGTCAATACATAGAACTTTACTTTCGAATTCACTGAACGCCTCTCGCATAGCCCTCCTCACACTACATTTCGCTTCGCGTAATTTTTGTTTGTCTGCAAGGCTTTGGCTATGTTTGTGTTTGCTGTGAAGCTCCCTTTGCTTCCGCAACAGTTTTCTAACTCGGTTGTTGTACCACGGTGGCTCTTTTCCATCTCTTACGATCTTGCTTGGCACATACTCATCTAACGCATATTGTACGATGGTTTTGAACTTTGTCCACTGATCCTCAACACTATCTGTACTAGAGACAAAACTTTTGTGTTGAGCCGTCAGGTAGTCTGAAATCTGATTTTTGTCACTTTTGCTAAACAGAAAAATCTTCCTACCTTTTTTTAACATTTCTATTTACGGCTGAAATCATCGATGCAGTAACCGCTTTATGATCGCTGATTCCCTGTTCTGCGTTAACTGTTTCAAATAGTTCGGGTCTGTTTGTCACCAGAAGGTCTAATATGTTATCGCCACGAGTCGGTTCTCTGTTTAACTGCTCAAGGTAGTTTTCAGATAAAGCATTTAAAAAGATTTCACTGGATTCTTTGTCCCTGCCACCCGTTACGAACGTTTGAGTCTCCCAGTCTATATCCAGCAAATTAAAATCTCCACCCAGAACTATAACATGGCGGGGAAATCTACTCGAAATATTTTCCGAATTATCCTTCAGGTACTCAGCCACAACAGCTGCTGAGCCAGGGGGCCTATAGAGACATCCAGTTACCATGTCTGAGCCTGCTTTAACCGTGACCTTCACCCAAATTATTTCACATTTCGTATCTCCGTCAATTTCCTTCGATACTATTGCACTTCTTATCGCTATAAACACGCCTCCCCCTTCACCGTCCAGCCTGTCTCTGCGGTATACATTCCAATCTGAGTTTAGAATTTCATTACTGTGGCATCTGGTTTCAACCAACTTTCTGTCCATAGTACTATGTGGGCATTGTGACCGTTTATTAATGAGAGCAGTTCTGGAACCTTTCTTTAGACAATCCTGCAGTTTACTATTACCACATTAATATTGTTGTTCCCTGTTGCATTATGCCTACTCTTACCTTGCCGCGTCTCAGGAGGCGTCTTGTCGGGCCTAGGGAGGGAATTCTCTAACCTAAAAACATGTGCACAAGACACGTACTCCGCTACCCTTGTAGGCGCTTCCTGCGTGTAGTGCACGCCTGACCTATTCAGGGGGACCCTACATTTCTCCACCCGATAGTGGAGGTCGAGAAATTTGCACCCCAGATCTCCGCAGAATCGTCTGATCCTCTGGTTTAAGCCTTCCACTCGGCTCCAAACCAGAGGACCACGATCGGTTCTGAGAACGATACTACAAATAGTTAGCTCAGATTACACCCCACGAGCGATGCTTTCCACCTTCACCAACTCCGCCAACCGCCTGTATGGACTGAGGATGACCTCTGAACCCAGATGGCAGGAGTCATTGGTGCCGACATGAGCAACAATTTGCAGTCAGGTGCACCCAGTGCTCTCTATCGCCGACGGCAGGGCCTCCTCCACATCTCGGATGAGACCCCCTGGCAAGCAGACAGAGTGAACACTGGCCTTCTTCCCCGACCTTTCCGCTATTTCCCTAAGGGGCTCCGTCACCCACCTAACGTTGGAGCTCCCAATAACTAATAAACCCCTTCCCCCGTGTGCCTGCTCGGACCTTGCTGAAGGAGCGGCCACATGTCCACTCACAGGCAGAGCGGGCGATGCCACACGGCTAGCCTCCACATTGACCTCCGCTGCTCGACTCGCTGCGGCTCACTTCGTTAGCGTCGCTCGCGCACGCCAACGCCATTAGCCCAAAGCCATGCCGAGACGTAGGAATGGAGGAAGTGGCAAGATTGCTGCTGTTGTTGAGCTCCTGCTAAACGCAGTCGGGAGTAACGGTTGCGGCAACAAGAAGAAGAAGCGGAAGCCTGTGGCACAATTACGGTGCTATAAGTGTCAAAAGCTGGTACACATAGCCAGGGAATGTGACGGCGTGGTTGCGTGTCTTAAGTGCGGAAAACTGCACGACACGTGAAACTGCACCAAACCGAGAGGTACTGCAGCAGCGTGCGTAAATTGCGGTGGCTTGCACGCCGCAAACGCGTGCAGCTGCAGCTATCTGAAGACGTGGAAGCAGCGGAAGTTGGCCACCACACACGAAGAGGTGGCCCAACAAGAAGAAAAGGTGGACACCCCGCCCTCCTACCTTGGTAGGGGAAGCGGGCTGCGCCACAAAGACGACGTGGACGCCTTCCACCAAGCACTACGGGAAGCCAACGAGGACGCAATCACAGCGCTCAAATCCGCCATGGCGGAGGAGAGTGCGGCCCTGAGAGCGGAACTAGAAGAGACGCGTCGGGAGGTGACTCAACTAAGAGTCGCCCTGTACCTCGCGTCCCGCACGACGCCGGACGTGGCACCGACCCCCACCAGTACGGGGGTAGACGGCGGCAACACAAACGACCGCCTCCCTGGCCGACGCGGCAACGCAGGTTGCTAGGGAGGTGATGCAGTCGGGGAAAACCGCCGACAACAAGGAGACGGCCCCCTCGGAAGCAGTCGTCACTCCTGTCTCTGCGGAAACGCAGACGACACAGGAAATGCCAATGGAAACCGAGGGAGAAGAAGAAGACGAGCCGTTCGAGTGCCTCCCCCTCCCCAACAAGAAGTGTGTGAGGGAGGTGCTCACCAAGATCGCAGATTCCCTGCGCGACGGTAGCTACCCCCATCATGGCCATTCCTACCCTTTCACGGTAGGCAACATCCCTCCCCTACCTCATAAACCATATCCATTCTACTGGGGGTGCGAACCCTTAAATCAGAAGATTCACGTGAGGGAACTCGTCAGGCGTGCAGATCTGGAACTGATAAATAAGCACCCGATCTTCACCGACGAGGACTGGCGGTACATGACTGACCAAGCAGTCCTGTACATCCAACAACAGACGCCGCCAGTGGACTTCTCCCGCCTGAAGAAGATAGATTTCGGGCAGACTGGAAGCAGCAAGAAAAAGAAGCATTCGGCAGATAAATTCTTTCATCTACAGAAACCAGAGGCCAATCCAAAACGAGAAGAAAAACATTCCCAACAGAGAGGATTTCAGGAGGAACAGCTCAACCAGCTTAAACTCCTACACCTCGGGCCAAGGCAGGCCCGTCGATATAGTGAGTGAGTGAGTGAGTATTGACCCTCCGCCTCTTGCGCCACAAACGCCATTGAACCCGCTACTCCCCTTGGGGAGAGGGTGGCCCAACCGCGCCCGGTACCCGCGAAGAAGCATGTAACACCTGGGGTGTACCAAGCGACGCACCACACTCTCCACTGCCGCGACACTCCGAGGCAGCAGCCTGAAGACGGCTGACCGCTGCCCCATCAACACGTTCAGCTGTTCACGAACAGTGGCCAGCTCCTCCTGCGTCCGTACACAGCAGCCACACATCCTATCCATACTAAGAAATCAATTTGCTGTTGAGAGTTAATCAATTTTTAACTAGACTGCCAATTCACTGAAGGCGGCTGATAGTTGACTAAACTGTGGTCACTAGACACTTCTTGTAGAAAACAATGAAAATAGCACTACCTGTCTCTGGACTGTATTCAAAACAAATACTAGCACTACTGGCTGACTAAAGGGACTCTCTCTGACTGTATTCAAAACAAACACGAAATCTATGGAACACTATTACTGGCACTCGACAATTAAAGCTTCCTAGAAGCAAAAACACACGGAAGAAGAAGTGACAAGTAAGAAAAATACAGTTAATACTTAAATCAACGAAGCTCGCTGCACAGCAGACGTGAAGCAGACGGCAGTTACGACACACACATTGTGTTGTTAGCTTACTACATTCTAAGTTTCGCTTTTTTCATACCTTTATTCCCTGAGCGACAAGAGGCCAAACTTTAAATTTTTTTGCGCTGATTTTTTCAGGCAACTTTGTCTAAATTTTTGTGGCTGAATGCGGCTCGTAAAATTCATTCAATTCTTATTCTTAAGAGAACGCTCCGCTGACATTTGTAGAAGATGGCTAAATTTCATTTCTTTGTGAGCGTGGGGTTGGTCTGTTATTCTGTTATTCTGCGCAACGGATTAATCTGAGATGTACCCTTTACCCTGTGACTCCTGCAAGATGCAATTTCCACCCCCACACTACTACAGAAGTCAGACAGACGCTCTTAATGTTCTAAAGAGAAATGCCTGAAAAACTTTCAGCAATAAATATCTTCTGGAGTCGTTCGCTGTAAGGAAATGACACAAAAAGTCACAAAATGTCTTACGTAACTAGTGGGATACTTGGGTACTGGAGTAGTGCTAGTTAGTGTAAGAAAAACATGAAACTAACGAAAGTTATTATTTATTTTGCAAAAATTCTGAGAAATCACAATGGCACTTTTAGTTATGAATTGAACAAGTTATATCCCTGTCCTTTTCGGAAAATGAAGTTACCTCTCAAGGATAGGATTCGCTAATGAAATTTCTATACAAAGTTTAAGATGATTGTTGACTTGGCAGAATGGCTGAGAGGTGCGCCTACTCAACTTGAATAATTATCCTTTAGAATGTTGCTAGGTACGGTCAAGGCTGTTGCGTGTGAAATGCAGTGAAGTGTACTGTTGCGAAGGAAATATGGGGCTCGCTATAGCTGTAGCGCACAATACCGTAAGCTGAGATGACTGCTGTCTGCGCCGCTCGCTGCTGACAAATAAGATAACTCTCGTTCTATCTGGATTGACCTTCCCCAATCAAACTCTCCCTACGCCTTGATGAAGTCAAGGATTCCTATTCACCCCTAGTCTAACTATTGGTATGGTACACCGGTCAGATAACCAGTCCACCGCGATGCCACTCAAAATTCGCTCGCAGACGTTTAACTATAACTCTGTCCGTTCACTCCGCACAATAAGTGTGTCGGCCAACACAGTGAACAACGCTTAATCGTGAGGACTCAATATAGAGTAGCACTTCGATTCGCTCTCGACAAAGGTTCTCTCCCAGTGAAGTAATGAGGAGAGACTTGTTCCTCGGTCCAACAGCGACAACGGAACGGCGCATCTCCACGCCAGACGTGAAGGGGTATATCTTTTGGTCTCTTCCATTATTCCTTCAGCTCAAGGCGTCAGAAATCTCGTCTGCCAATCAGCATTGCTCTTCTAAAACGGGAGAATGACGTTTCGTTTAAGGCGACCAATCCAGAAACCTGTAGCATTGGCGTTTGGCGTTTGCTGCCTGCCTGTGAAAATCTCTGAAACTGCGTGCTATGTGAAAAGAATACGTAGGCTGGCCGCTCCCACACAATGTAGCGGAGTTTGCTTTTAAGCCGAACACGGGGTCGTTCCCCCTTTTCACTCGGGCCCACGCTGTCCGCTAGACGGGCGGTCTCCGGCCGACATAGGCTGAAGGGACCGGCGTCCCGTTGTGCGGTTTCTCTCCCGAACTAAAAGCTTCTGTGACCGTCGTTTCTGGAATGTATGTGTGTACACCAGCCTCGAGTATTTCAACCATGGTGCGCTTACTTGTTAATTGCCTATCGTTTACATGAATTCATACAACATTGACTTTATCTTTTCGAGTTTGGGTTCGAATGAAGCGTCTTGATGTGCGGAATATGATTGTGAGGGCTGAATATGTAAGCAATGAAGGTCAGGAGGCCATGACGTCTTGCATCTTTCCACAAAATATTGCCGAAGATATAGCAGGTGAAAGTCGCCAGAAATTCACGCTTGCTCTGCGCAAAATCACGCATGGAGTAAACAAGTAACAATATCTCGGTCAGCATTGCTTTGACGAACGTTAATCTTCACCAATGTTCATCGGGGACATGTGCAAATATTCACGTAAAATTTCGTTGAAATCCGTGTTGGTCGAGGGAGGACGAAGTAGGTTGATGTGAAATGTCTCACTTCCGCGATCCATGATTACTGAACTTGCTTTAGTTTCTTTGTATGTACTGCCACCTCTGAAAATATTCGAGCTTTCTTTCTTTTTATGCTGTAGAGGATTATCATTGCCCTGAAAGGTTTGCACTTGCTGACAAATATAGACCTAATATAAAAGAAAGTAATTAACATCTTGTCGACGACGTGATGATTCATGTATTCCCCGTAAGTGATTTATCGAATCCACAGAAAATTCAAACCTACATAACTAGACGCTGTTGCATTCCAAACATAGTACAGTAATCCAAAGTAAGACACACTCTATCTGAATATTGTAGCCGAGTATTGTTTCTCTTTTATCAATTAATTCATTAAATCATTCATCTTGGGAGAATATTTTTCGTATCCATATGTTCTGTTACGATACAGGTTACATGCTCGACTGGAATGCCTATAGGTTTTACCATAATACATTCATCATCAGTTGAAATGGACACACCTATGTAGTGAAGCTTAGAATCCACTTTCAACCACATGATAGCTACGACTCTTCCGTGAGACACAGAAAGCGTTGATCCGTGACAACTCTGCCGCTTCCCATTAGTCAGGGAAAGCTGGGACCTAGGTGAACGCACTCGATAACTTCCAAATGGTTCTCAAGGGAATTGCAATCCAGTTAGCTTGGAGCTTAAAAATCGCTATGTCTGCTGAGTCTTCCTCAACAGTGATGGTGCTCCGCTGGCACCCATGCCGATAACACAAAATACACGGTATTCTCGAATATAGCTGAAATAAAGGGCAACCAAACCTCTGTTTATGGGTCTACCTCATTTACGGGGTATGCGCTTTGAGTTCAAATCCCCGAATTGTGGCTACTTGTACCTCCTGAGGAGACTGGTGACTGCCGTATCGAATTACATTATAACGATCGTAACGGTCATATTTCACTTCACTAAAATTGTTAATCGGTTTGCCTCTGTAGCCATCGTCACATCAAAAATTACCAGAATGAATCTCTTCTGAGAGCAGTGGGTTTCTCGAGTCTGGCTTCGATGGCGTTATTACTGTCATTATGTTCTTCTCAAATACTCTGCACATTGTAATGCTGAGTCACGAAGGTTGGTTTCAAAGAGCGAGGGACGGACCAAACTGCTAGGTCATCGGTCCGTGAGTCATGAAGGATATCTGGCCACATGTAAGAGAGAACATAAACGTTCTAACTTTGCCACGTCAAATAAATGGGTAAATAAATGCATAAATCTAGTTTTAAAGGAAACAGGTGCTAGAGTGACATTGATTCTACACCTACATCTACGCTGATGTGCAAAACCTGCGGAATAAAGTAACTTCCGCAGGATGTGCCACCGTCAAGTAACATAGCTCGATGAAACTTGGACCGTATATAGGAAGAGCTGCTACTGTACAGTAAATAATGTAACTGAAACAAAGACGCAATGAGGCCAACAGAAGCAACAATTTTATCCAAATAAAATAATCACCCTGAAGTCACTGTGATTCGTGATGGTCCCATGGATATTGCAAAAGGCGTGACGTTGTTCTGAATAGGGTCTGTGATCACCATGGGGAACAGTGCATGGTGTGCAACGTGCTAGTAAGTTGGTCACGAGGTGCATAAGGTGTTCCTGTGGTTTGACGTTCAGTTCCTCCACCAGCGCGGTTAACAACTGTTGGAAGATCGTTTGTGCATGTGGAGGTGCCGCAATATGTCTCTTTAACGCATCTCCCACGTGGTCTATGCGATTTAATGGGCGGAAACGGGTGGAGCAGTACATTCTCCGAGCAGCCTCTCGTTTCAAGACCTCTTCCACCTGCGATGCTCGACGCATTCGCGCATAACCATCCATTTAAGTGAAGTCAGGGTCAAATAAAGCCCTAAAATAACGCGAATGGGGACGGTGTACAGTGTCACAATAACTTTGACAGTGTTCAAAGATTTGCAGCTCAGTACTTCATGAAACACTATGCCTCCCAACATCGTAAAATCTGGACCACCAAAACCATCATGTTCGATAGTGCTGAACACCTGATGCCACTAGGAACATTCTCGAATCTCCTTTGTCTTTCCAATACGTTATACATTACATGCGTCATTAAATATTTGTCACTATCTACTTCGGGTTTCATCTAGCTCTCGGTTCCGATTATAAGTTGAGTCGGACAGCAGTTCTACAGGGCGGTAAATTCAGAAACGATTATAAAAACGTTTCGGGACTTTATTGTTAAATTTTAGACATTCTAAGTGTTTTCACTTTGTATACTGTCTGATTTCAATCTCTGCGTATCGTGTGGCAAGCGTTCATTAGAGGACCTCAGGTTGTACTGCATTTTGCTTCCCGAGTAGCTCCTACCTCTGTGTGGAGCACCCACGAACTATCATGGGGAGTTCCATGACTCCCCACCCTATAACACCGGTGCAGGAATCTGCCACTAAGACAGTCACAAAATCCCTGTTGAATAAGAAAGTCAATCACTTGCAATAAGTGGTGGTATTCAATTAACCTTAACCATGGCTTCAACGGATTTAAACGCGTCTTCTTCAGACGGCCAAGGAACAAACTGCACATTGGCAAACAGTCAGTTATTAAAGCGATCTAACATCTCAATATGACATGTGTAGGCAACAATCTCTCAATTGAAGGGATTGTCAGGCCAGTAAAATGAATCACATAAAATGGTAGACCATGTTAAGAGCTGCCTTAAGTTTTACAAATGGATGTATTTATCATTACTGACACATTTCGTGTGGATATGTTAGATCGCTTTACTAGCTGACTGTTTGCTAATGTGAAATTTGTTTCTTGTCCTTCTGAAAAAGACGGAGTTAAATCCGTTGAATCCATGGTTAAGGTTAACTGAATATAACTATTTATTGCAACCGGTTGGCTGTCTTATTCACCTGCTGTTCTGTATCAGTTGCTTAAGTACAGCCATGTTCAAAATACTTAAGTCACAAAATCGATGGAAACTCTGGTTGAGACCCTACACACCCAGCTGTAAACCAAAGGTCCAATAAATTCCAGGTATGGTACTGCTAATCATAAGCTCTGCCTGCATGACGCGTGTTAGCTCAAGTTGTTGTTAAGTTGTAAATTGAGAAACCCAACTAAATTAATTCCCATCTATAAATGGGACTTCCAGTATGGTTAAAGTTAACATCAGTGATAAGCGTGGCAAACTACTACAATTCCGTGTGAATTTCTTATTGTGCATTTTTATGTAAATGCGTAATTGGGAATGCTGTTGAATACATGTTGAACACAGGCCAGCAGCAAAGGGGACAGCGAGCCAGTGTTGAGCCATTTGGAGCCGCAGTCCTCTTCAGACTACAGGCACGGCCAATACTAGAAGGCAAGGAGGATACAGGTACAAGAACTGGTGACAGTATATTGCCTGTGTGCAAAGTACCTCCGGGCAGGTGCCATCTGTGATTTGGTCCTAAATGACGGTAACCTAATGGGCACTGTTTTTAATGATCTGCGTCCACTGGCACCAAGGAGGCACATCGCAAGCTAACAGCAATGGGGCGTGCAGTATCATAACGTTCTGCGCCCTACAGGAAGCACATATTCCGGGAACCACCAGACAGAGGACGGTGGAAAAATGGCTCTGAGCACTATGGGACTTAACATCTTAGGTCATCAGTCCCATAGAACTTAGAACTACTTAAACCTACCTAACCTAAGGACATTACACAACAGCCAGCCATCACGAGGCAGAGAAAATCCCTGACCCCGCCGGGAATCGAGCCCGGGAACCCGGGCGTGGGAAGCGAGAACGCTACCGCACGACCACGAGATGCGGGCAGGACGGTGGAAAGATAATATGTAGAAAGTGGAGTAAAAGGAGAGACCATCCGGATCTTTTGTGTTTAAGAGCATGGTATCTGCAGCTATGAGGCTGTTGCCAAGCAACTGAATTGTGGCAGACGCTGCTAAGAAAATGCAAGAGCAGCAACCATTGTCTAATGTAAATAAATTCTGGATTGGGACAGCAGAACTCGCTTGCTCATAAGTGGAAAAGGCCTTATTAGTGGAAACGTAAAGTAGGCTAGATAGTGGGTGTCAGAGGTAGCCTGTTCCTGAGATCCGGCACTAAAAACCCCTAAGATTGGTTAATTATTCTAAAACTAAGCATGATGCCTTATTATAATGTATCTGGTCGGGTGGCACGCGGAAGAATCACTCTGAATGTTGATCGAAATCATGCAAAAGTCTCACACTGGAAAAGTTAGAGTAAAGGTTCAGCTTCTTTCGGGAGCGCTCTGTAGAAGTACTTCTTCCGTCCCAGGCTCACCAGGGGACACTTTACCCAAGAGAGGAACTTCGATTCTGGACCCTGATGGAGAGCAACCGTCGCCGTTGGTCAGATGACTAAGTTTTTGGGCCACTACAGCAGCCACTCGCGGGCACTGGTCAGCAACTGCAGTGTTCGCAACGTGTACAGGTTGACGTTAGAGCTTTCATATTTCTAATTCAAGTATGTATATTATCCATGGCGAGCTCAACATTCTTTCCATAAGAACACTAGGTCCATGCGTGATTCATTTGGTAATTCTTTCTTTCCTCTTTCATTAACATTCAGCAATCATAGTGCGACTTCATCGAATTTAATTGTTTCCACAAATGTTGTCTTGACTCTAACGTATTCACCTCAGACCCATTACCCGATCTTGGGCAAGCTGTTGATATCATATTTCCTTTGTAATCAGTGTTAATACTTAAGGAGTGTAACAGTTTCCTGTCTTTGTGCATCCGTGTTTCGATCTGAAGTTCACAGGTTTTATAGTGACCCTCCCGTCATTCAATAGTTTGAGTAACTCCCTATTTTTATCATCTCGTGAGCTTCAGCACAAATGTTTCGCTTATACTAGGGACAACCTGATTAAAAAACTCAATTCATTAAGTTATGTGTTGAGCGACATCAGTAATCAAATTCGCGTTATGCTATGGGAAGCGATCTGTTTATCGATAAAGCCACCTGGTACAGATCCTCCTGACATCCACAGGACTATAGCGGTGGCTCGATCTTAATTTCACACTATGTAATTCCTTGTTGAAAGAGGCAACTCATAAAACTCTCGATTTACCTATTCTTGAGTATTTTTATTCGTCGTGGGCCATCACCAAGTTGTATTACCGCGTGAGAGAGATAATATGCAGAGAAGATCTCTGGGATGCACTAGCAACATATTTTTAGTGAGCGCAAGAGATTCACAGGTAACTAATTCATGTCAGAAAACACACTTCTCCCTCCCACATACAACTCGAATAAGGACGATTATAGCCGGCCTGGGTGGCCGAGCGGTTCTAGGCGCTACAGTCTGGAACCTCGAGGCCGCTACGGTCGCAGGTTCGAATCCTGCCTCAGGCATGGATGTGTGTGATGTCCTTAGGTTAGTTAGGTTTAAGTAGTTCTAAGTTCTAGGGGACTGATGCCCTCAGAAGTTAAGTCCCATAGTGCTCAGAGCCACTTGAACAATTGAAGGACGATTATAGACATTTTAGAGAAACACTTGATGTACTAATTGTAGTTTATCATGCAGCATAGTGGGGAAAACTTGTGGAAGACACGCCCTCCGTCGTATATACTACAATGGTTCCTGATTAACTAAAGTAAATGCACGTCAACACCTGAGGTTCAATATAAGACTAGAAAAATGGAACTCTTTTGCCTCTCTTTCAATGTATTTGGTAAGTTAAGGTCGTTTTTCCGTTTTAACTCGCTACTTCTTCACGAAATTCCTGTATGTTAGCTCGTGTGTAATTATTTCTCGATGCCAGCCGCACAGAATTCGCCTTGATATTAAAGCAACGGTCGGGGCTTTCGGCGAGGCTGCAATCTAGGCGGGCGGCCTGAGCTCCTGGGACATTACTCTGGCACGAGAACACGCCGCCATAATCCATATCGATTGCGCAGCTTCTGGCCCTCCGTTTCATGAGGGCACTGCTTCATTTAGCCAGAGCGGCGGCGTTGGCGACGCCAGTTAGCGGCTCTGCCCTGTTTAGTGCGCAGCGTAACCTCTAAATGCTGGGCCTGTTTTCTCGCGCCCGCTGCTTCACCTCCTCTCCGTGTCTGGTACTCTTCTCCCTATCTCTCTCGCTCCTTCTACCCGCGTCAGTGAGAGAGCGACTGGCACCTGGGAGAAGACGCTTTGCTTGTTGACAGAGCGATCCGTATCCGACTAAGGGATTATCTATTACAGGTGCACTGAGACCAGCCCGCATCTCGTGGTCGTGCGGTAACGTTCTCGCTTCCCACGCCCGGGTTCACGGGTTCGATTCCCGGCGGGGTCAGGGATTTTCTCTGCCTCGTGATGGCTGGGTGTTGTGTGCTATCCTTAGGTTAGTTAGGTTTAAGTAGTTCTAAGTTCTAGGGGACTGATAACCATCGATGTTAAGTCCCATAGTGCTCAGAGCCATTTGAACCATTTTTGCACTGAGACCCAGCCATGTAGTTGAGTGAAGCATTGTGTTCTCATTTAGAGCAAAACTTACACCAAATATGAATGTCGAATGGACAACCATAATGCAAGTAATGGATTACCTGTAACACAGATCCATCCTCTTTCTTTGTCTGAAATTCCCTATGCGCCTCCTTTTCGGCATAAGAAATGTTTCGATGCCTGGTGTGAAAAAAATAATGAGTTTTTTGATGTTCAGGAACTACAAAATATTACTATATTTAACGTAACCGCCGCCTCTACAAATAACAACAAAATCTCCTACATTGTGGAATGTCTTGTAACAGCTGTTGAATACAAACGCATACCTTAATTTATTCTTTTTTTTTTTTTTTTTTTTTTTTTTTTTGAGCGACCTAGCAGTTGCTTTTCACCACGCTACAGTAGCCCATTACAAACAGTATTGTGAGGCGCTTAAAAATGTTACTAGGAAGGCAAAGAGTATGTGATATGCAAATACAACAGCTAATTCACAGGATAAAATTAAAAACGTATGGTCAGTTGTGAAGGAAGTGTCTGGTCAGCAGCACAAGGTCGACGATGTAAAGTCAGTTCGTAGTAAAAATATTTCTGTTACTGAAAAATCAGATATATGTACAGTAGTTAACAATCATTTTATGAGCATTGTTCGTGAATTAAATAAAAATTTAGCTTCTACAGGGAATCACGTAACTTTCTTGGCAAATATCTTTCTACATTTACATGGTTACACTGCAATTCACACTTAAGTGCCTGGCAGAGGGTTCATCGAGCCATTTTCGTACTACTTCTCTACCATTCCACTCTCGAATGGCGTGTGGAAAAAAGGAACACCTAAATCTTTCCGTTCGAGCTCTGATTTCTCTTATTTTATTATAATGATCATTTCTCCCTACGTAGGTGGGTGTCAACAAAATGTTTTCGCATTCGGAAGAGAAAGTTGGTGACTGAAATTTCGTAAATAGATCTCACTGAAAAAAAAAACAAAAAAGAACGCCTTCTTTTCAGTGACTGTCACCCCAACTCGCGTATCATATCAGTGACACTCTCAACCCTATTGCGCGATAACACGAAACGATCTGCCCTTCTTTGCCCTTTTTCGATGTCCTCCGTCAATCCTATTTGGTAAGGATCCCACACCGCACTGCAGTATTCCAGCAGAGGACGGACAAGTGTAATTTAGGCTGTCTCTTTAGTGGGTTTGGCGCATCTTCTAAATTTAATGTTCTGCCAACAAAGCGCAGTCTTTGTTTCGCCTTCCCCACAATATTATCTATGTGGTCTTTCCAATTTAAGTTGCCCGTAATTGTAATTCCTAGGTATTTAGTCGAATTGACAGCCCTTAGATTTGTGCGATTTATCGTATACCCAAAATTTATCGGATGTCTTTTAGTACCCATGTGGATGACCTCGCACTTTCCTTTGTTTAGTGCCGAGATTGATGTCTGAAATACTCCTCTGTGATACAGACAAGGGGGAGATTGAGTCAATAATTAAATCATTGGAGACTAAGGACTCTCATGGATATGATGGAGTGCCTAGCAGAATATTAAAGTACTGTGCTGCACATGTTAGACCTGTATTTAGGCATATTTGTAATTTTTCCTTTAGGAATGGTCAAGTTTCCTGAACGATTAAAGGATTCAGTAGTAAAGCGGCTTTATAAAAAGGGAGAAAGGTATAACGTACACAATTTTAGACCTATTTCTATGCCATCAGTGTTTGCTAAGGTTACTGAGTTACTGAAAACGCTGTGTATGTAAGGATAATTGATCAATTTCATTTGCTATCAAAGGTACACTTCGGCTTTGGAAGTCGTTCAACAACTGAAAATTCTATATTCTCTTTTCTCTCTGAGGTGGTGGATGGGTTAAACAAAAGGTTTCGAAAGCTAGGCATAGTTTTCGATGAAACTAAGGCTTTTGATCGTGTTTATCACAAAATATTGCTCCATTTATTTATTATGGAATACGGGAGTAGCTCATAATTGGTTCATCTCTTACTTTAGCAACAGACAGTAAAAGTTCATTATTCACAATGTTGAGAATGGCTGTGATGTGGGGTCTGAGTGGGGTACAGTCGAGTGGGGTGTGCCCCAGGGATAAGTGTTGTGGCGACTAATGTTCCTTATTTATGTAGATGATATATCCTCTAGTATTATGGGTGACTCTAAAATATTTCTGTTTGCTGATGACACTAGCTTGGTAGTAAAGGATGCTGAATGCAGAATTGGCTCCGTTTCAAGTAGTGCAGTTCATGACCTAAGTTCATGGCTAGTAGAAAATAAACTAACGCTAAATCACAGTAAGACTCAATAACACACAATTCAACAAAACCTGACGTTTTAATTTCACAGACTGGGCATATGATTAGTGAAACTGAAGAGTTCAAATTTCTAGTTGTTCAGATAGATAGTAAACTGTCGTGGAAAGCCCACGTTCAGAGTCTTGTTCAAAGAATTAATGCTGCCATTTTTATTATTCGAACGGTGTCTGAAGTGAGTGATCTTCGAAACGAAAATTAGTCTACTTTGCTTATTTTCATACGCTTATGTCTTATGGTATTATATTTTGGGGTAACTCTTCCCATTCTAAAAGGACATTTCTGGCACAAAAACGGGCGGTTCGGGCAATAAGTGGTATAAGTTCACGAACCTCTTGTCGAACTCTGTTCACGAGTCTGAGTATTTTGACATTGGCCTCTCAATATATATATTCCTTACTGTTATTTCTTATTAACAGTATTAGCTTATTCCCAAGAATTAGCAGCTTTCAATATCATTTCATTTCACTTAGTTAATACTCGGCAGAAATCAAACCTTCACTTGGATCGGGCTTCCTTAACTCTTGTGCAGAAAGGTGTGCAGTATACTGCTGCTGTATCCATTTTCAGTAACCTACCACTCTAATTCAAAACTGTTAGCAGTAATACGCGCACTTTTAAATTCAAACTAAAGAGTTTCCTCATGGGCCACTCTTTCTATTCTGCCGAGGAGTTCCTTGAAAAATTAAGCTGATTCTTCTTGTATTGATGACTGCGTTTACTGAAACCTATGCATTGACTTTTTTCGGGTTCATAAACATTTTATTTTTATCTGTTATTATTTTATGTTGTGATTACATGTAATGAGGCAGTCCATGACTTTGGAAATTTGCTCCTCAATTTGATCTTACGGTAGTTGACGTGTAAATAAATAAGAGGAAATGGTTGTTTTCATGTATTCGTATGAATGATAGGCGAAACTTTACTTCGGAGGTGATGTATTGTGGATGTTATTGACCTGTAGATTATCTTTCGGTAATTTAAAGATCTAGTCACTTGTTTCTACTAAAAGGTAAATGATAAAGTAAAGTGATAGACATATTTCGTAAGGACTGCTATTCGTCATTACAAAACTCAAATACAATTCATATCATTTCTTAAAACTCGGAAAAATATTAAAAGATATCCTTCTCAGCCAGCTTGTTAAGTTAAGATTATTAAGTCCAAGGCCTATGAGGCATAAAAAATTCCGTCATGAACGTTCATCAAATACAAAAATGTGACTGGGGACTAAGAGTCTTCCTGTGGATGAGTGGTAGTTCACAGCCACATATTTTGGATACCGTTATCAGGATGTCACTACGATGTTATGCAACATTACAGCAGGGTGTACGTGTGGTAGCAGGTGCGTTTTTGAGAGTTTGTTATAGAAAATACCGCGATCTCTCGTTTGTCAATTCTGTCGATCACTCATCTGAGGGCCGTCATGTGACACCTTTGTAAATAAAAAAATCACACCTACGTATTTTGAGACACAAGCTTGTCCAGCGTTTTATTTCTGATTTCTGTCGATCTCCCGTCTGAGGGCCTTCACGTGACACTTTTGAAAATAAAACTGTCACATCTACCTATGTTGAGACACAAGCTTCTCCAGGTAAGTAACATTACAAATAACTTAAACTGAAGATTATGGAAACTGTACCAGCTGTTTACGTGCAGGGCGGAAGACTAGGAACAAAATTTTAAACGGGAGCTTGTGTCTGGTGCCAGATAGGGTAAACCGTACTTGCATGCTCAAAAGGCTGTTTTGCGGATGGACATTTTGGAATTGGAGATTGTTTTCAGGCAGCTTGTTGCGCTAATATAAGTACCTACGAAGGATTGTAATGATTTCTTAATTACTTCTTTTATTACGGTAAGAGCAAAGAGTTAGATCTCAAATCTGCAGTGCAAGAAAAATATGAAATCATGTAATCATAAGCAATGGTTTGTATCTTGTGTGTATGATACCTTTACAGACATCAAAAAGAATTTAGTGTGCTACACTACACAGAAATGTGTAGAACTAACAACACTTAATATTTAGAGACAAGTTTTCCAGCAGCAAACATAGACGGTAGGCGTTTGATTATTGATTTTGTAATATCAAATATCTTTAGTAACGATCTATTCCTTCTTCTGATACCAGTTATTTGATATCCGCAGTTAAACATGGTGAGTCACTAACCATTGCCACCTAGAATAACTTCGAAAGTATGATAGGGACTGAAAAGTTTGTGGGACAAAAGTTGCAATGGGACAACGGATGCCATAATATGAGATGTGAAGGTCAACTTTGTTTTTTTAAATAGGATGCTATAGTTTGGTACTTATTTTCTGATAGCGGCTATCGAGACCAATACAATGATGTGTAACAGTAAGGTCTTTGAAGGTCAACTAAGGTGACAAAGGTGGTATACGCGTCCATTTACAGAAGGTGTTCGAAGAGATGATCATTGGTGCATCAATGCACTGCTGCAGTCTTCTTATCATCGATTGAGTGGTATCCCTTATCGCATCGGCACATGCTCTGACAATTCTCTCTCGCATATCTTGAGGTGTAGTTGTAACGTCTTTATAAACGTCTTTTACGAATCCCCACAAGAAAAAAATCCTGAGGCGTCAAGTCTGGCGAACGAGCCGGCCACGACACATCTCCTCCACGTCCAGTCCAACAATTTCGGAGTTGTGTCTGCAACTCATTCCTAGCCATAAGCGAAAAATGTGGTGGACACCTATCGTATTGATACCACATTCTGTTCCTTCTTCCTAAACGTATTTCTTCCAATAACAGACCTAATGTTTGTTGCAGGAATGTGGTTTACTTCCTACCATTGAGATTTCCTTCGATGAAATAGGTGCCTATAATTCTGTCCTCCAGAATCCCACACTATACATTCACCGACCACGGTTTTTCGTGTGCAACTTGCCGCAGCCAACGTGGATTTTCAGTTGCCGAATAATGCATGTTATGCAAATTAACATTTCCATGGTTCGTGAATGTAGCCGCGTCAGTAAATAAAATCAAATTAATAGATGTGTCATCCCTCTGATGCTGAAGTTGAACCCATCGGCAGAATTCAATCGACTTGTTCTTCGAAGGAATACATGATTCACATTCGCTTGATTCGACGATACCAGTCTTACCGTTCCTATTAGTATTGTATTGCGAAACCGTCGAATGGTGTTTACGTGTCAATGGCACGTTAGATGGATACGCCGTATTACTATTCGCACGATATACGAGAGAGAATTGTCAGAGCATGTGCTTCGATAAGTGCCGCAGTGATAAGAAATACCACTCAGTCACTGATAAGAAAATTGCATCAGTACACTGATACCAATGGTCATCGCTTCGAACATCTTCTGTAAAAGGACGTTCATGCGACATGCCACCTTTTTGACCTTTTTTGGCCTTCAAAGACCTTACTGTTACATAACACTGGATTCATCTCGATAGCTGCTATCAGAAAATAAATACCAAACTATAGCATCCCATTTAAGTAAACAAAGTTGACCTTCATATCTCTCACGTTACCCCACCTAGCAACAAAAGACTAACATCGTATTATGGCTCCTGTTGTCCCATGCAACATTTGTCCCACAAACTTTTCTGCTACTATTATACTTTCGGAGATATTCTAGGTGGCAATAATTAGTGACTCACTCTCTATTTTGAAAGATAAACAACGTGGCCTGACTAAAAAACCGGGAGAGGTCATACGGTTTTTCTGCCATAATGAATCAAAGAACGACAAACATGTCTTATGTTTGGAATACTTCTTCGAATCATTAAAATCGTCTGCTGAAAAGTTGAATTACATTCAAGCCTCAGATTTTTCAGTACGAGGATCAAGTACACCTCTAGAAAGTAAAAAGTATAAGATTACCTTTAACAAGAATTTGTTGTCCCGATAGAAAGGTACATATGTACAGCGAATAGCCAAAGAAACTCGTACACAGGCCAAATATCGTGCAGGGCCGCAAACATGCAGAAATGCAGCAACACGACGTTGCGTGGACTCGGCTAATGTCTGAAGTAGTCAAATGGTTCAAATGGCTCTGAGCACTATGGGACTTAACTTCTGAGGTCATCAGTCCCCTAGAACGTAGAACTACTTAAACCTAACTAACCTAAGGACATCACACACACACATGCCCGAGGCCTGAAGTAGTCCTGGAAGGAACTGACACCATGAATCCTGCAGGGCTGTCCATAAGTAATAAGAGTACGAGGAGGTGCAGATCTCTTCTGAACAGAAAGTTGCAAGGCATCCCAGATATGCTCAGTAATGTTCATATCTGGGGAGTTTGGTGACCAGAGGAAGCTTTTAAACTGAGAAGAGTGTACCTGGAACCACTCTGAACCAATTCTGAGCGTGTGAGGTGTCGCGTTGTACTCCTGGAATTGCCTAAGACCGTCGGAATGGACAGTGGACATTGATGGATGCAGGTGATGAGACAGGATGCTTACGTACGTGCTACCTGTCAGAGTCTTATCTAGACGTATCAGGGGTCCCATATAACTGCAGCTGCTCATGCTCCATTCCATTACAGATCCTCCACCAACTTGAACAGTCCCCTGCTGACATGCAGGGTCTATGGATTCATGGGGTTATCTCCATACCTGTACACGTCCATCCGCTCAATACAATTTGAGACGAAACTAGTCCGACCAGGCAACATGTTTGCAGTCACCAACAGTCAAATGTGGGTGTTGACTGGTCCAGGTGAGGCGTAAAACTTTGTGTCGTGCAGTCATCAAGGGTACACGAGTGGGCTTTCGGCTCTGAAAGCCCATATCGATGATGTTTCGTTGATTGGTTCTCACGCTGACAGTTGTTGAAGGCCCATTATTGAAGTCTCCAGCAATTTGCGGAAGGGTTGCACTTCTGTACGTTGAAAGTTTCTCTTCAGTCGTCGTTGGTCCCGTTCTTGCAGAATCTTTTTCCGGCCGCAGCGATGTCGGAGACTAGATGTTTTACCGGATTCCTGATATTCACAGTACATTCGTCAAATGGTTGTACGGGAAAATCCCCACTTCATCGCTATCTGGGACATGTTGTATCCCATCGCTCGTGCGCTGACTATAACACCACCTCCAACTCACTTAGATCTTGATAACCCGCCATTGAAGCAGCAGTAACCGATCTAACAACTGCGCCAGACACTTGTTGTCTTATATAGGCATTGCCGACCGCAGCGCCTATTCTACCTGTTTACATATCTCTGTATTTGAATATGCATGCCTATACCAGTTTCTTTGGCGCTTCAGTGTATATATTTACATAGTGACACTTCATATGTTGTAAATAGAGTCTTCATTCCGACGGAAAGTAGTTGTACGATAAGCACTACGTGCTGTAGTAAATTGGTATTCACGTGGTATCAGACTGAGCAGCCGAAAATGATGTTGTCGATATCGTCGTCAGCGTAAATATCAGTTTTAGCCGATAGAGCTTGTGTCGGAAACGTCCGTGTTTAAATCGAAGGCGGAACATAGTATATTGGAACTTTCCGCGGTACATACCAAGGGAGTATTACGATCGTGTAGGGAGACTTGGTAGTATGGTAGCGTAATGTCCTCCCCTATGCTGGTAAAATAGGCGCCACTTATTCTTCTATAAGTACTGAGGATTCTGGAGGGAGGTGACTTTGGCCACTATGACATCCATGTTCGTCTCGAAAAAGTTCTTTAACAACTGCGTTCTCATATTAGGGTTCGTGTATGGTGAATTGGTACGAATGTCTGTACATGTGAAACGTCCCCTTTGAACAATTATACATGACTGTGCTTAAACTGACACACAATATTTTTAGCGCAACGCAATCAAACTTTCAAAAATCCCTACAAAACAATGGCCCTGACTAACATTAACCTATACATTTCACAAATCACTTACCTCACGAAAATCTTCGTTACTCGAACTACTGCAATACAGCGAGCGCCACTACTGCCAGCTAAATAAAAGATTCAACCTACTGAAGGCACTAACTACTGATAGGGATAGTTAGCAAATGAAAGATTTTGATAGGGAAAAAACAATGTATTTACCTTAATAGTGTTAAAAAGTCAAAATATATATAGCAGTTCATGACATCCAGTCTTACAAATTCACTGTCTCTGATGGACACACGTCCAGATCATCCGCTCTCAAAAATCCGCTATTTCACTTTCCCACATCCACCACTGCTGGCGGCTCACCTCCAACTGCGCAACGCTACGCGCTGTTAACATCCAGCTGCCCAACACAACAATGGCAGACAACAATGCAAACTAACCACAGACTGCACACAGCACAGTCAGTGATTTTCATACAGAGCACTACGTGGTGTTACCAGTAAGAAAACCTAAACAGCCTACTTACATAGCTCCCATGTTCCCCACAAAAAATTTTACAAATTGTTTTGGGCAGTGGCCAATACATATTTGTTAAAAAATTTTCACAGTTACAATAACAAAGCAATCAAATGCACACACTTATTGATACAATGTTGGTCAAAAGCTAAAATTTTCTCACAGTCCATAAAGACAGTCCTGATCGTTCATCACAGTAAAACAGCAGTGTTTTTCTCAAAGTCTGAGCAGTAAAAGAAAATGCACACAGAAGTAGTGGATTTCCATGCAGTCTTGAAGAAGTAGTGTTGTCCTTCCAACGGAAAGACAGTGCTGACTCTCGACATGCAGACAGGTAATGGGCCACAACAGAGCAAACCCACCGCAGAGTCAGTAGAACTTTGGAAGTATATTGGTAGGTAGGTCATCACAGAGTAGACCCACTGTAGTCCTGGTAGAGATTACGGTATTGGTCGGCCACTAGAGGTGCAGATCCAGTGCAGTCCTTGTAGAAATAATGGTATTGGTGGGCCATCAAAGATGCAGACCCATTGTAGTCCTTGTAGAGATAACGGTATTGGTGGCCATCAAAGATGCAGACTCACTGTAGTCCTTGTACAAAAGGCCAGCAGCCATCTGTCGTGACTGTGCAGGTGTACAATCACCATCGAAGAGTCTTGTGGAGAATATAGCAAGTCCATAAACCACCACTTGTGCACTCACAAAGTTTTTGGAATTGTCCTTAGAACCAGCAATGCTGTTAATCAGTCCCTTGCTGAATTATTAACACATGTGCAAACACTAACAGTTCCAACTTCTCAGATATTGTGCATTACTATGACCAACAGAAACGAGTGCAGTGAAATGTAACTTAATTTCAAGTACTGGTGTCTATACAATTATAAATTTACAACGTAAGAATACAATTACAAAGGTACAAAATACACCATTAAAGAACATAACAGTACAGATAACATTTGTAGTAACACAGGCTTTACAAAAGAATAGAAATAAACATATACATCAGTGTTACAGGAATTATGACATAAGTACATACATAAAAGATCAGAATAACTTTCGAAACATCAACTTCACACGAGAGCATTAAAAAAAAAACAGAATAAATTATGTCTAAACATCCTTACAAAGAAAATAACATATTATCAGAAAAATTCTACAACGTAAATATTATTAGCTAAACACATAAATACAGGAAAAAGACAAATACACAAGGGTCACAAACACATAGCGGAATAACTCAAAAGGAAAGGACAGGGTTCGTTTTCAGTGTAACATTTGGTACTGCAGTCCAACCCAAAACTTCATTCCATAGATCTTTCGTCTTATTTCAACATTTGTTTCCACCAAAAAAATCCTATCAAAGCATGCTTTCTGTATTTATATGTTCACATATTTCTTACCTCACTATTTATTTTCCATTATCTTGCCTCATCATTTATTTCCAAGAAAATCCTACCTAAACCTGTTGTCCCTAAAGCCTACGTTTTTGTTCTTATCCTCTTTCAAAGTACTTCTTTGGCCAAACCATTTTCTTATAGCTTCTCAATGCATTTCTTCCAATTCATCGCAACTCGTTCTTTTATATAGACTACCCCATCTTAAGCTAACTTAAATCTACTGAGCTCAGATCCTAAACTAAGGGACAAGGCAATGCAGCAGCACAAAACAATTAACACAAACAGCAATGACAAAAAAATGCAAATTGGCAAAGCAAGCAGCAATAAATATAAATAAGCAAAGCAATTCCAATATTACAACTAATATAAGGCAATGTGCAGCAATCAAGAAAAATTAATCAGTAGTAAAACCGGCTTAACACAAGGTAAAATTCAGTAGGCCAATGCCTGACAAACAGCAGCAGTAAATGCAGTAACTTATCTAAACATGACAAAGCTCAAACAGAAAAAATAGTATACTAAAGACAACAATGCAGATCAGGGAAATGTCTATTCACATCTTAATATCTATGTCATTAAAGTGGTGCACCACAAGAAGTTATTCTACCAAAAAAATTACCAAGTAGTTGAAAAGAAAATTGTGTGTGCAGTAACTGTTATTAATCCCTTCTTATTGTTCTTTCCTTTCCAAGTGCTCCTTTTTCGAAGAATGTGGATCATAAAATTATTATTTAATAAATCTGTTGACAGAAAGTGTTCACATTAGCAAATGCATTTAATTTTATTTTATAAAACCAATGTTGCAACACAGCTGGAAACCAATTATCAAATGAAATAAGCAACTATGTACAAAGTAAAGCATAAAAATATCATTCAATAGTCATGTGGCATTTCATAAGTTAGTAGAAATTCTCTCGACTCTCGTAGAAAGACGCTTGTCATAATCAGGTGTGCAGATGTAAGTATATTTCCCATCAGTTCATAAGCATTTCAGTAAGTAGCACAAAGTACAATATGTTTCCAAGTAATGAGCGTGTCGTATTTGCGATGCTTTCTACAAAGGAATGGCAATAGCGAGGATAATGGCCTCTTTTTTTTTCACCTAATGGCTTTCTTTTGTCAGACCACTATCTCTGAGCTGGGCGCCCAAAACGCATTACGTCAAGGCGATCTACCTTCCTTACCAAAATATTTACATCAGTTTCCGCTACAGTGACAGTCTTATATCAAAATTTCACAAGTCGAAAATTTGCGTTACAAACGTGTAGAAACAAAATCCTGTTAATATAACAGTGTCCAAAAAATTTTCGTCGGCATTGTGCTACATTCACGCATTTACACACATTTCATAACTCTTAAAGTACAATTCTTGGTTTCCAACATCCTTTTTCGCAAGTCGGAGTCCCTAACCACTACTCACTATTCCTTACCTTATTACACATATACATATTCGTCGACACTTCTTCAATATTTCATCATAATAAATATGTAGCATAAACAAACTTCTCATATAGCATCAGCTTATTGATCATAAACATACCTCAACAGCAAAATACAAATGGTCATCGTAATAATGATATCATAAAAACTCAGCCAAATCTCAAAAACGACGTAGCTTTCTGCAATAATTTCAAAACCTAAAAAATATTCTCTGCTCATTTCAATAGTGTCATCTACCTCAAACGTACTTTAAAAATCATGATCCCATACCAAATACATCATTCAAAGCTCTCATAATATCACAATCGTTCCGAAAAAATATGATCAGTTCACAAAGTACAGACAAAATACAGTTTCATAAGTGTGAAGTTATCCAACTGTTAACTGTATAAACATGTGTCACTGATGTAGTAAAAAGATGTTTGTTTCTCTGTCAAATAATCAGATAGCTATGTAATTCGGTTTTAGAGGAATATGATACCGATGTGTAAAGTTGTATAAGCAAATACCATATTAGCTAGGGCTCCTTGTGTTTGCCACACACATGTTACACAAAGTAAGCGTGTACCCCCCTGAGGATTAATGTAATTATACCATCAAGTGTTACAAATTACAGCAATGGAATGAAATGTATCACGGAAAACTTTTGTATCTTTGCAATTCAAAAATCTTTACAAACAAATGCTTTTAGTACAAAATTAATCACTCAAAAACGTGTACTGTACCGCTAAACTGTGCGTCTTGTTGTAAGATAATCTCTGGGGAAGTGTCGTAGTTATCGTCCTCCGAAAGCTAAGTTCTGTACTTACCTCATGATAAACAAAAGTGAAATGCTTTGTGTATAGATATCTTACTTATTACGCTTATTGCGGTGATGAAGAAGGTACTGTACTGTAACGCATTGTTGTGCTACAGAAAAGGCTGTCTCATTGTAGCTATACCACAAAAGTTACTACTAAAACATGTTTTCCTTTCCAGAACAATTCAGAAAAACTGTGCAGATATAAAACAGAAACACCGCAAAAGCAACATTGTAAATTGTCACTCATTAGTAGCATCGTGATAAAATCGTGTAGCTGTCACATAAACTAACTACTGTTTCATCTGGTATCTCACAGAAAGTACTTTAAATCCAGAATGTATTTTCAAGTAAACCAAAATGTTGCATTAAAATCTCATTAGCAGTACCAGTATATGTTCTAAGTATGTAAGCCTGATAGTAGTTACGTAATCGTGCAACTAACAAGCAAGAATGTACAAATAACAACACTGTGTCGTCTGTTCACTATAACAATCCATTCGTAATTTCTGTTTAAAAATGTTCCCTAGGTTCTAGACTGAATAGTTAACTCCAAAACATTGTTGCATGTTAACAGTTTCTGAGTGTGACAAATTGTACTAGTAGCGTGAAGTGAAAAGTTTTATGGCAAAGTCTAAGTTAAAAAACAGATTACCTTTCAATAAACGGTTTTACATGTGAAATGTGGTGTAAACCTTTACTCTTCCTAGTACGAAGAGTTTCAACTTCAACGCAATTATCATGTGGTATACGTCGGATTCTGTAAGGTCCATTGTAAACTAGAAAGAATTTGTGACTCAAGTGTTTCTTCTTATGGGACAATGAATGAGCTTTAATGAGAACTTTCTGACCAATATATAATATCTTTGCATTTGCTTTATCGTGTAGTTTTCTCCTTTTGTCTGCTGCAGATTTTATATTTTTAATAGCCAAATCAATTATGTCTTTGTGTCGAAGTTTACGTGTATTCGGGAAAGGTACAAGCTCTCTGATTCTGTTCGGTGGTTCTTCATTCTTCAGCACAAGAACAGGTGGTAAAGCAGTGGAGTCATGAGGCATTTCATTCAGCACGTTTTGAAATAAGTGTAAATATCTGTCCCAATACTGATGCCTTCTGTGACAATAAAGTCTGCAAAGCTTATTGATTTCTTTCATAATCCGCTCAGACGGGTTACAATGTGGTGAGTGCAATGAAATAAAAACAGGTTTGATTTTATGGTTCCGAAGCATGCGTGACCAAACAGCAGATCTGAATTGCGGTCCGTTATCTGAAATGACTTTACTAACGTGTCCAACCCACGTAAGAAATTTTTAACAAAGGCATTGGATACAGACCGTCCAGTGGCTTTACGTAACGGAGTGAAAGAAACAAATTTTGAAGTAAGTTCAACAGCGATTAGAACGTACGAAAATCCATTAGATGTTCTGACAAGGGGTCCCAAGAGATCAACAGCAGCAAATTCTTTTAATTTAGAAGGAATGATAGGAAACAACGGAGCACGATGTGAGACAGTAGATGGTTTAGCCTTTTGACAATGTTTACAAATAGACAAGACTCTTCGAATTCTCTTTTCCATATTGTTAAAATAACAAGTCGTCCAAAGAATATGATAACATTTTCGTGGACCAAAATGTGCATAGCTGAAATGAATGTACCAAATGAGCTTATTAACAAAATCGTCAGGAATGCAAAGTACCCATAGCTTGTCATCAACAGTGCAGCGTTTGAACAGTATGTTGTTTCTAACCAGATAATAATGCCGAATCTGTGTGTGTGTCTTTTCATGCCATTTACTTCTGATGTCTTTCCAAATCGGATCTTTATCTTGTTCATGAGCAATGTCCTTTAAAGGTGTGGTGATGAAGTTTTCAAAGGCGACTTTCTGAATGTAAAGAATACTGAAATTTTTCTCGAGGTTGCCTTCTGTGTTACTTTTCTGAAGCCCAGACGGTGCGCGTGACAGTGCGTCCGCAACAATGTTCTTCTTGCCGGGAATGTAGAGTATTGTGAAGTGGAATTCTTGCAGAAACAATGCCCTACGTTTTAACCTGTCATGATTTAATTTTGAAGACATAAGAAATTGTAATGCACGATGATCACTGTATACTTTTACGTGCTTACCGGAATGAAAGAAACGGAATTTGTTAAATGCCCAAACGATAGCTAAAGCTTCTAATTCAGTAACGGAATAACTTTTTTCAGATTTTGTTAGCACTCGGCTAGCAAAAGCAATGGTTTTCTGAACAGTAGTGTCATTTTCTATGGCTTCTTGAATTAAATGGGCACCAAGACCGACTTTAGAAGAATCCGTGCTAAGGCAGAAATCTTGTGACAGATCTGGATGAGCTAGTACTGACGTGTTAAGTAACGCTTCTTTCAAAGAATTGAATTCCAACTGTGCTTGTTCGTCCCAGTTCCAAATAGTATTTTTTCCAGTGAGAGAACACAGTTTTGGTGTAACTAGAATTTGCATATTTAGAATACAAAGGTAAAAATTTACGAGTCCTAGAAAACTGCGGACTTGTTTTTTTGTGGATGGAACTGGAATGGCTCTGATTGCTTCTAACTTTTCAGGATACGGCTGAATGCCTTCAGAAGAAATAATATGTCCCAAAAACTTCAACTTTGTCCTACCGAATTCAGACTTTTCCAAGTTAACTGTAATTCCAGATTCTGCAAAAATATGTAACACGCTGTTGAGGATGCGATTGTGTTGTTCCCATGTTGTCTGTTTCTCTGATTGTCTCTGTGATAGTCACTACCACGGAGAGGTGATCTTTCTCTGTAATTATTACTACTGTGCCAACGGTTGTCATACGGGTGGTGTCTGTTTTGGTCACGATTTGTGTTGTGAGACTAGCTTTGTCGTGTCCAGTTATTACTTCTTTCATCGCGGAATTGCGACGGATGTGACCTGTAATTGTTGTGTTCCTGTTTTCGCGTTCCACGATTGTCAGTGTCAATTTCTAATTCTTGTAAGAGTCCCTGAAAAGCTTCAATGTCGTCTTTGCAACGTCCTGCCAAAATAATATGTCGTAAATGTTCAGGTAATTTGATTAAGCAAATGCGGATGAGTTCTGAGGCACTGTATGGGTTTGACAGGTACTGATTCTTGTGCAGCATGTCTTCAAAATATTTCACAAGACTGGAAAATTCAGATTGTTTCATCCTTATGATGCTATGTTTTACTCGGTCTTGTGTAGCTTGAGACCAATACGCTGAGAGGAAGGCATGATAAAATTCTCCTTCACTGTGACAATCGTGAATGACCGATCGCATTCTTACAGCTGGTTCATTCTCTAAATAGCCACACATAAATTCTAATCTGTGCTCTAATGACCGGTTTGGAGGAAAACAATGAGAGAATTGATGAAGCCACACTTGTGGATGAATGTCGTTGCCGGAATTCTTAAATGTTTTGAATTTACTTGTAGTAATAAACAGCTTCTAGTCTAAATCATCATCTCGGCGAGTCACATGTCGGTCATTGTTACGTCGTTTGGGTGATTGCACCTCAAAATTCGGTGTACCTTGCCAATTTCTTTCATAATTTCCGAAGTGCCCTGTGTTATTATTTTGTGGCTGTTCCGTATTTCTGTGTCCTTCTTCCCGTATTGGAGCGCGAGTGTCCTCTGAAATATGTAATTCTTGTATTACCTGTGTCAACTGATTTTATACTTCCCGGATTTCTCTTTGGTGTTGCGTATTAGTTTGATTCTGATTTTGTTTGAATTTCCTAATTTTTTTGTGCTCTTCTGTATCATTAAAGACTACCAGTCTTGTGTCATTCAGATTATCATATACCTCCGTAGATAAATTATTTAGCTGATCCGAAAGTTTGACTACTTTCTCTGATAATGAACTAATTTCCTCCATGCGTCTTTCTGAACCAATTTTCAGAGTATCTACAGTGTCCTTTAAGTTTTCCTGAGTTTTTGCAAGTAGCGTAACCGAATCGGTAGATGCAACTGAGTCAATTTTAGCCCGCAAGGTCTCGTGATTTTCATGGCCAATAGTTTGCAGTTCTTTCATGGCTGGTTCGTGATTCTGTAATGCATTTTTATGCCGCGAAAAAATAGGTAGAAAATGCTCACAAATTTGTGTTTTTACGTCATTACAGATTTTTTGACATTTCGATTCGATGTTATGTAACTCAGTAGTTAAATCTTCACGTGTTTGTTCAAGCGTGGTGCCTAACTTTTGAAGATTTTGTTCCATTGTGTCTAACTTTTGAAGCTTTTGTTGTGTTTGTCTCTGATTTTGTTCCATTGTGTCTAACTTTTGAAGCTTTTGTCCCATTTGTTGTATTAATTGTAATAACATTGCACTGGTGTCTGAAACATGTTCCTCAGTGCCTTTCTGCAGTGAATTTGCACAGGCAACATTCAGATTTTGACAAGCAGAAAATGCGTCTTGACTTATTTGCGAAAACGGTGAGGACCCAAAACCTGAATCTACAATATTTGCGAGATTGTGTCCTGTCATTTCGGATTCCTGAGGCGAGCTGCTGCAGACCGATCCATCGATAATGCTTCCCTGTTCACTAATTGTTTCACTGTCTACACCATTATTTGCAGCCCGCTCCATTTCCCTATGCACAATTACCAAATTACTACTTTGAACATTAGTTAATTCATTACACGGTGGCGCTAACACACTGCTTTCGTCTTCCCTGTCATTTCTCAGTTTACCTTGGAGCCTAGTATTACGTTTTTCACACGCCATTATTGTCACAATATTTCACACGATAACACAGAAAAGCAGAATTTGAAGAGTAAAAGAAGAAAACACATTAACATAGCAACGAAAATAATATCTCGTTGCAAGCGCAGCTGCGAAATACTTGGTGCAAATCTACATGCATGCCACAACCGTTTTACTGTAAAACAATGAAAAACTACAACTACAAAGGAAATTCTCTCTATAATTACGCGCTAGCAATAAACAATAGCTACACTAATTACAGAAACTACAAGAAAAAAATCAGAAGATTCCAGTGGGGTATCCTCGGCTAAGGGTCGACATATGAAACGTCCCCTCAGAAAAATTAATGAATTACTGTGCTGATAAACCTCTTACATTATTTGATTTTCAAACAGCTGAGCAGAACTGAACGTGCTCAGACATTTCACTCTTCACCTATTCTGATCAACACTAAGCTGACACACAATATTTTTAGCGCAACGCAATCTGACTTTCAAAAATCCCTACAAAAGAATGGCCCTGACTAACATTAACCTATACGTTTCAAAAATCACTTACCTCACAAAAATCTGCCTTACTCGAACTACTGCAATACAGCGAGCGCCACTACTGCCAGCTAAATAAAAGATTCAACCTACTGAAGGCACTAACTACTGATAGGGATAGTTAGCAAATGAAAGATTTTGATAGAGAACAAACAATGTATTTACCTTAATAGTGTTCAAAAGTCATAAATATATATCAGTTCATGACATCCAGTCTTACAAATTTACTGTCTCTGATGGACAGACGTCCAGATCATCCACTCTCAAAAATCCGCCATCTCACTTCCCCACATCCACCACTGCTGGCGACTCACCTCCAACTGCGCAACGCTACGCGCTGTTAACATCCAGCTGCCCAACACTACAATGTAGACAACAATGCAAACTAGCCGTAGACTGCACACAGCACAGCCAGTGATTTTCATGCAGAGCACTACGTGACGTTAGCAATAAGAAAACCTAAACAGCCTACTTACACATGTTGTCGTATTCCTGTAAGGTATCAGGATCTGACCTTGTAACACTAACCAAAATGGCCTTGCTGTGCTGGTACTGCAAACGGCTGTAAGCAACAGGAAACTACAGCCGTAATTTTTCCCGAGCTTTACTGTACTGATGATGGTCGAAGTAGAGAGGATATAAAATGTAGACTGGCAATGGCAAGGAAAGAGTTTCTGAAGAAGAGAAATTTGTTAACATCGAGTATAGATTTAAGTGTCAGGAAGTCGTTTCTGAAAGTATTTGTATGGAGTGTAGCCATGTATGGAAGTGAAACATGGACGATAAATAGTTTGGACAAGAAGAGAATAGAAGCTTTCGAAATGTGGTGCTACAGAAGAATGCTGAAGAATAGATGGGTAGATCACGTAACTAATGAGGAGGTGTTGAACAGAATTGGGGAGAAGAGGAGTTTGTGGCACAACTTGACAAGAAGAAGGGACCGGTTGGTAGGACATGTTCTGAGGCATCAAGGAATCACAAACTTAGCGTTGGAGGGCAGCGTGGAGGGTAAAAATCGTAGAGGAAGACGAGGAGATGAATACACTAAGCAGATTCAGAAGGATGTAGGTTGCAGTAAGTACTGGGAGATGAAGAAGCTTGCATAGGATAGAGTAGCATGGAGAGCTTCATCAAACCAGTCTCAGGACTGAGGACTACAACAACAACATCAGGAAGCTGTGTCGCAGCAAAGGAAACCATAGACCACATATGGCCGAATTAGCGTATAATACAGATTGAGTCAGTTAGCAACCCGCCGATCGTAACGGAATGAGAAAACCTAATTTCCATTTCACATTCTTGCAGATTGTAATTCATATGCGTGGATCTAGAGACCAAGCTGTTTCACAGGTTGTTCGACGATGGTACGAACCGAACCCATGAACATTGTTCTTGGTTCTTGCCATCTATCTCGCGTGCAAATTCATGCCGCGTATTTATCTGACAATATTTCCAAGGAACTCCGATGCAATACTGAAACTTTTCTGTAGCAATCGGAATCTGAAGCTGGTGTTACATAATAATTTCGTTTCTAGTATAGTAGCACAGATCATCTGCATATTGTATCACGTTAATATTGCGATGCAGTAGAGAAGGTAAATACTCAGTGTATAGATTAAATACGTAATAGCAGCGATAATGTCGATCCTTGTGACAAACATTTGCTCATGTATTGGGACTCATTGTATCCATCATCTTGACGTATAATTATTGCTCCATTGATCAGTAAGTAATATAGATTGCGGATAAACATACATAGCATGACAAGGTCCCGTAATTGTGACGTTAATCGTGGGAGCAGCAGACGGTCATAGGCTTTGGTGAGGTCCTTGCAAACAGCTAGTAAATGCTTACTGTCACTAAGTAAAGTCAGGATGTTTGTAACTGAAGCAATGAATGCTTCAGAGTTAAATAACATGGAGTCTACCCGCATACACACAATTTTTTGTTCTAAGGTGAAAGTATGAGGATCCATTGATCGTTGTACTTTTGCAGTCAAATTTTCAATTAAGAACTTATTTCAAATAACGCTCCATATTTTGTGTTCACAGATTTTAGAAAATTTTAGTTGTATTTATACTAACAAATGATAAATGCGTCAATTCTTCTTAGTTATCGAATAAAAAGTATGATGTTAATTTCTCTCCAGTAATTAAAGTGCGAGCGATTTCTACACTGCTGTGACATTCATTGACTGGAGCAAGTTGCCGGCAACGCTCTTAATCGCTTTCGCTTCACGCAGTAAGCTCTTTTATTAGGAGGATTATCTTAGGATATCGAGGGAAATGTTTCCGGAGAGCTTTCCGCTGTTCTTCCAGATGGTGCTCGTCCGGCGCCTTCCAGCCGATTGCTCTCGCAACCAGCCACTTTTTTCGCCTCTTTAATGTTATCTCTCCATCGCCTCTCATTTGCCAGGTCCGACCCTGCCGCGTGACGTAGCTGCTGAATAGCGTCATTTATCACGACTCTCGGCCTTTTATCCTCGATACGTATATTTAATATTTTCATTTTCAGCTCTCGAGACAATTTCTCTAAGTTTCAATTTTTCAGCCATTTCTTGTGTGCGTCTCGGTTTTTCCGAAGCAGTTTTCGCCGTCAGAACGTCTCCAGAAATATGCTCACAGAAGACGTATTCATTTTACAGTTCACAAAATGCCACACTTGTACTCTTTCGTATGTAAAAGCCACGAAACAGAAATTTTTCTCTAGAGCGAACAAACTGCGATGGTATTTGTATTTTGTTGCCCTGATATAAATTCGACGTTCTATAGGCCACCTTGTTGATGCAGTGCTTTTCTTGTGTACATTATACCAATGTTGGCAACAGAAGTTTAATAACAGATCTATTTGTGAATGAAAAGACTGTAAGTTTAGAAGGTGTTTAATTTTACGTGACTGATTTATAAAACTGAATATTGGATCATATTAGCAATCAGTATATCGAAAACAAATTGTTGCTAAATTCCAAGAAAATGCTATGGTTAGAGCTCTTCACGAGAAAGACGAAGTACGCTAACTACTACACTCCGCTATCATTATTACCTGTATTGTCGAAATATTTGGAAAAGTGAGTATACAATAGCAAAGTAGCCTACTTCAGCCATCATAACTTACTGACAGGCACACAAATTGGTTACAAGACTAGTTAGTTGATAAGAAAATTAATTCCGTCTTATGTGAGTAACAGAAGACTCTAACAGAAATTTGTAGCCATTGAATCTATCTGGTGACTTTTGGCTAGAGAAATCACTAAAATTACACAACCACTGAAGCTGAAGAAAATCATAATCCCAGAAAGGAATCTATGACGATTTTGATTGAACGTCGCGATGTAGCGTTTTTGCTACGATAAAACTTATATCTTTACTTGACATTGCGCAATATCCTTAGTAGAAACGAAAGGTATTCTCCGATACGACTGGGAAGTGTGTCCGTTAGTGTTGCAAAGTAACATTCGTTACAGACGAATGGAAAAACTGGTAGAAGCGAACCTTGGGGAAGATCAGTTTGGATTCCGTAGAAATGTTGGAACACGTGAGGCAATACTAACCTTACGACGTATCTTAGAAGAAAGATTAAGAAAAGGCAAACCTACGTTCCTAGCATTTGTAGACTTAGAGAAAGCTTTTGACAACGTTAACTGGAATACTCTCTTTCAAATTCTGAAGGTGGCAGGGGTAAAATACAGGGACCGAAAGGCTATTTACAATTTGTACAGAAACCAGATGGCAGTTATAAGAGTCGAGGGGCATGAAAGGGAAGCAGTGGTTGGGAAAGGAGTGAGACAGGGTTGTAGCCTCTCCCCGATGTTGTTCAATCTGTATATTGAGCAAGCAGTAAAGGAAACAAAAGAAAAATTCGAAGTAGGTATGGAGAAGAAGTAAAAACTTTGACGTTCGCCGATGACATTGTAATTCTGTCGGAGACAGCAAAGGACTTGGAAGAGCAGTTGAACGGAATGGACAGTGTCTTGAAAGGAGGATATAAGATGAACATCAACAAAAGCAAAACGAGGATAATGGAATGTAGTCAAATTAAATCTGGTGATGCTGAGGGGATTAGATTAGGAAATGAGACACTTAAAGTAGTAAAGGAGTTTTGCTATTTAGGGAGTAAAATAACTGATGATGGTCGAAGTAGAGAGGATATTAAATGTAGACTGGCAATGGCAAGGAAATCGTTTCTGAAGAAGAGAAATTTGATAACATCGAGTATAGATTTAAGTGTCAGGAAGTCGTTTCTGAAAGTATTTGTATGGAATGTAGCCATGTATGGAAGTGAAACATGGACGATAACCAGTTTGGACAAGAAGAGAATAGAATCTTTCGAAATGTGGTGCTACAGAAGAATGCTCAAGATAAGGTGGGTAGATCACGTAACTAATGAGGAGGTATTGAGTAGGATTGGGGAGAAGAGAAGTTTGTGGCGCAACTTGACCAGAAGAAGGGATCGGTTGGTAGGACATGTTTTGAGGCATCAAGGGATCACAAATTTAACATTGGAGGGCAGCGTGGAGGGTAAAAATCGTAGAGGGAGACCAAGAGATGAATACACTAAGCAGATTCAGAAGGATGTAGGTTGCAGTAGGTACTGGGAGATGAAGAAGCTTGCACAGGATAGAGTAGCATGGAGAGCTGCATCAAACCAGTCTCAGGACTGAAGACCACAACAACAACAAAGACTTCGTACTTAACGGACACGTCGGTTCATGTACTCTATCTGATCAAAAGTATTTGAACACACCTATGTAAATTGGAACTGAATACTAGATGTCACGAGAGATGTACCCGTCAGTATAAAAGGAGACGAGGGGTATCGTGTTCTCATTAGAGAAGCGGTACCGAGACAATGGGTCGGTCAGGAAGGCATAATGACTTCAAAAGTGTCTCCTGAGTGACAAATCCATCACGGAAATTTCAACCCTCCTGAAGCTGCCAAAGTCTATTGTTTGTGACAAGACTGTGAAGTGGAAATGCGAAGCAACAGCAACAGCTAAACCAATAGCAGACACACTTCATACACTATCGGGCAGGGACCGTCGAGCGTTGCGTAGAGTGCTATCAGCAATACAGCCAGCACAATGACTATGCATATAGACCTAAGGAAGTGGGGCCCAATGATCGAGCAGCTCTTCATAAGCAGCAAGCATATCCATGTAGTCATGGCTAAGCGATGCATGAGGTGCTGTAAAGAGCGACACCACTAGGGAGTGGGTGGCTGGAAACGAGTGATGAACCAAGCTATACCCTGTGGAAATCCGATGAAGTCGTATGGCTTTGACTAATTCCTGGAGAACGTTGCCTATCAACGCGTGGAATGCCAAGACTCAAGTACGGAGAAGGTGTTGTTACTGTATAGGTATTTTTTCCGCATAGTTAGGATGCAGCCATCTTATTGCGCTCTGGAGAATGCTAAATGCGGAAGGATATAAGCACATTCTACATCATTGTCTACTGCATACGGTAGAGGTACATTTCGGAGACGACGATTGTTTGCAACCAGTCGAGAAGTAGCATTTGTGACGTTATGGTTTGTGAACAATAAAATTCCCTGAAATGCAGTGGTATGCCCGTAGCTCAACCTGAATCCAATGGAACTCCTTTGGGATGTGTCAGAACGTCGACTTTGTCCCAGGCACCAGCGCCCTCTGGTGTCGGCTGTTGAAGAATAACGGCCTGTCATAACTCCACAGATATTCAGGCACCTCAATTAAAGTGTACTCAGTAAAGATCAATGGTTCAAATGGCTCTGAGCACTATGGGACTTAACTTCTGAGGTCATCAGTCACCTAGAACGTAGAACTAATTAAACCTAACTAACCTAAGGACATCACACACATCCATGCCCGAGGCAGGATTCGAACGTGCGACCGTAGAGTTACAAAAATGGACGAATTGTAGTCATTTTCGTAGAATGCAGACAGATCCAGGGGTGTGCCTCACTTAGCTCAAGAAGAAAAGTGTCAGTGGTGGGTAATTTAGAAATCCAAAACGTTTCTATTTATATTAAACTTTTCAGCTGTTGTTGAATGCAGATAGATAATATTGTAATAATTGATTCATTTGTCATGGTAAGATACTAACTTTATATGAAGACATGACCCATGCAATTGATGAACTTATTGAAGGAAAAGGGAAGTGTAAAAGGGAAGCAACAAGATCTCTTCTTATTGGAGCGAAGCAATGGAACTGAGGCCCCAGAGGCCGTTTTTGTGAGATGACAAAAAGTCTCTGGTGTGGGTAAAACGAGGCAGCTGATGGGATCGCCTGCAGTCGTAGCTATGCCAGGTGCTCCTCTCCGACGCTCCAGCTCAAATTACACGATATGGGGGCTCTCCTAATAATTCATTGTTCACACACAAAAGAAAACTATGGAATACTTTCCTATCTCAAAGTTGTTAAACTTTTAATGTGACTTTGAATTTTGTTTGTAAGCTCTATTTTTTAAGATATAGTGATTTCAAGTAGAAATACTACAAATACACTTCTAAATTCTTTTATTTCTGAAAATTCTAAACTACTCTAATTTTGGAACGAGAAAAATGAATGTGACATTATATAATCTCTAGTAGATATAACTCTGGGTTTATAGTTTCACTAATTTTGAACAAAAGAACTTACTGACGAGGACGTCTTCTCTTTGCTAGTTGCTCTACTCATTTTGTGGGTCTTCTCTTGTCACTGTCCACTTACAGCACCACTGTTGTCAGGGGGGAAGTCCCGCTGAGAACCTAGGAAATGGAGTTTTAAGTGACATGTTGCAGCAATATTTATGATACTTTTCTAGAAGATCATTCACAATCCCAACGCAGTTGTTAACCCTTCCATCTCCAAAGAAGTCACTCACAGTACCTTAAAATGCTTCCCATGCTGCTTTCTGATGTCTCTTTAAGAAGATGACGATGAATCTACTTGAGAGAAAAGGTACCGTCTTTAACATCAGCTTTAGTGATATGTGGAAATTGTCCTTAGAGATACTGAACCATTTCTCCACCCTGTTTCATCCCTTTACAAAGTCCTTCGTTACCTCAGGTCTTATGAATAGATGGTGTAAGGGAATTTGGCACCTTTATACTGCAGGATCATGCTAGACATTTTTCTCTTCCGGGGAGAGGTTTTCCCTTGTGGTCTTCACCTTTACCTTGGAGGGAGACAAGCTAACCTGACTCTCTCACTGCATAAAAAACAGCAGCACTTTGTGTTGCCCTACTTAAAGTCTCCTCAGAAATGACACTAATGTTCTATGTATTTAATTGCTGTCGTAAGTGGTTTTACATTTTCATTGGTTTCTTTCATCTGGACAGAATGGTCGACAGAAACTGGAGAGAGAGGAATTGCCATGTGTAAAAGTAAAGTTTTTAAACTTAACTTCGAACAGTTTATAAATAGTCTCCAGTTCTTTGGACTGTGCTGCAAATTCAACCCTCGTGTCCACACTCAAAAGGTTATACTTTCATCTATAACCACGTTACTGGGGTAACCAAATTGCTAGTTTATCTTTCAATTGTAACGACCAGCAAAATTTAGTAGCTACATGATATTATGTAACTTACTGTGTCATGTACAGTAAAACCCTGATGTGCTTTGCACATATTTATTACTGTGTCTGTTATACTATTACTCGGTTTATAACACCATACTGCATCGCGTATTATATCAACATACAATGTATATTACCAAATATGGTATTACGATGCAGTAAATGTTACCCTCTTGGAGGATTTAAGTAAAATTGACCGTGCAGTACCTAATGTGTTTGGCTTATCGAATCTGAATTTAGTAATACTGAAGAAACCAGAAAGCTAAAGACTGAAATTTGGAAAATATTTTAAGTAACCAAGTTTACTTAAATGAAGTAAAATACGATCGGCAGCTTAATTAGCCATAGTAATACGAAAAATTACTTTTAAAGAATCTGTATTGAATTTTGGTAAAGGAAACCTTCCATTACTTCTTTCCCAGAGAAGTGCAATGAAACTCTACTATAATAAGATAATTGATACAGTGAATACTAGGAGTCATAAATAGTATGTGTAAGCTGTCACAGGAACAATTGACACTTTATCTCTTCTCAACAGTAATACTTTGTCATATATAAATTATCTCATCATCAAATGTTGTGAAAGACACTACTAAACCAAAAATGGACATGGACATGGTCCTGTTTCAATAGTTACTTTTCATATAGTATAAATAGAATTAAATGTCACTGGCAACAGGATTTTTACACTCACTATGAAGTAATCCTAGTTCTGTTTGTATCAATAAAAGCAATTACTGTAACTTTATCTTTTATAGACAAAGACTTAGGTGGGGCCCTCAAACTCTTTCCAATTTTGACTACACAAAGCACACAAAACTCAAAATTTACTTCAACTGAAATTAATATATTCATTATTCACGTACGTTTATTCATTTTAAGCAACTCTAAATTGGAGACTCTCAAACTGTTCATTACCATACAGCAAGCTAAACACCTTTTCTGAGACAATTTGTAAGATGCAAATTTAGGTATTACTTTTTCACTAATTTCACTCACCTTACAGGACTTTTAAAACAGTTAATGCCAGTGATTTTTCATACAGGTTCTCAAGTATGACTTCAAATGCATTTTACTCTAGCTAACCTCAAAATAACGTGCTGTTTTATTGCCATTTATACAACCAGTAATTTTCCCTAACAGGATTTAATGCAGTTAATCTTTATAGCACAAACACTTCGAAATAAAGCAAATCAATCACTATGGAGGTTTTCATAAATGCAACACTAACTTCCTCCCTTAACTTCAATTTAAACCACAGTATCTCTAGATGTCTCTTACCAATCAGAATTGTGCAAATAATCAACCATTTATTTTCATTAGATTTTAACACATAGGATACTCGGATGTCAGTATTTAGTTGGAGTGGATGCTAAGAGGTATCATGAGAGGAACCAAATCAAGGATCGGACACAAATTTCACAGACTTTGCCTTATTATTGCAAATTAAACAACACTTAATGTATTGGTTCATACTTCGACAATATTCTGACCTCTTATAACTGCTGAAGTGATTGCACAATATTGGTGGCGAGTATATGGTGGCTACCTGGTCTCTCCTCTGAATGTAATTGGCTCTAATATCTTCTTCTTGGCGACGACATTTCCAACATAAGAGCCTTTTCCATTAATAGAACACCACTTATTGCCGTACACACATCTGAGGCCTTTCCGTATTACATCTAGGTAGTGGAAGCCTCACCTTGCAGCTGCGAAAATCACTCTACTGCTGTTGTGACGAAAAATATCCAGACTGACTGACTGTGTTGTCTCACTTGGCGCCCAGACTGAGCGCCATATGAACCTTTTAGCACGCGCCAACCATATTTTCGTGCCCAGCAACTCGCTTCCGTACAAATGGGAAGTACTGTTGCTTTTCATTTTATACAATGCAAGTTCCTAGGTATCAACCAGCTTGTACGTAGCTGTAAACTAACGTATTTTAAAAAATCTTGATATTTAATTACATTAACATGTCAACACAAAAGCACCATAATCACATAACATTTTCCTTCAATTAATACAAAGAATTTAAATAGTAAAGAGAAAACATTTTAGACAACTTTTCACTTCATTACAATAGGTCAAAGACATTACATGGTGAAAAATACATACTTGACATTGAACAGAATGAATCAGTACAAAATATTTATAGTATTAATTACGGTGTTACAGGTTGACTAATAAGTAATAAAACTGTTAATATGTTATATAAAATAAAGTATTTCATTTGTGAACTTCACACCTGTTCTAATGCTGATATTTGGCTTTTTGGGTATCCTGAACATAGTTTAGAGAGTGCATTATGTTCGTTCTCATTTAAATGCTCTACTTTGAAAGTATTCAGATTTCCCTTTATTGCGACATTTGTCACGATGCAAATGAGAAAAAACCGGAGGCTTGTGTACTCTAGTTCCAGTACACCCGAAAAATTGGCTGTTATAGTGTTAAAGGTTATTCAGATAGCCCAATGTGGACGCAAGGGGTAAAGCTGTCTGGAACTACTCACGTTGCAACAGGCAACAAGTGTTTTTTTGATTTTTCTAGTGCTGACGCAAATGATCTTGCCGTGTTCTATACATAAACGCTTTGACATTAGGTTGCAAAAAATTCGTTCTTGAAGTATCGATGTTACATGCTCTTCTTCATCTTTAGACAGGTCCAAGTCTCTAATAAAATCACTTCCTTCAGTTTGGATAAACATCTGTGCCTAAATAGTTAGTTTATTTTCAGGCACAAAATCAGTATCCTCTGATGATGAACAATGAGATAATTTCTCCTTTCCGCAGTCTTTTTCTACGTCTGACTACTGAGTGAACTCTCCTGGAGAGAGTGGTTCAGGAAGACAGTCTCCTTGTGGTACTGGTCGATTGGCTGATGGGATTTTGGGGTGTTTTACAGTCTGTTTCTTTTTTTCTCTATATTTCATGCAGGACCGTGAGGGCGTGTAAGGGGGGGGGGGGGGGGGGCACATGCGCAAATAGCAATCGCGTATGTGGTTTGAAGGTTATTTCAAATTTTCAAATCATTAGCACTGCAAAAGGCACTGAACGAACTTTTTTGTTTAACCATCCTCGTAGGTTCACAGTACATGTATTACAGGCTGTATGGGATGCCCACTACTTATACAGATCTCCTAATTGTATCCCTAAATAGTGATGATATGCTCTCTTTATGAATGGAGTAATTCAAAGTTTCTGGAGAGCTAATGTCACCTCACCACACACATCACAAGAAGTATGAAGAGAGTTTTGATGTGGCAGCCTTGTTTCTATGTAACCTGAAATAAAAGCAAAAACGTGACTTCTACACTATGTTACGACTTCTGGCACCACTTTTAGCAGCAGACACAGTAGCTGCGCGAAAGGCTGAGACGGCGTGGAGTTTTACAATTATTTATTGAACTTACTTTACAATTTCTCCAGCTTCGTCGCTGCCCAGCCCCGTGGATCCCTCTGCCTGGCTGCTGCTGTGTAGATTCTCTGACAATGCGCGCAACGCGCGCCGCTGATCGCACTCGGGAGCCTCAGGCCACCAGTGCTCCACTGAAGCCAGGATGCTCTGTGATTGTGATGAACTCGTCGCCGCTCCGTGCCCCAATATGGGCACGCCCACGGAGCCGCATTGCCGTGAGGTCAGCTGCCGATGCCTGCTGCACCGGCGGCTGGGAAGCCGTCAGTCGCGATGTCCACGAGGTCCCGTCATGAACGGAACACGCGCCGTGGGGCCGGGTTGCCGTGAAGTCCGGGCGTCAGTCCCCGACAGCGCCTGTGACCAAGATCGCGCTGTGGCCGGTCCTGCTGGAAGTTCTCGCTGTAGTTAGTCAGCCATTATGCCGACCGAACTCGGGCCGACCTCCAGAGCTGAAGTTGACATCTGGCGGCGAAAGGATGACTCCTGCGAGCTGGTACAGACTTTCAGAATCGTCACCTACGCTGATTGAAAATTCAGACACGGACCACGTCCGTCCTCAGATCCGAACTGCTACCTAATGGCTTCTGTCTGTTGCTGCTTGCGCTCCACTATTTATATCCGGCAGGAGGACGTTTTTTACCCTCGGTGGTAGCTTTTTGTTATTACTCCCGCAGTATATTGCAGCGTAACTTCGCGTGCTGGCCTCACTTCCCCTTACTCAGCACTCTCCAGGTTTCGCTTGGCGCTCAGTCTGTGTGCATCTTTGCGTCAGTCTGTTGGTAGACTGCTGCTGTCAACAAGGCTATCTGTGCCTGCCTACTTCGCAACGCCTCGGTCGCCGGCGTGCCTCTGTTTTGCCATTCTCCACTGCATGAAGCACTGCTTACTACATGTGGCCGCAACAACTAAGTAAAAGAAACTAAATTCAATTCAATACCTGACACAAGCTATACAGAGCAAAATTCACAGAACATTAGCAAGAATGACAAATTTCACAAAACATTAGCAAGCACAATAGGTAATTCCTGCATTCAGTTTTGCTAATTTTATCTCTAGATTCTAAGTTTTCCTACCAGCTACAGGAACTGCTGCTAACCTATCACTGCTGTGTTCTGATGTGCCAACACAGTCTCCAGGCGTCAAATATTGTAAAAATTATCCCTATAACGTAAATGGGCCATATCTGAGAACCAATAGATGCTGGAAGGTTTAACCTCAGTAGTGCCAAGGCATTTGCCATAATGCCCATCACCGATGAAGGGGCAGGGGTACTTCATGCCTGCCCTAAGAAAAAATGTAAAGGAAACAAAATTCGTTAATTGTTTTGAATTATATTAACAACATACGTTTCAAAGACGCACTGATTTGTAAGTATGGTCCAGAAACCGAAAATACCTTTTAGCGTACTCTTAGCAATATCGACACACTTCAATTACGTGTACTGTCGATGAAAACTTTAACAATGTAAATTTTGTTCATTATGATTGATTTTTACCGTTAACATACTTCTTAAAGAGATTGTGATGTGTATGCAAGGTACTTAACCTGCAAATATTGACTACGACATCCCCTACTGACACTCAAATTTATGTGTTAAATGTAACTGAAAAATTTGAAATAGATATGGGATCTGGTAGAAGAATTTGTTAAATAAAACAATTCATAATTTCAGACTGTAAACTAACTAACTAGATTAAAATATCTTTAGAAATCAAAATACGACGACAGGTTTATATAAAGCCCCCCCCCCCCATCCCCCTTGATATGCATACTAGGGCGAAATGTCATTTTCGTTTTATGTATGATGAAATGAATAAAATACATTTATTTTCAAGTCGCAAATATTTTCACTGCTGACCAGTGTAGAGATCAGGCACGTTTTAATCTCTAGGATGTTGATGGTTGCCATTTGCGCAACAGCGTAGACTGTAGAGGAAGAACGCAGCCGCTATATTTGAAACAGCTTAAGAAAATCAGAGGTTTTGATTCTGGAAAGACGCTTTAACTATTCTCAGGTGCGAGGTTGTGGTACATAGTTCCACTTCTTGGTCTCAAGCAGCATAATGCTTCCTTCCATTGAACATATGGGACTTACAATTACAGATATATCCCTCAATTCACTGAAAAGATGATACCGCTATGTACTGATACTAAAATAATTACTTAATATGGCGGTTACGTCTTATATATCTTACGTTACAGTCGGTTTTCTAATATTTGGCATTCATATATTAAAAGGTTGTACCTGATACGTCCAGAGGAACCGAAAATGTACGCTGCCATTATTATTTGTTATTGATTGTGAATTTTATACTCCATAATTATTACACTAAAAGCATCGAGTGATAATCACTGATTGTAGCACGAATTTCTCTGTTATTTTATTGGCGAGATACGTCGGGCGAAATACGTTCCCCTCGTTCAAATGTAATCATAACTGAGCCGCCACTTTTCAGTAAATTTTAACCTCATATGGTTTAAGACAATAATAACTTAATTTTCACCTAGCTGCTGGAGCGATATCTTTGTTTCTGCGATGCTGTAGAGTACTTGTATATCAAATTAACACGAGTAAGATGGAACGACACATAGGACCTACTTATTGCGTAAATCGTATAGCATTTGGCGTAGCTTATTGCGTAAATCGTACAGCATTTGGCGTAGCGTTGAGATAAAACTTACCCTACTAAAATTCAATCCCCTATTCATTTCTAATCTGTGCTTACTACTGAAAAGAAATAATACAAAAGTCGGCGCATATTACATCTCTCCCCAACTTGTCCTCGTACGAAAGATGCTCATGAGCCTTTTACCCCATTCAGACATGGCCTATGCCACTATTCCTCTCCACTAGTTTGCAGCTAACGCTCAAAGCATCCGCGTATCAGAGAGTCAAAGCATACTACTTTGCATATATTACGGCACCGTAGATTACTCGTGCAGTACCAGCTATTAGTATATCATCATGCTCGATGTGCTGGCTCTGGCTGGATCTGTCATGAACTCTATCATAGAACTACCGAAACGGGCAAACGACCAGTACTTTGATTTTTTACAATGACAACTAGAATGACGGTCTTCAGCTTTTGCGGCCAGTTTATATTCATGTTTATTCTCACAGTTCCTTTAACTGTAGTTATCGCGCAATGACGTCAGTATTAGGCAGTATCCTGGTCCTTATTATTAGCGCTTCCGCTAGATGACTCTGCCATCGGCCCTACTGTCTCATGCTCCGTGATATACATGCAACATAAGATACAACAGCGACAAACATACATTTGAATATACAATCACAAAATTTACATACGTTGTCACAGGAAAATGTCTTTGATAAGCGGGTCGACATTTTGGTGGGTGGAAATGTGCAATAGATCGAAGTGGTATCCCACACGAAAATATCGCCTGTTCAGCACCAACACAGAACTGTCACCAGCAAAGCCTGTTGGAGAACTGAACTGTTGTATCAATACTGATTGCCATTTTTATTAGTTAACTCTGCCACATTAACTTACTGCCGAAACACTTACATTCATACGTAACATTTTTGAGTGGACCAGCAAACACTTTATACCTCTTCTACTACTATTTGCTAATTATAACGTCTGAGAAGTTCAGTTGCGTCTTTTAGCTTTGTTGTCTAATGGTCGTACCCGGAGCTTGATTTCATCTGAAATGCTGGAATAAGTAGCTTAAGTTTAACCGTTTTGGGGTGGCTGCCATTGTTTCGCCCCTCCCCTTCCGTCCCCCCCCCCCCCCTCAGTTGCAAACATGGAAAGGGAGTCGCAGAAAGCCTGTTACACGCTTCTCGCGGGTAGCGAGCAGTTTTCTACGTGCTAATAATTTACTGAGAGGTAGCGCCCTGCGGAAATTTATATGCACCGGCAGACTACAGTACAATACGCACATTCCTCCTGGTCAACAGCATTCTACATACGACAGCGACAGTGTTAAGTCATTGTATTAGCGCAAAATCATGAAGGAAGTCTGCTTGATAATCTGTAGTTTCGGTTTAAAGGAATGTACAGCTTTTCGTTCCTGATATTGTACATTCTTAGCATTGTCGCACCCTTCGTGTATTGCCTACGTAAGTTTTCGTTATTTGTTCCTCTATTTTTGTGTTGTTCTTTTTCTTTAGTTTTCGGGTCTGTTTTAGGAGTACAGGCCACGTCTGCATGCAGTGTGTTCCAAGGCTGTGTGACCACATTACTGTGATCGTATGGAATTAAAATACACTGAAATATATTCCTGACTCAAAATCTGTGTCCTTTTTAGAAGGAGAAGAAAAAACACTACATTAGGTACCATATTGTTAATTACTAGAACGGAAATCTCTTCTGCACAGGTCTCTATATAACGGCCGCAACCTGCATCCATTTGAATCTGGTTACTGTACTCGAACCTTGGTCTCCGTCTAATACTTTTATCCGCCGCTCTCCCCTCCGTTATCAATTAGATAATACCTTGACGGCCCAAAATGTCTCGTACAAACCGATCACACCTTACAGTCACTTTGTTCTATAAATTTCTTGTCAACCAGTTCGATTCAGTACCTCCTCACCAGCTAGTCTATCTGTCCATTTAATCTTTAGTACACTTCTTTAGAACCGTATTTAAAAAGCATCCAGTCGCTTCCTTTCTGAACTGCTTACCGTCCACGTTTCAGTTCCTTACATGTTTAGATAGCAGACAAATGAAACAAACAAACTAAGGCTGAACAGACCTTGAAGGCCCAACGCTATCGACCGACATCCGTGTCATCCTCTGCCCATAGGCATAATTGGATGCAGACACGAAGGGACATGTGGAGAGCACATCGCTCTCTCAGCCGTTGCTAGTTTTCATGACCGGAGTTGCTACTTCTCAATCAAGTAACTCCTCAATTGGCTTCACAAGGGCTGAGTACAATCCGTTTAACAACAGGGCTCGGCAGTTATCCATTCATCTTCTAGTGTGTTTGTTTTCTCTGCTTGAATAAATCATTGTCTACCCCTCCCTTTTTAAATCTCAAAAACCTTATGGTTCCCTAAACTTATCCAGGTTCAGTCACCTTAATTTCCTAACTTTCTTCTATATCTTCATTCTACATCTGAAGTTCATGTTCAGCGTCCACACCTGACCTTGGAAATATTTAGCAAATTAAAATCCTGTTTCTAAATTTCTGTCTTATGATTGAGTAAACTGTCTCAAACATTATGTCTCCAAGTCTCTTCCACGTATATAAAATTCATTAATCATTCCTAAAACAAGTATTTGCCTGTGTAAATTACTTTTTGTGCAGAAGTCTACCAGGTGGCTTCCCCTTAGATTCCTTTCCCTCAGACAACGTTCTGCTACTGTATTGCCTTCTCTTTCTTCTCTGTATCCAATTCCATTTCAAGCAGCCACTGCTAGCTGGTGCCACAGTCATAAAAAAAGTGGCACCTATGGGAAATTAAAAAAATGCAAGATGGTATTGGTGGGAAAATCTAAGAACGCAAGCTGGTACGAGTAGCCTCACTGTGCTAATAAGGAACACAAAACCTCCAATGTGATGAAACCATTCGACATGTGCTAGTGATCGTTATGGTGTCATATTCAAAAATATCATAACATTGTGAATTATTTATCAAAATATGTATAGAACTTGACATACAGCATTCCCACTTCAAAATTTCTTCAAGACACACACACACACACACACAAACTCTCTCTCTCTCTCTCTCTCTCTCTCTCTCTCACACACACACACACACACACACACACACACACTGGCGTACTGCCCTGTCTGTTAATTTGACCTCACAATAATAATAACTATTCTTGAACAATTATTTGATATGTGTAACTTTTTAATTGTTCATTTCTATTATTTATGAAAAATATGTAAGTTCCTAAAATATCAACGAATCAGTATCTCTGTTAAAATAACAGGCTAAGTATGCATGTCAAAAAATACACGAACAACACACATAACGTATATCAAGGTTCACAATGATATTTTCACATCAAAAATATATATGGAAATACATAAAGAGTGTCCATTTCAATCTTAGGCTTACTTGACACTATGCTACTGGTGGTAAATAGATCAAACTTTCGTCACCTGACCGTTTTAATAATTCTTCACCTCATCTACATGATTTACACATGTACGCTATTACTCTGCTATTCACAATAAAGTGTCTGGCAGCACCATGCTAGGGGGGAAGAAAATAAGGCACCATATTCTATATTAGAAAAATATAACTGACAACACTTATTGGCTAATATACGTTTTAATTATTCTTTTTATCTTACACCTACCCAGGGTTATACGCCACTGGTGTTCCGTACACTGACATCACATTTTCTGACACTGCATAAAATCATAATAATAGCATTATTTTACCAGCCATTAAAACAAAACAGCCAAACATGTTATAGCAGCCATCTGCGACTGCGACTTCATGTAGACAAGATCAGTGAGCCACACATGATGTCCCGATGATATCGCAGTAACGGGATCACTGTTTGTGATGTCCTGGACTGGATAGTGTTGTGGGGCACATGACATCACGAATCTGACTAACCATTTTGCTGGTTGGATCAAGTCTTGAATTGCTGGCACTTACAAGTCTAAAGTTGTTGACCAGTCACTTTTGCGTGTTGAAACAAGTTGCAGCTTCGATGAAACAATGTCAGCCTCCACAGTTGGCGATGTAAGGGAAAAACTGTTATAATTCTAACATCCTGATGTATGGGATACTTTGTTACAACTGCTTATAACAATGGTGATGCATGGGATAATTTGTTAAAATTTCTGATACGTGTGGTGAAACATTTTGCATTTTGCTATAAACTGACGATGAATAGTTCAGTTGTTTACTGTTTGATTCAAACATAGCGATTTACAGGGCAGTGAGTCACTATTTCTTTTGGGTTAGTTGTTTTCCAGTGCAGTAGAGGTGGGCTCCAATCACCTCATATGCTGCACCCTGATCTTTGGACCCTGATCCAAGTGTTGTACAGGGTGTGCATAAGTGCTGTGTCATACATTGAACGGATTCCAGTACAGGGAAGGAAGGCTGTGATCGTCAGATTCTGGTAGGTTCTAACACTTACCAGAATCGATTGTTGTAGTGAAGTTTCTCTTTTTCTTGATCCAAAAGCTCTGTTTACTCATATTGTGAATTACGTTTCTTCTACTATTAAATCACAAAAGTCAGCTTGATTCGATTTTGAGCATTATTTATTAATATAAATCAGTTCACCATTGTACAAACACTTCAGAATGCACAATTTTGCTAAGATTGTATGTCACAAATTAACTCTATAAACATGAATCTGTCTAGGTCCCAAAAGAGGTGGCGAGAGGTGGATGTGAAGACCTAGGGAAGAATTGTACCGGAACATGAGAACAATATCTGGGGAAATAAGGCTCAAAAGGGCAAGGTTTGCTGGAAATGTAGTTGGGATGATTATGGACAGAATGACGAAGAGAGTGTGGGAAACAACAGGGAGGACAAGGGGAAGACAGCAACCAAGTGGGTTGTTGAACTTCGGAAGGACTGGTTGGAATTGGGGATCAAGGTCGAAGGAAAGGAAAATTAGAGGAACAAATATACACCGACAAATATGCCAGAGATCAATGGCAGAGAAGAATACAGGAAAATATTAGAGTGTCACCAGAGGAGCCGACAGAAGAAACAGAAACTGAAGATCTCGGAAGAAGATCAGGAGAAAAGAAGGGAAAGAATAAAGAGGTTCTGGGAGAAGAAGAGGAAAATTCAGTCCATGAAGGGGTTACCCGTGGTCCTACAGAGGCCGTAACGCAAGAAGAAGAAGAATCTGTCTTTCCATCATAATTCACCATGATTCACACAAAAGTCTCTCACATACTGCCGAGCCTACGACACGTAATTTTTGGCATCAATGCTTATATTGCATTCATTACATGAAGGCACTGTTCCCTTACACAGCCTCACCAATATTAATTTCTTTTACACAAGTTGTATTATGATATGAAATTTGAATTGAATGTGAAAACAATAACACTCAGAAATGAAATATATTGGTTTTTTAATAATAATTTGCTATTAATTATTCATGTTTAATTAGTAACTGCTCTAGACACCAAATAATTACCATGAATGAGTGACATACTGATATCTAGTCACATATAAAATGTCAAAACTATGTGTGTGATGTAGTAATTATACATTAGCTGCACACATATACAATTTAGAAGCATTAAACATTAACATTTATTGCGCTATGTCTAAGAAAGTTTACTGAGACAAAATAATAAGTAATCTGATAAAAGTAATGTTAAATATTCTACAAGTTACATTAACACAGCAAGCAATGTCCAATTAAAAACAGATGCACAACACATAATTACTCTAAGTTACGTCACAGCTTGACACAGAGTACCTGAATGCACATAAATGTATCAGTAAAAGTGTCACATACAATTTGCAAAGAATATGTATATTTATAGTGAAGCACTTCCCTTAATCAAAAGTAGCAAACGATGCCAAATAAACTGTACAATGGCAGTCTACTATAGTGTATTTTTATTTATAAGTTTAATTACTCCCTCTACATTTCAGTAACCCATTAAAAGTGCAAAGTTGACAAAACACATAATCATGAAAATAAATCTGATAATGCAAATACAAATATTTACATAAATAAGACTGCTTTCATTTATATCAACTCATTTATATTCATCCCTAAAGTTAACAAATGACTGAAAATAGTGTAATGCTTAGACACAATAAAACTGAGATATGTATGTTGAACCAGTATCATCAGCATAATATTGCAAAAACCTCAAAGGTAAGTAGATAAGTTGTTTTTTAATTATATAAATGAAAATAATACATACATTGCATTTGTAATAAATGCAAGTATGTCAAAAAGGTAGGATTAAACAAAAACCATTTGTAACTGTGGTATTTTATGACTGTTAAATAAAATTTTACTTGGAAGAATATGTATGTCAATATATGCATCTCGCTATTGGAAAAGAATATCATGGCATTTTATATGTTTTAACAATTGAATGAATGTTACCATTTTAAAAAATTAACTAACAATTCACTTTCCACTCATAAAAGAATATACATATTCGTATACCTTGAATTGATCCACCCACATATGGATAGGGAAATAAATCGTTTATAATACATTATGAACGACTGGTTATCAATGGTATGCACTGTAATGTAGCACACATCATTAGTTATTATGCCTTTAACAACCTGCCTACATGTAGAACGACTCTCCACACATAATTACACAATTTCTTGAAGCAGGGAGCTGTGCCATATTGACGCTGGGAAATGCAAAAAATGTAAAAACCTCGCAAGCATATCTCTAACAGTTCTGCTTTTAATACTTTCCGTGTGGGTTGAGCCATGATTCACATGCCATTACATGATTTCTTGAAGCAATGTGCTGTGGCATTGACATCACTGGATACTACAGAAGGCACTCTGGTGAGCATGGTGGCTTAAGAAGTCTGGGACAGAAGTAGTGTCTTAACACCTCTTCTGTCTGTAGACAAGTGTAGTAACAGTGACATCAGCTTCTTGTGGCATACAAAATTATGGCAGAATTGTGAATAATACGTAATCGGACTAAACGCATGTCAACGCACATTGCTGTCTGTCCATATGGAAGTTGGCAAAAAACGCTCACGAGGTGCACTGTCAGTATCTTCTGCAGCAATGCTCGCTGAACTACAGTATCTGAAAGCGATGGTGTAGCAGTCAAATAGGCAACAAGCTCAATGGAGCTTACTACTAATTCACAGCAACTACATGTTAATATCAATTAGCCTAGGCTCACAATATTTACCAAAATTCAACCTGCTTTAGACAATAGTATTTTCCAGACTTTACTTACATGATTCCAACAGAATTTGGTTAAACGGTATATCTTATTTAAAAACTGTCAATTGTAATATTGATTAAACTTATTTACTTGTTTGTTCCTTCTGGAGTGTTTCACATGGACTTTCATTAATACACAGTCACAATCTTCGTAAGTAATTGGTTCCACAATTCTGACATGTGCACATTTCCTTTCTTCTGTTTATTTCGTTATCGACGCTAATGCTTTGAGTCGTTGTTCTTATATTAGCTTATTCCTCGGTGGAAAATTAATACACTCATCATAGTTGTGTTCCAGCTGAATCATGATATAAAATACTGATAACTATTCCAAAGTCGTCTAATTTTACAATCCACGTCTTGTGTCTTTTTCCACAGTGACCACATAACAAATGTTCCAAGTCATGCATTAGTCATTCTGATGGATGTGATGATGGTCTGCAGAAGAACAAAATGTACTGTATTTACTGTATTCTTGCATAAAACCTTTCCAGAAATTTGAGCGAAACAGAGATCCATTGTCTGACAAAGTGTGGCCTGGTGTTATGGTATTTACTAAGTATTCATCTTTAAATTTTTATCATAATTTTGACATTAGATTTTTGTAAGATACAGAGGTCTACAAATATGGAAACTTTGTCCAGAATGACCATAACTTGACTTATGATTCCCTTAGATCTCTGCAATGGGCTGTTAATATCAGCTGCAAAATTTTTTGCAGGGCTCTTTTATATGGTGCTCTACGTAAAACTTTTATGTTGAACTGCAGAAACTTCATCAGTTCGCCGATTGTCCTCAGAGGACGCCTTCCGCAGTCGAAGGCGAAACGTCAGGGGAGAGTCTTTTGTATGGACCACGGCATCTCAGCCCGAAAGTGTTAAGTGATGACAACACCTGCCGTGAAAGCCTTCACTCTGTGGCGCAGAAAATTCAGTTCTTTGACAGATGTCACAAGACTTTAACAATACTCTTACTTTCCCGGTAATGCTGTTGAAAACTGCACTTGCTTGCCTCTTCTAAATTTCTTTTATGTGGTCCGAAATGAGTGTAACTGACGTGGAAGTTGTCACGTCCTTCTGCCTGTGGACAGCAACATTAATAGCTTCATTTTCCTTTGATAGTCTTGAAAGAGTTGTTGTTGTTGTCTTCAGTCCTGAGACTGGTTTGATGCAGCTCTCCAGGCCACTCTATCCTTTCCAAGATTCTTCATCTCCCCGTACTTACTGCAACCTACATCCTTCTGAATCTGCTTAGTGTATTCATCTCTTGGTCTCCCTCTACGATTTTTACCCTCCACGCTGCCCGCCAATGCTAAATTTGTGATCCCTTGATGTCTCAGAACATGTCTTACCATCCGATCCCTTCTTCTAGTCAAGTTGTGCCACAAACTCCTCTTCTCCCCAATTCTAATCAATACCTCCGCATTAGTTATGTGATCTACCCATATAATCTTCAGCATTCTTCTGTAGCACCACATTTCAAAAGCTTCTATTCTCTTCTTGTCCAAACTATTTATCGTCCATGTTTCACTTCCATGCATGGCTACACTCCATACAAATACTTTCAGAAACATTCCTGACATTTAAATCTATACTCGATGTTAACAAATTTCTCTTCTTCAGAAACGCTTTTCTTGCCATTGCCAGCCTACATTTTTAATCCTCTCTACTTCGACCATCGTCAGTTATTTTGCTCCCTAAATAGCAAAACTCCTTTACTACTTTAAGTGTCTCATTTCCTAATCTAATTCCCTCATCATCACCCGACTTAATTCGACTACATTGCATTATCCTCGTATTGCTTTTGTTGATGTTCATCTTATATCCTCCTTTCAAGACACAGTCCATTCCGTCCAACAGCTCTTCCAAGTCCTTTGCTGTCTCTGACAGAATTACAATGTCATTAGCGAACCTCAACGTCTTTATTTCTTCTCCGTGGACTTTAATATCTACTCCGAATTTTTCTTTTGTTTCCTTTACTGCTTGCTCAATATACAGATTGAATAACATTGGGGAGACGCTAAAACCCTGTCTCACTCCCTTCCCAACCACTGCTTCCCTTTCGTGTCCCTCGACTCTTATAACTGCCATCTGGTTTCTGTACCAATTGTAAGTAGCCTTTCGCTCCCTGTATTTTACCCCTGACAACATTGTCAAAACCTTTCTCTAAGTCTACAAATGCTAGAAATGTAGGTTTGCCTTTCCTTAATCTATTTTCTAAGATAAGTCGTAGAGTCATTAGTACCTCACGTGTTCCAACATTTCTGCGGAATCCAAACTGATCTTCGCCGAGGTCGGCTTCTACCAGTTTTTCGATTCGTCTGTAAAGAATTAGCGTTAGTATTTTGCAGCTGTGACTTATAAAACTGATAGTTCGGTAATTTTCACATCTGTCAACACGTGCTTTCTTTGGGATTGGAATTATTATATTCTTCTTGAAGTCTGAGGGTATTTCGCCTATCTCATACATCTTGCTCAACACATGGTAGAGTTTAGTCAGGACTGGATCTCCCAAGGCCATCAATAGTTCTAATGAAATGTTGTCTACTCCCGGGGCCTTGTTTCGACTCAGATCTTTCAGTGCTCTGTCAAACTCTTCACGCAGTATCGTATCTCCCATTTCATCTTCATCTACATCCTCTTCCATTTCCATAATATTGTCCTCAAGTACATCACCCTTGTACAGACCCTCTATATACTCCTTCCACCTTTCTGCTTTCCCTTCTTTGCTTAGAACTGGGTTTCCATCTGAGCTCTTGATATTCATACAAGTGGCTCTCTTTTCTCCAAAGGTCTCTTTAATTTTCCTGTAGGCAGTATCTGTGTTACCCCTAGTGAGATAAGCCTCTACACCCTTACATTTGTCCTCTAGCCATCGCAGCTTAGCAATTTTGCACTTCCTGTCGATCTCATTTTTGAGACGTTTACTGCGCTTTCATATTTTCTCCTTTCATCAATTAAAATCAATATTTCTTCTGTTACCCAAGGATTTCTACTAGCCCTCGTCTTTTTACCTACTTGATCCTCTGCTGCCTTCACTATTTCATTCCTCAAAGCTACCCATTCTTCTTCTACTGTATTTCTTTCCCCCATTCCTGTCAATTATTCCCTTATGCTCTCCTGAAACTCTGTAAAACCGCTGTTTCTTTCAGTTTATCCAGATCCCATCTCCTTAAATTCCCACCTGTTTGCAGTTTCTTCAGTTTTCATCTACAGTTCATAACCAATAGATTGTGGTCAGAGTCCACATCTGCCCCTGGAAATGTCTTACAATTTAAAATCTAGTTCCTAAATCTCTGTCTTACAATTATATAATCTATCTGAAACCTTCTAGTATCTCCAGGGTTCTTCCATGTATACAACCTTCCTTCATGATTCTTGAACCAAGTGTTAGCTATGCTCAGTGCAAAATTCTACCATACGGCTTCCTCTTTCATTTCTTAGCGCCAATCCATATTCACCTACTACGTTTCCTTCTCTTCCTTTTCCTACTGTCTAATTCCAGTCACCGATGACTATTAAATGTTCGTCTCCCTTCACTACCTGAATAATTTCTTTTAACTCATCATACATTTCATCAATATCTCCATCATCTGCAGAGCTAGTTGGCATATAAACTTGTACTACTGTAGTAGGCATGGGCTTCGTGTCTGTCTTGGCCACAATAATGCGTTCACTATGCTGTTGGTAGTAACTTACCCGCACTCCTATTGTTTTATTCATTATTAAACCTACTCCTGCATTACCCCTATTTGATTTTGTATTTATAACCCTGTATTCACCTGACCAAAAGTCTTGTTCCTCCTGCCACCGAACTTCACTAATTCCTACTATATCTTACTTCAACCTATCGATTTCCCTTTTTAAATTTTCTAATCTACCTGCCCGATTAAGGGATCTGACATTCCACGCTCCGATCCGTAGAACGCCAGTTTTCTTTCTCCTGATAACGACGTCCTCTTGAGTAGTCCCCGCCCGGAGATCCGAATGGGGGACTATTTTACCTCCGGAATATTTTACTCAAGAGGATGCCATCATCATTTAACCATACAGTAAAGCTGCATGCCCTCGGGAAAAATTATAGCTGTAGTTTCCCCTTGCTTTCAGCCGTTCACAGTACCAGCACAGCAAGGCCGTTTTGGTTAGTGTTGCAAGGCCAGATCAGTCAATGATCGAGACTGTTCCCCTTGCAACTACTGAAAAGGCTGCTGCCACTCTTCAGGAACCACACGTTTGTCTGGCCTCTCAACAAATACTCCTCCATTGTGGTTGCACCTACGGTACGGCCATCTGTATCGCTGAGACACACAAGCCTCCCCACCAACCGGAAGGTCCATGTTTCATGGGGGTAGGTGAAGAGTAGGTGAAGAGTATACGATACAATATTTTGACATCTTCTACATCTAGATGTACATCTACAAAGACACTCCGCGAGCCACCGTACGGTGCGTGGCGGAGGGTACCCTGCACCACTGCTTGTCATTTCCTTTCCTGTTCCACTCACAAATAGAGCGAGGGAAAAACGACTATCTATACGACTTTGTATGAGGCCTAATTTCTCGTATCCTATCACCATGGCCTTTATGCGCAGTGTATGTTGGCAGCAGTAGAATCTTTCGGTAGTGAGCTATAAATTTTCTCAATAGCGTTTCTCGAAAAGAACGTCTCGTTTTCTCTAGGGTTTCCCATCTGAGTTCCCGAAGCATCTCAGTAACACGTGTTGTTCGAACCTACCAATAACAAATCTGGCAGTCCGGCTGTGACTTCCTTGAATGGCTTCCTTCAATACCACCTGGTACGGATCCCAAAGACTTGAGTAAAACGCAAGAATAGGTCGGACTAGAGGCCCATATGCGGTCTCCTTTACAGGTGAACCACTCTTACATAAAATTCTCCCAATAAACGTAAGTCGACCATTCGCCTTCGCTTCTACAGTTGTCCCATGCTCGTCCCTCCTCATATCGCTTTGCAATATTACGCCCAGATATTTAAACGACTTGACTGTGTCGAGCAGGACCCTAGTAATACTGTATCCGAACATTACGGGTTTCTTCTTCCTACCCATCCGCATTAACTTACTTTTTTACGCATTTACAGCTAGCTGCCATTCTTCAAGCCAACTAAAAATTTTTTTCTAAGTCGTCTTGTACCTTCGTACAGCCACTCAACTTCGACAATTTACAGTACACCACAGCATCATTAGCAGTCAACCGCAGATTGCTGCCCACCCTGTCCGCCGAATCATTAATGTATATAGAGAAGAGCAGTGGTCTTCTCTTCCTTGAGGAACTCCTGATGACACCCTTGTCTCCGATGAACACTCGCCACGAGAACAGCATAGTGGGTTCTATTATTTAAGATGTCTTCGAACCCCTCACATATCCATGAACTTCTTCCACCTGCTTATACCTTCGTTAACAACCTGGAATTAAGCACCGTCTCTGATGCTTTCCGGAAATCTAGGAATATGGAATCTGTATGTTGCCTTTAATCCACAGCTCTCAGTATAGCGTGTGATAAAAGGGAAAGCTGAATTTTGAACGACCGACACTTTTTCGTGGACATAAGCTTGTCAGTCTCAAGAAATCTTATTACATTCGAAATGAGAATATGTTCAAGGATTCTTGTGGATATTGGTATATAATGAATTTACAAATAATATTCGTGAAGTGCTAATGGCCACCGTGTTAGCATGTTGTGATTTAGTTACCAATTTCTAGTTACCAATTTATTAATAAAAGTGGCTTATGATCTCTAACAACAATAGAATGTCTGCTTAGCAATAAGAAACGGAACTTTTCAAAATCCCATAAAACAAAATGTATTTCTGTTTCTGTGACAGTGTATTTTTAATCCCAGTTAGTAAGAACACTGCTTGCAAATGTGTGAGAATGATACTTGATTACTCTGTTAACTTCAGTTAGTTGGTACAGTTCGGAATCAAGAGTATACTCGCTGCAGGATGTACTAAGTTAGAAATTTCCATATTTTCTAATTGATTCAAACACATCTTGATGTTCATTATGTCATTTCCACAATAATAATGTTTTAAAAGCTCCACGAGTACAGGCAATGAGGCACAGTATCCTGAAATGAATCGGCGACAGAAATTGTAAAATTCAAGATAAGGTTTGAGATTGGTAGGTTGGCTGGCTGATTTGGGGGAGGGAACCAAACAGCGAAGTCATTGGTCCCATCGGATTAGGGTAGGACGGGGAAGGAATTCGGCAGCGCCCTTTCAAAGGATCCCTCCTGGCATTTGCCTGAAGGGATTTAGGGAGATCATGGAAAACCTAAATCAGGATGGTCAGACGCTGGTTTGAACCGTCGTTCTCCCGAATGTGCCATCTTGTCGGCCTTTAGTGTGGAGAAATTTCACATTGATTCCGTTTTAATCGGATCAGATTCAATTCCACAGGGAGAAATTGTATACCTATAGAATTTTTTCTATGATATAGCGAATTCTGCTTTGTCCAAACTGATTATTATACCATATCTCGTAAAAGTTTGTAGTACTTGGCATGGAATTTCAAAGAGTTCTTCCCATGAAGTGGCGCTAAGTGGAATACTATCTATGTAAAGTGTTACATGTTTCAACAATTCTTCTTCCAGAAGTGTTCTCATTAAGTTAATATTTAAGAATGTTCAAGCCCTTTTTAGTAGAGAGATCCTTAAATATTAACAATGCATTTCTTAGCTGTGTCTGCCCTATAAACAAATAGCATGTTCTCATAAAGGTTGCTGATGACAGTGAATAACCATAAAACATCCTTGAAACTGATAGCATCTTCCGTTACGTAACAAGTTGATGTACTTTCTGTTATCGTCATCTAACAGTGGTTGCTGTTAACTGCTCGTTTGAACAAGATTCTTCATGTACCAAGTGTTTTCTCCTTTGAATTTTTGTAGGAGACATTCCATAGTTTCTTGTTGGTTACTTTGTGGCAAAATGGTGCGGTTCACTGAATGAGTGTCGATAACTGTTTGGACTATGCCGTCCTTCTGGTTGTGGTACGTATCAAGCTAGGATATCACCATTCAGTTTTATGATTGTTCAATATGCTCTTAATTTCCTTACTGACGGCTTCTCCCTTGGCGAAAGGTACCAGATAAGGTTCACAGTGTAATGGTTCATGATCATTGACCTTTAATTTGCAGGTGCATCCTTCGAACAAACTGAGTGTTTAGGAAAATAAATCGGCGTAGTACCGCAATAAGTCTCTCTTCCTGTTTAGCTTCAGGCAGGCCCACTAACGTTTGAATCTTATTTTGAATGCTAGTCAGAGGATATTTATCATCATTATTCTTTAACAGTTCTCTATTCTCCTCTGAGATATTTAAAACTAGAGTTCCCTCTCCTTCTCCAAAATACATTAGCCTCATATAGATACATACAACGACTGTATCATCCTCACTGACAATTCCCTTAAATCCAATTCTCTTGCCTCTATTATTATGCACCACACATAGACAGCTCTCTTCAAAAGCTATAGTACATTTAAACTGAGTCAACCAGTCAATACTGAGAACGGAACCGACGTTAAGAGATTCAACAATCAGCAATCTCTACTTGTACTGAACTTCATAAATTCTGAGCTTTAAGAGTGCCTGATTTGTGGTAGGTTTCCTTCGATTCCCTACAACACTGTCAAGACAGATAACATTAAGAGGAACTCTTGGGAATGCTGCCAGATTACTCAGTTACCAAAATAAATTTTCTAAGACAGCAGTCATCTTATTCATTGAATCCACTAAGGTGTTCGTACTTATCCCTCATATCGGAATTTCTAAGGAAGGCATTAAAATTTCTTTATCGATATCTTCTTTCTCTCGATATAAATGTTCCTTCATATTTGATGCAATTCATAGTAATTTCTTGCCCATTCATAGTAACGTTACTTCTGAATGGGGCCATTTCGGAAACTTTATTTACTGTACTGGACGTGAATGGTGGGAAGTGGCTACAGGGCAATGTTCTACGTTACTATGTTATAAATAGCGTATGTGAGTACTTTCTTGCTTCATTCAAAAAGCTGGCTATTTAAAAGTTTAATATACACCTCACAATTGGGGGATCGAATAGTTTATACGAACTCTTATTATATTATTTTTTGTACAGACTCACTGTGGATGCTCCGATAAGTGGTGCGAAACCGGTCGCAGATTTAATCAAAATCATTCATAAAGCCAGTGCGGAACTTTCTTTGAAAAAATGTCGAAGTTTGGCTGTTGTTGCCCGCCCTACAAAACAACTTTATTTAGTTTTTCAGTGCACAGTCTCATGGATTACGATACTTGCTTCTAGTACGTTCTGGCAATTAATTCTGCGCTGTGCGTATGGATTAAGTTGTCCGTTTGGTTTATGATTCGATTTAAATCCGTTCGAAATGCATTATTCGCCCCTTCTTTACATTCCGTTGTCTCGTCAGTCGAATTTACTAGGTTGCCAGTAATTCTGATATTCCCTTCACGCCAGGTCAGTGTAGCGATTTTGACGATTGTTGCTATTTCTTTCTTGTTGTTCTCCTTCTGCTGCTAGGATTTCAGTTCGATCAATCATTCATTATACCTGATCCATTTCAAGTGCAGCGTCAGTGCCAACTTTTCAAGTGCTTCCTCTGTACCCGGAATCTCGAGGTAGGTATTGTCAATCCAATATTTCTGCATATACTCACGCAAAGTGCCATGATGTCTTACGTAGTTTGCTGGTGTAGGAATATTTTATTTTATGTCCCATTGTTTTCTCGTGATCAAACATTATTTAAGAATAATTTTCGTATTTTTTGTATGTGGAATAATTTTCAGATACATTGATGCTCCAGATATGTGCACATTTGATGTAGCTGAAACTATTCTATTCTGTAAAACGGTTCGGAAATGCATGTTTAAACAGTTTGATAAAGCTGTGGCGTGGATACTTGTTGAGCTCAAATTCTTGAAAATTTCGTGTCATCATACCAAAGTCTACAATCACCTGAGGCACGTTGACAATATTACTATATATATTACACGTAACGCTACGTCAAACTCTTCCCTTTTAAACTTTTTATATATTTCGTTCGATCCATTTTCACAATGTAAAACTTTACAGCGAATTTAGTCTACTTCTGTTTCCAGCTCACTGTAATGTGGCTGAAAATCGCTGATTAACTAACAATCGTCTCCTTGTTGCTGTTGCAGTTGCACTATGTTGCTCATTAATTTTATCATCAGTCTCATTAATCAACGTTGTCGTTGGTTCCCATAGCTCGGCAGTCTATGTCCCAGCGTGCTGAATTTCGGTTTTGAGTCCATGTTTGACCTGAAATTCATTTCCGAGATCGTTATGCTTTTGATTAAATGTATTAGCAGGCTCCGCTTGAAAACTACCGATTGCATTCCATTACGTACTATTAAGTATCGTGAACTGCCCTGCTAAATACTTGACCATTGTCTGTAACTTCTTGATGAATGTCTCTAACTTCTAGATTCGTTACCTGAAAAATGTGGTAATATGTAGACCCATTTGCTGAGAAGGGGTTTTAATTTCTAACAGTATTCGGAACTTTAAATCGTTGCTAACAACTGTTTTTATCATATCCTGACTGGTAATGTCGAGTTCTGCAATCCAAATGGCAGATGCCACTATTCTCTCTTTCACAACTCGGGGAATTAGCAAACTCAAAGAACTTGAGAATTGCAAGGCCTTCCATAACCTGCCTCTTCTCATTTTTTTTTCTGTAACTATATGCAATCAATAATTCGACAAATCATGTTCAGATAGTGCGAATTTTTTTCTGATTTAGTCAGAGAGTAACATCTGGTATTGTAAGCTTAATCCCCTTCTTCTTCTCTATTTAACAATATGGTGTTACGTAGAAGTTGTATTTCGCTTTGAAACGCATTTTGATGGATCTGTAAGAGCGAAGCACAAATAGCGGGCCAGTAGACTATAGACGCATAGACGCACCGTAGGGAGGCCGTTCAGCTGAAAGGCGAGCCGACAAAGGACAGAGGTAGGCGCCCAGCAAATGTACTCAGGGAAGTCGACACTGTGCAGCCTGGACCAGCTTTTGCCAGCTAACTAACAGAGTGGCCCCCCATTGAAACGGCACCATAACAAATCATCCCAGCAGAGAAGTGACCTTCTGTGCGGTTTGGCCCTTCTACGAAAACATGGTCTGTCTTCTGAGCTATTGAGCGTTTGGCGAATTCGTGGAAGCAGGGAGTAGTGGAATACTTATCTACAGATTTCTACCTTTACCCCAGTCTGAAAACAAGTATTATATTCCAACAAACTAGGCGCTTCCGTCTGGAACCGCGCGACCGCTACGGTCGCAGGTTCGAATCCTGCCTCGGGCATGGATGTGTGTGATGTCCTTAGGTTAGTTAGGTTTAAGTAGTTCTAAGTTCTAGGCGACTGATGACCTCAGATGTTAAGTCCCATAGTGCTCAGAGCCATTTGAACAACAAACTATCTGTGTGTCGTTCTCATCACACAGAGCAGAGACTAACATCTGGCACCATGAAAGTGGGATGATAGAAAGACGCATCCTCAAAACTCATGATAAACAAAGTACCATTCTGCAGTTCTTCTTCATGCGAAACGACTGGGCACTGGCCGACCAAAGAACACGCTTTCGTGATGGAGGTTCAAGGCCTAGAATTCTTAGAACAGAATGGGCTAACAGACACCAAACTGGAAATTGTGTTTTGCGCAGTCCATGGTGTAAGTAAATCTGCAAACTAACAAAAATATTATTCGCAGAAGCTAGCAAAAATTCTGCCGTCTGTGGACACAGCTTTTCTTTTATCACGAAAACACACGTAGGGCCAACACTGGGAGCACGATGTTCATTCCACTTCACTCTTTGATACAGCATACACGACTTGAGATGCAGGCAGTGCACTGTTCACTTCACTTCACTGCCTATGCAGGACAGTCTGGAACTTAGAGATGGAGAGAGTCGAAGGCGATATCTGCAATCAGACTGGTAACATTATGAATTCTGGTGACCTCCACTTACAAGTCTGCAGTCAAATCATTATTATCACAATTATAGTAAGATCTTACAACAGATTTTACGGTTTAAGTCGAAATAAAGACTCAAGTAAACTCAGGCAGTTTCACCATGGCTGAGTTCAGAGACATAGTACACGTGTACTTCCTCCCCTTTCTCTCGATCATTCACTTACTGTATTCACACAGCTCTGTTATATATAATGAATCAGTAAGCAAGTGGTTTATTATTGTCATACATATCCATAACAGAATCGTTCCCAGACTCTCAGTGTTGTCTATCATGCAATCGATGTCATGTGTCAGTTAAACGTTCGGGAAGAGGGTAATTAAATGTTGCGATTTTTTCTATTAATCTGTATAGAAACAATTACTTGTAATAAAGGTGATTTTTAATCGTTTGCATAACCTCATTAGGTATTAGGATATGGCATGCTCAAATGAGGCATATTTCATAAATTTTCTGACCCTGGCCTGGGTAGTGTTTATTACTTGGATATTCTGTGATGCAGACACAAAATTTAGCAAGGTTGGGATTTATTAATAGGATATTAAGTGATGTAGTGAAGAACCGTTGATTTACAAGTAGATTGTGATTACATTTCTGTACAAGCACAAACATAGAATAAGTTCCTGGCACCAATACTTAACACATACTTTCTCTTCCAGTTTTCAGAGAGGGTTTACGGATTCTGCTCCACTTCACATTGATTTACCTGCTTTGATACCGGCATCGGTAATTTTGGAGAGGTTCTTTTCATATGTGTGACAATGAAAAATGCTGAAGTATGGGTGATGTGTCGACAGAAGTGCCGACACAGTGTGATTTGAGGGGACCGCAATGCACGCTATAAACACACGAAGGATGGCGTGAGGTCTGAAACAGGATACGTAATGAATGCTATAAAGAAAAGTACGTAGCTTTTGGAATACTTAACTTTAATCCATCCTTGTTGTATAAATCGTTCTTGATGAGACATGCTTTATACGATAAGTATCAATTGCTATGTAAGGCTAATGGCGCCTTGCTAGGTCGTAGCCATGGACTTAGCTGAAGGCTATTCTAACTATCTGCTCGGCAAAGGAGCGAGGCTTCGTCAGTGTAGTCGCTAGCAAAGTCGTCCGTACAACTGGGGCGAGTGCTAGTCCGTCTCTCGAGACCTGCCGTGTGGTGGCGCTCGGTCTGCGATCATTAACAGTGGCGACACGCGGGTCCGACATGTACTAATGGACCGCGGCCGATTTAAAGCTACCACCTAGCAAGTGTGGTGTCTGGCGGTGACACCACAGAGGGCTTTTTTTCCAAATGAGAACTAGAAGCCAGACAGATTACACAGAATACTAGTGGAAAATAATCATTCAGAAATCAAGGGAGCAGATGAGGGTAGAGGAGAAATTGTGACAGAGGATAGATGACGTTTCCAACTGAGCATTTAAACGTGATGAACTACATCAGATACCAAATAGAGTCTGGCCACTCCATTGCTAAGTAGATCACACAAGGGCTGTAAAGAAGAAATCAAACGAAGAAACATCTAGAAAATCTGGAGCAGTGAACAACAGAGGAAGCTAAAGAGGTGATAGAGGATATGAAAGAAACACACAAGGATCTAATGGGATGAAGTGTCTAGACGAAATAACGAGACAATTACAACAAATCCCTAGGTTACAGACAGACGTCAGCGAGGTACAAGAGAGCTAAGAAAAAAAGGACTGAAACGTCCCCTTTGAACAATTATACACGACTGTGCTTAACCTGACACACAATATTTTTAGCGCAACGCTACGCGCTGTTCACAGCCAGCTGCCGCTGCCCAACACTACAATGGCGAGTATTACAACAATGCAAAGCAGACACAGACTGCCCACAGCACAGCCAGTGATTTTCATACAGAGGTGGCGTTACCAATGAAAAAACCTAAACAGCCTACTTACATAGTCATTGGCGTTACCAATGAAAAAACCTAAACAGCCTACTTACATAGCCCCCATGCTCCCCACAAAAATTTTTACAAATAGGATTGGGCAGTGGCCAATACAGAATTGAAAAAAATTTTTCATAATTACAATAACAAAGATATCAAATGCACACACTTATTGATACAACGTTGGTCAAAAGCTCAAATTTTCTCACAGTCCATAAAGACAGTCCTAATCACACATAACAGTAGAATAGCAGTGTTTTTCTCAAAGTCTGAGCAGTAAAAGAAAACGCACACGGAAGTAGTGGACTTCCATGCAGTCCTGAAGAAGCAGTGTTGTCCCTCCAACGGAAAGACAGTGCCGACTCTCGGCATGCACACAGGCAATGGTCCACAGCAGAGCAAACCCACAGCAGAGTCATTCGAAGTTCTGACGAACATTGGTAGGTAGGTCATCACAGAGCAGACCCACTGTAGTCCTGGTAGAGATTACGGTATTGGTGGGCCACCAGAGGTGCAGACCCACTGCAGTCCTTGTAGAAATAATGGCATGGTGGGTCATCATAGATGCAGACCCACTGTAGTCCTTGTAGAGACAACGGTACCGGTGGGTCACCAAAGATGCAGACCCACTGCAGTCCCTGGAGAGATAGCCAGCAGCCACCTGCTGCGACTGTGCAGGCGCACAATCACCGTTGAAGAGTCTTGCGGATAATATAGCAAGTCCACAAACCACCACTTGTGCACTCACAAAGTTCCTGAAATTGTTCCTAGAACCAGCAATGCTGTCATCCAGTCCCTTGCCGAACCATTAACACACGTGCAAACACCAACAGTCCCCACCTCTCACACATCGTCCATACACCATGACCAACAGAAACGTGTGCAGTGAAATGTAACTTAATTTGAAGAACTGGTAACAATTACAATTTGGTAACATAAAAATACAATAACAAAGGTGCAGAATACATTATTAAAAACATAACAATACAGATAACATCTGTAGTACAGGCTTTACAAAAGAATCGAACTAACATATACATCAGTGGAATTATGACATGAGTACATACATAAAAGATCACAATAATTTTTGAAACATCAACTTCACACATGAGCATTAAACAGAATAAATAATGTGTAAGCATATCTATAAGGTAAATAACATATTATTAATGCCAATTATATTCGAGGATAACAGTATTCCTCATCATAGTGAATGTAGCTTAATATTAAAAGAGAAAAAAATTCTATGAAACTGTACACAGAGACAGGAAGAAAACAAATACTTAAGGGTACACAAACACATAGTAGGATAACACCAATAGGAAAGGACAGGGTTCGTTTTCAGTGTAACATTTGGTACTGCAGTCCAACCCAAAACTTCATATATCTTTCCTCTTATTTCATCCTTTGTTTCCACCAAAAAAAATTCTAACTAAGCATGCTTTCTGTATTTATATGTTCACACATTTCTTACCTCAACATTTATTTCCAAGAAAATCCTACCTAAACCTGTTTTCTCAATGCATTTCTTCCAATTCATCGCAACTCATTCTCTTAGAGGCTACCCCCTCTTAAGCTAACTTAAATCTACTGAGCTCAGATGCTAAACTAAGGGACGAGGCAATGCAGCAGCACCAAACAATTAACACAAGCAGCACTGACAAAAAATACAGATTGGCAAAGCTAGCAGCAGCAAATGTAATAACTTATATCAAAACATGACATAGCTCAAGCAGAAAAAATAGTACACTAAAGATAACCATGCAGATAAGGGAAATGTATAATCACATCTTAATGTCTAAGTAATTAAAGTGGTGCACCACAAGAAGTTATTCTACCAAAAAGTTACCAATTACTTGAAAAGAAAATTATGAATGCAGTTACTAGTTCCTTCTTATTGTTCTTTCCTTTCCAAGTGCTCCTTTTTTAAAGAATGTGGATCATAAAATAATTATTTAATAGATCTGTTGACAGAAAGTGTTCACATTAGCAAATGCATTTTATTTTATAAAAGCAAAGCTGCAACACAGCTGGAAAACAGATGTCAAATGAAATAAGCAACTATGAAAAGCAAAGCATAAAAATATCATTCAGTAGTCATGTGACATTTCATAAGTTAGTAGCTCTCAACTCTCGTAGAAAGACGCTTGTCGTAATCAGGTGTGCAAATGTACGAATATTTCCCATCAATTCATAAGCATTTCAGTAATTAGCACAAAGTGCGAGTAATCATATGTTTTCAAGTAACGAGGGTGTCGCATTAGCGATGAAAGGCACACCCTAATGGCTTGTTCTCCAGGTGTTTGACACGTCCCACGTCCCCTTTTTTTTTTCTACCTGTGCCGCTGAAAAGGGCTCGCAATAATGGCTTTTTCTCCAGGCGTCTGACACAGCTGGGTGCCCGCGACGCATTACGTGCAGGTGGTCACTTAACTTTCGTACGGAAATATTTACGACAGGAGATTCTGCTACTGTGGTAGTCTCATATAAAAATATTTCACAGGTCAAGAATTAGCGTTGCAAATCTGTAGAAACAAAACCCTATAAATATAACAGTGTCCAAAAAAATTTTCAGTGGCATTGTGATACATTCATGCATATACACACACATTTCATAACTCTTAAAGTACGATTCTTGGTTTCCAACAACCTTTTCATAAATCAGAGTCCCTAACCCCTACTCCTTATTCCTTACCTTATTACACATATACATATTCATATTCATCAACACGTCTTCAATATTTCATCATAATAGCTACATAGCATAATCAGATTCCTCATATAGCATCAGCTTATTTATCATAAACATACCTCAACAGCATAGTACACATCGTCGTCGTAATAATAACATCATAACACTTCAGTCAAATCTTAAAATCGTCGTAACTTCCTCCAATAATTTCAAAACGAAAAAAAAATTCTCTGCTCATTTCAATAGTGTCATCTACCTCAAACGTACTTTAAAATCATGCTCCCTTACCAAATATATCATTCAAATCTCTCATAGTATCACAATGGTTCCGAAAAAATATGAACAGTTTACAAAGTACAGACAAAATACAGTTTCATAAGTGTGAAGTTATCCAACTGTGCAATTACGTAAACATCTGTCACTGATATAGTAAAATAAATGTTTGTCTCTCTCAGTTACATGATCAGATAGCTGTGTAATTCTGTGTTAGAGAAATATGGTACCGAAGTGTAAAGTTGTATAAGCAAATACCATATTACCTAGGGTTCCTTGTGGTTGCCACACACATGGTACACAAAGTAAGCGTGTACCCCCCTGAGGATAAATGATTACACCCTCAGGTGTTACAAATTACAGCAATGGAATGAAATGTATCACGGAAAACTTTCTTTGTAATTAAAAAATCTTTAAAAATAAGTGTTTTAAGTATAAGATTAATCACTCAAATGCGTGTCCTGTAGCGCTAAATGTGCATATTGTTGTAAGATAATCTCTGTGAAAGTGTCGTAGTTATTTTCCTCCAAAAGCTAAGTTCTGCAGAAGCCAATGTACTTACCTCATGATAAACAAAAGTGAAATGCTTTGCGTATAGATATCGTAGTTATTATGCTTATTGGCGTGATGAAGAAAGTACTGTACAGTAACGTATTGTTGTGCTACGGAAAACCCTGTCTCATTGTAGCTATACTACAAAAGTTACTACTAAAACCTGTTTTACTTTCCAGAAGAATTCAGAAAAACTGTGCAGATATAAAACAGATACACCGCAAAAGCAACATTGTAAATTGTCACTCATTAGTAGCGTCGTGATAAAATCGTGTAGCTGTCACATAAACTAACCACTGTGCCATCTGGTATCTCACTGAAAGTACTCTAAATTCAGAATGTATTTTCAAATAAACCAAAATGTTGCATTAAAATCTCATTAGCAGTACTGGTAAATGTTCTAAGTATGTGAGCCTTGATAGTCGTTACGTAATCGTGCAACTAACAAGCAAGAATGTACAAATACAACACTGTGTCGTCTGTTCACTATAACAATGCATTCGTAATTTCTGTTTAAAAATGTTCCCTAGGTTCTAGACTGGATATTTAACTTCAAACATTGTTGCATGTTAACAGTTTCTTAAGTCTGACAAAGCATACTAGAAATGTGAAGTGAAAAATTTTATGGCAATGACAAAGTTAAAAAGCAGATTATCTTTCAATAAACGGTTTTACATGTGAAATGTGGTGTAAACCTTTACTCATCCTAGTACGCAGAGTTTCAACTTCAAAGCAATTATCATGTTGTATACGTCGGTAAGGAATGCTAAAATTTGCTCAAGGTTAGCGTCTATGTTATTTTTCCCTGAGCCAGCAGGCGCAGGTGGCTGCCTGCGGTGCGAGTCATTGTCTGTCTCTTTGTTGGCGCGCGTCGTTATTGGGATTAGGAGACCTAACTTCTACAAATTCGCCTTGCCGAGAGGGCCCTGCTCTGTTTGAATCCTGCCAGTTCTGATGCAATTGACGTCTGTCGTTATGATCATATCGTCTGTCGTCATTTCGGTAGAATCCGTAGTTTCTTCCTTGTCGGTCACGTGGTGGAGAATTTCTCCCTGAATCGTAACTCCGCGCTGGACCGTTGCGTCTGGAGTTATTCTGTCTCCCTTGATAATAATCGTTTTTGTTCCCATATTGTCTGTTTCTATGGTAATCTCTGTCATATTCATTACTACGGAAATGCGATCTTTCTCTGTAACTATTATTACTCTGCCAGTGGTTGTCATATGGGTGGTGTCTGTTTTGGTCACGATTTGCGTTGTAAGAATAGCCTTGTCGTGTCCACTTATTATTTCTTTCATCGCGGAATTGCGACGGATATGACCTGTAATTGCTGTGTTCCTGGTTTCGCGTTCCGCGATTGTCAGTGTCAATTTCTAATTCTTGTAAGAGTCCCTGAAATGCTTCAATGTCGTCTTTGCAACGTCCTGCCAAAATAATATGTCGTAAATGTTCAGGCAGTTTGATTAAGCAAATGCGGATGAGTTCTGAGGGGCTGTATGGGTTTGACAGGTACTGATTCTTGTGCAACATGTCTTCAAAATATTTCACAAGACTGGAGAATTCAGATTGTTCGAAATGTTTCATCATTATGATGCTATGTTTTACACGGTCTTGTGTGGCTTGAGACCAATATGCTGAGAGGAAGGCATGGTAAAATTCTCCTTCACTGTGGCAATCGTGGATTACCGATCGCATTCTTACAGCTGGTTCATTCTCTAAGTAGCCACACATAAATTCTAATCTGTGCTCCAATGACCAGTTGGGAGGAAAACAATGAGAGAATTGATGGAGCCACGCTTGTGGATGAATGTCGTTGGCAGAATTCTTAAACGTTTTGAATTTACGTGTAGTAATGAACAGCTTATAGTCAAAATCATCGTGTCGGCGAGTAGCATCTCGGTCATAGTTACGTCGTGTCGGCGGTTCCATCTCAAAATTCGGTGTACCTTGCCAATTTCTTTCATAATTACCGAAATGCCCTGTGTTATTATTTTGTGGCTTTTGCGTATTTCTAAGTTCCTCTTCCCGTGTTGGAGCGCGAGTGTCTTCTGAAATACGTAATTCTTGTACTACTTGTGCCAACTGATCTTGCACTTCCCGGATTTCTCTTTTGTACTGTGCATTGATTTGATTTTGATTTTGTTTGAATTTTCTAATTTGTTCATACTCTTCAGTGTCCATGAAAGCTACAGGTGTTGTGTCATTCAGATCATCATCTACCTTTGTAGATAAGTTAGTGAACTGATCTGAAAGTTCGGCTACTTTATCCGATAGTGAAATCATTTCCTCTCTATGTTTTTCTGAACCAAGTTTCAGAGTGTCCATTTGTGTTGCAATCGAATCTACTGTGTCCTTTAAGTTTTCCTGAGTTTTTGCAAGTTGCGTAACCGAATCGGTAGATGCAACTGAGTCAATTTTAGCCCACAAGGTCTCATGATTTTCATGAACAATGGTTTGCAGTTCTTTTATGGCTGCTTCGTGATTCTGTAATGCATTTTCATGACGCGAAAAAATAGGTTGGAAATGCTCACAAATTTGTGTTTTTACGTCATTACAGACTTTTTGACATTTCGATTCAATGTGATGTAACTCAACAGTTAAATCCTCACGTGTTCGTTCAAGAGTTTGCTCCAATGAGTCTAACTTTTTAAGATTTTGTTCCATTGTGTCTAACTTTTCAAGCTTTTGCTGTATTTGTCTCTGATTTTGTTCCATTTGTTGCATTAATTGCAATAATAATGTATTAGTGTCTGGAATCTGTTTCTCTACGCTTTTCGGCAGTGCATTTGCACCGACAACATTCACATTTTGACAAGCAGAAAATGTGTCTTGACTTATTTGAGAAAACGGTGATGACCCAAAACCTGAATCTACAGTATTTGCGAAATTGTGTCCTGTCATTTCGGATTCCTGAGGCGAGCTGTTGCCGACCGATCGATCGATAATGCTTCCCTCTTCACTAATTGTTTCACTGTCCGTGCCATTGTTTGCCGCCCGCTCCATTTCCCTATGCACGATTACCAAATTAGTACTTTGAACATCAGTTAATTCATTACTCTGCGGCGCTAACACACTGCCTTCGTCTTCACTGTCATTTCTCAGTTTACTTTGGAGCCTAGTATTACGTTTTTCACACGCCATTATTGTCACAGTATTTCACACGACAACACAGAAAAACACAATTTGAAGAGCAAAATAAAATAACGTAGCAATGGAAATAGTGTCTAGTTAATTGCAGCTGCGAAATACTTGGTGCAAATCTACATGCATGCCACAACTGTTTTACTCTACAACAATGAAAAACTACAACTACAAAGGAGATTCTCTCTACAATTACGCGCTAGCAATAAACAAAAGCTACACTAAATACACAAACTACAAGAAAAAATCAGAAGATTCCAGTGAGGTATCCTAGGCTAAGGGTCGACATATGAAACGTCCCCTTTGAACAATTCTACACGAGACTGTGCTTAACCTGACACACAATATTTTTAGCGCAACGCTACGCGCTGTTCACAGCCAGCTGCCGCTGCCCAACACTACAATGGCGAGTATTACAACAATGCAAAGCAGACACAGACTGCCCACAGCACAGCCACTGATTTTCATACAGAGGTGGCGTTACCAATGAAAAAACCTAAACAGCCTACTTACATAGTCATTGGCGTTACCAATGAAAAAACCTAAACAGCCTACTTACAGGACCAAAGGATAGAGCGCCAGCTGGGGTGGCCGAGCGGTTCTAGGCGCTACAGTCTGGAACCGCGCGACCGCTACGGTCGCAGGTTCGAATCCTGCCTCGGGCATGGATGTGTGTGATGTCCTTAGGTTAGTTAGGTTTAAGTAGTTCTAAGTTCTAGGGGACTGATGACCTTAGATGTTAAGTCCCATAGTGCTCAGAGCCATTTGAACCATTTGAAAGGATAGAGCAAGTAGAAAAACACGTTAATAGACTCTAAGATAGGCTCATTATCCAGCCAGACATCTTAGAAACACACCTACGTGAAACTACAAAGCTGCTAGCAATTGAAATCCGCAAAATTGTGGAATTCGAGGTTTGAATAGTACTTGGGAGTTCAGATGGAAAATGTCTTGCTTTGAATGCATAATCCGCAGAAGTACAAGAATTTTTTGCATTTAAGGAACACAAGAGGCACTAAATGGGCGCCAAGAGAAGGTTAATTAAATGTTTCTGCAAGAGTGTGGTGCAGTTAGGGTGAGAGTAGTGCAAATGTGTAGCTGGCAGGAAGCAGTGAATGTTGAAGTAATTTCATTCCTCTTAGTTGAAGTCATGTGCAGAAGGCAAGCAGTAGTAGTTCACGAGAGAGCCTGGGTCCAGAAAATAAGATCAATTCACGTAGCTTACGTGGAACTTATAATTCATCGTATGAAGCAATAAGAAGTGAACGAGAGGAACAAGAATATGATTATAAACACTTCCTTCCAGTTCGGATAACTGCCTATCTTGAAGCTCTGAAATTACTGATATCATTTCATTCATGTGCACTGTATTCCCTACTGCAGCTGATACTGTCAATAGGCGTTCTATGATTTCATTCAAGTCATCATAGTACGTATACTCAAGAGGCAGAGTGCTCAGTCTTTTATATTGAGAGTCAGTGCCTTCACTTGCAGTGTATATACTTTCTAAGGCAGGTTTCATAATATTATTACGTATTTATTACTTTTAGAATCTTTTATTCATCATTTTGGGTTGTTGTCTTCACTATGGGCATTAGTCTTTCGAAATATTTCAGGATATGCCTGCTTTCCATTCTACAGACACTTATCAGCACTTGAAGTTTTGAAGAATGTCAGTTTCAATAAACCCAGTCTTTTCTCATATTTAGTAGTCTCAAACTCTATTGCACCCTTAGCTAATTATATAGGGTTGATACTCAGCAGATATGGCTCATTCTTGGTGGCACCATTTATGGTTTAATTCTCTATCGTTGTGTACTGAGAGCGACTGTCCTTGTTGGAAATGTCCCAAGTTTAGCAATCGTAATTTCCATCGAATAGTTTTTCATGCTTTGATAACTTCATGCTTTGATGTCGACATGATGTCGAGATAACGTCTTTGTTATATATATTCAGAGAATACTGATGGTGATGGGAGTCATGTGTTTTAGCTATCACTTTGATATATCCATAAATATCTGTTAGTTTTGTTTTAACTTCTTCGTATTTCTCGATGATATACAGTTCAAATTGCATTCAACATCTAGCAGCACATCACCATTTCTATCCACCACCTCGATAGGCCTTCCCAGTTGCATTAACTTTGCACTGATTGGCTCGATTTCTCTGTCAAAATTTACATGCTTGTGCGTCATGTCTACGAAGAAGAGTATTACACATGTGTAAATTGGGGTATAGACTGTCGTGTACTGATATAGTTGCACGGTATTATACTACCTTTTAAGCAGACACTAACGAAAGCTTCGTCTGTATCGCCCTTCAATCAATTTCCTCTTTTTATCAATTACCAGAAACCTATATTGCCTGTGATTCCAGCAACCAGTGCATATGCTAACATTTTCATTGAACGCCATGTTGCACATGCATGCTTTCCTGCATGTGCATGCGAAATATGGTTTAAATTCGTGTTATCCTGTTTGAATCCGATAATAAGATTCACGTTGTCCTTCGCAAACTACTTTGAATCTTGGAATACATCTGTCTCAAGTACATGACATCTTTCATGTGATGACAAAAACAAAAATATTTGCATATGTGAACTTGGTCTTACACTACTACATGATCAAAAATGAACGTGCTTTATGGATTTCCTTTTTCGGGCCATGGAATATCATTGCTTTCACTAAATTTCTGCTAGGTTACTTAATCAATACCATGAAGTATCTCATGTAATAGCCCGTAACTGGATTAAAAAGAAACTTCCTGGTAGATTAAAACTGTGAGCCGGACCGAGACTCGAACTCGGGACCTTTGCCTTTCGCAGGCAAGTGCTCTACCAACTGTGCTACCCAAGCACGACTCACGCCCCGTCCTCACAGCTTTACTCCTGCGAGTACCTCGTCTCCTATCTTCCAAACTTTACAGAAGCTCTTCTGCGAACCTTGCAGAACTAGCACTCCTGAAAGAAAGGATATTGCGGAGACATAGCCACAGCCTGGGGTATGTTTCCAGAATGAGGTTTTCACTCTGCAGCGGAGTGTGCGCTGATACGAAACTTCCTGGCAGATTAAAACTGTGTGCCGGGCCGATACTCGAACTCGGGACCTTTGCCTTTCGCGGGCAAGTGCTCTACCATCCCCCAGGCTGTGGCTAAGCCATGTCTCGGCAATATCCTTTCTTTCAGGAGTGCTAGTTCTGCAAGGTTCGCAGGAGAGCTTCTGTAAAGTTTGGAAGGTAGGAGTCGAGGTACTGGCAGGTTCGAGTCTCGGTCCGGCACACAGATTTAATCTGCCAGGAAGTTTCATATCAGCGCACACTCCGCTGCAGAGTGAAAATCTCATTCTGGAAACATGCCCCCGGCTGTGGCTAAGCCATGTCTCCGCAATATCCTTTCTTTCAGGAGTGCTAGTTCTGCAAGTTTCGCAGGAGAGCTTCTGTAAAGTTTGTAAGGTAGGAGACGAGGTACTGGCAGGAGTAAAGCTGTGAGGACGGGGCGTGAGTCGTGCTTGGGTAGCACAGTTGGTAGAGCACTTGCCCGCGAAAGGCAAAGGTCCCGAGTTCGAGTATCGGCCCGGAACTCAGTTTTAGTCTGCCAGGAAGTTTCATATCAGCGCACACTCCGCTGCAGAGTGAGGATCTCATTCTGGATTAAAAAGCGTTTTTGAAAATATATATACATGCTCGAAGGGAATCCCCTCAGGGTTTGTTGACAGTGACAGAACAGGATTAACTTTCTCACAACCTGCAGGCCTGAAAATCGAAGTACGTATATTATCAGGCAGTAGTGAACCATTCCGCATCTCCTCCCAGTTTCCAGCATCACTGTATAGCCAGTCACTTACTGGAACGGTCTTGTGGTTGAGCAGCATCATCCACTTAGTAATGCTGATGACTATATATTTGCATTAACACGCAGGGGTTTTTATGGCTACACTTCTTTTGCTTTATAAACTCTCCCATACAGCAAAGTATGTAAAGGTACTTAAATTGAGATTGCAGTTATATGCCCATATTTAATTAATAGATTTCGTTTCTTCTTGCATCAATGTGGAACATGGGATGTAAAGTTGACCAGTGGTCCTTTCTCATGCACGAAGAGTTTTGAGCATAATCTCCAGTAGTTTGTCCAACAGTTTCATGTGTAATCGATAGACGTATGTCTGCCAACTTTGCTGACAGTCAAGAGGATGTTGAAATGCAGGAGTGGAATATATTAAATTCTTAAAATTGTGGTTCTGTAGATGAGTGCAGTCTCTCTCGTTAAATAGTTTAACTTTTAGTGGGATGTCTCCGACCGTGATACTGTGAACATGTAGTATCACTGAGGGGGACAACGTGTTTGCATGGAAAATGCTGCAATCTGCATTGAATCACAACATAGACGATTCCACGCATCTAGGGAGAATACTACTTCAGTGTCACTATACTGCGTATTTTCGAATACCGCCACCGGATGAAACCCACTATCCAACATCATACCACGCTGACACATTTAAAAGCGCTCTAGTTTAAGGTGTAACACATATGACACAACACATGTCTGCATGCACTGGCCTCATCTCATAGAGCTGCTTGCAATGCTACACTTGCAGAAAACCGTAATTCCTGTGTGTGCAAAGGGCAGAATTATCACGCACACAGCGCATCATCTCCATATGTTCGCAAAATTTCAAGCCAGTAGCGTGTCAGAGTAGCGCGGCATGACGCTACAGCTGCAGAAAAACCACAGCAAGCGTGTACACTAAGGCCAAGGGAATGTTACAATCGTGATACAGCACAGGTAACAGCGCATTATATCACTGACATAGGCATCACCAGCATAATGCTCGTGTGATGTCGGCAACGTGTCAGGGAGGCGATTGTTTCATGTAATTGGAATAATTTCTTGCAGCAATAAAGAAATTGATCAAAGGGCCTTCTCATTGCAGAGTACAGAACTCGAATGATTCTTGTTGGATGAGAGCAAAAGAAAGGATAGGAGGGAGCTCAGTTTCCATTTCAAGACCTCCCCTTCCCCACCACTCCTTCCGTATGGTTCGGTTCCATCCCCTCCTCTCCCCCACGTGACTTTGCCATGTGTCGCCAGTGACCTTCAATATGATATGCACAGATGTAATGTGACACTGGCCAAAATGAGCTGACAGATGGTGAGTGAGGGATTTGAGCCAGAAACCAGAGTGAACCCCTGCTCACAATGCACCATGACTGCTCGCTGATTGACACATCTTCTCTTTTCTTGTTCCTTCTACTATCCCATGTTGCAGGGTCACGTTGAGCTCACACCATGTGACCTTCTGATAACTTGCTCCTGCAAATAATTCATATGCACCAAGTAGGTAATTAGTTATGTTACTTAATCGAGGTCGTCCATGTTATGAGTCCCAGGGCCTTTGCAGCACGCTTATCACAGCATTAGAGGCATTTTTGGTATATCTTTCAGTACTTACCATAACAGTCTTATAACTTTATTTACAAACATTGGTACAAATTCTGGAGGTCGAAAGGTTCTTCTTTAATCTAACTACAAAATGAAGCACATTTATTACTAATTTGTTTATGATTTTATATAAATTTCAATAAATGTAAAATTTCTTTGTACATTCTTGTTACTAAAATTAACGACAATTTATCCTTATATGGCACAGTTTGAAACACTCTAGCATATCCCCTACTTTGCAAACTACTCACCTTATTGAAGAAGATATTTTGCCAAATGACAGCCCTTGCCCTTATTATTTCTCGTTTCGGCATACTTCTTAGTTTATACCTTGATGTGCTTTATTATTGATTTAGTGAGGAAAAATTGATAAAATGTCCAGAACACTGCCACACACCCAATTTCTGTTTCGAGCTCAGGCAATAACGGTTGCACGTCTAATGCGGTCCATTCTAATTCCGCATCTGACTGTTTTGCAACATTGGTACATCTTCTCTTACATGGTGGCTGTAAAGACGGCACTTCATACGAAGTACTGATTTGATTATTAGGAAGTATACCATATTATGGACACTCCTGGAAATGGAAAAAAGAACACATTGACACCGGTGTGTCAGACCCACCATACTTGCTCCGGACCCTGCGAGAGGGCTGTACAAGCAATGATCACACGCACGGCACAGCGGACACACCAGGAACCGCGGTGTTGGCCGTCGAATGGCGCTAGCTGCGCAGCATTTGTGCACCGCCGCCGTCAGTGTCAGCCAGTTTGCCGTGGCATACGGAGCTCCATCGCAGTCTTTAACACTGGTAGCATGCCGCGACAGCGTGGACGTGAACCGTATGTGCAGTTGACGGACTTTGAGCGAGGGCGTATAGTGGGCATGCGGGAGGCCGGGTGGACGTACCGCCGAATTGCTCAACACGTGGGGCGTGAGGTCTCCACAGTACATCGATGTTGTCGCCAGTGGTCGGCGGAAGGTGCACGTGCCCGTCGACCTGGGACCGGACCGCAGCGACGCACGGATGCACGCCAAGACCGTAGGATCCTACGCAGTGCCGTAGGGGACCGCACCGCCACTTCCCAGCAAATTAGGGACACTGTTGCTCCTGGGGTATCGGCGAGGACCATTCGCAACCGTCTCCATGAAGCTGGGCTACGGTCCCGCACACCGATAGGCCGTCTTCCGCTCACGCCCCAACATCGTGCAGCCCGCCTCCTGTGGTGTCGCGACAGGCGTGAATGGAGGGACGAATGGAGACGTGTCGTCTTCAGCGATGAGAGTCGCTTCTGCCTTGGTGCCAATGATGGTCGTATGCGTGTTTGGCGCCGTGCAGGTGAGCGCCACAATCAGGACTGCATACGACCGAGGCACACAGGGCCAACACCAGGCATCATGGTGTGGGGAGCGATCTCCTACACTGGCCGTACACCACTGGTGATCGTCGAGGGGACACTGAATAGTGCACGGTACATCCAAACCGTCATCGAACCCATCGTTCTACCATTCCTAGACCGGCAAGGGAACTTGCTGTTCCAACAGGACAATGCACGTCCGCATGTATCCCGTGCCACCCAACGTGCTCTAGAAGGTGTACGTCAACTACCCTGGCCAGCAAGATCTCCGGATCTGTCCCCCATTGAGCATGTTTGGGACTGGATGAAACGTCGTCTCACGCGGTCTGCACGTCCAGCACGAACGCTGGTCCAACTGAGGCGCCAGGTGGAAATGGCATGGCAAGCCGTTCCACAGGACTACATCCAGCATCTCTACGATCGTCTCCATGGGAGAATAGCAGCCTGCATTGCTGCGAAAGGTGGATATACACTGTACTAGTGCCGACATTGTGCACGCTCTGTTGCCTGTGTCTATGCGCCTGTGGTTCTGTCAGTGTGATCATGTGATGTATCTGACCCCAGGAATGTGTCAATAAAGTTTCCCCTTCCTGGGACAATAAATTCACGGTGTTCTTATTTCAATTTCCAGGAGTGAATTTTTTGGAGTAGAAATTCGTCTGAAAATGCGATTAAAAGGTAACTTACATGGTTGACTTATCAAACAAAATAATACAGGTAGATGGAACAGTAATACTGATATAATAATATTTTCGTATTCGAGTCTGATTCAGAAACATAATCTCTTTGCTTGCTTTCAAAGGCGACCACTTGGGAAACATAGTCTTCAAATAGTACGTTCAATAGTTTCTCGATCTCACAACTGGTCAAAAAGTTTCACATATTTATCGGAAAACGCACTGTTACCGCGACGAGAAACCACAGAAAACTAAGGCGCCACGCGTCAGTGCGTGTTTTTAAGCAAGTGAGGATTGTCCATCAGAATGCCAAAACAGTTACAGAAAATCCTCACGATGCCAGCATCATACACAGGTCAGTCCGCCCGAAAAGAAGCCATTGTTTCTCACCAGTGGTGCTTATTACTATGTCGTCGATACAGGAGTCTGTCCAATGGTCAAATGGTTGTGTTTGTACGATTGTCCCACGTGAACCACTTCCTGAACGTGAAACTTAAAACTTCGGGTTTCATTTTGCTATGTTCAACTGCCACAGCAGACAGGTCTACAAGGGACTGAATGGAAGCCTTTGACCCACTCAGTGATTTTACGTAAGACCAGAATTCCTTGGGTTCTCGGCAAGATCTTTTGCGCAGGTGTGACAGTGATTGTTGTTGTATGCTTCAGGCATAGATCTTTTCATAGATGCCCAAATTTCTACAAATCTTCGCTTGTCGTCATTTGTGCGTTCACTTTTAAACCGAGAGTTCAACAACCTCAGGTTCCTCAATATCCGCTGATATTCAATATTAGACCTTGGTGGGTTTTCGCATCCTTTATCCACTTACTAGGCAGACAAATCACCAGACCACGATTTATAGTCTACTTGAACTTTGCTCATAATTCCACTATATCCATCTTATTCGAACTATGTGAATCCAGTTCCTATCTAAGTGAGATACAAATTACTGCTTATCTGCTCTCTCTGGCAGAAACACTCTCCTAGTCTTCTTCACTGATTTATTAACTTTTGTAATCATAATTGCTATAATAACAACACGAGCACTAATTCTTGTTTCCATACTGACATTGTAGATTAACTGTGGCCTATATGTAGCTACAGGGTCTAAGATATTTCCACTGAATGTGGACATTTGAGCTAGCTATTCAAGACAGATTTCAGAAAATGCATTCAAAAGTATTTTGCGTGTCTGTCTACCTGTACCCCCCGCAATGAATTCATTGACATACCAGTCTATATTTGATAGGTTACAGTGGCCTCCATCTAGTATTGCATGATCTGGATATTTACATGCTATTCAGCCTAGACCTTCTTTGAAAGTCTAGGGTGCCTTGGAAGCAGAGCCCATTGTCAAATCAAATTGTAGGAAGAATCTCGTTTGTTTCTATTAATAAAAAATCGTTTAAATTTCTGTCTTCCGGAGTAGTAGGAAGTAGAATATTAAATTTAGAAAACTACATTATTACTTGTTTTATAAAATATTAATATTTTACAGATATTAACTATCTGTTGCTTCTTCAATCTAAATAAAATTCACTGGTAAAAGGTTAAAGTTAAAAGAAGATATTTCATAATTTATATTAATTTATTTCCTCTTCTTTATTATGTGGTAATTTTATTTGTATTATTATTAAATTTGATGTGTATAAATTCCATACTAAATATACTGTAAAATAGAATTAATATCAAACAAATGAATCTTTTGCAATATTCCATATTTATATATAGGAACAGAATAAAATTGTGTATAATTATTCTTAATTTCGTTTTTGTAATTTTATGCAATCATATATAGGTTTCAATTCTTTACTATTTTTTAAATTTTCACTAATATAATTATAAATCGTTGCTTCTAACTTCGTAATTCAATTATTTTAGCTGAATCAGAAAAAAAGTGTTTCTTTTAATCTTTTATCAAGACAGTTAGCAATATTTACAATATGATTAGCTAAGCTTTTATTTATTGCAGGAATTGTGATCTGACAAACAAATTCACTATAGATTTTTATTCTGTAACTATGAATTACCAATTTTAAACAATCTTTTCCAACAGTCTCATCATTATCTACAATAATTATACAAGCTTTTTGTATTCCATTTTGTTTGCAGAAGTTAAAATGTTTAACGAATGATAAGTCATTTCTACTATGTTAGGAACCTCAGAAAGATCTTATGGTATAACTAAATCAAGCATATTATAATATTCAGTAGCTAACTGTGCTAATATATCTGGCATTTCTTCTAATAATGTTAGTAGTGTTACATCTGCAAATTCAATTTTATGTGAAATTGCTAGTGGATTTTATATTTCTCGTATATTAATTCACTATTTTGCATATTAATTGTTTAATTATTTCCAACTTTGCATATAAATTGTTCAACTACATTTATTATATTAGCATTTCTGTTTTAAATTTGTGGCAATTTGGAATTAATATAACAGTTTGCTAATGATAATTTAGAAAATTTGCCTTTTAAGCTACTGTTAAATGATCTACAAGCATTTTTATAACAATTTTCCTTAAATCTGTAGAATTTGTTACTTTAACAGTCATAATATTATCGCAAAAAGATTGTGTTGTTTATTTCAATTTCATTAATCTTTTTTATTCATCTTTTGAAAAGTATATGTAATCAATATTTGCAATTAAATTGTCGCTATGTAAATTTTCAGTAACTATAAATCACTTTTTATATTTGCAGCTCTTATTTACACAGTAAAAATTGTAATTTGAATTTTATTATTGTGTAGTTTTTAGATATATCTATAATTTTCGAAATATAATAGAGATTTTTGATAGGAATAATCAATAAATTTAATAATTTCTAAATAAATATAGGCATCTTTAATTTATTTCAAAGGTTTTGGTTCTTATTAGAATTTAGAATATAAACCAATTTCATTAATAAAATCTGTATTTGTGTGTAAGAGTACAACTTCTTATACTTTAATTCTTTGTAGTCATCTCTATATTTAGTTAGGAGGGTGAATCAGTCATGGAGAATTATTTCGATTTATAGAATTGTGTAATGGAGCTAAGGTTTCTGTAATTCTGTTAGAATTATAAGATAGCTGAAATTTATTGACTTAATAAATTACATATTTTACTTATTTTTTGGAATTTTATTTGTTATTTTTGGAAATGTTTATTAATTTCATTAATATTCGCCAACAGCTACAGTTTTTAAAGTAACTGAAAAGTAGCATAGCAACCATCCTTTCTTATCCATTTGGAAAAAAAAATTATGGATATTGAAATGAATAAGAGAATCTTTTTTCCATAATATCATGAGATTCTACAGCTTTAGAAGGAAAATTATCGGAACAAGATCCTGAGGTCATTTAGCAGGTATATAAGAAGTCAATTTTCTAAATTTCTATTAGCAAAAAATTTCGTTAAACTAAATTGCTGCATATTTAGATAAAGAACTAATAAAATAAAGGGAATTGAACAAATAACATGCAAAGATAACGAAATAGTATACAAAGAGTATAAAAATTTAGTAGTGAATCCATATAAACTTGAGTTAAGTACTGATCATATCTAGCAACACTCTTTCCTTTCTGCATGACTTTTCTACTGATCTAGCCTTAACGTCGGTCCGACAACTATGGTGCACCCTATTAAGCTGAAAACATAGTTGAGGATCTTCTGCTGCATGTATTAAGTCGAATTGACTGCTTTGGAATCTTCTGAAATCTGATTTCTGGGGTTTACTGCTTTTGCCTATTAACGATCACCCTCTCCCAGCTGCCACTGTCTCTTTCTCAATTGAGCCCATGTAATTCAAAATATATCACTTTTTATTCTGTCTGGAGGGCGCAAATCTTTCTTCTCCATTCCACGATTTTCTTGTCTCGCCTGTATAATCTACAGCTCCATTGAATAGCCTCATCTGACATTTGTGTTTTCTTCGCTGTAGTCGCCACAGTGAAACTCCAACCCACATTCCTGACATGTTTCTCCCACACCAGCTAACCTACAGCATTATTCACATTTGTCACACATGATGGTACTCTTACAGTAAACTAAATAGCACTACCACATACTTAAACTGTAATAAAGTAATAACCAGCAAAAGCTTATCTTTAGTTGTACAGCTAACTTCTCAGGTACACATAGAATAACATGCTCGAAGTTCTTTGAACGTAGGTAGTAATTGTGGGATACAAATGGCGCATTGAACTGATCTGGACAATTCTGAGAATTTCTTACCTGAGAACAGGTCGATATATGCCTCATCACAGAGGCTCATTTAAGGGAAAGCGGAAAAAATGTTTGTTGTCAAAGTTAGCGTAGCAAATTATAGCTGTTACGCAAATTATCGTCCAACTAGAGGCAGTAAAACCGCTACTTACACAAAGTCACTATGTCTTGCAACTACCTGCCCTGGAGACAACAGAAGCGACTGGAGTAGGAATCATCTCAGGGCCGTTATAAACTAATACAGGCTCCAAGAAAATTCTCGATCCCGTTAACATTGCGATTCACTTAGCATTGCATGATCAGTGGAGATTTTAATGCAGAAACATCATTTTGAATTTCAGGTAAGAAAAACAAATGACCGCTGGCTTCGGAGAGTCGTGGAAATAAACGACGCCATCACCATCGACCCACATCATTCCACGTCTTATCCCACTAAATGGAGGAAGCCCAGAAGTCTTTAATATAGGCACTGCAAACTCACTATCATGTGATGTCATGTTGAGTATGTAGGACCATGTACCGATAATATTCGAATTGGAGGCCGATGCCGTGCCAACAAGACGCACGGTGCTTGATGCTTGACCGTACGATGGGAAACTAATCAACAAAGATCGAAGACGTTCCCAACCCTCATAAAGCCGGAGAAGATGCAGTTTTCAACATGTAATGCAAGGACACTCTCGGCCGCCCTTGACACCGCTCCAGCACAAGTAGATGAAGAAAACAGAAGGCATAGACAGCCTGTCCAACCCTCACATGCTAAACGCCATTAAAAAATGTTAACTGATCCGGACACCAAGCGATTACTGAACAGCATGACGAGGGAAATTAAAGCTGCAGTGGATGAAGACAGAATTCAATCAGGGACAGACAGTCTTATCAACCTGTCGCTTAAAAGTGGAATGGTTTGGAAACAGAAGCGTCCGTTCATAAAAGGCCAAGCAAAATCCTACCGCTTCTAGTTCACAACAATGTGGCCTGTAAACCTGATGCGAAAGCGAAAGTCCAAGCTGACATTTCCTTGTAATTTTACGCCGATTACAGACCTATTGCGTCCACAGCATGTCGAACGCGTATATAAACGACTTCCAATATTCCTAGATGAACGAGATGATATAGAACCAATAACACAGCAAAAAATCTAGAAACAGTAAAACTCCCTCGACGTCAAATAAGTAAGAGTCATGCACTTACTAATCTCCTACTAAGACACCTACCAACTATAGCAGCTGACCATTTAGTAATAACGTCCACTCGAGTATCCAACTCAGGAGAATACCTGATAGGCTGGAAACATGCTGAGATCGTCGAAGATCCGAAGGTGGAAAGTATGACCGATCTCCAAAAACATTCGAAGCTGGCAAAAATGACCGATCTCCAATAAGCTATTGACAACTAAGCTGTTTTAGATGCTATCACTGATATGTATCTATAGGGACAACAGCACAGAAAGGCTCCTCCCAGAATACCATTTCGGTTCCCGACATGGCCACACTATTGTTTTTTCCACATATCGAAGGTATTTGCTTGCTGTTACATATCCGTCTTCAGTATACATTTGTACATTGTTTATTTATTGTGCCATAACCATATTTTATGTATTTCTGTGAAGTAATATTATCAACTGACGTCTCAGTTTTGCAATGTTTACATATTTTGAGTTTTATACAGCTTGACACTTCCATTTAAGTAGGAAAATACTTATTAGAAAAGTGTAAAACATATGTACTAGTGAAGATAATGATGATGACTTACTGCCATTAATAGCAACTAAAGATATTTCAGATGTTCCGCCTCTAATTACCTTTTCTATGAATTCATTACATTGGTAGAATGTACTAGTCTGGGAAAATATAACATACCATTAGTGAATCTGACTGCAGAATTTATTCCTGTAGGCAGGATAGAAAATCGTATGTGTATATTGCCACAGATTTCATTCTTTATACTTCATTCATCCACCTCTGCATCGAAAAGATACATATATGTTCTGTATCAGTATGTGTTTACTAAACTATTTAATACAAAATCATTATGTAATCCTGTACTAGATAATGACTCTGGGTATTCTGGGATTAATTGTAACAAAAGTAAATTTGCCATGTGTATCATAACACAACTTTGTCACTTCATCTTTTGTATATTCCACGTATCGTTTGTGTATCTTGGGGAGTTGTTCACAAATCTAGCACAGTGTGAAGCTGGCCTTAGCAGTTGCTTCATCAAGAACAAGCTTACACACAATGGAAAGCAAGTATTTGTGATGACTGATAAAACGATTAATCTTTTATTTAGGTCTAAGAATGTTGCTGGAATTTTTGAAAATAAGAAGTGTCTAAATGCTATCCAGATACATGTAGATGGTGAACGTAAGGTATATCTTGCTGATTTTAAAGGGATTCCCGATCCAGCGATCCCTCACAATTCACAACCTCATACAATATTTACCAATTAATCTCTCTAAATTCTTTATTGCTTAGCCCTCATAGATCTGAATTTCTTCTGGAGGAAAGGAAATGTTTCTTTATGTGGTAACGCTCTTAGTTGATTTTCTAATCATTTTATATGCAATATTAACACAACAATAAGTACCAATTTTCAAAACATACTTGTACATCTGGATTAATTTTATTGACTGAAACAACTAATTACGAAATATTTTCTACTGTAATATATAATAAAATGAGTAATCAATAATTAAAATGCCAAATAACAATAACCATTTATGCAGGGGAATACGGGGAACCACCACATCCATGTATTCTGGTGGTCACAAGCTGCTATGCACCGCTACAGTGACTTGCCAATATTGTCATAGTAAGACCCAACAGTTAGAAGCACTAGCACGTGATGAAAAGGTTGAATATTCACAAATGTGTACTACAGGTTGCCACTGGGAAAAACTACTCTTGTTGCAGGTAACACAGAATAAATTTTAATACACATAATTGTAGCCAGTGGGTCTAAAAGGGTTAAATCACAAAACGAAGAAGCAAAATTATTTGAAAAAAGGGGTTGCTAGTGAATTTTTGCCTTAAATTACAAAATATTATGAATATACGATAAAGGAAGATGCAAGGTATTTCTATGGAGATGTAACATATAATAAAGAAAGAATAATGAAATTCATGTATATCACTTAAAAGATCTAAACAAAATTAAAGATAATTACATACAAAAATCGGAAGAGTATTTTAATAAATCTACATAAATATTAACAACAAGAAATAATATAATGGAAGAAAGGGATCAACATATTGTTTATCAAACAACTAATGAAGATTTAACCCTTTGACTGCTGAAGGCACGCCACCCGCTTGGCGCACTGAGGCACCGCGGCCTGCTGCGTAATCCGTCTACCTGGGCTACGTGCCTGTTTCACGGAGCCGCCGCCGGGCCAGAGAGGCCCGCGTTGCTCAACCCGCCCTTTGCTGAACATTTCTCGGCTGAATACGATTTGCGCGCTGCAGCGTGAACTTTTGACGATTTTGAGCTGTAATATCTCGGGCAGTAGTTTTTGTAAAGAAGTAAAATTTGGCCACCTTGTACAACTTTATGCGTTCTCTTAAGAATAATAATGAAAATAATTTTACGAGCCATATTCAGCCAGAAAATTGCAGGTAAATCGGCCAAAAAAATAGGCGCCCGAAACAATTTCGAAGTTTGCCTTCTTGCATCTCCTGAACTAATGCTGTCAAACGTGAAACTTGACATGTAGTAACCTAACAACGCAAGGTTCTTAAATATAAAGTTTCATTTCCATAGCACTTTTCAATACTGAATGAATTAAGCACAAAAACTGAAGAATTTGTAAAAACGGCAAAAATGCGATATTTTCGTTCCGAGTTTGCTAAAAAACTATGCTCCATAAAACATACCAAGCTGTAGAACTGGAATGAAAGTTGGGCGCGAAAATCAGGCCTGAAAACAATGTAAATTTCGGGTTAGCATGTCTAGTAGTGTGAGCGCATGACGAAATTTAGAGTGCAATAGATTGACTTCACAACGATAAGGAATAAAAATTTTTATCCCCCTACTATTTTCCAATAATCTACATACAAATTAATCGAAAACATGTTGATTTTTATGAAAAATTGAAAGCAGGGTGTATTCGATACTTCTTTTTCAAATACCATTTTCTATTAATGCTTCAAAGCCAGTCTCATTCGAACAACAAATTTTAAGCTCCCACGCTCCTAGAACCATGAGTTTAATTTTCAATATTGGATAACAACAGAGGCAAATTAGCAAGAAAAATCGCACTGAGAAAAGAGTTTTAACTTTGGCATGTTGTTTCTCGTTGATCAAAGACGTCTAAATCAGTTATGGAAAACATGCTTATTACAAGTAGACCCAGTGTGATCTACATTTGTACTACTAAGGATAAAAGAATATAACTGTCCATGTTACGTGTTAATAATTTAAATGTATCGTACGCAGATTAATGTATGGGTTTTGTTATACTGGCGCAATGTACTCGGCGTAATTACATTTGCCACAGTACAGATATTGCGCCATCTCAATCATCAAGTCCGTTCATTTGCCAGTAAACTGCTACAAATGAAGAAGTCAGGTTTCGTTTGAATAAGTTTACACCTGTTCCTTCTATTTCCCACCCTTCTTTTCGATTCGGGCTTTGGACCAGCAGTGGCGAACTCAAAAATAGATTTACTTTTCTTTTTTTTACATTTTTGCCTTTTTTTTAGTAATTCATTCAGAAGCGTCAATAAATTTTCTCAGATTTAGTTCCAAATGATTAGTAATGCTTCTTTGTATAAGTCTCAAAACAGGGTGCAATACGTAATGGAACTTTGCAAGTTTTGCATTGGTAACTAGTTTCCCGGCGCACTTTCTGTTTCGTGCAAACCACGCACCTGCGGATTATCGAACTTTCCTGCGAATGTTCACTCACGATAACAGCAGGAAAATGTCTTCCTGTGAATCGCAGAGGATTCTCGTCATCGTAGCGCCTTCCCCTACCAGGTTTTCTCTGTTTTGTAGGATATTTTTCTAAAATCTCCCTTACGAGAGAGAGGTGAAACTCCGGGAGTGCCGTTTTTCGCCCTGTTACCGAATGGTGGAGAGCATGAGCATTTAGAATGCACAAATCCAGAATGTGAAAAAAAATATTTCTTATACCATTTTACAGTCTTACGCACTGACCCCACTGAGCTCAGTAACATAGACAATGGTCAATTGCACCCATACTCGAACTGCCGTTTGTTTATTTTTTCGCCAGTATTTCTGTCAGTCATCTCTGTTTCAATCATTTCTTAACTTGCGCCATTAGAAGGCAAACAGCGAAAAAACAATACATTTCCTCACATCCAGTGCCTTTCCACTTTGACAGTCGAGAATTCACAGATTCTCTAGTATTTTCTCTGGTGTAAACGTAAAAATGATTTATTTCGTTTGCAATAAATTGCAACAGTTCTTGAAACATAATTCTCACAAAAAATGGAAGAATGATTGGGTCAGTATGTAACTGACATTTGTGTCCTGAACTCGAGTAATCAAAGTATTGGTTTAAAGGCTGGAGATCGGTTTCTTTCCAGTCAAATGTGCCGCTTAAGCGCGCTTTTTTTCTGAATCGTTTCACTGTCACTTCCTGATTCCTCGGATTCAGTGGAACTGCTGACTGTAATACTTGCTCTCCCCTCTGATGTAAAGGGCTGAGGACTACAGCTTCGAGATTCTGTTGAAGACTCATCACTGTTAGCAACATTAGATGATTCACACTGACTGTCGCTCTTAGTGACCATATCCAGGATTTCTTTATATGTGCAACCACGGCGACGTGACATTTCTCACGTAGAAAACAAGAAAACTGACGAAAATACAGGAATCTAAGTCGAATTCGGCAAAGAGCGAACACAGCAACAATGATATACGCACTCTCCAACAGTCAGACCACTGAACAGTAACTACAAGAGCAGGGCGGAAAGACAGCTCTGCGTGTATACACGTCCGTAGTGCTCAGGTAGCTGTGACAGCGCGTCTAAACTCGTCCCTAGCAATGAGAAGGCCGCTGGCGCGGGACGCGTTAACACATCCTTAGCGCTGTAGGGAAGACACGTAAGGTGCGCCAGGGGAACGGCGAGGCATGATGAGTTAACACGCCCGCAGCAGTCAAAGGGTTAAGACTAGCATTTGTTTCTCTAAAATTATTTGACAAAATTTGTGAATATAATTATTGTATCAGTAGTTCAAAAATTGACAACAGACATCCCAATTTTGAAGGAATGTTAAGACTTAGTTGTAATCCTAATTTGATAAATTTGTACCCAAGTACGAAAGAAAAGTTCCACATTGCTGTAGTAATTATTTTTATGTTTTGAGTGATTGCACGTTAGAATTACTGCTTAGTGATATATCAAATCTCTGATGCAGTCTAAGATTGCTTTAGCTTTCGTTTCACTAGACACAGAATTTTTAGCATTACATTCTTTTAATAACATTTCTACACACTGAACCAGAACAATAATCTTTTAATCATTTATCAACACATTTTATATTGAACATATGTTGAATTTCCTTTTCTCGAAATTGACGGTTTTCATCGAGTAAACGCATAGAACAAACGCTGCCTTAAGGCTAATGCATTATTTTGTGGGCTATATTACTTTTTGTGTGAATGATGCTGATAAATTTTGACATTCCAAAATGGCATCCCATAAAAGTTTATCTTTAAATTCTATTATAAAATCTTCAGACAATAATTGATCAGCTGACATATCTTCCCAATCTCATTTATCTTGAAATTCTTTCGCAAAATCAACAGATAAAATTTGCATTACTGATATAGTATTCCAATTTATTCTTTCTTGAAATTTTCTCAAAAAATTTTCTGAGAATTGTTACGCACTTGACATATTTTGCCAGTCTAATTTGTCCCAAAATTCTCTAATAGAATCTTGAGACAGTTTCTGTGTAGATGATATATTTTTCCAGTTTATTTTATTCTGAAATTCTGTTATAAATTATTCAGATAATTTTTTGTTTGGTATATATGTCCCATTTAATTTATCATGAAATTCACTTATCAGATTTTTAGTTAAGTTGCTTTGTGATATTGTACTCCAATTTATTCAGCCCTGAAATTTTCTCTTAAAATCTTCAAATATATTTTTAGTTATTAATGTAGTTTCAAAATTTGTTCTATCCTCAACTTCTCTCATAAAATCTTGACACAATGTGTAATGTCTTGGTATAAACTTTCATTCAGCTTTGTTCGACTTATTATTCTTTTTAATAGGATTGAGGAGTTTATTTCCATACTTTTCAGTTGTTGAATACAATTTATAATATTCCACGAAATAAAAATTTTCAAAATCGTAATTAATCAATGAAATAAGTTGTTCCCTTTTTGGTTCAGAGTATACTTGAATTCCTAGTTGCATTGCTTTAGATTTCAGTTCCGTTACAGTACAGCTGATAATTTCATTGTTGTTTTCTCAGTTCATAGTGTTGTTGATGAGATAAGTAAGGCGTTAATTCCTGATTTTGGAATATCTTCTATATCCAAGTAGTCTCACTCTAGCTATTAGGGCTTGTATGCTCTCCATTTATTAGATTTATATTTTAACAGGAAAATAAAAAAGAACAACTAAGGACGTTTTATGCTTAATTTATGAAGAGTTTCAGATGGGTAAAGATTTAGCCCAGAGCATTCAAAGGGATGCACTGAAAATATAGACATTATTAAAAGGAATTTCATTAACTCCTTAAAAATATGATGTAAAATGTACTGAAATAAAACACAACAGTTCATTATCTTTATAATACAAGTACATTCAAAATTCTTTTTGTATTACATTGGATTAACTTATAAATGGCATGATTTCCAAGCACATTTAATTTCTTCTTGCTGCTCAGAAGCACCTATGATTACCATTTTTGAATTTATTATCTATAATAACTGTTAACTAAATTTAGGTAGAAGTTTCAAGGACATTTTGGGTTCCATTGTTTGAGAAAAATATCGTGTTGATAAATAATGATACTTCATGTTTATTCAATATGGTATTTCCACCAATATGGTGCCATCAGGTGAAAATTGTTCCCATAACAATAGAAATGCAGTTCAGTCATTAATATAGACGATCTTGAACACACAGAAACAAAATATAATGATACTCCTGCTTCAGAACACACATAGAGTCAAAATAAATTTTCCTGTTAAATTTTATTTCTTTGTAAATGGAATCAACTCCAAACACACATAACGCTACTTACACTTCAATGAATATAGTTTTAATATATTCAGAAGAATAACCATCAACTAAATGTAGGCATGTAGTTTCAAGATATTTGGTTTCTATTCTTTGAAGAAAAAAAGTTTAACTCACAAATAATATTATGTGTTTTACTCATTACAGCTTAAACAATTACACAGGCCCTACTACCATAGGACCTGAAAAACTAATAAACTGAAGTCTAGTCTGAAACACAATTATCTAATTGCATTCGAATACGAATAATCTAAATGAAGCAAAAACATTAGAAGCAAACAATTTTTTTAAAAAAACATTGATTCTCTTAGGTGTGAAAAATTTCAAGACACTTCTAATAAGTTTAAAAACTAAAGTAGCTGATGAAATTAAAGCTTATTGTATAGCCCTTGATTGTATATTATTAGATTATCTGAAGTGTACTGCAGTCATTGAAAAAAAAATCTCAGAAATCTACTGAACATGCTGTACAATTTGAAAACAGAATAAAAATATGAGATGAACAAATTAAACAACTACAATGACAATTAAAAGATGACAATAATGAATGCTTACAACTGAAAATTACGATAACTGATGTTGTAGAGATAAGTAAAAGACAGGTTATTTACATTGCCACATCTAAGTATATGCTGAGAAAAACTAGTTTAAAGTTGGTGGTAAATTGTCTAAAAATAATTTTTTTAGGAAGATTAACAATTTATAGCAGTCGAAGGCCTAAAGAACATAAACATTTTGTGTCAGAATCTATGACTGCACAGAATATAAATTAATAAAATATATGCTTAAATCTCATATTTTAGTGTATACAGAGTAGGTAAAAGTAAATCACTTCAATAATCTGTCCAGCTTTCATGAGAAACTATCCACACAAACAAGCAACATTGTTGATGAAATACGCAAGAGGCGAAAAAGTAATTATGAAGAAATTTTGACTGAGCTTAATATAAAATTGGATCAAACTTTAATCAAAGAAGAAACCCAAAACCTATTCTGTTAGATAATTTGCATAGAGAGGAAATAATTCCAATTATTATTAAAATAGACAAAAAATATCCAGAAAAGCTTAATCTTGTTAGAAAGGCACTAGAAGATCCTCTTCAGTCTGAAGGATGGAAAATTTTTTAAAGATCTCTTGATTCCTTCAGCTGCCATTCTCTTTATTTCATGTATGATTGTCCAATTTCGGCCTTAGGAAATTTTCAAGTATTTAATGAATCATTTTTTAGTTGTAGATTATGTAATGTATTTTGTAGATCCTGTTTTGTAGATCATGTTATGCTCACAAAATAAATCCAAGATGTTCACGCTATTTTAGGAGCATATTGGTTACGAGCAGTTCTTGTAGAATTGCACGTGAAATAAAGAGAATGGCAAATGAAGGAATCAAGAGGTCTTCCAAAAAATTCATCACACCAGCACACCCTATCGCAATGAAAATTATAGGATACAAGTTTAATGTAGAGATAATGATATGGAATGTAGGAAGGAATATTGTAACAGTAGTTAATGTGCAATTAAACTTTAAGTAGCAGTAGTGTGTTCTTTAAAGTATTCATGAACAATACATATTCGCTCTTCATGTAGATTATATAAACAATTCACATTCTCAATGGTTAATTAATTTATGAATGTAGATATAGCTTCATCATAAGGATAAAATGCAGATAAGAATACCTGAGAGTGTTAATTATCTTATTTATAATGTAGGCATTTATACATACCACAATGTATGAAAATTGAATCAAGTATGTAAGTCCTTTTGAGTTATTTATAATTATATCACTGAATTTATTTGTTAACATTTGTATTATTCCTACTTCCTTATGATAATTTTTATTCCAGCTACTCTTTCACCATGAATTACCGCTAATCTAATGATTAATTCATCAAATATATTCAACCAGCTTTTCAGTATACTTTCTTATTCAATCATCCATTTATAGTCAACTGGTTTTTCAGTATACTTTCTTATTAACCTTACACCTCTTTCCGCATCCACATAATCTGAACACTCTGAAATTGATTGAAGTAGTCTTAATTGTGGGAACTAGATCCTCACAATATCTTTTGTCAAACATTTGTATTTTTCACCTTTACCTGATTTTCTTTTATTCAGATTGATATCAAAATATAATGTTCCTGAATTGCATGATATATCTCCAAAGTTGATAAATCAACACTAATAAACTTTGTACCCATACATCCACAGTAATTTGCCTTTTAGTTAACAGATTCAGCAGTCCATCTGTTCTTTCATATTATTTTTCACCAGTAGTTAATTTATCACTATTGAATTGTATTGACAAAGTACCAATAAATTTAAATATATCAATAGTTTTAATCTAAGAACTTTATCATTCCTATCCTTAATTCATTTTAACAGCATATCACTTAATCTTCTTTTTTAACATCACTCTCTCTATTCTCTTCAGTCTGTATTTTTTTACTTTTTTCTCTCCTCTTAGTATTTATTCAATGCATCCTCTTGCGTAAACAAACAGTGGACTTTCATAATGTTTAATTTCTAAGACATCTCAAAGATCTTCTGAAAGAGAAGGGGTATGATGGTGAACATATGGAATCTTTTTTTTTCAGCTTTTCTATTTTATTCAACAGCTTTCAGAACATTGTCACCTCAGCCTTCAACTGATTATTTTATCTGCTAGATTGCCTCAATAACAGGATAATATTTTTTATAATTTAAATATTGTCTTCTTGGCTGTTGTTCCCAAAGTTCCAATCCTTTTTTTCATTTCTTCAATTTTTTTCTAATTAATTTATTTTTTAACAACATCTGAGCTATATCCATTCTGTGTACTAAGCTTTTTAGGATGGTCATTTTTCATGAATATTACCAAAGCCAAAAAGAAACATTAATGAAATATATTTTATATTTTACATTTATGACTGTGATAATGTTGTAAATTTTTTTATTTTTCCTTTATTTGGTTTCATAGTCATATTTATCATGAAAAATCCAAACTAATCCCCACTCCAGCATTTACTACAATATTCTTTAAAACCATCAAACCTTAAAGCACCACCAACCAAAATATGGTAAATATGCCTTAAATGCGAACATTTTTAGGTTAGGCTTTACTGTGACTGTTACTGACATTGAATGAAACAAGTTCACTGTTACCAGTCACCATTGTAATTAAAGTCTGTAACATTTCACATAATTGTCATCAACAAGTATGAAGTTTAAGCCATTTTAACATTTCACCTTATTGTATAAACGAGTATGAATGTTTAGCTGTTTTAACTTGTCAGAATTGGATTTATATACCAGATGAAGTACACACACATATATTTGACACCTCAAAACAAACACCGCCAAATGCTTAAAGCAATTATTCTGTAATAATGTTGTTAAGATGTATATCCTTTGTACTTTGCGATTATGTCTTCTCATCTGCTATACGAACCTTGCACCCAGCTGATTCCAGACGCCATATTTGTTTACAAATGTGGCAGTATACATGTGATGTGTTATGACAGAAAAAGGAACCTGTGACCACTGAAGGTACTCTAGTTTACTTATTTAATGTTTACCATTAGATATCAGTTTAATTTTTTGTCAAAAGTAATCCTAAACCATATTCTGAAATAGTGTCTTGTTTCTCCACTAGGCAGTGCCACAAGTTCCTCCAAAAATCGTAACACAACACACACACAAATGTAATACTTACTAATGTAAATCCACACAATGATGGAGGTTTAAACCTTCAAAACGCATCATGGAAATAAATAAAATGGTGACTGGTAACAGTGAACTTGTTGTTTCATTTAATGGTAAATATGATTTACATTTGTATTTCATTGTCTAAATATATTTAAAAATTTGGAATATCCCACACAAATTGTTTTGGTATTTTTGAATATATTTGAACCAAACAAAAACAATCTATTCCTTTGATAAATCTCATGTAAGACATTGTCTGACCAAATCTTGATTATTGAGAATGAAATCATTGAATACTACATTTAAATTTTTTTGACATTGATCCACTGGTATGATCCCATAATTATTTCCAGTAAAATGTTAATTAACTTTGCATTATTTTTCTCTTCCACTTTTTACACTTTTTATAAACTGGTGATGTTCTGGTTAATATGAACCTTTAGAGCAAACATACAGATCAATCTCTTTACTCCAATTCAGCCATCCTGGACGTGGAATATAGTTGTCAATCGTTAATGTTTTTTTTCCCCTCATCTGCTTAAAGCTATCACTCTACATTGAAGAGAATTATGTAAAAGTTTGTCATTTTTATTTTTTTATTTCTGGCTCGAATTCTTATTTTTGGTTCCCAATCACTTTCCTTTTAAATAATAATACTTTCATTAATACTAAATGATTTGCCTATTGGAACTGAGTGATGCCTCATCTGTTCTCAAAACAAGAATTAACTGGACCTATAGGACACAGCTATACTATTGTTGAACTAGTCCATTTTTATTCAACATTTTTAATTCCAAGTATTACATCAAATATCAATAAGTTGTGTTGTGATGGAGAGACTAAATTAGATTCGTATTGGCAAGTGTACTGATGTTAAACTGTGTACGGATATAAATGACAGTATTGCAAGTGGGCTTGGATTTAGTAGATTAACTATTCTTTCTAATGAAAAGAGTATTGTTAACAATATTCCGAAAGTTTTATCTAGCTGATGGAATTTTAGGAAAGCATACTGATTACTTTCATTGAAAAGCTACTGTCATACCTTCATTCATACCTAATGCTGAATCTGGTGAACAACTAATTCATGAATCACGTCATCCTGTATTTATTAGAGTTGATGATAAAATTCAGGACTTCGAAATAACTTAAGTTGCTGATAATGGTAACTGGATTGACTTCATTGGTACTAGTGTCACAGTTGTTTTAGAGATGGGTTAATACAATTCATACTTATTAAATGAACAAGATAGAAAGCTATTAGTTTTATTCTTTCCCTCTGAATGAAAAACAAATAAAAGTAATCTAAATGTTCCTAACAAGGAGATAGGTTCACCCTAATCATGCTCAGTGCTACATGAGCTTTATTATTGTCAAAGCTGATGGATCAGATTACCAATTATATAACGGAAAATCCACTAAAAATTAATGGACGATTATATTACAAAGCTGTTTTATTTTACACTGAAGAGGCAAAGAAACTGATACACCTGCCTAATACTGTGTAGGGCACCACGAAAGCAAGCATAAGTGCCGCAATACGACGTGGCATGGACTCGAACAATATCCGAACTAGTGTTGGAGGGAATTCACATCATGAATCCTGCAGGGCTGTCCATAAATCCGTAAGAGTATGAGGGTGTGGAGATCTCTCCTGAACAGCACACTGCAAGGCATCCTAGATATGCTCAATAATGTTCATGTCTGGGGAGATAGGTGGCCAGCGAAAATGTTTAAAATAAGAAGAGTTCCTGGAGACACTCTGTAGCAGTTCTGGATGTGTGGGGTGTCGCATTGTCCTGCTGGAATTGCCCAAGTACGTCGGAATTCACAATGGACATGAATGGACGCAGGTTTGAAAATTTGTGGTAAGGTCTTACGGGACCAAACTGCTGAGGCCATCGGGCCATAAGCTTACACACTACTTAATCTAACTTAAAGTAACTTACGCTAAGGACAACACACACGCCCATGCCTGATGGAGGACTCGAACTTCCAACGAGGGAAGCCAGGAGGACCGTGACATGGCGATCAGGACCTCGCAGTTACCCCGCGCAGCCATGGATGCAGGTTATCAGACAGGATACTGTCTGGCTTAGCCACAGCCTGGGGGATGTTTTCCGAATGAGATTGTCACTCTGCAGCGAAGTGTGCGCTGATCTGAAACTTCCTGGCAGATTAAAACTGTGTGTCCGATCGAGACTCGAACTCGGGACCCTTGCCTTTCGCGGGCAAGTGCTCTACCATCTGAGCAACCGAAGCACGACTCACGCCTGGTCTCACAGCTTTACTTCTGCCAGTATCTCGTCTCCTACATTCCAAACTTTACAGAAGCTCTCCTGCGAACCTAGCAGAACTAGCACTCCTGAAAGAAAGGATATTGCGGAGACATGGCTTAGCCACAGCCTGGGGGATGTTTCCAGAATGAGATTTTCACTCTGCAGCGGAGTGTGCGCTGATATGACACGTCCTGGCAGATTAAAACTGTGTGTCCGATCGAGACTCGAACTCGGGACCTTTGCCTTTCTCGGGCAAGTGCAACATCCCCCAGGCTGTGGCTAAGCCATGTCTCCGCAATGTCCTTTCTTTCAGGAGTGCTAGTTCTGCTAGGTTCGCAGGAGAGCTTCTGTAAAGTTTGGAATGTAGGGGACGAGATACTGGCAGAAGTAAAGCTGTGAGACCGGGCGTGAGTCGTGCTTCGGTAGCTCAGATGGTAGAGCACTTGCCCGCGAAAGGCAAAGGTCCCGCGTTCGAGTCTCGATCGGACACACAGTTTTAATCTGCCAGGAAGTTTCATATCAGCGCACACTCCGCTGCAGAGTGAAAATCTCATTTTGGAAACATCCCCCAGGCTGTGGCTAAGCCATGTCTCCGCAATATGCTTTCTTTCAGGAGTGCTAGTTCTGCTAGATTCGCAGGAGAGCTTCTGTAAAGTTTGGAATGTAGGAGACGAGATACTGGCAGAAGTAAAGCTGTGAGACCGGGCGTGCGTCGTGCTTCGGTAGCTCAGATGGTAGAGCACTTGCCCGCGAAAGGCAAAGGTCCCGAGTTCGTGTCTCGATCGGACACACAGTTTTAATCTGCCAGGAAGTTTCATATCAGCGCACACTCCGCTGCAGAGTGAAAATCTCATTGAGGATAGTAACGTACTTGTCACCTGTCAGTGTCGTCTGTAGACGTAACAAGGGTCCCATATCACTTCAACTGCACACGCCGCAAACGATTACAGAGCCTCCACTTGGTTGAACAGTCCCCTGCTGACGTGTATGGTCTATACATTTATGAGATTATCTCTATATCTGTACACGTCCATGCACTCGATACAATTTGAAATGAGACTCGTCCAACCAGGCAACAGATTTCCAGTCATCAATAGTCCGGTGTCAGTGTTAGCGGGCTCAGGTGAGGCGTAAAGATTTGTGTCATGCAGTCATCATGGGTGCACGAGTGGACCTTCGGTTCCGAAAGCCCATATCGATGATGTTTCGTTGAAAGTTTCGCATGCTGACACTTGTTGATGGCCCAGCATTGAAATCTGCGGTAATTTGCGGAAGGGTTGTCCTTCAGCCACGTTGAAGGATTCTCTTCAATATTCATAGGTCCCGTTCTTGCATGATCTTTTTGAGGCCACAGCGATGTCGGAGATTTGATGTTTTACCGGATTCCTGATTTTCAGAGTACACTCGTGAAATCGTCGTACGGGAAAATCCCCACTTCATATCTACCTCGGAAATACTGTGTCCCATCGCTCGTGCGCCGACTGTAACACCGCTTTCAAACTTACTTAAATGTTGATAACCTTCCATTGTAGCAGCAGTAGCCGATCTAGCAACTGCGGCAGACCTTTGTTGTCTTTAATAGGCACTTCAGACCGCAGGCCCGTATTATGCCTGTTTACATATCCATGTATTTGAATACACATGCCTATACCAGTTTCCTTGGCGCTTCAGTGGATAACCATTAAGTAAAGAAAAAATGTTTTACTTAGAACTGAACACTCTTTTACTTCATCATCAGTTTTGTTGCATTCTATTTCATCTGTTGCTTTCAAAATGAGCACGGAATGTCGTATACTTAACAATGGAGATGAAAAGAGGAAGAAAAATGAGGTACATCATCCATCTGTTTTCAAAGATTGTGAAGAGGTCATGTGGTAAGGCAGCCTTTATGTAGTTTTTACTGGTCTTCAAGTGCTGGAGATTTTGTTCTTAGGAGAGATGATAGACATGATGCTGCAATTGAAATAAAGGATACTCATCCAAATGACGGTAGAACTGTTGTAGAACCTATGGAAATTCATATACCTATAGGTAAATGCCAACCTAGTTATGAGCTTGAACAATATGTTTCGAAAAGGCAAAATTCGGATATCTTATATGGACTACAAACTGTGGAAGTTGCTAAATTGTGTGGAAAGAAGAATATTGAGTTGTTGTTGTGGTCTTCATTCCAAAGACTGGTTTGATGCAGCTTTCCACGCTACTTCGTCCTGTGCAAGCCCCTTATCTCCAAATAACTGCTGCAACCTAGATCCTTCTGAATCTGCTTAGTGCATTCATCTCTTGGTCTCCCCCTACGACTTTTACCCTCCACGCTTCCCTCTGATACTAAATTGGTGAACCCTTGATGCTTCAGAACGTGCCCTACCAATTGATCCCTCCTTCTAGTCAAGTTGTGCCACAAATTCCTCATCTCCTCAATTATGTTCTGTCCCTCCTCATTAGTTACGTGATCTACCCATCTAATCTTCAGCATTCTTCTGTAGCACCACATTTCAAAGGCTTCTATGCTCTTCTTGCCTACACGGTTTATCGTCCATGTTTTACACCCTTACATGGCTAACTCGATACAAATACTTTCAGAAAATAATTCTTGTGATACTTAAATATATTCTCGATGGTAACAGATTTCTGTTTTCCAGAAACGGTTTCCTTCCCATCGGCAATCTACGTTTTATATTCTCTCTGCTTCGACCATCCTTAGTTATTTTGCAGCCCAAGTAGCAAAACTCATCTACTACTTTAAGTGTATCATTTCCTAATCTAATTACCCCAGCATTTTCTGATTTAATTCAGCTACATCCCACTAGCTTAGTTTTACTTTTTTTGATGTTTATCTAACAGCCTCTTTCCAAGATATTGTCCATTCCATTCAATGGCTCTTCCAAGTTCTTTGCTGTCTCCAAGAGAATTACACTGTCCTCGGCAAACCTTAAGGTTTTTATTTCATCTCCCTGGATTTTAATTCCTACCTCAAACTTTTCTCTGGTTTCCTTTACTATTTGCTCAGTGTACAGATTGAAAAACACTGGGGATAGGCTACAACCCTGTCCCACTTGCTACGAAACCATTACTTTCCTTTCATGCCCCTTGACTCTCGCAACTGTCTTCTGGTAAATGTTGAGTTAGATATTATGAATTTGTATAACTCAGCAGAATTTGGCATCTCTTGCCACGTATTTGTTACATTTCATGCAAATCGAAAAAATAATCAATTGTTTGATTCATCGTTATTTGGTCATGTTGAGCTATGCACACCTTATCTGAAGAATGGAAGAACATTTTTCTGCAAGAAAGGTGGTCCTAGGATCTGCCTAATAATTATGTGAAGGTTCAAGACTCATTTCTAGCTTTTAAACGATTTACACAACTGAAAAACATACGTCGATGTGAATCCATTAAACTTCATAACGAATTACCCAAATTACGCCATAAATATGATTTGTTGAAAAAATATTTTTACAGGTCACAAGATGATGAAACTGAGTGCAGCTTTTACTCGTAAAATTCCTGCAGACACCCTAGCATGTCTTATCAAGTATAAAGGAAAATTTAACATGTGATGCATAACACAAAACATTAACAGATAATTTTTGAGCATATGAAAATATGACTCCTTATGCTCCATTCTAATATTTTATTCATACTTTTTAAGTTGTCACAGAGCTTATGCCAGCAGAGATCTTTCCTTTACAGGCATCGTTAGTCAGCTGAATGAAACTGGAGCTGTATTTCTGCAAAGTGGAAGAGAAAATAAGATTCAGCCCAAAGGTTAATATTAGGCGTTCCAAAATAACGTCGAGCACTTGTGCTGCTTGAGATCTCTGTGTGGTTGGCTCAGCATTTAAGATGATTTTGTTTCCAATCATGAAGTATTTCCTGGAGACATTTCACAGTTCGAATCTTGCTCAAACACAGGGCATTTTTAAAAAATCCTGGGTTATGTAGCCCAGGGTTTTTTCACATGAGATGGGAGTTTTGCTGATGAAACTAAGTTCTGAGTAGTAAATTTTCAGCTAAGATTTACATCTACATCTACATGGATACTTTGCAAATCACATTTAGGTGCCTGGCAGAGGATTCATTGAACCACCTTCACAAGTCTCTATTATTCCAATTTCGTATAGCGCGCGGAAAGAACGAACACCTATATCTTTCCGTACGAGGTCTGATTTCCCTTATTTTATCTTGGTGATCATTTCTCCCTATGTAGGTGGGTGTCAACAAAATATTTTCGCATTCGGAGGAGAAAGTTGGTGATTGGAATTTCGTGAGAAGATTCCGTCGCAACGAAAAACGCCTTTCTTTTAATGATTTTCAGCCCAAATCCTGTATCATTTCTGTGACACTCTCTCCCATATTTCACGATAGTACAAAACGCGCTGCCTGTCTTTGAACTTTTTCGATGTACTCTGTCAGTCGTATCTGGTAAGGATCCCACACCGCGCAGCAGTATTCTAAAAGAGGACGGACAAGCGTAGTGTAGGCAGTCTCCTTAGTAGGTGTTACATTTTCTAAGTGTCCTGCCAATAAAACGCAGTCTTTGGTTAGACTTCCCCACAACATTTTCTGTGTGTTCCTTCCAATTTCAGTTGTTCGTAATTGTAATACCCAGGTATTTAGTTGAATTTACGGCTTTTAGATTAGACTGGTTTATCGTGTAACAGAAGTTTAACGAGTTCCTTTTAGCACTCATGAGGGTGACCTCACAATTTTCGTTATTTAGGGACAACTGCCATTTTTCGCACCATTCAGATATTTTTTTCTAAATATTTTTGCAGTTTTGTTTGATCTTCTGGTGACTTTATTAGTCGATAAACGACAGGGTCATCTGCAAACAACTTAAAACGCCTGCTCAACTTGTCTCCCAAATCGTTTATATAGATAATGAATAGCAAAGGGTCTATAACAGTACCTTGGGGATCGCCAGAAATCATTTCTGTTTTTCTCGATGACTTTCCGTCAATTACTACTAACTGACTTCTCTGACAGGAAATCACAAGTTGAGTCACATAACTGATATGATATTCCATAAGTACGCAATTTCACTACGAGCCGCTTGTGTGGTACGGTGTCAAAAGCCTTCCGAAAATCCAGAAATACGGAATCGATATGAAATCCGTTGTCTATAGCACTCAACACTTCGTGTGAATAAAGAGCTAGTTGTGTTTCACAGGAACGATGTTTTCTAAACCCATGTTGACTGTGTGTCAATAGACCGTTGTCTTCGAGCTAATTAAAATGTTCGAACGCAATAAATGTTCTAAAATCCTACTGCATATCGACGTTAACGATATGGGCCTGTAATTTAGTGGATTACTCCTACTAAACGAAGAAATAAAATTAAATGTGGTTACTAACGTCAGTGTGTTTGCAGATTGTCAAATTCTTGACAACATGGAAATCTTAGTAAATAAATGAATAACAAAATATATATTAAACCTAAAATTGATCAGTTCTCTGCTCATTTACTTATATATTTTTCTTAGGGTTGAAGTGAATGAGGGGAATGATTCGAAAGAAAGTAGTGTAGTTTTGTTGGTTCTGGGTTATATTTTCCAAAAAAAAATCATAAATTGCGAAATTCTACAACTACATCTACATGGATACTCTGCAAATCACATTTGCCTGGCAGAGAGTTCATCGAACCACCTTCACAATAATCCCTATTACTCAAATCTCGTACAGCGCACGGAAAAAAGGAACATCTACATCTTTCTGTGCGAGCTGTGATTTCCCTTACTTTATTATGATGATCGTTTCTTCCTATGTAGGTCGGCATCAGCAAAATATTTTCGTATTCAGAGGAGAAAATCAGTGATAGAAATTTCGTGAGAAGATTCTGCAGCAACAAAAAATTCCTTTGTGTTAATGATGTCCACCCCAAATGCTGTATCATTTCAGTAACACTCTCTCCCGTATTTCACGATAATACGAAACATACTGCCTTCTATGAACTTTCTCAATGTATTCTGTCAAACCTATCTGGTAAGGATCCCACAGTGCACAGCAGTTTTCTAAAAAAGGACGGACAAGCGTAGTGTTGGCAGCCTCCTTAGTAGATCTGTTACATTTTCTAAGTGTCCTGCCAATAAAACACAGTCTTTGGTTAGCCTTCCCCACAACATTTTCTACGTCTTCCTTCCAATTTAAGTGGTTCGTAATTGTAATTCCTAGCCATTTAGTTAAATTTATGGGCTTTAAATTTGACTGATTTATCGTTTAAGCGAGGTTTAATGGATTTCTTTTAGCACTCATGTGGATTACCTCACACTTTTCGTTATTTAGTGGTAATTGCCGATTTTTGTACCGTACAAATATCTTTTCTAAATTTCGTTAGAATTTGTTTTGATCTTCTGATGACTTTATTAGTCGGTAAACGACAGCATCATCTGCAGAAAACGTAAGACGGTTGCTCAGATTGTCTAGCAAATCGTTTATACAGAAAAGGAACAGCAAAGGGCCTATAACAGTACCCTTGGAAACGCCAAAAATCACATTTGTTTTACTTCATGGTTTTCCGTCAGTGACTACGAGCTGTGACATCTCTGCCAGGAAACGTCAAATCCAATCACAGAACTGAGAATATATTCCACAAGCACGCAATTTCACTACAAGCTGCTTGTGTGATATGGTATGAAAGCCTTCTGGAAATATGGAAATAAGGAATCAATTTGAAATCCCTTGTCAATAGCACTCAACCCTTCATGTGAGTAAAGAACTAGTTGTGTTCACAAAAACGACGTTTTCTAAATCCGTGTCAATAGACCATTCTCTTCAAGGTAATGTTCGAACACAATACATGTTCCAATATCCATATAGGATAAATTAATTATATGAGCTTGTAATTTAGTGGATTAGTCCTACTGCCTTTCATGAATATTTGTCTAACCTGTGCAACTTTCCGCTCTTTGGATACCGATCTTCCGTCAAGCGATTGTTAAGTATGGTGCTATTGATCAGGATACTGTGAAAGGAACGTAACTGGTGTACAGTCTGGACCGGAAGACATACTTTTGTTAAGTGATTTAACTTGCTTCACTACTCCGAGGATATCTCCATCTTCGTTACTCATGTTGGCAGCTATTATTGATTGGAATTATGGAGTATTTACATTGTCTTCTTTGGTGAAGGAATGAGGGACGGCTGTGTTTAGTAACTCTGTTTTGGCAGCACTGTCGTCTATAATATTTCCATTGCTCTCTCGCAGAGAAGGCATTGACTGTGTATTGCCGCTAGCATACTTCACTTGCGACAAGAATCTCTTTGGATTTTCTACCAGTTTCGAGACAAAGTTTCGTTGTGGAAACTTTTATAAGCACCTCTCATTGAAGTCCGCGCTTAATTTCGAGCTCCTGTAAAATATCATCTGTCTTGGAGATTTGCCTCCGTTTAAATTTGACATGTTTTTTCGTTGTTTCTGCAACAGTGTTTTGACCCGTTTTGTGTACCAAGGGGGATCAGCTGCGTTGTTTGTCAATTTATTTGGTATAAATCTCTCAATTGCTGCCGATACTATTTCTTTGAATTCAAGCCACATCTGCTATACACTTATATTGTTAATTTGGAAGGAGTGGAAATTATCTCCCAGGAAAGTATCAAGTGAATTGCATCTGCTTTTGTGAATAGGTATATTTTTCGTTTACGTTTGGAGTCGTTGGGGGTTACAATTTCCTACGGATTTAGACATGTATTTTCGCGAGAATATTGAGGGTAATTTAAAGTCACCACCAACTATTGTTATTGTATGAGTCAGGTTCGTGTTTGAAATTGAACTCAAGATTACGTTGAAACTTTCAACAACTGTATCATCCGAATCGGGAGGTAGGTAAAAGGATCCAATTATTATGTTATTTCAGTTGCTATGAACGACCTCTGCCCTCACTAATTCACAGGAACTATCTACTTAAATTTCACAACAAGCTAAACTACTTCTAACAGCAAGAAACACGCCACCGCCAACGGTGTTTAGCCTATCCTTCCGAAACACTGTTGGATTTTTCTGTGGAAATCAGAGGGTTTTGTGATTAATTGAGATTTTTGCTTCATTTTCTGTTCAATAAAGTCAATTCCCTTTTTCTCTTATAACGTCTCTCGGGAATATTAGAAAAAAATAAAATGAAAATTTTAAAAATTGATGAAAAGTTCTTAAAGGTCATTCTCCCAAAAAATCGGAAAAAAATCATGAAATTTCGAGGGAATCAGAGGAATTTTATGATTTTCCAACGATTTGGGCAATATGAGCATGAACCTACCAAATGTATCTACTTACGACCACCAAGGCAGAACTACATAGCGACGCGAGCACAACACTACACTAAAGTGTTCCAGAACACATTGCAGGCATCCACATGATACAGCTACACACTTTGCACTTCATGACACTCAGAGGGAAACAGTGACGACCCTGACCACTGTGACCTTGCAGTGAGTGATTATTGCGTCCATATATGGAAATTTTTCGAATACATTTCTAACGGTGAGATTAAGTGGATAAAGTGATGATTCAAAAAGTTTTGTCCACAAATGAATGTTTTGAGAATAGAGTAATTATTCCTCTCTCTGGACAAAAATAATCCTTATTTATTCATTGTTTGTAATTGTAGCTAATAAATAACATAGACTACTAAGGTATTTTCTTCTTTACTTCTCGATCAACCCTCTTTCTCGTATAGCGAGTCTGTTTGTCCTGTGACTCAGCATGGTTTCTGCTAGATAATTTTTTAATTCTTAGTATAGATGCGTGGTTCAGTGGGTCGTTACGTAAGTCTGGGTTGTTCGATTGTACTTTGGAAAACAGGACACCTTGTTTTTTAGCAGGGCTTTTGTTTGATGTCATCTAAAGTAGACGTTAAGCTTAAGTCCGGTTTGTTCCAATTCATTTCGTACAACAAGAAAAACCTTGCTCGTTTGTGGGACTTCAGTTTTCTGTTGTCGAAAGTAGAAGTTAAGTTAAAAGCTTTTGCAAACTTGCAGCGCTGATAAGCAAGTCCTCTGGTATTTCTTAAGGTAAAAGATACCGTAATTTAATAGAAAAACGTGAATCTGAGAATTGTAAATGAGAACCTATTCAAAGTAATGTTCTTAAATTGAAATCAAAATGTAGGTAATATTATATATAGAGAGGTGGTAGTCTTAGAACTGCAATGTTCTGCAATTTCGAAATCGTTTCATTGTTTTTCTGAGAAATGCAAATTTAAATTAAAAAAAATTATCCCATATTATTCAGCATTTGATTTACAAACTTTACGTGTCAATTTTTTTATAGTCTCTTCAGTGTAGAGCTACAGAAAAAATACAAAATAAGTAGAATGAGCGGCCATGGATCATGTTGAGACCATTGTTGATCACCTGCTGTTTGTATTTCACATCAGCCCTTTGTAAACTAAGTACACTGTGATCTTACGTATTTATTACTCAATTATTTTCTTCCACTTTTCAGACAAAGGTCTCCATAATAATAAAATTGAAGTCAATGTGTAATAGAAAGAGGGTCAAGTCTGTATAAGTTTAATCTTTTGTAAAAATTTTATTTATGTTTCATAAGTGAATAATATTTTTTAAAATGCGTATAATTTAGTATTGTAATATTTTTATATGTCTCCATAAATAACAGATATTCAGCTTCAAAATTAATCTTAGTTTACTGAGATCCGATATAAAGTTCTTGATGTACACGACAGATAAATTGTCCCGTTCGGAAAATAGCAAGAAATTTACATTCTAAAAATGGAAAGATATGGGTTGCGAGCCCCAGTAGACAACTTATTGCTTATTTCAGTCCTGGCATTCATTTGTTATTCTGCAAAATTCTAGCAGCACCATGGGTCAGCTTTAAACTACATGTTTCATGTAACTAGTTGTGTAAGTAACAGGGAGAGACTATCATACTATCTCCAGTGTAACTATATCTGGCACATCTCTACGTATTCAAATTTACCTTCAGGTGGAACACATGTGTACTTGTATTATAGCGTAACAAATTATACTTAAAGTGTTTTGTAGAAAAGTGGCCTTACCAGTTACGCTACAAGCGAGGTCCAATTCATCTGACACTACAGGTTCCAATACTTCTTCCTCTTCCTTTCCCTCCCCCCTGCCAACACAGATAGCACTGCTAATGGTAAAGGATGTGAATCCATTTCTTATAGTTACGCAATTCCCTGATTTTTGTATTTCTACAAAATGAATGAACACAGTAAGGACTCTGAAGATGATAAGACTCATCATCAAAAGAGTACAAATGAGAAGCTTCAACAACGACATGTTTAGATGATAGAAAACTTAATTTAATTTTTATGTTTTTAATTGTATTTTGGAAGTGAAATCGACATATAACTACAATAAGTTTTTCGCCAAAAAGTAGAGTATAATTTTTTAATGGACACTATATTCGCCATTAACTGTAGAAATTATTTATTCCACAATTGCAATTTCGACCAATGCGCCTTTTTCGAGTGGCACTGCATTTTTACGTGTAAACAGTGTGTTAGAACATTTATCTACATCTACATTTATATTCCGCAACCCACCCAACGGTGTGTGGCGGAGGGCACTTTACGTGCCACTGTCTTTACCTCCCTTTCCTGTTCCACTCGCGTATGGTTCGCGGGAAGAACGACTGCCGGAAAGCCTCCGTGCGCGCTCGAATCTCTCTAATTTTACATTCGTGATCTCCTCTGGAGGTATAAGTAGGGGGAAGCAATATATTCGATACCTCATCCAGAAACGCACCCTCTCGAAACCTGGACAGCAAGCTACACCGTGATGCAGAGCACCTCTCTTACAGAGTCTGCCACTTGAGTTTGCTAAACATCTCCGTAACGCTATCACGGTTACCAAATAACCCTGTGATGAAACGCGCCGCCCTTCATTGGATCTTCTCTATCTTCTCTGTCAACCCGACGTGATACGGCTCCCACACTGACGAGCAATACTCAAGTATAGGCCGAACGAGTGATTTGTAAGCCACCTCCTTTGCTGATGGACTACATTTTCTAAGGACTCTCCCAATGAATCTCAACCTGGCACCCGTCTTACCAACAATTAATTTTATATGATCATTCCACTTCAAATCGTTCCGTACGCATACTCAAAGATATTTTACAGAAGTAACTGCTACCAGTGTTTGTTCCGCTATCATATAATAATACAATAAAGGATCCTTCTTTCTATGTACTCGCAATACATTACATATGTCTATGTTAAGGGTCAGTTGCCACTCCGTGCACCATGTGCCTATCCGCTGCAGATCTTCCTGCATTTCGCTGCAATTTTCTAATGCTGCAACTTCTCTGTATACTACAGCATCATCCGCGAAAAGCTGCATGGAACTTCCGACACTATCTAGTAGGTCATTTATATATATTGTGAAAAGCAATGGTCCCATAACACTCCCCTGTGGCACGCCAGAGGTTACTTTAACGTCTGTAGACGTCTCTGCATTGAGAACAACAGGCTGTGTTCTGTTTGCTAAAAATTCTTCAATCCAGTCTCACAGCTGATATGATATTCCGTAGGCTCTTACTTTGTTTATCAGGCGACAGTGCGGAACTGTATCGAACGCCTTCCGGAAGTCAAGGAAAATGGCATCTACCTGGGAGCCTGTGTCTAATATTTTCTGGGTCTCATGAACAAATAAAGCGAGTTGGGTCTCACACGATTACTGTTTCCAGAATCCATGTTGATTCCTACAGAGTAGATTCTGGGTTTTCAGAAATGACATGATATGCGAGCAAAAAACATGTTCTAAAATTCTACAACAGATCGATGTCAGATATATAGGCCTCTAGTTTTGCGCATCTGCTCGACGACCCTTCTTGAAAACTGGGACTACCTGTGCTCTTTTCCAATCATTTGGAACCTTCCGTTCCCCTAGAGACTTGCGGCACACGGCTGTTAGAAGGGGAGCAAGTTCTTTCGCGTAGTCTATGTAGAATCGAGTTGGTATCCCGTCAAGTCCAGTGGACTTTCCTCTGTTGAGTGATTTCAGTTGCTTTTCTATTCCTTGGACACTTATTTCGATGTCTAACCTAACCTAACCTAACCTAACCTAACCATTTTTTCGTTTGTGCGAGGATTTAGAGAAGGAACTGCAGTGCGGTCTTCCTCTGTGAAACAGCTTTGGAAAAAGGTGTTTAATATTTCAGCTTTACGCCTGTAATCCTCTGTTTCAATGCCATCATCATTCCAGAGCGTCTGGATATGCTGTTTCGATCCACTTACTGATTTAACGTAAGACCAGAACTTGCTAGAATTTTCTGTCTAGTCGGTACATAGAATTTTACTTTCGAATTCACTGAACGCTTCACGCATAGCCCTCCTTACGCTAACTTTGACATCGTTTAGCTTCTGTTTGTCTGAGAGGTTCTGGCTGCGTTTAAACTTGCAGTGAAGCTCTCTTTGCTTTCGCAGTGGTTTCCTAACTTTGTTGTTGAAGCGATTTACGTGAAGGATGTTAACATTGGTAACAGCCCACGAAATTTACAACGCTCCACGATGTACAGAGCTTCGCATTCGTTTGGTGTTACCGTATTTCTATGGCGAAAAGTCGTATTTTAAAAGAAGACATATACATGTCGGCAGATTGTAATGTCTAACATGTGCTGAAGCAAAATCTTGTCCAATACCACTTGGAAGTAGCACAAAAGCCAAAATTGTAACTGCGAAATATGTAACATCTACTGTCAATGAAGAATATGATATCTTATAAAAAATTCTACCTGACGTTGAACCTCGACATTTGAAGATAATTAGAGTATAACTGACGACTGCTCATTCTTTTTGGCTGACTAAGATCGTAATGTGACGGTCTTAAGATATTTATCGTCAAATGAAGTTGATTTTCACAATTAACAACGATACGCTCATTGGCAACTGTGGAACATATTTTTTTTATATCTAAAAATGCCAAATCTTATAATAGATAAGAAATTCAGAGGTGGTATTTGAAAAAAGTTGTTCTGAAATCTAATCTAAATGTAATGAGGAGTAAGCTTATTTTGTAAATGTCAGTTAACTGCAGTAGTAAATTTTTTGGGTTTTAATTTTATCTGTGAATGGTATATTCTTTTATTCACGAATAACAAATAACTGTTTTTATTGATTTAAATTCATAATTTTTCGTTTAAATATTTTTATTTGCCATTCAGGAATAACAAATAATAATTTGTGCATTTGTTAGTCGTCTCTTCAATAAATGACACTTAACTCTGTATGAGCCTGTCCTCAACGTTCATTTCATGAGTATGGCGCCGAATATTTACTTGCATAAGACTTCGTTAACCATTGCACAAAAAGACGTGTACGACTCCATAAATACCATTGTCAATAGTTTCTCTTCGTAAAATTAAAGGCGGGCGCTTTGGTTGAGCGGTGCTTCAGTCCGGAACCGCGCAGCTGATACGGTCGCAGGTTCGAATCCTGCCTCGGGTACGGAAGTGTGTGATGTCCTTAGGTTAGTTAGTTTTAAGTAGTTCTTAGTCTAGGGGACTGATGAACTCAGATGTTAAGTCCCATAGTGCTTAGAGCCATTTGAAAATAAAAATATGAATGATAAATCTCATATCATCATTTCATATCTGAAAGTCTTCCTTATGGCAATCTTCTGATATTCTGTGCGGAAGTTACTCGGTTTAGTTTAAAATCTCTTGATTCATGTAGCACTCACCTTGTCACCAAGTTCATCCCACAGCTCATGACACAAGAGCAGAAACACCTTCACCTCGCAATCGGAGATGAGCTTTTGGATCGTGCAAATCGGAAGTAGATGGACCTTAAGAGAATCATAACTGGTGATGAAACGTGAGTCTACGGTTACGATGTTTACACCAAGGTTCAGTCTTTACAATGGATCGGAAAAGGCTCTTCAAGACCAAAAAAGCTTGACTACGCGACATTAAATTCTTAATTTATGTGGCCACATTGTCCGTAGTTGTTTTATAATTATTGAGGGTATTTTTGGTCTGTTGTTGCAAAAAAAAAAAAAAAAAGGAAAAAACCACAAACACCCAACCAGCTACCTCATGAAGAAACAGATGAAACCATAAAATTATCACCGTTAATAACACTAGAAAATTATTTTGAATTCAATCAAGAATACTACATACAAGAAGAAGGATAACCCATGGATTCACCTATCTCAGGAACATTAGCCTACATTTTCATGAATTACATAGAAAAATCAATATTTGAAGACATTATAACAAAGAAAAGCTACAATGTCATCTACTGGTTCAGACACATGGATGACATAATTTGCATGGTAGATGAACCTAAAAACAGAATACAGCAACTACACAAAGACTTAAATACTGTGCATAAAAACATAAAGTTCACAGTAGAAGAAGAACAAGATAACACACTCAACTTTTTAGACATAATCATAAGAAAAGACAATACTAAGCAAACATTTGACATATACAGAAAACCCACAACAAGCGACATTATCTTAAATGAAAGTTCAAACCAACCACAGAACCACAAATAAGCAGCTATCAGATACGTGTTAAACAGGTTGAACAGGATCCTCCTAAACAATTCTAATTACCAGAAAGAGTTAGCCATTATAAAACAAATAGCATTAAAAATGGACACAAAGAAACAGCGGTAGACAAACTAAACAAAAAGATAAAGAGACAAATAGTGAAAAAATTCTAACCAAATCACACAACTCATACAACTTGCACTACGCCAAAAATGGCATACATTGACCTACCACAATAAATTCACTCATAAAATAGGAAACATATTCAAAAAATAAGGCATAAACGTTGGTTACCAAACAAACAATTCCATACAAAAGCACAGCCCAAAACTAAAATCAAAGCCAGACAGATACTAACAATGTGGTACCTATCAGCTCAGTTGCTCAGATTGTGAGAAAATGTACATTGGAATGACTGGCAGGATATTTGACACAAGATATGAAGAAAACATCAGAGCATTCAAATATAATACAAATCATTCAACATTTGCGGATCATCTACAAGAAGAACACCATAGACCAAGAAATATTGAAAACGGTATGAAAATCATAAAAATCAGTAAAGACAAACACCTCCTCCCTTTCCAAGAAAATTTCCACATACAAAAAGCACTAACACAAAATAATCATTTGTTCAATGACCAGATAAATATTGGAAACCAGACTCTCTATAGAATAATCGATGAAATTACATGAAAAAGAGAAGGGCCATTTCCATCATTCACCCCCTCCCACTCTTCCACAAACCCCTCCGCCCCTCTCCGCTCAAAGCATCATTTCGCTTCTGGCTCCTCACCTTCTCCTCTAACTCACACTCCACCACACTGCTATATACTTATGTCCACTCATCATAGTTTCCCCCTCCCCTAAAAAAAGTAATAATAATAATAAAATCTCTACATCGTTATTGCTTCTCTACTCTAACACAGTGCATAAATATACAGAAAAATAATTACATAGGATTAGACGCATTCAACAATCTAATTTTAAAAAATGTTGTAGGACAAAGACAAAGTAGCGGGAAGTCAAGTTGGCAACATTACAAAACACAAACAACAACACTCGAAGTAGAAAAAGAAACAGAATACAGTGTTGTGCATGAAAGTGTGGTGTGAGAAATGCATAGTGCTGCAGAACATCTAAAATTTAGACGAAAATTATCAGTGTCAAAAACAGAAAACATCGATGTGCTAGCAGATCGCATTTCCCGTTGTAAACGAGAAATCAGCCGAAAAATCACCGTAAATACAAATCACCCTATTCTTAACGAACCGTTTTTGATCTAAAAAGCAAATCAAAAAGTAAATAACTTAATTACAGACCACTGATGATGCTTAACCTCAATGAAGCAAACACGTCTTGTGAAAAAATCACGTATTTTTGTAGTTACAACGACAGACGAAAAATACCCTCAAGAACAAAAAAAAAAAAGCTCATCAGATCATTTCAAATGTCAAAGCCATGCTGATACATTTCTTTTATTTTGAAGGATTAGTTCATCATGAATTCGTGTCACAGGGACAAAAAGTTCATTCATGATACTATCAAAACATTTTGTGACTCCTGCAAGAAAATGTGAGAAGGAAACGGCGTAAAATGTGGCGAGACAATTCATGGCGCTTGGATCACGATAACGTACCCGCTCATTCCTGTCGGTGCGTGACTGTTGCTCAAAAAACGAAATCACTGTGCTGCGTCACGCTCCGTACTCTCCAGACGTGACCCCTCCAGACTATATTTATCTCCAGAGTTGAAAACCCCATTGAATGGACGAATATTTGCAATGGTAGACGAGACAAAAGAAAATTCGCAGGCGGCGCCCCACGCGATCTAGTAAGAGACGTACAATGACTGCTTCAGGAAGTGGAAACGGCATTGGTAGCGGTGTATTAATTGTGGAGGAGAGTATTTCGAAGGAGATCATGAAAAATAAGTAAATGGTAAGTGCAGAAAAATTTTGTGGACGAAGTTCCGAAAGTTTTTTGAAAAGACCTCGTACTAAAATTTGGTACTGATATCACCTCTGATGGTCGCAGCAGATAAACAACTAATCATATTAATGTTGATGTGCAAAGATTTTCAAGAAGCCAATCTCTTGTGAATTATCAAACTAAGAATAAGTCAAATACCGTCACTGCAAGATCTTTTCAATAAATATGGAGAATTTACCACTCTATAAAACAATATTGGTCGCATGCAATCAGTAGGCAACACAAGGGGCGTGAACGTTCTTACGGGTTACGGAATTAAGCAGCATTGTCTCAGAAGCAAGTTCCAACACCATTTTTATCAGTTTATTTACTGGGCGTGGAATGCTTTTGGACTCATCCTTTCACTGTGACATTTTGTTTCCTCATAAAAAATATGTACGATTACTCCATTATATATTTTCCATTTACAAGCAGGTTAACTGGGAAAATAATACTTTACATGCATTTTACTTCAAGACAGTAATGAAACTTTTATGAAGACTAACAATTAAAACGAAAAAAAAACATAAACATATCTTTTTATTAGAGCTTTATAAATATAGATTACGAACCAGAAACTGGGGACAAAGTGTTCCATTGGAGGGAGCTTGATTCCAATGAGTCTGAAATGGCATCATCCACTACACGCCATTACATTTCATCTCGCCTATTTAATCAGTACGTCGCTGACAAGAGCTAGTCCAGATCGCACAGTACAACAAATTCATTCATTGATGATATGATGCAGCCCTTTCACTGCCATGCAAGATGTGGACGAGGCACAGAGCCGAGAGCTCTTCTTCAACACCATGTTGCAATATTTTATTTCTCTGCGAATTATGTGGGTTCCATGACGGAGAAGTTTTGGCCTATGCAGTTTTACAGAACACGAGAGAATAAAATTCAAACAAAAAGCCGTCGGAGCAGGGGACATTTACTGTAGTAGACGAATTATGAACCACAAACATTTCGTAAAATCGTTATCTGCTTCCTTTTGCTATAGCATTTGTTTCAGGTGGCTTCAGTCGTGGGATATCACTGTTGCCTGAAGAAGCGCCCACCGAGAGAGACGCTGTCCCGATCTACGACCTCCAGAAGATTGTTCTGTGGCGCCGCGGTTGGTTTGCCCATAACACGTTTTGCCCTCCCCTTCTACACATTTTCGCAGCGCTGCGAGACGGTCCTTGCATGCGGGATGGAAATCGATGGAAGAACATTTCCCAACTGTTCCTGAAAACACTCCAGCAAAATTTTCTAGTAGCTGAGTAAACCAGCAATTGCGAGAATCATCCATACTTTAACTCGTACGTGTTTCACAGGTTACTGAAATAATAACGGTTTCGTTTCCATTCACCAAGTGAAATATGTTAAATTACATTTACACGTTTAGTTTTCGTTGTAAAAATTTAGAAATAAGTACCTCTGACGCTGCAGTACAATTTATTTCACATCGTAAACGGACCTACATAAACTGCAATTGTACATCAGTATTCATAATGAAAATTCTTTTTTGTTTCTGTATACCTCAATAATAAGTTCATTTTAAAATGAGGCTAAAACTCTCAATAAAGAGCTCGATAACTGTATTTAATATTATTATTGTTAGCGAATGTCCCTATTGGATAACGATAAGGAGGTTTTTTTCAGCCTTTTTCAGAGTTTTTCGTATTTTCCTAATATTTCTTCATTTTCTCCAGAACACCTTCTTTCTTTCTTCGGTCCATTTTGGTCAGTATGGTTTTGGTCCCATCTCTGAAGTAAACTTCTACTTATAAATTTTGCTTCTGAATGTATGCCTGCCTGATGTGCTTGTTTCATAAACTTTTGCTTTTGCCAAATTCTTGTTAACTTCAGTTATGAATGGTATTGATAAGTGATGTCACGTGCTCCAATAGACGTTTAGTTAGTCTGTTTTCAGGTGTCCACAGAACTTCATTCGTCTTTTTCTGATGTAAATTTCGATGTTTAATACTTCGTATGTTGTCTCAATTATCTGCAGTCTGCATCCATCTTTTGTGTATCGTGGTCCCAGGATTTTTCTTATAATCTTTCTCTCTACTTTCTTAATTTTTTGGAAATCTAGTTTTGGATTCAGTGAGTGCTTCACTTGCATATGTGACGGTCGGTTTGGTTACTGTGTTTTAGCGTCTGATTTTAGAGTCTTTTGACAAGCATTTTTTGTTACACAAATCTGAAACAAGTCCGGGCGCTTTATTAATTTTCTGCAATCTGTTTTTGTGCTATTTTTTCAACACCTATTGGTTCAATTATTTCACCTAGATACTTAAATTGTTTGACTCTGTTGATTTGACCACAGTTTGTTCTAAGTTTAGGAATATCTAACTGGGAACACGTGAATTCAATGTTCTCAGATGAGCTATTCAGGCCAACCTTCTCCGCACATTCTTTGAGAGTCTCGATTTGTTTTACTGCTTTTTCTTCACTGTTGGTTAGAGTCGCTGAGTCATCTGCAAACGCTAAATACGAAACGTTAGATTTTCGTTTACCTCTTCCTAGTTCGATTGGCTTCCAAAAGTTTTGTTTTCTTAGTTCCATTTTCCATTCCTTCACTATTTTGTCTAGAACTATGTTCAACAATAGTGGCGAGATCACATTTCCTTGTCTTACTCCTGTTTTAACTAAGAATGTTTCCTAAATTACATCTATGAATTTAAGTTTTGATTTGGTTTCTGACTGTGTTTGTTCGATCAGTTTTCCAGTTTTTGTCTCCAGTCCGCGTTCTTCATAGAATAGTATGCTTTTTTAAAATTAACAAATGTGAGTATTATTGATTTCGACCTGATTTCGTTAATTTTTAAAATAGTTCTGAGGTTAAAGATCTATTCCGGGCACAATTGATTAGGTCGAAACCCTGCTTGATAATCTGAAATTGTATGTTCTAGTAGTTCTTGTGCCCTCTTTAGAAGAGATGCGGATAAAATTTTGTAAGTGACTGGCAAAAGGGAACTGCCTCTGTAGTTGTTTGCAACTGATTTCTGTCATTCTTTTTGCAATGGATGAATTAGTGCACATTTCCAATCCTCTGGAATATTTTATGTCTGCCTAATTTCTTGGATGATTTGAATGATCTCTTTTAAGGAATTTGGACCAAGCTTCTTCAGTAGTTCAGCTACAGTTCCATCTTCCCCCGATGAGTTATTATTTTTGAGCGTTTTAATGTGGCTACAAATGTCTTCTCGAGTTGATGGAAGTGAAATTTCATTTGTGTATTATGGTAGTAATCTGAGGAATCTCTTACTTCGTTATGAGCAGTTTGGAACTTTTGAGAAATATTTGGCTATTCCGGACAATTTTCTCCGTTAGCTAATACCAGTTTTCCATGTTGTTTCCTAAAACAGAGATTTAGTGGAGTGTGTCACTTGATACGATTTGCAAACGTTTTGTAAAAGTGGTGTGTTTTGTGGTTCCTAAGGTCTTCTTCAGTTGACTTTAGTTCCTCATTAAGATACTTTCTCTTAGTCTGTCTAAGTATTTTGCCTGTTCCTTTTATGACTTCGAGAAATTTCTCTTGTTACGTTTATGATTCGTCACAACTGTGGTTTAAGAAGGGTCGCTGTCTCTCTTCCATTGCATTATCATAATTTGAATTTCTCCATGGATATTTGGATTTTTTATTTAATGGGATCATTTCTCTGGCTTTCTGTATAATTTACGCTTTGAAATCTCTCCAGTTACTTGTAGGCTTTTTTCCCCATACTTCAGTAATTTTCGATTCTTGGATTTTCTTCAAATAAAATTTGTGAATTAGTAGCGTTTTCCTTCAGCATTTCCTTTTTGGTGTGCATCTAATTCGGACTCTGGTAAGATACTGGTCAGAATCTATATTTGCCCCTGTGCGTGTATTTCTTTTTTGAAATCATACGAGATTGCAACATGGTCTAGTTGAAATTCACCTAGCTGAAGGATCGGAGATCGCTATATCTTTTGTTTTTTATGGTTCTTTCGAAGTGATGTCGACATGATTTTAGACTGTTTTGTTGGGGCAGTTCGATGAGCTGGACGCCATTCTTGTTCCTGAATTTGTGAGCAGGTTAATTGCCGGCGGTTTTCTTATGTTTCCTTTCTCTGCCAATTTGTGCCATGAATTCACCGAGAAGAATTTTTACGTCTTCTTTCGGGGTTTTGGACATTTAAATTTCAAGTTTTTCCCAAAATTTTTCTGTCTTCTCAGGTTCTTTTTGGTTGTCAATGTTAGTAGGTGCGTGATCATTAATAACTATCTTTCGTTTGTGTGCTTAAATCTAATGGTTATTAGTCTGTCGCTGATTTGATTTATATCAGTAACAGAGTCAAGGATGTCCTTATTCACAATAAAGGCCATGCCAAATAATGTAGCTTCTTTGTATATTCTCTTGTCTGTTTCGCTTTTAAAGATACGGTAGTAGTGGTAGTCTGTTGTTTCCGAATCGGTGAATCTAGTCTCTTGAAGTGCAAGGACTTGAATTTTCTGTCTGTTGACTTCTGTAGTACGATTCTATAATTTTTCAGTCTGAAAAGTGTTCGGATGTTATTAATGGCAATATATGAGTGAGATTTCCCTGGAAATTTAGCAGAGAACTCTGACTTTCTCCGTCGTACCAGCCCAATTTCCCCAGAATCCGATGGCTTGGTTGTCGCCACAGGGCGAGTGGATTGATCACCTGGGTAATGTTAATATTAGGTGTACGAATCATTCTGCTTGTAATTAGTTTCCAGCTAATGATGGTTTGATAGAACCATGGACTGTTAGTTCCTGGAGCCCGGGGTCCAGCCGCACCTCACATGGTGGACAGACGCTGGCCAGCGTAGCGGTGGTTAACACACAGACATGCCTGGGTTTTTAAATATGCTTTATCTTCTTTATAAAGCTTACCTCTTCCACCAGTTCAACCCTTTCGATGATTTGCATTTCTTCTTTCACTGCCGTTGAGGTCTTCGCCGTTATCCTGGCAAGGAATCCTTACAGTTACTGTCACCCGGGTCAGGTGCACGAAGGTTTTTCAATGAGGTGTTACTCCTCCCCTTCCTCCTTTTTCAACCTGGCTTCGGAAAGCTTTGGCCAAGTTAACTGCATTTAATAATAATATCGTTGTAATTAATTTGGTTGTTGTGGTCGTCAATACGAAGACTAATCCGTCCCCTACTGTACAATTTTCAGCCCCTAAACTACCTTCCACTACAAACTGACGAATCCTTGATGCCGCAGGGTCTGCCCTATCAAGTGATCCCTTCTCTTTGCAAAGTTGAGCCACAAATTTCTTTTCTCCTCTATCCGATTCATTACCTCGTCATTAGTTATTCAGCCTATTCATACCTGTAGCGTCACATTTCAAACCTTCGCATATTATTTAAAATTCTCTGGGCCATATTTCTTTTCCGTAACGTTTACGCCCTAGACAAATACTTTTAGAAAACAGCTCCAACATATAATTCTATATAGAGTGATAACAAATTTCTCTTTAACAGAAAAGCATTTCTTACTGTTGCCAGTACGGATTTTGCACCCCATCTACCTCCACCACGTTCTGTTACTTATCATCCTGAACAACAAATCCCATCTATTAGTTGTAGCGCAACGTTTCCTAATTCTATTGCCATCAACACTGCGTGATTTTATTCAAATATACTGCATCGACCTTGTTTTATTCCTGTAGATGTTTTCCTGACATTAGATGTCTCTGAAATAATGACAATGTCTTTGACAAAACTCGAAGTTTTAACTTCTTATCTTTGAACTATAACTCCTGTAGTAAATTTCTCTTTAATTTCCTTCACTGGTACTTCAACGTATACACTGAATCCTTCCGGACAGGCCTTGGAAGGCCCAACGGTAACGATCGGCTGCGGTGTCATCCTCAACCCTCAGGCGTCACTGGATGCGAATATGGAGGGGCATGTGGTTAGCACACCGCTCTCCCGGACGTATGTCAGTTTACGAGAACTGAGCCACTACGTCTATATCAAGTAGCTCCTCAGTTGACCTCACAAGGGCTGAGTGCACCCCGCTTGCCAAGAGCGCTTGGCAGACCGCAGAGTCACCCATCCACGTGCTAGCCCAGCTCGACAGCCCTTAACTTCGGTGATCTGACGGGAACCGGTGTCAGCACTGCGGCAAGGCCGTTGGCTATACATTGAATAATGTCTAGTATATGCTACAACCCTGTCCCACTCCATTCTCAAGCACTGCTCCCCTATCATTCCCTTAGACTCCACAAAATGCAGTCAAGTTGTAGACAACCTTTCGGTCCCGGTAGCATATCCATGCTACCTTTAAAATTTCAAAGAGTACTTCGGAGCCATTATTGTCACGGCTTTTCGTAATTCTAAAACTGCTGTTATGGCTCATTTGCCTTTCTTCAAACTGTCACCTAAGATAAGTCGTAGAGACACTATGCCCCCACGTTCATTTACGTCTCTGGAACTCAGCATGGTCTTCCGCAAAGTCATCTTTTACCAGTTTCTCTATTCATCCGCAAACAAAACGTTTCACTATTTTGTAACAATTACTTATTAAGATGGTGGCTCGGTAATATTCACAGCTGTATTCTTTAGAATTAGAAGTAAGACCCTCTTCTTGAGGTGTGAGGATATTTCGCCTCTCTCAAACAACATGCACGCCATGTGAAATAGTTGTTTCATGGCTGGCTTCCACATGGATCTCAGTAATACTGAGGGAATATCTGCATTTCGACTTAAGTCATACAGAGCTCTGTCGAATTCTTCTCGCTGTATAATATGCCTCTTCTCATCTTCAACTGCTTTTTCTTCCCTTTTTGCAATATCGTCTTCAAGTTCTCTTGTCTTGGCATGAAATAATAAAAATGGTGGTGTACTGCGTTATGGTATGTTAAGTGTGCAGTGTTGGAACACGTGAAGTAAACTTACGATATAAAGTAACTGAGACAGGAATATAAACTTAATAGTGATATTACAGTACTATGGAAAACATCTTATGAGAATTTCATTACAGTTCAGTAAATGTAGAATCAGAATTGATCATAATAGCGAAGGAAGGAACCATGTGGGTTATATAGTAGCATTCTGTCACCACCGAAGTCACTGTATAGCTTCAGCATAGTGGACAAGAATTTGAGGGAGGGAACGCAAATCATCCATGGCCCTATAAAAGCAACCATTGGCCTGAAGTGATTCAGGGAAGTTACTAAAAACCAAACACTGGGTGGGCGCTTTTCCCGAATGCAACTCCAGTGTCCTGTAGATGAACTATTAAGGAGGACGAGATTGGTGTTTAACGTCCTGTCGAAAGCGAGGTCACCAGAGACGGAGCACAAACTCGGATTAGGGAAGCATAGGGGACAAAATCGGTCGTTCCTTTTCAAAGGAACCATCCCAATATTTGCCAGAAGCGATTTAGGGAAATCACGGAAAACCTAGATCAGGATGGCCCAAACTATTAAAACACTGAATTTAAAAAAAGTGTGCTGGCTATGACGGCTTCGTAATTACAAATGTGTACATACTATGTATATAAGTAGTAGATGTAGATACTTATGTAACTTAGTTTTGAGGTGAGCCATCTCACACACAAACTCAACTGCCTAGTAAGAGGAGAAAGGAAAAGATGCAAACTGTTATCAGTAACATCAAAAATTTCGAAAGAAGAATCATATAAAACGATTATTTACTTCTGTAATAAAACTTGCCAATCGATTAACATTGTAATGTTCAGAATGGCTCTCCAGTTGACAAGGCTATTTATTCAGTCTTGTGTGAAATAACTGAAAGTAAATGCTCAGTGGCGGTTGGATATCCTCGGAGACTTAAAAAAATTCTGTGTTCGCAGATTCAGTTCAGGTCATAGGTTTTTCTTGAAAACGTCGGAATAAAATCGAAACAAGTGTTTCACATTAATGCGTAATTTAATTATCAATATCCTTTTTAATACACTGGTTACATAGAGAAGTATAATGACTACACAGTAGTTAAATCACAAGTTTGTCGTACGTAACAGGGGTCTGTGGGCTCATGACGTCAACAAGGGTATTGAGGGATGTTTAATGTATGCGTACTACAGGACAGTTGTAATTAAACTTTTGATACTTGAGAGAACCCTCACGAAAAACGAGTGACGGAGTGGCTCAATGTGACGACCACCTGCATCCAAGACAGCTTGGACCCCACTAGATATTCCATATTACAAATGTTCGCAACACTTTTCGAAGAATGAATCATGGAACGTTCAGCTGTCATGACACAGCTCAGACACTGCTTGAAGATCGCACATTGAATCCAGCATTATTGGCACTGGCTCAAGTAGGAAGTTTTAATTCTAACCGGCCTATAAAATCGTTGATATCGTTGCAAACTGTAGCTCTACGTTCACAGGTGGCGTCGTTTCAGTCACTTGGTATTAGCCTAGGACAGCACCCCCAAATTTCGTCTTCCCTTTCTCAATGTGTGGATTCGATAGCATCACCCACTGGCCCACCTTGTACTGAGGCAAAGTTCCCGGACACTTTACTGCCTCCTCATGCCTTACACTTTTTACACCCTCTTCTACACTTCTCTCACAGGTCTCTCAAACTTACGAACTGATTCCCATTCCTACTTCCTTTCTGCTTAATCACATTGAATAGCGATGGTATTATTTTATTATACACCACCTCCAATGAAGGCAACCCTATGATGGTATATACTTTCGAATTATATGCGCTTACCATAAAAGGTAGATATGTGTCCCAGACTTACGGCAGGTGTTAATGCAATGACTATGCCTGCTCTCTATCATCCACTGAACCTGCTCTGACCTACCGTTTGAGTGAGGATAAAGAGACTAGCTCTTAATTTTTCCACTATCAACAACTGACACAACTGCTTTATCAGGTTTGACGTGAAGTTCGTCCCTTGATATGTATCATTGTCTCTAGCACCGCAAACTTCACCACCCATCTACTCACTAAAGTTTACGTGACTGTAACTGCCAGATGGTCCAGCATCATCATCATCTCAATATAACGTGAAACATGGTCTGTTATTGTCAACACAAAACGATTTCCTGCTGAAGTCTGTTTAAATGGGGCTAACACATCCAGTCCAATAAAACCAAATAGTTGCCAGAAGCAATCGCACCTGTCTTCATTCTTCATTTGCACCTTGGGCAAATTGCACATATTTACTGACGTACTGATCTACATCACCTTACCTTTATTTCGACCTGCACCCCTCTGCCATGATCCAATTTTTTTCTCTGCACCCTCCATGGCCAGACATAGCATATTCCCTTAGTTGCTTCCTTGATTATTGAATATCAGTTGAGAAAACAATTATGTTATCAAAATACACTAAACGTTGACGAAGCTTCAATCCTTTCAGCACTCTATTTAACATATGCAGTAATGTTGCTGGTACATTCTTTGAACCAAATCGTACTCTTCTATACAGATAATGTGCCCCAAGTTAATGAGAACATAGTCTTTGATCTATCCTCTGGAGCCATCTTAAACTCATGTTACCCACTCCTCAAGTCCATCATCGAGAAATACTTGCACTCTTCAAAATTATTCATGGTTTCCGTGACATTGGGAATATGATAAGCATCTGTTGTTTTACTGTTAAATGGAAGTAGTCACAGCAATATCGATACTTCTTTTAACCCTCCATTGACTTTTATGGTGCAGCTTCCCTCCATGGGATCCTTGCTACACATATCAGAAAAAGTTTTGAATAACTCCGGTTCTCAGAACTCCTGAGGTAGACGTTGACTGTGGACATTGTATCACAGACACAGTCCATTAGACTGTTCACAGATGTTACTAAACTCGCCCAAAGATGTAAACAACCATGCATGAGCAGAGCCTGTTAGACGGAGGGGGTCAGACAGCCGATCAGTTCCAGTCATTCCACCAGGAAGGAGGTACATGGCTCGTGTTGTCTGTAGTTCAACCGTGCCTAGACTGTCAATACCGCGGTTCAATCGCGTCCGCATTGTTACTTTGTGCCACGAAGGGCTCTCAACAAGAGAAGTGTCCTGACGCCTCGGAGTGAACCAAAGCGATGTTGTTCGGACGTAGAGGGAGATACAGAGAAACAGGAACTGTCGATGACGTGCCCCACTTAGGCCGCCCAAGGGCAACTACTGAGTGGATGACCTCTACCTACGGATTAAGGCTCGGAGGAACCCTGACAGCAACGCCACTATGTTGAATAATGCTTTTCGTATAGCCACCAGACGTCGTGTTACGACGCAAACTGTGCGCAATGGGCTGCATGATGCGCAACTTCACTCCCGCTGTCCACGGCAAGGTCCATCTTTGCAACCACGACACGATGCAGCACGGTACTGATGGACCAAACAACATGCCGAATGTTCTTTTCACCGATGAGTGTCGCATATGCCTTCATCCAGACAATCATCGGATACGTGTTTGGAGGACACCCGGTCAAGCTGAACGCATTAGACGCACTGTCCAACGAGTGAAGCAAGGTGGAGGTTTCCTGCTGTTATGGGGTGGCATTATGTGGGTCCGACGTTCGCCGCTGGTGGTCATGGAAGGCGCCGTAACGGCTGTACAATGTGTGAATGCCATCGTCCGACCGATAGTGCAACCATATCGGCAGCATATTTTCGAGGCATTCGTCTTTATGGACGACAATTCGCGTCCCCATCGTGCACATCTTGTGTATGACTTCCTTCAGGATAACGACATCGCTCGACAAGAGTGGCCAGCATGTTCTCCAGACATGAACCCTATCTAACATGCCTAGGATAGATTGAAAAGGGCTGTTTATGGACGACGTGATTTACTAACCTCTCTGAGGGATCTACGCTGAATCGCCGTGGAGGAGTGGTACAATCTGGACCAACAGTGCCTTGATGAACTTGTGGATAGTATGCCACGACGAATACAGGCATGCATCAGTGCAAGAGGACGTGATACTGGGTATTAGAGGTACCGGTGTGTACAGCAATCTGGACCACCACCTCCGAAGGTCTTGCTGTGTGATGGTACAACATGCAATGTGTGTTTATCATGAGTAATATAAAGGGCGGAAATGATGTTTGTGTTGGTCTCCATCCCAATTTTCTGTACAGGTACCAGAACTCTCAAAATCTAGGTGATGCAAAACTTTTTTTGATGTGTGTATTATGCCATCAGTTAACTGTTCGGTGATAAACTGTTCTAAAATTGGCTGCGGAGACAATGGTATTCTGTACAGCCTCTTGTACACAGTCATGTACCGCAAGTCTCTAGAGGAACGGAAGGTTCCAAATGATTGGAGAAGAGCACAGGTACTTCCAGTTTTCAAGAAGGGTAGTCGAGCAGATGCGCAAAACTATAGGCCTATATCTCTGACATCGATCTGTTGTAGAATTTTAGACGTGTTTTCTGCTTGCGTATCAAGTCATTTCTGGAAACCCAGAATCTACTCTGTAGGAATCAACATGGATTCTGCATACAGCGATCGTGTGAGACCCAACTCGCTTTATTTGTTCATGAGACCCAGAAAATATTAGACACAGGCTCCCAGGTAGATGCCATTTTCCTTGACTTCCGGAAGGCGTTCGATACAGTTCCGCATGTCGCCTGTTAGACAAAGTAAGAGCCTACGGAATATCAGACCAGCTGTGTGACTGGATTGAAGAGTTTTTAGCAAACAGAACACAGCATGTTGTACACAACTGAGAGACGTCTACAGACGTTAAAGTAACCTCTGGCGTGCCACAGGGGAGTGCTATGGGACCATTGCTTTTCACAATATATATAAATGACCTAGAAGTTTGTGTTGGAAGTTACATGCGGCTTTTCACGGATGATGCTGTAGTACACAGAGAAGTTGCAGCATTAGAAAATTGCAGCGAAATGCAGGAAGATCTGCAGCGGATAAGCAGTTGGTGCAGGGAGTGGCAACTGACCCTTAACATAGACTAATGTAATGTATTGCGAATACATAGAAAGAAGGATCCTTTATTGTATGATTATATGACAGCGGAACAAACACTGGTAGCAGTTACTTCTGTAAAATATCTTGGAGTATGCGTACGGAACGATTTGAAGTGGAATGATCATATAAAATTAATTGTTGGTAAGGCGGGTGCGAGGTTGAGATTCACTGGGAGAGTGTGTAGTTTGCATCGCGGTGTAGTTTGCTGTCCAGGTTTCGAGAGAGTGCGTTTCTGGATGAGGTATCGAATATATTGCTTCCCCCTACTTATACCTCCCGAGGAAATCACGAATGTAAAATTAGAGAGATTCGAGCGCGCACGGAGGCTTTCCAGCAGTCGTTCTTCCCGCGAACCATGCGCGACTGGAACAGGAAAGGGAGGTAATGATACTGGCACGTAAAGTGCCCTCCGCCACACACCGTTAGGTGACTTGCGGAGTATACATGTAGATGTAGATGTAGATGAACACTTTCATTGCGTTCCCCCTAGGAATCCTGTGTTCTCTCATGGGAATTGCTGGTATGGACCTTGTGACCTTGTGGTAAGAACAAGTCTTGAAGATCTAACAACCGTTCTTCCCACTATCCCCTGTCTATCCCCCTCAAATGCTTAACCTTCTCACGCAATGAAATGTTAGCAACATGCTGTGCCTGTTGAGAGCTCACACCTCCTGTGCAGCAATATTTCTCTTGTGAAATTTCTAACGTTCCCACTAACATTCCCTTCATCAGCTTAACCTCCTCAGCACCAAAATGATCTAAACTGACAGGAATTGCCTAGCCCCTGTGTTTTTCCTGTAAATGTACAGTATGTTGTCTTACTGAACAACGCACTGAATCTAATACATCATTAACCTCCGGTGTTTCTACTATACACAACTCACCAACTGGTACGGTGGGCACCACAACTCACTCACAGCAACAACCGAATGACTCTCAACACACAGTCATGTCAATTAAGTCTTAATATCATTGCTCGCATTTTAACTGGATTGCTTTGTACAACAGATGCTCCTTTCAACACTTCAATATTGTCGACAGCTTCCCCTAGCCGAGATATCTTCCCACAAAGCTCCAACACGTCGCCATAGTCAATTATGGCATGATGCTGATGCAGGAAGTCTAACCCTAGGATCACGTTGTAGTCCTCGCTCGCATGAGACACCACTTCTCGTCCAGATGAGACACCACTTCTACACTCAGTCTAAACTTGGTTTCCTCCAATTGAAAATGCAATATTACCGATTCCAGTGGCTGTGTATCTTTATCCACCACCCTACGCAATTTATGACGTGGTTGGTCTCATTGCCTCCTACACCTAAATCTCTTGAGGCCACCGACACATGTGACCCTGTGCCTAGCAAAATCTCATACTTTTTACCATGTATTACAACCACTATGGTACATTAACTTTTATAGCAATTTTTCTTACTGGGAATGCCTTACAGCGGTTCTTGGGTTCCCTTTTGAGTTAAACGGGTGCTTATGATCAACCTGACCACCCCTATAGTTCTGCAGCTTGCAACACTCCCACTGCACATTCTCTGTATGCCCACTATTGAAGCGTCTTGTATTTGATGAAACACATTTCGTTGATGCTTACCCTTGTTGCAACACCAGTTTCTTCAAAATCTGTTCCTAGCTCAACTACTGCAAGGATTCCTTAGTCCACCACTGTGCATGCTGCTAGACATGGATGATGTCAAACCCCTCAGGAAAGCATCGAGTGCCCTTTTCTCAGCTTCTTGTAACAACATCATATTTGCCTCATCACTCTGCATCAACTGATACGGCCTCTTAGCAATTGCATTTTACTGCTCCCCGATAAACACTATAGTATTCTGCTTCTGACATCTTTGCACTAATCCTTGCATGAGCTGTTCAAAAGCTTCTGCCTTGTCTGTTGCCTCTATTCGTCATTATCGAGTGCCTTCATTCGTCATTCGGAGGACATCACTTCACCCAAAAGGATCATTCTTGCTATCTGTTTGTCTCACCAACCCCCTACCTCACCCAGTGACAAGCTATGCTCCTCAATTGTTGACACATCCTCAGATGGCCTACTGGAAAAGGGAGGAACAAGGTACGCAACAGCTGGATCTACCCTAGTCTCTGTTATTTCAACAACCCCAACTTCTCATTTTACTCTGGTGGCTTGTTATTTGCAAATGTTTTCTCTGCTCTCAGCCACACTATATCATTAACTAATGACTGCATAGTTTTCTGGCCCATGACACCTTGTGTCTCTGATTGTTCCATTGGAATACCATTACTCATATTAACGAATCCCGCAAATTCAATGCAACAATGAAAAGAACAGAACACTCCTTAGTTAGTAACACTAACACACTTAGTTCTTACGTTTAATCATGACACTCCTGTACTCCCTACATTGCCTCGTCATATGACCAAAACGATGACATGGAAAACAAAAAACTGCCACATATTCGGTACAAGGGACAGGTTACCCAAGTAAATTAGACTGTGCATCTCACAAGGGCTCTACCCACTGACCTTTACAATTACTGTGAAGCTGGGAGGTATCCACGGGTTCCTCTGGCCTCACAAAAGAAACTTTGCAATTGTGATGACCTTCAGCTCTTGAACCCATGACAGTTTCCAAAACAAAGACAATAGTTGGATTCATCCCACAACAAAGATGCCATAGTCTGCGATTTGGAAGTTGTGCTGTGGGAATGGTCAGCCCTCCACTGGGCGGCGGCGGTGGCGTCAGTTCATCTGAAACCACTCCATAGGGTGAGCAGTGGAGTGATGGGCTGGTGCGGCCCACTGTAAGACTGGTGGTCGAGAGATATACTTTATTATACTTCAATTAAACATCTCCCTGATGTCAAAGTGAGGCAGACATGCTCCTTTCCAGGGCGGTGGGTCGGCTATGACCAGTGATTGGCTGGATTCTGCCATGACAATGAGGTACATACGCCTGTACCTCGTGATGCTGATATCAGGATGGTAGCAAACCAGTGGCTCGTCAATCGACCTAGGCCGTATGTCAGTGGCACTCTCCTTCTTGTGCTGCAATGGTGTTCGTGTGTAGATCACCTGTGACCAGGTGACTCAGACCTGACTCACATGCACAGTGGTGTCGAGGTAAGGCAGTCATGGATGGGACATAGGGTACTTCCCCCCTGGTAGATGTCTGGCAGCGGCAGTCGTGGACGGAAGGTGATCTCGAGCATCGCACCAAGTCCCACAGGGTAGACCTAGTGCAAGAGGTGACTACTCTGATCCACTGTGGATCAGTTGGCAGTCCTTGAAACCTGGTAGTACTGAGCGAGGTGCCGCAATAGTTAGCACGCTGTACTCTAATTCAGGAGGATGGTAGGTCAAAATCCGCATCCTGCCATTCAGACTTAGGTTTCCTGTAATTTCACTAAACAGCTCCAGGCAAATGCCGGAAAGATTCCTCCGAAAGGTCATGGCCTATTTCCTTCCCCTTACGTGACGCTATATAGGCTAATGGTCTGTCTCTAATGACCTCGATGTTTATGGGATGTTAAACCCAATCTTCCTTTCCTTTTTCTCATACCTAGTAACCACTTCAAAGCACCATGATCACTCACTACCTCAAATTTTCTCCCATAAGGATAACACCAGAAATATGCAGCTCCATACGTAAAGCAAAACATCTCCCTCTCTGTAGTAGAATAATTTATCTCGGCTCTATTTAGTTGTCTCCATTGACATCTCTGCTCAAAATGCACCCGAGAGCATACTTTGACACAGCCCACGATAATATAAATTTCTTCTCAAAATCCGCAAACATCAACAGTGAACTCAGTGTCAATATTTTATTTAACCTGTCAAATTCTTTATGATACTCCAAAGAAAACGCAAACTTCATACCCTGTCTCGGAATTGTGTAAACGAACGTGCTATCTCCATGAACCCTCTCAAAAATTTCCTATTATAGTTCACGGGGCCAGGTAAGATTATAATGCTTTGCTTGTCCCTGGTAGTGGAAAATCTTGTACTGTCTGTATCAATCATGGATCGGGCACCACACAGTCCTTAATAATTACATGTTCCAAGTATTCACTTCTTCCAATGCAAAACTACATTTTTCGGTACTCAACGTTAAATGTGCAGCCTGTAACCTCCTGAACACTTCACTCAGTGACAGCCTATGTGAAAATACAGTTATGTCGCCTAAATACACTAAACATTGAGGAGGCTTTAATACCTTCAGCACTCTGTCTAACAAACACTGAAATGTTTCAGTGCATTATTCAAAGAAAACAGAATTCTTTTACTTCCATAATTTCTAACAGTGCCACTGAAACTCCTCAGCGCCAAAAGTGCCCACATTGACAGGTGTTACCTTACGTCAATGTCCCCAATGTAATGAAAACGCAGTCTTTGGTCTGTCTTCTGGAAACACCTCCAAGTGATCATACTCATTTCTCAAATCCGTCATCGAGAAATACCAGCATTGGCTAAGATTATCAGTTATTTCGTGATGTTTAGAATGTGTTAAGCTTCTCATGCCATCTCAACGTTCAAATGGCATCAGTCGCAGTGGAATCGATACATCCTTCAATTGCCAACAGATGTTTTTTAAGTACAGCTACAATCGCTGCCCTCTACGGGACACTAACTCTCCTCTGTTCGGCTGCTGGTTATGTGTACAGATTTCTGTACACTAGACCTCCATTCCTGTACACTAGACCTCCATTCCTGTGGGAATCATGTGTTGAATCACATACATAACAGGCAATGGCCTTCTTACGTAATAAAATTTCAGTGGCATCTTGTGCTGCTTTTATTTATTTATTTACACATCAAGTTCCGTAGGACCAAATTGAAGAGCAAATCTGCAAGGTCATGGAACGTGTCAGTACATGAAATTGCAACATAAAAGTAATAAACAGATGAAAAAAGCATGTTTATGAACCCGAAAAAAGTCAAGTCACAAGTTTATGTAAACGCAATCAACAATACAACAAGAACCACCTTAATTTTTCAAGGAAATCCTCGACAGAATAGAAGGAGTGACCTATGAGGAAACTCTTCAGTTTCGATTTGAAAGCGCGTGGGTTACTTCTAAGGTTTTTGAATTCTTGTGGTAGCTTATTTAAAATGGATCCAGCAGTATACTACACACCTTTCTGCACATCTTATGTGCAGCAATCAGCCTCTTCCATAGTTTCTAACATTGCCACTGAAACTCCTCAGCGCCAAAAGTGTCCACATTGACAGATGTTACCTTACGTCAATGCTTTTCCTGCACACGTACACTTCGTCTCACTAAACGGCATTCAACATCCAATAAATCACTACCTACAGTGGTTCCACTATACATAAAATACCAACTGGCAAGGCAGGTTCCACATTCACTCACAGAAACTTCCCAGTGTCACTCAACACACAGTTATGCGAATTAAGCCCTATTGTCATTGCCAGCAGTTAAACTGAAGTGCCTACTATGACAGATGCTCCTTGCAACAGATCAACATTGACAGCAATTACCCCCAGCCATAATGTCTTCCCATTAACTTCCACCACATGTCATCGAAGGCCAATTATGACATGATGCTAATGCAGAATGTCTAATACTAGGATCATGTTATAGGGTTACATGAGATACCAATTCTGCACACTGACTAAACTCTGTAACCCCCCCTCCCCCACTTAAAATTCGCCGTTATTGACTCCAGTGGCCATATATCGTTATCTCCCACCCCATAACGTAGTAGTACCCACTGCCTCCTACCCAGTAAATCTCTCAAGGTTGACGACACGTGCCTGTATGTCCAATGGAAATTTATACTTTTAACGGCTATTACATCCACTATGACACATACCGGCTCTGGATTCGTATTTGCTGCATTTGGTTGTATTGGGAACTCCTTATGGCGGATCTTGGCTTCCCTTGTGAGTTCGGCGAGTGCTTATTACCACCCAGACCACCTCTATTGTTTTCCACATAACACTGCTGATGGTTCATAACAGTCCTGTTCTTCCAAGGATGGTGGCACTGTCTCTGCACATACCACATACAACCATAATTGAAGCATTTTACATTCGCTGTAAACACTCTTTGTCTATCTCATACCACTAGTGAAACATCAGTTTCTTCAAATTTTGTTTGCTAGTTTCACTACTGAATAGAGATCCCTATGTGTAACACTGAAAATACTCATTCCTGGTGCTAGAACCCCACAGGAGAGCATCGAGTGCTCTTTGTGCAGGTTTCTGTAACAACACTTTGTTCACCTCACCGTTCTATATTAAATTGTATGTACACGCATTAATTTCCCAAGCGTGATTCAAACATCCTTTATGACCTGGTGTCTCTCACAAAACATAAATAACAGTTTCACTCACCCCACAATGCAGATAGATTGTGGCTTGGACGTCGCATTGTGGGGGTCACGTCCTCTGCTGTCCACTGGCAGTGACGTCAGCGGTCCTGACACCATTCTATACCGTGGCACTCACTGGTACTACTCAGAAGGGACGGGAACTCTGTGAGCTGACCCAGCTGGCCGATGGTGGGGCTGAGTGGTGGGCCAGCGGGGCTTAGTGATTCACTTGTGGTAGGTAAAAACGGTTTCATACTTTACAGTTACGCGTTTCTCTGTCATCAATGAGAGGCAAGCACGCCCCATATTGTGTGGCAGGTTGACAATGGGTGGACGGATGACCTCCGTGGGACGGTGCCCGCGCGGCCAGGACAGCAAGCCACTGGTCCATCAGTAGGCCAAGACCTGACATCAGTAACACGCTTCCTCTTCTTGTTCCATCTGACTTCTGCTATTGAACGCCGACACCCAGACGACTCAGGCATGACTGGCACCTTCCGCAGCGATAAGTGAAGACTGGAGGTGGTAGGGGGAGATGGCAGGTCTATGGCACTGTGGCGCCAAGTCCCACAGGGTGAACTTAGTGCGAGAGGCGGCTGCCAAAACCCGGTTTTGAATTCATGGCAGCAGCTAGCGATGCTAGTTTAGCGTAGACCTGGGTCATAGTACTCGTGGACTCTTGTCAAAATTCACCGTTATTTACAAGGCTCCATTTGTTGCAGTAATGCCCGGCACCTGCTCATGTAGTTCATAAAATGATTCTTGCTCTAATATGGTTACACCGTCCTACCCATTCTGGCTCTTACCGCTGCACAGTGCAAATTTCACAGATCATGGCTACCCAACTTTGCGATTCTTTTGCATATGTGTTGGTACGAGCTGCACTTGGCTTACCGGCCAATGTTAGCTAACGCAGTACCTCACAGTGGATTCTTACAAAGATTTACAAGTTTCACCCAAGACTAGATAGCGACGCTACACTGCTATGATAAACTTTTCGTAAAATTAAGAGGCTAAAACGTTATAGATACTCAAGTACCAAATAATTTTATAACCCTCTCTATATGATTACAGGTTTTAAATATGCTCGTGTGCAAAACTCAAGGACGAAAGCAGCATGTTGTATCGCTGCCAAGTTACATAGCTGGATGAAATTTGTACAGTGCAATGAAAGAATTGACGGAGTATAATTCAGAAGGTAACTGAAAGAAATACGGAATGAGATGAACAGAAACCACAGTTTTATTCAAAGATAACACTAACAGTGAAGTCGCTGTGTTTTATGATGAATCCCTCGACATAAAAAAGTCGAGACATGATAGGGTGTGTGATAAACAGAGACAGCAAAGTGTGGTCTGTAACGTGCTCCCATGCTGGCCTCAAGGCTGACGAGAAGTTCTCGTTGTCTGACGTTGCACTGCTCCACCAGCGCTGCTGACTACTGCCGGGTGATTGTTGTTGCACGTGGAGTGCTGCGATAAGTCTACCCACAGCATCCCACAGTACTCGATATGATTTAAGTCAAGGGAACCAGCAGGACAATCGATTCACCTAATATCCTCTCGTTTCAAGAGCTCCTACACATGGGTTCTTCGAAACAATCGTATATTGTCACCGACACGATATAAATAAAAGGTACTTGGAAAGTCGGTGTAGTCAGGTTCACTTTCTCTGACGTTTCGGCAGTTCATTGTTTACGTGGTGTGTTTGACTTTTGTGAATGGTTATTCCTCATTATATCGACTTTTATGTTAATTTAAGTGTTTTTGCTAGCGGCTCCGATCTCTTCGTTGTCAACGTGTCGTCCAAATTAATCCCACGGAAAGGTACTCTTAGCGTTGCATTTGACAAGTCCTCCCGTAATGTGCAGCCAAGTTCCCTCGAAATTCATGATCGGTTTGTGCAAACGTTTAGTATTACTTCAGGTCAGGTTCACACCGCTTATCTTGACACGAAACTTCATGTCCTCTTTGCAAAATTCAGGAACCCCCTCCAAGTAGAGAGATTGTTACATCAACACGGCAACCACGTTTCTTTCCGCCATTGAGATGGGTCAGTTAGTGTTTGGCTCCTTGCCAATGGTGATGTTTAATACACCAATGTGTGGGTTTTCTACTTACCGCCGGAAGTATATGATCAATATCTTAAGGGTGTTGGTCACATTTCGTGATTTTTAGGGCATTCACTGGGAACGCTAGTCAACACCGCTTTCAGTGCTGTAGTGATATACCTTTGAGGCACAAAACAGTCACTGCATTTCAGGTGGAAATTGATTAAATAAAATCAAATACACAATAAAGAAATAAAAATGACAATTTATTAATTTTTTGGTACATTTGCATACAAGTTATGGGGTGGCTTTATGTGAAGCCACTGTGGTAAATCTTAGCGACATACACAATACATGAAAAAGACACACAACATACTCTGAATAAACCCAAAATAACTAATTATGGTAAGGAATGAAAAAATTCCTGTCAAATGACAAGCATACGCCTACATCACATGTTTTACAGTTCCATCTGGATCTGTGAGGGTTCCATTTCGTTCTACAATACCTACAACTTTTCGGAGGCCCATGCTGCAGCATGAAGACACATCGTCATCACTGCTAAAACTATTATCATAATCACTTTCACTCTCAGAAATTATTATGGCTCCCGGGATTTTGAGTGGTGGTACCTCGATATTACTTTCTTCGGCAGTGACGTCCAGAACAGGATCAGGATTGGCATTATGGTCACATTCGTCACTTGTTAATTCGGGTTCAGATGTAACTTGGCCCAAAATTCTAATATTTCTTTCTCAGACAGCGTTGTCCCAGACATTATGTTCTGGGGAGACAAAATATAGGTTAGGTTTTGGACCCATATGGTCAAGTACAGTGGTCCCACATGAAGCCACCATACTATTGTGCATACTGTGTTAACTATATACAGGGTGATTCAAAAAGAATACCACAACTTTAAAAATGTGTATTTAATGAAAGAAACATAATATAACCTTCTGTTATACATCATTACAAAGAGTATTTAAAAAGGTTTTTTTTTTCACTCAAAAACAAGTTCAGAGATGTTCAATATGGCCCCCTCCAGACACACGAGCAATATCAACCCGATACTCCAACTCGTTCCACACTCTCTGTAGCATATCAGGCGTAACGGTTTTGATAGCTGCTGTTATTTCTCGTTTCAAATCATCAATGGTGGCTGGGAGAGGTGGCCGAAACACCATATCCTTAACATACCCCCATAAGAAAAAATCGCAGGGGGTAAGATCAGGGCTTCTTGGAGGCCAGTGATGAAGTGCTCTGTCACGGGCTGCCTGGCGGCCGATCCATCGCCTCGGGTAGTTGACGTTCAGGTAGTTACGGACAGATAAGTGCCAACGTGGTGGCGCTCCATCCTGCTGAAATATGAATTGTTGTGCTTCTTGTTCGAGCTGAGGGAACAGCCAATTCTCTAACATCTCCAGATACTGTAGTCCAGTTACAGTAGCACCTTCGAAGGAAAAGGGACCAAAAACTTTATTGGCTGAAATGGCACAAACACCCATTCTCTGTAAACTGTTTATACCAACGTTTAATACACCACCTATCAGGAGGTTTAACACCATACTTCGTTCGAAATGCACGCTGAACAACTGTCGTTGATTCACTTCTGCCGTACTCAATAACACAAAAGCTTTCTGTTGAGCGGTCGCCATCTTAGCATCAACTGACGCTGACGCCTAGTCAACAGCGCCTCAAGCGAACAAATGTACAACTAAATGAAACTTTATAGCTCCCTTAATTCGCCGACAGATAGTGCTTAGCTCTGCCTTTTGTCGTTGCAGAGTTTTAAATTCCTAAAGTTGTGGTATTCTTTTTGAATCACCCTGTATTTTGCTTCGTGTATTAACATATTACATATTACATGTACAACTTTTTCGAACATAAATATCTAGGAACATACCGTACATATGCACAAGCACTGTTTGCTTGAGTAAACTGAACAGCAACCACCATAACTGAATTGCAGACTATTATTAGAAACTTTCTTAAGACAACAAAACAGACTACTTCTATTTACAAAACTTCACGCAGGTGACAGAATGGCATAGGACTGGGAGCAGGTGGATTCAGTTGAAGTACTATGTCAGTCTGCTGAGAAAAAATGAAACTCTGATTTACGTTTCGCTGTTTTCCGTCGGTTTGTTTATGATTCAGGTGGAGATATTTTGTTCTTGAAGGAAGAGCTTTTTTAATGTAGCACCTGGAGATTCAACAATAACAGTTCTATTTTGTCATGAGGGTATTCCTGTCACTAAGACTGAAGTTTTCGGTTCTGGTAGCGGAATTAGTTGTCGGTTTTTTGACCTACCCCTGGCTGTTCTTTATGTACAGTCTGGGACAGGTAAAACGATGACCTGCTCGAAATTTTACGGAGAGGAGCTTCCTTACCCTTTGCTTATGAACCCTCGGAACCTTTTACTGAGTGATGACTTTAACTGCGTGTTGCGTCCCACTGACCAGTCTCCTCATTTTAGTTGTAGACGTGATCTCCATGAATTCATCCGTACGATGCATTTGAGAGATATTTGAACATAAATTTCCGACGTTAGTGAAATTCACATTTTTCACTCCGACGTCTAGTAGCAGACTTGACAGTTTTTAGTAGCCCAATGTTTTGTGTCATCAGATTCTCGCATTCGACATATTTCCTGCGCTTTTCAGTGATCACTGTGCTGTTGCAGCGACTGTCAACTTTGCATGACAACCCATGAAATGGTATCGTGCTCAGTGGACGCTCAGCGTTTCCTATCTTGCTGATGAACCCGTTGATGCTGTGATTTGTGCTGACTGAGAATTTTGCCTCCTTTCGGTAGAGCGTTACCCATCCTTAGTGGGATGGTATCTGAGTATGCAAAACCACAAATCCGAAGAACGCTGTTATGTTATTGCGCTGCAAGGGCGAGAGACTTTCGGAAACCGTATGAGTTTTATTATATCGTTCTTCGTGAATTATATGCTAGAGCAGGTGGTGTTCCTCTGAGGATCACTAAAGTTCGGCAGATCAACGCTAATTTGCTGCTGATTAAGGAGCAACATATGGAAGGGTTGAGGGAGAAATCCAAGCCACGTCCTCTCGTTAACAAGGGACTGACGTCATCGTATCACCTGCTTCACCATCACACTCTTCGACTCTTCGTCGTCATTCTCTTATTACCTCCCTCTCCGCACATGATGGTCGTCAGTTGACCACTGAAGGTGAGGTGACAAGCCTTACATCAGTACTATGCACGCTGTATGTAGCGGATAACACCAGGGGCGCCCTTCCAATGCTAAATTTGGGACTCTCCGTGAGATGATTAAGTCTGATTAAAATTTCGATTTGTTGGCGGATTTTCAGGTGAATGAAGTCTTTGATTTTATTACTAATTCTCCCTCCCATAAATCCCCCATTCCGGACGACCTTCCTACACTAAGTTATTTACAGTTTTGGCATCTCTTCGGTTCTACTTTTACTTCCGTTTTAAAGGAGATTTTGGGGGCAGAGCTGTGTCTGAGAGCTTCAAGATGGGAAAAATTACTCGCATTCCGAAGCATCGTCGCCATTTAACAGTGGCTTAATTTCGCTCTCTAGTGCTACTCAGTTTTGAGCACAAAACTGTTGTATGGTATGTGATCAGCAGATGGTCCTTATTGCTTGGTCGTGTGATTGGTAAACATCAATGTTGCCTCCCTGGCGCACGGTTTTGACTCTGGAGGCAGAATGTGGGGATGTTGTTTCGGTAGCGGCTGTTACAACTATTCATTGTGCTGTCGTCTTCTTAGATTTGTTTAAGGCAATTGATCGCGCTAGTGACGCGTATCTCGATCGTTCGTTTTAAATTATTGGCTTTACCGCTTTTACATGTGTCATTCTTTCTAACTTCTACAAGAACACTGCAGCAACTCCGCCGGTTTTTGTCTTGTAGGGGAGTGCCTCAGGGCAGTCCACTCTCTATGTCTTTGTGTGTCCAGTCTCTTGAACCGTTGTTGCGGGAAGTTGCCGATCGGTCGTTAGGTTTAAAACTCTCAGGAAGAAACCCAACACTTAGGGCGAATGCCGATGACGTCGAAATGAGTAAATGCTCTTGCTAAAAGTAATAACTGATGTTTTGTTTCGTACTTCAGTGTGCGCACTTACATGAAGACCGATCCAAATTCCTCAACCTACACAGTTTCGAGGACGCTGCCCTTTCTTGAGCACGTTTTGTGGATCGGCATACGTCTTTTGGGGACGGGGGTGGGGATGGCATTGCATATTGAAGATGGTGGCTTTGAACTTGAAATTTCTTACTGATAAAATTCCGGGTGCCTAACTGGAACATGAACAACGCTCGCTTACTATTTTGCAGAAGGTACGAATACTGGTTACCTATGCTTTGTGTAAGACATGTTACATTGCCTAGGTGTTTCCTCTTCCAAAGCTGGTAGCGAAGAAATTACGGTAACTGTCTTGCCGATTTATATAGAAAGGCAACATATCTAAACTGTGTTTACGAAATTCTGACGTGGCACACAAGGAGGCTTGTCTCTCTCAGGTATCACACACAAGGCGTCTGCATTGCATGTCCGACGCATGATACTGATTGTTGCCCTTGCACTGCATACTATCACGCTACGATTCCTCACTCTTGTACAACCAGTGAGTTTTGCTTCTGCTGTTGACGTAGGTCGCATTTGTTTGCAATTGCGCCATGTTCGAGAATTTTATAATGCGCTGAGCTATCTCGGGGACAACACGTTGATGCGACAAGTGGTCACGACACAATTACTGCTTGCTCAAGGGGACCGGGTTGCCTATGGCAACCCACTCTCCCATATTTACCGGGATCTCCCACATTAAAGGGATTTTTTACCCACCCCTCTCTCTTATTGATCGCCTGTTTCTGTTGTATATTTAGTCAGTGATTGCTTTTATAAATTTTCGTCCCGCAAAGTACTGTCGATAATTCAAGTTCCTTGACCCACAGACTTCGAAAAGTTTTCGGATGGAAGTCGATAGTATTCTCGGTTAGTGTTCGTGTTTCTGCGCAAAGAAGGGAAAGCGCGGAGCAGACGATGAATGACAAGCGTCTACGGGCGTCTTGATGGGGGAATGTTTACCTCTTTCTTTGCCCTTATTGGCAACCCACGGATGCTCTCGCCTCGTACCGATCAGCAGCTGTGATAGAAATAACACAATAAAGTAACAAGGACTCGCGAAAGAGGAATGTAGAAACTTTCGTGTTCAAACACACTCGTTTCATTATTTTTCGCTCACACAACATGTAGGGAAGCAGCCTACTCACGCTGTAGTAAATTCACATCAGTTTCCATTGTGTGCCAGCCAGTCTGCTGTAACTAGCTCTGACGTCATAAATGTTGCGCAATACTTTAAAAATCAAGCAAATGACCTAAAACTTTTCTATCATGTCAGGAATAATACTAAATTAATGTGTGTTGAATATCAGTTCGATAACTTAAGTCATTTTCGAAATTTGGACGTTTTTCTGAAAAAATCATTGGCGCAACAGAAAAGAGCTAGAGACTTCAAAATTTATATTTAGATTCATCCTTCATAATGATTTAATAAAAACAGTACTTTGGATTTCACAAATTAAGATTTTAGTGGAAATTCATGATTTTGTGGTTTTCGTCTCAAAACTGAAGGAAGCAAGATAGATTAAGTAGGCTAATAAATAAGGCTAGGATGTTTAGATTTAAATAGGTTGGAGGTCCGCTATGACTATGAAGATGTGTAAAGTTTCTTTTGAATACCTATAAAATTATAGCGATAGCGGATCTCAAAAGGGCCAGTTCAGAGCTCATCTACTGCGTACAGTGTAATTTAATTAATTCTCTCGCCCAAAATATTTAACTTAGCCACGTCAAAATTTTATTATCAATACTTACCTGCGTGCTGAATGCACGTTTAAATTAAGAGCTTCATCGGCCATCAGCAAAAGAAGCTATAAATTATTATGTAACTTGAAGTGGTGCGTTACTAGCCCAGCGGCTAGGCGAGAGAACCGATTTGATCAGGCGTTCCCTTAGCCGTCCGCACCGCGGGTTTATATATAAGGACGCTGCGCAAGGAAGGAAGGCCCCAGTTCTCTCCAGACGCTGAATGACACGCCATCTGTGTCGGGAGCCGCGTCGCATCAGTGTCACTGCTACAAACAGCCTCGGGTGCCCTATTAAGTTACTAGAGATACGCGGAACCATGAAAACATTTTATGTGAAGTGTTAATTCTGGAATGATTTTCATTATCTAGCTTCAGTTTGCGTATTGTCGTATTTTCACGTGCTGTCGCGGGACAGACATTCTACCAAATATTTAGCGTGGCGTTTGATGAAATATTTTCATCAAATTATGGTGAGCATTCTTTTCAACATTTAATTCGGACATTTATAGTTGCATCAGCGCATTAGACTCTGAACTGCTCTGTTAGTTAGGTTGTAGGGATACTTGTGTTTTTTATCAGTGAATTTCAGAATATACTCAACTATTTTGGAAAACCGTTTTTGATTAGAAATCCCGGACAATCTCCTAATTCCTCAGAGCTATAAGCTGCAGCTATAATGGTATCTCAAATGAAGTGGGCACTAGGATCTCTAATTACTGGTTCCATGTTTTATTAAATCACTTTCTGGGTGCCAAAAAGTAAATAGAGAGCCAGTGTTGAAAACGGCGAAAGACAGCATTAACAACATTCTAAAAGCCAGAAACTGATTCTACATGCAAGCATTTATACAGCAATCAGATTTTAGTTTATTTTTCTACAAACTCATCCGCCGCCCCACATATGGTGCATCGGCCGGGAAATGTTACAACATTCAAACAAGGATACAACAGTAGATCTTTTTACAAAACGTATCCGCCGCCCCACATATGGTGCATCGGCCGGGAAATGTTACAACATTCAAACAAGGATACAACAGTAGATCTTTTTACAAAACGTATCCGCCGCCCCACAAACACAACATTCGACAACGCTACGAAAGAGCGAGTACTAGTGTAGTCTTCTTTGTCTTTCCGTAATCGTACCTTCTGCTCAGCGTTAATGTGTGTTTTTGTATGGTTTTAAAGCGACTTCGTTTCCATCACGTGTTCTCGCAGTGAAATGAAAACCTAAAAATCCCATGAAGTAAGGAGACCAAATACTCGTGTGTTTATTCGAAGAAGTGCGAGGAAAGATAACCTCGGTTAAAGCTCATGGCCTCCAACGTTATCCGAGCTTACTTTGTGCCATGTAAGCGTCACTTTAGCATCGCTTATGGGGGTAATGCTGACAGCACCAACATTCTTGTACAGAATTTCGTAAGCGGAACGAAAGAGAAACGAAGGCAGACTCAGATTTACTCAGGTATTTTGGTAATTTCAGCGAGGACATGAAAAACGTGGCAGGTCAGCTACCAATAGTTTTTAATACTGTCAAACATAATAACAGCTACAGGAGTATGCATAGTGGAAATTAATTAGCGAAGGATATTTTTCATGACTGTAATTTGGCTAATATGATGTCATAAGGAAGAACTAAGGCAGAAACAATTGTGAAAAAGGTTTTCGTTGCAAGAAGTGTTACTAATTTCACTTCTGGTTGTAAGATACTTCGATTCTGAAAACGGAGTGAGAAATAGACTTCTGGTCTTAATTGAGCAGGCTGGTGGGGCAGCTAATGCTGTTCACAGCCTAATCGAGTCTTCACTGAAAATAATTTGGATGTAAAGACCCTCACTGCATACTGTGCAAGTAATGCAGATGTAAATTACGTGAAGCGTAATTCTGTGTTTAACTATTGTGCATTAGATGTAGATATTGTAATTCTTGTCTTGAAAATATATGGGTATCTATCTTTATCTGAAAAAATAAGAGAAGAGTTGCTGTCATTCTACGATTTTGTTGATACTGAGTGGCTGGAGATTGTTCGTCATGTCTCTATCCGTTCGCTTTCTTAAACATCTGCTGTGAACAAACTAATTTAGAGCTGGTTACCCATTAAAAGTTACTTTGATGATGTACATGTCTGTCCGGAAGTATCAACAAAAATGTTTAGTGAGGAAGATCCATAAAAGGAATGTGTTACTGAGGTACACCAATATTTTTTAGTAATATAGATACTTTACTTGTCTTGCCTGGGAAAACCCTTCAAGCTTCAAAAGTTTGCCACATGGAATGCTATGGAGTGATGAAAAATCTATGTAATAAGATTCCACAGGGAACTGAACAAAATACTTTTTCTCTTTGGTACTATCACTGAAAAATTATTGATCCACCCATGGAATAGTGTATCAGAAATGATTTTTTGCCTATTACTACTGTTTAAATAATTATATAACTATAAATACTGATATGTATCAGAGATGATTTTATTAACTACTGCCGTTGTTTAAATAATTATATAACCACAAATATTGAAATAGCAAACGCAAATCCAGTTCACTGTCTTTTATCATTCAAGTTGATCTCTGAACTTGCTTTCAGGCAGTTAGAATTCATAATCAAAGAATTTGCTCTTGATTTTGTGAATGAGGATACTCTATACGAAGAAATTTCTAGTGCAAAATGTGCGCTGAGTATGGCGAAAAACGCACAACAGAAAATTGAGTTATAATTTTTAAAGATTTAAAACCCGATGAAATTGATGTTACAAATCTTAGTAAAATCAGAAGATTTGTATTAAGTATCCCAGGAACAAATACTCAAACAGAATGAGATTCTTCTCTTACGAACAGTATACGGACTGATTTGACAAACAGCTGCAGCTTGGAACTGATTAAACCAACGCTTTTGATTGAAATAAATTTTGATTATAATTGCAGAAAGATTTTTTTAAATTTGCGAAGGCAGATAAAAAGTTGCAGAGTCCTGCAGCTTCTGTAAATAAGTACTTGGAAGGTACACATGATGTATGTGTAAGTTTGTTACGTTTTATTGTGAGTATATTTTCGCATTGCGTGCCATAAACAATAGTTTACTTTAGATTAGATTCATTTTTCTTTCCATAGCTCAAAAATGAGGGGTGTAATACTTGTGGCCTTACAAACAGCATATTCAGCTGCAAGAAGCTTTTCACAGAGCAGCTGAGAAAGCAGCACTGGGAAGATGACGTAATGTGTGAGGTACCGGTGACAGATGGTTTATTCGGTACGTGTGTTGTGAGAAAGACCGCCTAAATTGTGGTTCTTCGCGAATTTGTGCTGTGTTCGGACGCAGTGCGCCAACATGATAAACTTCTATTATTAATACTGCAAAAACAAAACAGTGAATTAACTTGCGTTTTATATAAAAGCATCTCTCGATAGCAGGCTACCATCCCATTATTTCGAAAGTGTTAATTACTAATAGAATAATAAACAATAGCTAAACGAAAATGCAGACCAAGCACTTGGGATATCTTCGTATTGTGCCTTGGATTGCTGGGGAGGTGGTTCGGCTGTAAGATCAGAGCTGGACCGGCAGTGTCGGATGACAGACATGGGGTCTACCGCCCTCGTTATCAGTTAAGCCACTTCTGATTTTCGAATGTAACAGCTCGATCGGTAGTTTCAGAGGACAGACATGTTGTCTGATCAGGTCGGTATTGGTTAAGAATTTAATTAGGAATCACTAGTTTATTTGACATATAATTGAGAACTAGGATAATAGTAATCACACAAACACGCAAGTCATTATTTCGTTTATTTTCTGTGAAAGTGTGAAGAATGGAAATTATTTGTGATTTATGAAATGGACTATAATTGTGCATTTCCTTTGTATCTTTTAATAAAAAGTGAGTGGCATCCCATATAAGCAAACCACTTCAAAATTTAATTATTTTTACAGTACCAGTTCCTCGATAATAGTTTATTGGTGCCTCAAGATTACGAACTCACGACGTACGTCCTGTTTTCCGTGCAGGGGACAACAACTATAGAAAACTGAAGGTTGGTGAACAGTATTCAGAACTCACGCATTCCACTCAGGGCTATGGAAGCAACTAGGCACCTCGCGTGTACTGCAATCTTAGTACAAATGAGATACGTGACATGTCACTTGTGGGAGCACAGAGGAGATACGAAGGGAGGAAATTTTCGAGGGAAGGGATTTATCATACACACGTAAATCCGTCTTGCTATCTCTATCTGTCTCATTCTCTCTTTCACTTGCCATACTGGATCCTCGTAGGGATGGAACACGTCAGAAAACGTAACAAACGTATATCGAACGCATGAGTATAGTACATATTTCAGTGATCTTTATTTAGGAAGATGTCAAGATACGTAAGAAGGTTAAAATAAATTGGAACTTCTGATGTTCACAGACTGAATACAACGCCAGAAGGAAGCATAAACATGCGCCGTTAATATATTGATTATATTGATCATACACAAAAGTACCTCGCTGCTTGACGATTGCCTCCAAATATTGTAAAAAAATTTAATGGAAATTTTTACTTAAATTTGTCTAACACTTTCTAATAAATGATTTAGTATCGAGTAGAAGATGTTGGCCACCAAACAATCTTTCAAACTCTTTCTAAACTGTGCTTTGTCTGAAGCTAAGCTCTTAATGGCTACTGGCAACGTACTGAAAATATTTGTTCCCGAGTCATTGACCTCTTTTCGCACCAAGTTGAGTCATTTCAAGTCTTTCTGTATATTGTTTTTACTGCTAGTTTTGATGTTGTGTACATACCTGTTGGCTGTAAAAAGAAATACATTACTCAAAAAAAAACTTTATTAAGGAATAAATACACTCCTGGAAATTGAAATAAGAACACCATGAATTCATTGTCCCAGGAAGGGGAAACTTTATTGACACATTCCTGGGGTCAGATACATCACATGATCACACTGACAGAACCACAGGCACATAGACACAGGCAACAGAGCATGCACAATGTCGGCACTAGTACAGTGTATATCCACCTTTCGCAGCAATGCAGGCTGCTATTCTCCCATGGAGACGATCGTAGAGATGCTGGATGTAGTCCTGTGGAACGGCTTGCCATGCCATTTCCACCTGGCGCCTCAGTTGGACCAGCGTTCGTGCTGGACGTGCAGACCGCGTGAGACGACGTTTCATCCAGTCCCAAACATGCTCAATGGGGGACAGATCCGGAGATCTTGCTGGCCAGGGTAGTTGACTTACACCTAATAGAGCACGTTGGGTGGCACGGGATACATGCGGACGTGCATTGTCCTGTTGGAACAGCAAGTTCCCTTGCCGGTCTAGGAATGGTAGAACGATGGGTTCGATGACGGTTTGGATGTACCGTGCACTATTCAGTGTCCCCTCGACGATCACCAGTGGTGTACGGCCAGTGTAGGAGATCGCTCCCCACACCATGATGCCGGGTGTTGGCCCTGTGTGCCTCGGTCGTATGCAGTCCTGATTGTGGCGCTCACCTGCACGGCGCCAAACACGCATACGACCATCATTGGCACCAAGGCAGAAGCGACTCTCATCGCTGAAGACGACACGTCTCCATTCGTCCCTCCATTCACGCCTGTCGCGACACCACTGGAGGCGGGCTGCACGATGTTGGGGCGTGAGCGGAAGACGGCCTAACGGTGTGCGGGACCGTAGCCCAGCTTCATGGAGACGGTTGCGAATGGTCCTCGCCGATACCCCAGGAGCAACAGTGTCCCTAATTTGCTGGGAAGTGGCGGTGCGGTCCCCTACGGCACTGCGTAGGATCCTACATTCTTGGCGTGCATCCGTGCGTCGCTGCGGTCCGGTCCCAGGTCGACGGGCACGTGCACCTTCCGCCGACCACTGGCGACAACATCGATGTACTGTGGAGACCTCACGCCCTACGTGTTGAGCAATTCGGCGGTACGTCCACCCGGCCTCCCGCATGCCCACTATACGCCCTCGCTCAAAGTCCGTCAACTGCACATTCGGTTCACGTCCACGCTGTCGCGGCATACTACCAGTGTTACAGACTGCGATGGAGCTCCGTATGCCAAGGCAAACTTGCTGACACTGACGGCGGCGGTGCACAAATGCTGCACAGCTAGCGCCATTCGACGGCCAACACCGCGGTTCCTGGTGTGTCCGCTGTGCCGTGCGTGTGATCATTGCTTGTACAGCCCTCTCGCAGTGTCCGGAGCAAGTATGGGGGTCTGACACACCGGTGTCAATGTGTTCTTTTTTCCATTTCCAGGAGTGTATACTGAAAAGTAGTAATTTGAATATCGTTTTCTTTGAATAGCTTTAAGGTTGCTGTTCTTGAATTTACACCACAAATGTCTTACTAACACTTCTCCACTCTTAAAAACATTCTCTCAGTTTGTAGACGATATCGCATGACACAATGGATTAGAAGTAAGCAAAGTATGCTAATTTTTTTTATTTCTATATCCCTATTCACCCATTCCTCTTAAATGCAAATAGTTGTTCAAATGGTTCAAATGGCTCTGAGCACTATGGGACTTAACTGCTGAGGTCATCAGTCCCCTAGAACTTAGAACTACTTAAACCTAACTAACCTAGGGACATCACACACATCCATGCCCGAGGCAGGATTCGAACCTGCGACCGTAGCGGTCGCGCGGTTCCGGACTGTAGCGCCTAGAATCGCTTGGCCACCCCGGCCGGCGCAAATAGCTGTGCAGTTGAAATTTATTGCTAATAAATCACCATTAAACGTCCCTTAAAACCATGCCCAGATGTTGGTCATCTCCCTTAAATCCGTGATCCAAAGATGGTCGCCCCGTTGGTCTGGCCCAATCCCGTAAAACTGTTATCACCGTATGTTCGTTGGAAGGTTTTATGGACCAACATGAGTCTCCAGATTCACACGATGAAATAGGCATTCTATTCCTACACCGTCGTTAATAACGTATTACCTACTAGAGAACGTCTACACCAGTTTGGACTTAGTGACACGGCTACATGTTGTCGATGAGGTTCCTTGCACACGAATCTGTATAGATTTACTTGCTGTGGTCATCTCTCGAACTGGTTCTAAATGCGGAATCAACTTGCTTTCGTCAACAGGACCACTGTCGCTGCTCACAGCACCGACATTATCCTGCGGCAAGATTTCTCCTTCTTTCCAAAGTCGAAGTATAATTCCAAATGTTCAAATGTGTGTGAAATCTTATGGGACTTAACTGCTAAGTTCATCAGTCCCTAAGTTTACACACTACTTAACCTCAACTATCCTAAGGACAAACACATACACCCATGCCCGAGGGAGGACTCGAACCTCCGCTGGGACCAGCCGCACAGTCCATGACTGCAGCGCCCTAGACCGCTCGGCTAATCCTGCGCGGCGTATAATTCCATGATATGGTTAATTGCTCATTTTGTACAGTTTTTGTTGCTGGTGTGTATATGGGTACGTCTTTTTGATGTTTCAGCAGCACATGCTTACTGCATATTATAACGCTTCGCAGTGCCCATGTAGGCACAATTTTTCTAACACGCTAAATCTCATCTTTACCAGACAGGTTGTTGGTTAAAGTGGTCAGCGGGTGTGGCCATGTGACAGAGATCTCGAGGGGCAGATGACCTTTATTATTTCTCGCTTCTATCTCTGCAAACTGTTTCGCCGGTTGTGTTCTATGTCATATATATGAGGAAAAACACGTTTAGAGAGGTGCTTTTTCTTTTAGCTGATTTTTTCTGCAGCTGCTGTTTACGCAAAGAAAGAACTTTGCGATCAGGCTCATTTTTGTGTTTTTATACACATATTTTTTCAACATTGGTGGCACCGTTTCGTATATACTGCATTTGAGGGCTATTGTGGTGAAGAGACGCGTGTGCTCGCATGGAATTTTGTTTGATTTCAGAAGTTATTCAAAGAAAAGTAGAGAAGTGGTCAGCATGACTGACTGCTACGCGGTAAAAAAAAAAACAGCGGTCGAGACGTTACATTACCTCACCGTTGGTCCGTGTTCGATTCTTAGACGTGCCTCATCTCATATTCGACACTTTTTTCGGTGCATCTGGTAATATTCCGCTCTGTACTGGCAAGAGGAAAGAGTGGCAAAGCGTGTGCCTGGAAACCGATCGAATTTCGGTTGGACCAGGAGTTTTTCAGTCTTCGTTTTATCAAAGCGTTATGTGTCAATGATTTGAGGAGTCTCTAGAAACGACACGTGGTAAAAGCTTTCACGTTAAACTGTAGGTCCGCTTTCCGTAATTGGATAACTGGTGCATGTTAGGACCGTGCAAGTCGCTTAAGTGGAAAGACTTGCACCAAGCCACTGAGCCACAAGAAATGGTTATTATATATATGAAGATAGTAACTCTTCTCGAAAGAACAGATACCATTGACGACCGTGCAGCTTCTCTAGAATAAATGATAATTAATTGAAACCCTCAGCTGCCGACAGCTGTTGTTGATTTACCTCGATGGGAACAGCTGAAAATGTGTGCTCCGACCGGGGTACCAGCCGATTTGCCACTATAGTCTCCCTGCACTCATGCCAAGTGTCGTCCTGCTTCGTGTATGCGACTGGGAGGCCTCTGGAAACGTAGGCCCGCACTTTTATTCGTTTCGACTTGTGGGTAACATGTTATGTTACTTTCGCTATGCCACCCTTAAGTTTTGCACATCAGTGTACGAGTGTGGTAGACTTCCCGCGACCTGTGAATTCCACAGTCAATTAATCGTTTTATTGCGACGAGTAAAAGGGATAATCACAGAAATGAACATTGCGTAGTCTCGACCGTCCATGAATCTCAATACAGCAGCGCAGCTAAATGAAAACACGTACATTTGAATGTATTGAGTACTGAGTGAAGTATACTGGCGCGTTGAATGTCGTCAGCATATCTGAACCTTACATTCATTCTTTATCCTTCCCTCTTCAGATATTCCTGACACTAAAACTCTTAAATGAGTTACTAATTGTGTTTCAGAGTCCGATACGCACAAGATTCTTCCAATTTTTCTTAGGGTCGGGCGGTGCCAAATTAAAGACCCCTTGTCTTTCTTAAGATTGAACCAGATTTCCCGGTGTAATTCCTGAAGGATATCGTAGGGCACAGCAGAATGGAGGTAACATTTTCTCTCCCGGATATACTGTAGATGCTCCAAGGTGATGGGCATAAAACATCTGGCTTCTGTTAGCTCACTACAGTTAATGAATTAATGGCAAATGTCTGGCGTATTAAATATCTTCATAAGCTAAACTACAAGAAATTACATTAGAGGAGGAATAGTATACATCAAAATGAAGTAATAAGTTTCAGTAGAAACAAATAAATTTCAACATGTTTGCACTAATCATACAAATAGGCGTCGCAGCAATGTGCAGAATTTATCCTGTATTTATCCGCTAAGGCAACCTCACGGTAATACAACAGTTCGCAGGTTGGCTGCTGCAATTTATCGTAATGTACTTCATTAGTGTGCGCCTAGATTCTCACTGTGCCGCACACGACGCAGCCAGGCGGTTGTAGCAAAACACCACCTTTGGTGTTTGTGGGACGGCAATAAGGTTTCTGTGAAACGTATTTTGATCCCGATTGCCGTCCAGTACCTGTACGCAGGTTTGCGTGGTTCCCAAAATTCCTTACATCAAAGGGTCAGTATTCTGATAGTGTTCTGCAGGACGGTGTTTCATTTCGTTTTCAGATTCTATTTACCTGGGGGTCTAACACATCAGAATTTTTCTCTGTTTCTGAAAGAAAAAGAGATCGGTGTCATGCGACGAGGAGTAGCCTACATTTGAAGAAGTTGTAGATAGTGAACCGGAGCTCCATCGACAGAATTTCAGAGGTTGTTCAGGGATACCTCATAAGCATTTTGGTATAAGGAACCCACGGTCTCCACGGGTCGTTACGGAGTTGTGACGATTTGTTAGGTCTGTTACCGATTTTTACAGCAGTTTGACTTTCTATCCTTTTTATGTCAACCATGCATTTGTAAAGAAAATGAAGGTCGCTGTTCATTTAAACTCAAAAAAGGTAATTTTGACTGCATCAACAATTCCAAAATCTTGTCTCAAATTTCCACCCTCTCATGTTTCAACTTATAGACTCCCTTCAGTAAATAGCCATTAACAAGCTGGACTACTCTGAAGTCATGAGTAACAAATGAAAACTGTCCCGCTGTTCTCTATCAGTTAAAAAGGTAGGTAGCATCAACCAGAAGAGAATTCTCCTAGATGCTCTTATTTCCTACAATTCTTCAAAAATAACCTGAAAATATATTTTCACTGCGCTACCAGATAGTTTACTTTTCAGGTATAATTCCTTGAAGCATGCAAGTTATGATTTTTTTTTTTTTTGCTTTCAGAGTAATGATACAATAAAACACACAAAATCACGCATTAATAATATTTCTGCAGAAGATGAAATAAATCTGGCCTCTTGTGTTATCTTCAGTTCGGAACTGCGCTGCTGCTACGATCGCAGGTTCGAATCCTGCCTCGGGCATGGATGTGTGTGATGTCCTTGGGTTAGTTAGGTTTAAGTAATTCTAAGTGTAGGGGACTAATGACCTCAGATATTAAGTCCCATAGTGTTCAGAGCCATTTGAACCATCTCATGTTTTCTGTACAAATAATGGCACATTGTAATAAACTGTCTGTACAACTCATAACTGCTTCAGTGAAAACGAAGTTACTGCCAGACAAAAGAAGATCCTCATATACACTGATAATACTACTAATTAAATAAATAAATGGTATCTCTTTAAAAAACAGAGATAAAACTAATTCCATATTGATTATTAAGTTGGGGTCGCCTAGATATAATCTACATGTTGTTACGAAATGAACTGAGTGTACGTCGAAATCCCAACTGAAACGTGCCCAGCACAATCTGATTTACAGAACAATCCAACACTGGTAAATTTACCTAATGCAACTGTAATTGTTGGACATCTGATTTTATTTTTTGATTAATAGTGCACAAATTCTCTATGAAGAAACATTTTATAAAATTGTCAGTATAATCTCATATTCAAAAACCTGAGACTGTGTTCATACGTCACTCTCCTTTCTTCTCAGCCTTAACCAAAGCAACTCATGAGCCTCCAACCTCTGCTTATATTACACATCATAGGGAAAGCTAGTGGAAGGAGCAGGTCGATTCTTGCTTGTAATAAGGGACACACTTTTATAAGTAAGATGATAACACAAGATTTCTACAAAAATTAAATGGAACATGGCACTATCACTGCAGATACGGAATTCTCGCCGTAAACTTACCTTTTGCACATTTCGCTCTAAAAAAAATATAAAAAAATTTATAAAAAGCTATATGCTGTGAAATAATTGTTCTGAAAATATCAGTCATGCTGACTGTACTACATCGCAATTTAATTGTCTTACCTGCACTATATAAGTGCTCTAGCTTCGTGTATATTAAAGACAAACTTTAAAAGAAATGCAACTTTGTCCTTAATTTGATCATGGAGTAACGTGTAAACAGATGCAACAGATTTGATAATATCAATTGTTTATTAAAATTGACAAGGTGCAAATACTTTTACAAACGACCTCATGGTTACTATCATGAAAACCACGTGCTACACAAGGCAACACTGAGACAGAGACTTCATCTATAGAGTAGTTATGAAACCAACAAAATGCAAGACGCCCTTCCTGAATGAAATACATGTTGGTTCAACTCGTTTAGGAATCAAATACACCATACGAAGAGAACGGAAACTGCCCCAAATTAACTGCAACCGCTGGACCCACTCTACTGTTCATGTGGATTCAGTACCCAACGGATATGGCGCCCCAAGTTCGTAGTTATAGGAAAAACTTACCTAGTCTTCCAGAGCAGACGCATGAAGAAACTTTTTACAAAATTTTCAGTATAATTTCATGTACCAAAACCTGAGGCTGTGCTCATACATCACTCTCCTTTCTTCTCATCGTAAATCAAAGCAGCTAGACTAATTACCACACCGTAAGACATACAAGCAAATACAGAGCACCATCCGCTAGTACAGAGTTGAACAGAATAGGCTGCAGAAAGCTTGTCCCTCTTGAACTTGCAAGCCATATAGACAATAACCTCAGATTCAGTTCACTTTGGCCGAGCCTTCACTCGCCTCGAAGATCTCAGTTAAGGCAAACCAGCGCAGCTGAAACATGATTGACTGCATTGACAATTGATCACTGGGAGTAGATATTAGAGCAAAGAGTGCTCTCGAGTAACAGATGTGTAAAACGTGATACATGCAAGTTAGCAAATCATAACAGACAATTTTCAATCTACACGGTATATTCTCCAAGTTGGCCTCTGCGGCGCATGATGTCTAGGTAAAACTACCATTTCTCTTACAGTAGAATGATATTGGCACTGGCAGAGGAACATTGTCAAAAATGTGCAAGAAAGCGATGGACGCCGTTTAGACGAAATATAAAATTTCCGAGGATATCCCGTATAAAGTGGTTTTGGCTGACAGTAAAATGACTGTACTAAACAATCAGCTGCCTGGGCCGTTGCAGCAGCTTTGCGTAGAACTGTGTTACTTTCTGTACTTTGATGTACTGCAAGGTCTTTTTGGGATTTTTAACAAAATGGAGATGAGTGATTGCCTAACATCAAACAACGGTATCTTTGTACAAGAAGACTATCAAGGAAACAGCATTGTGGCTGTGAAGAACAATAAGATAGATGGAACTGCTGTTTAACATGCATGAGCTCTAATTGAAGAATAAAGACATATAACAAACTTATATCGCAAATCACAAGCCCAAGAGTAAATAAAGAGATCAGCAACCATTTTATCGATTTTATAAAGAGCCCTGATATGCATCTACTAGAAAATTTCATGTTTTCTTTCTCTAAGGAATATATTACCAGATCTCCCCGATCAATGACTATAGACTGGATGGTGTGTTCGACCCTGCGGAATATTACTCACGTGTATTAAATGCCAACAGACGGTATTTACAATGTACTCCACAGTACTTTGTGCCAATCGCTTCTGTGCCCTTACAGAACACTTGCTGTGTTGTGTTTAACAACAGTGTTTTACAATTTGTCTACTAGGATAACACAGAAAGTTGCCTGATATACAAGTAAACTTTCCAATAATAAATAAGGATATGGTCTGTCTGTTTATAGTTTCTGAAAGTTGTTCACACAGACTCCTATTAGAAATTGTGCATCCAGTAACAGAAAACACATCTCCACGATTTAAATCTGAAAGGGTAACTACTTTTAACACTAATTCGTTACAGAAGTTGTAAACGTAAAGTTCTAAAAGAATTGCTCTAGAATATATGGAAGAGTTAGAAACGCATACCAAAGAGAACGTGGAATGCCTCAACAACATAAAAAATTAAAATACATGAACGCTCTCCGTTAGAAGAATTATTGTACAGAGCATTTCACGTACAATACAAGTGGTCTGTTTGATATTGTACTACACCTGGAAGTGATTGGCGACGAAGTATTTTAATTATATGGTGTATTTTCTCAGGGCGTTCGATCTCACACAGAGAGAGAGATTGATTCTGAAAGGTACTGAGAACAAGATGGCAGAGCTTTAATCATAAATTAATGTAAGAGAACAAGATGGCAGATCACGTGTCAGAGATCGGACTAGCAGAGCAAAATGGTAGATCTGTGGTACATAGAACGAACTTAGAGAACAGCATGGTGGAACTGGGGTTGCAGAACGAACTAGCAAATGAAAATGATAGAGCACGGATCAGAGACCGAACTACGACAATAGGGTGGTGGACGAGGGGCTAGGGATTGACCTACAGGCCAAGATGAAGGAGGAAGAGCACGGGTGTTACAACGAATTGTCGCACCTTATGACATGCTGTGCACGAACACGTGTGTGTGTGTGTCTAGGTGTATGCAGCAATATACATCCCGCTGTCAACGTCAAAGGTACGGCTGGAGTGTATGATTTATGTATTTTCCAGGAGAGCTTGATCTCACAGAAAGATGGAGAGCGTTTATGAGAGATAGTGGTGGGATAGTGTAGTTACGGTCTAGGCATTAACAATAAACGCTGCAGACGTTTGTCCTCCTACTTACGAAGATGAAAAGTCTAACAGGGCCGCTGCCTACTTTATTCATAGGGAGAATTCTAAATTAATGTGTTATGTCGTTAATATATGGGACAGTCACATGAAAACAAGACAGTTGGAAAAAAGTAATTATATTGTTCATTATTTCAAAACTATCGCTACAACTGTTGATACATATATGCAACTGTGAGATAAGACAGTCAACGCCTTCACGGAAAACTGTTTGTGGTTGCCTACGGAATCATGATTGTACCCGGGAATGGACGACCACGAATGTCTGTCTTCAGGACTCTAAAAATATGGAAATCACATGGTAAGAGATCGGTATCGTATGGAGGACGTGTAACGGCTTCCTATCGAAACTTCTGGAGAGTACTCGAAGCAGATGTGGCAACATATGGGTGGGAATTATCTTGCAACATAATGATGTTGGCCGTCAAAACTGTACTTGATGGTGCCCTTCAATTTTTGTAAAGTGACCACGAACCACTGTGCGTTAATTGTGGCTCCCTGCTCCTGAAAGACAATGAGAAGCGAGTCAAATAAGCAGTCAAATAAAGATCATCTTGACTCTCCCAGAGCTGATGTGCCTGTTGCTTCGGCTGGACGGCAGAAGTTTTACTTGGAAGTGCTTACACTTTCTCTATAGAGAGCCCCAACCTCTCCTCACGCGATTTCCATGTTTTAGGGGCACAAGGAAGACGTTCGCGGCTGTCAACTTGTTTCGGACGAAGGGATGAAACGCCTTGTTGCAATCGTGATTCCATAGGTAACGGCACACATTTTTCCATGAAATCAACTATCGTCTTGTCTCACAGTCGCATAAATATTTCAACAGTTATTGCGAATCCTTTTGTAATAATATGACGTTTGCTTACGTTTCTCCACCTCTCTCTTTTTCATTTGCTGACTCTCGTATTTATGCAGGTAAGTAAATATAATGCAACAAACTCAGTTTTACTTATTTCTCTTCCCCAAATTCTCTCCCTCCACTTCTCTTGCTGAGTTGTTTGGTGTCATTAATGGTCTTTTAAGCACCATATAAAGAGGAAATTCATTAATGCTAGACACATTTAGAATAGTAAATTTTCCGTTTGTTTCTTCATCGCACACACACTAACAAAATCATCAGTTGATTCTAGATAGAAATCCCTTCCCTCGACTACGTGGTAATCATACCCTTGGTCTTACAAATACGTAAAGAGAGTAATGCCATCTTTCAGTAATTTATACCCAAAAGTATCTGGGTTACGTTCCGTCCGATTTGCATTAATCCCACATAACGTAAGCTGTCTTTCGGTCCCTCTAACGTCATTGTGGTAGTATGGTTTGACTATACAAAACGTTTCCTACAAGAGACAATTAGAAAACGCTACACTCTATGGCAATCAATCCAAGTGTACATTAATATCACGATATTGCAGACACTAGGAAACGGTCTCTAACGATTATAAACTCAGCTTTATTACAATGATTGACATTTCAGGAATATTACCAAAGTCATATACAGGGTGGTCCACTGATCGTGACCGGGCCAAATATCTCACGAAATAAGCGTCAAACGAATAAACTACAAAGAACGAAACTTGTGTAACTTGAAGGGGGAAAATAGATGGCGCTATGGTTGGCCGGCTAGATGGCGCTGCCATAGGTCAAACGGTTATCAACTGTGTTTTTTTAAATAGGAGCCCCCATTTTTATTACATATTTGTGTAGTATGTAAAGAAATATGAATGCTTTAGTTGGATACATGACGCTGTAATAGTCACGAACATATGGCTCACAACTTTAGATGAACAGTTGGTAACAGGTAGGTTTTTTAAATTAATATACAGAACGTAGGTACGTTTAAACATTTTATTTCGGTTGTTCCAATGTGATACATGTACCTTTGTGGAGTTATCATTTCTGAGAACGCATGCCGTTACAGCGTGATTACCTGTAAATACCACATTAATGCAATAAATGCTCAAAATGATGTCCGTCAACCTCAATGCATGTGGCAATACGTGCAACGACATTCCTCTCAACAGCGAGTAGTTCGCCTACCGTAATGTTCGCACATGCATTGACAATGCGCTGATGCATTTTGTCAGGCGTTGTCGGTAGATCACGATAGCTAATGTCCTTTAACTTTCTCCACAGAAAGAAATCCGACGACGTCAGATCCGGTGAACTTGCGGGCCGTGGTATGGTGCTTCGACGACAAATCCACCTGTCATGAAATACGCTATTCAATACCGCTTCAACCGCACGCGAGCTATGTGCCGGACATCCATCATGTTGGAAGTACATCGCCATTCTGTCATGCAGTGAAACATCTTGTAATAATATACGTAGGAAATCAGCATACATTGCACCATTTAGATTGCCATCGATAAAATGGGGGCCAATTATCCTCCCTCCCATAATGCCGCACCATACATTAACCCGCCAAGGTCGCTGATGTTCCACGCGTGCAAAAAATCTGTCATCGTCCCGTAATTTCTCTTGTGCTCAGTGGCAGAACTGTACACGACGTTCAAAGTCGTCGGCATGCAATTCCTGGTGCATAGAAATATGGTACGGGTGCAATCGATGTTGATGTAGCATTCTCAACACCGACGTTTTTGAGATTCACGATTCTCGCGCAATTTGTCTGCCACTGATGTGCGGATTAGCTGTGACAGCAGCTAAAACACCTACTTGGGCATCATCATTTGTTGCAGGTCATGGTTGACGTTACACATGTGTCTGAACACTTCCTGTTTCCTTGAATAACGTAACTATCCGGCTAACGGTCCGGACGCTTGGATGATGTCGTCCAGGATACCGAGCAGCATACATAGCACACGCCCGTTGGGCATTTTGATCACAATAGCCATACATCAACACGATATCGACCTTTTCCGCAATTGGTAAACGGTCCATTTTAACAAGGGTAATGTATCACGAAGCAAATACCGCCCGCACTGGCGGAATGTTACGTGATACCACGTATTTATACGTTTGTCACTATTACAGCGCCATCTATCACAAAGCGAAAAAAGTGGTCCAACTAAAACATTCATATTTCTTTACTACACGAATATGTAATAAAAAATGGGGATTCCCATTTTAAAAAAACCGCAGTTGATATCCGTTTGACCTATGGCAGCGTCATCTAGCGGCCAACCATAGCGCCATCTGGTTTCCCCCTTCAAGCTAGGCGAGTTTCGTTCTTTGTAGTGTTACGTTTGATGCTTATTTCGTGAGATATTTTGCCCGCTCACTATCAATGGACCACCCTGTATATATAACAAGATCGGTGCTGTCACACATCCCAGGGCCACTCCTGACGATATCCTTGTGTCTGATGAACATCCGCCGCCGAGGACAGCACACTGGGTTCTATTACTTAAGATGTCTTCGTGCCAGTTTCATATCTGTGAACTTATTCCATAAGCTGGTACTTTCGTTAACAACCAGCCATGGGGCACAGTATCAAATGCTTTCTGGAAATCTAGAAATATGGAATCTTCCTGTTACCCTTCAAGCATAACTCGCAGTATATCATTTTAGAAATCGGGAATCTGAGTTTCGCAGGAGCCATTATTTCTGAAACCATGCTGATTCGTGCACATAAGCTTGTAAGTCTCAAGAAAATTTATTATATTCGAACTGAGAATATGTTAAAGGATTCTGCAGCAAACGGAAGTTAGGGATATTGGTCTATAATTTTGCAAAAATGGTTCAAATGGCTCTGAGCACTATGGGACTTAACTTCTAAGGTCATCAGTCCCCTAGAACTTAGAACTACTTAAGCCTAACTAACCTGAGGACATCACACACATCCATGCCCGAGGCAGGATTCGAACCTGCGACCGTGGCGGTCACGCGCTTCCAGACTGTAGCGCCTAGAACCGCTCGGCCACCCAGGCCGGCTGTAATTTTGCGGGTCCGTTCTTTTACTCTTCTTATATACGAGAGTCACCTGCGCTTTTTTCTAATTGCTTGAGACTTTGTACTGAGCGAGAGATTCCTGATAAATTCTAGCTAGGTAAGAGACCAACGCCTTAGAGAACCCATTGCAAATTCGAATTGGGATTCCATCTGGAACTGGACACTTATTTGCCTTCAAATCTTTCAGTTATTTCTCTGCGCCAAAAATGCATATTTCTATGTCATCGATATGGGAAGCTGTCCAACGGTGTGTTTGTACGCCTATCCTGCGTGAATGATTTCTTGAACGCGCACTTTAAAGCTTCAGCTTTCGTTCTGTTGTTTTCGGCTGCCACAGCAGACTGGCCAACAACGGACTGACAGGAAGCATTAGACCCACTTACCGAGTTTACATAGGACCAGAATTTTCTCGGGTTATCTACCATATCTTTTGATAAGGTACGACGGTTGTATTGTTGTATGACTCGCGCATAGAACTTTCTACAAAGGAAAGAATCTCTACTAAACTTTTCTTGTCGTCATTTGTGCGTTCCCTTTCGAGAAGAGAGTGCAACAGCCTCTGCCTCCTCAGCATCTTCCGAATTTTGTTATTAGAGCATTGTAGGTCTTTTCCATCCTTAATTCACTTACTATGCTTTCTAGAAACATAACCTTTGTGGGTCTTTTCCATCCTTAATTCAATCACTAGTAGACACATAACTCTTCAGCTTGAACTTTGTCCATAAACCCTCCACGTCCATCGTACTGAATTTAAGTGACGTCAGTCCATTCTCCCGTCGGAGGTTCGAGTCCTCCCTCGGGCATAGGTGTGTGTGTTGTCTTTAGCGTAAGTTAGTTTAAGTTAGATTAGGGATCGATGACCTCAGCAGTTTGCTCCCATAAGACCTTAACATAAATTTCCGAAATTCAGTTCACTCTGTAAGTAAGGGGCTAACAATTGCTTATCTGCTCTGTCTCGTAGAAACACTCTCATATCTATCTCGACTGATTCATTAACTTCAGTACCCATAGTTGATATAGCGACATCATGACCGCTAATCCCGTTTCCATCTTCATATCGTCTATAAAATCCGGACTATTTGTAGCTACAAGCTCTAAGGTATTTCCACTGCATATGGGCTGCCTAGATAAATGCTCAAGGCAGTATTCAGAAAACGAATTCAAAAGTATTTCTCAGGACTGTCGATCTGTACCCCCAGCAATGAATCCATAGACATCCCAGTCTATGCTTTGTAGGTTAAAGTCATCTCCAACTAGTATTGCATGATCTGAATATTTACGTGCTACTGACAGCAGAATTTCTTTGAATGGCTTAAGAACTGTCACAGCAGAATCGTGTGGTCGATAAAAGCGTTCAACAGTTAACTAGATTTCATCTGCACATGTTATACGCTACCAGATAACTTCACTATTGCACTCCACTTCGACCTCTACAGAGACAATACTTTTGTCAACTGCAGTGGCCTGTAATCTGTCTCTCCGTTACACGTTCCATGACTCGCTAAATATCTCAGAACTTTCCACTTTGGGTTTCAGCCAGCTCTCGGTCCCAAGAATAATTTGAATGGGAGAGGTTTAACTAGTTCTAAGTTCTAGGGGACTAATGACCTCAGAAGTTGAGTCCCATAGTGCTCAGAGCCATTTGAACCATGAGCTGCGGCCTCGTTAAAAACACGTTTCCAAGCGAGCCTCTAAAGCACGCTCTTCTTTCTTCGCTTCATATTATGTGTTTGTGTCTCATGACTTGCCGTACTCTGTTTAGTTTGATATGGCGTAGAACTGAAACTACAGTTTGATTCGAAGCAGCATGGATAGCATAAGATCTCCAGTCCCAAAATCTTTCTGTGTCATATGTAGTACCACCATCATTCGTACCCTCCATTATCTTTCAGAGACAACTTCTGTCTTAAAAGTTGTCAAGTAATCTGAAATATTCCTTTGTTTATTAGGTCGCGCCCCTGTCTGTCTGCTGTTCGGTACAAATTTTGTGACTGATTTTAAATTAACTTTCCAGTGACCTGGAGATTTTGAAGTTTAAACGTAACTCAGAAATGAATGAGAATGCATTTTTAATTCGCTTTCATGTCAGTCTGCTTTGTATGTTTGGAGGTTGGAAAGGTTGGGAACTCCTTACATCTAGCGCTCTCTGAACGTCCAGCGTGTTGGGTGTGTAATATTGAAATCCGATTCAAGAAGTGTACGTGCAGATGGCACGGCTAAGCAGTGAGACGGAGGAGGGGGCGGGAGGAGGAGTTGGCCAGAGATAGGCGGGGAAAGTGATGTACAAATGAGACAGGGTGTTAAAATGATGAGAGATTGTGTGGGGAGGGGGAGGATACCGGCAGAGAAACGCGGCAGGAGGAGATGTGTGCGTCATACGTGACCTATGAGTACAAGTGCGAAAACACTGTTCATGCGATAGGTATAAAAGTAAAGTTGATATAATCATCTTATAAGAAGCATATAAAATTAATTTTCCTTGTTTCTTTATTTTAGTTTCTAGGGAAATAGCAGTTCAACAGACTGATGTATTATTAGTTATCAGTACCTAACTATAACGCCATTCCGTTCAAGATCCGAGGCTTAGACATAAATATGGAAACATCGCGAGAAATGCATGTTTTGAACATAAGCGCAGATGCTAGCCCAGACCACAGGTTACTCCATTGTATCTGACCACCAACGGCACCGGTGAAATGTCCTCCATACAATGCAAGTGTTAGTCGTGGGAATATCACTATTCTATGTAGTTCCGAGGGCATTTTGTGGGAGCAAGTGAATTGGAACGTGTGCAAGTTGTTGGTACGCGTATGCTAAGTGCTTCCGTGAACAAGGAAACCGAAGAGCCATCATAAGGAATATTTACACTGCGTACAGGGAAACCGGGAAAACTCCCGGCGAAGGTTCGAGTCCTCCTTCGGGCATGGGTGAGTGTGTTTATCCTTAGGATAATTTAGGTTAAGTAGTGTGTAAGCATAGGGACTGGTAACCTTAGCAGTTAAGTCCCATAAGATTTCACACACACACATTTTTGAAACTGGGAAAACATCAGCAGCTAAGTCACAACGCGAATGAAATTGTGTGCTGAGTGATAGTGAAGAGGATTGTGACGAAAAATAAGGCGACGACGGCTGCTAAAGTCAGTGCAGAACTGAATGTTACAATCGCTAACCAAGTCAGCACCAAAACAACAGGAAGTGACCTCCATAAGCAAGGAACTGCACGGGGAGCTGGAATTCCAAAACTACTCATCACTGATGTAGATGCTCATAACAAACGTGGTGCCAAAGCTTTAGGACCTCGTCTGTCGAGCAATGAAAGAATGTAATTTGGTTGGATTGGTCTTGTTTTAAACAGTTTCCAACTTTTGGCCAATTTTACGCCTCAGGAGTGAAACACGGCGGGGTTCGATCATGATTTTGACAGACATATCGTGGTACTCCATAGGCCGCATGCTTACTCTGCGTGGTTGCATTACTGCCAAGGAATAACATAAGTGACTGTTTTGGCTGATCAGATCCATCCGATGGCACAACTTTTGTTCCCAAATGGTGACACTGTGTTCGCCCCGATTCATACAGATCGTCCAAAACTGGTTCTGTAGGCATGAGGATGAATTGTCGCATTTCCCCTGACCGTCACAGTCACTAGATATCAATATTATTGAGCCTTAGTGGTCTGCTTTGGAGTGAAGAGTATGTGACCGCCATCCACCTCCATCGTCGTTAGCCGAACTTGCCAGTATTTTGTAGGAAGAATGGTACAAGGTTCCCTTTAAAACCACATAGTGCCTGTATTTAGCCATTTCGAGATGATTGGAAGCTGTTTTGAAAGCTAAAAGTTTTCCTACACCGTACTAGGCATGATAATATGCTGTGATTCTGGTGTTCCCATGTTATACGAAATAAACCTGAAACTTAACACGTCTTCCTTATAACCTCATAAATTTTGTTTAAAATCCATTGAAATATTCTTTCCCGCATAAGACTAAAAAGCAGAAAAGATTATTTAAATAATAATAAAATTTTTATGTATCATGTTTCTCAACCGGACTCAAAAGTATAAAATAAGATCTCCTAGCCCCATAGAGATTCCTAATATCATGAGGATAGCCCTGAAAATTTGTGATTGTGAATTTTAATAAGTATGAAAACGCTTGTCTTTTATCTTGATCGATTTTTCCTATTCCTCATGTGATTGCTTTGCCTTATTATTTATTTAAAACTACAAGCGTGGTGTTCATGCAATATATACTAGTAAGGAGGCGACCTATTCGTGCACCAATAATTATGTAATGCATGTGCTCCGCGTTTCTCGTTTTCAGCCTTACAACTATTAGCATTGCTATTAAAAATTCATGATCATATTTTTTGGGACTATCTGTACAGCCCATCCCTCAGCCCCAGAAACCATGTACTACAGCAATACAATGCCATACTCCAAACGTATGTTTTCAGAAACCTTTTTCCAAATCTGTAGAATTTTACTTGTTTTGTTTAATATTTCCGTATTTTAATCGAAGACACATTTTGCTTAAGTAGTTTTGCCTTTTACTTTTTCTCTTCTATCCTCCATTTCTAGTGATTTTGCTTAGTAAATAAATAAATGAGTCAACCTGTTGCAATAGCTTGTCACGTACGTATACTCCGTCTTCGGCTTACCCACGATTGTCACAGACCACCACTTTTATGACTCTTTTATTTTGATACTATGTGGTATTCTCATAACTTTGATCTTCCCACTTAACATGGCTTCAACACCTTTTTTCAGCTAAAACACCTATGTCACCATGGTATCTATTATTTTTCCGTGTATTACTGCACATACCTCTATTCATTCTGAAACGTCCCCTTTGAACAATTTACACAGGGCTGTGCTTAACCTGACACACAATATTTTTTAGCGCAACGCAATCTGACTTTCAAAGATCCCTGCAAAAGAATGGCCCTGAGTAACATTAAACTATACCTTTCAGAAATCACTTACCTCACAAAAATCTTCATTACTGGAACTACTGCAATACAGCGAGCGCCACTACTGCCAGCTAAATAAAAGATTCAAACTACGGAAGGCACTAACTACTGATAGGGATAGTTAGCAAATGAAAGATATTAATAGAGAACAAACAATGTATTTACCTTAATAGTCATAATATATATAGTCGTTCATGACAAATTACAAAACTTCAAACTCCGCCATCTCTCTCCCCACATCCATCACTGCTGGCGGCTCACCTCCAACTGCGCAACGCTATGCGCTGTTCACATCCAGCTGCCGCTGCCCAACACTACAATGGCAGACAACAATGCAAACTAGACACAGACTGCACACAGCACAGCCAGTGATTTTTATACAGATGTGGCGTTACCAATAAAAAAACCTAAACAGCCTACTTACATAGCCCCCATGCTCCCCACAAAAATTTTTACAAATTGTTTTGGGCAGTGGTCAATAATGATTTGATAAAATTTTTCATAATTACAATAACAAAGATATCAAATGCACACACTTATTGATACAATGTTGGTCAAAAGCTAAAAGTTTCTCACAGTCTATAAAGACAGTCCTGATTCATCACAGTAAAATTACAGTGTTTTTCTTTTTTTTTCAAAGTCTGAACAGTAAAAGAAAATGCACACGGAAGTAGTGGATTTCCATGCAGTCTTGCCTTGAAGAAGTAGTGTTGTCCTTCCAACGGAAAAACAGTGCTGACTCTTGACATGCAGACAGGTAATGGGCCACAACAGAGCAAACCCACAGCAGAGTCAGTCGAAATTTTGAAGAGTATTGGTAGGTAGGTCATCACAGAGCAGACCCACTGTAGTCCTGGTAGAGATTACGGTATTGGTGGGCCACCAGAGGTGCAGACCCACTGCAGTCCTTGTAGAGATAATGGTATTGGTGGGCCATGAAAGATGCAGCCCCAATGTAGTCCTTGTAGAGATTACGGTACTGGTGGGTCATCAAAGGTGCAGACCCACTGTAGTCCATGTAGAGACGGCCAGCAGCCATCTGTTGCGACTGTGCAGGTGCACATTCACCATCGAAGAGTCCTGCGGAGAATATAGCAAGTCCATAAACCACCATTTGTGCACTCACAAAGTTTTTCTTTAATTGTCCTTAGAACCAGCAATGCTGTTATCCAGTCCCTTGCTGAATTATTAACACACGTGCAAACACTAACAGTCCCTACTTCTCACATATTGTCCATATACTATGACCAACAGAAACGTGTGCAGTGAAATGTAACTTACAAGTTACTTAATTTGATGAACTGGTGTCAATTACAATTTTATAACAAAAGAATACAATTACAAAGATACAAAATACATCATTAAAGACATAATAATACAGATAACATTTGTAGTAATACAGGCTTTACAAAAGAATAGAAATACACATATACATCAGTGTTACAGGAATTATGACATAAGTAAATACATAAAAGATCAGAATAACTTTTGAAACATCAACTTCACACATGAGCATTAAAACAAAACAGAACAAATAATGTCTAAGCATATTTACAAGGTAAATAACATATTATTAATGCCAATTATATTTGAGGATAACAGTAATCCTCATCATAGTGAATGTAGCTTAGTACTAGAAAAATTCTACAACATAAGTCTTATCAGATAAACACATAAAGACAGGAAAAACACAAATACACAAGGGTACACAAACATATAGAGGGATGACACAAAAGGAAAGGACAGGGTTTGTTTTACTGCAGTATTTTGCATGGAGATCTCTCTTTGTTCATCATTATTCCCAAAAGTACTATCTAAGCCTGCTGTCTGTATTCTGTTCACATCCTCTTTCAAAATAGTTTTTCTCCACTGTACAATACTCATTTTGGCCCAAATCTTTTTCATATAACTTCTCAATGCATTTTTTTCCTATTCTCCATAGTCAGTTTCTTATATAGTCTACCCCCTCTTAAGCTAACTTAAATCTACTGAGCTCAGATGCTAAACTAAGGGACGAGGCAATGCAGCAGCATAAAACAATTAATACAACCAGCAATAAAAAAATGGAAATTTGCAAAGCAAGCTACAGTAAATCTAAATTACCAAGCAATTCAACATTACAACTAATATGAGGCAATGCGCAGCAAACAAGAAAAATAAATCTGGCTTAGCAGAGTAACACAAATTAAAATTCAGTAGCACGAAAATGGAATAACTTATATCTAAACATGATATAGCTCAAGCAGAAAAAATAGTACACTAAAGATAACAATGCAGACAAGGGAAATGTATAATCACATCTTAATGTCTATGTAATTAAAGTGGTGCACCACAACAACTTATTGTAAAAAAAAATTACCATGTACTTGAAAAGAATATTATGTATGCAGTTACTGTTACTAGTCCCTTCTTATTGTTCTTTCCTTTCCAAGTGCTCCTTTTTTGAAGAATGTGGATCACAAAATTATTATTTAATAGATCTTAATAGTCATAATATATATAGCAGTTCATGACAAATTACAAAACTTCAAACTCCGCATCTCTCTCCCCACATCCATCACTGCTGGCGGCTCACCTCCAACTGCGCAACGCTACGCTCTGTTCACATCCAGCTGCCACTGCCAAACACTACAATGGCAGACAACAATGCAAACTAGACACAGACTGCACACAGCACAGCCAGTGATTTTTATACAGAGGTGGCGTTACCAATAAAAAAACCTAAACAGCCTACTTACAATTCTCCGGATTACTAAGAGCTTCATCTATACATTTAAAATAATTCGTGATTTGTGTTTTATGGACATTGCATGGTTAGGCGGCCATCGAATTTACACCCATTTCCATAGAATCAGTTTTCGTGGCACAGTCCTTCATTACTTGCTTTACCCATTAATGTCTGTATTTCAAAGATGTTATAACATGAGACACATTCATGTTGAACATACTGCATCGTTCTTTAAAGTAGAGGAGGACTATTTTTCGTTAAGCTTTTTTTTTTTCATTAAGGATATTTTACGCGTATTCCACTATTGCTGATAGTACTTCAACTATATATAAATTTCTATAAATAATTGCGGAAAGAGGAAAATTGAGCAGCCGTATATTTGCGAGAAAAGTACTGGCCTCTATTGCAATTTGCTGCTATACTCGTACATCAACGAGCGTTTAAAGAAATGACTTGAAAAGAACGGCACAGAAGTTGGAGAAGTTTGCGAAAAGCTTTTGGGCCCGAGGCGGCAAAAGTTTGCGCGTTTTTGGGGGGCCGGCTCCACAGTCCTGTAAGTCGACGAGGAGACAACTAATTAAGCGGCCGCCACTCGAGCCTACGCGTGTCGTCGCAAGTCAAACAAAGCCGGCGGAAATCCCGCCGATGGAATCGATACGCCGTACCGGGAGGCGCCGCCGCCGGTTCTCAGCATTCACGGCCAACTGGCGCATCCGAGGCGGAGGGGTGACGCTTCAAACCCACGTCCGTCCATCCTCACTGACATTTTCCGTAATTTCCCGAAAACGATGGAACAGATCCCGGTATGCTTACTTTTGGAAGACGGATGTATGGTCATATGCCTAAACGATGCGACTCTTGAAGTGAGCAGTAATCTTCGACTGTTTGTTGATGGCATGTAGTGCCCGGCAAAGCGTCGGCGTTAAGTGGCTGTAGGAGGATACAGGATGACTTGGATAGATTTTCTGCGTGGTGTGATGAATGGCAGACTGCTCTTAATGTGGAAAAAGCATATTAACAAAGAGAAGAAGGAAAAACAATCTTCTAATCCTTAAATACAATATTTGTGGTGTGCTTACCCTTAATTCACAGTCAAATTACATACAAAACTTGCAAGATGAAATCGAAAGAAAAGGGAAGTGTAGCTCATCTATAATGCAGATCGCGTATAAAACCCCAATGTGACCCAGTCTTGAGTACTGTCGGTACTGCTCGAGCGATTCGGATCCCCTCAAGGTCGGATTAGAGGAAGATATCGCAACAGTAATTTAGAGGCATGCTGCTAGATTTTTTACTGGTAGGTTTGACCAACAAGTTGCGTGAGCTCGCCGGCCGGAGTAGCCGAGCGGTTCTAGGCGCTACAGTCTGGAACCGCGCGACCGCTACGGTCGCAGGTTCGAATCCTGCCTTGGGCATGGATGTGTGTGATGTCCTTAGATTAGTTAGGTTTAAGTAGTTCTAAGTTCTAGGGGACTGATGACTTCAGCAGTTAAGTCCCATAGTGCTCAGAGCCATTTGAACCATTTTTTTGCGTGAGCTCAAATAAGAATCCGTTGAGGGAAGAAGACGTTCTTTACGCTGAACACTATTCTGAAGTACTCTAAGCGGCATCTGCGACAGAGCGCAGAACAATTCTACACCCACCAACATACAACTCGCGTAAGGACTGCAAAATCAAGAGAAGAGAAATCAGGGTTCCTACGGAAGAATATAGTCAGCCATTTTTCACTCGTCCCGTATGCGGTCGAACAGGAAAGGAAATGGGTATCAATGGTACTAGGTACCCTCAAAATGGTTCAAATGGCTCTGAGCACTATGGGACTTAACATCTGTGGTCATCAGTCCCCTAGAACTTAGAACTACTTAAACCTAACTAACCTAAGGACATCACACACATCCATGCCCGAGGCAGGATTCGAACCTGCGACCGTAGCAGTCGCGCGGTTCCGGACTGAGCGTCTGAACCGCGAGACCACCGCGGCCGGCTAGGTACCCTCCTCCATGCACCGTATGGTGGATTGCGGTGTATGTATGTAGACGTGGATGCAGAGGATGTTTCCGATTTCCTTTTCCATTTTTCCTATATCTGGACTAGTGCTCCGTCTCTAATGACCCCTTCGTCGAAAGTACGTAAAATCCTAATCTTCCTTTCGAATACACTTCTCGGGTTGCAGAACTGCACTCGTTTTAATGTCTCATTTTTCTGCTTCTGTGACCTATGTTGATTTAATTATGACATTCAATGATTTGTTAACAGTATTTCGCTATGTATCTACCCCTACTGCTACGTAGCATACTTTTGTAATAGCCCTTCCTTAACACTATTTCAATATGACCGTGGATTAAATGTAGATATAGGCCGCTTCGAAGCCGAAATTGCTTATTCTCCTGCTAATACGTGACAATTTGGGGTACTTTGTTGTATGAAAAAATTCATTTGCATAAATACAGTGCATCTTGGTTTCTTACATTTATTGAACACAACAATTAAATATAAGAGATAAATTAACCTGCAGCACTATAATCTCCCACATCGTCTAAAACATGGATACATGTCTGAAGGAACAGAAACTGTTGAAGATCTAGAGCCTTATTAAGTTATGAAATGCGTGCATGTCTGAAGGACATTTGCATCGAACTATACAGACACTGTCAAATACAGACACTGCACTAACTTTATTTCAAGCCAAAGCAAGGAACCCTGACAAGAAAAACATTCTCTTTCCTAAGCGGGAATCACGCGAATGATGTACGAGCATTGTTTGCAAGTGTGTTCCGAGAAAACATACAGTAACACTTAGTTTTAGCAAATCCATGCGTTACGTGCACCTCGGATTTTTGGAGATTCATAACTGGCATTCTCCGAAATGAAAGGGACCACTTTATATCTAATTTAGAAGATTCACGTTAGCTGATCTCGTTTCTCCTACTCACGAAATTCGTGCCACGTCTTCCCCAGGTGAGATGGATCAACTACGGGAAGCACAGCTTACTGCTATTGAATTCTCCCCATTACCCTCGCAGCACGGTCCTGAAATTGGTGTTGCTGAGGCAGCAGTGTCTGCGGTGCAATATAAGAGACTTCGTACGCAGGATGGTGAAGAGTTGGATGTGTCTTCTCCTCACCTACCCCTTCCTGAAATAAGTTTGTCAGTTGATGTATCTTGTACTGCTGAGTCCTGCGTTCTTGATGGCGTCGGTGGTGCGAAATCAGCTGCTGAGTCTCTACTGTTACTATCTGTGTTCATCCTGCAGTTCAGATAACTTCTCTGGAGCCTCCCGTGGGTGAGGAAGTCGATGGGCCTTCTTAGGTATCATTGATTCAATAGCAACAATCTGAGACCCCTCTAAAGCCACTTGTTTCTTTGTTGTCACCCATGCGAGTGAGCCCAGAACGGCCTACCGTTGCTACTCCCTTGCAGGCGATTAGTAGCCATGAAATACTACCTATCGACCCAGAGGTTATGTTGCCTGACTCCTCTCCTGTGCGTCCATATAAATTGAAAGGATTCCATCCTACCGAGTGGCCCCTTGGGGCTCCTTGTTTGTCACCTATTCTGGATAACTTTCAAGAACCACCTATGTCCCAGACTGCAGTTGTATTGTCTCAACGCATGCAACCTGAGCGTGCGTGGCCCTTAAAAAGAAGAAACATAAAGATTCCACAGCGTGCAAGCTTACTAGCGAGCTCCACAGCTTCGGACACTTCAATGGACTCGGCAATGGATGATGACGCAGTTAAATAGTTCAGAGCTAAAGTATGCTTGTTGCTCAAGTATGCAGGCTTATACATTTATTTCCTTTAATGTTAACCCGATGGAATCGGAACTGCGGCTCGCTTCGTTGGGCAAATTATCTGTGATTGCTGTGACGATGTCGTATTCCTAAAAGAGGTTTATATGTCTCGTTTTCCTCTTCCTGGTGTTTACATTGTTTAATGTGGCTCCCGAATGTCCTAAGGGGACTCTGTTGTTTTTTTAGGGAGGTCATTCCCATTGAAATGGTTAAAGTTTTAGATAACCTTAGAGCTGGAGGATATACTTTTCTTCACCTGACCTTGGTTTTCCGTTGTGCACTGTCTCTTTTTTTCTTTTTCTTCGTGGCATGTTGTGTCCAAAGAGTGATCACCTTTGGTGATTTTTTCTTCTGGAGTGGCAAGGTGTGAGAAATAGTTTCACTTTATTGTGTATAAGCTCGCAAAGGGACTTCGGCTCTCTGTGGGTCCTTGAGTCCTTTGAGGGTGTTGGTTAGGTAGTCGTACGAGTGATGGACAGTAATTATATACATGTAAAACGCAGAATAACTGAAGATTGCATCATCTTTGATGGTCCTGTGGGGGTACAATAAAGGCTCGAGGAACCTTGTATTTGTGCCAATGTTGTGGTAGGGCCTGGCCTACATTCGCAAGTTGGCGGACATTTCCTCGATACTCGTATAATTTGTGAAGAAAACGAGTTGCCGGGTCTTTTATCTTCTCAGCGACGTATTTTCCTCCAGTCAGCTCGTGTATTTCTCTCGTCCTGGACCACCGTGGGGCGCCTACACTCCACTTCAAACACCTGTTTTGTAGTGGTTGCAAACTGCGTATATTACAGTCATATGTTGTTTCCCAAGACGTCGAGACGTACAGCAGGGAGGGTTGTGCCGTTGCTCTATAAAGTTTTAATTTCGTTGACGGGTTTAGATTACTGCTCGTGAAAAACGGCGTCAGTGCCCGCATCATCTTCATAGCATTCACTTTTCTATCTTGTATTTGTGGGTTACAAGTCATCCCTTTATCCAGTATCACTCCCAGGTATTTCGTCGTCGTAGTCCAGGGTATTGGGTGTCGATTGATGGCAAGTCGCCTCCTCAGTTCCGGCCGTTTCTTCGTAAACAGTGTTGCTGCAGTTTTCGTAGGGTTTAGGGTGATTTTATTTCTCTTTGCCCATTGTTCTGTGACGAAAGTTGTCGCTGCATCGTGTTGACGAGTTGTTCGATGTTTCTTCCAGAGGTTAGGAAGGCCGTGTCATCGGCGTACAGACTAGCGGTGACGTGCTGAATGGTGCGAATGTCGTTAATATACAAATTAAACAGGCATGACGATATCACCGCTCACTGTGGGATACCTGCTGAGACAGTTTTCAGTGATGATTTCTTCCCACCTATTTGTACAAACAGACGCCTGTCCTGCAGAAAACTATCAATTAGCTTGATGTAACAGTCGGGGAGACGGGTTTGGTTTGACTATAAGCTTGTCACACCACACCCGATCATATGCCTTTTCCATATCTAGGAAAACAACTGTGGAGTTCCGTCCATTCAGGTAGAGTTGTATGGAATCTTTGTTTCGAAGCAGCTGAAGCTTCGCCGATAACCGTGGCTGGAAGCCAAACTGTTCGTGGCGGATGCTGTTAATTTCTTCAAGATAGTCTCAGAGACGCTGTAGTAGCACCCGTTCCAGTATTTTGCCGAGTATGGACAAGAGACTAATCGGGCGGTAGGTGTCTGGCAACTTTGGATTTTTTCCTCCTTTGGGAATAGGAATCGTCTTCACCGTCTTACAGTCTGCTTGGAAGTAGCCACTGAGTAAGCAGCTGTTGATAATTCTAGTTAAGAGAACGATGGCCTTTCTCGGAAGATGCTTAATATCGGCGTTAGTCACAGAGTCCTTGCCAGGCGCCGAGTTGTTCCTCTTCCTGATGAGTTTTCTAACGTCTGCGGGAGTGCTAAGATCAGGCCTCTGTTGTATAGGGAGTTGGTTTAAGTCGGCGACTCGCTGTCGGATACGGTCCTCTTTCCTTGCGTCCTCTGCATCCTGTGGGAGCGGAGCTATCGTGTGGTGTCCATACACGTCGGCATACAATTCAGCTTGACCAAGAGAGTCGTATAAGAGGCCATCGGAGCCTCGTATTGCTCTCTTTGGTGGTCTCGGTTGGCGTAGTGCCCTGTCAAGTTGCCACTCTTCCCTAGTCTGGAGAAACATTTAGTCCATCTTTGTTTCCGAGAAGTCTTGCAGCCATTCTTCAGCTCGGCGACGTAGCTCCGGGGACAAACTACGCATCAGCTGTCTATCTTCTCGATTTCTGTATCGTTGCCATCGTTTTCTGTGAGTATACCGGCGATGTTTGATGTCGGTGAGATGAGGACGGAATGTTTCAAATTGATGCTCATGACGAAAGATATCAGTCGCTGCACGTCTTGTTGCCCATTGGATTTAAGCTGTCAGAGTAGCCACAGCGATGTCAATCTCCAAAATTGTAGAGATTGCTTGGGTCGGTCGGACGTTATTCTTAAGGTACGTCGCAAAGAGATCCCAGTTAATAGCTCTGGAGCTAGGAGGAGGTATTTGGAGGCCGCCACCCTCGAGAAGTCTGAGAATTAGTAGATGATCAGATGACAGGTCATGGATGATCTTGAGCTGTAGATTTGCAGCGATATTTTTAACAATAGCTATATCAAGAACGTTAGCCTCCTGGACGGCGAACTCAGCGTTGCATGTTGGCTCCCATGGCCCATAGATGAAGATCGTTCTCTAGATTATAGAGTTGCTGTCCCTTTCAGTTGGCCCTCCTTGAATGCCAAGCCCCATGTTTGGAGTTAAGGTCTCCTCCCAGCAAGACCTTATTGAATCGGTTGAAGACAGCATGAAGATCTCTTGCACCAACTGTTTCTTGGGGCTAGGATACGTCGCTAAGAGTTTTATGTTTCCTATTGCCGAGAAGATTGTAACCGCTGTGGCTTACAATGATTCCAGGGGCGGCAGGTCCACCTGATGATGTCGTATGGTGTTTTTGACGAACACTGCAGTACCGCCACCTCGTTGTCCAACCCGGTCCGTCCTATAGCCATGCATGTGGCGTAATTTGAAACTAGCCATCTCCGTCACGTGCGTTTCCGATATCAGAACCATGACCGACCTGCGCCGACTAACAAATTCTTTCAGTTTAATTTGTTTACGTGTTGCTCCTTTGGCATTCCATATGCAGAGTCGGAGCTGTCTTGTTCTGCGGCCGTTATCCATTCCTTAAGAAGCGATAAGTGCCTTTATTATTCTGTCCGCCAGCGTGAGGATTCCTGTCAGTTTTTGTTGAAGTTGTACAAGTAGGGTTGCGATGTCCGATATGGCTGGTGTGAAGATGCCTAGGGTGGCTGTAGTGGAAGCAGATGTTGCAGGTTGGTCTCTCCTAGGCGACAGTGTGTCTGCATAGGATCGTGAAATTTGTCGTCCTGGAGTCTTCTGTAGGGTAACTGATATTAGGCGCTGTCCGGATGGCTGTTGTTCTGGTACCTCACAGTCCATCTTGCTGGTCGTCGCTGGCGTTGTCGATTGTTGATAGATCTTCACTGTTGGTTTCTAGGCCTGCTGTTGCGACTGGACTTTATATTTCCGTAGGAGTGGTTGGTATCTTTCGCAGCCGCGCCATGAGCCTCAGTGGTCTTTGTCACAATTAGCACATTTTGCTTTGGAGGTGCAGGGCAGGCTGCAGTCTTTGGTTCGATGGTCTCCAGCGCACTTCACGCAGCGGCAATAATTTACCGTATGCTCGAAGCGTGGACAGTTTTTGCAGTGTGTCGGCCAATTCTTGGACCGATAAACTTCAATGCGCACCCTCCTATAGAGAAGGTACCGGATGTCGTACATTTTATGGTTGTCTTTTTCCTTAGGAAGGCTGACGCAGTACGTGGGCAGCCTAACTAATTCACCAATGACTTGATCGCCCTCTCTTCTTTTATATTGATGTACCCTGGCGTGGGGGAATCCTTTTTCATTTCATTCCTCCTGGAGTTGACGTTCTGTGACCTGTGCAGGCAGTCCTTTTCCTCCAAAGGTTGATGTGTGAAGTGTGGCAAGTCGTAGGTCTCAAAAATTTCAGAGCCTTTCTTTGATCCTCAAAGTACTCGAAATGGTACTTAATCCGGTCCTTCTGGAAGATAGCCTTCAGGGTTCCGGAGAGTTGTTGTTGTAGCGCATTATTCAGTTCCACATACTGGCCAATATAATACATCGTCACTGGTGAAACCTGTTTTTGGTTTTCTGCGGAAAATGCAGCAGCGGCTTGTTGTTCCGACGTTTCTAGTTCGAGGTGCTGTGTCTGCGTGGAGTCCCTTGTGGTCATCTCTGGGGGTAATAGGTGTGAACCTATTGGCAGTCTCAATCGTCTCAGCTCGTCGCGTCTGAGGGTTCACGTCTTCCTTCGAGTTTCTCCGATAGTGCAGTTTGTGTTGCACTAGCTACAAATCATCCGTTTCTGGCAAAGCTGTTGTCTCTTTCCAGTGGTTCTTGGTCCATCAATTCGACGTTCTCACCGAATTCCAGCGTTGTTGTCCTATCCTGTTCCACATCAGGTTCGTCGTTAAGGATGCTACCGCGCGGAGGGTACGGGTTTTCTTCGTCCGTGAAGGTTACAATATTGAGCGGCGCCGCCGGCTTCCACGAACGCTCTTGTTTACCGATAGAAGCGGCTGTTGGTGTCAAAAAAATGGTTCAAATGGCTCTGAGCACTATGGGACTTAACATCTGAGATCATCAGTCCCCTAGACTTAGAACTACTTAAACCTAACTAACCTAAGGACATCACACACATCCATGCCCGAGGCAGGATTCGAACCTGCGACCGTAGCGGTCGCACGATTCCAGACTGAAGCGCCTAGAACCGCTCGGACACGCTGGCCGGCGCTGTTGGTGTCAGTTCGGCGAGTTGTTCTCTTGTCGCCGCGGCGCCAGGCAGTAGCACAGCTCCGCCCGAGTGAAACGTTGAACTCTCATAAACCAATTCCATAGCATGTGTCATCTTCCTGCGACGTCCATCTGTCGGTGCCGATGTCGTCATAACTGGAGTGGCCGATGGGGTCTGAGGCGGGGCAGAACCCGCCGACCGGCGATCGACCCTTCCTGTGTGCGCGCTGCACGGTTTGCTCGATTCGACATCGCGCTCTCGACGGGCACCTTTCTGTTCAGAACGCACATACCGATCCCGATGTTATAAGGAAGAGATAGTTTATTTGTTACAGAAAAGCCCGCAGAGTATTTTGATAGGTGGTGATTTCAACTGTACTTTGCGTCCTGTGGATCAGTCACCCTGTTTTAATTTCTGTCGGGAATTGCAATGTCTAGTTCGTTCCATGGAACTACAAAGACGTTTGGGTCTGTAAATATCCGACCCTTGTCAAATTTAATTATTTTACTTGTCCTTCTAGCAGTAGGCTTAACAGATTTTATTTATCTCATTAGATGCATCATAGGATATTGGCTGTTGATGTCATCTGCGCCAGCTTCATAGACCACTGCGCAGTGACTAATACTTTCAGTCATGCGCTACAGTCGGTGCACTTGTTTCGATCGCCTTGGATGCTGTATGTGGTTCAGTGGGAGGATCTCTCGCTAAATGAGGTGAACGGAGAAGTGCGGGGCAATAGTCTCTGTTCAACTGCGCAATACACTTCCATTTTGGAATGACGCATTCAATTGGAAAAGCCAACGCTCCGACAAAAATTGATACGATTCTGTGCTGATAGAGCGTGAGAATTTCGGATTACCCAAGAATTTTTAACGCTAATTAGGCTCCCTTTCGTATTTCGGACGTTAGGCGTGTGAAGACGCAGTTATTACAGTTGAAGCAGCCCCAAGTGGAAGGGTTACGCATAGTATCAGAATCATGTTCCTTGGTAGCGGGTGAACTGACGTGTCTATATCATATGATTGGACATCAGGCTTGTCGTATACGTGCGTGTAAGTGTTGGGCTGTATGGGGTACCTGTTCCTGTCAATGTGTCACTCGATTAGCCTGTTCGGTCTATGGATCATAGATTTACACCTGCACATAAAGCTGCGTATTTAGATCTTTTTCAATTTGAAAATGTTTATGACCTTATTGTCAGATCGCCTTCTCGTAAACCGTCGCGGTTGGATTGTCTGCGAGAACAGTTTTATGTGCGTTTTTGGCCTTTATTGGGTAGTAATCTCACGTTACTTTTGAACGAAATGTTGAAAAGGGGATTTGTGTCTATGTCTTTTAAGGTTCGAAAAATTGCGTTAGTCCCTAATTTCGCCCAGTTACCTTATTAAATTCTGATTAGAAGACTATGGTGAGTTTGAGGAATAGCCGGCTGTTTGCGTTGCTGGAAAAAGTTGTTGTTGACCATGAAAGTTGTATTCTGTTCGTACTATTCTGACCCCGGAAGCTGAATATCGTGAGGTTGTATCGGTGGCCGCTATTAGTTCTGTTCCTTATGCTCCGGCATTTTTGATTTTTAACAAGGCGTTCGACCATGTCGGCCATGGTTTCCTATTGCAGATCCTGGGAGCTGTTGTATTCATTACTGACACGAAAAGTGTCTTCTATAATTTGTTTACGGGTATCCAACCGGCGGTGGCTGTCGGTGGACAAATGACACCCTCGATTAACGCCCGTCTGGGTATTCCTCACGGAAGTCGACTTTCAGCATCGTTGGTCGTTCTATCACTTGAGCCCCTTCTTCAAAGTATCTCTGCTCATTTACACAGATGGACAGTCCTGGACGAGACGAGCTCGGTGCACGCATAATGCAGACCACGTGATGCTGTTACTCCGTTCTCCTGCTAAGATTCCGTTGGTCAACGCTACAGTGGACGCCTTTTGCCTTGTATCTGGAGTCCACATGAACGAAGGCAAATGTCGAGTGATGAAATTACGGGGTTATGTTAATGCTGTCATTTCGTGGGCAACAGAGGTTGATCGACATAAGTCTTTGATAGAATAATTGACTGTTCTCCAATTAACATGGCTAGACTTAATCCAAAGTCATTTGCGCGCAAGGTACAAGGTGCAGTCCTGGGACATAAACGGCGTTCCTTAACCTGCTTCAGAAAATTCGGAACCTGGATATCTATGTCTTGTGCAAAGCATACAACATCGGTCATGTCTTTCACCTTCCTGAGATGATGGCTAGGAAACGGAAACAGCTGTCATCTTTTTTTACGAAAGAGTTCTATTTTTCAATTACGATACCAGGTAAAGCACATACGCGTCCCCCCGGGGGTTTGGAAATCTCTTGCGGTGGGGCGGGTTAAAATATCGTTCGTAGTTCTGTTCAAAATAAACGTCCACCTACCTCAATACGGCTTCTGATCGACGTCCCTTCACTCTGTAAGCGTAGATACTTACTAGACGGCGAAAGAGCCGCGTTGAAGAAAACGCTGCCTAATATCTGTCCTGCAAAGTCCGCATAAGCTCTAGTAGTATTTCAGTTCCTGCAATCTCACATATATCAAGATTTCGGGTAGTGACATGATGCATTTTTTCTCACAGTAAATGTTCAACAAATTTGTAGATAAGCCTTTTTATTGCTTCTAGCACACATGAAAATGGGCTATCAAGCCTGCATTGACCTAACTAACGTATCTATAGTTCTCTGTTCACAGTTCATACAACCAATTTCACACACAAAGCAGCCAGAAATTTACACAAGTCCGACCCGATTGATGACGCGATCTCACAGTCACAGGTCCGCTATTATAAATAAGTTTCACATTCGGTCCTTCTCAGTGTGTTTCTTTAAAAGAAACTGCTCACCAAATACTCCATAACTGAATACAGAGTATGCCACACGGAATTTTCATAAAGGCCGAAAGTTTACATGCGACTAACTTTCCAACAAAACACTCCCGAAACTCTAAACTTTCTTCAAACTGTTCTAACTACATCAGCGTTAGTCACGACATGTATTGAACGAGAGGAACTCAATATTCCTTCATTTTACACATAATGAGAATCATCACATTTAACATGTCCTTTCGCATCCGAAGAAGGCGAGCGACTTCCCCAATGCTACCTCACTCTCGGCATATCTAAATAGCTGTGCGCGGGAACTACTTAATTCTGATTGGCTGATCAGTCTGACGGACCAATCAGAATGATCCTTCGAGATCATTCTCGCGGCAAAACTCGCCTAGGCCAATCACTGTTCAGAAAGTAATTTACGTCATCCCAAAATTCAAATACTAACACAATGTTTAATAAAACAAAGCGTAATAAAATTAATCTTGAAAATAATTTAGAAAACGATTGGACTTTAAACTGATATTTTGGCTGCCTTCTTATAAAAGCAATCACTCCTAGACATTTGTCTCAGCAATGTGGGTAAATTACATCTTTCTACGCTCCAATTACGTAATGTTATATATAATATAGTATTGAATTTTTTCGTATGTCCTACATACACCATCTCACCCATTCTCATTTATTCACACAACAACATAATAAACAGACACAAATTTTTTCTCAATCTTTATACTACGAAATGAAGAATAATTAAAGTTTTGAAAATAAAAATCCAAACTAATTGATTTGATGTATTGAGAACTCTGTGAATAAATTCAAATGGTAACAAAAGACAAACTGTAATCGTTCCTAACTGAATTTTTCACCCTGAGTGTCGGTTTGGTGGGTTTTAGGTAATTTTCTGAATCTCTGAAACTATTACATGTACAGCTTTGAAATTTGGAGATCTTCTTCTGAATAGCAAAAATTAGTATACCAAGTTTTAAAACAATCGGTTAATATTTAATATGTTTTATTTAGATTCGTAGGGGGGATGCATATACGGTCGTTCTAAGTGACACAGAAGCCCGTTCTCACGCTGACTAGTAGCGACAGATGTGCTATGAGTCATCGCTAAGACACATGTTTGTAGCCTCCTGTACGTTCACCGGGTTCCACGTCTAGGTATCTTCCCACAATAAATGTTATCTCATAATATCTTGCGACGTCAGACTCTGATATTCAATGGAAAGCATCTGTGTTATTTGTTCAGGGCACCCTGTTGACTACCTCTCACGCAATCCACACTTTCAGGTCTTATTTGTTTTACTGTCTGCCGCCAGGCAGCCTTGATCGGCCTGTCGATGTCAGTCAGTTCAGTTTTCAGTTAAAACATGTCCGTGAATTCTATGTTGCTGTCAGTTACCTTGGGTCCGATTTTCTAAACAGGTCACATCTCACTACCAAATTTTTGATAATGCACGAGCGAGGGTTTGGTTGTACGGCACCTGTTGAAAGAGCGTCACCGAAGACTTCTTGGAGGGTGGTGTGGTATCACCTTAGCCTTCCTGTTCTACCAATGGTGGTGGCGCCATCGTGGTATGAGTGAGCGCCTATTTCGTATTGGACTTAGTGTCACGGTTCAATGCAGTCGCTGTCCCACCATAAACACCTACAACGTAGAATTACGTGTCATTGTCACAAAGCAAACCAGCACTGGCTTGAAAGACAAGTAGCGTTTATAACTTAATCGCTTGCGACTGCCCTTTCGGCTGATAAGTTGTGTCCAGACTCCTCGTAAGCTCCAAGGACAACCTAAAAAACTTATTACCGGAAGCAGTTGGCTTTTTTGGCATTACCAGACGCTATTAACGTTATGAATACTTAACATTCATTTCAATATTATATAACTGAAAACAGGTTTCCTCAATAACCCTATCAGTGGCACCACCTCTAACACATAATAATACGAGTGAAAAGACGAAGTTACAATGGTTAGAAAATGCAGATATCCACAATGGAATTTCATAAGTTGCGAATAACATATAGTTTCAAATCAAAAAAGCATACCATACAAAGTATCTTTCGTAATTAGCGAAAAATAGAACTCACAAGCCACGAAGAAAATTAAACAATTGGGTGGCTGTACTACAAGTACGATGCCAACTTCTGATAACTTGAAAGAAGAATGAATTGTGATGAGAATGTGAAACAAGAAACAAAATGTGCTGACAGTAATTTCTATAATATGTATTCTTAAGCAAAGATGTTACTCATTATATAAAAAACGGAAGGAACCAGAAGTATCCTCTATGCGTAACATTACGATATAATCTCTGATGATGCCTTGTCAATAAAGCGAAAAGCGCCTAGTAATGAGGTTTTCAATTCTCATACAAGTCAAGATGAAGTGGAACGAAAATACCAAGAAGAAATTATCCTAGGTGCCCGCGGTATGGGATTTTTCTGCAGTATCTCGCAGCTGGTGCTGTTTGCTCATAGTTTATTTTCCAGTTCTTTCTCACTAACGAATCCTCTAGACTGTCACAACAGTCATGTGAGAATTATTGAAGTGTATTGTTAGAACAGGGTCTATTTTAAAAGTTATGGAACTTGTAGTCGAATCTGACTCAGTGCACAACGCCAGTTTTAGTTTCGTTTTGGAGAGTACTGGAAAGGCTCCTGATACAATTGCTCATCATCTCTTGCTTAACTAAAAAGTTGTGGGTCACATAAAAAGGGCAAAAGCAGAAGCACAGACAGACGCTGAGACTGGACACCCCACTCTTTAAATCACTATGGAATAACTTCAAAAAACAAAATTGACAAGGCATAAGGTACCGAATTTAGATGAAATGAGATTGATGAAATAAATTAAGCATTTCGAGATCAAACCTAAATCAGTTTTTCCGTAATTATTCCCGTTTTTGCCGCTACACAGCTAAAAGGCGCCAAATATGTGTCATTGAAGATATCTTCGAGTCGTTTTAGACATTTATTTTATTAACTTCAGGTTGCGGTGGGAAGTTACCGCCACCTGATACTGTTCTGAAGGTAGTCCCAGTATGATGCAGCATGCAATCTCCTTACATTACGTTTTCTTCGTGCTAACGAAATGGTTTACATAAGGCTCAGCAGCCTAGCCTTGGCCCGAGAGGCGAGGTTAATGAAGCCCTCACTTCTGTACTACCGTCATGTCTGTAACAGCAGGATTACCTTCATATAGGTTCCAAATTCGTATTACTGAAGCGGAAAGATGCACCGCTTCCAGTCTCTACATAACGGCCAAGTAGCATCTTGCAGTTTCATGAGAAAGCACGGTTAAAAAGGGCAACAAAGGGATATAGCCGAATCTTCGCTTGGTGAAAGAAGCGTAAAAATAAAGGGACACCTACTATGTCTTAGGCGGCTGCACTTAATATTTTCCGAGAAAATTGCAGTAAAAATTTTAGTGCTATTACATCAGCTCGTGAGTGTGGTGTTAAATCAAATGAGTCGGTAGTGTAGTGTTTAAGAGCTCAGTTTCGATTTTTTGTGCCCTGTATTCAAATCCAATAGTATGTTGTTAAGTATATGGCATCAACGAAGTCAATATTTTTTGTGAAATCAAGAAATGCAATGGTATTATTGACAAAAGAGAGAAGCATTTCAAATCTTATTAAGAATTAATTTTATCATCACAAATATTATAAAGCCGTATATAATTCAAAGTAACTGAAAATGAAAGATGTGTAAATTCTAGTATATCAGTTTTTGCTTTAATCGCTTTTTTATTTTCTTATTGTTTATTTTTATTTATTTTTTCTTACTTTTATACACCGACAGAACCTATGCGTTCACCGGAGTGATACGTATCATTTCAGAAAGCATAAAATTTCACATCACCACAAACAACGTGTAAAGGCATGTAAGCCTCAGTCGCTGATATCTTATTTAAATCATTTTGCAACTCATTTTGATAATATGATGACTGTAGAATACGGTAAATGACAGAATCATCTGCAAACAACCTAAGACGGCTACTCAGATTGTCTCTTATGCCGATAAAATAGATCAGGAACAATAGAGGGCCTATAACACTTCCTTGGGGAACGCCGGATATTACTTCTGTTTCACTCGACGACTTTCCGTCTATTACTACGAACTGTGACCTTTCTGACAGGAAATCACGAATCCAGTCGCACAACTGAGGCGATACCCCGGAGGCACGCATTTTGGTTAGAAGACGCTTGTGTGGAACGGTGTCGAAAGCCTTCTGGAAATCTAAAAGTATGGATCACTTTGACATCCCCTGTCGATAGCAGTTATTACTTCATGACTATAAAGAGCTAGTTGTGTTTTACAAGAACGATATTTTCTGAAACCGTGCTGACTATCTGTCAATAAATCATTTTCTTCGAGGTACTTCATAATGTTCGGATACAGTATATGTCCCAAAACCCTACTGCAAATCGACGTTAGTGATATAGGCCTGTAATTCAGCGGATTACTCCTACTTCCCTTTTTGGGTATTGGTGTGACTTGAGCAATTTTCCAGTCTTTAGGTACGGATCTTTCTGTGAACGAGTGGTTGTATATAATTGCTAAATGTGGAGCTATTTTATCAGCATACTCTGAGAGGAACCTGACTGGTATACAATCTGGACCGGAGGCCTTGCCTTTATTAAGTGATTTAAGCTGCTTCGTTACACCTAGGATATCTATTTCTATGATTCTCATCTTGGCAGTTGTTCTTGATTGGAATTAAAGAATATTTACTTCGTCTTCTTTGGTGAAGGAGTTTCGAAAAACCTTGTTTAATAACTCTGCTTTAGTGGCACTGTCATCCGTGACTTCACCGTTGTTATCGCGCAGTGAAGGTATTGATTGCGTCTTGCCACTGGTGTGCTTTAGGTATGACCAGCATCTCGTTGGGTTTTCTGCCAGATTTCGAGATAGGATTTCGTTGTGGAAATTATTAAAAGCATCTCGCATTGAAGTACGCGCCATATTTCGAACTTCTGTAAAACTTTGCCAACCTTGGGGATTTTGCGTTCTTTTAAATTTGGCATGCTTTTTTCGTTGCTTCTGCAACAACGATCTGACCCGTTTTGTATACCATGGGGGTCAGTACTATCACTTATTAATTTATGTGGTATATGTCTCTCAATTTCTGTCGATACTATCTCTTCGAAAACATTCCACAACTTTTGTACACTTACATGATTAGATCGGAAGGGGTGAAGACTGTCTCTTAAGAAGGCGTTAAGAGCATTTTTATCAGCTTTTTCAAATAGGTACACTTTACGTTTCTTTTTTATGGTTGTAGGTGTTAACGGCAATCAGCCTAGCAGCAACTGCCTTGTGGTCGCTTATCCCTGTATTCGTCACAATTCTCACTATTTGTTCAGGATTATTTGTTTCTAAGAGGTCAAGTATGCTTTCACAACCATTCACGCTTCGAGTGGGCTCATGAACTAATTGCTCAAAATAATTTTCTGTGAAAGCATTCAGTACAATTTCGGATGACGTTTTATGCCTGCCACCGGCTTTAAACGTATAATTTTTCCAGCATATCGAGGGTAGATTGAAGTCACCACCGACTGTAATTGTATGAGCGGGGTACTTATTTGAGATGAGACTCAAGTTTTCTTTGAACTGTTCAGCTACTATATCTTCTGAGTCGGGGGGTCAGTAAAACGATCCAATTAACAGTTTAGTCCGATTGTCAGGTATAACCTCTACCCATACTATTTCACACTAACTATCTACTTCAATTTCGCTACAAGGCAAGCTACCTCTGACAGCAATAAATACTCCACCACCAACTGTATGTAATCTATCCTTTCTGAGCACTGTTAGAGCGTTTGAAAAAATTTTGGGTGAACTTATTTCCGGCTTTAGTGAGCTCTCTGTACTCACCGCTATTTGAGCTTCACTGAATTCTATTAGGGCTTGGAGCTCTGGTTCTTTCCCAACATAGCTACGACTATTTACAACTACGATACCAATCATTTCTACAACTACCGTACTATGTTTTACCTGACCACTTTTAGACGGACGTCCCCTCTGTGGTTCCCTGAGACCATTTGACCTAAAAAACCGCCCAGTCCCTTCCACACAGCCCCGCTACCTGCGTAGCCTCCTCCTGTGTGTAGTGGACTCTTGACCTATTAAGCAAAACCCGGAAACCCACCACCCGATGACGCAAGTCAAGGAATCTGCAGAAGACGTTTCTAGGATTTGGGCAATGGCCGATGAACACAGACTCCTAACCGAACAGGAAATACAGACAACGGTGGAAAATATATGGAAAAAGTGGCAACGCAAATATTCAAAAGCGCCAACGCAAATACTCAAAATTGGTGACCTGGTGGACGCAATATACCAAACAACAAGTCATAAAACGCTTCACTCAGTTTGCGAAAGAAAGAGTCTACTGCCGGAATAAAACACTATAACATTCTTTCATGCTTCTACTGAGTTATATAACAATACAGCACGTTTAACAGACAACCAACTAGAATGAAACACATTGAGGCAAAAGTTACTGCCTTTACGAGACATCCTAGGCAATACGTAAGACACACAAAAGTCGATCAAAGACTACATCGTAAAACTTTTCACGGGTATATACGTCGAAACCAAAACAAACATATAAACATCGAAGAAATTTTCTTATAAATATCATAATCAACATCAATAGGAAAGGCGACGAAACTTTATTAGAAGGGATAAAGCCATTTGAACTGCAAACAGTAATTAGGGAGTGACCGAAAAAGAAAGTAGCAGGTTTGGATGGGATACCTGTCAAATTTTACTTACATTTCTAGTACTTGATCAGCCCGCAACTAAAAAGACTGTAGACCAACATAATGTCTGCTGATCATGTACCTTCATCCTTTATAGAAGAGCTGTTGGTGTTAGTACCAAAACGACCCAACACCATCAAACTCCAAAATTACCGGCTGATAACATTACTCAATACCGATTTTAAAATATGGACAACACTGTTAAAAAATAGGGTAAATGGATTTCTCTCAACGATACTCGGTCAATATCAAACAAGAGCGAGAAAAAGAAGCTCCGAATCGAATATTTTAGATGATATAGGCCAGCATAGCGAAATTAGAATTAGCTTTTGTTGATTTTGAGAAAGCACTCGACAGATTTCATCACCACTTTTTAATCAGACTAATCGCAGATTAGGATTTAAGTAGTAGGAAGCACCGGATTGTATATATGGGGCTAAATATCTAAGACCCCATCCCACAAGGCACAACGACACCTTCAAAAAGAAGGACTTGCAATACGGAACATACAAAGTAATACAATGCATCATTCAATAACAGAACATAAAAAATAATTGAAAGCTGTCCGAATTTGATAAGGAGCAAATTATTCACCTACCTCGAACAAGAAGAAAAAAATCCCTGTAAATACGGATCATATAAATACAGATACAGATAACGTGAGAATGTATTACATTGAACTCAGTTATATTGAAGATAAGTTAACGAATCTCCATAAGATCAACACTACGAAGATATACTAGCACACTCACGGACAAATATCTGGCAAAACATCAATAACCGGATACTCCCAATAATTCGCTCCGTCTGGTACGATGTAGTAAACGATCTCATATCGACTGGCGAAAAATTACTCAATATAAAACTAAGACCAACGTCGAATTGCAAACGCTGGAAAATGGTGGATAGTATAGAGCACTTATTCATAAGCAGGAATCAAACAGAAATACGAAAGTGGACCCGAAAAAGTATGGCAATAAACACAACAGCGGAACATGTACTTATCATAAATCACATACCACGACCAGAGTAAAGTAGAATCCAAGAACAACAGCTATATATGGCTAGTGGTGCACTGCCTCTGTGGCGTTATAAATGATGTAACATCCTTAGAAGAATGCAAATTATATGTCAGAGAACTACACCAAAGTCTTACTTCGGGAAAATGGCATAGGAATTTCCTAGCAAGTCACTTCTTCTCACCTCGAAACTTCGAAAAACGCATTTGCAGAAAACCAATAACGACAAATAAACTGATAAAAAAACTTCGACTAAGAATACAAATTTTATTTTGCCAATGATAACACTTTTATGTGTACGTCCTGAGGTGCATTACAAAGGGATATGTACGTTATTTATAAATTTCAGATGCCAAGCAAGAAGATTACTTTAACTAGCAGGAAAAGAAGGTATACTAAATACAATATTTTACTGACGAAAATGAGATCATCAGGCTATCTCAGCAAATATTTATATTTTAGTGAATGAAGAATGCAATTATCATGGCAGAAGGAGCCCATAAATTAAATATATTTCAGATCACTTCGGAGAATCTTAGTGAATTTACAGTAGTACAATTTTTCGCTCAAAACTGAAAGAAGTCGTCTCATTTTTGGCAAAGCATAATTATTTTATTGTTAGAAGAGCAAACTGTCACTATTTTGAAATCTTAAGTACAATACACAAAGTTAACAACGATGATGTAAGACCCAGAACGCAAGATATGGCGAGCGACAGAAGGGGCTAAAAGGGAGAACACTAGTGCTAATATAAAAAGGAAAAGAAAAGAAAGATGTAAAGTGTTCGACCTTCAAGGCGAAGATTGCGTTAGTTTTCGGTCCCAGTCTCGCTGCAGATAAGATTTTTACCTCTTCCGTGAAAGGGCCACTTGCAGGCAGATCGGCAGTAAGTAAAGAAGTCTTCATATTGTTATCTGTATTTGCACAGTAACACATTTTGATTTTCATAATCAGACAAATTCGTTGGACTACAAAAGAAGTTACTAATGTGCACCGTTTGTTTTGATCCATTTAGATGTTTTAAGTATTGAGATAAATTTAATGAGTGGTATTAAAATCGATCTATGGTCCTCAGTAACCTATAATTCATTTCAGTATTGACAATGAGCGAGCTGCTTGTACTTTAATAATTAACTGGGAAAGTTTTAATGCCGAAATATTTAATTTGAAGGTCCATTGTGTTTGCAAAGTATGGTACAGCAACAGAACTTTGGTCATTAACAAGCGTTGTTTAACCAATAAGTTTATGTCCGTAGTGTCAATACGTAAGCTGCGTGTATTTTAATAAGTAATACAGACAACTGAGAAGTTGGAGTGTCTAACTTGAAACTGCATTGTGCTTGAAAAATGTTTTGTGTTCGAAATCTTGCACAAAATACAGTTTTTTTTCCTCGAAAGTTCGAAATCTTTTTAGATCTGTAATTATACTTGCGTGCAACCTGCATTGGTTTGGACAAATAAGTTTATTTTCGACACATTGACATGGATTGTTGTGCTATCGATTCTGGCGATGTTTCATCTCTGTCCTTCCGTCATAGCAAGGTGTTTGTCTGCATTCTGGCTTTGCTCTATGTTTTTCAAATGGTTCAAATGGCTCTGAGCACTATGGGACTTAACATCTGAGGTCATCAGTCCCCTAGAACTTAGAACTACTTAAACCTAACTAACCTAAGGACATCACACACATCCATGCCCAAGGCAGGATTCGAACCTGCGACCATAGCGGTCGCGCGGTTCCAGACAGAAGCGCCTAGAACCCCTCGGCCACACTGGCCGGCTGCTCTATGTTTTTACATCAAGTATTTTTTTATTAGACGTTCATGTTATTTAGTAGTTGCTTATAGGAAATACAATTTTAGGGAGTCTTGGCACAACAGTTCCGACTGGTCAATACTGCAACCCTCCTCAAGCCTTTGTTTTATGCTTAACATCTAGTTCAAATGGAACTGAAAAGTATTACCAAGCTGTTAATAGCATATATTATTTGTTCTAAAGATACATTATCTTCGTGTTTCGAATGGAAATAAAAAAATATTAGGTTGCTAATAATATGCATTACATATTTTAGTGATACATTAGCTTCGTCCTCTTTAAAATGATGGAGAAACGTTACTTAAAAGCTTGTAAAAACGTTAGGTGGTGACAATACATCCTACAACACCTCATGGGATTGAAATATGAACGTAGTTGATGTATTTAGAAAGAGTTGTAACACTTATAGAACAATTTTTCAGGATGGATTGTGCTGTATACCGGAGTGGGCCTAAATAATTAGATTTTTCTAGTATTTCAAACTGACTATTTGTTTGATTGTTTGCCTACCTTTCATAGTATTTTGGCTAACATGAATTCTTTGGCTGGTCAGGTTAGTTATGGTCTCTCATCAAACTCTAAATGTCAACTGTCATTTGTAGCTATTTTGGAATGGAAAAAAGCATTGGGGTGCTTACTTTAGAGATCACAATAATCTTTTACGCACACGTTTCGCAGATATGTGTTTATACGAGGAACATAGCATTGTGATGTTTGGCGTAAACATTGCACTTTAGCGTTGTTTGCATATTTCTGCAGACATTTCAAATTTCGAATTAACATTGTGACATTTGACATGTATCATAGAGCAATTTAGTTGAGGAGAATGATTAATTTAAAACCTCTGTTGTGCCTTAAACCACGTGAAGTTGGATCACTGGTGACAAAAAGCAACAGCATCAAAAGTAGCAGTTTAGCCTACATTTTGAATTTATATCGTATAGTAGTTAATTAAAATTCATCTTTAGCAATTACGTACTTGTATTTCTAATTCATTAACTACAATGCGTAAATGAACGTTCGTTTTCAACGGTTTATGGAGAGCATCTTTTATACTCGTTCTCTTATTCCATTGTGAGTGTTGCGTAGTTTCCAATGACATTTACAGATGCGACTGGCAAGGCAGTCCATAAACAATATTTTATAATGAGAAATGAAAACATAGTTGTCGTTTGGAACTTTTTTTTTTTAACTTGGCACCATTTTATGCTATTAAGGTAAAGGTTACGTATTTCTATTCTAATATGTTTGTGTATACGTTTATGTTTGTGTGTGTGTGTGTGTGTGTGTGTGTGTGTGTGTGTGTATGTGTGTGGTGTATCTGTGTTTTTTGCTGACATAACTTAGAACTTAGATGTGGAAACACTACAAACGTAATTTTTTGACAAATACACTCCTGGAAATGGAAAAAAGAACACATTGACACCGGTGTGTCAGACCCACCATACTTGCTCCGGACACTGCGAGAGGGCTGTACAAGCAATGATCACACGCACGGCACAGCGGACACACCAGGAACCGCGGTGTTGGCCGTCGAATGGCGCTAGCTGCGCAGCATTTGTGCACCGCCGCCGTCAGTGTCAGCCAGTTTGCCGTGGCATACGGAGCTCCATCGCAGTCTTTAACACTGGTAGCATGCCGCGACAGCGTGGACGTGAACCGTATGTGCAGTTGACGGACTTTGAGCGAGGGCGTATAGTGGGCATGCGGGAGGCCGGGTGGACGTACCGCCGAATTGCTCAACACGTGGGGCGTGAGGTCTCCACAGTACATCGATGTTGTCGCCAGTGGTCGGCGGAAGGTGCACGTGCCCGTCGACCTGGGACCGGACCGCAGCGACGCACGGATGCACGCCAAGACCGTAGGATCCTACGCAGTGCCGTAAGGGACCGCACCGCCACTTCCCAGCAAATTAGGGACACTGTTGCTCCTGGGGTATCGGCGAGGACCATTCGTAACCGTCTCCATGAAGCTGGGCTACGATCCCGCACACCGTTAGGCCGTCTTCCGCTCACGCCCCAACATCGTGCAGCCCGCCTCCACTGGTGTCGCGACAGGCGTGAATGGAGGGACGAATGGAGACGTGCCGTCTTCAGCGATGAGAGTCGCTTCTGCCTTGGTGCCAATGATGGTCGTATGCGTGTTTGGCGCCGTGCAGGTGAGCGCCACAATCAGAACTGCATGCGACCGAGGCACACAGGGCCAACACCCGGCATCATGGTGTGGGGAGCGATCTCCTACACTGGCCGTACACCACTGGTGATCGTCGAGGGGACACTGAATAGTGCACGGTACATCCAAACCGTCATCGAACCCATCGTTCTACCATTCCTAGACCGGCAAGGGAACTTGCTGTTCCAACAGGACAATGCACGTCCGCATGTATCCCGTGCCACCCAACGTGCTCTAGAAGGTGTAAGTCAACTACCCTGGCCAACAAGATCTCCGGATCTGTCCCCCATTGAGCATGTTTGGGACTGGATGAAGCGTCGTCTCACGCGGTCTGCACGTCCAGCACGAACGCTGGTCCTACTGAGGCGCCAGGTGGAAACGGCATGGCAAGCCGTTCCACAGGACTACATCCAGCATCTCTACGATCGTCTCCATGGGAGAATAGCAGCCTGCATTGCTGCGAAAGGTGGATATACACTGTACTAGTGCCGACATTGTGCATGCTCTGTTGCCTGTGTCTATGTGCCTGTGGTTCTGTCAGTGTGATAATGTGATGTATCTGACCCCAGGAATGTGTCAATAAAGTTTCCCCTTCCTGGGACAATGAATTCACGGTGTTCTTATTTCAATTTCCAGGAGTGTAGTTCAGATCGTTCCAATGGTTTTGAGCACAGTACAAAATGCAGGTCCTTCATATACTTTTGAGCACAGGAACGATGGTGGCTTTGAGGCTACCTTGCGATTGGCTGTTTTAAGCGACCGTTTTTGACAGAAGTGCCAATAGAGTAACAAGTCCAGCCAATGTAATTTCATCTTAAGGTAGGAGCGAGAGTATAAGGACGACTTATGTTAATATGAGTGTCTGTTACATCCAATTACTAGCTTCCTATACTACATTCTTCCTCTGGAGGTCTGTTTAAATGTAGGTGGGAGTCATTTTGAGTACATGTTTGGTAGAAGCCACGCGAGCAGGGGAAATCGCCAGTCTCCGGCAATTAAGTGGGCTACAGACCTTTTCAAAGGACTAACGCCACCGTGGGGGATGAGAAGACAGGTAAAAGCTGGGACTAATATATTGTGTGTGCGCTAATCTCAGCCAAAGAGGCACCGTCAGTGGTTGTCCTAAATGTTGGAACGCCACTATATTGTGTTTCTAAAGCAAGCAGTCCACTGACGGCGGAGGGACATGCCATAAACAGGCAATGATAGAGTGTAGTTTTCCGACACCCTGCCCTCAGCTAGAAATCAGCATTCTGGCAAACGCTATACCCGAATAAATACAAGGAAAGAAATTTCTGAAGTAGAGTGAGACGAGAGACGAACTAGCGTTTTTATGTTTAAGACCATGGGATCTGCAGCTGTCAGGCTGGTACCAAGCAGATTGCTTCGTTATTGGCACTCTTAAGAAATACTAACGGCTGCTACCGTTGTATTGTATGGAAAAAATCTAGAGGGAGAGAACAGAAATTGCTGTGTATACAGGCAGGAGACCAGTTGGGTAAGAGCGCGAGATAGGACAGATGGTGGGAGTTGGGAGCTGCTTATTTCTGAACTCCAGCACTAAAAACTCATTTGACTGGTACATAATGTTTACACTGAGTATGGATTAGAGATTGATGCAATATTAGAGCGACCGGATTGGTTGCCAATAGGAGGCGTCAGTGTCATTGGTACACAAAGTCATACACAAGTAAAAATTCTGCTTCTCGCTGGCAGCTGTCTGTGGAAATTTCTTCCATCTGACACTCAGAGGAGGGCACTTCAGCCGAGAAAGGAACTTCGATTCTGAGGGAGAGCTGCCCTCGGCGTAGATCAGATGACTCAGTATCATCAACTACAGCAACAGACACTCACCAACACCGGTAACGCTGTGTACGATGAGTCTCTTCAGCGTTCACAAACCAAGTGGTAGGACGTATGCGGAGTTTTTAGACTGATGTTAGGGCATTTTACGTATGTACAGTCATTAGCAATCTAGAACTCATCACGTTCTCAATCAAGTTAATGAGAGTATCCATGATTCTTTCTATAGTTCTTTCTTTCCTCTCTGATTAACACCTGGCAATCAGTGCATGAATTCTGGAACTTTAATTGTTCCCCCATAATGCTGTATTGACTTTAACTTATTCACCACTAACTCATTACCTGACCTGTGCCAAGGCTTTCCACTTTATGGTAGTTGAAGAAAGCTTCACGAGCCAAGATCGTTAGAAAAGCACTTTATTTTGTGACCGGTTTCGACAGAGCTTTACTGCCATCGTCGGATCATATGCTTTTGAATTTTTACAGCATGTTACCCATAAGATCTGATATGAGAGCAAAGCTCTGTCGAAACTGGTCATACAATAAAATGCTATTTTAGTGGTCTTGGCTTGAGAAGCTTTCTTCAGTTACCATACATTGCAGATCGCCCCCAGACTGAACATGTCAGGATATATATAATTTTTTCCTTTAATTTCAATGTAAATTTGTACCAATACTCAGTGGGCATAAAGATTTAATGTTCTTATGTACTTGTGTTTAGCTTCATGTCCACATCAAATTTTGATGTATAGGGTTTCATAGAGACCAGTGTTTCATTCATTAGCTCGATCAAACTCGCCACTTTATCATTTTGTGAATTACAGCACCCATGTTTCTTGTATGCTACGACCACCCCTGCTTAATAAGTTACTTCCATTAAGTTATCCATTGAGCAACACCTGTAATGAAATTCATTTCATTCTATTGGAAGCAAGCTGATTATCAGTAAGGTCACTTGGTACAGCACTTTCTGATATCCACAAGGGTATATCGAGGGCTCAGCAACGCACACAGTTTAAAGTTAATGGCCGCTTAGATACTACACTGTAACTGGCTGTTTTATTTTAATTGTAGTTAAAATACTAGGCTCCGATCGGTGGAATGAGGAGGGGTGGGGAGAGTGGAGGGGCCTGTGTCCCACCATGTTATCGGTAAGATAGATGACATCGGTGATAAGAGTGACGAAGTCGACAGTAAGGAGGGTCGGTTTTGTGACGCCGTAGGTGAAGATCACTTGATCTGCTTGAGATCACCTTCGTTGCCTTCAGCAGACGTTTCAGTGTCAAAGTGTGATGAAACATACGCAAATATACTATTGGAGCCATCTATACTATTGGAGCCATCGTGTATGACTTCACATAACAGCTGGCAGTGACTGAGGGAACTCTGACGGCACAATGTTGTGTAATGGACATCCTTCACCCTCAACCGCAACTCTAATGCGACAGTATCGTGGTGCCACTTTTCAACAATACAGTGCTCGTCTACACATAGCTCCTGTCTCTATGAACTGTCTGCACTATGTTTAGGTAATCCCCTGGCTAGCGAGATACCCGTATCTGTCGCCGATAGAACCTGACTGGTACCAGTTCGGACGCCCACTTTCTCCCAGTGACAGTATGCGGTTACAACGACTGTGGGCAAGCTTGTCTCAGGTGAGGGTTCCACGTCATACTGCTCATACTGCGAGGTTCTCTGTAAATTTGACTCTGTACTGCAATCACTGAAACAATATAATAAACCCTCTTAACCCGCCAAGTTTCATTTCGTTTCTTCCTGCCCTTCTACCTGCTTCACTTTTTTGTCTTTTTTGTGTAGGGCTGTGTATTATATAGAAAATCTGCAAACAATGTACAAAACTGGTTGAATACACTGTATCTTGTATTTTGCTCATTCGGAACCAGTGCGGAACTTGTAATCTCCCTCCCTGCTACATTTTACTCTTTGTTAATAGAAAGAGATTTGTCTGTACTGTTCTTGTGTCTCCAGCCGGGTGCAGTCGTTTTCAAACCACGATATTTCGACAGCGTTCCTTGCCGTCGTCTTCAGGTGATACCTGCAGACTGAGCGTTTTCGCTGAATCTCCTCCTCTTTATACTCTGATCGCTCCCCACCCCTTCCCCCGCGTCATGCCACACGCCGCGCTGCGTGGAGTGATGGTGGGGATGGGCGGGCTGCTGGCTGCTGGATGTGAACTGTGGTCCATCAGATGTCCTGTGGCCTTCGTCGGGCGCGGAAGTCGCTTAGGGTAGAAGCTGTGCTTTTAGTTGGCTGAGTGCTGGGTCCCAGGCTTTGTTGAGTTTGAACCCGGGGTCTCTGTTGATCAGCCCATCAGCTACACGTATTTCAATCGCCTCTTTCAGAACACAGTCCCTTGCCGTTAAACTTCCGTTTTCGCGTACTCCACAGTATCTCCAGTATCCACCACCACCACGCAGCGCCGCGCGTGGCATGACGCGGGGGAAGGGGTGGGGAGCGATCAGAGTATAAAGAGGAGGAGATTCAGCGAAGACGCTCAGTCTGCAGGTATCACCTGAAGATGACGGCAAGGAACGCTGTCGAAATATCGTGGTTTGAAAACGATTGCACCTGGCTGGAGACCCGAGAACAGTACAAACAACTAATTCGCCGGGAAAGCCTAAGATCACACATCAGAAAGAGATTTCCTTTTCGCGTTCGGATGTGCCTCACCAGGAAAGTACTTGGGCTCGAACAAACACAAATATACCAAAATCGTGTGAGAAGTAATGTAAAGGTCTCTTATTGCACTAGTGATACTCCCGCATGTGCAAAACTCTGCAGTCGTCTGTTAGAGGCCTCTGCACACTGACCTGCCGTTACGCCAGTCGGGACAAGTAGGAATGGTGCAGTGTGCCTCTGAAGTTGCGTTTTGTAACATTATTTGTGTACTGAAGCGTCAGATGGCTCGGCGATTGGTAATCAATCCTGCTAATGTATTGCAATTGGTTGAGATGAAGTTACGAAGAACCCTTCTTCGTGAAGATGGTACTGGTGTAGAAGGCGAATCATTCGCATGTTTTCTGGTATCTATTATAGTGCAGAAATATGAGCATAAGTCAGAAACACTAACACATGATGATGATGGTAGGGATGATAATGACGAACAGCTCATTGCAAACGGTAGTGCTACGGCAAGTGCGGGAAGAGGCGATGAAAGCAGTGACAATGAATACCAACCGTCTCCCAAGAAGAAGGTTAAAGTTGCAACTATCACCACGGCGTTTGATGACAACACACTGGAGAACTTGTACGATGATTATTACGTAAGAGGTTTCGACACATACGACAAGCTTCTGAAAATACACCCTAAACTGAAGTCTAAAAGCAATATTAAAAACATACTGGATTATGTGGCAAAGAAAAAAGAAGGAAATACAGTTTTCAAAGGAAATCGTACACTTCTGTTCAAGACCATCAAGGATCGTGTAATGGCGAAATTCGATGAAGCGCGAGAATGCGGTTCCGCCGTTCATTATTGGCATTTACAACATTGGGCATTGGACGTAGCCATAAACCTCGGGTGTACAAACTTTACAGCTTCACTAGGATTTATTACTAATTTGAAAAAGGAGTTTAGGATAACATCACGCCGTATCACTATGCTCCAAGCACGAAAAGATAAGGATGACGAAGAAGAGCTGATTGAAAGAGCTCAAGCGTTTGTTGCTGACGTCAATGAGCATATCACGAGAGAAAACATCGGTATTAGTTCTGTATGGAACTGTGATCAGAGTCAGTTCAACTATGAACTTTCTTGAGACAGAACACTATCCATGAAAGGGGAGAGAAACACCGTCGCGATGTTGCAATCAGTTAACTGTGCAACACACAGTTACACGATCGATGTTGCTATATCAATGGACGGACGATTGGCAGACAACCTCTATATTTGCCTCCAAGAATCCAGTGGAAAGTTTGAACCCCGCGTTTCAAGGGAAATAGAAACGCGGTGCCCTCCAAATGTCGTCGTCGATGCAAGTGTGAGTAGGAAGATGACGAAACAACATCTGAAGACGTTTTTTCTGTCAGTTTTGAATCCACATTTGTCGAGAAAGTCATTAGCACTTTGTGACTCCTGGTCTGGACATAAGGATGAACGAGTACTACAGGAAGCATCTGGCGGAAAACATGTAGATTTAAAAATCATTCCGCCTAAAACTACAAAATATGCACAACCTCTGGATGTGTATTTCTTCAGGCAATATAAAATATATGCCAAGAGAATAACAGACTTCATTAAACTACGTTCCAGTAATATGCAGCCGGAATTGCACGACAGATTCTTTATCATGAATATGCATTCTGTCATTTACAATCAGTTATCTGCGGGAGTATACAGACCAATGCTTCGTTACGCGTGGCAGAACGCTGGCTACGATATTGGTGAACCAGTGAACAACTTCAAAAGTGTCACTGACGTGGCATTCAACACTGATATTATAGAATGTGCAAATGCACCATGCGATCAACTTGCATTTCTATACTGTGCGTTTTGCAGTCATTCATATTGCTCGGAGCATTTTATTGACATTCTGCATTTACATTTATAGTTAAGATTGCTGCATTGCGTATGGCGTCTATAATTACATCTACAGTGATATCTAGAGCATGACTGCAGAGTTTTGCATAAAAACGACACCAGTCAGCACATTCAGAGGTACATAATGGTCCTGTAACCAAACGTTCACACAGATCTGTTTGTTCGAGCCCAGGTACTTTCCTGGTAAGTGGTGCTTACAAGACAGAACGAGCTATGTGCAAACTTGACCGTGTTGTCTAAAGCGAAACCGTGCCTCGTTTCTTTAGGTTAAAAATGATTCAAATGGCTCTGAGCACTATGGGACTTTACATCTGAGGTCATCAGTCCCCTAGAACTTAGAACTACTTAAACCTAACTAACTTAAGGACATCACACACATCCCTGCCAAGGCAGGATTCGAACCTGCGACCGTAACGGTCGCGCGGTTCCAGCGTCTAGAACCGCTCGGTCACTCCGGTTTCTTTAGGCTTATGAAAGTCATTAGTTCTTTAATTTAAGTGAAAAGGTTGCACTTAAATGATCACAGTTCATTTCATTTACTCCGTTTGTAATACTTCACAAAAGTTGTTAGACCCAACCAGGCTCATATTGGTAGAAAAATTTATTCCCGTTTCACGCTGAATACCATCGCTGTATTGATTTTACAAAATAAACCATCATGAAATAACCGTTCACAGTAGCTTTAATAATTGTATTGTTCAAACAATAATATAGCATGACAACTGATGCTAGAGACTAAGAATGAGGTTCTGATTTGTTCACTGGTTATGTGTGTAATTATACACACCCTCCACGATTAAATCGCTTATTCATTCACTGCTGCCCTAAAATGCGACGAAAAACTCTCAAACTCATATATCATCAACATCTGCAAACTGTTCTTTTTGTAAATCAACTGTGTGTGACCGTTGCACACGAAACCTGAACATCGACTGTCCCACCTCGCATAAAGATACGTGAGCGGTAGCGCTTGGGCACTGTTAGACGAAGCAGGCGTGCTCAGCTCCTAATGTTCCACAGAACCAGCGATCCGTGTAAGGCGTACGACTGAATACGTCATAACACTGTCGGTAGTAGTATCCGTTACAAACTGTTTTGAACCTCCGTTGGTTGTCAAGAAACCTGGACGCCGTCACCTACTGCCTTCTGGATCTCACGGAGCGCTAATTTTCACATCACTGCTACTCAGTCCAGTATGCTTGGGTTCGTACCTTTCGACTCTGTCATTTCCGGACTGAAAGTCGTTATCGTCAATAGGGAAACATCACGTACAGTTTGTAATAAAATCTTGGTACCGGCATTAGTTATTTCCAAATTAGGGCACTGTGATGGTAGGTACAGAGTGCTACGGAACTTATACGTCAACCAGGAAGCGACATATCTGTGATGCAGAGCGTATTGTTTGCTATGTTTACATTAATATTTTAAAATAAATTCCATAATGGATAAAGTATGGAAACTCTATCAGTGGGCCGAAATTACGTGTGGTTTCCTGATTATACTGGTATATACTCCGTGAGGGAAGGTCTAGTATTCAGTTTAATAACTACTATATTTAAAATTCATGCTGTATACCATGACTAAGCAATTGTTACAATTCTTAATATATACAGAGAACTGCTTCAGTGTCATATTCACAAGGTGGTAATAATATCAGGTATAGCAATTTCATTAGAGGAAGTCAGAAACTTCGAAGTTACGATAAAAAGCAAATGAACTTTTTCATGATAAAATCTGAAGTGCGAAATTCTCAGCTTTGTGGTCAATATTTGTTTAGCAGCATTGTAAAGACATATTCTGGTTTATTGATTTCTTTATTGCTGCTAACAAACTAAACCTTCTGTCTCGTTACCTAATACAGGTTGTGTATTAAGTAGTAATTGTATTAATTACGAAACAAGCATTCGTAAAAACATTAGTCTGTGTTGAGCAAAGTTTCTGCAGGTAAAATAATCTATCCTAGTAACCGACCACATAATCCCTGGAAATTATGTATCAGGACTACGTCACTTTGAGTAGATTTGCCACTTTATATAGGAATTATGACCAGGTACTCCTGAAGCAAGTGATGCTGCAGCACTCACAATCTAAACTTAACCATTTAAGAAAAATGAAATAAAGCCACTCAGTATAGCTATACACTGCTTTAGTGTAATCAGTGTATTTATGATTTACTCTGTGCAGTCTACATTATCGAGATCACAGGAAGTCTTTTGAAAATGTTGTTGTCCTTCTTTGAGCATGATACGTGTCCCGTATGATCGGGAAGGTTTCCCTGGCATCGCATCGGTAGTTCTACACCCTCAGAGTGGCGCTGCTTAAGCATCGAGCACTGCGTGACCACCCGACGCATCAGGAGCCATCAGGAGGAGAATTCGGGACCAGACAACCGAAACCACCACCTAAGTTATACTCATAAAAACTGTCTTGTTTTAGTTCTTCTTCTCTCATTAATCTTCTTTAGACTCTACAATAGTCGCATCATTGGGAAGGCAACATCTGGGTCTTTATCTTGTTATAACTTCTACTGATATTTCTCCAACTGCAGCGCTAAAATGTCAGTATGAATTTCAAAACTTAATAAACCGCGGAATAATGTAGATAGAGAGGTAGAAATTGACGTACATGCTTAGAATAACATGGGGTTTTATTAGAACAAAAAAAAAAAGTTCACAAAATGTCCGACAGATAGTGCTGGACAGCAAAACGTCAGTGACTGCGCATGACAATCGTGTATAAAAGGAGCTGTAATGAGCGAGAGAATCAGATGCGACAGCAGTCGCAGCATGTTGACGTTACCTGAAAAGGCGCTTTTAGTGAAGCTGTATAATCAGAATGGGGAATGTGCCAGTTCAGCGTTACGATCCTATCGCCATAGGAAGGGGATTCGAACGGGTAAAGGTCCGTTGACAAATGCAGCTGTGGCGAGAATGATTTAGAAGTTCGAAGCCACGGGTTGTTTTAGACGATAGACCCCGTAGTGGCCGACCGGGCACAAGGCGTAATGCTGCTGAGACAGTTAAGGAACAAATGGAGACTGTAGCGGGTTCGTCTATGCACGGGGAAGTCAGCGCTCGTGCAGTCGCACGTCGCACCGGCATTCCATACACTACTGTTTGGTTGGCACTGAGACGTACCCTCCGATGCTATCCGTACAAAATCCATCGGCATCATGAACTGTTACCTGGCGATTTAGTGAAGCGGAGGGCGGTGTGGGCGTTTCAAAAGATGGCGGAAGATGACGATTGGTTGAGTAACGTGTTGTGGACCGACGAAGCTTATTTCACGCTCCGAGGATCTGTCAACGCCCACCACTTCAGAATTTGGGCTACAGAAAATCCTGGAACTGTCGTGGAAACTCCATTGCACGACGAGAAAGTCACGGTATGGGTCGGATTTGGTTCAAATGGTTCAAATGGCTCTGAGCACTATGGGACTTAACAGCTGCGGTCATCAGTCCCCTAGAACTTAGAACTACTTAAACCTAACTAACCTAAGGACATCACACACATCCATGCCCGAGGCAGGATTCGAACCTGCGACCGTAGCAGTCGCGCGGTTCCGGACTAAGCCCCTAGAACCGCGAGACCACCGCGGTCGACGGGTCGGATTTACCACATCTACCGTTATCGGGCCTTTTTTCTTCGAGGAAATGCGTGGTTCTGGTTTTGTAACTGCTACCGTGACGGGTGAGAGGTACGCCGATATGTTACAGAATCGCATCATCGCCAGCCTGTTTGATAAACCCCTGATGGAACGTACGATGTTTATGCAGGATGGCGCTCCACCTCAAATTGCTAGATGCGAGAAAGATCTCTTGCGTGCGTCGTTTGGTGATGATCGTGTGCTCAGCCGCCACTTTCGTCATGCTTGGCCTCCCAGGTCCCCAGACCTCAGTCCGTGCGATTATTAGCTTTGGGGTTACCTGAAGTCGCAAGTGTATAGTGATCGACCGACATCTCTAGGGATGCTCAAAGACAACATCCGACACCAATGCCTCACCATAACTCCGGACATGCTTTACAGTGCTGTTCACAACATTATTCCTCGACTACAGCTAGTGTTGAGGAATGATAGTGGACATATTGAGCACTTCCTGTAAAGAACATCAGGTTGTTGCTCTTCAATAATACGATACAATTCAATAATAATTGAATAAGATGCTTCAGTAGGTCAGTGGTTATGTAAGGATTATTATATTTCATTATTATATGAAGGTCAGTTTGCTCTTCTGTCTGCTCAGAACTTCATTCTGTCACATGTTTTCTTTCTTGATTAATCTTAGATCACTCTTCCTGCAGCCCTTTTATTGATCTTCGTTTGTAGCCTCGTTTCTGTTTCTTACAGTATCCTGGTTTCCTCTGTTTTGTTTTTTGAAGTCATCTGCTGTAGTATGGAGTGCTCTTTTATCTTCCTTAATTTCTATTCCACGGCTTTACTATTATTCCCTTACTAATTCTGATTTCTGGTGCTCTCAGCAGCTGCCCAAAGAATAAGACCCACTTCTTCATTATCGAGTTCATTACTAGTTCTATTTTCTTGTACATGTACTTGAAAATGTTTACTAATGCATGTCCTAATTATTCTCCTTTCTGTCTTTAATATTTCAATTTCTTTTGTATTAGTAGTTTTGAAGATTGTTTCAGCTGCATAAGTTATTTCTGGTTTTGTAACTGTTTTATAATGTTTGAATTTTGCGTCTATGGATAGGCTTTTTCTGTTGTAAGTATTTCTGGTAAGGTAATTTTCTCTGTTCAGTATTTTTATTCTATTTTACCATGCAGAGTTCTCATTTAGAATGTAAATTACAATTTCACACAGACGTTTAAATTTATCAACAATTTTTATTTCATGTTCTCCTGTTCCAGCAAATTTCACAAACACAGATTTGACAGTTGTCAATAATGTTTAATCTACAGCTAAAGTTCCAGAGTTAAGAAGACGGGAGTAAATGTTATGAGTTAAACTGGAGAAAGAATGGTTAACTGGAAGATTGCGCTGGACACGCTGCATAATTTAGTTCTTATCTGTTACCAGGATGGAAATGTAATGAAAAAATAAGAAAATGACAGAAGGATTCCTTGTGCTGCTCACTGTATAAACATAGCAGTTAACCACACTTTTGACAAAGACAGCTTTTGTTAAATCATGTCCCCGAAAATCGCAATAACAATAAACACTGTAAAATGCATTGTATAGTACATGAAAAAAAGTGGCCTCTGCACATCTTTCAAATCGTCTTTGAAACAACACGCTGGAATAGCTTGTACAATATGCTATAGTCCAAAACTCACTATAACGGAGTCACTGCTTCACTAACGAACAGGAAAGACACTTGCAGACTATGATAATGAACTTGCTGGAAGAATTTCTTTTTTCCTGAAACCATTTAAAGATGCCACAGATGAATTAGAAGACGAAAAATAACGTACAGTCCAGTAAGTTATTCTTTGGTTTCACAGAGTACAACAAACCTGCACCGCCAATGAAATAGTGTGAGGTGAATTTAATTACTAAAGCTACTGTTTCATTATGGTACCAGGAAAGGACAGATTTTTAACCAATGTAATTGATGTATACTGACAGATCTAAATTTCTAACAGCAGGTACGAGGAATTAAAAATCGAGCTCCGAATTATGTACTGTGAGAAGGTTGTAATTATTTCCAGAGAGATGTGCGGCGCTTCCTTGATCGTCTTTCAGTGACCTCACTATGCTTGACATAAATGAAAACAGAAAATTCTTAGCTGTGTGCGACAGATGCATGCAAATTATACAGGCACAACCCGCAATCTTTAAAGCAATCGCTTTTGTATAGGCAGTGGATAGTATATTAAAGCCAGAGGGAACAATTATAATTCTTGCAAGATTTTCTCACGTAAAACATATTTTTTTCCGGCTACGCCTTCTACGTCAGTTCCGTATTAATTAACTCTTTTTTGATAATTGACGTAGTGCTTTCATCGCCGCCCAGAAATAAATATTTTTTTAAGGAACTGGAAAAATAGTACACCCAATTCAGGAGATTAAGTAAATCTCTATATTCAATGGACGCCGGCGATAATGGTGACATCTTAAAACGGTGCAGCAGACAGTAAAAGGACCTATCAGTGCTGGTTGAAATAGTAAGACGTCTCTCATGTATCCTAGCAACAAGTACATCTAGTGAATGGTGCTTTTGTAAGGCTTTCTATCTGTTAACAAGTCGCCGCAGCCAACTAAATCCAGAACGCGTGAGTGATCTACTGCTGATTAGTAGTAACTATACATTTTCTTCTCTTGCAAGCTAATGAAAAAGCGAAAATTTACAGCTTTAAATATATAATGTTCTTCAAAAAAGACAGTCGTCTCCTGAATATCAGTTAAAGTATTCGCTTAATGTGTACGAAGTTTCCTTTCCTATTGATGTCATTTAGGATAAAGCTTTTGCTTGGAAGTGATTCTACTGAAGTATCAAATTATATTCCACGAGCTGTGTGAAGCTAACTATGTCAGGTAAGAGTTGTTGGAAACGTTGGATTTGTATTGTGTGAGAGAGAGAGAGAAAAAAAAAGAGAAAATGAAAGAAAGAAAGAGAGAGAGGCGTTCGATTTGTGGAGTGCACCGGGATGAGGTCAGGAGAGACGTCAGCGGAGACCGGTCATGCTCGGTTATTCGCATGTCCGGAGTCCGGACATTGGCCAGGGGCCGATTACATGACCCAGCTCGGTCCCCCCTTCAGCGGAAAATCAATGTGAATGAGAAAGACTAACTACGAATGCGAGGAACAGCAAATAAACAATTTTTTCAGCCTTCAGTTGCAAGGTAATTTTACTCGTTTACCCAGGTTTCGATTCCAGTGATGGAATCTTCTTCAGAACAAAAAATTAAATTATTTTGTGAGCCAAACACTGGCCATGTCACAGATTAAAAATTTAAAACAATAAAGACGCATAATCATAAGATTATGTCAGCCAAAATTAAAACCATTAAGGCGAACGTAGACGGAGCTACGCCGGCCAGAAATCAGGACCACACGTAAGCGGCTCGAAAACTAGGCCTAGAGTTATCAGGACATGCCTTACAGTATTTAGGCCCGAAGAATATGCATACTATTCCATAAATGTAAAATCTTCACTTTCCAACGTGTCCGGCAGCTCAGCGATCCTGTGTGGGTGGGCACTGACATCCATAAACAGGAAGTCAGGACCTAACGCACCTTTAAGCAGATGGACGTTATAAAGCATAATCTCCATGCGTTCATCAAGATTCTGTGGTGTGTAATGTGCTCCCCTCTCTCTCCACACTAACAGGTCGCCAGAATCACTTGCCACAATGAAGCGGGATTCGTAAGAGAACATCACTGTGGACCAGCAATGCAGATCGCAACGAATATCCTCCCTGCACCAACGGACTCTTTCTCGACGATGGTGTGGCTGAAAAGGGAAGCATTAAGAAGCTTCCTAGCATACAGATCAGCCTGATGAAATCACGGCAAAATGGTTCTGGCCGAGTCACGTCCACCGGTAGCAGTTGCAAAGTCTACAGCGATCTCGTTAGGGTTGAGATGACTGTTCCTTTTTGCCACTAGGGCTATGTATCGATCCACTTGCAGGGTGGTGGTCTGCCTACGACCACCAGAATGTTTTGTGTAGCATTTCCATCATCAGCGGCCTATTTGAATCTACGATATGACACTTCTGGAAACAACCATTACCGTGGCCACAGTACTAACACTATGACGAAAAGCTCGTAAGCACTCAACTGATATCTTGCAGATATGTTGCAATCCAACACGGAATGTAGCACTAATAGGTTCCACAACAATCTTCGTCAAACACTGTACTGCATGAATGCATGAACTGTCGAATGCCTGCAGGCTTTCGTGCACAAGCTTCCCTGTCGTTAACACGTCTCGTCTTCTACATTTCCATTTAGTGTCACTGGTTTAGTGTTTCGTATCAATTGTCGATTGTTCCGTAGCAACTGGCAGTTATTCCTTAGCAAATGTCAGTTGTTTCTTAACAATTGTCAAGCAGTGTACTGTCCTACGAGGAACGTTTCTTGGGTCTCGGAACAGTCACCGAAAACTTGAAATAACATTTTGCATCAAATGTAATGCTACTGAGACTGCCGTCCGTGTCTGAGTGTTTTATCCTACTAAACATTAGTGTCCGCAAATGATAGTATATGATTATACAATTACCATAATCTGGATAGATGTAAACAACTTGGAAACGAGGTCACACGGTAAAGATTAAGTCATCAAGTGAAAATTTCACAGATATTTCTAGAAGATCTGTGGTCACTGACAGCCTATATCTTTTGTGGAAGTCTACCATATACCTGAAGCGTTTATATGGTTTTACTGTCGTGCCCTTTTGTTGCTTATTCATCGAGGTATACTTCGTGCGCTCAAATCTGAGAGCTAAAAGCAACTCCTATTCGTTTTGTATTTTCTGCATCTGGTAGACAAGTATTCATGTTAATTATAAATGTCGCAACTCACTGGAAGTTGTCGGCAGCGCCCGCAGCAAGTAATTACCGCACTCGTTGTGAATGGCTATTGTATATTCAGTGCCGGTAATTCGTGTTTTTTATAAATATTTTGCGCCGAAAGCAACGCTAGAATCAGCATATATCAACAATGCAAATTTTCGTAGTTTAATATTTTTTTCGATACCGTCCTCCAGTTCTCGTCATAAATGCTGTTTTTCATCACAAAATTTATTAATTCATCTCCAGCAGTAAACTCGTTTCAAGTATACGAATTTCTGTGAAAAAATCCTCACAGAATTTGGATTTCAAATGTTTTCACGAGTCGCCAGAGTTTGGGAATTGCTATTTGTTCACAATTCCTTCTGCGTTAATGATATACTTATTATTCATCAGTATCGTTATTAAATTATTTAGTCACTATGTGCTTTTGCAACGGTAACAAAAAATCTCACTGCAGTCACATTCGTTATGCATCGGTTGAAAGATGGCTGCGTCCATGAAAAAGCCACCAAAATTAGACGTCGTACTGCTATCACCTTTTTGCGTTGACACGTACCTCATCAGCACAGATCTATCAGTAGCTGTTTGTATTAAACAGTGTTGAGGCCATGCCATGGAGTCAGATGTCGATTTCATACAATCAAATGAATACTGGAATAAGAAATGTATTTAATGGGTAAAAATATGGAGGGCCAGACATGATCAGAACATATTATTTATTTGTTTCGTATTTTATTGTAATCTGTTATCTACATACAAGGACAGACCAAATGTTGCACATGAATTGGTATGAAAATAGCACATTTTACCATAATTTCAGATATGTTAGTATAACTAAGCATCGTGGTGTTTTAGGGGGAAAATCTGCATAAAACATCTAAATAAAAAATAGAAATTTTTAAAAGAAAGGAAGGAAAAATTACACGTACAACCCTTTGGCTATCTGGTGAAAAGAGATATCTTTATCCAGAATGCATGTAACTGTTCCACTCCACTATACAGCAATGCTGGATCACAAATTTTGTGATTTGTACAAGGGGATTCCGTGATGAGTTACAAGCTCTCAGGGATGACGGGTAGGGGTAAATGTGTAAATTTGAGGTAAAATACCTTGGTCCGGAAACGAGCGAGTCGCAAGTTATAAGCGAAAATCTTTCTGACTTCTCTGACAGTGGACCTCTTCTATTGCAGGCTCTTTACTTCCTATATTTGGTACGAGTTAGTATGGACCAAAAGAAGAAAAAAATGTCGAGTAAACTTTGGCTCTAAAGGGCACACTTTAAGACGTATGTGCACTTGTTTGTCTTTGATATAGTAAAACACCTGTCTTCTACTGTATAACTGCTAATACCTCTTTACGTATCCATTTTACACACCATGATTACCAGCTTTTTTTTTTTTAGTTTGCTCCATACTATCTCCTTACCAGATATGGAAAGGAAAAAAAAAAAAAACCTTGCAGCAGAAGGAATCCACTGTCAGAGGTACCAGAACTGTTTTTCCTTATAACTTTCGACTCTATCCTTTACGGAACAGGGTCCTTCACTTCAGGTAGATACACTTACCCTTCTCCATCATACCTGAAAGTTTATAGCATCATAATCTGGTAGTTTGCTTTAGAGACAGGTTGGATATTTCACTTGTTTCACTCTTTTGAAGAAGGAAGGCAACCATAATTTATCAATCGCCCCAGCTACACTATGTGATCAGAAGTATCCGGACACCTGGCAGAAAATGACTTACAAGTTCGTAGCGCCTCCCATCGCTAATGCTGGAATTTAGTATGGTGTTGGCCCACCCTTATCCTTGGTTACAGCTTCAACTCTCGCAGGCATACGTTCAATCGGGTGCTGGAAGGTTTCTTGGAGAATGGTAGTCCATTCTTTACGGAGTGCTGCGGTGAGGAGAGGTATCGATATCGGTCGGTCAGGCATTGCACGAAGTCAGCGTTCCAAAACATCCCATAGGAGTGTTATAGGATTGAGATTAGGACTCTGTGTAGGCCAGTCTATTACGGGGATGTTATTGCCGTGTAACCACTCCGCCACAGGCCGTGAATTATGAACAGGTGCTCTGTCGTGTTGAAAGATGTAATCACCATTCCCGAATTGCTCTTCAACAGTGGGAAGCAAAAAGGTGCTGATAATATCAGTGTAGACCTGTGTTGTGATAATGACACGCGAAACAACAAGGGGTGGAAGCCCGCTCGATGAAAAACACGACCACACGATAACACCACGGCTTCCGAATTTTACTGTTGACACTACACACGCTGGCAGACGACGCTCAACGGGCGTTCGTCGTACCCACACCCTGCTGCCATCGTATCGCCACATTGTGTACCGTGATTCGTCACTCCACACAACGTTTTTCCACTGTTCAGTCGTCCAATGTTTACGCTACTTACAGTAAGCGAGGCTTCGCTTGACATTTACCGTCGTGATGTGTGGCTTATGAGCAGCCACTCGACCATGAAATCCAAGTTTCTTCACTTCCCGCGTAACTGTCATAGTACTTGCAGTTGAACCTGATGCAGTTTGGAATTCCAGTGTGATGGTCTGGACAGATGCTTGCCTATTACACATTACGACCCTCTTCAGCGGTCGGCAGTCTCTGTTACTCAACAGACGAGTTCGGCCTACACGATTTTGTGCTGTACGTGTTCCATCACGTTTCCACTTCACTATCACATCGGAAACAGTGGAACAAGGGTTGTTTAGGAGTGTAGAAATCTCGCGTACAGACGTATGAGACAAGTGACACCTAATCACGCGACCACGTTCGAAGTCCGTGAGTTCCGCGGAGCGCCCCATTCTGCTCTCTCACGATGTCTAATGACCACTGATATGGAGTACCTGGCAGTAGGTGGCAGCACGATGCACCTATTATGAAAAACGTATCTTTTGGTGAAGTCCGGATACTTTTGATGACATAGTGTATATCAATCTTTATGTCTATAAAATACTTCTTGTTTGAGGTGTTCAGGACATTCATTCCCTGATTTATCGTGTCCTCAGTGCATTTCACTTTCCTGAAACCGTACTGAAGGGGGCTCGTGCCTATCATCTGCCTGTGGTCCCTCAGCCGATGGCACAGAATACAGAAGCTTTTGCTTTACTTTGGCTAGAACTTGGAAGATGACAATCTACGTCTTCTCACTTTTGGAATGAGTATGATCGCCATGTTCTTCATTGAGGTAATGCAGAGGAACTGAATATTTCTGCCACCAGTATGCACACTACTGCTCATAGTTAACTGAATAGCTAAGAGATCTGTTACACGTTAAAGTGTGGAGTGACGAAGAGTGTACTATTGCCCGATTTTATACAACCTTCTTTTCCTGTGTGTGGTGCGAATTTAATGTTTACTGTTAGTTACTGTTACTGTTAGTTACATTCGGAGAATACGCGTTAGATGAGTATATGCCAGGCAACATCGTAAGAGATGGAAAAGAGCCACCGTGGTACAGCAACCGAGTTAAAAAACTGCTGCGGAAGCAAAGGAAACTTCAGAGCAAACATAAACATAGCCAAAGCCTTGCAAACAAACAAAAATTACGCGAAGCCAAATGCAGTGTGAGGAGGGCTTTGCGAGAGGCGTTCAATGAATTCGAAAGTAAAGTTCTATGTAGTGATTTGGCAGAAAATCCTAAGAAATTTTGGTCTTATGTCAAAGCAGTAGGTAGATCAAAACAAAATGTCTAGAAACTATGTGGCCAAAATGATACTGAAACAGAGGATGACATACTAAAAGCCGAAATACTAAATGTCTTTTTCCAAAGCTGTTTCACAGAGGAAGACTGCACTGTAGTTTCCTCTCCAGATTGTCGCACACATGACAAAATGGTAGATATCGAAATAGACGCCAGAGGGATAGAGAAACAATTAAAATCGCTCAAAAGAGGAAAGGCCGCTGGACCTGATGAGATACCAGTTCGATTTTACACAGAGTACGCGAAGGAAATTGCCCCCCTTCTTGCAGCGGTGTACCGTAGGTCTCTAGAAGAGCGTAGCATTCCAAAGGACTGGAAAAGGGCACAGGTCATCCCCGTTTTCAAGAAGGGACGTCGAACAGATGTGCAGAACTATTGACCTATATCTCTAACGTCGATCAGTTGTAGAATTTTGGAACACGTATTATGTTCGAGTATAATGACTTTTCTGGAGACTACAAATCTACTCTGTAGGAATCAGCATGGGTTTCGAAAAAGACGGTCATGTGAAACCCAGCTCCTGCTATTCGTCCACGAGACTCAGAGGGCCATAGACACGGGTTCACAGGTAGATGCCGTGTTTCTTGACTTCCGCAAGGCGTTCGATACAGTTCCCCACAGTCGTTTAACGAACAAAGTAAGAGCATATGGACTATCAGACCAATTGTGTGATTGGATTGAAGAGTTCCTAGATAACAGAACGCAGCATGCCATTCTCAATGGAGAGAAGTCTTCCGGAGTAAGAGCGATTTCAGGTGTGCCGCAGAGGAGTGTCGTAGGACCGTTGGTATTCACAATATACATAAATGACCTTGTGGATAACATCGGAAGTTCACTGAGGCTTTTTGCGGATGATGCTGTGGTATAGCGGGAGGTTGTTACAATGGAAAATTGTACTGAAACGCAGGAGGATTTGCAACGAATTGACGCATAGTGCAGGGAATGGCAATTGAATCTCAATGTAGACAAGTGTATTGTGCTGCGAATACATAGAAGGAAAGATCCCTTATCATTTAGCTACAATATAGTAGGTCAGCAACTGGAAGCAGTTAATTCCATAAATTATCTGGGAGTACGCATTAGGAGTGATTTAAAATGGAATGATCATATAAAGTTGATCGTCGGTAAAGCAGATGACTGACTGAGATTCATTGGAAGAATCCGAAGGAAATGCAATCCGAAAACAAAGGAAGTAGCTCACAGTATGCTTGTTCGCCCACTGCTTGAATACTGCTCATCAGTGTGGGATCCATACCAGATAGAGCAGTGCGCTTCGTTACAGGATCATTTAATAATCGCGAAAGCGTTACGAAGATGATAGATTAACTCCAGTGGAAGACACTTTGCTGGAGAGATGCTCAGTAGCTCGGGACGGGCTTTTGTTGAAGTCAAGCAGTATATTGCTCCCTCCTACGTATATCTCGCGAAGAGACCATGAGGACAAAATCAGAGAGATTAGAGCCCATACAGAGGCATACCAACAATCTTTCTTTCCACGAGCAATACGAGACTGGAATAGAAGGGATAATCGATAGAGGTACTCAAAGTACCCTTCGCCACACTCCGTCAGGTGGCTTGCGTAGTATGGATGTAGATGTAGATGTAGTTCACGTTTGTTCTCACTGCTCAGTTATTTACCCACACAAAAAGGCCCTGAGAATAAAGTTAATATGTAACCTGAAACTAATCTTAATTCTTTACTTGTAATTTTCAGCCCACCTGGACATTTCAGCTCTACCGACTGAAAAATGTTGTACTAAATACTTTCAAATTTCAGTGCCTAAGTCTGTGAGATACCCTTTCAGGTAAAAATTACTCTCCCTTAAATTACTACTTCAAGGTCGATTCCGCTATAGCTGTTAAATGTATTTCTTTGCCATTTCCCCCATGAAGTCAAGTCGATTGTTTTTTCACAACACCTGGAACTTTTCAGATTCGAAAGTCTACTTTAACTCATAATTCATCACTGAAAATTTTATCACTGTCAGCTGGTCAATTAAATGCTATTTTGCTCTCCATAGAGCGGAAAAGTCATGTAACATTCTATTCGCTACGCGATGTACCGCGTAGTCGGTAAAAAAAGTCGAAACCAGTGTCATTATTAAAGAAAGTCACTTCAATCTTATTTATCAATCACATGAAGAGTTGATTACGGAGAACCATCGATTAATGTTTACTTAGCTCCTACGTTACAATATTTAGATGATGCAGCCACACGTCCTCACATCACTGTCACGAACTCACACAGCGAACGCTAGCTGCATCAGACTGCATTTATCTAGCTGAGCACATGGCGACTCGAGTATATCTCATCTAGCACACTTTTACAAGGAACGTTGAGAACAAGACTAGTTGGTGCGGACGGCAGAGGGAGCAGCAGCGTTTACCGGGCGAGAGGCTATAATACGCTTCTAGTTGAAAACTGCCTGCTATAATTGTCAGTTTCCAAGTTGTCACGTTTTTCGTGTCTGTTATTCGCGAACAGTCTCTACCGTGTTATCTGTGACCTTTGGTTTATATCTGTGTAGTCACTCCTAGCTCATCTTCACCGTTTTGTCTCATCTACGATCTTTGGGGCGAGAGCTGGTTAGCCAACGAGAAGTGGAGCCAACTTGTAACCTCCCCCTCACTTATCGACCTTAATGACAGTGAAAAATTAAACCGCGTGTACCTAATGGAAATTTGGGAAAAGCAATCGTCACCGAAGTTAATCTGTCGGTAAAGAGGGAGGAAAGGGTTACATCTAAATGAAAGGAAAAATGCAAATGAAACTGGTGGAAATTAATTTTGAAAAGGGGTAAAGTTAATAAAGAAAGTAAATGTGCGGCCGTTACGTTAACAATTAACTAGCAGTAATTAGATATTTGAGATTTGGGGGAAATTACGGTCGTCAGTCCTAAGGACAATTACTATAGTAACTGAAAAAGAAAGGTTATTACATATATAATTAGCACTAGAAGCGTGGCAACTGAAGGTTGACACGTGTAGTGTGAAAACTGAAAGTTTGTCAGAAGTAATAAATTTCGCTACACTCTGACTTAATTTAGCAAAAGAATTAATAAAACCGGAAAATCGAAAGTTAATTTAGTGACTGAAGTTAATAGTGAGCTTTCTTTCTGAAGCACATCGAAATCCAGTAAAATACGGTTAGTCTTGGACTACCTCAACAATCATTTCAAAAGCAACTTGACTCTACGCAATTTAGAAACAAGAGATTTAACTTTGAACTTGAATTAAATGATTCTGAACAATTAACAATAGTAAAATTTAGTACGTACCAAGCTGAGCTGCAGTCACAGGTAAGCTAAAATATGCTAACAAAACTCGCACTCTTAATTTGTGCTCGTGTAACCTAAATATTGTAGCCAGCTATGATTACTTTAACTGAACTTTGAAATTAAAGCAGTGAAATCTAATTATATTATTTTAATGCTGTCGTTTGAATTTCAACGACACTCGGGTTCATTTCGGAAAAGGAAGGGACCCTGCTTGGCAATGCAATTGGGACAATGAGCAACAAAGGTTCATGCTAAGTTGCTGTAATTTTGCGAGGCAAATGGAACAATTTGAAAAGCTGAGGTCTGCCATACAGTTCTGAAACTTTACGTGCTTTTAGTCTTCCTTGTTGGTTGATTGAAGGTTTGAAGCCGTCGATCGAGGAGGTGGCGACAGTCACTCATTGTCGGCCGTCGCTGTTGCAGAAGCTGGATGTTGGCGCGCCTTCTTCTCGACACGGTCTCCAGACGAAACGGGCTCTTGATGTGCGCCAGCTAATGCTTCCCGTCCGCGACACCATGTCAGAAACTATCATCGCAAGTCGAGCGCAATTACATGCTGCCAAACCCCGAAAGCGCGGCAACTCGCGGGAGCGTCACACAACACACCTGCTCCACTGCACTACTCCAGCCAGCCTCCCTCTGCCCGCGCTCCACGCGGCAGAGTTAACACTACCAAAGATCCTACACACTTTGATTCTTCACACGACTCATCGATGTAATCGTTCGATAGCAGTATTCCCTAGGCAAGACCCAGCGTAAAAATACAAATAATATTTACGAAACAAACCAATTATACATCGACATAAGTGCATAAATATATATATATATATATACAAACAGTAAAACAATTACAATATATAAAGAGACAGAAATGTCATATCTTGAGGTAACAAAACAAGGAAAAAAAATAATAGTACAATAGATGGAAATAGGAGGATATGCATTTCCGGCGTTACAAACTGAGCAGACAGTATGTCCTGTGGTTTTGCACATGGACGAAACTCCTGTTCCGTTCTGGCTCTCGCTCTGTTCGGTTCTTGTGTGTGACGTGGTGTTACAACAAACATGGTACGCTCAGATACATTAGAAAGAAAGCAGATTGATGTGTGAACGCATCCTGTGTTTGTACAGGTGAGATAATAATGACAAAAAGCATTTTTTCTGTGAACGAGGTGCGGAAAACCAGGTAATATTGGCTGCAAATGTATGATTAGTGAGCTACTCTCTGCCAGTAGACCATCACACCAGAACCGAACATAGTCAAGCTTTCTGATACTTATGGTACTGCTCCACTCTAGAGTTATGTCGGCTGTTTGCTATGTGGCAGCAGCATCGTTTTCACATCTTAATTTTAATTCATCACAACTCAGACAATTTTCGTGAAAAATCTACCAATTACAAACAAAAATCTTCCTCGTTGTTCGATGTATCTATTAGTGAATACCGGATCGATAGAGAGAGAGAGAGAGAGAGAGAGAGAGAGAAAGAGATAGAGAGAGAGGAGAGAGGAGAGAGGAGAGAGGAGAGAGAGAGAGAAAAGAGAAGAGAGAAGAGAGAGAGAGAGAGACTTTGTAACACAGTAGTTACAGCAACTCAAATAGGAGACTCTCGACCACCCGCCCTATATTCCTGATCTCTTTCCATGCGATTATCATGCCTTCGGCCCCTTAGAAAAGGCCTTGAAGGATCGACGATTCCAGTTGGATGAGAATGTTCAGCTGGCAGTTACGGACTTCTTCACGCAACAGGACACGATATTTTAACAGATGGGTATCCTTAACGTGCTGCGTCAGTTGGATAATTGCCTCAGTGTGCATATAGATTCCAGGTTGCACGCCGTTGGAACGGAAACTTTTTGATCACCCCTTATACATCCATTTTTGTAACATATATGGATGATGGGATCCATATATATATAAATAGTCCTTAGACACGGCTATTTCTTCAATGAGAAATGTTTTTCAGTGACTACTGACAATTAGATAGCGTGATTTTGCTTACAAAATTTTTAGTACATTTCCTCCAGGTTCCAGAATGCAAGTTCCAGTCGAAATCTATGGGTCAGTTCTTGCTGTGCCACGTTCCATTTAATGTTCAATAAAAATTATATGTTATTGGGCTCGAGATATAAAGGTATACTGAATTTTAGTCGTGACCTGAATGCACAGATACATGTTTTGTCTTTTATGCAGAACACAGGGATCATTTGTGTGATCACGAAAAATTAGTTATAACAGAAAATTAGGGAATCCAGATTCCCGATGTGAGTGTTGTGTGAAGTTAGTCCATCTGTGTAATAGTATTCTTTAAATGAAGTCAGATTGCTCTATAACAGTATTTTTATGAGTGAATACATATAGAGAAAATAGGGCTTTTCATGAGGTGAAATGTCTGAGGGATTTTGTTGTCCACCACATTCAATTTTAACGTCACCTAGCTTAGATCTAGACGGCCATACCACGGTAAGGTATAGGGGTTTTTCTGGTTTGCTTAACACTTACAATCTCTTCAGTGAGTAATAATACCAGTGTGCATCAAGCTTTTCATTTTCCTGTTATAAACCTTATATCCTCTGCAGTGCTTATCAGTTTACATACTGCTGTGCTAGTATTAGTCTTAGTCGTAGGAACTAGGAAATTTTGTTAAAAGTCAATGAACGCACGGTTGGACGATGGAATGTGGAGCCACTGGCAGAGTGTTGAAACAGCCGACAGCCAGTAGGCCAGGAAATGCAAACATGGCACTCGCGAGCGCAGCGCTGCGACGGCGCTATTGGCGCACGAATTGCTTTGTGTGAAGCAACAACGAGGCAGCAAACCGTAGCGTTGCTTGAAGTTATTGTGATATGAGGCGAGGAACTAGGCCAGAGCCAAGTCGAGACTTGTAGATGCCTGACCTTTGGGAATTTATCTCTGCCATTGTTTCCGTCTCTCTCTGACACTACGTCAGAGCCGAGGGGAAGGCAGTTTAAATAGTGAGGTACTTCTACCTTGTGAGGCTCCCATCCCCGCCCTCTGCCACGCCTTCACTGTTGTGTCCCCCTTACCCTCCATCTCTACACCCCTCATCTCCTTTCCCAAGGTGGCATCCGTCAACTCCCCTTCCTGGATGATGCCCTCTCTCCCTCCTATCAACTCTGATCCTCAGCCCCCCTCCTTTCCTCTGTCCTTTCCCTGGACTCCCTCTTCCCCCCCCCTTCCATCCTGTTTTCTCCCCACCTAACCTCTCCCTTCCTCCCTTCTCCCCCCCCCCTCCCGAGTCCTTTTCTATTCCCCTCCTCTGCCTTTCCCCACTCCCTGTCGCATCTGCCCAGCCGCCCCCCCTCCTGTTATGGGTTCTCGTCCTCCATCGGCTCCATTCCTCCCACCCCCCCCCCCCCCCCACTTCGTTTTTCCTCTCCTTCCCCCCTTTTTCTTTCCCATCATCTGTCCAGGTTCCCCCCATCTTCCGTCGGATGTGGTATGTCATATTTGCCAACTTTTTAGTGCAGTGTTCAAGTGAATGTCCAGTGTTGTTCGTCTTTCCAAAGTGTTGCGAACAGAAATCTTGGTGTCGCTGGGTGTGAATTTTATGTCTCTTGCGAACAGAAACCAGACTATCGCAGTGTTTTTTAATTGTCTGTCTATTATTTTACCTGTCTGCTTCTTACGCATTTTATTAGCCTCATCATCCCCTTGTTCTATGTTTTACGTTCCACGATTTTCCGTCATGTTACCATTTAAGTGTCTGATTTTATCTCCTGTTTTTATTATATATTGTCTTCATCTTTTTAAAACAAATTCTGTAGGCTGAAGAGCGGCATACTAAGCTGCTGCCAGCCTGCCCCCTTCGGGGGCAATCGAAACTCGATAAAGAAAAAAGAAAGCCTTGGGAGGGAGAGTGTATGCCAGGTCAGTCGACAGTCGCGTCGGGCCTGTGCTGGTCTACGCATATATGGGACAGTCTGGCAGCGATGTTGTAAATATTCTGTGTAAATCTGTACTTTGTTTCCATGTACTGGTTCGCCTCCGGGGACACAACACTGGGGCGGGACGGAACGGCAGCTGGGTACTTGGAGACTGCACGGTCTGCCTGAAGGAGGGCAGTGACAGCGGTCTGCAGCGGGTCCAGGACGGGCCACGTTCCCTTCCCACCTGGCGTACCGAGGTTCGGGCGAGGCGTACACTGCAGGAGGCGCAACAGCGCTGGAGCAGCATCAGAGACGGCAGCGGGTGTTGCCATCCGGCAACCACCACTAGCGGCAAGTTGCGGCATAGCGCCTAGGAGGGCGCGGGTTCGGGTCCGGTCATGTCCTGGGAGCAGCAGCGGCCGAGAGCCACGGGTGACCAGTACATCCACCATCCTTCCACGGTCTGGCAGAGCAGGTCTAACGGGGTGGAGGACGGCAAGGACCAGGGACTGTAGCAGTCTCCGAAAAGAGGGCGGTGGCGCGACGCCAGCCGCTACGCCTCGCCAGGCGAGGCGGCGACCGGGCGAGCGCGGCTGAGTTCCAGCTCAGCAGCAGTGTCGGCGTACGAGGAGCTGCTGAGCCGGCGGGACTCGAGCGCGGGCGACACACCGACGCTCCGCTGCACTCTCCGAAGCACTGTAAATTATGAGAATAAAGTAATGCCACCAAATACCGCTGTATCACTCTGCACTGCCCCTTGACACCTTTGAACTTGCTTGGCCTCCTGATGAAAAGCGACACGGTGGGTCCCGGCTTCGGGTCGGCCATATGGAGTCCCAGGTTTGACCATCCCGACACCCCCCACAACAATACGTTTGATTACATAGTAGAATTCCTTATACTGACATATAGAGTATTATGCACTGAAATTTATGGGGCCTTTCGCAAAAAAACTTTAATGATCAGTAATTATGTGTATACTTCGTTGGACTCAATAGAATTTCCTTGTATTACTCTAGAAGTAACTGCTAGTGATGCATGTGAGCACCTGAAAGTCAAACATTTTGTGACGAAAACTGAATTATACGTGTATGCTTCAAGGGATCATAACAAAGTGTAACAATGAAACTGTGAGGGAGAATAGCAAAGACTGCATTTGTCAGGCTTATATGTAAACAATTGTGGCTAGTAATGGTATTTGGAGAGTAATTATTATGTTTTATTTGATGTTTCTTGCTTCGTTGAACTTGCATAATACTGTCGGTGGAACAATGAGCTGAAACTATGTGTAGAGTGATAACATTTCTGTGAACGGAAGCAAGATAGTGTGCAAGTAAATAGTGAAAAATTCTTCCTCTTGGAAACGTATGGTTAGAAGGTGCTGGTAGAGAGTATGATTACATTCTTGTTGAGAATTTTATAAGCCGACACGCTTATGTGCGTTTCTCACCAGATGTCATCCGGACACACACTCCGACAACACACTGCGCACTCCGTAGCTGTTATGTTGTTGACAAAAACACACATAAGCGTATCGGCCTCCGGTCCCAAAAGTTTGGGATGACATTTACGAGAGGCATCGTCCGTTTCTTGACATGGGCACACTGGAACGTAATTTAATCGGTCGATGATAGTTCATCGTGATTTTAACATAGACTGGACATTCATCATTACTGGTGGTTCTCAGCAATTGAAGAAGGGTGAGAACTTCGTCTAGCTACGCCAACTGTTATTCTGCGGCATTCTGTAATAGCTTCCTATGCCATATGTCATAGCTTTATATACACCAGAAGATGCAACTTAAAAGTCGGGAAATCTGTTGAGCGAGTCTAATCGACTTCAGTAAATACAGCTATTGCGCACTGTTGGACTTGTCATTCACTTTTATACTTCATAAGTTTTAACACCTGTATGTTAATACCTGTGTCATACTGTATGAATGGTCAATCAGTTATATATCATTACTTTAGTTGTGGCTGTCTTGGTTTTAAAATTACCTTGCAAAATATTTTCGTTACCTCAACACTACAGACTTATTTTAACCTATTTTCAGTATTTCTTGTGACGTATTTTCAGCTTTTTTTAAAATCTTGATGGTCATTGATGTTATTGAGAGGAGGTTTTGCAGTATATTCTTCATTATTGTGATAATTAAGAGTTTAGGTTGGAATCATTATAAGTATTGTGGCTTATGTTTCACTTTTGTGAGAGGAATGAGGCTTGTGATATTTTTTGGTTAATTTGTAGAGTATGGAGGTCATATTGAGATCATTGTTTGTTTCTTGACGATATTACAATGTAATACCTAATGGATACGAATACAGTTAGGCAAAGGGAAGCCAGAAGTACAGATTTTGGAAAAAGGAGGAGAGAGGGGAAGAGTCTAGATGTTTTCTGGTTTTGATGTTGTGTCAGTTGTTGCTACTCAGGGGAGTGATGATCTATTTAATAGTGATTCAGTTACTTGGTTCATTAGTCAAAGAGAGTGAGCTGGAACCAGAGAGGCTAATATCGAAACTCAGGAAGGCAGTAGTGCTGACATGGGTGGAAGTGCAGTTGTTTCTGATGTGAATCAGGTATGTGAGTTTGTTGGTAGCCACGATGTTTCATCACGCACTTCTTCAATTTCTATTTCAGAATGAAACCCTTAATCATCCTGTACCATCAATAGATATTTGTGATCAGAATATGAGTGGTTTATTATTGGAATTGTAGAGAGGATTCAAAGACCATCGAGCTAATGAAAAATAGTTGGGAGCTGGTATGAAAGGACTTAACGAGATGTTGGCGACTAGTGTTAAGTGGAGTTATTAAGAGACTGAGACCGAGAATAAGTAATCAGGAATTGAGGAGGGACTTATCTAAAAAAAAACAGGAGCTAGTGTTGATACTTTGCAAGGAGAGATGCATAACTTGGTACTAAAACGTGAATCTATTAGTGAAGAGGTTACAAAAGAAATTTAATCTCCTTAACATTCAATGAAGGTAGTTAGTTAATTTCATGTTCCAACAGATAATTTGCACGATAACTCGTAATGATGTGGAACAGGCTATTTTATATTCACATAACACATTATTCTGTAAACCTCCTTGAGCGCTGATCAGTTACAAGTAGTTTTCTTTAGTTAATTTACTTCTAATTTAGTAACACCTATCCACCACCTTCCACAAATTAAAATAATAGAAATTCTTCTGTGAAACGGGAGAGATATCGAGGAGAAACTTTTTCAGTTCATTTTAAAATTTTACTTTGCTGTCTGCCACTCATTTTATATCACTATGTAGGTGACCAAAAATTTTGGTTGTAGCATTGTGCACCCACTTTTGAGCTAAATAAAAGCTTAATGTGGCGTAATGAATATCTTGTTTTCTTCTGTTATTGTAATTATGTTCTACATCTACATCTACATGGATACTCTGCAAATCACATTTAAGTGCCTGGCAGAGGGTTCATCGAACCACCTTCACAATTCTCTATTATTCCAATCTCGTATAGCGCGCGGAAAGAATGAACACCTATATCTTTCCATATGAACTCTGATTTCCCTTATTTTATCTTTGTGATCGTTCCTCCCTATGTAAGTCGGTGTCAACAAAATATTTTCGCATTCGGAGGAGAAAGTTGGTGATTGGAATTTCGTGAGAAGATTCCGTCGCAACGAGAAACGCCTTTCTTTTAATGGTGTACATCCCAAATCCTGTATCATTTCTGTGACACTCTCTCCCCTATTTCACGATAATAAAAAACGTGCTGCCTTTCTTTGACCTTTTCGATGTACTAAGTCAGTCCTACCTGGTAAGGATCCCACACCGCGCAACAGCATTCTAAAAGAGGACGTACAAGCGTAGTGTAGGCAGTCTCCTTAGTAGGTCTGTCACATTTTCTGAGTGTCCTGCCAATGAAACGCAGTCTTAGGTTAGCCTTCCCCACAACATTTTCTATGTGTTCCTTCCAATTTAAATTGTTCGTAATTGTAATACCTAGGTGTTTAGTTGAATTTACGGCTTTTATATTAGACTGATTTATCGTGTAACCGAAGTTTACCGCGTTCCTTTTAGCACTCATGTGGATGACCTCACAATTTCGTTATTTAAGGTCAACTGCCACTTTTCGCACCATTCCGATATTTCTTCTAAATCGTTTTGCAGTTTGTTTTGATCTTCTGATGACTTTATTAGTCAATAAACGACAGCGTCATCTGCAAACAACTGAAGACGGCTGCTCAAATTGTCTTCCAAATCGTTTATGTAGATGAGGAACAGCAAAGGGCCTATAACACTACCTTGGGGATCACCAGAAATCACTTCTGTTTTATTCGATGACTTTCCGTCAATTACAACGAACTATGACCTCTCTGACAGGAAATCACAGATCCAGTCACACAACTGAGACGATATTCCATAAGCACGCAATTTCACTACGAGCCGCTTGTGTGGTACAGTGTCAAAGGCCTTCCGTAAATCCAGAAATACGGAATCGATCTTAAATCCCTTGTCAATAACACTGAGCACTTCATGTGAATAAAGAGCTAGTTGTGTTTCACAACTATTATCGTATACCAGCCGGAGTGGGCGTGCGGTTCTAGGCGCTACAGTCTGGAGCGGAGCGACCGCTACGGTCGCAGGTTCGAATCCTGCCTCGGGCATGGATGTGTGTGATGTCCTTAGGTTAGTTAGGTTTAATTAGTTCTAAGTTCTAGGCGAGTGATGACGTCAGAAGTTAAGTCGCATAGTGCTCAGAGCCATTTGAACCATCTTTGTTATCGTATGATTCGGGTACGTGTTTGAAATCAAGCTCAAGTTTCCTTTGAACCTTTCAGCAACTGTATCATCTGAATTGGGAGGTCGGTAAAAGGATCCAATTATTATATTCCGGTTGCCAACAATGACCTCTGCCCATACTAACTCACAGGAAGTATCTACTTAAATTTCGCGACAAGTTAAACTACTTCTGACAGCAAAAAACACGCCTCCGCCAACCGTGTTTAGCCGATCTTTTCGGAAACCCGTTAGGTTCTTCGCAAAAATTTCGGCTGAGCTTATATCCGGCCTTAGCCAGCTTTCAGTGCCTATAAAGATTTGAGCATCAGTGCTTTCTATTAGCGCTAGGAGCTCTGGTACTTTCCCAACACAGCTATTACAATTTACAACTGTTATACCAATGGTTCCTGTATCTACGTTCTTCCTGTGTTCAGCCTGCACCCTTTGTGACTGAAGCCCTTCTTGTGTTTTCCCGAGACCCTCTAACCTAAAAATCCGCCCAGTCCACGCCACACAGCCCCTGCTATCCGTGTAGCCGCCTCCTGCGTATAGTGGGCACCTGACCTATTCAGCGGAACCCGAAACTCAACCACCCTTTGGCGCAAGTCGAGGAATCTGCAGCCTATACGCTCGCAGAACCGTCTGAGCCTCTGATTCAGACCCTCCAATCGGCTCTTTACCAGAGGTCGGCAATCGGTCCTGTCCACTATGCTGCAAATGGTTAGCTCTGCTTTCATCTTGCAAGCAAGACTGGCAGCCTTTACCACTTCTGTTAGTCGCTCGAAACCAGAGAGAATCTCTTCTGATCCAAAGTGACACACATCATTTGTACCGGCGTGAGCCACCACCTGCAGTTGGGTGCACCCTGATCCCTTCATGGAATCCGGGAGGACCCTTTCCACATGTGGAATGACTCCAACCGGTATGCACACGGAGTGCACATTGGATTTCTTACCCTTCTTGTCAGCCAAGTCCCTAAGGAGTCCCATAACGCGCCTAACGTTGGAACTCCCAACTACCAATAATCCCACCCTCTGCGATTGTCTGGATCTTGCAGGCTGAGTGGTTTCCTCTGAAACAGGACAGGCGACAGCATCTGTCTCAGCGACAGTGTCAGCCACAGACATCACCTGGAACCTGTTTGTCAGACAAACCAGGGAGGCCTTATGTGCAGCCGCCTGGGAAGTCTTCCGCCACCTGCTTCGCCTCAGGGCGACCTCCCACTCGATCACAGGTGAGGGGTCAGCCTCAGTGCGAGCAGTAACTGGGTTGGCCACCTGTGAGGACCGATCGGAGGACTCTGACGCGCTGGACGTCCGTTGGATCCCCACGGCCGGCCCACAACAGTGGTGCCCATCCACTGCAGCCTCAAGCTGTGTAACCGAAGCCATCACAACCTGAAGCTGAGAGCGAAGTGTCACCAACTCGGCTCGCATCCGCACACAACAATCGCAGTCCCTGTCCATACTAAACGTCGTGGAAAACTAAACTATGCAGAGAAACGGACTATCAGCACGTGCTGCGTAACACTACTGTAGAACCTGACGAAAACGCACGAACTGTGTCTAGTAATACGCAGCTATTCAAAAACCTAACTACCGAAGCACTCAGGTGAAACTAAATAATTAGACCCTGATTTGGAACTTGAAATATATCACAAAATCGGTTTATTTTCTGACGCAAACGAAAACGCAAGAACTGAGACTATTAGATGTTAAATTTACAGGCAGGAACTCAAGAAACTAAACTATTAAAGCCCACAGATAATATAATAAAATTCGTTCCTGGTTAGGAACTCGTAAATGACAAATTCGGTTACTTATCTGTTGCTGCGTCTGTCGCGGTCGGCTTCTGCTGCCTGACTGATGTTCAGCATTGTTCCTTTTGAACTACACGGTAATTTACAAAAAAGTTCATGAGTTAATCAATATACTATGAAGCAGTAGTCAAAATGCCTAACTCCTTAAACAGATGTTTACAAGATGATCATAGGTGAGCACCACATATTAGTCTTACAGCAAATATTTAAGCAATGAAGACTTTCTTTCTTAAATGTGAGATACTCTAGAACATTATTCCTTGTCAAATTATTGAACGAAAATATGCAAAAAGTCTCAAGTTAATGCTTTGTCTCTCCCAAATAATTGCAATGATTCTAAGTGCAAATCTGGCTAAAGTAAGTTGTTTTAGGAGTTCCAAAATGTAGTTTTTACTGTTCAACTTATTACCAGTATGGACACCTAAGTGTTTTGACGTTTCCAAACTATTTATGATTTGGTCAACATGTTTTACACTTAGCACTGGTTGAAACTGTCGGAAATAAATGAAAGAGTCATTTTATTTGTCACGGTCATCTTGATCAGATGGTGCTCCGGAGACCTATCTGTGCACCCTCTATTTTGACTCTGCAGGCAGTAACTGTACTGAATTTAGAGATGAACAGTGTTTGGAAAATTAATTCTGGGATGTTTATTTTCTATTTAATTACGTCATTTACCATGTAATTAAAATATTGAGTCTTATAAGACAGTTCACTAACGACCTAATATGAACATCACATCATTGTATTGCACTTGACAATGGCTACAAATGCTGGAACTGTCTGTCGTTAACAAATATTAACTATTATAATGAGCTATTCCGGCAAGTCTTTCTAATAATCATGTCGGTATTTCACATATTATGCTGCTAAAGAAGAACAATTCATTCTGAGGGTCAACGACGACCCGCCAACGAATACGTACTGCTTTTGAGTAGCATCAGCGATGCGATCTGGGTCGCATTGTGGGCGGGCTGGAAGCTGGAGGACGTACCACAGAACGCTGCACACGTTGCGCAAACCGTGTCGGTGGCGAGTCACTGCTTTCAACAATGGACTGCGGAACATTCCAACAACACCTGTAGACCAGGTTCTAGACGTCCGTATAGTGGAGATGCACCTCAAGACCGACACATTGTGAGCACTAGGGGCCAACCGAACATGATCTAGGGACAAACTCCGTGCACGTGCTGCAACTGCTGTGTCACCAGGGACCATTGGGAACCTTCTGCTTGCAGCAATATTAAGATTACGTGTGCCTTTGGCCAGGTGAACACTGGAACCGCTACACGGCCAAGCATGGCTACTCCCGTGTCGTAAAAGAGTTGACAGGGTACGTTCTGTATTACCAAATGATGGATGTACACGTGTATGGTGTAGAGCTACTGAGATACCTATTCCAGAGCGCATTCTCCCACGACACATGCCTGCCATCCCTGGCTTCATTGTGGAGATCACATTTGGTGTTACTGCAGGGTAATGTAACCAGTACCCGCTACACTTCACATGTTGTGATCATCGTGCTACTGGCGTTTTTTCGACATGAAGGTAATGTACTTTTTTAGTTGGACAGTGCACGTCCGCATACAACAGCTGCGACGGTACGTGCTCTTTGTGGTGTACAACAACTGCCCTGGGCAATAATAATACCAAATCATTCGCCAATTGAACACGAATAGGAAATTAGTCGTTCTACAGGATCTGCAACAACTATTTCCTACTTGCAACAAAAGCCGCAAAATGATTGGGGCAGTCTATCACAGGATCCCATTTGGCACCTTCCTGATCGTTTCCTGGAGGAAATAGACGCATACGTTGCCGCCTGAGGGAAGTACACCGTGTACTGATTCGATAGTGTGGGCACTCTTTAGTGTGATACGTGTGTTTCATTTGTTTCATATACTCGTACATTGGTGAACTACAGGTCATCTCACTTTTCATTAAAACGATAATGTACTCGAGACTGTTGCATTTTTGGCGGAAATGTAATACCTCTAGATGAGCAGATTTGTTTATGTTGTACCATTTTAAAACTGAAGGTGAAACTATTCCCAAAAAACGAGTCATTGACACTCTTAAGATCATTGTTTACCCTCTCTTCTGTTGCTGAACGTAAGATTGGATTTATTACAGCACATAGTATCATTTGAAACTATAGAGGACCTGAGATTGAGCCTTGAGTAACTTCATACGTGATTACTCCACAGACAGAATAATGTCTTCGGACTACGTTGGTTGAATTACTAAGTACCCCTTTCTGCATTCTTTCGATTAGGTATGAAATTATCCATTGATTGGCAGTACCGTCAATCTCATAAAACCTAACTTTATCTAGGACCATATTGTGACTCACACAGTCAAATACCTTAGATAGGTCGTCGAAAATAGCAACTGGTGCTATATTCTTATTTAACGCTTGTAAAATATGGTATGTTAACTTGTGAAAGTTATCCTCATTGGAGTAATTCTTCTGAAATCCTAATTGTCATTTACTGAGGATATTATTGGTGTTCAGGTGAGACAATATTCTATAATACACCACTTTAAAAAAAAAAATTGGAAAATGAAGTCAGTAGTGAAGCAATTCGGCAGTTTTTTTTTATATAGAGGGGTTTAACAATGGCATATTTCAGTATCTCTTGAAAAATGCAGCACACCGAAGTACCTCGGAATAGCACTCGATAGGTCCCTAACTTTCCGACAACATCTCTCCAACGTGGCCTCAAAAGTGAAGACCTGCAATAATATCATTCAGAAGCTTGCTGGTACCTCCTGAGGTTGCGGCGCTCAAGCAACTGCTTTGGCACTATCATACTCTGTCGCTGAATACTGTTGTCCAGCTTCGATGAACAGTGCTCACTGTAGAAAGATAGATGCGCAACTCAACCAGACAATGCGACTTATCACAGGCTGCATACGTAGAACTCAAACTGCATGGCTACCAGTTTTATGTAACATCCAGAAAAAACCCCAGCTACCCGTACACAGCAATATATTAATAGCAGAACATCAGCGTCTGAAATCAAGAAAACTACCTTGGCGAACTGCACAACATCTTGAAGCCTTCGACTTTAACATCAACGAAGTATGGAGAAGTCAGTGGGAAGAATCGTCAATGTTCAAAGGTCATCTGGTTGAAACGCCTTCCATGCGTGATCCAGGTTTCACACTCCCTAGACGCCAGTGGAGAACTACCAACCGCATCCGAACAGGACAAGGGAACTGCGGATATCTAAAGCGCAAATGGGGCTGGGCAACATCTCCAGATTGTGACTGTGGAGCTGCGCTGCAAACAATAAATCACATTGTTTGTGGATGCCCGAAAAGAGCCTTCGGGGGATCAATAAATGACATCCACCATGCATCACCTGAAGGGCTCAACTGGATCAACAGATTGGACATAGAAATATAAGAACCTGTGTCATGTGTACATAATTTAGCATAATACTTTGGACATTTGATTCTGTACCTGTATTTTGCTTGTCATTTCTTACACTGCATACTCTTAAAATTATGTATTTGATCCAAGCTCTGTATCATCACACGATGAATAAAATTAAATATTTTGATGTGCTAACTTTCACTGTAGCGTGATTAGAGGATTGTGGTAATTTAATGTCTACAGTTTACCACAGTATGTTCCTCTGTGTGCCTTATGTTTGCTGTGTCGGAGCTCAGCCCTCCAGCATAACAGTAGTCAACGATGGGTGGACTATGAAAAAATGGGCTATGATGTTGAACACCACCATTGACAGAAACTTGGAATACACATGAAAAAGTACCAAATGGTTCAAATGGTTCAAATGGCTCTGAGCGCTATGGGACTTAACTTCTGAGGTCATCAGTCCCCTAGAACTTAGAACTACTTAAACCTAACTAACCTATGGACATCACACACATCCATGCCCGAGGCAGGATTCGAACCTGCGACCGTAGCGGTCGCGCGGCTCCAGATTGTAGCGCCTAGAACCGCTCGGCCACTCCGGCCGCCTGAGAAAGTACCATCTATCAAGGGGGGTAGCACAACTGCGCTGAGTGAGTACACAGAGAAAAACCTCGTCACCAGTTGAAATATCCGCTCGCGGTAGCTGAGTGGTCAACGCGACACAATGTTAATCTTAAGTGGCCGGGTTCGATTCCCGGCTGGGTCGGAGATTTTCTCCGCTCAGGGATTGGGTGTTGCGTTGTCCTAATCATCATCATTTCATCCCCATCGACGCGAAAGTCGCCGAAGTGGCGTCAAATCGAAAGACTTGCACCCGGCGAACGGTCTACCCGACGGGAGGCCCTAATCACATAACATTTTACCCGTTGAAATGATCTGAGCTAGTTTCGACGCAGAGAAACGAAGGTCCAGGTAGACAATGAAATGCAAGTTTATTGAAATGAAAATAAAATTTCTTTTCTCCTTCTTCAGCGCTTAATTACTCGGCACAAGAAATACACTCCTGGAAATGGAAAAAAGAACACATTGACACTGGTGTGTCAGACCCACCATACTTGCTCCGGACACTGCGAGAGGGCTGTACAAGCAATGATCACACGCACGGCACAGCGGACACACCAGGAACCGCGGTGCTGGCCGTCGAATGGCGCTAGCTGCGCAGCATTTGTGCACCGCCGCCGTCAGTGTCAGCCAGTTTGCCGTGGCATACGGAGCTCCATCGCAGTCTTTAACACTGGTAGCATGCCGCGACAGCGTGGACGTGAACCGTATGTGCAGTTGACGGACTTTGAGCGAGGGCGTATAGTGGGCATGCGGGAGGCTGGGTGGACGTACCGCCGAATTGCTCAACACGTGGGGCGTGAGGTCTCCACAGTACATCGATGTTGTCGCCAGTGGTCGGCGGAAGGTGCACGTGCCCGTCGACCTGGGACTGGACCGCAGCGAAGCACGGATGCACGCCAAGACCGTAGGATCCTACGCAGTGCCGTAGGGGACCGCACCGCCACTTCCCAGCAAATTAGGGACACTGTTGCTCCTGGGGTATCGGCGAGGACCATTCGCAACCGTTTCCATGAAGCTGGGCTACGGTCCCGCACACCGTTAGGCCGTCTCTTGCTCACGCCCCAACTTCGTGCAGCCCGCCTCCAGTGGTGTCGCGACAGGCGTGAATGGAGGGACGAATGGAGACGTGTCGTCTTCAGCGATGAGAGTCGCTTCTGCCTTGGTGCCAATGATGGTCGTATGCGTGTTTGGCGCCGTGCAGGTGAGCGCCACAATCATGACTGCATACGACCGAGGCACACAGGGCCAACACCCGGCATCATGGTGTGGGGAGCGATCTCCTACACTGGCCGTACACCACTGGTGATCGTCGAGGGGACACTGAATAGTGCACGGTACATCCAAACCGTCATCGAACCCATCGTTCTACCATTCCTAGACCGGCAAGGGAACTTGCTGTTCCAACAGGACAATGCACGTCCGCATGTATCCCGTGCCACCCAACGTGCTCTAGAAGGTGTAAGTCAACTACCCTGGCCAGCAAGATCTCCGGATCTGTCCCCCATTGAGCATGTTTGGGACTGGATGAAGCGTCGTCTCACGCGGTCTGCACGTCCAGCACGAACGCTGGTCCAACTGAGGCGCCAGGTGGAAATGGCATGGCAAGCCGTTCCACAGGACTACATCCAGCATCTCTACGATCGTCTCCATGGGAGAATAGCAGCCTGCATTGCTGCGAAAGGTGGATATACACTGTACTAGTGCCGACATTGTGCATGCTCTGTTGCCTGTGTCTATGTACCTGTGGTTCTGTCAGTGTGATCATGTGATGTATCTGACCCCAGGAATGTGTCAATAAAGTTTCCCCTTCCTGGGACAATGAATTCACGGTGTTCTTATTTCAATTTCCAGGAGTGTAGTTCCTAATGAAGTCTCCGTCTTTAAGTGGGTGAGATACGTTAGCACAGTGAACCATCAACCATCGAAAACTGAGCCACGATTACTAGAGTAGAAGTATTGGTTCACGAGGAAGTACTTGTTAGAGATTACACAAACGCTGTTTCAGGACAAAATAGCATAGTCCCAAAGGTCCACACTGTGACGCCAGGTCTGGACACAGCTCGAGGACGACTGCTGATGTTGCCACATAGCGCTAGGGGCGAAGGTCCCAGGCAGGTGGACTGGCGACAGATGAAATGTCACAGGAGGATTCCCGGGGCCGCCAAAGTATTTAGGCTAGCGCTCAGCTACGGCTAGCTAATTCTTCACGAATGAGCTGTCTGGTCTTTAAACTGACCGCTGCCACATTACTCAATCAGAGACTCTGCAGGATTCCTTCCACAACCTGTCATCCGCCGCCAGTCAACCTGCCTGATATCTTCGGCTCTGACCAGCAGTTGTCCCCGAGCTACGCCGTCATTTGGTTCCTGCAGTACACACCCGTAGGACTTTGATATTTTGGCCCCTACACAGTGACTGTGTAATTATAGAGACACTCAGTTCCTTGTGAACCAGTTCACTGGCTCTAGTAATTGTGATGCAGTTTCCAGTGTCTGACAGTCCATTGGGTTTGTGTACCTCACTGACTTCACACACAATGACGGAGTTGTGATCTATTTCTTGTGATGTACAATTTAACTCCAGATAAAGTGAATGAGAAGTTTCAAGTTCATTTCAAGAAAATTGAATTCCTTTGTTTTCATGGTCTTTAGTTTCACCACATTAAAGCAAGTATGGACTACTTTAATTTTATTAATGTTTTGATGACCTGTTACTGATATGTCAATATTATAGGAGTTTATGTAATGATACTGGGGAATGATTTTGCCATGTGCTGCAAGGGGTTTGGTGAATAATTTTTAACATTGGTAATGGATAATTGTGATCACTAGGTGGTATGATGAGGTAATATGATATGATCATTTGTGATTGTTTGTTTTGTATCCCGCCTGGGAGGCGGCGCGTGGGTAAGGAACAGGAACAGGAAAAGGTACTAATCTCTCGGTACTGCAGATACAGTTAAGGCACCTTTACTAGCGGATAGACATATGCAAACATGTTAAATAACTTGCAAGGTGGTGCGAAGTTGAAGTGAAGTGTCCTGGCTGTTTGCACCTGATGAAATGGGCTGAAGCAGTCGCGGAGCTCGTAGTCCCCGACAGCACCGGCTAGAGGGCGCTGTCGTCGGTGTCTCTCGTAGTGCCAACCTAGCAAAGCGGACCTACGTTTTGGCATCGTAGCTATCGATACCACAGTTTGTGGGTGTTGAACTGTGGTATGTTGTATTGAATAAGTATTTTTCTATGTAGCAAAATCTGTTACTTTGTATGAATGATATGTTAGCATGGACTGATATGTTGAGTTGGCTTATATTTTTCTTTTTACATTTCTGAGTATACAGTTCTTCAGTCGTCTAAATGAAATGAGGTTCCTGTTTTTTGTTTGTATGAATGTAGTTCTCATAGTGTCAGTATATCTTAACGCAGAAATTGTGAAAAGATAAGAGTCGCTATGAAAGGAACTGTGTGTGTGTGTGTGTGTGTCAATGATCACTGAAAATTGGCTCAAATGGCTCTGAGCACTATGGGACTCAACTTCTAAGGTCATCAGTCCCCTAGAACTTAGAACTACTTAAACCTAACTAACCTAAGGACATCACACACATCCATGCCCGAGGCAGGATTCCAACCTGCGGCCGCAGCTGTCTCGCGGTTCCAGACTGTAGCGCCTAGAACCGGCCATTGAAAGTTAAATGGTTGTGAACCTTTATAAGTTGTCGAGGAATGAATAATGTTGAATTATTTCAAGAGATGGTTTCTGTTTCCTGTTAATGTTAATTGTGGATGATGACTCATGATTTCTCTCACTGTTATTTCTATGTCCGTGAGTCGCCGGATACCGGTGCACACGTCAGAGAACAGGCGAGAAACAGTGACGACGCAGGCGGCAAGACTGCAGACAGGGCAGACGAACGGCTGAGCCGACACAACAAGAGCAAGGCAATGGCAATCTACGCTACAACGAAGTGTGACAAGCTTTCGACGCAGTGCAGTCAACAGATCAAACTACAAGCCACAATGCAAATTGAGACCAGAGAAAAAAAACAATATCAAAGCGAAGTCGTCGACGAGTAGTCAGTAGTACAGTGGAGATAGCGACGCACGCTATCAGACGGAGTACATAAGTGACTGAGCATATTTTTTCCTTTATCGTATTTCGATCCCTCCCTCCCCCCCACCCTGAGAGCGGGTGGCGGGCTGGCAGCAGCGTAATACGCCGCTATGCAGCCTACAGATAAAGTTAAAAACCATAATGAGGAGGTATAACAAAAGGAAGAGGTGATAAAACTGGTACATGGCGAAATAGTTGTGAAGAAAACATAAAAAAAAAGGGTCAGTGATGATGATTAAAAACAATTAGGAAATAGACAGGCACAATTAAAAAACACAGCAACACTCTGGTTTCTGTTCACAACACTTTAAAATGGGGACACACAACACTGAACACTCACGGAAAACACTGAAATATAGAGTACGAAGGCATATGGGTACGGAGGGAGGGGAGGACCCAGACAGATGAGGGGGGAAAGGGGGGAGGAGAGGAAAAGCTAAAAAGGGGGGAGCCGATGGAGAGAGAGGGCACAGAAAAAGGGGGGAGCAGGGTGGACGCGAGAAAGGAGTGGGGAAGACAGTGGAGGGTAAAGATAAAGGACTCGGGGGGGAGAGAATGGAGTCAAGGAGTGGGTGGGTGAAGAAAAAACAGGATGGAAGGCAGGGGAGAGGGAGCCCAGAAAAAGGACAGAGGGAGGGAGGTGTAGGTGAGGATCACATTTGGTAGGAGGGATAAATGGAGGGCATCATCTAGGAGGGGGAGTTGATGGAAGCCATCTCGAGAAAGGAGATGATGGGTGTAGAGATGGAGGGTAGGGGGGACACAATGGTAGGGATATGGGTGACAACGGCGTCAGAAAAGGTCTGGTGGAGGAAGGCAGCAGTTTGGGAGATGTCATCAGGAGATTGGAGGGTAGGGTCGTGGCGTTCTACCTAGGTGTGTATGGTGTTCTGGTAGGCATCGAATTTGGCACAGGACCAGATCAAGACAAGTTTAGAAGGAAGGTCAGGGCGGGGAACAGGGCGTGGATGGCGACCATCAGAGGTAGTGAGGACGACGGGAGCATGATCACTGCCAGTTAGGTCAAGGACATCAGCAGTGATGCACCAAAGGAGGTTGGGAGACTGTAGGATCACATCGAGAGTGGTGTTGGATCTGGGTCGGGTGTGTTGGGGAGGGAAACCTGGTCTTCCTGGAGGGTGGTGATAAACCGATGCCACCACTGGGTTTTGGCAGGAGAACAGATGTAGATCTGTAGATACTGAGGTCTGCAGCAGTCACGTAGCTCGAGAAGGTGCGGTCATTGTGGGTCAGGAATTGTACAGGATGGGGGTATGAGGGCGGATGTATATGGTGGTACATGTGATGGTAAGGGTGGGGAAGAAGAGGCTGAGGGTGAGATACTCAGCACGATTGTTGAGGAGAGGTTGGGGACAAACAAGGAGGTGCTTGAGGTGGCTGATAGCAACCCCACCACGTGCCACAGGGTAAGGGTTATCGGTATAGTCGAGGGTGTAAGGAGCTGTGTAGACAGAGATACAGGGTTGAAGGAAGGTTTCATTTAGGATGGAGGAAGAGGAGTTTGTGGGTGGGCAGGGAGCTGATATTATGGTAGAGGATACTGTAATGTTGTCATGCCATGGTATGGGAGATTTAGTTGAGGATGGTGAAGGGGGGGGGGGGAAATGAAGTGGTCCTGGTTGTGTGAGTAGTGGCATCGGTGGTGAGGTGGAAGACAGAACAGGCAGTGAGGGCACTTTGGGAAAGGGTGTGGGGGTATGGGACAGGGTGGATGTTTTGGAGGACTATGGTGTCATCTCCAGTATGGGATCATTGACGAGGCAGACAGGGATGGTGAGCTCAGGGGTGATGGGAGGAGGTTTCACTTTACATTTCGAGGAGTAGGTGGGATGGGGATCGTTACAGGTATTACAGCAGGGGGGAGAGGCGAGATTGGGTCAGTTCTTCAAGAAGTGGGAAGCTTTGCAGTGGGGACAGGTAGGGGTGCTCATGCAGGCAGCAGTGACATGGTCATTGTACTTTTGGCAGCGTTGGCAGTGGTAGAATTGGAGGGGGGAATGGGAGGGGTCCACTTTATGACGTCTGTGGCAGATTAGGGCTCCCTCTGTAAAGAGGCCGTCGATGGAAGAGGAGGATTCGAGGTTCGGTGGATTAGGTTTGTTGGCCCAGCATCACTGAAGATGTGACGGGCTGAGTAGATTTCAATGTCGGAATGGGAATTTAATTCCTCCAGCACCTCAGCCTCCGTGACTGCAGTGCTAAGCTCTGTGATCATGGCAGTGGAGGTAGGTGGACGCCGGGGAGGTTGAGGCTGTCAGGGAGAGGGAGGGGTTTGGTAGGAGGTAGGGTGGCTTGTGAGCCAAATTGGATACTTGGGATTTTGGAGGGGATATCGGTGTGGAAGGAAGCATTTTGGGATTTAATGAGTACTGAGTCCTTTCGACGAACGAGAAGGGAGATAGGGACATTGGGGAAGTATTTATGGATGGCCAGGGTGAGGGTTCAGGTGTCGTGAAATTGAGGGTCAGAATTGAAGAGGATGAAGGTGTGGGTAGAAGGGATTGTAGGGATGGGGACCGGGGTCACGTCCATGGGGGTAGGTGGGTCACAGGGATCAGTGGTTTTCTGTGTGGAGATGGTGGGGGCAGTGCCAACATTAGGGCGTTTAGCAGGTTTCTTGGACAGGGCAGGGTGGGGAGGGTGCTCGGGGATGGGTAGGAGGGGGAGGTGTCGGAACTGTGGCGCAGCAGGCGGAAATCTGATCCGGCTGCGAGCCTGTCATAGGTGGTGCAGTGAGTGGTGGGAAGTTAGGAGATAGCGATGAGGCGATAGCTAAGTGTGAGGGAGAGTCTGGGAAAGTGACACCCGAAAACGGCGCAGGAGTGGGGTGGACAGGGAGGGAAAGGAGGACGGGGATGGGGGCGGCAGATGAGCTGCATGTGATGGAGGTTGAAGCAGCTGATGGGGAGGTGAAAATGATGGATATGATGGGGTGGGACATGGTGGTGGTGTGCAAGTTGGAGGTGAAGACGGTGGTGACGGCGACGGCGGCAAGAACTAGAAACGGCGGCGGCGGCGAAGGATGATGGCGGTGGTGGAGGCGGTCTGGCGAGTCCCTCTGGGTAGCAGCTGGGCGACGATGGCCAAAGGGAGTGGTCCAGGATCCTCGGCCGGCGGCGGCAGCGGCGGCGGCGGCAAACGGACAGGCAGGCGGGCGGGCAGATGGACGGACAGCAACAGCGCTTCGACACCGTTGATGCACCCTGAGGGTAGCCCACGCAGTGTAGAAGTGGGGGATGCAACCCTCGAGATGACTGAGCGGTCGTGAGGCGGCAGTATTGATGCTGGCCGCAAGGGACACTATTCATTTCAAGGGTTGGATTCCCTCTCTTCTTCATCGAAGACTTTCACTGCCTGAGCTACTCTCAGGGTGCAACTTCGACGTGGAAGATCCCCACCGTTTCCTTGACGTGTCGTCTGCTCGCCGTCACTACCGCTCGCCATCTGGTCCTCCTCGCCCCCGCCGCCGCCGCCGCCGCCGCCTGCCAATGCTCGCCACCGCCGCCGCCGCCTGCTGGTGCCCGCCTATGCCGCCGTCTGGTCGCCACAGCCGCCCTTCTCGCGCGCCGCCACCATGTCCCAACCCACCACCACCAACACTACCATTTTCACCTCTCCCTCCGCTGCTCCAACCACCATCACATGGAGCTCATCCTCCACACCACTTCCCATCCTTCCTTCTCTCCCTGTCCACCCCACCTCTGAGCCACTTTCGGCTGTAACCACCCCGAACTCCTCCTCCCCTATCACTGTCGCCCCATCGACAGCTACTGACTTCCCACCGCTCCCTGCACCGCCTCCGACGGGCTCCAAGCCAGCATGGATCTCGGCTCGCCGTTCCACAGTCTCTGTGACGCCTACGCCCCCTCCGTCTGCGTCATCCGCTGCTCAGGGTGGTCCTGCCCCCCGCCATCTCCCCCTGCAACCCATCCCCCTGCCCCCTCTCCACCCAGTTGTGACCACGAAACCTTCAAAGCGCCCAAATGCTGACCCTTCCCCCGAAGTCTCCTCCAAAAAAAACCCCAATCCCCGTGACCACCCACCCCCATGGGCGTGGCCCCGACCCCCGCCCCCACCACGCCTGCCACCCACACCTTTGTCCTCTCCAATCCTGACCCTCGATTCCTTGATGCCCGCTCCCTCACCCTCGCCATCCGGAAATACTACCCCAATGCCCCCATCTCCCTTCTGATTCCTCGCAAGGACTCGGTCCTCATTAAATCCCCCAATGCCTCCTTCCACACTGATCTCCTCTCCCGCATCCCCCGTATCCAATTTGGCAAACGTGCAACCCTCACCCCCTACCACACCCCGTCCTCTCCCCGTCAGCCTCAACCTCCCCGACGTCCGCCAACCTTCACCGCTGTGCTGCCGATATGGTTGCACTATCGGTCGGAGGATGGCATTCATGTATCGTACAGCCGTTACGGCGCCGTCCCATGACCACCAGCAGCGTACGTCGGCCCCACATAATGCCACCCAAAAAGAGCAGGGAACCTCCACCTTGCCGCACTCGCTGGACAGTGTGTCAAATGCTTTCAGCCTGACTGGGTTGCCTCCAAACACGTATCCAACGATTGTCTGGATGAAGGCATGTGCGACACTCATCGGTGAAAAGAACGTGATGCCAGTCCTGAGCGGTCCATTCGGCATGTTGTTGAGCTCATCTGTACCGTACTGCATGGTGTCGTGGTTGCAAAGATGGACCTCGCCATGGACGTCGGGAGTGAAGATGTACATCATGCAGCCTATTGCGCACAGTTTGAGTGTTTGAGTCGTAACACGACATCCTGTGGCTACACGAAAATCGTTATTAAACATGGTGGCGTTGCTGTCAAGGTTCCTCCGAGCCATGGGCCGTAGGTAGCGGTCATCCAGTGCAGTAGTAGCCCTTGGGCGGCCTGAGCGAGGTATGTCATCGACAGTTCCTGTTTCTCTGTATATCCTCTACGTCCGAACAACATCGCTTTGGTCCACTCAGAGATGTCTGGATAGTTCTCTTGTTGAGAGCCCTTTCTGGCACAAAGTAACAATGCGTACGCAATCGAACCGCGGTATTGACCGTCTATGCATGGTTAAACTACAGACAACACGAGCTGTGTACCTCCTTCTTGGTGGAATGACTGGAACTGATCGGCTGTCGGACACCCTTCGTCTAATAGGCGCTGCTCATGCATGGTTGTTTACATCTTTCTGCACGTTTAGTGGTATCTCTGAACAGTCAAAGGGACTGTGTCTGTGATACAATATCCACAGTTAACGTCTATCTTCAGGAGTTCTGGGAAACAGGATGATGGGAAACTTTTTTTGATGGGTGTAGATGCGCTGACCAACTAGAAAGGGTAGAGAGAGTGACGTCCAATGATGAACCAGTACACAATAATAACAGGCTCCCTAATAGGATGTCCGCAGCTCGTGGTCGTACGGTAGCGTTCCCGCTTCCCACGCCCGGGTTCCCGGGTTCGATTCCCGGCGGGGTCAGGGATTTTCTCTGCCTCGTGATGACTGGGTGTTGTGTGCTGTCCTTAGGTTAGTTAGGTTTAAGTAGTTCTAAGTTCTAGGGGACTGATGACCATAGATGTTAAGTCCCATAGTGCTCAGAGCCATTTGAACCATTTGAACCTAACAGGAATGTAAACAACAGAAATGATCAGGGCGGAAACGTGAATGTTAGAAGCTTAGAAGTTCTGAATACGAAATCTCTACTATCGTGGGAGATTGGTTGGTTGGTTGATTTGGGGCGGGGACCAAACAGCGAGGTCATCGGTCCCACTGTATTAGGAAACGAAGCGGAAGGAGGTCGGCCGTGCCCTTTCAAAGGAACCATCCCAGCTTTTGCCTGAAGCGGATTAGGAGAATCACGGTAATCCTAAATGAGGATGGCTGGACACGGGTTTGAACCATCGTCCTCCCAAATACGAGTCCTGTGTGATCGTGGCAGATGTAGAGAAAGAGGAGGCCGACATCCGCCACGTTTTCAAAATTATGCAGAAAACAGACCAGCAGAAAATGTACTTTTGAGACAGAGCAGAGAGAAAAAATGTGTTCCAGTCTGAAAATGTAATGACGAGTGAAGTAGACTGCATGAATGAAACTAATTCCCGTCCATGAGGAAACTGGTCCTTACCAGGTGGAGGCAGTTACCCAGCTGGTGAATGCCAAACAGACGTAAGTATTGCAACACACACAAAACGGTGACAGGGATTATATTTAAATAGCCACTGATTATTTGTCCAGATATACTGGTTATATCACAGAAAGAGTTTTGCACGTGATAGAAAAGACAGATAAGCTTGAAAAGTAAAACAGTACAGATAGTAGGGAAAAGCAAACTAATTCATTTATAACAGATAGTAACGAAGATGAGGTAAGTGCTTACGTTTTTGATACTGCTGGATATCTGAGATCTAAGCTTCCTGTGGAGGAAGTGATTTAGTATTACATAGTTTTGAAGAGGTGTAAATAAGTGAAGGAGATAGCTAATTTAATAATGCTGAGAAATCTGTGAGCTGTGGCAACATATCAATGGAGATAGAAGCAAACGATGATATATATGGCAGTGGTTCAAAGGAATGCAGTTGCTCGAAAAGTTTAGCTGATGTGCAGCAAACAAACGTAGAAGGGTTCGTCAAACGGTTTAATTTGAAACTGGTGGAGGGGCTAAAAAGGCAGGTGAAAATGTAATTACTGATGACCCCATTATTCTAAGAATAAATGTAATAGCAACTGAAACAGATTATTTAGCTGGAGGTTGATTGAAAAATATTTGACTGACAAATGAGGCATCTGTACCAAGTAGAACGGGCCACACTATTATAGCATTAAATATTTTAGGCATAATAGTGTGTCGTCTTCTGGACAGTGGCAGTGAAGGAAGTATGTCTTCCCAAGCCTTCTTTGATTCAGTTCCTAACAAGAATAAGTAAACTACAATGAGAATATCTGGATTAAGGTCGGCAGATGCTACAGGAAAAATTTCTAGAGTAGTGAAACAAGAAGCATTGTTACTGTGGTGTCACCGCAAGGCAGCACACTGGCTTGGTTCTAGGCTTCAAATCGGCCGCGGTCCGTCAGTACACATCGGATCCGCGAGTCGCCACTGTCGACGCTAGCAGACCGAGCGCCGCCACTCGGCTGGTGTTACGAGACAAGCTAGCGCACTGCCCTGTTATCCAGACGACTTTAATAGTTATAGCTTCAGAGATCTCATTTGCAGAGACGCTAGTTAGCATAGCCTTCAGCTAAGTCAGTAGCTACAACCTAGCCAGGCGCCACATACAGTTTATGCATTGCCAATTAATCTATATGTGTGAAGCAAACAGAATTGTAAAGCAGTATTCGCAGTTCAGTCTATAACTGCACTTGTAAATATTATTGTACAAAGTCAAGATCGACGTTCATCGCTGATGCTGAATGAAAGCTAAGTATTTAATTGTATTCATGTCTACTAACTTATGATCACCTAAGATGTTCCAGATACATCCCGTCAAGTATAGTTCATTGATCCTCACGTTTGCCAACGTGATCAACGCGTGCAATAATGGCCACTACTTTTGATCGGACTAAAGTGTCAAATTGCGTGACTCAGCCGGGTCACCCTTTTTCCATGAGGCCTCATACATAACAGATACACATAGATATAAAAGAAGTCTGTATAAATCAACCTTGTTTACTTGTGTTTGGTTCAAGTGTCAATATGTTAACTGGCCCTAATTTATTTCCAAAGTGTCAAGGAAAGATTGACTTTGATCAGAGCAAAGTAGTATTAACTTTGCCAAATTCTGAAATAATTACTGTGCCTTCTATTGGAAAGCATGTTGTTAATGATAATGAGACATGGGGACTATCCATTAGAGTAATGAAAAAGGGGGAGTGTTAGGGTGCTTGGAGGAAGACACTGAGTTTATAGCCGGCCGGAGTGGCCGTGCGGTTAAAGGCGCTACAGTCCGGAACCGCGTGACCGCTACGGTCGCAGGTTCGAATCCTGCCTCGGTCATGGATGTGCGTGATTTCCTTAAGTTAGTTAGGTTTAAGTAGTTCTAAGTTCTAGGGGACTGATGACCACAGCAGTTAAGTCCCATAGTGCTCAGAGCCATTTGAACCATTTTGAACTGAGTTTATACAAGTATCCCAAGGCTGTTTAAAATAATAGGTGGGCCACATGCAAATGGTTACAGACTTAAGTTCCCTACAAGTAAGAAACGATTGGGTCTCAGCAACATGTTGGATCTGTAGATATTTGTAGATAGTACTAATTAGAGTCTGTAGGGAATCTTCCACTATTTGGCAGATACACAGTCTGGCAAACTGTGCAGTCACAGCTGAATGAAATCGTTTCCTTTATGTTTCATTTCCTCCTCTTATCTTTCCTATAAGTGCGGTAGAGTTTTCTGATCGATCTTAGTAAGAATTATAATTTTGCAACAATAAGTTAAAAATAATGTTCATTGAAATAACGAGGCTTCAGACGGGAACAGAGAAGACCATAGGAAAAGATGGACTTAATGATTACTAGAGAAATATTTAAATACCTTGAATTAAATATAGTGAAAGTCGAATTTGTCTAAAATCTAATAAAGAGAATCTGCGTGAAGTTATGTTTTAAATTGGTTATTATGTTGCCTCTAGTTGAGAGAATGTAATAAACTTGTGCCACACAGTGACTAGCAAAAGCGTTTTTGCTATTATTTCTAGTAGATGTGAGGAAGTGGAATTATGCTCGTGCCAGAAATTTGTGTAAACGTGTCATCAGGCTGACGTAAGGAAAATGGAAATGAGGTTATTAGGATAATGTACTTAATGGAGAAATGCAGTGTAATGGCACCAGTAGGCAGATGTGCTCAATAAGAAACTGGAAACGAGTTAAATATTTGTTTCCTCCATCTCTCAAAAAGTGCTATAAAAAGCGTTTATATGCGGTAAGGAAAACAATCAATTAATATGTAAATACTAACAAACGTGGACGATAATATGGGAAGATAAAATAGTTAAGAAACGCATGTTATTTAGAAATGCAAATTTAATAGACACAGCCGGTCGAAGTGGCCGAGCGGTTCTAGGCGCGACAGTCTGGAACCGCGCGACCGCTACGGTCACCGGTTCGAATCCTGCCTCGGGCATGGATGTGTGTCATGTTCTTAGGTTCTTCAGGTTTAACTAGTTCTCAGTTCTAGGCGACTGATGACCTCAGAAGTTAAGTCCCATAGTGCTCAGAGCCATTTTTTTGATCGATGTTTCGATGTTTATATAACTGTTTTGGATTACTATCGAAAAATGAGAAAAACTTGCTGGCAACTAATTGTAGTAGGAATATGAGGTTATAGTACGTACTAGCTGCCAGTACTTCGTTCTAAAATATGTTGTCACAAAATAAAAGAGGGTGTAATGTGGGAAGCAAGCGCTTGCCAGTATCGGTAGTGTGTCAAGCAACTAATTGATTTTTCCCTGTCGCTCGGTCAAGATGAAGGTGGCAGTCCCTGTCGTATATAGTGAACAGAGCAAACAAGGAGATAGCAGAATAATATTATGTAAAATTAAATATTTAAATATTTTTAAAACTTGGCCGAGTTATGTAAAACTAAGCCAACGTCAAAGGCTTCGTATCTCAGCATTGTATGAATATCAAGTTCTACAGAATTTCAGTTTTCCGAAATTTTAGAAACATTTAACAATGAACTTAGAATTAGGTCGGAATTAGGTTCGGTTTATGACAAGTGTAAGGCAGAAGATTTAATGAAGATATCACCGTTAGTTTTTGAATTATTAAGTAAAAATCAGTTTTTTTCTAGGAAGGTATTATTAACTTATTTTACTAAATGAGATACAAAGCTACAATCACAGCACTGCATTTGATATAAGGAAAAACGAAATATTACCAAGTGCCACCATGATATCGCAATTTAAGTAGGGTACAGAAATTTACGTCGAGATAGTTAGGTTTAAAAAATTCTGGGGGATAAAATTTACAAATTATTGAGCTGAGAATTTTATCCGATGTAAAGAGAGTGTAGATTTACTTACATAATATTTTAGATTGTTGTAGGCCTTCAAGTAACGATAATATAAATAATTTGTAGCCAAAAGGATGCTGGCTGAGCGCTGCTGCGAATACAGGAAGCAATTTGGGAGCTAGTATTTCCTTCGCTTTCCGCACCAGGATTATACACGAAGCGTCAAAGAAACTGGTATTGGCATGCGTATTCAAATACAGAGATATGAAAACAGGAAGTATACTACGCTGCGGTCGGCAGTGCCTATAGAAGACAACAAGTGCCTGGCGCAGTTGTTGGATCAGTTACTGCTGCTACAATGGCAGGTTATCAAGATGTAAGTGAGTTTGGAGGTGGTGTTGTAGTCGGCACACGTGCGGTGGAACACAGATTCTCCGTGGTAGCGATGAAGTGGGGATTTTCCCGTACGACTATTTCACGAGTGTACCGTGAATACAAGGAATCCGATAAAACTTCAGATCTCCGACATCACTGCGGCCGGAAGAAGATCCTGCAAGAACACATGACACATGACACTTGCAAACAATTGCTCTTCCTTTCTTGGACTTTTTGGGGGCGTTTTTCTTGGTAAAGAAGTTGGCTCCACTCTCGAATCTAGTTGTGCTTACATTCAAAGAGATGCATTTGTTGCTGTCCAATTATCATTCGGAATGATTCCAGTTGACTGCATCATCCTCAAGTTCCATCAATACCGCAAGATGCTTGGTTAGTTGCACCACTCACAGGTAATGGGTTTGCAAGGGTTGAATAGAAGCTGCAATTTCACTTGTACAAACCTAGCTTGCAAAACTTCGTATGCTGGTTCAATGATACAAGAGCACTATAAGCTCCTGATCTGTAAGTTCACAATGCAGCCCTCAAACTGGACAGCCCTATGTTAGAGGATATTTCAAAAATCAAACAATCTTTTGAGATTGCACAGGTTGAGTATATGTTGCAATTTCACTTGTACAGTCCAAACTTGCAAAACTTCATATGCTGATTCAATGATCCGCAATTTTGTAGTCAAATTGGCTCCTGCTGCAAGTTCACACTGCAGCCCTCAAACTGGAAAACCCTTCCTTAGAGGATATTTTGAAAATGACACCATCTTTTTCAATTGCACAGGCTGCAAAAAAAAGTCTCATGCTTTGATCTCAGGTAACGGTGGTCCAGCCACTGCTTCTGGGGCAGTGTTCTCATAAGTCTATTTCCCACCAGCGGTAGACTGATTATTGGTTTTAGTCATCTCTATGGCCTCTGAACAGCCTGTCACCCCCTGTTGCAGTAGTGGGATCTCCTGTCGTGCCCTGATTGCTTCATGGCACACCCCCATGGCGACTGTCCAGACTGCTTGGCGCACTGCACCTGTTGTTGGGAGAGATGGGCACCTGCACACTGTTTGTAATCAACCATCAGCGTGACCAACGACGATTGAAGAGAGAAGTTCGACGTGACAGAAAGACAACCCTTACGCAAATTGCTGCAGATTTCAATACTGCGTCATCAATGAGTGTCAGCGTGCGAAACATTCAACGAAACATCATGGATATGAGCTTTTGGAGCCGACGGCCCATTCGTGTACCATTGATGACAGCTCGTCACAAAGCTTTACGCCTCGCCTGGGCCCATCAACACCGACACTGGACTGTTGGTGACTGGAAACGTGTTACCTGGTCGGACGAGTCTTGCTTCAAATTGTGTCGAGCGGACGAACGTGCACGGGTATGGAGAGAACCTCATGAATCCATGGACCCTGCATGTCAACAGGGGACTGTTCAAGCTGGTAGAGGCTCTATAATGGTGTCAGGCGTGTGGAGTTGGAGTGATAAGGGACCCTTGATACGTCTACATACGACTCTCACAGGTGACACGTACGTAAACATTCTGTCTGATCACCTGCATGCATTCATGTCTACCGTGCATTCTGACGAACGTGGACAACACCAGCATTACAATGCGACACCTCACACGTCGAGAACTGCTACAGAGTGGTTCCAGGAACATTCTTTTGAGTTTTAACACTTACACTGGCCACCAATGTCCCCAGACATGATTGAGCATATTTGGGATGTCTTGCAGTGTGCTGTTCAGAAGAGATCTCCAGCCCTCATATTCTTACGGATTTATGCACAGCCCTGCAGGATTCATGGTGTCAATTTCCTTCAGCACTACTTCGGACATTAGTCTACTGCATGCCACGCCGTGCTGCGGCACTTCTGCGTGCTCGGCGGGGTCCTAATGATGTGTACCAGTATCTTTGGCTCTTCAGTGTATAAAGACCGTGCCTACACTAGGGAGGTTATTCGATCGGCGTCAGTCATATGTAATATGTTGCGCTCCACTAAAGTATGTGCCGTAATTCCGTCCATGTCTGTATCCAGATAGCGTCAATCGCGACAGACCTTATTGTTTTTCCGATTGAATGAGATATCTAATATTTATTGGGGAACTGTGTGAAAGTGAACATACTCGAATTTTTTTCTATGTAATGTTTTGTTTACAATCCGCTACATTATAAGAAACCGAGTGACAAGTCCCTGAGATTGCAAAATGTTTTATACAAAATACCTGTATAGTGCGAAAAGTGGCAGTTGACTCTAAATAATGAAAAGTCTGAAGTCATCCACATGAGTATTAAAATAAATCCGCTAAATGTAGGTAACTGAATAAATCACACAAATCTAAAGGCTGTAAATTCTACTAAATACTTAGGGATCACAATTACGAATAACTTAAATTGGAAAGATCACATAGATATTGTTGTGGGTAAAGTTAACCAAAGACTGCGATTTACTGGCAGAACACTTGGATAATGTAACAGGTCCACTAAAGAGATTGCTAACACCACGCTTGTCCACTCTCTTCCGGAGTATCGGTGGTGCAGTGTACGACCCGTATCAAATGGGAATGACAGAGGACATCGAACAAATTCAAAGAAGGATAGCTCGTTTTGTACTGTCGTGAAACAGGGGAGAGAATGGCACGGACATGATACGTGAATTGTGGTGGCTATCATTAAAACAAAGGAATTTTTCGTTGCGGTTGGATCTTCTCATGAAATTCCAATCACCAAGTTTATCCTCTGATTGCGAAAATAGTGTTTTGGCGCCCACCTACTTAGGGAGAAACGATTATCATGATAATGTAAGATAAATCAGAGCTCGCACAGAAAGATATAACTGTTCGTTTTTTCCGAGCGCCTTTGGAGAGTGGAACAATAGAGAAATAGCTTGAAGGTGGTTCGATGACCCCTCTGCAAGACAGCTAACTGTGAGCTGTAGAGTAATCATGTAGATGTGCATTATTCATCACTTTTAAGGTGAGCAGTTAACTGTACGTGTTTAGGATTAAAGATCAGGAATCGACTCTCAATTGTGTCGAGTGGTGTGAACGGTAGGACTAGTTTTAATGGCTTTCAGAACTAACTCTCAACTTTTGTCAGAATATACTGATCAGTTAAATGACAATACATTTCTATTTTTCGTCATAATTCTTCGTTCCTCTGTATTATTCTTAGAGAGTTAGAAAATTTATGTCAGTTTCAAAAAAAATGTTCAAATGTGTGTGAAATCTTATGGGACTTAACTGCTAAGGTCATCAGTCTCTAAGCTTACACAATACTCAACCTAAGTTATCCTAAGTACAAACACTCACACCCATGCCCGAGGGAGGACTCGAACCTCCTCCGGGACCATATGTCAGTTTCAGTAAGCTGATTTGTTGACCTGTGAACTGAAGACTATGAATGATACGTTCTCCATTGCTTTGGGGCTGTTCGCACAAACAGTTTTGAGGCCCTTATAAGAGGCTGTGGTATGCAAAAATCTCGCAAGACTACCAAATATTCAAAAACTAAAACATAACAAACAACAAGACATATTTTTACCCGCCACCCTACATCTTTGCCTGTGTAACTGATACGGAGCACTATGATTTCTATTAAACCATTTCTTCCCTTTACAGTTTTTTTTCAACATGTTCGTCATCAAAGACCATAGTTTTTAGTTTCCACTAGCTCTTACCACAGGGGCTTCGTCTCAGCAGTACTTTGACTTTAGTTTGAACTGCGTAGTTATCAGTCATGCTGAGCGGCATGACTTCATCTATCTCAATATCTTCCGAAACGTAAAACCTGTCCATTCCAGATGCTGCATTTGAGCTTACGTAGGTGTAATGAGTTATAAGAAAAAAAGCACTATGGGACTTAACAACTGAGGTCATCAGTCCCCTACACTTAGAACTCCTTAAACCTAATAAATCTAAGGACATCACATACATCCATGCCCGAGGCAGGATTCGGACCTGCGACTGTAGCAGCAGCGCGGCTTCGGACTGAAGCGCCTAGAACAGCTCGGCCACAGTGGCCGGCAATGAGTTATACGGATGGTAACCTTCGCAACTATGTATTATGCGCTGACAGTGGCTGTTACATCTCTCAGGATCTCACAGATTGGAGTGTTACCCTTGGTAAGGCTCATAGTACACAATTAAAGTCACACCAAAGTGCGAGAATGAGTCCAGTATGGGAGTTTCAAAATAATAAGGAAGAGTTTCCCAGAAAAAAAGTGTAGTTTCCCTTTTTTGTTCGATCCAGACAGAGCACACATGTTTAAAAGATTAATACCATCGATGACTCCTTTTATCACCCGGCCGTCTGGATGTACTTCAAGTAGACACATATCCAGACCTCTAAATGTTAACATTGGACAACCGTGTCCGTTTCCTCCCACTTTATTGCAGATATTATTTGCGGCAATAAGCGAAATGTCTAGACATGCCACTTTCTTCAGAAATGCGACATCGACATCTTTAGTTTTTAATGATTCACCTAAAATTTCATATTTGGACAAGGTGATAATATTTGAGATATTAAATGTTATGATCGTAATAACTCTATCGACGTTGATATATGAAGTGATTTGTCAACCGGGATATAAATTTCCAGTTCCAGTAGCAGTTTGTCTCAAAATCAGCTTCGTACTTGTTTCTGCGACAAAGGTTACTACATGGTCTCAGTCATTCTATGTCGGATTATTATCACTTCTTGTTGCATAGAATAAGATAGGCTTCATCCGGCGGGTCCGGTGGATCATGTGCGCAGAATACATTTCGCTCCCCAACCGCTTGTTGAAGCTCATGGAATTCCTTGACATGCAGCAAAGAGGTTGGCCCGACTTCATTGTCCTTTTCTCTTTTGTGGTTTTTGGTATTCGAGACAGGAGCTTGCATTTTATTTTATCACCTTCTTCACAGATTTCCTGGTCTCTTTTGAACAACGTATTTTTGCTGCTTTGTGCCTTTGCAATAAAGATTTTTAAGACCGCTGCAGTGTAGGTGAGGATCCACAACTGCATACATTTCCTACCAGTTTGTCCGGATTGTGCCTTCGTCAGTCCAAGTTTTGGCTTTTGCATTTCCAGAACAGCTACTGTCAATGTTTTCGATTTGTTCTTTGCTTTAATCAACCACTTGCTGCGATCTCCCCATTCTCTTTCACTTCCATAGTCATATTCTGATATTACTCATCCTGTACACTGTCAGTGACATTGATAGTGCCCTTGTTATTGTTTTACTGCCGTTGTGTACTATTACACTCTTCGTTTTGTTACCTTGCTCTTCGGTGGTGGTTTCACTAACGCTTGGTACCATCTCCACGTGCTCACCCATTTTCGTAGACACATTTTGATGTCCGTCGTCATGTGTGTCACCAGTGATGCCGATAGGATCCATGTAGGTTGAATTGCTTTTAATATCAGTGGTATTTCTCTCTCTTCGGTGATGGATTCCGTAACAATCCCATTCACATTTCTTCCACTTCCACGCCCTAACATACCGATAGTTGAGTTAAGCCGTTCTGACAGAACAGTTACATATACCATCGATTCGGATTGACTTTACCGATGGGCAATAGCACAGGACGTATACGTTCAAGATTTTGCCTCAGCTGATTGTTGTATGTCATTTAGAGAATGTCCGGGATTGATTTTCATGCACAGCATATGCCCTATGACGACATGCAGTCACATAAGAGTGTACGTGCTTTTATAATTCTACTTTAATTATTTTATTGACTTTGAGCTTGTCGTGCCAAAAGTTTTCTGCCCACATTTCTTTGCTGATACTGTGAACTTCCCCGTATAAGCTAAGCATTTATCTTATCCTCTTCTGTCAGCAGCTCGTGGTCTTGCGGTAGCGTTCCCGCTTCCCACGCCCGGGATCCCGGGTTCGATTCCCGGCGGGGTCAGGGATTTTCTCTGCCTCGTGATGACTGGGTGTTGTGTGATGTCCTTAGGTTAGTTAGTTTTAAGTAGTTGTAAGTTCTAGGGGACTGATGACCATAGATATTAAGTCCCATAGTGCTCAGAGCCATTTTTTATACTTTTGTGGGTTAAATTACAGACTCAGTTCGCAAGCGAACAGCGTATGTTATTGATACTGTGCTAAGAGATCCTTCGTTATGCTTAATTTTTATGCTACCATTGATAGTCCCGGCTATTCGTTAACAAACGTCGTTACTTATACGTTTTTCATACATACTATTCACTGTATTGTCAGTTTGTACACAGTTCCACATCAAGCTACTTTACGTCATTGGCGCTGACCCCACGAAGCCACGGACCCGAGTTGTCACAAAGGTACTATGCAAGCTGGTGGTGGCTCCATGGTTGTGTGGACTTTGTTTGCATGGAATGGACTCGGTCCTCTGGTTCAATTTAACTGATGATTGACAGTAAATGATTATGTTCAGCTAGTTGGAGACCACTTGCAACCATTCATGGACTCCATGCTCCCAAACAACAGTGTTATTTCACTGCACCACAGTTGCTCGGGATTGGTTTGTAGAACATTCTAGATAATTCGAGCGATTGATTTGGCCACCCTGATGGCCCAACATGAATCCTGTCGAACATTTATGGGACATAGTCGAGAGATCAGTTTCTGCACAAAATCCTATACCGGCAAACTTTTGCAATTATGGAAGGCTATAGAGGCATAATGGCTCAATATTTCTGCAGCGGTCTTCCAATGACTTTTTTTCGTCCATGATACGTCGAGACGCTGCACTGCGCCCAGAAAAAGGAGGTCCGACACGATATTATGAGGTACTCCATGACTTTTGTCACCTCAATTTGTGAGGATACTGTCTGATACGTCATGCAGCAGTTTTTCTGCATGATCAGAGAAAGTATAGTAACCGATAAACGTTTTTCCTTTCGTTGTTTTGTGGGGGTTGTCAGCGGGAAAAGGTTTCATAAAGGTTTGAAAGCATGTGCAAAGTTCGTTGCAAATCAGTAGTTGCTCTCATTCTCAAATGGGCTGAATAACATCTGGGTATTCGCGCTTCGTGTGTTACACTTATTTTTCACCTTCACTCCCAGTCCTTTGATAGGTAGGTGGTTCTTATCCCCACAGCGATTCTTCCAAGACAATAAGCGATGTGTATACCAATTTTGTTTGAAATGCGTCCAGCGGTTTAGGAAAAGATCTGAAACATACGTACACATCTTTTTTATCATACGTATTGATTCTACACAGAGTTATCCTTCTTTGGAAACATCGCTCCGCCGGGATCAGCTGCACAGTCCATGACTGCAGCGCCCTAGACCGCCCGGCTAATCCCGCGCGCCTTTCCACCACAATTCCTCTGCATCTCTTCAGCTAGTGTGTTAGACTGGTCAAAGCGTCTCTTTGACACTTTATGTCTACGCCCTTCGGAAACTTTTATGGTCTCTTGTTCGTTGGATTTAGTATCATGTGAGATATATTTACAATACCACTTTCGAAAAAATTGATGGGAACATTGCATTGCATTACAGCCTAGCCCACGTGAATTTGACGACGGTGTTCACTCAAAGATTCTTCCTGATCGAGCTTATACATCGTGCATAAAGAGTATACAGAGAACGCGTGCGCATCTGCCGGCCCCGAGTCCACGATGGTCAGCGAGAGTGGCCCAACTGCTGGGAGAGAGACGCCGGCAGCTGCCTAACCACACAGGCATGTACAGTGTACGAATTCACAGTTACGCGGTTTCCAGTATTAGTTGTCAAAAACCTCGTCTTCATACCGCAATTCTCGTGATAAAAAAACTTCGAAAACACCTCCCACCTATGCCACCAAACACTCTACGGCCTTGGATCTCTAAGCGATGCTCCTGGCGACTTCGTCCTATTTCACTGTTCCAGAGGGCTCGCGGAGAGTTAGTTCACAATACAGCCTTCGAAAACATCATCCGATACGAAAAGCTCTACAACCACAGATCTTGTAACTGGACTGGCAATGAAACACACGTATCACGACGTCACGACTTATGGTAAATGCACCACAAAGATCTTCTAAAACAACCACTACTCGAAATTGTCGCGAAAAGACCATTCATATCATTATAGGCACTGCTAATATATAAACTCGACCAAAACACAGAAAAAAACATGAAAAATAAAAAATAATATAAAAAATACTTCCACCTAGAACAGTGGAGGCTGACAACCCCCACAAAACAACGAAAGGAAAAACGTTTATCGGTTACTATACTTTTTCTGATCATGCAGCAAAACTGCTGCATGAGGTATCAGAGCTGCGAATGTTCACCTAAGCGTCAGTGGACCAACTAAGCAAGTTTACAGTTCGACCGGTAGAGGAAGCTGGGAAAAGCAACCTCTCATCCCTCCCCACCCCTAAATAACGTGCTGGTTTCTGCGGTGAAGTGGTCCAATCTGAAGTATCCGAACACAAATATGCTCTTAACCGCACATGTATATATGGACGAAAGCGAACAGAAACTGGCGCCACTCTGGAACAAAAGCGTGTTTCCACCTCTGTGTGTGGTATGTGGCTAGTGGACTCACATAGTTCTTCATAAACAAAATATCTCACGAACCGCTAGGCGTTCTGTATTCAAAGACATTCCTGAGCAATGAATAGAATTGCTTTCTGCAAACAGAATCAAGCCTGCCTTGTGAAGAATAGCAAAATACCCGTCTTCTCACCATCCCTCCCCAAATGTATATCCCCGACTCGTATTCGTGGCGCCTGAGCAAGCATACGATTTCACATCCCTATACTATCACGAAAATCAGAACAGTACGTTAACAAAGTATCCATACACACGAAATTTATGTCGATATTTAGCGCAAATACACATGCGCACTGCCGGTTCGAATACACCATTAAGAAAAGAGGAACAGTACCACGCCCAGTGAGACGAAGCGCTTCACACTGCTGCAAACCAATCAAGTTTTCACATTTTTTGTTACTAGCAAACACCAACTTTTCTACTACGCCTCACACTCAAAGCTGATCCTATACCACTCGACGACGAACTTTCTTCATATAGTTCTTGGGAGGATGACATGTTGTCAATAAGATACGCTGCCATCCAGCATCCTCTGAACATGCAGATCGTTACTTATGCTAAAAAGTATCTTCTCTTCCCAGTGTGCGAGGAACACTTCAGCACTCGGTAAACAAAAAGCCCTGACCTAACCACACGACGTCATCCAGAATAAAGAAATACAGAGGTAATAGTGCATAACTCCGTGAACATCCTGCGGCAGTTTCTTCACTGTCTCCTCGCTAACTGATGCTGGTTCTGAGTCACTCACCACAGTGAAGCAGAGAAGGTCGCTTTCCTCTCAGATGCATGATTTAATCACAGTGAAATGATTCTGGTGGGATACTAGCTATCAGGCTGTTGTAGGATCCTCCTGTGATGTGGGAAGCATTAGTTTCCTTAGAGACATCTATACTATGACAGCAGAAGTTGCACTGAGTCATCAAACTGTTGTAAGCAGTCAAATGATGTCTCCTCTAAAATGAAACGTGCAATTGAATGCGGAGCTCATCTTCTTGGGAAATGATTCAAACTCATCGAATTTCCAACTTCTTCCAGATTTTTCAATAAGAAACACCACCTCTGTCTCGTGATGTGAGAGCAGTTGATCTTGTGGCATGTCGGTTTATACATTATTGACTAGATTAAGAATGTATGGTGGTGTTCAAAATGGTTCAAATGGCTCTGAGCACTATCGGACTCAACTGCTGTGGTCATTAGTCCCCTAGAACTTAGAACTAGTTAAACCTAACTAACCTAAGGACATCACAAACATCCATGCCCGAGGCAGGATTCGAACCTGCGACCGTAGCGGTCTTGCGGTTCCAGACTGCAGCGCCTTTAACCGCACGGCCTATGGTGGTGTAAAACAGTACATAAAAACGCTTATAGAACTACACCACAAGAACACTCTATTGCCTTCTTCAATTACAGGCCCATGGAAACGAATTGCTCCCATGTATCTATATGGGCATATTTAGCAGCAGCTTGCATAAACATAAAGTAACTGCGTGTTTTTGCCTATGCATGAAAGACGCTGTTTGGTACTGATATTTCATGCGTCTCAAATACACGTAATTACTATGTGCGCAAGAATTTATTTACAGACACTAACTCTGAACGCTCACGAACTGAAAATCGGCTGGAACCATGGCCGTTTTTTTGTTTTTTTTTTGTCGTGGTTGTGTGTTTTTATTACTAGGACGTTTATAGGAGGATGATAACCATGTTGTATCAGTGCATACTTCATGCAACTTCACACACACACACACATACACACACACACACACACACACACACACACACACATCAGCTGTGTACTGAATTCCGCCACGAATTTTGCTCTGAGTATTAGTAAATTCCACCACAGATACCTATTCATAACGAGCCAGACAGTATCAGATTTACTACGCCACGAATCTCACGTGCAGTGATGAGTTCTCGTAATTGCAATACGCAGTAACCAATGCTGCGTGTATGCTGTATAAAAGAAAGGGAACACAGAATCAAGAGGCATCGCTTGAGTGACCCACAGAACAGATGATAACGAGCAAAGGGATTTAAACATATATGAATTCCATTGGGTACAGTACTAAACGAGGAACATGAAACATGACATCGAATATTCAGTGTAAATGAAAGTAACACCGAAATGTCACTAATAAGCACAACGGAGTGGCTAAGGTTATCGATATTTATAAAAGATTGCCGCGCGGGGTAGCCGTGCGGTGTCAGGCGTATTGTCACGGTTCGCGCGGCTTCTCCCCGTCGGAGGTTCGAGTCCTCCATCGGCAATGGTGTGTGTGTTGTCCTTAGCGCAAGTCAGTTTAAGTAGTGCGTAAGCCTAGGGACCAATGACCTCAGCAGTTTGGTCCCATAGTCCTTACCACAAATTTCCAAATTTCATAAAGGATTTGTAAAGTAGATCCAGTAGCTACGTAAGAATTAATTTTAGCAGACGCTGCTGCTCTGAACTGTAAAGTATTGCCCCCAGGTGCAAGTGAACTGACGTAACCGCTAGATTCCTTTAGGAATCATGCACTGTCGACATAAAGGGAAACGGCACTGACGTATTAAATAACTGAAATTTCTCGACAGTAAACTGTGTATAGAATCAATAAGGTCTCTTTATTCAAGAAAGGGAAAGATCGTATTAATTCAACTATCTAAGCACATTTAACAAGTCAGTTCAATGCTTGCTATACCATTAATTGACACTCCCTATTTCCCGTAATACGTGAAACTCGGCGTTCATTCTCCTAAAAATCTTTGTGCCTTTCATCACCATCAGTTGTAAATCAGATCAACAGAGAGATGACAGCAGTGGAGGCAACTATAGACATATTGCCTGCTCTTTTCCTAACAGACAGTCCTAACTGTCAGTTTTGCGCACGCAAAGATTTGGAAAACTTCCTGCATTCCCTCAATGTGTGTTTTGTTTACACCTAACTGTTTTGTGTGCCATCTCTGCGTTGTCAGCACTGACGCGTGTATTTTGAACGTAGCTCTTTTCCGAAGCAGGTCTTGCCGGCCGACGTAACCGAGCGGTCCTAGGCACTTCAGTCCGGAACAGCGCTGCTGCTGCGGTCGCAGGTTCGAATCCTGCCTCGGGCATGGATGTGTGTGATATCCTTAGGTTAGTTAGGTTTAAGTAGTTCTAAGTGTAGGGGACCGACGACCTCAGATGTCAAGTCCCTCAGTACTTAGGCCCGAAGCAGGTCGGCCCATATGGTGGTTCGTTATCTGTGCTGCTGGTTTCCCAGACTTGAACCTAGCCTATTTTGAGAATGCCGCGACGTTTTATAGAACGCCCGGCAGTCTGTTTTGTGCGACCTCTTACCATGGGGATGCCTGATTCCTCTTGCAAAGCACTGGTCAGGTAGTCTCGCGAGAAATGGAAGGCGAGTCTCAGAGATCTCCCTTGCACTCGTTGGAGCCGACAAATACGGGTATCGGCTGCGTTTCCCCACACTGCGAAGCCGTATTCTGGATCAGCGCTATATATAGCGTAATTCCACAGCCTGGAGGAAGCGCTGGTGCCGGATTTAATTGGGGGAAAGTGCCTTCAAGCGAGCATGAGCTTCCCCCATGCCTCACGAAAATGCGGCATCCATGACAGGTGCCTATCGAGAGTTACCCCTACATACTTAGCAGTGCGAGACCAGAGGACAGGGCCTCACATGATTAACAACCGCCGAAGGCACTTTACATCGCGTTATTATGACAGCTTAGCTTCTCACGGCATTGAATCTGAAACACTACCTCGTAGCCCAGGCTCCTAAGATGTCGCATGCAACCTGTAAACGGTGACGAACGGCGTCGACTCTTTGGGAACGCTCGTAGACTGCGGTGCCATCCGCATATAATGCTACTGATACCCTGTCTGAGTGTGGCACATCGTCTGTATACAGGGAGTACAGCAAGGGGCCGAGAACCGACCCCTGCGGCACATCCGCACGTATAGGCCGAACAGTTGAGATCTACATCTACATCCATACTCCGTAAGCCACCTGACGGTGTGTGCCAGAGGGTACCTTAAGTGCCTCTATCGGTTCTCCCTTCTATTCCAGTCTCGTATTGCGTATTGTTCGTGGAAAGAAAGATTGTCTGTATGCCTCTGTGTGGGCTCTAATCGCTCTGATCTTATCCTCATGGTCTCTTCGCCTGACATACGTAGGAGGGAGCAATATACTGCTTGACTCCTCGGTGAAGATGTGTTCTTGAAACTTCAACAAAAGCCCGTACCTAGCTATCGCGCGTCTCTCTTGCAACGTCTTCCACTGGAGTTTATCTATCATCTCCGTAACGCTTTCGCAATTACTAAATGATCCTGTAACAAAGCGCGCTGCTCCCCGTTGGGTCTTCTCTATCTCTTCTATCAACCCTATCTGGTACGGATCCCACACTGCTGAGCAGTATTCAAGCAGCGGGGGAACGAGCGTACTGTAACCTACTTCCTTTGTTTTCGGATTGCATTTCCTTAGGATTCTTCCAATGAATCTCAGTCTGGCATCTGCTTTACCGACGATCAACTTTCTATGATCATTCCATTTTAAATCACTCCTAATGCGTACTCCCAGATAATTTATGGCATTAACTGCTTCCAGTTGCTGACCTGCTATTTTGTAGCTAAATGATAAGGGATCTTTCTTTCTATGTATTCGCAGCACATTACACTTGTCTACATTGAGATTCAATTGCCATTCCCCGCACCATGCGTCAATTCGCCGCAGATCCTCCTGCATTTCAGTACAATTCTCCACCGTTACAACCTCTCGATATACCACAGCATCATCCGCAAAAAGCCATGGTGTACGGTAAGGTGTCGAAGTTCAGCGACTGTAGAAAGATACAAGACGACTTAGACAGAATTTCCAGTTGCTGTAATGAATGGCAGCTAGTCCTGCATACGGAAAAATGTATGTTAATGCGGATGAGTAGAAAGATCGAACTTGCAATGTTGGGATACAGTATTACTAGTATCCTACTTGACAGTGAAGTCGTTTAAATGTCTGGGCATAACGTCGGAAAGCGATATGAGGTGGAACGAGCATGTGAGCACTGTGGTAGGTAAGGCGTATGGTCGACATCGATTTATTTGGAGGGTTTTAAGGAAGAGTGGTTCGCCTGTAAAGAAGACCGCGTATAGGACGCTGGTGCGACTTATTCTTGAGTACTACTCGGGTGTTTGGGATCTGTGCCAGATGGCATTGAAGGAAGACTGTAACGCCGGAAATGCATATCCTCCTATTTCCATCTATTGTACTATTATTTTTTTCCCTTGTTTTGTTACCTCAAGATATGACATTTCTGTCTCTTTATATATTGTAATTGTTTTACTGTTTGTATATATATATATATATATATATATATATATATATATATATATATATATATATATATATATATATATATTTATGCTTTTATGTCGGTGTATAATTGGTTTGTTGTGTAAAGATCATTTGTATTTTTACGCTGGGTCTTGCCTAGGGAAAACTGCTATCGAACGATTACATCGATAGGTCGAGTGAAGAATCAAAGTGTGTAGGATCTTTGGTAGTGTTAACTCTGCCGCGTGGAGCGCGGGCAGGGCAGAGAGGGAGTCTGGCTGGAGTAGCGAGTTGGGCAGGTGTGTTGTGTGACGCTCCCGCGAGTTGCCGCGCTTTCGGGGTTTGGCAGCATGTGATTGCGCTCGACTCGCGATGATAGTTTCTGACATGGTGTCGCGGAGGGGAAGCATTAGCTGGCGCACATCAAGAGCCCGTTTCGCCTGGTGACCGTGTCGAGAAGAAGGCGCGCCAACATCCAACTTCTGCAACAGCGACGGCCGACAATGAGTGACTGTCGCCACCTCCTCGATCGACGGCTTCAAACCTTCAATCAACCAACAAGGAAGACTAAAAGCAAGTAAAGTTTCAGAACTGTATGGCAGACCTCAGCTTTTCAAATTGTTCCATTTGCCTCGCAAAATTACAGCAACTTAGCATGAACCTTTGTTGCTCATTGTCCCAATTGCATTGCCAAGCAGGGTCCCTTCCTTTTCCGAAATGAGCCCGAGGGTCGTTGAAATTCAAACGCCAGCATCATTCGATTTCACTGCTTTAATTTCAAAGTTCAGCTGGCTACAATATTTAGATTGCACAAGCACAAATTAAGAGTGCGAGTTTTGTTACCGTATTTTAGTTACCTGTGACTGCAGCTCAGCTTGGTACGTACTAAATTTTACTATTGTTAATTGTTCGGAATCATTTAATTCAAGTTCAAAGTTAATTCTCTTATTTCTAAATTGCGTAGATTCAAGTAGCTTTTGAAATGATTGTTGAGGTAGTCCAAGACTAACCTTATTTTACTGAATGTCGATGTGCTTCAGAAAGAAAGCTCACTATTAACTTCAGTCACTAAATTAACTTTCGATTTTCCAGTTTTATTAATTCTTTTGCTAAATTAAGTCAGAGTGTAGCGAAATTTATTACTTCTGACAAACTTTCAGTTTTCACACTACACGTGTCAACCTTCAGTTGCCACGCTTCTAGTGCTAATTATATGTGTAATTACCTTTCTTTTTCAGTTACTATAGTAATTGTCCTTAGGACTGGCGACCGTAATTTCTCCCAAATCTCAAATATCTAATTACCGCTAGTTAATTGTTAACGTAACGGCTGCACATTTACTTTCTTCATTAACTTTACCCCTTTTCAAAATTAATTTCCACCAGTTTCATTTGCATTTTTCCTTTCATTTAGATGTAACCCTTTCCTCCCTCTTTACCGACAGGTTAACTTCGGTGACGATTGCTTTTCCAAAATTCCCATTAGGTACACGCGGTTTAATTTTTGACTGTCATTAAGGTCGATAAGTGAGGGGGAGGTTACACGTGGCGACCTGGTGACAGGACAATCTTCGGATTTGAGGTTGTTCTGGACACGAATTTTGTATGTTGCGAATCTCGTAACGAAGTACTGGTTACGTACAGGCCGTTATGTCAGCGAGAATAAGTAGTGGGAGTAATCCTAATTATATTTGAGATTTGGCATTTATATTGAAAATTATTAAAATGAGTGAAGGCAACAATTACCAAAATTTGGTAGACTTGGATACGGAACAATCGGTCGAACAGTGGGAAACGCGCACCGCGGTACCCATTGTTCAGGGGCAGGCGGCGAACATGAAAGACGCGACCGCCGAAACGCAACAAAGAGCAGAAATGGAATTCCAAACTTTAGAAAATGTTTCGGAATCGGAAGTGAAAATCAAATCTGAATCCCTTGATGACGAATACGGGGGGAAAATTAAAGAGGAAGCCGCTGCGGAAGTAAAACCGGTAGTTTCCGGGAATTTGACTGATTTATTGAATGTTTTGATTAACGAAATCAAGAGTCAATCGGCCAAGCAAGAAGATCAGGCTGCCAAGCAGGAAGCTCAGTCTGAAAAATTTGAACGGATGCTAGACAATCAGAACAAAGCTATTAACTTTGTTATCAACAATGTTGGAGTTGTTAACACAAAAGTTGATAAAATCAAAGAAGATATTGTTGTAATTAATACCGAAATCGGTAATCTTAAACAGGAAATGATAGGCGTTCAGGCGGAAATTGCGAGCATAAATACTCGTTTTAATTCTGAAATTAGCAGAATCGAGAAAAGTGTAGGAGAATCAGTTGCTCCGATCATCGAGAATAAGGTGACGGAACAAATTCAATTAGTGAAAAAAGAGGATCAAAAGAAGGTGGAAACTTTAAAGGCTTTAGTATCCGAAGTAGATACCAAAGTGACGAAGCAGGCTAATACCTGCGAAGAGAAAAAAAGGGAAGTAGAGACGCTTGCGACAACCACTTGCCAAGTAATTACGAGAGTGTCGGAATTAGAAAAGAAACTTGACGAAAAACAGAGCTATGTGCCAATCTATGCACATAGTTCGGAATTGTTGACGAAAGAGGAGCGGTTCGACCCCTTGAAAAAAGGCGGTATACACGCGACGGATTTCATTAAGAATTGTGAAAGAGTTTTACCCAGATCATGGACTGATGAGAGAAAAATTAATGCGATTATTGATGTGTTGGCTGGTGATGCCAAGCGTTGGGCCTTAAACCTCAACATTACGAACCTGACTTTTGACGAATTTAAAAATTTGTTTCTGGCTGAATACTGGTCAGAGCAAAAACAGCAAAGTGTCTGGCGCGAATTTGTCGTATCGAGGCCTTTCGATGCGAATTCGCGCGGTTCGATGAAGGAGTTTTGTGAGGGCTGGATCCGCAAGTTGGAATATTTGCGTGACCGCCGCACGGAATCCGAAATAGTCTGGGAACTCTACATGAAGCTTCCAGATGATACAAAACGCTACGTAGGAAGCAATTACAGGACAATCAATGATTTCCTGGAAAGAGTGGAGGACGAGGACAATTGGCGCAATAATCGCGACAGTGGTAGAGGCCGTGGAAACAACAACGGGTACCACAGCAACCACAACAACGATAACCATGGGAATAATGCATACCGCAACCATGGCAGCAATAACAATAATGGTTCGGACCGTAATAACAATCGGTACAATGCAAATAATAACAGGAATGACGGAAACCAGTATCATACTAACGTGATACGGGCTTCACAGAATAGTAATAACGCCAGAGGGTGTGATCAGCCGCCTCAGCAGCATCCGGGGAGCGTATCTGCTGGGACGAGACAGGGAAACCATTAGCCGCGCCGGTGAGGGGCGGACCGGGCGTGGAGAAGTTTTGGCGGCCCAATAACAGGAGAAAACTCAGGTGTCGTCGTTATGAAAATTCCGTATGGAATAATCAACAGCGGGAGAGTGTGCCAGTGTTAAGAGAAAGGAGTGCGCCCACAAGTAGTAGATCAGCTGTAGACACGGCAGTAGAAAATACATTCACTGTCAGTGAGAACAATTTAAGTAGTGTTCCGGAAATCGATTATAAAGTGGTAGCTGTAATACCCACAGCGGAACTGGAGATTGAGTTTAAGAATGATTCGCAAGTGTTGAGAGAAGATCAGATGTCGGATAAAACGTCCGTCATCGAGCGAGGGGATGCAGAGAGGGATGAGGTCTGGTTAAGGCAGTTCAGTCGCTTATACGACGAACTAAGAGATTATAGGGGTCTGTATGGGAGAAACGTTTATGGGGAGCGCGTGCAGGATTTGCCGCGTCTCGTCCCGCAGGAAGATAGTGTTTGTGAAATGATAGAAAGTTCTGGCCCTAACCGGCAGACTTTACTAGAAATAGTTGATGTTAATGGGGAGCACGAGCAAGATTCGTCGTGTCTCGTCCCACAAGAGTTGGATGTAGAAGTAGTAACGGAAAGTTCTGGCCCTAACCGGCAGACCTTACCGAAAGTCGTAGTGGTAGAAGTAGCCGACCCATCCGACGCAAACCTCCAGTTTAAACATTGCGAGAATATTAAGGAGAAAGATTACGAAAATTTTAGTGATAGCCGGACACGATTGGTAGAAAAGCACATAGATTACAGCGTGTATGAGGTTAGAGCTGACATTATACAGTCAGACGATAACAGTGTGGGCTGCGCAGATCTAGAGGAAGTAATTGCAGATACTACTGGGCACATTTCTCCAGGTAGATTGGCAGATGAGATCAATCTGACTAAAGAGGAATCAACGAAGGTGACAATTAGTGAATTGATAGCAATGCGACACACACTAGTTGACGAGTTACAGGAAAAGGTTTCGGTATTGGAGGCGAAGCTACAGACTAAGCCTCAGGACAGACGTGTTGAAATAAAAACTGTATGTGAACAGAGGCTGAAAAAGCCGCCAGATAAACCGGATTTGGGATCAAAGCCGGATGGTTTTTTCTGGAATGACCTGGATATAGACGAGGATTTACTGTGGGAAAATAAAGAAACCGTCGAGGACAAGTGTAGACGGGTAGTAGTGTCTGTTAATATGCACGACCTACAACTAAACGTGTTGATTGACACCGGTGCAGAATTGAGTGTTGTATCTGGGAAAATATTTGAGTTACTGAAAGATAGACCTGGCATCGTAGTTATGCCAGTAACAGGAGTGAAAATTATCGGTGCTACTGGGAAGGCCAGTAAACCGGTCACAAAACAGATTTTTGTCAACTTCGAGATATGTGGGGCACGATTTGAACAAGAGTTTGTCGTCGTGCCAGACTTAACTACGTAAGTAATTATCGGGTTAGATTGGCTATTAAAGAATCATGCAGTGATTAATTGCGAAAGCAAAACTTTGACATGTACGTCCCAAGATAAAACAATAGTAGTTAGTTTTGACGAGGCAGGAGACGGTGTGCATAGGCAATACCAGCCTATACGCATTGTTAACTGGCCCAATGGTATTGACGTAGGTATGAATTTGAACTACTGTAATGTGAGGAATTTCGGCATTGACAAAAGTGTAGAAAGTGAATTGGAAGAGATAATCAAATTCCCTCCACGGATTGACATTAGTATTGGTGTGAAATAAGATCGTTTGCGAGAAGTAATGAAGCTAAAAGCCGATGCTCGCATACGTCGTCATGACGCTAAAGCGCGTTTTGCTAAGTTTGCAATCGGAGACTTAGTACCTGTAAAAGCACATGAGAAATCGAGCGAGATAGACAATGAAATCTCTAAATTTAAGTTTGTTTATAATGGACCATATAAAGTCATTGGTATACCTCACACAAATGCTTATTGCTTAGAGTATCCAAGCTCTGGAAAGCTATTAGGTATACGGAACATTGTAGACCTGAAATTGTACCAACCTAGGATTGATTAATACCACAGAATGGGTAATTTGTACAGTATGTAAAATAGAGTGTAAGATTTAACGATTGCTAGATTGCCATGCTTTTGACTGACCAAGGTCATTAAAGAAGTTGTAATTAATAAGTAATTAATTTTGATTAATCAATTTAATTTTAATCAATTTAATCATGATCTAATCAACTGAAAAATCCAAGCTGCTAGTTTAAGTTTTCAGCTGAGTCACAGTAGATTAAGGAATGTAAATATGATTTTGTAAATAGCTGTAAGATTCCATAAATATGTGATTTACTAGTCATTGCCGATGTACTTAGACGCTGTTTTAAGTTTCAGGCTAGTACATGCGTGTGATGATGGACAGTGTTGAGTTATCCACTGTGATAGTGTTTATGGACTCCTTGAGATTACTCGGGAGTGAGTTTTACCGAAAGAATTCAGTGAAACGGACGTTCTGGAAATGCCGTTACAAGGGCGAGAGAGATCAAGCGTGCCGCACAGGCGGGCGCAACAATACTGGCGGGGCGGAACCGCTGTCGGCTCTTGTGCCGCTGTCGGCTCTTGTGCCGCTGTCGGCATTCTTTGTACTTGCGAGTACGGAAGGCGGAATTGTTTTTCTTCCTGGACAGCTGAAAGAATTCTGCTGTTAATATTTATGGTTTTGTCGATCTGCTGTACATTATTTTCTTGTTTAGCGTCAAATAGATTCTCGTGACGAGAATATTAATTATGAAAAGGTTATATAAAGTGTGTAGTCTATTTAATTATTTATTTGCGTATTTTGATCTACCTGTTTTTATGACCATGCACTCTAATTAATTTTGCAAATAGTATTCCATTTCTCATAGTGTTACGAATTTTAATGATTTTGGAATAGCTAAACCATTTTCTATATTTTCTATGAATTTTAATATGTTGACAACCTGTTTTATTTTGATCAAGATGACAGAGTGGAATAAGATTAGGAGTGTCTCCACTCAATTATTATCGTCTAAAAATTGGTTTATGGTTAATTAGGCGAATGCTAAATTTTGTTGATGTTTTGAGCATATGCATTTCCGCTGTTTCTTTTTTGGGACATTTTCTGAGTCTGTTTACGTTACACGAACATCCTCAGACAATGTGGGGCACGTGTAACGCCGGAAATGCATATCCTCCTATTTCCATCTATTGTACTATTATTTTTTTCCCTTGTTTTGTTACCTCAAGATATGACATTTCTGTCTCTTTATATATTGTAATTGTTTTACTGTTTGTATATATATATATATATATATATATTTATGCTTTTATGTCGGTGTATAATTGGTTTGTTGTGTAAAGATTATTTGTATTTTTACGCTGGGTCTTGCTTAGGGAAAACTGCTATCGAACGATTACATCGATAGGTCGAGTGAAGAATCAAAGTGTGTAGGATCTTTGGTAGTGTTTACTCTGCCGCGTGGAGCGCGGGCAGGGCAGAGAGGGAGTCTGGCTGGAGTAGCGAGTGGGGCAGGTGTGTTGTGTGACGCTCCCGCGAGTTGCCGCGCTTTCGGGGTTTGGCAGCATGTGATTGCGCTCGACTCGCGATGATAGTTTCTGACATGGTGTCGCGGACGGGAAGCATTAGCTGGCGCACATCAAGAGCCCGTTTCGCCTGGTGACCGTGTCGAGAAGAAGGCGCGCCAACATCCAGCTTCTGCAACAGCGACGGCCGACAATGAGTGACTGTCGCCACCTCCTCGATCGACGGCTTCAAACCTTCAATCAACCAACAAGGAAGACTAAAAGCACGTAAAGTTTCAGAACTGTATGGCAGACCTCAGCTTTTCAAATTGTTCCATTTGCCTCGCAAAATTACAGCAACTTAGCATGAACCTTTGTTGCTCATTGTCCCAATTGCATTGCCAAGCAGGGTCCCTTCCTTTTCCGAAATGAGCCCGAGGGTCGTTGAAATTCAAACGCCAGCATCATTCGATTTCACTGCTTTAATTTCAAAGTTCAGCTGGCTACAATATTTAGATTGCACAAGCACAAATTAAGAGTGCGAGTTTTGTTACCGTATTTTAGTTACCTGTGACTGCAGCTCAGCTTGGTACGTACTAAATTTTACTATTGTTAATTGTTCAGAATCATTTAATTCAAGTTCAAAGTTAATTCTCTTATTTCTAAATTGCGTAGATTCAAGTAGCTTTTGAAATGATTGTTGAGGTAGTCCAAGACTAACCTTATTTTACTGAATGTCGATGTGCTTCAGAAAGAAATCTCACTATTAGCTTCAGTCACTAAATTAACTTTCGATTTTCCAGTTTTATTAATTCTTTTGCTAAATTAAGTCAGAGTGTAGCAAAATTTATTACTTCTGACAAACTTTCAGTTTTCACACTACACGTGTCAACCTTCAGTTGCCACGCTTCTAGTGCTAATTATATGTGTAATTACCTTTCTTTTTCAGTTACTATAGTAATTGTCCTTAGGACTGGCGACCGTAATTTCTCCCAAATCTCAAATATCTAATTACCGCTAGTTAATTGTTAACGTAACGGCTGCACATTTACTTTCTTCATTAACTTTACCCCTTTTCAAAATTAATTTCCACCAGTTTCATTTGCATTTTTCCTTTCATTTAGATGTAACCCTTTCCTCCCTCTTTACCGACAGGTTAACTTCGGTGACGATTGCTTTTCCAAAATTCCCATTAGGTACACGCGGTTTAATTTTTGACTGTCATTAAGGTCGATAAGTGAGGGGGAGGTTACAAGACATCGAAGCAATTCAGAGGCGGGCAGCTAGATTTGTTACCGGTAGGTTTGAACAACACCTAATTGTCACGAGGATCCTTCGGGAATTCAAATGGGATTCTCTGGAGGGAAGGCGACGTTCTTTTCGAGGATCACTAGTGAGAAATTTAGAGAACCGGCATTTGAAGCTGACTGCCAAATGATTCTTCTGCTGTCAACATACATTGTGAATAAGGACCACGAAGTTGAGATAGAAGAAATGGGGGCTCATACAGAGGTATACAGGCAGTCGTTCTTCATTGACTCTATCTGCGAGTGGAACAACAAAGGAAATGACGAGTAGTGGTACAGGTTACCCTCCGCCATACGGTGGCATGCGGAGTATCTATGTAGAAGTAGATGTAGATTTAAGGAGCGAAGTTGGGCATCAACTGCCTCCTCAATGAAGGGTTCTACAGCATCACCGTCGTCTTGCGCACGAAAAACTGGCAGTCATTGTTTCACAATTTGCGTGTGCTGTTCATCTACATCATCTTCTACCAGCGTAAAGTTGACCGCAAAGCAATCAGGCAATACACAGGCCTTGGCGTCCGGTTTACAGACAACCACTCTGCAGACTTGCAGAGAAGGAAGACGGTGCCCTTTTCGTAATAACTGTTTGATTAGTCGTCAGGGAGAGCCATCTTCGATACGAAGCATACCTACTTTGCTGCCGAATAGTGATTTCGGTGGTTTTCTGTTGTGTTGGCAGAAGAGCCAACACCGTGTTACGCGAGGAGGCCGAAATGCACGCGTTTTAGCTCACGCAGGCTGGCGTGAGGAGGGAAGAACTATACTGACGTGAGGTCTGGAACATGACAGGGAATTACAATTCAGAAAGCGGACGTAATTAGTTTGATACTTAACTTTAATCCATTAATGATGAACGTCGCTTTTGACGGTACATGATTCACAATATTGTCGGTTCAGAATTCATTCTAATTACTGAATATGGCGCCTTGCTAGGTCGTAGCAAATGACGTAGCTGAAGGCTATGCTAAACTATCGTCTCTGCAAATGAGAGCGTATGTAGGCAGTGAACCATCGCTAGCAAAGTCGGCTGTACAACTGGGGCGAGTGCTAGTGAGTCTCTCTAGACCTGCCGTGTGGCGGCGCTCGGTCTGCAATCACTGATAGTGGCGACACGCGGGTCCGGTGTATATTAACGGACCGCGGCCGATTTAAAGGCTACCACCTAGCAAGTGTTGTGTCTGGCAGTGACACCACATTTTCCACCGCCACCTTAATTTAGGTGGCTTTTGGCGGCAGGAAGGCGTGTAATTTGCCACTCACGAAAAAGCCTGTTCTTGTCTGAAATGGCCTGCAATATTTCAGGGAGAAGTTAACGCGATCTGTCAGTAGGTTTTTGTGTACACCTAGGCGTGGCAGCGTCTACAGCCAGGAGTGTTTTCACTGTAAGCTGACGTAATGCCTTGTCTGCGCTGACGATATTCGGATTTGGGATGGCAGCAAGGGAGTCTTGCAGGTCCTCCTTAAACTGTTCCCAGTTTACCCTTCCTCTACATTGACGTCGTTTTGGTGGCTCCACACTGTTGTTGTTGTGGTCGTCAGTCCTGAGACTGGTTTGATGCAGCTCTCCATGCTACTCTATCCTGTGCAAGCTTCTTCATCTCTCAGTACCTACTGCAGCCTACATCCTTCTGAATCTGCTTACTGTATTCATCTCTTGGTCTCCCTCTACGATTTTTACCTTCCATGCTGCCCTCCAGTACTAAATTGGCTCCACACTATCAATGTTTATATCGAAAATGACCGGCACGTGGTCCAAGGAGAGAGCCTCTCGGCTTGTTGCAGTAGTGATGAGTCCTACTTGCCTCACCACCGCTATGCTATCTCGAGCACGTCAGGGCTGCTGCGTGCATTGTTCGAGTAATGAGTCGGGTCACACACGTAGGACAGGACACGCGTTAAGAGGGGTTGGGTTGTTTGGGGAAGGAGATCAGACAGTGAGGTCATTGGTCTCATCGGATTCAAAAGAACCATCCCGTTATTTCCCTGCAGCAATTTAGGGAAATGACGAAAAACCTAAATCAGGACGGCCGGACGCGGGATTGAACCGTCGTCCTCCAGAATGCGAGTCACGTCCGGTGACATGGACCTTAAACTACCGCATTGTGCTACCGAACTACGTGTAGTAGAGACAACCTTAGGTTTTTGTTATTCCGGAGTGCCATTCAGCTTGGTTTGCATTAAGGTCTCCCACAACAAACAGTTCACTTCGGAGAGACAATAATGCTTCAAATTCTCTGTGAGTCCAAGGGGCCTTATAGACTGGAACGAACGTAATCTGGTCGGTCGTTGTTTCTACTTCAACACCAGTGACCTCAGTTGTTGCTAGTTGTGGGAACTACACGTCACGGTGTTTGAGCGAGGGCAGTAGGGCAGGGGCGGTGCAGCCCCACTCAACATTGTTCCAAATTTATTCAAGATAGTGCCTACAAGATGGTGGCAATAGATGTGGCAATCTCACAGTGACGTCATGGTGGGAAGTTCAAATTTTGGTGGGAAAGTCGGTCAACTGCGCTCCCTCCACTAACCTAAACCGCACCCCTCCCCCATCCCCCCTCAACTCCCCCTCCCCTCCCCCCTCACCACCCCCTTCAGGAAACTGGTGGGAAAAGGACTCAGTCTGTGCTGGGTCGCCAGATAGGACGGACATAAGTCTTTATATTGTATGCATTGTTCCTCTTCCCTTCCCATCAGAAATTGGTAGGAAAAGGACTCAGTGCCATGGTGCCAGATAGTACAGACACAAATACGCACGATTTATGTAAACAATTTGAGTTGTCATAGGCAGTAGCTCCATGCAGTGTGTTCACCATGAGGTCTGGAGACCTGCTGACATAGTTCACAAAACCGCCACCAAAGGGCGCTATCGTCTCTGCCCCTCTCCCCTCCCCTGCCAATATGGCCGCCTGGGGAAAAAATCACAGGAAATTGACTCAGTCTCTGTCTAGCTGCTGGACAAAGAGGACGGCTTCAATTGTTCCTTAGGTTCAATGGACGAGGTGTCTGTATTGGAGAAAGAAGAGTATATTAGCATCTGCAGAATGTGTCTACATCTACATCTACATCTACGTCCATACTCCGCAAGCCACCTGACGGTGTGTGCCGGAGGGTACCTTGAGTACCTCTATCGGTTCTCCCTTCTATTCCAGCCTCGTATTGTTCGTGGAAAGAAAGCTTGTCGGTACGCCTATGTGTGGGCTCTAATCTCTCTGATTTTATCCTCATGGTCTCTTCGCGAGATATACGTAGGAGGGAGCAATATACTGTTTGACTCCTCGGTGAAGGTATGTTCTCGAAACTTCAACAAAAGCCCGTACCGAGCTACTGAGCGTCTCTCCTGCAGATCTTCCACTGGAGTTTATCTATCATCTCCGTAACGCTTTCGCGATTACTAAATGAACCTGTAACGAAACGCGCTGCTCTCCGTTGGATCTTCTCTGTCTCTTCTATTAACCCTATCTGGTACGGATCCCACACTGGTGAGCAATATTCAAGCAGTGTGCGAACAAGTGTACTATAACCTACTTCCTTGGTTTTTGGATAGCATTTCGTTAGGATTCTTCCAATGAATCTCAGTCTGGCATCTGCTTTACCGACGATCAACTTTATATGATTATTCTATTTTAAATCATTCCTAATGCCTACTCCCAGATAATTTATGGAATTAACTGCTTCCAGTTGTTGACCTGCTATATTGTAGCTAAATGATAAGGGATCTTTCTTTCTATGTATTCGCAGCACATTACACTTGTCTACATTGAGATTCAATTGCCATTCCCTGCACCATGCGCTAATTCGCTGCAGATCCTCCTGCATTTCAGTACAATTTTCCATTGTTACAACCTATCGATAAACCACAGCATCATCCGCAAAAAGCCTCAGTGAACTTCTGATGTTATCCACAAAGTCATTTATGTATATTGTGGATAGCAATGGTCCTACGACACTACCCTGCGGCACACCAGAAATCACTCTTACTTCAGAAGACTTCTCTCCAATGAGAATGACATACTGCGTTCTGTTATCTAGGAACTCTTCAATCCAATCACACAATTGGTCTGATAGTCCATATTCTCTTACTTTGTTCATTAAACGATTGTGGGTAACTGTATCGAACGCCTTGCGGAAATGAAGAAACACGGCATCTACCTGTGAACCCGTGTCTATGGCCCTCTGAGTCTCGTGGACGAATAGCGCGAGCAGGGTTTCACACGATCGTCTTTTTCGAAAGACATTTGGTGAATACGAATACGCTTCATGAAATAATGTTGATGGGCCCAAGTTACACTTAGCAACTCATGCTGATAAATGCATCTGCTGTAACCGTAGTTTATTCGATAAAAATCCAGTCAGTCAGTGTTCTGAAGCGCAAGAGGCAAGGCGTGCACCCCAGTCTCTCTCGCCCCGCTGGAAGAGAGGCAACCAGCCGGCTTACGACATGGCCAGGGAGTGCGCCGGCTTATGGCACGGTCAGCTGTAGGCGCTAAGCACTACCTGTCGCGCTGGAAATATCCGTGGCCTTCCTCTTTCCCTTTCCCGACGCACCTATAGCCTTTATCATTGAACAAAAACTACTTCAGGAGCTATGTTGCGGAATATTGTCACATTCATAACTTGAAGATATCACAGGAACTAAATGTACCACTGCACAAAAAGGGAGATAGATAGATAGATAGATAGATGGACAGATAGAGAGAGAGAGAGAGAGAGAGAGAGAGAGAGAGAGAGAAAGAGAAAGAGAAAGAGGGAGAGAGAGAGAGAACTTTGCAGATGGCACGAGAATATTTAAAGAATTACACGCTTCCTACAGAGAAATACCATCACCGCCACGCTTCAACACACACTTTAAAAGATAAATATGGCGACTTAGTTGTGAAACCGTCCCTGAGACACTTGGTGCACTTTTGTGGTAAATACACCTGTCTTTGAGCTCGAACTCCTGCAGAAGTTAGTATATTCAACTGAAGACGCCTGCAAATACACTTTAGAAAAGATCGCTGCACAATAGTCTGCTTAAGTTTTGCGATGTGTACCGCCACATTTGAAGACAGACTCTAAAAGAAGATTGCTGCAAACTTATGAAGAGTCCCAGAGACACGTCACAGGGTTTTGTAGGAAAAAGATTTCGAAACCCATATCGGCTACAATACCTGATTTTACACGCCAAAACGATGATAGCTGGAAGTCGAAATAAGTATCTCTGTAAATCTAAACAGGACGCTCACCATTTTTCGTGTTTTAGTTGCCTGTTTGAAGGCATTTCTAGAGAGAGAGAGAAAAATTTGAGTCCTAGAGCTGCTGTGGTGTTCATCGCTTGTCTGAGCGTGCTTAGTTCTATATACTGAAGCGTCAAAGAAACTGGTGCAGCCATGCGTATTCAAATACAGAGTCATGTAAACAGGCAGAATACGGTGCTGCCGTCGGCAACGCCTATAGAAGACAACAAGTGTCTGGCGCAGTTGTTAGATTGGTTACTGCTGCTACAATGGCAGGTTATCAAGATTCAAGTGAGTTTGAAGATGGTGTTATAGTCGGCACATGAGTGATGGGACACAGCATCTCCGAGGTAGCGATGAAGTGGCGATTTTCGCGAATGATCATTTCACGAATCCGGTAACACATCAAACCTCCGACATCGCTGCGGCCGGAAAAAGATACTGCAAGAACGGGACCGACGACAACTGAAGAGAATCGATCAACGTGGCAGAAGGACGACCATTCCGCAAATTGCCGCTGATTTCAATAATGGGTCGTCAACAAGTGTCAGTGCGCGAAACATTCAACGAAACATCATCGGTATGGGCTTTCGGAGCCGAAGGGCCACTCGTGTACCCTTGATGACTGGACGACACAAAGCTTTATGCTTCGCCTGGGAATGTCAACACCGACGTTTGACTCTTCATGACTGGAAGGAAACATATTCCCTCGTCGGAGGAGACTCGTTTCAAATTGTATCGAGCAGATCGACGTATACTGGTAAGGAGACATCCTCATGAATCCATGTACCCTGCATGTCAGCAGGGGACAGCTGATGGAGGCTTTGTAATGGAGAGGGGCGTGTGGAGTTGGAGTGATAAGGGACCCCTTATACGTCTGCATACGACTCTAACAGGTGACACTTACGAAGGCATCCAGTCTGATCACCTGCATCTATTCTTGTTCATTGTGCATTCCGACGAACTTCGGCAGTTCCAGCAGATTAATACGACGCCCGCGCGTCCAAAATTGCTCCAGTAACACTCTTCTGGCTTAACGCTGTCTTACAGCTGCTGACCTGAAGATGCTCCAAAGCCACAATGGTGGGCGAGGAACAGCATGCCGCCAGAGTTAGATGGTCTACTTGGATTTGTATCAGAACACTCAAACGATGAAGACATCACGCACTCTCAGAACAAAGGATATCTTGTGAATGGAGCATTATGACTGGTTATTACTGAATTTACCTCCCCAACTGCTGCTGCCGCCGGTATTGGAACACTGTTCGCCATTTTCTGCAGACCAGACTTTTAGTGTCAAAACAGTTTTGTACAGATCAGAAAACAAGCATAAAGCAGCCATATTTCACTGACAGCTAAACCCTGAAAAAGCGGTCTACAGATAATGCAACACGGAAATTATCGCCAAAAACACTTCCTTAATTCCACTGCTCTGCTATTTTCGAGCAAAGCTCCTGCTGCTACCGGAGTGGTAACAGTGTCCGCCACTTTTTTCTGCACATGGGCAAATTACGAGACATTCAGTTGCAAAATGATTTTGTACAGATCGAAAAAAGTTATAGTAGTCTTTTTACACAGACATTTAAACCCTACAAAAGAGGTCTAAATATCATAAAATACGGAAACTAGCGCCAAAGACACTGCCTCAGTTACGCTGATTTGCTGCTGACGATGAAAGCTTCAACCGGGCTATATCACCACATACCATATTGATGTAGTAAACAAACAATTTGTGCTGCACTATACAAAATCATCACTTCTTCAGCCTACATACATCTATGGACCACCAGAGTCACTTTCAAATACTGCGAAGCCAGACATATCTCAAAAAGAAACAAAAGCACATGCACCATATACAGAGTGAGTCAGGAGCAAAGGTACAAGCTTTGAGGGGTGATAGTATTAGTGATTCTGAACAAGAAACTTCATATGGACGTATGCGCTATTCAGAATGGTTTCTGAGATAGAACACATTCAATATCACTTTTGTACGTTTTTCTTGAATAACTCGAAAACCGCACCCTTCAGCGAAAACGCGTCACAGTACAAAATTAAACTATATTAAATTTCCTACAAAAATTGTCCTCTTCATTTTTTTCTCAAGAAGTAATGCCTTGTGCGAAGAGAGAGTGAGAATGTTGAAAAACTCGCTCGACGCAATGCGCTGTACGTAGTTTTTGTAGGCCAATTTGAGGTAGTTTCCCAACTTGATAGACCACAAGTGTCACCGTATCAAACTGTTCGTCTCAGCTTGCTTCGTCAACGTGTTGACTCAAATTGGCCTACAAAAACTACATAAGCTACAGCGCATATGCGTCGAGTGAGTTTTTCAACATTCTCGTGCTTTCTCTTCGCACAAACCATTAGTTCTAGAGAAAAATACTGAATAGGACTTTTTATAGGAAAATTAATATAGTTTAATTCTGTAGTGTGACACGTTTTCGTTGGAGGGAGCGGTTTTCGAGTTATTCAAGAAAAACGTACAAAAGTGATATTGTGTTCTATCCCGGAAACCATTCGGAATAGGGCATGCGTACATATGAAGTTTTTTGTTTAGAATCGCGAAGACTATCAACCCTCAAAGCATGTACCTTTCCTTGTGACTCACCCTGTATAGTCCTCGCAGCGCTAGATATTTCCCGCGAGGTCGGTTGGTCATCCACCACAGCCAATGCTTACGAGCCAACTGCCCGCACACACATGCTGGCTCAACACGCGACCAGAGCGCTCTCAGCCGACCACGGTCAGGCGCGATTTGTTATACAATGGCTGGGCTGGTTCCCTTCTGCACAGAGGTGTTACTGTTTCTGGCCCTGACCTCCTTGCGTGCTTGCTTACTGCCATGCTTTCCATACCCATCTCCATACCCTAGGATTACAAGAATACATGTATTTTCACATGGATTTCCAGAATATCATACCATTTACGCGATAGTTCTCGATATCAAGCATATAGCAATATCGCTTGTACAGCAGTACCGCTTGCACAGTATAAATCCAAAGACAAAGAGTGGAAATTATTTCTGTAGAAAACCGGAATTTTAGCGAGTTACAGTGAGGTCGAACATGCTGTAAACCACTGAGTAACTGGAAACTTGTCTCATCTGCGAAATCTTTGCGTCAAAATTCGAAAAAATAGAGGAAACTTGTAGTTCCACTCACGAACAGCGATGTCAGTCATATAACAGATTCCAAATCTTCCTCCTACTTTACAAAGTCAACTAATGTGTTTCTCATGCCTAGAGAACGAGCAGACATTCAAATGGGTCTTACAAGGGGAAGGCCTCAGACACGAGCAACCGATTCAGCTCAGATTTGGCAGATCGCTTGTGTACAGCCTAAAGCGAAGGATTCTAAGATACTTTGCGTCAACACTCCCGCGTTTTTGAGAAAATTACCCCTAAGGGTTATGATTAGAAATCGACTCAAAATAGGCGGGATCGATAGATAATTGTAAATAGAGCATTTTTCATCATCAGGTATGGGGTCCGAAAACGCAGACTTTCCCAGAAATCGAGGTAAGAAACTTTTACAACTGCCGCTTCTGTACCTACATGGTAAAAGCTTCGGATGTTCTTCTTTTCGTTTGAATTTTTCCATATCTCAATTGATAGGGATAGGAGGGTTAATAAGGTAAGTAAATCAATAAATAATGATCATGATAATAAGAAGGTAGGAAAATAAATTTCCCTAACCTCTTGGGATAGTCAACAACTAAAATGTTACTAGATGTCACTTTACAACGGCTCTTCCAGTCACTGTTACGTGTCCTCACTTTTCTTCGAACAACTAGATGAATGGTACTTGTCATATAAACATTTGAAACAAATATATTCACGGCACCAAGAACATCCAATGAATGCAATCTTTCGACATCTACACTGTTCCTTCCGAAGACTCGGCAGAAAACAAACTTCGTTCATTTTTAAAAATACGTCTTTTTCGGGAATTAATTTTGATGCATACCCCGCATACGATATCATTACCTTGAAAAATCTGTGCTGAAAGCTGGTTATGTATTATACTGTGAACAGTTATTGAATCGGAAAACCCGGGTTCAGATCTCGAAGAAACCTAGCGGATGTTCTTATTTTTGGAAATGAAAAAGAAAAACAGAGGCACGTGCTGGCAACGACAAAGAATAACAACCTTTGTAAAGTCTATATTTGCCTAACAATAAAACATAAATTGTAGAATTAAAAAATAGAAACAATAGCTATAAAGAAATCATTAGAAAAAATTGTTAAGAGTGGCTAAGAAACGTTTATTGGAAAATCTAAAAGAACAATTTTTGCCTGACTTTGTCAATGTTTTCCTCGGCATTGACAAACCCCAGATAAAAATTTTGTCAGAAGGAGGGAGGTATGTAAGACATCATGGTCTCCTGACCTTCATTGCTTACATATTCCGCCCTCACAATCATATTCCACACATCAAGACGCTTCATTCGAACCCAAACTCGATAAGGTAAAGTCAATGTTGTATGAATTCATGTAAACAATATGCAAATAACAAGTAAATCGTAAGAGCACACCGAGGTGGAAGTACTCGAGGCTGGCATACACACACACACATTCAAGATATGACGGTCACAAAAGCTTTTAGTTTGGGAGAGGCAAACCGCACGCCAGGAGGCCGGACCCTTCAGAGGATGAGTCAACCTATCTACGTCGGCCGGCGACCGCCCGTAGAGTAGACAGCGTTTGCCCGAGTGAAAGGGAGAACGACCCCGTGTTTGGCTTAAAAGCAAAGTCCGCTACATTGTGTGGGAGCGCCCAGCCTACGCATTCCTTTCAAACATAGCACGCAGTTTCAGAGGTTTTCACAGGGAGACAGCAAACGCCAAACGCCGATGCTACAGATTTCCGGATTGGTCGCCTTAAACGAAACGTCATTCTCCCGTTTTAGAAGAGCAATTCTGATTGGCAGACGATATTCCTGACGCCTTGAGCTGAAGGAGTAATGGAAGAGACCGAAAGATATACCCCTTCACGTCTGGCATGGAGAGGGGCGTTCTGTTGTCGCTCTTGGAGCGAGAACACATAACGAGAGCATGTGCGCTCATACGTGTACTCAAAGAGCGAGGAATAAGTCTCTCCTCAGTACTTCACTGGGAGAGCACCTCTGTCGAGAGCAAACCGGAGTGCGACTCTATATTGAGTCCTTGCGATTAAGCGTTGTTCACTGTGTTGGCTGCCACACTTATTGCGCGGTGTGAATGGACAGAGTTATAGTTAAACGCCTGCAAGCGAGTTTTTGAGTGGCATCGCGGTGGACTGGTTATCTGACCAGTGTACCACACCAATTGTTAGACTAGGGGCGAATAGGTGTCCTTGACTTCATCAAGGCATAGGGAGAGTTTGATTGACGAAGGTCAATCTAGATAGAACGAGAGTTATCTTATTTATCATCAGCGAGCGGCGCAGACAGCAGTCGTCGCAGCTTACATTATTGTGCGCTACAGCTCTTGCGAGCCCCATATTTCCTCCACAACAGTATATGTCACTGCATTTCACACACGACAGCGTCGACCGTACGTAGCAACATTCTAACGGATAATTATTCAAGTTGAGTAGGCGTGGCTCTCAGCCATTCTGCCAAGTCAATAACAATCTTAAAGTTTGTATAGAAATTTCATTAGTGAATCCTATCCTTAAGAGGTAACTTCACATTCCGAAAGGAACTCGGAAATAACTTGTTCAGTTCATAACTAAAAGTGCCATTGTGATTTCTCAGAATTTTTGCAAAATAATAATAATAATAATAATAATAATTTTCGTTAGTTTCATGTTTTTCTTACACTAACTAGCACTACTCCAGTACCCAAGTATCCAACTAGTTACGTAAGAAATTTTGTGAATTTTTGTGTTATTTCCTTACAGCGGAAGACTCCAGAAGATATTTATTGCTGAAAGTTTTTCAGGCATTTCTCTTTAGAACGTTAGGAGCGTCTGTCTGACTTCTGTAGTAGTGTGCGGGTGGAAATTGCATCTTGCAGGAGCCACAGGGTAAAGGGTACATCTCAGATTAATCCGTTGCGCAGAATGACGGAATAGCACCCACATGCTCACATCAGATGAGTGTAACCTCAATGTTTGCGTGATAGAGTAACAATGGTGTACGCGTCCGTGGAGGAAGTGTTTGCGCAGCAATCGCCGACATAGTGTAACTGAGGCAGCCTAAGGGGAACCAGCCCGCATTCGCCGAGGCAGATGGAAAACCGACTTAAAAAACATCCACAGAGTGGCCGGCAAATCGGACCTCGACACTACTCCGCTGGGTGGATTCGTGCCAGGGACCGGCACGCTTTCCCACCCGTAAAGCAGTGCATCAGACCGTACAAGTAAGCGGGAGGGGTCTTCTGGTTTAGTATCGTTTCTAATGCCATTCAGATATGTATTAATCTCTCTGATCGTTAACAACCGTGCTGTGGTTCACTCTAGCGATATCTACTGATTCTGTGCACACTTTAAATCCTACTGATTCTGTGTACACTTTAACTCAAATTCAAATTTGTGTGAAATCTTATGGGACATAACTGCTAAGGTAATCAGTCCCTAAGCTTACACACTACTTAATCTAAATTATCCTAATGACAAACACACATACCCATGCCTGAGGGAGGATTCGAACCTCCACCGGGACCAGCTGCACAGTCTATGACTGCAGCGCCTGAGACCGCTCGGCTAATCCCGCGCGGCTATACTTTAACTTATACTACATACATGCAGATTGGTTAGTGCCCTTTGCAATTACAAGAACCGATCACTGCACGTGAGATTCGTGGCGTGGTAAATGTGATAGTGTTTGGCTCGTTATGAACAGGTATCTGCGGTGGAATTTACTAACAATCAGAGCAAAATTCGTGGAGAAATTCAGTAAACAGCTGATGTTGTGTGTGTGTTTTCAGGAAATATGAACTGATGAAACATGGTTTTTATCCTCCTATAAACGTCATACCATCCTACAAACATCACAACCACGAGTATAATACACTACTGGCCATTAAAATTGCTACACCACGAGGATGACGTGCTACAGACTCGAAATTTAACCGGCAGGAAGAAGATGCTGTGATACGCAAATCATTAGCTTTTCAGAGCGTTCACACAAGGTTGACGCCGGAGGGGACACCTACAACGTGCTGACATGAGGAAAGTTTCCAACCGATTTCTGATACACAAACAGTAGTCGACCGGCGTTGCCTGGTGAAACATTGTTGTGATGCCTCGTGCAACGAGGAGAAATGCGTACCATCACGCTTCCAACGTTGATAAAGGTCGGATTGTGGCCTATCGCGATTGCGGTTTATCGTATCAAGACATTGCTACTCACGTTGGTCGAGATCCAATGACTGTTAGCAGAATATGGAATCGGTGGGTTCAGGAGGGTTTTACGGAACGCTGTACTCGATCCCAACAGCCTCGTATCACTAGCAGTCAAGATGACAGGCATCTTATCCGCATGGCTGTAACGGATCGTGAAGCCACGTCTCGATCCTTGAGTCAATAGATGGGGACGTCTGCAAGATAACAACCATCTGCACGAACAGTTCGACGACGTTTGCAGCAGCATGGACTATCAGCTCGGAGAGCATGGCTGCTGTTACCCTTGACGCTGCGTCAGAAATGGTTCAAATGGGGCTGAGCACTATGGGACTTAACATCTGAGGTCATCAGTCCCCTAGAACTTAGAACTACTTAAACCTAACTAACCTAATGACATCACACATATCCATGGCCGAGGCAGGATTCGAACCTGCGACTGTATCGGTCATGCGGTTCCAGACTGAAGCGCCTAGAACCGGTCGGCCGCACCGGCTGGCGCTGCAGCACAGACAGGAGCGCCTGCGATGGTGGACATAACGACGAATCTGGGTGCACGAATGGCAAAACGTCATTTTTTCGGATGAATCCAGGTTCTGTTTACAGCATCATGACGGTCGCATCCGTGTTTGGCGACATCACGGTGAACGCACATTGGAAGCGTGCACTTGTTATCGCGATACTGGCATATCACCAGGCGTGATGGTATGGGGTGCCATTGGTTACACGTCTCGGACACCCCTTGTTCGCATTGACGGCACTTTGAACAGTGGACGTTACATTTCAGATGTTGCAGGTCCTGTACGGGGCTTTCTGGATACAGAAATTGTTCGACTGCTGCCCTGGCCAGCACATTCTCCAGATCTCTTACCAACTGAAAACGAATGGTCAATGGTGGCCGAGCAACTGGCTCGTCACAATACGCCAGTCAATACTCTTGATGAACTGTGGTATCGTGATGAAGCTGCATGGGCAGCTGTACCTGTACACGCCATCCAAGCTCTGTTTGACTCAATGCCCAGGCGTATCAAGGCCGTTATTACGGCTAGAGATGTTTGTTCTGGGTACTGCTTTCTCAGGATCTATGCACTCAAATTGCGTGAAAATGAAATCATATGTCAGTTCTAGTATAATATATTTGTCCAATGAATACCCGTTTATCATCTGCATTTCTTCTTTGTGTAGCGATTTTAATGGCCAGTAATGTAAAAGAGTGGTAATGGTTCCAGCCGATTGTCAGTTTCAGAGCGTTCAAGGTTACTGTCTTTAAATAAATTCTCGTGCACGTAGGAATTAGATACATTTGAGACGAATGAAATATCAAGACGGAACAGGGTCTTTCATATATAGGCAAGAACACAAAATTACTATACGTTCAAAAGCTAGCTGCTACTAAATATTCACGTATAGGTACATGGGAGCAAGTCGGTATCGGAAGATTGTTCTTGTGGTACCGGAAGATTGTTCTTGTGGTGCAGTTCTCAAGCGTTTTGGTGTACTCTTTTAGACCACTATACATCCTCCATTTAGACAGTGCTGTATACACCGACATTAGCACCGAAAGCTACATGCCACAAGATTAGCTGCTCTCACATCACGAGACAAAGGCGGTGTTTCTTACTGACAAAATGTGGAAGACGACGGAAACTTGATAGGTTCTACTCGTTTCCGAAGGAGATGAGCTCCGCATTTAATCGCACGTTCCGTTTTAGAGGAGACGTCATTTGACTACTTACAACAGTTTGGTGAGTCTCGGTACAGCTTCTGCTGTCATAGTATCGATATCTAAAAATGACTGATGCTGCCCACACTACAAGGGGATCCTAGAGCTGCTTGATGGCTAGTATCCCACCAGCATCATTTCTCTGTGATTAAATCATGCATCTGAGAGGAAAGCGATGTTCTTCGCTTCACTGTGGTGAGTGATGCAGAACCAACAACAGTTTGCGTCGAGAGCTAAATACGCCGCAGGATGTTCACGGTATTATGCACTATTACTGCTCCATGTCTTTGCGCAATGATATTATACTCGATGACGTCGTGTGTTTAGGATATGGGTTTCTGTTTACGGATCGATGAAGTTTTACTTGTACAGTGGAACGTGAAGATATTTTTTAGTATAAGGGGCGGTCTGCGTGTTCAGAGGATTCCGGAAGGCAGCGTTTCTTATTGACAACATGGCACTCTCCCCGGAACTGTGCACAGACGTTGTATGGTATAGGATAAACTGTGAAGAGTTGTAGGAAAGAAAGTATTTGCTAATAACAAAAAATGCGGAAAGTTGTTTAGTTTACAGCAGTGTGAAGTGCTTCGTCTCATGGAGCGTAGTACTGTGTATTAAAACCAGCAGTTAGGAAACGCAGTTCTTATGGAGTGCAGAGTATGATGGGATTACGACCTTTCACACAGCCGGATGTTATGAAATAAGACGGATAGCATAGCTTATTGTATGTAGTGTCATGATAACTACGAACGAATTGTCACCAATGTGAATGACTGGTGGCCAACGCTAAATAGAAACATACAAATCTCTTCTTTGAATATACAGAAGGTTTGTCAGTGACGTCCATAAGGAGCTGGCTGCATGGTCTGAGACTACAACGACTAAAATAATTAGAAGTCGTTGGTAAAAAATAGTATATTGTACTTGACTGGTGGTACAGGAATCTTGATAGGCAGGAGGAATATAATTACAAATTGAAAGCTATAGAGGCATCACATAGGCCATACTTTAACTAAGCACCTTGTTAGAGGTTGCTTCCTATCAGCTGAAGGGCATGCTACTTTCCTGCTTGACATCCCGAGCAAGAGTGGCCGAGCGAACGCTAGAGACTAGTGTCAAGCCGCGCAGCGGCGCTAGTCTCGACTCACGGGTCCAGCGATACTAGTACGGACCGCAGTCGATAACTGCAAGCCCTAACAAGTGTGGTATCGAACGTTGATAACACATCTAGACACACAATTTTGTTTACTATAGTGCGCTTTTAAACATGCAGAGTTGTAAGAAAGACAGTACTTTTATTGTGTGTGTGTGTGTGTGTGTGTGTGTGTGTCTATATTTACGCTAAACTTCCACGTAAATTTCGTGTATGTGGATAATTTGCTATTTGACGAGACTTGGTAAGTAAATGTCGTCTCCATCGAAAATGTTATAGTTTTGTCGGCATTCATAACCTTTTAACTCCCTGGATGTTACTAAATAACAAATATTTTCCAATCACAGTTTCATTTACGATAATGCTCTATTATAAGCGATGGATGGACGTGTCGAAAAGAACCGTCTTCTCACTATCTATTGATATTTGTGCTAAATACCGATGACTATTTTAGAGCGCTTGGAGGGTGATGAGAATTAAAGGAGGGGTTTTCGTGACACTTAGTATATAACTTCCAGTAATGATACAAGTTTGGCACCACATAGACTTGTTTTTCATCTCCCACCTACACAGAGAGAGATATCCATCATAATAAAATCACCTGGTTCCCGAATTGATAAAGTGATACATAGTATTAAACAAATATTTAAGAATTTTCTGGGCTGCTGTTGGAATTCCTTAAGATAATTCGTAGGTTACTGTCATGATTGAAAAACCAGTTTAATAGCCCAGTTCTGTGGTGCTGGACGTGGCAGATATCAAGGTGATCTGAATAGATTTTTCTTTTTTTTCTGCCCTTTTACCAGATGAGAGAATACTTAGAGCAAATATACAGTCTACGACATACTGTTTTACATGATTTTCATGATGCTTTAGCAATGTGTGTTTGCTCAGTCGTTACAAATACGAGGTGGGTTTACACATTTGGGGAGGGACAGTCAGCAGACGTATTTTGCTATTTTCACAAGTCAGGCATGTTTCAGTTTGCAGAAAGCATTTCCTCTCAGCGCTCAGGAATGTCTTTGAAGAAAGAACGCTTAACTGTTCACGGGGGATATGTGAAAATCACACCCAGTCAAAATCGCACCCAGGCAGAAATCTGTGAAATTCGCAGCCAGTATTGCTGGAAGCTACCCTCCCAGGGGCAGAGCCTACCTGCGGACCCGGGAGTTGTCATCCACTGGAAACGATGCCTATGCGGCACGGTCTTCCTACACTCGGGAAGTCCTCGTTCAATCAAGTGACTGACCGCTTGGCTAGTTACTGTAAGTGTGAGTCTAACTTTCGGAGTGTTAAGCTCGTTCGCCTTGTATCCCCTGTGCGTTTATATGTTCGTACTGTCAACAACCGCCCACGGTAAACCATGTGCCCACTGTGATGGTTACTCGTACGTCGTAAAGAGAACCAAAGCATATGAGACTGTGATATGGCGCTGTTCGAAACATAGAACAACATATTGTCGAGGAAGGCTTAAGACTGTATCGTACTTAGTTCAAACGAGCATCCATGTGGCTTACCGGGTGACGCTCGCTTAGAAGTAAAAACGACGGTGAATCAGGCTAAGAAGAGACCAGGAGAGGAATAAACTTCAATTTTTAGAATATATACTGAAGAGTCAGGCGACTTGCACAATCGACGGTATGATTTTGCTACCAAAATGCCTGAGCAGCAAGCAAAGAAGAGGGTATTGTACATGCAAGGACCAAATCACACGGCAATCACAAAGAGCCAGGAAAATGACAAGAAGCTGATCTTCAAGCAGAGTTACTAACCATGAATGACGGCAGCAGTTATCCCTTAAGTGGTGACAGCTTTGGAGATAGGACTATAGTTTTTAGCGGAAAAGCAGGAAGAGAGGCTCTGAAGACTAAACAAGACAGATGGGACCTTCAAATGCTGTAGCAAGCACTTTTCACAAGTATATACTATTCATGTAGACTTACCGAGTTCAAACTACGAAACGAACATCTATGCGGTGGCTTTTGCATTCTTACCAAACAAAATAAAAGAAACAAATATCCGTCTTTTGCGCAATGTTGTGTGTAAAGTACCAGAATGGAAACCTAATAATGTGACCGTTAAATTCGAATCAGTTGCGATTTCTGCGCTAAGAGTAGTGATCCCGTCGGTTCAAGTGCATGGTTGCCATTTCCATATGAAGAAATCTCTCTGGAGGAAAGTGCAAGACTTGGGACTTACTTACGAATATAGAGAAAACGAAGTAAGTTCGCATTTGTGCTGCTCTGGCGTTCCTTCGACCTGAACATGTCTGCGATGGCTCGCTCGTGATACATTCACAAGCACCGGATATTGCCAAGCTTTCTCAGTTTTTCGACTATTTTGTAGATATATGGTTGGAAAATGACTGTGGTGTCACCGCCAGACACCACACTTGCTAGGTGGTAGATTAAATCGGCCGCGGTCCATTTAGTACATGTCGGACCCGCGTGTCGCCACTGTGTGATCGCAGACCTAGCGCCACCACAAGGCAGGTCTCGTCATACGAACAAGCACTCGCCCCAGTTGTACGGACGACCTAGCTAGCGACTAGATGTACGAAGCCTTTCTCTCTCATTAGCCGAGAGACAGAATAGCCTTCAGCTAAGTTAATGGCTACGAACTAGCAAGGCGCCATTAGCCTTACAGTGATTGTAATTAAAGTCTCCTGTGTATAGTCAAGAGCGATGTACCACAATGATTGATTAAAGATAAGTATTAATCCAGCTATGTACTTTTCTTCATAGCATTAATTACGTAGCCTGTTCCAGTACTTGACACCCGTCGGCGTGTGTGTGTACGCGTGCCTTTCTTTCGGCTACCTGTCACTGTGGACTGGCTGCCTTGTCAGTCCACTTCATTGGCGACGAGTTAAAGTATTCTTTCTGATTGCTTACATTTACTTGTGTCATGGCTTCGCCAGATGTACTGTCCGAATTTTATCGCTTGCAGAATCAGCAGACGCAGGCGTTATTGGATGCCCTTGGACAGCTCGTCCAGGGTCAACGTGCCATTCAAACCGATGCGGCCGCCGCCGCTTCACCGGTACCGCAGCCACAACCTGCCGTTGCACCGCCTTTTAGGCACTACGACCCGAACCACGAGTCCTGGCAAGAGTGGTCCCGCCAGTTTGCCTTCCACCTCGCCGCATACAGAATTCAAGGTAATGAGCGGCAGCCGTTTTTGCTTTCTTGTGTCGGTGTGTCCACATACCGTGTGATAGTGAAATTGTTTCCCCGACACGACGTAGCAACTCTGTCCTACAAGGAAATTTTGTCTGCATTAGATGTCTATTTCAAAGAAACAGTTAATGTAGTTGCAAAACGGTATACGTTTTTTCGTACAAAACGTACGGCCGGTCAAACTAATAGGGAGTGGGTAGCAACATTGCAAGGACTTACTAGGGAGTGTTCTTTTGACTGTGACTGTGGTCTTTCTTATTTAGATACAATGGTACGTGATGCAATTCCACAGAAAGTTTCTGATGTTCGCATACGGGAGCAAATTTTGAAACTAGTTAATCCCTCCCTTCAACAAGTGATCGACATATTAGATAGACAAGACACACTTGACTGTGCTCAGGAATCTTTTGAAACTTCGCCAGCAGTGTGTAACATTAACCAGCCCGCCGGGCGAGCTGCGCGGCCCGGTCAACTGCCATCGCACAAACAAACGCAGCTGCCGCCGCGCTCTAAGTCACGTGTGCCGCGCCAGCCCACAAATGCAGTGAAATCATGCCCGCGGTGTGCTACTAGACATTCGTGTGAACATTGCCCGTCACGCCAAGCTATTTGCTTTTTCTGCAATAGGAAAGGACATGTTCAAAGTGTTTGCCAGAAAAAGCTCCGATCAGACAATCACAATCATTCCAGGCCCTTTGCTTCGCGCCGGAATCGAACCAAGGACACTCAGGATCGTGGACCTTCGCCCATGGACATTCATGTACTTAATTTCGATTCGTCCAGTGCCACTTTCTCTAACAGTGACTGTGTTCGTCCCACAAAAACTGTGCGTCGACGTCGCCGGAAATCACGTCAATTAGCAAGTGATTCTGTACCAGTGTCTGTTCAAATTGCACAAAACAGTCTCTCTTGTCATCAGCAGAACAATAAACTTTTTGTGGACTTAGACTTTGAAGGCAAAGTGATACCATTCCAGCTCGATACCGGAGCTGCAGTTTCATTGCTCAATCACGACACGTACAAACAACTGAGCGCACCTCCGTTGGGGTGCCGCAAATGTTAAGTTACATAGTTATTCAGGACAGACAATACCTGTGTTAGGACAGTGCACTCTTTTTGCAACATATAAAGGACAAACAAAACTTGTGTCATTTTACGTTCTTCGTTCTTCTACGGCAGTGAACTTGTTTGGCTTAGATTTATTTCAGTTGTTTAACATGTCTATTGTAAATCAGGTGCTATCAGTGAATCAAACTGTGCCTTCAGACAGTGTTTCTCGCTTATGTGACGAATTTGCAGACATTTTTGCACCGGGCTTAGGTTGCGCTAAAAACTATGAAGCACATTTGGAACTGAAGGTCAACGCGCAACCGAAATTTTTCAGAGCACGCAATGTTCCCCACGCATTGCGTGATGAGGTCGCACGAACATTAAACGATCTAGAATCACAGGGTGTAATTGAACGTGTGCAAGCTTATCTCTGGGCCTCACCCTTAGTAATTTTGCCAAAACCTTCCGGCAAATTGAGACTTTGCGTGGACTTCAAGGCCACAGTGAATCCACAACTAGTGACTGCTACTTTTCCTTTGCCCCGCCCGGAAGATCTTTTTGCTAAACTGTGCCCGGGAAAATATTTTTCGAAGTTGGATCTAGCCGATGCGTACTTGCAAATACCGGTGGACGACGAATCCCAGCGTGTATTGGTGGTTAACACGCATCTTGGATTGTACAGGTTCAAAAGACTGCCGTTCGGGTGTGCATCAGCCCCTGCATTGTTTCAGCAATATTTACAAACTATTTGTGCGTCGGTCCCTACTGCAGCAAACTATCTGGACGATATAGTGATCTCCGGACAGACAGAAGAAGATCATCTTGCGAACCTACGAACGTTATTTCAGATCTTGCGACACAATGGTCTTCGCTTGAGGAAGGACAAATGTGTGTTTTTTGCTCGTGACTTACCATACCTGGGCCATGTCATCAATGCCCAAGGCATACATCCGAGTCCAGAGCACCTCCGTGCCATACAAGATTTACCTTCCCCTCGCAATGTGAAACAGCTACAGAGTGTGTTGGGTAAAATTAACTATTATCACAAATATATGCGCAATGCCTCTTCCATTTCAGCTCCGCTTCATCGCTTACGCCGTAAAGGTGTTCCGTTCGTCTGGACGACGAAATGCGAACGCGCCTTTCGCCAGTTGAAATCGGCGTTGCTTTCTAATACTTGCCTCACGCCTTTCGATCCCCAGAAACCCCTTTTGTTGATGGTAGATGCATCGGATTTCGGGATCGGTGCTGTGCTTGCGCACAAAGTTGGCTCCCATGATCGCCCTATTGCCTTTGCGTCCAAATTGCTCTCGTCTGCGCAAAGAAATTATTCACAAATAGAGAAAGAAGCTTTGGCTCTCGTGTTTGGTGTTACTAAGTTCCATGATTTCTTGTATGGTCGTCACTTCACCATCATCACAGACCACAAACCTTTGACATCGCTTTTTCATCCGAACAAGCCTGTCCCTCCGCATACAGCGCAGAAATTCATTCGCTGGTCTATTTTCCTCTCGCAGTACCGCTACGATATCTTGTATCGGTCCACTGCTCAGCACGGAAACACCGATGCGTTGTCCCGTTTGCCAGTTGCTGAGGATACAGCATTCGATTCTTCCGAACTTGCTTGCCTGTTCATTGATTCGGAAACCGATGAAGTGGTCGAATCGTTTCCGAATGATTTTCGTCGTGTAGCTACAGCCACCGCTGCTGACCCTGTCCTTGCTACCGTTTTGCGTTTTGTTGCTACGCAATGGCCTTTGTCAACGTCTCGGATCGAGGATCCGTTGGTTCGCCGATTTTTTGCTCACAAGGAGAGACTTTTTGTTCGACGTGGTGTTTTCTTGTTGCGTTCTGATAATGATCAGTCCAGAGTCGTGGTTCCACGTTCGTTACAGTCCTCTGTGTTACGGCTTCTTCACCAAGGACATTGGGGTATAGTGCGAACGAAACAACTTGCTCGTCAGCACTGTACTTGGTTCGGAATCGATGCTGCGATTACGAATATGTGTTCTTCTTGCATGGCGTGTGCTGAACAACAATCCGCACCGCCGCGGAAAGTCTTTGCATGGCCAAAAGCCACTTCCCCTTGGCAACGCTTGCACATTGATTTTGCTGGTCCATTCTGGAATGCTCGATGGTTGGTTCTGGTCGATGCCTTCAGTAATTTTCCTTTTGTTGTCCGGATGTCTTCCACGACGTCCTCCGCCACCATCCAAGCGTTGTCTGCTATCTTTTGCATAGAAGGTCTTCCGCAGACTATTGTTTCCGACAATGGCCCACAATTCATGTCCGCAGAATTTCAGTCATTCTGCCGGGCCACTGGTATTCAACATCTGACATCCGCGCCGTTTTCGCCTCAGTCAAACGGTGCCGCTGAACGATTGGTCCGGACTTTCAAGTCACAGATGTTGAAATTGAAAGAGTCGCATTCTCGGGAGGACGCATTGTTGCTCTTTTTGTCTTCGTATCGCTCTCAGCCCCGAGATGGTCGCTCGCCGGCTGAGTTGCTCCATGGTCGTCCTCATCGCACCTTGATGTCTTTGCTGCATCCGCCACATCAGGTTCCTTTGCAGCGGCAGACTCCTGCTTTTGCTCCAGGCGACGTTGTATTTTATCGCAACTATCGAGGTTCACGGCGTTGGCTTGCAGGGCGCATTCTTCGCTGCCTCGGTCTCGCGATGTCTTTGGTTTTGGGGGCCTCGGGTGAGGTGCGCCGGCATCTCAATCAGCTGCGCCTCTGTCGTCGCACGGGTTCTGCCGCTCCCCATCTGCTTTCAGCGACGGTGCCGTCCGGTCAGCGCCCTGGGGACCCATCTACTGGCTCGCCTCATCCCCAGGTGTTCCCGACGATGCCTTCCATTTTGCCCCATGGCGACGCGCCGCCGCAGCAGCCGCCACCGCCGCCGCCGCCGCCGCCTGTTCTCCCGCCGGCGCCGCCCGCATTCGACGCTTCGCTGCAGCCGCCAAGCGCCTCCCTGGGTCACGCGCCACCGGTCGCTTCCCGTGACCAGCTGTCCTCCGCCATGGAACTCTTGCCCGCTCCGGACCACATGACGTCATCGCGCGTCGGGTACCCCGACGCAATGGAGGTCGACCCTTCGGCCCCTCCTGTCTCCTTATGGGCGCATACACCGCATGTTGACGTGCACCCTGGACTATCTTTTCAGGCGTTTCTTAGCTCCCCTCGGACCGAATGGCCGGGTGCGGGTGGCACAGCCTCGCCTGTTGTTAGGCTCCCCACCTCATCGCATACGTCAACATGGGGTCCTCCCCACGGCGGGCGGAAGCCTTATCTCACGACCGTTCGCCGATTTGCGGGGGAGGAATGTGGTGTCACCGCCAGACACCACACTTGCTAGGTGGTAGATTAAATCGGCCGCGGTCCATTTAGTACATGTCGGACCCGCGTGTCGCCACTGTGTGATCACAGACCTAGCGCCACCACAAGGCAGGTCTCGTCATACGAACAAGCACTCGCCCCAGTTGTACGGACGACCTAGCTAGCGACTAGATGTACGAAGCCTTTCTCTCTCATTAGCCGAGAGACAGAATAGCCTTCAGCTAAGTTAATGGCTACGAACTAGCAAGGCGCCATTAGCCTTACAGTGATTGTAATTAAAGTCTCCTGTGTATAGTCAAGAGCGATGTACCACAATGATTGATTAAAGATAAGTATTAATCCAGCTACGTACTTTTCTTCATAGCATTAATTACGTAGCCTGTTCCAGTACTTGACGCCCGTCGGCGTGTGTGTGTACGCGTGCCTTTCTTTCGGCTACCCGTCACTGTGGACTGGCTGCCTTGTCAGTCCACTTCAATGACGAAAACACGATCAGTCTTTGGAGCTGCTACAGACGGTGCCATTATACCACCCAGGCCGACAGCGCGAACTTCAGTGACCTGACGGGAACCGGTGTTACCACTGCGGCAAGGCCATTGGCCATGTAGAAAATTACAAACATATAATTTACTCATAACTACTGATGGTATAACATGTGTAAGTAATGTAAAGTACATATCATGCGTTGTCACATAATGCGCGAAGATGAAGGCGCCCTGTACAAGGGCTGCTCGTATGTAGCGCTAGGTGTGACGTCAGAAGCCGTGTACAGTTAATTTCACCTCCGTGCCTAATCCCGGACTTTTAGTTAGTATGGCAACTTGTCATAGATTCATTACAAAAAATGGTTCAAATGGCTCTGAGCACTATGGGACTTAACTGCTGAGGTCATCAGTCCCCTGGAACTTAGAACTACTTAAACCTAACTAACCTAAGGACATCACACACATCCATGCCCGAGGCAGGATTCGAACCTGCGACCGTAGCGGTCGCGCGGTTCCAGACTGTAGGGCCTAGAACTGCTCGGCCACACCTGCCGGCAGATACATTATATGTCTGACACTCCAATCCCTTCCACGTTCGTCAGCTATCAGCAAAAGCACCCAGTGAGTGCGTTAGCGTCACTAGAATAACTTTCTGGGGTTAGGAGTGGACCCTTATTCTATGACAGAGCACAACGGTGTTTAGCTGTACTAAATTTGTTCTATTCCTAATTTGTTATTAATGAAGCATACGTGTTTACATAGATTGTGATATAACAACTTCAGGAGAGTTGTCAAGAAAACACATTACGTCCTGTTTAGCAGAAATAACACTGAACACAACAATAATATCAAATTTAAGTAGAAGGTTTTCTTACTTCTAGACAGTGAATTTGGCCGATATTACGACAAATCATTCGATTCCGCTTTTAAGTTCGGTACTATTTAGGATGATAATCAAGTCTACAGGGGATGGTTAGTTATTGTGACAAGATGAACGTAAGATTACTCAAGGTTGCTCGAGTTCACAGTGGACACAAGCTGGTTATCCAACAATTTTACGCCTGTGCGAGAGACATTTACCTAAGCTGCCATGCGCTGTCGGCTGCATGGCTGCTCTCGCCCTCTGAAAATCCTATAACAAGCTAATCAAAATCTTTACTGATTTTATCAGCTGAAACTGTCCTATGTTTCTCATTAGGCGAGAAAACATATACTCATCCATAGTCAGGAAAATATGGTGATATACACGTCCATAGATGGAGCATCGCGCATAATTCAACGCTCTCTCAGTTCTCGCAAGAACAGTTAACTACGTGGCTGTTTCGTTTCTCCACTATCGGAGCTCAACGACTCTTCAGCTAATTACTAGCTGAATGTCAGCCAAAGTAAACGCTGTGTTCACACAAAAATTCCTCTTTTGGCGTCGTACAGAGCGTGACGAGCCCTGTTCTACACTTGATGCTGCTTCAAAGGAGAGTCTTCGATGTTTTGGGTGTTGTGTCTTTCTTAACAAATTGTCCCGCATCTGTGTCCTTTCGTACTTCACGTCATGCCTTTCCTAGATCAATGGGAGTGTTCCTTTCATCTTGTGGAATTTACCCCAGCCAATCGCAAAGGGCCTACCTTTAAACTGTGTCGCAACATCTCCCATTTTCCTCCTTCCGAGTTTATTTCAGGCTGTCGGACATTTTGTACCTCATAAGCGTACCACAGCCCTTCCACGTGGTCAACTGTATCGCTGTTCTGTTTGTAGCCATCTGGAAATTCCCCAACGTAGTTTTCTAAGGAATTTCTCCGTCACAAGCAGCGCTGGACCACTTCAGGATAGATTGGACAGCCTTCCATGGTTCATTTGCTTACTCCCATGACTGTTCAGGGAATGTTTCACAGTTGCTTGATTCTGTATGGCATGACGATAGTTTCATCCATTCTGTTACAGAAATGCGCCTCTTCTTCTTCCAGTGAATTCTAACATTCTTTCGTCCTTGATGTAACAAGTCCGCCTCCATTCCGGTTTGGTGGACATCGATCATAGCTCCTTATGCCACTCTAAACAGTTTGTGACAGAGGTGCTAAGTATCTATCAAATGGCCCTGAGCACCATGCGACTTAACTTCTGCGGTCATCAGTCGCCTAGAACTTAGAACTAATTAAACCTAACTAACCTAAAAACATCACACACATCCATGCCCGAGGCAGGATTGGAACCTGCGACCGTAGCGGTCGCCCGGTTCCAGACTGTAGCGCCTAGAACCGCACGGCCACTCCGGCCGGCTAAGTATCTATCACTTTATCAAAACTGTTGTTATGAAGATCACATATGACTTCCACATGAATTAAGATTGTGTCGTGGCACATGTTGACTTTATCCAGGATCGTCGTAGATCCACATGCTTTTCTCCAGATTTGTTATCCCCTTGGACTGTTGCTTCCACCCAGGCATTTCCTTTCATCATCTCGAATGCTGACGTACCAGGCACCCACACTCACTGTTCCTTCCTCTCATGTCTAACCGCTCTGCTCACTTCTGCTGTCGATCTGACTGCAGTGATGATGCATAATTCCTGATAACGTCAGGTATAACATAACACTGTGCACGCTTTTGTCCATCTTACATCCCCATATTTCTCTAATTGACATATTATGATCACCTATCTTATCGCAACCCTTTCGCCCTTAAGATACATTACAAGCTTTACAAACACTAAACTACTGAGAGACTCCGCGAGACCGCTACGGTCGCAGGTTCGAATCCTGCCTCGGGCCTGGATGTGTGTGATGTCCTTAGGTTAGGTAGGCTTAAGTAGTTCTAAGTTGTAGGGGGACTGATGACCTCAGAAGTTAAGTCCCATAGTGCTCAGAGCCATTTGAGCCACTAAGAGACTTTACAAACATTCCATATTTAAACTATACATAAGGTTTCCCTTATTATACTCTTCATAATTTTACATATATTTTAACAGATCAGCATCTTTTTATCACCATTGTATATGTACATTTTCTTTATCCCCTTTTTTGTATTAGTATAAAGGTAATGGTCTCCTCATCTTCATCACGATGAATAGTAAGAGGAAAATTGATGGCGATGAAGGTTAGGGTGTTAGTGAGTCTCCTTTTTTTAAAAACTACAGGTACAATATATTATCATTAAAACTTCGATCCTTGACTCCAACTCCAGCGTCTATTTTCTGCAATCTCTCCTTTTTGGCATAAGCTGTAACAGAACCTCAAAATACAATATATCTCTATTTCTTGCTTTCTTTTTAAAACTTTCTCCACTGCCCAATTCCATTGTTCTAGACCTTGTACTTTTATTAGTTGTAGTTATCCCTATCTCCTTCTTCTAAACAGTAAACTTTTATATTACTTTCTCCCTCTATCTTGCTCTTCCTTATTGAAATCATCTCTGTGTTACTCATATCCCTATTTCTACATCCTTCCCAGAAATAACATGTTTCTCGCTTTCATTAATAAATCAGTTCTCTCTCTTAATTCTTATCTTCTAACAATCTCTTATATCCATTTCCATCACATCTCCTTTTAATATCAACTTGTGGTAGCTTCCACAAATCATAAATGCTTCTCATATTCCCCAAAAATATCTCCTCAACAACGTGTTCACCGTCTGCGACGGAACAAACCACAAATGAATATTTCCTTCTTACATTTACGCACTTAATTTCTTGGCTTCTTTTCGTCCGCGAAAAGAAAATCAACTCCTTTCTACTTTACACTACATTTTAAAAGAGAATCTATAACTATTTCGTCAAATTATCCACATGCTAATCTCTATTTTTCTTCTTTCTTTCTACTGCTTCCCCCACAAACACATTTCCTGTGCAGGAGAGTTACTTTAGTTCTTACTTTCTTGTTCTACCTTCACAACTATCCTATTGATATACTAAGAAAGTTACCCAATCTATTTTAAGGATATAAGGGGAAATTAAAATTTTTTATTTGTATGCATTTTCTTAGCTTCTCTAGTCTTTGAGTTCTACAATTTGGTGTCGTCGGAATCTGGATATTTGATACATCTAATTTTTCTTGTGGAGTTAATATTTACTGTTTTACCCTTTATACAAGTGGCTCACGTGGTGCAAGCCCAATGATTTTCCTGTTATTTTGGTTAATCAGTTCGACTGCATTATCATGAACCACTTTAGTTACTTTCATAGGGCTTTCATACAGGGTGGTCCATTGATAGTGACCAGGCCAAATATCTCACGAAATAAGCATCAAACGAAAAAACTACAAAGAACGAAACTCGTCTAGCATGAAGGGGGCAACCAGATGGCACTATGGTTGGCCCGCGATATGGCGCCGCCATTGGTCAAACGGATAACGTATAACTACGTGATATTTGCTTCGTGATACATTACCTGTGTTAAAATGGACCGTTTACCGATTGCGGAAAAGGTCGATATCGTGTTGATGTATGGCTATTGTGATCAAAATGCCCAACGGGCGTGTGCTACGTATGCTGCTCGGTATCCTGGAGGGCATCATCCAAGTGTCTGGACCGTTCGCCGGATAGTTACGTTATTTAAGGAAACAGGAAGTGTTCAGCCACATGTGAAACGTCAACCACGACCTGCAACAAATGATGATGCCCAAGTAGGTGTTTTAACTGCTGTCGCGGCTAATCCGCACAGCAGTAGCAGACATTTTGCGCGAGAATCGGGAATCTCAAAAATGTCGTGTTGAGTATGTTACATCAACATCGATTGCACCCGTACCATATTTCTCTGCACCAGGAATTGCATGGCGACGACTTTGAACGTCGTGTACAGTTCTGCCACTGGGGACAAGAGAAATTACGGGATGATGACAGATTTTTTGCATGCGTTCTATTTATCGACGAAGCGTCATTCACCAACAGCGTTAACGTAAACCGGCATAATATGCACTATTGGGCAACGGAAAATCCACGATGGCTGCGACAAGTGGAACATCAGTGACCTTGGCGGGTTAACGTATGGTGCGGCATTATAGGAGGAAGGATAATTGGCCACCATTTTATTGATGGCAATCTAAATGGTGCAATGCATACTGGTTTCCTACGTCATGTTCTACCGATGTTGCTACAAGATGTTTCACTGCATGACAGAATGGCGATGTACTTCCAACATGATGGATGTCCGGCACATAACTCGCGTGCGGTTGAAGCGGTACTGAATAGCATATTTCATGACAGGTGTATTGGTCGCGGAAGCATTATACCATGGCCCGCACGTTCATCGGATCTGATGTCCCCGAATTTCTCTCTGCGGGGAAAGTAGAAGGATATTTGCTAGCGTGATCCACCGACAACGCCTGACAACATGCGTCAGCGCATTGTCAATGCATGTGTGAACATTGCGGAAGGCGAACTACTCGCTGTTGAGAGGAATGTCGTTACACGTATTGCCAAATGCATTGAGATTAACGGACATAATTTTGAGCATTTATTGCATTAATGTGGTATTTACAGGTAATCACGCTGTAACAGCATGCGTTCTCCGAAATGATAAGTTCACAAAGGTACATGTATCACATTGGAACAACCGAAATAAAATGTTGAAACGTACCTACGTTCTGTATTTTAATTTAAAAAACCTACCTGTTACCAACTGTTCGTCTAAAATTGTGAGCCATATGTTTGTGACTATTACAGTGCCATCTATCACAAAGCAAAAAAAGTGGTCCAACTAAAGCATTCATATTTCTTTACGTACTACACGAATATGTAATAAAAAATGGAGGTTCCTGTTTAAAATAACGCAGTTGATATCCGTTTGACCTATGGCAGCGCCATCTTGTTTCCCCTTCAAGCTAGACAAGTTTCTTTGTAGTTTTTTCGTTTAACGCTTATTTCGTGAGATATTTGGCACGGTCACGATCAATGGAGCACCCTGTATACCGCGAAGAATTTGTGGCTTTGATGTTTCTTCCTGCTAGAGAGATGGTGAGTTTTCACCAGTATTTTTTTTCCTTGTGAAAATACTTGTGAGGTTGCCATTTTGTCCACCCGGTTCTTTCTATTTAACGCTACAGCCTTCAAATTGCTCGGTGCCAATTTTACTAGATGTTGATGCACTCTGGGTACTGGTGGTAATTCAATTATTTTCTTCATAAGTCCTTGTTCTATATACGTCTTCTGACTTGTGTATCATTACTGGTGTTGCCAATCGTGCATTATCCTCTTGGCATACCATTGTTCTCTCGGTTTCGTATAAATGAATTACATACTGCACACTTTTTTGTACAGCTGCATACACTGACTGTTGACAACTCTTGTTCCTCATCATTGGACGATTTCCAGTCAATTGTTTCCCAGCATGCTGGTATTTGTATCTGATCACCCCCTAAACCTACTACAGGATCTTGTTGATCAAAGCTAAGTCTATTTACATATTTAATTATAAAATCAACTTCATTTGGCTACTGAATCTCTTGTGACTGGTCTTCGTACCGTTCATCCCGTCAATTCTGTATTGTACCAGTGTTTGGTGGCCTCAACTCGACTTCCTGTACCTGTTCATCTCGCATGTGTTAACCTGCTGAAGTCTGATTCTCCAAATCTCTCCGCATTCTAGGCATTCTTGTTCGATCCGAATAATCTGGGTTTTGTGGTGGAAAACCCTTAAACCTTCCTGCTTAGTTTGCATGATGATCATGTCGCGAATTATAATTACCACCATAATTTTTGGAACCAAAGCCATTATTGTAATTCCATGGCTCACCAAAACCATAATTATTGTTTGACCTCTGAGAGTTGCCACGACCATAGCTATTATTATACCATGGGCGATGACTATTCCCAAAACGATTACCTTTCCCAACATTACTATTGCCAGTGTAAACATTATTATTGGCTAATCGATTGCTATTACTACTCGTACCATTGTTTTATCTCACTGCACGTTGTTTCTTCGCGTGATCTTCACTGAAGATGAATTCAGGTTCTCTTTACATCCCTTTAACTGCCTGTATATTATCTCCAGCTCTCCCAACCAACGATTGCTGATAATGCAAGGGTAACTTCATTGTGCACACACGTATCAGTGCCCCATCACTGTATGGATTGTCCAAACACTGATTCTTTTTCATCATTTCTTCAAAAAATCTAACTGGCTTCTTTTCTCCCGAATTTTCAAATGGCGCCTTCTGTAAAAATTCATATTTTACCCTGTTTTGGGTTCCCGCGGACCAATATCGCTCCAAGAATGCAGACTTAAATTGTTCATACTACTGACAGTTTGCAGCGACTCTTTGCATCGTTTCCGCTATTGCGCTTTTCATAAAACCACAAATGAAATCAAGTTTATGTGAAAGTGGCCAGTGTTCTGGTAAACCGATTTGAAATTGATGTATGAACGTGCAGGGGTGTAGGCCGTTCCTGTTATCTTTGTAATGTTGGGATTTTTGACTGTCACAAAATGATCGTTGTCAAACTTTCTATTGCACCATATGTCGTTTGTGATTTCGCAGTACTTTCCGTTCCCTTAAATTGTGTCATGTTTTCCTTTATTCGTACTACCACAAAAAAATGGTTCAAATGGCTCTGAGCACTATGGGACTTAACTTCTGAGGTCATCATTCCCCTAGAACTTAGAACTACTTAAACCTAACTAACCTAAGGACATCACACACATCCATGCCCGAGGCAGGATTCGAACCTGCGACCGTTGCGTTAATGCATCAGTGTTTTGTCTTTGTAGTTGCTTCATATTGACCTGCCGTATATGGCCTGTTGCACTGTAACTCGTAAATTGAGAATTTGCTACGTGCGGCTAGTAAATTGCTCTGTTATCGCGTCATTCGCGTACGTACGCAGGGTCGGCTGCCGCTCTGTTGGTATGCGCACAGTTACCGGCTCTCGCACCACTGTCTGCTGTGCACACACATTACCTGCTTCGCTCACCTCCCTCAACTGTACTCCTATAATTTACTCGTGTTTCGGATCTGAAAATACTTACGTAACCTCTTGTGGACACACAAGTGGAATCTCATGACTGTTTTGTGTTTACGCAACTGACACGGAAGATTGCGTAACGGACTTGTTACCTCTGGATTTTTTTCCACCACTGTGTCAGATGATACTATCGATTCCATCCCTCACCACAGCTTTCTGTACGGTTCTCAATACACTGCTTCAGTTCTGTAAGAAGCTGCTCTTACTGATGCTTATTTTTCGAGACGATGTTTACAATGCGTGTATCGAATCTCTTTAACGCAGCTCCCGTGAGACGTTTTCTGACATTGCGTTCTTCCACGATTTGTTGCGCCTTACCAGACGCCTTACGTGCTAAATTATCAACTCTTTGGTTGATACTAGACACTGCATCCTGTACCTGGTCAATGTCAGTACGCATCTTTTTCTGATCGGCCCTAAGCGACTGAATTAGTCTGCCCGCGTCTCTCGCCTCTTTCCGGATTGCAGTAAACTGTTCATTAACTTCCATTCGTATCTTTTGCTTATGTTTGCGGACTTTTTCCAACCCAGCATTGGTTTCAAATTTGAGACCATTCAAAGCAGTATTTGTTTCGGTTTTTAAATTCACCGTTTCGGTTTTTGAGTCTGCTAACCCTGCTCTCATCGTTTCACTTGTTTCCTTAACAACAATACTGAGTTGCTTCAACATTGCGAACACACCATCAGACTCTCCGCCATCGTCATCTGTCACGATCTAGTGTAAATTTTGCCGTACACGTCTTTTATGTGACGTCTCACCTACTTCTGTGGATAGTGCTGACACACACACACATACTACAATATTTGGTTCAACGTACTGAAGTTGCACGTCCTCTGATTCTGCTTCGGAACCACTAGATCCGTCATCTGTTCGGTTTTGTGCGGTCTCAACCTGAGATACTGATAGCGAAACTGCCACCACTCCCTCTGCACTGACGCTTAGTTCGGTTCCGTGACTTGCAGTAGATAACTTTTGTTGTACGTCATTTTCTGTCCTATCAAGGTCTTCAGTTTGCCCTATATGCGATGACTTACATCCGTCCGCCATTTCAGACCGTCTAGCTGACCTCTGTCTTTTACGATCTGCGCGAGTCTCAGCTGTAGTCAACGGGAAGTTATATGAACTGACACGTCTCCAAAATATCTTAGAAAGTCGATCATGCCATTAACACATCATTATCAACGCCGCTCATAGTTTTTGGGTACTCAAACCAACTCAACAACCCCGTGAATAGCTTCGCGCACGTCCGATAGGTCATGCATAAACTACTTTCACTCAAAACCCAAAAATTTTTCTTTACTGGTTAATGCAACCTTTTCTACTCTGTGGATCACACATTTATAGTAATCTGACCACTATGCATTGAGTAACCTTCTCACTTTTCGTTTGTCAAAAAGAAAATAAATTTTTTTCTTAATACCAAATTTTAATTACTTCTTCTAATTTGACTAATTGCCATCCTGGCAGACCAATTGCCATCCTGGGAGGGTCGCAATTATCTGGCACTCCACACCTTTTCACGTTTGTCAGACATCAGCAAAAACACCCTGTGAATGTGTCAAGTTCAAATAGAAGGTTCTCTACAAGATTTTTCTTACTTCTAGACAATGAAGTTGTTCAATATTACGACAAATCATCCTATTCCGGTTCTAAGTTCGGTATTTTTTAGGATGATAATCAAGTCTACAGAGGATGGTTAGTTTTTGTGACAATATGAACATAAGATTACTCAAGGTTGCTCAAGTTCACAGTGGACACAAGCTGGTTATCCAACAATTTTACGCCTCTGTGAGACGCAGTTACCTAAGCTGCCATACGCTGTCGGCTGCATGGCTGCTCTCGCCCTCTGAAAATCCTATAACAAGCTAATCAAAATCTTTACTGATTCTATCAGCTGAAACTGTCCTATGTTTCTCATTAGGCGAGAAAACATGTACTCATCTGTAGTCTGGAAAATATGGCGATCTACATGTGCATAGATGGAGCAGCGTGTATGCTTCAAAGCCCTCTCAGTTCTCGGAAGAACAATGAACTATGTGGCTGTTTCGTTTCTCCACTATTGGAGCTCAACGACTGTTCAGCTGATTTCTAGCTGAATGTCAGCCAAAGTGAATGCAGTGTTCACACAAAAATTCCTCTTTTGGAGTCGTACGGAGTGTGATGAGCCCTGTTCTACACTTGATGCTGGTTCAGAGGAGAGTCCTCGATTTTTCGGTATTGTGTCTTTCATATCAGACTGTCCCCCACCTGTGTCCTTTCGTACTTCATATCTCGGCTTTTCCAGACCAATGGGAGTGTTCCTTTCATCTTGTGGAAACTACCCCAGCCAATCGCAAGGGGCCTACGCTTGAACAGCGTCGCAACATCTCCCCTTTTTCTCCTTCGGAATTTATTTCAACCAATCGAAGATTTTGTGCCCACTCCTGATGCCTAAAAGTGACACGCGTACGTGATGAGCGTGTCAAAAGCCTTTCACATGATTAACTGCGTCGCTGGTCTGTGTGTACCCATCTGTAAATTCCGCAATGCAGTTTTCTAAGGAATTTCTCCATCGCAGGCAGTGCTGGGCCGCTACCTGCTCCCCTCGCTGTGTCGCCCAGCGCGTTTGTTGTCTCTCTGGCTGCGGATCACCAACCCCGTTTAGAATCCTCCCATTGTATGCGGGTCGTCACGGCGCATCTCCCGTCTGCCCCCAAACTAAAACGTTTCTTCCAGCAGCTTTTTCACCTTTGGTCATTGACATGTAGGATTTGGGTTTGGTGTGTTAATATCATCGAATCGAGTGTCATCCGTTTTGGCATTACCTACTGTACGTCTGATAGGCAAATCTGCTCTCTTTCGCTGAAGTATATCAGGTGACATATCCTTCTACTTGTTATGCTGTATGAAATCTCACGTAAGGTGCGAAATTATCATCATTCATGCTGGCACCTTACACTTCTTGCTCATATACTTAGGCATATCTGTAAATATTCCTTTAAGAATGTTCTATTTCCTGAACGATTAAAGTACTGAGTAGTAAAGCCGCTTTATAAAAAGGGAGAAAGGGATACTGAAGACAATTTTAGATCTATTTGTATGCCATCAGTGTTTGCTGAAGTTATTGAAAAACCTGTGTACAGTAAGGATAAGTGATTATTTTATTTCACATAATTTGCTATCAAGTGCACAGTTCGGTATTAGAAGTGGCTTAACAACTGAAAACTGCTATATTCTTTATCCCCTGTGAGGCACTGGATGGATTAAACAAAAGGCATCGAACGCTAGGCATCCTTTTGATTTAATTAAGGTGTTTGATTGCGTTAATCACAAAATATTGCTCCAGAAGTAGCACCATTATGGAATACGGGGAGTAGCTCACAATTGGTTCACCTCTTACTTTAATAACAGACAGAAAAAAGTCACTCTCCAAAGTGTTGCTAATGGCTATGTTGTGAGGTCTGAGTGGGGCATGGTTAAATTTTGGGGTAATTCTTCCCATTCTCAAAGGATGGTTTTGGCTCAGAAGTAGGCGCTTCGGGCAACAAACGGTGTAAGTTCAGGAATCTTTCGTCGACTCCTATTCAGTAGTGTATGTATTCTGACATTAGCCTCTCAATATATACATTCTTTACTGTCCTTTCTCGTTAACGATATCAGCTGATTCCCAAGAATTAGCAGCCTTCACTAACTTAATACTAGGTAGAAATCCAAGCTGCATTTGGATCTCACATCCACAACTCTTGTGCAGGAAGGCGTGCAGTATACTGCTGCATACATTTTCAATAAGCTACCAAAAGAATTCCAATGTCTTAGGAGTAATCCACGTGCTTTAATATCTAAACTGAAAAGTTTCCTCATGGGTCAATCCATCTATTCCGTCGAGGAGTCGCTTTTTTTTCTTTTTCTTTTTTTTTTTAAGGCTCATAAACATTTTAACATTTTATTTTCCTGTTATTACTTTTACGTTGTATAATTTTATGTGCTGATACGTTCCATGACCTTGGAAATTTGCTCCTTAATATCGTCCTACGGAGCTAGACGTGTAAGTTAAATAAAATAACATTGGAGTAGTAGAAAAGGTAGAGAAGAAAACAATTCCTGGGAAGAGACGGACAGCGTATTATTTCGTCCCACATACATCATGTGAAATTACCACAATGAGATAGTTCGAGATATTAGAGTTGATACAGAGTCCTTCCGACAATTATTCTTTCCATGCAGCATTCGCGAATGGAACAGGGAGGGGGGATCAGTTGGTGGTACCACAAGTAACTTCCACCATCTACCTTCAGTTTGCTTGCGGAGTATTGATACATGTTTTTACACATGTTTTAACTTGTCAGCCAGATTAAAATTAACATCAGTTAGATGCAGACGAGGAGCTACCAGTACCTAATAACATGCCAGACAGGTCGGCCGGGGTGGCCGAGCGGTTCTGGGCGCTACAGTCTGGAACCGCGCGGCCGCTACGGTCGCAGGTTCGAATCCTGCCTCGGGCATGGATGTGTGTGGTGTCCTTAGGTTAGTTAGGTTTAAGTAGGTCTAAGTTCTAGGGGACTGATGACCTCAGAAGTTAAGTCCCATAGTGCTCAGAGCCATTTGAACCATTTTTGAACATACCAGACAATTCTCCGTAACCCGATAGTGTAAATTTAACCTAATAACAACAAGAAACAAAAACTGTTTTTAGGCTTACATTTGGCAGATTAGTTCTCACTTAAAACATGTTCACATTTCAGACATTTGAATAAAGAGAACCTATTGACAATGACACAAAGGTACTGAAACATCTTTATGTCTGTATGAAACAAAAAGTGTTTTTCATTATTTGCAGACCTTATATCCAGTAATTACATACAAGGCGAAACCTGTATGACATGAGAATAAAATCTGATTCCTGTAAGACTATTGTTTCAGTGCCTATACTTCTCATTTTCCACTAGGGATTTTTGCGTAAATCTGCGCAATCAGTCACACCTTATGTACAGTTTGTTCACTATTTAAGCCATTCCTGTTAGTGTCAGTGACCACTGTGTAATGACTGTGACATATTTATGCGTTACCTAGTAATCGCCATATACTTAACAACGTACACTGATGAAGCAAGACTTACTGACCATCTGCTTAATAGTGTGTTGCTCAACTTTTGGTTGGTTGGTTGGTTGATTTGGGGGAAGGGACCAAACGGCGATGTCATCGGTCCCATCCATTGTAGAAGGATGGGGAAGGAAGTCGGCCGTGCCATTTCAGAGGAACCATGCCGGCATTTGCTTAACTTTTGGAATGATATACAGAAGCAGTTCTGTGTTGCAGGGATTCGAGAAGTCCTTGGTAGGTTTCTGCAGGTTTGTATCACGAGATGCCTACACTCATGTCATTCGATTCCCATAAATTATGGGCCGGTGCCAGAATGAGATTTTCACTCTGCAGCGGAGTGTGCGCTGATATGAAACTTCCTGGCAGATTAAAACTGTGTGCCGGACCGAGACGGGGCATGAGTCGTGCTTGGGTAGCTCAGTTAGTAGAGCACTTGCCCGCGAAAGGCAAAGGTCCCGAGTTCGAGTCTCGGTCCGGCACACATTTTTAATCTGCCAAGAAGTTTCATATGGGCCGGTGGTTTGTGGGCGTGTACCTGACACCTGATCTCGAGCCAGATGTGCTGCACTGGCTTCAGATCAGGCGAATCTGGTGCCCAAGACATCTACGTGAGTTCACTATCATGCTCCTCGTACCACTTTAGCACAATTCTGGCCTTGCCACACGGACAATTATCCTTCTAAAACGTGACAGCGCCGTTGGGGAGGACATCAATCATGGAGCGATAAAAGTAGTAGGTAACATTTTTCAAGGAGTCCTCGAATGTCATGTTGTCTTCGATTACTACCAGAGGTCCCATGGAAGCTCAGTAGAATGACTCCCGTTGCATAATACTGCCATCATTAGCCATTTCCCATTGCCTATTCATGTTTTCGGCAGTCGTTCGCCTGGATAACGTCGTATACTAATTCTGCTATCGAGCTAATAATTCAGTCGACCTGGAGACAAGATTCTATTAAACCACCGTCAAATCTCGATGATCCCGTTCCCAGTGCAATCGATACTGACGATATTGTTGGGCCAACATGCGAACAGGTAGTGGTCATCCGTTGCAGAGCCGCATAATCAACAATATGCGGTGAATGGTGTGCTCTGACACATTTGTGCCTGAGCCAGCATTGTACGTGTCGTCACATCTGCCACAAATCGATCCTTAGCATACAAGTGGTTTCACCATTTTTCAACTGCTTTCCACAGATGTTCATGACAGTAGGATGCAAACAGCAAATCAGCTACGCCGTTTCTGAGATGGTTATTCCCAGACGCAGGGCCGTAATAATCTGTTCTATGTCAAAGTCGCCTATGTTATTGGATTTCGCCATTTACAGCTCACCGATCATCTCTGCTTCACTTATACATTTTCTTGCCGCGTTCAGTGCTCACAATTTTTTGACTCCTCAATGTATTTTTCAACTATTCCCACCCATTGCCCAGCTTTTATTCCCATAGACAACTACTGCGTTACTTTCTAAATAATATGAGCCTGCAACAAAAACTTTTCAGGATATTAACTGCTTACAGCTGCATGGCGCTCGCTATATCTCATGAAATACACGATTTTCTCCTGACTTCTGGCCGTGAATCTTCATGCTACGAATTTATTTACCCTTAACTAAACACTCTCAGGGATTAGCCGAGCGGTCTAAGGCACTGCAGTCATGGACTGTGCGGCTGGTCCCGGCGGAGGTTCGAGTTCTCCCTCGGGCATGGATGCGTGTGTTTGTCATTGGGATAATTTAGGTTAAGTAGTGTGTAAGCTTAGGGACTGATGACCTTAGCAGTTAGGTCCCATAAGATTTCACACACATTTGAACATAAAAACCCTCAAAATCGGAATTTTCAAAGAAGAGCTGTATTTTCGTAATATCTGAGTCAGATTGCGTTGTATTCTGGCGTGAGTAGATTTTGGAGACTTAATCGTCCATCGAAGATACTGTGGGGTTACCTACAAACAAGCCAGTTTACCCCATGACACTGAGTATTTATGTCGAATATTTCACATCTTTATTGGTCACGAATTAGAGCTGAGCATTCACTGGATTAGAGATAGCAGCTTACGTCGGTCTGCTGAAGAGAGGCCACACGTGCCCATAACTAGTCGCTACTGACAATAGTGAGGCCGGACGTGGAGCAGCTGCCGCTAGCCTTTGTACGATCGATGGCCAGATGGGGCTTAATGGACGGTAGCGCCAGCCAGCAGTGAGTGTGGGTGTCGTACATTATCGATACCACACCAGGCGGAAAGCATCCCGACGTTCACAGTAAACCATGTGATGACCCCTCCAATCCGCAGCCGGCTGTAGTGCACACCTGCTGCACACACACTTATCGCCACTCACCGAGCCGGCGTAAGAAGTCGCCGCAACAAGGCCAGCCCCAGTCTACTAGTGGAGTCGGCCTCAGCATTGTTTATGGTAGCTTCTCTGCACTCCGATTACGTATGATGACTAGGCTCTGACAATGAACTCTCTTGAATTTGTTGTTCGAAGTTATTGTGCCATTCAGATTACGTGCACTTCTAATCATTTCTGCTCTTTGGTTAAGCACCCACCTATTCCTCAGCACACAACTCTGGCGGATCCAACAGTGGGAGCAACGAATTAGCGTCAGACGCTGAACTGGTACAGGCACGAAAAGTGGTCTCCTGCCTAAACTCCTTGCCTCTCCTTGCTGGCAGAATACTTTCGAGCGCATCATGTTTGTAGATGAATGTGGATGTTTATCTGTAACCGGCAAATCACTGTAAAGTGTTAAGGCCACTTAGGCTTTGTTCATGGCTTTAGCAGACAGACTCTATCATTACCGTGTCCATCTACATCTACATAAATACTCCGCAATCCACCCACCATACGGTGCGTGGCGGAGGATACCTCGTACCACAACTAGCATCTTCTCTCCCTGTTCCACTCCCAAACAGAACGAGGGAAAAATGACTGCCTATATGCCTCTGTACGAGCCATAATCTCTCTTATCTCATCTTTGTGGTCTTTCCGCGAAATATAAGTTGGCAGCAGTAAAATTGTACTGCAGTCAGCCTCAAATGCTGGTTCTCTGAATTTCCTCAGTAGCGATTCACGAAAAGAACACCTCCTTTCCTCCAGAGACTCCCACCCGAGTTCCTGAAGCATTTAAGTAACACTCGTGTGTTGATCAAACCTACCTGTAACAAATCTAGCAGCCCGCCTCTGAATTGCTTCTATGTCCTCCCTCAATCCGACCTGATAGGGATCCCAAACGCTCGAGCAGTACTCAAGAATAGGTCGTATTAGTGTTTTATAAGCGGTCTCCTTTACAGATGAACCACGTCTTCCCAAAATTCTACCAATGAACCGAAGACGACTATCTTCCTTCCCCACAACTGCGATTACATGCTTGTCCCACTTCATATCACTCTGCAATGTTACGCCCAAATATTTAATCGACGTGACTGTGTCAAGCGCTACACTACTAATGGAGTATTCAAACATTACGGAATTTTTTTTCCTATTCATCTGCATTAATTTACATTTATCTATATTTAGAGTTAGCTGCCATTCTTTACACCAATCACAAATCCTGTCCAAGTCATCTTGTATCCTCCTACAGTCACTCAACGACGACACCTTCCCGCACACCACAGCATCATCTGCAAACAGCCGCACATTGCTATCCACACTATCCAAAAGATCATTTATGCAGATAGAAAACAAAGCGGACCTACCACATTTCCCTGGGGCACTCCAGATGATGCCCTCACCTCCGATGAACACTTACCATCGAGGACAACGTACTGGGATCTATTACTTAAGAAGTCTTCGAGCCACTAACATATTTGGGAACCGATCCCATATGCTCGTACCTTAGTTAGGAGTCTGCAGTGGGGCACCGAGTCCATAGGAGCGATGTGGTTAATGTTCAGTAGTAATCACAAATGACATTTTGAAAATTGGTTTTCCTAACAAAGTTTTTTGAGGACGTTAGGCGTTTTTCATCGAGCGTATATCTCATGACTTTTAAAGTGGCTGCAACGTGGCAAACTCGTTGCAGGAATGAGAGTTAATCTTGCCAGATCGTAGGCATGTTTTGCCACGACCTTGGGCTCGGTCGAGTACTCGCTAATGAAGCGGTTCTGTGAGCTGCAAAGGTGCACTAATACCGTAGCTGGAATGCGAACGGCAGGACGTAGTAAGACAGCAGCGGTATTGCAGAGGACAATCCGATGGGCGCATGTAATCTAATACCCCTTATGAATTGTGTTTTGAATACTAGTTATGACTTGTGTTTCGAATACGAGAAGTGTGTTAGAAAACGACGAATAAATATTATACACCGAATTTGCAACCGAGTTATCCGCTCTTTCAGCTATAATCTACCGTAGATTCCTGGAAGACCGTGACCAGTAGTTCGAAGAAAGCGCAAGTCACATCTATCTTCAAGAAAGGTAGCAGAAGTGATCCACAAAACTAGCGTCCAATATCCTTGAGATCGATTTGTAGAAGAGTCTTAGAACATTTTCTTACCTCAAACGTGATGGGTTATCAAAGAGAATGGCCGCCTCCATGCCAACCAGCATGCATTCCGAAAACATCAATGAAACCGAACTAGCACAGTTCTCACATGACATTCTAAGAGCCATGTATCAAGGCAGTAAGATGAAGTACTTCACTATTTCGAAAAGCATTTGAATCAGTAACACACCCACGCTTATATCCAAAAGTACGATCGTGTGGGGTATCTAGGGAAATTTGTGACACGACTGAGAATTTTTTGGCTGGGAGAACGCAGATTGATATCTTGAATGGAGTGTCATCGACAGTTGTTGAATTAACTTCAGGTGTGCTCCAGTGATTTTTGTTGGCACCCTTGCCTTTCTTGTAGTGTATTAATGACCTTGCAGATAATATTAATAGGAACCTCAGACTTTTCGCAAGTGATACATTTTTCTGTGAAAAAAGCTGCGCAAATATTCAGTCATATCTTGATAAGATTTCAAAGAGGTATAAAGACGGACAACTTCTTTTAAAAGTTAAATATGTAAAATAGTTCAGTTCTCATAAACTAGCAGAAACATAGTGTCCTGTGACCACAGCATCAAAGAGTCGTAGTTGGAATCGATCAGTTCATACAAACACCTTGGTGTAACAGTATGCAGGGATATGAAATAGAACAATCACATAGGTTCAGTCGTAGGTAAAGCCGGTGTCAGACTTCAGCTCACTGGTAGAATACTGGGAAAGTGCAGTCACTCTGCAAAGAGGTTTTTCACAAATTACCTGTGCGGCTCTTCATAGAAAATAGCTCAAGTGTGTGGGACCCGTATCAGTTAGGGCTAACAGGGGATACTGAACGTGTAAAAAGAAGAGCAGCAAGATTCGCCACAGGTTTGTTTAATGCGTAGGAGAGTGTCACAAAGTTTCTGAATAAACTGATCTCGCCGACTCTTGAAGGTGAACGCAAACTAATACGAGAAACCTACTCACAAAGTTTCAGTAATTTGTTTTAAATATGATTCCGGAAGAGTACTACAACTCCATAGGTATCGCTCCTGTAAGGGATCTTCTGGACGAGATTAGATTAACTAAACCGAGATATTCCATTATTCTTCCCGCGCTCCATACTTGAACACAAAGGCAGAAGCATTAATTACTGGTATCCAGTGTCATGCATTTGACAACGGCTTACACACTATGGATGTAAAATACACTACTGGAAATTGAAATAAGAACACCGTGAATTCATTGTCCCAGGAAGGGGAAACTTTATTGACACATTCCTGGTGTCAGATACATCACATGATCACACTGACAGAACCACACGCACATAGACACAGGCAACAGAGCATGCACAATGTCGCCACTAGTACAGTGTATATCCACCTTTCGCAGCAATGCAGGCTGCTATTCTCCCATGGAGACGATCGTAGAGATGCTGGATGTAGTCCTGTGGAACGGCTTGCCATGCCATTTCCACCTGGCGCCTCAGTTGGACCAGCGTTCGTGCTGGACGTGCAGACCGCGTGAGACGACGCTTCATCCAGTCCCAAACATGCTCAATGGGGGACAGATCCGGAGATCTTGCTGGCCAGGGTAGTTGACTTACACCTTCTAGAGCACGTTGGGTGGCACGGGATACATGCGGACGTGCATTGTCCTGTTGGAACAGCAAGTTCCCTTGCCGGTCTAGGAATGGTAGAACGATGGGTTCGATGACGGTTTGGATGTACCGTGCACTATTCAGTGTCCCCTCGACGATCACCAGTGGTGTACGGCCAGTGTAGGAGATCGCTCCCCACACCATGATGCCGGGTGTTGGCCCTGTGTGCCTCGGTCGTATGCAGTCCTGATTGTGGCGCTCACCTGCACGGCGCCAAACACGCATACGACCATCATTGGCACCAAGGCACAAGCGACTCTCATCGCTGAAGACGACACGTCTCCATTCGTCCCTCCATTCACGCCTGTCGCGACACCACTGGAGGCGGGCTGCACGATGTTGGGGCGAGAGCGGAAGCGGCCTAACGGTGTGCGGGACCGTAGCCCAGCTTCATGGAGACGGTTGCGAATGGTCCTCGCCGATACCCCAGGAGCAACAGTGTCCCTAATTTGCTGGGAAGTGGCGGTGCGGTCCCCTACGGCACTGCGTAGGATCCTACGGTCTTGGCGTGCATCCGTGCGTCGCTGCGGTCCGGTCCCAGGTCGACGGGCACGTGCACCTTCCGCCGACCACTGGCGACAACATCGATGTACTGTGGAGACCTCACGCCCCACGTGTTGAGCAATTCGGCGGTACGTCCACCCGGCCTCCCGCATGCCCACTATACGCCCTCGCTCAAAGTCCTTCAACTGCACATACGGTTCACGTCCACGCTGTCGCGGCATGCTACCAGTGTTAAAGACTGTGATGGAGCTCCGTATGCCACGGCAAACTGGCTGACACTGACGGCGGCGGTGCACAAATGCTGCGCAGCTAGCGCCATTCGACGGCCAACACCGCGGTTCCTGGTGTGTCCGCTGTGCCGTGCGTGTGATCATTGCTTGTACAGCCCTCTCGCAGTGTCCGGAGCAAGTATGGTGGGTCTGACACACCGGTGTCAATGTGTTCTTTTTTCCATTTCCAGGAGTGTAGCTGTCAAATGAAAACGAGACAGCTATAGAAAGAGAATGGCATGGATGTTAGTAACGCGCGTAAGTGTGTGTATCCTCTGTTAGGGATCAGAAAGGAAGAGCGCGAACGTTCACCGCTGTGCCATTTGCCTGTTAGACGTGCTCTGCGAGCGGTAAGTGAAGTGTGTGCGTCCGACTTCACTATGGAGGCCGGGAAAGAGGAACAGCAAGGTGTAGAGCAGTTTTTGACCGCGGGAGGAGTTTCGGTAAGCGAATCTCATATCCGAATACCTGGAGTCTATGGTGAACGCAGTATGTTACGTGTGCGTGTGTTTTCGTGGAACAAACGATGTAGAGAAGGTCGGGTGTCATCGATAGTGAGCAGTCGGCCAGAACAAACTTATCGTGTCATGACAAATGATGGACGTCTGACAGTGGAAGACCTCAGGCTTATGATGGGCAACTGTCATGCTACCGCTCACGCCATGATGACAGAGCATCTGAATGAAGTTCCTCACAATCTGTGTGCAGTGGGTTCCCCGCAGCTTGGCGTAGGGGCAGAACAGAGTGTCGATATCACTGCAGCGCCTGGAACGGTGTCATGGTGAAGATTATCGTTTCCTGTCCCGAGCCGTCTCGGAAGAAGAAAATGATGTCATCATTTTAAGTCGGAGAGCAAGCGTCAGAGCCATCAATGGAAGCAAATGGATTCTCCCCCACCGAAAATATCCGAAGCCGTGTTCGGCACGGCACGAGAAAGTCACAATGACTTTTTCTGTTACTGCAAGGGCTCGCTACTTATTAATTTTCTGGAACACGCGTCACAATTAACGCACAGCAGTACGTGGACACTTTGCAAAAACTGAAGCACACCATCAAGTCCCAATATACAGGAACGTTGATGGATCACACCATTCTGTTGCAGGATAATGCCCGCCCGCATGTTTCCAAGGTTTCGACTGTGCTGCAGAAGTTTCTCCGGGAAGCGCCTACAGGTTCCCTATATAGTCACAATTTATCCCCATGAGATTTACATGTATTTGGAGCCCTGAAAAAAGCCATTCGTGGCTGTCGATTTGCTTCGGACGAAGAGAGCATGCCTGGGTACAATTATGATCTCTTAAGCAACCACAAACATTTTTTCATAGAGCCATTGGCCGTCTTATCTGACAGTGGAGTAAATGTATTAATTCTTAAGCAGACTGCTTTTGAAATGATAAACAGTTACTTACTTTCTCCATCTATCTCGTTTTCATTTGACTGCCCCTTATACAATGAAGCGCCAAAGAAACTGTTATAAACATGCGTATACAAATACAGAGATATGCATAGAAGCAGAATACGTCGCTGCGGTCGGCAACGCCTATGTAATAGAAGTGTCTGGCGCAGTTGTTAGATCGGTTACTGATGTTACAATAGCAGGTTATCAAGCTTTAAGTGAGTGTGATCGTGGTGTTATAGTCGGTGCAAGAGCAGTGGGGCACAGCACCCACGAGGTAGCGATAAAGTGGAGATTTTGTAGTACGATCCTTTCACGAGTGTACCGTGAATGTTAGACATCCGGTAAAATATCAAATATCCGACATCGATGAGGCCGAAAAAAGATGCTGCGAGAACGGGACCGATGATGACTGAAAAGACACGTTCAACGTCACAGAAGTGCAATTCTTCCGCAAATTGTTGCAGATTTCAATGCTGAGCCATCAACAAGTGTCAGCGTGCGAACTATTCAACAAAATATCATCGATATGGACTTTCGGAGCCGAAGGCCCAATCGTGTACCCCTGATGACTGCACGACAAGAAAGTTTTACGCCTCGCCTAGGCTTGTCAACACCCAAATTGGACTGCTGATGACTGGAAACATGTTGCCTGATCGGACGACTCTCGTTTCAAGTTGTATCGAGCGGATGGACGTCTACGTATATGCTGACAACCTCATGAATCCATGAACCCCGCATGTCCGCAGGGGACTCTTCAAGCTAGTGGAGGCTCTGTAATGGTGTGGAGCGTGTGCAGTTGGGATAATATCGGACCCCTGATACGTCTAGATACGACTCTGACAAGTGCCAGGTACGTAAGCATCCTGTCTCATCACTTGCATCCATTCATGTCCATTGTGCATTCCGACAGACTTGGGAAATTCCACCAGCAAAATGCGACACCCTATACGTCCAGAATTCCTACGGAGTGGCTCCAGGAGCACTCTTCTGAGTTTAAACACTTCCGATCGTCACCAGACTCCCCAGACATGAACATTATTAAGCGTATCTGGGATGCCTTGCAACGCACTGTTCAGACGACTTTAAACATTAGTCGAGTCCATATCACGTCGTTTTGACGCACTTCCGCGTGCTTATGGGGGGCCTTTCTTTGGCTCTTTAGAGTAAATAACAAAGGGTCACTTGAAAAATAGGCTACTGATATGGTAAACAAATAAGGAAGCACACCAGCTTATAGAGGATGTACTATATACAAGGTATCCCAGGAGGAATGGTTAATATTCACGGATATGAAAGGAATACCATTTGACAAAGAAAAGTCTATTTAACTCGAGCTCAAACTACATATCTTATGAGCTATGAGAATTTCTTCATGTTCGATACTGTGAAACAAATTTCATCTACTGCATGAGCTTTGTTTCTCAACGGATTGCTGGGAGCGTGGTTGACTGGAGGGTCGAGTGGAAACATCGTTCACAGTAAAGAACGCCTTTTTTTAAATCAAATACATGACGTAGCTCAAAGAGGCAATTATACCTCTCCATCCTAGATGCCGAGGAGGCGCCCTGCGATGCTCTCGGCATTCCTGTGGTAGCGTGGCAGCCTTTAGATGCCACGGCTGTTGACGTCAGCCCCACACTACTTCCCTTGGTGGCGTATAGCCATAGCGGCGCCTCACGCTGCACATGTGACCGCGGCTGCGTGTGGAGGCGACTGTGAACGGGGTATGACTCGCTGCCCTCTCGAGGGAGTCGTACCGTGGCTGGTGCTGAGGCACCGAGTACCACTTGGAACTGAACGTCGACGACATCGGCTACTGATGACAGTTTTGCACGGCATGGCACCAAGACCTGTGAGGGACTTGGTGCTGGCAGCAGGTCACACCTAATCTGGAACCCATGGTTGCTGCTTGTGGCTCCCATTTGTGTCGCTGTCTAGCATAGCTCTGGCATCTCGGTGGTGCTGCTGGACTCCAGCGATGAGAAGTTATCTCTACATCAAAATTCAGACTTAATGGTATGACTCTGGCGCCCATATGTGTCAGTAAAATGCGACACCAAAGCACGTCTCACAAAGCAATAGACTTACCCTGATGTGGTGACATCGCCCCACCTGCTACATGGATTCCGCTGTGCAGTGCAGTTTACTACTGTACTTGGCTATCCTCAGCTCACAATCCATTTGAATTTCGGTTATTGTGACACACATGTCACCACACTGGTGGGTACTATCTAGAGTTTGCTGATGCAGCGTGTCATGGGTTCTTTCTCACTAATTCTGATTACCTTTGCTGATAAGACCTGGTTCCTCTGGTCTTGCTCTGGCGCAGTTTTCTACTGTAATTACCTTTACCCTTGATCTGTAAAGCAATTACATAATACTAAATTGGCTACTCCTAGCTACTTCACAATTAATATATTAATCTGCAGCTCTGTGATTGTATATTTCATCCCTTGTCCAAGGGAGCCAGTCTACGGAAACTTGAATTATCCGTACATCCGAGTTTCAAGAGACTCATCATTTCAAATACATCAGCGCTAGGCAGAGCAAAATCAGAGTCACCATGATGCTAGGAATCATGACACTCAAGGCCATAGTTACCTGACGTCTACCATCCCAATACTGTTGCACATGCTGCAACTATTGCTGTGCAGTCGTGCACCCAACCAGTGCTGCTATCATCCAACTTAGTGAAAGATCGTGGCTCAGTTCACAGGTGTCGTTAAAGAAGCTACCATTTTGTCTGGACAGCAGCTCTCGAGGTTAATCCAACCAAAATAGCTCTGGCCCTGTCACATTCAGCAGAATAGTTTCTGTCATAGTACCTGGTAGATGAAACATGGGTCCCATAATATCACACATAGTCCCATTTATTGACCACCTTGAAGTTCTAACCATATTGCCCCAGAAGTTGCCCTTGCTCATAGCAACTAGTAAACTACTATATCATTGTACAATGAATGTGTCAAATGTAAATCCGCTCTCTGGAAATACTGTTTCTGTTTAATCCCCTCCTTTTGTCAAGGACACTCCTCTATTTTATCCCTGAACGATTGCATGATGCATGTGGTCCCACCCTTCGAAATCTTTCAAGTTGGGCATATGGCGACTGCCTCACTTTAACATTGCTAGGGTTCCCCCTCAGTCATCACCACATGCCGATCTCCATTTTCTGTCAATAACAGCAGCCTTTCGTCTTTCACTTACACAAGTTATCCAACTGCTGTTAACTTTACCGGATAAGTGTGCACCATGTAGCGTGGGAACACTGCATGCTTGCGTACTCCCAGTACATTTACTGTACCTACGTACAACTGAGCATTATCCGTTGTTGCACCACTGCTAGCTGTAATCCTGGCGAAAATTGTCCTCGCACCTTCCTCAACCTATTCCGATACTGATAAGGTGACAGGAAGTCCGGAAATCTGAACTTCACTGCCCATGTAGCACTTGATGGACAACGTCTTGCAAGTTCGTTAATTCCAATCTTGTGTCCTAGATACTATCCCTTGCGACAGCAACAGTCTTCTCGTTGTTATTTCTGCATCTAGCACTTGCATCCGTGTTTGTACTGCTGCTAGGTTCCGATTTAGAGTGCTAGCCAAAGCTCTAGCGTAATCCATGACTTCGTTCAACAAGCCGCTCTCCAAGTTCATAATCTGCGTGAAATATCACTCCAGAGTTACTTTATTTACATCCACTAAACTCCTTGTAGCCTCTTCTTTTTCGTTAAGTTTGCTTACATCACTTGCGTCTGCTTATAACACTTACTCGTTTGTTATGACACAAACCAGTGTTACCCTCTGGTAGGAAATTTTGTATTTGACCATGTCTCCGTCTAACGGAAAAAAGGTTTCGGACAGCAATTTTGTGGCTATTGCAGTTAACAGAAAAACTAAACAGGCTTTACTTTGGGGATAATGAAAGTAGAAAATTTCATACGAATGAAATAATAAACGGTCGCCAGCCTAATTAGGCATACTAATTTGAAACATTAGTTCAAGGAAATTGAACTTTAGTAGTTTTAGTGAATTTCATTAAGATTCCCTTTGTGTAGTACACTGGATACACTCAACCACAGGGCGATGTAAGATGTGGGTAGCAGTAGTTACCACTAATGCACAAACCAGTTACCATAGAAAGCAAGATTGTACTCCACTCATAATAATAACAGTTACGATCACAATCGTTATATAACTCAGAACTGAGATGTTACTGCAGGAAACAATGAACTAATGTTGGGCATGAAAGGACTCCTGACGTAACTGACAAATAGATACCACAAATAAAATTAAATAATACTACATATACACTTTTTAAACTCCCATTTATATAAAAGTATCAGATATCTTTAGTAACAGTAAATATACCAATTATCTTTCTGATATGAGAAGAATATGGTGGGGACCCATAAACGGATACTGTCAAACTAGGCAAGTCTAGGATTATTTCAGATCAAAGTTCAATTCAATCAAAATTAATGCTTAGCCCCACCTGGAATAATTTTAGACAGTAACATTTACACTCTCTGGCACTGAATTTTTGCACATTTAATACACAGAAACAAATCACTAGTTAGTCAGAAACAGGACACTCGGTTTTCTGCACTCTTAGGAGAGGACCCTGCTTCGGTTCATGATTAGGACAAAGTTAGGGTTCAAAACACTGGTTTATAGCACTTGGATTATTACTGAAAACACTCAAATTTACTGGTCCATGCTATAATACATATCTATGTGCCTGAAGTTGGTAGAGCAGTGGCGAAGTAGTGGTGACAAAGGACGTGGCGGCTAACTGTACTCACGACTCTTGATGATGAAAGCCCTGCTCTTTACAATTTCTTCTCGGCGACGGATTTTTATCGTATTAGAGCCATTCCTTATTGCCAAGAGCACCATGAAATAGCCAAATCCACATCTGAGGCAAAATTCCATACAAAACGGCTTCCAAATTCCTCCCTTGGCACCCTCGATGTATACTGTACAACGGCTAGTCACTGACTGCATACCGTTTCCACCAAGTAGCCGCCCAGTTCATCCGCCAAAACCACCTTTCACATCGCGCCAAGCCACTTCCGTTGCGGAGGGACTTTTTACCTTTCACAGTACAAGTTCCCTAAGCATGAACTAGCTTCCAATATTCAAATTTTTCTTTATGAATATACATATATTATAAAATTTCATTATTTTTGAACATCATTTAGCTTTTACAATATATATATTACAAACTTTAACTTTCCTGTCACAAATCAATGGCCGTAACCAACAAAGAACAAATACTTCATAATTACAGATACATAGTTCCATAGAATAAATCTATTTCTAATCGATATTGGTGTTACATGCTGTCCCGAAGATGGTCTTCAGCATTCTACCCTTCACACCTAACCTTCACTTTTCACTCTCCTGGACTCATGTGGCACCACTCTGGTCACCTCCGCTGCCAGCTCCTTTAATCGTACATGAACCTTGGGCCTTTGTGCTGGGCCAGAGATTAATGATAAATGCAAGCTAGGTAAGGGGCGAATGCTGTAGAGTACTCCTTGTAAAACCGATCTGGGATTCCATCCGGACCTGATTATTTATCTCCTTTCAAATCTTTTGGTTTTTTCTATACGCCAGGGAAGGTTACTACCATGTCGTCCGTACCCGAGTCTGTCCGATGGTCAAATGACGGTACGTTTGCTCGATTCTCCTGTGTGAACGATTTCTTACCGGTCAACAAGGGACTCAATAGAAGCCTTAGACCTGATTAGTGATTTTACGTAAGACCAGAATTTACTCGGATTCTCTGCAAGATGTTTTACTAAGGTGTGACGGTTGTAGCAGTTGTATGCTTGGAGCATAGATCTTTTCACAGACGCACGAATCTCTACTAACCTTCTTTTGTCGTCATTTATGCGTTCTCTTTTGAACCGAGAGCGCAATAGTCTCTGCTTCCTCAGCATCCTCCGAGTTTCGTTATTAGGCCATGGTGGGTCTTCTGCATCCTTTATCCACTTACTAGGTACTTAACTCTCTAGACCACGCTTTTTAATATGCTTAAACTTTGCCCATAATTACTCAACATGCATATTGCTGGAACTAAGTGATGCCATTTCAAGGTCTACGTCCGAGGCTAATAACTGCTTATCTGCTCTATCTAGCAGAAACACGCTCCTAGCTTTCTTGACTGGTTTATTTACTTTCGTAATCGCAGTTGCTGTAATGACATCATGATCGCTAATCCCCCTTTCTATACTGACGTTGTCAAAAGGACCGGCAAATTTGTAGCTACAAGGTCGAAGGTATTTCCATTTCGCGTGCGCCGGCTGGAGTGGCCGTGCGGTTGTAGGCGCTACAGTCTGGAACCGAGGGACCGCTACGGTCGCAGGTTCGAGTCCTGCCTCGGGCATGGATGTGTGTGATGTCCTTAGGTTACTTAGGTTTAAGTAGTTCTAAGTTCTAGGCGACGGATGACCTGAGAAGTTAAGTCGCATAGTGCTCAGAGCCATTTGAACCAATCCATTTCGCGTGGGCTGCTGAGCTAGCTGCTCAAGACAATTTTCACTTTTCAGCAAACGTGTTCAAATGAATTTCGCATGGCTGACTGTGTGTAACCCAGCAATGAAGCCATAGACATCCCAGTCTGTACTCGGTAGGTTAAAGTCGCCTCCAACCAGTATTGCATGATCTGGGTATTTACGCGCTATTGACCGTAGACTTTCTTTGAATGACTCTAGAACTGTCACAGCACAATCAGGTTGCCGGTAAAAAGACCCAACAATTAACTTGGTTTCACCTACATCTGTTAATACGAGATCAGTTGACTTCTCTGTGACACTCAACTTGGACCTCAGAAGAGACAGCATTTTTAATTGTAGGTTAATTCTTACAAAGAAGAAAACAGCAACCAGCTACTATTAATACTGCTATTTATTTAGGTAAATAGCGCCGTTATCGGTTTCGAACTGGCAAGTTCATCATCAGACGGCTGTTCAAATTATTTTCAAGATACACTTTACATTATCGTCCGTTTTCAATTTTTATTATTCCACTGTGGCGAAGTATTTTTGGTGTGTTGTTGCCCTACGGTAGAAAAACAGTGTTAGAAGCGCCCTATGTGAATATAACTAAGCTCCAAACGATGAAATACAGCGTAAATAAATGTGTGAGGTTAAGTGGTTATGATACGTCGAAAATTTCGCGCGATATTGTTGCGAAGTTGCAGGACTGTATTTTTCGCCTATTCCTAAATATATCCAGCACTTACGTAACTTGTACATCACCATATTGTGCAAAGCACCACACACACACACACACACACACACACACACACACACACACACACACACACACACACACACACCAAAAAGAATTTGCCACATGTGAAGTTGTCACAGAGATTGCAGATTTAGAAACACAACAGTGTCAGAGACGTTCTCTCTCAGAGACATCACAATATACAGGTTACTTTGATTTCACAGAATGACTGTTTTTAAAGAATAACATAACTTAATGAAAATTAAAACACAAATATAAACCTTACATTATGAGCGTATAATATTACAAATGATGTTGACAGATGCAGTAACCAGCTTGTGTGAATGCTACTTATATAGTATTATGTAAATACTGTGCTGTATACAAGGACTACATAGAGGTGAGATAAAATGAATAATATGACAGTAACAATTGTATTAACATCTATCTATGGTGCACTGAAATTTTTAATCAAGTATAGTAGCAGTCATTTTTTTTTCAAGAATCAAGGTAGCATTACAAGTATTTATATTACAAAGAATACCATATTCAGTGAGCATTAATTACAAATAAATTGGGAAAATGTGAAGGCTGAGAGAGAACGTCTCTGACACTGTTGTGTTTCTAAATCTGCAACCTCTGTGACAACTTCACATGTGGCAAATTCTTTTTGGTGTGTGTGTGTGTGTGTGTGTGGTGCTTTGCACAATATGGTGATGTACAAGTTACTTAAGAGCTGGATATATTTCGGAATATGCGAAAAATACAATCTTGCAACTTCGCAGCAAAATCGCGCGGAATTTTCGACGTAAGTACCATAACCACTTAACCTCACATTTATTTACGCTGTATTTCATCGTTTGGAGCTTAGTTATTTTCACATAGGGCGCTTCTGACACTGTTTTTCTACCGTAGGGCAACAAGACACCAAAAATACTTCGCCGCAGTGGAATAATAAAAATTGAAAACTGACGATAATGTAAAGTATATCTTGAAAATCATGTGACGAGCCGTCTGATGATGAACTTGCCAGTTCGAAACCGGCAACGGCGCTATTTACCTAAATAATTAGCAGTATTAATAGTGGCTGGTTGCTGTTTTCTTCTTTGTAAGAATTAACCTACATTAATTGTACACAGCCACGGTCTCACCATATCAGTTCTAGACAAAATGACAATATTTTTGTCAACTGCAATGAACACTGCCCCTCCTATGGCCTCTAATCTGTCGTTCCGATATACATTCCATGACTCGCTAAATGTGTCAGAGCTTTTCTCTTCCGGTTTTTGCCAGATTTAGATCCGAAAACTAACATTTTAATGGCTATTGATACACACTCTGAATCTGCCTGTGTGTTACCTGTTAGAACGAAAATGAGGAGAGATGTCGCTGACAGGGATAAATCGATGACCAGACAACCTTCAAACCGATAACGGTGAGGAGCTTTACAGTAGGTATTTCAAGACTGTGATGCAACGTCCACTCACCTGAAGGCGAGTATCGTGGAAAGTCTGAACAGAACAGTAAAGAATGAAATGTGAAAGTGTATTAACCTTTGTGATTCATACAAATGGAGTGACATCCTCCCAGAAATAAGTAAACAGTATAACCGAACCAAACGTATCACAATAAAATTGAGACCAACCTATGGTCGTGATAATGGACTTATGGATACAGTACACTATCGTATTAAAACGTTGGATCCATGTAAACAGAAATTTAATATGGGTGATTTGGTGCATATCTCAAAACACAGGACAGCATTTGAAAAGTCATACCTCCGAAACTGGTAGATTGAGATATTCACAGTTTCCGAAGTGCAGAGAACAGATCCCAGAACTTACATCTTAAAAGATAGCAGTGGCACTGCAATTTCAAGATGCTTTTACAAAAACAAATTGCAGAAGAGTTCAGAATCACAAATGTTTGTCATATTGCACGTCATAAAACGTTGAGGCAACGTAGCACTAATTAAATGGCTTGGTTTTCCTGCAACACAAAACAGTGGGATTCACGCTGACTATTTGCTGTATCATGTGGTTTATAAACCACAACCAGCAAAGGAGCATAAAATGAACGATAGGAGACATGTTATAGGAGGTGGTGGTATTCTCGACAAACTTCCAATCGAACTGCACATTCTGGGGTATAATTTGTGCGGATAAGGTACAGAGCTTCAGAAACGTTTGGATCGTTGTAATAAGGGGATTTACGTGCTTGACGAGGCCATGAAGATCTCCCAGGAAGTCTCGCTGCAGATCGAATTTTAGCTGATAAAGCCAAGGCAAAACGTGCGAGAAAGGCTGTTGATACAGGGAAGGGCATTTCAGCATTTGTAGTTGGTAAAACCATTCTTGGAAAAATTAAGTTGTGCCTGGTTGTGAATTTCAAACAAGTTATGAACGCCACACGACATTCACTGAAGAAGAAGATGAAGAAGAAGAAGAAGACAACGACGAAGAAAAACCAGGCAAGGGTGTTCAAAAAACTGTACCTTGACAGTGATGTATGCACCTAAAAGCGCCCTGAAGCATAAAAGAATGGTTAAAGCACGCCAGGTTCTGCCGATACCCAAGACATCAGGCGGAATTATCCCCTTCCTCATTCCTGGCCTCGCAGATTTTTCAGCGATGGGTTCACTTGCTGGTGGTGCTGTGGCTATTGCCAGAACAGTCAAGAACGCACAGAACTCCCAGAAGCAGCGAGAGGAAGCGAAAAACCTTAATCGCATGATGACAGAAGCAGCCATCGGAAAGGGACTACTCCTAAAACCATACAATAAAGCACTAAGTCTCTTCACAAATTAAAAAGAAAGCCCATTAGCTATCATACCGAATGGACCGCTTACAAATTTAGATCTGCTCAAGTTTGTTAGGAAAGAATTTACCATACCAAGGTTCCGTGGTGTGTTTACGTGAGATACGTTACCGAAGACTATGTGGAAATCCAGAGGATATAGAATTGTGAATTAAAATGTTGCTGGGGGATCGGGAATCCACTGGGTGGCGTATGTTAAGAAAAATATAAAGAACGTCTACTATTTTGACTCATTTGGAGATCTGCAGCCACCAGAAGAGTTACAACTATACTTCACCGACAGAGGATCTCTGTTCTACAATTCTCATCGTTACCAAGACATTAATATTTACTTGTGTAGGCAAAATGTTCAAATGTATGTGAAATCTTATGGGACTTAACTGATAAGGTCATCAGTTCCTAAGCTTACACACTACTTAACCTAAATCATCCTAAGGACAAACACAAACACCCATGCCCGAGGGAGGACTCGAACCTCCGGCGGGAGCAGCCGCACAGGTCATGACTGCAGCGCCTCAGACCGCTCGGCTAATCCCGCGCGGCCCTGTGTGGGCATCTGTACATCATGTCCCTCTTAACGTTTACGAAGAAGGATATATAAGGAGGTGCATTATGCATCCACTGATCAGTTGAGGTTCAGAAGGAATGTTATATACTCTGACTTTAAAAGAACTGTACGTGAATAACTTCCCACCGATTGATTCAAGCATTTGGAGTGGGGTATTGCACTGATTGGACTGAAGACATGCAACAGTATTGCGAACAACAGAGGCTAACAATAAACTTCATCTGGGAAATAATCCTAGAAAAGATATTGTGGAAATAGAACCTGGTGTATACGATACTGCCTACTTAAACGATGTTTTAAAACGGTCTGGAAAAGGGATTGTGCTATGTGCTAACATCAATACACTTCAATCTGAAATAAAGACGCCGAATGCAGTGACTGACTTTAACCACAGATGTTCAGTAGAGCGACTACTGGCTTTCACAAAAGGACCGGTTTTAAAGAACGACCATAATAAATTTTAGACATCTGACCCGTCAGTAGAACAATAGATTGATTCATAAAATTTACGGATTCTTCCCGGCAGTTGGAAGAGGGTATAAGATCGCTGAGACTCCTACGAAAGCTATTTGTCTCCCAGTAACAGTTCAGACATTGGACGGTGTGGCCGTGCGGTTAAAGGCGCTTCAGTCTGGAACCGCGTGACCGCTACGGTCGCAGGTTCGAATCCTGCCTCGGGCATGGATGTGTGTGATGTCCTTAGGTTAGTTAGGTTTAATTAGTTCTAAGTTCTAGGCGACTGATGACCTCAGAAGTTAAGTCGCATAGTGCTCAGAGCCATTTTTCAGACATTGGACTGTCTGGGGCTGCATATGATTGACCAAGATAATCAAATTGTCCACTTTCGTGGTGAGGAAATCATTGTTTTATTGCATATAAAGTGGAACCAGGAGTGCAGATACCTGTCAGCAGTGGCGGCGACCTTCAGCAAGTAAGGACCGGAACCAATAGCAGTGACCTTCAACTTGCTGGACCGGAAGCGACGCAGACCTACAGTCGGGCAGAACATGGAGAAGATCAACACAATGCACACACATCGTGGTAGACGCGCAAACTCTCGTCATAGATGGGGTACCGTTCTATCTCCAAAATGCGCCTGTGGTGCAGCCAAGCAAATCATTCGATACATTGTTACCGAATGGCCCAGTAGGGCATAACGCAAAACTTTCGACAAAATCCTGATGGTAATGATCGACACAACTGAATATATAAAAAAATTAAACTTCTGTTTGTAAATTAAACGCATTATTGTTTGCATTGTAATAATTTTGCAAGTGGTAAATTTATAGTTACACAAAGTGACTCGCAGATTAATGAGTTTCAGATTTCCTGTAAGTTTTTGTATTGCTTCGCCTGTATAAAGTACAGCGTCGGAAGTGTAATATTAGAACTTTGCACATTAAAGACGAGCAAACTTACATTTGAACTACCTGGCCAATAATTATTTCAGTCAGTAGCGTTGAACGTTGCAACGTTATTAGAATTGCAACTCGGATTCGTGTTGTTTCTGTGTTGTACAGCGGCTTGCTTTGGATGTGCGCTTTGAAGACTGAATATACGTCAATGTTTCAAGATCAAACTTTACATTATTTCTCAAAAAGAAAAGCCTTATTATCAATTACCGTACTGCGGGCTGTGGATTCCAGCAGATGAAGCTGAGATTTCTATTTTATCTGAGTACGCAGGATCACTATGACTGTTTCGAGAGCATGTTCTACATCTACATCTACGTGATTACTCTGCTATTCACAATATAATGTCTGGCAGAGGGTTCAATGAACCACTTTCTTGCTGTCTCTCTACCGTTCCACTCTCGAAGGGCACACGGGAAAAACGAGCACTTAAATTTTTCCGTGCGAGCCCTGATTTCTCTTATTTTATCGTGATGATCATTTCTCCCTATGTAGGTGGCTGCCAACAGAATGGTTTCGCAGTCCGAGGAGAAAACTGATGATTGAAATTTCATGAGAAGATCCCGTCGCAACGAAAAATGCCTTTGTTTTAATGATTGCCACTCCAATGCACGTATCATGCCTGTGACACTATGTACCCTATTTCGCGATAGTACAAAACGAGCTGCTCTTCTTTGTACATTTTCGATGTCATCCGTCAGTCCCACCTGATGCGGATCCCACACCGCACAGCAGTACTCTAGAATAGGGCGGACAAGCATAGTGTAAGCAGTCTCGTTGGTAGACCTGTTGCACTTTCTAAGTGTTCTGCCAATGAATCGCAGTCTTTGGTTTGCTCTACCAACAATATTATCTATGTGATCGTTCCAATTTAGGTATTTAGTTGAATTTACAGCCCTCAGATTTGTGTGACTTATCACGTAATCGAAATTTAGCTGATTTCTTTTAGTACTCATGTGAATAACTTCACACTTTTCTTTATTCAGGGTCAAATGCCACATTTCGTACCATAGAGATATCTTATCTAAATCATTTTGCAAGTCGTTTTGATCATCTGATGACGGCAAATGACAGCATCATCTGCAAACAATCTAAGACGGTTACTCAGATTGTCTCCTATGTCGTTAATATAGATCAGGAATAATAGAGGGCCTATAACACTTCCTTGGGGAACGCCGGATATTACTTCTGTTTTACTCGACGACTTTCCGTCAATTACTACGAACTGTGACCTTTCTGACAGGAAATCACGATTCCAGTCGCACAACTGAGGCGATACTCCGTAGGCGTGCAGTTTGATTAGAAGACGCTTGTGAGGAACGGTGTCGAAAGCCTTCTGGAAATCTAAAAATATGGAATCAATTTGACATCCCCTGTCGATAGCACTTATTACTTCATGAGTATTAAGAGCTAGTTGCGTTTCATAGGAACAATATTTTCTGAATCTGTGCTGGCTATATGTAAATAAATCGTTTTCTTCGAGGTACTTCATAATGTTCGAATACAGTATATGTTCTAAAACCCTACTGCAAATCGACGTTAGTGATAGAGGCCTGTAATTCAGCGGATTACTCCTATTTCCCTTTTTGGGTATTGGTGTGACTTGAGCAATTTTCCAGTCTTTAGGTACGGATCTTTCTGTGAGGGAGTGGTTGTATATAATTGCTAAATATGGAGCTATTTTATCAGCATACTCTGAGAGGAACCTGACTGGTATACAATCTGGACCGGAGGCCTTGCCTTTATTATGTGATTTAAGCTGCTTTGTTACATCGAGGATATCTACTTCTATGTTTCTCATCTTGGCAGTGGTTTTTGATTGGAATTCAGGAATATTTACTTCGTCTTCTTTGGTGAAGGAGTTTCGGAAAACTGTGTTTAATAGCTCTGCTTTAGTGGCACTGTCATCAGTGGCTTCACCGTTGTTATCGCGCGTGAAGGTATTGGCTGTGTCTTGCCACTGGTATACTTTATGTATGACGAGAATCTCTTTGGGTTTTCTGCCAGATTTCGAGACAGAATTTCGTTGTGGAAATTATTAAAATCATTTCCCATTGAAGTACACGCCATATTTCGAAATTCTGTAAAACTTTGCCAATCTTGGGGATTTTGCGCTCTTTTAAATTTGGCATGCTTTTTTCGTTGCTTCTGCAACAACGATCTGACCCGTTTTGCGTACCATGGGGGATCAGTACCATCATTTATTAATTTGTGTGATGTACATGTCTCAATTGCTGTTGATAGCAGGCCGCGGTGGCCGTGCGGTTCTAGGCGCTTCAGTCCGGAAGCGCGTGACTGCTACTGTCGCAGGTTCGAATCCTGCCTCGGGCATGGATGTGTGTGATGTCCTTAGGTTAGTTAGGTTTAAGTAGTTCTCAGTTCTAGGGGACTGATGACCTCAGATGTTAAGTCCCATAGTGCTCAGAGCCTTTTTTTTTTTTTGCTGTTGATACTATCTCTTTGAAAACATTCCACAACTTTTCTACACTTACATGATCAGATCGGAAGGAGTGAAGACTGTCTCTTAAAAGGGCGTTAAGAGCATTTTTATCAGCTTTTTTAAATAGATATACTTTGCGTTTCTTTTTGATGATTGTAGGCGTTACGGTATTCAGCGTAGCAGCAACTGCCTTGTGGTCGCTAATCCCTGTATTCGTCACAACACTCACTATTTGGCCAGGATTATTTGTTGCTAAAAGGTCAAGTATGCTTTCGCAACCATTTACGCTTCAAGTGGGCTCATGAACTAATTGTTCAAAATAATTTTCTGAGAAAGCATTCAGTAAAATTTCGGATGATGTTTTATGCCAGCCGCCGGCTTTAAACGTATAATTTTTCCAGCATATCGAGGGTAGATTGAAGTCAACGGCCGACTATAATTGTATGAGCGGGGTACTTATTTGAAATAAGAATCAAGTTTTCTTTGAACTGTTCAGCAACTATGTCTTCTGAGTCGGGGGTCGGTAAAACGATCCAATTAATAGTTTAGTCCGATTGTCAGGTATAATCTCTACCCATACTATATCACATGAACTATCTACTTCAATTTCGCTACAAGGCAAACTACCTCTGACAGCAATAAATACTCCACCACTAACTGTACTTAATCTATCCTTTCTGAACATTGTTAGATCGTTTGAAAAAATTTCGGCTGAACTTATTTCGGGCTTTAGCCTACAACTACACTCCTGGAAATGGAAAAAACACATTGACACCGGTGTGTCAGACCCACCATACTTGCTCCGGACACTGCGAGAGGGCTGTACAAGCAATGATCACACGCACGGCACAGCGGACACACCAGGAACCGCGGTGTTGGCCGTCGAATGGCGCTAGCTGCGCAGCATTTGTGCACCGCCGCCGTCAGTGTCAGCCAGTTTGCTGTGGCATACGGAGCTCCATCGCAGTCTTTAACACTGGTAGTATGCCGCGACAGCGAGGACGTGAACCGTATGTGCAGTTGACGGACTTTGAGCGAGGGCGTATAGTGGGCATGCGGGAGGCCGGGTGGACGTACCGCCGAATTGCTCAACACGTGGGGCGTGAGGTCTCCACAGTACATCGATGTTGTCGCCAGTGGTCGGCGGAAGGTGCACGTGCCCGTCGACCTGGGACCGGACCGCAGCGACGCACGGATGCACGCCAAGACCGTAGGATCCTACGCAGTGCCGTAGGGGACCGCACCGCCACTTCCCAGCAAATTAGGGACACTGTTGCTCCTGGGGTATCGGCGAGGACCATTCGCAACCGTCTCCATGAAGCTGGGCTACGGTCCCGCACACCGTTAGGCCGTCTTCCGTTCACGCCCCAACATCGTGCAGCCCGCCTCCAGTGGTGTCGCGACAGGCGTGAATGGAGGGACGAATGGAGACATGTCGTCTTCAGCGATGAGAGTCGCTTCTGCCTTGGTGCCAATGATGGTCGTATGCGTGTTTGGCGCCGTGCAGGTGAGCGCCACAATCAGGACTGCATACGACCGAGGCACACAGGGCCAACACCCGGCATCATGGTGTGGGGAGCGATCTCCTACACTGGCCGTACACCACTGGTGATCGTCGAGGGGACACTGAATAGTGCACGGTACATCCAAACCGTCATCGAACCCATCGTTCTACCATTCCTAGACCGGCAAGGGAACTTCCTGTTCCAACAGGACAATGCACGTCCGCATGTATCCCGTGCCACCCAACGTGCTCTAGAAGGTGTAAGTCAACTACCCTGGCCAGCAAGATCTCCGGATCTGTCCCCCATTGAGCATGTTTGGGACTGGATGAAGCGTCGTCTCACGCGGTCTGCACGTCCAGCACGAACGCTGGTCCAACTGAGGCGCCAGGTGGAAATGGCATGGCAAGCCGTTCCGCAGGACTACATCCAGCATCTCTACGATCGTCTCCATGGGAGAATAGCAGCCTGCATTGCTGCGAAAGGTGGATATACACTGTACTAGTGGCGACATTGTGCATGCTCTGTTGCCTGTGTCTATGTGCGTGTGGTTCTGTCAGTGTGATCATGTGATGTATCTGACCCCAGGAATGTGTCAATAAAGTTTCCCCTTCCTGGGACAATGAATTCACGGTGTTCTTATTTCAATTTCCAGGAGTGTATTTGAGCTTCAGTGCTTTCTATTAGGGCTTGGAGCTCTGGTTCCTTCCCAACACAGCTACGACAATTTACAACTACAATCGTTTCTACAACTACCTTACTGTGTTTTACCTGCCCACTTTCTGACGGACTACCCTTCTGTGGTTCCCTGAGACCCTCTAACATAAAAATCCGTCCAGTCCCTTCCACACAGCCCCCGCTACCCGAAGCGTTCTCGCTTCCCACGCCCGGGTTCCCGGGTTCGATTCCCGGCGGGGTCAGGGATTTTCTCTGCCTCGTGATGGCTGGGTGTTGTGTGCTGTCCTTAGGTTAGTTAGGTTTAAGTAGTTCTAAGTTCTATGGGACTGATGACCATAGATGTTAAGTCCCACAGTTTTTTTTTTTTTTTTTTTTTGGTGGGGTTTAAGGGCGCTCAACTACTGAGGTCATTAGCGCCCAGTCACTGTTGTTAGAGCACATGGAATCTAGTAAAACTAAATGGGAGGGGGGGGGGGACACCAGAAAGACCTGACAAAGACGCAGATAAAATAAGTAAAAAGGTTAGATGTCTTTGGACAAGCCAGCCAAAGTTATAAAACGCAGAACACGAGCAGCTGCTCGAGCGTCATCAGCTAAAATATCCGGTAAAGTAGATGGCAGGGACAGGACAACACGAGATTGACTAAAGCGGGGACACGACAATAAAACATGGCGCACTGTTAATGCCTGACCACAAGGGTACTGCGGGGCTGGGTCACCAGAGAACAGGTAGCGGTGGCTAAACCGGCAATGCCCAATCCGCAACCTGGTTAGAAGGACCTCCTCTCGCCCAGATGGTCGGGAAGAGGTTGTCCAAGCGGTTGGGAGCGGTTTTACTGCCCGGAGCTTGTTTCCTTGGAGGGATGACCAAGCATCCCACCACAACGACACAAGCCTCTTACAAACATCCCCACGAACGTCAGATGACGGGACACAATGAGAGGCTGGCCGAGGCAGGAGGACTGCAGCCTTAGCTGCAGCATCCACAGCCTCATTCCCAGGCACTCCTACATGTCCAGGAACCCACAGAAAGCTGACAGGAGAACCATTATCAGCGAAGGAATGGAGGGACTGCTGAATCCGTTTAACCAAGGGATGGACCTGATAGGGAGCTCCAAGGCTTTGAAGAGCACTGAGTGAGTCAGAGCAGAGTACATACGATGAATGGCGGTGGCGGCGGGCATACTGAACAGCCTGATGGAGAACAAAAAGCTCGGCCGTAAAGCTGGAACATAGGTCGAGGAGCCGGTATTTAAAGGTGGCGGCCCTGACGACAAAGGCACAGCCGACACCATCGTCAGTTTTGGAGCCTTCGGTGTAAATAAAGGTGTGACCGGCAAGTCGAGCACGAAGTTCGACAAACCGTGAGCAATACACTGCAGCCGGAGTACCCTCCTTCGGGAGTGAGCTGAGGTCGAGATAAATATGAACCGGAGCCTGGAGCCAAGGTGGTGTCGGGCTCTCACCCTCTCTGAAGGTGGTAGGGAGGGCAAAATCCAATTGTCGAAGCAGGCGACGGAAGCGGACTCCGGGGGGCAGCAGGGCAGACACATACAACCCGTACTGACGGTCGAGAGAATCGGCGAAGAAGGACTGGTAAGAGGGGTGGTCGGGCATAGACAACAGCCAGCAGGCATACCGACACAGCAGTACGTCGCGCCGGTAGGTCAATGGTAATTCGGCAGCTTCAGCATAAAGACTCTCGACAGGACTAGTGTAGAAGGCTCCTGTCGCAAGACGTAACCCCCGATGGTGGATGGAGTTGAGGTGGCGTAAGAGGCATGGCCGAGCAGACGAGTAGACGAAGCTCCCATAATCCAGCTTCGATCAGACTATGGACCGAAACAAGCGAAGCAGGACAGTGCGATCCGCTCCCCAAGATGAACCACTAAGAACTCTGAGGACATTAAGGGAACGTGTACAACGGGCCGCCAAATAAGAGACATGCCGAGACCAACACAGTTTCCTGTCCAACATGAGCCCTAGAAACTTAGTTGTTTCCACAAATGAGAGAACAACGGGACCGAGATGTAAGGATGACGGAAGGACCTGTCCAACGTGAGCCCTAGAAACTTAGTTGTTTCCACGAATGGGAGAACAACGGGACCGAGATGTAAGGATGGCGGAAGGAACGCTTTATATCGCCAAAAGTTGATACAAACCGTCTTCTCTTCAGAGAACCGGAAGCCATTTGGCACGCTCCATGAGTATAGGCTGTCTAGACAATGCTGAAGGCAGCGCTCTAGGAGGCATGTTCTCTGGGCACTGCAGTAGATCGCGAAGTCATCGACAAAGAGAGAGCCTGAGACATTAGGTGGAATGCAATCCATAATTGGATTGATCGCGATGGCAAAAAGGGCTACGCTCAGGACGGAGCCCTGAGGCACTCCGTTCTCATGGAGGAAGACGTCGGACAATACGGGACCCACACGTACCCTAAACTTTCGATCCGTTAAAAAGGAATCAATAAAAAGGGGCAGGCGACCGCGTAAGCTCCACCTGTGCATAGTGCGGAGGATACCTCCTCTCCAACAGGTATCATAAGCCTTCTCCAAATCGAAGAACACGGCTACCATTTGGCACCTTCGCAAAAAGTTGTTCATGATGAATGTCGACAAGGTCACAAGGTGGTCAACAGTGGAGCGGCGGCGACGAAAGCCGCATTTGACATTGGTAAGTAGCCGTCGAGATTCAAGAATCCAAACTAACCGAGCATGAACCATGTGCTCCATCACCTTACAGACACAGCTTGTAAGAGAAATGGGGCGGTAACTATAAGGAAGGTGTCTATCCTTCCCGGGGTTGGGTATAGGAACAACGACGGCGTCACGCCAACGCATGGGGACCTGACCTTCGGTCCAGACGCGATTGTAGGTACGAAGAAGGAAGCTTTTGCCCGCTGGAGAAAGGTGTGCCAGCATCTGAACGTGAATGGCATCTGGCCCTGGAGCAGAGGACCGGGACAGTGCAAGCACATGTTCGAGTTCCCGCATAGTAAAGGGGGCATTATAAGTTTCCATATTCAGTGAGTGGAAGGAAGGTCGCCGAGCCTCTTCTGCCTCTTTCCTGGGAGGGAAGGTAGGGTGGTAATGGGCGTTGTAGACAGCCACAGGATCAACGAGGACCTCATTACCCGAGGTCAGGCCAGGTACCGAGGAGTGGGCCTTAATGCCCGACAGCCGGCGCAGGCCACCCCATACGACAGAAGAGGGAGTAAAACTGTTAAAGGAGCTGGTGAAAGAGGCCCAACAAGCTTTTTTGCTGTCTTTGATGACTCTATGGCATTGCGCTCGGAATCGTTTGTATCCCATACAATTCGCCAACGTAGGATGGCGGCGAAAGGTGCGTAAAGCACGTCGTCGAGCATGGATAGCGTCTCTATAAGCCTCGTTCCAACAAGGGACGGAAACGCGACGTGAAGAAGAGATAGTATGAGGAATGGAACGTTCGGCAGCATTGATGATAGCAGCCATGAGGTATTCGACCTGACTGTCACAACTGAGAAAATCGTGGTCCGGAAAGGTCGCCAGGGAGGAGTAAAGTCCCCAGTCAGCTTTCGGTATGTTCCAGCTCGAAGGACGTGGGGATGGGGTGTGGTGCAGGAGACGAACGACACAGGGGAAGTGGTCGCTCGAATAGGTGTCAGAAAGGACATACCACTCGAACCGACGGGCAAGAGTGGTAGAACAAATCGAGAGGTCCAAGTGGGAGTAGGTATGAGTAGAGTCCGAGAGGAAAGTCGGGGCGCCAGTATTGAGGCAGACAAGATTGAGATGGTTGAAGACATCCGCCAAGAGTGAGCCTCTTTGACAGGATGCAGGAGAGCCCCAAAGGGGATGATGGGCATTGAAGTCGCCAAACAATAAAAACGGCGGGGGAAACTGAACAATCAGGTGCATCATGTCAGCCCGACTAACAGTGGATGACGATGGAGTGTAGATGGTACAAACTGAAAAATTAAAAGCAGAAAGAGTAATACGGACAGCTATTGCTTGGAGTGGGGTGGTCAATGGGATGGGATGGTAATAGACATCGTCCTGAACGAGCAACATGGCCCCACCATGAGCTGGGATACCGTCCACAGGGGTGAGGTCATACCACTCCGAGGTATAGTGGGTAAAGGCAATACGGTCAGTCGGGCGCAACTTGGTTTCCTGGAGACCAAGGACGAGCGGACAGTGCAGGCGGAGAAGCAGTTGTAATTCCTCCCAATTAGATCGAATACCTCTTATGTTCCAATGTAACAAGGCCATCGCTAGTCAAAAAAGAGGGGGAACGAGATGGGAGAAGAGCTGGTCACCTCGACGGCCGCGGAGGGACAGGTTTCGAGGGAACAACGCTACAACCGGCGGGAGGCGGATCCTGTTCCATCGAGTCGTCGCCAGCTGTGGCCGCTGTCCCTGATTGTGTAGGAGGGGCAGCATCATTTGCCGACGAGAGGCCAGCTGAGCGCCTGGCAGCAGAGCGTCCCAGCGAAACTGAGGATGGCCGGGAGCAGCGACTCACGGATGGAGCGTCAGACGAAACGCGCCGGGGTGGAGAGTGGGATAGAGACTTCTTCTTGGAGGCCTTCTTGGAAGTCCGAGGAGGCACAGGGATGGTGGGCTGGACCCGAAGAAGGTCCTCACGCGCGGGGTCCGTTATGGAACGCCGGACCTCGGAAGCTGGGGTCCGGAACATTTCCCCGATGGACGCCTGAGAAGAGGATCGCTTCTCAGGCGGCCGGGGGGGGGGGAGAAGGAGGAGGAAGGGTGGCCCCTGGGGCAGAGGGGGCGGGGGCCACGTGGGAGGAGGATTTGGAAGGGAGGGATTTGGGAGGCGGAGGCAGAGACCCCGGATGGGGGGAGGAGGCGGAGGGGGGACAGGATAGGGGTGAGGATACCGCTGAAGGAGTGGACACAACTGAGGCAAACGAAGTGGTCAACAGCACGGGATGGAGGCGGTCATGCTTCTTCCTGGCCTCAGAATAAGAGAGACGATCCAAAGTTTTGAGTTCTTGTATCTTCTTCTCCTTCTGATATGCAGGGCAGTCTAAGGATCTAGGCGAGTGGATGCCAGGACAATTAATGCACCGAGGTGGTGGGGTGCATGTATGTTCCTCACGAAGAGGACGTCCACAATCGCCACAAAGGGGCTCAGCCTCACAGCGTGACGACATGTGCCCAAAGCGCAAACACCGAAAACAGCGGATAGGAGGCAGGATGTAAGGTCGCATGTCGCACTGGTAGCACATCACCTTTACCTTCTCTGGGAGAACGTCCCCCTCGAAGGCGAGGATAAAGGCCCCGGTGTCAATGCGACGGTCTTTGGGGCTGTGCTGGACTCGCCAGACGAAATGCACGCCTCGGCGCTCCAGGTTGGCCCTGAGCTCCTCATCAGATTGCAGCAGGAGGTCCCGAGGAAAAATAACCCCCTGCATCCAATTTAGTGCCAGATGCGGGACAATGGACACTAGGATGTCCCCTAGGCGGTCGCACGCCTGGAGCGCCGCCGATTGTGTGGCGGAGGTGGTCTTTATAAGAATGGACCCCGAACGCATCTTACTGAGAGCCTCGATTTTCCCGAAGATGTCCTCAATGTGCTGAACAAAGAGCATGGGCTTGGAGGTGGCGAACGTCCCCCCATCGGTTCGAGAACAGACCAAATAGAGGGGGAAGTACTTCGCCCCAAGCCGGCGGGCCTGTCCCTCCTCCCAGGGAGTGGCCAGGAGAACCAGAACTAGAGACAGTACCTTTCCTTTTGAAAGACTCGACCGCAGAGCGACCTGATACGTGTTGACGTTTCATCTGCGAAACGTCCGCCCCGATACCACCCACTCTGACCAGGGGCTCTCCCCGCGGGCGCCACCCAGCCTCAGCAAGGGCCACCTGGCAGGATGACCGTTGCCGGGAGTCCTGATGCCCCAAGGAGATGGGCATCTACTCCTTGGCCGACGTGGGGAGGGTGCAGCTCAGGTATCAGCAGTACGATCCCTGTGTTGTCAGGGGGCTACAACCTAGAGGGTACATGACGACCCCACCACAAAGGGCTGGCTACCGTGCTGGATTTCTGGTGCCATGGAAAGTCCATCATGATTGTAGGTGCAGATGGGGACGCACTATGGGCGTAACTTGTACAACCCATCAGGCGTTTAGGCCCAATTGGAGGAATAGTGGGTATGGTTACAACGCTGGTACAATGCTGAGTGCCAAGGTCTTAGTGCACTGAGGACCAGTGGTACACCACATAAGGCGTCCTTCCCCAAAAGGCTCGTACTTCTGTAGAATTTTGAAAAATGGAGGTCAAACCCCAAGGGGGACCATCACATGGAAGGCCGAAACGGTTGAAACTCCTTTTAGTCGCCTCTTACGACAGGCAGGAATACCTCGGACCTATTCTTACCCCGGACCCGCAGGGGGGAAGTCCCACAGTGCTCAGAGCCATTTGAGCCATTTGGTACCCGTGCAGCCGCCTCCTGTGTGTAGTGGTCACCTGACCTATTAAGCGGAACCCGGAAACCGACTACCCGATGGCGCAAGTCAAGGAATCTGCAGCGTACACGGTCCCAAAACCACCTGAGCCTCTGAGTCAGACCGTCCACTCGGCTCTGCACCAAAGGACCACAGTCGGTTCTATCGATGATGCTGCAGATGGTGAGCTCCACCTTAATCTCGGAAGCAAGACTGGCAGTCTTTACCTTTTCCGCTAGCCGCCCGAAACCAGACAGAATCTGCTCCGACCCAAAGCGACACACGTCATTAGTACCGACATGAGCCACCACCTGCAGTTCGCTGGACCATGTACTCTTCATGGCATCCGGAAGCACCCTTCCACATCCAGAATGACTCCCGCCGGAATGCACACAGAGTGCACACTGGCTTCCTACCCCTCCTTGGCAGCCATGTTCCTAAGGGGCCCCATTACGCGCCTAACGTTGGAACTTCCAACTACCAGCAAACCCACCCTCTGTGAATGCCGAGACCTTACGGGCCGAGAAGCTTCCTCTGGAACGCGGTGGACGACTGCAACCGGCTGAGAGACATCGTCAGCCACAGGTAACGCCCGAAACTTGTTCGTCAAACGAACCGTGGAGACCCTACGATCGGTCCCACGGAAAGTCTTTCGCTGCCTGCCAGACTTTGGAATGATCTCCCACTCGACCACAGTTGAGGGGTAAACCTCAGTGCAGGCAGTACCCGGGGAGGTCACAGCAGTGGACCGATCGGAGGACACGTGGGACGTGCTCGACGTCCCTCGCATCCCCGCTTCCGATCCCCCACAGTGACGCCCCTTGGCAGCAACCTCAAACTGTGTGACGGAAGCCACCGCAGCCTCAAGCTGTGAGCGAAGGGTCGCCAGCTCAGCTTGCATTTATACACCACAATCACAGTTCATATCCATTACTGCACACCTCCTGTTTGAAGCCCGTAAAAATATGTAATAAACGAACGGTGTACCCGCCTTATTAGTAGCAGGAACTAGCGGTGCGCTCTCTCTGACGGTCTTACTGAGACTCACCACATATCATTACAGTGATAGCCAAATAGTCAAATGTACCACATCCGTCCTTAAAGTTTCGAGATTGGATTAAGAAGAAATGGATAATAGTCAAGAAGGTTGTTCTAATGCTTTATGTGTTCAAAGCAATCTGCTCCTCACTTGAGTATAACGCACAGAATATTCATACCGGCTTGTGAAATTGTCAGAAAAGTCCTTTCTTGGATGTTGTTCAGCCAAAGTGTCACGCCCGCTTGAAAGTCGATTAAGTCATGAAATCGTTGACTCTTCATGTGAATTTCGCCTCTTTGTTGTTTTTCAGTAGGTACATATTGATAACATGCAGCCTCGTCACCTCTGATGATTTTTTCCAGAAAAGAATTTTCCACGTTTCACATTTCAGTGATGTCGCGGATGGCGTCCAACCAACATTGATTTTGTTTACGGTAGTCAGGGTGTGCGAGACAAAGGTTGCACAAAAACTTTTTTCCCCATCAAAACCTTAATGTCTTGGACACTTGATTTAAAGATGCTGCTCCATTGCGAATTGCGACACAACAACGTTGACGCACCACGGCCGCACATCCACTATTAAGATACCTGTTCACAACTTATTGGTTGAATACACACCTGTTTTTTTCAGGTGCTAGTTGAAACTGTCACCGTAGCTACTGAGCTAAAGTCACTTGTACGCCAGGAATTAAATCAGTCTCTCAATTATTTGTATCTCTCGTATTCATCTCATAGCTTTACATGTTTCCTACTGATGATAATTTCAGTCGAAAGCAGCAACAAATAAGGGTTTGTTTATCGGCAGCTATGGGTATTACTTAAAAATAGCTCTCTTTAAATATTCACAATCTGTGGCACCATCACCACAAGATACAGTCGTCTGACATGTCCCTCACCGAGCTAGGTGGCGCAGTGGTTAATTGGCGTTTCTTCTCCTGATACGATAGAACTGTGGCTCTCACCTCAGTTGGAAAAAGCTGAACCACAGAACTTTAAAAGCTGAACCACAGAACTTTATTCGGCCGCAAAATAGTGTGCCACCTGTCTGGCATAACTCAACATGCGATTGGTTAAACGACGTTGTACCCGACGGCAGGACTGGCCGTAAGGGAACAGATGACAAAGCTTGTTTTGCACGACCTTCACCGTTACACACGATCTGACGCAGTGCGATTTTTACGTTTGGGGGTTCATAAAGGATCACGCGTATGTGCTTCCGCTACCAGCTGAGCTTCAGAAACAGTTGCTGCAACAATTATTCCAGACGCATTGATCAGAGTTTTGGACGAACTCGTCTATCGACTCGATGTGTGACGAATAGTGCTCACACTGAAGACTTGTAAGAAAAAGTTTCCGTTCCTCTTTCATTTGATGTACAGGGTGTTTCAGAAGTGATGGTCAATATTCAGGGATATGACAGGAATGATCATTCGAAACAAGGAAGTCAAGTAAACATGGGCTCTAAAACGCATACCTTAAGAGGTATAAGCAGTTCTTGGTCATCGATACTGTGAAACGAATCTCGTGTACTGCAAGCTCTTTAGTTTCCATATTTTGGGAAGTCGTAGTATGGACCAAAACAAGAAAAAAAGTCCAGTAAACATGTGCTCTAAAATTCATACCTTAAGAGCTATGAGTACGTGTTCATCGTCGCTACTTTGAAACTCAACTCTTGTTTTCGTTAAGTATAACTTTTCTTTCGGCTTCTCGTAGTTGAGAAGTTTATCAAAGTATGCTTTAAGAATTTTGCTCTTTTCTTTAGTATCTGTTTCTACAGGCCTTTCTGTTCTTTTGAAGCAGATATTTGGAAGGTGGTAAATCTTTATATTTTCCCTGAATATTCTGCAGATACTTCTCATGTTACTCCTCCTGTAGTCTTCCTCCATTTAGTTTAGACAACTAGAAGCAAATGACACGTAGTAGTTAACTATTACATAGTGGTAACTTAACTATGTCTGGCAACTAATAAGCACTGTTTGTCATTAGTTTTGAGCTTTATTTTACAATAATTTGTATTTGGTATCCCATCGTTGCCCATTCCTCTTACATAATGTGGCTTACCTGCCACTGTAGCAGATCTTGTGTACGTTACTCGTTCTGCTTCTAATGAATCTCTCCGTTTGATTTATAATTCTGGACACGTACTCGGTTGCCTTTCATCTTATTTAATCGTGATAAAATAATGTTATTTAGTCGGAAAATTTTCCGTAGGTAAGCAAAACAAATAGATTTTGCTGAGAAGGGTGACGGAGTACCTTCGCCGTCGTTTTCCAGCTTTCCGTTTCCAAATTCTTCGATATCAACGAATCGCTACTTTATGCCACGTCTCATAATATTTTTTTTCACGTGTACGAAAGTTAAGCTACATCTCTACCTTCGGTGACCTCTTTTGTTGATTTTCGGAAAAACTGACATTTGGTACAAATTGACAATAAAATAAGAGTACTGATGTATTTTCCCTTTCTACAGAAGGATTGGTTGACGGTATCGTTGATCTTAATATGCGAATATAATTTTAGATAGTGTTTAAAAGTGGATCTGTGGTTCCTGTATATACTAAAGAGACATTAATCCCAATGATCTACGAGCGCTAGCAGATGCTCTTTGTGCATATATTTTACCCTTTTTTTAGAAGCTCGTAACATATTTAGTAAATTTTACAGCTTACAGGAGGCATTTTTCATTTTTACGAAATTTATTACGCTTTCAGACGGGTGGACAACAGCTGCGAGAGCGGTCAGCGCAGACTGGCATTAGCTCATGCGTGTGACGTCAGCTGCTGCCCCGTGTGCCCACGTGCGGCTCTAAGGTTCCGTACTCTAAAAAAGAGCCGTACAGCGCGAGCTAAGAGAAACAGACAGCTTTCACATGGAAAGCAGTACCTTCATTTTTAAGGAAAATACTTTCATCACGCAAAATCAAAAAGTAACATACTCAATTTGCATTACACGGTCACTTATGAATAATTATGTCATCCAAGTATCGGTCATTATCTCAAACGCAATTTCCAAACTCTGCCAGAAGTTACTTATAACTCGAGTCAACAGGTATTGTGCAGTCAAACTTGTGTCGTCTTTAACAGCTACTTTGATTTCCTTTAAGCTTTGGGGTTTGTTATCATTGTGAAGCTTTTTCAAATACCAGCACAAGAAACCACAAGTACACAGATCTGATTATCCTGGTGGCCACGACATGTCACCGAAACGAGGAAGGAGACACACCGGGAAAATGTTCCTCGCAGTTGCCATGAAATCATACACTCCTGGAAATGGAAAAAAGAACACATTGACACCGGTGTGTCAGACCCACCATACTTGCTCCGGACACTGCGAGAGGGCTGTACAAGCAACGATCACACGCACGGCACAGCGGACACACCAGGAACCGCGGTGTTGGCCGTCGAATGGCGCTAGTTGCGCAGCATTTGTGCACCGCCGCCGTCAGTGTCAGCCAGTTTGCCGTGGCATACGGAGCTCCATCGCAGTCTTTAACACTGGTAGCATGCCGCGACAGCGTGGACGTGAACCGTATGTGCAGTTGACGGACTTTGAGCGAGGGCGTATAGTGGGCATGCGGGAGGCCGGGTGGACGTGCCACCAAATTGCTCAACACGTGGAGCGTGAGGTCTCCACAGTACATCGATGTTGTCGCCAGTGGTCGGCGGAAGGTGCACGTGCCCGTCGACCTGGGACCGGACCGCAGCGACGCATGGATGCACGCCAAGACCGTAGGATCCTACGCAGTGCCGTAGGGGACCGCACCGCCACTTCCCAGCAAATTAGGGACACTGTTGCTCCTGGGGTATCGGCGAGGACCATTCGCAACCGTCTCCAAGAAGCTGGGCTACCGTCCCGCGCACCGTTAGGCCGTCTTCCGCTCACGCCCCAACATCGTGCAGCCCGCCTCCAGTGGTGTCGCGACAGGCGTGAATGGAGGGACGAATGGAGACGTGTCGTCTTCAGCGATGAGAGTCGCTTCTGCCTTGGTGCCAATGATGGTCGTATGCGTGTTTGGCGCCGTGCAGGTGAGCGCCACAATCAGGACTGCATACGACCGAGGCACACAGGGCCAACACCCGGCATCATGGTGTGGGGAGCGATCTCCTACACTGGCCGTACACCACTGGTGATCGTCGAGGGGACACTGAATAGTGCACGGTACATCCAAACCGTCATCGAACCCATCGTTCTACCATTCCTAGACCGGCAAGGGAACTTGCTGTTCCAACAGGACAATGCACGTCCGCATGTATCCTGTGCCACCCAACGTGCTCTAGAAGGTGTAAGTCAACTACCCTGGCCAGCAAGATCTCCAGATCTGTCCCCCATTGAGCATGTTTGGGACTGGATGAAGCGTCGTCTCACGCGGTCTGCACGTCCAGCACGAAAGCTGGTCCAACTGAGGCGCCAGGTGGAAATGGCATGGCAAGCCGTTCCACAGGACTACATCCAGCATCTCTACGATCGTCTCCATGGGAGAATTGCAGCCTGCATTGCTGCGAAAGGTGGATATACACTGTACTAGTGCCGACATTGTGCATGCTCTGTTGCCTGTGTCTATGTGCCTGTGGTTCTGTCAGTGTGATCATGTGATGTATCTGACCCCAGGAATGTGTCAATAAAGTTTCCCCTTCCTGGGACAATGAATTCATGGTGTTCTTATTTCAATTTCCAGAAGTGTATGTTGCAGTATGCGATGCAGCACGATCACGTTGAAATAAACTTTCCACCGCAGCTACGGCTTAATATTGTGTTGCTTGGAGACTGAAGAAACCTTTCACGTATTATGCAAGGTTGTTCAGGGGCCAAAACTGATACGACTGTTAACTGATCCATTTCAGTAAAAATGCACATAAGCACTATTACATTTGAGTTGTCTTCAAGGATCACTTACACACGTAAGGCTACCTCTTATGTTATTGGAAGTGCTCATCTTTGAACTGCTGAACTGCCAGCATTTTATATGGGTAAAATTTTAAATCCAAACGTAATATCTTTCTCCCAGACCCACGTTCATCCGTGCACAGTGTGCTTGCTGATCTACAGAACGTGAAGGACTGCTAATGATTACCTTTCTCACAATGGCGACATTTTCTGGTGCTCTTGCTATTTTTAACAGCACCTGACGGCTTCTTCTTAAAAATGTTTCCTGTTCTTAAAAGAACTGTATCACGTCGCGAAATGGAATAGCGACTTGAAGCTATGCGATTAAAGTAGTGAAGAAATATCTGCAGTGTTGCTGCAACAGACTTAGCATTCGTTCATTGTTCCATTTTTACTGAAATGGCGGACAGTTCCAAATGAATCACGTAAGTGCCGTCTTCCTCCCACCACCGACAGCAGTGTACTAATCAGTCTCACAGCCTTCGTTTCTCGATAGCTTGCCTGTAGCAAATATCACTTGCAACACTATCGGACAAGAACTCCATCTGAGCCTTTTAAATGTTATTGAACTCTTTGGTACAACAGAAACCACAAGAACTTGTTTTAAATAAACGTCGTAAATGCACCATATTAGGGAACCGTTCACAGATTTCAACGATCCTAAAACCATTCTACCCACTAGAAATATTTATGTGACATAATGAACGACTTTGCAAGAAGCAATTTGTTAATTTCTAATATAGATTAAACCGTTATGAAGTATTTTCCGAAGTTATTTGTCTGAAGCTTAGACTTATATCGAAGTGAAACGTGGACAAAAAACAGTTCAGACAAGAAGAGATTACAAGATTTTGAAATGTGGTGCGACAGAGTAGATGGGTAGCTCATTAAACAATGAGGACGTACTGAATAGTGTTATGGAGAAAGGTCTGTGGCGTAAATTGACTGGAAGAGTGGATCACTTGATAGGACACATTCCGACACTTCAAGGGATCAACAATTTAGGAAATGTGGAGGGGAAAAATTGTAGGAGAAGACCAAGAGATGAATATAGCAAGCAGGTTCAGAAAGACGTAGGTAGCAGTATCTATTTGGAGATGAGGAGGACTGCACAGGATACAGCATCGTAGAGAGATACATCAAACAGCTTTTCGAACTGAAGACCGCAGCAGCAACTGTTTTGTAAGGTGTAATTTTGGCTCTGAGCACTATGGGACTCAACATCTTAGGTCATATGTCCCCTAGAACTTAGAACTACTTAAACCTAACTAACCTAAGGACATCACACACACCCATGCCCGAGGCAGGATTCGAACCTGCGACCGTAGCAGTCCCGCGGTTCCGGACTGCAGCGCCATAACCGCACGGCCACCGCGGCCGGCTAAGGTGTAATTTTCCTTTGGCTTCTAGCTTAGTAGTGAAGTGCCAGATAACCGATCTAAAGCGCTCGGTTTCGATTTTGGTGAGGTCCTAGAATTTTAATCCGTCTCTTATCACTTATTTCACCTTTTACCATGTTGGTTAAAATGAAAAATGCCAATGTGCACTGTGGTTCGGAGTCGACGTTAAATAGAAAGTCCCCCTACAGCCGGCTCGGCAAGACAGTTCAAAAGTCGGAGGAAGGCGACTGAATATCACCTGCAATAGTACCGTGGCCTAGTAGGTCTTGTGGCCTAGTAGAGCACTGTTATTTCCACAGCTGTCTCGGGTTGGAGACAGTTTTATCTTTTTATAACAAAGAAGTATCCATTTGGTAAATTCCTTTGTTGGTGTCTATAACACCTTAGTCAGGAATGCTCAGTGTTCACTATAAGTTCTAAGAACTTTGGAACCTAATTCTTGAAAAATATTTCCACAACTCAGATTGATCTTATAACAAAGTTATGTCTACTGACATAAGAGCATATTAATGCTCACTTGCTTGACGGAATTCTTCACTGGTACGTAATAACCATTTTTTCAGGCGTTCCCTTTCCAACAGAAGTGAGGCAAAGTAAAAGGACCTGTTCCAGCAGAGCACGGATTCTTATGATCGAAAATACCTCGAAAATTAACATTCAAATGACTTGAAAATATCGATGGAATGACACAAAAATGATACAAAACGCAAGTAAGTTATAAATTTAACCAGAGTAACGAAAAAAGATAGATACAGATAGCCGTAACGTAGGTGCGGCGACAACGGAGGGTTATCTGTTGAGAGGCCAGACAAACGTGTGGCTCCTGAAGAGAGACAGCAGCCTTTTCAATACCTGCACAGGAAACAATCTGGATGATTGACTGATCTGGCCTCGTAAGACTAACCAAAACGGCCTTGCTGTGCTGGTATTGCAAACGGCTGACAGCAAGGGGAGACTACAGCCCTAATTTTCCCGAGGACAAGCAGCTTTACTGTATGGTTAAATGATGATAGTGTCCTCTTGCGTAAAATATTCTGGAGGTAAATAGTCCCCCATTCGGAGTCCCGGGTGGGAACTTTTAGGATGACGTCGTTATCAGGAGAAATAAAAGTGACGTTCTAGGGATTGGAGCGTGGAATGTCATATCCCTTAATCGGGCAGCTAGGTTAGAAAATTTAAAAAGGCAAATGGATAGGTTGCAGCTAGGTATAGGGGGAATTAATGAAGTTCAGTGGCAGGAGGAACAAGACTTCTGGTCAGGTGAATATAGGGTTATAAATACAAAATCAAATAGGGGTAATGCAGAAGTAGGTATAATAATAAATGAAAAAATTGGAACGCGGGTAAGCTACTACGAACAGCATAGTGAACGCATTATTGCAGCAAAGATACGACACGAAGCCCACGCCTATCACAGTAGTACAATTTTGTATGCCACTAGCTCCGTAGATGACGAAGAGGTTGAAAAAATGCATGATGAGATAAAAGAAATTATGCAGTTAGTGAAGGGTGACAAATATTTAATAGTCAGGTGGACTGGAATTCGGCACTAGGAAAAGGAAGAGAAGCAAAAGTAGTAGCTGAATATGGAACAGGTGTAAGGAATGAAAGAGGAATCCGCCTGGTAGAATTTTGCGCAGAGCATAATTTAATCATAGCTAACACTTGGTTTAAGAATCATGAAAGAAGGTAGTATACGTGGAAGATGCCTGGAGACACTGGAAGGTTTCAGACAGATAATACAGGGTGGCCGGAAATTCCCGTTACAGACTTCTAGGACTTGTAGAGGGGAGTGAGTACATCATATTTTGAATAGGAACCCATGTGCGGAAACGTCATCGAACGAGACCACAGAGCGTCAAAGTTACAGGCACGGGCGTCTGTAAACGTACGTATAGGAATGGTCATAGCTCCTCAGGTATGCAATTTAGAGCCCACGTTTATTGGACGTTTTTTCTCGTTTTTATCCACACTACCACCACTGAAAGTTACCAGCCCTATACTCTTCGCAACACAAGAACCGGTACGTGTATTCAACTGTCAGAGGTATCAGAAAGAATTTCATTTATAACTTTCGACTCGTTCATTTCCGGTACAGGTATCATCACTTCAGATTAATACATTTATGGTTCTCCATCATCCTAGAATGTATGTAACATCATCACGGAATAACCCCTTGTATACGTTCATTTACAGACGCCTGCGCCTATAACTTTGACGCTCTGTAGTCTCGTTGGATGACGTTTCCGGACCTGGGTTTCTATTCAAAATACGATGTACTCACTCGCCTGTACAAGTCCTAGAAGTTTGTACCGGGAATTTCCGACCACCCTGTATAATGTTAAGACAGAGATTTAGGAATCAGGTTTTAAATAGTAAGACATTTCCAGGGGCAGATGTGGACGCTGATCACTATTTATTCGTTATGAACTGTAGATTAAAACTGAAGAAACTGCAAGAAGGCGAGAATTTAAGGAGATGGGACCTGGATAAACTGAAAGAACCAGAGGTTGTAGAGAGCTTTAGAGAGAGCATTAGGGAACGATTGACAAGAACGGGGTAAAGAAAAACAGTAGAATAAGAATGGGTAGCTTTGAGACTCAATAGTGAAGGCAGCAGAGGATCAAGTCGGTAAAAACAAGTGGGCTAGTATAAATCCTTGGGTAACAGATCTTTGATTTTAATTGATGAAAGGAGAAAATATAAAAATGCAGTAAATGAAGCAGGCAAAAAGGAATACAAACGTCTCAAAAATGAGATCAATAAGAAGTGCAAACTCGGCAAGTAGGGACGGCTACAGGACAAATGTAAGGCTGTAGAGGCATATATCACAAGGGGTAAGATAGAAACTGCCTACAGGAAAATTAAAGAGACCTTTGGATAAAAGAGAACCACTTGTATGAATATCAGGAGCTCAGATGGAAAACCAGTTGTAAGCCAAGAAGGGAAGGCAGAAAGTTGGAAGGAGTATGTAGAAGGTCTATACATGGGCGATGTACTCGAGGGCAATATTATGGAAATGGAAAAGAACGTAGATGAAGATGAAATGGGAGATATGATACTGCGTGAAGAGTTTGACAGAGCGCTGAAAGACCTATGTCGGAAATAGGCCCCGGAAATAGACAACATTCCATTAAAACCACTGAAAGCCTTGGGATAGCCAGCCCTGACAAAATTCTACCATCTGCTCAAGATGTATAATACAGGCGAAATACCATCAGACTTCAAGAAGAATATAATAATTCCAATCCCAAAGAAGGCGAGTATTGACAAGTGTGAAAATTACCGAACTATCAGTTTAATAAGTCACGGCTGCAAAATACTAACACGAGTTTTTTCCAGACGGATGGAAGAACTGGTAGAAGCCGAACTCAGGGAAGATCAGTTCGGATTACGTAGAAATGTTGGAACACGTGAGGCAATACTGACCCAACGAATTATCTTAGAAGATAGATTAAGAGAAGGCAAACCAACGTTCCTAGCATTTGTAGACTTAGAGAAAGCTTTCAATAATGTTGACTGGAATACTCTCTTTCAAATTCTGAAGGTGGCAGGGGTTAAATACTGGGAGTGAAAGGCTATTTACAATTGGTACAGAAACCAGATGGTAGTTATAAGAGTCGAGGTGCACGAAAGGGAAGCAGTGGTTGAGAAGAGAGTGAGACAGGGTTACAGCGTATCTCGGATGTTATTTAATGTGTATAATGAGCAAGCAGTAAAGGAAAAAAAGGAAAATTTGGAGCAGGAATTAAAATCCATGGAGAAATAAAAACCTTGAGGTTCGCCGAAGGAATTGTAATTCTGTCAGAGACAGCAAAGGGCTTAGATGGGTAGTGGAACGGAATTGACAGTGTTTTGAAAGGAGGATATTAGATGAACATAAAAAAAAGCAAAACGAGGATGATGGAATGTAGTCGAATTAAATCCGGTGATGCTGAGGGAATTAGATTAGGAAATGAAAAACTTAAAGTAGTAGATGAGTTTTGATATTTCGGGAGCAAAATAACTGATGATGGTCGGAGTAGAGAGGATATAAAATGTAGACTGGCAATGGCAAGAAAAGTGTTTCTGAAGAAGGGAAATTTGTTAACATCGAGGATAGATTTCAGTGTCAGGAAGTCTTTTCTGAAAGTGTTTGTATGGAGTGTAGCCATGTATGGAAGTGAAGCAAATACTTTAGACAAGAAGAAAATAGAAGCTTTTGAAATGTGGTGCTACCGATGAATGCTGAAGATCACATGGGTAGATCACGTAACTAATGAGGAGGTACTGAATAGAACTGGGGAGAAGAAAAATTTGTGGCACAACGTGACTAGAAGAAGGGATCGGTTGGTAGGACACGTTCTGAGGCATCAAGGGATCGTCAATTTAGTATTGGAGAGAAGCGCGGAGGGTAAAAATCATAGAAGGAGACCAAGGCATGAATACACTACGCAGATTCAGAAGAATGTAGGTTGCAGTAATTACTCGGAGATGAAGAAGCCCGGACAGGATAGAGTAGCATGGAGAGCTGCATCAAATCAGGCTCTCGACTGAAGACCACAACTACAACAACAACAACAACGAAAAGTTTCAAAGGAGGTCAAAACTGAAACGAAAAAAATGCCCATCTAATGTAAAGGCATAATTATTTACATTAATAAAATCATTCTTTGAAGATGTAGAAAAATTCTTGTATAATCACCTTAGGCGACTATTGCAGTTAATGACAGCAGTGCCGGCCGGTGTGGTCGAGCGGTTCTAGGCGCTACAGTCTGGAACCGCGCGACCGCTACGGTAGCAGGTTCGAATCCTGCCTCGAGCATGGATGTGTGTGGTGCCCTTAGGTTAGTTCGGTTTAAGTAGTTCTAAGTTCTAGTGGACTGATGACCTCAGCAGTTAAGTCCCATAGTGCTCAGAGCCACATGAACCATTTAATGACAGCAGCATGCAATGGCGCTCGAAAGTGAGGGAAAATTTCGTCAGATAAGACATACTTGTAATCAGAGAAACTTTCAACGTTTTCTGAAATAATTGGAGCGAGCATTTTGGTGATTTACTTTAGATTACAAAATGAATTGAAGAAACTGACACGCTAATATCGGAATTAAAAAGTGGACATTACTTTTGATACAATATCGATACAAAGTACTTATAATTTTCATTCAATACTACTACCTGGTACAAGTTAACAAACAGTAGGCGACACTACAGCGCAGTAGCGAGATGAACCATCTACTTATTTTCAACATGTACAAATGTATTCTTGAGCAATACTAATTTTTTAGAAGCAAGAGCATTGCTCGCTCTAGGCAACATTAAAGGAATGATTTGTTGTGCTATAAATGAAGGTTAAATACGAACATGTAAATACTAAGTAAGATCTTAAAATTGAGATAATCGTTAAAATATTAAACAGATTGTGGTACGAGGGTAAATCAATTAGTATCCGCAATTTAGTTATATTTTTGTTTATTTTGGTTGCACTGTCGTTTTACGTCAATGACGCACGCTTTGTTTATTTGTTGTTGTATCTTTGCAATTTTTAAGCTTCTAGGTTAGTTTCGTCATCACTGCTGCGCTGATAATCATGGCTGCTCCGCTGTATGTTTGCACCAAAGAAGAGTAACATTCGTTTTCTGTGGCCGGAAGACGTATCAGGGGCCGAAATTCATCGACGAATTTCTGTACAGTACGGGAACAGTGTTTTGTCACAACGGAGTGTCTACGAATCGATTGAAAAATTCGGAAATAGTCGCACAAGTGTTACGCACGATGAAGTAGCCGGATGACCGTTTACCGCCACAAATGAAGAAACCGTTGAGCATTCACGTGAAATGATTCTCTTAGACAGACGATTAACTATTGACGAAGTGGCACATCGTCTACAATTAGTCACGGTTCTGCCTACGAAATCATAAAAAAATGGTTCAAATGGCTCTGAGCACTATGGGACTCAACTGCTGAGGTCATTAGTCCCCTAGAACTTAGAACTAGTTAAACCTAACTAACCTAAGGACATCACAAACATCCATGCCCGAGGCAGGATTCGAACCTGCGACCGTAGCGGTCTTGCGGTTCCAGACTGCAGCGCCCTTAACCGCACGGCCACTTCGGCCGGCACGAAATCATCCACAACAGACTTGGGTTTCATAAAGTTTGTGCAAAATGGGTCCCAAAACAACTCCTACAGTTGCATAAACGAACGCGCTTGGACATTTGCAAAAAAAAAAAAAAAAAAAAAAAAAACAACATTTGGATCGCTATGGTAACGAAGGGGACAACTTCTTATACAGGATCACAGGATCGTTACTGGTATACAGTTGCATAAACAAACGCGCTTGGACACCTGCAAAAACATTTCGATCGCTGTGGTATCGAAGGGGACAACTTCTTAGACAGGATCGTTACTGGTGTCGAAACATGGATCCATCATTACGAGCCGGAGAGTAAATGGCAGAATATGGAATGGAAACATCCAAATTCGCCGTGAAAGAAAAAGTTCAAGCCCCAACCGTCCGCAGGAAAACTGATGCTTACGGTTTTTCGGGACGCATAAGGCCCAATACTGGAACATTATGGGGAAAGGGGCACAACAATAAACAGTGTACGTTACAGCCCGCAATTCGAAGCAAACGTAGAGGATTGCTGTCAAAAAGTGTTGTGTTGTTGCACGACAATGCCCGTCCGCATACTGCTGCCCACACTGCTGAAACGCTCCAGAAACTCAATTTTGAAGTACTGGATCATCTTCCTTATAGTTCCAACCCTGCTCTTCTGACTATCACTTGTTTGGTCCACTCAAACAGGCATTAAGAGGCCGTATATTTGCCTCGGACGGAGCAGTGAAAAGAAGCGGTGCATTCCTGGCTTGCAGCTCAACCGAGAACATTCTTTTATTATGGCATCAGGAAGCTTGTACAACGACGGGCCAAGTACGTTGAAATGCAAGGAGAATATGTCTAAAACTGATGGTCTTGTAAGTTCCCTATTTGATTACAATAAAATTTTATAACTGCTTTGCGGTTAATAATTGACTTACCCTCGAACTTATAAAAATGTGCTGGTCCTTAGAAAGTTAAATAAAGTATGGTACCTATATGAATAAATAAGCATTTAAATTTGCACAGCCAGAATATTCAAGATTTTAATAATTGTAAACTATTCATACTACGTAAGAGAAGTTTAGATATCCATAAAGTCCAAGAGTTACTAACAAGCAATAATAAAATGAACTTAATCTGCCAGTCTACGATTTTTACCCTCCACGCTGCCCTCCAATACTAAATTGGTGATCCCTTGATGCCTCAGAACATGTCCTACCAACCGTTCCCTTCTTCTGGTCAAGTTGTGCCACAAACTTCTCTTCTCCCCAATCCTATTCAATACTTCCTCATTAGTTATGTGATCTACCCATCTAATCTTCAACATTCTTCTGTAGCACTACATTTCGAAAGCTTCTATTCTCTTCTTGTCCAAACTATTTATCGTCCATGTTTCACTTCCATACATGGCTACACTCCATACAAATACTTTCAGAAATGACTTCCTGACACTTAAATCTATACTCGATGTTAACAAATTTCTCTTCTTCAGAAACGCTTTCCTTGCCATTGCCAGTCTACATTTTATATCCACTCTACTTCGACAACCATCAGTTATTTTGCTCCCCAAATAGCATAACTCCTTTACTACTTTAAGTGTCTCATTTCCTAATCTAATTCCCTCAGCGTCACCCAACTTAATTCGACTACATTCCATTATCCTCGTTTTGCTTTTGTTGATGTTCATCTTATATCCTCCTTTCAAGACAATGTCCATTCCGTTCAACTGCTCTTCCAAGTCCTTTGCTCTCTCTGACAGAATTACAATGTCATCGGCGAACCTCAAAGTTTTTATTTCTTCTCCATGGATTTTAATACCTACTCTGAATTTTTCTTTTGTTTCCTTTACTGCTTACTCAATATACAGATTGAACAACATCGGGGAGAGGCTACAACCCTGTCTTACTCCCTTCCCAACCACTGCTTCCCTTTCATGTCCCTCGAATCTTGTAACTGCCATCTGGTTTCTGTACAAATTGTAAATAGCCTTTAGATCCCTGTATTTTACCCCTGCCACCTTTAGAACTTGAAAGAGAGTATTCCAGTCAACGTTGTCAAAAGCTTTCTCTAAGTCTACAAATGCTAGAAACTTAGGTTTGCCTTTACTTAATCTTTCTTCTAAGATAAGTCGTAAGGTCAGTATTGCCTCACGTGTTCCAGTGTTTCTACGGAATCCAAACTGATCTTCCCCGATGTTGGCTTCTACTAGTTTTTCCATTCGTCTGTAAAGAATTCGTGTTAGTATTTTGGAGCTGTGACTTATTAAACTGATAGTTCGGTAATTTTCACATCTGTCAACACCTGCTTTCTTTGGGATTGGAACTATTACATTGTTCTTGAAGTCTGAGGGTATTTCGCCTGTCTCATACATCTTGCTCACCAGATGGTGGAGTTTTGTCAGAACTGGCTCTCCCAAGGCCGTCAGTAGTTCCAATGGAATGTTGTCTACTCCCGGGGTCTTGTTTCGACTCGGGTCTTTTAGTGCTCTGTCAAGCTCTTCACGCAGTATCGTATCTCCCATTTCATCTTCATCTACATCCTCTTCCATTTCCATAATATTGTCCTCAAGTACATCGCCCTTGTATAGACCCTCTATATACTCATTCCACCTTTCTGCTTTCCCTTCTTTGCTTAGAACTGGGTTGCCATCTGAGCTCTTGATATTCATACAAGTCGTTCTCTTATCTCCAAAGGTCTCTTTAATTTTCCTGTAGGCAGTATCTACCTTACCCCTAGTGAGATAAGCCTCTACATCCTTACATTTGTCCTCTAGCCATCCCTGCTTAGCCATTTTGCACTTCCTGTCGATCTCATTTTTGAGACGTTTGTATTCCTTTTTGCCTGCTTCATTTACTGCATTTTTATATTTTCTCCTTTCATCAATTAAATTAAATATTTCTTCTGTTACCCATGGATTTCTACTAGGCCTCGTCTTTTTACCTACTTGATCCTCTGCTGCCTTCACTACTTCATCCCTCAAAGCTACCCATTCTTCTTCTACCGTATTTCTTTCCCCCAATCCTGTCAATTGTTCCCTTATGCTCTCCCTGAAACTCTGTACAACCTCTGGTTCATTCAATTTATCCAGGTCCCATCTCCTTAAATTCCCACCTTTTTGAAGTTTCTTCAGTTTCAATCTACAGTTCATAACCAATAGATTGTGGTCAGAGTCCACATCTGCCGCTGGAAATGTCTTACAATTTAAAACCTGGCTCCTAAATCTACAGTTCATGACCAATAGATTGTGGTCAGAGACCACATCTGCCCCTGGAAATGTCTTACAATTTAATACCTGGCTCCTAAATCTTACCATTATATAATCTATCTGATACCTTTTAGTATCTCCAGGGTTCTTCCATGTATACAACCTTCTTTCATGATTCTTAAACCAAGTGTTAGCTATGATTATGTTGTGCTCTGTGCAAAATTCTACCAGGCGGCTTCCTCTTTCATTTCTTAGCCCCAATCCATATTCACCTACTACGTTTCCTTCTCTCCCTTTTCCTACACTCGAAATCCAGTCACCCATGACTATTAAATTTTCGTCTCCCTTCACTATCTGAATAATTTCTTTTATTTCATCATACATTTCTTCAATTTCTTCGTCATCTGCAGTGCTAGTTGGCATATAAACTTGTACTACTGTAGTAGGTGTGGGCTTCGTATCTATCTTGGCCACAATAATGCGTTCACTATGCTGTTTGTAGTAGCTTACCCGCATTCCTATTTTCCTATTCATTATGAAACCTACTCCTGCTTTACCCCTATTTGATTTTGTGTTTATAACCCTGTAGTCACCTGACCAGAAGTCTTGTTCCTCCTACCACCGTCCGGCCGGTGTAGCCGTGCGGTTCTAAGCGCGTCAGTTTGGAACCGGGTGACCGCTACGGTCGCAGGTTCGAATCCTGCCTCGGGCATGGATGTGTGTGGTGTCCTTAGGTTGGTTAGCTTTATGTAGTTCTAAGTTCTAGGGGACTGATGACCTCAGTAGTTAAGTCCCATAGTGCTCAGAGCCAGCCAGCCTCCTGCCACCGAACTTCACTAATTCCCACTATATCTAACTTTAACCTATCCATTTCCCTTTTTAAATTTTCTTACCTACCTGCCCGATTAAGGGATCTGACATTCCACGCTCCGATCCGTAGTTACTAAATATGTGTAAAACCCTTGAAGAAGGATATCCATTGTGCGAATTTCATATCTGAAATTTTGCCCTTCCCCCCTCCCCCTCCCCTCCCTCCTTAGTTTCCACGTCAGTCGATGGGGACAGTTTCATAAGCCTCAAATGGATTTGGTGAAACAAAATATTTTCACGTCAAATCACACTTGACAGAAACTTTTACTCCCTCAGAACCGAACCAAAGGCTACCTTCTTTTAGGTGCTAATTTCAGGTAGCATATTGTGCTATATTTCTTTTCATTTGTTGAAGGGGTCTTCATTTTTAGTGCGTGGCTGCTTATCGGTACTTGTTGGTATAAGTAAGGAGTCGTCATTATTGGAACCTTTGCCAACCTGTCCGATCTAACGTTGGATGGCGCTCATTGCTAAATAACAGGTTTCGTTTAGTGAATTTCATAATAATACTGCAAATGAACATCAAATTTGAGAATGAACATGTCTATAGTACACTTTATGTGACACATGTGTTCGGTAAGGTGCGAGCGCGTTGTCGGCACTAAATGATGTTATCTCTGTATTTTTCTATAGCCAACAACGAGTTGTAAGTAAGCGGTGGCACTTGAATCTGGTTTAGAATATTTTGTATTGTGAGCCGGAAACGTATGAGTACAGTGAAAAAATGACCTATTTCATAAGATTTAGTATCTAGTAAACGATTGAAAAGCATAAATGAAATGAGACAATCGAAAAAGATACTGCCTAAGATGGAATATCACATGAAAATGGTGAGTCAGACTCAATGCTCTCCATTAAAAATCTCATTAAATGTACCGATGGATAGAATACAAGCCTAGCCAGTACCTCTGCTAGTTTCAAGTGCTTTTATCAAAAGAACAGTAGTCTCGTGGTCAGTATTTCCGATGTAAAAAATTACCTTGAAAAAAGAGTCGACAATTCCGTAAAGTACAAGATTTTGTTGAATACGTGGCAACAAGAAAAATTATAATTTCAAGACAATTGTAGACAGCAAAGTGAGAAAATTTCGACTGTCCTGGGTGTCATATCCGTGGTTGGTAATGTGTGTGTACATTTCCGGCCACATCTAATATATGACAATCATCGCGATGCACTCAGAGGCCGCTCATTCACCAAATTCAATAAGTTTCATGACTCTGCCAAATGCATATGCATTCCGGATGCCATAAAACACAGCTGAAAAGTCAAAAATGATTCAAATGGCTCTGAGCACTATGGGACTTAACATCTGAGGTCATCAGTCCCTAGAACTTAGAACTACTTAAACCTAACTAACCTAAGGACATCACACACATCCATGCCCGAGGCAGGATTCGAACCTGCTACCGTAGCGGTCGCGTGGTTCCAGACTGAAGCGCCTAAAACCGCTCGGCCACATTGGCCGGTTGAAAAGTCAAATAATTTTGTTAATGTTATGACAAACAAACCTGAAAGTCTAGAAAAACTCGCCAGTGAGAATAGTGCAAAATTAGTACAAAGTAATAGCCCTAAGTTGAAATTAGCTGTGTATACAGAGCGTTTCCGTAAGAGCGTGGAAAAATTATGACGCTCCACTGAACAATTTGAGGTAGGGAATCTGGGGTCGGAAAGAAATCTTAAGGAGATAATAGGAATAAAATCACATTAGTTCAAACGTTCAAATGTGTGTGAATTCCTAAGGGACCAATCTGCTTAGGTTATCGGTCCCTTGACTTACACAATACTTAAACTCACTTAAACTAACTTATGCTAAGAACAACACACACACACACACACACACACACACACACACACATGCCCGAGGGAGGGCTCGAAGCTCTGGCGGGAGTAAAATCACGTTACCGTGTACTTTATTATTTACGTTAGTAACAGTTAACTGCAAATACCATGATTGACTCTATGATGGTACTATTTGTACTGTATCTTATAAAGGTGCTGAAACTGACAGCCATCAACCTCAATGCAAGCATGCGGAGGCCCCGGGTTCGATTCCCAGGACTGCCAGGGACTTTTCCTTGTTGAGAGGACTGGACTAGGTCTCATTCATCCTCGTAATGCCAAATGAGGAGCTACTTGAATGAGAAGCAGGGGCTCCAAGGACAAGAAAACTGATGTGTTTAGTATCACATCCCATGCGGCGACACTTGTGGCAACTAATTCCATCTCCGTATCCACTGGAGTCTCAAACACAAGTGACTTTACATGTATCCATAGGAAATAATCAACAGCATTCAATCAGCTGAGCTCGCAGACCGTGGAACAGGACCTCTCCTTCAAATCTAGCGACCAGGAAATACAGCACTGAGGTGTTTCGGATATCCACACTCAAGTGAGGCTGTGCACCGTCACGTTGAATGGGATTGTCTTTGATTCAAAGTACGCTCTGTCATGGGAAAATGTAAATATGATAAAACAGAGCCACCTTATGGACAAGCGAAAAAAACAGAAAGTGCTTCATGACTTCCTAGTAATCAGGCTCGTCCTTTCCTTGCAGGAAATAAAGAAGGTATATGTAAATAAACAGCACAATGCGTGTGAACTAGTACCCATGTTAGTTGCAAATAAGCTGAAAACAGTAATGCTAGACAAAGGGATAGACAAGTTTACTTCAATATCTCCTTTAGCATCTCTGAGACCTGGTGCCCTACCTCAAATCGTTCAGTGGAGCATTATCTACGTCCTGTTATATTGTTGCAACGGAGGAAACCTGTAGCTCTATGCGTTTCATGACTTGTCTTTAAGAGGAGAAACACATTCAAATGTTGTTTTTGAAGATTTGTTGCAGTTTAGAGCACAGTCAGATGACGAAATATTGGAGAAGAATTTTGAAAGTATCCATAAAAGTACCACCTATATTTCCTGTAGAACCAATCAGGTACAGAAAAAAAAACAGTACAATTGAATGTTATGCATTATTGCATTATCCTACAAGTGGTGTGCGAGAGGGAACACGATTGTTTCCACATTAATCGATCTGAAAATCGAAACTGAAGCTTGTGGTACTGCTTCAAAAGCGACAAATATTAAGCATACCAAATTTTCAATACAAAATTTTTATATGTAGGAAAACAACTAATTGATAGAATATGGCTAAATAGAGGGGAAACAGTAAATTCTGGGAACTGAAAAACAGGTCTTACTCTAATTATACTGCTAGGCTTTTTATAACATTGACCATTTACTAAAAAGGCGCCATAGAAACTGTAAAGTGGCAGAATAAATGAAGGTCGATTTCACACCTTAAATAAGAGTTCATACATTGTAATGGGTAGTTGAAAATGACACCTAACTTACTTTGGTGGTAATGAGCAGATTTGCCTATAAGTATGTAATGCAAAAGGGATGACACTCAGTCGATGGTACTAACACACCACTCCTATATAACGCATGCGAATGAGCAGAAGGTGAAACAAGCAGCGAGAGGAAACGTTTTGTGTGGAACCAACTGCGGGCAGACGCAGAGGCCACACCCCGGCAGGCACTACGGAAAGCTCTTAAGGGGGCACGCCCCGCAGCAGGTCAGTGACCGGACAGGGGACACATACTGCAGGACGAGCAATGGGGCCACCAGAAGTAGGACAGACAGAAAGTTTAGAAAACTGCGTTTCGGAATTCCAAATGGATATGAACAAAACCAGCGATGCATTCGACCACGTGAACTGCAAGTGGCATATACATGATAGATACATGTAACTTTTTAAGCGTCTGGAGCTGGCGGAAATGCACTGGGAAGGAGTAAAGTGCCTAGATTTCGACGCAGTTTAATGGTACAACCCTTGGGATTGGTAGAGAGAGTTTCCACAAAATTAGAGGAACGCTCCTATTGGTCGAAAAAAGCTGTGACGTGGAGAACAAAAGAACCCAGGTGGGGAGAGAGTTCGGCTACGAGAAAGACAAGAGAAATATTTTTGGGAACTCTTCTCTGAACTGGCGTCAAGTGCAGAACGGAGCGCATAACGCTCTGTAGGACGCAGAGGAGAAATTTGTGTGAACACCGCGTTCACAGCGACTTACCTCCAGCTAGAAATAAGCTATAGCAACGTTGAGCACGAACTGTGGAGAAACAAACAAGCAAGTTAGTTAATTGTTCTTGCGAGAACTGAGAGGAAATTATAATATGCACGCTGCTCCAGCCACGGTCATGTATATCGCCATAGTCTGAGACTAGGGATGAGTTCATGTTTTCTCGCATATCGAGAAACATAGGGAGAGTTTCTGCTGGAAAATTCAGCAAAGGTCTATTTAGATTTGATACGAATTTCATTGGGCGACAGTAGCCTTGCAAATAACAACTCATCGCAGCTAAGGTAAATACCGCGTGCAGAGATGTAAACTTGTTGCTTCACCAGCTTGCGTCCACTGTAAACTCGAGCAACCTTGGGTAGTCTTTTGCTCTAATTGTCACAAATCTAACCATCCTCTGTAGACTTGACTGTCATCCTAAAAATAGTGCAGAGCTTTGAACCAGAAACGGATGATTTATCAGAGTACTGGACATCATCATAATGAAATCGTAAGAAGAATTCTGTAAAGAAACTTCTAGTCAAAATTTAATAATTTTGGGTTTAGGATTATTTAATATTCTGAGAGTTAAAGTTTAATAGTGTTGTGTTTAGGATTAGATCACTTACAAAGGCCGAGATGCATTATTTTGACAACTGTCTTAACATTGTCACGTTGTAAACTGTGTAAAAGCATGTATTTCCGCTACAAAATTGCTATATTAAACAATGTCATTACAGCTTACACAGTTGTGTTCAGGAAACCACCTAACCATAACCTTACAAATGGCGACCATCCAGGATCGTAGTTGGTCTTCCTGGCTGGGAATTAGTCAAATTAGAATGAGAAATTAATATTTCGAATTGAACATAATTTTTTTGTGTTGTTGTTTATGTGACGTCGTTATCCAATGTGTGTGAATGTATAGTGGTCAGAATAAAGTAAATGTGTGATCCAAAGTGTTGTTGTTGTTGTCTTCAGTCCTGAGACTGGTTTGATGCAGCTCTCCGTGCTACTGTGTCCTGTGCAAGCTTTTTCATCTCCCAGTACTTACTGCAGCCTACATCCTTCTGATTCTGCTTAGTGTATTCATCTCTTGGTCTCCCTCTACGATTTTTACCCTCCACTCTGCCCTCCAATGCTAAATTGGTGATCCCTTGATGCCTCAGAACATGTCCTACCAAGCGGTCCCTTCTTCTTGTCAAGTTGTGCCACAAACTCCACTTCTCCCCAAGTCTATTCAATACCTCCTCATTAGTTATGTGATCTACCCATCTAATTTTCAGCATTCTTCTGTAGCACCACATTTCGAAATCTTCTATTCTCTTCTTGTCCAAACTATTTATCGTCCATGTTTCACTTCCAAACATGGCTACACTCCATGCAAATACTTTCAGAAAAGACTTCATGACATTTAAATCTAACACTTTTCTTGCTATTGCCAGTCTACATTTTATATCCTCTCTACTTCGACCATCATCAGTTATTTTGCTCCCAAAATAGCAAATCTCATCTACTACTTTAAGTGTTTCATTTCCTAATCTAATTCCCTCAGCATCACCCGACTTAATTCGAATACATTCCATTGTCCTCGTTTTGCTTTTGTTGATGTTCATCTTATATCCTCCTTTCAAGACACTGTCCATTCCGTTCAACTGCTCTTCCACGTCCTTTGCTGTCTCTGACAGAATTACAATGTCATCGGCGAAGCTCAACGTTTTTATTTCTTCTCCATGGACTTTAATACCTACTCCGAATTTTTCTTTTGTTTACTTTGCTGCTTGCTCAATATACAGATTGAATAACATCGGGGACAGGTTACAACCCTGTCTCACTCCCTCCCCAACCGCTGCTTCCCTTTGATGCCCCTCGACTCTTATAACTGCCATGTGGCTTCTGTACAAATTGTAAATAGCCTTTCGCTCCCTGTATTTTACCCCTGCCACCTTCAGAATTTTAAAGAGAGTTTTCCAGTCAACATTGTCAAAAGCTTTCTCTAAGCCTACAAATGCTAGAAACGTAGGTTTGCCTTTTCTTAATCTAGCTTCTAAGATAAGTCGTAGGGTCAGTATTGCCTCACGTGTTCCAAGATTTCTGCGGAATCCAAACTGATCTTCGCCGAGGTCGGCTTCTACCAGTTTTTCCATTCGTCTGTAAAGAATTCGCGTTAGTATTTTGCAGCTGTGACTTATTAAACTGATAGTTCGGTAATTTTCGCATCTGTCAACACCTGCTTTCTTTGGGATTGGAACTATTACATTGTTCTTGAAGTCTGAGGGTATTTCGCCTGTCTCATACTTCTTGCTCACCAGATGGTGGAGTTTTGTCAGAACTGGCTCTCCCAAGGCCATCAGTAGTTCCAATGGAATGTTGCCTACTCCCGCGGTCTTGTTTCGACTCGGGTCTTTTAGTTCTCTGTCAAACTCTTCACGCAGTATCGTATCTCCCATTTCATCTTCATCTACATCCTCTTCCATTTCCATAATATTGTCCTCAAGTACATCGTCCTTGTATCGACCCTCTGTATACTCCTTCCACCTTTCTGCTTTCCCTTCTTTGCTTAGAACTGGGTTTCCATCTGAGCTCTTGATATTCATACAAGTCGTTCTCTTATCTCCAAAGGTCTCTTTAATTTTCCTGTAGGCAGTATCTATCTTACCCCTAGTGAGATAAGCCTCTACATCCTTACATTTGTCCTCTAGCCATCCCTGCTTAGCCATTTTGCACTTCCTGTCGATCTCATTTTTGAGACGTTTGTATTCCCTTTTGCCTTCTTGATTTACTGCGTTTTTATATTTTGTCCTTTCATCAATTAAATTCAATATTTACCCAAGGATTCCTACTAGCCCTCGTCTTTTTACCTACTTGATCCTCTGCTGCCTTCACTACTTCATCCCTCAGACCTACCCATTCTTCTTCTACCGTATTTCTTTCCCCCAATCCTGTCAATTGTTCCCTTATGCTCTCCCTGAAACTCTGTACAACCTCTGGTTTAGTCAGTTTATCCAGGTCCCATCTCCTTAAATTCCCACCTTTTTGCAGTTTCTTCAGCATCAATCTACAGTTCATAACCAATAGATTGTGGTCAGAGTCCACATCTGCCCCTGGAAATGTCTCACAATTTAAAACCTGGTTCCTAAATCTCTGTCTTACCATTATATAACCTATCTTATACCTTATAGTGTATAAATATTGTAATAAGAAGTAGGATAGCCTTTATGATTGTGTAAAAGTAGCTTGTGCATGAACTTGCTGGCGCGCGTGAAGCTTTTTACGGCGTTGATCAGTTGGTTTGATATTCTACAAACAGTGAAAAGCGTTGATAATGAAGTTTACATAGTCTAAGATACTTTCTATTATATTTTGGAAACGTGTAAGATCATATAATTTGATGTTGACGAGAGCGCAAGCTGGTGCAATTCGAGAAAGACGGAGGTTAGCCGGCCGGGGTGGCCGAGGGGTTCTAGGCGCTACAGTCTGGAACCGCGCGACTGCTACGGTTTCAGGTTCGAATCCTGCCTCGGGCATGGGTGTGTGTGATGTCCTTAGGTTGGTTAGGTTTAAGTAGTTCTAAGTTCTAGGGGACTGATGACCTCCGAAGTTAAGTCCCATAGTGCTCAGAGCGATTTGAACCATTTGAACAGAGGTTAGTTACATGGTCAGAGATGGCGGAAGAGCTGACATTATCGCATACAGTGCCAACTCAAGATCTTGACAAGATAGAGATTGATGTACAACAAAAAGTATCGAGTGCGAGTCACGGAACAGAACGTGGTGATAGTGCAGAGGGAATGGTGGTAGTTTCACGATTGATATCACAGTCTGAGAATTAACAAAAACAAAGAAATGACGGAGGTGGTGGGTCAGAAGTAGAATCAGAGGACGAACTACTTCAGTACATTGAACCAAATATTGTTATTCTAAATCATACGGGACAGTTTCGAACAGAAAGAATGTGTATAAGTGCGTCCGCAGTATGTACGGAAGTCGGTGAGACGCCACGTGAAAGACACGAACGGCAAAATTTACATCAAATAGTAACAGGTGACGATGGCGAAGAGTCAGATAGTGTGTTCGCAATGTGGAAGCAACTACCTATGGTCGTAAAGCAAACGAGTGAAATAAATGCAAGATTAGCAGACTTAAAACTTCGTTCGTAGATTGGAAAACAGAGAGAAATGCTGGCTTAAATAGTCTCAAATTTGAGATCTATGCTGGGTTCGAATAGGTCCGCGAAGATAAAAAAAAACTACGAACAGAAGTCAATGAACAGTTTACTGAAATCCGGAGAGAGGCGAGAGACTCGTGCTATCTTATACGATCGTTAATAGCTGACCAGAAAAAGATGCGTTCTGACGTTGACCAGGTGCAGGATGCAGTGTCAAATGTTAATCAAAGAGTGGGTAAGTTAGCACGTAAGACGTCTGGCACGGCGCAACAAATCGTGGAAGAGCTCAATGTCAGAAAATGTGTCACGCGAGCCGCATTAAAGAGATTCGACACACTCATTGAAAACAATCTCGAAAAATCAAAAACAGTATGAACAGCTTCGTACAGAACTGAAACAGTGTATCAAGAGCCGTACTGAAAGTATTAGCGAGGCAACGGAATCGGTAGTATCATCCGGCATAGCGATGGACAAATATCCAGGAGCAAACGAGGCAATTGTGTAGGCTTCCGTAGAAGTAGCGGAAACACAAAAATGGCATGAAATTCCCGTCGTATATTCACAAGTGGTTGCGTCAATGATTACCGGAACGAAACAGAAGCAAATGGGAAGAGAATGGTTGACACAGGTGAGCGAAGCAGGTAATGGGCGGTCACAGCTGACAATGGAACGAGAAACTGTAAACGCGCGCAATCCTACAGAGCGGCAGCCGACCCGCCGAACGTGCGCGCGGGGCCGCTACGCTCGCAGGTTCGAATCCTGCCTCGGGCATGGATGTGTGTGATGTCCTTAGGTTAGTTACGTTTAAGTAGTTCTAAGTTCTAGGGGACTGATGACCTAAGATGGTAAGTCCCATAGTGCTCAGAGCCATTTGAACCATTTTGAACGTGCGCGAATGACGTGAGAAGTTGCGACGACATATGTACCAATTCCGCAGTTTCCAAGTGATAATACAACAGGCTATAGACCGCAAGTCAATATGATTCAAATAGGAAGGCAAAACAGTGAACCAGTAAAGGGAAATTTAACCGAATCTTTAAGTCCGATACACGAGGAACGGTACGGTTTAGATAACTGCCCACCACTGCGTAGATACGATGCTAGATGGGACATAAATATGTCATCTCAGGACCCAAATATGGTAGAAAGAACACAAGAAAACATGACACAGTTGAAGGGAACGGATAATGTTGAGAAAGGACAAACGCTGTATGGTGGAATAGTCAGAAAATTCTAACATTACAAAGAAAGCGGGAACGTCTTACACCCATGCACGTTTATAAATCATTTCTAGATCGGTTTACCAGAGTAATGGCCACTTACCAATAAACTTGATTTCATTTGTGGGCATAAGAATGGGGCAAAGCGGAAACCATGAAAAGAGTAGCTGAAAACTGTCAATCATATGAGCAAGTTAAGTCCGCATTCTTGGAGCGATACTGGTCCACAGAAACCCAAAATAGAATAAAGTATGAGTTGTTATAGAAAGAGTTATTCGAAAATTCAGGAGAAAAGAAACCGATTAGGTTTCTCGAAGAAATGACAAAAAAGAATCAATGTTTAGATAATTCATACAATGATGGGAAACTGATACGTATGTGCACAATGAAGTTACCGTTACGTTATCAGCAGTCATTGGTTGGTAGGACACAACATAATATGCAGGCATTTGAAGGGATGTTAAGAGAACTGGAATTCATCTTCAGTAAAGATGACACGAAGAAACAACGTACAGTCAGAGAAAACAATGGTAGGGGGAATAACAGCAACTGATGATGCTTTAGTAATAATTATAATGGCAATGATAACGTAGGAAAAGGTAATCGTTTTGGGAGGAGTGGCAATCGCCCATGGGATAACAATAATAACTATGTTTTTGGAAACGCACAGAGGACGAATAATAAATGTGGTTTTGGTGGGCCGCGGAATTACAATAGTGGATTTAGTCCTAGAAACTACGGTGGTAGCTATGATTCAAGATATAATCACCATGCAAATTCCAAGTTATTCAGGTGGAAGTGGAATAGCCAGTACACACAGAGAGGTTGGGGAAATCAACCTTCAGCAGAACAAAACACGCGAAATGAACCAGTACAGGCAGTCGAGTTGAGGCCACCAAACCCAGGTAAAATACAGAACTGACGAGATGAACGGTACGAAGACCAGTCAAAAGTGATTCAGTCGAATAATAAAGTTAATTATATAACTAAACATGTAAACAGACTCAGTTTTAATCTGCAAGATTCTGAAGTAGATTTAGCGAGTAATCGGATACAAACACCTGCATGCTGGGATTCAATTGACTGGGAATCGATCGATGATGAGCGAAAGGGGTTATCAACGGTGAATACAGACAGTGGCACAAAAACTGATGATAACCAAATTGTAAAAGATGTACAGTCTTGCTCAAAAGTATCCAAGCGACCTGAATTGTATTTTTCCCGATTCGAATGCAACCCACATAGCGCAGCTGTCTAGCAGGTCCTCTAATCGCCCCTCGGTACAGTCGTTTGACTATAGAAAATGGTTCCAACAAGTCACCACTAGAAAACACTGCTCTGTATCGCAATAACTCAAGATTTAAAGTAACACCAAGATACTACAAATATCAGAGAACATCTTATCACAGATTAGACGATCCTTAAGGCTTGTAAGCTCACATTTATTACAATAAATGACATTCCTGAAATGTTACCACTCTCATTATTACGCCAGATAGGTAATTTACGTTGTAAGTTCGTCGTGGCCGGCCAGAGTGGACGAGCGGTTCCAGGCGCTACAATCTGGAACCGCGCGACCGCTACTGTCGCAGGTTCGAATCCTGCCTCGGCCGTGGATGTATGTGATGTTCTTAGGTTAGTTAGGTTTAAGTAGTTCTAAGTTCTGGGGGACTGATGACCTCAGATGTTAAGTCCCATAGTGCTCAGAGCCATTTGAACCATTTTTGAAGTTCGTCGTATTCATGATTTCCTCTTCAAAGTAACATACCGTACTTATTATTTAACACAAAATGACACTAAAAATTGAGGTTTTTACGAGCAGCTAGTTGAGGATATGTATGAACCTCAAATGACACGACAAACCGTCTCGTTCTGCAAATGGATTCAAACCCAGGTCATGCAGACTAAGCAAAGACTTCGTGACTGATGGAAAATAACAGTAATTCTTGATTAGGCATACAGAGAGTGATATGCCTCGATTTTAGACAGTATTAGTTAGCAAATATCAACTTTAAATTACATAACGTAAACATTTTTAACGGACGCGAATTCCTATCCAGCATCTATTGTCCTTGTTAACGAACTACGAGAGATGTTAAATATTGCTTCTTCACATGTAACTTACTTGAAATGCCGTGAGGTAGAGCTTCGTGTTGAACAGGGATTTGAACCTAGAATCTAATTGGAGTGTCATCGAACAACAGTCAGCTATGACATATTGGATTTTCTCGGTAATAGCTAGATGTTTTAACTGAAATGACGAGATGAAACATTAATTTTTTTCTTTCCCAGGACTCCAACATGGCACCTATCACTGTTATCTTCTAGAGAAAATGAACTTCAAAAATGGATTTGTTACACCAGCAGCGACATGTGAGCATGTTTGAACTAGAAATAATATGACGAAGAGTTCATTGCTGACTGGGAATCGAACACCACACATATCGTTGTTAACTGCACACAAAGAGACATCAGCTACCCAATTTTTCTCCACCAGCAGCTCGGAATAACATCCTTGAACTCACAGTGATCTCGCAAACAGTTGTGTGTCTCACTGGGACTCAAAAACGTCAGATATCGTTAGTGTTGACAACGAATGAAAATACATTAAAAATCAAAATTATTATCCACCATCAGATAGGTGTTCTCACGCTAGAGCATGATAATACATAATGAGAACTTTAGTGCCGGGCCAGGATTCGAACCCCTTCACGTGCAACATGTGGAGATATTGAGGAATTTACAGTTTTGAACAAACAACAAATTACAGTCAAGCTGTATTGTCTCGAAGGGATCAAATTCCTAGTTAAGAGCGGTCTGAGTTGCATTCCCAGTTCATAACCAATTTTATCGACATACAGAAGCTCAAATAAAAGATGGAATAAGTGTCCTGTAACCCTAAATAGCGTTTGTTTCGTCACTAGAAATAAATAACTAGTATAAGAAAGGTTACTGCTGATAGAGTTTCTACGTGTCGCGACTCGTGACTTTATTGTGGTTCAACCTAACGTCTACCTGGTAGAGCAGGAATATCATGCTTAATGTGAATGTCAGACCACAATGCCATTTAACCTTCTTCACTTGGCGTAACCAGAAGAGAACAGAAACTCTCTCTCCTTATCAAAAACTATCAGCAGAAGTTGGAATCGAACCCAGACCATAAGTATGAAAACCTAGCATCAATGCAAGATACCAACAAGTTCTGTTCTCTTTGACTCATTTTTCTGTCATAACAACGTTGCGCCACACTGGATGAGAATTCTGACACACAGGCTCCCTGTAGTGGTTTGCAGCATGTTCAGTACATTCATTTACTTGGTTGACCGAATGCTGCCTCGGCTACCCAGTGCATACATTCGACTCTATTTTGTAATTACCGAAATAAAATCACGTAACTGACACCTACACAGAACAGTGTAGGATGCAGAATTTTAAATTCGACTTGAGCTACTCTATTGCGCTATCTGTTTGTTGAAAACGTCGTGCAGTGCAAAAGAAAAGCTGTAACTGTCTGTCTCTCAGAAGTCTAGATCTGGCCATATGCATTATCTCACAGCACTGTGCAATACGGAAATTCTGCAGGTATTGTTATTGACTTCTTTAGGTATTGTAGCTGTGTGTCAGCTAGTAGCGTAACGGTAAGCGTTGCGCACCGTTGATAAGACGTAGCGAGTTCGGGTACATTCACTGGTACATTTTTTAAAACGCAATACTGCTGTCTGCTGAAGTTATCGATCTCATGGAACTTTGAACATAATTCCCTTCACTTCTCAACCCAAAATAGTCGCATTTTGTTCTTTTCAGGTCTAATAAACGGTCAGGCAGCAGATGTATCTCGAAACTTTTGTATTATGTATGGGGAGAGCGCATCGTGCCAAAATACGTCAGAAAAGTATTTTCTACCTTAGCTGTCGTGTGGCAGTGGCATTTTATTCTTCATCAAACCTTGTTTGACAGCTTTAACTCAGAACAAGTTTTCTACGTGCATGTAATCAATATACTGCATATGCATTGTCAGGCTGTTATAGATAACATCAGAGAATTCGCATATATCGCTGATGATTAATTTCTCTCTCATGTTAACTAATGTTTTAACAACACTAAAAGAAACCTTACGAAAACTGTGCAATGCATTATAAGAAATGAAATAAAACTACCCACGATAACCTTACGACGAATGTCTGTTTCAATAAAACTGGGTATCTGTACACAAGCGTGCCTCTATCGGCACGAATTAGTAAAATACTAATCACTTAGATTTCGATTGGGTCTGTGTTTAATTGGTATGCTGTGTCATACTCAATGGTATGCAAATGTGGAATTTCATAAGTAAAGTTATGTATTCCTAGAAACCCAAAATTTGCTTGTCAGCAGCTGAAAGGGGCGTTACCTGTTGTGCAGCATTGTAAGTTTTTCACCATTGCACTATGAGCCGAAAGTATTTTCTTGCGATTTCCTTATCGATGTGTGATCTGACTGCTTGTAGCTCTTTCACAGAAGGGGTAAAAACGTTGCAGTCAGCAAGATTGGAACCGCAAACCATAACAGACGCTTTGTCACAGGTTAACATGATTCCACAAAGCTAGGGAAGAGGCATGCGTCGAGGTTTCCTATTACGAGACCAATGGTGACTTGAACTCGTAATCCGCTATTTAAAGGACGAGATTAGATGCGATTTCCACGATCAACAAATTTCCCGGGCTTAAAACCGTAAATTCACAATCTTTTGTTACAGCTCAAGCGATAATAACTAAGATTATTCAATGGAAATGACAGGAAAAATCAAGTGAACTTTGAGGCTTAATTCCGTACACACCAGGAAGTAACTCGTCGATCACAGAGTTGCCAAACATACCTTGCCTTGTTGCCAAATCTCAGTTACATTACCAGCAGGAAGAAGACGAACCGATGTGATCCTACAGTGGGCTGGGAAGTGACCATAACTGACGTCTTAAAGACGAGGCTGCTACGGCCTGGAATACGTAATCTGTCTGATTCACATTTCTGTAACTGGGCTTAGGGACTGGAGCGTAGTTACTAATAATACTCAGAATTGACTGCAAATCCGGCCGGGGTGGCCGAGTGGTTCTAGGTGCTACAGTCTGGAACCGTGCGACCGCTACGGTTGCAGGTTCGAATCCTACCTCGGGCATGGATGTGTGTGATGTCCTTAGGTTAGTTAGGTTTAAGTAGTTCTAAGTTCTAGGGGAATGAGGACCTCAGAAGTTAAGTCCCATAGTGCTCAGAGCCATTTGAACCATCTGAACTGACTGCAAACTAAGCTTCATAAATCAGTAACTCTCGTAGTTGTTTTACATTTCTTTCGTAAGTGTACTCAAAACTAAAACTCATTGACGGAGGTTTTCGTGTCTCGCCGATAGTCGAGCACAACAAACAAATAAAAATATAAAAAGAATGTGTGTCTGTGTGTGTGTGTGTGTGTGTGTGTGTGTGTGTGAGAGAGAGAGAGAGAGAGAGAGAGAGAGTGAGGGAGAGAGATAAAAATAAAAAAGAATGAGAGAGAGAGTACAAAATCGTTGCAAAGAAACTGAATCATGTAAAGAAATCTTTCATTCAAATGACACGTTCCATATCATTACGAAATGTCGCATTCATGATCTACGGAACAAGTATTAATCTAATCTAATCTAATCACATCATATTTCTGACTAGTCATGAAGAGGCACGACTTACAGAAATTTTCTCCAATATCAGTAACCAAATCTAAACTTGAAAATAAAAGACGACAGTTTTTGTAATAAACCGGGACTCCTATAAAGACCCTTTCGTCCCTGTTAACTAACCACAAAAGATGTGTGATATACCTCCATTCAGAAGTAACAAAATGTCCATGCATTTAAAGATGAAGCGCATGATGTGAAGTTCTGTGACGGAGATACGAACCCAACACGCAATCGGATTGTTAACTAAGTAAAATCAAATGTTACGTGTCGGTTTTTCTTACCAGCTGCTAGATGTTTGAATCTAAAATAAGGATACAAATTTTTGTGCCTGAGCGACAATCAAACCGCACACCCGCCGTCATTCTTTATCATCCACGAACATAGCTTAAGTAACACTTGCTTACTCACCAACTGTAAGATGTGAGCGTGTTTGACCAGAAATAACGACACCTATTGCGATTGTTGGCAACACATGAACAGACATGAAAAATGCATGTTAATTTTCACTAGCAGACTGGTGGGTACGTGATAGGGCTTGAAAGGAACTTATGAATGTTTTTGTACTGGATCAGGATTCGGACCCACATACTTACCTTTGGAGGAGACCTAGAGAAGATTACAGTCTAGGCTAAAGGAACGAAATGATTGAACTGTACTCTTGCGAGAGATTGAAATCCTCGAAAGAGGAGTACGAATTCGAATCACAGTCCAGCACCAAATTTTTCAACGTCTCTATTTCAATCAAGTAGAAGAAAAATAGATTCCTGTTTCTTTAAATGGCTATCGGTTCATCAAATAAAATAAAATTTTCTAATGTAAGTAAGTTTACTGTTTACCATGACTTCCGCGTATGTCATTTCCCAACGTAAACCGGCTCTGCCCAGTTGGTAATGAAGGAACGTGATGTTTAATGCGGATTCTGGATTATAACGTTTTTCTCTTCAGGTTACCAGAGGTAAAATAAATCTGTTTGTGCTTCTTAAAAGTAAATGCCTGAACCCACGCATTGCACCTGAGATAGTTCGTTCCACCAGACCATTGTGGCCACATTTCCCAGCCCCAGGAGTATGCTGTAACGGATGATGTGCTTAGCTTACAAAATTAGTCACGGTGCAAAAAATGCGAGTCTGTTAAATGGTTAAGTAGAAGCAATCTTCTGACGAGGAGATTGTGCTATTCTTATGTCAGCAGGATGTAAAGACTCTTCTAGGCATAATAGCCTCGATCTGAAGCCATTTTGAAATTTTCGCTAATTCTCCAAATTTCTTAGTTCGAGAAAATCCACTGTGAAGTAGGAAGTTACCGTATAATTCGATTATTACCGTCATTATTACTATCATTTTCTTCATACCGTTGCTGGAACAAATGGTTCAAATGGCTCTGAGCACTATGGGACTCAACTGCTGAGGTCATTAGTCCCCTAGAACTTAGAACTAGTTAAACCTAACTAACCTAAGGACATCACAAACATCCATGCCCGAGGCAGGATTCGAACCTGCGACCGTGCTGGAACACATGTGCTTGAAGATCATTTAATGCCTTTTGGTCATTATAGAAGTAGTTGCCCAAGAAGAGGTTCTTTCCCCGCCTACGGAGTCCTTTTCATGTTTATATCAAACATCAGCAATTACTCGCAGATTACATTAAAACTAAAGTAATTGATGAAAACGTTACTTGATAACAAAAACGCGCTGCCTTTCTTAATTTACTTGCGCCTAGAAGTGGCTGTCGAATACTGCCAAACCAAAAGCCAAGGGATCTTACTGCCTTCCGTTATACGTCGCTGTCAGTTCTTCCACATGATTTGGTCGACGTGACCTGTTTCAAGTTGTTTATGGCAAAGAATGTTATAGACAATAAATTGTTTTCCTTTGCAATAAACAGAAAGAATTTCTTTCTAAGCTATCCAAGTTCAAAATTTTCGCGTTATTAGTTCAAATTTAATACTCACTTCTATAATGTAGGAAAGTATCTCACAGTTTCAAAACGCACATCAGACTCATTTGCCTTATACTTAGTCGCTGGCCATAAATTCTAGCCCAGAGTGACACCAGTTTAAGTAACTTACTGTAGCGAAGACTGTTTGCCAGTGCTCTTTCTCACCGTAAAATATGCAATTCACTCATTGGGCTCCAATAGTACACTGTAACAGTAATTTCTGTGTGTATGCAATGCATACGGATTGTCGAATTTAGTGGTGCTCCCTCTTCCACTTCTGTATACAATATGCCTGTTCTAAACGCGCCCTTTAACATTACAGGCCCTGGGCAGTGCAACATCATTCGGACAACAGTAATGTACTTATACGGACAGCCTCACTGTTCGTTTTAGCTGATTTTGTAATCATTTACACAAAACAACATGATCTTCCAGGTGGAGACATTTCGTCCCCCTTTTCCTTGTGTGAAATTTGTCAGTAAGTTTTTGCCTTCCAACTAGCGAAATGCGGAAGAGTACGGCCAGTAAACGATTCACAAACCATGATTTAGAGCCATTAAGACGATTTCTTTAAACATTGTCGTAGCTGAAGGAATTTAGTTTCTTCTTAAATCGTCTTATGCAGCAACGTTCACAGATATCGCAAATAGGAAAAGCTCTTTATCCAGGTACGAAGGTTGTAAAACAAACTTCCCACAGTTTGCGTCAGGTCGATCTTTTCGTCTTATAGCATTGCCTAAGTATTTTGTCTAAGAGGTGTCACAAGCAGTGTTGCTGTATCTGTGGGAATCATTGGTTGAAAACGAGTTTAACACCAATGGGTACAGTACTGCTAAATATTCAAAATGGTTATCAACCTAAGTCTGAGTTCATCCACAAACTGAGGCGTATTTATAGTACTGTAGCTAGACGGTGTATCCTTGTCTTCTTTGAGTGAGCATTGGAAGACATTTACACAGACGTATACAATACTATGAATACTTCGAACGCTGTAGCTAATGTTGCTCTCAAAACCAATTTTAGTAGATGGGAGGATACAAAGAAACAATCAGGCTCATGGGTGTGGATAGAAACTAAAGTGCAGATGCGGGCACTGTGCAGATCTGCGCTTTTTCATCTTCAGATCTATACAAATAATGTATACAAGCAGCGTATGCATTGCTTTCATAATGTTTCCCTCTTGTTTAGTCTTCTAATGATGAAATGGATCCATACCCATGAGTCTGATTGTTTCTTTGTATCCTTCCATCTACTACCTGTGTGTGTTATTGCTCGGTGTTCAAAAAGCAATATATTATGCCCGATCCCACGAGGTATTAGAACGAGGTCGCAAGAAGGCCGACGAATTATAATCAAAATACACCGAGACGCCAATTTGTCCGTCGTCATGGTGTTAAGTCGGTAGAAATAGATGGGTATTATTGCCTGCATCACCGGCATCCCATTGCCGTCTTCTCTTTCGTTTGTGTGTTGCGCATGGTGCAAGAAATATTTGTGTTTTGCTTGCTTCTGTGACAGGTTTCACTGCACTGAATGCAAGCAAGCTCACGAATAGACTGTCAATAATTGGAGTTACGCAATGATACACTTAAAATGTGTATAATTGCATTATGTATCCCGATGAAAATAACTGTAAATAGATTATATGCCTGCTTGCTTATTACTCGCGCTTCTCGATGCTTTCCTCAGAAAATAAAAAGAGAAATAAAGAGAGAGGGAGAGACAGAGAGAGAAAATAGAAATTTATTTCAAATATCAGCTCGGTGACACCATGTTCGTCTCGTGATGTAAACAAGGATAGTTTATAGGTAATATCTCGTTGTACTAGCGATATGTATGGCTAGAGGGTTCTTTCTTCTCTCTCTGCAAACGACCAGAACAGAATTCAGTCACAAAGTGGCAAGAAGACCTATGCAGTGCGACAATTAAACACTCAGTCTTTCTTGGTTATTTTGTTAATCCTTAACAATTGTCTGTAATGCAGTAAACATCTTTGATTACTGATTTTTTATTACTACCATTGTCATTGTTATTCGTCATCTCACAACAGATTACCTATAACTCACTGCTGCCGATGCACGTTACGAATGGATCAGGATGAATGGAATGTGGGATGTTTCGTCATGGAGAATACACGCATTTCTCTCCGCGTCTTATGTTCAGGGTAATATGAAAATCTCAGTAAGGGAAGACGACATCGGGATGCCGGTGATACAGGCATTCATATCCAACTATTTCTGTCGACTTAACATCATGACGACAGACCAATTGGCGTCTCGGTGTATTTTGATTATAATTCGTTAGGCTTCTTGCAACCTCGTTCTATTACCTCGTGGGAATAGACATAATATTTTGCTTTTTGAACTCCGAGCAATAACACACAAAAATAGTAGATGGAAGGATACAAAGAAACAATCACAATCATGGGTGTGGATCCAGTTCATCATTAGAAGACTAAACAAGAGGGAAACATTACGAAAGCAATGAATACGCTGATTATTTGTATAGATCTGAAAATGAGAAAGCGCAGATCTGCACTTTACTTTCTGTCTTAATGTGCATGATTTTTAGTTTCTTCTCTTCTAAATTTTCAAATGAACTGATTATTACATGGCACAGAATAATTAGTTAACTGTGTTTCTTACAGCTTCCATTCGCACCAACATTTTTCTACATTCTCGCGCAATTCATGAAATTCTACCTGTATGATCACAAGACTGCACATAGATGCAATCGATTTCGAGGTGCATAGTGTTTGTTATCTTACTTTTCGTGGCAGATGGGCAAAGTTGATTTCCAAAAACTTTTCATTGCAGTGAAATAATATTTTGTCACAAAGTAATAAGGTAAGTGTTTTATTCGCATATATTTTGTGGGAAACTGTAATCGTTATGGAAGATTATACACCTGAATGTTTGGCACAACTGGTAGGAGAAAACGCTGCTTATTAACCAAACCACACGCCTCCTCTCCGTATCCTGCTATGACATGAGCATGGGATTCTCCTCACATACCGCTACAGAGCTGTTCCTAGCACAGCTGAGAATTGGCAATACCGTCACAAACATTTGGCAACACTTTGACAATGCAATCACTTCCTCGTATGGTACTGAACTGACTCGCTAAATTCGCTTGATATTCCCTTTCCATTTGAATGGTTCGTGCTATATAATCCTCGTGTAAACTAAGACATTGACACTGAAAATTCAATTTTTTGGCTGAAGAAATGCAATTCTTCACATAAGTGACAACTTTTATTATCTTTCATCATGTTTTATGAGGCTGAGAGACCAATACCATGATGAGAGTAGCGTGCTGGCAGCAGTGTGGCTGTAGCCTCGTGGTACAGCCCGTATCTCGTGTCGCAACGGCTCAATGAATCGTCAGTTGTAACCGTGGTAGGGGCCAGCGTGTGCGAGCTTTTTTTCTGATTTATTTCCAGAAAAAATTCTGTAGCGAAATCGGAAGAAAAACCTTTACACATCAAGTCCTCTTGGTAGCTCGACCCAGTAAGTTGTGTTAATGGTCGTAGATCTCGGGTTTCTGACTGTCAAGCTGCTTCACAATACGAGCGTCTCTGAAGAAATTCGAATCGACCTTCAACGATACGAATTTCAACATTGTTCTTCACATAATACATTCCAGGGTGATAAGTATGAAGGGAATCAACCTCTTGATTACTGTAGGGCCTGTATGCTAAATTTCCACATTAGCAATTAGGAACTCTCTGCAGACATTTACTGACAGCGGCTCTAGCGACTTACTTTTTCTCTGGGTAGCTTCAAATATGGGTAACTTTGTCGCCTTAAATCCAACTGAATATTTTAAATATCGCTTCTGGACAGCATTCACTTCTCCATTAACTAATGTATAGAACTCAAAACAAGCAATATGCCTGAGTAGCTATGGAGCAGGTTCTGAAATGTATTGACACAATGTTTCGTATCAATTTACCATAGGGAATCAAAGAAAGGAACCAAACACATTACACTGCATTTACTCTCTGTGCCTTGACTAACACATATGAATCCATGGAACAAATAAATTATTTTAAGAATCTCCTATGAAAGGAAAAAGAACAGGATATGACACAGTAATTATAGCGCACTGGATCACAATGAAATTAAATCTGTGCCATATTGACGTATTGCACACTAGTGTAATAAAATACTCACCAAGTACAAACGGTTTTGTGCCTCCATTGCAACAGAGAGTGAAACACAAATCGTAGACAGATTTTATGGGTCACCACTCAACAACGTTAAAGCACTTTACATCGTCGAGAGTGAGGAGTGCTTTTCTTTTGCACTGCACGACGTTTTCAACAATCAGATAGCGCAATAGAGTAACTGAAGTCGAAAGGAACACTTCCTATTTAAATTTCTGCATCCTACACTATTGGCAGTTCTGTGTAGGTGTCAGTTAGTGATTTTATTTCGGTGATTACAAGATAGAGTCAAATGTATGCACTGGGTAGCTAATTCATGGCGATTCGGTCAACCAAGTAAATGAATGTTACTGAACATGCTGCAAACCACTACAGGGAGCCTGTGTGTCAGAATTCTCATGCAGTGTGGCGCACCGCTGTTATGATAGAAAAATGAGTAATAGAGCAGAGAATTTGGTGGTCTCTTGGATTGATGCTAGGTTTTTATACTTATGGTCTGGGTTCGATTCCAACTTCTGCTGATGGTTTATGATAAGGAGAGACAGATTCTGTTCTGAAGAAGGTATAATGGCATTGTGGTCTGACATTCTTGTAAATATGATATTTCTTCTCTACCAGGTAGACGATAGATTGAACCACAATAAAGTCACGAGTCGCGACACGTAGAAACTCTATCAGCAGTAACCTTTCTTATACCAGTTATTTATTTCTAGTGACGAAACAAATGCTATGTAGGGTCACAGGACACTTATTCCATCTTTTATTTGAGCTTCTGTGTGTCCATAAAATTGGTTCTGAACTGGAAATGCAACTCAGACCACCCTTAACGCGGAATTTGATCCCTGCGAGACAGTACAGCTTGACTGTAATTTATTGTTTGTTCAAAACTGCAGATTCCTCAATATCTCCACATGTTGCACGTGAATTGGTTCGAATCCTGGCCCGGCACTAAAGCTTTCATTATGTATTATCATGCGCTAGCGTGAGAACACCTATCTGCTGGTGGATAATAATTTCGATTTTTAATGTATTTTCATTCGTTGTCAACACTAACGATATCTGACGTTTCTGAGTCCCAGTGAGGCACAGAATTGTTTGTGAGATCACTGTAAGTTGAAGGATGTTATTCCGAGCTGCTGGTGGAGAAAAATTCGGTAGCTGATGTCTCTTTGTGTGCAGTCAACAACAATATGTGTGTGGTTCGATTCCCAGTCAGCACTGAACTCTTCGTCATATTATTTCTAGTTCAAACATGCTCACATGTCGCTGCTGGTGTAACAAACCCATTTTTGAAGTTCATTTTCTCTAGAATATAACAGTGATAGGTGCCAGGTTGGAGTCCTGGGAAAGAAAAAATTAATGTCTCGTCTCGTCATTTCAGTTAAAACATCTAGCTACTGCCGAGGAAATCCGGTATGTCACAGTTGATTGTGCTTCGATGACAATCCAGTTAGGTTCTGGGTTCGAATCCCTATGCAACAGAAAGCTTCACCTCACGGCATTTCAAGTAAGTTTCTTGTGAAGACGCATTATTTAACATCTCTCGTAGTTCGTTAACAAGGACAATAGATGCTGCGTAGGAATTCGCGTCCGTTAAAAATGTTTACGTTATGTAATTTAAAGTTGATATTTGCTAACTAATACTGTCAAAAATCGAGGCATATCACTCTCTGTCTGCCTAGTCAGGAATTACTGTTATTTTCCATCAGTCACGAAGTCTTTGCTTAGTCTGCATGACCTGGGTTTGAATCCATATGGAGAACGAGACGGTTTGTCGTGTTATTTGAAGTTCATACATATCCTCACCTTGCTGCTCGTAATAACCTAAATTTTTAATGTTATTTGGTGTTAAATAAGTCCGGTATGTTACTTTGAAGAGGAAATCATGAGTACGACGAACTTACTACGTGAATTACCTGTCTGACGTAATAATGAGAGTGGTAACATTTCAGGAATGTAATATATTGTAATAAATGTGAGCCCTCAAGCTTTAAGGATCGTCTTATCTGTGATTAGATGTTCCCTGATATTCGTAGTACCTTGGTATTACTTTACATCTTGAGTTATTGTGATACAGAGCAGTGTTTTCTAGTGGTGACTTGTTGGAACTATTTTCAATAGTCAAACGACTGTACCGACGAGCGATTAGAGGACCTGCTAGACAGCTGAGTTATGTGGGTTGGATACGAATCAGGCGAAATGCAATTCAGGTCGTTCGCATACTTTTGAGCACGACTGTACCTCATTTATATAAAAAGGAGAGAGAAATAGAATGCCAAGAGGATAATGGTTCAAATGGCTCTGAGCACTATGGGACTTAACATCTTAGGTCATCAGTCCCATAGAACTTAGAACTACTTAAACTTAACTAACCTAAGGACAGCACACACATCCATGCCCGAGGCAGGATTCGAACCTGCGACCGTAGCAGCCACGCGGTTACAGGATAATGTACCATAGGATTGCGCCATGCGAGTCATTTGAAATTGTATAAAGGGAGAACCAGGCAAGGCGGAAGAAAAAAAGGAGTAACTTCATACGAGAATTTAGTTGTATTAGATGTCCATAAATTAAAGAAAGATAACAAAATGCACACAGATAAAACTAGTACTTATCTCAGTTAACTAAATAAAAATTAACTTGGTAGGGAGGTAAAAGGAGAATGATGAAGAAATGACAGGAAAGTGAGAAATTAAGTAATGCTTCTGCAAACGAAATGTGTTCTGTGGAAACATTAGAAAATTAGGGGGAAGATAGAGATCAGCATGTGGATTTTTGACGAAATAGTATTAGATTCTCTCTTAATGTTGTAGTGTGCAGGAGGAGGAAGTTGATTTTTGTGGACGAAAGGAAGTGAAGAATTAGGAAGGGAATAGATAATTAGGTAAGAAGGAGACAGGCATTTCTGATTTGTTCCATCAAGGACGGTGAACAAATAATTGAAGAGATACTTTGGGGGAACATGTGAACCATATATAATTCGGGGAAGATACTACAATCTGATATTAAAAAAGAGAGATATGAGGGAAATAGATACAAGAAGTCATTAGGGGGTAGTGACCGGACAGGTGACACATACTGTAGGGCGAGTAATGGGGCCACCAGTAGCAGGACAGAAAGAAGCTGTGGAAAACTGCGTTTCGGAATTCCAGATGGATACGAACAAAACCAGTGGTTCATTCAAGCAACACATACATGATAGATACATGTAACTCTTTAGGCGTCTGGAGCAGGCACAAAACGTCCGATTGGCGGAAACGCACTGGGGAGGAGTAAAGTGCCTAGATTTCGACGCAATTTAATGGTAGAACCCTTGGGATTGGTAAAGAGAGTTTCTACAAAATTAGAGGAACGCTCATATTTGTCGAAAAAAGCTGTGGCGTGGAGAACAAAAGAACCCAGGTGGGGAGAGAGCTCCGTTACAAGAAAGACGAGAGCGAAATTTTCGGGAACTCTTCTCTGAACTGGTGTCAACTGCAGAACGGAGCACATAACGCTCTGTACGACGCAGAGGAGAAATTTGTGTGAACACTGCGTTCTCAGCAGCTTACCTCCAGCTAGAAATTAGCTATAGCATTGTTGAGCACCAACTGTGGAGAAACGAACCAGCCAGTTAGTTAACTGTTCTTCCGAGAACTGAGAGGGCATTACAATACGGACGCTTCTCCAGCCAAGGTCATGTATATCGCCATAGTCTGAGACTAGGGATGAGTTCATGTTTTCTCACATTTCGAGAAACATAGGGAGAGTTTCTGCTGGAAAATTCAGCAAAGGTTTAATTAGATTTTATGGGAATTTCATTGGGCGACAGCAGCCATGCAGATAACAACTCATCGCAGCTAAGGTAAATACCACGTGCAGAGATGTAAACTTGTTGCTTCACCAGCTTGCGTCCACTGTAAACTCGAGCAACCTTGGGTAATCTTTTGCTCTAATTGTCACAAATCAAACCATTCTCTGTAGACTCGATTGTCATCCTAAAAATAGTACAGAGCTTTGAACCAGAAACGGATGATTTATCAGAGTACTGGCCACCATCATAATGTAATTGTAAGAAGAATTCTGTAAAGAAGCTTCTAGATAAAATTTAATATTTTTGTGTTTAGGATTATTTAACTTTCTGAGAGTTCAAGTTTAATACTGTTGTGTTTAGGATTAGATCACTTACAAAGGCCGAGATGCATTATTTTGACAACTGTCTTAACATTGTCACGTTGTAAACTGTGTAAAAGCATGTATTGCCGTGAAAAAATTGCTATATTAAACAATGTCATTACAGCTTACACAGTTGTGTTCAGGAAACCACCTAACCATAACCTTACAAAACCAATAGAATAAAATGCAGAGCAGGCAAAAATATCGTCACAATTTTTAATCACTTACATGAAGAAAATGCTTTGCTCCTACTGACATGGAAACCGGCGGGAGGCCCTGGTAGGACCAGCTTAGATTAGCAGAAACAGTGTTAATAAGTGTTGAAGCGTACTGCATCAATGTGATAAAGTGTAAACACTGGGGAATACTGGAAACAACCAGTAAGACGATAATGTACTGTTTAATGAGGAAGTAGGTTGTTGTCCACCATTTGTCCATTACTAGTTTTTAGACAGAGACAACGATATGTATTTTTCAGCTTCGCGTACGAGAAAATAATTGACATCTCTCTCGTCATTGTCCCCTACTGCAGCGCAGTAGGCAACGTGCCATGCCTAGTTAGTATTCGGAGGCCTGGGGATCCATTTCCGGCACTGCCAGGCACTTTTCCGTGTTGGGAGGACTGGGCCAGTGTGCATTCAGCCTCGTAATGCCAAATCAGGAGCCACTTGAATGAGAAGCCGTAACTCCAAAGACAAGAAAGTCGATAACGGTCGGGAGTGCCGTGTTCTGACTCCAAGACCCCTCATACCGCACCCGCATTACGCCATTGGCAGAGGGCAACGATGCGGTAGATCGATCCCGATCGGCCCATCGGGGTTAGAAGGCGGAGCTTCCTTTGCTTTTCTTCTTCTCATTGCTATTGTTGTTACTACTGTTATTATCATTACTTTATTCATATAAATCCCTTTAACATATTTGCCTTTACCGCAACCCCACTTTTGAAGAATCTCAACATATACCACTATTGTTCGCTGGGAAATGTAAAAAAAAAAAAAAAATGGTTCAAATGGCTCTGAGCACTATGGGACTTAACATCTATGGTTATCAGTCCCCTAGAATTTAGAACTACTTAAACCTAACTAACCTAAGGACAGCACACAACACCCAGCCATCACGAGGCAGAGAAAATCCCCGACCCCGCCGGGAATCGAACCCGGGAACCCGGGCGTGGGAAGCGAGAACGCTACCGCACGACCATGAGATGCGGGCTGGCAAATGTAGATAACATGTATATAAACTTACATCGTTGCAAACAGACTCTTGGCAGCTTGGTTTTTCTAGACATTTTGTGTTTAGTATATCAGTATTCCAGTAAGTACGTACCATGATTTTCCACTCCCTTATTACCATATCTTGTTATTGCCTTTGAACAAAAACTATCATTTCCTTAAAGTCAACTCAATATAACTTATATATCAAAAAATATCAAAAGCATTACTTATAAAGTTCAACAAAATGAAATAAAATATCTCATCACTGTTCGTAAAACAAAATTTTAAAATGAACACCATTTACGGTAGATTACAGTTGCTACTTCCATAATACTTTTACAGATGTTAACGTAGTGGCCGGCGATTTACACCATATTATTCCACGTTTTGACACTGGTGACTAAAGATTATTTACGGTACAGAAAAACGCTCTCCTTTATAAAATGCAGGAACCAATTAAAAGTAATGCCTCCGAATTATTATTTATGTGAAAACCGTTAGGGCTTCTAAAAGGAATATTGAGGATTACCAAGGAATACTGGACACTGGTTGTTATGGCAGTGGGCTGTTGTGAATCACTTGGCGATTGCTCGTTTGTAGATACAGACAACCAACGTTAGTAACATTCTTCATATTTATTCTTCATGTTTTCATATTTGCAGCCCTCAGCCGCAGTAGGCCTCTGAATTTCAGTGTGTAACATGGCGCTGCGTAACGTAACTGTATCAGCGCGTGAGAAACAGCGTGCTGTTATCGAATTTCTAACGGCAGAAAACGTCCGTACATGGAGCGTCCTCTTTTATAGCGTGACGATGGCAGACCACACACGAGCAGTGAGACGTCTCCAATAATCCGACGCCTTGCGTTCACTGTCATCGATCATCCTACAGAGAGTCCCGACTTGAACCATCTGATTTTTATCTGCTTCCTAAAGTTGAAGAACACTTTCTAGGACTTAACTTTGATAGTGTTGAAGCGGTGCACCCAGAGGTGAGGTTGTGTCTCCGTAAAAAAAAAAAAAAAGATTCAGCTTTCTACAATGACGGTATTTATATGGGAGAAGTAAGTTCGTCGCCAGGGTGACTACGTTGGGAAACAAATATGTAAGCATGAAGAATAAAGATGGAGAATATTAATAAAGTTAGTTTTATTTAGAAAGCTTTAGAAGTTTTAATATAAAATATACGGAGGTACGCCCTTGTATCAAAACTGAAGGAAAGTTTCATCTTACATAGATATATGTAATTGTAACGAACTGACGTAGTAGAAATGTACATAAACTATCTACACAATCTGTTCCTGTTTTCAAAATAATTTTGAAATGTATTCGCAAACTGAGAATAAAGTTCTACACCGGCTATACGATTTACTAGTAACATACGAAAATTTGTGCCTGACCGAGACACGAAACCGGATTTCCCGCTTTACGCGAGAGGTCGCTTTCCCCGCTTTGGCTGACTATGCACGGCCCACGGTCAGACCCAAATTTCCATATGTCCAAGTGTCTACATCCCACAGTGCTCGCATACAAATCGAATGATTCCCGCACACGCAGACGCATTCCTTTTTAGTTGTCATATTGCCTTGCTTTGGCACGAAATACGAGTACAACAAGGCAGTGTCACTATTTTACAGTGTTGGTATAATCCGATGCTATGCTCCCTCAGAGAGGCATGTATGCATGCTTGTCCGAAGGAAGAGACACTGCTGATAATTGATAGCCGTATTATATTGTGAGACTTAGTCACAAACAGCGAATACGATCGCACATTGGCTAAACGCTTTACTAGTAATATATGATAATTTATGCCAGACCAAACCCGAACCGCCGCGCGGGATTAGCCGAGTGGTCTCAGGCGCTGCAGTCATGGACTGTGCGGCTGTTCCCGGAGGAGGTTCGAGTCCTCCCTCGGACACGGGTGTGTGTGTTCGTCCTTAGGATAATTTAGGTTAAGTAGTGTGTAAGCTTAGGGACTGATGACCTTAGCAGTTAAATCCAATAAGGATTCACACACATATATATCATATCCAAACCCGAACCCGAATTTCCCGGTTTACGCTAGCGGTCACCTGAAGGTGAATCGCCTGAACATGAATCGCAATACAACGGGTATGGTTTAAGTTGCACATGGCATCGTCCGTACTGTTCAATGTACATGACTGCAAAATTTGGCCAGTCAACAACTGTACCACTGTTAGTTCAAATGGTTCAAATGGCTCTGAGCACTATGGGACTTAACTTCGGAGGTCATCAGCCCCGTAGAACTATTACTACTTAAACCTAACTAACCTAAGGACATCACACACATCCATGCCCGAAGCAGGATTCGAACCTGCAACCGTAGCGGTCGCGCAGTTCCAGACTGTACACTGTTAGTTAGGTAAGCCCAGTCTACATCTACATCTACATTTATACTCCGCAAGCCACCCAACGGTGTGTGACGGAGGGCACTTTACGTGCCACTGTCATTACCTCCCTTTCCTGTTCCAGTCGCGTATGGTTCGCGGGAAGAACGACTGTCTGAAAGCCTCCGTGCGCGCTCTAATCTCTCTAATTTTACATTCGTGATCTCCTCGCGAGGTATAAGTAGGGGGAAGCAATATATTCGATACCTCATCCAGAAACGCACCCTCTCGAAACCTGGACAGCAAACTACACCGCGATGCAGAGCGCCTCTCTTGCAGAGTCTGCCACTTCAGTTTGCTAAACATCTCCGTAACGCTATCACGCTTACCAAATAACCCTGTGACGAAACGCGCCGCTCTTCTTTGGATCTTCTCTATCTCCTCTGTCAACCCGACCTGGTACGGATCCCACACTGATGAGCAATACTCAAGTACAGGTGGAACGAGTGTTTTGTAAGCTACCTCCTTTGTTGATGGACTACATTTCCTAAGGACTCTCCCAGTGAATCTCAACCTCGCACCCGCCTTACCAACAATTAATGTTATATGATTCTTCCACTTCAAATCGTTCCGTACGCATACTCCAAGATATTTTACAGAAGTAACTGCTACCAGTGTTTGTTCCGCTATCATATAATCATACAATAAAGGATCCTTCTTTCTATGTATTCGCAATACATTACATTTGTCCATGTTAAGGGTCAGTTGCCACTCCCTGCACCAAGTGCCTATCCGCTGCAGATCTTCCTGCATTTCGCTACAATTTTCCAATGCTGCAACTTCTCTGTATGCTACAGCATCATCCGCGAAAAGCCGCATGGGACTTCCGACACTATCTACTACTTCATTTATATATATTGTGAAAAGCAATGGTCCCATAACACTCCCCTGTGGCACGCCAGAGGTTAGTTTAACGTCTGTAGACGTCTCTCCATTGATAACAACATGCTGTGTTCTGTTTGCTAAAAACTCTTCAATCCAGCCACACAGCTGGTCTGATATTCCGTAGGCTCTTACTTTGTTTATCAGGCGACAGTGCGGAACTGTATCGAACGCCTTCCGGAAGTCAAGAAAAATAGCATCTACCTGGGAGCCTGTATCTAATATTTTCTGGGTCTCATGAACAAATAAAGCGAGTTGGTCTCACACGACCGCTGTTTCCGGAATCAATGTTGATTCCTACATAGTAGATTCTGAGTTTCCAAAAACGACATGATACTCGAGCAAAAAACATGTTCTAAAATTCTATAACAGATCGACGTCAGAGATATAGGTCTATAGATTTGCGCATCTGCTCGACGACCTTCTTGAAGACTGGGACTACCTGTGCTCTTTTCCACTCATTTGGAACGTTCCGTTCCTCTAGAGACTTGCGGTACACGGCTGTTAGAAGGGGGGCAAGTTCTTTCGCGTACTCTGTGTAGAATCGAATTGGTATCCCGTCAGGTCCAGTGGACTTCCCTCTGTTGAGTGATTCCAGTTGCCTTTCTATTCCTTGGACACTTATTTCGATGTCAGCCATTTTTTTGTTTGTGCGAGGATTTAGAGAAGGAACTGCAGTGCGGTCTTCCTCTGTGAAACAGCTTTGGAAAAAGGTGTTTAGTATTTCAGTTTTACGCGTGTCATCCTCTGTTTCAATGCCATCATCATCCCGTAGTGTCTGGATATGCTGTTTCGAGCCACTTACTGATTTAACGTAAGACCAGAACTTCCTAGGATTTTCTGTCAAGTCGGTACATAGAATTTTACTTTCGAATTCACTGAACGCTTCACGCATAGCCCTCCTTACGCTAACTTTGACATCGTTTAGCTTCTGTTTGTCTGAGAGGTTTTGGCTGCGTTTAAACTTAGAGTGAAGCTCTCTTTGCTTTCGCAGTAGTTTCCTAACTTTGTTGTTGTACCACGGTGGGTTTTTCCCGTCCCTCACAGTTTTACTCGGCACGTACCTGTCTAAAACGCATTTTACGATTGCCTTGAACTTTTTCCATAAACACTCAACATTGTCAGTGTCGGAACAGAAATTTTCGTTTTGATCTGTTAGGTAGTCTGAAATCTGCCTTCTATTATTCTTGCTAAACAGATAAACCTTACTCCCTTTTTTTATATTCCTATTAACTTCCATATTCAGGGATGCTGCAACGGCCTTATGATCACTGATTCCCTGTTCTGTACATACAGAGTCGAAAAGTTCAGGTCTGTTTGTTATCAGTAGGTCCAAGATGTTATCTCCACGAGTCGGTTCTCTGTTTAATTGCTCGAGGTAATTTTCGGATAGTGCACTCAGTATAATGTCACTCGATGCTCTGTCCCTACCACCCGTCCTAAACATCTGAGTGTCCCAGTCTATATCTGGTAAATTGAAATCTCCACCTAAGACTATAACATGCTGAGAAAATTTATGTGAAATGTATTCCAAATTTTCTCTCAGTTGTTCTGCCACTAATGCTGCTGAGTCGGGAGGTCGGTAAAAGGAGCCAATTATTAACCTAGCTCGGTTGTTGAGTGTAACCTCCACCCATAATAATTCACAGGAACTATCCACTTCTATTTCACTACAGGATAAACTACTACTAACAGCGACGAACACTCCACCACCGGTTGCATGCAATCTATCCTTTCTAAACACCGTCTGTACCTTTGTAAAAATTTCGGCAGAATTTATCTCTGGCTTCAACCAGCTTTCTGTACCTATAACGATTTCGGCTTCGGTGCTTTCTATCAGCGCTTGAAGTTCCGGTACTTTACCAACGCAGCTTCGACAGTTTACAATTACAATACCGATTGCTGCTTGGCCCCCGCATGTCCTGACTTTGCCCCGCACCCTTTGAGGCTGCTGCCCTTTTTGTACTTGCTCGAGGCCATCTAACCTAAAAAACCGCCCTGTACACGTCACACAACCCCTGCTACCCGTGTAGCCGCTTGTTGCGTGTAGTGGACTCCTGACCTATCCAGCGGAACCCGAAACCCCACCACACTAGACGCAAGTCGAGGAATCTGCAGCCCACACGGTCGCAGAACCGTCTCAGCCTCTGATTCAGACCCTCCACTCGGCTCTGTACCAAAGGTCCGCAGTCAGTCCTGTCGACGATGCTGCAGATGGTGAGCTCTGCTTTCATCCCGCTAGCGAGACTGGCAGTCTTCACCAAATCAAATAGCCGCCGGAAGCCAGAGAGGATTTCCCCGGATCCATAGCGACACACATCATTGGTGCCGACATGAGCGACCACCTGCAGATGGGTGCACCCTGTACCCTTCATGGCATCCAGAAGGACCCTTTCCACATCTGGAATGACTCCCCCCGGTATGCACAAGGAGTGCACATTGGTTTTCTTCCCCTCTCTTGCTGCCATATCCCTAAGGGGCCCCATTACGCGCCTGACGTTGGAGCTCCCAACTATCAGTAAGCCCACCCTCTGCCACCGCCCGGATCTTGCAGACTGAGGGGCAACCTCTGGAACAGGACAAGCAGCCATGTCAGGCCGAAGATCAGTATCAGACTGAGACAGAGCCTGAAACCGGTTCGTCAGACAAACTGGAGAGGCCCTCCGTTCAGCCCTCCGGAATGTCTTTCGTCCCCTGCCACACCTTGAGACGACCTCCCACTCCACCACAGGTGAGGGATCAGCCTCAATGCGGGCAGTATCCCGGGCAACCACAGTCGTGGTCCGACCGGGGGATGCGTGGGACGAGCTGGCCGTCCCCGACAAACCCCCATCCGGAACCCCACAGTGATGCCCATTGGCAACAGCCTCAAGCTGTGTGACCGAAGCCAACACTGCCTGAAGCTGGGAGCGTAGGGATGCCAACTCAGCCTGCATCCGAACACAGCAGTTGCAGTCCCTATCCATGCTAAAAACTGTTGTGCAAAGAACGTCTGAACTAATCTACAGAGAGCGCAAACAAATCGACACAAAATTTAAACGGTTATTAAAATACAAAATTGCCTAGTAAATGCAGTAATGCTGCTACTTGCGCACTGCTGACACACTGCTCGGCGGCGGAAGGAGACTACGCGATTTTACACTATTCAGGTACTAAAACGCGATGCTACAACTCTCAAATACTACAATACGCCCGAAATTCATGAATTAAACAATGCAAGTACCAAAAACACACAAAGAAATTAAGAATTAAACTATGTAACAAATGAGTGAGCTAGGAGTATACGACTTGCTGCTGCAGCTGCTTATCCAACGGCGGCAGGGGGCACACTGACTGTGACCAACCGACACTGGCCGTTCAAAACAAAAACAGAAGACAAACGACTACGCGAATTTACACTATTCAGGTACTAAAACGCGATGCTACAACTCTCAAAGACTATAATACGCCCGAAATTTATGAATTAGACAATGCAAGTACCAAAAACACGCAAAGAAATTAAGAATTAAACTATGTAGCAAATGAGTGAGCTAGGAGTATACGACTTGCTGCTGCAGCTGCTTATCCAACGACGGGTAAGGTCGTACCATTCCGAATTGAAAAAATCGTTTTTTAGTGTCCTGAGGCCAAGAACCGCTTAAACGCCAAATTTCACCAGTTTTTGATTTTCCTCGTACCTAAAACTGCATGAAAAGCAAAACAGCGTCGGTGTTTAACTGTCCTGAGGCCAATAGCCGCATAAGAATATAAATGACATCGAGTACTAACTGTCTTTAGAGTGGCGCAAGACATGTTTAATATACTGTCCACCGATTTCTGCCACAAGTTGAAATCAAGAAACAGCATTTTGCGCAACAGATCGGACTGTCTCGTGGGTCAGGTTTAGAATGCGTTGCGCAATGCGTGCCTTCATTTCAGCTACGTTCGTTATTGGAGCACTCAGTACAACTTCTTTCAGCCAAATGTCGCACGGATTAAGATCAGGTGAACTGGACGCGTAGGCTGTAGGAAAATGACGGCGGATAATTATAGAATTTCAGAAATTCTATTGCCGCAGACGCTTCACTTGCTGTGCAATGAACGCATGAGGGTCATCCGGCATAAAAGTGAGCCTACCCACACGTCTGAAGCTGTTGAAGGGTTGGAATTACAGTGGTACGCATAGCGTTATCAGTGACGGTACAGATAACAGCACCCGCAGGACTCATCTCCTTGACAAACATGGCCCTACGATAAACAATACTGTCAACACCCACCGCACAGTTACCTTGGCAGAATGAAGTGGCACGAGTTGACGTACGTGGAGGTTTCCTGTTGCCCTTATTTTGCTATTCTGTGTATTGTTTCAGAAACGTTGAAACAAATAGTAGCACAATTCACATTTTTCTTACGTACATGTTCAACGAAGCACTACTAACACGCAGAATTCCAAACCTCTGGAAAACTGCTAATGTAGTAATAATCAGGAAATGAAAAGTTAAAGGGCCAACAGACCCCAAACCTGACTGACCAATCTGTCTTTTAAACACTCTCGCCAAGGTACAGCAAAGGCTCCTGTGTGGCAGCCTACAGTCGCACAGACCCCTGCTCGGCCTAACGCCCTCTTAATTCGACTTCAGAGAAGGTAGACCAATAGAAAACGCCGTCAACCAAGCAGTGACAGTAACATTAGCGACAAATTCGTGGCCACCATACTAATAGACATAGCCGGGGCTTTCGACAACCTGTGGCGGTCGTCCCTCTCCGCCAGATTAAAGGAAATGCGATTATCAGCTTCTCGCTACAATAGCTTCCTCGACTACTGTGGAGGCAGAGTGGCGAAGAGGGGGGCTGGTACACGCCATATTGTCGAGAGAATAACAAATGGATGTCCACACCCTTGCTGAATACTTGGGCACTGACGACAGGGTAAGTGGTGTGGCTGCGTACGCACATGGCCTGTTCGTAGTGGTGTCAGCCAACTCGAGAGCAGCACTAGAGACCAAACGCACGCAACTGCTTCACAAAATGAACAACTGGTGAAAAGAAAAGAAATTAAAAATAGCGTCCAATAAAACTGTATATTTATTGCTCAGAAGGACACTTCAGAGAAACCCAATTCTAAAATCAGACATCTAGCATACAGAGGAAGCAAGCCAAACGCTATCTAGGCCTGCATCTTGACGAATAACAGATTTTCAACAAGCATATCAAACTGACAATTGACAAAGGCTCCAAAATTAAGCACGAACCGGCAAGACTCAACACAATTCAGTACAAATTACCTATTAAGACAAAAAGGACCTACCAAACTTCGATATTTGAATCCACCGCATGCTTCGTCACAAGTACTTCGGCTCAGAGACTGAACATGCAAAATAACAAGACAACTGCAAGACGAGTTCAACGTAGTGTACTCCCGAGTACGAGCGGAGCCTTCAACGCCACATCACTACAGGCACTTTCTGCGTTGTGATGGGGACGTGCCCCATAGACACAACAATACGTTCTAGAGTTGCACTTTACTGGCTTACGAGGGACAGGCTCGATAATGTCACCGAGATTACAGGAACCAACAACATAAACAAAATACAAATGAAACAAAGGTGGATTCAAACATGGCAGAGAGAGTGGGAGGCATCCGACAAGGATAACTAACAAGGGAACCTCCCCATCGCACCCCCCTCAGATTTAGTTATAAGTTGGCATAGTGGATAGGCCTTGAAAAACAGAACATAGATCAATCGAGAAAACAGGAAGAAGTTATGTGGAACTATGAAAAAAATAAGCAACATATACTAACTGAGTAGTCCATGTGCAAGATAGGCAACATCAAGGACAGCATGAGCTAAGGAGCGCCGTGGTCCCGTGGTTAGCATGAGCGACTGTGGAACGAGAAGTCCTTGGATCAAGTCTTCCCTCTAGTGAAAATTTTAATTTTCTATTTTCAGACAATTATTATCTGTCCGGCCGTCATGTTTTCATCACTTTTTTGGGAGTGATTATCACATCCACAAGAAAACCTAAATCGGGCAAGGTAGAAGAATCTTTTTACCCATTCGCCAAGTGTACAAGTTAGGTGGGTCAACAACATATTCCTGTCATGTGACGCACATGCCGTCACCAGTGTCGTATAGAATATATCAGACGTGTTTTCCTGTGGAGGAATCGGTTGACCTATGACCTTGCGATCAAATGTTTTCAGTTCCCATTCGAGAGGCACGTCCTTTCGTCTACTAATCGCACGGTTTTGCGGTGCGGTCGCAAAACACAAACGCTAAACTTATTACAGTGAATAGAGACGTCAATGAACGAACGGACAGATCATAACTTTGCGAAGATAAAAGAAGTAAACTTTTCAGTCGAGGGAAGACTTGAACCAAGAACCTCTCGTTCCGCAGTCGCTCAGGCTAACCACGGGACCACGGCGCTCCTTGGCTCAGACAGTCCTTGATGTTGCATATCTTGCGCATGGACTACTCAGTTTGTATATTTTGCTTATTTTTTTCATAGTCCCACACAACTTCTTCCGGTTTTCTCGATTGATCTGTGTTCCGTTTTTCAAGGCCTATCCACTATGCCAACTTATAACTAAATCTGAGGGGGGTGCGATGGGGAGGTTCCCTTGTAAGTACACCCTTCTTTCGTGACGTACGCGAAAGATTACAACTAAAACATACCGACCCAAGACGGGGATGATCCATTCCCTGACAGGCCATGGGCCGTACCCAGTACAGATAATCCGCATAAGATTAACTAACAATGAAATATGCACTTTCGGAGAAACTTTGACACGACAACATGTCGCACTGCTATGCTGCACACTAGCACATGTGAAACCTACACATATCGACAGTGACATCGCCAGAATAATACGTAATCCCCATGAAACTTTGACACGAGAACATGTCAAACTGCTATGCTGCACACTAGCACATGAGAGACCTACACATAACGACGTAATCCCCATGATTAATAAGCGGACACAATGCCCACATAGTACTAGGGACGGAAAGTTAGCTGAAACCAGATGTAAACAGTAATTAAATTCTAAACTCAGATTGGAATATATACCCCAGAGACAGGTGGACAGTGAAGGGGAGGCGTGTTTACAGCGATAAAAAGTGCAATAGTATCGAAGGAAATTGACGGAGATCCGGAATGTGAAATAATTTGGGTGAAGGTCACGGTTAAAGCAGGCTCAAACATGGTAATTGGATGTCTCTATAGGCCCCCTGGCTCAGCAGCTGTTGTGGTAGAACACCTGAAGGAAAATTTGGAAAATATTTCGAGTAGATTTCCCGAACATGTTATAGTTTTGGGTGGAAATTTTAATTTACCAGATATAGACTGGGAGACTCAAACGTTTATAACGGGTGGCAGGGACAAAGAATCCAGTGAAATATTTTTTAAGTGCATTATCTGAAAACTACCTTCAGCAGTTGGCGATAATATTAGACCTTCTGGTGACAAACAGACCCCAACTATTTCAAACAGTTAACGCAGAACAGGGAATCAGCGATCATAAAGCAGTTACAGCATCGGTGATTTCAGCCGTAAATAGAAATATTAAAAAAGGTAAGAAGATTTTTCTGTTTATCAAAAGTGACAAAAAGCAGATTTCAGAGTACTTGACGGCTCAACAAAAAATTCTTATCTCAAGTTCAGATAGTGTTGAGAATCAGTGGACAAAGTTCAAAACCATCGTACAATATGCACTGGATGAGTATGTGCCAATCAAGATCGTAAGTGATGGAAAAGAGCCACAGCGGTACAACAACCGAGTTAGAAAACTGCTACGGAAGTAAAGGGAACTTCACAGCAAACATAAACATAACCAAAGCCTTGCAGACAAACAAGAATTACACGAAGCGAAAGGTAGTGTGAGGAGGGCTATGCGAGAGGCGTTCAACGAATTTCAAAATAAAGTTCTATGTACTGACTTGGCAGAAAATCCTAAGAAATTTTGGTCTTATGTCAAAGCGGTAGGTGGATCAAATCAAAATGTCCAGACACTCTGTGACCAAAATGGTACTGAAAAAAAGGAAGACAGACTAAAGGCCGAAATACTAAATGTATTTTCCAAAGATGTTTCACAGGGGAAGACTGCACTGTAGTTCCTTCTCTAGATTGTCGCACAGATGACAAAATGGTAGATATAGAAACAGATGACAGAGGGATGGAAAAACAATTAAAATCGCTCAAAAGAGGAAAGGCCGCTGGACCTGGTTGCATACCAGTTCGATATTACACAGAGTATGTGAAGGAACTTGCCCCCCCCCCCTCCCCTTCTTGTAGAGGCGTACCGTAGGTCTCTAGAAGAGCGTAGGGTTCAAAAGATAAAAGATTTGAAAAGGAAACAGGTCATCCCCGTTTTAAAGAAGGGACGGTGAACAGATGTGCAGAACTATAGACCTATATCTCCAACGTTGATCAGTTGTAGAATTTTGGAACACATATTATGTTCGAGTATGATGACTTTTCTGGAGATTAGAAATCTACTCTGTAGGAATCAGCATGGGTTTCGAAAAAGACGATCGTGTGAAACCCAGCTCGCGTTATTCGTCCACGAGACTCAGAGGGCCATAGACACGAGTTCCCAGGTAGATACGGTGTTTCTTGACTTCCGCAAAGCGTTTGATACAGTTCCCCATAGTCATTTAATGAACAAAGTAAGAGCATATGAACTATCAGACCAATTGTGAGATTGGATTGGAGAGTTCCTAGATAACAGAACGCAGCATGTCGTTCTCAATGGACAGAAGTCTTCCGAAGTAAGAGTGATTTAAGGTGTGCCGCAGGGGAGTGTCGTAGGACCGTTGCTATGCACAATATATATAAATGACCTTGTGGATAACATCGAAAGTTCACTGAGGCTTTTTGCGGATGATGCTGTGGTATACCGAGAGGTTGTAACAATGGAAAATTGTACTGAAATGCAGGAGGACCTGCAGCGGATTGACGCATGGTGCAGGGAATGGCAATTGAATCCCAATGTAGACAAGTGTAACGTAACATGCTGCGAATACACAGAAAGCAAGATCCTTTATCATTTAGGTACAATATAGCAGGTCAGCAACTGGAGACAGTTAATTCCATAAATTATCTGGGAGTAGTCATTAGGAATGATTTAAAATGGAATGACCATATAAAATTAATCGTCGGTAAAGGAGATGCCAGACTGAGATTTATTGGAAGAGTCCTAAGGAAGTCCACTCCGAAAACAAAGGAAGTAGGTAACAGTACACTTGTTCGCCCACTGTTTGAATAATGCTCACCGGTGTGGCTCTGAGCACTATAGGACTTAACTGCTAAGGTCATCAGTCCCCTAGAACTTAGAACTACTTAAACATAACGAACCTAAGGACATCACACACATCCATGCCCGAGGCAGGATTCGGACCTGCGACCGTAGCGGTCGCGTGGTTCCAGACTGTAGCGCCTAGAACCGCTCGGCCACTCCGGCAGGCCACCGGTGTGGGATCCGTTGCAGATAGGGTTATAGAAGAGATAGAGAACATCCAACGGAGAGCAGCGCGCTACGTTACAGGATCATTTAGTAATCGCGAAAGCGTTACGGAGATGATAGATAAACTCCAATGGAAGACTCTGCAAGAGAGACGCTTAGTAGCTCGGTACGGGATTTTGTTGAAGTTTCGAGAACATACCTTCACCGAGGAGTCAACCAGTATAAGGCTCCCTCCTACGTATATATCGCGAAGAGGCCATGAGGATAAAATCAGAGAGATTAGAGCCCACAGAGAGGCATACGGACAATCTTTCTATCCACGAACAAGACGAGACTGGAATAGAAGGGAGAACAGATAGAGGTACTCAAGGTACCCTCCGCCCCACACCGTCGGGTGGCTTGCGGAGTATGGATGTAGATGTAGATGTAGATGTAGATTGGAACGCAATGAATACCGTCGCCGATATCGTATTGACCACACTGTACGAACACTACAAGCGCCAAAACCCATATGGAAGAAAGTGTAGACAAACACAAACACCACAACAAACTATATGGGAGGGCACAAGCAAGACCACAGATTCCGAAACCGAGGAAGGAACCATCACACTAAGTGAATATGACTCAAAAGAGATCAACACGTAATGGACCCAAACAAACAACACATGACACTGCATGCCATAAAACAGTCACAGAAAACACAACAGACAGTAAAATCATAAAACAAACTAACACCGATACAAGCAATGACACTACATACTAAGGCTCTTGTAATAAAGTAAGGTCGCTTGGGAGAAGGCTCGAAGAACTTGAATTTCAAGGCTCCTCCTCCCCAACGACACATTGCATATTGTTTAAAGTGTACTGTACAGAAGCAGTAATGTACTGCTCAACTTATTATGTGCATGCAGAAGTATATTATCTTCTTTATGTAAAGCTGCAATCGATGTATTTTATGTATAAAATGTGTTTTCTGCATAAACTGTGTGTAAAATTAAAACCGTAATATATTAAGATATTTAAGGAATACTGCAGTCAAGAAGCAATGAACTGCATCCTGTTTCGACTAAAAAATTTACAACAATAAGCGTATTCTTCATGTAAATCTAAAAAGCATATATTCCATGTATCAAATGCTCAATAAGTATATAATCTGTATAGTGCCCAGTGTGAATGTATCAAAGATATCACATTGAATATACCACAACTACGAACAATCAGACAAACAAACGACTAATGAATATCATGCAGTGTCCTGACATGCAACACTCCCACTAATATATCAATAGATTCAAACTCAACAAACGTATGTAACACTAACTATTTCAGATCAGAATAGCTCCACGTTCTACTGAGACCTTCTCACCTGAAATAGGTGGAAATAGGATATTGTCAAGCAACAAGCTGCTTAGAGTACATTACAAATCCAAATACACTATATCACTTCGCTCTACATATTGCAACTTGTTTTCACCACACTTACAGCATTACTTTTTTTACATTAACATTACATAAATTATGTTCTCTCAACTAGGCAGAAACAAACTATATAGAACCAGCCTAACAATTGGTAAGAATTAAATTCTTTTTACGCTTAGAGAAATTTTTATGTATCATGTTCCTTATATTATTTGAAATAAAATTAACAACTGCGTACCAATAAGACTGTTATAATAAGAAGTCTTTGCTGTTACATTTAGAAGCATTTGACGCACCTTATGTTTGAAGGCGGTGGGTTACTCTACATTGTCAGTGAAATAAATAAATAAAATGACTTGTCCTTGAAGCAGGACTTCGTCTGTGCAGAGAATTTTCCATTACCATTCATTGTCCACTTCCACGCTAGTACGAAATTCCAGAGCGATCGTTTGCGTTGCTGGCAGATCAGCAGGAAGCAACCCCTGAACATGGGTCATTTTGTGTGAACATAAATACAGGATGTTTCCTAGGATTGTATGCTCAGTGTTCGTACACGTCTATAATGTTCGGCAATTCCTAATGCGATGCGTGTTTGCACACCACAGCTCGACTCATCCTGCAGTGTTGTGGCAAAATCACTGACATACGTTGGATTAACTACACTACTGGCAATTAAAATTGCTACACCACGAAGATGACGTGGTACAGACGCGCAATTTAACTGACGGGAAGAAGATGCTGTGATATGCAAATGATTAGCTTTTCAGAGCATTCACACAAGGATGGTGCCGGTGGCGACACCTACAACGTGCTGACATGATGAAAGTTTCCAACCGATTTCTCATACACAAACAGCAGCTGACCGGCTTTACCTGGTGAAACGTTGTTGTAATGCCTCGTGTAAGGAGAAGAAATGCGTACCATCACGTTTCCGACGTTGATAAAGGTCGGATTGTAGCCTATCACGATTGCGGTTTATCGTATCCCGACACAGCTACTCACGTTGGTCGAGATCCAGTGACTGTTAGCATAATTTGGAATCGGTGGGTTCAGTAGGGTATTACGGAACGCTGTACTCGATCCCAACGGCCTCGTAACACTAGCAGTCAAGATGACAGGCATCTTATCCGCATGGCTGTAACGGATCGTCAAGCCATGTCTCGATCCTTGAGTCAATAGATGGGGACGTCTGCAAGACAACAACCATCTGCACGAACAGTTCGACGATGTTTGCAGCAGCATGGACTATCAGCTCGGAGACCATGGCTGCGGTTACCCTTGGCGCTGCATCACAGACAGGAGCTCCTGCGATGGTGTACTCTACGACGAACCTGGGTGCACGAATTGCAAAACGTCATTTTTTCGGATGAATCCAGGTTCTGTTAACAGGGTCATGATGATCGCATCCGTGTTTGGCGATATCGCGGTGAACGCACATTGGAAGCGTGTATTCGTTGTTACCATACTGGTGTATCATCCGGCGTGATAGTATGGGATGCCATTGGCTACACGTCTCGGTCACCTCTTGTTCGCATTGACGGCACTTTGAACAGTGGACGTTACATTTCAGATGTGTTACGACCCGTGGCTCTACCCTTCATTCGATCCCTGCGAAACCCTACATTTCGGCAGGATAATGCACGACCGCATGTTGCAGGTTCTGTACGGGCCTTTCTGGATACAGAAAATGTTCGACTGCTGCCCTGGCCAGCACATTCCCCAGATCTCTCACCAACTGAAAACGTCTGGTCAATGGTGGCCGAGCAACTGGCTCGTCACTATACGCCAGTCACTACTCTTGATGAACTGTGGTATCGTGTTGAAGCTGCATAGGCAGCTATACCTGTACACGCCATCCAAGCTCTGTTTGACTCAATGCCCAGGCATATCAAGGCCGTTGCTATGGCCAGAGGTGGTTTTTCTGCGTACTGATTTCTCAGGATCTATGCACCTAAATTGCGTGAAAATGTAATCACATGTCAGTTCTAGTATAATATATTTGTCCAATGAATACCCATTTATCATCTGCATTTCTTCTTGGTGTAGCAATTTTAGTGGCCAGTAGTGTATTTTAAATCTCCTCCTAAGCCTCTGGATCGATTCCAATCAAAACTGGTAGAAATGACACGTATTGTATGGAAAGCAGTGCTATTGGGATAAGAATCACCCAGCTACCATTAGGGTTGGGTTGACATGGGAGTACAAAGAGAGGGGACCAGAGTACATGAACAGAGAGAGGGTGAAACTGAAATGGACAAAGAGAGGGGAGGATATGGTAGGAAGAAAAAGGGAAAGGAGGAAGAGCTAGGAAGAGAGAGGGGAAGGAAGAAATGGACAGTGAGGGAGGAAGGTGGAAATGGATGGAAGGGAGAGGGGAGTAGGAAACAGACAAAGGGGTGAGGCAAAAGCAAATGGACAGAGATATAGGGGAAGAGGGAGGTGGACAGTGAGAGGGGGATAAAGGAGATGTGCAGAAGGAGGGGGAGATGGAAATGAACAGTAGGAGGCAGGCGGAGGTGATGGACGAACAGGGAGAAGGCAGTCGGAAATGAACAGAAAGAGAGGGAGGAGGAGAAGTTAGAGAGAGTAGGATGCGGAAATGGACGCAGATAGGGGGAAGAAGAAGATGGACAGAGGTGGGGCAGGAGATGATAGACAAAGCGAGGGGAGGAGGAAATAGACAGAGAGGTGGGGGAGGAGACGATGGACACGGAGGAGAGAAAGAGAAGTGTGCAATATTTGTGACTGATCCATATGTGAACGTAAGTTATACGTATATTAAGTTATATGACTGAAAATCAATACTGATTTAATACATTACATGTCTGGTTAGTATTTTGCATAGAATCGGTTTTGGCTTACGAGAGGTACAGGAACAACGGAAACAATTCCAGAATTAGACTTTACAGTTGGTTTTGGAGAGGATATTAGAAAAGAACAGACAATCAAATGAGGCTGTCTCAGTTTCACTAATTGGGAAAAGTATTTCAGTAATGTCAACTGGGAGCTACCTCATATCACTGCTGGGGGGATACAAGAATAATTTATGAATTCCAGAAGATTCGAAGAACGAAAAATAATACAGTGGGATAGGAAAGGACGCTAAAATCAGTAAAAATCTAAGACAAATTTGCTCATTGTCTCCTGATATGTTTAACGTCTGCAACCACAGAACATAAAATAAAAGCATCAAACTGAATAATGGAAAGACACTCTGATTCATATTTACTGACGAGTTGCTGTTAGTAGGAGAGTCAGAAAAGGAAATGAACACATGCTATCTAACTAACTAAAAACGTAGAACAAAAATTAGACGTCAATAAGAGTATAACTAAATTACGGAAAGTAAAAGAGTGCTACATATGGAGATTGTTCGAGCAAAGGAAGTCTTCTATAGCGACAGAAAAATTGGTGAAAGTAATAGTTGTTTAACAAATGTGCAAAAAACACTGCATTAACACAATAATTATTGATCAGTGAGAAAAATACGGAGCAATTCGAAACGATTATTACGACTGAAAGCGGCTTTAGTGTGTTATACATATCGATACATCGATAAGAATGAAGGAGATTGTGAAATAAAGTTCAAAGTCTCGATCTGTGTGGAAGCCGAGGCGTGCTTGGCGATGCATAAGTGAAAAGTTCCATGCATACTGCAGATCATGTACATAAGCCAATGTGGGTATTAGAGTTTAATAACTTTCGTTCTGTCATCACAAGATTCCATCATAAATACACTCCAGTATTTACAATTGACAAAAAATTCGCAAATGGTTTCGGCAGTTTGAAGAAACATGATGTTTGAGCAAATGAAACGGTACCAGACGGCCGCGTGTAGCAGTTCAAATATCTGAAAGAATTCGCTTTCAGTTTGAACGTAGCACACGGCAATCTGGGTATGACAGCAGCACGGAGACGCAAATACCGCAAACAATAGTTTGGTGTGTTGTCAAAGCAAAGTAGTAATTGAAAATACGTAAATCAAATCATTCGTATTGGACATGACGACACGGTGTTCGGGTCTTACCCATCTATATGCCCAGAATGACACTCATGGACTTGTTTTCTTAGGGTTATGTGAAAGGCCTTGTGATGTGACATCATTGATGAAAACAGTTCCAGAACTCAAAATGAGCGTTTGTAATGCGATCGTGTCGTTGACTCCACAATTGCTTCAGAGGGTATGACGTGAAACTGATTATCTCTCATTGTTTCCAGGGGAACGCATAATGAACTTTTCTTTGACACTCTCTCTAACTCTTATCTAAGAATCGCTATACATTAAACAGCTATAGCCGTTTATTTACGTTTGTTCTGCATTCTTGCTAGTAAACATGTCTGAGTAGGAACATGGAAATCCTTAGCAAATATATTTGTGAGGAATACATACCTCTACGAATGTGACAGCTGGACTCTTGGGAAACAAGACGCGACTGGATGCAACAAAATGTGACTACCGTTAGGAAACATATAAGCTCTGAAAAAAATTACAAGATCTTTTCTCACGATATATTTTAATAGACGTGTAATTTTATTGTTACTCAGCTTTTTCACAGCGAAACAGAGACAATGACATGTTCTATACGATACTGTCACTTCAAATTCGTTAAATTGTTATTGCTTTTTATGGTTATTGTTGTTCGTATGATTATCATGTATTAGATCGGAGGTGTTCATTTTATGCTTAACTCGAGATTATGGCGCTTGTTATTATGTTTCAGATGATTACTTTGGTCTTCATTAAACTTATGGACACAATTATGATAGAAATCAAGGAAGAAGAAACCGAAGATCTCAATGCTTTTGTTTTTGCTGATGACATCGCCATTTTGGTAGAGACGGAAATGGATGTTCAGAGGAGAGCAGATTACTGGAACACAAAATTTAAAAAATTCAAGTTAACTGTGAATAGGAACAAGACAGTGGCAATGAAGATGAGCTAGACACCCACACCTTGTCACATCATACTGGAGGGGGAGAAGGTTGAACGTGTGAAAAGCTTAAATTATCTGGGTAGCATCACGCGGTGGAAGTTCCAAACTAGAAGTCTTTAACAGAATAACAAATGGATCTAGCTTCTTCCACCAAGTACGAAATCTAATCTGGGACAAGGAAGTACCTCAAAGAGCCAAACAGACCATGTATAAAACTCTTCTCCTGATAATCATGATGAATAGTCTAGAGGCCTGTGTTATAAATAAGAGAGAAGAGAATCAAATATAAGCGTGTGAAATGAAGTTCCTTAGGTCAGCTCTACAAAAAACTAGGACAGACAGTCAGGAATGATTATGTAAGGAGAGACCTGCAGGTGACATTGACTACAGAAGAGAGGATGAGTGCTTTGAGATTGAAGTGGTTCTGCCATGTGAAGTGAATGCAAAAAAATGGTTCAAATGGCTCTGAGCACTATGGGACTCAACATCTGAGGTCATTAGTCCCCTAGAACTATTTTAAACCGAATTAACCTAACGACACCACACACATCCATGCCTGAGGCAGAATTCGAACCTGCGACCGTAGCGGTCACGCGGTTCCAGACTGAAGCGCCTAGAACCGCTCGGCCACACCGGCCGGCGAAATGAATGCACCCGACTCGAACTCCACGCCAGTATTTGGAGATGGAGGTACCAGGATGAAGATCAACTGGACGGCCGAGAAAGAGATGAACAGACCAGGTTAAGGAAGATCTCAAGAGGTGAGGAGTAACATGGGATGTAGTGGAGAGGGAAAAGTTATACCAGGACAGAAACCAATGGAGGCATGTCCTTCACCAAGTACCTACCCAGCTCGCTGGAAGGAAATCCTGATGATGATGATGATGCTTAATTTTAGTCCATTATCTGAGTTGATGGTATTAACCAACTAAATTCGTCATAAAATACCTGCTACTATGAGCCGTACTCTCCTTCCTCTGGCGCATTGCCTCATGGTAGAGCGCCGCTCACCGTTAATGGTATATTGTCAACTTGATCTGCATGTTCTCATCTTGTGGATTCGTGTCGTGGCTTTCTTGTAATGTTCCCCGAATTTTCCTGTTGTTGTTAACATGCACCGTTGAATGACAATTCATTTAACGGCAAGCAACAAGAGGAGCCTTTCGACAGAGTGACGTTGAGTGTTCAATGAGCGTACAGTTGAAATTATTGTTATAACCAAATACGTCATTGCTCTGTGATTATTAAATATTGTTGGCAAGATAACTAACTTTCGACAGAGTGCCTTTGATATTCCTGTTGTTGTTAAAGTGCACCATTGAATGACAATTTGCTTAACGGCAAGCAACAATAAGAGCCTTTCGACAGAACGCCGTTGAGTGTTCAAGGAGAGTACAGTTGAAATTACAGTTATAACAAAATACGTCGTTGCTCTGTGATTATTAATAACTTGGCAAGATTACTACCTTTCGACTGAGCGCCGTTGATATTTCCTGTTGTTATTAACGTCCATCGTTGAATCACAATTTGTTTAACGGCAGGCAACAAGAAGAGCGTTTCGACAGAGCGACGTTGAGTGTTCAATGAGCGTACAGTTGAAATTATTGTTATAACGAAATACGTCATTGCTCTGACGCGTTTGACAGGGCGCCATTGATATTTCCTGTTGTTATTAACGTGCAACGTTGAATCACAATCTGTTTGACGTCTAGCCACAAGAAGAGCCTTTCGACAGAGCGCCGTTGAGTGTTCAATCAGCACGCAGTTGAAAATACTGTTATTACAGCCACTAGCAGTTGTACTTTTTGCTTGTGACTAGGTTGATTTCATAGTTTTGGTTTTTTAAAATTGATGTATATGTGTTGCGGTTTAAGCCTGTTTTGTGAATGTATACGCTGTTATCGTCCTTTATCCATGTCTGTTAATACTGAAAAGGTAAAATAATTCTGGGCATTTAATAGTCTTGCCCGCAGCAGGTTTACCTGGTAGCTTACGGTCATCAGCTGGTAGTATTCTGGGCAACAGGTCTGAGAGCATTATTGAGAATTGTGGCCCGGTTGTTGGTATGATTGCGTAGTGATAATTTTGGTACATCCTTCTATATACAGTCAACCCAGGGGACCTTAACCAAGTTGGTAAATAGGTTGCCGGCTACATTACACGAGACAATTGTTATTTCTCCTTACATCCGGGGGAAGTTTGACCAAGTTATACCTTTTATAGAGCAGGTTGTTGACCAGCACGAGCAGAACTTGAATTTTTTGGAGAGTACTCAAGTGACTCCGAAACAAAGGGCAAGAATTCAGGCCCTACTTTGTCACTGGCAGGCCAGATCAGGTGATCTTAGCTCCGTGCAAACCGATAAACGATCCAAGAAAGAGATAGATGAGTTAGCTAGCAGAGTTACTCAGTTACAAGCCAAAGCCAGTATTATTGGGATAGAGGAAGAATTTGAAGTTATGCATAACCAATCACTCCAGCCAGGCAGTCCCCAAAAGGAAGGTGCTGGCGACCCGGAGGGAGAGGTGACGGTACAGTTTGCCAGATTGCCGAACCCGGGCATGTATTTGCTCCGCGACATGTCACCCAGCTCGCCATTGGCAGTATTGACCAAATTCAACATTTTGTCTGGTTGGTTGTGCGTCTCCTGTTGCATGCAGAGGCGTTGGGGGTGTCGGGCGCTACCATTTCGCATTTGTTGTATCCGCTCAGTGTGGGGGCACTGTTTGGGATCTTCTGGAAGTACTGCGAGAACAACCCACCGTAGTTTACCTTCAATGGACTATTATTACATCTAAGCTTTCACCTCATGCCGGCAACGAATTAGATGCCGGTATTATTGGCTCTTTCAGGGACCATCTGAACTGTTAGTACAATAATCGACAGAGTTAGTGCTGCTGAATGCGCCATAAGTATGGAGGTTGACAAACACCGTATTGTGGAGGTTATTCTGCAGGGGATGTGACCTGAGGATCGATCAAGGGTGCAGTTCGCTGGGAAGCCTACTACCTACTCCTAGTCATCTGAGTTGGCTACCTCTATAGAGGCCCTTAGGGTTGCTGATGAGCAGAGAGGCCTTACTAGCGCCGCGGCCAGGGCATCCGAATTTTCGTCAGAGCTAGCACAATTGCCTCATCGGTCGTTAACTGACTGGAGTTGTTTCAGGTGCGGATCTGACACCCATCTCGTCAGCAGAGGTTGCCCTGAGCAGCGTGGGGCCAAAAGAGGACGGTGACGCCAAATGTAGAGGGCGGGGGGGGGGGGGGGCTATCGTTCTAGGTTACCGAAAGACTGTGCTCATGTCGCAACAACTAATTCTTCGAAACTTCCCTTGGTCTGTGCTCGTTTGCGGTCTCCTTGACTCCGGGAGCGCTGTGTCCCTGCTCGATCTGGACTGGTATCTTAAATTTCGTAGGATCTGTAAGTTGCCACCCCTATCTCCCAGTTTTCAGAGGTGTCGAACAGTTAACGGACAGAGGCTGCCCCTGGCGGGCGAGGTACAGGTCAAATTGTCTGTGGCGGGTTTTTCCTGGCCAGTATAGCTACTCTTGGTGAGAAAACTTCCCGTCACCCTGTTGCTTGGCTGCGATTTTATTCAGCACACTGGTCTTATCCTTGACGTCAATGGCTGCACCTTTTTCTTTAAATTTTGCCGCAATCAGAAAATAGGGTTTTGTTCCTGTGAGATTAGTAAGCGGCGTCTCTTGCCGGTCAACGAGTTTACATCTGAGTTTCAGCTCGGTCACCTCCAGGGGCCCCAAGCTCAACAACTGTTCGAGGTGCTCCAACGTTATCCTGACGTTCTTACCCACAGATTGGGAGTAACCGATAGGACAGAGTATATAATTAATTCGCTTGGTTGATGATATCCCGGTGCGCCCAGCCCCCTATCGGTTATTACCTCCTAAAATGCGGATCCTACGCCAGAAGGTCGACGCTATGTCGCGTGATGCGGTTATCAGACCACCTACCTCCCCTTATGCTTTCCCAATGTTCTTAGTCCCGAAGGCTCAGGGACGAGGTTACCGGCCTGTTGTCGACTACCCTCAACTTAACCAGAAGGTGGTTCTGGAGTCTGTTCCCCTTCGTGACCTTCATAACTGCTTCACCAGGTTTGCCGGCGCTAGGTATTTTACCGTCCTCTACTTGAATCAGGCATACCATCAGATGCCGTTGGGGGGAAGAATTCAAACGCGAATCCAAAAGCGAATGAAAAACAAGCAGAAGAAAATAGGAGGGATATCGAGGAAGCAAATAAAAGATTGATTAGTGAAGTAGTACAGAAAATAGGAGGGATATCGAGGAAGCAAATAAAAGATTGATTAGTGAAGTAGTACAGGGAGTAGGGGAGAAACTGGCGATCATTGACCAACGCGTCTCCGATTTAGAAGAGAGGCAGTTAGTCATTAGTAAGCGGGTGATGGAGCACGAAGAAAGGTTCGCTGGGAATCTACGTATGCTAGCAGAACAATACCCGAGTGAACACACGGCTCTTGAGTCCCGAGTAGGAGAAAGTTCCGTCTGGGATCTCCACGCGTTAGCAGAACAATGCCAGAGCGACCACGCGGCTCTTGTGTCCCGAATAGAAGACACTGCGGCTAAGTGCCCGGTCCACCTTAGCGCGCAGGTAGAAACCCTCAGCCACTCGATACTAGCCCTCAAGCAAGAGCAAGGGCGTAAGCAAACACAACAAGACACGGCCCAACGAGAGATGCGAGAAGAAATACCAAGGATCTCAGATGCATTAGCATAAGTCTGACAATAATAGGAAAACGATTACCTCGTCGTCAGCGGAAGCGGGTCTATAACGAAATGTTCGCGCGTACGGTGTGAAGTAAATATACAACAAAGAGGGTTTACCGAAGGACTATGTATGTGCATGGCCCGTTTAGAATTTCACCTAAAAAGGTTAACGGTCCATGAACTTGAAAGTAATTACGAAAGGGGCATTATTCCGACGATGATTCCGGGAACGATGGCGAATTTGATCATCGTCACGATCACGGATCTCGTACTAGGTGGGAACTGCGCGGATCCCCCCAGGAACGTTCGCCAAGGAAAACTGACGAATTTGGCTTTAAACATTTTCTGACGGTGAAGAAGTTTGAAGTCTTTCGTAACTCGGCTACGGGAATTCATCCGTTGGCCTGGTTACAGCAGTTCGAATTCTCCCTTCCTCCTACGTGGCCCAGTGCGCACAAAACAGAGTATATGTGCGGCTATCTCGAAGGTGAGCCAGCGGCGCGGATGAGATCAATTTTACGCAATTGCTACACAGTCTGGGAGTTTCGACAATACTTCCTGTCGATCTATTGGTCAGTGGCTGCGCAGAGTCGTGTAAAACACGGACTTATTATGCTACCAGAGTTAAACCGATCGAAATTCTCCAGCCCTGTGTAGATGTTCGAGCACATGCTGCAGGCGAATGAACATCTTGACGATCCTTATAGACCTGCGGAAATTATTCGTATTTGCCTGGGAAAGTTTCCAATGCATTTGTGGCACGTTATCCTTGCAAGACGATGTAAGGTTGACGTAGAGGGTTTTCGAAATCTCCTTTTAGGGCTTTAGTGCGATGCGAATGGCACCACGCAGAATTACGGTCAAAGTGCCTACGAACAGCGGCCGCGCAAGCGAAGCCGCAGCCGTGGAGATGAGTGGCAATCCAGACGTAACGGTCGCCTGAGAGTTACAGAGTGCGCGAGCGTTGGAAGCGTCGCGACTCCTCACGGAACGCGGGCACAACAAACGATGCCAATGGTCATCATTCGCCGAGAGGAAATCAAAGACACCCCGGGGAGTTTGGAAGATATGGTAATGAGCAGAGATTTAGGCGCAATTATAGCGGACCTAGGAACGGTAGTCGTAACGGAATAATTATCGAACAAGCAACGACAGGGGTGCTGTAAACAGTACGGGTGGTCCGCCAGTGGGTGTTGAAATTTGTCCCGCAAGTCCGCGGAGCAATCCGCCAAATGCCCCTAATCAAAGGGATCAATGACTGTTGGCTGACTCGGTTGGCGTCACATTAATGAGGACCGGTGCAATTTATGATATTCATGTGCATTTGATAGAGGAAGACGATATTAGAGAGATTTGTTGAGGGAGGGCCACAGTATTGGTGTGCCCGCGGTAAACCCAGTCGTGTCTGTTTAAATTCGGGGAGTCAGTCTTAGATGTGTACTCGATACAGGCAGCCCCTTTTCGCTTATTAATGAGGCGGCGTTTCGGAAGTCTGAGGAAACGGGAAATTGGCCGACTTTCCAGGTGAGAGCAACCACAGTCAGGGGCGCGATATATGGAAAAAGTGTTAAAATTAAAGTACAGACTTAAGTAAACTTCGTCTGTCAAGGTCATGAGTTTGAATTCAATTTTTTGTGTTGCCGCTAATGAGCGTGGTGATGATATTTGGGACTTAATTTATGAATGCCCACCTCGCCGTAATCGACGTGGCTGGCGCTGTTATGACTATTGTTGCCGGGAGCAACCCTGTCAGCCTAATTTTCGAGGAATGTGTTTTGCGCAAGGAGTCTGAGGTGAGCTGTCTGAAATTTCACGTTAGGACTGAGTTGCGACCTGGGCAGGAGGTTTTGGTCAATGTGATTAGTGATTTAGATTCACAACCTAATGAGCATGACAGGAACGATGTTTTCACGAGCGCTGTGGAAAGGTGTATTGATGGTGCGGGAGCCACGGAAGCGAATCGTGTGGCACTGTGTCGCGTTCTGAGAAGCCATGCCCGAGTATTTTCGCATTCACCGGGGGCAATTGATGGATTTCTGTACCGCTTTACGGTGCGCGAGCATTTTCTGTTCTTTGTTAAGCCCTACCCCATCCCACTGGTGCACAAGAGGAGTGTCGAAGCCGAAATAAGTAGGATGCTGGAACGAGCTAGGAGTTCCTGTAACTCGCCATTACTCTTTATGCCAAAGCGGGACAAGTCCGTGCGTTTGGTGTTGGACTCACGGTAAATAAATACGGTCATCATGTCCGCGACAGATAGGTCAGAAGGACTGGAGGAACTGCTGCAAAGGTTGCATGGCGTGAAAGGTTTGTCATATGTGGACCTGCGAAACAGCTATTGGCAAATTATGCTCGATTCGCCTTGCAGGCAATACACTGCGTTCCTCTGCCATGGGAGTTGCTACCAGTATAAACGCCTCCCTTTCGGGTTGAATGTTTCTTCAGCCGCTTTCATAACAGGCCTGAATAGCATACTACCTGACGAACTAAAAGCGTGCGTAACTGTGTATGTGGACGACATTCTCCTTGCAGAGAAGTCATGGGAGGAACACAACCGGGTTCTAAATCGATTGCTCGAAGTATTCGAGAAAGCGTGGGTGACCGTGAATCTGGACAAATTCTAGTTCGGGCGCGAAAGCATAAAGTTTCTGGGTCATATTGTGTCGACGGATGGGATACTTCCGGACCCCGAAAAAATTTCAGCGGTTGCGAAGTGCGTGACGCCCACGTCAAAGCGTCAGCTCTGGCGTTATTTGGGGCTTTGCAATTTCTACAAGACATTTATAAATCTCAATGTTTTGTCTACCCTCGTTTGTGTGCACTGACGGGTAAGAACACCGTTTGGATGCGGAACGAGTAAGAACAGAGTGAATTTAACGAATTAAAGAATGCATGGGTTAACGCTCAATTGCTCCCGCATCCGTATTTCAATGAGGAGTTTTGCCTGATGACAGATAGTTCACTGACGGGACTGGGAGCGGTGTTCTTCGAGACGGATGGTGGAAAGGGTCCGTCCACCTGGAAAACTATCTCGTTCGCCAGCCGTGTGCTCTCGCGGAGTGAACGGAACTACTCTGTCACGGACCTTGAAGCCCTGGCGATTATCTGGACGTTCAAGAAATTCCACTATTGTTTGTCCGGGCGCACGACTAGGGTGTACAGCGACCACCGAGCACTACAATTCCTAATGAGCGCCAAGATCAATCACGGTAGGCTCGGACGGTGGACGGTGTTCCTCCAGGAATAGCACTTCACGATAGAGTACATTTCGGGGCACAAGAGCACCATTGCTGATGCTCTATGTCGGATGCCTATCGGGCTCGCCCATGCTGAGGATAACGCTACTGATGAAAACAATTTTAGTGTGTTATACCTTTATAATGTGGCATTCGAGAATTATGTCACTGCGTCATTAGGCAATATGGGGGCGTAGCAAGACAAGGACGAAGTCTTGCGTGACATCAAAGAGAAATGGCATGATAAATGCCACCCGGCCATCAGGCAGTACTATACAGGTTGATTCAAAAAGAATACCACAACTTTAAAAATGTGTATTTAATGAAAGAAACATAATATAACCTTCCGTTATCCATTATTACAAAGAGTATTTAAAAAGATTTTTTTTTCACTCAAAAACAAGTTCAGAGATGTTCAATATGGCCCCCTCCAGACACTCGAGGAATATCAACCCGATACTCCAACTCGTTCCACACTCTCTGTAGCATATCAGGCGTAACAGTTTGGATAGCTGCTGTTATTTCTCGTTTCAAATCATCAATGGTGGCTGCGAGAGGTGGCCGAAACACCATATCCTTAACATACCCCCATAAGAAAAAATCGCAGGGGGTAAGATCAGGGCTTCTTGGAGGCCAGTGATGAAGTGCTCTGTCACGGGCTGCCTGGCGGCCGATCCATCGCCTCGGGTAGTTGACGTTCAGGTAGTTTCATAACTAACCTTTTTCGTAGGACTCTCCATACAGTTGATTGTGGAATTTGCAGCTCTCTGCTAGCTCTGCGAGTCGATTTTCCTGGGCTGCGAACAAATGCTTGCTGGATGCGTGCTACATTTTCATCACTCGTTCTCGGCCGTCCAGAACTTTTCCCTTTGCACAAACACCCATTCTCTGTAAACTGTTTATACCAACGTTTAATACACCACCTATCAGGAGGTTTAACACCATACTTCGTTCGAAATGCACGCTGAACAACTGTCGTCGATTCACTTCTGCCGTACTCAATAACACAAAAAGCTTTCTGTTGAGCGGTCGCCATCTTAGCATCAACTGACGCTGACGCCTAGTCAACAGCGCCTCAAGCGAACAAATGTACAACTAAATGAAACTTTATAGCTCCCTCAATTCGCCGACAGATAGTGCTTAGCTCTGCCTTTTGTCGTTGCAGAGTTTTAAATTCCTAAAGTTGTGGTATTCTTTTTGAATCACCCTGTATTATCCGGAATGGCACCCTGTTTAAGAGGCGAGCTCTGGATGACTCCAAGTGGCTGTTAGCGATTCCGGAGGAACTGGTGAATAAGCTCGTGTGGTACGTGCATCTGAGCTACGGTCAAATTGGTGCAAGGAAATGCTTGGAGAAGCTGCGGGAAGCTTGTTACTTTAATAATATGCTTCGGCGTATACGCAAAGTAATGAGGGTATGCAGGCTCTGTCAGCAAGCCAAGCCGCCCACTGTATCGTTTGCCACACCAATACACCCGACCGTTCCCACTAAACTGAGGAATCTCGCAGCGGTAGATCTATTCGGTTCGCTTGTGAGTTCTAGGAACGGATTTGCGTACATTTCTGTGGCAGTAGAGCTGACGTCAAAATTCGTTTGCCTCACCTCACTGCATAGGGCCACCGGGGAGGCCGTGTAGCTGCCGCGTTCGCAAATCACTTCTTACGGGAGGTCGGCACTGTGAAGCGTGTGATTTCGGACAACGGGCCACAATTCAGGTCACGTCACTGAGAGTATATGCTTCGGAGAAAACGAATGAAACCGATCTTTATCTCCCTTTTCTGCCCTTCAGCAAATCCCTTTAAAAGGTGGATGAAGGAGATTGGAAAACTGTGTCGGTTATACTGCCACCATGACCACCGGACTTGAGACACGAAACTATGCGATTTCCAGAACATATTAAATGAGATGCCAAATGCCTCGACGATGTTGCCACCGATTCTGGTCCTGAAAAACAAGAAGCCTCCGAGTAAAATAAAAGAGGTGGTTCTCTGGCCAGCGGAGATCTGCAATTGTGGAGCTTGCCCTGAAAAACATAAAGAGTGCCGCCGAGGCTCGGATAAGAGCCTGCAAAAAGAAGGTGCGGAACATAGCTTTTCACGTAGGCCAGAAAGTACTTGTACGCTCGTACAAGCTCTCTAATAAACGTGCTGGGTTGTCAAAGAAGTTCTTTTTTTTTTTTTTTTTTTTTTCAATGGGCCGTACAGAATTAAGCGGATTCCACATCCTAATACGCTTGAAGTAGAAACCATCCGCTCTCGCAAGTCGAAGGGCCTGCACCACATCTCCAATGTAAAACCTTATATTGAGTAAGAAGCAGAAGATCTTGCCCCTCGCAGATCGGAATGACGTATTGCCCATATGTTTTTCCTGCATTCATTCTTTTGTGAGTAAAATTACAGTGTATATTTTCCAGTGTTTTGATTCACACTGGTGTGATTAAAATTAAAGTGTATATTTTCTATGAATTGTAAAGGGTCCCCCAATATATGTGTAGTTATTTCTTGTTCTCAGCAGAAAAGAGTAGCGTTGTGCAGCTTTATAACGTCTGAATGTGAATGATTATGAGGTTCAGATGAAGCGTTTCCTGTTACGGTAAGATGGCTTTTGTTTTTTTGTTGACTAAAAAGGTATCGGGTGTGTTGGCGTAAGGTAATTCTTGATGACAAATTACAGTTGTAGTGTGCTTGTTCCCCCTAGGTGAGCATGATTCAGTGAGATTTTGCAACTGTATTGTGATGTTGATGAATCGACTTGGTAACTTGTAGGTGAAGGATTTGTGTATGAAGGGAGATTAATAGTGTTTGATTTTCAGAGTTGCCACCTTATAAGATGTCTGGAAAGCGTAACTTGTCGCCACATACTACTAGGTACGGTTGAGGGTACCAGGATGTGAAACCTCTAAAGACGTATATGGAAACTGCTTGTAAACTCAAGCAACTTGATACAGAATCAATGCGACTACCTCCAAGCTGAAATAACATGATGGTAGGTGAGGATCCCTGGGGACACGGGGTGAGTAATCGTGCAGTCATTATGAGTATCTTATGACAGCAGTGAGGTGACTACTCATGGCCCTGGACAATGGATTTCTTTTGGCAGTCTTTTGTATGTACTTATAGGACGAAGTGTTTATGTATTCGCTAATAGGATAGTATTATTTTGATTTCCATGTCTGTGCCCACTGACCCTCTGCATTAGTGTGACGAATAGATGCTGAAACATTTACCATTCCAGGTGTGACTTGAGTGAACCTTCTGTGTCTCATTAATCATAACTTATATTGTGCAATGTCCATAGAAAAGAAGTCTCGGAAATTTTTCACAGATCAGCAAATGTGTGCTGCAAACCTTGGAGCAGCAGTCAATGAACAACGATATGGGTATTGGTGTTGAAAGGAATATTTTGTTTATATGTGGGAATTGTAGTCGGGCTATATGGTGATGGTGACTAGTACGAGCCCTGTAGATTATGTGTGAATTCGTAGTTAGGAGTAGGTAGTGTTTCGTGTCTGTAGTTAGCAGCGGCGCCAAATCCTATCAAAATCCTGACCAAATCTTGTTCAAGATCTACCCCGAATGACTGACAGCAGATGTAATGCTAGACCTATATTTAATAAAAATGATTTTTTTGTTTGAATATTGGTTATGTAATTTTCCTCATTTTCTTTATTGGTATTGTTAAGAAGGCCCTTCTTGCCAAGTTACGTTTGGCCAATATTCCATGTACTGATCAGGAGTAAGAAACTCCGCTGATTTTGTGGTAATCTGTACACATGATATTTTGTAACGATCTCTGTGAGCGCAGTTCTTAAGTGGGTGCAAGGCCGCCTAGTGAGCCTCCGCGTTAGAAAGCACAGGGCTTGGTCCACCGGCAGGCGTTGCAGAACCCTGCTGCCAACGGCGAGGCAGTGGTGCGGCGAGTGGTCACAGCTGTTTCCCCATCAGAGGTGAGAGGACGCTGGTCTTCCCCCAACCCCAGGCTTACACCGGGGCACGCCGCTGGCGTGTCACCACGGCTGATGGCCGGCGTCCCCCTCCACGCGCTAGCCATTTGACAAGCGAAAGGGAAAGTATGACACACGCCAGGCGAGGCCGCCGATCCCTGAGCGCCGCTAGTCCAGACGGCCGCTGCGGTGAGGCAACGTCCACTGACACGTGTCCCACCACTGACGCATCAGCTGAGACGGTGCAAAGAGGTGATAAGCGGGTCCCATGTCCGATACCCGCACGAGTTTACGTCGACCTCCATGCGTCTCAGAAGAGCGCGTCTTTCCATTGACACGACAGGAGAAGGGGGCGTATGTCGTAAAACACATTCCTCCGCAAAAAGCGGACGACGACCGCCAAGCCGCCCTTCGGCTGGGCCGACAAGCGGCGATGTCCTGCAAATCTGCACGTCGAACCATCCCACAGTATGGAAGCAGAGGGTGGAAACGGGCACGAGGCAACGTCGCGGGGTGCAGTCTAGGATGAACAACCTGGGTTACAACGGACGTTACAATCAACGTCACCGCCAACTCCCGAGTTCAGTGTTTTAGTCCCCTAGTAGCATATCCTCCAAGTCGCCTTTAGAAGAGACGCCCACCCGAGCACCTAAAGAGAATATCCAGTGAAACTACATTGTGACAAAACTGCAAAATCACAGGGTGTCACCAAGCTGATTTCTGTATGTGTTTCTTTACTCATGTCTTATTTTCCATAGGTGGTTATTTACCAGCTGTAATTCCATTGGGTTCATTAATGAGCCGGCCGAAGTGGCCGTGCGGTTAAAGGCGCTGCAGTCTGGAACCACAGGACCGCTACGGTCGCAGGTTCGAATCCTGCCTCGGGCATGGATGTTTGTGATGTCCTTATGTTAGTTAGGTTTAACTAGTTCTAAGTTCTAGGGGACTAATGACCTCAGCAGTTGAGTCCCATAGTGCTCAGAGCCATTTGAACCATTTTTTTCATTAATGATTTTGTATCACTGTATTTGTTGTGCACATTGAGTTTTGCACTTTCACTTAGATGTTTTTATATACGTCAGCACCAGCTGAGCCGGCCGCGGTGGCCAAGCGGTTCTAGGCGCTCAGTTCGGAACCACACGACTGCTACGGTCGCAGGTTCGAATCCTGCCTTGGGCATGGATGTGTGTGATGTCCTTAGGTTAGTTAGATTTAAGTAGTTCTAAGTTCTAGGGGACTGATGACCACAGATGTTAAGTCTCATACTGCTCAGAGCCATTTGAACCATTTGAGCACCAGCTGACACTCCTTTGATTCGTGGTAATGATTTTGCATCATTGTATACATATACAGGGTGGTCCAGTGGTAGTGACCGGGCCAAATATCTCACAAAATAAGCGTCAAACGAAAAAACTACAAAGAACGAAACTCCTCTACCTTGAAGTGGGAAGCCAGATGGCGCTGTGGTTGGCCCGCTAGATGTCGCTGCCATAGGTCAAACGGATATGAACTGAAATTTTAAAATAGGAACCCCCATTTTTTATTACATATTCGTGTAGTACGTAAGGAAATATGAATGTTTTAGTTGGACCACTTTTTTCGCTTTGTGACAGATGGCGCTGTAATAGTCACAAACGTATAAGTGCGTGGTATCACATAACATTCCGACAGTGCGGACGGTATTTCCTTCGTGATACATTACCTGTGTTAAAATTGACCGTCATCTCCGGCGGTAATTCGAAAGGATACCGCCCTTCGATTGTGCCATTCCAGCACTAATCGAAGCGTTAGGGGTCTCGATCCAGCCGTCCAGCCAGCCAGTCAGCCAGCCAGCCGAGCAGCAGCAGCAGCAGCAGCAGCAGCGATCCCGGCCGGCAGCAGCGGTCCCGGCCAGCAGCAGTGGTCCCAGCCAGCAGCAGCGGTCCAGCCAGCCAGCCAGCCAGCCAGTCAGCCAGCCAGCCAATAGCAGCAGCAGCACCAACAGCGGCCCCGGCCCCGTCCGCGGCAGCAGCAGCAGCTGCAGCGTTCCTGCCAGCAGTCGCCAGTGCCAGCAGCGTGGGCCTCTGCTCCTGGTCTTCGTCCGTCTTCGTCCGTCCCCGTTTTTGTTTCATCTTTTTGTCGTCCAGTGCTGTTTTAGTTCATCCCTGTCGTCATGTCAGTCCCCACCACCACTGCCACTACTACCACCACTGCCATAGTGTATACTTCGCCCTCTGCTGCCACATGGTGTGCCCAGTCGCCCCCCCCCCCCACTTTCCATCCCTCCTCTTCTAACTCTCCCTTCGCCCTCGCTCTTTGTCACCCCCTCCCCAGCTTCTTCCTCCCGCTCCTCTCCCTCTGATCCTTTCCCCCCACTCCCCCAGCCTGTCACTGCAGCTCCAGCTAGGGTGGTGGCCCGTCGGGCCACTGCCCATGCCCAGCTCTCCCCATCGCCTTCGCCGTCACCGCCACCAGCGTCGCCGTCGCCGTCGCCTTCACCATCACCATCTCTGGCGCCGACTGCTGCGTCCACGCCGAGACCTGCCACTTCCCTCCACCTCCCTATAGCTCCCGTCCCTCATGTCACCACCCACCCTTCCGCCGCCCTTAAACGTCCTAGTGGCACCACCACCTCCACCGCTCCCAAAAAGGCCCCGCCCCGTCCTCCTTCCCCCTCCCCCACAGGATGCCATGGATGTCTCCCCACCTGGCCCTGCCCCGTCCACCTCCTCCTCCTCCTCCTCCCCACCCTCTTCCTACAGGTACGTCCTCTCTAGTCTCGATCCTTCCCTCCTCGAGGCCCAGAACCTCTCCCTCCTTCTCTGCCAACACTTTCCTGGAGCCCCCATCTCCCTCCTCACTCCCAGAAGAGACTCAGTTCTCATCTCCTCCCCCAGCCCCACCCTCCATACTAACATCCTCTCCCACGTCCCCATCACCCGTTTTGGCCCTAACACCTCCCTCACCCCTGCCCCTTCCCCATCTCCTACCCACCAACCCCAACCCCTACGTCACCCGCCGACCCTCACTGCGTAGTCCGACGATCACGGAGAAGGAGGTGCTGGTGGAGCTCAAGGCGCATCCCTCGTTGGAAGTGTGGGTGGTCCGCCGAATCTTTAACTCCGCCGGCCCCACCCGCCTTCTGCGGGTTTTCTCAGAGGACCCCCCCCCCTCCATTGACCGCCTTCTGAAGGAGGGTGCCCTCCTCTTCCACCAGAGATACAAGTTTTGACCCCTCCCGTTCCCCTCCCCAATCCCTTTGCTGCCAGAGGTGTCTGCGCCACAATGCGCACACAACAGCTGAGTGCCGCGAGGCCCCCACCAGCCTGCATTGTAAACAAGCGCACTTCCTCTGGCAGTGCCCTAACCTACAGTCCCCTCCTTCCTGTAGTACCTGCAATCTCCTGCATCCCACCTATTCCCAAAAATGTAAGGCCTGACCCCCTCCAACCACCCTTGAACTCACCGTCCCTGTCCGACCTCTGGACGCCCCCACCCCTCCTGGCAATTCCCTTCGTCCCCCACCCACCACTGAGGACATCATCAGGTTCCTCACCATTGTACTGCCAAATGTCCACCCATTCCAGCACCGTCACGCCCTCCAACAGATATCCCTCACCACCCGTTCTGTCTTTCACCTAAAAATGTATGCCTGCTACTCCCACAACCAGGCCCATTTCACCTTCTCCCATCTTGACACCGTCATCTAAATCCCTGTCATGGCACGACAGCACCGTATCCTGTTCAACAACATCCGTTCCCTTCCTGCCAACAAGTACTTCTTCATGCACACCCTTGCAATCCACCACGTGGATGCCTTCCTCCTCAATGAAACCTTCCTCCAACCCCACCACACCATCCGCACTCCGTCCTACCTTCTCCACCGCTCCGATAATCCCCTCCCAATTGCGCGTGGCAGAGTTGCCATTGGTCACCACTGCCAGATCCCGGTTCGGCTGCAACCTCTCCCACCCAACCCCACCGAACACCTGATCCTTAGTCTCTTCTTCCCCAGCTTTCCCATCACCACCATCTACGTCTGCCGTAACGCCCCTATTCCTTTCGACTTCCTCTCCCACATTTATCGTACCTTCTCCTCCTACGTGATCGTTGCCGACCTCAACATCCATAGTCGTTTCACCACCCAGTTACCGTGGTGGCATCGGTTCCTCTCCACCCTCCAAGGCGACCTCGTCCCCATTCCCCAGCACACCCGCCCCGAATCCAACTCCACTCCCAATGTCATCCTCTCCTCCCCCAACCTCCTTGGCCGCATAGCGGTGGATGTCCTACACCCCATTGGTAGCGACTATCTCTCTGTCCTCACCATTTCAGACGGTCGTCGCCCCTGCCCCGAGCCTCATAATGACCCTACCCCAAAGTACATCCATGATTATTCCCATGCCAACTGGAATGCCTACCGGGATACCCTCTCCACCCAGGTCGAAGGCCACTCCTTCACCTACCACCACCCTGACAATGTTATCCATGCCGCCTCCTTTCTCCAGCACACCTTGTCTGAGGCCGTGGAGGCCCACGTCCCTACTGTTGCCATTCACTCCCACCGTCCTACCTTACCCCCACAGGCCGCCCGCCTCCTCCGTGAATCCTGCTGTCTCTACCATGCCTTCCTCCACACGCATGACCTGGACACACTACGACACCACCAGCAACTCCAGCGACACAGCCGAAACTTGCTCACAGCTAAGAAACGCTGGGACTGGCGACAGACATGCTCCCAGTTATATGCTACCCTACCTATAAACTCGTCCAAGTTCTGGTCAGCTTTCCGTCGCCTTACCGGAACTAAACCCTCGCCCTACTATCCTCTTCTCCATGATGATCACCCCTTCCCTGACACCCTTAGTAAGGCCAATCACTTTGCCTCCTACCTTTCTGATGTCTTTTCCATCCCAGACGATCCCCACTTCGATTACTCCCTCTTCCCGGATGTCCGCGATCGAACTGACACCTCTGTCCCTCCCCTTGCACCTGGTTTCCAGTCCTTGGACAACATTGCACACACAGAACTCAATGCCCCTATCACTACACAGGATCTCATTGCTACACTCCACACAAAATGCAACACTGCTCCTGGTCATGATCGTGTCACCTACCGCCACCTTCGTGAAGCTCCTGTCTCTTTCCTCTCCATCCTGGCCAGGCTCTACAATGTAGTCCTGTCCACCGGTTCCTACCCCGACCTGTGGAAAACCTCCCTTGTCCTGATGTTCCTTAAACCCGGTAAACAGCCGTCCGCTGTCTCCTCCAACCATTCCCTCAGCCTTACCTCGGTCTTCAGCAAGGTCCTGGAATCCATCCTCACCTGACGCATCCACCAGAATCTCCACCAGCACCGCCTCCTTCCCGTTACCCAGTGTGGCTCTTGACCGTCCTGCTCTTCCGATGACCTTCTCCTCCACCTCATTCATCTCCTTTCCGAACAGCTAAATTCCCGTCGCTCTGTAATCTTCCTCTCCCTGGACTTCAAACATGCCTATGACTGTGTATGGCATTCCGGTGTTCTCTTCAAGCTCCAAACCGTCACTCTTCCCATTAACTACGTCCGTCTGATCGGCTCCTTTCTCTCACACCGTACTTCCTACATCACCATCGATAACACGAATCCCTACACCTTTTTTCCCTCTCCCCCCTTCTGTACCTTTTGTATACGGCAGACATGCCACCGCTGTCACCCCCCGTCCACCTTCTCCAGTTTGCCGATGACACCTCCTTCCTTGCCCTTGCCCCCACCCTGCAGCATTCTCAACACCTTCTCCAATCCCATCCTGACTGGTTCAGCACTTGGTGCAACCAGTGGTTGCTCAAGGTCAATCCCTCCAAAACCCAGGCGATCATTGTAGGCAAGACCACCCCTTCCTTCCACCTCCTTAAGTACTTTGGCGTCATCCTCGACCGTCGCCTCTCCTGGACCCCCTATCTCCGGACAATCCAAGCCAAGGCACACTCCCGACTCCGTCTCCTTAAGCTCCTTTCCAGCCGCACGTGGGGTCTGGACACCTCCACCATCCTCCACACTTATAAATTCCTCATCTGCCCTATCCTCTGTTACGCCCATCCTGCCTGGATCTTCGCCCTCCCTACCTTTTACAAATCCCTTCAGATCCTTGAACGCCATGCTCTCCGCCTCGCCTATCGCATCCGTCTCCCCTCCCCCACGCGGATCCTGTATGACCTCATTCCGTTCCCCCACCTCCTCCTTTTCCTTGAACGGATACAGATCCTGTACACCTCCCGAAAACTAGATCCTCCTCACCAGCTTGTCTCCGTCATCCTCTCCCACCCCCACCTGCTGCCGCGCCTGTATTCCCATGTCCCACCCGGTCTCCATATCTCCACCCTCCTTACCCTCTGCCAAGGTGGCTTCCGCCAGCTCCCCCTCCCTGATGATGTCCTCCTCCCCTCCATCTACCCCTCCTACCAACATTGATCCTCCCTCCCTCTTCCTGTGTTTGCTCCTTTGGGCACCCTCCCTCCCTTCTCTACCCCTTCCCTCCCTCCTCCATTTCTCCCCACTCCTCCCCCGGGCTTCCCCTCCCCTGTTCCTCTACTCCTCCTCCAATTCCTCAGCTATTGGCATCTTTGTTCTCCCCTCTCCCCCCCTTCCCCTTCTTCCCCTCTTGGCAGGTCCACGGACTCGCACACGCTACGCGGACATTCGCGTGCCGGAGATCATCGCCATTAGTGTCTCGTGTGTGCCGTCGTGTTTAGTGTTCAGTGTTCACCGTCACACTCCATCGTTCACCAGTGCCATCGACCTCTTCAGTGTTTGCGCGTCGTGTCAACAGTTTGTAGTGTGGATTGTCATCGAGTGTGAACAGCTTCATGTTTTTTTATGTTCATGTGTCTACTGTTTTACCATTGTACTATCTTGGGCTGAAGAGCGGCGTATTGTGCTGCTGCCAGCCTACCTGTTTTTATATGGGTATTAAAATCACAATAAAGAAAAAAAATGGACCGTTTACCAATTGGAGAAAAGATCGATTTCGTGTTGATGTATGGCTATTGTGATCAAAATGTCCAACGGGCGTGTGCTATGTATGCTACTCTATTCGGTATCCTGGACGACATCATCCAAGTGTCCGGACCGTTCGCCTGATATTTACGTTATTTACGGAAACAGGAAGTGTGACCTACAACAAATGATGATGCCCAAGTAGGTGTTTTATATGCTATCGCGGCTAATACGCGCATCAGTAGCAGACAAATTGCGCGAGAATCGGGAATCTCAAAAACGTCGCTGTTGAGAATGCTACAACAACATAGATTGCACCTGTACCATATTTCTATGCACCAGGAATTGCATGGCGACGACTTTGAACATCGTGTACAGTTCTGCCACTGGGAACAAGAGAAATTACGGGACGATGACAGATATTTTGCACGCGTTCTATTTAGCGACGAAGCGTCATTCACCAACAGCGGTAACGTAAACCGGCATAATATGCACTATTGGGCAACGGAAAATACACTATGGCTGCGACAAGTGGAACATCAGCGACCTTGGCGGGTTAATGTATGTTGCGGCATTATGGGGGGAAGGATAATTGGCCCCCATTTTATCGATGGCAATCTAAATGGTGCAAGGTATGCTGATTTCCTACGTCATGCTCTACCTATTTTACTACAAGATGTTTCACTGCATGACAGAATGGCGATGTAATTCCAACATGATAGATGTCCGACACATAGCTCGCGTGCGGTTGAAGCGGCACTGAATAGCATATTTCATGACAGGTGGATTGGTCGTCGAAGCACCATGCCATGGCCCGCACGTTCACCGGATCTGACGTCCCCGGATTTCTTTCTGTGGGGAAATTTGAAGGATATTAGCTATCGTGATCCACCGACAACGCCTGACAACATGCGTCAGCGCATTGTCAATGCATGTGCGAACATTACGGAAGGCGAACTACTCGCTGTTGAGAGGAATGTCGTTACACGTATTGCCAAATGCACTGAGGTTGACGGACATCATTTTGAGCATTTGTTGCATTAATGTGGTATTTACAGGTAATCACGCTGTAACAGCATGTGTTCTCAGAAATGATAAGTTCACAAAGGTAAATATATCACATTGGAACAACCCAAATAAAATGTTGAAACGTGGCTACGTTCTGTATTTTAATTTAAAATACTTACCTGTCACCAACTGTTCGTCTAAAATTGTGAGTCATATGTTTGTGACTATTACAGCGCCATCTATCACAGAGCGAAAAAAGTGGTCCAACTAAAACATTCATATTTTTTTACGTACTACACTAATATGTAATAAAAAAGGGGGTTCCTATTTTAAAAAGCGCAGTTCATATCCGTTTGACCTATGGCAGCGCCATCTAGCGGGTCAATCATAGCGCCATCTGGTTTCCCCCTTCAAGATAGATAAGTTTCGTTCTTTGTAGTATTTTCGTTTGACGCTTATTTCGTGAGATATTTGGCCCAGTCACGATCAGTGGACCACCCTGTATATTTTGTACCTGTTAATCTAAGTCTCTATGTTAAATTTTGATAATTGGTTAAAGCAATTTTAAGATAATATCTCATGTTTGTTGTCGTAGTAGGTCAGATGACATGATGTTAGCTTACAATACCACGCTCAATTTAATTTGTTCTGTGGACCGCATGAGGTCACAATTATTGACTAAGGTCAGATAAAACTCATTTGGATTTAAGAGATTAATCAATTCTTTTGTGCTGCTGTTGGCCTGTTGCAATTGTTGCTCGTTATGGTGTGTTTGTTTCGAATACTGTTGGCGAATCTCCTAGCATGGCGAGAAAATTCGCGGCACAGACTTCTCCGGCACGTTTGGGGTGATGAAAGGGTCCTGTAGGCACCTTTCATTATTCCGGTAGCCCACTTTCACTAGCATTTCTCTTTCTTTTCCTTGTTTCTCTTCTGTCATAACTGATTGAATGAATATGGTTCTGTGTCACGTTGCTAGATGGTGGCGTAGTCTGCTGCAGAAAGTCTGCGATAGTCGTACACATTCAGCAGCAGTTGTACAGAATAGCCAACTCTTGTAGTGGTCAAGTAGGCAAAGAGGTTTCCGCTACTTGTGAGAAATCTGCCTGCATTAGGTTGGTGGCGGAAATGGCATCTTTGGGTTTTCCGGGCCACGCGGAGCGTGGATGAGGCTGGAGGAGAAAAGGCGAGGCAGTCTGCCGGCGGTACGGGAAGCGTCCACAGCTGTGCTCCAGTCGAAGAAGGGTGAGTTAGACTGACCTCGTGTCGCGTTGTTACTTGGCGGGAGGAGAGATGTTAGCTTTTGGTCTCGCTTTTCAACTCTGAAACATTGCTTTGTCTTGTCGCAGCAAGGAATGCAAAACTTTGGCAGAATTTTCCTTTTGTAAATTTATGTAGCAGACTTGTTTCCGCTGGAAGAGCGCCACACAAAGGTGTCGCAACTATAAGAAGTAAGCCCTCGCTTCTGTATGAATGCCTGTCTGCCTTCAGCTGTGCATGTGTACGTTTTATTTTTCTAAATAATAATAGCTTTGCCTTCTCGTAAATTTTCCTTGCTTTATGTATCTTTCGTACGTGGGGAGCCAACCATGTGATTGAACTTTAGAGTTTGTTGGGCTACCGTCATCACTAACTCTCCGATCTCATGTGTGTTTTAAAAGATGTTAACTGTTCATGATTGCGTGATGTGTTACTGTTGCAACCAAGCCACGATACCTAGAAATTGCGTCTCCACAAACCACGTGGGCACGCGGATGTACTGCGAAACGCGCACCGTTTCACGAGCTATTGCAATCAATTATCAGGCAACCGCAGTTGTATGAATGATTCACACCCATGATTTTAGGTGTAGGTTATAACGGTGAGTGTATTGATGCTGTTCTTTAATGTTTTAGGAATTAATGTTATCCGGAATTGTGTACATGCCTCACATCGATGTCTTAGGAATAAATGATTTTATCCACTCTTGTATTCCGAGGTTACGTTTTTGCACCTAAGCCACTCACCTCGTAGCTTTCCCGTTAGCACATCCAACGCGTTTCCTTACGCACAGGTCCAGTAATTAGTTTCCTCTTTTATTTTAAAACAAATGATTTAGGTTAAGTATTATTTTCAGGAGTGTTGCTGGGAGCTGATCTTATGCACAGTGTTCATGCACTTCCTATTTTATTTTAAATGTTTGATTCTCATGAACAGTGGACGGGAAATCCTATTAATTACATCGCATCCCCTATGAACGATATCACAATGTATGCACTGTCATGAACTTTTGGTCTGTGATCAAAATAATTTATTTTCCGACTCGGCCAAACCTTTGATTAATTGTATGGTTAGAGTCGGTGGCGACCCTAATCTTCTCACGTTAATTTCACAATCAATAAGCATTTTCATTCCCAATAATAACGTAATAACCCGTAGAAACAGGTTGGTTACAACATCACACACACATCCATGCCAGAGGCAGGATTCGAACCTACGACCGTAGCAGCCGCGTGGTTCTGCACTGAAGCGCCTACAACCGTTCGGTCACAGTGGCCGGCGGTTTTGTTTTAAAAGTAGAGTTCTAACGCAACTCGTGTAAGTGTTAAGTGTTGCATGGAAGTTAGCTGAGTTAGTGAACCATATCATCTTCTTGTAAGTAACACAGAGTGACTTCAAACGTATGGCAGTGGGTAACGTGTTAAATTTGTATTATGCTCATTGTATGGTTCAAATGGCTCTGAGCACTATGGGACTTATCATGTGAGGTCATCAGTCCCCTAGTACTTAGAACTACTTAAACCTAACTAACCTAAGGATATCACACACATCCATGCCCGAGGCAGGATTCGAACCTGTGACCGTAGTGGTCACGCAGTTCCAGACTGAAGCGCCTAGAACCACTCGGCTACTCATTGTAGACATACATAGCAATTTGCTCGTGGAAATATAAATAATTGACTGACAAAACATCACATAATACTTGTTAAGAAATATAACAGCACTATGCGTGAAGCATTGTACGATGAAATGAAACAATTGTGTACTGGTAACATCTGTTATTTGCAGCTGCGGGATTTTGTGTCTCAAGCTATCCAACGGTATTAGTAACATTGAGTGAGATGGCAATTAACTTAGTCTGCATTTTTTGGTGTTCAGATTATGATACAAGAAGTAGTTTCTGATTGACTCTCGAGTGGAGCATAACTTGTGTTCTTCAATTTGCATTCACTTGCGACAACATTTGTTTCTAAGGAATGAATTATTATTAACCATTTGAGAAGCCTTTTGATCATTTAGCCTCCATTTTACTTATAGTGACATTATGCAAACTGACTCGATTTCCCGTACGCCTCATGGAGGCCTTTTGTCTTCCTGAGCCTGCATTAATTAACATTAAGCAATGCGTTACCGTGGATTCGTTACAACTTATTCTCTTTATCTTTTCTGTTCATTACCAAATGTAAATGATAGGCTATGTGTAACTTACGTAACTTGTGACTGCTGTATCACAAACTTACTCATACTTTCACGTTTTCCTGTAAAGGACAGAATTTTGTCAAGTCTGAAAAAGGGTTAAGTAATTAGTTCCCTTATTAATAAGTTCTCATGACTTAAATCTCATCATTTTCCTCTGCTATAGCTGCTGATGCTTACTACTACTACGTATATTATAACATGACACAATGACACAACTAGAAACATAAAAGAGCACAAGCAAACCTTGCAATGTTTTTTTTTTGTTTTGTTTTAGTGGAACAACATTCATCTCTGTTGCACTCAGTTATTTCCTGTTAATACATTTTATAGACAGAAACAAATAAGTAAATGATTGTTATCTTTCTTATCCTCCTATGACATTCTTACCAGTACATCCTTCTCATTTAGTCTCTGAACCTCAGGGCGTAGGGATCTTTGTTTCTTCAAACATAGCGAGGCCGTGATGGTATCACCCTATCTTTCTTCTTTTCCTGCTTTGTTGTGGTGACACCTTTACCCATCAGAGTGACTTAAGGGATAGGAGCAGGCGGACCTGCTTGAGGTGGCACAGCTGGTCTGTCATATGGCTTTAGCGGACCAAAGTGTACTGTAGTAGTACATTCAGGTAACTGAATTTTGGCATTCACTGGACACGAGATGCGCAATAGAGGGAAGTGGCCCTTGTACCGAGGCGTGAACTTTTTAGTTCGTGCCTTTTTTACCATGGGATTTCGGAGCAATACCAAATTACCAGGTTTATATTGTGGGAGTGTAGTGCCTTTGCTGCTGCATTCTAGCTGTTCTTGTGTGGCTTTGAAATTACTGCGTTTAACTTGGTTCCATATGGCCTTGAGACAGCGGGTTAGCCTTTCACTTCGCCTATGCTGACGTCATGGGGCAATATGTCAATCTGAAATGGCGATTTCTTGGGTCTCCCGTAGACTGTTTCATATCCCCGTTGCTTCCTGTTGCCTCGTGGACACGACTATTGTACACTGAGGCTACAAATCCTACATATGTGTGGCAATCTAACGGGGTCTTACCTACGTAATAAAATAGCATTTGCAGAATAGTTTTGTGCACTAGCTCTAGGCGCCTGTTGGCTTTAGAGCGAAAGGGCATATTTCTCCATTTTTTTATTCGCAACATTTTGCAGGCTTGTGCAAAAAGCGCCGACATAAAATTTGAGCCTTTGTCGGTGGGTATCGTGTTGGGACTTCCGAAAGCAGAACCAAGTGATTGACAAGGCACAAGTAATAGTTTGAGTGGTCATATCCGCAAGTTCTATCAAAATTAAGTACCTTGAAAAGTGATTGATAATAGACAATATATATTTATTATTCATGGTGCTTTGTGGGAACAGACCGCAGATATCGAGATCCACAATCTGACATGGTTTTGATACTTCCGGTAATGTTTGTAAAGGAACTTTACTCCTTGGTGGAGGCGCTCTTTGCGCACAAATCAGACAATTTTGAACGGGGGTTGCCCAGAAAGTAATGAACGCCGTTTTTTTTCTCATCCAAAAACAATGCTACAAATGCAAAACGTTATGTACGTATTATTTGAAGTCTCTTGAGTGAGTGCTCCTAGTTTCCGTCACTACCGACAGATAGCGGAGCTGCAGGACTGTTTCAAAATGGCGTCTGGAGGTGGTGTACATTAAAGCAACGAGCCGTCATTAAATTTCTCATTATAAATGATAATTAATTTAAACCGTCAGCTGCCGACAGGTGTTGTTGATATACCTCGATGGGGACAGCTGAAAATGTGTGCCTCGTCCGGGACTCGAACCCGTGATCTCCTGCTTACATGGCAGATGCTCTATCCATTTTTTTTCCCCGGCATTGTTCGTTGCGTATGGTGTGGGCGGACGTCACAAGACGTCCGTTCAAGTTGATCGTTGATTTCTTTGCTCAGTTTTTTTTTTATTACAGAGGCGAGTTGCCCTCTGACCGAACACGCTGAGCTACCGTGCCGGCACTATCTGAGCCACCGAGGACACAGATGAATAGCGCGACTGCAGAGACTTACCCCTTGCACGCTTCCCGTGAGACCCACATTACCAACTATCCACAATCTACATACGTAATGTACCTAAGAGATATTTGCCCATCCACTCATTACCTGCGCACACTAAGGTGACGATTCCCGTAACAGTTCGCGCGACCTGTGGGCATTCGCACGGACGGTCAGTGGCTGGGTAGCCTTTAACTATATATATGAAGATAGTAACTGTTCTCGGAAGAACAGATACCATCGATGACCGTGCAGCTTCTCTGGTAAAAAAAGAAACTGTGGGGAATATTCACAAACGCTTGTGCAAAGTCTATGGAGCATCTGCTATCGACGTAAATACAGTTAGCGTCTGGGCACAGAGGGTGAGGTCATCAGAAGGCGGTTCTGTGGATCTTCACGATTTTCAGCGGTTGGGGAGACCATTCAGGGCCATCACACCTGACATGTTGCAGCGAGCTGATGATGTCATTCGCGAGGACAGACGCATTACGACTCGAAGGATGGCGCTGCATCTGTCAATCAGCAAAGGAAGTGTGGATCCAACTATCCACACTCTTGGATATTCAAAGGTGTGTGCAAGATGGGTCCCGCAGTGCCTAACGATGTGTCACAAATCGTACAAAAAAAAAGAAAAAAAATATTTGTCTTGATTTGTTGCAACGTTTTGAAGCTGAGGAGGAGGCCATCTAGTCCGGATTGTGAAAGGTGATGAAAGCTGAGTTCACAATTTTGAGCCAGAAACAAAACGACAGTAGATGGAAAGTCGCCATTCCAACTCCCCACAGAATAATAAATTCAAAGCAACTGTTTCCGCCGGTAAGGTGATGATCTTCGTATTCTGGGACTACGAAGGTTGTAAGACGTGTATATTTATATTGTCTACAGTCAAACCACAATTTATGAAAGATGTTTATATTTTATTAATAGGTTTAAGTAGGAATAATTAATATTTGTCATTTTGGAAACAGTTGTGGTAGCAGGGAACGTCTGCGCCAAAGTATTGCTGGCGAGAGAGACCACACACTGATATAATTTTAAAAAGAGAGGGAGAGACCGCGTATGGATACATTTTAAGAAAAGAGCGGGAAAGACCACGATACATTTTGCAATGGTAGCAGGGATTGTCTGCACCAGAAAGCATTGTTGGCTGGAGAGACCGCACTTTAGCATTCGTAGGAAGTCAGTAATTAGCGAGATGTGAAGCGAGTCGGTAGCAGGTCTGAAGCGAGAGGTTGAGAGGAGCGGTGTGCCTGCCACCCACCAGCTGTGATTTACAAGAGATTATAAACGGATACACAGAGACATCAGCTAACTACACTACTGGCCATTAATATTGCCACACCATGAAGATGACGTGCTACAGACGCGAAATTTAACCGACAGGAAGAAGATGCTGCGATATGCAAATTATTAGCTTCTCTGAGCATTCACATAAGGTAGGCGCCTGTGGTGACACCTACGGCGTGCTGACATGAGGAAAGTTTCCAACCGATTTCTCATACACAAACAACAGTTGACCGCCGTTGCCTGGTGAAACGTTGTTGTGATGCCTCGTGTAAGGAAGAGAAATGCGTACCATCACGTTTCCGACTTTGATAAAGGTCGGATTGTAGCCTATCGCGATTGTGGTTTATCGTATCGCGACACTGCTGCACGCGTTGGTCGAGATCCAATGACTGTTGGCAGAATATGGAATCGGTGGGTTCAGGAGCGTAATACGGAACGCCGTGCTGGATCCCAACGGCCTCGTATCACTAGCAGTTGAGATGACAGGCATCTTATCCGCATGGCTGTAACGGATCGTGCAGCCACGTCTCGATCCCTGAGTCAACAGATGGGGACGTTTGCAAGACAACAACCATCTGTACGAACAGTTCGATGACGTTTGCAGCAGCATGGACTATGAGCTCGGAGACCATGGCTGCGGTTACCCTTGACGCTGCATCACAGACAGGACCGCCTGCGATGGTGTACTCACCGACGAACCTGGGTGCACGAATGGCAAAACGTAATTTTTTCGGATGAATCCGTGTTTGGCGACATCGTGGTGAACGCACATTGGAAGCGCATCACCCGGCGTGAAAGAATGGCGTTCCATTGGTTACACGTCTCGGTCACCTCCTGTTCGCATTGACGGCACTTCGAACAGTGGACGCTACATTTCAGATGAGTTACGACCGGTGGCTCTACCCTTCATTCGATCCCTGCGAAACCCTACATTTCAGCAGGATAATGCAAGACCGCATTTAGCAAGTGCTGTACTGGCCTTTCTGGATACAGAAAATGTTCGACTGCTGCCCTGGCCAGCACATTCTCCAGATCTCTCACCAACTGAAAACGTCTGGTCAGTGGTGGCCGAGCAACTGGCTCATCACAATACGCCAGTCACTACTCTTGATGAACTGTGGTATCGTGTTGAAGCTGCATGGGCAGCTGTACCTGTACACGCCATCCAAACTCTGATCGACTCAATGCCTAGGCGCATCAGTGCCGTTATTACGGCCAGAGGTGGTTCTTCTGGGTACTGATTTCTCAGCATCTATGTACCCAAATATCGTGAAAATGTAATCACATGTCAGTTCTAGTATAATATATTTGTCCAATGCATACTCGTTTATCATCTGCATTTCTTCTTGGTGTAGCAATTTTAATGGCCAGTATTGTATTATCATAAACGGAACTAATATTACTGAATTATTTTTTTTTGAGTAACTCAAGACTACTGAAGGTATGTTGGCGCAATAGTAGTTGTAAGATTATTGTAAAAAGTAAGTCCCATTTGAACGTTTGTAAAATCATTTCATTACCAGCAGTAAATATTACAAGAAAAGTTTTCAGAATATAATTAATTTTTGCCTGCAGCGTTGCATTACTGATTATAATCCATCCCAAAAACCATCAACGTATAACTTTGCAAAATTTTATTGTTGTCAAGAAAAAGTTTAACTATGATGCTGACGATATTCTTTAATTAATTTGACTGAAGTACGTTACTTCAGTCAAATTAATTAAAGAATAACGTCAGCTTTGCTATTAAAGAATAACGTCAGCTTTGGTAATAAATACAGCCACTTATTAGGATAGCCCACCAGAGCTAATAGAGTATAGTAAAACAGAGTAAGTATATTCACGTCGCAGTTCAATGTAGTAGTCAGATGGCGATCCAGTAACAGTAAAAAAGGTAAGGAACAGTATTGGGTCATTGCTGGTAACGACTGAGGGCCACGTCGACATCACATCCTATGTTTCGGCCGGCCGGGGTGGCCGAGCGGTTCTAGGTACTACAATCTGGAATCGCGCGGCCGCTACGGTCGCAGGTTCGAATCCTGCCTCGGGCATGGATGTCCTTAGGTTAGTTAGATTTAATTAGTTCTAAGTTCTAGTGGACTGATGACCTTAGATGTTGTCCCATAGTGTTCAGAGCCATTTGAAGCGTTTTTTTCTATGTTTCGTCGAAATAATCAGTCTATCACTTTTAATAAGCAGCATTTAAATTTGCATGCGAAGATTGCACTTATTATTATTGAGAAAGAGAATTAATTTCAAAGGGAAGATTTCATTTGTTAATATTAAGCAAGAGTTAAAGATCCTAAGGGAAGGTTTCATAGGTTATTGTAGAAGGGAAAGTTGCGTAACATAAGAGATATAGTTGAGACGGGTATAATTCTAACTGATGTGATGCCAAGAGGCAGTACCATTAATTCAGAATAATATGTCAACACATTAAGAAAACTTAAGAAGCGCTTCCAGTGACTTCGGCGCCACCGCAGCCCAGGAGAGGCTTCGCTGCAACACGATAATGCTCGGCTTCACGCAAGTCCGAGGACTACTGAACATATCGCAAAACGGGATTGGACAGTGTTACCCCATCCATCCTACAGCCCAGACCTAGCCCCCTCGGACTTCCACTTGTTTGGGCTATTGAAGAACGCCGTTCGTAGAAGACATTTTGAGGACGAGGAGGAGATGATTCACACAATGAAGCACTTACTCCGCCGCCAGAACAAGTGTTGCTACCGACAGGGCATACACGGGCTTGTTTGGCGCTGGAGGAAGGCCATAGAACAGGATGGACATTACGTGGAAAAATAAGGTGTGTAGACAAAATACCATTCCTCCATGTGTGTAATTCTCATTATGTTCAGTAAAGAATTGTTGAAGGAAAAAATGCCATGCATTACTTTCCTGGCAGCCCTCGTATATGCTCTGTAACGTCGGTTTGTCGACATCTCCACCAGTAATTTGAGGATTCATGGCTCATCGTCTAGTATGACAAGCCTGTAGACTATTATGAGACAGTGCTATTATTCGTCGTTGCCATTCTTTACGGATTACTACTAAGTTACCCATCGGGGTCTTGCGATGTAGTATACCACCTGCTGTAACAAAATCAGATAGTGGTGCACACAAGTGGCATTGTACATCTCTCTTGTGTTTCTTTCATTTCTTCTACGGAAATATCATCTATTTGCACAACTCTAACCTACCAGTTTGGGCCGTCGGCATAGTTGTGCAGGTGGCCAGGCTTATGCATAACTGTGTAATTATATTCTCACAAGTAGCCTAGTAAAAAAAAAAAGTCATGTGATTAGGGCCTCCCGTCGGGTAGACTGTTCGCTGGGTGCAAGTCTTCCGAATTGACGACACTTCAGCGACTTGCGCGCCGATGGGGATGAAATGATGATAAGTAGGACAACACAACACCCAGTCACAGAGCGGAGAAAATCTCCGACCCAACCGGGAGTCGAACCTGGGCCCTTAAGATTGACATTCTGTCGCGCTGACCACTTGGCTACCGCGGACGGACTGTAGTCAAGTGACTACTGGGATCTTTTACAGTTTACATACACGCTAAAGCAGCGTGGTCCGTGACCACACTAAACTGATGTCCATACAAGTAACACCGAATGTAATTTACTCCAGACATGAGAGCTGGCAACTCCTTCTCGGTATTACTGTAATTTATTTCTGCTGAGTTCATTCGTCTGGAGGCATTACCAACTGATCTTTCCTGACCATTACATTCCTGACATAAAACAGCTCCGACAGCATAATCTGATGTGTCCGTGAAAAGAATAAAAGGTTTTTCAAAATCTGGATGTAGTAGTAAAGTTAGACTAGTCAATTTTTTTTAATTATCCTCATTGCTGCTTCGCACTCATCTGTCCATTCAAATACTACATCTTTCTTTAGTAATTTGGTTAATGGCTACGCTATTGTAGCATAATCCTGCACAAAACGCCTATAATAGCTGGCCAAGCCTAGGAAAGTTTGTAATCATTATTTGGGACTGGAAAATATCCACTGCTTCAGTTCGCCCAGGAAATGGCTTAACTGCATCTGAACTAAAGATGTATTCCAGGTACTGAAACTGTGACTGTGCTAAAGGACATTTTTCTACTTTTAATCTCAAGTGTGCATATTGAAATCTAGACATTACATTTCTTAATCTGTCAGAATGATCTTCCACTGCTTTTGCAAAAATTATGATGTCGTCAAGATGCACAAGACAGACAGTAGTCTTTAAGCCTCTCAATAACTAGTCGGCAAATCTTTGAAAAGTAGCAGGCGCATTCCTTAGACCAAAAGGCATGCGTAAGAGTACAAACAATCCAGATGAGACCAAAAAAGCAGTTTTACGCCTATCCTATGGTGCAATCGGAATCTGACGATATCCAGAACGCATGTCAAGGGTCGTAAAGTAATTTCAACTTCCTAACCTGTCTAAGGTCTCGTCGATTTGTGGCAGCGGTAACCTTGTTTACCTCTCTCATATCGACATGTAGACTATAGGCTTTCTCCCCATTGCTTGAGTTTTTTGGCAAGCCCAAGGGCTTACAAAGGATTGAATTATCCCCGCAACTAATTGCTGTTGAATCGTATCTTAAACAACGGATTGTAATTGATGGGGTAAAAGATACGGCTTCTGCGCTATTGGTCTAGCGTCTCCCGTGTTGTATGAGGTCAGTTGCTTGCAAGTATTGCCTTTCCTTGAATAACCACGCATAGTCCTCTAAAACTGAATATAATAGATTTTGCTCAGATTTCGGCAAATGTGCCAACCTCTCTTTCAACTGATTTCTTAACGATGGTGCTAAAGCGCAAACCTTCCTCACAGGTAACTGCTCACGTCTTTCCTCTTCACACTGTTTCTGGTGCGAAACTTCCATTTGCGTAACTTCTTCACCATTGGTTATTATTGTGCCACGTGGGATTTCTACATTCCGTTGACCGAAATTTCCAACACACTCAAGGATTTGAAACATGTTCCCTTTTGGCTCGGGTCTACTTAGACCTCCCTTAACATCGATTTGCAGCCTGTCGAGAAAGTCGTTCTGGGCGAGCGGGTCGGCCAGAAATTCTGATCTCGGTGGTCTCCGGTCTTTGACTTCAATCCAGAGAGCTTTTCCTTCTCCAGCGCTTACTGTTACAGGTGTGACTGTTTTCAACGCCAATTTACGTGGTTCTAGGCGTCCCTTCAGAGGTTCCTCGCGAATGAGACACACGCTCACTGTGAGGATAGCCGTGTGTGTGACTGAACCGAACTGTGTGCGACCTGTAATCTGTCGCAGTGTGTAGCGTGTTAGGACATCGTCACCCAGGATGATATCAAAATCTCGTCTGCGCGTCCTCACTACCTCCATGTCAAAGACATACTTTTTCCCTTCATTGTGTAGGTCTGTTGTACAAGTACCTGCAGGAATAATCATTTCATCTACAAGTCCACTTATATTGTAGTGTGGTGGTTTTAGCACATGCTAGTCATTAAAAGAAACGAAAAGAGCACTAATCTGAGCTCCTGTATCTACAAGAATTTTGACAGTCTTTCCTCTGAGTTTCCCCTCTAAAACTAAATTTGCCAACGCAGTGGGTTCTCCCCTTTTTATAGGGTTCATGTATTTCATTGGGGGTAAAGGGTGGATGGCAGAACCTGCCCCACGCTCATTTCCCCGCGGAGTAGTACTCCTGTTTCACTGATTATCCTTTTTTTTCCCTGCTGGCACGTTCTTCTTGGGGGAATTCGGTCCCTTATTTTGCGAACAACGAACCTGTTCGTGTCCGACGGTATGGCATTTCTTACAACAGGAAGCCTACCAGCGCTCGCCCAAATAGTTGGGCTTCCCGCATCTCTGGTAATCCGTGTCATTGATGTTAGGTCTGCCACAGACGGCCCCTGCCTGGCAGACTACACTCAAGACACCCCTGTGTACCTTATAACATACACAAGCACTTGCAGGCGCAACCAAGAGGAAAACCATTCTTCAAAACAAACAGAACTTGCTAGAGACTAATGTGAACCTTTTTCTGCAGAGGTCGCCTCACAGACACAGGGAAAGTTGGAGTACTCCGCCGGCCTCCGTCGGCTTTATAAGGCCAGCGCAGCAGCAGTACAACCAGTTCCTCACCGAGCTAGGACCAGCTCCGACGGAGCTCACCGACGCTCTTCATGAATGGTCGTCTACAAGTTATTTGTTTTTGTGTGTTTATAGTGGTTGTTCGAGAAGTGTAGTTCAGTTTCAATCAACGCCATTATACTGGGTGTTCTACAATACTGAGTATTCTTCAATTAACGAACACACATCGCGCTTCGCTGGCGTGCGCGGTGGTGGATAAAAATCTTCCCGCTCCCTCGCGTAATAGAGCAGCTCCGACTGCTTCATGTAAGGAGGTAAGGGAGGCTATCCTTACCTCACTTCCTATATGTGGATTTATTCCGCGTATGAGTACATCAATTGCTCTCGCTTAAGCATCTTCAATTAACACTTCATTACGTATATTATCCCTTCCCAGGATGTATGTGCGACAGGCTGCTGCCCAAATTCTGTCCGAAAATGCTTCAAAGTCCTTCCCGCTTTCCTGATTAAGGGTGGACAACCGATCACGGTAATAGCTAATACGACACCTTTCGGGGTAGCGATTTGCTAATCCCTTTGACAATAACTGAAAAGTGGGTGCTGCCCGTAACGCGTCTACTGATTCAACACAAGTTGGCACATCGCACAAAAACTTCAGCTTGGTGACATTTAACAAAAAATTCTCTGGCCATGCGCATATACGTCTCATGTCCTTGAAGTTTTGCAAAAATGCTGCTACATTTTCGCCTGGCTCTCCAACAAAAGGCGGTACAAACGTTACGGGTGGAAGCGTACTGACTACATCTGATACTAATTTTTTCTGTTTCAACTTTACGGCCTCTTGAATTGCCAACAGTAGCCGCATTTTCAGCAGCTCTGGCTTCATGTTCGCTAGTTATCGCGTAGATCCGCTCCTTTAGCTCTGTTTTTCAACTGGCAGGGTATTTATCTGCTGCTGCAGTAAAGTAATGCGATCAGCCTCGCTCAGGGCCGCAGTTGCAGCATCGGGAGTGGATTTCGCCCTCTCCGCTGATGGCGAGGACGTAAATCAGGCATTAGAATTATATTAATACCTTCAGCTGCTGGCGGGCGTTGATATACAGGGTGAGTCACCTAACATTACTGCTGGATGTATTTCGTAAACCACATCAAATACTGACGAATCGATTCCACAGACCGAACGTGAGGAGAGGGGCTAGTATAATTGTTTAATACAAACCATAAAAAAAATGCACGGAAGTATGTTTTTTAACACAAACCTAAGTTTTCTTTAAATGGAACCCCGTTAGTTTTGTTAGCCCATCTGAAAATATAAACAAATACGTAATCAGTGCCGTTTGTTGCATTGTAAAATGTTAATTACATCCGGAGATATTGTAACCTAAAGTTGACGCTTGAGTACCACTCCTCCGCTGTTCGATCGTGTGTATCGGAGAGCACCGAATTACGTAGGGATCCAAAGGGAACGGTGATGGACCTTAGGTACAGAAGAGACTGGAACAGCACATTACGTCCACATGCTAACACCTTTTTATTGGTCTTTTTCACTGACGCACATGTACATTACCATGAGGGGTGAGGTACACGTACACACGTGGTTACCGTTTTCAATTACGGAGTGGAATAGAGTGTGTCCCGACATGTCAGGCCAATAGATGTTCAATGTGGTGGACATTATTTGCTGCACAAAATTGCAATCTCTGGTGTAATGAATGTCGTACACGCCGCAGTACACCTGGTGTAATGTCGCCGCAGGCTGCCACAATACGTTGTTTCATATCCTCTGGGGTTGTAGGCACATCACGGTACACATTCTCCTTTAACGTACCCCACAGAAAAAAGTCCAGAGGTGTAAGATCAGGAGAACGGGATGGCCGATTTATGCGTCCTCCACGTCATGGTAATGTACATGTGCGTTCTATAAAAGGGCGATGTACTTGAGGACAATATTATGGAAATGGAAGAGGATGTAGATGAAGATGAAATGGGAGATAGGATACTGCGTGAAGAGTTTGACAGTTTACTGAAAGACCTGAGTCGAAACAAGGCCCCGGGAGTAGAAAACATTCCATTAGAACTACTGACAGCCTTGGGAGAGCCAGTCCTGACAAAACTCTACCATCTGGTGTGCAAGCTGTATGAGACAGGCGAAATACCCTCAGACTTCAAGAACAATATAATAATTCCAATCCCAAAGAAAGCAGGTGTTGACAGATGTGAAAATTACCGAACTATCAGTTTAATAAGTCACAGTTGTAAAATACTAACGCGAATTCTTTACAGACGAATGGAAAATCTGGTAGAAGCTGACCTTGGGGAAGATCAGTTTGGATTCCGTAGAAATGTTGGAACACGTGAGGCAATACTGACCCTACGACTTATCTTAGAAAATAGATTAAGGAAAGACAAACCTACGTTTCTAGCATTTGTAGACTTGGAGAAAGCTTTTGACAATGTTGACTGGAATACTCTCTTTCAAATTCTGAAGGTGGCAGGGGTAAAATACGGGGACCGAAAGGGTATTTACAATTTGTACAGAAAGCAGATGGCAGTAATAAGAGTTGAGGGGTATGAAAGGGAAGCAGTGGTTGGGAAGGGAGTGAGACAGGGTTGTAGCCTATCCCCGATGCTATTCAATCTGTATATTGAGCAAGCAATAAAGGAAACAAACGAAAAGTTCGGAGTAGGTATTAAAATCCATGGAGAAGAAATAAAAACTTTGAGGTTCGCCGATGACATTGTAATTCTGTCAGAGACAGTAAAGGACGTGGAAGAGCAGTTGAACGTAATGGACAGTATCTTGAAAGGAGGGTATAAGATAAACATAAACAAAAGCAAAACGAGGATAATGGAATGTAGTCGAATTAAGTCGGGTGATACTGAGGGAATTAGATTAGGAAATGAAACACTTAAAGTAGTAAAGGAGTTTTGCTATTTGGGGAGCAAAATAACTGATGATGGTCGAAGTAGAGAGGATATAAAATGTAGACTGGCAATGGCAAGGAAAGCGTTTCTGAAGAAGAGAAATTTGTTAACATCGGGTATAGATTTAAGTGTGAGGAAGTCGTTTCTGAAAGTATTTGTATGGAGTGTAGCCATGTATGGAAGTGAAACGTGGACGATAAATAGTTTAGACAAGAAGAGAATAGAAGCTTTCGAAATGTGGTGCTACAGAAGAATGCTGAAGATTAGATGGGTAGATCACATAACTAATGAGGATGTATTGAATAGGATTGGGGAGAAGAGGAGCTTGTGGCACAACTTGACTAGAAGAAGGGATCGGTTGGTAGGATATGTTCTGAGACATCGAGGGATAACCAATTTAGTACTGGAGGGCAGCGTGGAGGGTAAAAATCGTAGAGGGAGACCAAGAGATGAATACACTAAGCAGATTCAGAAGGATGTAGGCTGCTGTAGGTACTGGGAGATGAAGAAGCTTGCACAGGATAGAGTAGCATGGAGAGCTGCATCAAAGCAGTCTCAGGACTGAAGACCACAACAACAACAACAACATGTCCACACACTACATTCGTAGTGTCTCACCCCAACACACTAAGTACTAGTGGAAGACATTCTTACCACGTCCCGGAAGAGGTGAGGTTATATGTGTGCATCGCACAGAAGAAGAAGGTAATGGCCGGTATTGCCAGAACTGTATACTTACATGGATATGGTGTCTGTTCTTTCGGACATGTCAAAAGAACGGACACCATATCCATATAAGTATATAAATCAGGCACGGTTACGAAACTGGGACTGAGACCGAACAGATGTATACAAAACGCCTCGTTCTATTCCAGGCGATGGAAAAATACTTCGACGGAAGTTAACGAGCAGAACGGATTGCAGCGACACTTACATCACACGACGGCGGAACCGTTGGCGGAGGTGGGGGTGCAAGGAGGTGGCAGGGGCATCTGCGTCGGGGGTGGCGAAGGCGGCGGCGGCGGCGGCGGCGGCGGCGGCGGCGAGAGGCGGCTGCCACAAAGCGGCAGCGCAAGGTGCGACGCGGCCCGCGGCGCCTCTTCTACTGCCGGCGGCGTGGGACGCGATATAGCGGAGCGTGGCCATATAGTGCGCTCGCATGCGCTCTCAAAGGTCTAACATGTTGTGTGCGCGTCCAGCGCAAACAGCTAAGCGGCCCACGGCGGCAAACCGTTAGGCGATGCTATGGTTGTCAACACATAGGGTCGGTAGCAAACTATTGATTCGGATCGAACGATGGTAAAGATCCCACTGCTGGACACCATTTTGTACATGTCAGGATAGTAACAGGGGCATCAGGGGTGTTTTTCCTACAATAATAAAGGCCAGGATTCAGGGAAAAAATTGGTTTTATTCCGAGGAACTACAACTAAGGGACACAATGCTATGAAAAATTGCTACGGCCACGAAGTGAAACGGACATGGTACGGAAAGAGCATTTCGCCCTCAATAGGAAGGAGTGGTGGACACGTCCAGAGGGTAAGGAAGCTGGCAGGCAAGAGAGTGACCTGCTGTAGCGGCCGCTACGTCGCCAACACTCCTGCGTACCTCACGTGACGGCACCCGGTCCTCCAATTGGCGGGTTTGTGGCAGAAAGTTGGCGTCTCTCACTCAGCATTAGCGTGGTGGCGTCCCTAAGCAGCGTAATAGTGTGGGAGCCAGCGACAAGTACTGCGGAGTAGTTTATGTAAGCGCTCACGCCACTACCTTTCCGGCCAGAGTGGCCGTGCGGTTCTGGGCGCTACAGTCTGCAGCCGAGCGACCGCTACGGTCGCAGGTTCGAATCCTGCCTCGGGCATAGATGTGTGTGGTGACCTTAGGTTAGTTAGGTTTAATTAGTTCTAAGCTGTAAGCGACTGATGACCTCAGAAGTTAAGTCGCATAGCGCTCAGAGCCATTTGAGCCACTACCTGAGACTAGGTTAAAATGATGGATGTAGGATACAATAATTTTTTTACCATTTTTGACCGTTACCATGCACAGATCTGCAAATACTTCGTCAACATTTCTCCTAAGGCAGCGACGTCCAAGGACTCAACACGCATGCTACTCTCGTGTATGCGTGCCAGTCTCTCTCGCCTGAATGCGCACACATTCCTCTCCCACGCCATGCTGTCTGAGTGGGAAGAGGGGGAAGTTGCGAAACCGTAGAAGTTCTGCATGCATCATGCGCCTTTGTTTAATATTTCATCTTTCTCATCATCATAAAGCACATGAAAGAAAATTTTTAATATTATTTAATCATTTTTGGTGGACTGAAGACATAATAAAATTTATATCTGCCACAAATCATCAGTATATGGAAGGAAGGCGGGAGCTTCACAGATTGCCGTCACTCAGGTAGCCACGTTATACTGGCTAATTTTTTGTTTCATAATCGAAAAAAGCATTTGGTGCATATGTGTTGATCTAAACATTGACACAGCATTTGCAATGTCGTTATGGAGACGTGGAAATTATTCCGCAGGAAAATCACTTAGAACTCCTGGATAGCTTTAAAGCAAAGCAGTTTGTCTTTTAAGCCGGAATTACACTGAAAATCAACCACTTCCATCTGCAGATACACAGGGGCGCTGAAATGGCAAACGATCTCGAAACTAGCTCAAAAACAGTTGTAAGATTTACAGCGTCTTCAAAAGTTTAAAAAGCTATCCCTGTAAATGTTTCAACGCCACAATGGTTTGTTCAATATTCGCGTTTTTTTCAACGCCAGTGAATTTAGGGAAATGGGCGGTGCTCCTTCCACAATGCGAGTTTCTTTCTAAATGCATTCACATTCACCATGAAACCAGAAGTAAGTTGCTTCTCACCTTGGAGTGTCTCCCTGAGGGCTGTCAGCAGTCTACTGTATTATGTTGTTGTTGTTTTCCTTTACCCTTCATTAATTAAAAATGGCAGAGCCTGAGTCGATAAATTCTTCAGGCATGTTTTTTGCTTAACCAACGTACTTTTCAGTAAAATAAAACGCCTCCAGTCTCTGCGTTAAATTCCATGGAAAAGAATGAACTGACGATGTAATAATACGGTGATTTCAGAAAATTTACTAACACACCACCAGTTTCTTCACGTTTTTCATGTCTGCATATTTAACACAATGTGTATCTTAATATACAGAACACTGTAGTCTATACAAACCGTTTGTCAATCGTTATAATTTTTACCTCTTTCAGAGTCGCCTACATCTTTAAATTGTTTCTGCATGATGCTGTAATGTCGTTTCATAGCAAGTTAGTTATTCCAAACGATTGTGTGACTACATTATAGATATAAAGAACTCTCACCCTTCTCCTCTGTAACTGCCGTTTCTTTGTAAATAATTGCGACGATAAGTCGTTAGACTGTCTCTTTTTGCATAAACAGCCACTGGACCTGTGAATTCCCTTTATACCATGAACGAATAACCTGGGCGTTTCCAGAAAGGTCCGGTCTATTTTTTTTCCATTTGATCTAATCCATTAACATCACGTGCGGGGATTCGAAGCATCTGTTCTAGATTGGTTCAAATGGCTCTGAGCACTATGGGACTTAACTTCTCAGGTCATCAGTCCCCTAGAACTTAGAACTACTTAAACCTAACTAACCTAAGGACATCACACACATCCATGCCCGAGGCAGGATTCGAACCTGCGACCGTAGCGGTCGCGCGGTTCCAGACTGTATCGCCTAGAACCGTTCGCCCACAACGGCCGGCATCTGTTCTAGATAATTTCCTCATAAACATTGTGGTAAAGTTTCAGACGATGGCTTATCTCCGCCACCATTAACAAAACTGTAAATATCCTAATTTATTGTTGGATGCTTAAAGTCTTCTCCGATGAATGGAGAATGATTGGGGAACTTATATATTAGGGAACCGAAGTATTTTCTAAAGTTTTCGGTCACATTAGAAGGTGAGCCTAGTGGTCGATAAATGGATTCAGTTCTAACTTTATGCCCATCGATGGTACTGAGTCTTCCACAAACAATTTCGCATCATGTTCGGTTTCTATCACAGTAGATTTGCGTTTCTTGTCTACTGCGACTAATACACAATCACCTTTTCCCATTAACACATCCTTTCTATATACGCTTAAATTTTACCCATATAGCTCACTGCTGTTAAAATCGGGCTTTAACCGTCATTCCGTATCTAGTTTTATGCGAATTTCATTGTCTATTTAGGAGCGCTTGAAACTCTAGAACTAAGTTGCGAATGCTTCGGCAGTTGATCACTAGGATTTTAGTACACTCACCTGCGAGGGACATTTATCTGGATCTTACACAGTTACATTAAAATTAGTAATAAACCACTTCTAAATGACAAACATCACAGAAGTTCTCCTGCATGCCTCGCAGAATTAGCAGTTCTGGAAGAAAGGGCGCTGTTGACAAATAACTTAGCCATAAACTGCCTGATTGTTACTTTAATGCATTTTCGCTCTGCAGCGGAGTTTGTGCTGAAATGGAATATCTTGGAAGATTGAAATTATGTGCCTGATGTGGACTCGTACCAGCAATCATAGCATTTCACGTAAGTACAGCTGTGAATGCAGTTCATGAGTTGTATTTGGATATCCCAGTTGATAGAGTATATTTCCAAGAAAGTCAAAAGTCACAAAATAGACTTCCACTCAGATACATATTTTTATTTGGACAGGACGTTTCAGCCATGTGTTGGAAAGAGATGAGGGAGGGGTATAAAGTACACAGCTGATCAGTATATAAGTAATGTCAGTTCACACTATTTTTACACCAGAAATAAGGAATATCTTTGACTTTCAAGGTTTAAAGAATGTCTTTGGCTTTTAGCGTAATAATGAATACCTTTGAGTTCCAATTTGAATTTACGTAATTTTTACTACATATCTGGCACCCTATTTACACATGATATAAATAGTACACTGTGATATGTTGGCAAAAGGAGGGGATGTGGGAGTGAAGCACACATTTCATCAGTTTCCACCACGCCTCGGCGAGCAGCGTATAACACTACCGCTCCGCTTGTTATACCAGCATGAAGTTTAACCAAGTGACGACAAGGTTTATTTCTGTCACAAGGCAGCCACGTATAACTCTACTGCGGTAGTAAATTTGCCAAATATGGCCTAAGCTTGCAGTAAATGTTACCGTCTGAGAGGAGTTTAGAAAACTGATCGAGTTTACCTAACGGAAAAAATTGGTATCGAACATTAATTTCGCAATAATAGCTGTAGGTAGACAGCAGAAAGAAATAAATTTTCAAGAAGTAACAGCAACTGATTACTGTCAAATGAAATAGTTATACGGCCGCCAGCCGAATCAGGCATAATAACGTAAAAGCATTATTTATAAAGAACTTAATTTTACTAATTCAAAACGAACAATCATTAAATACTGTTCTGTGAAGTGCAATGAACACACCCAAATGGACAAATTACATAGTGGTTAGTAGCAGTTGTCACTTTAGCTGTTAAGCATTCACAAGGTTTGCAAATGAGCCCTTTTCCTTGTTTGCTTTAATCATTACTTTTGCCTTTAACTAATATAGCCTAAACTTGCTCTTCACAACCCACAATAGACCGGATAGCACATGATAATAGTCAAGTACAATTAATACACAAGTTTACTATATAAAAGCAGTAAGGAGACACAGTATACAAACCTTTTACCTTTGCTTCTCAGTAATCACTTCCAGAATGATTAGGTAGAAACCTACTAATCTGATTTATCCTTTTTGTTATGATGGAGTAGAAATATGGTCCCACAAACTGTACCTTTCATTGTAACGACAGAACTATACACACTTTCAAAATTACGTAACATTAAGGTAGAACTGGATCACTCTTTCATCTGAGACCATTAATTTTGTACTAATTTACCACTCTTTGACCCTGACAATAACCTCTACAAATCAGGGATAATCTCCAGTAAAATTTTACTTCAAACACCCTCAAGACAAAGTGTCATGATACCTCTTGTGAAGCGAGTAGCATTGAAAACAACTTTAATGCAACAGACAGTAGAACACTTTTGTTTTCCAAGTAATACTCTTTCCTAAACTGATATTCAAGTTCATTTTCTAGTTAAGTTTCAAATTATTCAAACAGAAATAGTCTCTTTTATATGTATCAAAAACAAGTAAATTTTACGCTGCTCATTAAGAGTACCGACATAACTTTGCCACACATCAATAAAATGCACTGTAAAACTATTAATGCTTTATATGCAAAGGACGCTCTCGGATTTCATCACTTACACAAGAAGATCCTACTCGGATAAGTGCATAGGATGGACACATTGCTCAAAGACATTTTGGTTATTAGGATTGTATTTTCACAGAACCAAACACAAAATTACTGGTTCATACTGTAATACAGTTCTGACCTTACGTATGTGTGACAAAGTGGTTGCACAATCGTGGTGGTGAGCATGTGGCGGGTAGGCGGTCCTTCCATTGGCAAAAATAAGCTCTATTTACCTCTTCTTGGCATTGTTAATCTCATTTTTAGAGCTTTTCCCAAATCGAGAGCACCATTTTACAGCCGAATATTAAATCCGAGGCCATTCCATTCCAATTGCAATTCTGTAAGCCTCACTCGGCACCTGCGCTGTTTACTCGTCAGTTACTTGCTACCGAGTGACTACTGTGCTCTCTCACTTGCCGGCCAGACTGAGCGCCACATCCACCTGTTTCAAGCGCGCCAACTCACTACCGTTGCAGAGGGGAAGTACTTTGGGTTTCTCTTTATACGATACAAAAGTCCTTATGTATGAACCAGTTATTACATAGTTGCCAGCAAACACATTATTAAAAAATCTCATAATTTAAACATATTAAGTAGTCAACACAAAGATACATAATTAAATACCAGTTCCCTCCAAATAATACAAAGAACTTAACTTGCAAAGAGTAATCATCTCACACGACCTTTCCACTTCTTTACAGTAGATCAAAGACATCACATAGTAAAGAATATACACTTTACATTATGCAGAATTAATCAGTACAAATTATTAACACTGTTGATTGTAGTGTTACAAGCGGTGGAGTGGTATCAACAATCCTTACGTAAAAATCCACGCAAGCATGGCAAGTCCGGTGTGGCATTTTGCACTGTGATCTGGATTCCCTTTGGGCAGGAATATGACAAGACTGCGGATATAGACGAGTGGTTATCCGAAAAATTCGTCTAAGAGATAATGAAGCAAATGACTTCAATACAACTACTTGTGAAACGTTGTGTTCCTTACAATACATTCAATGATCTACAGAGTGACAATTATTGAACTATATGAAATAAAATAAGCATAACGTCTGAACGGTTTGCGTTAGGACGTTCAAACTGCATGGTTGGCCACGCGGGGCGTGTTCGGAAGTAGTATTCATGGATACGTTTAGCACACTTACATTTGAATGAATTCGTCAATAAGCAAAACTGGTGCATGTAAGGGGCTGAGAATCAGCGTTTCACTATCGACTAGTCTCTGCACCCTCAACGGGTGACTGTATGGTGTGCAATGTCCAGTCACGGAACACTCGATGCGATATTCCTTGAAGGCACAGTGACTACCAAATGGTACGTGAAGGTTTTGGAATATGATTTCATCCCCATTAGCCCAAGTGATCCTGATTCGACAAAATGTGGTTCATGCGAGACCGAACTAGACCTCATCGAAGCAGGAAAATGGTTGATGTCCTGGAGGAGCACTTTGGGAACGCATTCTGGCTCTGAGGTAACCAGAAGTCACTGGCATGGGCCTCGATTGACCACCATATTCTCCGGATCTAAACACATACGACTCCTTTTTGTGGGGCTATATTAAAGACAAGGTGTGCAGCAATAACCCCAAAAGCACCGATGATCTGTAAACAGCCACTCTGGAGGTAATCGACAGCATCTATGTTCCGACACTTCAGCAGGTCATGCGGAATTTCGATATTCGTCTGCGCCACATCATCGTCAATGATGTCATCTCAAATCGAACGTGTCGTAACCTAAATCCGAATATCTGTAGAGACTTTTATGTGTTTAAGAAAGTGAGTGCACGCAGTAGTTTGTAATTAATTAACTTTTTTTCATGTAGGTCAATAATTGTCACCCAGTGTATAAACGAGTAGCTACTGAGTTAATTGGTACAGGTGACTTTAAAATGGATTCTGGAGAGCTAAGTGAAGTCACGGTAACACAATCGCGGTTGTGTGGCGCATTGTCAAATTCACAGCCTTCCCTGTGAAATATTCGACGAAGTTGGCATCGTATGGTGCTGTTTTAAAGGTGCCACTGTTGTTTTCTGCCCACTCGTCTAATGTAGGGTTTGTAGGATACATGCTTTCTCCGATGGCAAGACAACAGTTCAGTCAAGTCGTATTAATAGATTTTTATTACAATAAGATAAATGACAATACTTAACTTTGAAAAATTTTAAATGGGATGTTGTAAGAAAAGGGCGACATGAAACATAAGCCATCTCTTCAGTATACACAATTCGTAACACAAGTAAGAAAAATATTTCCTAAGTCGTTGCTGTCGAATTCATAGACTGCCTGGACTTCAATTGCACCGCAGCAGGCTGCGCGGCGTTTATGTCCTCTTGGTGTAGATGGCGCTACTGTCCAGTTGTCGTCCTAGAGAGGGGTCGGTCAACGCACTATTGGCTGACGTCGTCTCACAGCCCTCTCTGCTCTGTGCTCTGATGTTGTTGAAACCGACGTGCCGGCGCTTGACGTTACGGCGGCACATTCATAATCCTCCCCCCCCCCCCCCCTCCCCCAAAGCGGCGGACCTCGTCGTATAGGGAACTTGACGACGGCGGGGAGGCAGAAGTGTGGATGCTGTGCTGGACCGGAAGCTGTGGCTGCAAGGGACACCGTGATTTTCGCAGATGGGTACGCGTCCACATCCTGAGCCCCATACCGAGATGTGGAAGGTGCTAGCCCCTGCGGGTCCAGCTCCATCGGTAGGACGAGAGGAGGCGGAGAGGACGAAGGGTCCGTCTCCATGGGGTCGTCCCGCGGTGTCGTAACGACACACTCTGGCGGCTGCTGTGGCCGCGGTGTCCTCGGGATCCGTGAATATGGGGGAGGAGATACAGAAGGATCACTGTGCACATGACAGTGGCGATTTTAATTGGCTCAAATGGCTCTGATCACTATTGAACTTAACATCTGAGGTCATCAGTCCCCTAGAACTAATTAAACCTAACTAACCTAAGGACATCACTCACATCCATGCCCGAGGTAGGATTCGAACCTGCGACCCTAGTAGTCTCGCGGTTCCGGACTGAAGCGCCTCGAACAGCACTCCACCGCGGCCGGCGATTTTAATTGTGATGTCGGCATTGCAATCTGTCTGGGCTTGAAATGACATACATGTGTGAGCCTAGTCGACGAAGGATCTCACCTCGCGCCCACCGCCTGCTGCCGCTAAAACCCCGGAAAACCACAATATCGTGTGGCGCGAAGCGATACTTGTGGCTTATCTTCGGCGCCGGATGCTGAGGAAGGTGGAGCAAGTGGACCAGTGTCCGACGGCGACGGCCGTGAAGCAATTCCGCAGGCGATGGTTCATCTCGTGGATGCGAGGTGAGAAACAGTTGCAATGCTTGGCCCTGGACTGTGCAACTCTTCTTTTTGCAAAACTTTGGGGATCAACACACGCGACTGTTCACTGTCATTTTGCACAAGCATCACACCTTTATGTATAGCCAAGCTATACCGACGTGGAAAGTATCGGCGCACCACATCTACATCTACATCCATACTCCACAAGCCACCTGACGGTGTGTGGCGGAGGGTACCTTGAGTACCTCTATCGGTTCTCCCTTCTATTCCAGTATCGTATTGCTCGTGGAAACAAAGATTGTCGGTATGCCTCTGTGTGGGCTCTAATCTCTTTGATTTTATCCTCATGGTCTCTTCGCTAGATATACGTAGGATACTGCTTGACTCCTCGGTGAAGGCATGTTCTCGAAACTTCAACAAAAGCCCGTACCGAGCTACTGAGCGTCTCTCCTGCAGAGTCTTCCACTGGAGTTTATCTATCATCTCCGTAACGCTTTCGCGATTACTAAATGATCCTGTAACGAAGCGCGCTGCTCTCCGTTGGATCTTCTCTATCTCTCCTATCAACCCTATCTGCCGGCCGAAGTGGCCGAGCGGTTCTAGGCGCTGCAGTCTGGATCCACGCGACCGCTACGGTCGCAGGTTCGAATACTGCCTCGGGCATGGATGTGTGTGATGTCCTTAGGTTAGTTAGGTTTAAGTAGTTCTAAGTTCTAGGGGACTGATGACCTCAGCAGTTGAGTCCCATAGTGCTAAGAGCCATTTGAACCAAATTTGAACCCTATCTGGTACGGATCCCACACTGGTGAGCAGTATTCAATCAGTTGGTGAACAAGAGTACAGTAACCTACTTCCTTTGTTTTCGGATTGCATTTCCTTAGGATTCTTCCAATAAATCTCAGTCTGGCATCTGCTTTACCGACGATCAACTTTATATGATCATTCCATTTTAAATCACACCTAATGCGTACTCCCAGATAATTTATGGAATTAACTGCTCCCAGTTGCTGACCTGCTATTTTGTAGCTAAATGATAAGGAATGTTTCTTTCTATGTATTCGCAGAACATTACACTTGCCTACATTGAGATTCAGTTGCCATTCCCTGCACCATGCGTCAATTCGCTGCAGATCCTCCTGCATTTCAGTACAATTTTCCATTGTTACAACCGTTCGATATACCACAGCATTATCCGCAAAAAGCCTCAGTGAACTTCCGATGTTATCCACATCCACGGAAGACTTCTCTCCATTGAGAATGACATGCTGCAACCTTTTATCTAGGAGCTCTTTAATCCAATCACACAATTGGCCTGATATTCCATATGCTCTTACTTTGTTCATTAAACGGCCGTGGGGAATTGTATCGACGCCTTGCGTAAGTCAAGAAACACGGCATCTACCTGGGAACCCGTGTCTATGGCCATCTGAGTCTCGTGAACGAATAGCGCTAGCTGGGTTTCACACAATCGTCTTTTTCGAAACACAGTACTCTATGCTATGCAATGAGTGAAGCCAAGATGTGAGAATGTATTTTAGCAAAATATTCAAATCTGAATCAGCTGCCGTTGTCTGTATAATTTTCCAATAGTTCAGAGGAAAGGAGTGAAGCAATTCAGAATCCTGAGCATCGATGTGACAACAAGATGCAGCACGAACATCAAAATCTGTATCAAGGCCAATAGGAAGACGTGAAAGTGCGTCCGCATTACCATGTTGAGCTGTCGGACGATACAAAATCTCGTGCTGATACTGAGACAACAAAGCCCATCTTTGCAATTTTTGGGCAGTTCGTACAGGAACCGGTCTCATCGGATGAAACAAGAACTGCAGTGGCTATTGATCCATTACTAAGTAGAATTTTCTGCCATACAAATAGTGTGGGGATTTGGTGATACCATACAAATAGTCAATGCTCTTTCTCTATTTCTGAATAGTTACTCCGAACTTTTTATAACACTTTTGATACGAAAGCTATAGGCCTTTCTTTATAACAAAATCTGTGCGAAAGCACCTCACCGATTCCGTAAGAGGAAGCGTGAACTTGCAACTCAACTGGTTTGTCAGGATCATAGTGCAGCAAACATCCATCACTGAGAAATTCATCTTTAAGTTTAAGCTTCTTGTCACTCATGTCTCCAAACAATGGGGACATTGAAACTTCCTGGCAGATTAAAACTGTGTGCCCGACCGAGACTCGAACTCGGGACCTTTGCCTTTCGCGGGCAAGTGCTCTACCAACTGAGCTACCGAAGCACGACTCACGCCCGGTACTCACAGCTTTACTTCTGCCAGTACCTCGTCTCCTACCTTCCAAACTTTACAGAAGTTCTCCTGCGAAACTTGCAGAACTAGCACTCCTGAAAGAAAGGATATTGCGGAGACATGGCTTAGCCACAGCCTGGGGGATGTTTCCAGAACTTCTGTAAAGTTTGGAAGGTAGGAGACGAGGTACTGGCAGAAGTAAAGCTGTGAGTACCGGGTGTGAGTCGTGCTTCGATAGCTCAGTTGGTAGAGCACTTGCCCGCGAAAGGCAAAGGTCCCGAGTTCGAGTCTCGGTCGGGCACACAGTTTTAATCTGCCAGGAAGTTTCATATCAGCGCACACTCCGCTGCAGAGTGAAAATCTCATTCTGGAATGGGGACATTCTTGCGACGCAAGTGATGCAAAGGAGCTACGATGTGTGCAGCATTCGGTATGAACAGAATGTAACAGTTCATTTTCCCTAAGACTGGGTGTAGTTCTGTGACAGAATTGCGAGGACCTAGCAGATCACGTACGGCTAACAAATGTGATTGAAGAGGATGTACGCTTTGAACGCTTATGACATGACCAAGATACAAAAAAAAGCACTCCGTATTCAGGCCACAAGTGGCCCACCGGGACCATCCGACCGCCGTGTCATCCTCAGTTGAGGATGCGGATAGGAGGGGCGTGTGGTCAGCACACCGCTCTCCCGGTCGTTACGATGGTTTTCTTTGACCGGAGCCGCTACTATTCGGTCGGGTAGCTCCTCAATTGGCATCACGAGGCTGAGTGCACCCCGAAAAATGGCAACAGCACATGGCGGCCCGGATGGTCACCCATGCAAGTGCCGGCCACGCCCGACAGCGCTTAACTTCGGTGATCTGACGCGAACCGTTGTATCCACTGCGTCAAGGCCGGTGCCCATGACCAAGATACAGAAAGAAAGAAAATCACACTTGTCCAGTCTACACTTTAGTCTTGCAGCAGATTACACACGAAACAAATCACTCAAATTTGCGATGTGTTCTTCAGGTTCAAATGGCTCTGAGCACTATGGGACTCAACTGCTGAGGTCATTAGTCCCCTATAACTTAGAACTAGTTAAACCTAACTAACCTAAGGACATCACAAACATCCATGCTCGAGGCAGGATTCGAACCTGCGACCGTAGCGGTCTTGCGGTTCCAGACTGCAGCGCCTTTAACCGCACGGCCACATCGGCCGGCTGTTCTTCAGGTGCACAATACGTGCAACAATATCGTCCAAATAGTTTGAACAGTTTGGTACTTGAGCAGTCAGCTGTTCCAAAAACCGTTGGAAGATGGCGGGTGCAGAAGCACTGCCAAAAGGCAAACGCAAATATTTAAACAAGCCTAAATGAGTGTTGTGAACACTTTTTGAGATTCTTCATTTAGCGTTATTTGAAGATATCCGTCGCGCAAATCAATTTTTGAAAAGTAACGACCAGCGCCTAATCTGTCGACGAGATTCTCTGGGCGTGGTATTGGATAAGTATCAACCACAGAATGTGGGTTGACGACAGACTGCGCGAATGCGACCTGAAGGTTTGGGGAGCAAAACTAGTGGACTTGCCCATTGACTAGCTTGTAGGGGCGCAAAAGCTCCTCTATCTTGCAATTTTTTAAGTACAGCAGCGACTTTGCCCCGTAATGCAATGGAAACAGTTCTAGCACGTCAAAATTTCGGCTGAGCATTTTCATCAGAGTAATGTGCAACAAAATTGTTGGCCTTGTCTAAACCTTCAGAAAAGAGTTCAGGGTATTCTTTCTGCGTTGTCTTTTGTATTGAACGCAGACACTGACAACACATTGTCCTGAATTTGGAAGCCAAAATATTCAAACGAATCAAAACCAAATATGTTCTCACAATCGCGTGATTGTAGCACAGTGAAAGTTAGAGTTCGCCTATGCGTGCGATGCATGGCAGGCAAAGTACGTTTTCTGAGAACGGGAATGTCTTGTCCCTTATAAGCCGTCACGTGCGTGCTAGTTTTAGGCAGGCGTGGGGAGCGTGACTGTTCATATGTCTTACAATTCAGCAATGTAACAGAGGCACCCGTGTCCAGTTTTGTATTCTACCCACTCGTCTAATATAGAGTGTCTAGGAAACCTGCTTTCTCGGGTCACTGCACAAAAATTCAAGCAAATCGTATTAATATAGGTATTTTTGTTATAGTTAGATAAATGACAATACTTAACGTTGAGAAATTGAGATTGGGATGTCGTAAGCAAAGGGTGACATGGAACATAAGCAGTCTCTTCAGTAAATAGAATTCGTAACACAAGAGTAGAAATACATTTCCTAAGTCGCTGCTATCGAACTCGTAGACTGCTGGACTTCAACTGGGCCGCTGCCAGGCAGCGCTGCGCGTATGTTCTCTTCGTGTAGATGGCGCTACTGTCTCGTTTTGTCCTAGAGGGGGGATTGGGGGGGGGGGGGTCGGTCAGCATACTATTGGCTGACGTCATCTCACAGTCCTCTCTGCTCTGATGTTCTTGACCGACGTGCCGGCGCTTAACGCTACGCCGGAACAGCCACAAGTGTAATAGCAACACAATAAACATTTGAATGTCAACAGCATTGTCCGAACAGTGCACATGGAGCTTCTCAAACATTCATCATTACAACTAAATGTACAGGAATACAAAGCTCTAATAACACACGAAGGATAGTCTCGCACCTGTGTGAATTGCGGAGCCGTAGGGCACCTCCGTACACAGTGCACGCAACAACCAAGAGAACAACGAACTGAAACTAGTTATACTTGATGGCACCGTTTTAATGCAAACAGAGTCCTTATCCTACACATACAATGTCGAGAACCCAGGAACGTCACTAGATGCAGTTTCACATAAAACACTCCCAAACAACATTGATATTCGATCTAACGATAACACGCTGCAATTACATAACGTCATGAAAACTAGCATATGCATGCAACTTCGTTACACAAGAATCTTCTCAAGGTGAAACTCCAAACCAAACACTGGAAAAGTGTGACCCATCTACCTAACAACGCACCATGCTACTCCGCTCACGGAACAACTAAAAGACATATGTAAACGACAATACTAATAATCGCGAAACACATGCCGAAATCCCAGTAAACAAACTGAATCAAAAGTCGAACATAGTATTAAGTCAGAATATATATATATATATATATATATATATATATATATATATATAAACATTTGAGAAGCTAACCCAGCCAGAGAGAACAAGTAAAGCAATACACAGAAGTGGGTCAACATGGATGAAGACCAGACAAGTCGAGTTGACACGCCTGTGGGTACGGCTGTATGGCAGTACCGCATCAGGAGGGATAGAGTTGTTAGATCACCTTGTTGTTATAAACGCGTCTAGGAATTACTATCAAATTTTGTAATACAAAGATTGTAAACGTATTTGCATCACCAGGGACCAACGCACAGTTAGCAAAATAAGAATTTTATGCCGGGGCAATGTCGAGTAACTTAACGATCTACATACCCCAACTGTTTTAGCCAGAAATTTTCATTATGTTCTACACCTAGATGGTCAAGAACAGAATATGAATCTTAGTAAGGATATACCCACGGGGTTTATTATCAGAGCACATCCAAGCAGCAGACTTTTGGCCAGTGTCTGTTTCAGAATACGCTGCTTTCCACATGAAGCAGGAACTTACCCGTCAAAGTGTATTTAAAGGCAGGCGATCATGGAATTTGAACTATCGCATATAACAAAAACAATGTTTGAAGCGTGAAATCGTATATTTGTGGCACTGCTGACAGTACGATACCGGATCATGGCTCTGAGCACTATGGGACTTATAATCTGAAGTCATCAGTCCCCTAGAACTTAGAACTACTTAAACCTATCTAACCTAAGGACATAACACACATCCATGCCCAAGGCAGGATTCGAACCTGCGACCGTAGCAGTCGCGCGGTTCCGGACTGAAGCGCCTAGAACCGCTCGGCCACCGCGGCCGGCATTACCGGCTCAGATAATGGCTATATATAGGAAAGCCCACTATAGTCAGATGCATGAAGCCCATTGCGAAGGAAAGTAGCACTTCGCGACCTTAAGATAATTGCTCTCTGCAATTGCACAGTTAACAGGTGATATCACTATCGCTGACTGAACCATAGCCAAAATTGTTAATCTTAATAGGTCACGAGTAGAAGGTCACAAAATCTGATCCCAGGGCTGCACAGACGAATGGCAGCAGCCCAGTAGTGTTTACCAGTAGGAGTTACTCACCGCTCGCCATCACCCGCAAGCGGTACGAATTAAGTATTCTTGCGCCCCGCGGTTCTCAGCCGTATTTTATAATGATAAGAATCTATCAACTAACAGCTGAATTAAAAAAGGCTAACTAACCTTAAAAGCTTCTTCAAATGTAGTTTTCCTGTTCAATAGTAAATAAAAATACTTACAGTGATAATAATCGGATTTTCATATAAAATTTTGAAGAAGAGTTTGGAAAATAGACATCAGTAAAAATCTAGGTTCTGCCAGAACGGTGCGCGTGAACGCTGGAAAGACAACTGTTATCAAACCTGCACAAGGCATTTAAAGTTATTATTCCCTGTACTGGATTATTGTAATATCGTAAAAAATGGCTGATCGTTGTCAGCAGCTGTACAATAATTTCATTCGATGAAGGAGTCAGGTACAGCCAACAGTCGCGAGTGGTAAGTATTTATTCTTTACCGATGTTGAATACGTAATTACATTTGTATCATGTGTTAATGTTTAATAGCTACTGAAAAAGAATAACTTACGAACCAGTAAAGATCACATACTTCGCATTTGCAACCGTTGTCCGTACCCAATTCCTTCGTCGAATAGGTACGCATGCTACAGCATGTGCTACTTAATATGTTCCAAAACGCTGCACATAAAAACAGAATCTTTCCTAAACTTATACTTTGGGTTTTGAAGAGCCCTTGGGCTAGGGACCATTTGTTTTCCCAACAGTGGATCGTCTTATCGTAACAATCCTACAGTGCAGGGCTGTAGTTTGAATATTACACCCTTCCGCCAGCTTAGGCAAGTGGTGTAAATCGGTTAGTTGTTTTTGCATTAGATGTGGTCTACAGTGCCCCTTAAGGTGCTTATGGAAACAGCATTTAGTTCATGGGAGGTTCCTGGGAAAACCCGAAGAACCTGGTTTTTGGGCACTAAGTCCGAACAGCCGAATCCAAAACGGTCATGCAAAACAAATGACTGACATATTCACGATATAATCCTAAGATCCCGATATCGAAAAGCTTTGAAAATTTTCTTGCTATTTTTATACTTTTCTGAGATATAGAGATTCAAAGTCACCCTACTCGGACACGTAAAATACGCATGTAAAATTCGGCACCAGGTCAAATCCAAATAGCAACCGCAACAATCTAGAAGTGGAAACTTCCTATTCCCAAGAATCATTATCCGTCATCGGGAAAAACGTCAAAAACTCCAGTCGCGGATTCGAAAACGGTAATGCACAACGGATGTGCTTTTCGTTCTGTTCCACAAAGACTGTCTCCTATCCCTGTTACTGTCTGCCTCTTGCTCTCTCTTACTGCTACTACCCCCAGCTGGCATGTCGCTCATATGAAAAGAACTTACGATTCCGTAAAATTTTTGTACTTTACTTGAAATCGAAGTAACGCAGAAGTAGACAACTTTAGATCTCAGACTAGATTCTATGTGTACAAAAATTTGGCATGGAATTCAATACTAGAACAACAAGGGATTCCCAGAATCGTTCTGATAAAAACTGATGCAGTTCACAGCATATTTGTTGGTGATACGTCACTTTATAAATTACGTTTTCGCCAAACACAGGATGTATTTTACGTGTATCAGTAGGGTAACTTTGAAGTTCTGTATCTCGGAAACGAAAAAAGGTATCAAGTAGATTTCCAATTTTGTACGGCGAGGGGGCGTAATAGAAGGAATGGTTTCCCGTTGTCTTCCGAGTTTATAAATTATGGGTTTGCATGCGCAGTATCGATCTGCTGCTATGTTATGAATTTCAGTCGGAAGTAACAGGGATTCGTGAATGCACGTTATAGACACGACCGTCTTCCAACAAGGTACATAACTGAAGTAAGGAATAAGAAATTAAATTAAGTCTGTTGTATTACAACGCAATGAGTAGAAGAAACTGACATTCAAATAATTAGTAAACATTTGTAATTTTGTCTCATATTGCATAAAGCATTTAAATATAAGTACAATTACTGTCATTAACCAATTAATCATGTGATCAAACAGAGAGCACAACACTACGTTAGTCTGTTACAGGGCAATAACTTTGCAGTCTCTGAGGGAGGCAGAAATGTGAAATAGAGACCAGTTGCTACGAAGTGTTCCGAATGGTACAGACTTTTAATGATCAGTACTTTGAGGCCAGCGGCCAACTTTTCAAGGCCTTAGTATATCTAGTCTTTGGGGGCTCATTACATACCAATTTATTTAACTTACTAATTAATAATATGCTGCCTGAAGTGTAGCCCCACATTCTCAGTACTGGCTTTTGAGCAGAATAGTCTGAAGACCACTGTTATAGACTCTTTACAGAACAGCAATGGCGTCGTACACATAATAAAGACTCGTAACGAAGCTTCCAAGGTCTACTTTACTGATCTATACACCAGTAGATACGAAGCAACCACAACCTACGGATTGTGGGACACAGCATCAGCCGCGTCAAACATCATCACGAAACAACAAAATGGAAACATATTAGTACCATTTACTACCTATTAATTAGACAATACTATTAAATACTCGCTGTGAAACAAGTCGCCGCGGCGGGATGGCTCACTAGTAAAGTTTTATAACAAATATTGGCATATTATGGGAGACGAACTCACTAGTATATATGATAATATGTTACTAAGGAGTCAGAACAAACACAGTTGACAGAGGCGAGAAGATTCTTAGCACCAAAGAGGAACAGAATCAAATCAGTACGAACTTTAAGACAACTAACATTACTCAACACCGATTTCACGGTTATCAAAGTAATCTTATCAAAAATCGTCTGTCCGAGATCAGAGGATGATAGATTTATTGTTTTGCTACCGAGACTTGATTTATCTCACTCGGAAAAACCCATCCTCCCCATCAATAGCCCTTCTCTACTTCGAGAACGCATGGGATAGGATTTAACGCGGTTACCTTCTTATAGTTTTGAATCATATAGCTTTTTGGGGGCGTAATACATATCGTCTGGAACTCTTTCCACGGAACAGCGACAAAAATTCAGGGCGACAACGCCTTTACTGACAGCATCAGAACGCAGTTCCCGCTCAAACAGGGTTACCTCTCCTCTTCCTCGCTTTACGCCACTGCGACGGAGCCAACACAAAGGCGGCAACATTTTCAGAATCAAAAATGTTATTCACGCATATGCAGAATCATCGAGTTGGACTGCTGCGTCAAAGATGCACGAAGAGCATAGGGAATAGTCACACGTTACCAGCAAGCCACTGGGGCCGTCCACAATCGAACAAAATCAAATATACCCACACTGGTACTTCCGGGACAGCAGTTACAACATGACTGGCTATCACGATTGACTGACAGACTCCAACTGGGAATCGACACTATTGTACGAAACTTAGGGACGAAAGTAACTTTCGCATGACTTTTCACTACCAAGCAACAGAACTCGTTGAAGCTTGGACCATATAGAAAAAGAACAGTAAGAAAATTGATGAAAGAAATACGTAGTGATAAGAACAGAAATGACGCTTTTATTCAAACTCAACAATTACAGTAACGTTTCCGTGATTCAGTGTGGTTTCCTAGATATTACAAAAGTCAATACATGGTTGTTAATAGGGAGTGTGATCACCATGGACTGCAGTGCATGCTTAACAAAGTGCTCTAAAGCGGCCCACGAAGTTAGTAAGGAGGTCTTGTGGTAGGTAGTCCCATTACTCCACCAGGGCGGTTGAAAACTGCTGGGTGGTCGTTGGTGCATGGTAACATGCTGCAATATGTCTCCCGAACGCATTTCACGAGTGCTCGACACGATTTAAGTCGAGAGGAGTGGACAGGCCAGTCCATTCACCGAAAATCCTCTCATTCCAAGAGTTTACCAACTGTTCTCTTCGATGCGGTTGCACATTGTATCCATGAAAATGGAGTGAGGACCGAATGCACTGCTGAAAGATGCTCATGGTGAAGGAGTGCAGTCTCACAGTATCGTTGACCAGTGAGTGTACCGTGTTCAAATACATGGAGGTCCCACACCATAACATCCAGACCACCAAAAATGTTCGACAGTATTTCTGGGTGCATTACCACCTCTCGCATTACGAGGGCACATTGAAAATCATTATTCGATTTGTACCTGCTCTCATCCGAGTACAGCGCGCAATCCCACTTCCTGTTGGACTTGTCGTCATGCTCTTGGCGCCATCGCAAAAGGTGCCTCCGACGTGCAAGAGTCTAAGGAACACAGCGCCAGCTCGTCGTACAAAAAGACCATCCCCATTCAGTCGCGACGCTATTGGGGAGCGAGAGATTTTGTACCTTGCCGTCATATTAAATGTAGCTGCACATCCTCGCGCTTTTTGACATTTGTCCCTTCTTGCCTGTTTCACAATGTAGCAGTCATCTGCTTGTGCCGACTAGCTGCTCTTCATCGGGCAGCAATGCTTGTGTTTCGAAACACTCCACACGCACATGAAACAATGCTACGGGCAATACCAGATTCCTGGACGACAGTCGTCACACTTCGTCCCTCTCTCAAAATTCCCTATGATACTTTCCCGTGTGATGAAGAACACCAACGCAGTGTACCGTTACTGATCGCTGAATGACACACACTGTCTTTTCTCGTTTCATCAGTTGCCTCGTGTTCCGGGAGCTGCCATACCTGACCTATAGCCACATAAACCTTACGCCGTGTGACATCCTACTTTCTGTGCGTGACTGGGTGATTTCTGGAAACATGCTTCCGTACTTTCATTCATTTCCACTGAGCAGTTACTACGCTGTGTTAATTTAACTAGGTCGTCCTTAAGAGTTACAGTACAAGGCACGTACATTACGACCTGACCACAAAAATAGTGCAGCGATATTCACAGCACAAAACATGCACCATTAAAGACAGAGAGTAACACATACGAATCCCAGACTGGCCGCAAAAGGCCTTTAGTATTAATGCTTTTATGTTGGCGAAAGTAAATCATATATCGGCGGTACTGGCAATGCCTAGGCATTTCACGAGACACATTTTGTCACCAATGTCATGGTCTGTTCGGAGCCTAAACGTATGTAACTGCTCCGAATTATATGGACAGCTACTATTTAGACTCAATAAACAAAGTATCTCATCATCCACAGGCTTAATCTATCAAGCCCTGGTAATGAGCGGTCCCAGACACCCAATATCTGCCAAATATCCACGGACATAGTGGAGGCAAGTCTATAGGAACATTAACACTCGATGTTGGCCACAAACATCAGAACCATTTAGTATAACGTAGTTGCAGAAACTCTACCAACACCTGAATACAAAACTTATAACCAGTGAGTTTGTAATTCCTACATACAGGTAGCGACATTGCACACTACTTTCTTTGTGACCAACCTATTCGCATATTCGCATCTGGAGTTGGGCAAGAGAGAAGTGGGCAATATAACAAGGAGAAGTCTTCAAAAGATAGATATCACAATCCTACTACGACCAGAATGAATATTATTTCCTACAGAAAAATACCTTAATTCTGGTTGGCCAGATAGTTCGTCTATTAGACGCTGAAAACAATACACCCTTGAATACAGGTCTACCAATGCTAATACCTTCAGAAACTCTGGATACGGAAATTCCAAGTTCGTAAGAAATGTAATATTATCATCCAAAACTAGGCAAAATTAAGCGAGTTGAAATGTTTAAATATCACGGAGAATGGATAACAACCATGTTATCAGAGAAAGAAGTCTTCATATCACGCATGAACAAAATTGAAATGGCATTCCATTTACCCAAAAACATCTACAACCAAAGATCAGTATCGTTAAAGGCAAAGTTAAGGCATTACTGCAGTGTCATCCATCCGGAGGTCTTGTACGCTTCTGAATGCCTAGCAATGAACAAAAAAGACCTAATCGAAAAATCGGAGGCCAAGGAAAGGATGATTTTGAGACAGATCTTAGGCCCCATCAAAGAGAATGGGGAATATAGAAGACGTCATAATCATGACTGTATTCCCACATAGAGAAGATAACCAATACCATCCTGAAAAGAAGGATTATGTTCTATGGACATATGACCCGAATGAGCCCTGCAAGACTCACCAATCGTATGATCACCTACTTTCAGGAGAAGAAAACAAAATGGACCTGGTTCACAGAGGTGGAGAAAGGTCTTAAAGAAGTGGGGATCACCTATGAGGACATCTTGGAGCGTGTCCCACCCTAGGAGAAATTTATGGCGTGGCAGGGTTTCCGAGAAAAGCCAAAACTAAAAACAGGAAAGGCTTGGACTCGGGAGACAAAGGAGCAACACCGAGAACGAATGCGGGAGCACTGTGCAAACATCAGAACACGTAAAGCAAGACAGTTCAACTAACGTGGTCCAAAGATAGCTTATACGAAATGAATGAATGAATGAATCCTAACTATTGCGAATAGCACAGGCAGATGAGAAATTAGGACTATGTATTAAATACATCACTTTAATTTCTGGCCGCGCGGTTCTAGGCACTACAGTCTGGAGCCGGGCGATCGCTACGGTCGCACGATCGAATCCTGCCTCGGGCATGGATGTGTGTGATGTCCTTAGGTTAGTTCGGTTTAATTAGTTCTAAGTTCTAGGCGACTGATGACCTCAGAGGTTAAGTCGCATAGTGCTCAGAGCCATTTTGAACTTTAATTTCCTAATGTCATGTAACGGTAGAAGACTTGCAAATAAGGATGGCATATTGTTCACGTTACTTATTCTTACTGCATTTAAATCATTTGTGCGAATCTTACTCTACTTTACTTTGGTATTCATTATCTCTCCCTACACCCATCCATCCAAGGAAGAAGAAAAGAACAACCAGATGAACACGGCAGTCCGTTTATTCCTTGAATGAAAAAAGAATGAAGTCTCAAACCTCGCCGACAAAGACGTAATTTGCAAGCCTAAGATGCCGATGTGAGTGGAGGCAAAAAGGATAGCTCATCCGGTAGAGCACTGCCTCCAGAAGAAAAAGATTCCAGTTCCGAGTCCCGGACTGGCACGCGGTTTTCATCTACCAGGAAGATTCAAATCATTTAACACTCGGTTGCCGAGTAAAAGCTCTTTCTGAAGACGTTTAATACTTTTTGTCGTTTTTAACAGAATCCAGTCACACTTAATATTAATTTTTGAGAACATGTCTCTCTGCAGTACAGAGGTTTTGTTTATTACTTAAAAATGAATATGAAAAGTCACAACTTGTAACCTCCCCGTCACTTATCGACCTTTATGACAGTGAAAAATTAAACCGCGTGCACCTAATGGAAATTTGGGAAAAGCAATCGTCACCGAAGTTAATTTGTCGGTGAAGAGGGAGGAAAGGGTTACATCTTAATGAAAGGAAAAATACAAATGAAATTGGTGAAAATTATTTTGAGAGAAGGGTAAAATTAACAAAGAAAGTAAATGTGCGGTCGTTACATTAACAATTAATTGGCGTTAATTAGATATTTGAGATTTGGGGAAAATTACGGTCGCCAGTCCCATGGACAACTACTATAACAACAGAAAATGAAAGATTAATGCACATATAATTAGCACTAAAAGCGTGGCAACTGAAGGTTGACAGGTGCTGTGTGAAAACCGAATGTTTGTCAGAAATAATAAATTTCGCTACACTCTCACTTAATTTAGCAAAAGAATTAGTAAAACCGGAAAATTCAAAGTTAATTTAGTGACTGAAATTAATAGTGAACTTTGTTTCTGAAGCACTACGAAATTCAATAAAATAAGGTTAGTCTTGGGCTATCTCAACAATAATTTCAAAAGCTACTTGAATATATGCAATTTAGAAATAAGAGATTTAACTTTTAACTTGAATTAAATGATTCTGAACAATTAACAATATAAACATTTAGTACGTACCAAGCTGAGCTGCAGTCACAGGTAAGCTAAAATATGGTAACAAAACTTGCACTCTTAATTTCTGCTTGTGTAATCTAAATATTGTAGCCAGCTATGAATACTTTAGCTGAACTTTGAAATTAAAGCAGTGAAATGGAATGATATTACTTTAATGCTGGTGTATGAATTTCAACGACACTCGGGTTCATTCCAAAAAAGGAAGCGACCCTGCTTGGTAATGCAATTAGGTCAATGAGCAACAAAGGTTCATGCTAAGTTGCTGTATTTTTGTGATGCAACAGTTTGAAAAGCTGAGGTCTGCCATACAGTTCTAAAACTTTACGTGCTTTTAGTCTTCCGTGTTGGTTGATTGAAGGTTTTGCAGTCGTCGATTGGGGAGGTGTCGACAGTCACTCACTGCCGTCACTGTTGCAGAAGCTGGATGTTGGCGCGCCTTCTTCTCGACACGATCAGCAGGCGAAACGGGCTCTTGATGTGCTCCAGCTAATGCTTCCCGTCCTCGACACCGTGTCAGAAACTATCATAGCAAGTCGAGCGCAATTACATGCTGGCAAACCCCGAAAGCGCGGCAACTCGCGGGAGCGTCACACAACACACCTGCTCCACCGCCCTACTCCAGCCAGACTCCGCTCTGCCCGCGCTCCACGCAGCAGAGTTAACTCTACCAAAGATCCTTAACACTTTGGTTCTCCACACGACCTATCGATGTAATCGTTCGATAGCATAGTTTTCCCTAGGCCAGACCCAGCGTAAAAATACAAATAATATTTACAAAACAAACCAATTATACATTGAAATAAATGCATATATATATATATATATATATATATATATATATATATATATATATATATATATATATATATACAAATAGTAAAACAATTACAATATATACAGACACAGAAATGTCATATCTTCAGGTAACAAAAAGAAGGAAAAATTTTATAGTACAATGTATGGAAATAGGAGGATTTGCATTTCCGGTGTTACACGTGCCCCACATTGTCTGAGGATGTTCGTGTAACCTAAACAGACTCAGAAAATGTCCCAAAAGGAAAAAAAAAACAGCAGAAATGCATATGTTCAAAATATAAAAAAATTTAGCATTAGCCTAATTAACCATAAACCAATTTTTAGACCATAATAATCGAGTGGACACACACCTAACCTTATTCCAGTCTGTCACCTTACACAAAAGAAAACAGGTTGACAACATATATAAATTCATAGAAAATGGTTCAGCTATTCTAAATCAGCAAAATTCCTAACAGTATCAAGAAAAGGAATACTATTTACAAAATTAGCCAGAGTACATGGTCATAAAAACACGTAGTTCAAAATACGAAAATTAATAATTAATTACATAGAATACACATTTTCATAATTAATATTCTCGTCATGAAAGTCCACTTAACGCTAAACAAGAAAATAATATACAGCATATCGAAAAAAAATATTGACAGCAGAATTCTTTCACATCAGCTGTCCGGGAAGAAAAATAACTCCGCCTTCCGTACCCGCAAGTACAAAGAATGCCGACAGCGGCACAAGACCCGACAGCGGCTCCGCCTCGCCAGTATTGTTGCGACCGCCTGTACGGCACGCTTGATCTCACTCGCCTGAGTAACGACATTTCTAGAACGTCCGTTTCACTGAATTCTTTCGGAAAAACTCACTCCTGAGTAATCTCAAGGAGTCCATTAATACTATCACAATGGATAACTCAACACTGTCCATCATCACACGCATGTACTAGCCTGAAACTTAAAACAGCGTCTAAGTACATCGGCAATGACTAGTAAAACACATTCATGAAATCTTACAGCTAGTTACAAAACCATATTTACATTCTTTAATCTACTGTGACTTAGCTGAAAACATAAACTAGCAGCTTGGATTTTTCAATTGATTAATAATCAGTTACTCTTAAATCATTTAGTCAAAATTAATTACTTATTAATTACAACTTCTTTAATGTCCTCTTGGTCAGGCAAAAACATGGCAATCTAGCAAATCGTTAAATCTTACACTCTATATTTACATACTGTACAAATTACCCATTCTGTGGTATTAATCAATCCTAGGTTGGTACAATTTCAAGTCTACAATGTTCCGTATACCTAATAGTTTTCCAGAGCTTGGATACACTAAGCAATAAGCATTTGTGTGAGGTATACCAATGACTTTATATGGTCCATTATAAACAAACTTAAATTTAGAGATTCCATTGTCTATCACACTCGATTTCTCATGAGCTTTTACAAGTACTAAGTCTCCGATTGTAAACTTAGCAAAACTCGCTTTAGCGTCATGACGACGTATGCGAGCATCGGCTTTTAGCTACATTTTTGTCGCAAACGATGTTTTTTCACACCAATACTAATGTCAATCCGTGGAGGGAATTTGATTATCTCTTCCACAAAACTTTTACTTCTGTCATCTAACAGGATTTCCTCTGGAGAAAATCCCGTAGACTCATGTCTCAAGGTGTTCATAATTCTCTCAAATTCTGCTACATATTCACCCCATGCCCTGTGGTTGTGGTGGCAATAGGTAAGGCAAAGTCGGCCTAGCTCGCGCATATACCTCTCAGCGGGATTTCCAGCCGGACAGTAAGCTGATATATGGATCACTTCGACCCCATTACTTGCCATGCCTTCATTCCACAACTTACAAGTAAATTGTGCCCCATTGTCTGATAGAATCGCCTTGGGCTTACCAATATGAACAAAATAATCGTTCACAAGCTTGCTATAGACCGCTTTGGCTGTAGCTTTCCTAATCGGGCATAGTTTGATGAACTTGTAAAAAGCTTCTAGCACTACTAAAATGTAGGCAAAGTTTCCTGATGACTTGGGCAAAGGTCCGTACAAGTCCACGCACAGTCATTCAAAGTTGTCGTTAGGCGTTATACTTTGCATAGGACCACGACTCGTACAGTTGGTAACCTTCACCTTCGAAAATAAATCGCAAGTTTTCACTCTGTCAGTAACGCGTTTTAACATGTTGTTAAAATGCACTACTTCACTCAGCTTTTCCGTACATTTCTTTGGTCCACAGTGACCATACGCCAAATGGTAGTAGTCTATTATTTCAGTGACGTATTTGGTGGGCCAGCATACCCGCCAAATATTACTATCTTCACCCTTACGTATGTACAAGATATGACCGTATATCTTGTAATACTTCCTTAATTTCTCTCCTTCTGGACTCCTTTCGTCATATCGAGTTTTCACCATTTTTAAACAACCGTCCTCGTTCTGATGACGACGTAGATTCTTACAGATGTTCACTATTAATTTACGACCCTCAACTTCTTTAAAATAGTATAAATTGACCACTACATCTGACTCATCTTTCAATACATCTTGATTAGACTCGGGCAACCGCGACAGCGCATCCTATACGCAATTGTCGGTCCCTTTTACGTAACAGATGTCATAGTTAAATTGCTATAAATACAGCGACCACCTAGTCAGTCTTTCGTGAAGTAGTTTACAATCCTTCAGATAAGTGAGCGCCTTATGGTCCGTATGAATAATCACCTTACGGTCCCATAGGTAACCCTTGAACTTCTTGAATCCCCACACGATAGCGAAACACACCTTCTCAGAAATCGTGTAGTTTCGCTCACTTTTTGATAATGTCGGACTCGCGAACGCTATCGTCTGGTGTTCCTTAACCTCTCCTTCACCAACTTCTTGGAACAGTTCTACCCCCACCCCGTAATTCGACGAATCCGTCCCCAGATGGAAGGGTAGCGATAAATCAGGATGAAATAGTATGTTAGATCTTAACAACTTGTCTTTTAATCTCTCGAAAGCGGCCTGGCACCCGTCAGTCCACACAAACGGAGCATTTTTGCGTAAGAGGTTATTCAAATTTTCATATAAAAATAGTAAAACAATTACAATATATACAGACACGGAAATGTCATATCTTCAGGTAACAAAATAAGGAAAAAATTTATAGTACAATATATGGAAATAGGAGCATATGCATTTCCGGCGTTACAAACTGCATAAACTTCTTTTTCATATGAGATTGCCGGTTTGGGTCTGTTTTAGACAATCTTTAGACCTTTCGCCATGACGGTAGATGGTGGCTGTGAATGGAGCAGGCGCTACACAACGACCGCGTTCACGGTGTAGCGCCTGCTCCGTTCAAAACCACCATCATGGCACTAGGTCTGAAGTTGGTCTAAGACAGACCGAAACCGAGAACCTCACATATAAAAATTTGTTGCTGTTGTGACTGTCCATATTCATTTTTATACATTTAATTTTCTTAAATCTTCACAAATACGTAATATAATCAGTCCCAGTTTCACTTGTCAGGCAGTAGTGACTATCACGAGAAAATGTTCACATCATTTACAAAGCACATGGAATGGTTTGACATTTTTAGAGGTGCACAATGAAATCAGTCGTCCTTTCACTTTTGAGGTGTTAATGAACCGAAGCTACTGTATTCACTTTTAACAGTGTGTGTATAACAAATTTATCATCTTCTACTGAAAAACCTAACTTGTGCTGTTTGACAGTAGAAACTACATTTCGCTGGGACTGAATAACATGGTGTAGAATTATTTTAAGTTCGGAATTTAGCACGTATTGACGGTAACCATCAATGATTAACTCCTAAACAGAAGACTGTTTCTTATCCTACACTCTGTGCATTATGCATCCTGTCTCAGCCTTGAGTGCATACATTTTTGCTCATAGTCCGATAAATCAGTAACAGGGTCACTATTCAACTCGTCTTCCGTTAATCTATCCTCCTTTTCACTTAAAAGTGGAATGATATATCTGTTATTTAGTGGGAAACGTGAAGAACCGAACCAAGTGTGTCCATCACTCCTGATACCGTCTTAAATATATTTGAAGTTTTAATGTGCTACATTGAGTTGTTAGTATCTGTGTAACACTGTTGTACATGCTTTTCTGGAAACTGTTTTAGCATGTATTCGTATTGAAAGTATATAAAAAGAGTCTTTGAAATACTGAAGACTGTCGTTCCTACGGATTTGGCTTACCAGACAGTATATTAAGTCTCTTTACTCCAATACCAATTAAATTTTTATTAATAATACATCTCTTTTGAAAATAACGTTTCACAATCAATGCTTTATATCTTCCTTGGCATAAATTTGGCACTTTTCTGTCTCTCGTCTTTCACATATATTGCAACGTTTTACCAAACACACCGTTATTCATATGTTTGAAAAAGAAAATCTTCTGAGAATGACTGATTTTGTGCGTGAATTTCAATGTTCATCCAAGGAGGATGTCTAAATGATAAAAGTCTCTTTTGACACCGATTTATGACATGAATATTGTTTTAGATTTCTGTAACGAATAACACGGTTTTTCTTATCATATGAAGCCGAAAGTAATTTCTTTGTTTTGTCACTATCAGAGGGTGGTGCCATGTTTTCAGGACATAAATCCAAATATGAACGAAGTCGTGATTAGTCTGAGAATATTCGAGATCCACCTCTAAAACGTATCGTGTGTCAGAATCTTGTTCTACATTTTTCACATCAAAAGTTTCAAGACTGTCTGGAGACTGCCAAACAAAACTGGACACTGGAATATATTGTGACATTTCCCAGGTGTAAAGGCTAGTCACAACAAGACATACGAAGTAAGCATCATCAATTTTTACTCCCTAACAACCTTGAGACTATTGTTTGCAATGGTCTATGTGTATGAACCACGAACGGTACCAGCTCTAATGCCTCTTTCATTATATTGAATTTGTTCAGTGATGATAATAAGTTGAAATTCTGCTCCAGTATTTTTTCAGCATAGCATCCCAAGCTAAGCCAGGTGATATATTGTGATGAGCGAGGTCCAGGCCAGTTCAGACATTTTGAGAGATAGGCTACGAAAGGTAAAATAGTTCAAATGTCTCTAAGCACTATGGGACTTAACATCTGAGGTCATCAGTCCCCTAGACGTAGAACTACTTAAACCTTACCAACCTAAGGACATCACACACATCCATGCCCGAGGCAGGACTCGAACCTGCGACCGTAGTAGCAGCCCGGTTCCGGACTGAAACGCCTAGAACCGCTCGGCTACAACGGCCGGCGGCTACGAAAGATTCCGAACTTATCAGCAAGCAAAAGCACGTCAGTTATCAAATACAAAACGTTATTATCTCCTAAAGCCTTACAGCTTAATAGATATTGTAAATGGGGAGCTCTTTGGTACTCACCTCCTGATGCAGATCGACCTGTTTATAAACTGTTAAGGTTCTGAATTACAGTTAAGTGATCTTCAAGTTAAACCAATTCATTACGCGCATGCTCACATAGAAAAATGCGTTTCTGATTGGCTAAATTAAACGTTTGGTTTCTCATTATCTTGAGTTTGTCTGATTTCAAGTATAATGCACACTTTTCGTGGGAGCACGTCAAAAAGTTATGCGAATTTACATTGAAGTACGAGAGATGCAGGAAGAGAGTCATTGAGGTTGTGGAATGTACCAAAAAGTACATGGAGCAATGCTGACTCCCTTGCCGAGACTAACTGCCCTAAGTTTCTCAGTTGAGGCTCCATGGCGTGAACAGACCGATCAAGGTCGTCCCACCGATTCTGGTGTCCATCGGAGTATAGGAAAACTCATCATGGTGCTCTTCGAACTACGCATGTACAGTATGCTCTGTGTGACTTATAGCATTCTGCTGCTGATAGATGCCATTATGCTGAGGATAAAGAAACTGTATGTAGGAGTGGACATGGTTCTCAAGCACCGATACGTACTTGTGTTGGTCCATTGTGCCTTCCAGCTTGATAAGAACAGCTGGGGAATGCCAGGAAAACATTCTCCAGACCCTAACGCTCTCTCCTGGTTGCAGGGTGTTTGGTTTCTGGTGTTTCACTCTGTACACGCCAATGACCATGGATCCGATGGAGCATGAAACGTGATTCATCAAAACAGGCCATCTATTGTCACTCAGTGGACTTGCAGATGCGGTACTGGTTTGGAAATTTCAGCTTTCGTCGCTGAGGAACAACAGTCAGCATGGATGCACGAACCAAGCACCTGCTGTGGAGGTCCACACACAGCTACGTACGCTAAACAGTCATTCAGGAGATCCCGTTGGTAGCCCTTGGTTTATCTGGACAGTCAGCTGCTCAACAGTTGCACATCTGTTAGCCGCACCACAGTTGCCTCGAGCTGCCTCGGCACTGGTTTTGGATAGCGCCATTTTGCCATGCACAGTATACTTTAACAACGGCGGCACGTGAAGTGCAGACTTAACTGTTTCGGAAATGTTTCCACTTTTGGCGCGAAACCCAATGTTCATGACCTTTTGGGCGTCAGATAAATCACTATATTTCCGCATTACAACGAGTGAACTATTTTCTGCGTCCTCCGACACGCTTTATATACCCTTCACTGCTACTGCTGCTACCTGTGAGTTGTTATTACGCGGTAATTTCAAACATAGGTGGTGTTCACATTAATGTAACTGGACGGTGCATAAATCGGAAATCTATCCTCACTCGGTGTCTTACTCCAGTGTTATTGTTGTTGTGGTCTTCAGTCCTGAGACTGGTTTGATGCAGCTCTCCATGCTACTCTATCCTGTGCAAGCTTCTTCATCTCCCAGTACCTACTGCGACCTACATCCTTCTGAATCTGCATAGTGTATTCATGTCTTGGTGTCCCTCTACGATTTTTACCCTCCACGCTGCCTTCCAATACTAAATTGGTGGTATTACTCCAATACTCTTTGTAAATTATTTATGCTTCCATGTTCGATGACAGTAGAGAAATGTGACCTACATTTTTACCTTCTTTGTCACCGGATGTCACTGTTCACATTCTGGTTTTCGTCAAGCAGTAGCAATCGTAATTCATCATACTGTGGAATATTGCTGGGGCTGTAAATTGAGGCCTGCAGTTCAAGTTGCAGCTGGCACATACACCACGTTGATATGCATCAGTTATATAGCAGTCGTCTCCATGATTACTAATTTTTCGTTGACGGTTCTTCAAATATACAGCATGATAGACCTCTGATGAGTGAAAAGCTAATCCCTTTCAGGACTTACGTCCAGAGTTTTGTTTTACAATAAGAACTCATTCACAGTCTCAGCAGTAACATACAGCTGTACAATGAAATGTTTCATGCAGTCGCTCGCGTGTGTACAGTTTGAACCCTGAATATCGTTCCTTGTAGCTGTTGTTGTTGTTTGTTGTTGTGGTTTTCAGTCCAGAGACGGATTTGATGCAGCTCTCCATTCTACTCTATCCTGTGCAAGCTTCTTCACCTCCGAGTAACTACTGCGACCTACATCCTTCTGAATCTGTTAAGTGTATTCATCTCCCGGTCTCTCTCTACGTTTTTTACCCTTCACGCTGCCCTTCAGTACTATACTGGTGAACCCTTGATGCCACAGAACACGTCCTACCAACCGATCCCTCCATCTAGTCAAGTTGTGCCACAAATTCCTCTTTTCCCCAATTTTGATCAGTACCCACGCATTAGTTACGTTATCTACCCATCTAATCATCAGCATTCTTCTGGAGGACCACATTTCGAAAGCTTCTAATCTCTTCTTCTCTAAAGCATTTATCGTCCATGTTTCACTTCCATGCAAATACTTTCAGAAAAGACTTCCTGACACTTAAATCTGTACTCGATGTTAACAAATTTCTCTTCTTCAGAAACGCTTTCCTTGCCATTGCCAGCCTACGTTTTATATCTTCTCTACTTCGAACATCATCAGTTATTTTGTTTCCAAAATAGAAAAACACGTATACTACTTTAAGTGTCTCACTTCCTAATATAATTCCCTCGCCATAACCTGATGTAATTTGACTACATTCCGTCATTCTCGTTTTGCTTTTGTTGATGTTCATCTTCTATCCTCCTTTCAAAACACTGTCCATTCCGTTCAACAGCTCTTCCAGGTCCTTTGCTGTCTCTGACAGAATTACAATGTCGTTAACAAACCTCAAGGTTTTTGTTTCTTCTCCATGGATTTTAATTCTTACTCCAAATTCTTCTTCTGTGTCCTTAATTGCTTGCTCAGTATACAGATTGAATAACATTGGGAATATGCTACAACCCTGTCTCTTTCCCTTCCCATTCACTGCTTCCCTTTCATGCCCCTCGACTCTTATAACGGCCTTCTTGTTTCTGTACAAATTGTAAACAGCCTTTCGCTCCCTGTATATGACCCCTGCCATCTTCAGAATTTGAAAGAGAGTATTAAAGTCAATACTGTCAAAAGCTTTCTCTGATTCTACAAATGATAGAAACATAGGTTAGCCTTTCTTAGTCTTTCATCTAAGATAATTCATAGGGTCAGTATTGCCTCACATGTTCCAACATTTCTACAGAATCCAAATTAATCGTTCCCGAGGTCCGCCTCTACCAGTTTTTTCATTCGTCTGTGAAGAATTCGTGTTGGTATTTTGCAGCCGTGACTTATTAAACTGATAGTTCGCTAATTATTACACCTGCCAACACCTGTTTTCATTGGCTCTTTCTTGTAGCTACAGTATGTATAATAGTCAGTACTAACTGTTTATGGAAATGCACTCGATTGGCCGAAGTGGCCGTGCGGTTAAAGGCGCTGCAGTCTGGAACCGCAAGACCGCTACGGTCGCAGGTTCGAATCCTGCCTCGGGCATGGATGTTTGTGATGTCCTTAGGTTAGTTAGGTTTAGCTAGTTCTAAGTTCTAGGGGACTAATGACCTCAGCAGTTGAGTCCCATAGTGCTCAGAGCCATTTGTACTCGATTGCAATATGAACTAGAATTACCTCGATAACTGAAAGCAGAAACTGGTCCTAAGATGCATTCTGTTCGAGCATAGATTATGAAATGCACCTTTAGCTTGTTACTAAACTGGTATGTTTTGATAAACTCGTTATTGACACATAGTATGATACTGCTGACTGCCTTACACTGTGCACAATCCACTGAGCGTGCATCTAATTTTTCTGTGGAATGAATGTAACACAGGAAATGCTTGTATACAACGAAGGCCCGCCCGGTTGGCCGTGCGGTCTATCGCACGACTTTCCGGGCGGGAAGGAGCGCCGGTCCCCGGCACGAATCCGCCCGGCGGATTTGTGTCGAGGTCCGGTGAACCGGCCAGTTTGTGGATGGTTTTTAGGCGGTTTTCCACCTGCCTCTTCAAATGCGGACTGGTTCCCCTTATTCCGCCTCAGCTACACTATGTGGGCGATTGCTGCGCAAACAAGTTCTCCACTTACGCGTACGCCACCATTACTCTACCACGCAAACATAGGCATTACACTCGTCTGGTGTGAGACGTTCCCTGGGGAGGGGGGGGGGGGTCCACCGGGGGCCGAACCGCACAATAACATTGGGTTCGGTGTGGGGCGGCGGAGGGGTGAAGTGGACTGCGGTAGTCGTCGTGGGGTTGTGCACCACTGCGGCTGCGGCGGGGACAGAGCCTCTCCGTCGCTTCTAGGTCCCTGGTTAACATAACATACAGGGAAGACCTTTTGGTCAGCGGTGCTGCGCTAGTGCCAGTCGTAGTTGAGGGAAATGGAAATTTTATCAAAATTCAATCAAGGCGCGGTTGGGTGATGAAATCTGGGGCCGCTGGCAGTTGACAGCCAGCAGGTCAGGCAAGGTAAACATGGCGCTCGCGGGCGCGGAGCTGCTACGGCGATATTGCACGCACGATTTGTTTTGAGTGGTGCAACAACGTGAAAGGAAAGCGCAGTTACTGCGATGTATGAGGCGGGGCACTAGGCCAGAGTCACGATTGGCGATTGGGAATTTATCCCTGCCATAGTTTCTGTCTCTCTCTGACACTACGTCAGAAGCTAGGGAGAAACCAACATAAATAGACGGACAATTTTAGCTTGAGACAGAGTCTGCCAGATCAGTTGAACGTTGGGACAGACCTGTGCTGGTCTTCCCTTATAGGGCCAGTCTGGCAGCAATGTTATAAGTATTCTGCGTAAACTTGTATATTGTTTCTGTGTACTTGTTCGGGCTATATTCCGCCTCCGGGGACACAACACCGGGGCTTAACGGAACGGCAGCCTGGAACTTGGAGATCACACGATCTGCCTGAATAAGGGCGGATCCAGGAGGGGTTCGGTTCCACTCGAGTGTACGGGCCACGTTCACTTCCCACCTCGTGTACTGGGGTCCGTACACTGCAGGAGGCGCAGCAGCGCTGCGACAGCGTCAGAGTTGGCGGCAGGTGTTGTCCTCTGGCAAGCACCACTAGCGGCAAGTTGCGGCACAGCATCCAGGAGGGCGCGGGGTCGAGTGCGGTCCTGTCCTGGAAGCAGCGGCGGCCCGAGGGCTGTGGGTGACCAGCACACACACCTTCGTCCCATGGTCGGACAGAGCACGCCAAACAGGGCGGAGGGCGGCGAGGACCAGCGACTGTAGCAGTCTGTCACATGTTATTTTGTAGGGCGGGCAACCACAGCCAGACTTCGACATTTTTGCAAAGGAAATTCCGCTCTGACAGTATGAATGATTTTTATTAAACCTCCGACCGGTTTCGCACCACCTATCGGTGCATCCTCAGCCAATGTGTACAAAAAATAATGTAATAAGAGCTCATATAAGCTATTCGATCCCCCAATTCTGAGGTGTAAATTAAACTTTTAAATAACCAGTTTTCTGAATGAAATAAGAAGGTACTCAAATACGCTATTTATAACATAGTAACGTTGAACATTGCCCTGTAGCCACTCCCCATCATTCACATCTGATATACCGTCATCTGGTGAAAGCGGTAGGTAAATTTTAAAAACCTTTTGTAAATTTTTTTTTAAATTATGCGACCTGCAATGACCTAGAAAATAAAAATAAAATACGAGGCTGATAAAACTCCCCTAAACACGGACGACGAAGAGTGGAACATTAGCATGAACAAACAGCGGAACATACAAATCAGAACATACCGTGCAAGTTGAGAGGAGCCGCGCAACAGCGGGCACTGCCTGACTGACTGGCCGAAACTCAGAAGTTGGTGGATCGAATAGTTTATATGAGCTCTTAGGTGCGAAACCGGTGGCAGATTTAATAAAAATCATTCATACAGCCAGTGCGGAACTTTCTTTGAAAAAACTGTAGTCGTCTCCGGAATGGCAGTCAGCAGTGCGCCGCAAGTCACACACATCAGCGGGCGGCGACCAGGAGAGCGTGGCCCACTTCCAAATAATGGGAGAAGCGGCGTCGGCATACCAGGAGCCTGCTGAGTCGGCTGGACTCCCAGGACAGCGCTCGGACGGCACGCCAACACTACACTTCACCCTTCGATTACTGTAAATTATCGGAATAAACGAATGTTACCGAATACCGCTTTATCACTCTGCACTGCCTCTTGACGCTCTTGAACTTGCTCGGCCTCCTGACAAAATACGGCGCGGTGGGTCCCGGCTTCAGCTCTGCCATCTGGAGTACTGGGTTCGACTCCCTGACCCCACAACAGCAGTAATGCTATAATGTGCTAGTATCGAAAGGTTTTTTATGTAATAGAAATGATGCGCGTCTATATTAGAAGCCAGTAACAAGAAAGGTTTACATGTTTCTGATGATGGTGCTTTGTGTCATGTAGCGGTACAACTCGACATTTTTTCTCATATTTCTTGTCTCACATGACCATTCATCCTTAATCGGAATACTGGATGTTATAGGTATTAACAGGCCTTCTTTCATTCAGCTGTATGAATATGTAAACACATTTCAACTTAGTAGGAAACAGAATGTTAGCAAAGTTTTACTTGTTTGCATATGGCCAATATTTAGACACGCCTTGCGCAATCTGATTTACAGCTGCTAGAACTGACCACTTGAAACATGTATTGTCCTCTGAGTGAATGTTTAATAATATGCGCTTATTTGATACCACTTTCATTAGTTTAGTACAGAGTCCTGAATGAACCTTTTATTTTAAATAACGTAAACACATTTCAACTTAGTAGGAAACAGAATGTTAGCAAAGTTTTATTTGTTTGCATATGGCCAATATTTACACACGCCTTGCACAATCTGATTTACAGGAGGAAAACCTGCTAGAACTGACCACTTGAAACATGTATTGTCCTCTGAGTGAATGTTTAATAATATGCGCTTATTTGATACCACTTTCATTAGTTTAGTACAGAGTCCTGAATGAACCTTTTATTTTCAATAACGTAAACACATTTCAACTTAGTAGGAAACAGAATGTTAGCAAAGTTTTATTTGTTTGCATATGGCCAATATTTAGACACGCCTTGCGCAATCTGATTTACAGGAGGAAAACCTACTAGAACTGACCACTTGAAACATGTATGGTCCTCTGAGTGAATGTTTAATAATATGCGCTTATTTGATACCACTTTCATTAGTTTAGTACAGAGTCCTGAATGAACCTTTTATTTTCAATAACGTTAACATGCAGTTTAAACTATTTCTTTCAACGTCCTATTGCAATTTTTTGCACTTTCTTTAACAGTTTGTCACTAATATTAACACTTGTCAGTAATTTTGTATGACATTATAATCCCATTGATTGTATTTAGATACATTTGATTTACTTCACCTCTCTTGTATAAGAAAAATCGCAGACTAGCAGCCTAAATCAGTGACATAACCAACTAAGTTCAATTAGCTCAAGCAAAATCTATGACAGGTTTCGCGATACAGAAGAAAAATAAAAATATTTACGTAATTAACGGTAATGTAAACCAGCCATACATACCATAAAATATTCTGATGTGGGTATCTACGTCAAATTATACAGGTAGGTACATAGTACGCGCTGGTGATGACCTGGATGCGTCTGGCATTTATGCAAATAACTGAGACCAGTAGAGGGCACTACAGCTAAGGTACAGGAGTAACCAGTATCTCAAATTTAATAGTTAAAATGCAGTATGCATGGCCGTTAATTAAAATTACTTAACATTGCAAAATGACCGCCTGACAATAAAATATGTACTGATATACAATATGTGGAATTAGATCCATACTTAAAATCCACATGAAAGTTGCCAATAGTAATGATGGGAAGCCCCTAGTCTGGCTAAGTAAAACACACGCTTGCGTAAAAGCCAGTATAAAAATTTAAAAATAACATCACATCTATAAATTGAAACTTCCAGCATGACAAAACAATTAAATCATAACCGTTGAACGTGAGGTCCGCCAGTTATGCGAAACACCGTTTTTCTCAGTACCCAAACATGTTTCGGCAACACTATGCCATCATCAGTGGGTTTTCGTTTTTATTTATTCTGCAATGTGAACATTTATGTTAAATGTTTACAAAATAATGTGCGTTCTTAGTTCAAACAACAGATCGTTTCTTTTTGTAAATACCTTTACATTTGGTGTCCATGAATTTTCTGTATCGCTTGTGTGTTAATTACTAGAGGTAGCTTGTCATCTGCAACCAAACGATGTCGATGAGAATTTTTTCCTTTTTTGTTTGCTGGGAGTTAAGCTATCTTCTGAAATGTAATTCAGTTTTTCACGATGTTTTCGCCCCTATATTCGTTTTTACTTACGTTTTCGTGTGGAAAGTACTTCCATTCTCCGCATAATGCTGAGGTGTTGTGATGCACATGTAACTATAACAAGTATTTTTCACAGATAACGTAGTAAAACACTTTTCACTTCACCAGAACACAGTGTGATTGTGGTTTGTTATGTGTCCCATGTGTCTAGAAGATAGGTTAACTCCAAGCAAAAAAATAAATAAATAAATAAATAAATAAATAAATAAATAAATAAAATAAAATCTCATCAACATCGTTTGGCTGCAGATGACAAGCTACCTGTAGTAATTAACACACGAAAGATCCAGAAAATTCATGCACACCAAATGTAAAGGTATTTACAAAAAGAAACGATCTGTTGTTTGAACTAAAATTGCACATAGTTTTATAATCATTTTACAAAAATGTTGACATTGCAGAATGAAATAAAAACGAAAACTCACTGATAATGGCACAGTGGTGCCGAAACATATTTGGGTACTGAGAAAAACGGTGTTTTGCATAACTGGCGGACCTCACATCCAACAATTGTAACTGCAAACACGGCCAATACAAGGAGCTGAAAATCAAAATGATGGATAAATCATAACCGTAAGTGAAGTGTAATTAATGAAACAGATAGTCGGTAATACATCCGGAGTGGGCTTGTCTGTATGAAGTTATTGTTTCCCAGTAACGTAACTTGCGGAACAAGGCCCAATCTTTTCGCCGCTGGTGGCCGGCGCACACGACCGCATGCGTCTTCTGTGGCGCTCTTACGTTTTCAAATGATAGCGAAAAACTGATCTTAAGAGATTGGTTCAAAATGGCACTATGGGACTTAACGTCTAAGGTCATCAATCCCCCAGACTTAGAACTACTTAAACCTAACTAACCTAAAGACAGCACACACATCCATGCCATGCCCGAAGCAGGATTCGAAACTGCGACCGTAGCAGCAGCGCGGTTGCGGACTGAAGCACCTAAGAGATTGGCTAAATTATCGCACTCTGGCCACAAAGACTTAAAAGCAGGCATTCAAAAAGTGATGTTTAGCTATCACACTTGCTCCTGTTCGACTTTTAAATGTAAATTCTGCAGTGACCCATTCTGGATCTTTGGTTGGATTTAATTTACCGTGCTTCGTGAATGGTTCACCAAATATGGAAAAAATATACAAAATGTAGAGTACGAGCTGACTCACAAAACTTGACTCTTGGATAACACACTCATTTTCTTTGACTGTTTTCCGCACCGGTACTTCAGTAGTACAGTAATTTTGGTAGGATAGTATGTATGTAAACAGACGAACATGTCAACAATGTTGACCCTACTGGGAGTTGTCCAAAAACTCAGTCACTCATTTGTGTTCGAATACTGCTTCACTTGGATACTAGACAACTGCTGTTTCAGATTCTGCAAGAATGAATGTGAGAAAAACGTTTGTGCGTGACCATTCAAAGAACTGTCACTTTTCAATGACCTGACTTGAACGCACATGTGTGAAACGCCTTGTCAGGAAGCAGCGACTTGACGGAAAATTAGTTCAAATTTTCACAGATTGGATTAGCATTTTGCGGCTCCAGACTGACGTCAGCTGTTCGTGACATGAAAATTTGTACCTGATCGGACCTGAATCCTGATTTCCCAAATGTCGCGAGCGGTCGCTTTAACCACTTCGGCTATCCAACCACGCGTCCTGGATCGACTCAAACTTCCACATGTCAGAGATTCCATAACCAATATGCTCGCACATCTCATAATACCCGCGTAGGGTGAGGCAAATATTGGATCATCATTTTAGTCCATCGAGGTATGGATACATTATTGATGGTTACAATGTCTAGGTTTATACGAGGATTGAAACTTTAATAGTGGCAACTATTTATTTATAGCTCGTACGAAATATATGCGTGTTTCAAAGTCTTACTAACCTTCAAAGCAGTCACCAGCATTGTGTACAACCCGTTGCCACCGATGTGGAAGTCGTAGGATACTCTTAGCAGTGCCAGTTGTGTTGACAGTTCGAGCGGTGCGGTCTATTGCCCGACGAATTTGTAGCAGTTCTGAAGCGAATGCCGTGAAGTGTTTCCTTCAGTTTAGAAATCGAATTGAACTCACGAGGGCTTAAGTCAGGGGAGTACAGTAGGTGGTATAGAACTTAGCAGCCCCATTAGTCAAAGAAATCATTAACAGCTTGCACTCTACGTGCTTGAACATTGTCCTGCAAAATGATGGTCAGGTCCTGCAGACAGTGTCATCACTTCTGTCTCTATGCTGTTCATTTTTGGAACACAACCTACGACGAGCTTAGAGGCAGACGTGATGACACTTCTGCAGGACTTGACCATCTTTTGCAGGACAATGCTCAAGCACGTAGCTGTTACTGGTTTCTTTAACCGATGGGGTTTCTAAGTGCTATACCATCTACAGCACTCCCATGAATTAAGCCCTCGTGAGTTCAACTCGATTTCTAAACTGAAGGAAACACTTCACAGAATTCGCTTCAGAACTGCTACAAATTCGTAGGGCAATAGACCGCGCCTCTCGAACTGTCAACACAACTGGCACTGCTAAGAGTATCGTACAACTTCCACATCGCTGGCAACGGGTTATGCACAATGCTGGTGACTACTTTTAAGGTCACTAAGACTGTAAAACACATATGTATTTTCTAAGAGCTGTAAATAAATAGTTGCCACTATTAAAGATCCAACCTTCGTACATTGTCTTTATCTTCACATTACAATACCCTTCTTGTAATGTGAATCACAGACATTGAAACCATCAATTACAATCATAACTTGCCGACATCTGCCAAGGAGTAGTCATATTTCGTTGAACAGACTCTAAGGTACTTTTGCATCCAAATCTTGCACATTCAGTGAACAAGAAATGTAGTTGTGTTCACACTACATAGACATTCAAGGAATCGGTAACTCATTGTAAATCGTATGTGTCAGATCTTCATACCTCTGCTCCATAACGAACGAAATTGTTACACGATGTGGCCCTGAAGCAAGTACTACAGTTTTCCATTGAAAATTAACTGCTGCTGCCTGTCAAGCAAGCCCACTGTGCTTAGTGAGCCCTCTGCCCAGAATCGTATCACCGCTGATGACAACCGCCATCCGCCCATCACCTGCTGATTACAGAGAAAGTGCTAACTTCGAGAATCTTGTAGAATCGTGTCACTTCTCGTGTCGGATTCTCCGTCGCCTTGCCTTCTTTGCTACTGACGTGACTCTTCCACCACTAGTTCTCTATGGATTGTTTTCCTGCTTAAACTATAACTTTGTTATAAGTATTAACCAATCAAACTAATTCAGGTTGCATGAGTTTGCCAGTTGGGTATGATGTATAAACGAAAGCAAGCAACTTGACGCGTACGCTGTCCCTGTTCTATAACGTGTAATGCCTCTGAGGAACGTTGTCAAGGAGTTATTAGATTATTTAACTATCACAACATTAATGGGGGGGGGGGGGAGGCTGGGGATGGTACTTTATGCCACCTTATGTAAATACTTGAGATCTACTCGAGAACTTCATATTTTTCAATTTTGAAAAAAAAAATATTATTGTTTGTAAGGTATTCATATAACAGATTCTAAAATTGTTTTCAAATTTTTACGTTCAACTTCGTATGAAAATTTAAGCATTAGTAGCTAGTGCGACATTTCACGACGAATTTCATCTGTACTACTCTACGAATATAAAGAAAAGACGCTGGTTAATAACGTTGTTACCAAAAATCTCGAAACATTCTTGACCAGTTTACTTCATATTCTTACAGGAAATCTAATAAACTTCGGATGGAAATAGGCTGTATATTTTTGATGTGTATGGTATAAAAATTTGTATTTATAAAATATGATGGTGAAAGGTTGGTAGCAAAAATATCGTGAGGTAGTTTATCGATTTACTTCAAATTTGTCCAGTGCTCTAATAAACTTTCGGACTCACATAGATTATATATTTTTATAATGTATATAAATATGCACCAATCAAAAAAAAGTTTTGCATCACCTCGGTTCCGAGAATTCCGGAACCTGTACAGAAAATTGGAATAGAGATCAACATAAACATCATTTCCGCCCTTTTTATTGCTCATGAAAACCACACATTGCATGTTGTACCACCGTACAGCGAGACCTTCAGAGGTGGTGGTCCAGATTTCTGTACACATCGGTCCGCTGCTACCCAGTAGCATGCCCTTTTGCATTAATGCATGCCTCTATTCCTTGTGGCATACTATTCACACGTTCATCAAGGCGCTCTTGATTCAGATTGTCTCACTCCTCAACGGCGATTCTGCGTAGATCCCACAGAGTGGTTGGTGGGTCATGTCGTCCATAAACAGCCTGTTCAATCTATTCCAAGCATGTCCGTTAGGGTTCATGTCTGGAGAACATGATGGCCACTCTAGTCGCATGGTTGCACTATCGGTCGGAGGATGGCATTCACGTATCGTACAGCCGTTACGGCGCCTTCCATGACCACCAGCGGCGTACGCCGGCAGCATATAAAGCCACCCCGAAACAGCAGGGAACCTCCACCTTGCTGCACTCACTGGACAGCGTGTCTAAGGCGTTCAGCCTGGCCGGGTTGCCTCCAAACAAGTCCGACGATTGTCTGGTTTAAGGCATATGCGACACTCATCGGTGAAGACAAAGTGATGCCAATCTTGAGTGGTCCATTCGGTATGTTGTTGGGCCCATCTGTAGCCCGCTACATGGTGTCGTGGTTGCCAAGATGGACCTCGCCATGGACGTTGGGAATGAAGTCGCGCATCATGCAGCCTATTGCGCACAGTTTGAGTCGTAAGACGACGTCCAGTGGCTGTACGAAAAGCATTATTCAGGGTTCCTCCGGCCATAATACGTAGGTAGCGGTCATCCATTGCAGTAATTGACCTTGGGCGGCCTGAGCGAGGCATGTCATCGACAGTTCTTGTCTCTCTGTATCTCCTCCATGTCCGAACAACATCGCGTTGGTTCACTCTGAGACGCCGGGACACTTTCCTCGTTGAGAGTCCTTCCTGGCACAAAGTAACAAAGCGGTATTGATCGGCTAGGCATGGTTGAACTACAGACAACACGAGCCGTGTACCTCCTTCGTGGTGGAATGACTGGAACTGATCGACTGTCGGACCCCCTCCGTCTAATGGGCGTGGTTGTTTACATCTTTGGGCTGGTTTAGTGACATCTCTGAACAGTCAGAGGGACTTTGTCTGTGATACAATATCCACACTCAACGTCTATCTTCAGGAGTTCTGGGAACCAGGGTGTTGCGAAACCTCTTTTGATGTGTGTATGTACCATACACTGATAAGCCAAATCATTATGACCACTGCACTTAAGGCGGTAACAAAAGGATTTAAGAGGAGCAGACACGGAAGGGGCTTCACAGTACGGTAGACATTGGCTCCAAATGGCTAATCCCATTGAGATAAGCGACTTTGACTAAGAACAGATTATTATTAAGCAGAGCCTGTCAACAAGTATCTCGAAAACGGCGAAGCTGGTCGAATGTTCACATGCTACTATAGTGAGCATCTACAGAAAGTGGTAGATGGACAGTGAAACTACCACTAGGCGTTAATAGTTGGATGTCCACGACTCTTCAATAACGTGGAGTTCGGAACCTTGTCTGCTCTGTTTAGTAAGGTAGATGGTGATCCGTGGCATGTCTGCCGAAAGAGCACAATGATGGTGGTCTCACAAGTGCTTCAGAGCACATCGTACATCGTTGAATATGGAACTCTTCAGCAGACCACCCCTACGTGTTCATATGTTGACCCAACCACATCGTCAATTACCATTGAAGTGGGCACAGAACCATCGAGATTCGATCGTCGATCAATGGAAACATGTTGGTTCCTCGGGTGAATAACATTTTTGCTATACTACGTCGATGGTCGTCTCCAAAAACCGTGTCATCAATGTGAACGGCGCCTCGAAAAGAGCAACACGCCATGGCCGCACGCTGGCGGGTGCAGTATTATGCTATGGGGAACTTTCTCCTGCACTTGAATGGGACCTGCCGTAGTAATCGAGGACACGCTGAGAACTGGGAATTATCTGCAGTCCTCACTGCTTGATGTGTTCCCCAACAGCGAAGTCATCTTCCAGCAGTATAACAGTCCATGTGTCGGAGCGAGGAACATACTACATCGGTTTGAGGAACATTAGAATGAACTCGCGTTGACGTCTCAGCCACCAAATTCCCATGATGTAAATCCTACGAAACCCATCTGGGCCACTACAGGGTGCCATCAAAACGTACCGAAATCAGCGGCCCACTATTTATGCGAATTACATGACCTGTTCGTACACATCTAATGCCATATACCTCCACAAATGTACCAACAGAAAAGAAGGACAACAAAGCCAGTGAGCTGGTTGGCATAATGTTTTGGCTCATCAGTGTACGTAAAGGGGGTCCGTCGTTAACGAAAACCTTGAGAACATCTATTCTAGACTGATGTACTTCGCATTTTACACGGTGCTCTGTAGTCTAATAAACGTCCGGACGTATGTAATAAACGAGAGAAAATGTTAGTAAAAATCTCGAACAGTTCCTGATCGTTCACCCAAAATTTTTATACAATGCTCTAATAAACGTTCTAACGGCTATATAATTTTAGGAGAAACATATTTAGCAAAAACTGCCAAAAGTTCTTAAAAATTTACTCCAAAATTTCATCTTGGTGTGATCTTCTGTCCGAAGATTGATTTGATGCAGATTTCCATGTTACTGCATCCTCGGCAAGTCTCCTCATTGCCGAATAACAACCGTAACCTATATCCTTCTGAATCTGCTTGCTGGTCTCACACTACGATTTTTACCCGCCACACTTCCCTCCAGTTCTAAAATGGTGATCCCTTGATATCTCAGAATGCGTCCTGTCAACAGATCCCTTCTTTTAATCAAGCTGTGCCACTAGTTTCTTTTCGCCATTCTTCTGAAGCTCCACATTTCAGAAGCACGAATTCTACTTACACAAATGACTATACGACAGGCAATAACGTTCAGGAAAGACTTCCGAATTCTTCAATCTATATTCCTTGTCAACAAACTTCTATTTTTCAGGAACGCTCAAGTTTGCATTGCAAGCCTACGTTTTATATCCTATGTACTTCGGCCATTATCAGTTCATTAACTCCGCCAAGAGCAGACTTCGTTTACTACTTTTAATGTCTCGTTTCCTAATCTAATTACCTGAATATCACCTGATGTACTTCGACTACATTCCATTATTCTTGTTTTGCTTTTGTTCATTTTAATCTTATATGGTCCTTTCAAGACGCTGTACATTCCAAGTACTTTGCTGTCTCCGACAAAATTGCAGCGTCTTCAGCAAAGTTCAAAGGTTTTATTTCTTCTCCGTGAAGTTTAAGTCCTGATCGAAATTTTTCAAAAAATGGTTCAAATGGCTCTGAGCACTATGGGACTTAACAGCTGTGGTCATCAGTCCCCTAGAACTTAGAACTACTTAAACCTAACTAACCTAAGGACATCACACACATCCATGCCCGAGGCAGGATTCGAACCTGCGACCGTAGCAGTCGCACGGTTCCGGACTGCGCGCCTAGAACCGCGAGACCACCGCGACCGGCCGAAATTTTTCTATGGTTTCCTGTTCTGCTTGCTCAATGTACAGATTAAATAACATCGGAGATAGGCTATAAACCTGTCTCATTCCCTTCTCAACAACTGCTTCCCTTTCACGCCCATCGCCCCATTTAAATAACATCTGGTTTTAATACAAGTTCTAAATACACTTACACTCCTTGTATTTTACCCCTGCTACCTTCAGAATTTTACAGATTATTCCGATCAAAAGTTTCAAAACCTTTCTTTTAGTCTACAAACGCTATAAACGTATGTTTCCTTTACCTTAACCTTTCTTCTAACTGACGTCGTAGGTCCAGTATTGCCTTGCGTGTTCCTACACTTCTCTGGAATCCAGAGTTGTCTTCCCCGAGGTCGGTTTCTACCAGTTTTTCCATTCTTCTGTAAAGATTTCGTATCAATATTTTGCAACCATCACTTATTAAAATAACAATTCGTAATAATCATATCTGGCCGCACCTACTTTCCGTGAAAATGGAGTTATTACATCCCCCTTGAAGTGTGAGGGAATTTCTCCTGTCTGTGCATGTGCTCACAATATGAGATAGTTTTGTCGTGGCTGGCTCTTCGATGGCTATCAATAGTTCTCACAGAAAGTCTGATATTCCAGTAACGTTGTTTAGACTTAGGTCTTTCAGTACTCTGTCAAATTCTTCTCGCCGTATCGTATCATCCATCTCATATTCCTCTACGCCCTCTTCCCTTTCTATAAAACTACCTTCAACTTCATCTCCCTACTATATAGCCTCTATATAGCCCTTCTAACTTTCAGCTTTCCCTTCTTTGCTTAGTACTGGTTTTCCATCGGAGCTCTTGATATTCGTACAGCTGCTCCTTTTATCTCCAAATGCTTATTCAGTTTCCCGTAGGCGGTATCTATCTTCCCCCTACGGAAATAGGCTTATAATCATTACATTTGTCTTCTAGCTCTTCCTGGTTAGCCATATTACACTCCCTATCATGCTGTATTTTTATATTTTCATCCATTATCATTTAAATTCAATACTTCTTGTGATATCCAAAGATTTCTTATAGACGTTCTACTGGTTTCATCCCCTGCTGCCTTCACCATTTCATCTCTCAAAGCTACCCTTTCGTCTACTATTGTATTCCTTTTCCTTGTTCTGGTCGATCCTTGCCTAATGCTGTCTCTGAAACTCTCAACAACATCCGCGTTTTTTAAACTTATGCAGGTTCCATCTCCTTAATTTCCTACCCCTTTTTCCAATTTCTTCAGTTTTAATCTACATTTCATAGCAAATAAATTGTGGTCATATTCCATATCTGCATCCTGGAAAGATCTTACTACTTAAAATCTGGTTCCGAAAGCTCAGTCTTACTACTGTATAACCAATGTGAGACCTTTCGGTGTCTCCAAGACCTTTCCACGTATGAAATCTACCTTCATGATTCTTAAACCAACTGTTAGCACCCATTAAATTATGCTCTGCCCAAAATTATACCACACGGCTTCCTTTCTCCCAGTCCATATTCACCTATTATTTGTCCTTCTCTTCTTTTTGTTGCTATCTAATTGTATTCCCACATAGCAATTAAATTTTCGTTTCCCATACCTATCTTAATAGCGGCTTTTACCTCCTCATACATTTCTTTAATATACTCATCATCTTCGGCGATAGTCGCCGTATAGCCTTGTATAGCTGTGGCTGGTGTGGGATTTATGTCTGTCCTGACTATGATAATGCGTTTACTGTGCTGTTGATAGTAGCTTACCCGCCTTCCTATTTTCTCTTTCATTATTAAACCTACTCCAACATTATCATTATGTGATTTTGTGTTCGTAGCCCCGTATTCACCTGTTCCTCCTACCACCTGACATCACTAATTCCCTCTATATTAGCTGCAACATTTCCATTTCCCTTTGTAAAATTTCTAATCTACCTGTCCGAATAAGGGTTGAAACATTCCACACTCCGATCCGTATAACGCAATTTTTGATTCTCCTGATAACGACAGCCTCCTGAGTAGTCTCAGGCTGGAGATCCGGATGGGAAACTATTTTACCTCAGGAATATTTGCCCAATTCTGATACTGCACTATGATAGATATTCAGACGGACATTGACTACATTTTTTTTTTCTAAACAATACACAGGTTTAGTCTCAAAATCGACTGCAAGAAAGAAAATGCTGCGCTGTGCTGTGAAAATGTGCGGCTTAGTTTTCTTTCTTGCAGTGAGTTTTAAATAGAGTCAAAGTCTGTTTAAGCCATTAGACAAGTTGTTTGTTTCATATGTATTCGTTCTCCTTATAGGGGAAGCCGGGGCAGGACGGAAAAATGAGACGAACGTATCTGTGTGTATACACTCCTGGAAATGGAAAAAAGAACACATTGACACCGGTGTGTCAGACCCACCATACTTGCTCCGGACACTGCGAGAGGGCTGTACAAGCAATGATCACACGCACGGCACAGCGGACACACCAGGAACCGCGGTGTTGGCCGTCGAATGGCGCTAGCTGCGCAGCATTTGTGCACCGCCGCCGTCAGTGTCAGCCAGTTTGCCGTGGCATACGGAGCTCCATCGCAGTCTTTAACACTGGTAGCATGCCGTGACAGCGTGGACGTGAACCGTATGTGCAGTTGACGGACTTTGAGCGAGGGCGTATAGTGGGCATGCGGGAGGCCGGGTGGACGTACCGCCGAATTGCTCAACACGTGGGGCGTGATGTCTCCACAGTACATCGATGTTGTCGCCAGTGGTCGGCGGAAGGTGCACGTGCCCGTCGACCTGGGACCGGACCGCAGCGACGCACGGATGCACGCCAAGACCGTAGGATCCTACGCAGTGCCGTAGGGGACCGCACCGCCACTTCCCAGCAAATTAGGGACACTGTTGCTCCTGGGGTATCGGCGAGGACCATTCGCAACCGTCTCCATGAAGCTGGGCTACGGTCCCGCACACCGTTAGGCCGTCTTCCGCTCACGCCCCAACATCGTGCAGCCCGGCTCCAGTGGTGTCGCGACAGGCGTGAATGGAGGGACGAATGGAGACATGTCGTCTTCAGCGATGAGAGTCGCTTCTGCCTTGGTGCCAATGATGGTCGTATGCGTGTTTGGCGCCGTGCAGGTGAGCGCCACAATCAGGACTGCATACGACCGAGGCACACAGGGCCAACACCCGGCATCATGGTGTGGGGAGCGATCTCCTACACTGGCCGTACACCACTGGTGATCGTCGAGGGGACACTGAATAGTGCACGGTACATCCAAACCGTCATCGAACCCATCGTTCTACCATTCCTAGACCGGCAAGGGAACTTGCTGTTCCAACAGGACAATGCACGTCCGCATGTATCCCGTGGCACCCAACGTGCTCTAGAAGGTGTAAGTCAACTACCCTGGCCAGCAAGATCTCCGGATCTGTCCCCCATTGAGCATGTTTGGGACTGGATGAAGCGTCGTCTCACGCGGTCTGCACGTCCAGCACGAACGCTGGTCCAACTGAGGCGCCAGGTGGAAATGGCATGGCAAGCCGTTCCACAGGACTACATCCAGCATCTCTACGATCGTCTCCATGGGAGAATAGCAGCCTGCATTGCTGCGAAAGGTGGATATACACTGTACTAGTGCCGACATTGTGCATGCTCTGTTGCCTGTGTCTATGTACCTGTGGTTCTGTCAGTGTGATCATGTGATGTATCTGACCCCAGGAATGTGTCAATAAAGTTTCCCCTTCCTGGGACAATGAATTCACGGTGTTCTTATTTCAATTTCCAGGAGTGTATTTTGGCTGCCAAGTAGCGCACTCAACACTCGCTTTCAGGGAATATTATCCAAGTGACAAGTGTGGTAGGAATCGGTTGTAGAAGAATTTGTCTTTGATTGTTGTGACAGTGACGTGTTTGCGCATGTTATTCGTCTGCATAATGCAATATTAATAACTCTTTATCTGCAAAGTAAGCGAAAACCCTTTATCTACAAGTTTCCTCTTCCTTAAAATCTCAAAAAAACATGATGGGCCCTTAATTTTAGTGCATTTAGACGAAGTTTATATTAAAAAGCGCTTTGTGTGTTTTGAAATGTACCTACCCAGATCCGTTCTGCCCCAGGTAACTTACCATTCTTTCCTAGCGTTTGCTTTTTAGTGCTCATATTTATTCTAACACTTCTAAGATTCATCACTATATTTTTCTTACTGTGTTAGGGATACTTCATCTTTTTGTCATAGACAGAAACTACATACGCAAACCTAATCATCAAGGCGGTCTACAGAAAACACAGATGAGGCAGTGATAACTGTTGTGAAAAAGGTAATGGGATTTAAGAAAGCTCGTGTTCAGTTCAACGTTGTTAAAGCAACACATCAGAGAGCAGTTCAGAATAAACTTCAAAATAAGAAGTCTCAATTTTTAAAAAGATATGGACGACAGATTTTTTGGACTAACTATGAATGAGTTAATAGCTTAAGCTTTTCAATTGGCCGAGGAAAAAAACTGTAGGCCCCTTTAATAACGAACTGAGAATATTGGGAGAAGACTGGATGACTCTCTAATGTTCTGTCACATGTACACTCTTATTGTGGTTTTGTAGATTTTAGGAAATATGATTATATTGTACTGCTAAACTTTTGAGGAAATATAAAGTAGTAGTAGTTCTTATACTATGTTAGAGTAAAGAAGGTCGAACGGTTCTGCCACCGGGCTGGGGCATAACTGACCATTTGCCAGCCCTCTTTATTATTTTTTTTTTAGTCTTCGTCTGTGCACTTAAAATTTCATTTCTCTGTTTCATTGTTTAAAGTAGTCGGTATACTAAATGTAACGCAGACTTTTATAGAGCTTTTTTCCCGTTTTAATTGAACTGTGGTCATTTTAATGTTAGCTTTTCCGTCTTGAGCCGGCCGGCGTGGCCGAGCGGTTCTAGGCGCTATAGTCTGGAACTGCGCGACCGCTACGGTCGCAGGTTCGAATCCTGCCTCGGGCATGGATGTGTGTAATGTCCTTAGGTTAGTTAGGTTTAAGTAGTTCTAAGTTCTAGGGTACTGATGACCTCAGAAGTTTAGTCCCATAGTGCTCAGAGCTATTTGAACCATTTTTTTCCGTCTTGCAGAGGGCTTCAGCAATCCTATACATTCGCAGATTAAAAGTATGCTTTATACCAGGGCTTAACAACTGGCCGGTTTTGAGCGCGAGTACTCGCGTCTGCTCAGGCACGTGCTCGCGAGCAGGTGCAAGGTTGCGGAGTAGGGAGGGAGAGGAGGGAGTGGAAATGCGGGCGCACGTTTGAATAGGGCGGCAGCGTGCCTATTGAATTCGCGCCGACTGTGTAACTGTAACGTTTAAAGTACTACGATCAGCTCTAACAGTCACTTCGCTGGTTAAGAATCATGTCAAGTCGCCGTTGTGTAACCCCAGCCATGCTTTCGCACTTCAACTCCCATTGGGAGGAATTGTATCTGTTTACAGAAAAAGATGGTGTTGCAAAATGTTTAGTATGTGATAAAACGCTGAATTCTTTTAGGAAATTTAATTTGCAGCGACATTATATGTCGTACCACGCGAAAGACTACGGAAGTGGAAAATGTGATGGACCAGATCGTGCACAGGAAGCTATTAAACTTAAAAGGAAGCTCTCCGAAGAAGATCTGGACGACGAAGAAAAATCAACTGAGGCAACTCTCAGAGTGAGTTACTAAATTGCTTTGCTTTTAGCAAAATCGCTGCGCCCCTCCACTGATGGTGATTTAATGAAAGAATGTTTGGTAGTTGCAGCGGAACATTTGTGTCCATCTCAAGTTGAACAGTTTCGGATTGTGCCATTATCTAACATGACCATTATGCGTCCCATACAGGACATGGCAGACGACGTCCAGAGCCAGCTTGCAAATATCTGTAAAGATTTTATGGCGTATTCTCTAGCTCTGGACGAAAGTGTTGATACCACTGGAACAGCGCAGCTTGCCATATTTATTAGAGGTGTTAATAGAGATCTTCAGGTGAGGGAGGAGCTCCTCGATGTAGTAGCCGTGAAGAACACTACAACCGGAGGTGATATTTTAAGTAGTTAGTGTTGAAGAAAGTGTTGAAAATATAGGATTGTCGTGGAATTCTTTAGTTTCAGTGTCTACAGACGGTGTACCAGCGATGACAGGGAAAAAAATCAGGTTTCGTTGCGCTGTTGAAGGAGAAAATGCAAAAACTGACCGTGCCGAATGAAATAAAGGGCCTTTACTGTGTGATCCACCAGGAAAACTTATCTGCAAAGAGTATCACTCTAAAAAATGTGATGAGTGTTGTTGTTCGTACAACCAATTATATAAAGAAGCATGGGCTACAACACAGACTATTTAAAAGCTTTCTTGAGGATGTAGAAAGCCAGTATGGTAGCCTGCCTTATTACAGCGAGGTCCGCTGGCTTAGTCGTGGCGAATTATTAAATCGATTTTTTTGCCTATTAGATGATATAAATATGTTCATGGAAATAAATAACATGTGTGTTCCTGAATTGAAATAGCCTTCATGGAAATGTGATCTCGCGTTCTTAGCAGATTTAACTAGCCATCTGAATGGTTTGATCATTTCACTACAAGGTAAAGATCTGCTAATTACTCATTTCATAGATCGAATACGAGCTTTTAAAATGAAATTGACACTTTGGGTGCGTCAGTTGGCAACAGGAAATCTAGCTCATTTTCCTAAATTATCATCCATGCAAGATGTTCACAAAGACTGTGAACGTTATTCACATAGTTTAGTTGCCCTTAAGGAAGAATTTGATCAACGCTTTCAAGATCTGACAGCACTAGACAGTGATTTTGATCTGTTATCCTGTCCATATTCAGCGAATATTGAAGAAATTTGTCCTGAGTTGCAACTAGAAATTATTGACCTGCAGTGTGACAGAGAATACAGAGACAAATTTCAGAACAAGAAAAACATTTTGGTATCCTACAGACACTTCCCTCAGGATAGATTCCCTCGTTCGCACAAACTGGCGGCTACAATAATATCAATGTTCGGTTCCACGTATGTTTGTGAACAACTGTTCTCTGCAATGAAATATAACAAGACGTGCCTGAGAAACGCATTGTCTGATCGAAATTTAAACTGCACACTGCGCCTACAATGCACAAGAACAATTACTACGAACATAGACGCAATTATAAAGGGCAAAAAGTACAAGATAACCGAGAATCCCACACTTCAGTGACATCTTTAATTGTGTAACAGTTCACAAATTAATACGAATGTAGAGGCATACACTAAGCTAATAAAATTATGTGGCACGTGTACATTCTCCTTTATTTGTTTCATTTGTGGCAGTAATAATTCGTAAGTGATATCCCTGCAGGTGGCCGCGGATTTACATTGACTGGCGGCAGCTGTTGTGTGCCCCACGTGACTCTCCCCACTCTCTGCTCTGGTCCGGTAGTGGGAGTAGCTTGCTCGCGCTGCTCCGTGCTCGCACCTTGCTGCTCACAACTTGCTCCGCGAGCACGTATGTTGTGAAGCCCTGCTTTTGTACTGTCATTGAAGCTACTATCCTCACATATTCCGCAGCTCGAGAGGTCACTCTCATGTTCTGTATACTAACAATTCCAACTGATTTCCACTTCTAAGTGAGTGCAGATTCCAGTCAAGTTGTTGCGGAGATGGACAGAGAGAGGGGGTAGGAGGTGAAGCATGGAGAGAGGGGCTGGGGATGAGATGGAGATGGAGAAGGAGAGAGGGGAGGAGGAGATGGACCGAGAGAGGGGAGAATGGAGTTGAAGATGTGTACCCAATTCTCATACATATTTACCAATTGCGGAGCATTGAGGGCATTAAATATTTTCATATTCTAGAAATACCTACACATCAGCAGCTCTTTAAAAAATATATTGTTCATGAACATCAACTACCATTAACGAGACTGGTAACTTTTATTTGTCTATTTCTGATAGTGTATGTTAATGAAAATACTTTTGTACTGCTAACACAATGTTGGAAGATAATTTCAGGTTCTAAACAACAATTGCGCATTAGTAAATCATTAGGCCTTCGATAACCGGGCGTTTATCAAATTTCCTGTCAGTGCGGAAAATCATACATTGGGGAGACAGTCCGCACTGTAGAAGAGAGGTGCCGCGAACACAAGCGCGATACTGAATTACGCCAGGCCACTAAATCAGCCGTGTCAAACCATTGTATAAAGACTGGCCATACTATGGACTATGAAAAAACAAAAATACTCTGTCAATCCTCCTACTTCTGGGACTGCGTTACTAAAGAGGCTATCGAAATCCGACTACAGGACGATCTAATTAATAAAGACAGCGGCCTTCGACTTAGTCAGGCTTGAAACCCTGCACTCAGCCTGGAGAGAAAGATGCGGTCACAGAGATCGAGGACCGCCCCCGACGGCGGCAGCAGGGAGACTGCAGACCCCAGTTCAGAGCCAGGCGCCGCTTCTCCCACCACCTCCAGTAGCCGCCGCGCCGGCCGCACCAAAGATACCAGGAGAGGAACGGTGGACGGGGTAACGGCTATGGACGCCGAGAGGAACAGCACAGCATTCGTCAGGAACCACCTGAAGATGGCAGCGTGTACGTCTGACGAAATATTGTGGAGAAATTACGACGCTACCCGGTCGGATACCCGAGAACTGTTCAAATTAAAGAATATCTTGTTAGAAAAAGTCAAATACAATTAGCAAAATTTTTAAATGGTTGTAATTTCAAACGAAATCTTTAGTATGGGATGGTAAGATTAACACATATATTTAAGACTTTCGCATAGAGTAAAACTAACGCAAAAAAACGTATGACTTTAGAAGGCGGATACCTTGGATAAGAATAAAACGCTTCGTACCACACTTACATTTACGTCTACTTTACGGCACTAACATTCACATTTAAGTGCCTGGCAGAGGGTTCACCGAACCAGTTTCACACTATTTCCGCACCACTTCCCTCTCTTTAGCGCGCAGCAAAAACGAACACTTATATCTGATTTCTCTTATTTTATTAGAATAGTCGGTTCTTCGTATGTAGGTAGACGCTAAAAAAATATTTTCCCATTCGGAGGAGAACGCTGGAGACTGAAACTTCGTGAAAACATCCCTCCGAAACGAAGCTCGTCTTTGTTTTAATGACTGCCACCCCAGCTGACAGATCATATCCGTGACATTCTATCCCCTATTTCACGATAACATAAAAAGAGAACGGAACTGCCTTCTTTGAACTTTTTCGATGTCCTCCGTCAAATCAGTTGATAACGATTCCATACTGCACAACAGCACTCGAGCAGAGCACGGACAAACGTTGTCTAAGCAGTCTCCTTAGTAGACCTGTTGCATCTTCAGATAAGTTCTGCCAATAAAATACACCCTTTGGTATTCCTTCACCACAAAACTGTCTACATCTACATCCACATTTATACTCCGCAAGCCACTCAACGGTGTGTGGCGGAGGGCACTTTACGTGCCACTGTCATTACCTCCCTTTTCTGTTCCAGTCTCGTATGGTTCGCGGGAAGAACGACTGTCTGAAAGCCTCCGTGCGCGCTCGAATCTCTCTAATTTTACATTCGTGGCCTCCTCGGAAGGTATAAGTAGGGGGAAGCAATATATTCGATACCTCATCCAGAAACGCACCCTCTCGAAACCTGGCGAGCAAGCTACACCGCGATGCAGAGCGCCTATCTTGCAGAGTCTGCCACTTGAGTTGGTTAAACATCTCCGTAACGCTATCACGGTTACCAAATAACCCTGTGATGAAACGCGCCGCTCTTCTTTGGATCTTCTCCATCTCCTCCGTCAACCCGATCTGGTACGGATCCCACACTGTTGAGCAATACTCAAGTATAGGTCGAACGAGTGTTTTGTAAGCCACCTCTTTTGTTGATGGACTACATTTTCTAAACACTCTCCCAATCAATCTCAACCTGGTACCCGCCTTACCAACAATTAATTTTATATGATCATTCCACTTCAAATCGTTCCGCACGCATACTCCCAGATATTTTACAGAAGTAACTGCTACCAGTGTTTGTTCCGCTATCGTATAATCATACAATAAAGGATCCTTCTTTCTATGTATTCGCAATACATTACATTTGTCTATGTTAAGGATCATTTCCCACTCCCTGCACCAAGTGCCTATCCGCTGCAGATCTTCCTGCATTTCGCTACAATTTTCTAATGCTGCAACTTCTCTGTATACTACAGCATCATCCGCGAAAAGCCGCATTGAACTTCCGACACTATCTACTAGGTCATTTATTTTTTTCATAGTTCTACACAACTTCTTCCTGTTTTCTCGATTGATCTGTGTTCAGTACTTCAAGGCCTATCCACTGTGCCAGCTTATAACTAAATCTGATGGGGGTGCTATGGGGAGGTTCCCTTGTAAGTTACAGACATCTAAGAATGCTGATGAAGAAACTATTGTAATGTCGTGGCTTGATCTAAGTACGTATTTTGTCGTCTTTAGTGTTACAGTAAATAATTTAAGGGCTCTCATATATTTAAATAATTAACTTTATTTACGTGTAAAGCTGCTTGAAGGGCGATCATTTAGTACGACTTTGGACCTTACTGAATAAACCATCTGTTCTTAAGAGTTAAATGTGCATTGATGCCTATATTTGCTACAAATGTTTGCTTTTTGTTTATGTTCATTGATTTATAATTCACATAACTGACCTGCGCTCTATTATTCGAACATAGGGTCATCTTTTAATAAAATATTTTGCCAACACAGCAACATGGTGTAGACAGTTTACAGCTCGTCGCTAGCACATTTACAATCCAAACTTTATTCAGAGACGTACGTTGCCCCACTGTACCACTAAAAGCCGAACAGAAACGCCGGAAATCGGTACTCGTCTGGGACTGGACTTACACTCAATCCAGCTTGAAGTTGCAAGCATGTATCCTTGATCCAGGCCCTGAGAGATGTACGCAATTTGAGTGGGGGCTCCGAGTTTAAAAATTCGTCATCACCAGAAAATATGAGAGGGTGACAGACTTTACGCTGGAGCAGTGTTCAAGAGAGAAGTGACTATGGTTATGGCTACGACATAGAGATCTTCACCTTCAACATCGGCAGGAACGCAAGCGACGGCAGAATCCTTCACTTTTGGCGGCACAAGCACTGCAGAGGCAGTCATATTTGCAGAAAAGCTAAGTGCTGGTGTCGATAGTGTAAACATGTGCGAATGTGCAGGCTCAGCGTCGGAGGCAGAGACAGTTCCGCTTAAACATCCACCGGGTACTTGTCGATCGAGAAATCAGAGCTTACAGGATAGCTCTAAATCAGTGCGGGAAAATTTAGTTATGAATACCTAATCTCAAATATATTGCGAATGATTGGGAAATAAATTCTGAACTGATGAATGACAGGGGAAACTTCAAAATGGACGGAAAGGCCGAGCTTGGGAATATTAAAACGAAAGTTGTGAGTGAGAGGAAGCTAATAGAGACTCGAACCGAAATGGACGCAATTACTGATGAAGTAAGCTTCATTGGTCGTAAAATAGATGATGTCAAAAAAGCCGTGGATGTAATAAAGAAAAGATGCATTGTGAGTTGCGAGGTGGTGTAAATGGCTATATACTAAGACAGAATGTACTTGTGCGAGAGACTCGAATGGGACTCCACGACATGTTTGGAAAAAACGTTGTGTGCTTAAGGGCCGTTTTGCAGAATCTGTGGGGTTTGGAAGGTACGTTTAATATGGTGATAGGACAACACGAACAGTCGGGCAAGGTGGCCGAGCTGTTCTAGGCGCTATAGTCTGGAACCGCGAGACCGTTACAGTCGCAGGTTCGAATCCTGCCTCGGGTATGGATGTGTGTGACGTCCTTGGGTTAGTTAGGTTTAAGTAGTTCTAAGTTCTAGGGGGCTGATGACCTCAGCAGTTAAGTCCCATAGTGCTCACAGCCATTTGAACCATTTGAACAACACGAACAGCAAATTAAAGATATGAGTACGAAACTGTACACTCTAGCGAAAGATCAGGAAGCTGTTATACTATATGTACCGCGGGGTTGACCACCACCTGCAAAATGATTTGTCAACAATGAAAAGTACCACCCAAAAAATTTTAATAGCAGGCAAGAGAATGGGAACCAAGAGTATATAGGGAATCAGAAACAGAGGGTGTAAGAGAAGAAAGGAGAGCAGAAATGTTACAAAAATGTAAGATAAATATCTTAAATGGTGATAAAATGGGACTAGAAGGTTTATTTGATTCATGGAAAGAAGAGAACAATAATAGAAAACATTTGGGGGTGGGGAAATTTAGTATCAAATCAAGAACAGAAGTACGTGTGAATCTGACGGGACGTGGAATGTAATATAACCTCGACTGCTATACAACCTAACTGCAGCAGTCCTTGTGAGGTGGGCAGTCAACCAGAAAAAGTAGTTTTTAATGTGTTGGTGAATGCTAAAGAAAATGGTTACAGTGATTCGTACATTGTATCGGCGGATGTTGAAGAGGTTAATTATAGTGATTCGTGTGTTCTGTCAGTGGATGTGGCAAAACTGTGTGTGTATCGACTGAAGTAATAGATTTATTATCACAGGAAAATGTGGGGAAGATTTCAGTAAATAAAGTTGTGGAGGAGGATAGTGCTGCTTCTGGACAGGAAACTGCGGAAGAGGAAATGAGTGTCTTCATTTCTGTAGAGAGAGGGGTGAAAATGGTGTTAGATGACGATACAGTGTCAATGAGTGTTTTCGAAACATACCAAGAGATAACGATAAGAAACTGCGGGCAATACTATTGATCTATATTCAGAAAATAATATTGAGTGGTACGAATAGTGGGAAGCGGATTACAGTATTAATGGCAGTATCAACAAGATATGGGGCCTCTAATTGAAAAATGTCATGATGATCTCTCCCTTGCCAAAAGATTTCGGAATGGTCCCCCACTCTTATCTCTGGGAGGGGACTGCGAAAGGGGAGGTGACCATGAGAAAAATATTGAATAACTAACGAAAGAATAACATTCTACGAGTCGAGGCACGGAATTTCAAAAGCTTAAAGGTGTTAGGGAAGCTATAAAATCTAAAAAGGGAAGTGCAATGGCTCAATCTAGATATAGTAGAGAACAGTGAAGTGAAACGGAAAGAAGACAAGGGTTTCTGGTGAGATGTGCATAGGGTAATATCAACAGCAACAGAAAACTGTGACCAGTTCTGTGATAGAAACGTTCCTATCAGAATCGGCAACAAAACAAGACTGACAACGATAGTTTAGGTTGGCTCAGAGCACTATGTGACTTAACATCTATGGTCATCAGTCGATAGTTTAGGTATACATGCCGACGTCGCAAGCTGAAGATGAAGAGATAGGAAAAGTACATGAGGATGTTGTTGTTGTTGTTGTTGTGGTCTTCAGTCCAGAGACTGGTTTGATGCAGCTCTCCAGGCTACTCTATCCTGTACAAGCTTCTTCATCTCCCAGTACCTACTGGAACCTACATCCTTCTGAATCTGTTAAGTGTATTCATCTCTTGGTCTCTCTCTACGATTTTTACCTTCAACGCAGCTCTACAGTACTAAATTGGTGATCCCTTGATGCCACAGAATATGCCCTACCAACCGACCCCTTCTTCTAGTCAAGTTGTGCCACAAATTTCGCCTATTTTCTATTCCATTCAATACCTCCTCATTAGTTATGTGATCTACCCATCTAATCTTCAGCATTCTTCTGTAGCACCACATTTCGAAAGCTTCTATTCTCTTCTTGTCTAAACTATTTATCGTCCATGTTTCACTTCCATACATGGCTACACTCCATACAAATGCACTAGTCGCCATTAAAATTGCTACAACACCAATATGACGTACTACAGACGCGAAATTTAACCGCCAGGAAGAAGATGCTGTGATATGCAAATGATTACATTTTCAGAGCATTCACACAAGGTAGACGCCGGTGGCGATACCTACAACGTGCTGACATGAGGAAAGTTTCCAACCGATTGCTCATACACAAACAACAGTTGACCGCCGTTGCCTGGTGAAACGTTGTTGTGATGCCTCGTGTAAGGAAGAGAAATGCGTACCATCACGTTTCCGACTTTGATAAAGGTCGGATTGTAGCCTATCCCATTGCGGTTTATCGTATCGCAACATTGCTGCTCGCGTTGGTCGAGATCCAATGGCTGTTAGCAGAATATGGAATCGGTGGGTTCAGGAGCGTAATACGGAACGCCGTGCTGCATCCCAACGGCCTCGTATCACTAGTAGTCGAGATGACAGGCATCTTATCCGCATGAATGTAACGGATCGTGCAGCCACGTCTCGATCTATGAGTCAACAGACGGGGTCGTTTGCAAGACAACAACCATCTGCACGGACAGTTCGACGACGTTTGCAGCAGCATGGACTATCACCTCGCATACCATGGCTGCGGTTACCCTTGACGCTGCATCACAGACAGGAGCGTCTGCGATGGTGTACTCACCGACGAACCTGGGTGCACGAACGGCAAAACGTCATTTTTTCGGATGAATCCAAGTTCTGTTTACAACATCATGATAGTCGCATCAGTGTTAGGCGACATCGCGGTGAACGCACATTGGAAGCGTGTATTCGTCATCCCCATACTGGTGTATCACCCAGCGTGTTGGTATGAGGTGCAATTGGTTACACGTCTCGGTCACCTCTTGTTCGCATTGACGGCACTTTGAACAGTGGGCGTTACATTTCAGATATGTTACGACCCCTGGCTCTACCCTTCATTCGATCCTTTCGAAACCCTACATTTCAGCAGGATAATGCACGACCGCATGTTGCAGGTCCTGTACGGGCCTTTCTGGATAAAGAAAATGTTCGGTCGCTGCCCTGGCCAGCACATTCTCCAGATCTCTCACCAATTGAAAACGTCTGGTCAATGGTGACCGAGCAACTGGCTCATCGCAATACGCCAGTCACTACTCTTGAAGAACTGTGGTATCGTGTTGAAGCTGCATGGGCAGCTGTACCTGTACACGCCACCCAAGCTGTGTTTCACTCAATGCCCAGGGGTATCGAGGCCGTTATTACGGCTAGAGGTGGTTGTTCTGGGTACTGATTTCTCAGGATCTATGCATCTAAATTGCGTGAAAATGTAATCATATCTTAGTTCTAGTATAATATATTTGTCCAATGAATACCCTTTTATCTTCTGCATTTTTTCTTGGTGTAGCAATTTTAATGGCCAGTAGTGTACTTTCAGAAAATACTTCCTGACACTTAAATCTATACTCGATGTTAACAAATTTCTCTTCTTCTTCTCTACTTCGACCATCATCAGTTATTTTGATCCCCAAATAGCAAAACTCCTTTACTTCTTTAAGCGTCTCATTTCCTAATCTAATTCCCGCAGCATCACCCGATTTAATTCGACTACATTCCATTATCCTCGTTTTGCTTTTGTTGATGGTCATCTTATATCTTCCTTTCAAGACACTGTCCATTCCGTTCAGCTGCTCTTCCAGGTCCTTTGCTGTCTCTGACAGAATTACAATGTCATCGGCGAATTTCAGAGTTTTTATTTCTTCTCCACGGATTTTAATTCCTACTCCAGTTCGTAAAGGGAGATGTAAATGAGGGTTTGAATGCAGCAGCACGGGAAGGAGTAGAAGAGAAGGTTATAGAGGAATATGGGCTCGGGACAAGGAATGAGAGAGGAGAAAGACGAATTGAGCTCTGTGGTAAATTTCAGCTAGTAATTGCGAATAATGTAGTGTCTAGGAATCCTGCTTACCCGGTTCGCTAGACAAACAATCAAACAACTTTTATTAATGAGTTTTATTACAACAAGGCAATTACAATACTTAACTTTGATAGTGATGTCGCAAGAAAAGTGCGACATACAAAATAACCAAATCTTCTTCAGAAGTCTGTGCTACGTAGAGAGTACTAATGGTAGCGGCTACGATGCGTCTGCTAACGAAGTGGCTGATGTTGAAGCTGCTATCGATGTGGGCTGCCACCAACCGGGCTTGGCGCTTATGACCTCTTCACCTGGGGGCCGCTGCTGTCGCGTTGTGTCCCTGAGGGAGGTCGGTCAGAGTGTGATTGGCTGGCCTTTTCTCACATCCGTCTCATTTCTGTCGTTCCCGATTGGTGTGCCAGCCCTGAAGTTACGCTTTAATATTTATTCCCCCACTCCAAAGAGCGACGGACCCGTCGTCGTATACGGAGCAGGGAGGGTTCGGGGGGGGGGGGGGGGGAGGAGAAGGGAGGTGGTGGAGGCAGGAGCGTGGACGCTCTGATGGACTGGATCAAAAATGGCTCTGAGCACTATGGGACTTAACTTCTGAGGTCATCAGTCCCCTATAACTTAGAACTACTTAAACCTAACTAACCTAAGGACATCACACACATCCATGCCCGAGGCAGGATTCGAACCTGAGACCGTAGCGGTCGCGCGGTTCCAGACTGTAGCGCCTAGAGCCGCTCGGCCACTCCGGCCGGCGATGGACCGGAAGCTGTGGCTGCAAGGGAAGTCAGAATTCCGGTCATAGCGAATGTATTTTAGCAAAATGTTCAAATCTGAATAAGCTTCTGTGGCCTGTGCAATTTTCCTATAGTTCAGAAGAAAGTATGAAGCAATTCAGAATCCTGAGCATCGAGATGAAGCAGAGAGTCAACGTCTGTATCAGAGTCAATCGGCAGACGTGCCAGCGCATCCGCATTACCATGTTGAGCTATCGGGCGACACACTATCTCGTACTGGTATTGAGACCACAACAAAGCCCATCCTTACCATTTCTGGACAGTTCGTACAGGAACCGTCTGCATCGAATGTAACGAGGGCTGCAATAGCTTGTGATCCGTTACCAAGCAGAATTTTCCGTCATACAAATAGTTGTGGAATTGGGTGAAACCATACAAAACAGCCAATGTTTCTTTCTCTATTTGTGAATAGTTATATTGAGCTTTGGACAACACTTTTGATGCGAAAGCAATAGGCCTGTCTTTATCACCAAATCTATTCGAAAGTTCAGCACCAATTCCGTAAGAGGAAGCGTCAACTTGCAACACAAATGGTACCAAACATCGATCACTGAGCAATGCATCTTAAAGTTTTTAAAAGCTTCCTGCCACTGATCTGTGCAAACAAAAGGGACGTTATTGCGACGCAAGCGCTGCAATGGAGCTGCGATTTGCGCACCATTCGGTATGAACGGAATATAATAGTCCACTTTCCCTAAGACTGATTGCAATTGTGAGACACAGTGTGGAACTGGCGGGTCACGTATGGCTAACAAACGTGACTGAATAGGATGTACACCTTGACTGTTTATAACATGACAAAGATACTGCAACTCAGGTTGAAAAAAATCTCACTTGTCCGATCTACAATTTAGTCCTGCATCAGATAACACACCAAAAAAAGCACGCAAATTTGTAATGTGTTCTTCAGGTGCACGACATGCTACTACAATATCGTACAAAAAGTTTCAAAAGTTTGGTACTTGAGCAGTCAGCTGTTCCAAATACCATTGTAAAACGGCGGGTGCCTAAGCACTGCCAAAAGACAAACGCAAATATTTAAACAAATCTAAATGAGTGTTCACAACACACACTTTTTGAACTTCGTCATCAAGCGAGATCTGAAGATATGCGTCGCGCAAATCAGTTTTTGAAAAGTAACGACCAGCGCCTAATGTGTCCATGAGATTCTCTGGGCGTGGCATTGTAAAAGTATCAAATTCAACAGAGAGGCGAATGCGGCCTGAAGATTTGGGGAGCAAAACCAGTGGACTTGCCCGTTGACTTACTTGTATGGGCGCAAAAGCTCCACTGTCTTGCAACTCTTTAAGTTCAGCAGCGACTTTGTCCCGTAATGCAATAGGAACAGTTCTGGCCCAACAAAATATCGGCTGAGCATTTTCTTTCAGAGTGATATATGAAACAAAATTGTTAGCCTTGCTAAACCTTCAGAAAAGAGTTCAGGGATTTTGTTCAGCAGGCTTTTGCATTGAATGCAGACACTGACAACATATTGTCCTGAATTTGGAAGAGAAAAAAATCAAATGATCAAAACCAAATATGTTACCACAATAGTGTGATTGTAGCACAGTGGAAGTTACAGTTTACGTATGCAAGCGATGCATGCCATGCAAAGTTCGTTTTCCGAGAACGGGAATGTCTTGTCCATTATGAGCCGCCAGGTGCGTGCTAGTTTTAGACAGGGGTGGGGAGCTTAACAGTTCATGTGTGGTACGATTCAGCAGTGTAACACAGGCACCCGCGTCCAACTGAAATTTCACGCGTTTTCCACTGATGTACAAATGAACAAAAAGTATTTTGACCAGGCGTAGCACTGAAGAAACTGTTCACTTGCTGGTTTACTAATGGCTGTTGCAGGCTTTGAATATACTGCACTAATTACATGGGCCTTGTGACTAGATTTTTGTGATTCAGCAGAATTCTCATGTTTGTTCCGTTGCACACATACTGATTGTACGCATCCTGTATTGCCACAGGCATAACATTGTGCTTGTTTGGACGGGCGATCTTGACATTTGTGCTGTGAACAGCATCAAGGGCATGACTTAATTCTATTCACTGATGTAGCCCCCTGTTGAGAGAACAGTTTACGTGGCTTGGGGCGTGCGTGCTGTTGCTGCCTGCTGGACCGGTCGTGAGTAGCGGACGACTCAACCCGACAAATTTGTGGCTGCTCAAATTTATGGGCCCCTACGCCCCTGAATCATACTGATCTAGAATTTGCACTACCTGATGAAATGATGGATCTGACTATTTCAAAATCTGTTCTCTAGATTTGACTTCAGTTACACTGTTACATCACGAAACATAACATCTGGATATAAAGGACCAGAAGTACATTTGAATTTGCATTTCCTCGTCATATCCTGCAAATCTATTACCCACTCGCTTTAAGTTTGTTGTGACCTTTTCTTGCAGCGAAAGAATTGGTACCAAACTACCACCAAAGTCACTTGCTAGTCATAATAGTTGGTTAGAGAACCTACAACCTGATTATAGGAAAGTTCACTCGGAGTGAAATTAGGGAACAGTTTCTGAATGTGACGAAAGACTATGCTTCCTACCATTGACAAAAAGTAATGTAGTTTCACAGTACGCGATACACCGTGAGCAGTGATGTGGCCTTAATACTCTTGCAACTTCTCGAGCCATTCCTCTTCTTTTTCGTTAAACTGGCGAAAAGGATGTACGACACTTGGAGCTACAGTTGTTGCATGTTGTGCTGCGTTTGTTGCTTGGTTGGCGAGTAACTGCTGTACCGTATTTAGAAGGGTTGTAATTTGCTGCGTCTAAAACTGAAAAATCTGTGTTAGCTGCGTTGATCTATCGCTCTCGGCTGAGGCGCCTGAGCAGGGGGTGGGAGTTGTGGGTTGTTCGTTTTGGAATAGGCAAATGCAATAAACGGACAATCCAAGCAATAAAAATAAGCACAAAAACAAGAAAATTTCTGACACGCTCAACCGAAAACACTGAATGGAAGAAACACTATAAGAGACCCCATTAAAACATGTAAACACACCCCTTCAAAGAAAAGACAAGGTAGAATTAAGGTATCAGCAAAACACAAAATCCCGCAACAAAACAAAACAGAGACAATCGGTGGCAGCTGGCGGCTCGGGGTTCGAACGTTAACAGGTTGTCGCTGTGTTATTCGGACATCTTCGTCGCCGTGTTATTCGTTCATCCTCGTCGTCATGTTCTTCGTAGACAAACACAAGTCTGTGCTACGTAGAGAGTACTAATGATAGAGGCTACAATGCGTCTGCTAACGAAGTGCCTAACGTTGAAGCTGCTATCGGGCGCCGCTCTTATGAGCTCTACACCTAGGGGCCGCTGCTGTCGCGTTGTCGACCTAGAGGGTCGGTCAGGGTGCGATTGGCTGACCTCTTATCACAGCCATCTCTTCTCTGTCTTTTCCAAATGGCGTGCCGACGCTGACTTGACGCCGTAAAAAATAATGCGTTAGAGAATCACAAGAGGAGAGGGTATACTTGGAAAAGTTATATTACATCATGGTTAAACAAAGTTCCCGAAATCAGATACTGGATTGTAAAGCGTATCAAGGAGCAAATATAGATTCAGATCACAATGTAGTAGTGACGAAGAGTTGTCCGAGGTTTAAGAGACAGGTAAGGAAGAATCAGTATGCAAAGAAGTGAGATACAGAAATACTAAGGAATGACGAGACACTCTTGAAGTTCTCTAAGTCTATAGATTCAACAATATAGAACATCTCAGCAAGCAGTACAGCTGAAGAGGAATGGACATCTCTAAAAAGGGCAATCACAGAAGTTGGAAAGAAAAACATAGACTCAAAGAAGGTAAGTACGAAGAAACCATGGGTAACAGAAGAAATACTTCAGCCGATCGATGAAAGGAGGAAGTACAAAAATGTTCAGGGAAATTCAAGAATACAGAAATGCAAGTCACAGTGGAATGAAATAAACAGGAAATGCAGAGAAGTGAAGACGAAATGCCTGCATGAAAAACGTGAAGAAATCGCAAAAGAAATAATTGTCGGAAGAATTGACTCAGCATATGCGAAAATCAAAAAGACCTTCGATGAAATTAAAAACAAGGGTGGGAGTGCAACGGGAGTTCCACTGTTATATACAGAGGAGAGATCTGATAGGTGGGAAGAGCACATCGAAGGCCTCTATGAGGGGGAAGAATTGTCTGATGTGACTGGAACCAACAATAGGCAATTTAGAAGAGATAGTTCGAGTGTTAGAATCAGAATTTAAGAGAGATTTGGAGCACCAAAAATCAAACAAGACAGAGGGAAAAGATAACATACCATCAGGATTTCTAAAATCATTTTGGAAAGTGGCAAGAAAACGATTATTGACGTTGGTGTGTAGAATGTATGAGTCTGGCGACACACCATCAGAATTTCGGAAAAATAGCATCAACACAATTCTAAAGACTGCAAGAGCTGACAAGTGCGAGAATTTCCGCACAATTAGCTTAAAGCTCATGTCTCCAAGCTGCTGACAAGAAAAATCTGCAAAATAATGGAAAAGATAATTAAGGATGCTTCAGATGACTATCAGCTTGGCTTTAGGAAAGGCAATTCTGACGTTGCCGTTGATTATGGAAGCAAGGCCAAGGAAAAATCAAGACACGTTCACAGGATTTGTCGACTTGTAAAAAGCGTTCGACGATATAAAATGGTTCAAGGTGTTCGAAATTCTGAGAGAAATAGGTGTAAGCTACAGCGAGAGACGGGTAATGTAGAAAATGCACAAAAGCCAAGAGGGAATAATAAGAGTAGACGACCAAGAACGAGCCGGCGGCAGTGGCCGACCTGTTCTAGACGCTTCAGTCTGGAACCACGCGACCGCTACGGTCGCAGGTTCGAATCCTGCCTCGGGCATGGATGTGTGTGATGCCCTTAGGTTAGTTAGGTTTAGGTACTTCTAAGTTCTAGGAGACTGATGACCCCAGAGGTTAAGTCCCATAGTGCTCAGAGCCATTTGAACCAAGAACGAGGTGCTCGGATGAAACAGGATGTAAGACTGGGATGTAGTCTTTCACCCCTATTGTTCAATCTGTACATCGAAGACGTAATGTTGCAGATAAATTGAAAGTTCAGGAGCGGATGTTTGAGGAGGACCCCATCAAACCAGTCAGAAGACTGATGGCTAAAATATAAAGTCAGTGAAGGCGATGTAGGTATAGTCTCACCATCTGGAGTCAGGAAACTTGATAAGTCAGCGGAAGTAAGTGAATTGTTGGAGGAAGACGGATGGGCTGACATAAATGATAAGGGGTTGTGTATCGAGGATAGAGCTTTTGAGAGGGATACAACGGAGGACAAAGGTAACTAGAATGCTGTTGAGGGAGATGCAGTGCAGGCTTTAAATGATGAAACTGAGTTAGATTGGAGTACAAAGGACCTAGACGAGTACACTATAGAAGATTGGAGGCGTGGTCAAAATTACATATCATATAAACTTTTTTTTGTGGGGAATGAATGGATTGCTGGACGGTTTACGTAAGGAGACGAAGAGGTGAAGGTTGTTTGACAGACGAGATATGTGGAAGTGAAAAAAGAGGTAGGGATATTTATAATGTTCTACTAACGGAAAAATGGTTGGAGAGAGAAAAATCTGAAATTGTACAATCAATTATAGAGATAGGGATGTGTAATGGAAAAGTATGCGAACTTCTCGACTCAGGAAGGAACGGGTCGGAAGAGTTTGTAAATAGCCATAGAAATGAAAATTTAGTAATCTTTCCAGTAACATGTGTCACGATCAAAACTGGCCCTGGTGGAATAAGTAGCCCGATAAAAAATTAAGTGTTCTTAGATTTTAAGTGTGGGAAACATAATTTTAATACGACGAGTCTCATTGTGAATGGGCTAATAAAATGTTGTACTGGGTACTGACTTTTTGTGTAAATAGGAGCACTCACTTAATTGTAAAGAAAATTATTCTGAATTTGAGCTAGAGCATAAGGAAAATAAGGTAAAATTCAAAGATATTCTAGTAGGGGAAAGGCGTATAGCCCACACCATAAAGGTTAGCAGCTGAGAAGGTATGGAATTGTTGAATGAAAACATGAAAGAAATATTGAGCCGATTGAAAATATTTCACTTACAGAAACGGAAGAATTAGGTGAGTTATTAAACCAGTATAATGTAGTTTTCTCAGGCAAGCCTGGTAAAGAGTCTGGATTTAAGCATACCATGAAAGTGAGGGCGCACAAACCAATTAGAGTAAAGCCATATCCGACAGCAATTTCCGATAGGATGGCCGTGCAAGCTAGGCTAGAGCACAGTTTGGATTGAGATGTAGTGGAGAAATGTGAAAGTGACTACTGCAATACCGCTGTAATCATGAAGAAAAGAGATAACACCATGCGAATAACCTTAGCTGTGCCCAAATTAAATAAGATAATCAATAGAGAACATGATCAGCAGGGTAATACGGCAGTACTGGTGCAAAATTTCAGGAAAGTGAAACTAAGGTGCAGAGTGGATTTCACATTCGACTTTTGACAAGATGAACTGTTAGAAGGAAGTAGACGATATGTAGCTTTTCTACACCGACGGAAAAAAAATCGCAGTACCAAAAATATAATTAACGTGCACTAATGAAATTTCGAAAATACATTTGTCTAGTTGACATATTTACATGATTAACATTGCAAGATCACAGGATAATGTAAGCAAGAGAGAAACTACTGCTATTATGAACTGCTAGTATATTAATGACCGGTGTAATGGTCAGAATGTTGAACACTGAAACGTCCCCTTTGAACAATTTATACATGACTGTGCTTAACCTGACACACAATATTTTGTTAGCGCAACGCAATCTGACTTTCAAAATTCCCTACAAAAGAATGGCCCTGACTAACATTAAACTATACCTTTCAGAAATCACTTACCTCACAAAAATCTTCGCTGCTCAAGCTACTGCAATACAGGAGCGCCACTACTGACAGCTAAATGAAAGATTCAAACTACTGAAGGCACTAACTACTGATAGGGATAGTTAGCAAATGAAAGATATTAATAGAGAACAAACAATGTATTTACCTTGATATCATCATATATAAATATAGCAGTTCATGACAAATTTCAAAACTCCGCCATCTCTCTCCCCACATCCACCACTGCTGGCGGCTCACCTCCAACTGCCCAACGCTACGCGCTGTTCACAGCCAGCTGCCTAACACTACAATGGCGAGTATTACAACAATGCAAAGCAGCCACAGACTGCACACAGCACAGCCAGTGATTTTCATATTGAGCGCTACGTAACGTTGCCAATAAGAAAAAATAAACAGCCTACTTACATAGAGAAAATGAAACGTCCCCTTTGAACAATTTATACATGACTGTGCTTAACCTGACACACAATATTTTGTTAGCGCAACGCAATCTGACTTTCAAAATTCCCTACAAAAGAATGGCCCTGACTAACATTAAACTATACCTTTCACAAATCACTTACCTCACAAAAATCTTCGCTGCTCAAGCTACTGCAATACAGGAGCGCCACTACTGCCAGCTAAATGAAAGATTCAAACTACTGAAGGCACTAACTACTGATAGGGATAGTTAGCAAATGAAAGATATTAATAGAGAACAAACAATGTATTTACCTTGATATCATCATATATAAATATAGCAGTTCATGACAAATTTCAAAACTCCGCCATCTCTCTCCCCACATCCACCACTGCTGGCGGCTCACCTCCAACTGCCCAACGCTACGCGCTGTTCACAGCCAGCTGCCTAACACTACAATGGCGAGTATTACAACAATGCAAAGCAGCCACAGACTGCACACAGCACAGCCAGTGATTTTCATATTGAGCGCTACGTAACGTTGCCAATAAGAAAACATAAACAGCCTACTTACATAGAGAAAACATAAACAGCCTACTTACAACACAAGCACGCAAACCTGCATCCATTGTATTGTACAGGCGCCGGATATCACCATGTGGGACGAAGTTCCATGCCTGTTGCACTTGGTCGGTCAATAGAGGGACGTTTAACTCTGATTGTGGATGACGCTGGATCTGTCGGAGACAGATATGGTGATTGAGCAGGCCAAGGCAACATGTCGACACTCTGTAGAGCATGTTGGGTTAGAACACCGGCATGTTTGCGAGCGTTATCCAGGTGGAAAACATCACCTGTCATGATGTTTACGAATGGCAGCAAAACAGGTCAGTCATCAAGCTGACGTACAATTTTGTAGTCAGGCTGCGTGGGATAACCACGAGTGTGTTCCTGTTACCATACGAAATCGCCCTTCAAACCATAATAGCAGGTGCATTTCGAATGTGTGCAGCATTCAGACAGGTTGGGTGCAGTCCCTCAACTGGCCTCCTAACAAAAGTACGGCCATCACTGGCATCAAAAATGGTTCAAATGGCTCTGAGCACTATGAGACTTAACTTCTGAGGTCATCAGTCCCCTAGAATTTAGAACTACTTAAACCTAACTAACCTAAGGACATCACATACATCCATGCCCAAGACAGGATTCGAACCTGCGACCGTAGCGGTCGCGCGGTTCCACACTGTAGCACCCAGAACCGCTCGGCCACACGGGCCGGCTCACTGGCATCGATGAAGAGAACCAGCTTTCATCAGGAAGCACAACTGACCTTCACCCTACCCTCCAATGAGGTCTCGATTGATACCACTGAATTCGTAAATGGCGGTGGTTTGAGGTCAGTGGAATGTACTCTTCAGGGCGTCTGGCTCGGAGCTCTCCTTGAAATGACCAATTTGTAACAGTTCATTGTGTCACTGTGTCATCAGCTGTTGCTCAAATTGCTGATGCAGATGCAGTACAATGCGCCCGAACTATACGTCGAACACGATTGTCTTCCCCCTGGGTAGCGCCACGTGGCCATCAGGAGCCAGATCTTCTTGCCATCGTACATTCCACCTACCACCGCTGCCAGTAATCATGTATAGTGACTACATTTCTGCCACGTGTATTTCCATTACCGCAGCGGGAACATACAGCTTCTCGTAGTCCCATTATACGATCTCGTTCGAACTTAGTGATTTGATAATAATGGCGTCTTTGTCGCCTTCAAGGTATTCTTGACTAATATCAACTCACGACGTCCAATGTCAAAGGCAGCTAACGCTCACTACTGTTACAGAGTATATTTAAAGCAAACATGATTTGCACTCTTACAGTCGCTCTACTAGCACAGCGCTTATCCGACTGACGTGGGCCGGCAGCTGTGGCCGAGCGCTTCTAGGCGCTTCAGTCCTGAACCGCGCGACCGCTGCGGTCGCAGGTTCGAATCCTGCATCGGGCATGGATGTGTGTGATGTCCTTAGGTTAGTTAGGTTTAATTAGTGCTAAGTTCTAGGGGACTGATTACCTCAGATGTTAAGTCCCATAGCGCTCAGAGCCATTTGAACCACTTGAACTGACGTGAAATTTGAACAGACCTCATCTTCATCTTCCAGATGTAAACACGCATGACAACTTTGTCTATGTCGCACATCTTGTTCTTTGTGTTGTGAATTTTTTTCTGTCAGTGTGTCTGAACGGTAGAGCTTCAGTTTCAGGGTTGTACTATTCGGGTTCATTATCTCCGTTGCTGCGTTTGTTAGGGCAGTAAGCGAGGTATTAGGAAGCTAACTAATGCGCAAGCTGGTTGTCTATATAGACGACAGCCGCGAGATGTGACCGCGCGGTTTAAGGCGCCATGTCACGGATTGCGCAGCCCCTTCCACCGGAGGTTCGAGTCCTCCCTCGGGCATGGCTGTGTGTGTTGTTCTTAGCATAAGTTAGTTTAAGTAGTGTGTAAGTCTAGGGAACGATGACCTCAGTAGTCTGGTCCCCTAGGAGTTCACAAAAAAAAGAAAAATAGACGACATTTTAACTAAAAATATTTCATGGCGTGAAACTATGAACCATTGGAGGAAGTGCCCATGACCATAAGAGGAGGCGACATGACATTGAAGGAAATCAGATGCGAGTTTGTCAGAGTCGAGATACAGTTCTTGGGGCATATTCTCATGTCAGACGGTATACTTCTGAATGATGAATAACTGTAAGTAATAGCCGGCTGCAAACGACCTTCGACATGGAAATAGGTGAACACCTATTTTGTATTGTGCAGATTCTGTCGTAAATTTCTGGGTAATGAAATCATGAACACTCCTAACTTGTACGATTTGTTGACGAAGACGACAGTGTGGAAATGGAGCGAAGAGTGTGAAAGGGGATTGGCTCAAAAATGGCTCTGAACACTGTGGGACTTAACTTCTAAGGTCATCAGTCCCCTAAAACTTAGAACTACTCAAACCCAACTAACCTAAGGACAGCACACACATCCATGCCCGAGGTTGGATTCGAACTTGCGACCGTAGCGGTCGCGCGGTTCCAGACTGTAGCGCCTAGAACCACTCGGCCACCCCGGCCGGCGTGAAAGGGGATTCAAAAAACATCAAATTATTATATTACCCAGATATGACCTTGCCGTTTTGTCTTGCGACGGACAGTTCAGATCACGAAATGAGACGTCAGCTGTTTCAGGAGAAAGTGGTGGACGGAACGTTGGAACGTAACAGCGTGCGTTTTGCAAAAAATGTTCAAATGTGTGTGAAATTCTATGGGACCAAACTGCTTAGGTCATCGGTCCCTAGACTTAGACACTGCTTAAACTAACTTATGCTAAGAACAACACACACACGCATGCCTGAGGGAGGACACGAACCTCGGGTGGGAGAGACCACGCAATCACTGTCATGGTGCCTCTAACCGCGAGGCCACTCCGCACGACGTGCATTTTGCAAGACAGATACTAAACAAGCAGGAACGTAGATACAGTATTTCTGAGAAGGAACTATTCACAATAGTTTAGAGTTTTCAGAAGTTCTGCATCTCTCTGGAAGTTCATGAGGTGTCGCAAGGCACTTAGCTATTTACAAGATTGTAAACTACTAAACGGCCGACTCATGTGGTGACTGATGTTTCTTCAACAGTTAAGATACACTATAAGTACACTAAGGGTGGTAACAACTGCGTCGCTGATGCGTTGTCCCGTTCACTTTTTAGAATAGAGGACATGGATGAGTAGGAAGAAAAGGAAGTGTTTCAGCTTGTGAGAATCGAAGGGGTAGAATGGGAAAAGGATATTCAATAGGAAAGTAGCGACATGTTCTGAGTGTACAATGAGAACTTGGAACTTAATCTTATAGAAACTAAATTCGACAGCAAAGGATATGAAAAGAAACCGCTTTACTGTAAGATTTATAAAGGAGTTTTATTTCGGAGGAAAGATAAGAAAACGGAGGTTTGGAGGTTGTGTTTTCCAGATAGGCACGTTGAGAAATTTGTAGACTACATGCATGGAAGCTATGGACATTATGGGCCACAGAAGTGTACAGAATCTTAGAAGAATATGTACATAATAATAACTAGTGCATGTACTTATTAATAACTAGGTGGGTGCGTAAACGACTAGCAGCATGGGACAGATGCCAGCGGGTGCAACATTGCACCGTCGCCCAACAGGGCGAAATGCGAAGTATAATTGTTAGTAAAGTAGGAGAACCATTGTTTGTGGGCAGTTTCGGACCTCTGCCAACAAGACACAGTGGCATCAATATGTAGTCATAGATGTGTTTTCCAAGTAACCCACTGATGACCACAGATGTTAAGTCCTATAGCGCTCAGAGCCATTTGAACCATTTTGAACCAAGTAACCCGATCCAGAAGACAACGAGAGAAACCCTGTCCGCCAAACTGGAGAAGACTACTTCCTTAAGGTGGTAAAACAGGAGAAACTGTTGCCTGACAACGGATCGCAGTTTAATTCAAACATGAGCAACGAGTTTATGAATACACAAGGGATGAAGCATTTCTAAATATTAGTCTGTTTCCAGGCAAGTAACCCTTACAAGCACAATATGTATGAGACTGAATGTTTGTGTCGAATCTACGCAAGCAATAAACAATCTAAATTGACCGAACATGTGCCCTCGTTTGAGTTTGTACTGAATAGTGTAAAAAAACACTGCCTCAGGTTACTCACCATACGAAGTGATGATGGGCAGAAAGCTTAAGTTCTTGCTGACAGAGATGTTCAGTTTTCCTCCAAGTATAGAAATCACAGCAGAGGAAAGGGAGAAATCAGTAAAGGCGCCGATGAAGCAAATGACTGATGAAAGGAAGAGGAGACATGATGGGAAATATAAAACGGTAAAGTACAAAATCGAAGACTGGATGTTGGTGAATGCCAAGGAGAAATTAAGTGAGGTGGAAAGAGAAATTAAAAAGTTACTTGAGTTGCATTATGGTCTACCCGTGATTGCAAATTGCCCACACCCTAATGCTTACTGGCTAAAGTACCCAAAATCGAAAAATTTTCCGGCTTGAGAAATGTGGCCGAACTATGGTTGTAAATAGAAAAATAAGAGCTCAAGATTTTGATATATAATTGTGTCTGTATATACAGAGTGAAAAAAAAATGCCGTATTTGGAGGTCAGCATGCGACTCCTCATCTAGATCCAAAGCAAAAGTTTATCTAGCAGAATCAGACCGTGTGCAAACTGCAAACACTTTTATGAAGACGAGGTGCTGCCAACACTGTCACCTAGTGCAGCGCATCGTAATGTGCAGAGGAACGCGTATCGCACCGCACTACCGTACTAACCGCTGTCGCTCGCTGATTATTCCCGCTTCAGGCTTCAGGAGAGTATGTTCTGCCTCTTCCTGCCTATATCGCAGCGCTGCTAGAGCTTCCTTGTTTTTCCTCAGTGCCGTGTGAGTCCTTGTGTGCGTCGAGTCGTTGTTTGCCTTTCTGTGTCTCGTGTTTGTGACTCAATTTTGATGCGGTGCTGTCTTGCGCCGTAGTGTCGTCCATGGTTCCCAGGAACATTCCACGTAAAGGCACCATCAAATTAAGTTTTGACAGGTTCAAGCGGCATTTGCAGCCAAGTTCGTCAGAAATTCATGATTGGCTTGTAGACATAATCAAGATACTTTCAGAACGGATTCGTGCACCTTACTTCGAGTCTGAGCCGTATGTATTTTATGTCAAGTTCCTTGACCTGTTTCAGGTTGACCGGCTCCTTTTGTGGCATAAAGAAAAAGTTCCATTCACTCGTTGCGGTGATTCTAATAATATGATCATTCTAGAGAACGTGGAGGGGGAGCATAGGCATGTTAGGGTGTTTAACCTTCAGCCCGAAGTTGATGACAGTTTCTTCAAAGCCGTTCTACTTCCGTTTGGGAACATATGGAATATATGGCGGGAACGCTAGTCCACTCAACATTGTTTATAAGTTTATAGTGATGTTCGATCTGTGGACATAATGGTAAAACGAAACATCCCCTCTCATTTGCAGGTGTGTGAGACCGGATATATACAATTTACACAGGACATGAAGAGAACTGTTTTATGTATTCTTAGAGTGAACTTCTCTGCCCAAATTGCTCACATTGTGTCATGGTCGTAAAATCCACTTACGAACATCTTAAAAGGTTAACTTTAGAGTAACTGATTCCCCAAGTGACAGCCATTGTGTATAACCGAGTTCCTAAGAGGAACGCCAGCCAATGCTAGACGACTCTAGTGCATTTCCGCCATTAATCTCGCATAGGGACTTCGCCACTGTAGTTTCTGCGCTGCTGACACCTCCACTTCAAAACAGGCGTAGATGAGGACACAGACGATTCCTCTTCCCTTCTCCATTCTGCTTCCGTATAAAGCAGCCTCACAGCCTCCCATAGTTCAGATCGGATGATAGCATGTCAGCTGCTGTTCAAGATTCGAAAGTGTCCATCAGCCCCTCTGATGTGCCTCCCGAGACCGCCTCTTCGGAATCGTAAGAGGATAGACCTGTTCCGGAGCTCCGTACTACGTCAAAAGACTTGCCGGGCACCCCTGAGTCTGTAACATATTTCCAGGTTTCTTCTATGCCCACGGAGGGAGAAGCATGCCACAGGCCGCTGCTGATCACAACTAGATCGGCACAAGTGTATCATTTGAACATCTGGTGTCGGTAAAAGACATGCCGCCAGTTTTCGTTTCCGAACCGCAACGCCCGCTTGCGGAGGAGTGAGGTGTGTCCTCTACATCTGATGCCGAATTTCCGCAGGACCCCCCACGTTTCCCCATGAGGCAGTCGCCTTCCCGCAAAACAGCAAGAAACAGCGTCTTCAACCTCACCGTGCGGCATCGTGAAGGAAAAGGGAATGATAGAATGGGATCCAACACTTTATATTCAGAATCATCCGTTGACTATGCCATGGACTGCGATAAACGATTTTAACGTCACTTGCAAGTAATCAACTCAGTTGGTTTGGTAATAACTAGATGCAGGCCCTATTTTGAATGTGAACAGAATTAGTTCCGACCTTAGACTTGTGCAGCTGCCACAATTTATTTACGATTCAAGCGCAGACGTGAAATTTTTGCAGGATGTATTATTTCACCATTTTTCTATTCCTGGCTTTTGTACTTTCTTTATTGTGGCTCCAGAACTATGTACCGGTACTACGTTATTCCACAGAGAGGGAATATCACTGACTGATTTCGAAATTCTTGATAAAGGCCGAGGGATAAGTTGCATTCTTTGTGATCTTACTTTATTTCTTCTTTATGCCCCTTCAGGATCTGGCCGTTCCACAGAACGAGCGAGTTTTTACAAATATGATATAATTTATTTACTTCATACAACTCCGCAGAAACTTCTGTTAGGCGGAAATTTTAATTGTGTTTTGTGTCCTGTGGATCAGATCCCCAATTTTAATATCAGTAAGGAACTAGATGATCTCGTGCGCTCTTCTCATATACCCACTCTCGTCAGGTATACGCATTTTACAGCCACTTCTAACAGCAGACACGATCGTTTTTATCTCTCTGATACTTTATGTCAACAACTGTCAGCGTTAAACGAGGTACCTACTTGCTTCACTGATCACTGTGCCGTAGTTGTAGCCTTAAATCATGTGCCGCAACCAGTAAACTGCATCGCCTCCCATGGATGTTGAACACATCTCTTTTAAATGACCCTCCAGATTATCATTCGAGAGGTTTGGACAGGTGGCTTGCACTAGCAGCAGCATTATCTGTCTCCTATGGAATGGTGGTCGGAGCATGCAAAACCATTGCTCCGGAAAGCGTTAATGCGTTACGGAGCTCAGAGGACAAGGGACCTCCGGCAGACCAAGGAATTTTATTATGCCATCTTGCGACAACTTTATGACGGCGTCAGACAAGCTCCCTTATGGGTTATGGATGTCCGCCATGTTAAGACGACGATTATTCAGTTAAAGAGATGACGGATAGAAGGACTAAGGCTACGATCAAAATACAGCTCATTCCTATAGGATGAATTAATTGACCTCCTTATATTATCTTACCCGGTTTCGGATGTATCGAAAAAAACCATAGTCGCATCCCTCACACACACCAACGGACATGTACTGAGGTCCCAATGTGACGTTTCCAGAACTGTCTATATTTCCTTACCTATTTATGACGTCCGTGCTGTTGATACAATTGTCCTGTTGTCCTCTCCTCGATTGCATGGTTACTTCTACATTAAATGATGAGTTTGTAAGTGACTTTATTCGAGATGATTATATGGCCTTACTGTTGGTCCACCTGCGACATAACGCGCTCTTTCGCACATCGACGGCCGTTCTGCAACATAATTTGTCCACCTACCTTGATACTGCTGCAGATCTGCACACGTAACTCCTGACTGCAGCTACTTAAGAGACCTCAGAACAGCAGTGTTGAAGAAACTGAGATTTCATAACTACACGTCGGAGGCCGCTATAAATGCAAAAACCTGAAAATAGTATTGTGAACTCTAAAGAATAAATCGGAAATGGGTTGCTGTTCAAATTTCTAAATTCAAAGGTCCTTTTAAACTTGCATTAAGATTTTTATTGCTATTAAGCAAGATCATAAGCCCACATGTGTTCAAATCATTAAAGTTCCTGTTCACAGTCCTCGTCACACTCAAACAGCCAGAACTTTTCCTATCCAATTCCGTAATCAATTACGAGACTAACACAGTCAATAAACTGCTATTTACTTTTGCACTCGGCATTCAGTGGTTATCTTTAAATAAAGTTTTTGCTCGCCATAAATACCCAGTAAAAAAAAAGTTACTTAGTACTGCCACGCTTTTAGTTCAAAGTTTACACTCGCGATTTTCTCCAGCACTAAATATCTCTCGACTCTTAAAATTTCGCAAACAGTTAATGGTAAACACCAGCTACCTTTATCACTGTACCGAAACGCCGAAGTCACAGTATCACTTCATTTTACACATAATGCGTTCGGGCACTTCCAGCAAGACCTGCTCCTTCGAAAGCTAGTCCACCACTTTCTTCTTCTCTCTCTGCCTCTCAAGCACCTCTATTTCCTGCGTTAGGTGGCAAACCGTCTCACTTCTTATTGGCTGTACAGAATTACGGCCAATCAGAACTGACTTTCAGGGCGTGGCTCGCGCCAAAATCTGGCAAGAACCAACCACTGCTCTCAGGTCATTGATGTTATTAAAATAAGCAATTCCAAATTCTCTTGTTAAACACATAAAATGAAATAAACTTTAAGCTGTACTTTACGTCTGGAATTTAACTATATAGTCGCAAACATTCTGGCTGTCTCTTACATATTCAAACATACTTGGACATCCGTCATCCACTAGTAGGGGAACCACTGTTGGATTCGTTCCCATGATACAAAGCTGGAACACTTGCAAGTTCCTATAGAGAATTACAAACTGAAAATGTAATATTAGCGAATGTCCCACATACACTTACACAAGTACTCTCTTTCACACTCACCCTAACACAAAACATAAATATCTACTTGAAATTATTAAAGTTATTTATTACTACAGCAAAATTACGAAAGGTTTTCTAAAATGAGAACTTTCCAAATTTGAATCTAAACACTGAAGGTGTTATCATATCTTTTCAAATAGTCACAGTTGGTGAACTATTTAGTTTTTTAAGTGTAGGATAATTACGTTTTTCACTGACTTTTTTTTTTTTTTTTTGTAACTTCCAAATTATGACAGTTATTGACTTCAGATTTTGACAGATTGTTCCTCTACACAACAGAAAGTTATGTACCTAATATGAAGTTCCTCAGACTATTTCTGAAGCAGTTATTAATTTTTATAGTTCCATAGAATGTAACTACTCTGTAAGCGTCTCTCCGCTACTTTCACACGCTCCAGTCACGCCATATGGTCATGACCAGTGATCCCTATACTACCAAGGATGTTGAACTTCAGCTATCTGATCGTGCCAGCGATAGATACTCATATTTCGTTTCTTGCCAAACTACAACATGGTTGCTAGGAAATGTCAATAGAATACGAAGAGAAAATACTTGTCAATACCGCTCCCTCATCAGCCTATTACACCATATATTGACATAAAGTTCAAAACAAGAAATCAGTCTGCAATTCTTTGTCACATGCAGAATGACGGAAATTTGTTTGCCAAACTACAATATGGCGGTCGATGCAAAGCACGTGTATCTGCAGACACGCTGCAAGTATATGCTCAGAGACCAGACTTCTACATCCAGGTGGTATAGAGATCACTGGTCATGACGCACGTCTGCAGGACACAGCTTGCCCGTTGCTGATAGTGTAAGATTCTGACTGCTTACACTGGAGCCCACATACATTCATACAAGAAAGCTTTAATAGACGAATTGGCGATCGCGCCCTAGCTGCGACACCTCACACCATTGCAAAAATCGACGTGACTCGATGGTATTCCTAAGGAATTTTATGTACAGTTTTAGCCTTTTATGTGAGATGCTATTACGTCACTGGTAAATGAAGTGATACAGTGGGTTTCAGTCCTGGCTCTTTCAAGCTCGGTAAAATCTTTCTAATTCCGAAGACAACTGGACATGAAGAGATTGATAAAGTCCGCACGACCAAGCAAGTTAATGTCCACTACAAAACTGTCGTCTGGGCGCTTATTAGCAGATGTTAATATAACTAGAGAAAATTCTTTCTGTTCACAAAAGCTGTGTGGCTGCGCACATGATTCTGAGTTCTGTAGTCGAATGCCAGTACGTCATCTCGGTGGCTGCAGCGACTTCTGTTTCTGTAGCCTTACTTTCTACTGATTTTAATAAGGCGTCAGGTATTATCCAATCTTTTTAGTAGTATACAAGCATCTGTCGTAATGAATGGACAGCTTACTCCGCAGTTCAGCATCCGACGGGGCTTACGGCAGGGAAGGCCCCTCTCCGTGTCGCTTTTTCTCTTGTCCCTAGAGCGTCTGCTTCGCCGCATTGCTGTTCAATTATGTGGCTGGAAGATGTCGAGAGAAACCTTCTCCGCACGAGCGTACGTCGATGATGTTAGGGTACTGCTACGTCATATCAATGACATATCCTTGCTCAAGGACATAATGGATTCCTTTTGTTCTCTCTCTGGAGTCCGCAATAATGAACAGAAATATACCCAGTTACCACTGCGGTGATTTCATTAAGTCGTCACTCCATGGGCAACTGTGGTTGCTAACGACAAATCGTTGGGAATTACCGTGTATTGCTGCTCGATGAAAATGGCTGCACTTAGTTGGCGGGAGGTGAAGCATCGAATTATAGGGGCAATTCGTGAACACGAACGCCATTCCCTAAACCTTTTTCACAACATACGGATCTTAGATTGCAACATTTTCATTCAAGTGTACTATGCTGCTGAAATATTCCCGCACCCCGCGACAAAGGCGGGCAGATTCATGTAATTATCCGGTAGTTTCCTTTGAAAAAGTCATATATTTCGACTCTAGGATTAGGTGACAGCGTGGCTCCGTCCCCTTGGAGGGTTGGGACTTCCCAATATCAAAGTGAAGGCTTCAGTATTTTTCATATGATGTAACTTTTAACATGTACTTTAGCTACTCATTCTATTACATCTCGCTTATTCACGTGTCATCCACCGACCAGTCTGACTCCCCCAGTCGATGTTGGCCGGATCAACCACAACGGAGGGGTATCTGTTGAGAGGCCAGACAAAGGTGTCGTTCCTGTAGACGAGCATCAGCCTTTTCAGTAGTTTCAGAGACGACAGTCTGGATGATTGACTGATCAGGCTTTGTAACATCAACCAACGCGACCTTGCTGTGCTGGTACTGCGAGCGACTAAAAGCAAGGGGTAACTACAGCCGTAATTTTTCCCGAGGGCATATAGCTTTGCTGTATGGATAAATAATGATGGCATCCTTTTGGGTAATATACTCCGAAGGTAAAATAGAAAATAGTTCCCCATTCGGATCTTCTGGTGGCGACTACTCAGGAGGACGTCGTTATCAGGGAGAAACAGAACTGGCGTTCTACTGATTGGGGCGTGGAATGTCAGATACCGTAATCGTGCAGGTAGGTTAGAAAATATAGAACATAAATGGATAGGTTAAAGTTAGATATACTACAAATTAGTGAAGTTCGGTGGCAGGAGAAACAGGACCTTTGGTCAGGTGATTACAAGTTTATAAATACAAAAGCAAATAGGGGTAATGCAGGAGTAGGTTTAATAATGAACAACAAAATAGGAAGGCAGATAAGCTACTACGAACAGCATAGCGAACGCATTATTGCATCCAGGATAGAGACGAAGCCCATACCCACTGCAGTAGAACAAGTTTATACGCCTACTAGCTCTGTAGATGGGGAGGAGATTGCTGAAATCTACGATGAAATAAAAGAAATTGTTCAGCCAATTAAGGAAGACGAAAACTTAATTGTGACGGGCGACTGAAATACGATAGTAGGAAAAGGAAGAGAAGGAAAAGTAGTAGGTGAATATGGACTGGGGGAAAGGAATGAAAGGGAAAGCAGTCTGGTAGTATATTGCGCAGAGCATAATTTAATCATAGCTGACACTTGGTTTAAGAATCATGACATAAGGTTATACACGTGGAAGAGACTTGGAGACACTGGAGTGTTAAGACAGAGATTTCTGAACCAGATATTAAATTTTGAGACATTCCCAGAGGCAGATGTGGACTCCGAACACAATTTTTTGTTATGAATTGCAGATAAAAACTGAAGAGAACTGCAGAAAGGCAGCATTTTTGGGATATGGGACCTGGATAAACTGAAAGAAAGAGAGGTTGTAGATAGTTTTAGACAGAGCATTAGGAAACAACTGACAAGAACAGGGGAAAGGAATACAATTGAAGAAGAATGGGTAACTTTGAGAGATGAAATAGTGAAGGCAGGAGAGGATCAAGTAGGTAAAAATACGAGGACTAGTAGACATCTTTGGGTAACACAAGAGATATTGAATTTAATCGCTGAACGGAGATAATATAAAAACGCAATAAATGAAGCAGATGAAAGGGAATACAAACGCCTAGAAAATGAGATCGATAGGAAGTGATGAAATGGAAATGGCTAAGCAGGAATGGCTAGAGGACAAATGTAAGGATGTAGAAATATATATCATTAGGGATAAGATAGATGCTGCCTACAGGAACATTATAGACACCTTTGGAAAAAGCCGGCCGCGGTGGCCGTGTGGTTCTAGGCGCTCCAGTCCGCAGCCGCGCTGCTGCTACGGTCGCAGGTTCGAATCCTGCCTCGAGCATGGGTGTGTGTGATGTCCTTAGGTTAGTTAGGTTTAAGTAGTTCTAAGTTCTAGGGGACTGATGACCACAGCAGTTGAGTCCCATAGTGCTCAGAGACATTTGAACCATCTTTGGAAAAAAACAGAATCACTTGTATGAATATCAATAGCTCAGATGGAAAACCAGTGCTAAGAAATCAAGGGAAAGCAGAAAGTAGGACGGAATGTATAGAGAGTCTATGGAAAGGAGGGCAATATTATGGAAATGGAAGAGGACGTAAATGAAGATGAGAAGGGAGATACGATACTGCACGAAGAGTTTGACAGAATACTGAAAGATCTAAGTCGAAACAAGGCTCCGGGAGCAGAAAAAACTCCGTTAGAGCTGCTGACAGCCTTGGGAGAGCTAGCGATGACAAAACCCTTCCATCTGGTGAATAAGATGTATGGGACAGGCGTAATACCCTCAGCCTTTAAGGAGAATACAATAATTCCAATTCCGAAGAAAGCAGGTGCTGACACATATGAAAATTACCGACTTATCAGTTTAATAAATCACACTTGTTAAACAGTAACACGAATCCATTACAGAAGAATGGAAAAACGGCAAGCAGCTGACCGTGGGGAAGATCAGTTTGGATTAAGGAGAAATAAATGTAGGAATATGCGAGGTGTTGCTGAGCTTACGACTTTTTATACAAGATATGTTAAGGAAAGGGAAACCTACCTTTACAGCATTTGTAGACTTAGAGAAAGCTTTTGACAAAGTTGACTGGAATTCTAGAAATGAGAAATTTGTTGTAAGGACTATGGGACCAAACTACTGAGGTCATCGGTCCCTAAGCTTACGCACTATTTAATCTAACTTAAAGTAACTTACGCTAAGGACAACATACACACCCATTCCCGAGGGAAGACTCGAACCTCCGACGGGGGGGAGCCGCACGAACCGTGACAAGATGCCTCGGACCGCATGGCTACCCCTCGCGGCTTGACTGGAATACTATCTTTCAAATTCTGAAGATGGCATAGGTAAAATATAGGGACCGAAAGGTTGTTTATAATTTGTTCAGAAACCAGATGGCAGTTACAAGAGTCGTGGGGCAAGAAAAGGAAGCAGTGGTTGAGAAGGGAGTGAGACAGGGTTCTAGCCAATCCCCGATGTTATTCAGTATGTATATTGAGCAAGTAGTAAGGGAAACAAAAAAAAAATTGGAGTAGGAATTAAAATCCATGGAGAAGAAATAAAAACGTCAAGGTTCGCTGATGACATTATAATTCCGTCACAGGCAGCCAAGAACTTGCAAGTGTAGTTGAACAGAATGGACATTGTCCTGAAAAAAGGATAAAGATAAACATCAAGAAAAGCAAAACGAGGATAATGGAATGTAGTTGAATGAAATCAGGTGAAGCTGAGCGAATTGGATTAGGGAACGAGACACTTAAAGTAGTAGATGAGTTTTGCTATTTACGAATCAAAATAACTCATGCGGGTCGAAGTAGGGAGGATATAAAATGTAGACGCAATGGCAAGAAAAGCGTTTCTAAAGAAGAGAAATTTGTTAACATTGAATATAGATGTAGGTGTCAGGAAGTATTTTCTGAAAGTATTTGTACGGAGAGTAGCCATGTATGGAAGTGAAACATGCACGATAACCAGTTTGGGAAAGATGAGAATAGAAGCATATGAAATGTGGTCCTACAGAAGAATGCTCAAGGTTAGATGAGTCGATCACGTAACTAATGAGGACGTACTGAACAGAATTGGGGAGAAGAGAAATTTGTGGCACAAACTGACTACAAGAAGGGATCGGTTGACAGGACACATTCTGAGCCATTAGGGGATCATGAATTTAGTACTGGAGGGAAGCGTGAGATGGGGGGGGGGGGGGGGGAGGGGGCGGGGGGGGGGTAAAAATCGTCGAGGGAGGCAAAGAGATGAGAACTGTAAGCAGATTCAGAAGGATGTAGGTTGCAGTAGTTAATCGGATATGAAGAGACTTGTACAGGATAGAGTAGCGTGGAGAGCTGCATTAAATCTGTCTTTCAACTGAAGATCACAACAGCAACATCAGTGAGTTTTCTGGGGGCAGACTTTTGTATGTGACATACCTTGCTACCAGATCCTTGCTTTCTCATTGGGGAGTAGAAACATCCCTTTCCCCAGTTGAAATGGCCGCGCCATGATGTCCAGGAAAACAGTGTGGTTTCACGTTAGTCTTCCTATCCTCCCGATGGAAGCCACGTCATCGTGGTATAGCGTCATTCACATTCTGATCTCGACCAACGAATGCTTCCAATGCATTCGTCCTAGTCCCACTGGTCTTTGCGATACATATCATCGGCCTAGTACATTATCACACAGGCAGAATACTGGAACTGGATTCGCCGAACTTTTGCCTTTATTACCTATTCAGCTGAAACCGCTTCCTCAGCTGAATTTCTTCTGTGTCCTTCTCCGATTTCCCTCGAACACTCATTAGTTATATCGTATAGTTCCTCGGGCACTATGCTCACTGTGTAGTCGGGTGTGATAAGTGTGGTGTCACCGCCAGGCACCACACTTGTTAGGTGGTAGCCTTTAAATCGGCCGCTGTCCGTTAGTATACGTCGGACCCGCGTGTCGCCACTATCAGTGATTGCAGACCGAGCGCCGCCACACGGCAGGTCTAGTCTAGAGAGACTCCCTAGCACTCCCCCCAGTTGTACCGCCGACTTTGCTAACGATGGTTCAATGTCTACATACGCTCTCATTTGCAGAGACGACAGTTTAGCATAGCCTTCAGCTACGTCATCTGCTACGACCTAGGAAGGCGCCATATTAAGTTACTATGAATGTATTCTGAACAGATAATATTGTGAATCATATACCGTCAAGAGCGACGTTCATCATTAATGGATTAAAGTTAAGTATCAAACTAATTACGTCCGCCTTCTGAATTCTAATTCCTTGTCATGTTCCAGACCTCACGTCAGTATAGTCCTTCCCTCCTCACGCCAGCCTGCGTGAGCTAAAACGCGTGCATTTCGGGCCTCCACTAGTAACACGGTGTTGGCTCTTCTGCCAACACAACAACAACGATCACGACCGCTGTGTTTTTCACCGATACATCGTTGAAGCGCGTTGGAAGTGGCATAGGCTTCCACGTTATCGTGATTTATTTGCAAGTATGTTGCACCTTGTTTTTAATCGTCAAGGTATTGGATTGCTTTATTTGTTTTTATTTTTACTTGTTCTGGAGCCTTCTCTCATTGTGTCCTTCCTATAGAAAAAATTACTTCCTTTTAAGGCTCTGAACTGTGGAATTTTTATCTCTCAAATTTTATTTTTATTAAAAATGTAAAATAAGAAATAAAAAGATATATAAACACCAGCCTAGTACTATGTGAGGATACAGCAGTGACAGGCGGGGAGGCGGGAAGCTGAATCTGTCCGTTCTGTCTTGTAATGTAAAACAAGAGAGAGAGAGAGAGAGAGAGAGAGAGAGAGAACACTAAGTAGACGATTGGGACACCAAACGGACATCCACCATGGAGGTATAGTTCGAATCCTCGTCAGTTTCATTTTTTAAATTTTTAGATGTCCGTTCCCTAGTTCTCGTCGTTTATAACTAGGACATCATTTCTCACATGACATTAGCCTGTGACATGACAGTGGGATCCATTAAGCTGCATGTATGTGTCTGGTAACCGTGCAGTGGAGAACCGTAACTGGTCCTGCCAGGTTGATGTAGGGTGGCTTACCGATGGAGTACACAAACGATGAGTACGCCGATACGCTCTTGGTGCTGGGTGCATCCTGTAATCAAGCTATTGTTGATGCTCGTGCGTGTGCTCTACGGTATCCTCAAAGGGACGATCCTGATAAGAATGCTTCTCACAGCCTGGAGGAATGCCTTCGCAAAACCGGTAATCTTCGTACATCAGTAATGGACAGAGGTCGTCCAAGGACTAGAAGTGCTCTGCGAACAGGACGCAATTCTTGAAACCGTTCACCAGTCACCTCAGCGAAGTACACGTGATATTGCAAAGTAGTTCCAGATATCTCAAAGAGTGCTTGTTAAAGTGTTACACGCTGAAGAACTGCACCCATATTACTGCACGATAACTGAATAAAAGTCGCCAGTGAACCACATTCAACGAGAACAGTTTTGCGAATGGCTTTTGTACCAAGTGGAAGATAACGAACATTCAATAAATAACGTGATATGGATTGACAAATCTAACTTCACTCGTGAGGTATTTTCAACCTCCACCTCGACCATTATTGGTCGGAACACAACCCACATTATCATCCGTAAACGTGGCATTCTGGCGCACTTCGACATAAATGTGCAGGCTGGAATCATGGGAGGAGTGCTTTTCGGCCTTTACCTATTACCGCACAAGCTGTGTCGTAGGTTTCTTTGCAATTCTTTACCTGACTCATTAGAAAATGTTCCACTTCGTGTTCGGTGACAGCTATGATTTCAGGATGATGATGCAGCGGCACACTTTTCAATGAATGTACGTAACTACTTTAATGAAGCGTTTCCAGGGAAATGGATTGGTCTTGGAGGTCCAATGTCTTGATTTACATGTTCCCCGGACCTTAATCCACTAGATTGTTATTTGTGGGGCACTTAAAGGAATAAGTTTATGGAACCCACCAATGAATGTACACAATCTAATAGCTCGTGTACATGTCGCTTCGGCGACCGTGGACACACGTGTGCTGCGTAGGGTCCACGAAAGTATAAGCGGGCGAGTGGCGAAGTGTTTGCATACGAAAGGTTGTCGCTTTGCACAGCTTCTCTAATGTGAGCGTTGCTTGTACGTGTGCGTACCAGCTCTGTCTGTGTGCCTGGGCGTCAGACGTGCAGAGTGGAATTACTGTGCGTAGCATAATGTGCAATCTAATGTAGCCTACTCTTTGTGTTTTTTGTACCTCGTTGGATACAAGCTATGTTTCTGTATCCACTGTTATTTTCTGTTTCCTTTATTTGTGTCACGAACGAAGCAAAATGGTCGTTGAGGCTGTAAAAAGTTCATGTTACGTCTTAATGTTTAAATAAAAGTAATAGTACCAGAAAGAAATGCAGAAGATACCGCATTGTGGAGGTGTAAATTAGATACAATTTGATGATTTAATTCACAAAAGGAAAAAAAAAATATTTTAAAGGCCGGGAAACCGAAGCCAAAATTCCACGTGGCGAATAAAATCTTCCGCAGTGGCTGTTAAAGTACTTTTATTAAAAAGTCTCTACCGGTTTCCGATCAATAGAGATGCACCTTCAGGTGACAGGTTTCTTAAACAGTCACGAGCGACGAAGCGATTGCTTAGAATTAAAATCCATCTTGACACTGAACGATGGGACTTAAGTCTAAGCTATCACTTTGTTGGGCGATGACTGTTTAGAAAACCTGTCAATTGAAGATGCATCTCTATTGATCTGAAACTGGTAGTGACACACACACACACACACACACACACACACACACACACACACACACATGTTTCCGACTAGATTAAGGTTTATTATGTTGTGTAATTAGTGTAATTTGAGGGAACTACCTGGTAGTGAGTGTGCAAAGGTACTAGTTCTGTTTGGAAGAATGGATACAAATTTGGAACTATGGGCGCTACAGATATGCTATAGATTATGAGGAATTGAGTGTTCCAAGTAGGGATTAAGTGGGAATCGATATTAATAACTGTTTATAAATAATTAATTGTAACTTTAAGTATAATGTTTGGATGAGTAGAAGTTATTGAAGTGCATATATACTTAATTGGAATAAAATATGGTATGAATTCCATACAGGGATAGTAGAATTAAAAGTTTAGCTCATATTAAGAAATTAATTACTATTGCTTACTGGATAAACTGATGTCTACATGAAGTTCTTGAGGATAAGTAAAATGTTTGTAGAGATACTTTAACATAATCAAGCATTTCTGCTAGATAATGATGTCATTTGCACTGCAATTTACCTTATTTCTGTGAAGATTCCACTGTGGTGGGCGTTCAGGGCCTTAACTATAGGGTTTGATAACAACATAATTTATTTGTAGCTACACCTAGATCAATTTTCGTCAGATGTCACATCTTCATTGCTAACTGTAGCTGCAAAATAACACAAGAGTGGTGTGGTCGAAGTACTTGGCATCTAGTGGCAGGCTCATCACCGAGACATTTTACAACTCGGATGTCTAGGGAGTCCGACGCCAGAACATGATTAAGGAGCTGTGAAATAATTGAGAAAGTTAAATATAACAACGAATTCAGTGTTGTGAAACAATACAGTGTACTGTCTAAGAAGAAATAAAGATCGTTTCAAATGAGTTAATTTATTAAAGCGAGTAATTATTTGATTAAGTAAACTAATATTCGTAAAACACATCTAAAAGTGAGGGATATAAAACTATTATTACTCTAAATGTTCAAGTAAGTTTAATACTGAATGTTTATGTTAGTCTATTTATCTGCGCTAAATCCTTGTAAGTCATACTGCACCAATAGAGGGTATGCTCAATGTCACTAGTTATGCTAGGTGCTTCTTAATCTACCATCCAGTGAAGTAGATAAATGTCACATTATGTGCAGATAAGGTAACTTAAGGCGTCCAGCATGGAATTGGACATAACAAGTAAAAGTTTGCTGAGGTCTCCAGGACACGCTTACAATGAAAAACTGTAACTTACGGAGTCTTGGGAGAATCCCGAGGCTGTCGTGCAACATAAGAAACGATTAAATGAGTATTGAATCTGACAAGAACAGAAAGCTAGAAGCCTGGAAATAAGTTCCGCTAAACAGGTATGGAGAGGGCCTATGAACAATTACACGATTATCGCCAGCGAACGACCAGCTTTACCGGAAGGATGACTAAATGCGGCTGAGGGATAGCCGCAATGGACCACAGGTGGTTGGACTAAAGTACGTGACTGGCTAAAGGCAGACGTGGTATACACTTTAACAACATGCAATGAGGGTAGCAAGACTAGTACAGCAAATTCAAGTTAATCAACGCAGCCGAATACAGCATTCATAAAATCTGCAATCATACGCATATTTACGATTAAACCATTCATTTCACCACAAATGTTTACCCTTACTGGGTGATAAATGATTCTCTGATACACAATAACCATATGGCCAGTTTGTTTGGTTGTTTGGGGGGAAGAGACCAAACAGCGAGATCATCGGTCTCATCGGATTAGGGAAGGATGGGAATGGAATTCGGCTGTGCCCTTTCAAAGGAACCATCCCAGCATCTGCCAGGAGCGATTTAGGGAAATCACGGAAAACCTAAATCAGGATGGCCGGACGCGGGATTGAACCGTCGTCCTCCCGAATGCGAGTCCAGTGTGCTAACCACTGCGCCACCTCGCTCGGTCATATGGCCAGTAATGGCAATGCACAGTAGCTATCATCGAGACAAACAACGAATATTACATTTTGCTTATTAAACATTCAATGATATTAAGTACATACGTCTAAGGGTTTCAAACCAAACCACTCTCCACAATAATACTGATAGAATAAAGCAGCATATAGTTGTTAGTGAATCGATTTACTTTCTTATGATGAATGAAGGTGCGCTAGAAACACAAATATCTCAACGTTAATAAGACAGGTAATTAAAAATGATGAGAACTGATTTCAGCAGACACGTCATGATATAACTTGCGAAACACAATATGTATTTTAGTTATACAATCATCATTGTGCGTAAGTCAAATGTTGTATGAACTGTGTAACTCAGTGGGAAACTCTTCGAGCTCTCATTGGCTGAAGGCTGATGGCGTTGGGGGATGTTGGTGGTGGAAAAGGTGATATTGGGTGAAGGATGGACGAAGAAAAGGGAGATGACAAAGAACAGTTCGAGGCATCGAGCGAGAAGAAGGGGTTGTAGTTTTCTACCATCGGAGAACACAGCAGAGTGGTATGACAGAATTTATGTGGGGTCACTTCAGATCACTTATCGAATCTAAGTTACGGGCATCAAAGAATGCAGTTGAAGAAACTTATGTAACCTGGTGGCTTGATCTAAGTGGGTAACCTGTCATTTTACGTGTCACAGTAGGTGATTCGAGGGCCGTAATACGCTTAAATAATTAACTTTATTTACGTCTAAAACTGCTTGTAGGACCACCATTCCTTACGAGTTTGGCCCTTACTCAATAAACTATACGCTCCTAAAAGTCAAATTTGCATTGTTGCCTATATTTATAATAAATGTTTGCCTTTTGTTTATGTTCATTAACTTATAATTTCCATAACCTGTCTATCCACAATTATTCGACCGCGTAATCACCTTTTAATAAAATATTTTGCTAATACAGCAACAGGCAGTAAGGTAGACAGTTTACGGCTCGTCCCTAGGACATTTACGAGCCGAGCTCTTTTCAGAGCCCTACATTTATCCCTCTGTCTCATTAAAGGCATAGCAGTAACGTCGCAACATCAACAGCTGTCGTGGAGTACCTCTAGACGCTGGCTGCAGATGGTGACAGATACTGCATAGCTGAAAGATGTGGTATTTATGGCGGTCTCTTATTTCACCATAAATAGTTTAAATACTGTATCTGAAAGGAAATTCAGTGAACATTCCATATTTCAATTTCACATAATAAGTTTCTAACTGCCAAAACGCGACACCTGCTCAAAATTTGATGTGTTTGTAATGGCAATGAATAACCCAGAATTATTTGCAGGAGGGGCTACAGAGAAGAAACAGAAATGTGAACTGTATCTCAGAAAGGCTCACAGGGTGCAAAATATGATTGCATCATTAACTGCTATGGCTAGGGAAATTTTTAAAAGGCATTGAGTAATAACAAGGGACGTACAACAGAGTTCCTCTACCATTTTACAAGAGGAAACAATGGACATAATTAACTATGGTATCCTCGATTGTGGATCCAAGAAGGAGTATCTGTTTTTGTGGCGTGAGATAGATGGAGGAAAGGGTGCAGTTGTTTAGGTGCAGCTTCATAAAATACTTGGGGGTAACTAACCTTCAAACAAAACACCTCCACATAATCACAGGTAACAGCAAGGGACAGGTAATGAACAGAACTCTTATCGCTTTGGAAAGATTTCTTATTAGTACCAGAATATTACAATGCACCCATTATTGCTTCGTATGATAGGTCAGGATATATCTCTTTGCGATCATGAGTTTGATAGCACAGAAGTATATGAAAGAAACGGACATCCAGTAAGGAATCACAGTAACCGCTCCAGATGTAAAAGATTGATTTCTTCAATCAGTAGCGGTTTCGGGCGATTATGTACCCATCTTCAGGTGAAACAAGACTGCTGTATCTCGCCTTCACGTGCGGCTTTCACCAGCCCGCAGCCTTGTGTCTAGTGTGCGGCGACCACGAGCGTCATTTTGTAGGTTCTCTTACGTGGTTCGTCAACATTCTCTTAGTTTCTCTCCTTTTCTCTCCCTTTGATCGGCCATTTCTGTAGGTAATTTTGTTGATTATATGACACGTAACCCGTATTCCATTCTGGCCAACCCTATCGTATCAGCTTCATATTTACAGTTGGCAAGTGAATTCCTGTTATTATAACTAAACAAGTGTTAAGTGGTTTACGAGCTTATATTATAGTCTCCCTCTGTTCCTATTGCAGTCTTGTTTCACCTGAAGGTGGGCTTATAATCGCTCGAAACCGGTCGTGATCGAACAAATAAATAGTTTCCAGAATGAAATTTTCACTCTGCAGCGGAGTGTGCGCTGATATGAAACTTCCTGGCAGATTAAAACTGTGTGCCGCACCGAGACTTGAAGTCGGAACCTTTACCTTTCGCGGGCAAGTGCTCTACCATCTGAGCTACCCAAGCACGATTCACGCCCCGTCCTCACAGCTTTACTTCTGCCAGTACCTCGTCTCCTACTTTCCAAACTTCATAGAAGCTCTCCTGCGAAGCTTGTAGAACTAGCACTCCTTGAGTGCTTCTGTGAAGTTTGGAAAGTATGAGAGAAGGTACTGGCGCAAGTAAAGCTGTGAGGACGGGGCATGAGTCGTGCTTGGGTAGCTCAGATGGTAGAGCACTTGCCCGCGAAAGGCAAAGGTCCCGAGTTCGAGTCTCTGTCCGGCACACAGTTTTAATCTGCCAGGAAGTTTCATATCAGCGCACACTCCGTTGCAGAGTGAAAATTTCATTCTGGAAACATCCCCGAAGCTGTGGCTAAGCCAAGTCTCCGCATATCCTTTCTTCCAGCAGAGCTAGTTCTGCAAGGTTCGCAGGAGACCTTCTGTGAAGTTTGAAACACAGTCTGCCGCCGGCAGTGCTGGGAGACGGTCACACGCCAGAACGCTGCGGGCGAGGCCCGCACCGTGTGCTTGTGTTTACTTCGGCCTCTGTGCGTGCCCTTTTCCTTCTAGACCACCATGGCGCACAACTATCGGAAGAAGACACTACGTTTAAGCTTTTGTTCCGACTTCGCCCGACCTAAGGCCCTGGAGGTAGAACGATTTATTCGCGATGATGTTAAAATACCACCGACGGATCTAATTGGTATCCACTTGTCCATAGTTAAAAGTACCGTATACGTCAAAATGATCAACGATGCGGCGTGCGACAAGGTGTTTCAAGAGGCAAAACGTGGACTGTGCTTCTGTCATTCCGACGGCAACGTCGGGCCCGTTACCGTCGATCTCGCAGGTCTCGGCACACGAACGATAAGGATCTTCGAACTGCCGTTCAAACTACCTGCAGACGTCGTCATCGCGGCGCTCCGTCCCTATGGCAACGTTCTGGAACATGTCGCAGAACGCTGGGTACAGTTTCAAACCTATCTCGTTTTAAACAGTGTCAGACAGGTCCGCATCCCGTTGCAGCAACACGTGCCTTCCTATCTACGTATCAGAGGCTGCCGTGCCATTATAATGCATGATGGCCAACCTCGTACCTGTTCCGGTTGCGGGAAAGAAGGTCGTCTACAGTCTGAACGCATTTCACGACGTGTCGCGCAGCTCCCGTTGTCGGAAGCGTCCGACAAACCCACGATGGCCGCCCTACCGGTCACTTACGCAGCGGCTCTTGCCACGTCTACAGTTTCGCCCAGTCCGTCACCCGGTCCCTCCGATCGGCACGTCCCACAGTCCCATTCACCTACGGACGGTGCAGACGAACCACCTTACAACCTTGCCGCCCAACAGGCTACCGCACAGGACGCTGAGGAGACCAGTACTTCTTCACAACACCTGTTTGATGGTTCAAATGGCTCTGAGCACTATGCGACTTAACTTCTGAGGTCATCAGTCGCCTAGAACTTAGAACTAATTAAACCTAACTAACCTAAGGACATCACACACATCCATGCCCGAGGCAGGATTCGAACCTGCGACCGCAGTGGTCACGCGGTTCCAGACTGAAGCGCCTTTAACCGCACGGCCACACCGGCCGGCCAACACCTGTTTGACAATTTCATTGTATCCACCGACGCCTTCGAACCAGACCGACGCTCCTCCTTGCCGTCGTCCGACACTGAGGAACACGTGCGCAAACAACGCTCGCCACGTAGGCGCAAACGGGCTCTCAAAGCGTCGCCACCCAAGACGGCGAAGACGACACTCAACCAGCCGACATTTCCACGCAGAGGTCTGCGGACAGCTTTCACGATGCGCAAGACGTTTCGCAGGACAGGACCAACATGGAGGTCGCCACGCGCAATGAAACGGTCGGTGCGCACGTTGAGACGCCTGTCTCCCCGCCGACAGCTCCAAATATCTCTCACCACGACGCAATTCCCATGGACATTGGACAGACCCACGGCACAGGAGCATGGACCGACGACGTTGAGGACGGTAGCCTCCTCCCCGGATGAGTTGCCTTCCCCGGACGAGGCTGCCCATTAACATCACAAACGAGGCACGGCAGAAGATGGGAGGGGACTTCCTGTCAGTGCCCTCCTCATACCTCCCTTGGTGATGGTAGATGCGCGTCCACCACCACTGAAACAAACGTACCGGTTCGCCACACTGAACATCAACGCGATCGGCACTGCACCCAAGCTGTAGCTCCTATGTGACATGCTTCGGGCCTCTGACGTCGACGTCGCCCTTCTTCAGAAGTACGCATTGCCACACTACCACCGGTCTACGGCTACGACTCATGCACGTCCAAATGTGATCAGTCAGAGCGTGGAGCGCCTTTCTACATACGCGAAGGAAGCCCACTCTCGGACACGACAATCCTTCCGTCTGGTAGGGGCATGGCTGTTACCATCTTCACACGCGCGTCATCAATATCTACGCTCCGTCTGGCTCCACGAACCGTCGGCAGCGATCCACTTACGTGGCGCCCCTGTTTTCTGGGCGCTATGATCGCCTTATCAACTGCGTCCTCAATCCACAGGACCAAATGCCTGGTTATTCGCCATGCCCGGCGCTGTTCACCTTAATCAAAGATTTTCATCTAGTGGATGTTTGGGAGAAAATTCGTGGCAATACCGCAGGTTTTACCCATGATACGACACATTCTGTGAGCAGACTGGACCGGTTTTATGTCTCTGACCACCTTGGCAACGAAGTCTCCCAAGCAGAACGATGGCCCCTTGCATTTTCGGACCATAGCGCCGTCATTTGCTCCCTGGCTTTGCCACCTTAGACAGTACGGCGCAGCAGAGGTTACTGAAAACTTAATACCTCCCTCATTCATGATCCACATTGCCGACAATGTATTGCCAGCGTCTTGCGAAAGACGCCTAGCGCAGTACACATCCACGTTCCATTGGTGGCTCAAATGTGTCAAACCTGCGATCAGAAAGGTCTTCATGCGATGTGGCAAGGAAGCAGCAGCATGGCATCGAGGCACCACAATTTTCACTACGCCGTCCTCCGTGAGCTCGATCCGCTCCCTCCATCACCTGAAACCCATAGTTAACGACAGGGTACTAAAGCTCGTCTCCTCTTTCTCCAACGTGCACGACTGTCTGGTGTCGTGGTGCGTTCCCGACGACAGGACCTCCTCCACGACGAAACGCCATCCACAATCCATGCTGCATCCGACCATCGTCGTCGACGTCGCCTTTTCGTTCCCAACATCACGACCTCCGACGGTGTTCACAACACAACACAGGCGGCAGTGTTGTCTGCCTTTGCTGAACATTATCGGCAATTTTATGACGACGATCCGATGGCAACGCTAATTCCTGATGATCTCCGTCCTTCCCCTGATCGGACCCTCACCGTACTGGAGTCAACGTTCATGATGTCTGCAATCACCGCAGAAGAGGTGGTAGATGCGATCAAGAAGGGGGCCAAGAACAAATCACCAAGACCGGATGGTTCCCCGTGGAGTTTTACCGGGCGTTCACCACGTTAATGCTTTCTCGCTGGACGGAAATCATTCAGGAACTCTTTACTCCATCCTTCCCAATTCCACCTGAATTCATCACTGGCATTCGTCTACTTGTGCTTAAGCCGAAGGGAGGGTCTCATGTCTCTGCATATCGCCCCCTTACATTAATGAATGCAGACTATAAAATCTATGCACGCCTCTTGGCAGCGCGCATACGCACCGTCTGACCTACGGTTCTTTCACCGGAGCAGACTGCACGTGGTTGTGGCGCCACCTTACAAACAGCCCTACGAGAATGCCGTGACCTCATTGCGCTGGCGGCAGTTTGTCGCCTTCGTGCAGCGCTGGTATCCATCGATTTCACGAGTGCCTGTGACCGCGTTCGACACACATTCCTCCTCATGGTGGCGACACGTATGGGCTTCCCATTACTCTTTATCGATGCCATTCGCCGGTTACTACTTCCCGCGGTCTCGATGGTACAAGTCAATGGGAGGCTTGTAGGATCGATTCCTATACGTCGCTTTGTGCGTCAAGGATGTCCTATGTCTACTTTACTATATGCCATTGCTCTTGAGCCCCTCATCACTGGTCTTACCTCTAGATTGCAGGGTCTCACTTTACGTGACTGCACCTTTCACTGCAGGGTTTATGCAGATGACCTCCTCTTTCTCACCTACTCGTCCACGGAACTCAATGACGCCATCCAATGGATCCACCAGTATGAGTGTCTTTCCGGTAACATTCTCATTGTCCGGAAATCGACTATGATGCTCATTAGGCGCGGTCTCCCGGTTATGGTGCCGACACCACTCTCAGTCAGTACCACCCTTCGTCACTTGGGTATCCATTTTACGAGCTCTACATACCGTACAGTGGCCCTCGCTTACCGGCGGCTTTTGCAGTCGATTCGGCACCATGTCCGCTGTCAAGTGCACCGTAACTTAAACCAACTTCAACGTGTTTCCTATGTCAACATGTATGTCGCCCCTAAACTGGTACACGTCGCCCAGATCCACCCAATGCCGTTACTCCTTGCTGCCGCATCCAATCAGCCTTTGGATATTTCGTGTCAGGAGGGTCACTTTTGAAAGTCCGCTAAACACTCTAACACTGCCTCCTGCAAAAGGTGGCCTCGGACTCGTCAACGTGCGGGCACGATCTTCTGCACTCTTTGTCCACACTATGTTGCGGCACTGGCGGGGGCTGGTCCCGTCCTTAACACGTAGTTTCTTAGATATCCTCCGACCACCTTCTCTCGATCCACCGATCAATGTGGCACCTATTTCTCCGTTATTGTATATGTCACCGATTGTTTCATAGAACTCAGCTACGTTCCGGCCGATCTTCCAGTCACCCGTCCTCCCCGTACAAAAGACTATTATCGTTTGTTTATGCTGTCCAACCCTTGCGACTCCATGGTGCTACTGCACCCTGACATTAACAGGCGAACGGTTTGAGGGTGTGTGCATGCACCCTTTTTACCGTCGTCTGTGTCTGTACTCTGGTATGTTTTAGTCTATGGCAAATTCCCGACTAATAGTCGACTTCATCGCATAGGACTGGCCACCTCCCCACTCTGCCCTGACTGTCACCTCGAAGACACCGACGAGCACCGTACTTTATGTACTTGCCCCCTGAAACGAAACGTTTGGCTCTTCATCCAACGAATCAGGGGCTTTTACCTCCGTGCCCCATCAACGACAGTAGCCCCAGATTTCTTGTTGTTGCCCCAGACATTTCACTACCCTCTTGCAAAGCACCATACATTTATCTGGTTTCGAGGACAGGCTTTAGAATACCTCTAGAATGAAATTTTAACTCTACAGCGGAGGTGCGCTGATATGAAACTTCCTGGCAGATTAAAACTGTGTGCCGGACCGAGAATCGAACTCGGGACCTTAGTCTTTCGCGGGCAAGTGCCCTACAGACTCAGCTACACAAGCACGACTCACGCCCCGTCCTCACAGCTTTAATTCCGCCAGTACCTCGTCTCCTACCTTCCAAACTTCACAGAAGCTCTCCTGCGAACCTTGCAGAACTAGCACTCCTGGAAGAAAGCATATTGCGGAGACATGACTTAGCCACAGCCTGGGGGATGTTTCTAGAATGAAATTTTCACTCTACAGTGGAGGTGCGCTGATATGAAACTTCCTGGCAGATTAAAACTGTGTGCCGGACTGAGAATCGAACTCGGGACCTTTGCCTTTCGCGGGCATGTCGCACTTGCCCGCGAAAGGCAAAGGTCCCGAGTTCGAGTCTCGGTCTGGCACACAGTTTTAATCTGCCAGGAAGTTTTAGAATACCTCTTTCAGAGTGGTCCGCATACAGTCCTCAACTTCTGGTACAAAGTTGTGACCACGCATAGCACCCTCACCCGAAAACCATCTTACCGACAAACTTTTGCTGGTTATCTCCGCAGCGTCTTCCTTGAACCCCCTCAATGTTGGGGTGTGCCATGCCTACCCGTCACATGATGCAACACCCTTATCCACTTTCTCATGCATCGACAAATAAAGAAAAAATAAAAAAAGACAGAATATCTTACCTTTTGTTGTATTTTATGTTTTTCTAATATTTTTGTTAAACTATCATTTGTATATTTTTAAATTGTACCTTGAAGAACTGTAGCATTGTGTATATATACGAGGGTGAGTCAAAAGAAAACCTTAAGTATTTTTTTAAAATATTATTTATTGTGCAGAAGTGGTACAAAGCTGTATCACTTTTCAACATAATCTCCCCCACGCTCAATGCAAGTCCCCCAGCGCTTACAAAGTGCATAAATTCCTTTATAAAAAAATTTTTTTGGTAGTCCGCGCAACCACTCATGCACCGCGTGGCGTGCCTCTTCATCAGAACAGAACTTCTTTCCTCCCATTGCGTCTTTGAGTGGTCCAAACATATGGAAATCACTTGGGGCAAGGTCTGGTAAGTATGGTGGATGAGGAGGACACCGAAATGCAGGTCTGTGATTGTTTCAACTGTTGTACGGGCAGTGTGGGGCCTTGCAAAGTCATGTTGCAAAAGGACACCTGCTGACAGCAATCCACGTCGCTTTGATTTGATTGTGGACCGCAGATGATTTTTTAGGAGATCTGTGTATGATGCACTGGTGACAGTGGCCCCTCTAGGCATGTAATGCTCCAAAATGACGCCTATTTCGTCCCAAAAGAGAGTCAGCATAACTTTCCCTGCTGATGGTTCTGTTCGAAACTTCTTTGGGTTTGGTGATGAAGAATGGCCCCATTCCTTGCTCGCTCTCTTCGTTTCCGGTTGGTGGAAGTGAACCCAGGTTTCGTCCCCAGTAACGATTCTTGCAAGGAAGCCATCACCTTCTCGTTCAAAGCGTCGAAGAAGTTCTTGACAAGCATCAACACGTCGTTCTTTCATTTCAGTAGTTAGCTGCCGTTGCACCCATCTTGCAGACACTTTGTGAATCTGGAGCACATCATGCACAATGGCTAATCTGTAAACATGCTGCAATGTCATTCAGTGTCACTCGGCGGTTTTCCTTCACTATGGCTTCAACTGCTGCAATGCTCTGTGGAGTCACAACTCGTTGTGCCTGACCTGGGCGAGGAGCCTGTGGATTCTCTGCAGAATCTACAACACCATTATCATCTGCTGCTACACTCAGCAAGGTACAAAAATCATTGGTACATGCACTTCCTTCCATATCTGTATCCACACTCTTCACTGCCATCGTACCATCATACAACGAAAATCGGCCACTGCACCTACGTCAATACAATCGGTTCTTTCATTTCAGTACAGCACACATTTACTTAGTCTGATGCTACATCTGATTTAGACTATAAATTCACACCAGGTAACAGAGTAGCTCATTCCACATTATTTTCTTGAACTTCCTCGATATTACAACATTCTGCAGCTATTCAACTCCCAAAGTTAACTTCTTTCTCGTGACTGTCTTGTCTAGCACAATTTTGCGCTATCATTATTCTTGAACCAACTTCTTCATACATCAACAGTCTGCCTCCCACCTTTTGCCACTCTCGGTTCATTATTTCTCCGCACTCTATACATAAAACTCTCTCCAGGATTAAGTAGGCCGACGGTAACTGAACCTAGGGCAGGGGAAGCTCAACTGGACGAGGCTCTGTCGTATCTGACGGTATCTAACATCCTATGGAGGTCAGTATTATCTGATCTCAACTGACATAGTTGTTCTGATGAGGATTTTACCGCTTCCTGCATGGTAAATGCCTGTGTTTTTGACACTGGAATTATGAAAGTTTATGCAATACACAAAAACGCAAGTGGAGATACAAAACATGATGATAAGGACAGTTATATGTATCATTACCACAATACTTCTTGCTATAACTGAATTTCTTACCTGAATACTTGCAAGGTCGTTTCATCCAGGATTCTTGGTTCGCAACAACTTTAATCGTCCATATTAACTGGGTGCAAAGTAGCATTTATCACTTTAAACTTACTTTATACATCCTCAAATCATCGTCTGAGTCTAACGTAAATGAGTTGAAGGTCTTCTGCCGATGTAGGAAAAACACACTTGGAAAAACAGTTATTGCACTCGCTTTGCATCGTTCTTGATGCTGTTCGTCACTGCTGTCCCAAATACCCTTTGTCTCTTTGCGAGAAGCCGAGCCGTGTGTGCGTAAATGCATTGTGTGAACTGCGTCAAATGCAGCCTGAGAGCTAACACACGTCAGCCTCTCTAAGAGTTAACTCGTGGACTAACGAAGTGTCTTATGCCAACTCCTGTCAAACCAGATATAGTGAAGAAGACGTCCCCAAGAAGCTGATGATTACTGTGGAATAAATCTGCCGACTGGATAACAACCCTCTCCCCCTCCCCCCGTACTACATCTACTGTGGCCGTAACACATCAATTTCTGGCTGAGATAATTAGTTATAAATATTTGATATAGTGAAATTTCTGACTACTAAATAACAGAGGTTTATCTGTTAAAAATGTTACTTTATTAATGTTGAACCAAAGGAAATGATCAATGAGAACTACTACTGAAACTGGATTGATCGTAAAATAAAAAGGATAACTTTTGGATCACCGCCAGTGAGATATTTCGGGAAAGTTCCCTCAGTTCACTGAACGTGTTTGACATTACGAAGAACTCGACACGGCCTTACAAAAAATGGACAGTGAGAAATGAATAAAAATAAAATGAAAATCAGAGTAAATACTATAAATTAATACAGGGGGGAAATAAGAAAAAACCTGAAACAAATTAGAACTGACGGACTGAAAGATTGTACGAAACATGGCTAAAAGATTGCGAGTTGCATTTAGATTACGCTACAACCTTAAGTACTACCTGAATAACTACACAGTGAAAGAAGAATGTAGGAGGTTGTGTGTGTGATGCCCCTGTTCCTCACACATCTGAGATGATCGACAACGTGAAGTCCACTTACTTTATATAACCAAGCTGAAGCAACGTTCCCTACTATTCCTACCATTGACCGAGCGGGGTAGCGCAGTGGTTAGCACACTGGACTCGCATTTCGGAGGACGATGGTTCGAATCAGCGTCCAGCCATCCTGATTTAAGTTTTCCGTGATTCCTATAAGTCGCGTAAGGGAAATGCTGAGATGGTTCCTTCGAAAGAACACAGCCACATTCCTTCTGTATCCTTACCTAGTCCTACACCTCTAGTGACCTAATTTTCGACCCGACGTTCAACACTAATCTTATCCTCCTCCTCTTCTTCCTCCTTCCATTGCTACGATCGCGCTGCATTCTTACCAGACACTCGCGTAATGTTCGAGGAAGCAGAGCTGATGTGCACCATGCCTCCAAGAACCATCAGTGAAATTCGGTTAAGTCCCATAAGTCCGAATCCAGTGCAAGTGCCACGCTGTCTCCAGAGTAAGCGTAAAACAAGAGTGTATTTACTAGAAGAAGTCCGAAGCAAGAGAGCCCTTTCGAATCTCCCTCAACTTCCCTCTTAAACTTTGCTATGGTGCGCTCTCACTGCCTCTATAGCCTATCATAGGTCATGTCACGAACGTCCCAGCAATAACAGAGTTATAATAATAGCTTTCACTCCCACGAAGTTTGTGAAATATAGCGCGAATGGAGAGCGCCCTGAAACTTTGTTCTCACACGTGTTACGGAATGTCGTGAGTGCGTCAAAACATGTGAGCGACTAGCAAATGGGAAATCTGAGCCGTGGTTCCACAGAATGTTTGAAATCTTATCGTGTCTTCCAAAACCCCACCTCTCAGGCCAACAGAAATAGCTCCTCGCTAACGGCCTGTCAAGCTGTTGACTGTATTTCTCATAGGCGGTATGCTACTTTGGTGGTCCGCGAGCCGGCACACTATTTTAAGAGGATTAGTGTTTACCACTTCAAAGAGTTACTCCCAGCGTCGGAATAACGATGAGCTCTCAGGGACTTCGCAAGACACTTTTCTGCACGGCCTTGTCCTGCATTTTTTTCTCCAGAACGGACTTATGGTGTGAAAAATTTGGAGATAATGACTGTGGTAGGTTTGATTGCAGAAAGAGAAAGAAAAATAAGAAGTCGTTGAACAGAATTCTCATTACATTCCCCCTGTGTCCATTCGGGTTGATATATCGAACGAAATAGAAAATTAACCTAAAATTAACCGGTCTGGAAACCTCGTGAATGAAAGAAAAATGAGAGAGGGCTCTCAAGAAAGGACTGCCGCCTCTCAATTTCTGGTTCCAGTTGTCAGAAGTCTCTTCTGTCATCAGTTTTGTGGATGCACTTGTACACTTCTGGTGTCATTTGAAATGAATATCGATATGGTGGATTAACTATGTGCCCAGAAACATGTTTGGATGGCACAGCGAGTTGATTAGCATGTCAGTGTGTTCATGAAGTCAGGTGAATGTCCGCTGATAAACCATAGGAGGCGGTATTACTTAGGCTATCTTTCCAGTGGGTAGCGAATAGCTGGCGTTTTGTTGTCTTGCTATGGTCTGCAGCCAGGAATTGAGAACAGTCATGGAGTGAGAAAAGGGTGCTGAACTCAGCATGTGGCCTCGAAGACCCGGTCTGGTGTCAGTGTCGCCCCGCCGAGCAAACGGCAGCATAGGTGAGTCACACTGCGAGCACTCTGCAGCAGAAAAGAGCAGCATCACTTCCCATGGAAGGGACTGGCCTGAAGATGCATGGACTATGCAGAAATCGGTCACATTGGCTGGCACAGGTGCGGAACTCAGTGGGGAAGTACCTGTTCTGCACGATGAACTAAAATCCTCAACATAGGATGTACTTGCAGTGGCCAGTAGAAGCAAGTCTGCTGATAGAACGTGTCCGCTTAGGACGAGCGGTGGCTCAGCAGGTGATAAGGCCCTGGTGTGAACTACAGGCCACTAGGTACGCTCACTGAGGTCGACAGATGTTGGATAGCAGACACTCCACAAGTTGGAAGTCATGAGTTCAGCTCCTGGGAGCATCAGGCCTAAGCATAGCCCAGGGTTCCACGGAAGCATCTAGGGACAGAAGCTAGATGACTCATTTCACATTGACAACTGTCATGGTTTACCCCTCGAAACTTGATGTAGGTGGTGAAATACACAGCAAAGCTGAAGTGGGCGGTATTTATGGTGGCTCACGCACTACTGTTTCATCAGGTTACCACTCTTCATCAAATAGATGAAGGCAGTGGCCCGATTTTGGGCTCACACATGTGATAATGTAGGTCATCATCGCTACAGTCTAGCATTCGTACATTTGCTACGTCAGTAGTGTTGCAGCAGCCCTGACAGTAGGCTGATTTTGTGGTAATGTGTTCCCTTGTGAGGCTCGACTGGTGATTCTTGCAGTGTCAGCAGAGCTCATGTGATATTTCTTGTGGAAGAACACCTTGTCAGCTTCCTTCTGCTTCACCTCGCTAAGTCTTTTGTGTGAAATTGTGGTGACAGCTGTTCAATTGCCTGGACGTGGCATACAAAGAACAAGTTACACAACAGTGGCGCACCAGGCTAGCCATTTATATTATACAAATTTCTTTTGCAGAGTTAAGTATTTGTGGCAAATTTCTGTAACAGTTTTTAGTCATGGATTAGTCAGCATGAGTTTTATTAGGGGATCATGTACACATATGCACATGCACGATATGTAAATTAATTATTCATTTATATCAGAAAAAGAAATAAGTGTTCTTTCGTGGACTTGACAGTAAAAAATTATATTATAAACTAATCTTACAGTCTATTTTTCATGTATGTCATACACACTTGCTTTGCACTAGAAACCGTCAACGATGGATGCTGCATATTTTTCATTGATTGTGGTAGGTGGGTGTAACCAGTTTCTTGTATTAGTGCGACTGCAGTCCCTTCTTCAATCGCGTATGGGAGCAGCCAGCAGTGCTAGGTACCTACCAAGCCATGTTCTATCAAATATTCAAATAAACGTCGAATAACCCATTCCTCAAAGAAATTGATGTTAAGTCCTCCGTGATCAGCCTACTCAAACTACTCGCTGCTTCACCATGTGCTTAGCTCTCAAGTTAGATTTGCTAAGAAACCATGAAAAAAAGACATACATAGAAACTCAATGATCTACGATTCTTCAACAGACTATTTAACTTCGATAAAACTAACATAAGTCCCATAATCCACTCACAACGAAAATATTCAAACAACTAATGAACAAATTAATTCCAACTTTTTCAGCTGAAAATATGTCCACAAATAATTCATCTACTCCCAGACCTCTATACATCTACAATAATTTGCAAGTATGAATAAATAAATTTATGTATACTGTTCTTTTCATAAACTAATTTGCAATAAAATACCTCTGCTGATACCGCTTCCACACACCAGACTCAACTTACATGTGCCATATAGCCCCATAATCTTTTGCACAACAGCATCATTATCAAAATATTTTCTACCACATCTCTTCATGTATTGTACAGTAGAGAACATATAAACTCACATGACTGTCTCACATGTAAAAGAGCTATAATTTTATCACCTGTTATCTCTCTTTTGAATCTAGCCCAACTCACATGACTGTCTCACATGTAAAAGAGCTATAATTTTCTCACCTGTTATCTCTCTTTCGAAACTCCATCATCAAATCCAAAAGCCCTATCTTTCACTATGATTGATCATTCGTACTTATTTAAGAAATCCGTCCTCAGATTGATGTTCACGATCAGGTCAGAAACAAGAAAACAATGCATTCTGAAAGCAATATCCTCAACTTTAGACTGTAGTAATATTTCTCTTTTCACTCGTTTGCCGCATTTTAACGCCAGTTGCAGCTATTCTATCAACTACCTGCATCTTGTTTGCCGCTAGAACGATTCTGACACAGCTGGTACACTATATCCTGAATCTAATAATGCAACATTCTATAAATTTTCGTTTTACCATTAATAATTAGCTTAATCTCTCAAAAAGTAGCGCTCTTTGACTTTGTTTCCAAAAAAATAAGTTCGTTTCTCTTCCCTACTTTCTTTGTCTTAAAAACATATTTTTATGCACTACTGCCAAGGGGGGAAAAATCCAGTGTGCACTCTTCGTGCATAGCGGGAGGAGTCATTTGAGATGTGGGATGGGTGTTTCTGGATGCGGTGAAGAGCACAGGGCCAACCAACTGTAGGTCACTGCTCAAGTCGATATTAACGATAAGTGATGCTTTGGATCTCTGGTTTCGGGTGGCTAGCTGAAGTGGCGTCGTTCACAGTACTGATTGTGAACCTTCGGTACACGTCCGAGCAAAGGGTCTGAATCACAAGCTCAAGCGGTTCTGCGACCATATAGGTTGTGGATTTCTCGAGTTGCACCCTATGGCGGTGGGGTTTCAGATTCCACTTACTAGGTCAGGTGACCACAAAAAACAGGAGGTGACTACGCAGCTAGCAGGAGCTGTGTGAAATGGACTGAGTGGTTTTTAAGTTACAGGGTCTCGGCTGACTACAGACAGTTCTTCAGTCTCAACATCTGTACAGAAAAAAACCTAACTAACCTAAGGACACCACACACATCCATGCCCGAGGCAGGATTCGAACCTGCCACCGTAGCGGTCGCGTGCTTCCAGACTGTAGCGCCTAGAACCGCTCGGCCACCCATGCCGGCCAAACACTAACAGCCGAATCAGTTATAGGTACTGAAAACTGGGAAGTAGGAGATGAGTTCAGCCAAAATTTTTTACAAAGGACCTAACGGTGTTTAGAAAGGATAGATTAAATACAGTAGCTGGAAGCGTGCTTGTTGCTGTTGCAAATAGTCTGTCTAGTAGCGAAAAAAGTTGATTTCCCGTGTGATAGTATGGCTGGAGAATATACTTGACAACCGGAATAAGTTAATAGTTCATTCCTTCTACCGATCCCTAACTAAAATGATTCAGTTACTAAACAATTCAAAGGAAACTTGATGTCGAAAAGGAACCCCACTCGTACAGTGACTTCAGTCTACCCTCGATATGTTGGAGTACATATTCGAAGCCAGTGGTATAATGGTTCAAATGGCTCTGAGCACTATGCGACTTAACTTCTGAGGTCATCAGTCGCCTAGACCTTAGAACTAATTAAACCTAACTAACCTAAGGACATCACACACATCCATGCCCGAGGCAGGATTCGAACCTGCCACCGTAGCGGTCGCTCGGTTCCAGAAGCCAGTGGTAGGTATAGATCTTATCTGAGAACTAGTTTTAGCGATTAGTTCAGAAAACCACTCGAAATGTAAATGTTTTGAATAGATAGTTCATCTCTTAGCAACAAATAATCCTGAGCAAACAGAGAGCATCATGACAGGCACAGAGAGAGATTAGTGACCACAAGGTCGTTGCAGTGAGACTGACCACCGCAACATTCAAAACCACTAAAAGTAAACGCAAAATATATCTTTTCAAAACTAGATAAAGCTTCTCTTGATGCCTTCCTAAGAGTTAGTCTCCAATCCTTCCCATCTAAGTGTACAAAATATGTGGTATACATTTAAAGAATTAGTGGCAGCAGATACTCAGGGATTCAAACCTAATGAATGAATAAAACTTGGTACTGATCCCACATGGTACCCAAACGAGTCAGACACTGCTGCAGAAGCAACGAGAAAAGCATGCCAAATTTAAAAGAAAACAAAATGTCCAAGATTAGCCATTTTTTACTGAATCTCGAAATTTAACACGCACTTCGAAGGGAGATGCTTTTAATAGATTGGACGACGACACCCCTATCTCTGAATGATGAGCGAGGGTGAGTTGTGGGCCAATGGGGGGTATAGTTCTCTTAAACAAACAAACGAGTCACTAGCGCTAACCTAATTTAATGGCCATTATGTAAACAAACCGATCACTTGGGCGCATGTTTTGTTTATAATTATTGGCAATTTCTGTCATGGTATTTATTATAATTTATCCACAGGCGGCTGTTACCGGTTTTGAGCTATCATTTGCTGTCTTAAGAAAGTAAACCATCCACATGCTGTAACCTAATTTAATGGTCATTATGTAAACAACCTCTTCACTTAGGCACATTTTTGTTTGTAATTAATGGTCAGTAACTGTCATGATAGTTATTATAACTTATACACATGATGGAGGCGTGTCTACTCAGGTGTTCAATGCTTCTAGCTTAAATTGGTAACTGTAATTTTAGTGACAGTAATTTAAGAGCCATTAAAGACACCTCCACTGTGCTGCTATTGGCCACGCCCCCACCCTCTCCCATCATCCTGCACTCTCTTCTGATCTGAACCTCACTGGAGTAGCAGCAGGCAGCAGTAAATTCATGTGATGCAAATTTCCAATACAGTATAGCACCTAGCGGTTTTGGCCTAGTTTTTAAAAATATTTTGCAGCCACACTATTTTCTGCAACATACGAAGCAGTTTACGTTTTCGTGGCTAGTTTTTAAGAAGATAGATATTCCATTGCAATTGTACTGATTTGCACAACTTTTTATGAAGATACACGTGAGTGTGTGCTCCCTTCTTATTCCCCTCCCTCCTCCCCCCCCCCCCCCCGCCCTCCGCGCACTTTCTGAAAGGATACGCGTAAATAGTGTTTTTTTGACTAATTTCACCGGTTTGTAAGACGAGATGCATGAATATTGATATCGCTGCTACTTTATCGATTTTTAAGAAACATACGTAAAATACATAGCTTTACACTGATGAGCCGAAACATTACGACCATTTGCTTAATAGCTTGTTTGCCCATCTTTGGGGCGAAATACGTTACTGATTCTGAGTATCAGGGATCAGGCAGTTTGTTGGTAGGTTTGATGAGGTGTGTGGCATTAGATGTCGAAGCACAGGTCATATAATTCGCTTAAAGAATGGGCCACTGATCAGCGAATACGGTGATGGCGCCAGATAGCGATCCAGACAGGTTCCATAGGGTTTATATCAGGCGCAATTGATGCCGAAACATCAAGGTGTATTCACTATAAGGTTCCTCAAACCACTGTTGCACGGTTTTGGCCCCGAGATACAGACAGCTAAACTGCTGAAAGATGACACTGCTGTCATGGAAGACATCAAGCATGAAGGGATTCAGATTGTTCACAGCTGTCAGCGTGTCCTAGATTACCACCACAGGCCCCAAGTAAGCGCAGCAGAATGTCTCCCATAGCACAATACTGCTCCCACCAGCCTGCGTCCGTGGCGCGCTGCGTGTTTCGAGCCTCCGTTCACCTCAATGACGGTGTTTGTGGAGACGACTTTCGACCTAGTGTAGCAAAAATCTGATCAACCCGAAGATCTTACGCGTTTCTATTGATCGGCAGCTGAATCCTGATGGTTCCAAATGGCTCTCACCACTATGGGACTTAACTTCTAAGGTCATCAGTCCCCTAGAACTTAGAACTACTTAAACCTAACTAACCTAAGGACATCACACACATCCATGCTCGAGGCAGGATTCGAACCTGCGACCGTAGTGGTCGCGCGGTTCCAAACTGTAGCGCCTAGAACCGCTCGGCCATCCTGGCCGGCCTGATGGTTCCGTACCCACTGCAATCGTAATAGACGATGTCGTTGGGTCAACACATGAACGCGTAGGAGTGGTCTGCTAATGAGCTCCAAGTTCAGCACTGTACGATGAACGGTGTGCGTACACTAGCATTGCTGCTCTTTCGGCGGAGATGCCACAGATCACCATCTATCCTACTATACAGAGGAGACAAGATTCCGAACCCCACGTTCAGTGAAGAGTCGTCGAGGTCCATCCATTTAGCACCTGGTGGTAATTTCACTGTCCTATCTCTCTCCGTAGTTGCTCACGACAGTAACACATGAACATTCGACTAGTGTCGCCGTTTTCAAGATACTCGTTTACATGCTGTGGGTAATGATAATCTGCCCTTCGTTGTCACTTATCTCAATGCTTTTCCCCGTCTGCAGCCCATATCTTGGCTAGAGTGATACCCCGTCTATGTCTGATCCACATAGATACTTTCGTTACCGCGTCATGTGCCCACAACGCCACAATGCGGCATCGATCATCGCGGTGCGCAGTGATCATAATGTTTAGACTTATCAATGTAAATTTTTAATAACTGACACTACCAGCATAAGACACTATTTGCAGTTTTTAGGCAGATGACATTCCTCAATACGAGTTTTTCGTTAAAATTGTGCCGATTTTCTTCATACATAATTTTTTCTTCCTGAAGGCACAAGTAAAAACATCGCGATAATATAACAAATTACACGGATATTCGAGCCGGCCGGGGTGGCCGAGCGGTTCTAGGCGCTATGGTCTGGAACCGCGCGACCGCTCTGGTCGCAGGTTCGAATCCTGCCTCAGACATGTATATGTGTGATGTCCTTAGGTTAGTTAGGTTTAAGTAGTTCTAAGTTCTAGGGGACTGATGACCTCAGAAGTTAAGTCCCATAGCGCTCAGAGCCATTAGAACCATTTGATCGGATATTCGACGTTAAACAGTGTTCATTTAACAACAAAATACGCGCCTGGCCTAAGTTTCAATTTAAAACAAACTTATCACCTGTACTTTTTTGAGTATCGCGAACTATCAGGTCCCGTAACACTATATAATTATACTGCACTTTGTAAAAAATAAATAAAAAATAAAAAAGAAACACTAAGGGCGTTTCCACGGAGTAAAGTATATGCTTCACATTTGCGCTCCACATTTGCGCCGCGACCACCATGTGAAGGATAGGCGATCTATGAACTGTACTAAGAAACATTAACTTCCGTATTTCAGCCAGTGTTTATCGCACCTTACTTTGTGTTTGTCTTAATATCACGAACGCCGTGGAAAGAGGATTACCATTACTTATTTATTTAAAACTGAAAAAAATATGCGACAGGACCTCTTCCCGGGCCGCACTCAGGCACTGCCACTGAAGCCGTTGAGACTGGAGCACCCGCTTGTCGAAAGCGGGTTGCCCCCACGAACGTGGATAAACAAAACTTTACGATTACAGAGCTCGACTTTTCATGGCCAACGTCTGTGCCTCCGACCACACCACTCCCCCAGCCCACTCAGTCACGCAATTTCCAGGAGGAGATAAGCGCTGAAGCCAGCCTCTACGAGTGACATCCGTCTATACAAATCTCGATTAAAGGGAAACGAGTAACGGCGGTGGCCGTATGTTCTGGAGCAGAGCGCATGCACTAATTTTCATCCCATCTAGTCGATTGTAGTGTGATAAAAAAATCCCGAACTTCTCCCTTTCAATTGCCGGTCCAGCGGATGCGTATGTCATGCACCTTTGGAAGCCCTGCGCGCTCCTTTGTTCCCGTGGATCGCTGCAGTACAGCACGGCCAGTCAGCCAGTCACAGCCACACTTTTCAAGTACAGGCACACGCACTACGAATTTTTTAATGTAATGTGCCTCTAAGTTCCATAGATATGACTATATCAATACATCATCATGATGACACATTTTTTCTCCGCTGCAAGACATGTACTAGCAGAACAGTAGTCTTTATTAATTCATCAGTACTGCCAATGGTATTGCCGTAGTGCACTCCACACACGTTAACAGCGCGTTGGTATAGCATTTCCGTCGAATACAACATCATCTCACAAAGCCTGTGTACCTTTCCAGAGGAAAGTGACTCCATACGTTTCACGAAATTCATGTTCAGTGGTGGTTTGGCAATTCCAGTATTTATTTTCCCTCACTCCGACAGAAAGTGTTTCAATTACGGCAGATGGATCTCCCTTTGTGTCAGTTCCACTATCGTAGCGATCAAATATACACTGTGCCACTCGCAGCAGTCCGCACACGTATTTGTTCTTCGTCTACAGTTGGAAACGTTCGTGATTTGCGCACGGAAAGAAAGTCATTCCGTCAGTCAAAAATTTGCTGCAGAATAATTCAACAACTTGGCTTGTATCTGCAAACTGTTTCAGGATATTTATCCAGCTTTGTGTATTACATAATCATCATCTATATAGCTACGATAGAATGTGCTTTTATTGCTTGTGGACTGATTTCCTCGTTTCTGGCGGTGGAAAGAATGCCTGGCTGACGATGAAATATTTTTGAGCTATAGAGCAATGCTATATCTTTATTCACAGGACTTTATGTACTAGTCAGTAATGTAGAGTTAGTGGACACATTAAGATGCCAGTCCATGCTGGCACACAAAAATCACAAAGAATGCAGTCTCTCGCTGTAAAATCTGCACCCAATTTAAAGTGCTTTTAGAGGTGTCCCTGGTTTAGCACAGACCGTATGCAGCGTGAAAATAGCGAGGAAAAGGGAAGTGGCCATTTCATCATTACCTGGTTGTGCTAAGTCAGTGACACATTTTATATGAAAATAAAAAGATGTATTAAAAGAAAGCCCATTTACATTTTATTCGATACCTTCACAGCGCAGTTTAGTAGGATGTGGGACACCTACCACCTTTAATATAGGAGTGTTGATCCATCTTGAATGACATGGCTTTTCCTCCCATATTATTGCCTTCAACATTTCTACTATTAAGAAACTCAAATAATCGAGATATAGATACACAACGCAGCACAATATCGTCTTTGTTTCTCTCCCATCCCACCGTAACATACAGTATTTATCGACAGAAAGCAAAAAACGGAACTTACGCTGCTAAATATTGTGAGGTAACGGGCGAGTTGTGGCGCCCTGAAAATTTCTAAGTTCCGAGCTGAGGCCTCTCAGCGGGTCGCGGCCCGGCAGCGACCACGTGATGCTAAACTTTAGCTTAGCAAGCGCGTGATGCCGCACAACGGCCGGTACAGCCGCGTGGCTGGGAATTCCGCTGTGACGAGGGCGATGCTTTGTGTCGATGAAGGAGACACGCCGAGAGTGCCAAAGATAGCGCACTTTGTGAAACCTTAATGACAGACATTTCACAGTTCGTATAGAAATTCATAGTAGCCAGATGAATCATTATACGTCAAAAAGAAACATGTACATTACTATTACTTGCACGATGATTCTGAGGGTGTAATCAGATTTTCAATATCTCTATTAGTTTAAAGTTTAGTATCTAAGGGTAAATTATACAAGTAACACCCAGCAACGAATTTGCAAAATATAAACGCTTCATCCGGTTTTGTCGATGGCCATGTCTTTAGAAAGCTATTAGTGTACATCTAATTTGGTGTAAATTACAGACATGTAACTTGAATAGTACATGAGTTATTGGAGGTCAAAGTGGCCGATTACTATCGATCACGTCAGGCCATAAGTACTCCAGTTACACGAAAAAACGGTAGCAGTGTGCTTATAAGTATATTGATTTATCCGTGTCTTTGTTAATATCCGATATATGCTATTCATGAAGAAACTGGTCAATTATTTACTGTGTTTTAGAAAGCAGAGAGACATTAGGCTCCTGGCCTACCTTTTGCTTCTTTTCTTTTGATATATGTTTAATTGTTTATGTATTTAATAATGGGTGTTAGAGCGTGATTATGGTATAGCCGTAGGAATATTTATTTAATTTCAAGTATTTAAATGTAGATCCAGTATTTCGTATGTGCTTACATATGTTTGTGGGTGCGTTAGCTTGAAGACATGGCGCGAGAGCTCTAGCCAATCACACCGCTCGTGAATGGGGAGACTGGATGGAAGTGAGTTTCCGGAGAGGACACGGGGAGTGCTGAGCAGGAGGCAGTTCTGGACAACACGGCACAGGACACGGGAGGTACGGTACAGGACACATCCACGCGGGATTAGCCGAGCGGTCTTAGGCGCTGCAGTCATGGACTGTGCGGCTGGTCCCGGCGAAGGTTCGAGTCCGCCCTCGGGCATTAGTGTGTGTGTTTGTGATTAGGATAATTTAGGTTAAGTAGTGTGTAAGCTTAGAACTGATGACCTTACCAGTTAAGTCCCATAAAATTTCACTCACATTTGAACATTTTCGAACAGGACACGGAAGTGCGGGATGCGACGGCACGGCGGACGCACGGTTGCGAGGGAGACTTGGAGGGTGGAGCGGTTTGCGAGCGGTCGCGAGAGAGGGAAATACTTCGGAGTGGCGACTTGTGCACTTGTGAGATTTCAGCGGCTTCTACTGTGAAGACGCAGTTTGCGTTTAGAAGTGAACATCTCGCGAGCTATGTTGTTGTTCATAACTAATGATGTGCAGTAGGAATCTATTGTTTCCCTGTTATTCAACTAATATTTTATTTAATTGCTTGACCATCGACACTAATAAGTGTTTTGCAGAAATATACCGCATTCTCAAAAGTACTTCTACAGTCGTACTCATCGCCGGCCGGTTTGGCCGAGCGGCTCTAGGCGCTTCAGTCTGGAACCGCACGACCGCTACGGTCGCAGGTTCGAATCGTGGCTCGGGCATGGATGTGTGTGATGTCCTTAGGTTTATTAGGTTTAAGTAGTTCTAAGTTCTGGGGGACTGATGACCTCAGATGTTATGTCCCATAGTGCTCAGAGACATTTTGTCGTACTCATCATTTAAAGTCGTTAAGAAAGCACCTGCAGATATTATTTAATTGCAAACATTCATTTATAAACGTCTTTGTTACGTTCTGAATACGCAATTGCCGAGTGATAGGAACCTTCGACCATTCGATTCATGTGTATATTGTATACTGTAGACTCAGCAGTATTTGGCCTGTAATGCGGCAACTACGTATCCCTGTCCCTAGACAACAAAACCAGCCAAAACTATTAATATTTCAACTCTGAGTCGTAGGGTTCGTAGTCGTATTTTTGAAAGCCCGAAACTGGGGGCTTGTCCGCGATTTGGGTCCTACAAAGTGGTAATTCCTTTGGTCTCTGTTTTTCAGCGTACTATGCGAAGTATGAAAACCTTTAATGTAGGTTAATTCTTACAAAGAAGAAAACAGCAACCAGCCGCTATTAACACTGCTATTTATTTAGGTAAATAGCGCCGTTACCGGTTTCGAACTGGAAAGTTCATCATAGACGGCTGTTCACATGATTTTCAAGATACGCTTTACATTATCGTCCGTTTCCGAATGAACTTGCCAGTTCGAAACCGGTAACGGCGCTATTTACCTAAATAAATAGCAGTGTTAATAGTGGCTGGTTGCTGTTTTCTTCTTTGTAAGAATTAACCTATATTAATTGTACACAGCCACACGGGCTCACCATGTCAGTTTTAGACAAAATAGCATAAAAAACTTTGCATGGCCAGTAGAGACTTCTGTAGAGTGAACCTCTCACAAAACACAGAGTGAGCTCGGTTTTTTTTTTTTTTTTTTCAAGTTGGTCTCTGGAAAAAGTGAAGTTACGCAGTAATTTTCACAACTAACACTTGCTATCGATAGAGGCCCTAATCTATCACGTTAAAGATAATTTGCGTGGGCGATCAGAGTCTAAATGAATTGAGTGCAGGGAACAGTAGCGGTTAGCTCGTTTAACGGACAGCTGTATCGGATACGGTCGGAGCACGTGTTAACGGCGGCAGCTACAATTACATCAGGCGACTTCTCCAGTGGTGGACGCAGCTCAATAGCAGTTCGACGGCAGCGTCTCCGAGTTCTCCAGCGTAATCTTCAATGTCGGCTTCCACTACAACCAACGGCATCACCACAGCAGAGGGAACCATCTCAGATCAGATAAGTGCCTGCGCAAATATTGAGACACTGTGTGACTCTGAATTTCAAGCTCCACTAACAGATCTCGCGAATATAAAACAGTCACCTTGTATGTGTAATTCTGAAAACGGAAGTGAGCCGGTTAGTCCAAAATCAGAGCGCGAAAGTGTAACTAGTAGGAATTAAAGCAAGGGGAATGTATGTGGAGGAGATATTATATCTCAGCTAATGCAAATGATCCAGGGAATGGCAAATAATATCAGTGAAAAAAGAAGTGTGTGAAATCTTATGGGACTTAACTGCTAAGGTCATCAGTCCCTAAGCTTACACACTACTTAACCTAAATTATCCTAAGGACAAACACACACACCCATGGCCGAGGGAGGACTCGAACCTCCGCCGGGAGCAGCCACACAGTCGCACAGTCCATGACTGTAGCGCCGTAGACCGCTCGGCAAATCACGCGCGGCATATCAGTGCAGTTCGAACAGATATGGGTACATTGCGAACAGGTATGGCCACATTGCAAACAGTTACGGATACAAATCGGACTGATATGGGTACAATGCGAACTGAAATAGGTTCCGCTGTGAAAGACGAAGTTGAAAAAACTGTGGGTAACTTTGAAAAAGCAAATGATGTGAGTTATGAATGTGTAATGAATGAGTGTGTGAATGGTGATAAATGGAAAGATTCAGTGGTTCAAAAAGAAGTTAAAGAGGAGATGAATATTGTGAAAGCAAATTGTGTGGAGAGTTCCAAAGAGGTACTAGCAAATAGTAGCTACTGCAGTAAGGAAGGCGGCGTAGCTTTGGTGGCGCCAGCTGCAAGTGAGGGTGCTTGGGTTTCGACGGAAAGCATCGATATTACTAAGGGAGGCTTAGCGTTGGTTCAAATGGTTCAAATGGCTCTGAGCACTATGGGACTTAACATCGGAGGTTATCAGTCCCCTAGAACTTAAACCTAAATGACCTAAGGACATCACACACATCCATGCCCGAGGCAGGATTCGAACCTGCGACCGTAGCGGTCGCGCGGTTCCAGACTGTAGCGCCTAGAACCACTCGGCCACTCCGGCCGGCGATTAGCGTTGGTCTCTTGAAGTTAATAACGTATCGGGAAAGGTAGATGATTTCTGTTTAAAGGAACAGAGTAATGGTATTGATACGTCGGAGGAAGGAATTTGCGCGTTTCTAGTCACGAATGAAGGCGAAACGAAACTTATTGATGAATGAGTGGATCTAAAACTTTTGTCAGAGTATGAATGTGAGAATGTACATGAAGTAAGATCGGGGGTTAATCTGGGACGAAAATGTTGTAGAAATGGCAGTGTGTGCTGATTTTTGTCCTATCACAGCGGGATGTAGCAAGTCTGGAAGTCAAAAAATTGTACTGCAAGGTAGCAGCAATTTGTGTAATGTAGCGGCGGAGGATAAAGTAGTGTGCGATTAACATAAAGTTAATTTGTCGATGGAGGAAAGTAAAGTTTGTGATGTGAATTTATGTAGTGATTTAAATGGTGTATCAGCAGATAAAGTTGCTGAGATGAATATTTATGGTGGTGATGGCTTAGGCATCGATGTATTACTTCAGGAAGATAAAGTGTTTAAAAGTGAATTGATGTGCAATTCTGTTGAAGCTGCAAGTGTCGACACTTTGGAGGGGAAAAACATTAAAGTTGTGAATGCTGTGGGTAGCGAATCAGCGAAATGTGTGGAAGAACTAACAGAAAACTTAAAAAGGGTTGAAGTAAGTAGTGTGGATGGGGATAGTTTGTGTAATGAAGTTTGTGAAAATGGGTATATGAAGGAGGAGTGTGATTCTAGTGAGATTGATTGACCCTGGTACGGTAGAATGTTACAGTCGTTGCTACCGCATCTGTGGAAGCGAGAAAAGTTTAAAATTGCTAGCGGTATATAGAGAATGGCAGAAGTGTAAAGCTGTTCTAACCTGTAATTAGTGCTAGTAATTTTGGAGGGATGATTTCATATGTTTTATTTGGGGATTCATTAGTAATTTGTTCGTTTATTGTGGCACTGTACGTTTGCAAAAGGGGGGAAGTTTAGGCACTGAGGGTGCGTGGAGGTCAGTGACCTCGTGGATTAATTAAAATATGTATTGATTTATGCTTTGTATACGAGTGTGGCAAAGAATTTAGTGGTCAATTTGAAGGGTATTAAAATTGTAATTGTATGTGCACGCAAATTTGGTGCGTGGAGGTAGGAAGGATTTATTAAGGTCAGTTAAATAGAACTTGTGGGAATATGAGCTTACTGTGATTCAGTCGTTTGCCTTGTGACTTTGTTCCTAAAGTATCGTTTTCCGCTGCAAGGAATCTTTAGGGAGGATCCTGATTGGTTTTTGGAAAATGGTTTGTTGAGGGGTTTCTACTTTCGGTTTTCGTTGTAGACAGATTTGTCACGATAAACGGTGGAGCTCGGAATTCAGAGGCAGACACGATTTCTGCGAGGCACTTGGTCAAAAGTCTGATGTGAGTTTTAACACTTCGTGCTAAAATCCGTGTGAGCGTGTGTAGTGCGGCGAAAAAAAAAAATTAATGCAAGAAGGCGTCTTAGCGCTGAGTGAGTGGCACAGAAAGTGCTTATAAAATAGCTCATGAGTGAAAGTGTATTTAAAAAATTTATTTCTTGTCCAAAAAAATTGCATGCAGGCATTTATTTAATATGCCGTTTCGTTCATAATTTGTGTTAGTTTAAGTTTATTTCGAAATTCATGCTGAACATTCTGGCAAGCCAGAATATTAATAAGTGGAAGTGTGTGAGGTAACGGGCGAGTTGTGGCGCCATGAAAGTTCCAAGCTGGGGCCTCTCCGCGGGTCGCGGCCCGGCAGCGACCACGTGGTGCTAAACTTTAGCTTAGCAACTGTGTGATGCCGCACAACGGCCGGTCCATCCGCGTGGCTGGGAACTCCGCTGTGACGAGGGCGGTGCGTTGTGTCGACGAAGGAGACACGCCGGGAGTGCCAAAGATGGTGGACTTTGTGATACCTTAATGGCAGACATTTCACAGTTCGTAGTAGCCAAATGAATCATGATACCTCAAAAAGAAACATGTACATTACTATTATTTGCACGACGATTGTTATGGTGTAATCAGATTTTCAATATCTTTATTAGTTTAAAGTTTAGTCTCTAAGGGTAAATTATACAAGTAACACCCAGCAATGAATTTGCAAAATATAAACGCTTCATCCGGTTTTGTCGATCGCCATGTCTTTAGAAAGCTATTAGTGTACATCTAATTTTGTATATATTACAGACATGTAACTTGAATAGTACATGAGTTATTGGAGGTCAAAGTGGCCGATTACTATCTATCACGTCAGGCCATAAGTACTCCACAGTTACACGAAAAAACGGTAGCAGCATGCTTATAAATATAGGGATTCATCCATGTCTTTCTTAATGTTCGATATATGCTACTCATGAGGAAACTGGTCAATTATTTACCGTGTTTTAGAAAGCACAGGGGCATTAGGCTCCTGGCTTACCTTTTGCTTCTTTTCTTTAATTGTTTATGTATTTAATTATGAGTGTTAGAAGGTGTTTATGGTCCAGCAGTAGGAATAGTTATTTAATTTCAAGTATTTAAATGTAGATCCAGTATTTCTTATGTGCTTAAATGTGTTTGTGGGTGCGTTAGCTTGAAGACAAAGCGCGAGCGCTCTAGCCAATCACAGCGATCGTGGATGGGGAGACTGGATGGAAGCGGGAGGAGAGCATCGTTTAGAGAGAGGACAGGGTAGTGCTGGAGAGTGCGGCTCTGGACACGGGAGTGAGTGCTGGACGCGGACAGTACGGCGCGGCGGACGCACAGTCGCGGGAAAGACTTGGAGTGGAGCAGTTTGTGCGTGATCACGAGAGATAGAAATACTTCGGAGTGCCGACTTGTGCACTTGTAAGATTTCCGTGGCTTCTACAGTGAAGTCGTAGTTTGCGTTTAGAACTGAATATCTCGCGAGCTATGTTGTTGTTCATTACTAATTACCTGCAGTAGGAGTCTACTGTTTCCCTGTTATTCAACTTATATTTTATTTAATTGCTGGACCATCGACACCAATAAGTGTTTTGCAGAAATATACCGCATTCTCAAAAGTACTACTATCGTACTCATCACTTAAAGTCGTTAATACACTACCTGCAGATTTTATTTAATTGCTATCTTCCATTTATAGACGTCCTTGTTACGTTGTAAATTCGCAATTGCCGAGTGATAGAAACCTTCGAACATTCAATTAACGTATGTATTCTTATCGTATACAGTATACTCAGCAGTATTTGGCCTGTAATGCGGCAATTACGTAACTCAGCCCCTAGACAACGAAACCAGCCAAAACTTTTAATATTGCTACTTCGAGTCGGAGGGAGCGTAGTCGTTTTGAAAGCCCTCAGTATCTCGCGGTATAAAAACTCGAATCAGCACCTGGTTTTCTCACTGTACTCTCATTGCTAGACGTGTGATGGAGAGAATAATGGTCTTGCTCACAACATTTAGAAGAAACGCTATGGAGATCACCTTTTCTCAAAGTATCAACCCCTCCCCTCCCCCCCTCCCCCCCATTCACACCGTGCTAGAATCGTCCAGTCTTGATATATGGCTTCTACATCTGTGTGATTTTGACGAGTAAGGCTTGCTCTCGATAGCCCAATACCATTTACAGAAACCTACTAATTCTCTCGATACACCATCACAATGCAGCAACACTGTTCCATTATTTACTATTAAAAACAGTCTTGATCATGATTTATTTATTAAGGTGATCGGTTTCGACCACTACTGTGATCATCTTCAGACCATTGAGCAGGAACCTATTTCACCAGCAGAAAGAGGTTCCTGCTCAATGGTCTGAAGATGACCACAGTAGTGGTCGAAACCGGTCACCTTAATATATAACTCGTGATCAAGACTGTTTTTAATAGTAAATATTTGTAACTCATTGATCACTGCTACTCCCATAATGTATTCAAAAGTAACTGTTCCATCAGTTAGAAGGCTGTCTAGGTCTCTACCCGTCACTGGCTATGTAGAGAGCTATCACGACTTGAAAAAATAGCACACTAACGGACAGCAAGAAATTTACCACGATACAGAAGGTTATGTCCAGATTTTTTTTCTTTTTACGATTGGTACTGCTTCTAGTCATTTGCAGTCAGTGGCGTAATAGAGTAATGGTAGGACATCTTGGCTATTTTAGATTGAACAGTTATATTTACCTTATTTGGCTACAACTCCTTCCTATCCTCAATCTTCTACAAATCGCTATAGCTAACCGGTATCCCAACCCTGCTGTAGACATAGATGTTCTACAAACCACTGCACGGTGGGGCTATGTCATAACAGTATTATCAGTATTTTCATTCCTATTGTACCTGTTTGTACACTAAATCTCCTCTATGATCGCTACGCTAGATATAGTTTCTTTAATGGCCAAGGAACACTTATTACTGTACTGTTAGTATATTAGGACTGCACCTAGAACGTGTGATAGATAAGACCAGCATTTCATCTATATCGAAAGAGTACCTATAAATATGTCCCTGTACGTGTCCTAATCTCCTTTACCGTATTTCTATGATCACGACGCTAGGAAAACGACAGCGTAACGGTGTTAGAGTCTTTGTTGACAACATAGTGTTTCGTGAGAAATACATCACCTTTTTTCAAGTGGGGCGTACCTCCACAATACGAACATAGCAGTATCGAAGATCTTTGACACTGAGGTGACAAAAGTCACTGGATAGGGATATGCACACATATGGGTGGCGATAGTATCGCGTACACAAGATATAAAAGGGCAGTGCTTTGGCGGAGAAGTAATTTGTACACAAGTGAGTCATATGACAAGGCTTCCGACGTGATTATGGCTGCACGACGGGTCATAAGAAAAGGTTTCCGAAGTGATTACGGCTGCATGACGGGGATTAACAGATTTTGAATGCGGAATGGTAGTTGGAGGTTGGAGCTAGACGGATGGGGCACTCAGTTTCGGAAATTGTTAGGCGATTCAGTATTCTGGGATCCATAGTGTCAAGAGTGTGCCGAGAATACCAAATTTTAAGAATTACTTCTCACTACAGACAACGCAGTGACCGACAGCCTTCACTTGACGACCGAGAGCAGTACTGTATGCATAGAGTTCTCATGCCTAACAAACAAACAACACTGCGTGAAATAACCACAGAAATCAATGTGGCACATACGCCGAACGTATCCGTCAGAATAGTGCTGCCAAATTTTCCGTTAATGTTATGTGGCAGCAGACGATCGACGAGAGTGCCTTTGCTGACAGCACGACATCGGCTGTAGCACCTCTTTTGGGGTTGTGACCATATCGGTTGGACCGTAGTCCATAGGAAAACCATAGCTTAGTAAGATGAGTCCCAATTTCTGTTTGGAACAGCTGATGGTAGGGATCAATGTGGCGCAGATACCACGGAGCCAAGTTGTCAACAAGGCGCTGTGCAACCTGGTGGTGGCTCCATAATGGTGTGGGCTGTGTTTACATGGAATGGACTTGGCCCTCTGGTCCAACTGAGCTGATTATGGACTGGAACTGATTGTTTTCGCCAAGATATAATGGACTTCATGTTCCCGAACAATGATGGAATTTAAGGATGACATTGCGCCATGTCACCGTGACGCAATTGTTCGTGATTGGTTTAAGGATCATTCTGAATAATTCGAGGGAATGTTTCGGTCACCCTGATCGCCCGACATGGATTCCATCGAAGATTTACGAGACATAATCGTGAAGCAAGTTCATGCACAAATTCTGCACCGGCAATACTTTCGTAATTATGGACGCTATACATGTAGAGGCACCATGGCTCACTATTTATGCCGGAGACTTCCGATAACTTGCAGAGTCCATGCCAAGTCGAGTTGCTGTACTACGCTGAGCGGAAGGGCGTCCGACACGATATTAGGAGGTCTCCCATGACTGTCGTCACCTCAGTGTGATCCTCGTACCTACACGCACAAATCGGAGGTACTGCAAGAGTATGGGAAGATTCGGGGTCTAATCAGGGCAATCTTCATTTTTACCCCCATGCACTATTTGATACTGGACTGACCATGAAACTTTAATCCCTCTAGACCAGTGAATATGCTCATGGGTAGTACACATATGTGTGGTGCTAAGTATTTATTTAGAAGCACACCCAGTACTTACACGCTTATCCGACTATCGTACATCGAGAGCCACGTAACCTACAAGCACAAGGCAGACTTAATAAATGTTGATGCTTCCTCTAGCAACAGCTGTCATCTTAGTGCCTGTTACACTTCTATCCGAGTTGTAGTGCCGCAGTCTTTTGGCGACATGCCGATGGGATCTGCAGCAACTCGACTCCTACACTGTCACTTCTAAGTGGACGGGTTACACCCCCCCCCCTTTTTCAATCCATGCAAATGAATTTGAGGATGATATATTCTTCTACTTTAGCTCACCGACGTGTGATTTCTTAGTGTTTGGGTTGCTTCCCTTAGATTCGAGCTAATGGATCTGAGCCTGACATATGCATTCTTCATCAGCATGCTCTAGATGCTTACTGATAGGTATTTTACTGTAGTTGACGCTTCCGTTGACAGCATACGACATTTCTTGTCCTATTAATGTGCAATATCTTTGGCTACATTCAGGTCAACTACCAGCCCCACCTTAGGTCTTCTCACCTGCTTGCAGACAACACACCTGCGAGCATCCTACATATAAAACAAATGACATTGCTGCTATACAGTGCGTGATGGGGCGTACATCGCACTAGTGTTATTGATTATCCTTCTGTCCCAATTTCAGTTGCTGATCGATCCATATATGCCATAATCCACCCTTACATTTATGGGAGAAGCTCGCGTCTTTCCCAGAGATTTTCTTTGTGTTACGTATTCGAGTGGAGTATGCCAACGTATACGATCCTAGCAGCGTCTACATGGTGATTTCGCCTCATACGTCAGCCACGTAACACGAACAGATGTAGGCTCAGATGAGTGGTAGGCAGCGACTGTTTAGTGTTGATCTATCGAATCAATGTTATTGTTCATCAGTACGTATCATTTAACTACAATCTGGTCTATGCGTGTTAATGTCGGGATAGCAGCTGGCAATGACCTCAAAGTTACAGTGCAAATTGAGAAAGTATGGTGAGGTACGAAGATGGGGCTCTCGCAGATAGAGTGGAAGAAGTTTTGCGTGCAAATTGACATACATATGGAGGGGCACTTGACGGCTAAGTACGACACGTTCTGTCTCGATATTCCCATCTTCGAGAGTAGCAGTGTCAGCGCATCAGTACTCATTGTGCTTGGTATTGATACGTCAATATCAACAGCTCGAGAGTCATCGCAGAGCATATTTATAGGGCATTAAAGCGTGGGGAACACACGTGGTCTGCACGAAGCAGAGTGTGCTGCAGTGGAGCGAGAGTAGGTCTGAGGTATTGTTTTGCTTAAGATAGTCATTCTAAGATCAAAGAGTGTTCAATGCAAGATGGTATACCTACTCCAACAGGTTTTGAATGCTACGAATGAGGTTCAAATGGTTCAAATGGCTCTGAGCACTATGCGACTTAACTTCTGAGCTCATCAGTCGCCTAGAACTTAGAACTAATTAAACCTAACGAACCTAAGGACATCACACACATCTATGCCCGAGGCAGGATTCGAACCTGCGACCGTAGCGGTCGCTCGGTTCCAGACTGTAGCGCCTAGAACCGCACGGCCACTCCGGCCGGCTTACGAATGAGGAAAAAAAAAGTTATTTTCGAAATATAGTCGCATAGTTTCCAAACGTCAATGGGTGCTACTTAAGTACAGTGATGCTGTGTATGGTCTCCTTCCCACCACTGACAAATGTTCCACTAAAACTGCAGTCTTCCGTGTATCTACGAGCATATAGACTCCTTCCTGATTTCAAAATGTAATTTGCGTACGAAAACAAAAAAACAAAAACAAACCAGTGAATCTGCAGTACAGCTGAATACGATGCGTGTAACATAGGTTCTAAATGTCTATCAGGGCTTTTTAAGTACAGTGATGCTGTGTAGGGTAATCCCTTCCATCATCAAAGATGTTCCATTAAACTGAGGTCTTCCGCTCCATATTCATCCCCTTCTGATTTTTGTAATGTACTTCTGTATCGCTAGTATTTAGACATGATCAGACTCGAACAGTCCATCTGCCAAACGTTAATTAGTCGCACATATCCACTGAAAAAATATCGCGTTTTATCCTATTACGTAAGGGAATAGTCATCGATAGAAAGCCATTGCAATAGTGGAGTCTGATATTACATTTCAACGTCAACCAGTTTTGCTTTAGATCGATTTCTAATATTCCCGCTGGATCTATACCCATTTCCTTTACTATGACTCCTGCTCCTGGCTTTGGAAAATGGTACAATGTCTCTAGGGTGCGTAGATTTCCCCCTATTAAAGTACTGATACGTGACATAATCTTTCCATCCAACATATACTGTATACGTCACAAAACCAAGCACATTCTATCATCAATTACGATTACATGTGCAGTAACTAAAGTAATATGACACACGGTCGTAGGCAGCACTCAGAATTTCTTTTCCTCCCAGCAATACACCACGATACAGAATTTAGTCGCTACTAGCTTAGTGGAATATACATGTCGTAAAGCACTTATTGCCGAATCGTATGTAACTGTGTAGCTGCTAGCCAACCTCACCTACAGCCAAGTGCAGCAGTGTCATCTCGCCCCACAGGTGAGCCGGGAGCACTGACCATGGTAGAATGCGCACATCTATTCACGGCCAGGCTGAACTAGACATAGCAATAGTCATCTGCATCATCACTATGTGTAGCGCACTGCGGTCCGTGAGTAAGCCGCCCACGACACTGTGACCGCCTTATATTGGGTGTGGGTTACCAGTACACACTGTTGGGAAGTAAATAAACGTTTTAGCTGTTAGTGACCTGATTTTGTCTCTCCCTGGCGCACCATCTTACCCAAGAGAGCACCCACACCCATTACAATAATGGGCGACGTATATTGATAAGTTTCAAGGAAGGAATGTTTTCTCATCGACATCATCTGATGTGGTTGTCCAGTGAAGTTCTCAGGTTTTGTCGTTATGTGTGTATAGTGAGTGCTTTGGTTTTTATTTTCATTTAAATTGTTCAGATGTGAGCTGTGTGGCTTATTAGTTCCCTATAGATAAAAACTGTTAGAAAGTTAGTTGCTTATTGTGGTTGTAGTGAATTAAGTGGGACATTTTGCAAAAAAGGTTAGTGATTAAATTTATTTTGGAATTTATTGTGAATAGTAGTGAGTGTCGGATATCAGGGGTACTATGTGTGTTGAAGACTTAGGTATAGGGAACTTATTGAACTGAAGGCAGTGAGGATATCGATAAGGGTATCGAGATTTGGCTTTATAGTGACAGAAGAACCCCAAGCCACTAGATGTAGTATTGTGATTTTCTGATGCGAAAGAGTGGGCAACGATTTTACTTGTTGAGATAGGGAGAAATAAAAATAGTGATAGTCTACTAAAGATAAAAAAAATCTCGTTTTGTCATGTTGGTGACGACATGATATCTACCTTATGTAACATGGTATGAATAGAAATCTATTAATGAATATCCCTTTTAAAATATAATTAGATTCTAGGATATTATGTTATGATTGTGTCATTTTTAACCATAGTTATAGCGCTCATTTTACTTTACATTCAAGCTATAATTTATTCAGGATTGCCTCACAAATTATTAGTAGAATTTTGATTTTTTGTGTTCTTGTATTTCCTTGTATGTGATCTTGTAGATGCTCAAAGATTATTGCATTCTTGTGCTGGCTATGTGCCAGACATTGCTTGATTCTTCAAAAAAAGAGAACAGGACTTGAAAATATGCTGGACTGCCTTACATGACATAAAATCAGATGAACTGCCACCCAATACCATTTCAAATGAGAGATCAAGTGATGAAACGTACCTACTTTTCACCTCGAGTCATTTCATTGATACATTAACATGATGATATCCTGTCGTATACAAAGAGGCACGCACATAGACATACTGGTATCAAAGGTGTGCCGTCTCGCATAGTTCTATGGCCTAGCAGGTAGCCAAATGGTCGCATCTCAAGGGAAGCTCTTTGCTTTATGACATCGAATCAGATACTTTCTGCAAGTATTCGTTTCGAAGTGAATCATGGAGTGTCCTCCAGTTACTCTACTGTCTGTCTTGATTCTGGTCGGCTACACAGTTACTGATTACGCACTTCACTTCATGTTGCTACACATCTGTTTGATGAGATCTCTACATGCTTTAGGCTTGCGCAAAGCATTGTATATTCAGTTAACTCTGTTCATTTAGAAGTAATTTATTGTTATGATGCCATGGTTATGAGCACTGAATTTTTACTTTTAATTGGTATTCTGACTGGAGACGGAACTTTGATCTATGTACACGGGGTTGAGTAATGGGCCTACGTGGACTGGGGTACCCAAGCATCCTACTGTCATCCATGATCATAGTACAAACATCGACAAAAGTTTTGTATGACCCCTTTTATTTCGAAGTTCATGGCTCGGAAAGCATTTGGCTCTGCTGTAAGTGTGTATGCTCGTTCGTAATATGTCCAGATCCTATAATAATAAAAAAAAGATGTTTGTGGAACGACAAAATAGTCTGTTTCCTATGGTGGGTTTTTCACAGAACTATGCGCAGTATCAATAAGTGGTGGAACGTCCCCTTACCCGGACTGATTAGCGTGCGAGTTGTCATTCATCAGGATGAAATTGTCAATAAAATGTTGGCTATATCGTCCCAGTATGGGTTGCAGAAGTTCGTTCCTGTACTGTAGAGTAGTGATATTATCCTTAAGGTGGGCCGTTCACGAAACTGACCGGAAATGTCAATTTCCAATTTATTTTTTATCTATTAGAACACATGGACAATAAGTTCCCGAATTTTCAATATGAAATCGCATCCGAAGTGTCCGAAAAGTGGAGACGCACGTCCCATTCTTCATCTGTGCCACATAAGCAGGTGTATATACAGGGTGACAATTATTGAACTATCTGAAATTAAAACGTCTTAACTTCTGAACGGTTATGGTTAGGACGTTCAAACTGCACAGTGGGCGGCGGGGAATGGGAATTGGTATGTGCATGCATGGTTCTGTTTAGCGACGAAGCCCATTTTCATTTGGATGGGTTCGTCAATAAGAAAAATTGGCGCATTTGGGGATCTGAGAATCCGCACTTCGTGATCGAGAAGCCTCTTCGCCCCCAACCGGTATCTGTGTGGTGTGGAATGTCCAGTTAGGGAATAATCGGTGCGATATTCCTTGTTGGCACAGTGTCTACCGAACAGTACGTGAAGGTTTTGGAAGATGATTTCATCCTCATTACCCAAAGTAGGAAAAAGATATGTTTCATGAAAGACGGAGGTCGTCCCCATCGAAGCAGAAGAGTGTTTGATGTCCTGGAGGAGCATTTTGGAGACCGCATTCTGGTTCTGTGGTTTCAAGAGGCCAATATCATAGGCATCGATTAGCTGCCATACTCTCCTGATCTGAACACATGCGACTCTTTTTTGTGGAGCTATCTTAAAGACAAGATGTACAGCAATAACCTCAAAATCACTGGTGAGTTGAATAGAGCCATTCAGGTCATCGACAGCATCGATGTTCCGACACTTCAGCGGGTCACGCAGATTTTCGCTATATGTCTTCGCCACATCATCGCCAATGATGTCAGACATATCGAACAAGTCTTAACCTAAATCCGAATATCTGTAGTGATGTTTAAATGTTGAATAAATTGTGTGCACGCCGGAATTTGTAACTAATTTACTGCTTTTTCATATACAGTAGTTCAATAACTGCACCCCTGTATCTACAGGCACAAAGGGATAATGACTCCTATATTCACATTCACAAAGACAGGCTTCCAGAATGCGTCATCGTTGTCAAGTCCACTTACAGGTTTATGGTCAATTCTGAACTTTTAAAGAAGTGTGTTCACGGCAAAGCCTAGAATCGCAACGAGACTCTAAATTCACTCATACGGAAATGGTGCGCTAAAAGCACATTTTCATGTACGTCAGCTGTCAGAATTACAACTTATGCTGCATTTCTTGTATTTAATGATGAGAACGTTGGGAGGATGAAGGCAATAGAGAGAATGAGCTTTGAGATAGGGAATTTCACGAAAGAAATCTCGAGAAAAATGTATTTACAGCATCTCCCTGGAGCTTAATAGTCAGATGAAGACCTGGTAGAGGAAAGAAGGCAGAAAACAAGAAACCAGAAGAGAAACCTTGAAGGAAAAGAGGACCCTGAGCACAAATCTGGGGCCTTCTGAGGAGGTGAAGTCAGGACAAACGTTAGGATGAACTTTAAACTGAATTTCCTAAAATTATGTTGTTCAAAGTTTATATACTTTTTCTCGGAATCTATGAAAGCTAGAATTATGAAATTGTGTATATTTATTTCTGTAAACCAAGAAAATGTCTGAAGATTAAATTTTGAAATTTTGAGTGTAAGCTGGGATACTGAGGCAAAGTGTTTGGAACTGAGTAAGAATTATACATTGCACTTACAGAATTATAACTAAAAAATTATTAAAATTCTCCAGTTCGATATACTCAAAGAAACTCATGCGAGAAGCTTACTAATGCAAGGAGATTAAGCAGAAAAAAATGTAGAAATCTCTTGAATAATTTCTGGGAAAAAGATAGATATTCTATTTTTTGAAAATAAAGATTTTAAATTCCATAAAAACGTTAAAAATGTATAGTCCCAGGAACATAATAATAAATGTGGTAATCTCATGTAAGGCATTGTATAAAATGTCTTTGTTATATATTCAAAATTTTGATTTCGTGCACGTTTTTGTTTTTCATGAACGTTCCCCCTTAACAGCCACAAGATGTCCCCAGGTAATGTCACCCCAGAACATCACTCCACCATCATCTTCTTTCGCATGAGGGACTCAGTGTTGCAGGCTTTCGATATTGGTCTCAAAACACTTTGCCAATGATTATCAAAGTACAACTACATGCTAGGTATGATCATTGGCAATAGGGATTCACATCATGGAATCGTCTCCTAACAGTTTTATGCGATACATGACGTCCTGTAGACACTTAGTACACCGAATTTCGTTCCAGACCACTCAGCCAACGGTTCGTTCGACTCGAAAGTCACAAGCGTCGATCATCCTGTGCAGCTGTTGAACATGGACGGCCTTTGAGTTGTAACTTCTTCATACTATTTGTCAATTGGAACCGATTCCACATCTAAACCAAATGAGTTTTATCCAGTTGCTGACGTCGAGCAGCTTACCTTGTCGACAAGCCTTCTGGGCATAGTGTACACTGGACTCGCATTCTGGAGGACGACGGTTCAATCCAACGTCCGGCCATCCTGATTCGGGTTTTCCGTGATTTCCCTAAATCACTCCAGGCAAATACCGGGATGGTTCCTTTGAAAGGGCACGGCCGACTTCCTTCTCCGTCCTTCCCTAATCCAATGAGACCGATGACCTAGCAGTTTGGTCTCTTCCCCCAAACATACTATTTGTCAATTGGAATCGATTCCACATCTAAACCACATGAGTTTTATCCAGTTGCTGACGTCGAGCAGCTTACCCTGTCGACAAGCCTTCTGGGCATAGTGTACACTGGACTCGCATTCTGGAGGACGACGTGAACCAACGTCCGGCCATCCTGATTCGGGTTTTCCATGATTTCCCTAAATCACTCCAGGCAAATACCGGGATGGTTCCTTTGAAAGGGCACGGCCGACTTCCTTCTCCGTCCTTCCCTAATCCAATGAGACCGATGACCTAGCTGTTTGGTCTCTTCCCCCAAACAACCTAACCCATAGTGTAATGATGTGGACCTGATCACTGGTCATGACTGTCCTTCGCAACATGAATGATGTTCACTCTACTGTTCCACAAACATCTCTGTTGCGTCCTTACAAGTATTTTACTTTCACCTGAAATGCTCCAATTCAATCCACGGTGGTCTTCCACACACTGATAGTGCTCATGCGAACTGTGTGTACGTTTCGAAACAATATCAGGGGTACCTTCGACTGGCACAAGAAAGTCACAGCATCGATACATCCTTCACAACGTATCTGGATGATACAAACCTTTTGTTGATGTGTTTAGATACTAATCACTGTCTCATTCAGTAACAAGTTAGTTTGATTCTTCGTCATCATTAATTTATGTATCTTGAAACTGGTTATTTCCTTCGTACTTAGTTTGACTTTAATGTTGATTGATGAACTTCAGTGAACATCTTTTTATTCTGTGGAAAGAGAGTTTTTCTAAGAGAGAAAGTTATTTGCGAATCTTGTTTCAACATGTGTTTTTCTGAAAAGTTCCTTGTTCGTGTTAAAACCACATGCTGACGTAATATCACGGTTTGCAAAAGGCCACACTATAGTTCCATGCTCTGTTTAACAGAACCACAACCAACAAAAATAAATTTGAAATTTCCCAGGGTTATGAATAGGATTGGTATATTACATATTTTTCGAGATTTTTAGGTAAATAATCGTAGAGTCGATTTATGGCATATGCAGAGCCACAGTCAGCACTCGTTAAACATCTGCTCTCGTCAGATGTTCATATCAAAGCTCGGTCTATGTTTAGAGATAAGTGGCTGTAGCTAATTAATGTTTCAAGGTGTATCAGATCATAGCTATTGCACAAACATGTGCCTAATACGGATGAATTCCTATCAGGAGGTCTCTGTTAAGGCAGAAGTTCGTAATCTGTGCTCTTCTAGTTCACTTTTTGCTTCATCGCTAGGCTTCCATTATCATGTACAATTATTTCCTTTTCATACTGAAGAGTCTGTTTTCCATGGGGTTTGCAAAATAATTCAAATGGTTCAAATGGCACTGAGCACTATGGGACTCAACTGCTGAGGTCATTAGTCCCCTAGAACTTAGAACTAGTTAAACCTAACTAACCTAAGGACATCACACACATCCATGCCCGAGGCAGGATTCGAACCTGCGACCGTAGCGGTCTCGCGGTTCCAGACGGCAGCGCCAGAACCGCGCGGCCACTTCGGCCGGCTGCAAAATAATTATCGTCTACATAAAAATAATAGTGAGATAAGTCCTTACCTGGGCTTGGCAGATAAAAAGGCTATAAATAGTTACAAATAGCTGAAAATGGGGTTGAGTGACTAAATAATAAATACAACAGCTAGCTTTCATTGTGAACAGGAACCCTTAAAATTAAGTTTTACGTCATTCTATAATTCACATTAGCATTGTAATACAATAACACTCTATAACGCCAAGCTGTTTCACCGTAATGCTCCAAATAAAACGCTAATCTTTCAGTTATTACCACATCTCAGGCCCCCTCTCCACGAGCCCATAGAATACGACTAATGTTATGAAATTAATGTAATGTCATAGTTTCATTGAGCATCGCCTCAGTAAAGATTCATTGAGTGCTATAATGTTTCGAAATGGAAGCTATTTGGGTTTTTTAACTTAAGTTGGCATGTATAAACGTAAATTCTAAGGTAGCGTAATGTACCATTTTGAATGTAATATGCAGTTCGCCGTAATTTCCTATTATTTACAGAGCTGCTAAAGATCATACTTTTATTCGCAAAACGAAATTTCACTTATGGTTTCCTATTTCATAATCATACTTAATGTTGCTGCTTCACATAATGGTCTGAATAACATTTTATTGACAGTGAGATAATAGATCATGAGGGGTGTGGCTTCAAGGCCCCAGCTCCACTAAACCTAAAACAAGAAATTACTGCAGTGGTATGGTTGTCGGATCTGGTGAGAAGCGGCACACACCGAAGATGACGTGAGGACTTAAACTGGGTTGGGCTGGCAGGGCGGAGGGAAGGGAAACCTGGGTGGACGGTATGAAGACAGTTCCCAGAGACTGGAGCCTGGAATATTATGGGAGTGGAGAATGTGTTGCTAAAATAACTCCCATTTGCGTACCTTTGGTGAATAGCGCTTAAACTAAATAGCTATTCCATCTCATGCAGGTCAGCCAACTTCCTTTGAGACGAGCCATTTCTCACAAATGACAACATTTTAATTAATTTGTGTGTTTTATAAAATATCCCAAATATGTCATAATTTTATGTAGATTATTGTAACAAAGTATTATTTCAGAATCCTATTGTTTAAATCAAAACAGAATAATCCATATATCAAGTAATTTGAAATACTGTAAAATGATGGGTAGATATTGATTTTTGTAGGAAAGATACGATTGACTGTGAACAGTATCATAGACTGTGAACGGTTTTGGAGTAAAGGAGACCGCTCACCGAAAAGCAGAAGCATTCAGTCATCGACAGGCACACGTAAAGCAAAGGAAAACTGACAAGGCGGCAGATTGAGAGAGTGTTTGGAACGAGTGGTTAGCGACTTGGAGCTAAGAAGCCGCTTTGCGGGATAGGAATGTGGGAGGTAGGGCAGGTGTATGTGCTAGGAATGTGATCCACGGTTGTCGGATCCGGTGGGGAACGGCACACACTAAACATGATGTCAGAACTGGAACTAGAAAGGGCTGACAGTGCGGAGGAAACGGAAAACTAGGTGTAGGGTGTGGGGACACTAGGTTCCCAGGGACTGAAACAAGGACAATTATGGAAGTGGAGAATGTGTTGCTATACTAACTCCCATATGCATAGTTCGAGGAAGCTGTTGATGGCGGAAATGTTCCAGGTCGTCAGTATCGTGGAGCAGCCACTAAAATTGATCGTGTTATGCTCAGGTGCATGTTGTGCCACTGGGTAGTCAACTTTGATCCAGCCAAACGTTTGGCTGTAGCTCAAAAATGGTTCAAATGGCTCTAAGCACTATGGGACTTAGCATCTGAGGTCATCAGTCCCCTAGACTTAGAACTACTTAAACCTAACTAACCTAAGAACAGCATACACATCCAGCCCGAGGCAGGATTCTAACCTGCGACCGTAGAGGCAGCGCGGTTCCGGACTGAAGCGCCTAGAACCGCTCGGCCTCAACATCCGGCCTGGCTGTAGCTAATCATTCCGGTGGGCAGCTGGTTGGTAGTCATGTGGACATAAAATGCTGTGCAGTGTTTGCAGCTGAGTTGGTTTATGACACGGCTGCTTCCACAGATGTACAGGAAAGGAATATGAAGTGTTTGGTAGATGGATTGGACAAGTTTTGCTCCTTGGCCTTATACGTCTACGTATATACTCCACAAGCCACTGTATGGCGTGTGGCGTAGGATATCTGACGTTTTAACGCAGCCAAAACCTCTCAGACAAACAGAAGCTAAACGATGTCAAAGTTAGCGTAAGGAGGGCTATGCGTGAAGCGTTCAGTGAATTCGAAAGTAAAATTCTATGTACCGACTTGACAGAAAATCCTAGGAAGTTCTGGTCTTACCTTAAATCAGTAAGTGGCTCGAAACAGCATATCCAGACACTCCGGGATGATGATGGCATTGAAACAAAGGATGACACGCGTAAAGCTGAAATACTAAACACCTTTTTCCAAAGCTGTTTCACAGAGGAAGACCGCACTGCAGTTCCTTCTCCAAATCCTCGCACAAACGAAAAAATGGCTGACATCGAAATAAGTGTCCAAGGAATAGAAAAGCGACTGGAATCACTCAATAGAGGAAAGTCCACTGGACCTGACGGGATACCAATTCGATTCTACACAGAGTACGTGAAAGAACTTGCCCCCCTTCTAACAGCCGTGTACCGCAAGTCTCTAGAGGAACGGAGGGTCCAAATGATTGGAAAAGAGCACAGGTAGTCCCAGTCTTCAAGAAGGGTCGTCGAGCAGATGCGCAAAACTATAGACCTATATCTCTGACGTCGATCTGTTGTAGAATTTTAGAACATGTTTTTTGCTCGAGTATCATGTCGTTTTTGGAAACCCAGAATCTACTATGTAGGAATCAACATGGATTCTGGAAACAGCGATCGTGTGAGACCCAACTCGCTTTATTTGTTCATGAGACCCAGAAAATATTAGATACAGGCTCCCAGGTAGATGCTATTTTTCTTGACTTCCGAAAGGCATTCGATACAGTTCCGCACTGTCGCCTGAAAAACAAAGTAAGAGCCTACGGAATATCAGACCAGCTGTGTGGCTGGATTGAAGAGTTTTTAGCAAACAGAACACAGCATGTTGTTATCAATGGAGAGACGTCTACAGACGTTAAAGTAACCTCTGGCGTGCCACAGGGGAGTGTTATGGGACCATTGCTTTTCACAATATATATAAATGACCTAGTAGATAGTGTCGGAAGTTCCATGCGCCTTTTCGCGGATGATGCTGTAGTATACAGAGAAATTGCAGCATTAGAAAATTGTAGCGAAATGCAGGAAGATCTGCAGCGGATAGGCACTTGGTGCAGGGAGTGGCAACTGTCCCTTAACATAGACAAATGTAATGTATTGCGAATACATAGAAAGAAGGATCCTTTATTGTATGATTATATGATAGCGGAACAAACACTGGAAGCAGTTACTTCTGTAAAATATCTGGGAGTATGCGTGCGGAACGATTTGAAGTGGAATGATCATATAAAATTAATTGTTGGTAAGGCGGGTACCAGGTTGAGATTCATTGGGAGAGTGCTTAGAAAATGTAGTCCATCAACAAAGGAGGTGGCTTACAAAACACTCGTTCGACCTATACTTGAGTATTGCTCATCAGTGTGGGATCCGTACCAGATCGGTTTGACGGAGGAGATAGAGAAGATCCAAAGAAGAGCGGCGCATTTCGTCACATGGTTATTTGGTAACCGTGATAGCGTTACGGAGATGTTTAATAAACTCAAGTGGCAGACTCTGCAAGAGAGGCGCTCTGCATCGCGGTGTAGCTTGCTCTCCAGGTTTCGAGAGGGTGCGTTTCTGGATTTGGTATCGAATATATTGCTTCCCCCTACTTATACCTACCGAGGAGATCAGGAATGTAAAATTAGAGAGATTAGAGCGCGCACGGAGGCTTTCAGACAGTCGTTCTTCCCGCGAACCATACGCGACTGGAACAGGAAAGGGAGGTAATGACAGTGGCACGTAAAGTGCCCTCCGCCACACACCGTTGGGTGGCTTGCGGAGTATAAATGTAGATGTAGATGTAGATGTAGATGTCACTACTAGTCATTTCCTTTCCTGTCCCGCTTGCAAATAGAGCGAGGGAAAAATGACTGTCTACATGCCTCTATACGAGCCCTAATTTCTCTTATCTTATCTTCCTGGTCCTTACACGAAATGTACATTGGAAGCAGTAGAATTTTCTGCAGTCAGCTTCAGACAGCGGTTCCTGAATTTTTCTATAGCGTTTTTCTATAAGAACATTACCCTCTATTCAGTGATTCCCATCTGACTTGCCGAAGCATCTCCATAATACTTCCGTGTTGACCAAACCTACCACTAAGAAATCTAGTAGCCCATCTCTGAACCGCTTCGAAGTCTTTCTTTTTTCCGTTCAGCTGAGATTCGCAAACAGTCCGTCAGTAGTCATGAATGAGTTGCACTAGTATTTTTATGTTGTTTACTTTACACGTGATTCATACTTTCCTAAGATTCTTGCAATGAACCGAAGTCAAACATTCGCCTTCCCTACTACAATCCTGACGTGTTCTTTCCATTTCGTATCGCTTTGCAGTGTTACACCTAGATATTTAATCGGCCAGATTGCCTCGAGAAGCACACTAGTAATCTGTTTTCCAACGTTGCGGGACTGTTTTTCCTATAGTCGCTCAAACTCCGTGCGTGACCACACGGCTACAAAATGCTGCTCGCTCTGTCCGTCAGATCATTCATGTATACAGAGATAAATAGGAGCTCTATAACACTTCCCTAATGCACCTCTGACGATACCCTTGTCTCTGATAAACAAAAAAAAAAAAAAAAAAAAATGGTTCAAATGGCTCTGAGCACTATGGGACTCAACTGCTGAGGTCATTAGTCCCCTAGGACTTAGAACTAGTTAAACCTAACTAACCTAAGGACATCACAAACATCCATGCCCGAGGCAGGATTCGAACCTGCGACCGTAGCGGTCTTGCGGTTCCAGACTGCAGCGCCTTTAACCGCACGGCCACTACGGCCGGCCGCTGATGAACATTCTCCATAGATGGCAACGTACTGGTTTCCATTACTTTGTAAGTTTTCGAACAACTCATATTCTTGGAATCCGTCCCGCATGCTCATATGTGCGTTAACAGTCTGCAGTGGAGCACTATTTTAAACATTTTTCAGGAATCTGGGAATATGGAACCTGCTGTTACCCTTCATTCATGGTTGGCAGGATATCATGTTAGATAATGGCAGTCTAAGCAAGAACAACGGTTTCTAAAGCAGCGCTGATTTGCGGAAAGAAGCTTTTCTATCTCAAAGGAATTTAACTATATTCGAATTGAGAATATGTTCAAGAATTCTGCAGCAGATCGATGTTAACCCGTTTCTGCCTCAATAAATTTTCACTTCTGAATTTTACGAATCAAATATTTATTCATTCATTGTCATTCATGAAACGTACTAAAACAAGCTAAACAACAAAGTAATTAATAATTTAAGCAAAAGAATGTGTAACATATATGTCACGATAGGCAGATCATACATATTAAATATATGACAGTAAATAAAATAAAGCAATGTATGTCATTTATATTATATTTAGACAATAGCATTACTTTTCTGCTATACGGTACAAAACTCTCTAAGCAGGAACCATCACATTCGCAGCACACTGTTCTTGAGCTTCCTTTGCAGTTTTCTACAGCGCAGCGTCTTCTTTCTTTTCTGTGGCACCATAGCCACCAGACCATTATTTCATCGTATCTCGCGTCATGCAGCACTCTACCTTGATAGGGATTACCTGCAGGGCGACCAGGACCTCTAGGGATTGTTGCACTGGAAGTCAGGTAACATTCACAATTAGCGCAGAAATTGCAGTTCTGGCATATTACTACCTGTCTTTGTGTACAGAAGCCACGCATTATGTAGAGAAACATCCAGTAGCCACGTGAAAATTGGCCACCATCAATTCTTTCGTCTAATGCACAGTCTAGATAACGCTATATTTTCGTCCATTCGGTCAGTTTCCCCCATATTTTTGTTGTATTCTCCAATAACATCTGGTCGCGGTCTCAGAGCTAACTGAATTGATCCCATGGCCACTGGAAGCATTTTTTACTTCAGAATTATCTAACCATCTGGTAGTATTCATTTCACTTTCCTCGCTGTTCTTGTAATTCCTTTTTGACATTGTCTTAGAGGGTATAAGTTGACATTCTTTAGGCAGACGATTCTCACGAATAGTGCCAGTTCAACCCTAACCTCGTTCTTTTAAGTGAATCAGCAATATTGGCGATGTAAACAGATTGTCAAAATAAAACTTGTAGGACAGATTTTTACTTTTGTTAATCATTTGAACCAGAGGTGCAGCGCATTCTACAAATACTTTCTCGTACTTCGTTTCTTTGTGGATCAGTTCCTTGGTATATTTGAAAATCTACTAGATAACACATGTTTGTGTTTAAGCACCATGCTTTATACCCAAGTCTAATGGGTTTACCTTTCACAAATTGTTTGCATCCATGGCTGCCAAAATACAAAATACTTGATCATTATCTCATCATAATCCTAATCTTGTTCAGACGGAAGGTAGAGAGAAGACACTTTTCTTAACATATCCGTTAATGGACGAATTTTCCACATTTTGTCGTTTACTCTGATTAGTGTGTTATCATATGAGTGAACTAGCAAACTGCACCCCCACGTGCCTTCTCGGATCTCTACATCTACGGTAATACTCTGCAAGCCACATGATGACGTGTAGTGGAGGGTACTACTGGTACTACCAATGACCACTCCTCTGTTCCATTCGGGAAAGGCGAGTGAGAAAAATTGCTGTCGGTAAGTCTCTGCATTACCTTTAACTTCTCGAACTCTCGTCACAGTCATTTCGCGAGATGTGTGTCGGAGAAGGTAATATGTTGCCCAACTTTTCCCGGAAGGTACTCTTTCGAAATTTCAATCGTAAACCTCTCAGTGATGCTCACCGCCTCTATTGTGGCGGCTGCCAGAGGAGTTTGTTGAGTATCTCTTTAACGCTATCGCGGCGACTAAACGATCCCGTAACGACACATGCCGCTCTTTGTTGCACATTCTCTGTCTTCCGTCAGTCCTACCTGGTAAGGATCCAAGATTAAAGAACAGTACCTAAGAATCGGTCGAATGAGTGTCCTGTAAGCCACTTCTTTCGCGGGTGAGTTATATTTCCTTAAGATTCTTCCCATGAAACTCAGTCTAACATCTACTTTTCCCCCATGGTTGTTTTATGTGGCCATTCCACTTAAGGTTGCCCTGGATAGTAACTCAAGTGCATTTCTTTTCCTTTGAGTGCGAAATATGTTACATTTATTTACGTCCAGTGTCGACTGCCAGAGCCAGCACCATTCGTCAGTCATCTGTAGGTCATTCTGCAAATCGATACTGCCTTCGGACGTTGCTACTTTATTATAGGCAACCGCATCATCTGTGGACAGTCGTAAACAGATTTCGTCTCTTTCTACTGTGTTATTTACATACACTGTAAACAGTAACGTTCCTATCACTCATCCTTGAGGTACTCTGAAAATTGCCTTCACATCGGTCGACTGTGTTCCGTTAAGAGCGAGGTGTTGAGTATATCTGCAAGGAATTCTTGAATACAGTCAATTCCCATGGTTCCTTTCATTTGCATTTCCCCTTCAAATCCCTATTGGTCAGAATTTGAAACAAACTTCCTACTGAACGATGGGATAATTTTGTTTATTTCATCTACAAACTTTTGGGTCGTTTCCTCAGTTAGCTGCGCATCGTCAAGATGACGCTTTGTTTGAAATTTCGTTATCTTACGTCTACCAATTCTGTAGCATTGTTGAAGTTCTGCAACCATCCACCGCTTCCCTTCAAATCATTTTAATCTATGTCGCGTGCAGTTTGATGTGCTTAACGTAGTAGGACGCTATCATGCACATTCTGTAAATTGTATGGAGCATCCTTGAAATGCGCAACCAGTTTTTCTTATGTACTACACGCTCATAATACTACGGACTTACTTGGAATCTGTTCATCGTTGTTTTATTTACTGTGCTGTGGATGATCTTCCATGTACGTCATCCTGTTTAATAGCCTCTCCTACGTTTCACTGGAGACGGGATTTGTGGCTCCCCGCCCGAGAAGGTTGATGAAAAAAACAAAACAAAAAATGTTCAAATGTGTGTGAAATCTTATGGGACTTAACTGCTAAGGTCATCAGTCCCTAAGCTTACACACTACTTAACCTAAATTATCCTAAGCACAAACACACACACTCATGCCCGACGGAGGACTCGAACCTCCACCGGGACCAGACGCACAGTCCATGACTGCAGCACCTACGACCGCTCGGCTAATTCCGCGCGGCGATGAACTACACGACTCTAAATCTGTCTCAATACCGCTTTCATCTGTTAAGCACATATCGTCATCATTCTAGCCCTCATGTACACTGTCCGTACAGTCGAGTGTATTCGTCACCACACATTCCACTGACTTGTCTTCCAGAAACGCTAATATTTCATCTTACCCTTCTTTCTCACTCTGGGAAATTCCTTGGATTACTTTATGAAGAAATTTCAACTTCGGCTACTGTTGTTGTACGTGTAATTAAATGTTTGCTTTGTTTTTCGTCGGAAATTGCTCTGCTTTGTATCAACACCACTAGGACTGGCAGTCTTTACCACTTCAACTGAGCGCCTGAACTCATGGAGAATCTCTTCTGATCCAGTGACACGCATTGGTAGTGCTGACATGAGGCACCACCCATTGCTCCTTTTGGCATCAGGAAGCACCCATTCCACTCTGGAATGACTGTTCCCGGTATGTGCACAGAGCGCACGTTGGATTTGATCCCCTCTTTGGCTGCCATGTCCCTAAGAGGCCCCATTACGTACGTGAGACTAGAGTTCCCTAATATCAGTCATCTCACTGTCCTTGAATGGTCACTTCTTGCCGGTCGAGATGCTTCCTCTTAAATGGGGCAAGTAACTGCATCTGCCTCAGAATCTCTGTCGACCACAGAATGGGCTTGAAACCTGTTTATCAGATGAAACGGGGAGTCCTCTCGACCAGTCCCCCAGAAACTCTTTCGCTGCCTGCCACACTTTGAAACGACTTCCCATTCGTCCACAGATGAGGGTTCATCCTCAGTGTATGCAGTAAGCGGAGCAGTCAGAGTAGTGGACCTATTGGATACAAGAAGGACGTGCTGCACGCACCTTGAATCCCTATATTCCGCCCTCCATAACAATGCCCATTCGCAACAGCCTCAAGCAGCAGAACCAAAGCCTGCATTGCCTGGAGCTGTGAGCGAATGGACATCAACTCATCTTGCTTCTGGACGGAGCAATCACAGTCCCTATCCACACTAAAGAAGGCGGAACTATAGACTGGACTTTTGATAAAATACGGAACTGTGGGTATAAGCAATCTGCTGTTGCAGAGATGATGCCTGCCGTTCACATAACTAGCTCGACAAAGGTAACTGGCTCCTCACACAAAAAGCAGGCCTGTCGCGATACAAATGGGGGAAAAATACACTACAAAAATTATCAAAACAAATAACTGTGGCTATTCAAACATGCAAAGATATTTAGTAATTTAGACAAAAATGCACACAGTAAGTGTAAATATGTCGCTTCTAGTTGTTAGAAGCTCACCATAACGTGCAAAAGAATAGCTGGCCTCTGATGTGCCGCTGACAAGATGGAAGATGATGCCCAGCTGAACTGGGAGAGAAAATGTTCAATGTTGCAGTTGATTGGTTTTTGTCTCAGTAGTTGGTAGCAAAGAAGTATTTCCACTCTAGGGATCAGGAGAATTAGCGTAGTTGTTTGACAAATTCATCATGGTTAAATTTGGTTTTGGGCTGAGAGTGAGTGTTTTGAATAAGCTTATCCTACACCATCAGACGTTGGGCCTCATGTGAAAGCAGCCATATCAAATACAAACTGTGCTGAAAATACTTCACAACTTTCTTTGTTGGTATGACCACCAAAAAGTCGTTAACTAGGATGAATGGCTACCGCCAAACTATTGCCAACAACAAAGTTGAACACCCAGTGGCCCAAAATACAACTGAGTATAACATGCGCAATTTCAGTAGCTGTCTCAGGATACATACCATATTAATAATTCCCTCCACCACCAGGTTCACTAAAGTACACAGATGTGAGATATCCTTGCTACTAATCCTCCTCTTCCACAAACATCAAATAAAGTTTTGCATCACCCCATTTCCCGGAATTCATGAAGATAGACAGTTTTGCATCACCGCATTTCCCAGAATTCATGAAGATAGACGTTGACCGTGGGTATTGAATCACAGACACAGCCCCTTTGACTGTTCAGAGATGTCATTAAACCCGCCCAAATATGTAAACAACCATGCAAGAGCAGCGCCTATTTGACGGAGGTGGTTCGACAGCCAATTTGTTCCAGTTATTCCACCATGAAGGAGGTACACGGCTCGTGTTGTCTGTAGTTCAACCGTGTTCTGTTAACCCTGACAGCAACACCACCATGTTGAATAATGCTTTTCGTGCAGTCACAGGACGTCGTGTTACGACTCAGACTGTGTGCGATGGGCTGCATGATGCGTAACTATACGCCAGTCGTCCATGGCGAAGTCCATCTTTGCAACCACGACACCATGCAGCGCAGTACAGATGGGCCCAACAATATGCCGTATGGACCTCTCAGGATTGGCATCACGTTCTCTTCACCGAAGAGTGTCGCGTATGCCTTCAACCTAACAACCGTCGGAGACGTGTTTGGAGGCAACCCGGTCAGGCTGAGCGCCTTAGACACACTGTCCGGCGAGTGCAGCAAGGTGGCATTGTGTGGGGCCAACGTACGCCGCTGGTGGTCATGGAAGGAGCCGTAACGGCTGTACGATATGTGAATGCCATCCTCCGACCGATAGTGCAACCATATCGGCATCACATTGGCGAGGCATTGGTCTTTATGGATGACAATTCGCGTCACTATCGTGCACATCTTGTGAATGACTTCCTCCAGGATAACGACATCACTCGACTAGAGCGGCAACCATGTTCTCCAGACAGGAACCCTATTGAACATGCCTGGGATAGATAGGAAAGGGCTGTTTATGGACGACGTGACCCACCAACCACTCTGAGGGATCTACGCCGAGTCGCCATTAAGGAATGGGACAATCTGGACCAAGAGTGCCTTGATGAACTTGTGGATAGTATGGCACTACGAGTACAGGCATGCATCAATGCAAGAGGACGTGCTACTGGGTAATAGAGGTACCGATGTGTACAGCAATCTGGACCACCACTTCTGAAGGTCTCCCTGTACGGTGGTACCACATGCAATAAAAAGGATGAAAATGATGTTTACATTGATCTCTATTCCAATTTTCTGTACAGTTTCTGGAACTCTCGGAACCGAGGTGATGCAAAACTATTTTTGATATGTGTGTAATCGTCCTGGCCTCAATGTCTTGGGATGCACGACCGCACATCCTTCGCCTGCCCCTCTCAGAGCATGCCCCCAAGTTACTTTCAGTGTGCACTGCTCCCTGTCGGCTCTGACAACTGTGCATCACACGCCTAGCCCGTGCACCTGTTACTCGCATTCCTACTCAACAAAGTGGCTACCTTGCTCCAGGGTATCAGCCACCCATCACAAACCCTCTCCCTGTCTCGTGCCTCCCACAACATCTACTCAACACACCCAACATAACCACCACCCCACATAGTCTACCTGCCAAAATGCAGAACTGGCATTGCGCCCTCTGCCATCAACATATAGGGGCATAGAAATGTATGTGTGTGTGTGTGTGTGTGTGTGTGTGTGTGTGTTTGTTTGTGTGTGTGTGTGTGTGTGTGTGTGTGTGTGTGTGTGTGTGTGTTTGTTTGTTTGTTTGTTTGTTTGTTTGTGTGTGTGTGTGTGTGTGTGTGTGTGTGTGTGTGTGTGTGTGTGTGTGTGAGTAGGTGGGTGGGAAGAAGGATGAGTGTTTGCTGTGTGTATGTATCGTGTCGCCGCGCGGGATTAACCTAGGGGTCTTAGGCGCTGTAGTCATGGACTGTGCGGCTGGTCCCGGTAGAGGTTCGAGTACTCCTTGTGGCATGGGTGTGTGTATTTGTCCTTAGGATAATTTAGGTTAAGTAGTGTGTAAGCTTAGGCACTGATGACCTTAGCAGTTAAGTCCCATAAGATTTCACATACATTTGAACATTTTTTTATCGTGTCGCTCGAAGAAGGTTTTTTCTGAATGCTAGTAAGTTTTATTTGAATTTTGGGTGTGCCTGTCGATGACTCGACACTTCTGCTCTTGGATGAGTGACCTCTTTTACTCCAAAGTAGTTATATGTTTAGTTACCTTGGCCATATAAACATTATCGAAAGATCTTATTGCAATTACTAGTTTATTAAAATTATACATATCCACAAAAAACCAGCATGTGATGAAGGATTTCTCTTATTATCTATCAGTGTTAAATTTTGACTTAAAACTGTAAAATAATTAACTAGGATGTCAAATCCCAAGACAAAACTTTCTTTTCCGGTGTCAAGTAGCACATCATGTAAATGGAGTTGTACTATTAGAGCCAGCCTGAATTACTATGTACAGTATGAAACATTATTTGCTGTCATCTCCACGTTATTGAGAATTTATTTCAAAATATTAACGTTGGCAACAAAAATAAATTGACATTTTCTGTTAGTCAAGCAAAACTCGCATGTGAATATCTCTTACAAGCGTAACAAATCGCATCAAAAATTATTTTTCTATGATTGTCACGTGAAGCGAGTGCAGTGAATCAGATGAAATTTACAATGAGACTGCTAGGTGCTACAAGCAGTAAGAGTAATTATCCCATGTTGTAATGTGTGGTGAGCTGTATCAAGAAACTACCTTCAAGTTGGATGGTTCTCATTCACCTTATTCTCTGGTTACCCAGAGGAGTCTCCTAGATCCTTCAGGGTACTTACTTCCTATTTTCCTCTTGCGAATATTCATTATTAGGAATCATCTAAAATAACCCTTCTGATAAAGACAGACCATGCGACTTATAGAAATATTTTCAGTTTTTACTATGTATTAACTCTTATGTGTGCGATACATCTACAGAACGTGTTTATTTTATCAAAGGTACCTTTGTCGATCGTTGAAATTCTTGTCTGATGCTACTGCTACCCAAAATGAAAACTAAGAACGAGAAATTATACGCAAATTTACTTGCAAAAAGGAAGTTTGTGAAGCATATCGCGGTTTACTGCAAACAATAGAAAAGTTGACAAGGAAAACCGATTTTATTGGCGTTGAAACTTACATTCAGTTTTCTCACTCAGTGCTGAAATTCTTTCCGGCTATTTAAAGACTGAAAATGAAGATACCTAGAGGAACGTAAACGCCAGACACCAGTAATAACACTAAAGTAAAATCGAGTGAATTTTGAGGTACAAGTAGGATTGTATTATTCACACTCGAAATTCAGACAACGATTTTCATTCGTAGAACGAGAAACGGGTGGAATATCCTCGCAATACAGGCTGCAAGGGAAGGGCTGCCACGCGAAAGACAAACTGCATGCCGACGATCTCTGGGTGAGTGCATTAGGAAAGAGCAGCCGAGATAAATGTGATCCCCTCACGGAGTACTTCTGCTCGCCGGAGGCCTCTCATGGATTGCTCTGTCGGCACATGTGAAACACATTCCCAAGATTGCAGCCACACATTCGAGTTATCAAAATGTTAAATTTACTTCACTGGGTAAATATCTTAGATGAAGCGAAATTTTTTATCACATATCCGTGTCTCGCAATTTCATAGCAGTGTGTGTTATTGCAGAAAGAAACACTGTATTTTTGTCGATGAAATTTTACAAATTTCGGCACTCTCGGAGATTTTATTACCTATAAGAGTACTCTGCAGTTCGCACTTAAGTGACTGGCAGAGGGTTCACTGAATCATTTTCACACTATTCCTCTACTGTTCTACTCCCTAACAGTGCATGGGCAAACGAGTTCTTCAGTCTTTCCGTACGACCTCTAATTTATTTTATTTTATTACAATGTTGATATCGCCTTATGTAGGTGGGTATCAACAAAATATTTTCTCATTCGGAAGAGAACGTGGGAATCTGAAATTTCGTGAAAAGATCTCGCCACAACGAGAAACCCCTTTCTATCAATGATTGGCACCACAACTCACGTATCATATCCGTGACACTCTTTCCACTATTTCAAGATAACACAAAACGATTTAACATTTTTAATGACCTCCATCAATCCTAACTGGTACGCACCCAATAATGCACAGCAGTACTCCAGCAGAGGACGGTCAACTGTAGTGTAGGCAGTCTCTTTAGGAGATGCATCTTTTAAGTGGTATGCCTAGAAAACACAGTCTCTGGATTGTCTTCCCCACAACATTGTCAATGCGATCGTTCCAATTTAAGTTGTTCGTAATTTTAATATCAATATTATTATTATTAAGTTTTAAAGACATGAAGGCTTTTTGTGGGAAAATGAACAATATTGAGCAAATCTTCTGTGCCATCACAAGTAATTTTCCAGTCACTCCTGTGTCCTAATTTTTCCAAATCACCCAAGAATAGCGTCAAATTCAGATATTATCAAATTACTTTATTCTTTTGTGAAAGTCTTCCTTTCAGAACCGTGGGCTAGTGCTGATACAATTAATGACCTGAGTATATGCAACTTATATTTAAGCAAAAAAAAAAAAAAAAAAAAAATTGGTTGAATTGGCTCTAATCACTATGGGACTTAACATCTGAGGTCATCAGTCTCCTAGATTTAGAACTACTTAAGCCGAACTAACCTAAGGACATCACACACATCCATGCCCGATGCAGGATTCGAACCTGCGACTTTCAGCAAAAGTAATCTTCCTTTTATAAACACCATAGTTAAATTTAGTCTTCTGCATTCGTGATGGGATTTCTGCTTTTAAGGAGTCGCCAGAGATTGTGATAGTGCCAAGGTAATTAAATTAATTAGGTTTTGTAGAAGTAGAGTTATTAATTTGCAGGGTATTTGAACACTGCCTGACAAAATAAGTGAAATACACTTAAGACAGGACTCGAAGTCAATGTAACTTGTACACGTACACACCACCGACATGTACGCAAATGATTAGAGTAGCAATGCTCTTTTACAGGTAGGCTGTTAGAGGTTAGCAAAGAGGGCATTTCGCTCGCTCATACTCGCACGAGCCCATCGCACTTGCTCATGGGTTGCCTGAGTAAGAACGTTCGAAGTAGGCAGGCTGTGATCGAACGAAGCGCCGCGGGCAGAACAGACGCCGCATTCTGAGGCGCATTCGCCGCGCTGCTGTTGCGACCGTTTTAGTAGCAGTTATGTCTGCAGGCTGGTGTCGCTTCTGACGTACTGCCGCCAGTTGATGGGACTATACTTATGCTGTAGATGTGTATTACAGGGTGATAGTGCCTAATAGTGACACCGTTATGATGTATAAGAGAATACAGGGAGCTTTATGCAAAAACGAGAATTTGGAAACAGTTCGGTGATTCACAGAAAAACTGTGTAACTATCCAACTCTTTCGGTATTATAATGAAAAATAATATTGCTGTTTTTTTTAAATACCATCTGCTCAATTGATTCTAATATACATAGAGACCATGACCACCTAACAAACTAGAAATCTAAGAAGAACAAAACTGTCTCCAGAGTGTTCAGTATTGGCGTAATTACAATGAATCGACTCGTTACAGATAAAGTTTGCTTCGTACTTCCGAGATAATGGTCCAAACCGTACTGAAATTACTTTCACTACATTTGAGGCTGGAGGACAGAACACTCTTCTCGCTAAATTGGATATGGGAGAGAGACCATCAATAGATAGGGTTTCACTAGGCATGGTCTGCACCTGAATAGGTATGGGGAGGAGAGGCTGACAAAGCTTAAAGGTGGCAGTGTAGTGGGCGGTTGTGGTATCACTCATGGGAAAACTCTTGTAGTAGTTGGTGTCAGAGCTTCATCATGTTCAGATTGAAGAAGCTGATAAGTATCCCTGCTTAAAAGAAGTCCCACCAAAAAAGGAATCACCTACAGAGAAGATGAGGTATCCAAGTAGTGAAAGAATTAGCATATTTCATCAAAATATAAGACATATTAGAGACAAAGTTGGTGAACCGCTTATAGATGTTGATTCTGACATTATTGGTATATCAGAGCACCACTTAAATAATTTGATAATTCAGAGGCTTCCTTTACCAAGACACATATTGGATGGCTATTTTTCACAATGCTCTTTGTGGAGTGGGGGAGTGGCCAAGCATGTAAAACACAGTACTAAATTTGAGTCCGTAGATGTATCACGGCACTGCTCTGAACAGGTATTTGAATGTTGTGCAGAGGCAGTTGAATTTAAGGGAAATAAACTTCTAGTTGTTGTCATTTAAGGTCCTCTTACTCTGACTTCAGAGCATCTCTGCTCAGGCAAGGAAGGTTTCTTGGTTTACTGCATAGGAAGTAACAAAATTTAGTTACATATGGTGACTTCAGTATTATTTTTTATGTGTTTGTGCAAGAAAAAGGATGTTGGAAGATATCCTAAATTCATATGATCTAATACAGACTGTTTTTATCAGCCAGAATGCAGAACATTAGCACAGCCATAGACAATATTTTTATACATTCTTGATTACAAGATGGGCATTCTGTTAGTAAAGGGGTGGATGGCCTTTCACACCATATTGCACAAATTTTAACACTAAAAGGTTTTTGTACTCAAACTAATGTTATATATAATTACAAACAATGCAGAAAAGCTAATGCAATGGAAACAGACAGCTTTATAAACTTCGTTAAGGAACAAAAGTGGCAGGATGTTTATAGTTTCGGCAACATAGGTGCAAATATAATTCTTTCTTCAACAAATTTCTCATGCTATTTGAAAACTGCTTTGCATTAGAAGGTTCTAAACAGGGTACCAGCTGTAAAAGACAGCCTGGGTGACTGACTAGTGAGATGAGGATATCATGTAGAACAAAGTGGGAATTATCTCAAAATGTTAGAAGTAGTCACAATCGAGCCAGAGTAGACCATTACGAAGAGAATTATAAGGTGCTTAAAAATGTCGTTAGGAAGACAAAGAGTATGTGGTAGGCAAATAGAATAGCTAATTCACAGGACAAAATTAAAACCATATGGTCAGTCGTGAAGGAAGTGTCTGGTCAGCAGCACAAGGTCGACGCTATAAAGTCAGTGCGCAGTAAAAATATTTCTGTTACTGATAAGTGAGATCTATGTACAGAAGTTAACAATCACTTTCAGAGCATTACTGGTGAATTAAATAACAATTTAGCTCCTACAGGGAATCATATAAGTCTCTTGGAAAACGGTTTTCCAATAGTAGTGTCTGAAATATTCCTCTGTGATACTGACAAGGGGGAGACTGAGTCAATAATTTAATCATTGGAGACTAAGGACTCTCCTGGACATGATGGCGTACCTATCAGAATATTGAAGTACTGTGCTGCAAATGTTTGACCTGTACTTAGCCATATTTGTAATTTTTCCTTAAAGGGTGGTCAGTTTCCTGATCGATTAACGTACTTAGTAGTATAGTCGCTTTATAAAAGGGTGGAAGGGCTAATGTAGACAATTTTAGACGTATTTGTATGCCATCAGTGTTTGCTAAATTATTGAAAAGTCTGTGTACGTTAGGATAACTGACCATTTTATTTCACAGAATTTGATTTCAAATGTACAGTTCGGTTTTAGAGGTGGTTTAACAACTGAAAATGCTATATTCTCTATTGCCTGTGAGGTAGTGGATAGATTAAACCAAAAGTTTCGAACGCTAGGCATTTTTTTTATTTAACTAAGGCATTTGATTGTGTTAATCACCAAATATTGTTCCACAGATTGGACCACTACGGGATCCAGGGAGTAGCTCAGAACTGGTTCACCTCTTGAGAGGTGGCAGGAGCTCCCTCTCAAATTTCTATCTTAGTCTGAGTAATTCGAATTTCGTCTCTAATTGCATGCGGTGAAAAGTTACTATTCCCTCACACGCAGACTTCCCACGCAGTGTCTCTTGTCACGCGGGTGGTCCGGTGCCAGGCGAGTTCTGCTGAGCTTTAAAGGGTTAGCCGACGGGTGTGAGGGGGCTACCAGCGAGGCGTGGGAATGACTTGTGTTCCCAGGAAGTCTTGTCGGGCAAATTCCCGCGTTTTCTGCAAAATCGTAACTGTGATTGGCTTGCTCAGGGCATAGCTCTGTGACGTAGCAAAATCGTCGCCAAGAATCTCCATTGGTGGACTAGTAGTGCTTCGGCAATAGAGTGGAATTTTTCGCCGGTTTTCGAGTTGCTGATTGGAACGTTTAACCACGGCCACTGTCGCCGGGGCGGGAATGTTCTGTGTTCGGCTTGTACGGGTGCTCTTGAGAGGTCAGCTCTCGCCTTTCGGTCGGAGTAGGTTACAAGACTGAGCTCTCGCTGCTCTGGACAGCCTGCCTTCCGTTGGCTGTCTAATATACTTTTATTTAATTGTAACTGTTTGACAAAGTTGCTGAAGTTTCGGCTTCAAGGTAACTTTCCGAGTACAGTTGGCAATTGAGCGTTCTGCGTACAAGCGGACTATGTTGTCTGAGCAGTTTTGGCTAAAATTGACTGTATTGGAGTTACTGTGTGACTTCGCTTGTTAAAATCAATAACTGTACCGTCAGTGATTGTGCGGCGAGCCTTCTTCATCTCCCTCAGAGGCGCATTTGTATTGATAGGAAGTCTTTCGTCTGGAACAACCAGACCAGGATAATTTATTTCGGGCTATACTCGCGACATTATCATCACCACGACATGACGTCGAAGCAACCAGCCATCGCTTCCGGTACTCCAGATCGTGTTCTTGCAGTTAAGAAGACACCTTGGTAATGTATGTCTGTAGCACCGGCAGAGTAGGGATTTTCCTAGGTGATAATCAGAGCTCAGCAGAGTGCGCCTGTTCGTCTTTTTCTGACTTTGTTCTGTCTTGGGTGTTCATTGTCTGAGTTCTCACTACTGCAGCAGCAATTAATGTTGGGTTGGTTGTGTGTTTCTCTTAAGATTTGAGTTGCAAGGAATTGGCTCCACACACCACTTGGTCATAAATGTCACAATCTAGTTTAGGGACAACTTCACCCTCACAGCATTTATTTGAGTATCCAGTTTGAGCCAATTTAATGTATTGTAAATGTTTCATGTGTTTTGTTTATTATTTTGAGTTTAGTCAGAATAAATCAAATTGTTATTTTGGACAGAACTTTCATTCTGTGGATCAGCAAAGCAACCCTTTCATTTCTCACTACGTTAATGAAACTTTCCTTTATCTAATTAAATTATTGCAGGTGCCAAACTCTTCTCTACTCCACTTTCAGGGTCGATTACAGTCAGTTCGCGTTTCTTCTTAATCCATGTGCAACAGCAAAAGTCGGAGTTAGAAAAGGGGAGGCTTAGAGCATCATTTCCATATGAAGATTCTACAAGAATTTAGTGTTAAATACACTGCTAGCCCCAGCTCCTCGCACTCTTACTTTAATAACGGACAGCAAAAGACTATTATCCACAGTGTTGAGAACAGCTATGATGTGGGGTCTGAGTAATTTATGTTAAATGTGGGGGGGGGGGGGGGGGGGAGAGGAGGCGTTGGGGCGCCCCAGGGATCAGTGCTCGGACCCCTCCTGTTTCTTATTTATTATATAAATGATATGCCCTCTAGTGTTACAGGTGACTCTAAAATATTTCTGTTTGCTGATGACACTAGCATAGTATTAAAGGATGTTGTGTGCAACGTTGGCACTGTTTCAAATAGTGCAGTTCGTGACATAAGTTAATGGCGGGTAGCAAATAAACTAATGCTAAATCACATTAAGACTCAATTTTTAGTTTCTAATACACAATTCAACAAAATCCTTACGTTTTAATTTCACAGAATGGGCATATGATTAGTGGAACTGAAGAGTTCAAATTTCTACGTGTTCTGATAATAGTAAATTGTTGTGGCAAGCCCACGTTCAGGATCGTGTTCAGAGACTCAATGCTGCCATTTTTACTATTCGAACGATATCTTAAGTAAGTGACAATTCGACACGAAAATTAGTCTACCTTGCTTATTTTCATTCCCTTATGACGTATGGTATTACATTTTGGTGTAAATCTTCCCATTCTAAAATGATATTTTTGGCTCAGCAACGGGCGGTTCGGGCAGTAAGTGGCGTAAGCTCGCTAACTTCTTGTCGACCCCTGTTCATTAGTCTGGGTATTCTGACATTGGCCTCTCAATATATGTACTAACGTTTCTTGTTAACAATATCAGCTTATTCCCAAGAATTAGCAGCTTTCACTCAGTTAATACTAGGCAGAAATCCAATCTGCATTTGGATCGCGCTTCCTTGACTCTAGTGCAAAAAGGCTTGCTTATACTGATGTATCCATTTTCAATAAGCTACCACACGAATATAGATTGGGGCTAAGAAATGAAAGAGGAAGCCGCCTGATAGAATTATGCACAGAGCACAACTTAATCATAGCTAACACTTGGTTTAAGAATCATGATAGAAGGTTGTATACATGGAAGAACCCTGGAGATACTAAAAGGTATCAGATAGATTATATAATGGTAAGACAGAGATTTAGGAACCAGGTTTTAAATTGTAAGACATTTCCAGGGGAAGATGTGGACTCTGACCACAATCTATTGGCTATGACCTGTAGATTAAAACTGAAGAAACTGCAAAAAGGTGGGAATTTAAGGAGATGGGACCTGGATAAACTGAAAGAACCAGAGGTTGTACAGAGTTTCAGGGAGAGCATAAGGGAACAATTGAAAGGAATGGGGGAAAGAAATACAGTAGAAGAAGAATGGGTAGCTCTGAGGAATGAAGTAGTGAAGGCAGCAGACGATCAAGTAGGTAAAAAGAAGAGGGTTAGTAGAAATCCTTGGGTAACAGAAGAAATATTGAATTTAATTGATGAAAGGAGAAAATATAAAAATGCAGTAAATGAAGCAGGCAAAAAGCAATACAAACGTCTCAAAAATGAGATCGACAAGAAGTGCAAAATGGCTAAGCAGGGATGGCTAGAGGACAAATGTAAGGATGTAGAGGCTTATCTCACTAGAGGTAAGATAGATACTGCCTACAGGAAAATTAAAGAGACCTTTGGAGATAAGAGAACCACATGTATGAACATCAAGAGCTCAGATGGAAACCCAGTTCTAAGCAAAGAAGGGAAAGCAGAAAGGTGGAAGGAGTATATAGAGGGTCTATACAAGGGCGACGCACTTGAGGACAATATTATGGAAATGGAAGAGGATGTAGATGAAGATGAAATGGGAGATACGATACTGCGTGAAGAGTTTGACAGAGCACTGAAGGACCTGAGTCGAAACAAGGCCCCCGGAGGAGACAACATTCCATTGGAACTACTGACGGCCTTGGGAGAGCCTGTCCTGACAACACTCTACCATCTGGTGAGCAAGATGTATGAAACAGGCGAAATACCCTCAGACTTCAAGAAGAATATAATAATTCCAATCCCAAAGAAAGCAGGTGTTTACAGATGTGAAAATTACCGAACAATCAGTTTAATAAGCCACAGCTGCAAAGTACTAACACGAATTCTTTACAGACGAATGGAAAAACTAGTAGAAGCCGACATCGGGGAAGATCAGTTTGGATTCCGTAGAAATACTGGGACACGTGAGGCAATACTGACCTTACGACTTATCTTAGAAGAAAGATTAAGGAAAGGCAAACCTACGTTTCTAGCATTTCTAGACTTAGAGAAAGCTTTTGACAATGTTGACTGGAATACTCTCTTTCAAATTCTAAAGGTGGCAGGGGTAAAATACAGGGAGCGAAAGGCTATTTACAACTTGTACAGAAACCAGATGGCAGTTATAAGAGTTGAGGGACATGAAAGGGAAGCAGTGGTTGGGAAGGGAGTAAGACAGGGTTGTAGCCTCTCCCCGATGTTATTCAATCTCTATATTGAGCAAGCAGTAAAGGAAACAAAAGAAAAATTTGGAGTAGGTATTAAAATCCATGGAGAAGAAATAAAAACTTTGAGGTTCGTCGATGACATTGTAATTCTGTCAGAGACAGCAAAGGACTTGGAAGAGCAGTTGAACGGAATGGATGGTGTCTTGAAGGGAGGATATAAGATGAACATCAACAAAAGCAAAACGAGGATAATGGAATGTAGTCGAGTTAAGTCGGGTGATGCTGAGGGTATTAGATTAGGAAATGAGACACTTAAAGTAGTAAAGGAGTTTTGCTATTTGGGGAGCAAAATAACTGATGATGGACGAAGTAGAGAGGATATAAAATGTAGACTGGCAATGGCAAGGAAAGCGTTTCTGAAGAAGAGAAATTTGTTAACATCGAGTATAGATTTAAGTGTCAGGAAGTTATTTCTGAAAGTATTTGTATAGAGTGTAGCCATGTATGGAAGTGAAACATGGACGGTAAATAGTTTGGACAAGAAGAGAATAGAAGCTTTTGAAATGTGGTGCTACAGAAGAATGCTGAAGATTAGATGGGTAGATCACATAACTAATGAGGAAGTATTGAATAGGATTGGGGAGAAGAGAAGTTTGTGGCACAACTTGACCAGAAGAAGGGATCGGTTGGTAGGACATGTTCTGAGGCATCAAAGGATCACCAATTTAGTATTGGAGGGCAGCGTGGAGGGTAAAAATCATAGGGAGACCAAGAGATGAATACACTAAGCAGATTCAGAAGGATGTAGGTTGCAGTAGGTACTGGGAGATGAAGAAGCTTGCACAGGATAGAGTAGCATGGAGAGCTGCATCAAACTAGTCTCAGGACTGAAGACCGCAACAACAACAACCACACGAATTCAAAAATCTTAGCAGTAATGCACGCGCTCTCAAATCGAAAATGAAGAGTTTGTTTATGAGTTACTCCTCCTACTCTGTCTAGGAGTTCTTTGAAAAATTAGCTGGTTTACATATACTTATCGCTTGTCTTTTTTTGGGTCCACAAACATTTTATTTTACCTATTATTACTTTCATGTTGTAATTCCATCTACCGAAATGTTCCATGACCTTGGAGATATGCTCCTCAATTCTGTCCTACGGAACTAAATGTGTAAAATAAATAAATAAACCTACGGTTACGCTTTCACCTCTCAGATGGGTCTTCATCGTTGCGACTATCCATTTGGGTTAATACGAGTCATCTTCGTCGATAGATTGAGTGTGATGTGGCCTACAATCTAGTTACTCCCAAAAACGATACTGTATTTCCTTGACAGTTGCATGTGACTGGCATTCTCTTAACGGCCATAAATAAATATTTACATATTAAAAAAAACAGAATAAGATATTAGTTCCACATTATAATTTTTTCTAGCTTACCAGGAACTGATATTTCGTCACACTTTTGAGGTACAGTATTTAACGTCTTATCACTAACAGAAATCAACATCATTTACAGTAATCTAAAGGGCGACTACAGAATTGTTACTATTCCGTGCAACGTCGAAATTTCGACTTTCTCGTTTGCGACACAGCAGTGTTTCAGCACTCGTCTGATCTACAGGTAACAGATGATAATACGACCTTTGTAGTGTACTGCCAAAATACCGGTGACACTGAAACCGACGTTTTGCGTTTAAGAGCAATTTTCATTTGCTGGATACGTGGCCTGTTTACAGTAATATAAAAGTATATACCTTTGTATCTTCTGGCCCTGTATTACAATGACTTTTCAGTTTGCGCACCCATGACAAAACAAACTGAATTGTTTGAAACTTGTTGCCAACCAGCATTCTTATAGCGCCTTTGCGTGGCTCTAAAATATCACGAACTCTTTTGCAATGTTGTTGTTGTGAGCGGTAAGTTTTTCAGAGGCGCCTGTCAAATGGTTTAAATGGCTCTGAGCACTATGCGACTTAACTTCTGAGGTCATCAGTCGCCTAGAACCCAGAACTAATTAAACCTAACTAACTTAAGGACATCATACACATCCATGCCCGAGGCAGGATTCGAACCTGCGACCGTAGCGGTCGCTCGGCTCCAGACTGTAGCGCCTAGAACCGCACGGACACTCTGGCCGGCCAGAGACGCCTCTCTCCGGATGCAGTTCGACGATTTCGTCGTACTGCCTTACTACATACTAATGCATTCTAAACAGGGTCTTCCACTTACACTCCACTTCTTGCTTTACGTTTGTCTAGATCGAATTAACGCCTCAGCTTTCTTCATGAAACGGATGCTATCTTTAGCAGCGTAACTAGTGGAATAAATCACTCCCGCGCCATTTATCAAACAATCATCACCCAACATGTGTCTCAAGACTGTGTTCAACTTTCCCTATACTAGCGCCTTGGTCAGTGGCAAATGAAGTCTTATTAAAATATTTGGCATTTGTCCCTAACAATTTGAATAATGTTACCTCGATATAGTTCCTAATAAAATCGCCAAAAATATTACTTCTCAGAAAAGTGAGTTGTTGCCAATATCATATTTTTCAGTACATTATCTTCGTAAGCAAAGTGTGTAGCACTAGACAGGCAAGACATTTTCCAGTCTGTATCGGACCATACATCTGCTGTACATCCTCATACATTCAACCATGTGTCCTGGATAATACTGGGCGTCATACTCGTATTTCATTCTGCTTGTCCTTCAGTGTCTCGTGCTACCATCATACGATGAGGCAAAATGTTTGAAACGTCTGCATGTCCCAATTCTGAACCGACATTTACAGCCTCCTGCCAATATGAGAGCAATTCTTGACCTAATGTTAATGAAAATGGAGGAAGGTCTCTGACACACATTTCTACGCAGATTTTCAGTTACTCTAGCTTTCACTGCAACTGCTACTGCTACTGCTTCAGAACATGCACTTTGTCGTGTACTGCATACATCTGTTTTCGGTTGTGTGGTGGTGGATCAGTAAGACAGGGGAGCAGAGCACTTGTGACAGTACGTGCCTCCCATATCTTCATCAGTCACTAATGAAAATCTCTCCCAAATATTGTTACAACCACCGTCTTTCGCACTCAGGATATATTATTTCGAATCAAGTTTTGCTTTGGCACTCTTATTCATCTCAAGTTCACGCGCCGCGATCCTACATTGGGAGACTGAGCGACGCTCTGGTAACTGTAGCAGATGGCCCGGCAATTTGAGCGTTCGACACTCGAACGTGCGTCCTTCAAGTCTAGTGCGTTGGCCTCTCAGTCCAAGGCGGCTGTGTAGACATCTGATGGACTTACGCGGAACCACGTGCGCCGAGTAATTCCGAGGAAGCGTAAACGTCAGATGCAGACCTCTAATAGCTGTTATTAAAACGGTCGCAACTGTAGTGGGGCGAGCGCGTCAGACCGGGTGGCATCTGCCCTCGCCGATCCTTATTTCGTTCCATCGCAGTATTGCGCTTCTAATGTGTGTACATATGTTGTTTTCAGTTAAGGTTTTCCAAAGTTTTCTGTCACTAGATCTCCGTTTATAAAGTAAAAACCTTTTGAGTTATCTATAAATACTACACAAAACTTCTCTCTGTCTTTAATGACTTCCCATACACTATTTAGCAGGAGTTCTATTGCTGTCAGATTTGATCTTCCTTTCCTGAATCACGTTTGGCTTTTGGGGAGGTTTTCGTCGATTGTTTGCTTTATTATTTCTGATATTATTTTTTGAATACTTTGGAAAGTAAGTTTTCTAGTGCTATGACAATCTGTTGGCTAGGGTCCTTGGAGTCTCCTTTCTCTTTATAGCACTTTTGTTATTGACTGTCTCCACTGTTCTGGAACGAAGGCTGTTTCTATACACTTATTGTACAGTTTTGTCCACATCTGGCAGTCTGGCCTACAGTTCTTTTGTTCTAGATGCTGTTAACGGCGTCTTTGACCTCTTCTGTGGCCAGCAGGACCCATTCTGTAGTCATTTCTGGCATGTTCACGTGTCTGCCTACTGGTATGTCTTTTAGTCCTTCCTTTTCAGTATGTTTCCGAAGTGCGTCTCCCACTTTTTTCAGGTCGATGTAATGCGTTTCGGCTCGTTTTCTGTGGCACAGCGCAATACTTTGGTCTTTGTGGCCTCGTCTACTGCGAGTAGTTTCTTTCCCTCTCTTTGCTAGAAGATTTTCTTCATTTCCTTTAGAGTTTTCTGATAGATGTTTCATTATTCCGCTAAATCCTGAGGAGTGTAGGGTTTTATGCGCAACGCTTTAGTTGGTGTAGGATTTCTAGTACATCTTTTCTTAGCCTGTAGCACTCCTTGTAGAACCGTTTCTTTTGTACCTGTGATTGAAGGCTTGTCTTAAGAGTTCTCCTATCGCTTCTGTTGCTTCGTCTAGTCACGAATTGTCTATTAGCATTTTAATTAGTTATATACAGTCTGATTTTGGTTCCATTTTCCCGAAGTCTATTGTTCTAGAAAGTGCTGGTTCCTCTTTTCCTTACGCTTTTCACCATTCTCCTTGGATATATATTTCCATAGGTATATGTTCCCGAAGTAGTATTGGTTTGTAGTCCAGAGAAGTGTTATACCCCTATGGTTGCTCTCCTTGTGAAGTGAGTATCTATTGTGCTTTTGCCGTTGTGGGAAAAGGCAACTGGCTGCAGTAATTTCAAGAAAGCTTCATTTATCACAGTCGCAGTGATCCTCGTCCATAATAGATAAAAGTATTATATGTAGGTACGTTGGGATTGTTTAATAGGATAAAGCTTTCTTTTTGCAACCTTTCCACTATTATTATTGCTTTATAGTTTTGTATATCAATTCTGCAGTTTAAATCTCCAGCAATAATTTGTGGGTTACCATGTTTACTCTGAATCATCAGCTGGCCTATTCCATCTATTATATCAATGGCTGTTTTATTCGAATGGGAATATGCTGCTGTTATTGTAATGTGTTTCCTTTCTGTCAGGAGTGTATTTTCCTGTTTGATAGTTGCAGTTATTGGTGTTAATTCCGGTTTTTGAGGACAGTTGTTTCTCCCATGAGTCTTCCTCTGTCGCATTGTTTTGCTTGGAGATGAGACCAGTAAAATTTTGGGTGTTGGCTGTTTTCGGTTAAATATGTTTCTGTTAAGATTGCTGTGTCATATTCCTAGAGAAAGTCTCTTTGATCCAAGTTCACTGAACATTTAACTTCTATATTCCATAGGACACTTCATATGATACCTACTGGTTCTACTTCTTTGCCTTTTTTGGGTGGTGTTCCTGTGTCTTATGGAAGAGACACCCCTTCGTTTTCTCGATAAAAATGGGGAAAGCAGTGAATCTGTACAGAGATCAGATTGCATGTATTACTTCCATTATTTGGTATTATTAGTAACATATACACCTCACTCCGTTCTGATAAGAAGTATATCCATGGAGCAGATGGGGTTGGCCATCAGTAAATACTCTGGACTCATATTGAACAGAAAATTATTAGTGTGTAAACTATTGAAAATTTATGCTCCTGAGTAATGGACTCCTTTGTACACCAAAAGAAGTAGCTTCAAATCTTTGTAAAGATTATTTGTATTTCTAATACTGATTCCATTAACTGAGCCAATATTCAGAAAAAAGATATATTTCTCTAGTGAAAAATTTCATTGAGAAAAAAATGTATCCGGGGAGCTGTAGCTAGTAACCGTAGGTCCCCAAACAGTTCTGTCAAGGACGTCCTTGAGTCTTAACCACAAATATTCTTATTACGCGGTTTTTGTCTCTGATAACTTTAGTTTGGCTTGATGAGTTACCGCAAAAATTATTCTTCATTTTATATCACCTAAATCTGAGAGCATTCGCATTACAAACAGAGATTTGTTTAGGGAATTTCGCAGTTCTGTGGTCTGCTCCTCCAAGCTGTAATGCAAGAATATGATACTCCCAAATACTTTTGTCTGCTTCTCGTCACGTATTTAGAATCTACTGGTAGTACACCTCTTTCAAGTTCTTAACTGTATGTGTGTTTTTTCTATTCTTTTCCGAAGTTTAGTGACAAGAAATAGGCAAAGAAAAAACGCTTATAAATTCCCACGAAAGTATCATTTACCAATATTTCCAAGAGTATACTTGATTTGTTATTGCTTGGAAAGTCTGCATCATCCGCAAAGAAATTGTAACATTAGTGATGAAAGGTCACTGATACGCACAAAGAAATAAGGGTGCTAAGATGTAACCTAGTGGGATACGCCGTTTAATTAGTTCCGCATTAGACAATGGCTAATAGCTTAACATACATCTCTTGTCTACTGATATTCTTTGTTTTCCGTCTAAGATATAGCATTTGGAACCTTTTGCAGCGTCTTCTGTTACACCGTAATATCCTAATTTGCTTAAAACGATACTGTGATTTACTTACAAGGGGAAGCCACGACGTTGGGATCACAGAATTACTTCAAACTTTGCAACCCTTTAGTAGGCCAGTAGAACAACATAATGTGGTAGTGGTAAAAAATGGTTCAAATGGCTCTAAGCACTATGGGAGTTAACTTCTAAGGTCATCAGTCCCCTAGAGCTTAGAACTACTTAAACCTACCTGACCTAAGGACATCACACACATCCATGCCCGAGGCAGGATTCGAACCTGCGACCGTAGCGGCCGCGCGGTTCCAGACTGTAGCGCCTAGAACCGCTCGGCCAACCCCGGCTGACGCTAGTGGTAAGCTGCACTACTTTGGCAATTCCGAGAAAATATCAAGAGTAGTTTAACGCGTCCATTACGTGGCGTATGTATCTATGCTTAGTGTCGGGCGTTTGAGCTCATGGTGGTGAAGTCATTAGCGTTCGAGCTTCTTAAGACTAACGTGTATGAGGCAACCTTTCGACACCGGCTAAAACTAAATTTTTAATCTGTAGGTTTTTCATCACCTGTCATACATGGTATGCATCCAAACCATCGCGTTATTGAAAAATTTTTCAAAATTTCGGTAAGATGTGTTATCTCTTAGAAACTCAGGACATTCCCTGTAAATGCGAGAAAACTTCATTCATTCGAAATAATAGCTGCCGTTTCAATTTATGTTTTCCCTGCCTATATGCAAATATCATTCTGAAACGTATGATGTCCCGACCACGTCCGACGAGTAATTGTACATTACTCTTGTGGTCTGGCACTTTATGACTTACTATATTACTGAATAGCGTTATTCGCATCATTATTTATTAAGGTTTGACTTAGGCTTTTTTAAGTCTGTCCCTCATCCTTCAAAATTCAATTAAAAATCGTAAATTGTCGAATAACATATGAAATTCACTACAACTTCATGAAAATGAACGTGTTTTTTTCATTATGTTAGCTCTCAAATGTCGTGTATATTAAATAATGTGATCAGTGATTAAAAAAAATATATAGATTAAATAATAAGCGTTTGCCGGTTTCGAAGCGTCGCCTCCTCCACGCTCCTCTTGCTCAACGCGGAGGCTAACCACATGACCAGACTGACTTTTTATTGGTTCTGCCTTGGCACAGATATGTCAGCTACACAATAGACGAGTAAAACTTCTCTTGCGATTTTGTCGGAATTGCCAGAGTAATGCACGTTACTACTTGTACATTATGTATTACTAATGGCCTACCAAAGGCGTACATACACAGTTTGGAGTAAATCCGTGATCCCAATGTCGTGGCCTCCCCTTGTTAGTCAAATGCTTTTGAGAGATTAGAAAATATAGCAGTAGCATGAAACTTATTGTCTAATGAATTACGCATTTTCGCGCGGTATATGCAGACAGCCTCCTCAATATCGGAACCCTTTAGACAACCGAACATTGACAATATATTATTTATTGTCTGTTGATTAAGAAACCGGTTATCGATGACCTTTTCTAAAATTTTTGAGAATGCTGCCAAAAGTGAAATTGAACGAACGTTTGAAGATACCTCTTTATCACCTTTCTTAAGAAAAGGCTTAACTTAAGCTTACTTTAAAAATTCAGGAAATGTTCCTCTGAAAATAACCGATTACACAGGTAACTTAATGTGTTACTAAACTCGAAACACTCTTTTTGATTAACATTTTTGATATTTTATTTTAGCTAAAAACTTATCTTGATTTTAAAGATTTTATGGTGGTCATTACTTCTACTGGTGTACTGAAGGTCATATTGGTATTACTAAAGCCAAATGTAATGAATGGTCGGGGATATTCCGTGGCAGCATCTCCCGAACCTGACATCGGCACCGGGTTAGTAAGTTACGAAGTACTTCATAAAAATTTTGCTCCATTCTGAATGCTATCTGCTCCTCTTTATGTCTTGTTTTACCAGTATCTTCGTTCACTGGGTGCCACATTGTCCTTCTTTTATTACGTGATGTTGTTATCTTCTTCTCGTAATGCACTGATTTCGTTGCCTGTATTACTATATTTAACATTTTGGAGTACGTCTTGTAACGAGCTATAGCATCAACATCTTAGCTGTTTTTGACTGACACATACAGTTACCTTTTTGTCTTGCAAAGTACCTTTATTCCCTGAGAAACCCATAGCCTTTTGTAGGATTTGGTTTACTCATGGTTCATCGTGGGCGGAGCTTGAACAGTTTTCAGATAAGATAGGACATTATTAACACAGGCATTATATTTCATTCATGCTATGAGCACTGTATACGTGACTGGCGTTCCATTGTCTTCAGCAATGAATCGCTGTCATTCACTCCCCCGGAAGACCATCGACGGCGAGTAAGATAGCGATCAGTGACGAGGTGCTGTTCCTCCAATATTAGTCACTGATCATAGAAATTGAGGGAACACTGAGGATGCAACAGCACGTCCGGACATCAGGTGTTCTAATGTTTTACCTCTAATACGGCTGTATCGTGGTGCTGTCTTCTTCAACAGAAAAATTCTTATCTACATAGGGCACCCTTGTCTATTAACCGTCTGAGTGATTTTGAGTATTTCCGTCGCGAGCAGCATCCCTAGATCGGTCTGTGATAGAAGTGTATAGGACCAGCTCGGCCGTCAACTCCATCCCACCGCCATTATACAGGATATCAATTACAACAAATGCGGGCCAGTTTGCCTAGGTAGAGGAGACAACAGCTTTATGGCACCTTTCCCAACTGAATCAATAAACCCATCGTGGCCGGAGAAGATGCAACGTCCTGCTAATAAGGGATATCATAGCACCAACATGTTAATAAATTTGCCTCGACTCTTTAATCACAACATTAATATAAAATATCCTCTCAGTCAGTGAAGTTTTATTTCGTTCATTCTCCCTTTCTGGTTGGTTCACTTTTTTTGTCAGTATATTTCCAGGATGGCGACTTAAGAAGTAGAGCTTTGTCACGATATTGAAATACGTGGGGCTTAAAAAATAGCGGAGTGGCTATAGGTTATTCTGAGTGTTGCAAGGTGGGAGGTCAGGGGATCATCATTCTATAAATCAAAGCTGATAACTATTTGAATTACGCTTTTTTAAGTACAAAGATATTTTTTTTATTAAATGATGGCACTTCTGAAGTTGAAATAAATGAAATGAAATGATCGTATGACATTGTTGACCGGAAGGTTCCACACGGGGTCGGGCGCGAAGTGCAAGTCTTATTTTAGTGGGCGCCACATTCGGCGACTTGCGGCCGGTGATGAGGACAACACGACACCCAGTCCACGTGCGGAGAAAATCTCCAACCGTACCGGGAATCGATCTCGGGCCCAGCGCGTGGGAGACAAGCACATTAGCACCCAGATAAGCAGACGTAGACTTATCAAGTTGTCTACTGTACTTACGTTAAGTTCGAACACTGGTAACCTAACCCGCATTTTTACAAGTCTTACCTCGAACCGTTTTCTGCCTTGCGTCATTTAACGAAGAAAATGTAGATTTTTACCGTCTCACCGACTTCAAGTATAATACTCCCGCAGCTTGGGATACAGTTCCGATGGCTTCCTTGAAATTAGATCGACAATATGTACACGACCGGTAAACATATAACTTCCGCGTAATGGAATGTCTTTGGGTCATAAAGTAAATATGGGTAACATTAAAATTTTTTTTCGATTAAACACATCAGAGATGTGACAACAGCCCAGTTTTGCTTGCAATTTTCAGATCTGTCTGATATTAGTGTCATTAAAATGTTTAGTCGTGTGAATATCTGTAAGGAAATCCAGTACACACGTCCAGCTCATAGTTTTGTGGATACGACGGGTTGAAACAATATTTATTCCAAGACAGGAGCACACGCAAATCACAGTGACTTAGTAGGTTCCCTACAGAACTTATTGAATAAACTGATCCATCATAGTTGAACTGTTATTACTTTATAGATCGTGATTACCTCATGCGTGCTGTAAGTGCAGTCGAAGACAAGTAAACTTCTGAGTCGGTACAGCTACGTTAATAATATTTATCGAACGTTTATCAACGAAGTTCCTATTTCAGAAAATAAAGTAGTACAAATTGCAAATGAACGACATGCATCAGCAAATTACTTTTGGAGTTCTATATCTTAGGGGAAAGCAAATACGTTTCCTTTTGAACGTCATGCACATTGGCTTCTTCCTGCAAACCTAGTTCAATTAAAAACAGTAGTAAATGATTATTCCGTATCTAATGCACTGGTATTTTGCGGCTAGCACCATTTAAAATTTTAATCTATTCATTATTTATTTCATGTGGCATTAAGCTAACTGTAATGTTTTTCACAATAAGGGATGGCAGCCAAAAACAGTTGCAGGATAGAATTTTTTTTATTAAAATTCTTGACCAAGGTTTCGGTACATATAAATATACCTTCATCAGAAGTACATTTCCTGAATAGAAAGACACATTCCTTAGAAAAGCCATATCAACGAAAGTTTTTTTTTTTTTTTTTTTTTACTTTATTGTTATTTTAAAACCTGTACAATTCAGGTAGGCTGGCAGCGGCACACTACGCCGCTCTTCAGCCATAGCGTTTTACAAGAGTATAAAACATGGTGAATGACAATGAACAAAGTGACGGGCAAAAGAGAGAGGTCACAGAGACATAAAAAACACGGAGTCGTTCACATGTGACGATAACAACACTGAAAACACGTTGGCACGGCGCACAAAACACTGGTGAGTCCGACGGCACAAGTGAACGTAGGAGTGGGACGGCGGACACCAAAAACACTATATGACGTCACACACACGAAGCACAAAAGGCGACGATCTCCGGCGCGCGAATGTTCACTATACGTGTGCGAGTCCGGGGACCTGCCAAGAGAGGAGGAGGAGGAAGGGGAGTGGGAGAGCGAGAGGGGAGAGCAGAGATGCCACGGGCAGGGGAGATAGGAGGGAGGGAGGAAGGGGGAGAGGAAGCCCAGGGGTAGAGGGGGAAGGGAGGGGACAGGGAGATGGAAAAAGAAGGGAAGAGAAGAGAAGGGAGGGAGGGTGCCGAAAGGAAAGGACACGGGAAGTGGGGGGTGGGGCAGGGTCAAAGTTGATAGGAGGGGTAGATGGAGGGGACGAGGACATCATCAGGGAGAGGGAGCTGGCGGAAGCCACCTTGGGAGAGGGTATGGAGGGTGGAGAGATGGAGACCGGGTGGGACGTGCGAATACAGGCGCGGCAGCGGGCGGGGGTGGGAGAGGAGCGGGGAAACGAGGGGGTGAGGAGGATCAAGTTTACGTGAGGTGTACAGGATACGTAACCTTTCAAGGAAAAGGAGGAGGTGGGGGAAGGGGATGAGATCATACAGGATCCGCGTGGGGGAGGGGAGACGGATGCGATAGGCAAGGCGGAGAGCATGGCGTTCAAGGATTTGGAGGGATTTATAGAAGGTAGGGGGGGCGGAGATCCAGGCTGGATGGGCGTAACAAAGGATAGGGCGGATGAGGGATTTATAGGTGTGGAGGATTGTGGAGGGGTCCAGACCCCACGTGCGGCCGGAAAGGAGCTTGAGGAGACGGAGTCGGGAACGTGCCTTGGCTTGGATTGTCTGGAGATGGGGAGTCCAGGAGAGGCGACGGTCGAGGGTGACGCCAAGGTACTTAAGGGTGGGGGTGAGGGCGATAGGACGGCCATAGACGGTGAGATAGAAATCAAGGAGGCGGAAGGAAGGGGTGGTTTTGCCTACAATGATCGCCTGGGTTTTGGAGGGATTGACCTTGAGCAACCACTGGTTGCACCAAGCGGTGAACCGGTCAAGATGGGATTGGAGAAGGCGTTGGGAGCGTTGCAGGGTGGGGGCAAGGGCGAGGAAGGCGGTGTCATCGGCAAACTGGAGGAGGTGGACGGGGGGCGACGGCGGCGGCATGTCCGCCGTGTACAAAAGGTACAGAAGGGGGGAGAGGACGGAGCCTTGGGGCACACCGGCGGAGGGGAAAAAGGTGTAGGAATCGGTGTTATGGATGGTGACATAGGAAGGACGGCGGGAGAGAAAGGAACCGATCAGACGGACGTAGTTAATGGGAAGGGCAAAGGTTTGGAGCTTGAAGAGGAGACCGGAATGCCAGACGCGGTCATAAGCGCGTTCGAGGTCAAGTGAGAGGAAGATGGCGGAGCGACGGGAATTAAGCTGTTCGGAAAGGAGATGAGTGAGGTGAAGGAGAAGATCGTCGGAAGAGAAGGATGGCCGAAAGCCACACTGGGTGACGGGAAGGAGGCGGTGCTGGCGGAGATGCTGGTGGATGCGGCGGGTGAGGATAGATTCTAGGACCTTGCTGAAGACCGAGGTAAGGCTGATGGGACGGTAGGAGGAGACGGCGGACGGCGGTTTGCCAGGTTTAAGGAACATGAGGATACGGGAGGTTTTCCACAGGTCGGGGTAGTAACCGGTGGACAGGACTACATTGTAGAGCCTGGCCAGGGTGGAGAGGAAAGAGACAGGAGCTTCACGAAGGTGACGGTAGGTGGCACGATCGTGACCAGGAGCGGTGTTGCGTTTTGTGCGGAGTGTATCAATGAGATCCTGTGTAGTGATAGGGGCATTGAGTTCCGTGTGTGTAATGTTGTCCAAGTACTGGAAGCCAGGAGCGAGGGGAGGGGAAGAGGTGTCAGTTCGATCGCGGATATTTGGGAAGAGGGAGTAATCGAACTGGGGATCATCGGGGACGGAAAATACATCGGAGAGGTAGGAGGCAAAGTGATTGGCCTTACTAAGGGAGTCAGGGAAAGGGTGATCATCATGGAGAAGAGGATAATAGGGGGAGGGTTTAGTTCCGGTAAGGCGACGGAAGGCTGACCAGAACTTGGACGAGTTTATTGGTAGGGTTGCATTTAAACGAGTGCATGTCTGTCGCCAGTCCCGGCGTTTCTTAGCCGCGAGCAAATTACGGACGTGTCGCTGGAGTTGCCGGTGGCGTTGTAGTGTGTCCGGGTCACGCGTGCGGAGGAAGGCACGGTAGAGACGACGGGATTCACGGAGGAGGAGAACGGCCTGTGGGGGTAAGGTAGGACGGTGGGGGTGGATGGCGACAGTAGGAACGTGGGCCTCCACGGCCTCAGACAAGGTCCGCTGGAGAAAGGAGGCGGCATGGGTGACATCGTCAGGGTGGTGGTAGGTGAGAGGGTGGCTATCGACCTGGGTGGAAAGGGTATCCCGGTAGGCATTCCAGTCGGCTCGGGATTAGTCGTGGACATACTTAGGGGGAGGGTCAGTACGAGGGTCGGGGCGAGGGCGACGACCGTCTGAAACGGTGAGGAGGACAGGGAGATGGTCGCTACCAATAGGCTCCAGGACATCCACCGTGATGCGGTCAAGGAGGTTGGGGGAGGAGAGGATAACATCAGGAGTGGAGTTGGATTCAGGACGGGTATGCCGGGGGATGGGGACGAGGTCACCTTGAAGGGTGGAGAGGAACCGATGCCATCGCCGTAACTGGGCAGCGGAACGACTATGGATGTTGAGGTCAGCGGCGATCACGTAGGAGGAAAAGGTACGATCGACGTGGGAGAGGAAGTCGAAGGGAAGAGGAGCGTTGGGGCGGACATAGATGGTGGCGCAGGTAACGGTAAGGCCGGGGAAGAAGAGACTAAGGATCAGGTGTTCGGTGGGGTCGGGAAGGAGAGGTTGGAGCCGAACGGGGATCTGGCGGTGGTGACCAATGGCAACTCCGCCACGCGCAATCGGGAGGGGATTATCGGAGCGGTGGAGGAGGTAGGGCGAAGTGTGGACTGTGTGTTGGGGTTGCAGGAAGGTTTCATTGAGGAGGAAGGCATCCACGCGGTGGGTGGCAAGGGTGTGCAGGAACAGGTTTTTGTTGGCGGGAAGGGAGCGTATGTTGTTGAAAAGGATACGTTCCTGTCGCGCCATGACTGGGATTTAAACGAGGGTGTCAAGACGGGAGAAGGTGAAATGGGCCTGGTTGTTGGAGTAGGTGGCGTACATCTTGAGTTGGAAGACGGAACGGGCAGCAAGGGAGATCTGCTGGAGGGTGTGAGGGCGCTGAAAGGGATGAACATTCTGGAGGACGATGGTGAGGAACCTGATGATGTCCTCAGCGGTGGGTGGGGGACGAAGGGAATTGCCAGGAGGGGTGGGGGCGTCCAGAGGACGGACAGGTACGGTGAGTTCAGGAGTGGTTGGAGGGGGTCGGGCTTTACACTTTTGGGAGTTGGTGGGATGAGGGAGATTGCAGGTATTACAGGAGGGAGGGGATTGGAGGTTAGGGCACTGCCGGAGGAAGTGCGCCTGCCGACAATGCGGGCAGGTGGGGGCCTCGCGGCACTCAGCTGTGGGGTGCGCATTATAGCGCAGACACCTCTGGCAGCGCAGGGATTGAGGGGGGGAACGGGAAGGGTCGACCTTGTACCGCTGGTGGAAGAGGAGGGCACCCTCCTTCAGGAGACGGTCAATGGAGGGGGCGTCCTCAGAGAAAACCCGCATAAGGCGGGTGGGGCCGGCCGAGTTGAAAATGCGGCGGACCGCCCGCACCTCCAGCGTGGGATGGGCCTGGAGCTCCGCCTACACCTCCTCCTCCGTGATCGACGGACTGAGCCGCGTGATCACGGCGGTGAGGGTCGGCGGGCGACGCGGGGGTTGGGGTTGGCGGGTAGGAGATGGAGAAGGAGCAGGGGTAAGGGAGGCGTTGGGACCAAAACGGGTGATGGGGAGACGGGAGAGGATGTCAGTATGGAGGGTTGGGCTGGGGGAGGAGATGAGAACAGAATCTCGGCGAGGAGTGAGGAGGGAGATGGGGGCACCAGGACAATGCTTGCGAAGGAAGAGGGTGAGGTTCCGGGCTTCAAGGAGAGAGGGATCAGGACGGGAGAGGAGGTAGCGGTAGGAGGAAGGTGGAGAGGAGGAGGATGAGGGGGCAGGGACAGGCGGGGAGACTTCCATGGCATCATGGGTGGGGGAAGGAGGACGAGGCGCAGCCTTTTTGGAAGCAGAGGAAGCAGGGGTGCCACCGGGGCGCTTGACGGCGGTGGAGGAGGTGTGGGGGATGGGAACAACGGGAATGTGGCGGGGAGGGGCAGGTCCCAGGGCCGGAGTCGGCGCCGGAGATGGTGACGGTGACGGTGAAGGCGACGATGACGATGACGGTGGCAGTGGCGGCGGTGATGGCGAAGGTGACGGGGAGAGCTGGGCGTGGGCAGTGGCCCGACGGGCCACCACCCGAGCTGGAGCGGCAGTGACAGGCTGGGGGAGTGGGGGGAAGGGATCAGAACGAGAGGAGCGGGAGGAAGAAGCGGGAGAGGGGGCGACAAAGACAGAGGGTGAAGGGAGAGTGAGGAGAGGTGGAATGGAAGGAGGGAGGTGGGACTGGGCACACCAAGTTATAGTGGTGGTGGCGGCGGAAGGGGAGGTATAGACAATGGCGGTGGTGGTAGTAGTGACAGTGGTGGTGGGGGCGGACATGACGGGAGAGAGAAACAAGAACGAACAGAACGAAGAGGAGAGGACAGAAACCGGGGACAGACAAAGACGAAGACGGATGAAGACGAAGACGGCCGTAGACCAGGACGGCGGCGACGGTGGCGACCAGGCGGCACCGGATGGCGGCGGCGGCGGCGGCGGCGGCGGCGGCGGCGGCGGCGGCGGCGGCGGCGGCGGCGGCGGCGGCGGCGAGCACCGGCAGGCGGCGGCGGCGGCGGCGGCGGCGGCGGCGGCGGCGAGCACCGGCAGGCGGCGAGCACCGGCAGGCGGCGGCGGCGGCGGCGGCGGCGGCGGCGGCGGCGGCGGCGGCGAGCACGGGCAGGCGGCGACCAGGCGGGGGCGGCGAGCCCCGGCAGGCGGCGAGCCCCGGCAGGCGGCGACGGCTGCAAGGACCGGAAGGCGGCGACCAAGCGGGGGCGGCGGCGGCGGCGGCGGCAAGCAGACGACACGGCAGGAGAATCTTCCACGTCGAAGGCGCACCCTGAGAGTAGCCCAGGCAGCGAAACTCTTCGATGAAGAAGAGAGGGAATCCAACCCTCGAATGATCAACGAAAGTGAGAAACAGAAGCTTAAATAACGGTGAAATTGCTAAAGTAATACAGGCACACAATCTTTAGTACTTACTAAAATTACATCATGCACTGGAGAATAATGAAACAATTGTGCCAAAAGGCGTCGTCAGTAATTAAAATATCATCTCCATTTGTACAACATGTGTAATGGGTACAGGATCAAAGCGAACAGTTTAACAATGTTACTTCGCCTATGAACTGTTGAGACACGAGTGTGAAGGCACTAAGGTAGATTGTTTCGCCGAGAGAGGGCACTTGCATGTGCCAGACTCGCGCATATTACAATCCATAAATACATACATAAGCGCATCAAAATTATTAAAGGTTGTGTTAATTCAAACTTTGTCTTAATAAATAAAGCGTATCACGCCAATTAAAGACATTTATGTAAACTAGAAATATAGAACCAAATTTACCTGTGTCCTAGTGTCAAACGGATAAAGCTTGCGCTTGGAACATCTAACGAGAGAGGGCACTACTGTAATGCGCGAGAGTCTCTCGGCGAAACAATCTACCTTAGTGCCTTCACACTCGTGTCTCAACAGTTCATAGGCGAAGTAACATTGTTAAACTGTTCGCTTTGATCCTGTACCCATTACACATGTTGTACAAATGGAGATGATATTTTAATTACTGACGACGCCTTTTGGCATAATTGTTTCATTATTCTCCAGTGCATGATGTAATTTTAGTAAGTACTAAAGATTGTGTGCCTGTATTACTTTAGCAATTTCACCGTTATTTAAGCTTCTGTTTCTCAATTTCGTTGATATGGCTTTTCTAATGAATGTGTCTTTCTATTCAGGAAATGTACTTCTGATGAAGGTATATTTACATGTACCGAAACCTTGGTCAAGAATTTTAATAAAAAAATTCTATCCTGCAACTGTTTTTGGCTGCCATCCTTTATTGTGAAGAATTTTAACAGTTGCTGCTGCAGCCATGTTTAAAATCTTGTAACTGTAATGTCGTTGGACACATTGTTGATAGTGCAGATGATGGTGTACTGAAATAGAACTGCTCCAGACAGAAGGAAAATTATTGCGAAGCTCTCATATGAATGAGAGGTGTGTTGCAGTTGCCATTTTCTAGATGCTTTTTCTTCAAAATTTCATGTAGTAACATAACACGCATTTAGGCATGTGCTGTTGGTGTGATGGTTAATCGTTTCCTTACGAAAAAACCTTGTAATAAATTGAAAGGAGCTAAGATCCAAGGAAGTAGTGATATTTAAACAATCAACCTGAGGACTTATAACCTAGGACCACCCAATCGAGCACGTAATACGCTGACCAATTGAGGAGATGGTCTATCCTTCTCTTGCGGTAGTGGTCAAATATTTTTCCACCAGTGCCTAATTACGTGGTTCATCTCGGCTGGAGCATTAATGGGGATAGGAGTAGTGGTCAGCATCGTCCTTTACAAATAAAAAGTCTCATCAGATTGTAACGGAAAATACGAAAATTTGAATCTCATTGATGGACAGGGGTTTGAACCTGTTTTGGAGGTTGCACTATACGCTTTATTCTTACTCTACAAACGAAAAAGAAAAAATACTTATTTCATTTCAAAGTATATATTTTCCTTGCCTCTATGGCGATAACTGTGTAATTAACAGTAAAACTTAGTACTCCGAATAGTTTTTATACAGCAGTAGTCTAAAGTATCTCCTGCTTTTTCACTCCAGAATGTTGTCGCCTGCGTGTTGAAGATACAATAAATCTTCGTAGACCTGTAAAAAGTCCTAGAAAGTCACCCGCTTCGGAAAATTGAACTAAAACTCACTTCTTCATAATGTCAAGGCCAAATACACTAATACACAATATCACAAGGTCTCGAATGAATTGATTAAACTGCGTGGGCTTTGTTTCACTTTACAAGCGTATCATCTGTCGTGTTAATTCGGTGACAGATTTATAGCCTGAATATGGTGCATCGTTTTTCGCTGTGTATTGTTTATCTATACGGGACATTTTCGTGAAACACTCGCAGCGCTGCCAATAGAAACAAATGTTAAAAATTTATGGCTCAAAAATCGAAGCCTTTATGCAGATGTTGGTGACATCGCACCCAATATTTTAAAATTGTAACTGAAACAATGAAGCACTGTAATGTAATGTAGCTCCCAATGCAAACCAGAGAGCGCCTCCCTAGCAATGGATGTGCACAACAGTACCGACCGAGTTTATAAAAATGTTTGTTGTTATTCTTTGATCTCGATAATTAAATATTACTGCGCATAGTATTTGACCACATAAGGCAACAGTAAGTCTGAAATAATGCTGTCCTAAGTGGCTATATATTGTATACACCGACGGAAAATATTCGCAACACCAAGAAGGAGTTGTGCGACATACACGAAAGTTAGTAGAAGTGTTTCTAAATTTGAAAGATGATTATTCAAATTTCCCACCAGTAGCATAAAGAGTGGCTTTAGTAGCCCCTCATCAGGATGCTGGTTAGGATTGCTTTAAATACACGATGTACCGGTCGTGAGCGTTAGTTACAAAAAATGGCTCTGAGCACTAGAACTTAGAACTAATTAAACCTAACTAACCTAAGGACATCACACACATCCATGCCCGAGGCAGGATTCGAAACTGAGACCGTAGCGGTCGCTCGGTTCCAGACTATAGCGCCTAGAACCGCACCGCCACTCTGGCCGGCCGTTACTTACATCTCAGATTGGACGTTGTGAGTTGATGTTGGTCAAGAATGCGACAAAGACGCCTTTATCATCAAATTACTGATTTTAAAGAGATCGTGAATAGTGCAACAAGAATCTAGGTGTTCATTCTGTGATGTTACAGAAAAATTTGACACCAGTGTGGACACTGTACGTGATTGCTGACAGCGGTGGTAACGAGAATGACGTTCGCACGATGACCGGGCTCCGGACGTCCACGTGCCTTTACTGAGAGGGACGAACTTCATGTTAGGGGTGGGGCTCTGGCGAGTCATACTGCATCTGCATCAGCAATCTGAGCACCAATTGGCACCACAGCGACACAGCGAACTGTTACAAATCGGTTACGTGAAGCTTAGCTCCGAGCGAGACGCCCTGCAGCTTGTATTCCACTGACCCCAAACCATCGCCATTTGCGATTCACTGTTGTCAAGTGCGAGCTCATTGGAGATCAGGGTGGTGGTCTGTAGTGTTTTCTGATGACAGCTGGTTCTCCCTCTGTTCCTGTGATGGCAGTGCGTTGTATAGAAAGAGTCAAATTGCCAGCCTGCAACCAACCTGTTTGTGTTCTAGACACACTGGACATACAAGGGTGAGATTTCATATGACAACGGGAGCTGTCCCGTGGTTATCCCAAGCACACAGACTGCAAATTTGTACGACAGTCTGATAATGCGACCGGTTGTGCTGCCACTGATGAAAAGCATTTCAGGGTTCTTCCAACAGGATAACGCTCACCCGCACACCGCTGCTGTAACCCAACATGCTGTACAGAGTGTCGACATATTGCCTTGACCTGCTAGATCACAAGATATGTCACCAATCGAACACATATGGTACATCATCGGATGACAACTCCAGCGTCATCCAGGAACAGCATACATCGTCCCTGCATTGACCGACCAAGTGCAACAGGCATGTAATTCCATCCCACAAACTGACATCCGACAGCTGTGCTACACAATACATGAACTGTTTCCAAAATTGAAAGAAGACGTTCGAGGACTTCACTTTGATAGTAATGAAGCAGTGCAAGTTTAGATGAGGATGTGGATCCGTCAACAAAGTGAAACACTCTACAGTGACTGTATCAACACACTGGGCTCTCGTTGGGAGAAATGTCCTCGGCGCCGAGATGACTAAGCTGAAAAATAAACATGTACACACGAAGAATAAAGCCGTAAAATGTTAATGAAATTTGTTTTATTTGAAAATCTTTACCAGCTCTGACATAAAAAATTCGGGGGCATTACTATTCAGAACTCCCGCGTAGCTATCTCTTGTCTTAGTTTCTGCGCGTTCATGATTCTGTTTTAAATATTTCGATTTTGCTGTACACTATATAAGAATCAATATCCTCATCTGTGCGTACACTCTGCAGAGGGTTCAAAATGGCTCTGAGAACTATGGGACTTAACTGCTGAGGTCATCAGTCCCAAAGAACTTAGAACTACTTAAACCTAACCAACCTAACAACATCACATGCAACCATGCCCGAGGCAGGATTCAAACCTGCGAGCGTAGCGGGCGCGCGGTTCCAGATTGTAGCGCCTAGAACCACTCGGCCACTCAGGCCGGCTCTGCAGAGGGGAAAATCTCCATGTTGTCTCCTTTTTATTCCATTTCCAGAAGTAAATAACCACCGTATGGATTCGAGTTTCTCCGATTGTAACATAGTGGTCACTACGTTCATGAAAGGACTGTGGCATGCTGGTGCACCCAAAACTCACTGTCGCTTTGTGAACAAACTCAAAACTTCTTTTTGCAGTCGTCCTCACCGGCAGGGTCCCATCACGATGTTGCATCAGTGAACTCTAAGTCTAGCTGTTATAAGCAGAAGAGGGCACTTAAAGTTCGGTGTCACGCTGTTTTGAGGGTCAAAATACAGCAGACTCGCATTAGAAGCATCCGTAATGCTGATAGATGTAAACGAATGCTTCCTGAAAATCAAAAATACCGCCATTTAATAACACACTACTGACATATGGACATCGAAGATAATAGTGGCGAAACAGAGCATCGTCTGACTATCTTCTCTTCGGATACTACTTCCAACATGTAAAACCTTGATTGTGGATCGAGCGTCCCGGTACAAAAGTAATTTAGCAGCGACAGTTACCAGCATATGTCTCAAATTATAGCCGCAAATGCCGAGTATGAGCAAAAACAAGCTGTCCGTAGAACGACAAAATACATGAATAAAACACTGATAGTTGCAGTCACTGCTGCAGTCAGAGTGTAATACAGGGTTACAATCAAATTAGTCGGAAACACTCTTCAACCATATAAAAATAAAATTCTACACTACTGGCCATTAAAATTGCAGCACCACGGAGATGATGTGCTACAGAGACGAAATTTAACCGACAGGAAGAAGATGCTGTGATATGCAAATGATTACCTTTTCAGAGCATTCACACAAGGTTGGCGCCGGTGGCAATACCTACAACGTGCTGACATGAGGAAAGGTTGCAACCGATTTCTCACACACAAACAGCAGTTAACAGCGTTGCCAAGTGAAACGTTGTTGTGATGCTTCGTGTAAGGAGGAGAAATGCGTACCATCACGTTTCCGACTTTGATAAAGGTCTGATTGTAGCCTATCGCGACTGCGGTTTATCGTATCACGACGTTGCTGTTCGCGTTGGTCGAGATCCAATGACTGTTAACAGAATATGGAATCGGTGGGATCAGGAGGATAATACGGAACGCCGTGCTGAATCCCAACGGCCTCGTATCACTAGCAGTCAAGATGACAGGCATCTTATCCGCATGGCTGTAGCGGATCATGCAGCCACGTCTCGATCCCTGAGTCAACAGATGGGGACGTTTGCAAGACAACAACCATCTGCACGAACAGTTCGATGACGTTTCCTGCAGCATGGACTATCAGCTCGGAGACCATGGCTGCGGTTACCCTTGACGCTGCATCACAGACAGGAGTGCCTGCGATGGTGTACTCAACGACGAACCTGGGTGCACGAATGGCAAAACATCATTTCTTCGGATGAATCCAGGTTCTGTTTACAGCATCATGATGGTCGCGTCCGTGTTTGGGGACATCGCGGTGAACGCACATTGGAAGCGTGTATTCGTCATCGCCATACTATCGTATCACCCGGCGTGACGGTACGGGGTGCCATTGGTTACACGTCTCGATCACCTCTTGTTCGCATTGACGGCACTTTGAACAGTGGACGTTACATTTCAGATGTGTTACGACCCGTGGCTCTACCCTTCATTCGATCCCTGCGAAATCCTACATTTCAGCAGGATAACGCACGACCGCATGTTGCATGTCCTGTACGGGTCTTTCTGGATACAGAAAATGTTCGACTGCTGCCTTGGCCAGCACATTTTCCAGATATCTCATCAATTGAAAACGTCTGGTCAATGGTGGCCGAGCAACTGGCTCGTCACAGTACGCCAGTCACTACTCTTGATGAAATGTGGTATCGTGTTGAAGCTGCATGGGCAGCTCTACATGTACATGTTATCCAGGCTCTGTTTGACTCAATGCCCATGCGTATCATGGCCGTTATTACGTCCAGAGGTTGTTGTTCTGGGTACTGATTTCCCAGGATATATGCACCCAAATCGCGTGAAAATGTAATCACATGTCAGTTCTAGTATGATATATTTGTCCAATGAATAGCCGTTTATCATCTGCATTTCTTCTGCGTGTAGCAATTTTAATGGCCAGTAGTGTATATTTGTTCGTAGACCGAGAAAGGCTTGATTTCCGTGCTAGAACACGAACAGACGAAACATGCCAGCATAGTACACGAAACACTATCTTATATCGCCGCGCGGGATTACCCGAGCAGTCTAGGGCGCTGCAGTTATGGACTGTGCGGCTGGTCCCGGCGGAGGTTCGATTCCTCCGTCGGGGATGGGTATGTGTGTTTGTCCTTAGGATAATTTAGGTTAAGCAGTGTGTAAGCTTAGGAACTGATGACCTTAGCAGTTAAGTCCCATAGGATTTCACACACATTTAAACTTGAACTTTCTTATATGAAACATTCGAATTGCCCTCTAATACTAGCGATACTTGCGTTAGCCTATCGTTACAATGAATCCCGTTTGCACTGAAGTATCTCTGGTGATTAAGAATCGGTATAAGACTTCGGTACGAAACATCTTCCAAACGCGAGGACAAATAACAGTTTTGTGGCTGTACGTCTGCAGCACCAAGACGGAGCGGGGGGTTTGGTCCAAATCTCATCTGTCACAGAATCTTGAGAACTTTAGAAATGCAACTTAACGAAACGTAGCCAAATGCATTTTGATTTTTCCAAATGAGAAAGAATTTTATGTGATATGCTGTTACTTTCTGGTCCGCACGTTTCCCATAAATAATATACTGTGAAGAAAAATGGTTCAAATGGCTCCGAGCACTATGGGACTTAACATCTGAGGTCATCAGTCCCCTAGAACTTAGAACTACTTAAACCTATCTAACCTAAGGACATCACACACATGCATGCCCGAGGCAGGATTCGAACCTGCGACCGTAGCGGTCTTGCGGTTCCAGACTGTAGCGCCTAGAACCGCTCGGCCACCTCGGCCAGCTGTTGTGAAGAGTTGTGTAGGAAATGAGTTTTCACATGAGTTTTTACGCAAAAAAGGATTAAGGGACTCATATCATCATCATCATCATAAGCCAATTCAATTATTAAATGATGTGGCCTCTTCGAGTCGTGGATTCAGGTAGGCTTTTAGCAGTCTTCTACAAGTGGGACGATCTTGGGCGGTGGTCTGCCAGGTGTTACCTGCGATCCTCTTGATGTCTTTGTCCCATCTGTCTAGTGGTCTTCCTCTAGGCCTGCGGTGCTCTCTCGGACTCCACTCCAGTACTAGCTTCGTCCATCTGTTGTCTTTTCTTGTTGCGACGTGGTCAGCCCACTGCCATTTAAAGGAACCTGCTGTCTCTAAGATGTCGTTAACCTTCGTCACAGACCGGATGTCATCCGCTCTTTTCCTATCCTTTCTTGTGTAGCCCAGCACTGATCTCTTCATGGCTCTGTGTACTGTCCTAAGTTTTCCTTTTGTAAATGATTTCATTGTCCACGTCTCGCAGCCATACGTCATCACAGGAAGAATGCATTGATCAAATACTGCTTTCTCCAGATTTACTGGTATTTTTGATCTGAATACTGTTGAATTCTTCCCAAATGCTTGCCAGCCAAGCTTCATGCGTCGATAGATTTCTGGCCTTATGTCTCCCTTCATATTTATAATCTGGCCAAGGTAGACATATTCACTGACCTCTTCTAATAGACTGTCCTTGATTTTTACCTCTCCAGCTGGGACCCATTTGTTGGACATTACTTTTGTTTTGGGAAGGTTCATGTTCAAGCCAACCAGCTGACAGTCCGATGTAAGACCGGTAACTAAGTTTTGGAGCTCTGCGAAGTCTTTGGCCAGGAAGTCAATATCATCAGCAAATCTCAAGTTGGTAAGCCTTCTTCCATTAATTCTAATTCCCTTGCCTTCCCAGCTAAGCTTTGACATAGCCATTTCCAATACAGCAGAGAACAGTTTTGCGGAGATGGGATCGCCTTGCTTGACACCCCTCATGATGCGGAATTCTTGAGTTGATTCGCCGATGTTAACATACCCTGAAGAATTCTCGTAGATTTTCCTGAGCACTTCAATGTATGCTGCTCCCACTCCTTGCTCACTCAAAGTTGGAAGACAGCTACATGGCTAACGGAGTCAAATGCCTTTTCAAAGTCAACAAAGGCAATGCAGAGAGGCAGTTGGTATTCATTCGCTCTGCTTATCACTTCACTAACGGTCAGAATGTGGTCAATAGTGCTAAAATTGCTTCTGAATCTTGTTTGTTCCATAGGTTGGGCTGAGTCTAGGGTGGAACTAATTCGGTTTAACATATTTTCCTCATCTATGTGTGATGAATATGGTTGGTGATAGCTTTTTATACACACTGGCTGATATTCTTAGACACATTCAGAATTTATGATTTCATTTACAAAAAACGTGAAGCACCCACAAGGGGAGCAGGAAACGGTATGAAGCTTCACGGGTTGAGAGGGGATGTGATATTGTTTCAGTGATTTAAAATTAAAGTCAAATTTACAAAGATCGTGATACTATGAGCCCACTTATCAGTATGACGTTGCGTACACTCTCGCCTGGATCCATACACTGATTCGGTAGGGGATGTATATGAACTTTTTTCAGTGATTTAAAATTTGAATCAAATTTCCATAGAATTTGACACTAAGAGCCCTCTTACCAGTAAGTCATTGCATACACTGTGGCCTGGATTCATGCGCAGATTCTGTTGGGAAAGTATGTGATCTTCTTTCAGTGATTTAAAATTTGAGTCAAATTTATAAATAACTTGACACTATAAGTCCAATTGTCAGTAAGACGTTGGGCACCCAATGGCCTGGATCCATTCACTTATACGGTTGGAAAGGATGTCACACAAACTCCTGTATCCCCTCCTTAGGCAAGGCTGTTCACAACTTGTGCCGGATATCCATCGTTGCCGGTCGGTGTGGCCGTGCGGTTCTAAGCGCGTCAGTTTGGAACCGCGTGACCGCTACGGTCGCAGGTTCGAATTCTGCCTCGGGCATGGATGTGTGTGATGTCCTTAGGTTAGTTAGGTTTCAGTAGTTCTAAGTTCTAGGGGACTGATGACCTCAGTAGTTATGTCCCATAGTGCTCAGAGCCATTTTTATCCATCGTTCCCTCGATTTGAATTCGCGCTTCTGCGTGGCGGCTGCTCCACGTGGGAGCACTGATCGACAAGTAGTTTCGAGGCTGTACAGGAAGCGCCCTCAGTGGTGAGCACGTGGTGCTCGGACGAGACGAGGAGCTCTCTATCAGCTCGGTGACTTCCGCAGGGGGGCTTCTCTGGTCTTCGCTGAAGGATGTGGTGCAGCTTGGGCATAACCCTTCAGTTATACTGAGGTGGAATAACTCATGGTATTCCACCTACTATGGTGTCGAACTTTATTTTCCCTGTGTAGTACAGCAACCCGACGTGGCATGGACTCAAGAAGTCATTGGAAGTCCCTTGCATAAATATTGAGCCGTGCTGTCTCTAGATCCGTTCATAATTGCGAAGGAGTAGCCGGTACATTATTTTGTGAACGAACGGATACCTCGATTATGTCCCATTAATGTTCGATGGGATTCATGTCGAGCGATCTGGGTGGCCAAATCATTCGCTCGAATTGTCCACAATGTTCTTCAAACCAATCGCGAACTACTGTGGCCCAGTGATATGGTGCAATGTCATCCATTAAATTCCATAGTTGTTTGGGAGCATGAAGCCCATAAATGGTTGCAATGGTCTCCAAATAACCAATCATAACCATTTACAGACAATATTTGGTTCAGACAGGCCTGAGCACCCAGTCTATTCCATGTAAACACAGCCCACACTATTATGGAACCACCACCAGTTTGCACAGTGCCTTGCTGACGGTTTGGGTCCATCACTTCGTGGGGTGAACGCCACATTCGTAGCCTACCATCAGCTCTTACCACCTGAAATCGGGACTCGCCTGAGCAGGCCACGGTGTTCCACTCGTCTAGGATCCAACCGATATGGTCACGAACCCAGGAGATACGCTGCAGGCGATGTCATGCTGTTAGCAAAGGCACTCGCGTGGGTCGTCTGTTACCATTGCCACATCCTAGCGGATCGGTTCATCGTACGTCCCACACTGACTTCTGCTGTTATTTCACGCAGTATTGCTTGTCTGTTAGCACTGAAAACTCTACGCCATTTCCGTTGCTCTCAATCGTTAAGTGATGGCTGTCGGCCACAGCGTTGTCGATGGTGAGACGCAATGCGCGAAATTTGATATTCTCTGTACACTCTTGACACTGTGAATGTCCGAATACTGAATTCCCTAACGGTTTCCGAAATGTAATGTCCCTTGCGTCTAGCTCCAACTACAATTCCGGCTTGAAAGTATGTTAATTTCCATCGTGCGGCCAAAGTTACGTCGGAAACTTTTTCGTAGGAGTCACCTGATTACAAATGACAGCTCTGTTTATGCACGGGTCTTTTATACTTTGTTTAAGCGATACTACGCCATCTGGACATGTGCATATCACAGTCTACTGGCTTTTGTCATCTCAGTGTATGTTGAGTTGATTGTTTTTATGTCGTACCTTGTGTTTCTCTGCCTCGTGATGACTTGGTGTTGTGCGCTGTCCTTAGGTTAGTTAGGTTTAAGTTGTTCTAAGTTGTAGGGGACTGATGACCATAGATGTTAAGTCCCATAGTGCTCAGAGCCATTTGAACCATTTTTCGTACCTTGTACATATATTGTTTCAGTTCAGCGTCGTCATTATAATAGGTGGCAGTTTTCTGTAGACACGCTCTGGTGGGCGAAATTATGAATGGAGTGCAGTTTGAATTTTTCTAGTGTTGCTGTTACTGCGAGCTCCATGGGTTCGCTGTTTTTGTCAAGTGTTCACTATTAGTTAGAGAAAATATCTTGTAGTGAAAAGAGGTGCCATGGGGTGTGCAGCAACCAGGACTGGAAGTCTATGGAAGCTCCTGGACAGCAGACGCTAAAAATTAAGTATGTAATCTGTGGGGGAATTATGTGCACCATCAAGAGGCGCGGAACAAGATCAGTATTGTCTATCCAGAATGAGATTTTCACTCTGCAGCGGAGTGTGCGCTGATATGAAACTTCCTGGCAGATTAAAACTGTGGGCCCGACCGAGACTCGAACTCGGGACCTTTGCCTTTCGCGGGCAAGTGCTCTACCAACTGAGCTACCGAAGCACGACTCACGGCCGGTACTCACAGTAGGAGACGAAGTACTGGCAGAAGTAAAGCTGTGAGTACCGGCCGTGAGTCGTGCTTCGGTAGCTCAGTTGGTAGAGCACTTGCCCGCGAAAGGCAAAGGTCCCGAGTTCGAGTCTCGGTCGGGCCCACAGTTTTAATCTGCCAGGAAGTTTCAGTATTGTCTATGTCTCTTACCACGTGCTGGCACAGAAGTGCGGGCCACGACAGTTGTTCCAGCGTTGTCACTTGTTAGTGCTGCGATTCTGTTTGCCTGACTTGAGATTAATAGGGAGACATGGGTAGTTAATTCTCTCCCTCTCTGTGCTCATTGCTATAAGTTTGCCATAGCTGATGCTTTACACTCCTGTGGCGGGACGTGATTACAGATGTATGCATGTGTGGTGGTCGTGCAAGATTGTATCTGCGATTCTTGTTCAGACTTGGTTTTTCAGCGTCACACGCGAGGTAAAAGCAGAGGATGGCGCAGTTAGTGGTAGTGCCTGTGAAAGTATTACTTGCCTTATGTATCCTGGTGAAATGTATCAGGAAGTGTATTGGAAGTTTGCCAAATTATTTGTAAGCAAAGAAATGTGGTAAGGCACGATTAGTGTAGCCCTTTTGATATTTGTTGCCATTATGTGTTCAACTATAAGAATTTTTCTGACGCCCAGTGGGACTGCCCCTAAGTTAAATGCTGTGTACCATGCTCCTTTAGGCTAGTTTACTGATTAGTTATCTAGAATAAGTGGTATCTATGCAAATCTGGTTCTGTTACGCTGCCCTATTTCAAAACATGACTATCTTAAGGTGCGCCAAGCAATTTAAGTTCTGCACGATAAATAACTAGTTGGGCTGATGCTTTTGCATGTAGAAATCATGGCGCGTAAGGCTGTACCATTAAGATGGTGCACTGGGTACTCATAGTTCTGTGTGTTCTGGTGACCAGAGGTTCATTCGCTGTTAAACGTTGTGTAAGTTGTTATCACCTGTTAAATGCGGCGTAATTTGTTTCGGTAGTGCAGTTTCGTCAACGAGAGTAAATCGAGGACAATTGGAGTTTACTTCTTTTTGAATATTTTAAGGTTCAAATGCTTCAAATGGCTCTGAGCACTATGGGATTTAGCTTCTGAGGTCATCAGTCCCCTAGAACTTAGAACTACTTGAACCTAACTAGCCTACGGACATCACACACATCCATGCCCGAGGCAGGATTCGAACCTGCAACCGTAGCGGTCGCGCGGTTCCAGACTGAAGCGCCTAGAACCGCTTGGCCATACCGGCCGGCATATTTTGAAGCGTAAACCTGTTAAACAATAGTGAAGTGCTGATATTAATCATTTTCATTGAGTTTTTATTGTTACATGATTAAAATTAACTTTTGAAGTAATGCTAGGATTTTGAGCCGGTTTTACATTTTTTATTAAATGAGAATATTGATTTTATAGAGTTATTTTTATAAAATACTACAGAAATTCGTTGATACGGCATTTATGGAATTTCAAAACTAACATCTTTTCAAAGTATCTTTGATGCAAAGTCTCTAGTATTGTTGTGTCTTCTATCGTGTTTGACGGGTGGTAGCGTATGTGAGCCTTGGTTCTTATACTGATCTCAATTGTGGGAAGGCGGTTGAGGCTTATTAGTGGACGATCGGTGGGGCTTGACGTCGCCTCCCACAGACGGAATCTCCACTATAGGCTCCGAATACTGTCGCAAATGAATTCTTCAATAAATCCTTTTCAACTCAATCTCGGCAGCTGCTAAAACCCTGGCGCTCAGCTACCAACCACAATAAACTTTGGTAGAAATTGCTGTAACTGATGTTTGATGTCGTGGACACTGACACTGGGACGAACTGACGGCTGAGTTGGTCCCACACAGGGACAGATATAGGGATTTTGTTGTTCATGTGTGTACCTCAGCGTCATGCAGGCAGATCATAGACAGACGTTTCATGTGTGGAAGAGCAGTGGACTGTTGAAAAATGGCCCCACGATACAGTCGTATGAGAGGTAACAGATCAGGATGCAGGACGCTCGTGAGAGACCGTCGTTCCGTCATAGTTCCCCGAATCACTACCAGCCGCGATCTGAAGTTATTCCCGATGACTTCCCCCATCATTATGCCAGGAGTAACATCGCTAGGCCTCTTCAAAACTTTGGATGAGTGGGACCTCTCCTCAGGTCGCTGGCATACACGCCACGATGGTCATTCGGAATTGTGCAGAATCGCGATACACCGGTGAACACAATGAGACGACATTCATCTGAAATTCTTGACTCCCGGTCATAGCACCACTCCAAATTTAGCAGATTTTGTTGTGCTGTTAACATCAGTCTATGAATGGACGGTAATTCGCTAGGTGGACTGCAGCTTAATCCGGTCAGTGGTGCGGAATAACAGATAATTTTGCACGAGCACATTACTTTTTATCGGATGTAGGCACAGATCTGTTGGGGTTACGATGTGATAGGTGCACAATACGGCGATCCCACCTTGTGATGAACAGACGTTTTCGCCTGGAATCTTGACGACGAATAAGCCTTTCCTCAGGTTCTCAAGCAGTCCGACATCGGGTCACTGTCACATCCGTATGGCCCAAACATGCGGATATTGCACGATTCGAACAACTGCCCAAATGTAAACCCACAATGAGTCCCCTTCCAAACTCTGTGAGATGCTGATAACGTTGTCGTGCACTATTAAGCGGCATCGCCGTGTCCTTCACAGTGATTGCCTGCTATCTGACACTGTTTCCACCCCATATATACCCCCAAAAAATGGTAACAACACTAAATATGAACGACACTACCGCACCTGATGGCCGCTCTACCTCTTTCAAAGAATGGCAATTGCAATCTTTTACATACCTGTCGATGTTTTGTATGTGTATGAAGTTACCATGACAACCTATCGTGTCTTTTAGGTGCTTCAATTTTTCTGTGAGACAGTGTAAATCAAGCAATTCCCTGATAAGGCAGGAAGATTGGAGATTAAGACTCTTTAAAAACGTGGCACAAGCCCGGATTGAACAAGGATGTGGCGAGAAACTTTCTTGAACCCTTTCAAATGAGCCATCCATAAATTCTCCTTAGTCGATTTAAGGAATTCATGATTCACTTTAATCTCCGTTCCTGCCCAAAGAAGCTCCGTTATCTTGACCACTCGTTCGGTGAGTCTGCGTATGTCAATTACTGGAGAAGTTAATATACTGAACGTCTGTAACGCAGTTTGGATTTAGAACAGGCCTATCTACAGAGGCGGCTTTTCACACATGCAATGAGAATACGATTAAGTTTCCACATGATAAAATATCAACAATTCGGTTATACGGCAGCTTAGTCAAGGGATCTGACAGGTAATGCTTGCGACTTTCTCTTAATGGAGAAGTTTAAGCAGTCCTGTCGGGATAGACGTATGACGAACTCGAGATACCTGCTCTGGGGTTGCCAGCACTGCGAGTCGTATATAACAATGTGACATGGACATGCTACAAGGATGAGACTACGTGATGATTTTATTGCAGAGATTTTTCCGCTCGTATCGCGAGGACTTGCTGGTATAGCTTAACGCGTGGCGTGCAATCTTGTGACACAGGGAGGTGACCACACCCGGCATAACTACTGTCGGTCTGGTACTCCAGTCTCGTGGCTATTGTTTAAGGTTGCTTTCTTACGCTCGTTTACGCAGATCATTGGCTAGGCGCCAATCCCCGCCTCACATAATAGTATACCCAAACAATGAAAATACGAAAACACACAGAAAATGTTAACATCAATCACAGACGTAGCTTAATAAATGACTGTTGCGGCAGGAAGGGCATCCGGTCACAAATTCAATAAAATAAATTTGAGAGATTACCAAAAACGTTGCTCACGTATTACAGGATAGGCATCAGGAAAGGTATCTACTCCGTCTGAGAGTGAGACACGTGCCGATGCTCTTTAACTGAAAAGTTTGGGGCATCTACGTCAACGCAGATGTATAATTCTGTATCAAGAACGCGGAACTTGCTTGAGTTGCTTACTCATTCCGTAGCTAATTGTAGAACAGAAATGGCTCTTAATAAGTTTAAAGAACACAAAGTCAGTTAAAAGGGTGGGGCCCTGGAGCGTTCTCGCTTCCATACAAAGCTCTCGAAGCGATAGTCTTTCCGAAACATTTCTTCTAATGAGATCACCTTAGGGTGTGTGGTCATTGTTATGAAGAGAGAAGGCTGCCTCCATTTTGTATACAGAAAAGCAAAGAGAGACTATCTGAGCTTCGAAAATCCACACCAAGACAAAACAGTAAGCTTCTGCTGAGTAAAATTGATGGAAAATATCCTCTTATTGGTGAAATGCACAACACCCCTCATAATAATAAAGATATCACGTCAATCTTAATCATATGAGAATATAAATTAAACAACAGCAGAACGGTAAAACGTAAGGACCACCGTATTAATAATTAAACGGTTTGGTACTAACTTTTAATTTACCCTGATGACAGAATACTGACAGGATAGGGATATAGTTTAACAGGTCGTCCGTATACTTCGAATCCAATTTGTGACGTAAACTATAAACTATTTGGGTGTACAGTCCTATTATAGTAGAGGAAGCCACACTATGGGGAAAATATCCCAGTCCTATTCAATTTGATTCATCTTTGACATCAGTACCTTTCATGCATTGCATAGGCCAATATTCGGTACGATCTAAGGACCACCTGAAATACAGACTAAGGAGCTAAATGGTTTATAGGAATGCAGCAATGTTTATCGAAGCCGCTGTCTGTCGCCCTAAATAAACTGTGTGCTGAATAGTACGACTCGACGTAAACTCCGTCAGTGCATGCTATAACAAGCATCTGTGCTTTCAGCTAAACCTGAAAAAGTGTAGCTACAGTTGTAAGAGCAAATGCTGTAAAAGCCACTCTAGAGCTCTGGTATAAGACTGCAAGAAAAAGCGCAAGAAGAACCGAATCGTTAAACAGACTACCATACTTCTATATCACGCGAACAACTGTAGTGCACTTCAGGGAACTAAAGTTGTTAGTGCAGGAAAACCTATTGCGCACATGCTGTCAAGAAAAAATAGTTTCTCATACTGCGACTGAATAATCATGAAGATATCAGATTGCGTAGCTTCAAATAAAGTCGAAATACAGAAGTGATATTATACCAGGAAGAGCATCACAAATCGTCATTGACATAATAGAACAGATAATTCATCTCCAAAATGAATTTTGCGGCTTACGAGAGGCTGAGAAGAAACTGGCCTTTCACGTTTCGCAGTCGATATTATTACTGAGCTGCTGTGCCACCAAGCCTTATGCTTCGAGTAAATCCTTTCGTCAGCCACTACATCCTCCTTTTTTCCCGAACTCCACATAGTTTCTCCCGCATACACTAAATGACTAGCTGCTGTAATATTTTCAGCTGACAGAGGTGGCACAAGGGCTATATTCCAGACAATGTTTTAATTACTTTGAAAGCAGCTCTAAAAGTGGTAAAAACAGTCGAGCAATCGATATCAAGAGCACAGCATAATTCCATAATGTGTACTGTGACTCGAATTATGAGCCCAAAAGAAGTTTCCTTTGAACACCTATCCATATTCAAAAAGACGCTGTTGGAAAGATACTCAGAAGAATTGGACAGTGAAGCTTCAGAATTGAAAGCGACTCCGAAGTTCGTATGGTTTCGTAGCCCTAGTAAAAATATCTCTCTGAAACACACACTTCGTGGGTGAAGAACGCAATACATGTTCTGCTTCAACCAAGACTCAGTTAGCCTACTTAAGATCTGTCAAGACAAATATGAAAGAGACTCACCAACTGAAGACGCCATTCAAGCAGTACAAGAGCTGATGACATGCCTTGCAGAATCTGGATAAGCCAATCTGGATAAGCCTCAAAATGGTAGAAGGGCATGGAAGCAAATTAAAAATATACTGCAGAGGAAAATTACGGTGTCTGTCTTCCGGACATGGAAAGTTAGTAAGTAATGCATCCAATCGGACTTAAAAGATAGGATACAAAGATTACAGACAATACTAAACTCAAAAACGGCTAAGTCATTACCGAAACACTTATCATAAACAAAATACATTACTATAGAAATTCAGTGGAGCAGAACATTAGTGTGAATACTGTTCCTGATGTACATAATCACTTACCGAATATTGTTAGACATGGGGAAAAAAGTGTCTTCGCCGATGACGGTCATATTACAGTCACTGCCAAAAGAAAAGAGATCGTTGCAGAGGGAGCAAATGAAATCCTCGAAGAAGCTTAGAAATGATCAATAAGCAATAAGACTACACTGAAAATTTTGTTGTTGTTGCTGTTGTTGTTGTAGTTGCTGTTGTTGTTGTGGCATTCAGTCGGAAGACTGGTAACCGAGTGAGGTGGCGCAGTGGTTAGCAAACTGAACTCGCATTCGGGAGGACGACGGTTCAAAATCCGCGTCTGGCCATCCTGATTTAGGTTTCCCTTGATTTTCCTAAATCACTACAGGCAAATGCCAGGATGGTTCATTTGAAAGGGCACTGTCGATTTCCTTCCCCATCCTTCCCTAATCTAAGCACCCGCTCCGTCTCTAATGACATCGTTATCGACCGAACGTTAAACACTAATCTCCTCCTCTGAAAACTGGTTTGATACGGTTCTCCATGCTACCTTATCGTGTGCAAACCTCTTCATCCCCGAATAAATACTGCAACCTACATCCACTTGTAACCGCTTACTGTTTACGTCTCTACAGTTAGGTCTTCTACTACAATTTCTACCCCCACACTTCCTTCCAGCGCTAAGCTGATGATTCCTTAATGTCTCAGAATGTGAACAACCAACAGATCCCCATTTTACCCACGTTATGCAACAAATATTTTTCTGCACGATTCTATTCAGTACCTTTTCATTAGTTATGCGACCTATCCATGTAATGTTCAGAATTCTTCCGTAACACCACATTTCGAAAGCTTCTATTCTCTTCTTGTCTAAACTGTTTATCATCCATGTCTCACTTCCTCATATGGCTACACTTCGTACAAATACTTCCTGACGCTTCAATTTGTATTCGATGCGAAGATGCGAGTCTAAAATGAGATCACGATTTATTTTAGAACATCGACTGGAGAAAGACAAAGCTACTAATGTAGCAATAGTAGGTTTAGAAAACGTTTTTGACAATATTGACTGGAATAAATTCTTGCACTGGCGGTAGCGCAGAGACCGGTGGAACAGACAAGCGTTTCCTGAGGACGATGACGGAGGAGTTAACGAAGTGAACGGCCAGCCAAAAACAAGATCATAGAGTAACGAAGTCGTCTTACAAGTTTATGGTCTGACGACGCACTGTATCATAATGTTAGAACTGGTGCGCGCCGTTGGAAACATCCCAAGGTTTAAGAGCTTAAATGATGTTATAGTGCAAAGTATTCAAGTCGTAATAGTATTGTACTGAAGTCTTAAGGTCTTCCGCAGGTATATACACTTACTATTAATTGGTAACATTAATTTAAACATTAAACTAAAAATAAATACTAATGAAATAGCGATATTCCTTTCTTTCAAAGTTCAATTGATATACATATGGCAGTTAATACAATCAAATGTCAACATTTTTTATTTCATCGTGACTCAGAAAAATGGTCTTTATTGTAAGAATCATTACATATTGCAAGTAAAATATTTTATGTTTCATATATCAATTAATACAGTCGAGTTTATACGTTTTATAAACATGTCTTCTTTCATTCCCGTTGAGAAAATGTTCTTTATTGTAAAAATCGTTACATATTATAACCGTATGAGTTAGATGCCATTTTCATGTGTTTCACACACAAAAAGTTTTTTCACGTCTTTGCTCCGTGGGCACTTTTTACATTGTCCCTTCTAGTTCCTTTCATCTTCAACCTCTCTGTTTGCCAGTCCTTGTCTTTCAGCTGAAGTTCCTTGGTTCTCATCTTCTTGTGTTGTTATCCTCGCTACTTTCTGTTTGATGGATTTGCGTAGTGGTGTCGTCGCTGCTCTCTTATTGGTCTCATCATTCTTGGTAAATATTAATGACCATTAATTCCAGATACATTCTGTATACAGAAAAATATTGCTCAGGGTGAGCTTCTTGTTTTCTTGTTGTGGAGTAAGTGGTGTACATTTCATCCATTATCTAGAATCGTGTTATTGTGGAATTGTACATTGTGGTAATTTCAGACTTCTTTTTCTCTCCAGTACTGTCATTTATTTTATTGTCGAAGTACACAGAAGAGGATAGTCACGTTCTTCTCCTTTTTTGGCATGTACGGGACGATTGTCAAATCGTTTGAAAATCCAAATAAGCTACTGTTTATTTCACGTTGCTGCACATTCGTTAAATTCATGAGGAAGTTCAGCTTCATTTTTAAAAAGTGTTCCACTTAATTAACTTTCTTCCTCAGCAGCGCTTTCTACAAGCTACAACTAGTAAACGAATAGTCTGCCGCTATATTACTACCAGTCTCATCAGTTACCTTGCTCAGACGAACTACCACACATTTCGGCGAGTTTGACATTCTATATGGCCCAATGGCTGTTCCCGGACGTATATATCGACTGCAAGGGCGTATCAAGTCCTGGCATCACAGAGAGTTAGAATTTTCAGACGACCGAAAACTACACTTTCCTCTGAAGGCGACTAATTGTTCACCCCCATATTCGGACACTGTGTAGTTCTTGTTACATTTCTCCTGAAACAATTCCAGCATTTCCCTAATAGGTGCAAGATTAGCCATTTTCTTTTTACTTTGTATGGTCTGAATCTCATACCACCGTTTGCAACTGAACAGGAAAAGGAACTAGTATAAACACATCGTAGTGTGAAGTATCACAATTCCTAAAACAATGTATCCCATAGATCCCTTAGTTTCATATGTCTCTAGCTGTAAAAACAGCCCAAAACAAGTAAACATACAACCGTCTTAATTTCAGACACATGTGCCTCTTTGGCGTTTCGCTTCCGGGCAAAATTCACCGAAATTTTTGTTATTTAAACATTAGTATGTTCGCATATTTTACATACCTGGCTACACCTCTCACACCTGACAGATGAGTAATAGTACTCTGATGTCGTGTCCTTGCATTTCCTGTTCAGGAGTCTTCATTCATTTTGGTGACTTGTGTTTCCCAAGCAGAAATTGCTATTTCCTAAACTTATTTCCTTATTATATTATCATCTTAGCATCCGTTTCATGCTCCAGTTCTTCCCACGCATCAGATGATTCTGAATCTGATTTAAAATACATTTCTTCTGTTGTAACTTCTTCAGATCACCTCTGTATTCGTATTTCGTTTTCTTCATATTATGCATATTGTAGAATGAGTTGCTATACAGCGACAGAAAGCAAAGTGACTCCAACATTTTTATTTCACTTGAAAAGCAGAAGGAGTAGCGGTGCTAGATAAAAATGGGCTTTGCTAATATAACATGAAATGCGACGACTAGGAAATGGCTGTAACTTGGTGTTACTTTCATTTTTTTTTTTCATATTAGTATTGACGCGGCATCTCCTGAACACTCTATTGTATATTTTTGTAAATTAAACAACAGTGATAATTGAAATTTAGTATATTTTAATTAATTATTTAAATGAGTATTATATAAAAGGCTACCAGTAGTTTTATGTTATTAAAAAAATTTAAATCAATAATACGAGTGGTTTTTAATGTATGGAGTTTCCACGCCGCCCTGCGCCGACACCAAAGGTGTAAGTGTATACAGCATTTCAGGGGGCTGTCCTAATCACAAACGTATTAATGGAAATGTCAAAACTGCCCTGGTCAATGACGTGTAACAAAAGGCTTCAAAGGTTAACATGAGACTGGCTAGTAAGAGCCAGATCGCTGTATTTACCGGCATTTCCTCGTCAGCAGCCGGCTGACTGCAGTGGTAGCGTTTCGCAAGGGAGTAAGCTGCGGAACCCGAATCGCTACCGAATGCTAAATATTATTACAGCACAGACAGGTTCGTCCACGACCGTGGAAATAGATTTAGACTCTACTTACATTATTTTATCTGAAATAAAAACTCAAAATGCCATTTTCTACCATGGAATACAACTGTAGAATAATGTTCGGTAGGAAATTAAAAAGATCACTAAAACACTTATTTAAACAGGGAGTTAAAAAGCTCGTGTAAACAATAAATTACATACAGTGAAGAATTACTTAGTTTACATAGAAATTGGTATCGTAAACAATATAACACATGTAAAGAATTGTCATAGTACATCTCTGATGTTTCACACAACACTTTTGCACTCTAAAATCATGTTTTTATTTTCTCTAAAATTGTTCCACAGGTGTCCAATGGATAATGCTAATATTTTATTCTCTCTCAACATATCATTCATTATGGAATGATGGAGACTCAACTTAATGGGAAGCTACTATACACAAAATTATCCCCTCTCAACATTAGACTCGCTAAGGAGGTATGGAGTCTGTAATTGTGAGGCAAGCAACTGGGAAGCTGCGGTATACAAAATGGAAATCATGTATTTTAGCTTTGGTCCTGATGTGAACTGTTGGTGTGTGACTTGTTACATTGTGAAATAAAATCTATATTGGGCCATTCCACACCAACAGGTCTAGCCTCCCCGCCGTAGCATATTACATTTTGTGGAACTACGATATTCAATCTCTTACGAAAAGTAATTCCGCAAAAATTTAAGCTTTTGACATGCAATACTTGTCACGTTGCACTCAAACCGTTAGGGCTCTTTGTCATTTTTCACTAAAGCTTACATTGCAGATAAGAGTGTTAAGCCTGCAAAATTTGCCTCATCAGCTCACTACTAACTAACTTTCAAATTACAGAATGTCAGGTTAAATAGTCTAGGTCCCATGGAGACACAAATTGGAGAAACAATTCGTCTTAGTTTCTTAGTTTTAGAGAAATTTTAAGGCAAATGGGTTCCAAAATGTTTCGTACCAAACGTTACTACCCTTCCAAGTTCTCAGTCTCAAAGGAAAATCTCAACAAGTTTAACTGTTGAAAGAGCTAATTTTTCTACAGGAATACTAAAACTGTTTTATGGGGATGCTTTGTGAAAAGTATTTTAGCGACAATGATTATTGGCTATCAAAATGCATCTGAGAGTTCTAGATTTAAACTATTGTGTTGATGAATAATAAACTTTCTTTGGTTTTGACCACTACTAAGTTTGAAACTTGACACCCTCTTCACCAAGTGGCCAAACCCGATAGCCCTGTAAGTGCAGTCACAAATGGGGTACATTGCTTAGATTTCCAACCATGTAATGGGTGTCTGAGCGGAGGACCTCGAGCCTCAGGTTGATGTGGTACAGGTTTCCCCATTCCCTAGCGTGCCTGACTACAGGTTTTAGCACGACTCGGCAACCTGAAAAAATTCTAAGAACGAAACTTGTCGCATTAAGTGTCAGTTCGGCTGCGGTTCTCAACATGATCAAGATTATTTACTGTCTCTCTGACAAGACAAAACGAGCAGCTCCTGCAGTTCAACGCAAAAGACTCGTGGCATGAAGATGTTCTGCGGAAGAAACGTGTCCCCACACAGTCAATTTGTACAATTTTTAACAGTAGCGCCGATGGTGTGTTTATTGATCATTAAAATTAGCGTCAGTTCAGTTGTGGTGCTTAACATGATCAAGTGACTTGAGTGTGAAATGAAACCACATTTAAACCAAGACAAGACATATTTCATGTGACGAGCATTCCGCGGCGAACATTGCGCTGGTTTTTCTTAAAAAAGCTTATGAAAGCTCTAAATGCTGAAGGATATGAAAAAATTTAACAGTATTGTTTACCGTGTACAATAGAGGAACAGTTCGAGAATGATGTTAGTTTTTATCAGTATGGCAATCCACCATGTCATAAAACAGTTTCTACGATGTAACTGTTTGTGGATAACAACATTCCTGAACTGGGCTGGCCTACCCAGAGTCCCGATCTGAACCCAGTACCTTAAGGATGAGCTGAAACGCCGATTTCGAAACCTATCCAAGCGTCCTTCGACACTACCTTTTCTGGTACCGGCTTTTGGAGAAGAATGGGCTGACACTCCTTCACAGACATTCAGATACCTCAGCGTTCGAGCCGTCATAAAGGCGAAAGGTGGAGACACTCAATATAAATGTCAACTAATAGTTATACAGATTCTTTTGTTCACATAGTGGGTAAATTCTATCAATGGCTGTCTCTATTTCTTCAGTCTATATTCTTAGATAAGTAGTAGTGTTAGTATTATCTCCCGCGTTCCCACATTTCTCCCAAACTCGAATTGTTCTCCCTAGTGTCGATTTCGGTCATTATTTCCATTCTACAGTAAATAATTTATGTTAGTTTTGTGAAGTATGATTCATTAGTCTGTCGGTTCTATTCCTGGCGAATGAAGGCAATTAATCGATTAGAAATACGAAATTTAGTACCGAAACGGTATGTTGAGAATCTACGGACGCGGAATGATATCTGAATGGACTAAAATGGGAGGCACTGAGGAAAGATGCTATTCGTAACGCTAAAATATGCATTCCAGTTCGTGTACAATTTCGTCGATGTTTGCTGCCAGGCAGTCTCGTACATTATGGAGGGCAGCACAGCAAACTGCCACGCCGGTGCGCTTGTGGCTAAATTGAGCCTGCGGCACCGGGCATGTAATACTCGTCGTTCGCACCGGGGAATCGGTCGCCGCAGCCGTTTCATTATTGGAGATCACGACCGAGGAGAGGCACGCGGCCTCGCATTTCCCTCGGAAAAAATTACGTACGTCTCGCCGCCAACGGAAGTTTCCCACGGATGTTGTCGCCTCGGGACTGAGTGTGGCTCTTTTTCTTCGGAATCTGGCACAATGAGAAAGATGTGCTCGTTTCTTTATTTAAACAACGCTCTCATTGAAGCTCAATATCGGTTTCTGTGTTGGTATCTACTCTCTGTCTAACTGAGGGAGACATGTTAATCAGAAGCACCAGTCGACGTTTCTAGAAGGGAGAGTATTTATTTATTCGCAAGAAATATTTCGAAGAAACAACACTCTGTATTCCTTCTTTATGACTAACCACGTAATTCACTGTTAGGTTTTCCTTTCTCAACGAGGGGCCATCCTACCAACTGAAGTGCAGCCTAAGTAAAAACCATGGGCATCCAGTCGTAAAGGTATCAACTACGCGGAATTTACATCCGTGAAAATAATTCTTATTGTATGCTGTTCGAAAGCAATATTTCCAGTAAAAGATAAATACTTTTAGCCCCAAGGATGCCGACGAATACACACTGTTGACGATTAAAATTTCAACACCAGGAGAGTCTCGATTTTACTAGTCGTGATATGTTCCACTTGTAGTACCACAGTCACGTAATCTTATGTCTTGATACCGTCTGTTTGCTCTACATCAGTCAGTCCACGCCTGATCAATTAGTAAATCGTTTTGTGATTTTATATACATGCTAAGAACAATACACGATCATGAGTCTCCAGTTGAAACTTGTCATAAGGAAGATCCACAAAAGAAGAAAAAAAAGTATTTACATTACGAAATAGGAAATAAATAGAGACCGCGCTTGTTATGAGCAGACAAAAAGTGAATTCGCTATTGTGTAGAAGTAGCTAGAGTTTGGGGTAGCCAAGTTCGACAGGTTCCAGGCTGCTGCCCTAATCTGCAGCAGCTAATGTGATTCTGCGACACCAGTGACTAAACTGCTGCACCTCTTGCGCCGGTAGAGTCACATGGCAACCCTGATGTAACAGTGTCTTCCGATGCTCATCATGTGCGCAGATTGTCCTCACTGGAAGGAGAACGGCGGACAATGGTGAGACCACATATCTGTGGTCGAAAGCGTAAGTGAAAACTGCTCGCATAGCTTTCCTCTTAAGCCTTAGCCACCGGCATGTGGCGCTGCCCACCGCCCACTATTAATAATACATCTGTGCCATGGTGGAATACTTCGATTTTTCTGCCATGGCCGATTGCCCTACTAAGTCCGGTGAGAGCGGATAGGGTTTGAAAGACGGTGTTTGGGAACTCCAAAATTAGACGGGAATGCGTGTAAGCTACTACAAACAGCATAGTGAACGCATTAAACCAGATGGCAGTTATAAGAGTCGAGGGGGATGAAAGGGAAGCAGTGGTTGGGAAGCGAGTGAGACAGGATTGTAGCCTATCCCCGATGTTGTTCAATATGTATACTGAGTAAGCAGTAAAGGAAACAAAAGAAAAATTTGGAGTAGGAATTAAAATTCATGGAGAGGAAATTAAAACTTTGAGGTTCGCCGATGACATTGTAATTCTGTCAGAGACAGCAAAGGACCTGGAAGAGCAGCTGAGCGGAATGGACATTGTCTTGAAAGGAGGATATAAGATGAACATCAACAAAAGCAAAACGAAGATAATGGAATGTAGTCGAATTAAATCGGGTGATGCTGAGGGTATTAGATTAGGAAATGAGACGCTTAAAGTAGTAAAGGAGTTTTGCTATTTGGGGAGCAAAATAACTGATGATGGTCGAAGTAGAGAGGATATAAAATGTAGATTGGCAATGGCAAAGAAGGCGTTTCTGAAGAAGAGAAATTTGTTAACATCTAGTATAGATTTATGTGTCAGGAAGTCTTTTCTGAATTTATTTGTATGGAGTGTAGCCATGCATGGAAGTGAAACGTGGACAGTAAATAGTTTAGACAAGAAGAGAATTAAAGCTTTCGAAATGTGGTGCTACAAGAGGATGCTGAAGATTAGATGAGTAGATCACATAACTAATGGGGAGGTATTGAATAGAATTGGGGAGAAGAGAAATTTGTGGCACAACTTGACTAGAAGAAGGGATCGGTTGGTAAAACATATTCTGAGGCATCAAGGGATCACCAATTTAGTATTGGAGGGCAGCGTGGAGGGTAAAAATCGTAGAGGGAGACCAAGAGATGAATACACTGAAGAGATTCAGAAGGATGTAGGTTGCAGTAGGTACTGGGAGTTGAAGAAGCTTGCGCAGGATAGAGTAGCATGGAGAGCTGCATCAAACCAGTCTCTGGACTGAAGACCACAACAACAACATGTTGCCATTGTATGTTGAATAACTGCGGATAACAGTAAGGTGTGTGGTTAGCGAACAGGCGTGTTAGCCCGAAACCGGTAACCACTGCAGCAGAATTTAATATCAACGCAATTGAGACGGACGAAATAAAAAGAAAAGTATCCAATCCTTCATTTTTCCAAGTAGTCCTCTAATTTTTCTAGATGGACAGACCATACACTTGAAGCTATGCTCACTGAGAAACCTGCTGATCTTGGCAGAAACAGACCGCGCATAGCGCAAGTAAGTCGCAATCTTTGCCTCATCATCCTGTTCTTCTCTACCGTGTGGCATATTGGCTGGCTGAAAGAGTTTCTGAATGTGTTTGGCTACATACCAATTTTTGCAGACGACTGAGCATGGGTGCTCTGTTTCTCATGTCAAACTACCTTAATCTGACAATGTGTGTGCACTGTGGGCCACCGTCTTTAGAACTCCAATCTTCTGCGCTAGTAGAAGACAGGCAAAAGCTAGCAGTTACAATTCAGTGTGTGTTGGTTTGCGATACAAACTGTTGCCAAGAGGCCCATCTGCTGTTATTTTGGCAAGTACACGCAGAAATGTCAGCTGACCAACCTTCTCCAGTTCCATGGTGAACTTGGCATTTGTAGGCACGAGTTAAGATGTCTCAGAAACACATCTAGCATCTCCCAACCATGAGGCCAAATCACAAAGGTTAAAGCCAGCGAACGTGCGGAGCACATAACAAAAACTCTTCAGCAATGGGCGATAGCTGCAAGTGTGTAGTACAAATGAGTGGAGAGTGATATTCATTTCTCGGTATTATTGTCATAGGCAAAGAGGTTCAAAGCGAGGCTCAGAATACGCCAACGTCATATAACCAAATATGTTTCCAAGAAAGTGGTGACAACGACTGAAAAAGCACTTAAATTTGCTGAGCTCTATAAATGGGAAGCTGAAACCTCGTCTGCAACCTATGACCCAGATTTTGACATAAACACCGACTAAACAGGATGTGAATATGTTCTTAATATGAGTCACATCGAGGCTAGAAGAAACTGTTTGTTGCGGTTAGTAGTGTGAATAAATTTATACACTCGTACAGTGCCCAGTACTCCATCACTACATCCAGAAAACCGGTGCCGATAGTGTTCTTGTGTTTGCAAGAACCCAATGGACAATTCGGTCCATAGGTCTCTCAGTAACTGGAAGCTCTCCAGAGGAAATTTGGAAACGTTTTCGTCGTGTAGTCAGAATCGGCAGAGTTCTCTTAAAAACTCTATCAGTCATATTTCGATGACGTTAGGAAACCTTATGTGCAGCAAAATAAGTTTTCCCTAATACTGAATTCAACCGACACGAAACGCTGCGAAAGCACTTTCGTAAATGGTGGTGCTCAATTCACCTGCATCGTGAAAGTGATATCATCCAAATGCACCTCTCTTTGCCAACCGTTTGACGTTTAGAGGTTAAGAGTTTCATCGCACGACTTGAATACCCTGTGACACCAGAGCAAAGCATAGATTTACAGGATAGGGAGGATGCTATCAACATTTATGCGTTGGTCAGCGCCTACCTTTTAAGATATGCCTTTAAACGCTTTCCACGAACAACATATGGAAAAACACGTCAATGGGGCTAAATTTCGTTCGCATGTTGCGCGTGATGCAAGAAATATTTGTTTTGCATATTTCTATCATAACTTTCATCCTAATGATTATGAGAAAGCTCAAGAATGAGCCATCAGTTAGAATTTCGCAATAATATACTTTAGTTGCAAATTTATACCGTGTATCACGATGAAAATAGCTGTTAATACATCATAAATACTTATTTGGTTATTAATCACATATTCCGATGTTTTACTTTAAAAAAAAACAAAGAAAAGTATTCTGATTATCAGAATAATAACAGAAACACCGAAAAAAGTATAGAATGAAGAAAAACTCACGACCAAGAAACGAAAACGTACCAGCGGTTTGGTAGCCAACGCCTCGACTGCTCGACCGACTGCGTCGCTCTGCTAGTCATGCAGAAAGACATTAACAACTCGAACATTATTAATGTTGGACCCTATACTGTATTAATAAAAAATGTTTCTTTATACATTATCTTTCGATGTATAGCATCGAAAATACGATTATCCGTTATAAAATTTGATATCGAATTTTTTTTTCAGAAGCTAGGAAGTGTCTAGCAAAAATCCAAAACACCTATCCATATTTTCAGTATAGAACGTCCTTGCAAAACTTGTCCAAAATCGGTAACCACATGTCGGACCCTCCCCTTGTAAGTTATCCAAGCACAGCTCGCGATCCTCCCTCCCAGTTCTGTTTCGATCAGCACCTGTCTCCTACCTACCAAACTTCACAGAAGTTCTCCTGCATATCTTTCAGATTTAGGACTCGTGGAAGAAAGAATATTGTTGAGAAAACTACGGGGGCCGGTCGTGAGTCATACTTGGATAGTTCAGTTGACAGATCACTTTCCCGTGAAAGGCAAAAGTCGCAGGTTCCAGTCCTGGTGAGAAACAGTTTTAGCTGCTAGGAGAATCCGTCCCCTCCCACCACTTGTGTCAGATCGTCCAAAGTTGTGCCATAAATTAATCTTCTGATCTTTTGGACTCAGTATCCTTCATTACTTATCCGATTTACTCATTTAATCTTCAACATTCTTCTTTAGCAGCATAATTCTGTTCCCTTCCAGGCTGTGGAGCTAGTGTGTGTGCGACTTCCCGTCCTCACTTCGCTTCCGCATACGACTCCACTTGAAAACAATACATAATTTCCATACAATGACAATTATAGTAATGATGTATGTTTGACAGGCAGATGGCACACGCGACTTTTTCATCTTGCAGATGATGGACACTAACTCTGGTAACTGAATGAAAATAAAGATAATTGCATAATCGAGGATGAGTGACATTTCTTCAATAGTACCGAGCGAGGTGGCGCAGTGGTTCGCACACTGGACTCGCATTCGGGAGGACGACGGTTCAAACTCGCGTCCTGCCATCCTGACTTAGGTTTTCCGTGATTTCCCTAAATCTGCCTGGGTGGTTACTTTAAAAGGGCACGGCCGATTTCCTTTCCCGTCCTTCCCTAATCCGAGCTTGTGTTCCGTCTCTAATGGCCTCGTTGTCGACGGGACGTTAAACACTAAACTTCTCCTCTTCACTAGCGGACTACGCCGCATGTGGGATCATCGCTGAAGACGACAAGATATAGGATACGTATTACCATTCACTCCATACAAATGTCTTCGTAACATGTACTAAGTTTCAACAGGACATTTAACATCACATCGACGTTGAAGTCACTGCAAACAAATTACTGAAAAAGTTTTCGGTATTGGTCATACAGTAAGGACCGAAGAATTTTTACTGCTGTCAGGTGTGGTCATGGAACAACTTGCAGGCCGTGCCATCTGCAGAACCCGGTTCTCGCCGTAGAACGCTGGAGGCACTGGCGTATGTCGGTCGCGTGGCGGGTAGGGGACTGGTGAGAGCCTCGTCGCACGCGAGTTGCTTGTTCGTAGCACATTTCTTTCTCAAATGCCACCATAGCGCCCTCGGGCGGCCCTGTCGAGGAGGGGAATTTCATAAGTTTCTGCCGTGCCACGCGACGGCCAAAGCCCCTGTGACAGCGATCAGGGGCATAAATGGATTCCGGAGGGCAAAAGCAGCCGTCCCAGAGAAAGCACCACGAATACACTGCTACTGCACGTTGTTGGTGTTTGAGGGCGGCCTGTAAGCTCCTCATCCCTTCATATTGCCCCAAGAGATTGTGGCTCTTCTTGGCTACAATTTCTTCCACTGAACTCTGAGAGGATTATAGCAGGTTTCTAGAGAAACACGTGGGCACATTTTTAAACATGCAGGGAAAATGCCTTTAGGTAGGTTACATTCTGTCTTCCTAAGCATTATAGAATAAACAAAGTCTAAAAAGATCTTGAAATTTAGATAATAATATGTTTTCTCGAGGATTTCGTTTTATAGATACGTAATCGTTCTTCACGTACAATGTTGTTTAGATTTGTGGCTTACAGGAAAAAATTCTTCCACAACTAAACTTAACGTATTCATTTGTTGGGTCCTAACACGATTCAAGTCTGAACCCCATTTGTGAAGCGCTGACGCTCGCAGAAACCAATCGGCACTGGTCAATCGTCACAAGGAGAGATATGTTATATTTGAACTGACTCTGCATCTATATACATATTCCGCAAGCATCAGTGCGGTGCATGGTGGACGGTATCGTGTAGCACGACTAATTATTTCCTTTCGTGTTCCACTCGCAAATAGAGTGAAGAAAAACCAACTGTCTATCAGCTTTCTTAGAGCCCTAATTTCTCTCACTTTATCTACACGGTTCTTACGCGAAATGTTCGACGAAGCAGTAGTAAAATCGTTCTGCAGGCGGTGTCAAAAGCTAGTTCACTAAATCCTCAATAGTGTCTCAAGAAAAAAACGTCTCCTTCCGTCCAGGATTTTCTCTTTGAGTTTACGCAGCATCTCTGTAATGCTTGTGTGCTGATCGAATCTACCGCTAACAAATCTACCAGCACACCTCTGAATTGCTTTGATGTTTTCGTTTAATCCGACTTGGATGCAGATCCTAAACACTTGAGCGATACTCAAGAATGTGTCGTGCTAGTGTTCAATACGCCGTCTCGTTTATAGATGAAAACGTTGTGTTCTGCCTTACGACAGGTCTTGTTATGGGGGAAGGCTCGTCAGAGAGGTCCACTGCATGAGCGTCTAGGGAAGTGATTCTAGTGGTGGTTTCCCGTTGCCTTCCACTGATGATGATGAAATGATAATGAGGACAACACAACACCCAGTCCCTGAGTGGAGAAAATCTCCGACGCAGCCGGTAATCGAACCCGGGCCCCTTGACGTGACAGACCGCCGCGCTGTTCACTCAGCTATCGGGGCGGACCGTTTAAAGAAGAACTGCACTTAAAATCCTCCAAAAATACGAAGTCGACCATTCGCCTTCCCTACTACTAAACTGACGTGCACGTTGTACTTTATATCGCCTTGCAACTTTACACCGAGATATGTAATCGATGTGACTTCCTCAAGCAGCACACTCCTAAAGCTGTATTCCAACGTTTTTTGGTCTGTTTCTCCTAATCAATCGCATTAACTCCCATTTTTCTAAATTTAGAGCTAGTTACCATTCATCAAACCAACTAGAAATTTTGTGTAAGTCATTCTGTATCCTCCTATAGTCACCCAATGACGATACCTCCCCATGCATCACACCGTCGTCAGTGAACATGCGTAAATTGATGCTCTCCCTGTCCGTCAGGTCATTTGTGTATATAAAGAATAAGAGCAGTCCTATCACACTTCTATGGCGCACTCCTGACGATGCCTTCGTTTCTTATGAACGATCGCTGTCTAGGACAGCGTACTAGGCTCTGTTGCTTCAGAAGTCATGGGGCCACTCATATATCTGGGAACCTAATCGGTACGCTCAGACCTTCGTCGACAGTCTACAGCGAACACCATTTCAAATGCTCTCCGTAAGTATGAGAATATGGAATCTGCCTGTTGCCTCTCATCTATAGTTTGCAGGATGTTGTTTTCGTAGACTTCAGTCCGAAGACCGATTTTCTTCGGCTTTCCAACAAACTACACTACTAGCCATTACAAATGCTACATCACGAAGGTGACGCGCTACAGACGCGAAATTTAACCGACAGGAAGAAGATGCTGTGATATGCAAATTATTAGCTTTTCAGAGAATTCACACAAGGTTGGCACCGGTGGCGACACCTACAGCGTGCTGACATATGGCAAGTTTCCAAACGATTTCTCATACACAAACAGCAGTTGATCGGTGTTGCCCGGTGAAACGTTATTGTGATGCCTCGTGTAAGGAGAAGAAATGCGTCCCATCACGTTTCCGACTTTGATAAAGGTCGGATTGCAGCCTATCGCGATTACGTTTTATCGTATCGCGACATTGCTGCTCGCGTTGGTCGAGATCCCATGATTGTTAGCAGAATATGGAATCGGTGGGTTCAGGAGGGTAATACGGAACGCCGTGCACGATCCCAACGGCCTCGTATCACTAGCAGTCGAGATGACAGGCATCTTATCCGCATGGCTGTAACGCGATCTTGCAGCCACGTCTCGATCCCTGAGTCAACAGATGGGGACGTTTGCAAGACAACAACCATCTGCACGAACAGTTCGACGACGTTTGCACCAGCATGGACTATCAGCTGCATCACAGACAGAAGCCCCTGCGATGGTGTACTCAACTACGAACCTGGGGTGCACAAATGGCAAAACGTCATTTATTCGGATGAATCCAGGTTCTGTTTACAGCATCATGATGATCTCATCCGTGATTGGCGACATCGCGTTGAACGCACATTGGAAGCGTGTATTCATCATCGCCATACTGGCGTATCACCCGGCGTGATGGAATGGGGTGCCATTGGTTACACGTCTCGGTCACCTCTTGTTCGCGTTGACGGCACATTGAACAGTGGACGTTACATTTCAGATGTGTTACGACCCGTGGCTGTACCCTTCATTCGATCCCTGCGAAACCCTACATTTCAGCAGGATAATGCACGACCGCATGTTGCAAATCCTGTACTGGCCTTTCTGGATACAGCAAATGTTCGACTGCTGCCCTGGCTAGCACATTCTCCAGATCTCTCACCAACTGATAACGTCTGGTCAATGGTGGCCGAGCAACTGGCTCGTCACAATACGCCAGTCACTACTCTTGATGAACTGTGGTATCGTGTTGAAGCTGCATGGGCAGCTGTACCTGTACACGCCATCCAAGCTCTGTCTGACTCAATGCCCAGGCGTATCATGGCCGTTATTACGGCCAGAGGTGGTTGTTCTGGGTACTCACTTCTCAGGATCTATGCACCCAAGTTGGGTGAAAATGTAATCACATGTCATTTCTATTATAATATATTTGTCCAATGAATACCCGTTTATCATCTACATTTTTTCTTGGTGTAGCAATTTTAATGGCCAATAGTGTATATCCTGTGCAAGCCCCTTCATCTTCGAATACTACTGCAACCTACATCCTTTTGAATCTGCCAACAGTATTCACCTCTCGATCTCCCTCGACGACTTTTAACTCACCCACCCCCCGACACCTTCCTCCAATAATAAATTGGTGATACCCTGATGTCACACAATGTCTCCTACCAGCAGATCACTTATTCTTGTCAGGCTGTGTCCAAATTCCTTTTCTCGATAGCTCTGTTCAGTCCCTCCTCATTAGTTACGTAACCTACCCATCTAGTCTTCAACATTCTTCTGTAGCACCACATTTGAAAAGCTTCTATTCTCTTCCTGTCTGAACTGTCTATCGCCCATATTTCACTTCCATGCATGGATACACTTCATACAAATACTTTCAGAAAATATTCTCTGACGCTTGAAACTATTTTCGATGTTAACCAACTTCTCTTCTTCAGTAACTCTTTTGTGACCATTTTCCGTCTACATTTTATATCCTCTCTACTTCAGTCATCATTAGTTATTTTGGCTCCCAAACTGCAAAACTCATCTACTACTTTAAATGCCTCGTTTCGTAGTAGATTTGCTTCAAAACCACCTGATTTAATTCGACTACATTGCACTATCCCTGTTTTGCTTTGCTGATGTTCATCTTATATTCTCCTTTCAAGACACAGTCTATTTCATTCAACCCGTGTTCCAAGTCCTTTGCTGTTTGTGAGAGAATTACACTGTCATCGGCAAACCTCAAAGTTTTCATTTCTTAAACACGAGCTTTAGTTACTACCCCAATTTATTCTTTGGTTTCATTTAACGCTTGCTCAATGTACAGCTTGAATAGTATCGGGGACAGGTTACAACTCTCTCTCACTCCCTTCTCAACTGCTGCTTCTCTTTCATGCCCCTCGACTCTTTTAGCTGCCGTGTGGTTTCTGTAGAAGCTGTAAATAGCCTTTCGCTCCCTATATTTTACCCCTGCTACCTCCAGGGTTTCAAAGACAGTACTCCAGCAAACGTTGTCAAAAGCTTTCTATAAGTCTCCATTTTGCTATAAACGTAGGTTGGCCTTTCCTTAACCTATTTTCTGAGAGAAGTTGTAGGGTCAGTATAGCCTTGCGTGTTCCCACATTTCTCCTAAATCCAAACTAATCTTCCCCAAGGTCGACGTCTATCAGTTTTCCACTCTTCTCTATAGAATTCGTGTTAGTATTTTTCAGCCATGGCTTACTAATCTGATAGTCCGGTAATTTTCACATTTATCAGCAGCCTCTTTGTTTGGAATTGCAGGGTATCATGTGAGGAAACGGCAAGCTGAGTATGCACGGGCGACGCTTTTGAAAGCGTCCTAATTTGTGGAGTTAAGGCTTCTGAACGAAATTTATCACATTCTTACCAGGGTGCACGATGACAGCTTGTCTGGGTACAACGAATATGGGAGCTTGATAATGGTGCTTCCGTCTTGAAAATACTAGTAACTTAACGAAATAAAGTGTTTTTGTTCCCGGAAACTGATCAGTACGCACCCAAAACAAAATTCCAAAACAACGGGGATCATGAAGATGTGAGGGTGTTACTATCGCCTTCATGTATACTATGGCTTTCCAGTGATGGAAGTAATAAATTATGCAAATATTTATCTTAAGTGAAAGTAAACCGAACTAAGTTTGTAAAATAATCATGCTTATAATTACTATCGTTTACCGTAGTATTTATGTTACGGAAGTGCTTCTGTGAATGTCTTTCACATGGCTACCTATTATTGTCCATGATTTTCCTTAGTCGATTAAGGTGAAAGCCGGGCTACTACATCTGATACACTTTCTCACTATTCCCCAATTCAAGCGTTTGCTCCGTCTCTAGTGATTCGAAACCCAAATATTACATGATAACGACAGCGTCCCCTAACCGCGTACTTTAAGTTTGTCCTTTGTAAGAAATCCCGTTGTTATCGTTCGGTTTACGAAGTTTCGACTTTGTAAGTAGGCCACTTCGCTGTTTCTGTGCAAGATTGCTAGTGACGTCAGTAATGAACGGAAGGGGCTTTGAGTTTGTGATGGGCTAAAGATCGGTTCTGAGATTAGTAGGCTAAGGCCATAAGACTTGAGAAGTTTACAGGTACCTGAATTTTATCGGGTACGGTGATGCAATTCACGAGAGCACATGCACCGCCTAAGACAGCGTGGTTAATGAATACAACGCGATAAATGCAAAAATCGCATACATTTCTGTGTAAATGTTATCTTTAGTTACAGTTTGTGTAACGTAGTATCAGAAACATAACGTCAGATGACAGAGATGAACATATAAAGTTCTGTATATTCACGCATAATTTTAATCTCCACGTTTTTATTTCACATTTTCTGCTGGGGAGGAAGTGAACATGAAAGTAAATTTAGTACAGTTACACAGTTTTCGGTTAATAAGAAATATTGATAAGCAAAGGTGGAATACTCAACAGCAAAATTACATCAATATACGCTGAAGCGCTAAAGAAATTGGTATAGCCGAGTTTTTTCAAATACAGAGATATGTAAACAGCCAGAATACGGCGCTGCGGCCTGCAACGCCTAAGTAAAACAACAAGTATCTGGCGCATTTGTTAGAGCAGTTAGCCGGCCGTTGTGGACGAGCGGTTCTAGGCGCTTGAGTCCAGAGCCTCTCTGCTACGGTCGCAGGTTCGAATCCTGCCTCTGGTATGGATGTGTGTCAAGTCCTTAGGTAGTCAGGTTTGAGTTGTTCTAAGTCTAGGGGACTGATGACCTCAGATGTTAAGTCTCATAGTGCTTAGAGCCATTTTTGTTAGAGCGGCTACTGCTGCTACAATGGCAGGTTAACAAGATTTAAGTAAGTTTGTATATGGTGTTCTAGTCGGGGCACGAGCGATAGGACACAGCCGAGGTAGCTATAAAGAGGGGATTTTCCCGTACAACCATTTCACGAGTGTACCGTGAATATAAGGAAACCGGTGAAACATCAAATATCCCACTTCGCTCCGGCCAGAAACATTCTGCAAGAACGAGACCAGCGACGACTGTAGAGAATCGTCCAACGTGAGAAAAGTGCAACCCTTCCGCAATATGCTACAGATTTCAATGCTTGGCCATCAGCAAGTGTCAGCATGCGAACCATTCAACAAAACATCACCGAAATTGCCTTTCGGAGCCGAAGGCCCACTCGTGTACTCTTGATGACTGCACGACAAGAAAGCTTTACGCCTCACCTGGGCCCGGTAACACCGACATTGGACTGTTAATGACTGGAAACGTGTTGCCTGGTCGGACGAGTCTTGTTTCAAATCGTATGGAGTGGAGGGACGTGTACGGATATGGAGACAGCCTCATGAAACCATGGACCCTGCATGTCAGCAGGGGACTGTTCAGGCTGATGGACGCTGTGTAATGGTGTGGGTCGAGTGCAGTTGTAGTGATATGAGACCCCTGATACATCTACATACGACAGTAACAGGCGACACGTGCGTAAGCATCCTGTCCGATCACCTGATTCCATTCATGTCCATTGTGCATTCCGACAGAGTTAAACAATTCCAGCAGGACAATGGGACATCCAACACGTCCAGAATTGTTACAGAGTGGCTCCAGGAAGACTCTTCTGAGTTTAAACACTTCCACTGTCCACCAAACACCTCAGACATGAACTTTATGTAGCATGCCTTTCAACATGCTGTTCAGAAGAGATCTCCACCCCGTCGTACCCTTACGGATTTACGGACAGCCCTACAAGATTCAAACTGTCAGTTCCCTCCAGCACTAATTCAGACATTAGTTGAGTCCATGCCCCGCGGTATTGCGGAACTTCCGCGTGCTCGCCGGAGCCCAACACGATATTAGGCAGGTTTACCAGTTTCTTTGGCTCTTCATTGTAATATTCTTGAACTCAAACTTTCACTATTTTTTCATATCGAAAAGAAAAGTGAAATTTTTTTGTTACTGCTGCCCCAGTTACAACGTAATGGGTAAGGATGACATAAAAATTAAGAATTGTGGAAGGAGAAAATATTAGTTTTAAGTCATCATAAGAAAAATATGCCAAAACGAAATATAACAAATGTATAAGTCGGAGTTAAACTACAGAAAGACATAAAATGCATTAGCAAATAGCAGGGAACTCTACTAAACAATCAAATATCGAACGCACTGTAAACGTCCATACCTTCCATGTTTTCAGTGTATAGCACGAGCTCATTTTTAAAAGTAGAGGTTCATCTGTAACATGACTATTGGGAATATTGATACTAAAACGTCACGAGCTTTATACCAATCATGAAACGTTCTTGTAGATTGACACTCGATCTCGGGGCCTTTGCCTTTCACGGGCAGTAGCTCTGCCGACTGAGTTCCCCAAGTACGGCTCACGACCCGTCCTCTCAGTTTCACTTCCGCTTGTATCTCGTCTCCTACCTCCCAAACTTCACAGAAACTCTCCTGCGAACCTTGCAAGACTAGAGCTCCTGAATGAAATGACATTCTACATCTACATCTATACTATGCAAACGACCGTGAGCTGCATGGTAGAGGGCACGTCTCATTGTACGAGTTATTAGGGTTTCTTCCTATTCAGTTCATGTATGCTGCGCAGGAAGAAGGATTGTTTGAATGCCTCTGTGCGTGCAGTAATAGTTCTAATCTTCTCCTCAACATCCCTGCATGAGATAAACGTAAGGGGCTTTATTATGTCCCTAGTGTAATCATTTAAAGCCGGTTCTTGAAACGTTGTTAATAGACTTTCTCGGGATAGTTTACGACTGTTTTCAAGACTGGCAGTTAAGTTCCTTCAGTATCTCTGTGACACTCTCCCATGGATTAAACAAACCTTTGATCATTAATGATGCCCTTCTCTGTATATATTTAATATCCCCTGTTAGTCCTATCTGGTATGGGTCCCATACGCTTGAGCAGTATTCTAGAATAGGTTACTCGAGTGATTCATCAGCAATCTCTTTTGTAGACTGATTGCGCTTCCCCAGTATTCGACCAAAAAACCGAAGTCTGCCACTTGCTTTACACGCGACTGAACCTATGTGATCAATCCACATCATAACCCGACAAAGTGTCGTACCCAGGTATATGTATTAGTTGGCCGATTCCAACAGTGACTCACGGATATTGTAGTTATAGGATACTGCATTTTTTCCTTTTGTGAAGTGCAAAATTTTACATTATTGAACATTTAGAGCAAGTTCCCAGTCTCAGCACCAGGTTGAAATGTTATCAAGATCTGACTGAATATTTATGCAGCTTCTCTTAGGTACTGCTTCACTATAGATAACTGCATCATCAGCAAAAAGCCTGATTTCACTCATAATATTGTCTGCAAGGTCATTAATACACAATATGAACAGTAAGGGCCCAATACACTTCCCCGGGGCACACACGAAGTTACTTCTACATCTGACGATAACTCACCATCCAAGATCAAATACTGTCCTCCCTACTAAAAAGTCCTCAATACAATCACAAATTTCACTTGATACCCCACAAGATCGTACTTTTGACAATAAGCGTAGGAGCGGTCCTGAGTCAAATGCCTTTTTGGAAATGAAGAAACACTGCGCCTGCTTGATTGCCTTGAACCAAAGCTTTCAGTACACCACGTGAGAAACGTGCGAGTTGGGTTTCACTTGATCGATGTTTTCGAAATCCATGCTGGTTAACATTGAGGAGGTCATTCTGTTCAAGATACCTCATTATGATTGAGCCCAGAATATGTTCTAAGATTCTACAACAAATCGAGATCAAGGATAATGGACGGTTGTTTTGTGTATCGCTCCTACTACCCTTGTTGTAGGCGGGTATGATCTGCACCTCTTTCCAAGAACTGGGGACGGCTTTCTTTTATTCGAGCTATCTACGCTCGATTATAGTTACAAGAGGGGCTAACTCAGCCCCAAACTCAGTATAGAATCTGACAAGGATTCCATCGAAGCTGCAGCTTTGTTCAGTTTTAACGTTTCAGCTGTTTCTCTACACCACTGACACTAATACTTATTTCATTCAACTTTTCAGTGATAAGAGGATTAAGTTGGAGCAGTTCTCCTCGGTTTTCCTTTGTAAAGGGACATTTGAAAACGGAGTAAAGCGTTTAAGCTTTTGCCTTGCTACTCTCAATTTCAGTTCCTCTCTCATTCGATAGGGACTGGACACTAACTTTTGTGCCCACTAACGGCTTTTACATATGACCAGAATGTCTTTGAATTTTGTGAAATGTCATTTGACAGTATTCTGCTTCGGTAGTCATTGAAGGCATTACGTATTGCTCTCTCGACAGCCAAATGCATTTCATTCAGCACTTCTCTATCTGTAGCCCTGGCCGGCCGGAGTGGCCGAGCGATTCTAGGCGCTACAGTCTGGAACCGCGTGACCGCTACGGTCATAGGTTCGAATTCTGCCTCGGGCATGGATGTGTGTGATGTCCTTAGGTTAGTTAGGTTTAAGTAGTTCTAAGTCTAGGGAATTGATGACCTCAGATGTTAAGTGCCATAGTGCTTAGAGCCATTTGATTTTTTTCTGTAGTCCTAAGCTTTGTCTTACACCAACTATGCAGTAATCTCTGTTTCTTTAGAAGTTTCTTTATAGTAACTGTATACTACAGAGATTACTTCCCATTATGAACTGTTCTACGGGGTATATATCTATCTAGTACATGGTCAACTATTCTTTTAAATTTGAGCAAGAGTTGCTCGACGTACTCCTGATCTGGGCTGAAAGTTTCAATTTTGCCATTGAGATATGACATTACTGATTTTTTTTTTCTAGTTTGCTGAACATATATATCTTTTTGCTTGTTTTAGTTGTCCTTTGTCCTTTGCTAATCATTGTTGTCACAAATGCGTCATGGTCACTGATACCAGTTTCGATGTGGACATCCTCAGAGAGGTCAGGTCTATTTTCTGCCATTAGATCCAATACATTTCCTTCATGAGTGGGGTTCCTAACTGTCTGCTTTAGGTTTTCAGAGAACGAGTTCAGTAAAGTTTTACAGGATGTCTCATCTCCCCACCACAAACAAAACTGTAATTTGCCCAATTAATTGGTGGATGATTAAAGTCTCCACTGATGCTTACAGTATGATTGGGGAACTTACGTACAAGTGAACTGAGGTTTTCTTTGAAGTTTTCGGTTACATGAGGACATGAATCTGGTGGGCGGTAGAAGGATCGAGTTATGATTTTGTGCCCACCCCTGTAGTCTTGCCAAAACAATCTTACATGAAGCTTCAATTTCCACCTCGGTGGATTTGAGTTTCTTGTCTACTGCGACAAATGCATCTCCTCCATTTCCCATTTGCCTAACCTTTCGATATACACTTAAATTTTTTCTAAAAATCTATTCCTATCTATTTTTTCAGGTTTCAACCAGCTTTCTGTACCTAGTATTATGTGAGCTTAACTACTTTTCATGAGTGATTGATACTTCTGGGTTTCCTACAGCTATTGTTATCTAGATTGGATGGAGAACCGCCCACACAGTCAGCTACCTGAGTAGCAGCCTCTGATGTGTTATGCACACCTAACCTATTTAAAAAAATGGTTCAAATGGCTCTGAGCACTATGGGACTTAACATCTCAGGTCATCAGCCCCGTAGAACTTAGAACTACTTAAACCTAACCAACCTAAAGACATCACGCACATCCATGCCCTAGGCAGGATTCGAACCTGCGACCGTAGCGGTCGCGCGGTTCCAGACTGAAGCGCCTAGAACCGCTCGGCCACCAGAGGCCGGCTAACCTATTTAGGGGGACCCTTTAGTTCTCAACCTTTCCGCGCAAGTCCAGGAAGTTGCAGCGTAGCTTAACACAAACGTCTCTGTTTCAGTCATTTCCATTCGACTCGGAACCAAAGGGGCATTCTGCAGCTTGTGAGCTTCGTAGAAACTCTACGCACAGGGCTGTTCATCCCAACCTTCTGTGCCAGTCTCTGGAATGACCCAAGAATGACCTCGGAGGTCAGACGACAGGCATCATTTGTTCCAACGTGCACCTCAACCTGCAGTTTGGTTCGCCGTGTTCCGTCAATAGCTGCCGGAATAGCCTCTTCAGCATGTTGAATGAGGCCCCCAGGCATACACACTGATTGCACCTGGTGTCCTTTCCTGTCCCTTGCTGCCATTTCCCTAAGGGGTGCCATCATCTGCCATACGTTTGAACTGACGACGATTAATAGACTCCTACCCTTTCGCATTTGCCTCCTCCTGACACCGGAAAAAACAAGTTTCCCTAAAACAGGTGAAGTGAGTCGCTCTGGCTCAGTTTCAGTTTCAGTTAAAGACAGCACTTCAAACTTGTTGGTTAGGGGGATCCGTCCAACAACCTGAGTTCTCCTTGTCACCGTCCACTCTGTACAGGACGCTTATATCTATCATTGACACGCCACTCGCAGACAGGTGGATGGTAAATAACAGATGCTGTACTTTCGGCAGAGGAGATAGGATCCACAGGAGAGGATAGTACTTGAAGTACCTCTGGTGCAGGTATCACAGGTGCACGACTCTCTGGAGCTCTTCCAACTCGCCGATTCGCTGCAGCTGCTAATCGTTTGACAGTAGTCAGGGCGATTTCCAGCTGCTTATGAACGTCAACCAACTCATCCCGTGTTTAAGAACAGCATTCACAGTGGGGCTGTATTTTGGCTGGTGCAATGTATTACAAGGCAGTGGACAAAAGACTTCAAGTTAAACATGCTGTGTACCTTTTAATCTGTTAAGCCAAAGAGCTGCCTAGCATAGGCCTACCGTCCTTAAAAATTTTAGGAGAGCAGAATTTAGTTGAACCTCACAATTGCCGATAAGAATACTAGTTAATCGCGGCACTCGCGATTGTTCGAAATGTCACAGTAAACCACAATACAAACAGGTATTCATAAAATCAATGAAAGATTACGCAGAAGATGGTTCAAATGGCTATGAGCACTATGGGACTTAACATATTAGGTCATCAGTCCCCTAGAACATAGAACTACTTAAACCTAAAGAAAACTTTTGAAAATTGTAACTGTACTAGATACACTTTTTGAAAATTTGACGATATTATCAAGTGAGAAGCGACAAAGACGCTACCAAATGCACGCTGGTTTGACAGGTGACGCTGCGCAGGCGAGTCCCGACACAGGCGAGAGTAAATCGCGAAGACGTACGGAGTGTAGCGGCCTGGTAGCCTAGCAGACGACACTTCAGCCTCTGGAATTGGCAGAATAAGACTGCCACGAAGGAAGTCGGCTAACAGAAGGGTGGCTGGAGAGTTACTGCAAGTGGGCTTTCCCAGGGAGCTTGGCCGTTGCTGGCCGCTTGTGGTGTGAGGTGCCGGCATGGCACGGAGTCAGAGGCCGCAAAATAATTTAGCAGGCACAAACTGCATAAAATCTAAACTAATACAGCCACATAATATGTAGTGACAACAAATTAAAGATAAAAACGAAACGAGAAAGTGTGTTTAAAGGCCCATTCATTATAGACCGAATAATACCTAAGATGTTTGAGATGTAAGATTTGAATATACCTGTAACTTAACAAACTATTAACTTTTAAACGCCTTAGGCGATTTTGAAGAAGCAAGCGCAACAGCTGGCTCTTGAATACCTCTTTCGAGATAAATTTTTCGAATCCTTATTTATGTACTACATACGAAGTTATGAGCGTGAATGTTTGTTTTGAAGATTAAAAAACGTACTTTAGTGCGACATAAATTACAAATTAATAAATTTAGTTTGCGGTATGAGACAATAAACTACCATAATTACCTGTAAATATGTAAGTTACACATTGTTTGATAACAGAAAAGGTCAGATAAATACGTTAACCATCTCACTTACTAAAACATAAATAAAAAAAAGGCCCTGAGCAAAAATCTGATGTCACCACCGGCATCTTGGGGAAATTCTAGTCATAAATTCTTGTCGTGTTTATGTAATACGAATAAGAGCAATCAAAGTTTGTGATTTTTGCAACAACACATAGCTTGTGTTCAAGGACGTTAGCCTCATTGTCAGGGAACAGTTTGCTTTGACACATCACTGAGGGTAGACGTATGTGTTGATGAGAACCGTATCAGTCAAAATTAAAGTGGTTTACATTTTTCTGGCGACTAGTTTAGAAACTCAGAAAATTTTTCAGCAATCAGCCTCGTTGACTTTAACTTTGACCTACATCATAGTTGCACCAGTGAGTTGTTGACGTAGTTTTGTGAACCTTAACTATGGTTCAAATGGCTCTGAGCACTATGGGACTTCTGTGGTCATCAGTCCCCTAGAACTTAGAACTGCTTAAACCTAACTAACCTAAGGACATCACACACATCCATGCCCGAGGCAGGATTCGAACCTGCGACCGTAGCAGTCCCGCGGTTCCGGACTGCGCGCCTAGAACCACTAGACCACCGCGGCCGGCGAACCTTAACTATCAACAGTATCTTTGTAAACCTGACTTACCACTTTCGGAATCTAGCTAATAATTCTATGTGTCGTTATTTCTCTCACGATATTAAACAGAAGTCTAACAAACACTTTTATTCCTATACGACGACTAGCTGATATATCGAACATTATTTATACTACTGACCATAATCCTGCCTGCAATTGATAATTACTAGAAGCTAAAACAACACTTAATAGGGTAATGTGACAGGTGTGTGGCCGTGCCACAGATGCAAACGTAGAATAGGACCATTAAATTGGTCATGCACTTAATACATCCTTTGGTGCGCGATAACCATAAAGAGTAGATGCAGGCAAGCAAATCGCACAAGGATAAAAAAGAGGGACCAAATGGTTATTTACAACCTGTGCAGAAACCAGACTGCAGGTATATAAATTGAAAGGCATGATCGGTAGTAGGCCGGTGTGGCCGTGCGTTTCTAGGCGCTTCAGTCTGGAACCGCTTGACCGCTACTGTCGCAGGTTCGAATCCTGCCTCGGGCATGGATGTGTGTGATGTCCTTAGGTTAGTTAGGTTTAAGTAGTTCTAAGTTCAAGGTGACTGATGACCACAGATGTTAAGTCTCATAGTGCTCAGAGCCATTTGAACCATTTGATCGGTAGTAGTAGTAGTAGTAGTAGTAGTGGTAGCCCAAATGGAAGTGAGACAGGGTTGTAGCCTTTCAGCAATGTTAGTCAAATTTTACACGGAGCGAGCTGTGGACAAAATGGAGAAGAAAGAATATTTTAAGTTCAGGGAGAAGAAATAAAACCACTGAGACTGTCAGATACATGAAGAGATTTAGAAGAACAGTTCAGCTGGATGGATAAAGTATCAAACAGGGATTATAAGATGAACGGCAAAGGAAATAAACGAAGATATGGATTTGTAGTCTAGTTCGGATGATGCTGAGAGTAGACAAGGAAATGAGACATTAAAACTAGTAGACGAATTTTGTTATTTGGCCGGCAAAATAACTTATAACGGCCGAAGTGGAAAAGATATAAAATGCAGACTGGCAATAGAAAGAAAAACATTTTTGATTTATAAGGAATTTAAAATCTAAAATCAATTCAAGTGCTAGGAAGCCTTTTTGTAAGGTATTTCTCTGGAGAGTAGCCTTGTATGGACGTCAAGTCTGGTCAGTCTGCAATTCAGAAGAGGAGAGAGCAGAAGCATTCAAATTACGGCACTGTAGAAGAATGCTGAAGGCTAGACGAGTGGATCAGATCGTGATAAAGGACATTTATAACACAAATTGACTGAAAGAAGGAGGGGATTGTGCAGGATGAACTAGCATGAAGAGCTGCGTATAACCAGGCTTCGGACTAGAGATTACAACATAAATTAGGGACGGCCAAATACTCTGCATGTGCTGAGTGCACACTTTCTCCACTACCACACCACGCTGTCTGAGAGGGAAGGGGGAGAAATTGCGAATGCTCCGCATCAAATGGCTGTGCAGTCATACAAGAAATATTAAACGTCTTGCATGTGGCTTGATTTCGTATTTCATATTTCTCAGAAACGTAGATCACAAACAAAACAGATTTTGAGTATTATTCAACTATCTTTCGCGGGGTTTTGACCGCAACATCGATATCACGTTTGCAACTTCATTATAGAGACGTGGGAACTTTTCCTGAGGGCAACAACATAGAACTCCTGGGCAGCTTGCCTTTTACATCTACATCTACATCTACGTGATTACTCTGCTATTCACAATAAAGTGACTGGCAGAGGGTTCAATGAACCATCTTCATGCTGTCTCTCTACCGTTCCACTCTCGAACGGCACGCGAGAAAAACGAGCACTTAAATTTTTCCGTGCGAGCCCTGATTTCTCTTATTTTATAGTGATGATCATTTCTCCCTATGTACGTGGGTGCTAACAGAATGTTTTCGCAATCGGAGGAGAAAACTGGTGATTGAAATTTCATGAGAAGATCCCGTCGCAACGAAAAACGCCTTTGTTTTAATGATTGCCACTCCAATTCACGTATCATGTTTGTGAGACTATCTCCCCTATTTCGCAATAATAGAAAACGAGCTGCCCTTCTTTGTACTTTTTCGATGTCATCCGTCATTCCCACCTGCTGCGGATCCCACACCGCACTGCAGTACTCCAGAATAGGGTGGACAAGCGTAGTGTAAGCAGTCTCTTTGGTAGACCTGTGGCACCTTCTAAATGTTCTGCCAATTAATCGCAGTCTTTGGTTTGCTCAACCCACAATATTATCTGTGAGATGGTTCCAATTTAGGTTATTTGTAATTGTAATTCCTAAGTATTTAGATAAATTTACAGCCCTCAGATTTGTGTGACTCATCGTGTAATCTAAATTTAGCTGATTTCTTTTAGTACTCATGTGAATAACTTCGCACTTTTCCTTATTCAGGGCCAATTGCCACTTTTCGCACCATACAGATATATTATCTAAATCATTTTGCAAGTCGTTTTGATCATCTGATGACTTTACAAGACGGTAAATGACAGCATCATTTGCTAGGTCGTTAATATAGATCAGGAACAATAGAGGGCCTATAACACTTCCTTGGAGAACGCCGGATATTACTTCTGTTTTACTCGACGACTTTCCGACTATTACTACGAACTGTGACCTTTCTGACAGGAAATCACGAATCCAGTCTCACAACTAAGGCGATACTCCGTAGGCACGCAGTTTGATTAGAAGACGCTTGTGGGGAACGGTGTCGAAAGCCTTCTGGAAATCTAAAAATATGGAATCAATTTGATATCCCCTGTCGATAGCACTTATTACTTCATGAGTATAAAGAGCTAGTTGTTTTTCACAAGAACGATATTTTCTGAATCCGTGCGGACTGTATGTCAATAAATCGTTTTCTTCGAGGTACTTCATAAAGTTAGAATACAGTATATGTTCTAAAACTCTACTGCAAATCGACGTTAGTGATATAGGCCTGTAATTCAGCGGATTACTCCTATTTCCCTTTTTGGTTATTGGTGTGACTTGAGCAATTTTCCAGTCTTTAGGTACTTATCTTTCTGTGAGCGAGGGGTTGTATATAATTACTAAATATGGAGCTATTTTATCAGCATACTCTGAGAGGAACCTGACTGGTATACAATCTGGACCGGAGGCCTTGCCTTTATTATGTGATTTAAGTTAGTTTGTTACACCGAGGATATCTACTTCTATGTCTCTCATCTTGGCAGTTGTTCTTGAATGGAATTAAGGAATATTTACTTCGTCTTGTTTGGTGAAGGAGTTTCGGAAAACCGTGTTTAATAACTCTGTTTTAGTGGCACTGTCATCAGTGAAGGTATTGATTGTGTCTTGCCACATTACATTTCAGGTCGACCAGTAGCATCTGTGTATACACAGGTATCCTTTCAATTGAAACGGCGAATGGTTTCAAAAGAGATCAAAATCATATGCAAGATTTGCAGTGTCCTCAAAACGCTTACATAACTATTCTTGTAATTCTTTCAACATCATAACAAATTCTGCGTAATTTGCGTTATCTTTAGCGCCAGAGAGCTTGAGAAAGTGGATGGTGTTTTACATAAGAAGTCGTCCCTTCTACGATGCAATTCTCTTGTTACTATCATCGACTTTTCCTCCATTGTATCAGGAATAAGTTGCTTCTCACCTAGCAAGGTCTTACGGGAATGATTCACCTGTTTAAAATTCGAAGTCAGTAATCCTTCGAGATATTCTAATTGAACATTAGCAGATCTTAAGTAGATAAATTGTTCCAGGCTGCCCTTTGCCTTAACAAATGTACTTTACAGCAATACGTAACGTCTCTATACTCTTCGTTCAGTTCCATCAAAAACTATTGGAACTGACTACGTGATAATGTGCGCGACTTCAGATTCTTGTCACCAGTTTTATCATATGTTCCGTGCTACAAATATACCACAAAGTACAGAACAATGAATCCCGTTCTTTCATCGTCAAGTAAATCTTTAACTTCCTTCTGGTTGATGCTTTAGTACCGTCTCATAGCAAATTTGCGGGACGAGTCGGTTATGTGACTGCATGATAGATAATATGAATCATCATCCTTCTCTTCTGTGCTAACCATTCATTTTTAAAGGGTTGGGACGGTAGGTCACAAGTTAGATCCTTTTTGTGCAAACAGCAATTAGACTTGTATTCTTCGTTTATACCACGAACAAATAGCGAATGATAAACGGCGCAAATGTAACTATCCTGCCGAACTGAAGATAGTCGTGTCGAACGAATAATGCCCTATAAAATGCCGGAAGAAAATTTCGTGTCACACAGCTAAATGAAATGTTTCTCTGTACAGACAAGGGAAGATGGCCATCGCACCCTCCTCAGGTTTAGTGGTAAGTTGGCGCAGTGGATACCCGTCGGAAACCGAACACAGATCAAGCAAGAAAACAGGAAGAATGTGTACTCTACTGATGAAAGAGAAGCAAAATAGAAGCTGTGAACAGCCCAAGCAGCAGGTGTACAATGTAGAGCGAAGCAGATTTGCCTCGTCATGGTGGTTAGGCGGTCGCGGTATTAGTCTGCAAAGAAAGATGTCCGCGTTCAAGTCTCGTTCGTGTGCCAATTTGTTTTTCTCAAAATTATTCACATTGCGTTCAGTCTTTGACGTGTCTGCCCTGCTATATTCAAATTTATGTGTGTGTTGTGGCGTAACGTCCGTTTGCAACAGCGAGGTGTATGGAAGGGACCTCCATACTGCGTACCTCCTATTTTTTCTACACATTTACCACGTGTTATGACTTGCGTTCCGTATTGGAAGTTTTGACTCACAAATTGCATTGTTGTAACATAATTCACACCAGTTTATTTGTTGTTTCCCTTTCTTAGACATGTCTATGCGGCAACTCCCCTGCTCTCACTATTCATCACATTTATTTGCGACGGTAAAATATTCTGACCACATGACCCATATTCTATAACCAGTATTTCGTATGACAGTTGCCAAGGCTACACATAAGGAGAATGATCGGATGGAATGATCATAATTTGATAGAGGAAAAATATGGGGCGGAAGGAAGATTTGAAGGCGGATCTCTCGCTTTGCAGTCCAGCACCATGACAACGCAAGCAAGAAGCGGTGATTCTTGCAATTTGCTAGCTGTTGCACATCTACCGTATGGACGCTTCACTGTTCCTATTTTGCTTCTTTTTTCGAGTTCACTTTCTACTTGCTTCTATGCTTTACCTGTGTTTAGTTTTTGATGGGCTACTCACTGGACCGTTATACTACTAAATCTGAGGTGGTTGCGACTGGAATTTCCCTTGTGAGTACCTCCGGGAAGGAGAGAACATAGACGAGACGTACCGACTGTACCCGGGCCGGTGAAACATGTCACTTCTCAGCTCGCGTGTGGTTGGCTACACTGCGATTGCGATGTTGCAATAGCTGCCACCGCACACGCCCACAACTCCAAAGTACGTTTTGTAAATGTAAGCTACAATCAACGTTTATACGTAAGTGCAACAAAGTACGTTTTTCTAACAATGGAGAGAACGACGACGAAGACTAAGCGTTTGATGGTATAAGAAACCGGGAAATAAAAAAGCAACCGAAGTTAATGACAATATATATGAAAAGCTGTTCCAAATTGTTACAGTAAAGCTGCATGTGAAACGTCGTATGATAATGTAAATCTAAGCATACCAAATAACACGCTATCCACACTTGTAGAAAGAAATAAAGCAAAACATGCATAGCCTACCCGATTGCAGAGAGAAAAATAATTAATTCTGTACACATTTACACTCACCAATTTACGATGTCAACGGCGCAATTCCATCCAATTCTCCTATACTATCATAGGAATCGGCGCCAAAGCCGTTGTCTTCGTCATCATCATCATTAAGAGAAATCATTAATTGTTCGTTTTCATTTATAATACCATCTATTGTCTGTGCTTCTCTGATCAGGTTAGCAACATGGTCTACTTTTTTGCTCCATGAGGTACCGTCTGCAGTAGCAAGACCTTCACGTAGCAGTCTTTCCATTTCTGTTATAGTAAAAGTCTTGTTGTTACTTCTAATGTACGTCTTCACTTCCCTCCAAACCAATTCAATTGGATTAAAATAGCAGTGATGAGGCGGTAACCTAATTACCAAGTGACCCTGTTCGCTGGCAATTTCATCTACAACGTACTCAGGTGTCACAGGCTTATTTTGTTTCAGGAGCGAGTATAGCAGCAGCTTTGTCATGCTAGTGTCCGCAGCAATATCTCTCGCCTGCAACCACTGCACCATAGTTCCTTTACAGTCACTAGTGGTCGTAGTTTTCTCTAAAATCACGGAATGGTACGGTGCATTGTCCATTACAAGAACTGTCGGAACACTAAAATGTAGCAACAAATTTTTAAACCACTGCAGAAACCGTGGGTGGTCCATATCCTCATGATGGTCACCGGTTTTTTTCGATCGAAAAACTAGAAGTCCTTGAGGCACAAAGTCGTTTGAAGATCCTGCATGGGCCACAATTAATCATGATCCTCTTCCTGTTGGTTGATGACCGTTGCTATTCGGAGTATTATCTGTCCAGCATTTCTCAACTGATTCTCCAGCGTTGACCCAGGTTTCATCTAACCATATGACTGAGTGTATGTCCTTTCCTACAATTTTGTGTAAGAAAATGGTACGAGCTGCTATGACATGAGCTTCTTCTAGTAACAGTTTTCGTTCATCTAACTTTTAAAACGGAAGCCAATACTTTTTAATACCATCTTAAGTGACGTTTTCCCCCTTGAGAAAAGTTCACTTTCTTTTAAAGAAATTAGCAACTTTGCTAAAGTGGGGTATCCTTTCCTTTTATAGTATCCATATTTGTGTCGACGAATTGCATCGGATTGGAAAGAATCAATATCTGTAACAGGAGGAGACTGCTTCTTTTTTCTTGCCCAGAGTACTTAAAAACACACTGTTTCTTCCACGGGGGCTTTCTTCCACACTGTTTACTTCACTGTCTTGTAAGTCTTGAAGTATCACCCCTTTCCTTATAACTGTTCTTTCACTGAATTCTAGAGTTGTTGGGGTACGCTCTAAAACTTTATCGGCAGGAATCGACGCATGCCCATGAACAGAAACAAATTCTTTTTCTTGCTCGTAAAACTCACGCGTCCTCCGTAGCAATTCCAAAGCCTGACTATTTAATGGCACTCGACGGCGTAACGGATTTTCGCTTGGTGAACGACATCGTTGTGGTGACATTGATTAACAAACAAAAACTGCAGTCAAGGTGGTAACACAACACAACAGCAGGCGTTCGTGCACAAACATACAGTGTTTACACGGAAGCTGGCGACGTGGTCGCGTCGACGCCTGAACCGGCTTTTGTTCCGTGCTGTTATTGGTTCAGAAGACGCGGCGCCTCCCGTTCCTCACTTGTTTGTTAGTTATACTACCAACTCTACGGCGCTTCGGGAGTGACCTTGAAGTGACACGTTTCAGCGGCCCGGGTATAGCGCCGCGTGAGGTCGAGTCTCTGAAAGCATGCATGCAATACATTGTGCATGCATGCCGATTTGTACTCTGTAGCTAATCCTGACATACCTGCAATGGTGTTTAAAAGTCGGGGCAGCAGTTCAAAGACACCCCAAAATACAGTGTTGTATAGCAGTTTTCAAGTTGATATCGTTCCTTTGTACATGTAAGACTCTTTCTAACAGTAATATCACAAATTGAGTCCGCCTTGATGCAAAACACCGTATTATTTGTTTATTTCAAACTAGTTTCGGCGACAAATATCACCATCATCAGTGGTTTTTTTTAAAATTTAAAACATGCAGAAAATGGTATGGTTGTACAAACACAGTAAAACATTTTTACATTTTTACACACGCAAAAGAACCACTTCTCCATCACACGCAGAGACATAAATAATGAACAGAAGTCGTCGTAATTCGCGCTACAGTTTTTCATAGCCTATCTCGCCACTTGCGATACGCCTCTCTCGACACACGCGAACAGCGAGATGGCGTAACATTCTAGATCAGGAACAAAGTGCTAAACTTTTGTTTTTCTGTGTAAAAAGCAGCCACACACCATCCAACGAACGTGAGTACACGAATAGCTAAGCAACAGCTAAATACACACCAAAATAACTGGTTTCCACAACACTACCACCACCCTAAGAATATACTGCTGACATACGAAGTTCACCATTTGAGTATTTGTTTACTAACAGCCGCTCACATAGTTGCAGATGACATGATGTTCGCTAAGCAAAAAAGATGGCAACAGAAAAAAGAGCACAGAAAATATGTCACAAACAGCGCCAATAATAGCTTAAAACATGCTGTAGCATACAATAAATAAGGTAGTATAAAAGTATCAATTTAAAACTATATTTCAAAAAAAGGATTTGTAAAAATATAATAATGTTTTACTGTGTTTGTACAACCATACCATTGTCTGCATGTTTTAGATTAAAAAAAAAAAAAAAAAAAAAAAACCCTGATGATGGTGATATTTGTCGCCGAAACTAGTTTGGGATAATAAAGAAATATGCAAATAATACTGTGTTTTGCACCAATGCGGACTCAATCGGTGATATTACTGTTTTTCTATGCAAACACTGACCAAATGGAAGAGTTCGACGATAATATTAAAGACTCTTTCTGTTTAACGATTTCTCAAATGGAAGATCCAAAGCAGTCTTCCCTGCCGGTAAGATTCATTACCTTGTCCTTATAGTAGGTGGGCAGTAAGTACAGATGCTTTGTCACAGTTTCTCTCAATGTATTCAAAACTGTGTCATACAGTTACAGTTGCGAAGTAATGCACCTCACTGACACGAGAGCTTTCCAGTTGTGTGTATACAAGCTGCAGCGGAACTCTGGTAGCATACTAACATTTGGAAGGGCATTTTATTTGTATGCACCATCGACTGCATTGGCCTTGAAAATCTGCGAGATACCTCGAGTCTTTTAGGAGGCAATGTCTCATCAATATGGAATTATTTCTGAGACGGCCTAGCGCAAATAAAGCAGTACAGTAGTGCTAGTTCGGGAGTAGGGGCAAGGGGATAGGCAGTACACATACCAGGGTCCATTCAGGAACAGGGCAAGAGTAACAGGAAAACGCACTAGTGCCATAGATGCAGCCGTACAAGCACAATTTCCAGGTCGCAGGCGACATGACTTCCGCTACTAGATTGCGCAGTTGGGCATATTAGTACAGAATCAAGGTGACTTATGGTATCACTTCTGGTATCAGGTTATGCTAATGAGCATACGAGTGCAGAATTAAGGGCCCCCTCCCCTGTGCCTCCACTATGGCCTACCCACACACTTGGGTGTACTAGCTCAGATTCGAAGTCATCCCGCTCCCATTCCCCAAACCCCTCACAGCCTGCCCTCACAGCAGAGGTACTTCTGATACTAGGTTACCCTTGAACTTGGGCGTAATGGATAGAAAAGAACTTGAGAGGGTTTATAATGTTAAAAGTGAGGCAGCTGGGCATACTAGATGCCTTTCACTATGAGTATTAGGCTACACGTCCAGCCCATGCACCCCTTCCCCTCCCCTCAGGCCTGCCCATGCACGAGAGTGAGATACTACATTCAAGACCATCCTGCAACCCATAAAAATCGAGTACGATTCTGCAAGGACGCTGACATTTCTGCACCTACTCGTAATCAGACTACATGTGCGCATATGTAGGTAACACATCCGTTGATCAGAGAAACACAGTACTTTCTGATGCTCTTCAGCAGCTTTACTGGCCACAATTTGATGACGTTATCATCAGCCGTGTGCCTGTGAGGTGGAGCCTGTGTGGACGCCATGTCCCACACTCCACAGATGCAGCACAGCTTATCACAGGCACTGGCCATGTCCATATATAAAGAACGCGATATCCATGACGTTGAAGAAAGTCCATTTTCTAGATGATTTGTGTTCCTCAGTTCACATACTGAATGACTGACCACTTACCAAGTACAGAGAGGCCCATATCAGCCACTGGATGCTGATGTGGGCAGGTGGTGTTTCCCCTCCTACTCAGACACTTTATAAAGCCTTCCCTTGTCAGTTTACACTTGACTCTGAGAGGGGGTATCAAATTGCACAAGAGGCAACTGCACTATTTATATTAGAGATCATTCCCCATCTACTTGACGAACTGCCTTGAACCAGTTCAGTCCACTGATAAGGAAATTCAGGAACTGCTCATGTGGTCTCGTCAGGGTCGCAAAATGAAGTTCACACTCTGTACAAATGGAATTCAACATACCCCACCTCGTGCTCTCTTGCTTTTATAACTATAGCACTTGAATGGGTGCTTTCATTCTAGTGCTGGACACCATATGGGTTGGCTCAAAATGGCTCTGAGCACTAAGGGACTTAACTTCTGAGGTCATAAGTCCCCTAGAAATTAGAACTACCTAAACCTAACTAACCTAAGGATATCACACACATCCATGCCCGAGGCAGGATTCGAACCTGCGACCGTAGCTGTCTCGCGGTTCCAGACTGAAGCGCCTAGAACCACTCGGCCACTGCCATACGGGATGGATGTGGTTTAGTTAAAAAGTAACGTTTTCTGTCTTTATGGGAGGAATTACGAACTTATAACAATTTTACACCGAATTAACTTGTAGCTTATCAACAATTTTTGTCATGCACCTTACAACAATAATTATTTTACAATTCTTTTTCGATCTCTATTTACAATATTTACAATTTAATAGTATCTTTTCGATCATTTTCTCTTTTGTGACTGTGCCAGAGTTTGGGGAGGTCCAGAATACACATATAGATATATAGGCATCGTGAACTGCCCTGAAACGGTAGCCATCGTCACAGTGACTAGTTGTAGATTAAAGATGGTGGTCCACTTGCAATTTGGCCTGGTGATGTAATCTCTTGTACCATAATGCCTATCCAAATGGTAGATTAAATTAAGTTCAAGGTATCCCCTGAAAATGTTCCGTTTTATCCCCAAATATTGTATTCATTATTAATTAGTAAAGTACTTTATCTGAATCACATATCGTGACAGTCCTCTCTTTAGTATTTTAATAAATATAGTCCTTCAACCAGTATCATTGGTTAGAGGAGATGCTGCAGGTGATTCTCGCAAGTTTCGTCCCCAACCTGAGATGTTGCTGGATATTTCTGTATTTGCACAGTGTACCTCTGCTTCATCTCCTTCTTTGTCATCTTGTTGGAGACATAACCTTTGCGCAGGACTAGGCACTCAGAACACAGCAGAATATCATGCAAATGGGCTGGACATCCTAGCTCTGCCTCCAGGACATATCCCTCACCAGAAACCTAAGTCTGATTTCGGATCTTTGCCTTGTCTGGCGATTTTCCCTTTGGATGTCGATTGCAACCCTCCAGTCGACAGAGACTGTTGCATGGTATACCTGTAGAGATTGCGATAAGTGGCATGTGCATCTCTTCGCTAATTCGTAGATTATTCATCCTGGCGTGTCAGTGAACATATTGGCAACTCCCCCGCCGCCCCCTCCTACATATTGGCAACTCCCCCGCCCCCCTCCCGAATCCTACTTTCGAAATAGAGAAACAGGTCAACACTATGAATTTCGACACATGTTCTTCTTAATACTGCATCCCGCGAAAGACCTGGCCTAATGAAAACATGGCAGGAATGCAGAAAGTATTTGCCCAGGCACACAGTTTGGAACAACTCAAAGATATCTACGAGCAGGCGTAAATCATTGTTTATTAATAAACTTACATATTCCACTACATCAGGATATCGAGCCGCACCTGAATATTAACCACATGCTCATACTCTGAATACGTTCCTGCTGTGCCTGTTGGTTTACTGGAGAATGCAGTTATGTCGGGCATCGTTGTTTTCGTGGAGTCTCTACACTGAATCCATGTATACATAGGGAAAGACCCTCTTCTTCATCACAAGCTGAAACTTGCATTATCGGAGTATGAGGGCCTGGTGATACCCCTATCCTCCTAACACATCATCTGAACAAGCTCCTGAACAGACTCATGCATGAAACGTAGCAGATGCAGGATGCATTGTTTTATTCTTGGTGTGATTATCATCGAAAATGAAATGTGCTTCTCTACTGTATCAGGAATGATGCTGAATTTTCAATCCTTGAGATCGAAATTATCCAAGTGGTCAACAAGAGAGAGAGAATCACACACGCTCAAATTATGGAGGAAGACTGGTATGTGCCATCGCATTGTGGGCAGCACCACGGATCTTCTGTGTTAGATGACAATTGTCTCTACGTGGAATTCTTGCTTTCCTGTCCAAAGGCAGCCCTCAAATAGAGTAATAAGCTGCCTTCTTGCAAAAGAAATCAATCTCTTGCAAGTCGGCCAGGAATACATTGTTACTACACTCCTGGAAATTGAAATAAGAACACCGTGAATTCATTGTCCCAGGAAGGGGAAACTTTATTGACACATTCCTGGGGTCAGATACATCACATGATCACACTGACAGAACCACAGGCACATAGACACAGGCAACAGAGCATGCACAATGTCGGCACTAGTACAGTGTATATCCACCTTTCGCAGCAATGCAGGCTGCTATTCTCCCATGGAGACGATCGTAGAGATGCTGGATGTAGTCCTGTGGAACGGCTTGCCATGCCATTTCCACCTGGCGCCTCAGTTGGACCAGCGTTCGTGCTGGACGTGCAGACCGCGTGAGACGACGCTTCATCCAGTCCCAAACATGCTCAATGGGGGACAGATCCGGAGATCTTGCTGGCCAGGGTAGTTGACTTACACCTTCTAGAGCACGTTGGGTGGCACGGGATACATGCGGACGTGCATTGTCCTGTTGGAACAGCAAGTTCCCTTGCCTGTCTAGGAATGGTAGAACGATGGGTTCGATGACGGTTTGGATGTACCGTGCACTATTCAGTGTCCCCTCGACGATCACCAGTGGTGTACGGCCAGTGTAGGAGATCGCTCCCCACACCATGATGCCGGGTGTTGGACCTGTGTGCCTCGGTCGTATGCAGTCCTGATTGTGGCGCTCACCTGCACGGCGCCAAACACGCATACGACCGTCATTGGCACCAAGGCAGAAGCGACTCTCATCGCTGAAGACGACACGTCTCCATTCGTCCCTCCATTCACGCCTGTCGCGACACCACTGGAGGCGGGCTGCACGATGTTGGGGCGTGAGCGGAAGACGGCCTAACGGTGTGCGGGACCGTAGCCCAGCTTCATGGAGACGGTTGCGAATGGTCCTCGCCGATATCCCAGGAGCAACAGTGTCCCTAATTTGCTGGGAAGTGGCGGTGCGGTCCCCTACGGCACTGTGTAGGATCCTACGGTCTTGGCGTGCATCCGTGCGTCGCTGCGGTCCGGTCCCAGGTCGACGGCCACGTGACCCTTCCGCCGACCACTGGCGACAACATCGATGTACTGTGGAGACCTCACGCCCCACGTGTTGAGCAATTCGGCGGTACATCCACCCGGCCTCCCGCATGCCCACTATACGCCCTCGCTCAAAGTCCGTCAACTGCACATACGGTTCACGTCCACGCTGTCGCGGCATGCTACCAGTGTTAAAGACTGCGATGGAGCTCCGTATGCCACGGCATACTGGCTGACACTGACGGCGGCGGTGCACAAATGCTGCGCAGCTAGCGCCATTCGACGGCCAACACCGCGGTTCCTGGTTTGTCCGCTGTGCCGTGCGTGTGATCATTGCTTGTACAGCCCTCTCGCAGTGTCCGGAGCAAGTATGGTGGGTCTGACACACCGGTGTCAATGTGTTCTTTTTTCCATTTCCAGGAGTGTATAAATGATATCAACTTCCTACACCAGTTTTTTGATCTGAGAGTGCAGTCATCTCACAGGATTATCCCTAACATTTGCTTTGAATTTCTTGCAGCTACTATCATACGAGCATTCAGCTTCATATGCAGCCGCATATGTAAGGTATGTACCATTGTGTAAAGGTACTGTGAGTTGTACTGCGGTCACTTTCAAAACGTGGCACAGGGGCTAGTGTAGGAGACGTTTATAGTCTACATACAGGGCGAATGGATACCGTACCACCGAGCGAGGTGGCGCATTGGTTAGCACACTGGACTCGCATTCGGGAGGACGACTGTTCAATCCCGCGTCAGGCCGTCCTGATTTAGGTTTTCCGCGATTTCCCTAAATCGCTCCAGGCAAATGCCTGGATGGTTCCTTTGAAAAGGCGCGGCCGACTTCCTTCCCCGTCCTTCCTTAATCCGATGAGACCGATGACCTCGCTGTTTGGTCTCTTCCTCCAAACAACCGAACCGAACCGATACCGTACCTGGTGGCGGGCGTTCTTAAAGTTTAAGAAGTTCTTGTCCTCCGTAGGCATTACCACTCGTACTTGTTCCTGGCTACAGCAGTCGATCATATGCCTTTGTAGATAGATTCTTTTAGAAAAACTATTGAGGCACCAGCAGATAGTGTTAAAATCACAGTCAGGTATAAAACCATTACGTAGAATCTGATAAATCAAAAGTGACGAATATATATTAGAGGTACCGCTAGTATTTATTTGGCAGCTTTTATTTATTTCCGATTGTCTGTAATCGTTTTCTGCCTGACTGTGTGATTTTAACACTGTTTTGTCTGGTTTTCACGTAACTGGTTCAAATGGCTCTGAGTACTATGGGACTTAACTTCTGAGGTCATCAGTCCCCTAGAACTTAGAACTACTTAAACCTAACTAACCTAGGGACATCACACACAACCATGCCCGAGGCAGGATTCGAACCTGCGACTGTAGCGGTCGCGCGGTTCCAGACTGTAGCGCCTAGAACCGCTCGGCCACCCCGGCCGGCTTTCATGTAACTGTTTTACACTTGACTGTGATTTTATTCATGCTGAATTTTGGTTTTGCCATGTTCTACTGAGCTGACTTTTTTTCCGACTGTATGTAGTGGCTTAAAGTTGAAGATGTGGTTTTACCATTGTTTTATGTCTGACGTCATGTAAACGTTTTCTACTTGAATGTGTGATTTCATCAGCGTTGTCCGTAAAATTTTCCTATGGATCTAATTGTTGGTATTTTCAAAACATGTTTTTGTTTTCTAGCGTCGTCGAGGCGTTCAAAATTTTTCATCGGCGTGTCGAGTATGGCGCTGGCATGATGATGTATAGATACCTTTTTGTTTCCGATACAAATTGTAACTTAAATATATTCTTTTTGTTGTATTTGACATATGTCATTTGTAATGCTTGTTGCCGGGTGTGCTGTTAACCACTTTATAGGAAACTGAAAAAAAGACGGAAACAAGGAAAACATGAAAACTAAAGTTGCCATCTAGCCTAGTCTTCCACACTGTGATGTCTCAGTTAGGTGAATGAATTTCAGACCTGTACTAATTTAGAAGATGTTTTTAAGTGGAATAGATAGGCATGTGGCTGTCGTCATGGATGTTATAGCACACCTTAGTGGTACGTACCAACTGTCATCACTTACCTTTGTACCATTTCACTGTTTTCTATTGAACAAAGTACTTATTATTTGGTTTCTGTTTTTAGAATGGTTAGATAACGAGCTTAGTCATGAAACTATTCTTCAAGTTATAAAGAAAATTAACACTGCCACTTGGACGTTTCTCTGCAATTTATTGTGTAATTTGGTATTAACAGCTGTTTCAACAAATGAACCTGAACTAGTTGCTTATATAGTATCATCCTCATTACACGAAAGCATTTATCAAATATTTTCTGAGTAGCTATTTAGTTTTTAACATAAAACTCCACAATTGTGGCACACCAATTTTAACCATCAAGTTCAGTACCGAGAAGTGGACTCACCATATAATAGTATAGCGCTAAAAATGACGACAGTAACATTAGTGACCGACAGTATCTGTAGCAAATATTCCATCAACAGAACAACTGCAGTTCACTTCAAGCATCAGTCCCCCAGAGACACATTATTTGCAAGCTGCACACTGCAATCCACCGTGCCATGCACACCTGAGAGCCGCTTACCGCTCCGTCTAGCGTAGCCTCCATAAAACAAACAGCGGAGCGCCAAACCTGCGCCCCGTTAACGACAACTAGCGTACCGTTCCCCAGTGTCTGTCGGAAAAACTGTTAAGCTGTTACACACTCTGTCACCCACTTCGTTCTTCCCGCAAAGCTCAGTCGTTCGTCCTGATAAACTAATTTTAAACCGAGATGTTTTGCTACACCAGGATACCGTACACGGCACAACGTTGAAGATTTTGGATCGCGCTGTGTTCGAGTTTTTAGGCATGACGAATACGTTGTCGATGAACTGAACTGGGGCTATGTAAGCATCACCGAGTAAGATATTGAACTGGTTTGCTGCAGGCGCTAGCTCGCATCAGCATACATCAGCCACATCATCTGGAAATAAAGAAAAAAATATTATAGATTATAGAGTGCAGCAATAAGTCGTCCTGTTTTGATTTTATTATGCAAATCCAGATTTCGGTTTGTAGCCAGCCATTCTCAATACGCTATTTTTTATTCTCAATGGATGTAAGTCCCTGTTGTTCGGGCGTCAGTCACAGTTCTTTGAATACTGAGTATTCAAAGAACAGTGACTGACGCCCTAACGTACTGAGCATTCAAAGAACTGTGACTAACGCCCGAACAGCAGGGTCTTACATGCATTGAGAATAAAAAAATATAGCATTGAGAATGGCTACCTACTAGCCGAAATCAGGATTTGCATAATAAAATCCAAACAGGGTGACTGATTGCTGCACTCTGTGATTTATATGTCACATACAGTCGCTGAGTACATCCACTTTCCGAATCGAAGGTGACCTGAAAAGAAATATTGATACGCACGCGTGGGAAAAGATACATACAGACGCCTACAATAATAATTTTAGTTTTGCACTGACGTCCAAGTCAGCGGCATCCAAGTTCGTCCACGAATCTCTCATCGCATCATTATTTGCTGTGATGTCTTGTTACATCATACCACGACGGTCAATCGGGAGATGGTCTATAGACTGAAGAATGTCGCTGAGTTGGCAAAAAAGCTGTTGTTTTCAGCCCGTACCATACTGATGATGACGGACTGAGCTACTTCTTCGACAGACTGGGCTGAGATGACGAATGGATCACCAGTGTGTAAGGTCATGAGATATTGAAGCACAAATAAGACTAAGTCTGCACACGTGCGTAACATCAGCAAGGGATGAAGAAGAAGAACAAGAAGAAGAAGGAGAAGAGGAAGTTAATTTCTTCAGACTGAAACTACAATGAACACACACAAATAGAATAAGTACCTGTAGGATTACTAGAGTCAGATCTGGGCCACTGATTAGCCTCTGATCATCAATCATCATATTCATATCCGTTATATCACTTCATCTCCTCTGATACTGCCAGTATGTTGATGTTCCTCCGAGCACGTCTCAGACAGTAACAACATTTCGCTCCTAAAAACGTTGCATTTATAGCTGAAAACCACATTTATTTGTTCATTTCATCAAACAGCACTTGACCATGTTTACCTCAAGTCATGTGGTTTTTATGTGGGATGACACCAGGTCGACGCTGGGTGTGGGCGACACTGCCTTACACCTCTTCCGCCAGTTTTCTTAAATGTAGGACCATATTTCGCTGTAGGTGTGCATGCAGTTCCATCATAGGAGCGATGGTGGAATGCTACAAAACTCATGTGATGGAAGAGAATATTATTTTGACGATGCCTACAGGACTGCAGCACGCCACGACCATTATCTGGGAAAACTACCCACGCCTCATCGCTGCTCTCCTATATATGTGTGCGGGCGACAGTGAAAGCCGCAGGGAGCGACTGCGCGAATTTCATAAAATAACACGGGCAGTCTAGGCTCTGGCCCTAAAAAATCCGCTGTTCGAGTTTGTGTAATCGTTTCCCACATTAAATAATTACTTCTACAGACACATAATAATACGCATTAGATCCCAGTCTACTAAACACAGCTCAGTCATGTGCAGTAATAGTTTTACGAAACGGGCTCTCTTGTAGACAGAGCGTAAAATTCGTTTCTGCAGCTTTGTTAACATTCGTTTTACCGTTGACCAGTTTCACTTTATAGCAATAGTGCATTTGATTATTTAAAAAAATGTGATGCATTGTGATAAACTCTTAAAAATTAAAGCCATAGGATGGTAACGGGCGCTGTCTGACCAACAGATAACAATATTGGATGGGGCTGAGGAAGAGAGAATGAGAGGCCTCTTCACTTCAGCAGCGGCAGACCTAACCTTCCACACAGTGGCGATGTGATATGGACAGCAGTCGAGCTGAGAGCATCTCCTGACTCCTTTATCTCAAATGCGCTTTGAGTCTCCTCCAATACAGTCAATGATAATGTGTGTCATAACCAGTATATTTGCCACAACTGATACTAGTGGAAAGATCAATCGAACCAACGGTATAAAAAATGAGAGAAACGCCGATCAATATTATTACTCCATTCAAACAGGCCTTGGAAGACCCAACGGTAGCGACCGGCCGCCGTGTCATCCTCAGCCCAGAAGCGTCACTGGGTGCGGATATGGAGGGACATATGGTCAGCACACCGCTCTCCCGGCCATTTTGTCAGTTTAAGAGATCGAAGCCGCTACTTCTCAATCAAGTAGCTCCTCAGTTTGCCTCACAAAGGCTGAGTGCACCCCTCTTGCCAACAGCTCTCGGCAGACCGGATGGTCACCCATCCAAGTGCTATCCCAGCCCGACAGCGCCTAACTACGGTGATCTGACGGGAACCGATGTTACAACTGCGGCAAGGCCGTTGATCGATCAATATTATTAGGTACGAACGTAATTCATGTAGATGAAATGTATCCTACCCATTCAGTGCTCAGTGACCCTTTATTACCTATCAACAAACATCTCGCCACTTCATCTGTAGTAGCATCGATATGTGATCCATGCGTATCGTTTTTTGTTGATGGAATCATATCACTTTGTACTGCATTTAAATATTTTCCAACTCGAACTCGTATGTACTGAGAGAGCATTCCACAACATTCAGAACACAAGTAAATTACATTAACGTTTCCTCTCGCACACAGAGCCGTGGGAGTATTACAGTTTCTTCTGGTATCCATGTGTCTCTAGAAAGCACCATTTTCCCACTATTGAAGCACATACGATGTCATTCACTCCCTTACACAGGGTGAATCATCTAAAAGCTGAGCTGCAAGTATTGCAGAAGTGGAAATACTATTGATGTGCGATTTCCCACAGAATGGATTGGCAGTCAGGGATCCGTATTGTTAGCCAGTAACTTTTGTGTACACATACACTTTTTAAATGAAACAATGCCTATTGACATTAAAGAACGGAAAGTACGCTAAATTAGAATTTCAGTGGTGTTTGTTCAGGATTCTAGTGCGAGTCGTTTACGAGATGTCGTACTTTGAAAAATTTCCACACCGACACTTTCCTTTGCCATCAACTTGTGTAGTTAGTAGGTAAAAAGTTGTAATGTTTGCTTGCTGTGTGTACCTTGAGTGCGCTGTGACTTGCTAGTCAGTTAGTGTGTGACATACCAAGCAGTAGTTCGTGAATGGACAATGTGATTTAGCAGTGCAGAAAAAGCCGACATGCTCAAGGTGTGTGGAGAGTGTAGGAGAACGCAGTTGGTTTCTGTAAGGTGTATGCGACAAGATATCCCAGTAGACGTCATCAACCATTTCTGCAATTATTTATCAACCTCTTCAAACAGTTACGTGAAAGTGGTAGTATAACACCTATGCAACGTAACACAAGGAAGCAAGTGAGGTCATAAGAGAGGGAAATTAATTTACGAGCTACTGTTGTAGTTGGCATGCATGTCAGTTCTCGCGCAATCGTGCCTTCGCAATCACACAGGGAAGTGGAATAGTCAGGCAAGTGTTCTACACATTCTCCATCGATATGGGTTCCATACTTATCGATTCTCTCTCCATCAAGTGCTCCATGGAAACGATTATGAGAACCGTGTTAACTTACGTACTTAGGCGTTAAGACAGGGTACTCCAGATGCATCATGTACCTTGTTTAGTGTTGAAGCCACATTTACCAATCAGGGCCAGGTAAACTGCCGAACATGCACTATTGGTCTGTTAACAATTCCCGTTGTCATCGTCAGGTGAGACATCAGCGTCCCTGGAGTGTAAACATGTGTTATGGGATAGTCAACCACAACTCATAGGCCCATTTTTCGTAGACTGCACAGTAACGCGCACAGGTGTCGCAGCCTCGTAACTGACCATCTTCCTCGGATACTAGAAGACGTTCGGCTGCAGATTCGGAAAAACCCGTGGTACCAACATGAAAGCTATCCAGCCCATAGTGAACGAAGTATTGCAACATGTCTTCACCAGTTGTTTTCATATCCTTGTATTGGACGCAGACTACCTGTACCTTGCAATGACCTTTTACTGCAGCCTGCTCGTATATTTCCGCTGAAATGCTAGCAAGTTTGCTGCAATCTTTCCGTACCAGATTGGAAGCGTCTATCGCCGCTGCCGGTGGTCATTTTTAACACAACCTGTGATGGCCAGTTGTCTCGTTACCGGTCACAATCCATACAACTAGTGTATGCACTTGTGTTGTCCTTTAGTTTGTTCTGCCACAGGTATTTCACAAGTGTAGGTGTGGGAACTTTTCAAAGTACGATATCTCGTAAACTACTCGCACTAGAATTCTGCAACAAACACCGCTGACATTCAAATTTACCTTACTTTTAGTTTGTTAATGTCAACAGGCTTTTTTCCATTTAAAAGTGTATGCTTGCACAATAAGTACACTTTATAAGTTTTATTACAGTAAGTTTATGATCTAGCAATAAGGGCCTCTGACTACCAATTCACTATATTAAAACCGCACATTCATAGCAATTTCCATTTCCGCAATCTTTGTGGTGCAAGTTTTAGATTTTCACTCTGTTTGTTGTCGTCACATTAATGACCTACAGCCTCTCTCTTGCACATATTCCGATTACTTCATCTGCATAATGATTTTATTTCGAAATTTATGTGTGACGTCATGTCTCGCCCTCCCACTGTATAAATAACGATCTCCATATATTTCTTTTTTTAAAAGTGTCTTGAGCTCTCTCATTCATTAGTGCAGATCTCTCATTAATTTTCGGACCAGACGGAGCTGTAACTCTAATACTTCTCATCCTTGGTACAAACTTGTTCCTTCCTAGAGAAGTATCCAAGACATCTCCAGACAGCTCGACAGAGTACTTAGACATAAATTTGAACTACTCCGTCTGTGTAAATGCAGATATCCTGTATGGACATTCCCTATCGTGCTTTTACAGTATTTTACAGATATTTTACAATTTTCCGTATTTTCACATTACCCATTATTCCATATTTTCCATTTCTTCCGTTTTTTCCATATTCTATATGCAAATGTGGAAGTGTGTATGTGCTCTTATTGCTTACAATGCAAGGTGTGTGCTTTTATTTTTACTCGCATTAATTCCTTGGTAACATTCGAAGGTGGACCCATCTGTTGTAGATCTGAAGGGGTAGGGCATAGCGGACCTCTCCAGGAAACCGACACACAAAATAGCGTAACTGAGAGATATGTGTGTTTATAACAGAATAAAGTGTTCACCCAATCTCCACAGCAGCCCATGCACCTGCGTGTGTTTCAGTGTTGGCTTTGGCAGTTAGAATTCTGCGAGTTGACGTTTGGAAGGATTATACGAGGGTTGCCCAGAAACTAATGTACCGCAATTTTTTCTTCAACAGTTCTTTATTGAACGTAATGAGAATTATAAACAGGAAAGACTGGTGTTTAGGTAAGACACTCTATTTTTCCACGTAATCTCCAATCCGTTCTATGGCCTTCCTCCAGCGTGAAACAAGGTCGTGCATGCGCTGTCGGTACCAATCCTCGTCCTATATGGCGGATCCAGTGCTTACTGTGTGAATCACCTTCTCATCGTCCTCAAAATGACTTCCACGAATGGCATCATTTAATCGCCCAAACAAGTGGAAGTCCGAGGGGCTATGTCAAGGCTCTCAGGTGTGACACGTCTCTCTACAGTGAGAAGTTAAATGACGGCACGTTGCTTGTAACGTACATCACCTACAGGCGTCATTTTGAAACTGCCCTGCAGCTACGCTATCTGTCGGAAGTGTTAGCAACTTGGTGCGCTCACTCAGGAGACTTCAGATAATACATAAGTAACGTTTCGCATTCGTAGCGCTCGACCGAGAAAAAAAAATGGTACATTACTTTCTGAGCAACCCTCTGGCTGGATTGTGGATTGTGTCACATATGGATAGTAAAAATGCAACTTTTAATATAAGCAATAAGAGCGCATACAAACTCGTCCATTTACTTACAGAAATCGAAAATATGGAAAAGTAAGAAAAAGGGTAAAATACGGTAAAATGCTACAAATGTGTAAAATACCGTAATATCTTCGTACGAAAAGGTCACACGGGATATATATATTTATACAGAGGAAGTAGTTCAAGTTTATGGCGTAAGTATTGGATCAAAGTGGCTGAAGATCTCTTGGATACTTTCCTAGAAAACTACAACTTTGTAACAAGGATAAGTACTATTAGAAACACTGCAACATTTGTGACTGAGAGATCTGAGATAAACAATGAGAGAGCTCCTGGTCCCCTTGATAAAATTGTATAGATTTTGTTATATATATACAGAGAGAGAGAGAGAGAGAGAGAGAGAGAGAGAGAGAGAGAGAGAGAGAGAGAGACATGAAGTCACAAATATCCTTAGGAATAATAAAAATCATTGATGGAGTAATAGGAGTACAGGACAGACAGCGTCTGTAGTTCCTGAATGTAACACTAGATATAAGAAAGTGAATGACAAAAAAAAAAAAAAAAATGGCCCTGAGCACTATGAGACTTAACGTCTGAGGTCATCAGTCCACTAGAACTTAGAACTACTTAAACCTAACTAACCTAAGGACATCACACACATCCATGCCCGAGGCAGGATTCGAAACTGCGACCGTAGCGGTCGCGTGGTTCCAGACTGTAGCGCCTAGAACCACTCGGCACCCCGGCCGGCAGTGAATGACATCACACATGCTTTAACAGTGAAAAATTGCGTATCGACAGTTACTATGACACGACCAAATTACCATAATCCGCTATATCTGCGTGCATGAGGACATGGTAATGTTGTTTATTTGGATTCTGAATGTTGTGGTATTCTCTGCCTATACATACGAGTGGCAAGTCATAAAATATTGGGATGTGATGTAAAGTGGTACGACGCCATAAACGAATAGCGACACATGGATCACATATTGACGCTACCACAGGTGAAATCACAAGAAGTTTGGAGATAGAGGATAAAGGAGACCTGTGCTCAAGAGCTGTAGCATGGATTTTATCTATGTGACTTAGGTCAGTACTTAATATACGTGCATGGCATTTACTTAAATTTTAAACTCTTTATCTTACTTTTACCCATTTCTTCCACTTTTCTCAACACTTAGCGCCAGTTGTGGGGAATAGACTTGATTTCGACGCATATACGAGGGACGTTCAGCAAGTAATGTAACACAATTATCTCTGAAAGCAGGTTGGTTCTATTATGGAATACGGTCCACCACACTCTTCCCCGTAAAACTATATTTTTCAACGTGATCACCGTTCAGTGCGCCAACCTTACGTCAGCCTATTGGGACAACCTTATGCCCGCATCGTACTACTCTACTGGCCCACGTCGGAGCCAACGTCTTGCTGCGTCAATAACCTCCCAATCATCCACGTACTGCTTCCTACGGAGTGCATCCTTCATTGGGCCAAACAGCAGGAAGTCGGAATGAGCGAGATCCAGGCTATGAGGAGGATGAGCAAAAACAGTGCATCGTTGCAATGATGACAGACGCCTCGCCAAACAGCTCACTGTGCTTTTGTTCACTGCCAGGTCTCCCTAGACATTATGAGAGTGCCTATGAATATCTGCGATGCTCTGGTTTTCCGCCAAAAGAAACTATCACAGCTATGTACTTGGAACGCACTTCCGTTACAGATACCGTTCTGAAAGCTTCGTACAGCGCCGCCATTTATCGGAACTTCATGAAGTTTTAGGGATTATGCTGAGAGTATTCCACTACCTCCGACAACAAATTCCGCATTTTCTCAACTGACACTAGCCGAGAAAAAAAGTGTCGCATTAGTTTTTGAACTTACGTCGCACAATTGTCTGGTTTGGAGGAGACTTAACGTACAATGGAGAGAGAGGAGTCCTCAGATGCAGTAAGCTCGATTGTTGTCCATTATCTCATAACTACTATTTAGAAGGTTACGTCTGCCTCTTCTGAACTGACGAGACCTCTCTGCGTGTCTATCTTACGGACACAGTGTATGACACTGGACTCTCATTCGGGAGGACGACGGTTCAATCCCGTGTCCGGCCATCCTGATTTTGGTTTTCCGTGATTTCCCTAAATCGCTCCAGGCAAATGCCGGGATGGTGCCTTTGAAAGGGCACGGCCGACTTCCTTCCCTAATCCGATGAGACCGATGATCTCGTAGTTTGGTCTCTTCCCCCAAACAACCCAACCCAACCCACACTGTATGGTTACCTGTTAGCCAGCAAGTGGCTGTCACCGCCTTATAGTTTGAACGTGTTGCATTTTATTTTTAAATAAATAAATACACTCTTTCTATAAAGTGGAATTGATTTACATTAAAATAAGTGTTATAAAATCTGAAAAAACACACTTTAGTCACTGCCTACACCACAGCGCCTTATTTAAAATTATTACTGCACATGACTAAGCTATGTTTCACAGATTTTTATCTAATGCGTACTATAACCTGCGTCTGTAGTTTTCATTATTTAATGTGGAAATCGATTACACAGACTCGAATAGTTGATGTACTCGTATGAAGTAATGTATGCTGACACGTTTATTGCAGAGAATGTCTAAGTCTATTTAGAGCATAGTCTTGACTGTCCATATTATTTTACCACATTCGCAGGGTCACAACCTGCAACATGAGTTGTGACCGGCAAACATACAAGGACGAGCAGTGCATAAGAGGTGGGCAGCACTCGTAGAAAGCGGTCGTGGCATGCTGTAAGCATAAAGGAGTCGGATAATTATTCTTTTCTATCATTGCCACATGTTTGTTGCATTCTACAACCGCTCTAGTGCCAGACCACCATGCACACCTGCATCTTATGCAGAATGACAGCTATTGAATTATTTGAAAAAAACGTAAATTAGTTACAAACTACATCATGCACACGATTTATTGTACATGTAAACGTCACTGCAGATATTCGGATTTATGTTATGACATATTCGACGTGCCTGCCATCACTGGCGATAATGTGGCGCAGACGAATAGCAAAATTCTGCATGACCTGGCTGCTGGATGTACTACTGGAAATGTTTTTGGAAGTGTGTAGCGCTAGCTGATCAGTGCTTTATTATTTTCTTTCTTTTTTTACGACTGAGATAATTGAATACAGGGACCAAAGAGAAAGTTCGAAGTGGCTAAAATGAAATTTGCTGAAAATTATCAAAACAGACGCTCGGGCTAAAATCCTAGAAAAACTGTCTTAAGGTAAGTCAATAAGACAGACAGAAGGAAATGTTTTCTGTGGGTCAGTGGATGATGAAGAAACTGATCATGACTATGTGGATTACCATTTGCCTCATAATATGTAACCAACCGAAAGAATACATTTGGATTTACTGGAGGTGTTAATGGTATTATCTGACGTGACAGGACAGAGTGATTTTTGAATGGGAATTTCTTGGATATTATTTGACGTGACAGCACAGAGTGATTTTTGAAAGGGAACTTCTTGTGTGTATTATTCTCTTTCAGAGATTAAAATCAGCATTGATTTACTAGCCAAATAATATTTCTGGGATCCTGGAAGTTAAATTAAAGTTTTCGATTAAATTTTCTTTTCATAGCTTTTTAGAGCTTTCTGAGAATACTAAATGTGTATCCGATTTTAGTTTATTACTATGATTTTGCTTCTGGTATTTCTCTGTTTAGTGTTCCTGTTTATGTTTGACTAATATGCAGAACTTCGAAGAGTGTGAAATTCGAACTCTTTGCACTAGTTTCTTCATGAGGGCGCGGTGATTAACTATGTCGCAGACTGCAAGTAAGTGCTCAAAAACAGTTATTGTTATTTTATTATCTTCAAAGAAACCAAATAGTTCTCATTAGAGATAGAGCTCAAGTTCGAAATGGTCAAGATTGAGGTGGATATTTGGCTTTCATTTCCTACAGGAATAATCCTGATTTTTACCTCGTGTGAATAAAGGAAACTGCAGAATAGCTTAGTCTGGATGGCTGAACAGGGATTCATTCCTTCGAAACCGTATTCGATATGCTCGGCTGAATACTGGGGACTCAGATATTGGTAGTTCTGAAGCCTGATTGTTGTAGTGTGAAGAAGACCACTGTCGCTACAACGAAATGATTCAGAATTGGTTCAGAAACATCTCGCATATCTTGTACGTTCCCCCGACAATAGCTTTCCGGATCATATATTGGCTTACTTGGCTTCAGCGTAGCCACTGTACTGGTCTTCTTCCAGATCTTTGGTATATGACACATGCTCGGACATTTATTGTAGAACTTGAGTAATAATGCTTCGGTTGTGGGGGTAAGGTGTTGACGTCATCTCATCAGTACCTACCATTTTGTCATTCTTACACTTCAATACAGAAACTTCCCGTGAAGGGGCTTGCAATGTACTCAGTCTTTTTTAATAACTATGATTTTTGTTAGTTCCTTTTGTCCAGATTGCACTCAATTACTCTGTTTAAAAGTACTCAGTGCTTAATATGATTACCATATGTATCAGCATGCGTTGTTTTGGATTGCATTAGTGTTGAAGCAGTTTAGTTGCCTCCACTTCATGTGCAAGCTGATTTTATTTTTATGCCTGGAGATGACATAGGTATTTCCAGACTATACTAATGTATTCAGTAAAACTACAGAGAAATATTGATTCAGTTGATCTGCTATCTCCAATGTTCATCCTTGAGCCTGACATCACAAAAGATTTTTCCTCTGAATACTTGAATGAATGTCGCAAGAAATTGGATCCGGATCGACAGCAAAGCTCAAACCACAGTGAACTAGGACTAGTCGACCTCTCTGAAGTTGAACGTCCTTTGGAGCTTTACGGACTGTGTTACGACTGCTTCATACAGTCTGCACATAGTAATGAGCCGTATTTTGACTAACAATGAGAAGGTCGTGGTTCGTCTCCGGTTTCAACATCGTTTGCGTACCCTCAGAAATAATCGCTACAGTCGATATTCCCAATGATGATATCAAGAAGACTCCATACAAATCTGATACGATCTTGCAGTCATTCCCTGTGTAAAAATGTAATCCAGGAAACCCTTTCAATCAGCAAAAGCTGGAGTGGGGGAGGGAAAAATCGTCATAACAACATTAAATCTTACATTAGGCTTCAGTCTATTTCTGAGGTTATTGTATGGTTTGTTTTAACTGAATATAAAAATTATAGTAATGTTGTGACGAAACTAATGGCATAAAAGAGATAGTAACTAACTTTAACAGAAATAAAATGACGGTCAAATTGTAACAACTGAAAGCGAGTTCTTTCAGTATGCAGACAAGAATACGTAATTACTCTAATTCTTCTTCATTCTTCATTCATTTGACATGAAGGTTGGAGTAATTTTTAACGGACCACTTTTTACAGTGTTCCGTTAAGAACACACTCCGTAAGACTGGTAGCCATGACGGTAGAGGCTCTCATAAGGAAGCGTTTCATTTTTAAGTTCCATATGCAACTTCTGTATGACATTAGTGATTAATTATGTTCAACACTAACACATTTTATTGCTTGTTGACTGAGAACTACGTGTTCCATCTTTTAAGGTGAAATATTTCATTGGTAGCCTAACTGATTATTGTATGGAGATGGAACAGTGGCAAAACACTGGACTCGTGTTATGGAGTGCGCCGGGTGAAATACCGATCCAGCTATACAGATTCGGATTTAGCATGATTTCTAAATCGCTCAAGGTGATGCCGGAATGGTTCCTCTCAAAGGGCATGGCTCATTTCCTACCCCATTCCGAACATACGCTCCATATCTAATGATGTTCTCGACTCGAGACGATACAACTAACCCTCATTCCTCATTTGATTATTGTAATCCACTTCATACAGTCTTTTCTTACTGTCGTTATTGTATTGATTAATGCGCTATTAGTTTTCCCGGCAAAGATCCAAACAAGTTTCAAGTAGGTTTCTCGTCAACATTTGAACAAGTGAGTCACATTAAACTTCAGTCACAAGATGAACCTGGCGACTGTTAATCATGAAGAACAGAGTCCTTAAATTTACATTCTCTATCTTCAGCAGATCAAAAGAAATTGTATCACTATATGTATCATCTTGTGGGCCTTGTGGGAATTCGTACTCTTACTGAACGTGTAGATAGATCTAGCAAAGTTTTCTTCGTCATGCTGGAACTGCCGCTTCCACGGGAAGCTCACCACAAGGTTTACGATCGAGCGGCGTTCTCCCTTGGTGGGGCAGCTAATGGCTAAATAGGAAAGGAAATAAACGCAGTGAGTCAGCAGGGAGCCACACCCTTCCGCAAAAATGCTGAGCTCCCCTCCGCCTTTCTCGCTCCCTTCTGTAACGGAGCGTTACACCAATAACAGCGCGCTCCAGAAAATGCATCAAATTATATGCGTTCCAGGACTGCAGCTACTCGTAACGAATTTTATGTCACTGCGGTTCGACCGAGATTGAGCCTGGAGCAAGAATGACACGAGAAAGTTTATCATTTAAAAATTTACACGATGGTATATTATGCGCGACCGAGTGCAAATACATTGGTTATCATAAATTAAGAAAAAAGTCACAAACACACCAGTAAACTGTAACTTAGTTAACATCATTACCGAGTATGTGGAAGCCAGAGGGGTTACTACACGAAGTGAGTGTCGCGGCAATCCGTATAAGTCATCTGTACGTAGCCGACAATGTTCTGTCTTATGGTGGTACGGCAGTTGTAGCTGCGTCAAAGAAAGAGAACAAGACTGGAATAGTAAATTCGGTCAAATATTGTACGAAGTGTGACTGTGTCAGGTACAATGTAGAAATATATAGCTATACGGGTGAATATTTGATCTATTGTCGTTCGCAGATAGTGCCACAGATGAAGTATTCAGAAAAAAGACTTGCCGGCCGTTGTGGCCGAGCGGTTCTAGGCGCTTCAGTCCGGAACCGCGCTGCTGCTACGGCCGCAGGTTCGAATCCTGCCTCGGGCATGGATGTGTGTGATGTCCTTAGGTTAATTAGCTATAAGTAGTTCTAAGTCTAGGGAACGGATGACCTAAGATGTTAAGTCCCATAGCGCTTATAGACATTTGAACCATTTGATTAGAACAAAGACTTCGGTACAGATGCTGGAGAACATCGACATTAGGGTGCTACTTCTCAGAGAGGCATCAAGTAGATCAGCGGAACTAAATTGTTCACCTTTGTAAAAGTTGAATTATTTTATGAGACAAAAGGGGATTCTGAGCAAAGCGGTAGACCGAGGACTTGCGAACAGTATAAGCCGCGAGGACACCCTAAATGGAACTCCATGACAGAGTAAAACTTCGGTTCGTACCTGGAACCTGGCCTTTCATGGCCAATACTTGTACCGACTGAGCTGTCCGGGCACGACTCACCGGCTTACTTCCGCCAGTACCTCTGTTCCATTTTCTAAACCTCAAAGATGTTCTCCGGCGTAACCTGTGGCACTACCACTCCTGAAAGAAAGTTTATTGCAGAGAAATGGCTTAGCCACCGCCCGCGGGGTTCCTTCCAAAATGAATTTTTCACTCAGTACACAGTTTTATTCTAGAAGGAAGTTTCAAAACGGCTCCCATTCCATTGCAAAATGAAAAAGCAGTGCTTCAGCATTTTCTGTGATGTAGACCAGATGTTTCTTGTTTTCTTCCTAATTCACAACGAATAGAAATCTTCACATGTGTAAATAACGTCGGCTGTACTCCAAGAGCGTGTCACAGGACTATTATTTTTCACAATATATATAAATAACCTAGCGGATAACGTTAAAAATTCTATAAAATTTTCGCTGAGGATTCTGTTGTATAAACAGAAATCGCCACGCGAGAAAATTGTAGGAAGACCTGCTGAGGACCGACGCTTGGTACAAGTATCAGCACTTGACGCTCAACATAAACAAATATTACGTTTTGAGCGTAGGGAGACAGAAAGAACTGTTGTTGTATGATTAAAATATTTCAGAACCGACACTGGAAGCAGTCACGTGCATAACATATGCGCTGAGGTGACAAAATGCAAGAAATACCGACATGCACATAAACAGGTGGCGGTAATATCGCGTACAATGGATGTAAAAGGGCCGTACAATGGCGGAGCTGTCATTTGTGCTTAGGTAATTCATGTGAAATGGTTTCCGGTGTGATTACGGCAGCACGACGAGACTTAACAGATTTTCAATGCGGAAAAGTAATTGGAGCTAGAGGCATGGGACGTTCCATTTTGGAAGTCGTTATGGAATTCCATATTCCGAGATCCATGGTGTCAAGAATGTACCAAGAAAACCAAATTTCAGTTGCCTCTCATTAGGGACATTTAACGACCGAGAGGAGCGGCGTTTGCTTACAAGGGAACCTCCCCATCGCACCCCCCTCGGATTTAGTTACAAGTTGGCACAGTGGATAGGCCTTGAAAAACTGAACACAATTCAATTGAGAAAACAGGAAGAAGTTGTGTAGAACTGTGAAAAAATAAGCAAAATATACAAACTGAGTAGTCCATGCGGAAGATAGGGAACAATAAGAACGATAGGAAGGTGGGGGCGCCGTGGTCTCGTGGTAACGTGGTAACGTGAGCGACTGCGGAATAAAGGGTCCTAGGTTCAAATCTTCCATCAAGTGTAAATTTTAATTTTTTATTTTCAGTTTATGTGACAAACTCTTATGTTTTCATCACTTTTTTGGGAGTGATTATCACATCTACAAGAAAACCTAAATCGGGCAAGGTAGAAGAATCTATTTACCCATTCGCCAAGTGTACAAGTTAGGTGGGTCGACAACATATTCCTATAATGTGACGCACATGCCGTCACCAGTGTCGTATAGAATATATCAGATGTGTTTTCCTGTGGAGGAATCGGTTGACCTATGACCTTACGATCAAATGTTTTCTGTTCCCATTGGAGAGGCACGTCCTTTCGTCTACTAATCACACGGTTTTGCAATGCGGTCGCAAAACACAGACACTAAACTTATTACAGTGAACAGAGATGTCAATGAACGAGCGGACAGATAATAACTATGCAAAAATAAAGAAAGTAAAATTTTCAGTCGAGGGAAAGCTTGAACCAAGGACTTCTCGTTCAGCAGCTGCTCACGCTACCACGGGACCACGGCGCTTCTAAGCACCCTTCGTCCATGATGTTGCTTATGTGGCCCATGGACTACTCAGTTTGTATATTTTGCTTATTTTTTCACAGTTCCACACAACTTCTTCCTGTTTTCTCAATTGATCTGGGTTCGGTTTTTCAAGGCCTATCCACTGTGCCAACTTATAACTAAATCTGAGGGGGGTGCGATGGGGAGGTTCCCTTGTTAGAGCTGCCAGTGTTAACAGACAAGCAACACTGCGTATAATAACCGCAGGTATCAATGTGGGACGTGCGACGAAAGTATCTGTTAGGACAGTGGGGCAAAATTTGACGCTAATGGGCTGTGGCAGCAGACGACAGATGCGAGTGCCTTTGCTAACGGCACGACATTGCTTGCAGCGCCTATTCTGGGCTGGTCGTCATATTGCTCGGACGCTGGACTACTGGAAAATCGTAGCCAGTTAAGATGAGTTCCGATTTCAGTGGATAAGAGCTGATGGTAGAGTTCGAGTATGGTGCAGATCGGACGAAACCATGGACCCAAGTTGTCAACAATGCACTGTGCAAGCTGGTGGTGGCTTCATAATGTTGTGGACTTTGTTTACATGAAACAGACTCGGTGCTCTGGCTACGTTCGTCTACTAGCAGACCATTTGCAGCCTTTCATGGACATCATGTTCCCAAACAACGATGGAGTTTTTTTGGATGACAATGCGTCATGTCATAGGGCCACAGTTGCTCTCCATTAGTTTGAAGAACATTTTGAACGATTCGAGCTAATGATTTGGCCACGCAGCTCGCCCGACATGAATTGCATCTACCACTTATGGAATATAATCGAGAGGTCAGTTTGAGCAAATCCTGCACCGTCCACACTTTCGCAGTTATGGAAGGCTGTAGAGGCAGCATGGCACCATATTTCTGCAGTGGACTTCCAATGACTTGTCGAGTGCGTTCCACGTCACGTTGCTGCACTACGCAGGGAAAAAGGAGGTCATACACGATATGAGGAGGTATCCCATGACTTTTATCATCTCAGTGTATAGGAGCATGCTGATGGAGCGGTTCGAAATGGAATGACCACATAAAACAGGTATGACAGATGCCAGACTGACATTCATTGGAAGAATCCTCAGGAAGTGTAGCCCACATATGATGGAGATATCTTACAAAGCTATCGTTCGACCGACACTTGATTGTATCTCGTCAGTCTGGGATGTGTAGCTGATGAAACTGATAGAGGAAGTGGAGAAGTTCCAAGGACGAACAGTGAGTTTCTTATTAACTAATCTGGTAAGCGCTACTGAGATGATCAGTGAAGACCAGTGGTAGTCTCTGGAAGACTGGATTTCCGCATCAAGCTATAATTTCGTTTCCTGTTAACGACCCGAGAGCGTTCGTTGCTAGACAAATCAACCAGCATATTGCTTCATTAAGACAATGGAGGTAAAATTACAGAGACTTTAACTTACACGGAGGCTATCAAGTAATCGTTCTTCCCGCCAAACATTCGCGACTGGAACAGGGAACAGAGGAAATGAAAGCGGTGGAAGAAGTACCCTCCCCCACACACTGTAAGATGGCTGACGGAGCTTGCCCATTAACGAAAATCATGTCTTCAAGTTCCCTCACCGGATACAGCTCCATTTGGATAGGGCTGATCGATGTTACTACTTCAACTTGTATACACAGGCTGAATCTACTACAGCACACACATTGTACATAAGGACTGCTCATGTCAGTACACAATACGTCATCTGCACTGGATTAGTTGAATTATTATCCATACCTCAACACGTAGATGACCGTCGGCATTGCCTACCCCACTATCATTGAAACAATTGTACTGGTACAAGTACTTCACTGTCAGACACATCAGAAGGACTTTCTCTTAAAATTTTTGACTCTGTCGTTACTGGACAAAGTTTGTTTACCTCAGATTGATGCATTGACCCTCCTCCATCATCCCTGAAAGTCTGTAACATCATCACGGGGTCACCCTGGACATCTAATGACGCTTCGGTAGGAATGAAAATGATTCAATTGAAACACTGTTATTTCACCTAGAGTTATTATATTGTCACGTAAAGGAAGGTGTAAGTAGATGAATGACGAACACTAACGTCACTGAACGAAGGTTTATTCAGCACTTGCACATACAAGAGTGCGGAGCGAACTGCCTCCGACCAGAACACATACGATGTATATAGAGCTACAGAACATTCTGGTTCAATGATACTTTCCTTTTGTGGATACTTCTAGAATGTACTCGAACCGAATATAGAAATTAGAATTGTATAGTCGAGGTGTGTTTTGAACTCACGACCCTCTATGCAACAGTTTAGTACCATATCCACTACACCACGGTGTTACTGAGCTTTTTCTGTGACAATATGGACCCCAATATTAGTCTCACTCAGTTCGACAACACACTTGCCGCTTACCCACGTATGTCGATGTGTTTTATTAAGTTCGCGCTGAACAAATATTGTTTCCGATAGTGAATGATTGTAAACAATGTCGTCTTATTACTTTTAAGCTATTTTTTCTCCGCATTAATTTTTAGCGGTGCATTTGGGTGACAGACGAACCGCCGTGCAGCGCCACTCACTACTGACTAAAAGCGTAGGCAGTTTATCAGGAAATCCTCTAACGTTCGGACTCTTTTACCGTATAGCAGTATCGCAGTCATCGAGAAAAAATTGCTAATATCCGGTCTTACTACGGGTCACGTTAACAGTACCCTTGCAACTGATACATATAATTTGCAAAGAATCAGCACATTTTCAAGTTTTTAACAATATATGAAACAGTTGTAGTACGTAGCTGTGTAAGTTCAGTGAATACAGATACACTTGGAAAATTCTCGCAAATATTTTTCGTAATAATGTATCATTATCACCCAGAAACTGCTTGAAAGTCTCTCAGGCATTCAGCTGTTGTAGAACGAATTTTCGACGAGTAGCGTGCCATCATCATCAGGTTACTTCTGCTGACAGAAATTCTGTACCAGTCGGTGCGATACACATATCGGTTGTCTCCTCCTTTCTCAACCCCGTGTATGGACCGCGCGTTGCATCAGTTGCAGTGGTGAGGGTAGTTCGCGCTCGGGAATCGAGTGGCGGTCCTCAGTCTGCGCTCCGCCTTCCCCCTGCCCACGCTTGACTAATTTGAAATCCATTGCCCTTGACGATTAGGTCGTCATGCAGCCACATTACGATAGCCTCCTTGTATACACGGTTCCAGTAGTGGGATGTAATTTGCAGAATTTTTGTGTCTACGTATTTCATTTTGTGGTTCGTTTCAAGGCAAAGCCTTCCTTCAGAGAAGAAAGGTGCACAGAACACAGACGGCACACCGACCTCCTGAGCCCGCAAAATCAGCAACTGTTGGATATTGCCTTGAAACCAACCACAAAATGAAATACGAAGACAAAGATTCAGCAAAACACGTCCTACTACTGGGATTGTGGACATACGGTGGTTATCGAAATCCGGCTACATGAGAACCTCATCAACAATAACAAAGTATTTCAACTTAGTCAAGAGTAGTGTCCATCTCTGTAAGTTCTCCAAACGCAGCGGAAAGGAACACCGAGCACGGCGATGGCGGAGCGCGAAGTGAGAACTGCCATTCGAATCCCGAGCGCGAGCTACCTCCACCACAGCGGCCGGCTCATCGCGCGGTCTGTACGCGCGGTCAGTGGGGGGACAAACGGTGTGTATATCGCACCCACTAGTCCAGAATGTCAGTCAGCAGAAGTAACCTGATGATGATGATGACACGTTACACTGTCGAAAATTCATTCTACAAAGGTCAATCAAACTGGTTGCGTGCCCGAGACACTTTCAAGCATCAAAATCGCCTGCGAAACTTACGAACGCACAGTAAAAACTGAATCGCTGCTGATGAAAAAAAAGCTCATTCAGCCTGATGAGATAATATATTTCAAATTATGTCTAATTCAGTTTATGAATCATTTTAATTCAGCTTAAAATATTGTACCATGTTTCCCTCATACACTCTGTACCTGTTATTAATTACCAAAAATGGGGGCACCATGAAGATACATAACTCTGGAATATTTAAAAAACGTGCGGTACATCGACATACAGATGACCTGAAGGGGACTTTTTTTCTGTAACTGAATAACAAATTTTTCTGAGGAGAGGCGATTTAATTATAAGGTAGCTTGCACATAGATATTCTGATCACAAACTTCAGAATTCCGAGAGTGACTTACCGAGGGGCGGGACACGAATAAATCTGCTTCCATACAATGAGTTCGATGTTTGATAGTGGAAGAGCTCGTACTGCATTGTTAGTTTCCAGAGACTTGAATTCATTTCTGGTGTATCTCTTACCTTGGCCGAGAAATCTTACATAGTCCGCCAGTACTAAACACGCAGCTCAGTCTGGTAAGTGTTCAGTATCCGTTATCTTAAACGCAAATTCATTTTCAACATTTCTAGGTAAATCCTTAAAGCAAATTCTTCATAGTATTACTTTCAACTTTCTTCCACCAACTTTAGCAAATTTTTCAGTAAGTTCCATTCATTATACGCACCACAAAATATCCAAAAGCTATCTCCGCTGAGCCGGCCGATGTGGCCGAGCTGTTCTAGGCGCTTCAGTCTGGAGCCGCGCGACCGCTACGGTCGCAGGTTCGAATCCTGCCTCGGGCATGGATGTGTGTGATGTCCTTAGGTTAGTTAGGTTTAAGTAGTTTTAAGTTCTACCGGACTGATGACCTCATATGTTAAGTCCCATAGTGCTCACAGCCATTTGAATCATTTTTTTAATCTCCGTTGAAGTTTACTGCTGAATATTAAAACTCCAAGGAGGAAAGGTAATAACGAAATTAATATTTATTTTGTATATCAGTATGTTACATTCCTAGATGATTTGGTGGTACACAAGTGGTACGCAGAGTTGCCACCGCTCACATCAACAGCAGATCTCATCTAGTTGTGCATGGAGACGAACTAAGTTTGGATGACAGATACGGGTGTGTTATTCCACGGTGCTTCAGATCTATGCCAGAGTTCAATGCCGTAGTGGCTGGCGAATGGGAGTGTGCAAGTTTCTCGGCAACCCATGACCAGACTTTGCCGGTGCGTGAGAGCTCTTGAAAACACCTGGACATCTGGCCAGGGGAACAGTCGGAAACCTTCTGTATTAGCAGGGCCAAAATGTGAGCAGAAATTCAGTGTGCATTCTGGATACAAAGTGCCCGTTGAGTACTTTACATTCAGGGATAGGGATAAATAACCTTTGACACTTGTTGTTCGCCTTGACTGATCTCATAGCTCTTACTAGGAAAGTGATAATGTTTACCTTCAATGTCATCAATAGGTAAAGCAGATCAATCAAACAAGCAATAAAAGAAAATAATATCCAACTATCTCATTTGCGATTTATACCTATCCCTCATTCCGCCTCTCTTTCCCCTAACCACCTCAGCCCTCCCCCTTAACTCCACACAGTCACAATGGAGCGTTAAAATGAGAGAGCCACTCAGAAACATCCAAGATGGTGCAAATAGATCATTTGCTGGTTGGGAAATTTATTCCTCCTCCCCTCCTCTTTTCAACCTGTCAGACTGTAGTACTGGAATGAGGTGCAGAAAGTTACTTAACTCTCATTAGAAAATCAAAGATATACATTATAGTCTGGAAAAAGTACATACCTCTAGCATAAATACACTGACAAATTCAATTATTGTTAAAATTCTTTTGATGTATACATCAGGCTACGCCTCTCGAACCTCCGTTGCTACCTATCTCCACGCAATCAGAGCACAGTGCTAAAATAAGACGTAAAAAGACGCCCGACGTGCAGTGAAAACTACGTAAACTAAACTTGAAACCTTAGGATACGCATCATTTCCGTGAAAGTGAAAAACATTCATTATTTCTGAAAGATATTTACATACCTCTGTACTTAGTAAGTGTAATATTATCACGTTGTATAGAAATGGTATCATAATATTTTCTGCGAAAGTCAATGATAATTGTGTTCATAAAGTATTTCTGGTGTAATATTAGAATGACTCCAAGGGTGAAGATATGCATTATATATGTTAACTGGCGTACAGTGATATTGGTGTTTCATGAGTCATACGGATACGAGACAAGAGTTACTCGTATTACACTCTCGATTACCTAGTTTCAACCACTTTTTGGGGTCACTCAGCTACCTACTTCCGACTACTTTACAAGATTACCACCAAAAAGACACATGTATATGATTTTAAATATGAAACATTTGTTACAATTTTCTTTAGGGTAGCGAACAAGAAAACAAATATTTTTGTACACAGTCTTTATTAATTTTTCCATATACATTCGCACAGAGTAAAAACTCGCTTTATGTTTGTTCGGTGTAGTTTTATAATATACAGTCTAGTTTTTTATTTGTAATTTAGATCTACATCAGGATCATCTAATTATTTTTCTCTAATTCTAATCTTTTTACCTATACAGTATGTCTTTTATGGCTTTAACAATTAGCTGTTTTCCTTCTTGCAGTGTTTATACGTGAGATCATACGTGTATGCTAATTTTGCATTTTATTTTTTCATTACACTGTTAATAAAGCATTTCATTTCTCCTTGAATATACGTTCCCAACTCATCTGATTCATTCTTCATTGTTGTGGAATTTCCATTCATGATAACGGATGCATATATATATATATATATATATATATATATATATATATATATATATATATGTTTTATGTACATTTCAAGCCTCCTCCTAAACCAGCGAATGGATTTAAAATAAAGCTGAAACACGTTTTCGCAAAAGATCTTGTGTGAAGTTAGAAATTTAGAAGACGAGGTACTGGCAGAGTCGAAGCTGAGAGGACGGGTCGTGAGTCTTGCTTGGGTAGCTTTGTTAGAGGAGCACTTGTCCGAGAAAGGCAAATGTCCCGAGTTCGAGTGTTGGTCTGGCACACAGTTTTCATCTGCCAGGAAGTTTCATATCAGCGTGCACTCCGCTGCAGAATGAAAATCTCATTCTGGTACACATATTACTTTCTGTCTGGAAGAATCACTGTGTGGGTAAGAACAACCTAACTATGCAAATGGGTGTGGGTGGGGATGGGAATGTAGGTTGTTCGTGACGCGCAAATTCACAGATTTCATTCATACAGTATTTGTGGGTGAAAGCACTTAGTGATATGCAACAAACCTTGCACATAATTTCAAACCTTTATAAAAAAAAAAAAACTTAGCCTCGTTGACAACGCGTACAAACTAAGGATGGGGAAGAAATTTTATCGCTTACTAAATTTTCGCTGTTCATGCAGTAAAACTGCGGCACCAGGCATGACGTTTAAATTTAGGTCTTCTGTGTTACTAATTCTGTTTACAACACTTCTCGCTACATATGCCACTGTTCTTATACAAAAATATCATTGTTCAACACTTGTTTCAGATATGACTTCATAAACAATTTGATGTGTGGAAAATTGCCTTATCATGAATGACGTTTTAATTTATTACGTATTTGCTACTAGCTCTATTCGCAACACGTTTCTCAGGTAATAAAAAAAATATACCACCGAATATACCCCCAAAATTATATCGTCAAATGACAAATTTTCAGAGGGTACGTCATAAATATTTACCTTTGCGAAAACGAAACTGCAGGGCGAAATTCACGACAGATACAGGTTGAGTACATATACAGATATCTGTAAAATGTGTTATAGGTATATGACATGTGCGTACTCTGCAAAGCTGCAGCTGAAAATCACCTTCTAAACAACTGGATCGGTTTCTATCAAACGTGGTATACCTATTACTATCCGAAATGAAATATTATGGGAGTAAGAAACAGCAGCCTCCTGCTTGGGTTGAGCTGATAACGTGGAGAAAGAAGGCGGAAAGAAGAGATGGACTGAGAGAGGGGGAAGGAGGGCGTGGAAACAGATATGGGAGAGGAGGCGATGAACCCAGTGAGGGGGAGGAGAAATGGGCAGAGCAAGGGAAAAGGAGGAGACAGAGAGGTAAGAAACAGATGGACAGAGGAAAGAAACAGGAGCAGATGGACCAAGAGATGGAGGAGGTGGAGATTGACAGAGAGACAGGGAGAAGGAAATAAACAGAGAAAGGGAACAGGAGATGGACAGAGAGAGAGAGGGGAGGGGGGAGGGAGAGAGTGGGAGAGAAAGATGGGGGAGATGGACAGAGAGAGGAGAAGACGAGATCGATGGAGAAATGGAGAGGAGAAGATAAAGGGACTGAGAGGGAGATAGATGGACTCATTGGTGACCAGAGGTGAGGGTGATAGAAAGAGAGAAAGGAGCAAATGGACAAAGGGATAGGAACAGATGAACAGAGAGAGGGGGAGGAGGTGATGGACTGAATGAGTGGGGATTAGCAGATGGACAGAGAGGGGAACAGGAGGAGATAGTTAGCAAGGAATGGAAGAAGTGGACAGAGAGAGGGATGAAGTAAATGGGCAGGGAGCAGAAAGAAGGAGAAGATGGAGTAATGGAATTGGAATAAATACATATACATGTTACACCAAATACTTAATTACCGCTTTAATATAGTAAACAAGTGTGGTTCTGTTTTTTGCGTAAGTACTTTAATCGGTGGCCACTTTCAGTTTGTACTTAACGTAAGTGTTGAGGTTTGACGTTCTCCAGTTTCTCCTTATAACACACATGCATAATACGTTGTCTTGCCTGGAATCTGCGTTAATCATAGTTTCCTCCAGGTAAATAATTAGAAAACTGTAAGCAGATCAAACATACTGTACTTTTTAATCTTTAGTCGGTCTTCATTGTCTGGGAAGTTAACTTGCTCTTCAGTCAACTTCTGTGTATTTTTATTGCCCAAGTAGACAAATTGCAAAACACTATTAAACACCACACAGCAGCTGTTCAGCAAGTTGTTTGTAAGTTGACACCAGATAGAAGCGAGTGGTGCAGGCTGCACACTTATACAGTCTTGCACAGGGTCAAACACACTATCCATTTTATATTTGTACATTTTAGCTGTAAACGAGGTAATGTTCTTTAGCCAACGAAGATTTTAAATTTTCTCATAGTGGTATGACTGGAAACTATAAACAATCGAGATGATGGTTACTGATGCCTTTCTTGACTTCGGTTTTACTGATTTTATAGATAAACTTGTATAGCTTTAGAACTGGAGCTCATCTACGTTAAACAGTTCATCCAACCGGCATATTATTGTTCACATTCACATTCTAATTTCTTTGGTGATCTTCTTGGACACAAAATTCGTGTTTGATAATGAGTACTGACAAAGCTTCATTTTGTTAAATAAAAATCACGGTATGTCTGACGTTATATCCAGGTCCTTAAGGTAATAGGCGCTTCTTCCGTTAGTACATCCATTTTAACGTCATATAATTCCAATTTATAAGGTATTTTTATGATACTGGATTTTTATATTTCCTCAGAACGGTTTGTAGTGATTCCTTGCTGAGTTTTTCCTCCAAGCCTCTGGCTGGTATTTCGTAATTTCCATAGAGGAGAAATAGTAGTTTTGCTGTGAAGCCATATCTCACAGAGATGAACTTGGAAGGTTTAATATGTAGACAACTGATAAATGCTCCAGACATTTATTTTTTAACGTTACAGACTGTCCGTTCTGTAATTGTTCTTGGCCGTCCACTTGATTGTAGCTTTTAACCACCATAGTGTCACAAAACTGTTCAGTAATGAGTGTAAGCACACTCAAATTCCTCTTTCTAAGCAGCACACCACTTTCGGTGTAATTTATGTTACCAATAGCAGTAACAAGACTGACCATGTTCCGCAATAATGACCACAAACCGATGCATTTCTCAGTCGGTCTAATCTTCTTCCCTAATAGTTGACAGATGTTTAGCACTTTGAAGAAAGCCATGTTGATGTTTCCCACTAGAACTGAGAAGTGATCAGTTGCAGCTGTCTGACCTCTTTTTAGACACTAAACATCTACGACAGTTAGTTAAGTTAGTTACATAGATCATCTGAACGATTCTTTCATTGAAAGGATGGTAAATAAGTCAGTTTACTGGATATGTAAATACAGTTAGTGATGAACACGTTGTTTATTTAGTCCTACTCATGCTACTACACATAGCTACCAGTTTTTAAGTAGAAATTCGTTAGTGGAATAGATACAGTTGTCCAAGAGAAATGATATTACGTTAGATTCAAAACTTACGTTGCTACCTGTCAGACATTTTATGTTATTGGGCAAATCATCAAAAATTTCTGTTCCTGCATATTCAGCTCCTTTCTGAAGCACTGAGAGCTTTAACAAAGAGTAATAAAAGTAATTTATTCCTCTAGTGTTGTAAGTATGGACAAGACTGTTCTTCTCAAACTGTGATGGATTATTTATGATGAATTTCGCTAGAGGAAATACGTGTTGTGGCAGTTCAGTTAAAATGCTTAACTCCTTCAGTGGGTACCTACATGACGTCTGTGGGTGAATACTACACATTAATTTTACTGCTTGCTCTTGTGGACTCAATACTTCCTTTCTGAGTGATGAGTTACTCCGAAGAATTATTCCATAACATATTATTTGAGGAAATATGCAAAATATATCAAGAAGTTGATTCGTTTGTTTCCATGATTAGCAATTATATGAAGAGAAAAAAGTAACTGAATTTAGTTATGTGACAATCTCAGTATTATTCTACTTCCAGTTCACGTTTTCGTCAACATGTACATCCAAAAATTTGGAGCATTCTACCTAAGATACTGGATCGTGCTCATAGGCTGCATCAATTGTTCGTATGACTATTTGTTGTACAGAAGAGCGTTAGGTTTGCTTTTTCAGAGTTAAAGGAGAGCCCATTGTCTGAGAACCACTATATAATTCTTTGCAAATTTTTTTTTACCATCTATTCTGTTGATTCTTCTATAATAGTATTTATGTTAACTCTAGCATCATCTTTAAAAACTGCAGTTATGTTTGTTGATTGTTAAGTGGTAGGTAATTCATATATCTAAGGAAAAAGAGTGGACTGAAATTTGAACTCTGTGAAAATTCCTTTGTGAAGCTCAGTCAGTCACTGAAGTTTTCCACCCATCTGACACGATCAGAATTAATCAGTACAACATTGTACATTCATTTTGCCAGGTATGATTCCAAGTAGCTCTACATAAGCCGATAAATTTAATTAATATTGAGTTTTTATGAGAATGTGTCATGATCTACGCGATCAAACATCTTGGAAAGATCAGAAAATATAGCGACTAGCGATATTTTGCTATGTAAAGCTTGTATTAGTTGATGGATAAATGTATTAACAGCGTTCTCAGTCGAGCAAACCTTCTGCAATCGAAAGTGTAATGTGTGTAGTAAATTGTTTACACTTTCTTGTGGCACTAATCTTGAGTAGAGTACTTGTTTGAAAATTTTTGGAAAAATATGCCAGTAATGAAACTGGACAATAATTGTTTAAGTCTATCTTGTCATCTTTCTTATGAAGAGGTTTAACAGCTACACACTTTCAATCTGTCTGCATAAATTTCCTATTCCAGTGCGGCAATGTATATGTCGATAAGGACGTTACTTAGTGAGTTGCAACTACTTATCAAAATTATGTTTGAAATATCAACAACACAAGATGAGCTTTTGTTTTTTAGAAACTTTCTAATTCTATCGATTTGAATGAAAGATGTTGGTGAAACTTTCAGTTTATCAAAGTTTTGCCAAATGACATTTGCAATATATACTGTCTGAACCACTTAATCCTACTTTTGCTGCTACATTTGGAAAGTGAGTGGTAGAAGTATTTACAGCTTCTGAATAATCAGTCACATCATTGTCACTTAGATTAACTGTTATGGCTACTTTTACATTGATTGGCTGTCCTCCACTCCATTTGACAGTATCCCATATAAACTTATTATCAGCATTATTTATTTCTATCAGGGCATGCATACTGCTGGACATTTTAGTGGCTTTCCTTCAAATTCTCCAGTATTTTATATATTATGCATGTAACATCAGTTCTTGACTTACTGCGGCCTTTGTATTAACTTTCTCATAGACGAAATTTTAATTCCCTAAGCATCTTTCAAATACTGACGCCAATTTACTACGTAATAAACTGAACGTGGCGTTAACACCTCTCTCTATATAATCTTAATCCCATACCACCATAACTTACTTTTAAAGCATTGTAAAATGTCCTCATTAATAAGCCTCACAGTCTTTGGTATGTAAGGTACCAGATTTCTGTTAATTATGTATCACGACCTGATAGTCCATTAACATATGAGAACACATTAATTGTTTCAGCCTAAGAATTGCCCATAAACAGTTGTCAGTCAATGTCCCACTATCTTACTGTACACGAATTGGAAAGTTGACAACTGGAAATAGAGGGAAATACCAAACTAATGATTCTAGTTTATTGGTCCTGTCAAAGTGTTTTAAGAGATCTACTTTAAAATATCCGCATAGCACTAACTGTTTCTTGTCTGACAGGTAGCTCAATAATACATCTAGATTTCTCATAAATAGCTGGAAGTTTCCTAGAGGGGATCTGCAGACCATTTGAGGTATCAGAAAAGCATTCTACATCTACATATACAGTGGCGGTCGAAATAATAGAGCCACCTCTATTGACGAGATTAAGAACTAGGATATCTATTAGTTCGCGAAATCGCCACGAGTGCCGTGTTGTCAGTCCCTTGTAGACAACATCAGGGAAGACGTTGCTGCTATCTTTAGTCGTCCGAAAGGAAGCGTTTGAGCTAGACGTGTGAAAAGAGGCATAAAGGTAAGAATCTTATGGGTCAAAATAATAGAGCCGCTTTACACATGTGCCTTTAAATTGATTTTTATGCAGTTGTTTTGTATGTAAATTGACGTGTGGTTTTGTTTACATTCGTCTAGATGGGCAGAGCAAAGCATACCAGTGAAGATGAGCGTATAGTAATGTTCCGGATGTTCAAAAGTGGGATGTCCATGAATAAAATAGCCAATGTCTTGCACGTTTCGCGAAAACGAGTCCAGAACGCCATGAGACGGTCAAAACAAACAAAGCCGCAGGTGGAGAACAGGGGGCGACCTCGTGTAACTACTCCTCGCGTAGACAGACTCATCACTAGGGAAGTGAAGAAAGACCCATTTTTGCCAACACCACGACTGAAAGCCATTTTGTTTAGCGACGAACATGATGTTCAACCATCAACCTCAACGATTCAAAGACGACTGAGATCTGCAAAATTGAATGGGCGCATTGCAAGAAAGAAGCCACATGTTTCACAAGCTAATGTTCGGAAAAGGTTAGCCTTTGCCCGGAGAAATGAACAAAAACCTAATACTTGGTGGAGGAACATCCTTTGGTCCGATGAATCCAAGTTTAATAGGTTTGCCTCAGACGGAAAAGTCTATGTGCGCCGCCCACCAAACCAGGAATTTAATCCCAAGTACACTTTAAAAACTGTGAAATACGGTGGCGGAAGTGTTATGGTATGGGGATGTTTTTCGTGGTACGGCATTGGTCCAATACACCGTATCAACGGCATAATGAACGCAGAAATGTACAAAGACATCTTGGCAAATGTGATGCTGCCTTATGCTGAAGAGGAAATGCCGCTGAAATGGAAATTTCAGCACGGTAACGATCCAAAGCATACTGCAAGGATCATAAGGCAGTTTGTTCAAGAGCACAATATCGAAGTATTAGAGTGGCCACCTCAGTCCCCTGACGCATCACCCATTGAGAACTTATGGGAGATCTTAGACAAGAGAATTGACCGCTCAAAAGCTACATCGTCAGAAAAACTGTGGGAAGAAATCCAGAGAGCCTGGTATGCGATCAGTAGTGACGAATGCAGGCGTTTAGTAGACTCTATGGGTAAGAGGTGCAGGGCAATCCTCAAAAATAAGGGTTACCCCACGAAGTACTAATGCAGTCCTATGCAAAAAAGACTGTTCCTGTACGTTTCATAAGACTGAGATCAAGTACAATATATTTGTTTCAATTGGCTCTATTTTTTTGACCCTGTGGTCTGGTATTCTTTTGAATATTATCGATTATTACTGATTATTTTGTGTTGTGTTATCGATATAACTGACTATAGTACAATGTGACTCGGTTGTAATGGTTTCCATCATAGTTCAAACATGTCAAGTAATAAATGTGCACTTTATTCCAAACCTTTGCCAGGTGGCTCTATTATTTTGACCGCCACTGTATATCTACATGGATAATCAGCAAATCACATTTAAGTGCCTGACATAGGGTTTATCGAACCATCTTCACAATTCTCTCTTATTCCAGTGTCGTATAGCGTGTGGAAAGAACGAACACCTACATCTTTCCGTGCGGGATCGGATTTCCCTTATTTTATCATGGTGATCATTTCTCCCAATGTAGGTCGGCATCAACAAAATATTTTCGCATTCGGAGGAGAAAGTTGTTATTGGAATCTCGTGACAACATTCCTCCGCAACTAAAAACGCCTTTGTTTTTAATGATGTCCGTCCCAAATCCTGTATCATTTCAGTGACACTCTCATCCTTATTTCCCGATAATACAAAACGTGCTGTCCTTTGATTTTTTTAGATGTACTCCGTCAATCCTATCTGGTAAGGATCCCACACCGCGCAGCAGTATTCTAAAAAAATGACTGACAAGCATAGTGTAGGCGGTCTCTTTAGTGGCAATAACTCAGAAGCAAATGCTTCTAGGTTGTAATTATCGCAAAAACAATAATTCTGACATTGTGTACTAGTTTTACATATGTGGGAACTCCTGCTTAACCCACGTTGACTCTACACGAAACTGATGCTAGTCTTCAATCTTTAATATTTAACTTCTTCATCACTGTGATAATGTGGTACTTAGAGAGGCACAGGCCATGTATCACTTCAGAATTTTCCACATTATTTAGATATTGTCTACCTCGTTTTTCAGCCATCTAAATAAGTATTTGCTTGCAATCCCATCCATCTGGTGGGTAAAATTCCGATTATCCATCCTAAATTAAGAAGGATGTGTAAATTTAGAAGGGTTTTAACTTTATATACCTCTATAAACTTATAACACTGTAAAATTAATACACAAAAATTAAAATAAAATTGTTCAAGAATTATTGTTTTATTATTCGTTAACCTGCCAAAATTTGCTAACATTTCTTCATAAAATACCCATGTCTTTTGGATGGCGCTGTTGCAAAATAGCCGGAAGTGGGTAGTTGAGTGACACTGAAAAATAGTACAAACCCTCTAGGTGATAGGACCCAAACCAAATTTCACGCCCATATGAACAGAAACTGACCTTCTTACACAAACTTTTGCGTATCAAGATTTTCGAGGCGGAAATCGTCCAAGTTTTTGGCTCTTCAGCAATATATAATGCAGATGCTAGGGCTATTGAGGAAATAGGGTTTGATGGGACTGATGGTTGAGAATCTTGATGGTAGATATATCTTGCACCCCTTTAGATCAGTCAGCACACCTTCTCCACATTTGATGACGACGTGTTCGGCACTCACTGTCTGATGGCTTGAATCCCCCTTTGTCTTAGATTGTGTACTGCACTCCCAAGATTCCTCACGTTCTGTAACACGGAATTCCTGAAAACATGTATCACAGCAAGTAACTGATAAGCAAACTGTATGTAGAGATTCTTATAAGTAGTAGCACATGACTATTGTACTTACTTTACTTCCTAAAACAGTCACTACAATAATGATGATGATGATATGCCATCTCTGACAGTTCAACATCTGCTGTAAGAATATAAGAAAGTCTTACTGCTTTTATAGTACGCTTCAATTTTGAATCAACAGGAAAAATATGATTAATGAGCACTTCTCAGCAAGATTTTTTCGTATCTTAGTGTTGTTTACAATACACGTGCATTTCCAAGAAAGAAGACCTCTACTCGAAGTATTCCGACAATCTCTTTGTAGAATTACACGTTAAATATCCAGGAGAAGAACCAGATTATGAGTACCTCATTTTTCTGCATCATAAATTTGTATTTAAACAACATTGTGGTAAGAAAGTATTTTTAACGCAGATCCACAATAAATCAAAGTGGTAGTATGTGTGTGTCTTATGAGCAATGGTAGTACAGACCCTGTCAACATTCACCAAGGTCTTATGAGAGATAAAGTTAAGGCGTTATCTCTCACAGATTGTGACCTAGGCATGGCTGCCTGTCTCGTGCTCGCTGTAGCCCGTGGACGTAAAACTGCCTCTATTATTTGGCCAATATTTTTAATTCTTCTGCAGAAGTTAATAAAATTTCTCAACATCGGCCACATAATCCAATGCATGCGGTTCGATATGCAAAATATAAATCATTAATTACAGGGACTGTTTGCAGATCAGCGAAATGAAGTATTTGGGAGTGTTTCTCAAGCAACGTAATGTCTCCATACACAGCATTAAAGTGTTTCACATTAGGATTTACATTATGCACGTTAACTTCTACATAAGAATAAAAGCTTCGCAAAGTTCTTTTTCAATAGATATTATTTCATTAACATGTAAATTATTGCACTGCTAACCAAGTTTTGACAGTTGTGTCTATCTTAATAAAACTGATCTGACAATGAATCACATTTTGTGGACAGTGCAATCTTGAAACACATTTTAGCTTCTTTTTCTGTAGGAGCAAAGTCACATTTCCTTCCTAAGCTCGGCGCCTATTCATTTCCATCCTTCAATCTGACATGCAGTGAGCTATGAGGACTTTTAGAATTTCAGAAGTTTGTTTCGCCTTGCTTAAATGTTCTGTAGTCCATTTTCTACTCATCTGAAAGACAGACAAAAGGATAAGACTGGTTTATTGGAGGACCAACACATGGTTTTATTCGACAACTATGTGAAAAAAAGTAGATCATACCTTACGGTCCGATTTATTTCTGTTCTTTAATGTGCCTTGCAGTGTGCTAAGAGGTATTATTTAAGTTTCATCTACTTGTTGAATAGATAACAGTGTAGCTACAGGACGGTTCACCTCTTAAAAGTCTGATACAGTCCATTTAGCTAGCTCTGTCTTCCTTATACATTTGCTAATCATCTGAAACATAAAGGTAATGGGTAATGTCATTATCCTGAAACGATGGTTTCATTCAACAAAGCCTATGTGATGTAGATTAAGAGTTACCTTCATGCTGTATAGTCAATTGGATGAAGCAGTTAAAGGCGATATGTAGTAAAACTGTTACTCGCCGATGTCCGAGCAACAACTGACAAGATAGCTCGCACTACGCCTTTTAAAACCAGAAGACCAATGCACTCAACATCGTAAATGACTAGGTCAGCAACATTATTATCCCAGTTGGGCTAGTAGCTTATGTTTTTCATGATACACACTATGCCACACGGTACGTTATCTTGAGGCAGCCATAGTCTCTCTCAGATTTTATGTGGTTTGTATAAATATAAATACTGATTCCTTAAAACATGTTTGAACTGCATCGCCAATATTATTTTTAAACGGTGTACAAGCACAGATGAGAATTTCTGGGAGGGGAATACATGACACACTTTTTCAGAGCCTGGGAATTCTCTCTTCGGGTTTCGTGGTATAATACAAATAAATGCTGATGTCACTTGTTTGTCCTATTGATTTTTTTATCCGAGAATGTCTCCTCTGCTTCTAGATTCTGAGCACAGTAAGCTTCCTCCACCTCAACCCCCCTGTGGGAACAAGTCTAAGCTCGATCTTTCCTGTCGGAAAATAAGTCTCAACTTATTTAGGTTTATCTGTTTCCTCATACTTGATTCATAACACGAGATAAGAAATTACTTCTAACACAGTAGGGATGTGATGATATACAAACAGAGCTTCCAACTCCATTAAGACATTTTTTGTTTTGTTAACCCAACTGTCACCAGCATAATCAGCGAGGAGCTGAGAGAAAAAGAGTAGAGTCGGAAATTTAACAAAAATAAAGTAATTACTCCTCTTTTTAACATTCAGTCAGTCATTCAAATTCTTTTGTCAGTTTCATTGAGTAGCCTAATATTATTATTATTATTATCAGTGAGTGCACCAAAACCTGTTAAACTAAACCATCTCGAATTTGTTGCTATTGAGTCTGCATTTAGAAGACGAATATATGGTAACGTCACATTGAAGTGAACACTGCCGATGTTCGACGTTAACATGCAATAACAATTCACAGATGGCAGGTGACACCACTAGCAGTGGAGGGTATATAAGAGGTATAGCATGACGATGAAAACAGTTCAGTCGTTATCGTAATGTGGAAATATAGCCATTTATCTGACGTCCAGAAGTTCATTATCAATGGCTGTCGGGCCAAGGTTGGAAGCATTTTTGAAACGGCTAAGTTTGTAAACTTTCTGCGTGCCGTCCTGGTAAAAGCATACAGTGCATGAGAAGACTGCTCTATCCAAAAACCGGCGCTGAAGCAACTGTATAGCACAACGGGTCATAAATGGCAGGGGTGAACGACACTGCGGAGATGTATATGGGAGTATAGGCGTGCTACTGTTAAGCAGCTGAGCACTCAGATGAACCAAGGGGCTACCAAAAGAGCCTCCTCAATGACAGCACAGGGAACATAACTGCGTAGGGCGCCTGATTAATGCAACCATGCTGACTGCTGTTCATCAGCGTCGAGGTCTGGAATTTTCTCGCCAATACCCCAACTGGCCTTCCACTGAGTGGTGGCAGGTGACCTTTTCAGATGACTCACGTCTCATGCACCATCATACAGATGGTCAATGGATCGTCAGAAGAGTCCATGCGAGACTAGGGAGTGCTATGGTCTGGGGACTGTTTTCGTGGCATTCCCTAGGTCATCCTATCATTGTGAAATGGATCGAAAATGTACATATCCACCCTCCTGAACCAAGTCAACCACCACCTTCAGTTTGTTTTCCCTCGGCTCGACGGTATCTACATCTACATCTACATCTACATGATTACTCTGCATTCGATGTCCTCCGTCAATCCCACCTGGTAAGGATCCCACATCGCGCAGCAATATTCTAACAGAGGACGAACGAGTGTAGTGTAAGCTGTCTCTTTAGTGGACTTGTTGCATCTTCTAAGTGTCCTGCCAATGAAACGCAACCTTTTGCTCGCCTTCCCCACAATATTATCTATGTGGTCTTTCCAACTGAAGTCGTTCGTAATTTTAACACCCAGGTACTTAGTTGAATTGACAGTCTTGAACATTGTACTATTTATCCAGTAATCGAATTCCAACGGATTTCTTTTGGAACTCATGTGGATCACCTCACACTTTTCGTTATTTAGCGTCAACTGCCACCTGACACACCATACAGCAATCTTTTCTAAATCGTTTTGCAACTGATACTGGTCTTCGGATGACCTTACTAGACGGTAAATTACAGCATCGTCTGCGAGCAACCTAAGAGAACTGCTCAGGTTGTCACCCAGGTCATTTACATAGATCAGGAACAGTAGAGGTCCCAGGACGCTTCCCTGGGGAACACCTGATATCACTTTAGTCTTACTTGATGATTTTTTAAAATTTTTTAAATTTATTTATTTATTGTTCCGTGGGACCAAATTAAGGAGAAGTATCTTCTGCTTTCTGTTCTTAAAGTAAGAGGCGAACCAACTGTAAGCTACTCCCCTTACTCCATAATGGTCCAACTTCTGCAGTAATATTAGGTGGTCAACACAGTCAAAAGCCTTCGTTAAATCAAAGAAAACACCTAGCGTTCGCAACCTTTTATTTAATCCGTCCAAAACCTCACAGAGGAAAGAGAATGTAGCATTTTCAGTTGTTAAACCATTTCTGAAACCAAACTGAACATTTGACAGCAAATTATGTGTATTTAAATGCTCCAGTAACCTTGTATATACAACCTTCTCGATAACTTTAGCAAACACCGATGGCATAGAAATAGGTCTAAAATTGTCAACATTATCAATGTCTCCCTTTTTATAAAGTAGCTTCACTACCGAGTACTTTAATCGGTCAGGAAACCGACCACTCCTAAAGGAAAAGTTACAGATATGGCTAAGTACTGGGCTAATATACATAGAACGATACTTCAGTATTCTGCTAGATACCCCGTCATATCCATGAGAGTTCTTGGTCTTTAGTGATTTAATTATTAACTCAATCTCCCTCTTGTCAATATCATGGAGGAGCATTTCAGGTAACAGTCTCGGAACACTTTTTTCTAGGAGCGCTATATGATTCCCTGTTGGGGCTAGGTTTCTATTTAGTTCACCTGCTATATTGTGAAAGTGATTATTAAATACTGTACATATATGCGACTTATCAGAAACACGGACATTCCCACTACGCACTGATTCTATATCCTCGAGCTGTCTCTGCAGACCAGCCACTTCCTTTACGACTGACCATATGGTTTTAATTTTATCCTGAGACTTAGCTATTCTATCTGCATACCACATACTTTTTGCCTTCCTAATAACATTTTTAAGCACCTTACAATACTGTTTGTAATGGGCTGCTGCATTGAGATTTTGACTGTTTCTAACGTTTTGATATAATTGCCACTTTGTTCTACAAGATATTCTTACCCCTCTAGTCAGCCACCCAGGCTGCCTATTTGTGCTAGTACCCTGTTTTGAACGTTCTAACGGAAAGCAACTTTCAAAGAGCACGAGAAAAGTCTTGAGAAAAGCATTATATTTATCGTCTACTGTATCAGCGCTATAAACATCTTGCCACTCTTGTTCCTTGATAAGGTTTACAAAGGTCTCTGCAGCAACTGGATTAGCTTTCCCAAACAGCTGATGACTATATTTAACACGTGTTGCAGCACAAAAATCTTTTAGAGTTAAAATTTGTGCATCATGATCTGAAAGGCCATTCGCCTTTTTGCTAACAGAATGCCCTTCTAGTAATGAGGAATGAACAAAATTGTTGTCTATAGTTGTTCTACTGTTCCCTTGCACTGTCGTTGGAAAGAATATGGTTTGTATAAGATTATATGAATTAAGGAGGTCTACCAGCATCCTCTTCCTTGCACAATCACTTATACAATTAATATTGAAGTCACCACATATAACTAACTTTTTGTATTTCCTATAAAGTGAACCAATAACCTCCTGTAGCTTTAGCAAAAATGTCGTGAAATCGGACTCTGGGGATCTATAAATAACAACAGTTAGAAGTTTAGCACCATTAAATTTAACCACACCTGCACAACATTCAAACACCTTTTCAGTGCAGTACTTTGAAACATCAATGGACTCAAATGGGATGGCGTTTTTCACATACATGGCTACTCCCCCACACCGCAAAGAGCTCCTCGAAAAGCTGCCAACCAACCTGTATCCTGATAAAGGAAGCCTCTGAATTATCTCCTTATTTAAGAAGTGTTCAGATATACCAATAATTTCAGAGTCAACATCTATAAGCAATTCACCAACTTTATCTTTAATACCTTGTATATTTTGATGAAATATACTAATTCCCTCATTACTCGGATACCTAAGCTTTGTCAAAAGTGATTCCTTTGTTAGAGAGACTTCCCTTAAGCAGGAATACCTATCAGCTGACTTCAATCTAAAAAAGGTGCAGCTCTAACACCCACTACAGCAGGAATTTTCCCATGAGTGATCCCACCAACCCCACCTATGCCGTCTATTACTACGAACTGCGACCTTCCTGACAGGAAATCACGAATCCAGTCGCACAACTGAGACGATACCCCATAGGCCCGTATCTTGATTAGAAGTCGCTTGTGAGGAACGGTGTCAAAAGCTTTCCGGGAATCTAGAAATACGGAATAAACTTGAGATCCCCTGTCGATAGCCGCCATTACTTCGTGCGAATAAAGAGCTAGCTGCGTTACACAAGAACGATGTTTTTTGAAACCATGCTGAATACGTATCAATAGATCGTTCCCTTCGAGGTGATTCATAATGTTTGAATACAGTATATGCTCCAAAACCCTCTTGCAAACCGACGTCAATGATATAGGTCTGTAGTTCGATGGATTACTCCTACTACCCTTCTTAAACACTGGTGCGACCTGCGCAATTTTCCAATCTGTAGGTACAGATCTGTCGGTGAGCGAGCGGTTGTATATGATTGCTCAGTAGGGAGCTATTGTATCAGCGTAATCTGAAAGGAACCTGATCGGTATAAAATCTGGACCTGAAGATTTGCCCGTATCAAGCGATTTGAGTTGCTTCGCAACCCCTAAGGTATCTACTTCTAAGAAATTCATGCTAGCAGCTGTTCGTGTTTCAAATTCTGGAATATTCCATTCGTCTTCCCTGGTGAAGGAATTTCGGAAAACTGCGTTCAATAACTCCGCTTTAGCGGCACAGTCGTCGGTAACAGTACCGTCGGCACTGCGCAGCGAAGGTATTGACTGCGTCTTGCCGCTTGTGTACTTTACATACGACCAGAATTTCTTCGGATTTTCTACCAAATTTCGAGACAATGTTTCGTTGTGGAACCTATTAAAGGCATCTCGCATTGAAGTCCGTGCCAAATTTCGCGCATCTGTAAATTTTAGCCCAATCGAGGATCTGTGGGACGGATTAGAAGCCCAATAGCGGTTCTGTGTGACCAATTCGAACGGGCTGTTTGCTCCACGGATTCCCAACCGAGAAACCTAGTGCATATGGCCCTGACACTGGAGTCAACATGGCTTCACATCCTTGTCAGTTCCTACCTGAACAGCAAGACAATACAACGTGTCACACAGCTCGCAGTGTACACGCATAGTTCGAAGGTCACCAGGATGAGATAACCATGCTCACTCCGTTGGCAACCAAACTCCTCAGATTAAAGCCTAATCGAAGATCTGTGAGACGGATTAGAAGCCCAATAGAGGTTCTGTGTGACCAACTCGAACGGGCTGTTTGTGCCACGGATTCTCAACCGAGAAACCTAGTGCAGCCCTGCCACTGGAGTCAACATGGCTTCACATCCTTGTCAGTTCCTTCCTGAACTTCATTGACTATCTTCTTGCACGTATCGCAGTGGTTCTTGCTGCAAACGGTGGCTATTTAGGGTTTTGACAGGTGGTAACATTTATGTAACTGGAAAGTGCATGTAATGGTTTTGCCCGAAATGTACTTAGATTTAAGGAGCCTAGACGTTTGTTATATGCCTCATTTCACGTTTTCAGGACCAAAGTTTGTCAAATTAGGCAACATATTCTGCAGTTTTTTCGTGCCAAAGACGGACCAGGAAAACAGATGTACCCCAGTAAGAAGACTGCGCCACTATCACTGCTGATATCAATGAATGGTATCCAACCAATATAACAGAGAAACATTTAGAAAAACTGGAAAATTTGCAATGTCACGATTCCGGCATGGCAGTGAAATAAATAATTTAATTGCATATTAACGATAATGTAAATAAGGAACTTTATGCAGGAGTATATAAGAAACTGGCTATGATAATACCAGATAAACATGTAGTAATATAGGTCAAGTCAATAATGCATGTTCTAAGAAGTCTATTCTTGCAGGATTGTATCGTGCAAATAAGCATGCACAACGTCACTCTAAACATTGGCGGTTTAAAAGCGAGCTACACTTTTCCAATATGTCATTCCTTGCAATAATGAAGCATGTTCACATTTTCTAATAACAGGATAATGATGTGGCTGTAAATGTCTACAGCACCCAGTATTCAGATTATGATTGTACGACTGTGGAAGATAAGAGGAAAGGCAAGGAATTCAGAGCTCTACCGCTGCATGTTACAAAATACCGTTTCAAGGGACATGGGTATCTCTTGATGTTCCAAGTTGCTAATAATACAAATACATGATATTTCTATCGCAGAAGAAACTTTTGAGTCTCACAAGTGATAGTACCACGCCTCATCATTCAGCTGCAGTACTCAAACGCTCCATGTGTTATTTTCATACATGAATGATCTTATGTGCATTTATTTAACGGTCCATAGTATATTCATGACAGCAAGAACGAGATTGCAAAATTTATAAAATTTAGTAACAAACTGAAAGTGCTTTTCATAATCTATGCTGATATGTAATACGTCTTGGAACCAGTCACTGATGGCAGTCATAGTACTGACTCTGGTTTGCATTCGATAAGATACATTTACATAAACCCATCAGCATGGGTTTCGAAAAAGACGATAGTGTGAAACCCAGCTCGCGCTTTTCGTCCACGAGACTCAGAGGGCCATGGACACGGGTTCCCAGGTAGATGCCGTGTTTCTTGACTTCCGCAAGGCGTTTGATATTGTTCCCCACAGTCGTTTAATGAACAAAGTAAGAGCATATGCACTATCAGACCAATTGTGTGATTGGATTGGTTCAAATGGCTCTGAGCACTATGCGACTTAACTTCTGTGGTCATCAGTCGCCTAGAACTTAGAACTAATTAAACCTAACTAACCTAAGGACATCACACACATCCATGCCCGAGGCAGGATTCGAACCTGCGACCGTAGCAGTCGCGCGGTTCCGGACTGCGCGCCTAGAACCGTTAGACCACCGCGGCCGGCTGTGATTGGATTGAAGAGTTCCTAGATAACAGAACGGAGCATGTCATTCTCAAAGGGGAGAAGACTTCCGAAGAAAGAGGGATTTCAGGTGTGCTACACGGGAGTGTCGTAGGACCGTTGCTGTTCACAATATATGTAAATGACTTTGTGGATAACATCGGAAGTTCACTGAGGCTTTTTGCGGATGATTCTATAGTATATCGAGAGGTTGTAACAATGGAAAATTGTACTGAAATTCAGGAGGATCTGCAACGAACTGACGCATGGTGCAGGGAATGGCAATTGAATATCAATGTAGACAATTGTAATGTGCTCCGAATACACAGAAAGAAAGATCCTTTATCATTTAGCTACAATATAGCAGGTCAGCAACTGGAACCAGTTAATTCCGTAAGTTATCTGGGAGTAGGCATTAGGAGTGATTTAAAATGGAAAATTAATCGTCGGTAAAGCAGATGCCAGACTGAGATTTATTAGAAGAATCCTATGTAAATGCAGTTCGAAAACAAAGGAAGTAGGTTACAGTACACTTGTTCGCCCACTGCTTGAATACTGCTCACCGGTATGGGATCCGTACCAGATAGGGTTGATAGAAGAGATAGAGAAGATCCAACGGAGAGCAGCGCGCTTCCTTACAGGATCATTTAGTAATTGCGAAAGCGTTACGGAGATGATAGATAAACTCCAGTGAAAGACTCTGCAAGAGAGACGCTCAGTAGTTCGGTACGGGCTTTTGTTGAAGTTTCGAAAATTTACCTTCACCGAGGATAAAATCAGAGATGTTAGAGCCCACACAGAGGCATACCGACAATCTTTCTTTCCACGAATAGTACGAGACTGGAATAGAAGGGAGAACCGATAGAGGTACTCAAGGTACCCTCCACCACACACCGTCAGGTGGCTTGCGGAGTATGGATGTAGATGTAGATGTAGATGTACCTAATATACACACTACAGCTTTAATCACTAAACCAGGAGTATTCCCAGTGTAAATTATGTGGAGGCTGCAGTTTCATGTAATGGATGACCGAACAGCTCTATACAATCGCTGGGACTGTAAATGACTTTTTTATTACTAAATGAAATGATGATATTAAGCCCCAAGGCAGAAGCGGATTTTTACTCAGCAAAAGTCTGTCACGTTCGCAAGAAACCCTTTCAGAAGGGTGATGCAAAGTACGGAGACCTTTGCCATTTCACAGGAGCGTATCATCCAGGCTGCAATGAGAATTACAGGCACCAATTATAATATGTCCAGTAAATACCAAAATATGAGGAATTATGATACGCGTATCACAAACCTATATGTGAAAAAGGCTGAAGACAAGAATGAAGAAGAAATGAAGCTAAACCATAGTATTTAATCTGTCGTCCAGTATGAAAAAATAGAAATCATTCACAAAGTGTATTCAGATAACTCACCTAGGAAGTCACTGCAACATAAATTTTAGAGTTATTGATTCGCTAAATTTATTGATAATCTGCCTTGAAAAGTGTGCATAAGACTTACAACCAGAAGAACTCAAGATAAAGGGACATATTTTTAAAATCATCAGGAGTTCAGTGTTGTGGATCAGAAGGGACTTTCCCATATGACAATGTGAGCAACGAATCGATTCTGCTGGAAGATTGCCTCCCGTCAATCAATAGTTTAAGAGTTTAATCCCAGGTGAAACTATAACAAAGGCTGAATATCAGAGGGCCTATGGTGAATGGAATTCATTCATATGTCGGACACTTTCAGAATACTCTAATCTGTGTTTAAAAATGTTTGTGCTATTCCTTGCGGACGTCTTCGAAAACTATCACGTCTATGACTTAAGACATATGAATCTGATCCTCTTCATTATTTTACTTGACATGGCTCGGCCTGCGATGTTCTGATGAAAATTAGTAAAGCATAATTACTGTTAATAGGTGAAATCGAACAACTCCAATTTATTGAATGAGACATCAAAATAGGAATTGTTCATTATCTTGCCGACATACAGATACCAATAATAGATTCATGGTTGATTATGATGGAAATATCGACAAATCTTACATCATATATGTCTCCGTGAATAACTTATTCAGCTGGATAGTGCTGTAACATCTTCCCGTATCCAATTTTGAATTGCTTCCTCCAGAGAGCGACAAAATTTTTGTGGTGTGGACGTATCAGACAATTCAAAATTTAGTTGCAATACCAAGTGATGAAACGAGAAAAGAGTATAGTACAAAGAAACAGACATTGTCCCAATATCCTGCAAACCCATATTAATCGCAGTGAGTGGCGTGTCGTGTCCCACATTCTGACTTTAATAAACATTTCATTAATCGTCTCACGCAGCCCATGAGTTCACACAAATTAATCGATGACTCCCCCCCCAAAGAAGTGAATTGCATTCCACTTAATTCAAATCATATTTCTGGCCAACGCATTTTACTCATGTTACCATTGAGAGGTATTCGGAACCTTTTGATCAGATAGTGTACTCTGATTTCCTACTCGTAGGCCTATATTTTAACATTTTCTTCTCCAGTATTAACCTTATGACATGTGAACTTGCTGCTCTGTTCTTAAATCCGATATCAAATGTTGTTGTTGTTGTTGTGGTCTTCAGTCCTGAGACTGGTTTGATGCAGCTCTCCATGCCACTCTATCCTGTGCAAGCTTTTTCATCTCCCAGTACCTACTGCAACCTACATCCTTCTGAATCTGCTTAGTGTATTCATCTCTTGGTCTCCCTCTACGATTTTTACCCTCCACGCTGCCCTCTAATACTAAATTGGTGATCCCTTGATGCCTCAGAACGTGTCCTACCAACCGATCCCTTCTTCTGGTCAAGTTGTGCCACAAACTTCTCTTCTCCGCAATCCTATTCAATACTTCCTCATTAGTTATGTGATCTACCCATCTAATCTTCAGCATTCTTCTGTAGCACCACATTTCGAAAGCTTCTATTCTCTTCTTGTCCAAACTATTTATCGTCCATGTTTCACTTCCATACATGGCTACACTCCATACGAATATTTTCAGAAATGACTTCCTGACACTTAAATCAATACTGGATGTTAACAAATTTCTCTTCTTCAGAAACGCTTTCCTTGCCATTGCCAGCCTACATTTTATATCCTCTCTACTTCGACCATCATCAGTTATTTTGCTCCCCAAATAGCAAAACTCCTTTACTACTTTAAGTGCCTCATTTCCTAATCTAATTCCCTCAGCATCACCCGACTTAATTAGACTACATTCCATTATCATTGTTGTGCTTTTGTTGATGTTCATCTTATATCCTCCTTTCAAGACACTGTCCATTCCATTCAGCTGCTCTTCCAAGTCCTTTGCTGTCTCTGACAGAATTACAATGTCATCGGCGAACCTCAAAGTTTTTATTTCTTCTCCATGAATTTTAATACCTACTCCGAATTTTTCTTTTGTTTCCTTTACTGCTTGCTCAATATACAGATTGAACAACATCGGGGAGAGGCTACAACCCTGTCTTACTCCCTTCCCAACCACTGCTTCCCTTTCATGTCCCTCGACTCTTATAACTGCCATCTGGTTTCTGTACAAATTGTAAATTGCCTTTCGCTCCCTGTATTTTACCCCTGCCACCTTTAGAATTTGAAAGAGAGTATTCCAGTCAACATTGTCAAAAGCTTTCTCTAAGTCTACAAATGCTAGAAATGTAGGTTTGCCTTTCCTTAATCTTTCTTCTAAGATAAGTCGTAAGGTCAGTATTGCCTCACGTGTTCCAGTGTTTCTACGGAATCCAAACTGATCTTCCCCGAGGTTGGCTTCTACTGGTTTTTCCATTCGTCTGTAAAGAATTCGTGTTAGTATTTTGCAGCTGTGACTTATTAAGCTGATAGTTCGGTAATTTACACATCTGTCAACACCTGCTTTCTTTGGGATTGGAATTATTATATTCTTCTTGAAGTCTGAGGGTATTTCTCCTGTTTCATACATCTTGCTCACCAGATGGTACAGTTTTTTCAGGACTGGCTCTCCCACGGCCGTCAGTAGTTCCAATGGAATATTGTCTACTCCGGGGGCCTTGTTTCGACTCAGGTCTTTCAGTGCTCTGTCAAACTCTTCACGCAGTATCATATCTCCCATTTCATCTTCATCTACATCCTCTTCCATTTTCATAATATTGTCCTCAAGTATATCGCCCTTGTATAGACCCTCTATATACTCCTTCCACCTTTCTGCTTTCCCCTCTTTGCTTAGAACTGGGTTTCCATCTGAGCTCTTGATATTCATACAAGTCGTTCTCTTATCTCCAAAGGTCTCTTTAATTTTCCTGTAGGCGGTATCTATCTTACCCCTAGTGAGATAGGCCTCTACATCCTTACATTTGTCCTCTAGCCATCCCTGCTTAGCCATTTTGCACTTCCTGTCGATCTCATTTTTGAGACGTTTGTATTCCTTTTTGCCTGTTTCACTTACTGCATATCAAATGTATCGCCTATATATAATATACAAACCGACTGTTTCATATAATTCTTCTTTGTAAACCATGACCTAAAATTTTACATAATAAATGTTGGTTATTCAGTAACATAACAATCACTTTCGTCCACTGCATAAAAATACTTGAAACTACGTGTACATTTCGAAGTATATCCTTTTACTTGTATGTACTTCATCATGTCTATTCACGGAGTTCAAGTTTCATATTTTCTTCTGTCTTAAAATTTAATGTCAACCTTACCAGCATGTGTTGGAACCCTGTACAATACCTTTTGGGAGATAGCTTACGTCAACCAATCCTGTATGGTCTTGGGCGACTTGTCACGGTTCGCGCGTCTCCCGCCGTCGGAGGTTCGAGTCCTTCCTCGGGCATGGGTGTGTGTGTTGTCCTTCGCGTAAGTTAGTTTAAATTCGATTAAGTAGTGTGTAAGCCTAAGGACCGATGACCTCAGCAGTTTGGTCCCATAGGAACTTACCAGAACTTTCCAAAATTTCCAATCCTGGAAAGCCTGATATGAGGCACAGCTTATCTTAATTTTGACACGTTTAGAAATGCTTGTTGAAGCGACTGTGATATTTTAATCAAAGCGGGAGGTAGAAATACTTTTTGCAGATAATACTAGTGTTGCAATAAGTCCTATTAGCGAGAAAGCAACAGAAGTGATTGTGAATGGTACTTTAGAAAGAATTATTAAGTGGTTCTCTGAAAATGGACTATCGCAAAATTTTGAGAAAGCACACTACATTCAACTCTCTACAACAAATAGAGTCATAACCTGCAATAATTTGCCTAGGCAAAATCGAATTTCACTTTTGTAATTCTCTGTTCACATGAAATATACCCTCTGCAAGGCACTTAAGTGTGATTTACAGGTTATCTATATAGATGTAGATGTAGACGTGTGTCCGTGAGAAAAAGGAAATTTGTCAAATTTGATTTCACGAATTTATATGTATATATATTATGATTTTTGAAAAAAAACAATATTCTGTTTGACTTATTTTTTATTTTACATTCCCATCCACTCCTTTGGAACCGGTTCAGAAACAATACTGGTATGCGAACAGAGCCGGTAAGTTATAAAGGGCAGCCAATGTCCTTCGTATTCACTTATTTCTCTGTATAATTGCCTCTCAGAATAGCCAAAAATTCATTAAACTGAATTTTTCTGAGAAGACAAATCGTGATTGTACGTAGCGGCTGTTTAACGCCATGAGAATGACGCCACAACCAAACAGTAAAAGAAATAACCTCAGATGAAGATGGGGAGCATTGACTCGATGTGCACAGGTACGGGAAACACGGGCTACATATGTGAATGTTTTCAGGATGAAGCTGTATGGTTTATGGCTAAAGTGAAGGTGGAAACACTGGTACAGCGAAATATTTGATTGCACTGCAGTTCTGTTATTGTTTTGTATTGAGCAATAATGACCAAAAATTACTCAAAAATGTTTTCCTTTTTTTAAAGTTAAAAAGACACCTCAAACAATAAATGGATCCGTAGATCTGCAACGCTGGACAAGCAACGACCACCATGTATGGGGCACTTTTTGGAAGGCCGTTTCAAATAAATTGCAGTTGTCGCTCAACGTTATCAACATATGTCTTGAACAACATAAAAGAAAAGAAACCACTTTGCCTCAATTCATTCCATAACTCTAAACTCTTCCAACAGATGGTTAGTTATTTTACTGTACCTTCACTGTTGTTATGAAGCTGTTTTACTGTCATTTTAAATCTGCGTGCTCTGATTGCATGTAGCTAATTAATTTCCTCTAGCGATTGATTGATGACCAGTGCGAGTATTTTTTGTTTTTTATTTTTATTGGTTTTCACGCAAAACCCAATCACCAGTTACAGTAATGCAACATACTGACAGAAAGACAACATCATTTTAGCTTCATTACTGAAAATAAAACATAATTGTACGAGATAATTAATATAGAAATACAGTAACCTTACTGCATCATTACCATAAAAGCCACACGTTTTAATGTAACATCCAGTTACACCTGTACAACACAAGGAAAGAACTTCGAATTATAAACTTCCTGTTTGTAAAGGCGAATGATACGCGAAATAGATTTGGCAACTCTTCTGTCCATGGAGGTAGGAGCTGCTCTGAGAAAAAAATAATCCTTAATTTTTAAAACATTTTACAGCGCAATTATCGCTGCTTACTTATATTTATATAGTTCTGTTAGTTTAGGTAAAACATACTTGTTATTGCGGTATGAATAACAGCTTGGAGAGATTGTTTATTTTAAGAAATGTATTCTTTGTTATTTATAGTCTGTTATTTATAATTGCTTTGTACCTTAAATGCTGTCTAAGGTGGACCTTCGCCGACCTCTGTGGCCGTGCGGTTCTAGGCGCTTCCGTTTGGAACCGGCTGGCCGCTGCGGTCGCAGGTTCGAATCCTGCCTCGGGCATGGATGTGTGTGATGTCCTTAGGTAGGTTTAAGTAGTTCTAAGTTCTAGGGGACTGATGACCACAGATGTTAAGTCCCATAGTGCTCAGAGCCATTTGAACCATTTGAACCATTTTTTTAAGGTGGACCTTCGATGATTATAACACGCCCAACTAACGTTAACAGCTGTGCTACTGTGCATTTTATTGTGTAATGTGTTTTTTATGACATAACAATCAACTTCGAGGGTTATATATATGTATTTGGTCATTTCCACAGGGTGCTGTTTGATTTTAAACGTTTTATTTATGAATAACCTTTATATAATGTGCTGCACTTTGTCAACATGGCCACTCGGCGTGACGTCCAACACATTTTATATCATAAATGTTTGAAAATCCGTAGATGACAACAAAGTTTATGGAAACTGGCTGTTTGTAAATAAATAAATATTTGTGCGATCTTGGCTTTAGATAGCTTTTTACCAAGGAAAAGAGTTTCCTCTTTTTAATTTCTCAGCATGAAGATATTGAATAGCATTCCTCAGACTTGATCTTTGGAAGTTAATAGTAACAAATTTCTATTTCTTGAGGTCCTGGTTGAGAAGCCGAGGCTGGCGTGGAATCTGTTACTGAATCGCTCAATACCATGTGCCTTTCATGTTTTCGGTCCATGTCCACTAACATTGTCAATATGGGTTTTGTTTGGTGGCGAGCATACTATCAAAATCAATGTGTCATAGCAGTATGTTTCTGAGAAGTAGATCCTGCAGACCTTTTCATAATTGGTCGGGACGATCATTACCTGTAATACTAACGTTTCCCGGTATCCACGGTAAGAGAATCAGTTGACGCCGCTCCTTTATTCCATTCTATAGAGAAGCAGCTCACTCATACGAACACACGTGTTTTTGTGGTACGACACAATTTGAGATAGTTTTGGTAGCAAAATTTTTGCGGAGAGAATGACTGATGTAGTGCCCGAATGTCATCAAAAACGCACTCTGAATGCCAGAATAATATGTTCCTCGGAGTACGATTTGACGGTGGAAAGAGCATATAAAAATTTTTCTTAGGTGCCAACCTTAAGCAGTGTGACTTTAGATATAAGTAACATGATGAAATTAGCTCTTTAATTGTTGGATATGACACTGTATTTGAAGAAACGATTAGTGTGCAGACTTAAGCATTCTAGGAGCAGGTGAAAACGTGAAACATTTTACTTTCAGCGACGCTGAACGGCTCACAAAGCCTTTTAAGGAGGACGAGCGACGAACACAATTGCAAACTGTAATTAAGACGCAATATAAAAGGTGAAAGATCTATAATGAGACTGGAAGTCTACTTATTGGAGCACTTTGAACGAATCGAGCTACAACAATGAAGAGCAGTTTATTGTCTAAAGCCGAAACCACGCTATTAATTTCTGTATTCCTGTAGAGGAACGGTTTACAAAATAAAAAAAAAGGAAAGGCAGTGAAAGCGGAGAAGGGAGGAGGGAAGCACAAAGCTTTGAGGGCAGTCGTTTGAGGGATTCAAATAACGCGGCCAATCTGCCGCCACGCGCCAGCCGCTAGCCGTCTATTGTTCGGCGCACCCTCTTCCCTTCGCCGGCTGCCACAAAGCATTTTTTCCCGTCGTACTTGCACTTCACGCCTTTCGTTCTAAATTCCGCGGACAGCAAAAGAACTATCATTCATAGCTGCGGCTTAGACCCGGCTCTGCCGTACGATTAACTCCAGCAATACCAAGGCGTTTTCCGTAACGCACAGTCGCACGGTACCACAAATAATTTCAATAAAAGACGAAGTTCGTTAGTTGATGAGGAATTATATATCGACAACATACTTATTAAATAGTTACTGATGTTCTAGTAGGGTAAATAACCTGAAAATATCTTTGCGCACACTCTTAGCAATATCAATGCGCTTCCAGTAACGTGTACTACCGACTTCGTAACTAAAACAAATAAATTAGAAAAAATGCAAATCTGGTTCATTGTCGACCTTTCATCCGAAAATTCTGTTTAAAGAGATACTGATGTGTAAGTAAGGTCCTGAATCTGGTAATTTTAAATTTACTTAATGAGGAAATTGATATCTACTACTGAGAGACAACATGTATGGAAACTGGTAGAGGAAATGAATAAAAGTAACATATTTTTTGATAATTTTAAAATATAAAGTATAATTTTAAAATATAAAAGTTTTCCGAAAGGTGGGCTTGAGGTAACAGCCCTGCCCTCCCTTAAATTGGTACTGCGAGGGTTAAACTTTATGTGAGACGAAGATACAGTATTCCAACACTCCATGCATTTCCTTCCTTTCATGACGACGGGTGACATTTTGACAATTATGTGGACTCATAGGAAAATAACTTACGTGTGGCCTGCAATCTGTAAGTGACACGTGTGAGTTTTTGCTATTAACGGTGTATAACAATTATATCTCGTTTATTTATTCATAAATCTCGTAACTCAATTTCTTGTGGAATGTTTCTTGTGGAATATTAAGGTGCAATACTGCAATTATATTCCAGGACTCTCCTGGGAGACTTTCGTGGAGAGCTTCAGCGTATAGGGAGGAAGTTCTCACTTGCTAACGTAACGGCGGCAATAGGCACACCTCACAGTTTGGGAGGGGGGAGGGGTGAAGAGAAAAGCCAGAGGAGTGCCAACACTATTTAAAATTATGGCATTGAGGCTAGATCACATCGAATAATAAATTCTTGAATTAACGTTTATAGTGAATAAAGTTATTATAAATGTACTGTAATGGAGAAAATATTTACTCATTTAGAAATTAGAGAAAAGGATATCATGAAAATTAACTGTATTTCCGAGGACATGCGTTACTTCGTTTGAGTTCTACAGTGATCGTAAACTTATAAGTCAGTTTGTAGACTTCTCATGGCGGAAAGTGTACGAGGAGGATTCAATAAGTGATGCAACACATTTTTTCTGAAAGGAGGTTGGTTTTATTCAGGATTCCAATACACCATATTACTCCCTAGTCTTTTGGCTACAAAACGCTATTTTTGAACATGATCTCCGACGGCCTTTCGCCACCTTACTGGGACGGCATGTATCCCTGCATGGTACCACTCTATTGGTCGACGTCGGAGCCAACGTCTTGCTGCATCAATAACCCTCCCATCATACACACGCTGTTTTCGACGATGTGCATCCTTCACTGGACCAAACAGAAGGGGGTCGGAAGGTGTGAGTTCAAGAATGTAGGGTGGATGAGCACGAACTGGCCAATGAAGTTGTAAGTAGGCTGTTTAGGTTTTTATGTTGGTAACGCCATGTAGCGCTCTATATGAAAATCACTGACTGTGCTGTGTGCAGTCTGTGGCTGGTTTGCATTGTTGGAATTTGCTATTGTAGTTTTGGACAGTTGGCTGTTAACAGCGCGTAGCATTGCGCAGTTGGAGGTGAGCTGCTAGCAGCGGTGGATGTGGGGAGAGAGATGGCGGAGTTTTGAGAGCGGATGATATGGACACATGTCCATCAGAGACAGTAAATTTGTAAGACTGGATGTCAAGAACTGATATATATATATATATATATATATATATATATATATATATATATATATATATATATATAATGACTTTCGAACACTATTAAGGTAAATACATTGTTTGTTCTCCATCAAAATCTTTCATTTCCTAACTATGCCTATCAGTAGTTAGTGCCTTCAGTAGTTAGAATCTTTTATTCAGCTGGCAGTATTGACGCACGCTGTATTGCAGTAGTTTGAGTAACGAAGATTTTTGTGAGGTAAGTGATTCATGAAAGGTATAGGTTATTGTTAGTGAGGGCCATTTTTTGTAGGCATTTTTGAAAGTCAGATTGCGTTGCGCTAAAAATATTGTGTGGCAGTTTAGTGTTGATCAGAATAGGTAAAGAGCGAAATGTCTGAGTACGTTCAGTTCTGCTCAGCTGTTTGAAAATCAAATAATGTAAGAGGTTTATCAGCACAGTCATTCATAAATTTTTCTAAAGGGACGTTTCAAAGTTTCGTGCTCGCCTTTCTCGTGCGCAGACTTGTGTGAGGCATTGCGCTGTCATGGAGAAGGAGAAGTTGGTTTGCATTTTTGTGGCGACGAACACGCTCAAGTCATTTATTCAGTTCCCTGATGGTGGCATAATACGTTTTCGAATTTATCGTTGCACCATGAGGGATGACATCAAACAGAATAACTTCTTCAGAGTCCCAGAAAACCATCGCCATGACTTCACCGGCTGAGAATGCGAGAGTGAACTTTTTTTCCGGAGGAGAGATGGTGTGGCGCCACTCCATAGATTGGTGTTTTTCCCATTTCGAAGAAGATAACCCATGTATCATAGCCTCTGACTATGTTCGAAAAAAACTGGTCACGCTCAGCCTCATAACGCGCTAGCAATTCAAAGATGGTCCTGCGTTGCACTTTCGGTCTTCCATTAGGCTGCGAGGTACCCAGAGGGCACAAACCTTTGAGTACCCCATGTGGTGGACGAGTGTGTCAGCACTACCAGCAGAGACGGCCACTTGAGCATCGAGGCGTTTGATTGTGATCCGTCCATCACCCCGAATGAGAGTGTCCACACGCTCTAACACTGCAGACATCAGAGCTGTGTGTGGCCCGTTGGTGCGGTTCGCCAGCACGCCGGAGATCGGACTAATTTGCTCGACCTTCCTGCAGCGACGACAGATGTCTTACCCACCGACTCACGCTGCTTTTGGTCACTGCCACGTCTTCGTAGGCATTCTGCAAGAGCCTGTGAATATCTGCGATGATCTGGTTTCTCGAATCTCAATGAAAGCTCTCTGCTTGGTACCCACATCCCCTACAGATGCCATTTCGAAAGTTACGAATAGAGCCTCCAGCTGTCGGAACTTCATGACACTATAGGGCCTAAAGCGCGAATATTCTACGATATCGCACAGCAAATTCTACGTTTTCTCAACCGAAATCGGCCGACAAAAACGGAGTGTTGCATTACTTACTGACCACCCGTCGTATATATTGTTTACTCCCTTTTTTTATGAGTGATGACTGATGCATTTCTTTTTCACTTCAATTACAATCGATTTCGGACACACAATTCCATCTTTGGGGACACAATGCGGGAATCGACATCCAGAAGTACATCATGTGAACATGAGACAGATCCCATAACAGATAGAGAAACACCTCAGCTGACTGTCAAGGGATGAATGGGGAAGGAATTCGACCACTACCTCCTCAAAGTAACGACTCCGCAACTAACATTTATGAAATTATAGTAGCACATAAAACGTAGACTTGGACGGTCATACATGGAAATGTAAGCCCACTCTTCTCAAATGCGAGTCCACGATATTCTCGCCCGGTTGTTTCGGTTACTCAAAGAGAACTCCTCATAAAATAATGGAAACACGTCAAATTATTAAAACGACCTTAACTTATTGTTCAGCTCCTCAATGGGTCCACGCAGGGTGTTGCGCAATTAGTATTACTGACTTCAAGGGATTGTAGAGGCGACGTAGTAGATATATCTGTGACGCCGGCAATGTAATGAGCCAACCACCATACATTATTACAGAGTTAAACCAGTGAATAAAACCTACATAAAAATGTATCGCTTGGGTGTAATATAAGTTTGAAGATCAGATCACTTTCAAATCTCCCGCTAAAGATCACGCACGCAGCGCACCCTGATGTCATTGCACAAGGTTTGTCTGTGTCTCATGCTTCCATATAAACGGCCCAAAAACCCTGGTGTGTGTTGAATAAATTCTTTAGCTGCCAGAACTTGTGCAAGGAGATATTCTTTCGATGGTACAGTGAACTGATTCACAAGACTCTTCATATGGTCGCAAAAGAAAAAGTTGGGAAGTTAAATCTGGCAACCGAGGTGGCTAAGAAGTTAGTCCAACCCGACCTACCTGCCTCTCACCGTGTGTTTGGTTGAAAGGTCGGCGGCAGAGATCTGCAAATAGGGCGTTTTGCCTCTCACTCATACTTGCTGGAGCGCATCATGGTCGGGCATAGGGTGCGCGAGTATGAATGCTCGGAGCGGGCGGCTGTGTTCGAACGAGGCTACGATGGGAGGGCAGTGGCACTCACCGCGATGCTTTTGTGACCGTCATAGCCGTGACTCTGTACGCCTGCAAGCTGATACACTCCGTACAGTTGATGGATCTACACTCACATCCATTTACTTATTACCAATTACTTGAAAGCACTAAATATGACAGTAATAATAAGAATTTTAGGTTAGATATAGGTTAAGATATGATAAACTGTTAGTATAAAACTGCAACGAATTGAAGATCTTGGATCAGCCCGGTGAAAGGGCCATGCCCACTGGGATTAGCTCGGTACGCACGGCCGATAATGTAGGTTTGTACACCACGCTGGCACACCTGGAATGATGCAGGTAGTGCAGACTAGTTTAAGTATTTGCACAACGTAGTATAGAATTAGTAACAGACATCAACGTATATAACTTATTGCTAGCTCAGCAAGTCAAAGTAACATGCAGAGTTGTATGGTGGCTATAATTTCGCACCTTACAAGCACTCATCCACATACTTTGCCTGGAACTACAACCACAATTAGATATCATGTGATAGGTTGTACATCGTATATGTAGTATTTAAAGGAAACTGACATTGTCACGTACGCCTTGTAATAATTGATAACGCTTATTGCATGAAAGGTGACAGAGTGTCTTATAAAAACGGCGTAATGAACGAGTGGCTATTGTAATAGAGGTTGGAACGCCAGTGGAGATGAAATGGCAGGCAGAACTCAAGCTGTGGGTGGAAGGCCCGCACAGGTGTTGGTCTTGCTTAAAAACATTAAGTAGCTAGATGGACGTCGTGGCACCTGAGCTCTGGAGCACAACAGGGTTACGGCCGGCCGCAATTTTAGTAGGGCCGGAAGGATAACCAGATAATACTTCCAAACTCTGCAAATATTAGACACAGGAGAGAAGAATGAAGAAGCGGCACCTCGGAAACCACGCAGGCTGGATTATTTCAAAGGATTTTTACTCAAAAGCGTACCATTGTACGAGTGTAGGTATTTCCTCGAAAACTTTCCGCGCTGGACGACAAAAGACTAAAATATGGTTGGTCGGCATTCGGAAGAATCTGTAGAGAGGGAGAATATTCCGTAGTTTCGGGAATATGATTTGTTTTCGGAATTACGAGGGTGGGGAGCCGAGCCTTGTTGGGAAGACAGCAGTGGAGAGACGTGGTCTTCCGTTGTGAGCGCCGGTGTGTGACGGTCGCTCGATATCAGCTTTATTGGTACGGACGGCCTTGCTGTCTTTGCTCTCAGGAGAGTTTATAGTTAGAACAGTTAGGCACTGTACTGTTGTGAACCTATACGATTCTGGATTTCACCTCCGGGGTGGAAGTCGTCATTGAGTACGCAGCGTTCACTAATTGAGAGCACTTCCTCTGAGTATACTTACGTTGAGACGTTATCTCAACTCCGTCCTTGTGGCTGGGAGTTCGTGTTTCTCGGCTGTAGAACACAGAGAGGAGAAGACAGTATTAGAGTATATTAATCAGGGGACCGCCTTCTGCCGTCCTAGTGTTTGAAAGAGTTTATTTGTGGCTGGAGTTCTTCCATCATCGCAGACGAGTACAAGAACCATCACTTCGACGCACCGGACGCAGTACATACGGTGATATCGCAAATTGATTCGGTTTATTAGGGCTATAAAATCTAAACAGCTGTGATCACGTTAGTTTATTTCCACTGAGGTTCCACACCACCGTGGATCATCTTTGAAGGTAGTGTCTTCTAGTGTTTGGTACGTAGATGATGTCAGTCATTTCGCGTTATTGATATTAGACCGTTCAGGTATAATAAGGGGCAGAGTTGGGCAATTGATTAGTAATTTTACTTAGTAAATTTAAACTTTGTAATATAAAGTTTTTTTTAATCTAAAATAAATGTATAAGCAGCAACAACGTTTATCATTTAGTAGGATTAGTTGCCTTCATCATTCATTTTTGTTTAGATTGCAATTTATGGAGTTAAGAGAGCCTAAGATCTGCTTCAGGGGGTAGTTAGACAGTGCCAAATCTTCATTTTAACGTTTATTATTCTCCGTTGCGCATATTCATTTTACACCCGCCTGGAGCAGCATCCTGGGGAGTTAATAATGATACACTACGTGATCAAAAGTATCCGCACACCGTCAGAAACATCTGTTTTTTCGTATTAGGTGCATTGTGCTGCCACCTTACTCCAGTTACTCCATATCAGCGACCTCAGTAGTTATTAGACATAGTGAGAGAGCAGAATGGGGAGCTCCGCGAAACTCACGGACTTCGAACATGGTCAGGTAATTGACTGTCACTTTTGTCATACGTCCGTACGCGAGATTTCAACATTGTAGGTCCACTGTTTCTGATGTGATAGTGAAGCGGAAACGTGAAATCACATGTACAGCACAAAAGGATACAGGCCGACCTCGTCTGTTGACTGACAGAGACTGCCTACAGTCAAGAGGATCATATGTATAATAGGCAGATATCGATCCAGGCCATCAAACAGGGATTCCAAACCGCATCAGGATCCAATGCAAGTACTATGACAGTTAGGCGGGAGCAGAGAAAACCTGGATTTCATGGTCGAGCGGCTGCTCATAAGCCACATATGATGCCGGTAAATGCTAAACAACGCCTCGCTTGGTGTAAGGAGCATAAACACTGGACGATTGAACAGTAGAAAAACGTTGTGTGAAGTGTCGAATAACGTTACACAACTTAATCTGCCAGCGTGTGTAGTCCCAACAGTAAAATTCGGAGGCGGTGGTGTTTTCCATGGAGGGGACTTGCATCCCTTGTTGTTTTGCATGGCACTATCACGGCACAGGCCTACATTGATGTTTTAAGCACCTTCTTACTTCACACTGGTGAAGAGCAATTCGGGGATGGCGATTGCATCTTTCAACACGATCGAGCATGTGTTCATAAGGCACGATCTGTTGGGGAGTGGCTACACGACAATAACATCCGTGTAACGGACTTACCTGCACATAATCCTGACCTGAATCCTGCAGAACACTTCTGGGATGATTTCCAACGCCGACTTTTTGCCAGGCCTCACCGACCGACATCGATACCTCTCCTCCGTGCAGCACTCCGTGAAGAATGGACTGCCACTCCGCAAGAAACCTTCCAGGACCTGATTGAACGTATGCCTGCGAGAGTATAAGCTATCATCAAAGCTAAGGGTGAGCCAACACCATACTGAATTCCAGAATTCCCGATGGAGGGCGCCACGACCTAGTAAGTAATTATCAGCTACGTATCCGGATACTTTTGATCACATAGTGAAGCATAATCAAGAGACACCCATAGTGGAATAATAACACAATAGCCCACTAACTGTACTAATTAAAGGAACTGCTGTAGATATTTAGAAATGGGACCCATTAATGAGTAAGGTAGTTGTTTTGAATAAAGAATTTTTTATTTACCTTTCCTGTAGACGTAAACTCCTGGATGCTAGTGTCTAGCAGCACCATCATTATGAGCCGTAGGAGAAAATACTTCGTTTTATACAATAACGAAAATTAGGAATCGTTTAATCCTTCCAGTACCACTGGGGTCGATATGACCCCATAAAAACATTCTAAATATGTATCTCCTTTGTTATTAGAATTATTATTTTCTAGATATGCGGTTTTTTCCCTATGTATCAATTGTATCTAATGATGTTTCTATAATTTTTATGTTCACAGCATATTAAATGGTTCAAATGGCTCTGAGCACTATGGGACGTAACTGCTGTGGTCATCAGTCCCCTAGAACTTAGAACTACTTAAACCTAACTAACCTAAGGACATCACACACATCCATGCCCGAGGCAGGATTCGAACCTGCGACCGTAGCGGTCTCGCGGTTCCAGACTGTAGCGCCTAAAACCGCTCGGCCACTCCGGCCGGCCAGCATATTAAATCCTCTAATCATTGGTTTAGTACTGAGTATTACTGAGGTCAATATGACCCCAACTTAAATTGTTTCTCTGTTTCATGAATCTAACTTGTATGAAAATAGAATGATGAATTTTAGTTTGAATACCTGTTATGTAAAACACCCGCAACAATGAAAAAGTTATTTTCCGCTCATTTTTGTAGTCATTGCTAGAATTCCCTTCATCAGCTGTAGTTGTTCCCTCAATAGTATCCTGAGGTCAATAAGACACCATGAGCACATTGGAAAATCGTATATCCCTTATTATTAAGGCTGTTTTTTTTATTCAAAATATATGACTTTCTGTCTTTTAGTCAATGGTATCGAACGATGTTTTGTTCACTTTTACATTTAGAACACGATAAAATTTACTCGTTTTTTTTTTTTTTTTTTTTTTTTTTTTTTTTTTTTTTTTTTTTTTTTTTTTTTTTTTTTGCACTGAGTATCTGGGGTCAATATGAATCCAACTTAAATTTCTTTTTGTTTCTTGAACGTAACATTTCTGAAAACACAGTCATAACTCTCACACTGAACCACTTTAATGTATGTTTTTACGTTAGTTCATTAAAATACTGTCGATGTAATTGGTTGGGGTCAGTATGACCCCAGTGATAATCAGTGACGATAACAAATCTTAGTAGTAGGAGGGTTAAAGGTTTCACAGGAAAATTAGCTATCAACTTTTGTACTGATGGACGTTCTCGGAATGAAAAGCCACACTGTTTTTTATAGCACCATCAGCTTCATCGTTCCAGAGTTACATATTCTAAGGTGAAAAAAGTTATGGGATACCTGCTTATGACGAGAAGGGACCTTCTTTGGCACGGCGTAGTGCAAGGACTCGATGTGGAATGTACTCAGCAAGTCGCTGGAAGTCCCCTGCAGAAATACTGGTCCGTGCTGCGTTTACAGCTGTCAGTAAAGGCCCAAGGCCCTTGGATCGGTCTTCTGTTGTCATAGACAATTAACGCCAAATTTCGCCACACTGTCCTAACGGATATGTTCTTCGTACGTCCCACATAGACTTCTGCGGTTTTTTCACGCAGTGTTGCTTGTCTTTTAGCACTGACAAGCTTACACAAACGGTCTTGCTCTCTGTGGTTAAAAGAAGTCCGTCGGCCACTGTATTGTCCGTGGTGAGAGGTAATGCAGAAAATTTGGTATTCTCGGCATATTCTTGACACTGTGGACCTCGGAATACTGAATTCTCTAACGATTTCGAAATGGAATATCCCATGCGTCTAGCTCCAACTTCCGCGTTCAGAATGTGTCAATTCTCGTCGTGCGACCATCCTCAAGCCGAAAACCGTTTCACTTGAATCACTTGAGTACAAATGACTGCTCCACAATGCACTGCCCTTTTGTACCTCGTATACGCGATACTACTGCAATCTGAATATGAGTATATCGCTATCCTATGACTTTCGTCACTTCCGTGTAATTATGTCTGTGACACCAGCTAAGAAATTAGAAATATAATAGGAACGAAATTGTCTCAAAATTATTCTCTGTCAGTGTTATCATTACAATGAATTGTCAAGATATCATCTACTTGATCCAAAATAGGGCTCTTTCGTCTCTCTGAGATAATGTTCCCTGCTGACTGAAATATCTGTCGCTAGGCAAATTTGTGGCTGGAACACAAAACATTCTACTCGTTAAATTAGATAGCCCGCGAAAGATACTACAGTCATGCTTCCACCTCTCACTCGGATTGTCGACGTCGCTACCATCCATTCGGGTCAAATACAAGTCGATATCATCGGTAGATTGTGATATGGCCCATAACCTTGTCATTCCGAAAACAGAGATTACATTTCTTTGGCAGGTAAGTGCGGCTGCCATTTTCCCTGCAGCCGTAAATAAATATTTACAGATATCACAAAAACAGAGCGAGGTTACTGTTACTTTCTAATTTTTAATAGCTAACATGGAAGGATATTTCGTACCAAGTTTCACGCAAAGCAAAAACGGAGATAATTTTTAATAATCGGGTGGGCAGCCACGGACATGTTACTACTCGATGCTACTTCCCAAATTGGACTTTCCCCTCTATGGGACGGAACAGTGCTCTTTCTGTGCCCTGAGTATCTACAGTTAATAGACAATAATACAAAAAATGTGCTGTACTGTCAAAATACGAGGGAAACTGAAATGACCATTTTACAGATAAGTACAACTTAAATTTCCAGAACATGTAGCGTATATAGCTATTAAGAAAACATAGCTCCCTATCTTCAGGCTCTTCATTACAATAATTTTGCAACTTAATCACCCACATTAAAACAATCTGAATTGAAGAATACTTATTTTTTTTCTTAATTAGTAAGTATTTCACAGACGTCCTCTTCTGCAAACCTTTCCTTGATTTTATTGTACTGCCTAAGTACAAACTATAGCGTTCTAGAAAGCAGCCCCATCTGATCGCGTCTAGCTTCAAGCTTGTCCGTATAGAATACATGTCATCAATTTTATTCATGAAACAGACAGTATCTTAGGCAGCCTAAGTCGCAGAACAAACCCCCGCAACTACATTTTTCTATTAACGTCATCAAAAATGTGTTTCAGAACTGTATTCAAAAATTTTGTAACACATGCTTAATGCCAAAAGGATTGCAGTGCCTTACATATATTGGGGCGTCTGTCAGAGAAAAACGAAATTTTGTTGTAATTCTCGGGTTTTACTCCGAAGTTAAATGTCCCCCCAATGTGCTTCTTGACAAATTTTCCAGATGTTTTCTTCTCAGGAAAGTGAGTTGTCACCAGTACCATGTTTTGCAGTGCCATAAACAAAATGCGCAGTAATAGCCAAGTGATACATATGCCTATATGTTTCGGTCACGCATCTGCTTTTCATGCACATGCATTCACGCCTACAACTTGCTCAGTACTGGGCACTGGACTCGCCTGTATTTCATCGGCTTGTCTTTCAGTGTTTCCCGCAACTGTGTAGGATGCGGAAAAATGGTTGAGATCCACATTCCCAATTCTGAACCGATGTTAGCAAGCTCTTGACATAAGGTGCAAAATAGTTCACCTCATTTTAATTCGAATGGAAGAAGATTTCTGTCACACATTTCTACACAGATCTTAGTTCCCATAACTTTCACTAGTACTGGTATTGTTTTTAACTTGCATTTTACATTGTTCTACAGACATGTGCCTTCAGATACATAGATAACACAGGACAGCGGAGCACCTGCTACAGTACACGACACGCAATCAGTCACTAATGAAAACCTCTTCCACACACTGTTTCAACCACCGTCTTTCGCATTCAGGACATATTCTTTCGAATCAGGATTTGCTTTCACACTCTCCATGTATCACGTTCATACGTCATGATTCTGCAAAGGGCGACTGAACAGCGAACGGATAACTAGACACTCGACCAGTTAGAACATCGGATGCCCTAACAAGCGTGAAGCATGTCGAGTGCATTTGATCCCCGCGTCTGCTTGGTGTCCGAAACGGTTATATTTACATCTGCCAGATTTTCGCGGAACTACATGTACCGTGAAATTCGAGGAAACATAAACGCCACATGCATACCTCTAGCCGGCGGACCCAACGTGCCAAAACGCGCAGCCGCGCCATCACGTTGGAACCACCGTCACTGACGAAGTAACAGTAGAAATACTGCAACAACTCCACAAATACGTCTTGCAGGAACGTCCAGTATCTGGCATCCATTAGGTTCCCTCTTCTCAGTTTGTGTGCGTACCATGAAGTGGGAGATTTGAATCAAACTTATTTTGGATGGAAGCCTTATATTTCAGGGCATGGGACGTTTATGAAACTTTATTTACTAAATCGCCAATATAAACTCTAGGAGACTATAATAACAATCACTAAACACCCTATATACTGCAGGAATTGTTTTCTGCGTGGCGATAGAACAGGTATCTTTATGGATTCGTATTGCAAAGCTACTGTACCTAAGTTCACGTCTGCACGTACAGATTCGTTAACACAGATGCTCCGGAAAGCTCTATGCAATGTTTGACAAATAGTCCTTTTGATCAATATCATGCAGTCACTGTCGTATTACATTGGTTATGTAGCCATGGACTAATTTCTGTATGCCTGTGTGTCTACATAAGCGCCCAATCTCTCTTACGTTATTGTGATGGTATCAACGTGAGATACGCAGTGGAAGCACTGGAGCTGTTGCAAAAACTGCGTATATAAGCGAGGCGTCTATGGTAGTGACAAGATACTGGGTTCGCTTTAGGGAAGAAGGCAGTACAAATCCTTATCTGGCCATCCAGCTTTAAGTTTTCGACACTTCCTTCCAAACACTTAAGACAAATTCCAAAACTGGTCCTTTGCAAAGGAGTATGCCAATATATACCCCTACCCTTCTTCTATCTGACTATCTAAGCATGTGCACCGACTCTAAGGACAACGTCATCGACGGGGCCTTAAATTCTAATCATCCTTTCCTTGCCAGTACCAACTGTGTAAGTCAAGTCAACATAATTAGGTAAGAACGGCAACTTTTTTTTCTATATACATCAGCATCTGTAGTATACTTCCGTACAGACAACGCACAACTCTGCATTCCTTAAACGCCTTTATTTCCTTACATTTATTTAGTGGCGATAATGTGCGATTGACGACAGTATCGACTAAATAAAATTAAACTGTTCTTGTCCCACTCTGATAAACTGGTTATTTTATTGAGAACTTCTGCGGTCCCGATACGTAACCCTCTGGCATAAGTTACGTTATCGCCGTATCTGTGAAACATTCTCTGTCCGACGGTCCTGTATTAACTCTATTAGAGCTGCATAAAGCACTTCATCCGACGACGAATGTCGTCACGATTCCTTAAAGAGGTCGTGACCGTTTCGTTTCTCCTTCGTCTTCAACTGAGTTAGTGTTGTTAGCGTGGCCTTCAACTCTACGTTTTCGTCTTACTTGCTGTTGTGCATTCGATGTGCCAAGAGTAGAGTAATTACGTACCTTAAGTCAATGGTTTCTCTTGTAGCTTCTTTTGCTTTTTGCAAGTGGGGAGTAACAGTCAGAGTTCCTATCGCTTAGAACCAGAAGAAGCACCGAAATGTCACAAAATTACTGTACCTGAAAAGTACATCATTTATAAGCTACCTTAACACATTATGAAATAGACAGACGTAAGCGAAAACAAAAATTAAAACCGACATGAAAAGTTCGCATCAGACAGTGAGACACACGAGCCAATAAGCAAAATGTAACACTTCATACTATCTTTCAGAACTGCTGATGTAGTAATTTTAATGTTTACCATCGAACTGCCATATCCTTTTCATGATATTTCGACATGCTGCCAAGTTGTCATCTCGGGGTACTGACAGTTCGTTGTTTGAACGCCAACCAAACTGTACATGAGACACGTTGCATTCTACTCACGAACACTGTCAACGAATAAAAAAGGCGCACAGGGATCTAGGATCATCCTAAAAATTACGCCAAACACTAAAGACAAAAACAGTTACAGGTATCGAAAAAAGGCACTTAAGAATAAGCAGAGAGAGTGAGAGGAAGACAGCGTTGCTGTTTTCCGACGCAATTTCAACAAATAGAGCGTCAGATCCTACGACTGACTGGAAATAAAGACTCTGATCCTGTTAAATAAGTTATTAGCCACTCTAATATCGATTACATACTTTGTTACACTGTCACAGAAGTTCGGCTTCTGTACCTCAATACTCGTAGCTTCTTATTTTATTTCATGGCCTCAAGTGAGGCAATGTTCTGCAACAGCTCATTTACTTGACTACTTACTTCTGATATAAGGCGACCCGTAGACGTTCAGTATTTTGTCCTGTAATATGTTCTAAATATTGTTGAGGTTCTCCCTAGACCACACAATATAAATGTGTAATAATAGTCTGTTGTTGTTGTGGTCTTCAGTCCAGAGACTGGTTTGATGCAGCTCTCCATGCTACTCTATCCTGTGTAAGCTTCTTCATCTCCCAGTACCTACTGCAACCTACATCTTTTTGAATCTGTTTAGTGTATTCATCTCTTGGTCTCCCTCTACGATATTTTCCCCCACGTTTCCCTCCAGTATTAAACTGGTGATCCCTTGATGGCTCAGAATATGCCCTAGCAACAGATCCCTTCTTCTAGTCAAGTTGTGCCACAAACTTCTCTTCTTCATAATTCTATTCAATACTCCTCATTAGTTAAGCGATCTACCCATCTAATCTTCAGCATTCTTCTGTAGCACCACATTTCGAAAGCTTCTATTCTCTTCTTATCTAAACTATTTATCGTCCACATTTAATTTCCATACACGGCTACACTCCATACAAATACTTTCAGAAACGACTTCCTGACATCTAAATCTATACTCGATGATAACAAATTTCTCTTCTTCAGAAACGTATATCTTGTCATTGCCACTCTACATTGATATCATCTCTACTTCGACCATCATCAGTTATTTTGCTCCCCAAATAGCAAAACTCGTTTACTACTTTGAGCGTCTCATTTCCAAATCTAATTCCCAAAGCATCATCCGATTTAATTCGACTACATTCCATTATCCTCGTTTTGCTTTTGTTGATTTTCATCTTATATCTTCCTCTCAAGACACTATCCATTCCGTTCAGCTGCTCTTCCAGGTCCATTGCTGTCTCTGACAGAATTACAATGTCACCGGCGAACCTCAAATATTTTATTTCTTCTCCATGGATTTTAATCCAACTCCGAATTTTTCTTTTGTTTCCTTTACTGCTTGCTCAATATACAGATTGAATAACATTGGGGAGAGGCTACAACCCTGTCTCCCTCCTTTCCCAACCACTGCTTCCCATACATGCCCCTCCTCTTGTAACTGCCATCTGGTTTCTGTACAATTTGTAAATAGCCCTTCGCTTCCTGTATATGATCCCTGCCACGTTCAGAATTTGAAAGAGAGCATTCCAGTCAACAATGTCAAAAGCTTTCTCTAAGACTACACATTCTAGACAGGTAGGTTTGCCTTTCCTTAATCTATTTTCTAAGATAAGTCATAGGGTCAGTATTGCGTCACGTGTTCCAACATCTCTACGGAATCCAAACTGATCTTCCCTGAGGTCTGCTTCTACCCGTTTTTCCGTTTGTCTGTAAAGAATTCGTGTTAGTATTTGGCAGCCGTAGCTTATTAAACTGATTGTTCGCTAATTTTCACATCTGTCAACACCTGCTTTGTTTGTAATTGGAATTATTATATTCTTCTTGAAGTCTGAGGGTATTTCGCCTGTCTCATACATCTTGCTCACCAGATGGTAGAGCTTTGTTAGGCCTGGCTCTCCCAAGGCTGTCAGTATTTCTAATAGAATGTTGTCTTCACCTGGGGCCTTGTTTCGACTTAGGTCTTTCAATGCTCTGTCAAACTCTTCACGCAGTATCATATCTCCTATTTCATCTTCATCTACATTCTCTTCCATTTCCATAATATTGTCCTCAAGAACATCGCCCTTGTATAGACCCTCTATATACTCCTTCTACCTTTCTGCTTTCCCTTCTTTGCTTAGAACTGGGTTTCCATCAAAGCTCTTGATATTCATGCAAGTGGTTCTATTTTCTCCAAAGGTCACTTTAATTTCCTGTAGGCAGTACTATCTTACCCCAAGTGATATGTGCCTCTGTATCCTTACATTTGGTCTCTAGTCATCCCTTCTTACCCATTTTGCACTTCCTGTCGATCTCAGTTTGGAGACGTTTGTATTCCTCTTTGCCTGCTTCATTTACTGAATTTCTGTATTTTTTCCTTTCATAAATTAATTTCAATATCTCTTCTGTTACCCAAGGATTTCTATTAGCACTCGCCTTTTTACCTTCTTGATCCTCCGCTACCTTCCCTATTTCGTCTCTCAAAGCTACCCATTCTTCTTCTACTGTATTTCTTTCCCCATTCTTGTCAATCGTTCGCTAATGCTCTCCCTGAAGCTCTGTACAACCTCTGGTTCTATGAGTTTATCGAGGTCCCATCTCTTTAAATTCCCATCTTTTTGCAGTTTCTTCAGATTTAATCTTCAGTTCATAACCAACAGATCTGCCCCTGGAAATGTCGTACAATTTAAAACCTGGTTCCTGAATCTCTGTTTTACCATTATATAATCTATCTGATACCTTCTAGAATCCCCATGCTCCTTCAATGTATACAACCTCCTTTCATGATTCTTGAAACAAGTGTCAGCTATGATTAAGTTACACTCTGTGTAAAATACTGCCAGGTGGTTTCCCCTTTCATTTCTTCCCCAATCCATATTCACCTACTACGTTTGCTTCTCTCCCTTTTCCTACTATCGAATTCCAGTCACTCATGACTATTAAATTTTCGTCTCCTTTCACTATCTGAATAATTTCTTTTATATCATGATGCATTTTGTCAATCTCTTCGCCATCTGCGGAGCTAGTTGGCAGATAAACTTGTACTACTGTAGTAGGCGTAGGCTTTGTATCTATCTTGGCCACAATAATGCGTTCACTATGCTGTTTGTAGTAGCTTACCTGCATTCCTGCTTTCCTGTTCATTATTAAACCTACTCCTGCATTATCCCTATTTGATTTTGTACTTATAGCCCTGTATTCACCTGACCAGAAGTCTTGTTCCTCCAGCCAACGAACCACTAATTGCCACTATATCTAACTTTAACTTATCCATTTCCCTTTTTAAATTTTCTAACCTATCTGCCCGATTAAGGGTTTTGACATTCCACACTCCGATCCATAGAACGCCAGTTTTCTTTCTCCTGATAACATCGCCCTTCTGAGTAGTCCACTCCCGGAGATCCGAATGGGGGACTACTTTACCTCCGGCATGTTTTATCCAAGAGGACGCCATCATCATTTAACCATACAGTAATGCTGCATGCCCTTGGGAAAAATTACGGCTGTAGTTTTCCCTTGCTTCCAACAATTTGTAGTACAAGCACAGCAAGGCCGTTTTGGTTAGTGTTACAAGGCCAGATCAGTCAATCATCCAGACTGTTGCCCCTGCAACTACTGAAAAGGCTGCTGCCCCTCTTCAGAAACCACATGTTTGTCTGGCCTCTCAAACATACCCCTCCATTGTGGTTGCACCTAGGGTATGGCTACCTGTATCGCTGAGGCATGCGAGCCTCCCCACCAACAACAAGGTCCATGACTCATGGAGGGGGGGGCGGGGAATAATAGTCTCTTCTGCAATAATTAGACTAGATGGAAATGTAGGACGATCAAGACACTGCTGCTTTGGTTTTTGCTGTACTTGGTGCAAGCAGAACAAAAACAAAATAAAAAGAGTTTTAATGAAAATTCGGTAGACAGAGCCTTAAAACCTCATTTAGACAATACAGTAAGAATTTAGGCTTAAAGAGAGAAATGGTCACCAAAACTCTTTACATGTTGATGATGGGCCAATATTTTATACATTATTGAAAAGGTGGCCCTATGATCGAAAAACGAAACACTACTGTTGGAGATGTAATTCCATGAATTTTGTTGATAAATGGCTGAATTTTTCGAAAGATACTCCCTTGTAGCTGTAGGCTCGTTCTCTACATATTTAATAAGCTACAACTCATAAGAAACATTCTTAATTTAAGAGCTTTTATATTCGTGCATACTAATATTCAGGAATACCAGCCATGAACAGTGAACTTCAGAGCATTATAGTGTGAATTGTCTTTCTTTTTGCGTTTGAACCCACTTTACTAGATGAAATCAACAGCAAACAGAAATTATTGTGTATCATTCAAGAGACCCACAACAAATACAACGAGAGACTGCCACCACACACGAAAAAAAAATTGCCTTGCACTTTTAAGTTACATGCAGCAGCCTTCAGAAGGGGCTCAGAAACCTGGCCCTCATCTTGTTTCTGTGGCACACTCTTCAGTGCACTATATCCAATGCCCAGTAGTGAAGACACCAACCAAGAGGAATGCTGTCAACTGTAGACTGTATTACTTCTACATTGTACTGTTGGATATGGAAATACTTCCGCCAAGATGCACAAAACACAATGAGAGTTCTGGCTCAGAGAGCATATTGATTGGAAGTTCCACAATATAAATCAACATTTTAGTTCACCACATCACCGACCAAAAATTTATCTATACTCACACAATGAAATTTTAATTTAATTAAAAAACTAAAATACTCTTTTAAAATTTTATACCTAACAATTAAATCAAAATATCTAAATTCCACTGAAATTGAATAACTTGAATTGGACCATATTTATTTTGTTTTACCTCAATAAATAAATTGTAATCTAATAATTTTCTCTAATTTAACATTAACTTCTGAAAAGATTTTAGTACAATGATCTGGAAGAGTAATTTAAATTTATCATGTAATGTAATAAACCTTTTTCACCATACTTAGTTGGTAAAATTTCAGCTTTCGAAATGATGTAAGATTTATATGTTTACAGCTGTGATAATTTTTGAAAAATGTTTTAATTTTTCGTAATTTAATTGGTTAGTTTTTATTTTCTCTGTTTTCCTGCAAATATTTCAAAAGGGAATGACATCATAAAGTCGAAACTTAGTTAATTTTTCCTTTTTTTTATTCATTACTGCAATTAAAAATTTTCAGTAAGCATTCTATGTTGTGAATCAATAGTAAAATTCTTTTTAGCATACATAACACATGCAATTGTATAATTACCTATATTTTTGTTAAAAAATGCTCATAATCTCATTGTTGTTTTTCATGAAGCTACAACATTTATTCTTCAATACATATTAATTACAAATTAGGATAATTTTGAATAATACTAAATGGACTTACATTGAGAACGTTATTTAATTGGGTTATGGCCTTAAAATCTCTAAAAGCATCATAACATTTTAACAGTTATTTTGTGGGTAAGGATTCCACAATTCTCGAGGAATAATTTCATTTCTTAAATTTTTACATAGATATTCTCTAATTAAACATTATCCAGTAAAGAAGAATCATTTAGCTGGTTATTTTTTCGATTAATATGGAAAACTACGAAAATAAAGCAAGGCATATCGAATTAGGCAGAATTATAATAATTAGTAATATATAGCTCAAAATGTCTTTACCCATATAGCCGAGAAAATTAAACTGTTCATAGTTTAACCAAAGAAACTGCAGTTTTTTGAATTTTTCAATCTCTCTTGTACTAGTTTAAGCGAATATTTTGGTTCATATTGGAGAAGAAGAACAAAAATTTCCAAACATTTTACAACAATTTTAGCTTCTTTTTGGAAGTGTAATATTATCATTATTAGTAGTCCATTGAAGTACAGAATCAATTTGATTTTTTCCTGGATTCCAAGTAAAAAATACAGTTAAATCACCCTCCCACTCAATTTTTTAAAATCTTTAAAAAATCCACAACTGTTAAGAATACTTTTCGGAAGTGTAATATTATCATTAATAGTAGTCCATTTAGTACAGAATCAATTTGTTTTTTTCCTGAATTCCAAGTAAAAAATACAGTTAAATCACCCTCCCACACAATTTTTTAAAATCTTTAAAAAATCCACAACTGTTAAGAATATTTCATTCCATATTTCATTCATTTGGTAGAGATGTAATTAATCGAATAAGAGTTGATGAAGACATAAATGGATTTTCTGTTCTAGACTAAGTATTGTTTCCTTTTTTAACTGTAATAACATCAAACAATTTTAATTAGTTTAATATTCGATGTACTATCATATGTTGAAAATATATTACATTTGTGTGAATGTCATGTAATAGCTGTATAGAATTAGGATTAATCCAACCATCACTAATGTTAATATTAATTTCTGTTTTTTTGCTAGGTATTTTTTCTGTCCTAATTAGCATGAAATGAGTAAAACTGATAACTCTGATGTTGGTCATGTTTTATTAAGGGAAAATTTGCTAATTTATTTTCAGAATTACTGTTTTGTAAGCACCATTGAAGTCAATCAGATTATCCTTTTCATCAGTTATAGTTATTTCTAAATTCTGAATAGTATCAAAAATAGGAATATTTATTGGATGATCTGGTTCATAAATTATTGGTCCTCCATATTCAGCACTTCGTTTAATTGAAGAAAGAATATTACTTTCTCTACAAAAATGCTCATTATGCTTAACAAATATTCCATTATTAATTCAATTGGAAAAACTTTAGGAACATCATCACCATTAGTTGTTTCATTAGCTCCAATAATTTGATTATTAAATTGTAAAACTTTATCAATAGTATTTTTTAATCCACACATAATTTAATATCACTTTCTATAACTTATTGATTGAATCAATTTTTCAAAATTTTGTAAACTATATTGACCAACATGAATTTCTAACGTTTCTTCATTGGTATCTAATTTATTATTATTTGATGTAATATTTGCAGTTAAAAAAATTGAATAAAATCGAACTACTAAAACACCTTTATAAGTTTCTCTTACTGGAACAGTTAATCTTCAGAACAGATGACTTATCACTCAATTGAAATAATGTACTAATTATATTAATAAAAGCTATGTAAATAAATGAAAGATTGAAAATCAAAAATAAAAATCCCAGAGAACTAATTTCAAAATAAATATGGTAAACTTAAAGCAAATTCTTTTCAATGTGCAATTATAAGACCAATTGGCAGTAGAAAAACAAACTTAATAATTTATAATTATATTCTAGCAGTAAGATGGTGAAGTTGGAAAAATTTAATCGTTTGTACGTTTATTTAAAAATTTTAGATCAACCATAATACAAGGAACCTATAAAAACATGTTACAAATTGAAGATAAAATTAATGTAATATTTGCAACTTTTATTGAAAATGATGATGAAATTATTCCATTTAATGAGTGTGAAGATAATTCAGTTGTAGTTTCTGATGATTTCGTTCTTGGAAATCAAAATATAGTTTGAGACTATTTCACTGAAGATAGACATAAAGTAATAGACTGTTTTTATTTAAGGCAAACATATTTTTCAGGAATAAATCTTGATGATTCATGGGAATAAGTTGGTGATGGTTTAGTTAAAAAAATATTCCATAAAATCACCGAATGTATTTGGATGAACAATGTTCGTCAGCTGACTGATAGATTATCAGTAATCCATGGAGAAGAATTAGCTCTAAATAAAAATTATTGTAATGAAAATGTAGGAATAACTAAAATGTTAACAAATAAATTTAGTAATTTTATTATTAACTGCCCGAAAGGAATTCCTTACTCAGTCAGATTTTTGGTGATTACTACACACGTTTTCAATCAGTTTAAACCTTGATAAAGGTTTAGTAAATGGGGTTTTAAATAATTTACCACTGGCAGAGTTGCATCTACCAGGCTAGTCATACTGTGGACCTTTAACTGATGTAGAAGAAAGAATGGCAGGTGATGTTCCAGGATAAAATACGTTAGATGAAGAATGTAAAAAACATGATATTGCATACATTCAGAGAAAATTAAAATCTAGAAAAAATACATGAAGAGGATAAAGAACTTCATTTAGCTGCAAAAGAAAGAATGCATGCTAGTTATGCTTCATTAGGAGAAAAATTAGCAGCAACTGCAGTTACAGAAATAATCTATGGTAAAAGAAAATTACATGTGGGTTTAGCTGTAGATGTCAAGGGATGGGGAAAATAAAAAATTGTTTATTAATTTTTAATCCATATGAATGAATTCCTTTTTGCTACTTAATGGCTGAATTAAACCAAAATCAATTGAACTTAAACTCGATAATGAGCAGCTACATAGTATTGGACCATTTTTAACTGATGCTCAAAAAGCAAGCATAGAGAAAATGACTAGTGAAAATTTAGTAGTTATATTAGGTTTTCCTGTTGTGGAAATATTGTTAAGCATCTTATGGAAAATGCAGAAACAAAACATGAAGGTGAATTTTTTCCCATTACTATTCGTAGCATTACCATATTTCACTCCTATTGATTCACTTGTTACTGGTTCTGTAGCAATGGGAAATGCACTTACCAATAAGAAAATTAGACAAAGAAGAAACAATGGAAAAGAAAAGAAGTGGACATGGCAATAAAATTTAAGGAAATTATCGAAAAATTAAATAACACCATATCTAATATGACACTGAAGAATCAGTTAAAAAACTAAATTAAATATTATTGTAGTGTTTTTATCATTGATAAATTACCTAATGAACCAAAAAATTAAGAGTGTTGAATAGTTCATGTAGATACATCTGATCATATTGTTGATCATTGGATATGTTATTACCAGTCAAAAAAGTTGAATTTAATTTTTGATTCATCAGGAGCAAATATACATACACACCTGGTTATCTTTTAGGAAAAAAATGATTTACTACATCGAATGAGTACAGAATTTCGATGGAGTAATATGTGGGACTTTGCATCTTTTGTTTTCAAACCATTATGCATGTATTATAAGTTAAGTTATACTTTAAACTTAGTAAATTTTTGGAAATAAGTTATATGATTAATTCAATATCGATTTCGAAAAATTAAAAGATTTTCAATCATTAGAACCATAAATTAGTGCTGTATTAATTTTTAAATTTGAATATTTTCGATAAAATGTCAAAAATAATGATTCACCAGTAGATTACAAAATACTTAATGTAATTAAAAATTTCTAAAGCATTGAATGCCCTTTTTAAAGTAACTAGGTATTACATTGGGAAAAATTACAAATGGAAATGAGCAAATGAATGTAAAAGATGTAGTTAACAAACAATATATACAGGATGAGTTATCAAATTTTGTTACAAAACCCATATACAAAAGTACTCTAAAACAGCTCATTAATTATATTGCTAAATAAGAACAGAGTAAACACTATGCAAAACATGAAAGCAAAAAGTATTAGCACAGTATTTAATACCAAATGCTTTAATTAAATGTCTCACAGCGTTTAAATGTGAAATAATCAGTGATAAGCAAATTATTGAATTCTCATTTATCATTCATGGCTAAAAAAAAATGCTAATTTCGAGTATGATTTTATTACTAATAAGATTGTGTTATTGGTGTAAATATGAATAAAAATTATGTGTTAATGATTTTGATATCGTATTAAGTTTATTTGATAAAATTATTGAGTAACCACTGATATCGTATCAATATACATTCGCATAAATCAAATTTTCTAACTGTAAGATTAAAATATTGTATGCCAGTAGATGTAAAAATAATTTTCTGTACAGTAAAGAGGTTATGCAACAATTTTTTGTTCTACTCCATTGTTTTCACATGTATAAATATTAATTGCAATATATATCTTTTCTAATTCTGGAATGTCTTTTAACTGAACAGGAAAATTAATTTTGTCTTTTTCATAAACTGTATATAATTCTGATCCAAAATTTTTTAAATTAGTAACTCTTTCTTAATTTCTACCCACAGGACATAATGGTGATTGTATAGCCCTCAGAATACATTTTTAATCTGTGTTTCTTACATTAATTACAAATCTTTTATCTTTAATTTCCCTTGGTACATCAATAAAAGAAATTCCAGAATGTGGATTGTGACTGGTGACACTTAATTGTAAACTATGTATATAAAATAAGGATTACAAGACTTTATCCTTGGCATATCTTCCATTTCAGTTAATAATTTATGTGTTGGTTTTTGATGATGTTCTTAATAAAACTTGATTAGTTGCATTCTTTCTTGTCTTTTAAAGCAACAACAAAATTTCGTGTTAGCTATAATCACTGTTATTTGTATTAAAGTATTTTTAATGTGGTGATTATTTCTTCTTTAATCTGATTAAAAAATTCTTCTCTCTCAGGAGATTTATCATTGTTATTAATTCCATAAGTCATTATTCTTGATTTAAATGCAGAAGTTTTTCTATAAATAAATTTACATGACTTTAAAAAATCGTCATAATCTAGAAAATTTAAATGGATAGTTTTTCTGATAATTTCTTTCAATTTCTCGATATTTATTTATTAGTAGCTTTGGAAAATAATAGTTTTATCATTATTAATAATAATTTTCTCAGATATATTGACAAGATCATTAAGTTCTTGTTTATTAAGATTACAATAATTTTTAAACTTTTTGTTTTACTGGTTTTACTAAGATCATTTAAAGATTTTTTCTCAAATCATTATTGTTTTTATAAATCTTATCTTCAGATCTTTCGATACAAGCAATTAATTGTCTTTTATGAAGTCAAGATTAATTTCTTAATTTTTTCGTATTATGTGTTTTATGGAGTTCCTTTTAATTAAGTTATTTTCAGTTCATTATCGTTATCATTATTATTAATGTGGTTAACAGTATGTACGTTAAAACTGATTAATGTTTCTTATTAAGTTCACAACAATTCCTTAAAATTTCTGTATTACAGATTGATTTCAGCTCTTTTATATTTTCATATCTTAGTTCCCTCTTCTTCATTTCTTTTCCATTTTCTTCTTTTCAAAATATTCGACAAATTTCATCAGATAATGTCTAGTTATATTTGAATAACTATTTTCTTTACAATAAATTTTGCAAATCATTACAAATTAATGAAATTTGCCTTTACTATAATTTTATGAATTTTCAAATAGCTTAACTTCTTTCTTTTCTTTCTTATTAAAATAATCAATGAATTCCAAGCAGTCTTGTCTACCTACATTTAAATAACCATTTTCTTTATACTAATTTTCTAAATCAGTAAACCTTAATTCATATTTACCTTTCCTATAACTTTCTGAGTTTTGAAATGGCTTAGCTTTGGAGTGCATTATGTTTTGTTTTTATTTATAAAGAATAAAATTTAAATTTTCTACATAAAAATGCTTACAGTTGAAAAGTACCTTTGAGTTTTTAAATGAAACTTGCAATTACTGATATCGATAGACATAGTTTGGAAGAACGTATTTTTAAAAAGGAAATTATATTAGTTTTTTATTGTTTAAATAAATGAGCATTTCGTTTGTGTGTATAGATTTATGAGGTTTAATAGCTACTATTTATAAAGAAAAAAATTTATTGGACATGTAAAATTTTAAGGAAAATGAGAATCTCATTTTTATGTATAGAGAGATGAAGTTTGGTGGCTCTTATTTACATAGAAAAATGCTATTATACGAGGGCAGTTCAATAAGTAATGCAACACATTTTTTTTCTGAAACAGGGGTTGTTTTATTCAGCATTTAAATACACCAGGTTATTCCCCAATCTTTTAGCTACACAACACTATTTTTCAATGTAATCTCCATTCAATGCTAGGGCCTTACACCACCTTGAAATGAGGGCCTGTATGCCTGCACGGTACCATTCCATTGGTCGATGTCGGAGCCAACGTCGTACTGCATCAATAACTTCTTCATCATCCGCGTAGTGCCTCCCACGGATTGCGTCCTTCATTGGGCCAAACATATGGAAAACCGACGATACGAGATCGGGGCTGTAGAGTGCATGAGGAAGAACAGTCCACTGTAGTTTTGTGAGCTCCTCTCGGGTGCGAAGACTTGTGTGAGGTCTTGCGTTGTCATGAAGAAGGAGAAGTTCGTTCAGATTTTTGTGCCTACAAACACGCTGAAGTCGTTTCTTCAATTTCTGAAGAGTAGCACAATACACTTCAGGGTTGATCGTTTGACCATGGGGAAGGACATCGATCAGAATAACCCCTTCAGCGTCCCAGAAGACTGTAACCATGACTTTACCGGCTGAGGGTATGGCTTTAAACTTTTTCTTGGTAGGGGAGTGGGTGTGGCGCCACCCCATTGATTGCCGTTTTGTTTCAGGTTCGAAGTTATGAACCCATGTTTCATCGCCTGTAACAATCTTTGACAAGAAATTGTCACCCTCAGCCACATGACGAGCAAGCAATTCTGCACAAATGGTTCTCCTTTGCTCTTTATGGTGTTCGGTTAGACAACGAGGGACCCAGGGGGAACAAACCTTTGAATATCCCAACTGGTGAACAATTGTGACAGCACTACCAACAGAGATGTCAAGTTGAGCACTGAGTTGTTTGATGGTGATCCGTCGATCATCTCGAACGAGTGTGTTCACACACTCCGCCATTGCAGGAGTCACAGCTGTGCACGGCCGGCCCGCACGCGGGAGATCAGACAGTCTTGCTTGACCTTGCAGCGATGATGACACACGCTTTTCCCAACGACTCACCGTGCTTTTGTCCACTGCCAGATCACCGTAGACATTCTGCAAGCGCCTATGAATATCTGAGATACCCTGGTTTTCCGCCAAAAGAAACTCAGTCACTGCCTGTTGTTTGCAACGCACATCCGTTACAGACGCCATTTTAACAGCTCCGTACAGCGCTGCCACCTGTCGGAAGTCAATGAAACTATACGAGACGAAGTGGGAATGTTTGAAAATATTCCACAAGAAATTTCCGGTTTTTTCAACCAAAATTGGCCGAGAAAAAAAAAGTGTTGCATTACTTATTGAACTGCCCTCGTATATTTAGAATTTGAAATGAAAATTTTATTTTTTGGTTATAGATAAATTGTTAGTTGGGGGATATCCTGGAAGTTTTAATCAATATGCTCTTTGAGTCAGAACTCTCATATTAACACTACTCGCAACGTGCCACTGCAACTCAGAGTTCCGAACCAGCAGTTACATAGTTCTTTTCAGTGGCCATAGCCAGGTTAGTACAGTTCTCTGTAAGACTAAATTCCAACTAAGCAGTCATATGTGTATAGGGTAGTTAGGACAACCGTGGTTTATAGTGATAATGCCAGCAAAGATATTTAGATTCAATTGTATTAGATACGAGACATCAACTGCAATGTATAATACTGTTCCAAAGTTAACTACTGTATTGTAGCATACTTAAAAATGTTCTACACTATCTATTATTGTGTTGCTATAGCTCTTTTCTAGTGTCGAACTTCTTGGCGTCCAATTATTCATCTTTAAAGAAGTATAATAGTGAAACCACTTTTTTTCTACAGTCGATGATTGGGCTGAATTTATCGTTGCTTTGAGTTACACTATTCTGAAAATAAATGAGCGCAAGTGATTGTACTTGAACGAAGCATGTAAGCGGGGGACAACTACATTTTTTGTTGTTGTAATAATATATTGCCTTTCTGGGTGTGCCAATACAGTCACCTCAACAGTTGAATATCAGTTAAGACAATACGAACGTAGGGACAAAACAACTCCCAGTTCCTGAATGGAGAAACTCTCCAACCCACCTGTGAATCGAGCCCAGGTCCTTTCGGCGAATAATCAACCTCGTTGATGAAGCATTTCTACAGATGGCGAAATATTTCTCATGCACCACAATACACTATTACATGCTGCCTGCTGGCGTTGTGGGCGCGTGACGCAGAAAGGACGTATACAAGAGGAGCAGAGATGATTGGGGAAACACGACATGGACCTTACACGGGGAAATCCATTGACACAAGTGACTTTGACAAAAGAAAATCGTTACAGCCCGGCCATTGAGAATGAACATCTAGGAAATGGCAAAGCTATTCGGTTCCTCTCGTGCTACTGTCTTGAGGACTACGGAAAGTGGTTGAAAGACGGTGAAAGCACGGGTAGACGCCTTATCGCAGAACTCTGAGGTCTGCGGCTTCACAAGTAGATCTGACGACAGATTATAATGCTGGTGAGGGTACGAGAGTTTACGAGCACACTGCTCAGCGCACTTTCCTGAACGGGGGCATCGTAGCAGACGACCTCTACTTGCTCTCATGTTGACCACACGAAATCGTCAATTACCAACGAAATCATCGAGATTAAATTGTGCATCAATGCAGTGGTGTTGCCTAGCCTAAAGAGTAATGTTTCTTGTTACACCAGATGTACAGTCGTGACCAGATACGCCATCAATCTGGCTAACGGCTGCTCTTAACATGCACAGCGTCACGGACACAGGCAAGTAGAAACAGTATTACGCTATGGAGTCATTCACCTACGCTTTCACGGGGACTGTGGTAGTGATCGAAGCCACCACGACTGCTGCGGACTACGTGAACACTTTTGTGTCTCCCTTCACCCACTGCGCGGGATTAGCCGAGCGGTCTGAGGGCGTTGCAGTCATGGACTGTGCGGCAGGTCCCGGCGGAGGTTCGAGTCCTCCCTCGGGCTTGGGTGTATGTGTTTGTCCTTAGGATAATTTAGGTTAAGTAGTGTGTAAGCTTAGGGACTGATGACCTTAGCAGTTAAGTCCCATAAGATTTCACACACATCTGAACATTTTTTTTCCCTTCACCTCCGACAGTGATGGTACCTTCCAGCAAGATAACTGTCTGTGTCATAATGCCAGATTCGTACTACAGTGCTTTGAGGAAGATAGCAGTGAACTCAGGTTAATGTGTTGGCCACCAAATGTACCTGCTCTGAAACTCATGGAGATCTCGTTCTGTGGATATCAGATCGACAACCAAGTAATCGCCCAGTTGAGCCCCCCCCCCCCCCCCCCCAGCAAAAATGCAACAGCTCATGAGGCCTGTGAAAGACGATCTAGTGTTTACAACGCCTGCAGTGTACAAATTACCACTTTGGAGCAACGCCGGGCGGAACACGAAAGGTGCTTACGCCTACGCTATCCTGAAAATCAGCCTTGGCAGAATACACGTTAGAAAATAGACACCGAACTCTGTTTGATGATTCATTTGTCATTATGAAATGAGAAAAAAGGGATAGCGTCATAATAGAAGTGGTAGAAATAAAAACAATATCTCAAAACACCATCGACAAGGACGGCGGTTTGCAGTTCAGTACAGCCTGAGACCCCGTCATCGGTTGCAGCGGGAACGATGGACGCGAGACGGAAACATTACCTATTTGGTGAGGAAGAGGGCACCATTAACATCACAGCCAGCAGTGCGGCTATATAATAACGAGGCCATCGTGACACGGCAGTCATTTTCCTCTCGACAATGGCCGAGGAAACTCGGTCGAAAGTACGTGGGATTTTATTCACCTGCCACCGCTGGACGCCCGAGAGGATTTTATTAAGTGCTTCCCGCGTTCGGCGCAGCGTGCCCCTGTCAATTTGTTCAAAACCACTGCTGATGCTAACCTGCAGTTCTGGTAGATTTGTGGGTCAGGCATAAACACTGGAGCTTTCACAGAACCCCACACAAAAAAAAAAAAAAAAAAAAAAAATCGCTACAGGTTGAGTGATTGACACAGCTTATTGTAAGCAGCAGAATGGTCCGGTATTCATGTCGGGAACAAGGGGAGATGGTGTTTGTGTACAGCCAAGCCGATGAATACGGTCGAGAGTTTCTCCTCCCTACACGTTCGTCTGTCTGAAAAGACCCATGGAACACAAACACCCAAAAAGAGCTTGAAATGTTTTATGATGTTTTTGGCACCTGTGAAGGTACTTGTTTTCATATAGCCGTGCTGCCTCTCGACAGTTTCCATCTACTTGGCCGGACAGAAACACCATCCTTGTTCCTGACGTGAATACCAGACCATTCTGCTGCCTACAGTTCGCTGGTTTAACCCTTTCCGACTCTCTGGCTACAATTGTGTACGTTAATATTTAGTGCGTCTTAGCTGCAACAGAAATATTTTTCCTCAATGGAAATCACATGTACACGTCTGTTAATGTTCAATCTTTTCATCATGCGCAAGTGCTCGCACCTGTTGGTCATCACTGAAAAAATATCACTAAATCAATGTAGTAGTGCGTAGCAGCTTCGGACCGCCAGAATTCACGGACGTTTTTGGTTAATTATACTGCACTGTATAACTGAATATTACTATTGTTATTTTTCATGCAGTTACTGAATCATCAGTTTATTTATTACAAAAGTGACTATTCTAAAATTATTTATTTAAGTCCATAAAAGAAGGAAATTGTTCAAAGTATGTAATGAAAACGGGTACACATATTTGTATTAATCATGCATCTAAAATCATTATAAAATCACCTAAGAGCATTAAAACATAAAGAAAAATCTATCTTCCTCCAGAAAAAAATCAGGTCTGAAAGGGTTAATCACGTAGCCTACATCACATATGGAACACACGGCACGAGGTCACAGGAGCTGTCGTTCTTCAGCGCCATATAACGCGGCTGCGATGCATATCCGGACAAACGTTCATAGGACCTTTTTCCCTGCATTTCCAGTCAGGAATACATCCCTGCAGTTTGTCGCTTTTATTAATGTTCACCCCATGAACCATGGACCCCCCATGAACCATGGACCTTGCCGTTGGTGGGGAGGCTTGCGTGCCGCAGCGATACAGATGGCCGTACCGTAGGTGCAACCACAACGGAGGGGTATCTGTTGAGAGGCCAGACAAACGTGTGGTTCCTGAAGAGGGGCAGAAGCCTTTTCAGTAGTTGCAGGGGCAACAGTCTGGATGATTGACTGATCTGGCCTTGTAACATTAACCAAAACGGCCTTGCTGTGCTGGTACTGCGAATGGCTGAAAGCAAGGGGAAACTACAGCCGTAATTTTTCCCGAGGACATGCAGCTTTACTGTATGATTAAATGATGATGGCGTCCTCTTTGGTAAAATATTCCGGAGGTAAAATAGTCCCCCATTCGGATCTCCGGGCGGGGACTACTCAAGAGGACGTCGTTATCAGGAGAAAGAAAACTGGCGTTCTACGGATCGGAGCGTGGAATGTCAGATCCCTTAATCGGGCAGGTAGGTTAGAAAATTTAAAAAGGGAAATGGATAGGTTAAAGTTAGATATAGCGGGAATTAGTGAAGTTCGGTGGCAGGAGGAACAAGACTTTTGGTCAGGTGATTACAGGGTTATAAATACAAAATCAAATAGCGGTAATGCAGGAGTAGGTTTAATAATGAATAAAAAATAGGAGTGCGGGTTAGCTACTACAAACAGCATAGTGAACGCATTATTGTCGCCAAGATAGACACAAAGCCCATGCCTACTACAGTAGTACAAGTTTATACGCCAACTAGCTCTGCAGATGATGAAGCAATTGATGAAATGTATAACGAGATAAAAGAAATTATTCAGGTAGTGAAGGGAAGGCCATTATCCTCGGTATTGACATTTCCTTGTTGAAAGTATAATGTGGAGCTCGTAATTTATGATATTTACTGAAATGCCTAATGAAATGACGAGAAATATTCGTACATCTGCACACCTGATTACGACAAGCGTCTTTCTACGAGAGTTGAGAGAATTTCTACTAACTTATGAAATGTCACATGACTATTGAATGATATTTTTATGCTTTGGTTTGCGTAATTGCTTATTTCATTTGATACCTGTTTTTCAGCTGTGTTGCAGCATTGCTTTTATAAAATGAAATGCATTTGCTAATGTGAACACTTTCTGTCAACAGATCTATTAAATAATTATTTTATGATCCACATTCTTTAAAAAAAGGAGCACTTGGAAAGGAAAGAACAATAAGAAGGAACTAGTAACTGCATTCATAATTTTCTTTTCAAGTAATTGGTAACTTTTTGGTAGAATAACTTCTTGTGGTGCACCACTTTAATTACTTAGACATTAAGATGTGATTATACATTTCCCTTATCTGCATTGTTGTTTTTACTGTAATATCTTTTTTGCTTGAGCTATGTCATGTTTTGATATAAGTTATTACATTTGCTGCTGCTAGCTTTGCCAATCTGTATTTCTTGTCATTGCTGCTTATATTAATTGTTTTATGTGCTGCTGCATTGCCTCGTCCCTTAGTTTAGCATCTGAGCTCAGTAGATTTAAGTTAGCTTATGAGGGGGTAGACTATATAAGAAACTGACTATGGAGAATAGGTAAAGAAATGCATTGAGAAAACAGGTTTAGGTAGGATTTTCTTGGAAATAAATGTTGAGGTAAGAAATGTATGAACATATAAATACAGAAAGCATGCTTAGATAGAATTTTTTGGGTGGAAACAAAGGATGAAATAAGAGGAAAGATATATGAAGTTTTGGGTTGGACTGCAGTACCACATGTTACACTGAAAACGAACCCTATCCTTTCCCTTTTGTGTTATCCCACTATATGTTTGTGTACCCTTGTGTATTTGTTTTCTTCCTGTCTCTGTGCAGTTTCATAGAATTTTTTTCTTCTATTAATATTAAGCTACATTCACTATGATGAGGAATACTGTTATCCTCAAATATAATTGGCATTCATAATATGTTATTTACCTTATAAATATGCTTACACATTATTTATTCTGTTTAAATGCTCATGTGTGAAGTTGATGTTTCAGTAATTATTCGGATCTTCTATGTATGTACTCATGTCATAATTCCTGTAACACTGATGTATATGTCTATATCTATTCTTTTGTAAAGCCTGTACTACAAATGTTATCTGTATTGTTATGTTCTTTAATGATGTATTTTGTACCTTTGTTATTGTATTCTTCTGTTATAAAATTGTAATTGTCACCAGTTCATGATATTATTAACTTGTAAGTTACATTTCACTGCACACGTTTCTGTTGGTCACAGTATATGGACAATATGTGAGAAGTAGGGACTGATAGTGTTTGCACGTGTGTTGGTAATTCAGCAAGGGACTGGATAACAGCATTGCTGGTTCTAAGGACAATTCCAAAAACTTTGTGAGTGCACAAGTGGTGGTTTATGGACTTGCTAAATTCTCCGCAAGACTCTTCGAGGGTGATTGTGCACCTGCACAGTCGCAACAGATGGCTGCTGGCCGTCTCTACAAGGACTCCAGTGGGTCTGCACCTCTGGTGGCCCACCAATACCATTATCTCTACAAGGACTACAGTGGGTCTGCATCTATAATGACCTACCAACGCCATTATTTCTACAAGGACTGCAGTGGGTCTGCACCTCTGGTGGCCCACCAATACCATACTCTCTACCAGGACTACAGTGGGTCCGCTCTGTGATGACTTACCTACCAATACTCTTCAAAACTTCGAATGACTCTGCTGTGGGTATGATCGTAACGACAGACCTGAATTGCATCAGAACTGGCGGGATTCAAACAGAGCAGGGCACTTTCGACAACGCGAATTTGTAGAAGTTAGGTCTCCTAATCCCAATAACGACCCGCGCCAACAAAGAGACAGACAATGACTCGCACAGCAGGCAGCTGCGTGCGGCCGCTGGCTAAGGTAAAAATAACAAAGACGCTAGCCTTGAGAAAAGATTTAGCATTCTTTACCGATGTAAACAACATGATAATTGCTTTGAAGCTGAAAGTCTGCGTACTAGGAAGAGTAAAGGATTGCACCACACTTCACATGTAAAACCGCTTACTGAGAGATAATCTGCTTTTTAACTTAGTCTTTGTCATAAAATTTTTCGCTTCACATTACTAGTATGCTTTGTCAGACTTAAGAATCTGTTAACATACAACAATGTTTGAAGTTAAATATCCAGTCTAGAACCTAGGGAACATTTTTAAACAGAAATTACGAATGCATTGTTATAGTGAACAGACGACACAGTATTGTATTTGTACATTCTTGCTTGTTTGTTGCACGATTATGTAACGACTATAAGGCTCACATACTTAGAACATTTACCAGTACTGCTAATGAGATTTTAATGCAACATTTTGGTTACCTGAAAATACATTCTGTATTTAAAGTGCTTTCTGAGAGATACCAGATGACACAGAGGTTAGTTTATGTGACAGATACACGATTTTATCACGACGCTACTAATGAGTGACAATTTACAATGTTGCTTTTGCGGTGTATCTGTTTTATATCTGCACAGTTTTCTGAATTCTTCTGGAAATCAAAACATGTTTTATTAGTAACTTTTGTGGTATAGCTACAAGGAGACAGCCTTTTCCATAGCACAACAATACGTTACAGCACAGTACTTTCATCATCACAACAATAAGCGTAATAACTAAGATATCTCTACGCAAAGCATTTCACTTTTGTTTATCATGAGGTAAGTACATTGGCTTCTGCAGAACTTAGCTTTTGGAGGAAAATAACTACGACACTTTCACAGAGATTATGCACATTTAGCGCTACAGGACACGCATTTCAGTGATTAATTTTGTACTTAAAACATTTATTTTTAAAGATTTTTGAATTACAAAGAAAGTTTTCATGATACATTTCATTTCATTGCTGTAATCTGTAACACCTGAGGGTATAATTACATTAATCCTCAGGGGGGTACACGCCTACTTTGTGTACCATGTGTGTGGCAACCACAAGGAACCCTAGCTAATATGGTATTTGCTTATACAACTTTACACATCGGTACCATATTTCTCTAACACACAAATTACACAGCTATCTGATCATTTAACTGAGAGATAAACATTTTTTTTACTACATCAGTGACACATGTTTACGCAATTATACAGTTGGATAACTTCACAGTTATGAAACTGTATTTTGTCTGTGCATTGTAAACTGTTCATATTTTTTCGGAACCATTGTGATACTATGAGAGCTTTGAATGATGTATTTGGTATGGATTCATGATTTTTAAGGTACGTTTGAGGCGGATGACGCTTTTGACATGAGCGGAGAATTTTTTTAATTATTGGAGGAGGCTACGACGATTTTGAGATTTGACTGAGGTGTTGTGATGTTGTTTTTGCGACGACGATGTGTATTATGCTGCTGAGGTATGTTTATGATTAATAGGCTGAGGCTATATGAGTTATTTGAATATGCTTCATATTTATAATGACGAAATGTTGACGAGTGTCGATGGATACGTATATGTGTAATAAGATAAGGAGTAGGGGTTAGGGACTCTGATTTATGAAAAGGTTGTTGGAAACCAAGAATCGTACTTTAAGAGTTATGAAATGTGTGTGTATATGCATGAATGTATTACAATGCAGACGAAAATTTTTTGGACACTGTTATATTCATAGGATTTTGTTTCTACAGATTTGCAACGCTAATTCTTGACCTGTGAAATATTTCTATGTGAGACGGTAGCAGAAACTGCTGTCGTAAATATTTCCGTACGAAGGTTAGGTGACCACCTGCACATAATGCGTCGTGGGCACCCAGGTGTGTCAGACACCTGGAGAACAAGCCATTAGTGTGAGTGCCTCGTCAGAAGCACAGGTAAAAAAAAACAGAAAGGGAAGGCCATTGTCCGCGCTACTGACATCTCCTTGTTGAAAGCATACTGTGGAGCTCGTAATTTATGATATTTTACTGAAATGCCTAATGAAACGATGAGAAACATTTCACAGCTATTGTCTTGCTAGTTAAGAAAAATGCCATATGGCTTGCTTTATGTATTTATTTACACATTTTGTTTAATATCAAGTTTCTAGCTGCACTGCAGCATTGGTTAAAATAAAATTTAATATATGTACTAATATAGTTATTTTATGCCTACAGATCCAGTCAATAAGAAATTTATGATCTACTTACAAGAAAACGAGGGCACATAAATAGACATTTCCCTTCACAGGAATTGCATAAATAATTTCTTTACGATTTGGTAACTTATCTGCTAGTGTAAGTTCTCGTGATGCATCACTCTAGTGTTAAGATGTGACATAGGTTTTAGACATGGCCATTTTAGTGTAATATTTTTTCTGCTTGAGCTATGTCATGTTTAGATATAAGTTATTGCATTTGCTGTTGCTGTTTGCCAGGCATAGTGCTACTAAATTTCACATTACATTACTCTGCTAAGCCAATTTTTCTACTCATTGATTTTTCATGTTGCTGCACATTGGCTCATATTAGTTGTAATTTTGCATTTTATCTGTAAATTAGATTTACTGCTGCTTGCCTTGCACTCTGCATTTTTTTGGTCATTGCTGTTTGTGTTACATGTTTTGTGCTGCTGCATTGCCTCGTCCCTTAGTTTAGCATCTGAGCTCAGTAGATTTAAGTTAGCTTAAGAGGGGGTAGACTATATGAGAAACTGACTGTGGAGAATAGGTAAAGAATGCATTGCGAAGTTATATAAAAAGGATTTGGGCCCAAATGAGTATTGTACAATCAGAAATAATTATTTTGAAAGAAATATGAACGGAATACAGAAAGCATGCTTGGATAAGATTTTTTTGGTGGAAGCAAAGGTTGAAATAAGACGAAAGATCTATAGAATGAAGTTTTGGGTTGGACTGCAGTACCACATGTTACACTGAAAACGAACCCTGTCCTCTCCCATTGGTGTTATCCCACTGTGTGTTTGTGTACCCTTGTGTATTTGTTTTCTTCCTGTCTCTGTGTAGTTTCATAGAATTTTTTCTTCTTTTAATATTAAGCTACATTCACTATGATGAGGAATCCTTTTATCCTCAATACAATTGGCATTAATAATATGTTATTTACCTTATAAATATGCTTACACATTATTTATTCTGTTTAATGCTCATGTGTGAAGTTGATGTTTCAATAATTATTCTGATCTTCTATGTATGTACTCATGTCATAATTCCTGTAACACTGATGTATATGCTATTTCTATTCTTTTGTAACGCCTGTTTTACTACAAATGTTATCTGTATTGTTATGTTCTTTAATGATGTATTTTGTACCTTTGTTATTGTATTCTTATGTTATAAAATTGTAATTGTCACCAGTTCATGACATTATTAACTTGTTAGTTACATTTCACTGCACACGTTTCTGTTGGTCATAGTATGTGGACAATATGTGAGAAGTTGGGACTGTTAGTGTTTGCACGTGTGTTAATAACTCAGCAAGGGACTGGATAGCAGCATTGCTGGATCTAAGGACAATTCCAAAAACTTTGTGAGTGCACGAGTGGTGGTTTGTGGACTTGCTATATTATCCGCAAGACTCTTCAATGGTGATTGTGCACCTGCACAGTCACAACAGATGGCTGCTGGCCATCTCTTCAAGGACTACAGTGGGTCTACATCTTTGATGATCCATCAATACCATTATCTCTACAAGGACTACAGTGGGTCTGCACCTCTGGTGGCCCACCAATACCACAATCTCTACCAGGACTCCAGTGGGTCTGCTCTGTGATGACCTACCTACCAATATTCTTCCAAACTTCGAATGACTCTGCTGTGGGTTTGCTCTGTTGTGGCCCATTACCTGTCAGCATGTCGAGAGTCAGCACTGTCTTTCCATTGGAAGGACAACACTACTTCTTCAAGACTGCATGGAAATCCACTACTTCCGTGTGCATTTTCTTTTACTGCTCAGACTTTGAGAAAAACTCTGCATTTTTACTGTGATGAACAATGTGGACTGTCTTTATGGACTGTGAGAAATTTTTAGCTTTTGACCAACATTGTATCAATAAGTGTGTGCATTTGATTTCTTTGTTATTGTAATTATGAAAAATTTTTTTCAAATCTGTATTGGCCACTGCCCCATCCAATTTGTAAAAATTTTTGTGGGGAGCATGGGGGCTATGTAAGTAGGCTGTTTATGTTTTCTCTATGTAAGTAGGCTGTTTATGTTTTCTCTATGTAAGTAGGCTGTTTATGTTTTCTTATTGGCAACGTTACGTAGCGCTCAATATGAAAATTATGTAAGTAGGCTGTTTATGTTTTCTCTATGTAAGTAAGCTGTTTATGTTTTCTCTATGTAAGTAGGCTGTTTATGTTTTCTTATTGGCAACGTTACGTAGCGCTCAATATGAAAATCACTGGCTGTGCTGTGTGCAGTCTGTCGCTAGTTTGCATTGTTGTCTGCCATTGTAGTGTTGGGCAGCGGCAGCTGGCTGTGAACAGCGCGTAGCGTTGCGCAGTTGGAGGTGAGCCGCCAGCAGTGGTGGATGTGGGGAGAGAGATGGCGGAGTTTTGAAATTTGGCATGAACTGATATATATATTATGACTTGTGATGATATTAAGGTAAATACATTGTTTGTTCTCTATTAATATCTTTCATTTGCTAACTATCCCTATCAGTAGTTAGTGCCTTCCATAGTTTGAATCTTTTATTTAGCTGGCAGTAGTGGCGCTCGCTGTATTGCAGTAGCTTGAGCAGCGAAGATTTTTGTGAGGTAAGTGATTTAGTGATTTGTGAAAGGTATAGTTTAATGTTAGTCAGGGCCATTCTTTTGTAGGGATCTTTGATAGTCAGATTGCGTTGCGCTAACAAAATATTGTGTGTCAGGTTAAGCACAGTCCTGTATAAAGTGTTCAAAGGGGACGTTTCAAGGTGAATATGGATTGGGGGGAAGAAATGAAAGAGGAAGCCGCCTTGTAGAATTTTGCACAGATCATAACTTAATCATAGCTAACACTTGGTTCAAGAATCATAAAAGAAGGTTGTATACCTGGAAGAATCCTGGAGATACTAAAAGGTATCAAATAGATTATATAACGGTAAGACAGAGATTTAGGAACCAGGTTTTAAATTGTAAGACATTTCCAGGGGCAGATATGGATTCTGACCACAATCTCTTGGTTATGAACTGCAGATTGAAACTGAAGAAACTGCAAAAAGGTGGGAATTTAAGGAGATGGGACCTGGATAAAGTGAAAGAACGAGAGGTTGTAGAGAGTTTCAGGGAGAGCATAAGGGAACAATTGACAGGAAAGGGGGGAAGAAATACAGTAGAAGAAGAATGGGTAGCTCTGAGGGATGAAGTAGTGAAAGCAGCAGACGATCAAGTAGGTAACAAGACGAGGGCTAACAGAAATCCTTCGGTAACAGAAGAAATATTGAATTTAATTGATGAAAGAAGAAAATATAAAAACGCAGTGAATGAAGCAGGCAAAAAGGAGTACAAACGTCTCAAAAATGAGATCGACAGGAAGTGCAAAATGGCTAAGCAGGGATGGCTAGAGGACAAATGTAAGGATGTACAGGCTTGTCTCACTAGGGGTAAGATAGATACTGCCTAAAGGAAAATTAAAGAGACCTTTGGAGAGAAGAGAACCAGTTGTATGAATATCAAGAGCTTAGATGGCAACCCAGTTCTAAGCAAAGAAGGGAAGGCAGAAAGGTGGAAGGAGTATATAGAGGGTTTATACAAGGGCGATGTACTTGAGGACAATATTATGGAAATGGAAGAGGGTGTAGATGAAGATGAAATGGGAGATACGATACTGCGTGAAGAGTTTGACAGAGCACTGAAAGACCTGAGTCGAAACAAGGCCCCAGGAGTAGACAACATTCCATTAGAACTACTGACGGCCTTGGGAGAGCCAGTCCTGACTAAACTCTACCATCTGGTGAGCAAGATGTATGAGACAGGCGAAATACCCTCAGACTTCAAGAAGAATAGAATAATTCCAATCCCAAAGAAAGCAGGTGTTGACAGATATGAAAATTACCGAACTATCAGTTTAATAAGTCACAGCTGCAAAATACTAACGCGAATTCTTTACAGACGAATGGAAAAACTGGTAGAAGCTGACCTCGGGGAAGATCAGTTTGGATTCCGTAGAAATGTTGGAACACGTGAGGCAATACTAACCTTACGACTTATCTCAGAAGAAAGATTAAGAAAAGGCAAACCTACGTTTCTAGCATTTGTAGACTCAGAGAAAGCTTTTGACAATGTTGACTGGAATACTCTCTTTCACATTCTAAAGGTGGCAGGGGTAAAATACAGGGATCGAAAGGCTATTTACAATTTGTACAGAAACCAGATGGCAGTTATAAGAGTCGAGGGGCATGAAAGGGAAGCAGTGGTTGGGAAAGGAGTGAGACAGGGTTGTAGCCTCTCCCCGATGTTATTCAATCTGTATATTGAGCAAGCAGTAAAGGAAACAAAAGAAAAATTCGGAGTAGGTATTAAAATTCATGGAGAAGAAATAAAAACTTTGAGGTTCGCCGATGACATTGTAATTCTGTCAGAGACAGCAAAGGACTTGGAAGAGCAGTTGAACGGAGTGGACAGTGTCTTGAAAGGAGGATATAAGATGAACATCAACAAAAGCAAAACGAGGATAATGGAATGTAGTCAAATTAAATCGGGTGATGCTGAGGGAATTAGATTAGGAAGTGAGACACTTAAAGTAGTAAAGGAGTTTTGCTATTTAGGGAGTAAAATAACTGATGATGGTCGAAGTAGAGAGGATATAAAATGTAGACTGGCAATGGCAAGGGAATCGTTTCTGAAGAAGAGAAATTTGTTAACATCGATTATAGATTTAAGTGTCAGGAAGTCGTTTCTGAAAGTATTTGTATGGAGTGTAGACATGTATGGAAGTGAAACATGGAGGATAACTAGTATGGACAAGAAGAGAATAGAATCTTTTGAAATGTGGTGCTACAGAAGAATGCTGAAGATAAGGTGGGTAGAGCACATAACTAATGAGGAGGTATTGAATAGAATTGGGGAGGAGAGAAGTTTGTGGCACAACTTGACTAGAAGAAGGGATCGGTTGGTAGGACATGTTTTGAGGCATCAGGGGATCACAAATTTAGCATTGGAGGACAGCGTGGAGGGTAAAAATCGTAGAGGGAGACCAAGAGATGAATACACTAAGCAGATTCGGAAGGATGTAGGTTGCAGTAGGTACTGGGAGATGAAGAAGCTTGCACAGGATAGAGTAGCATGGAGAGCTGCATCAAACCAGTCTCAGGACTGAAGACCATAACAACAACAACCCTATATATTTCGCCATACAAAATGGGTGAGCAAAGGAATTAGGATATTACGCTATTGGGGCATCTATAATCAGTGGTAGCTGCCATGGGGGACGTCATATTTTCCCGGGAAGGTCATTATTTTTTAATTCGCAATTTAAAATTCTACTATAAATCTATTTGTCTCATATAGGTATGAGTAGCTATGTGCATAAACCTCATGACAGTATTTCTTTTCTTATTTCAGTAACTAATCTTACCTGTGCTCTTTCCCAGCCATTGGAGACAGTTATCTGCTCAAGTGATTTGCGGGAAATTATGGATAAGAATAAATCTGACTGACGAGCTAATACAGTACAGAAACTGACAGGTACTTCTCCGTATCTTACGAACATGTTAATTTTTATCTATTTTACACGTTTTTCAGCACGACACCATATCTTCTATACTGCTCCCCGCAACAGTAGATAATTAGTTACGTAGTTTGTACTTATCATTCCGTATTTTTATTAGATTACAAACTTGGCTCGTTTTTATAGACTCTTCAAATAAATATTAAACGAAACTAACAGCTGAGCATTTCAAACTCTTTTCTTCGTTCTTCCTACTATTTCTGTTCTGTACATATTTCCGTGATATTATTTCCAGCAATAAGCTGATTAGTTTTCAAATGATTTATTTATTACTTGTTCAGTTGACTACACTTCACTATGAACGATTAGTTCACAAATGCGGTTCCATTTCATTTACTGCACTTCACATATTGTAAGTAATGATTTCTTCTAGCCTTCTGTGGTTCCTTCCGTTGATTAACTTCCGCTCCACCCTCAGAGGCAATTTCTTGCTCAATGAAAGGGACGTCCCCTAGTTGAGTTTTCGTCATTCCATTGCGGATCTCTGGCAGATGGATTGGAATTACATTACCGATAACATTTACGAGTGAATCTGTGTCGGTCAGAACACAGTGGAAGCGAGACACACTTCTCCAGAAGAACCCTTAAAACCTTCGTGGTGTTTCACCCGCTTCACCTGAGTTTTGCGATACGTGTTACCAACGTATAAAGCCTTAGAACTAAATGCGACTAAACATTTTTGTGTAATATGCCATTCAGTAGAGTTTTCTTGTTGGCTTTGTCAAACTGGTGGTTCCAGCGGGACAAAATCATCTTGAAGTATTAATCATTTGCCCAGTAACATAAAATGACTGACATGTGGCACCGAAATTTCTGAACCTAATCTAACATTATTTCTCATCGAAAATTACTTCTATTCCTTGGACGAGTTTCTATTTGAAACACTGGTAGCGTGTAAAATACATAAAGATAAAAAACGATTTTTTAAGTGTAGTTGCAGGAATAGGAGTACAAATTAATACGTTTATTGATGTTAACACTAACCACGTATACATATCATGTAAACGGACGCGTTTCACATAATATCACTACATGTCTATTAACACATGGTTACACGCTCTGGTGTGACGGGCCATCAATGTGTGTTCGCTTGGGGCTTACAAATTCCAGTAAGCCGCATTTTAACTGAGTGCATATTATAGTTTGATGAGAGCGGAGAAGTAAACCTGAATCAAAATTATACTATTACATGTAAATATGACGAACTCTTGAAAGATGGTGTTCCAGGATAACTACATGCCCGCATCTCGTGGTCGTGCGGTAGCGTTCTCGCTTCCCACGCCCGGGTTCCCGGGTTCGATTTCCGGCGGGGTCAGGGATTTTCTCTGCCTCGTGATGGCTGGGTGTTGTGTGCTGTCCTTAGGTCAGTTAGGTTTAAGTAGTTCTAAGTTCTAGGGGACTGATGACCATAGATGTTAAGTACCATAGTGCTCAGAGCCATTTGAACCATTTTTGATAACTACATCACATGTAGCTGTATGAATCAAATAAAGATAAAACTGAACCAATTACTACGGCATTACTCACATGGATACGGTGAAATTTCTATTAGGAGTGTGAAAATCAGTGCACTACATATTAGCTATGTATTCGGTCACTTCCGCAATGTGTCTTTCAGGTGTGGTCAGTTGCCTTAAAGAGTGAATTACAAGTTAATGAATTCATTTCATAAAAATGGTGAAAGAGGTAATGCTGACAATTACCGCCCACTGTCTGGTGTTATCAAATTTTTTTGAGAAATCAACGTGTGGGAGAGCCGTGTCACATCTCAATACCCATAGCGTGTTGTCACACTCGACATTTTGATTCACGAAAGGAGTATCAGCAGAAAATTCGGTTTGTTTAGTTGTGTGTGGGGCACTAGCAGAGCAAAACGATAAGTTGTGGACAGAAGAATATATCTTTGATTTAACAAATGCTTTTGATTTTGTAGACCATATAGTACTTCTCCATAACTTAGGACTTTGTGAAAAAGCTCAACAAGTGTTAACTTCCTAGAAAGCAGAAAGTGGTCCTCCAGTGTGAACAAATAGGGATGGTTGGAGTGCTCACACATTATCTGCGTATCCAGTAATGCTGGCAACTGATGTGTTATGCATGGGGATCATATCAACCTATATCGCATCAAAAACAACCTGAAGATAACGCACTGAAGCGTTGAAACTGGTAGCAACAAATAAAACAAAATCCTAAGGACGGCTGCAGGTGTTTTTATTTATTTATCACGAAAATAGAGAAGAGGTTAGAATGTGACTGGGTCATGTAAAACTGGGGGACACTACAGGATTCTCTTCTGGCTCAGTTGGTTTTCTTGACATATATCACTGACTACTAAAATGACAAACGATCACAAATTTTTCTCTTTACAGACAACCCAACTGTTATTGTGAAAGATGTGGAATGTAATGTAAACGATGTAGCTAGCCAGGTAATCGTTAACTTCATCACGTGGTTTTCAGTGAACAGATTGTCGCTTAACTGCAACCCAACGAAATTCATTCAGCTACTGACACGGAACACGCGGAAAAGCAAAATTGTGCTGTCCCAAGGTGGTCAGTCAGTGAGTGAAATCGACCATTTTAAGTTCGGAGGGTAGATGGAGGCTTTCGTGGAAGTATAACATGAAAGAAAATGTGCAGAACGTGAATGCTTCTATCTTCACTTTAAGAATGGGCTCCATTTTCTGTCACGGAAATGCTAACGCATGTTTACTTTTCTTATTTCCAATCTATTATCTCGCAAGGTGTTGTGTTTTAGGGCACCTCTGTGCTCTCATCAAAAGTATCCTTATCTTAGATAATGACGGTCAGACAAATCTGCAATGAAAGTTAGTGAGCTGTTTAGGTTTCACTGGTATTCCGTCATGGTAATTGTTGTCACAACACTGACTCATTGAGGAGAGACTGTAATATTCATTCACTGAACATAAGATAGAAAACCTATAAGCACTTGGCTAAGAGGGCCTTAAAAATGTTCAGAAATGTGTATATTATTCAGCAGGTTTTATGTTTCAATAGGCTTCCAGCGTAACTAAAAAAAATCGAATGATAATCTTTGAGTAATCAAATCGAAGTTGAAATATTTCATTGTGGCCTACTACTTCTAAACTGTACAGTAGTTTCTCGAAGTAGTTGACGACATTTCACTTTAATGTATTACGTCTTATTCTCACATCTTCATGTTTAATTAATGTCTTTTCGTTTTGTTTACAAATTTCCTAATCAGCATTGTAAACTATATACTGACTCATTAGACGACCAAGTAGCTCTGGCTCACATTTTGTGTCCATGTCACTGTTTTTAAATTGTTAAAAGATAACCATATTTAGTTACATAATCTGTAAGATTGATCATTTTACACAGAATTTTCATATCCTTGGTTATAGCTGCTCCACACTGTCTCATTTCTATACTGTGGATAACTGGCTAACGATTACAACGTACAATCATCTTCTAGCTGTTATCGGATCAGTCGCGTCGTCTCACTGCGTGTCTTTCGAGACCTGTGGCAGACGTCAACGTGCGGCACGGAGGGTTACCTTTGTATACCATGAGTCGAAGCGAAGAGAGCGTCCTCTGGTGGCGGTCATGGTGTCACCAAACGGAGGACTGCGAGCTCTGGAGGGAGCGAGGCTCGTGGCGGCACGTTGACGAGCAGTTCAAAAGTCTCTTCTTCCGCTACGAAGTACCCGGTGCACAGCGCACAGTGTGTGTGGTCGACAAGGAGAACATCGATGCCGTATTCCTACTGCGCCCCGTCGACGCATAGTTTGGATGTGGGTGACTACGTGGGGAAGGTCTTTGCAGTGGTGCAGCTGATGGATTTGATTCTAGCGCGATGACACATGATTCCAACCAAGCAACGTGTCAACATGCCCATTGTGAACCATCAGGAAGATCTGCCTAAACACCAGAGGCAGGACGTCTATGAAGCAGCACAAGTCGGTGCATTGTAAAGGAGGGAGAAGTAGGCTGTCGGGGTGTGGCCTGGGTTCTCTGTCGAAGATGGAGGATGTGGACAGCAGCAGCTGCGGGTCCCGGTAAAATTGCAACTGGAACTATGCACCACGGACCTCTTTTGTGCTGTCGGCTGGGGGGAGGGGGGTGCGGGGAGCGTGGCAGCTGGACAGGTCAGTGCCCTGTCTCAGCGGACATCCCCGGGGGCGTCTGTCTTGCGCCTCCGGAATGCGAGGCCACCTGAGACGGCAGAAAGCGACCACTCTGCGGTCACGGGCAGCCACCATGTCTTCTCTAATGCGGAAGGTCGAATCGTTCCAGTGGCACGTCGAAGGCGGCTCCTGGAGTCGACTTCTGAACCGACGGTGAGGAGTAGGGTCGGGCGATTGTGCGGTGTTGCCTGCACGGGCTGGGCAGACTGGCAGAGGTCTCTCCTTCGCGGATCGGTGGCAGCAGAGTTCACAGCGAGGATTTACAGCTGACACACAGCAGCAGGCGCAAGGTGTGGCCCTGCTGTATCCGAATGTGACGTACTCAGCTGGGCCAGCGTTTAAACGCTGGTTCCTGGAGCTGAATTCGCGGAAGGGCTGCTTTTGTGGGCCATGACGAACCATCAGGAACAGGGCAATGACCTGGTCCTGGCGTAATAGTCGACGACGCGGAAGTCAGTCGAGCCGGAGTGATTTCTCGAAGGCTGGCCCAGGGCATTGACTCCTGGGGTGGTGCCACGGAAGTCTCACTTCTGCTGACGGACGCTGATCAAGCACGAGTGTCAGCTGACTGCGGCCAGTCTCCGCATCTTATGGTCAAATTTCGGCGCTCGCAGTCCGACGACACGGGAGCTGATGGCGCAGCTCGAGAACCAGCATCTGCTAGCTGGATGAGGTCTCGTTGCAGTTCTGGGCTCTAACGCCTGCTCCAAGTTCTCCCACAGTTTTGCCCCGTTACACCAGCACGGGCGCTGCTGAGGACACTGCAGGTTGCGCGGCTGATGCAGGACTGACTTTCATGACTGACATCACTGTGAATGGCGGTTGAAGCTGCGGCTGTGGCAGCGACTGCGTATGCAGGCGGGAGGAGGGGACGTCCTCGTTGGGATAGTCGTCTGTTGATCCATGCGCCCGAACGTCGGGCAATGGCAAGGTTTACTCGGAGGAAACACTAAGAGTTGGAAACAGCGTTTCTGAGTTATGAATATCCATAAAATGATCAAAAAAATCACTAAAGCGAAATGGGTTTTGGTGACGTCGATGGGTGCCTATTTTTCCGCGAACGGTACAATGAGCTCAGAGAATCATCTGATTTATGATGCCAGATTCTCATATGTGGTGCTTGTAGCAGACTCGATAGAAAACTTTGTCGCTCCTGTGGAACTTCATTGTGAAGGTACAGTCCGATAAAGAGTGGCGAGGATGGGTGAGACGCAGCACACTGTGGTGGCGACGACCAAGTAAGAGGTCATGAAGTGAAGCAGCTCCAGCTGTATAATGGAATGACGACACTGAAAATTTGTATTGGACCGACACTCTACCCTGATTTTCCGCATTACGAGAGCGGTCGCCTTAAGCGCTTCGACTATCAGAGCACGACCGCCGGCCAGACACAAACTTCCCACCCAGTCTCCGAGCGGAGAAATCTCCGACTGTAGTGTAACGACGTAAGTTTTTTGTAACCGATTTTCGTTTGATATATGACCATGTGCAGACTTCGTCACCTACGTCAGTTACAACCCACTTCAAAATGATTTATATTCTTTTTAAATTGTCATAGAATGGTTCTTGAACGAAACTGTAAAACATCAGTTGAGTCGTATGCAAAGAATTACATCACTTGGGCCAATTGGTTTTCGTAAACTTTTTCGATTTAAATTTCGTTTGTTTCTCCTCAGAAATTATATTGACACACGTTATCTTGATTTAATCGATATCAGAATCACACATTGAATAAACCTTTAAGATTCAAAGTTTCGATGAACGCTGTCAGAATTCAATAATCTTGTCAAATATATTATTAATCCATTCACATAATTCTTCATAAATAAATCCTCAGAACACGTGTTTCAACTTTAGTAGCATCCACTATTTTATTAGCTTCCTACACATACAGATGTGAACTTAACCGTTGACAAACTAGGACTGACTTTTCAATAAGATTAAGCTCTCTATGACGCCATTGTTGTACAAAAAGAGTACAAAAAATTCATTTTAATTTTTAGAAGCACGACGCAACAACTCGGTTCCAGGATCTTCTGTTGCTCTTTGGCTGTCGACCCGCGACGTATAGTGGCCAGCAATTTCCTCTCTGGTCGCGGCAGCGAAGATGCTGTCTCCGTTCGTTGCGCCGCCCTCTCCGTACATGAAACATAAAAAAATACAAAACTTTTAGATAATTCACAGCTATTACAAATATTAAGAAAAATACATAAACAAAACTAAATTAAACTTATATTCACCTGCAAACTGGGCTGACACTGGTGGATGGGTGACGCTTCAATTTCGTCCCACTACACGACCCGACCGAGAACTGAACCGCGGCATGTCAGACGCTCTGAACACTCACCTAAAGGCGCAGACCAATCGAGGAAAAAACGGAATTGTTCGGTTGTATTGGATTCCATTTTATCGAAAAAACTGATGAAATTCCAACAACGAGAACCGCGCACTGTTGTCCGAATCGATAGGCTGTGTTAATCTTTCTAAACCAATAACAAAAGCAAGTTTTTTTTATAGTGCTTAGCGCTACTTGTCTAATTCATTGCAATGCCATACGGAAATCGACTGTACCCATCCACTATGATTAAGTACAGTGTTTTCCAGAAAGGACTAGTAAAATCAATGTGGATGCTTTGCCGGACACCGTCAGGTAGAGGTCAATTGAAAAACACTTGGTGCGGTACTGCCTGATGATCCACACATTTGTGGCAATGGAGAGTTATCTCTTTAGTCTGCTTGTAATGCAGGGGTCCTAGTTACTTAGTGTCAGCGATTCCCCAATGTCCTCTCTGTAATAGTTTCAAAATATTTTTCTGCAAAAATGGAGGAATCATGACTCGAGTTTTTTCATTCAAAGTATGCAGTAACTTTTCAGCATTATGAAGAGAAAGGTTTTTGTGTTGCATATGGTACTTTAGCACTACCGCATCTGAAATTGGGTTTGGAGTTCGAGGCATACCCGAATGTAGTATTTCGGCAGTCATAGTGACTGATCTTGTTCAGCAACCTCTGCAATCCACTGACAATCAAAGGAGAAAGAATTGCGGAGCTTGAAAATCACGTTGATCTCGTATTTGAAGATAAGAAACTTCTGATGCCTCGGATTCCGGATTAAGCGAGACAGAGTGTCTGCGTTTGCATACTGAGCTGTACCGTGATAAAGAATTTTATACTGGTAATTTAAAAGAAACAATGATCAACGTTGGTGCTTCTGTGCTGTGCGATCCGACACATGTTTTGTCGGATGAAAAGAGCAGTCAGTAGCTTATGACCAGCCACGAGAAAAGGATTTTCTTCCATGCAGATATTGATGGAATAAAGCGACACAATGTATGATGGCTAAGACTTCCTTCTCCAGATTACTGTAGTTGGCGTGGGCCTAGTTCAACGTCTTAGACGTTAGTGCTACGTTGTTGTGTTTCCAGCGTTATGAGGTAAAACTGTCCATATTCCTAGAGGTAATGTATCAACTGCAAGCTATACTGGTTTCTGCAGATCGAATTCATTGAGACATGACGACTGAGCAATGTAGTTTTCAACTTATGAAACCGTAGTTTGCGTTCTCCAGCATATTGGAATGGAACATTTTTACGCCATAGGCGATGCAAGGGAGTAGAAATTTGCGATGAGTTCGGAATAAATTTTAAGTAGTTGATCAGTTTTTTTACTAACTTGTACTTCTCATATATTTTAAGAAGAACGTAATCTCTTAATGGTCTCTAAATCATTAGCCTAGGGACGAGCGTCGTGGGCATCAATACAATGCTCCAAATATTCGAATTCAGTACTGAAAAATGAGCGTTCCTGTAAATTACACTTGTGTTATATACGTCAGCTAAAGCTTGAAAAATAAATTCTAAATTTGAAAAGTTGTTCCGGTGTTGGTCCGGACGCAATACTGTCATCCAAGTAATTTAACAATACGGAACTTTCGACATAACTTGTCGAAGGAAGTGCCGAAACAAATTTCTTACAATCTGTTAAGTTCAGAGCGAAATTCATCGCGAGTGGCGTTACGTACGTGATTTGCACAAAAAAAAAAAAATTGGTTGTGCATTGTCCTTGAGTGTAACGTGAATCTGAAAATTGTTTGTGTATCCAAATGTGTCATCGAACGAATGTCCATATTTGTCACACAACGGATAAAAGCTGGCGTGGGAAATCTGAATATCGATAACATACACGTTACACTGTCCAGTCACATTAATGTGAACACTCGCCAAAAGCCTGCGTAACTACCTTTTGCAGTATGGATCACTGCGATATGCGCAGGAAAAGAGACAGTGCGGTTCTGGAAAGTACCCACAGCGATGTGGAGCGGTGCCGTACCCAGTGGCGCTCGGTTACACGGCTGAGGATCTGCAGCCCGATCAAGGTGGGCCCTCAGATTCTCGATGAGGTTTAAATCCAGGGAGTTTGGTGACCAGGGGAGTGTGGTAAACACATCACACACTTACACTGCAAGCTGTGTGACATGTTACATTGTCCTGCCGCTAGATGCCATCGTGCCGAGAAATAACAAACTGCACGTCGAGGTGGACATGGTTGTTTGTTGTTTTTTTTTTGGGGAAGGAGACCAGACAGCGTGGTCATCGGTCTCATCGGATTAGGGAAGGATGGGGAAGGAAGTCGGCAGTGCCCTTTTAGAGGAACCATCCCAGCATTTGGCTGGAGTGATTTAGGAAAATCACGGAAAACCTAAATCAGGATGGCCGGACGCGGGATTGAACTGTCGTCCTCCCGAATGCGAATCCAGTGTCTAACCACTGCGCCACCTCGCTCGGTGGTGGACATGGTCCCCAAGAACAGATACACACTTGTGCTGATCCATTGCGCCTTCCAGCATGGGGACATCACCAAGGAATGCTATGAAAACATTCCGCAGTCCATAAGGCTCCCTTCTCCGGGTTGGACCCTTCCGACGATTGTTGCAGATAGTTTGCTCTCAGATGTTATATTCTGGTGGAGCATAAAACGTGATTCATCTAAGGCCATCTGTCGCCACGCAGTGGACGTCGAGTTGCGATATTGGCGTGCAAATCCACCTTCGTTGCCGATGAACAACCTCAGTATGGTTACATGAACCAGGCACATTCTGCAGAGGCTCATAAGCAGTAACATTCCTTGTTGGTCATTGAGGAGACACTGTCGGTAGCCCTTTGTTAATGTGGGCGGTCATTTGGTCCACATTTGCACGTTTATTCGTCCGTACACACTTCCACAGCCGCCGTCATGTCCCATCACCTACGGAACCAAATCTGGGTGGTTTGATCACCAGGTTTTTGAAGACTGGTTCATTTCTCTCATGTTGCCTATTTTGAAGAAGCAAACGGGTGTCAAAGTATTGATAGGAGATATTGAGCTCCCACACAAATTTCGAAGTGCTACGTCAGTATGAGGACAACGAAATCAAATTTATAGCCCGCCCACCAAACACAAACCACCTTCTGCAACCTCTCGATGTAGCATTTTTCCGTCCTTTGAAACGCCTTTGGAGGGAAATACTTTCTTCGTGGACGATAACAGCTTCTGATCCCAATGATCAGTTTCCTGGTCTGTTAAAGCAGCTTGTGGAAGCCATGGAATCGCATGTAGAAAAAAAATCTGAAGTCTGGTTCCCGCAAAACAGGAATTTTTCCACTAAACAAACGAGCAGTTTTGTCAAGACTTCCTAAAGTAAATCTAGAAAACAATATTGGTGATATGGCAAACCACATTGGAGAATCACTTCTTCAGGAGCTCCAGAAAAGAAGGCAAGAGGAGACAAAGCCAAGAGAAAAGAAAATACGTAAGAAGTTACATGTTCCAGCGGGGAGGAGCATTGGAACAGCAGATGTTTTAAATGTGGAAAACAACCGAACTGAGGAAAACATGACAACTGATGCAAACAAACAAGGAAAGACGAGAATAAAGCAGAAAAGTAAGAAGAGTCAGTTAGATGATGAAACTGATGTCAGTGAAACATTTTCTATACAGGAATCCGATGATACTGATTTGGACTTTTTACATGAACAGTTGTCTGATTCTGATGAAGACGACTTTCTTGATGAAACAAACTGTGTAACTCAAGGAACGTTTACCACTGAAGAATCCAATAACACAGATGTTTCTGTTGGAAGTTATGTTGTTGTCAATTTTGGTGGTAATTTGGTCCCAGGGGAAGTCATTGAGAAAAAGATTGGTGGTTACATTGTCTCTGTTATGGAGAGATCGAAGAAGGGTTGGAAATGACCATCAAAGCCTGGCGCCATTTTTTATGATTCAGAAGAAGTTTTGTACAGCATAAACCCACCCAAACAAATAAGTGACAGAAGTTTATTTCGAGTGAATGGTGTAGATTAATAAGGCCAAGTTTATTGTCAAGTTGTTGAGCTTTAACGCCTGAAACAATAGCTATTAGTATTATCAAGGCTTAGCATTTAAAATTCATTTTTATAATTTTTTTTATTTGTTCATGATGTTAAAATAAAGTTTTATGGTGGTTAAATTGTGGCTGTATTATTTCCCTATTAGTTTTAGTAGAAAAACCAGACTGTCACAAAGTCACCCCCATTGTGGGGTGACATTGTGACAGATATTTTTAACTGTAATTAGGTCATACTTTAGTATTTAGTTTGTGCTTGTATGTTGTTATATAACCAAAGAGTGTAGTTACACATTGTAGTAAATATATCTGAGATTGAATCATTTTCATCTGGTTCCCATGAATAAAAATAAGAAAAGTGTCCCAAAGTCACCCCCCCCCCCCCCCCTTACGGTATAGCCCGAGTTGCATCAAATTGCCTCGACGTCTGTTTTGGATAACGCAGTTTTGACGAGCAGAGTGTGGTTTAACCACGGCAGTACACAAACTCAGCCGTTTCGCAAATGCTTCCGTCCTAAGCCCCGAAGCCAATGATGGTGCCCTTTTGAACATCAGATAAATCGCTCCCTTTCCTCTTTACGACAACGACTGCACTGTTTTTCGCATCTCCCGGACACTCTTTATATACCCTCCACTACTAGTACTTCCACCTTCCACCTGTAAGTGGTTATTGCACGTTGATGTGGAACACAGGTGATTGTCGCATTATTGTGACTGGGCCATATATCGTCGGTATCTAATCCCAATAAATCAAATGCATCCATGTCACAAATATTTGGGTTAGAGCGTAATTGCACTACCGTAAATGGCAGCAATGTAGTCGTATGTTTATATCATATTTTCAAACCTTTTATCTCGAGGACAGAGGTACTGTCACCGTTGTAGCCCATAGGGTGCAGACTGTTTTCTGTAGCTCGGGATGTACCAATTGCTCATAAGAATTCTGATTAATTATGTGACTGAAGCACCTTTGTTTAACTGAAAAGCTACATTTCGATTACTAATCTATAAAAACATGGACTGTTTCCGCTTATTTTTCTCAATGTGTTTGACAGTTCTGACTTCCCGAAGACTACTTTTGTCCGATGTGTGACTGACAAAGCCTTTAGCTGTTTGTTTATTTGGGGAGAGTTGACTGCAACGAGCAAATTTGTACATCGAGCGATTAGCTTTACATTTCTTGCTCTTGCGTCAGTGGTTTATGTGTTTCCAGGAGTAGCAGGTGAGAACCGAGAATTTCTATTCATATTGATTCCCATTTTAGCAGCTATAGCTTTCTGTGGAACAGTAGTGACATTGCGATACTTTTATAGGCACACTTGCTGTGCGTGTCCTGCCTTATGGCAGCATCGGCGTTCCACTTGGCTGAAGAAGCAAACTTTGTCATACGTTAGGTACCACATAACACAAGACTTCTGAGCGCGTGGGTTTGCAGGCTAACAAGCTTGACGCCTCGTGTAATATTACCCCGGTGCTTATGGCTGTTGTCATAATGAGGCATGTAGGGTTGGACCCACTTAGAAATATCAACGGTCGGCATTGCAGTGATAGACACGTTGAAGTCAAGTTCCGCGAAATCTTGGAAATTCTAGAGTCAGCCACTTTAAGTACATCAGTGAGGGCAGGATTGGGGTTCTTTAAAATCTCAGCACATACTTTACTATCAGTCAGGTTTTGAGGTTCATTGCATCGTGATGCATATCGTCTTGCAATGAAGCTCCACATGCACCGTTAAATTTACATGTCCTCGTCATACTCTTGAGTTCAGTGATCCATTTCTTGCAGGTTTGTTTACTATGATGACACGTACTAAAAGTTTAAAACGACCAGCACTATATGAATTTGGGCGTGAAGAATTTCGTCTAACTTCCCAACGACTTCTTCGTAGGTTAGAGTGAGGTGCCGTGCTTGGGGGAATAATTTCCGATATAATCTGAAAATTGACGCCTCAATCCAAGAAAAAAAGGACATCGTGAGTCACCAGAAAGTTTATAGACTGAAAAGTGTTCATTGAGGTGTGACTCTACTGTGTCAAATCCTCTTGTCTGTCATCGAAAGTGGCCGAGTGGTTCTAGGCGCTTCAGTCTGGAACCGCGCGACCGCTACGTCGCAGGTTCGAATCTTGCCTCAGGCATGGATGTGTGTGATGTCCTTAGGTTAGTTAGGTTTAAGTAGCTCTAAGTTCTAGGGGACTGATGACCTCGGATGTTAAGTCCCATAGTGCTCAGAGCCATTTGAACCATTCTTTGTCATCGAAAAAACCTCCTGAATTGTGTGTTTCAGTCGTAGTTTGGTGGTGAGTTTGTAGTGCATCTAACAGTCTGGTAATGGGCGACAGCAATGTTTAAATTTGTAGGCCCTGAAACTGAATAAGTGCACTGAGTGGTTGTTACCCTTTGGTTGCCATACAAAAATGAAGTATGTATGTATGTATTGAACTGGGGACCTAGAAACGACGGAGAGGCTTCGTCCCCGCCATAGCCCTCAGCGATACACAACCCCACAACACGCTACACACCGAACCCAGGGCTACTGTGCGGTTCGGCCTCCAATGGACACCCCGCCCCCTGCGAACGTCTCATTCCAGACGAGTGTAACCCGAGTGTTCGCGTGGTAGAGCAGTGTTCGCGTGGTAGAGTAATTTGGTGTATGCTTACCTGGCTACAGTGTTCGCGCAGCAATCGAGGACACAGTGTAACTGAGGCGGAATAAGGGGAACCAGCCCCACAGGCTGGCCGGCATGCCGGACCTCGACACTAATCCGGCGGGCGGATTTGTGCCGCTGCCGGCATGCCTTCCCGCTCGGGAAGCAGTGCTTTAGACCGCACGGCTAGCCGGGAGGGCAAAAAAGTTAAGTATACTTCACTATATATTAGAATGTCAAATAGCGAAGTTCGATATTTGTACGTTGCTGAGAAATTTTTTTTATTAAATAGATGATTATCCTTGATCCAAGATTGGACAGCTATTACATCTTCGTTACCAGAAATTTCTTTTAGGTACACAGGTAAACGAGATGGCAGAGACACTTTAGCGGTTATTAAATAATTAGGAGATGAACATATTTATTTACATCCCTTTATTTCCACTATTTATGAGATTTAGGTATTTATACATAACTTTTATATCTTTGATAGTAACCATTCCATCTTGTTCCGTCCACTACTTGTAATCACAGGCTAGCGCTTATTATTAAGAATGACTTGCTAGCTCTTGTCAGATCAGTAGTACCGTGCCAGTTCCTTCCATCCTCACTGCGAATATTATGAACGCTGGGGCAGAGCTCAGTATGCGGAGCGGTGAGTTACATTTTCATGCAGTGAGTCGAAGAGAAGTCGACGTGCTCTGGTGTCGTTCGTGGCGCCGCTCATCGGAAGAGTACGAGGTCTGTACGGAGCGAGGGTAGCGGCTTAGTGCTAGCGGGCAGTTTAAAAGTCTTTTCTTACGCGTCGGTGCATAAGGTGCGTGACGGGCCATATGCAGTCAACAACGACACACACCTGATACCAAGCAACCTCATAGACAAATAAATGAATGAATGAGAAACAGGAGTCCGTTATATCTGACGACGCAACGAGTGTGGTGAAACTTTCAAAATTTTGCATTATGTTTGGAAAATAGCGTAAAAAACGACATTTGTTCTTTTGATGGTTTTAGTTACACCTCTGATCAGCTTCTAATACTTTAATTACACTTTTGTAAATGAAATATGACGTGCTTATAATGTGCGTGCGTGTGTGTGTGTGTGTGTGTGTGTGTGTGTGTGTGTGTGTGTGTGTGTGTGTGTGTGTGTGCGTGTGTCACGTCATGAAAGCTTATAGTTTAATTTCAAACACAGTCGTAGAATGTTTTAGTTAAAGTGCTGCGCTACTATGTTTAATGTGTCCAAACACACTATCATCAAGACCATCACATTTCATAAAACAAAACCGTCTAAGTTTAAACTGTCTGCTTCTTGGTTTGACAAACAGTGTCAAAATCAAACAGTTTACAAAATATTAGGGCGCCCATTGATTGGGCCATATTACGCATAACACAGGTTCATTTATGGCTACACCAATACGTTTCGGCACCAGATGGCGTTATCAGAATTTTTTCTAGTCCTTCATTGTTATATGGTGCACATGTTCCTGAATCCGTAGCTACTGAATAACAAAACTACAGGAAAGAAACCAGATATGGAAATCGTACATCGAAGTTTCGTTAAATGGGTTTCTGTTAGAGACCCCTCAATCATCAGGGTTCCCAAAAATAGCAAGTCATGTATTCAGTTAAAAGTGGTGCCTTGTTTTTCTCATTAACATGGGAACTTAGAAAGGATCTTGTAATAGACTAGCCAAATAGGCGAAGCTTTTTCGGCTTAGTGTCTTAGTCGTATGCGTCTGACTATGGAAAATTACTTCCATAAAAATGTTCCCAACTCAGTAACCTAATACTAATTACCACCTATTCAGAATAAGGCATCCTATTTTCAACACATCGAGTGGAATTTTATTCATGATTCTCAGTGAGCCATGACCTCTCTCTTGCTGTAAAGGGTAAGATTTTGATTGGGAATGTTAGGTAGCGAACATTGGCGCACTCTTACACTGGCCAATCAAAGGGCCCAGGGTTCCCATGGAGGCTACTTTGCGGCGTTGAAAGTTAGTGAGAAGCCAAATTTCAGAGTTGGTACTACAGCTTGAGAGATTAAGAAGAGTGAGAACTTTGGACATCACGTAGCAGCCAAACTCATCTCACGTCCTCCCCCTAGAGCGATGATCAAGACGGGACAGGTGGAGCAATCATGGCTACAGGAAGGTTGCTGAACTGACTGCACAAATAAAGAAAAATATCCCACACCTATCCTCTATCAGTTCTCACCGTGATAGTAACGTAAAAACTTATCTGTTGATATAGGCATTCATTTGAAATTGTAAGAGACTGATGGAAAGTAGACTAGTTAAAAAAAAAAAAAAAAAAATTATGAAAGGCGTCCATAGTGAACGACAATGAAGTTCACGTCTTTCACAGTAACGTTCTGTAATATGAACAATTCTACATCTACATCTACATCCATACTCCGCAAGCCACCTGACGGTGTGTGGCGTAGGGTACCTTGAGTACCTCTATCGGTTCTCCCTTCTATGACAGTCTTGTATTGTTCGTGGAAAAAAGGATTGTCAGTATGCCTCTGTGTAGGCTCTAATCTCTCTGATTTTATCCTCATGGTCTCTTAGCGAGATATACGTAGGAGGGAGCAATATACTGCGTGACTCCTCGGTGAAGGTATGTTCTCGAAACTTCAACAAAAGCCCGTACCGAGCTACTAAGCGTCTCTCCTGCAGAGTCTTCCACTGGAGTTTATCTATCATCTCCGTAAAGCTTTCGCGATTACTAAATGATCCTGTAACGATGCGCGCTGCTCTCCGTTGGATCTTCTCTGTATCTTCTATCAACCCTATCTGGTACGGATCCCACACTGCTGAGCAGTATTCAAGCAGTGGGCGAACAAACGTACTGTAACCTACTTCCTTTGTTTTCGGATTGCATTTCCTTAGGATTCTTCCAATTAATCTCAGTCTGGCATCTGCTTTACCGACTTTATATGATCATTCCATTTTAAATCACTGCTAATGCGTACTCCCAGATAATTTATGGAATTAACTTCTTCCACTTGCTGACCTGCTATATTGTAGCTAAATGATAAGGGATCTTTCTTTCTATGTATTCACAGCACGTTAAACTTGTCTACATTGAGATTCAATTGCCGTTCCCTGCACCATGTGTCAATTCGCTGCAGATCCTCCTGCATTTCAGTACAATTTTCCATTGTTACAACCTCTCGATATACCACCGCATAGCCTCAGTGAACTTCCGCTGTCATCCACAAGGTCATTTATGTATATTGTGAATAGCAACAGCCCTAGGACACTCCCCTGCGGCACACCTGAAATCACTCTTACTTCGGAAGACTTCTCTCCATTGAGAATGACATGCTGCGATCTGTTATCCAGGAACTCTTCAATCCAATCACACAATTGGTCTGATAGTCCATATGCTCTTACTTTGTTCATTAAACGGCTGTGAGGAACTGTATCGAACGTCTTGCGGAAGTCAAGAAACACGGCATCTACCTGGTAACCCGTGTCTATGGCCCTCTGAGTCTCGTGGACGAATAGCGTGAGCTGGGTTTCACACGATCGTCTTTTTCGAAACCCATGCTGATTCCTACAGAATAGATTGCTAGTCTCCAGAAAAGTCATTATACTCGAACATAATACGTGTTCCAAAATTCTACAACTGATCGACGTTAGAGATATAGGTCTATAGTTCTGCACATCTGTTCGACGTCCCTTCTTGAAAACGGGGATGACCTGTGCCCTTCTCGAATGCTTTGGAACCCTACGCTCTTATAGAGACCTACGGTACGCCGCTGCAAGAAGAGGGCAAGTTCCTTCGCGCACTCTGTGTAAAATCGAACTGGTATACCATCAGGTCCAGCGGCCTTTCCTCTTTTGAGCGATTTTAATTGTTTCTGTATCCCTCTGTCATCTATTTCGATATCATCCATTTTGTCATCTGTGCGACAATCTCGAAGTTTAAGAAAATAAAATCTCGTAACCTTATGTCATCTTATTTTACTGCATTAAATAGAATGTACATCTGTGTCTTCTCTCTACATGAGCAACGGAATAACGTTATCATAATATAATTATTTGTCCTGCGAAATTGGCGTACTCCAACATTAACAATAGGTTTTCAGGCTCATTCCAGACATTTCTGTATATAGTAATGCAGACTGTGATCGAAAAACTGAAACCTCTTTTCAAGCGACAACAGTGACCGAACCACTGTGCAAAATAAGGCGGCCGGAACAAATCTCACAATCATCACGCGTGTCAGTTTAAAACCCAGACCTAGTTTCGAACTCAGCTACGACAGTCAGATGATTGGATTAGAGTCCTGGTCTGCCACGCCATGTCAACATGTCAGACGTGATCAACACTGCGTGCAATATACACTGATAACCCGAAACATTATGAGCACTGCCCACCGCGACGTTGGATGCCGGCTGGAGGCGTTGCGTGCACCTGCCGCGGTAATAGGAGTATGTAAGCGATGATATGGGTTCAAAATGGGGAAATCCGTTGAGATAATCGACTTTGACAATGAGTAGATTACTATTAGACAGAGTCTATGAACGAGTATCTCGAAAACGGCGAAGCTGGTCGCATCTTCACGCGCTACTATCACGAGCATCTACGGAGAGAGGTAGAAGGGCCGTGGAACTACCACTAGGCACTAAGTGGTTGGACGTGCACTGCTCTTCACAGAACGTGGCTTCGGAGGCTTTCCTGCTTTGTAGAGGAAGATAGATTGCCATCAGTGGCATCAGTGTCGAAAGAGCACAATGGAGGTGCACGCATTAGTGTTTCGGAGCACACCGTTTATTGTACATTGTTGAACATGGAGCTCCGCAGCAGACGACCCCTACGTTTCCATAATGAGATTTTCACTCTGCAGCGGAGTGTGCGCTGATATGAAACTTCCTGGCTGTGAGGACCGGGCGTGAGTAGTGCTTCGGTAACTCAGATGGTAGAGCACTTGCCCGCGAAAGGCAAAGGTCCCGAGCTCGAGTCTGGGTCGGGCACACAGTTTTAATCTGCCAGGAAGTTTCATATGAGCGCACACTCCGCTGCAGACTGAAAATATTATTATGGAAACATCCCCCAGGCTATGGCTAAGCCATGTCTCCGCAGTATCCTTTCTTTCAGGAGCGCTAGTTCTGCAAGGTTCGCAGGAGAGCTTCTGTAAAGTTTGGAAGGTAGGAGACGACATACTGGCAGAAGTAAAGCTGTGACGACCGGGCGTGAGTCGTGCTTCGGTAACTCATATGGTAGAGCACTTACCCGCGAAAGGCAAAGGTCCCGAGTTCGAGTCTCGGTCGGGCATACAGTTTTAATCTGCCAGGAAGTTTCACCCCTACGTGTTCTCATGCTGCCCCAACGACAAGTCAATTACGTTTTCAATGGGAATGGAACCATCGGGATTCGACCGACGATCAATGAAAACGTATCGGTTCTTCGGATGAAGCACAGTTTTGCTAGGTTAGGTCCAGGGTCCTCTCCAGAAACGTTGTCGTCGAAGTGAACGGTGGCTCGGAACGTGCAGCGCTCCACGGACACAGGTTGGTGGGAGTAATATAATGCTATGGGAGACATTCTCCAGCGCTTGCATGGGACTTGTTGCAGTAATCGAAGACACGCTGACAGTTGCGAACCACCTGCAACCATTCATGCTTGATGACTTCTTCGACGGTGATGTCATCTTTCAGCAGAGTAATTGTCCGTTTATCGGAGCCAGAAACATACTACAGTGGTTTGAGGAGCATTAGAGTGAACTCACGTTGTTTTCTCGGCGACCAAATTCGCCTGATGTATGTACTATGGAACTCATATGGGTTGCTATCGGGCGCCATCACCGCGTACCCAAATCAGCTGCCCATTATTTATCCGAATCACATGACCTGCGCGTAGAAATCTAATACCATATACCTCCAAAAACCTACAAACAAGCTGTCGGATCCCTGATACGTAGAATGAGTGATGTATTTCGCCCCAAAGACGGACAAACAAGCTATTATGCAGATGGTCACAATGTTTGGGCTCATCAACGTATTTCGTCAAGAGAAAGACAATTCAATTCCCATTCCAGTAATTGTTGTATGCTTGCATCAAGAAAACTGTAAGCAAAAGTCTGGCTGCTTAATATCGAGTGGTTATGATCAAAGTACAGATACTGACGGAGGTCTAGTGTGGGTTGTGATAATCCTATGCCAGCAAAACTTGGTAGATATGCTAATGCGTTAATGAGGAACCAATTTACGATAGAAGAAATTAGCTACAGATTGGGCCACCCGTGTGGCGCTGTACATTGTTTGTATGATGGTACGAAATCCACTCTGTAATTTGACAAGCCATGACGTGAATGAGAATGGCTGTCGAGAAGAGTGACGGTGTGCTGTTAGTGAAACCGTTCTATGTGAACGGCAGCGATTACAGTTCTGCATTGGGAGAGTGTCGCTTGCTGGAAAGTCTGAGGAGAGGCCCGATGTCATTAAATGGTTTAAGGAAGATAATAATGAAGTTCGAAAACAGGGTGATCTTGGTACGGCACCCGGAAAAGGAAGACGTTCCATCCCGGTGGAAATTATTACGAGATTGCTGTTTCTAGGTAGTGCTAGTGCTCATGAAGTGTCATAACGAGAACCGTCGATCCCATGCTCAGCAGTTCGGAAAGTTTTTCCGTCTATTTGACGATACTGGGACCCGTACAAGGTACAATGGTGCAGTAATTGAAACTTAATTATAGGCAGCAGCGTTCTGAACTCGCTCTTCGCTTTCTGGAACGGATCGAAGGTGATGACCTGTGGCCGGGTAATATCCTATGGAATGACGAGGCTCATATTACACTACAAGGTGCAGTGAATACACAGAACTGTCTAATCTGGGGTACTGTTAAATCACTTGTTGTGCACGGGGAGAAACTGCACTCGCCGTATGTGTCTTTGTGGTGTGCGTAGACAAGCATCGTTATCTCGGTCCGTCCTTCTTTGAACGGAGTACATCCAGAAACCATTATAATCGACACCTCCTTGTACGGCATGATTCGGGCTTTGAAAGGACTCAACTGTATGGAAACCACTGTTTTCATCCAAGATGGAGCTACATCTCACGTCCCTCCCCCGGTGAAAGATCTGCTTAAAGCAACGTTCTACAGATACAGAAGTTTTCCAGATACAGGGCTTGCAAGATCTCCTGATCTTATTCCACATGATTTTAGGCTCTGTTTTTATCTAAAAGAAAACCTTTTCCAGGGAAACCTTCGATATCTACCTGATCTTAAGGTCATTATTCAGGATTAAGATGTTCAGCTTCCACCGAGACTGCAGCGAGCAACTATTGATCACGTCATTTTACGGAGCAGCATCTGGTTCAATTGGTTAAATGGCTCTGAGCCCTATGGGACTTAACTTCTGCGGCTATCAGTCCCATAGAACGTAGAACTACTTAAACCTAACTAACCTAAGGACATCACACACATCCATACCCGAGGCAGGATTCGAACCTGAGACCGTAGCGGCCGCGCGGTTCCAGACTGTAGCGCCTAGAACCGCTCGGCCACTCCGGCAGGCAGCAGCATCTGGTCGACGTCTCCGGAGCTCATACTGAGCGATGTGTGAAACGGCGGTCAATAATTAACTCAACATTATGCCTTTCTCATTTGTTTGACTTTTTCTGACCACGTCTCGTTCCGAATCCATTTCATGTGGAAACATTTCTTGCATTCACCGCGCCAGATTTGCACCTGGTCGCCAAATATGAACTATTTTTTTTCCAGCACAAATCGGTTCCTCATAACACGTAATAATCTTGACCATGTTTGACTTTCATACGATAATTACAACACACGATGAAACTCTGTGAGTAGCTGCACTTTAATTATAACCACTCGGTGTTATTATATGTTCATATGTTACAGTCTGCAACGAATGCTTATTTTTCTGCACTAGGGTTACTTTACGACAACATTTGAATTTTTATTTGCTTGTTCGCTAGGTAGTGACGGAAGGAAAATTACGGTATGAGATAATGTTGGAACAGATGTTTATTGGTGACTGTTTAAGATATAACAGTCAAAGTTCATCTACTGCATAGATTAAGTGAAAGGCTCTGATACCTTTGCCGGGCACTTTGCCTGCAGTAGCACGCTGCACGGACAAGAATGCTCTGCGGATTCCGAGAGTGCAGACGTCCGGAACATGAGCAGTATTAAACTCTGACGTGCACAGGAACCGGAATCCGTTTGAGCCGGTCGGGCTCTGTGAGCAGCGAAATGCTGGCTGGCCTGTCTGTGTGGCCGCTCCATCGCTTTTGCACCAACAGTATAACGCATACGTCCCATCTGTGCTGCGGTCCGCTATTCCATGCCGTATTTGGTAGACGGTACGGCTACGCTACTGTCAAGGCAATATGTATTTTGTTTCCACATCGCTGTCCTATAAAAATCTGTAATGCAAAAGACATAGAGGCGAGCGGAATGTAGAAGCTCTTCTGGATACATCTAAGCAGTTCAATCCCAGATCTTTCCTTTTGTTAAGAAAAACTGCAGTGTTTGTTGATATATCTCCTGTAGCCTGTCTGAAAAGTGTTCTTTAAATATTGCAACTTTTATTTATTTATTTATATATTTTTTACACCTCATTGACACCAGAGTACCTCTTTCTATCCCCTTCTACCCAAACCCATCCGAAAGTGTGGGCTCGGTTTATCTTATCTCTGCCACACTGAGTCTCTTACTTTGCTTCCAACGAATGTGCAAAGATTGTACACGTCCTACACTACGGATATCTCTTGTTCACGCTCTCACTCGGTGATAGTAAATCATGGCACACGTACCTGAATTTTGTCAGCGAGGAAGCACCGTGCCAGCTGTTGGTCAATACCTCATAACTGCGTTAAACTGAGTTATTTGAGCTGTATGCCTGAACTGGTTATTTGGAAAGTAGTATACAGGGTGATTCAAAAAGAATACCACAACTTTAGGAATTTAAAACTCTGCAACGACAAAAGGCAGAGCTAAGCACTATCTGTCGGCGAATTGAGGGAGCTATAAAGTTTCATTTAGTTGTACATTTGTTCGCTTGAGGCGCTGTTGACTAGGCGTCAGCGTCAGTTGATGCTAAGATGGCGACCGCTCAACAGAAAGCTTTTTGTGTTATTGAGTACGGCAGAAGTGAATCGACGACAGTTGTTCAGCGTGCATTTTGAACGAAGTATGGTGTTAAACCTCCTGATAGGTGGTGTATTAAACGTTGGTATAAACAGTTTACGGAGAATGGGTGTTTGTGCAAAGGGAAAAGTTCTGGACGGCCGAGAACGAGTGATGAAAATGTAGCACGCATCCAGCAAGCATTTGTTCGCAGCCCAGGAAAATCGACTCGCAGAGCTAGCAGAGAGCTGCAAATTCCACAATCAACTGTATGGAGAGTCCTACGAAAAAGGTTGGCAGTTATCTGTCCGTAACTACATGAACGTCAACTACCCGAGGCAATGGATCGGCCGCCAGGTAGCCCGTGACAGAGCACTTCATCACTGGCCTCCAAGAAGCCCTGATCTTACCCCCTGCGATTTTTTCTTATGGGGGTATGTTAAGGATATGGTGTTTCGGCCATCTCTCCCAGCCACAATTGATGATTTGAAACGAGAAATAACAGCAGCTATCCAAACTGTTACGCCTGATATGCTACAGAGAGTGTGGAACGAGTTGGAGTATCGGGTTGATATTGCTCGAGTGTCTGGAGGAGGCCATATTGAACATCTCTGAACTTGTTTTTGAGTGAAAAAAAAACCTTTTTAAATACTCTTTGTAATGATGTATAACAGAAGGTTATATTATGTTTCTTTCATTAAATACACATTTTTAAAGTTGTGGTATTCTTTTTGAATCACCCTGTATAATGAGCACTGTCGATAATATTATCGATGAAAATGGTTCAAATGGCTCTGAGCACTATGGGACTCAACTTCTGAGCGCATTAGTCCCCTAGAACGTAGAACTAGTTAAACCTAACTAACCTAAGGATATTACACACACCCATGCCTGAGGCAGGATTCGAACCTGCGACCGTGGCGGTCTCGCGGTTCCAGACTGCAGCGCCTAGAAGCGCACGGCCACTTCGGCCGGCTAATTATCGATAATATCCTATCTAGGCATAGTAATTTTGCATTAATTTTTTACTAGCACAGTTGTGCAGGCTAGGTGTTTATTGCATAACTTCAGCCTTGGATGGACACAGTTGTGTCCTCATTCTATCACTGCTTCGTATACATTTTTAATTACAGACCTTTGATGTAAGTTACCTGTGTTGCATGCAGTTTTAACAGAATAAGTATTTCGTTCTGCGTTACACAATCCCGATTTGAGTCTCATTACGTCAGTTTTTACTGCACGTCATAGATCTCCCAACTGTCATTTGTTGGATTCTGTACAGCTGGTTTCTGTACAGAGAGCAGTACCGTAAAAACCAGACTGAAAACAATAGTATCATCTATATTCTAAACTTAGGAGGCTCGTTTGGTTTTTTCAGACAGAAATAAGGTGTAAAAGATTATGAGGCAGTTTTAGAAGATGGATTAGGCACCTCAAAGAAGGTAAAACTGCACGCACTTCGCCAAAAATCAAGTATGCCAAATTGATATCAAATTGATATTCAAGTTAATTAAATCGATCAATTAATTATCCACCACCACACTGCCCACATCACCCCTCAGACCCCAGATGACGTCATGTGTTTTTCTCAGCCTGCACATGCCTCCCACCCCCTCCTCCCTCCCCACCCTCCCCTTCCCCACCACCCACCTACCATATTGGTGGGAATTTCGAATTTTGGCGGGAATTTAGAATTTTTGCAGGAATTTCGAATCTTGGTGGGAATTTATTTGTCCCAGGGCTGTGCTGCCGTCCCCCCCCCCCCTCTCCCCCCTCACACGCACCCAGGAATCAGCGGGAAATTGAAAATTTCGGCGTCCTTTCTGGTGGGATTCGAACACAGGTTCTCCTGGAAGGGAATCCCAAGTGCAGTGGCAGTCCATTAACGCAATCATATCACCAGAGGCGTATGAGATTGGCAGTAGCCAATAGGAACGCAGAATCCGATCACATCGGGGATATAGGGCGGGTCTAGCAGCTCTGCAGCCTAAGCTGCAGTCAGTCAGTCAGCATGAAGGGCCAGACGAGACTCTCCAGCGCCGCCCAGCCACAGCAGCAGCAGAATAGGAAGAAACTGCGGAAGAGTGAGTACCCCTTGTTTGATGTCTGTGTTTACTGTCATGTGAGGAATATGACGTTTTTATTGCTCTATCTTTGATTGTAAAGATTTTTCTTCTTTGGTCATCAGTGGATGCGACGTCCTCCAGCATGTTGGGGCCTGCAACAATGACGTGCCCCAGCCCATTTGGACCCACATCAGTGGCAGCACTCTGGGATCCCGTAACGCACGTGGTCAGCTTGATGGAGCAGGATCATCAGCTGTTATTGTCCGTTGAAGACAGCCAGCCATGACTTGGACAGCTAGCGCTAGGTGAAACTTAAAAAATAATCTATTTGCATGTGCACTCACATAATCACACATGCACATGAAGTGCAAAAGACAGAAATACGGTAAACCATTTTTTCCCCATTCGTTAACTGTTTTTAACATTTTTGACGATTTTAGTCCATTTTTAATCTTACATGTATATATAATAGTTTTAACATTTTTATGATTTTTTCGGGCACAGGCTGATTCTATATACATGCATAGATATTATGCTACTTATTCAGGAAAAGTAAAAAAAAGTATATACAGAATACGCTTTCACACTGGCATACATATTTACAGACATCCACACTCAAATGCACTCACAAGCATACACACAGACACACATAAGCGCTCACACGTCTAGGCACGCCATACATCACACACATACAATATATACACAATGATAAAGGAGCCACACTATTTGGCACAAGTTCTCTCTCTCAGCCAGTCACTAACTCTCTCTCTCATTCATACCATCGGAGCCCCTAACCCTCGTCGCGTTTCAAGCAAATAGAGTGAGTACGGGAGGATTTTGATTCTGTAATCAAAAACGGCTCTTTAATCGTCTTGAGGTTGTAACGCCGGAAATGCATATCCTCCTATTTCCATCTATTGTACTATTATTTTTTTCCTTGTTTTGCTACCTGAATATATGATATTTCTGTGTCTTCACATATTGTAATTGTTTTACTATTTGTATATATATATTTATGCATTTATGTCGATGTATAATTGGTTTGTTTCGTAAATATTATTTGTATTTTTGCGCTGGGTCTTGCCTAGGGAAAACTGCTATCGATCTATTACATCGATAGGTCGTGTGAAGAATCAAAGTGTGTAGGATCTTTGGTAGTGTTAACTCTGCCGCGTGGAGCGCGGGCAGAGCATGTGGGAGTCTGGCGGGAGTAGCGAGTGGAGCAGGTGTTGTGTGACGCTCCCGCGAGTTGCCGCGCTTTCGGGGTTTGGCAGCATGTAATTGCGCTCGACTCGCGATGATAGTTTCTGACATGGTGTCGCGGACGGGAAGCATTAGCTGGCGCACATCAAGAGCCCGTTTCGCCTGGTGACCGTGTCGAGAAGAAGGCGCGCCAGCATCCAGCTTCTGCAACAGCGACGGCCGACAATGAGTGACTGTCGCCACCTCCTCGATCGACAGCTTCAAACCTTCAATCAAGCAACAAGGAAGACTAAAAGCACGTAAAGTTTCAGAACTGTATGGCAGACCTCAGCTTTTCAAATTGTTCCATTTGCCTCGCAAAATTACAGCAACTTAGCATGAACCTTTGTTGCTCATTGTCCCAATTGCATTGCCAAGCAGGGTCCCTTCCTTTTCCGAAATGAACCCGAGTGTCGTTGAAATTCAAACGCCAGCATTAAAATAATATAATTAGATTTCACTGCTTTAATTTCAAAGTTCAGTAGCTGGCTACAATATTTAGGTTACACGAGCACAAATTTAGAGTGCGAGTTTTGTTAGCATATTTTAGCTTACCTGTGACTGCAGCTCAGCTTGGTACGTACTAAATTTTACTATTGTTAATAGTTCAGAATCATTTAATTCAAGTTCAAAGTAAAATCTCTTGTTTCTAAATTGCGTAGAGTCAAGTTGCTTTTGAAATGATTGTTGAGGTAGTCCAAGACTAACCGTATTTTACTGGATTTCGATGTGCTTCAGAAAGAAAGCTCACTATTAACTTCAGTCACTAAATTAACTTTCGATTTTCCGGTTTTATTAATTCTTTTGCTAAATTAAGTCAGAGTGTAGCGAAATTTATTACTTCTGACAAACTTTCAGTTTTCACACTACACGTGTCAACCTTCAGTTGCCACGCTTCTAGTGTTAATTATATGTGTAATAACCTTTCTTTTTCAGTTACTATAGTAATTGTCCTTAGGACTGGCGACCGTGATTTCCCCCAAATCTCAAATATCTAATTACCGCTAGTTAATTGTTAACGTAACGGCCGCACATTTACTTTCTTTATTATCTTTACCCCTTTTCAAAATTAATTTCCACCAGTTTCATTTGCATTTTTCCTTTCATTTAGATGTAACCCTTTCCTCCCTCTTTACCGGCAGATTAACTTCGGTGACGATTGCTTTTCCCAAATTTCCATTAGGTACACGCGGTTTAATTTTTCACTGTCATTAAGGTCGATAAGTGAGGGGGAGGTTACACGTGGCGACCTGGTGACAGGACAATCTTCAAATTTGAGGTTGTTCTGGACACGAATTTTGCATTGTGCAAATCTCGTAACAAAGTACTGGTTACGAAATGGTCGATACGTCAGCGAGAATATTCGTGTGAGGAATCCTAATTAGAGTTGAGATTTGGCAGTTATATTGAAAATTATTAAAATGAGTGAAGGCAACAATTGCCAAAATTTGGTAGACTTGGATACGGAACAATCGGTCGAACAGTGGGAAACGCGCACCGCGGTACCCATTGTTCAGGGGCAGGCGGCTAGCATGAAAGACGCGACCGGCGAAACGCAACAAAGAGCAGAAATGGAATTCCAAACTTTAGAAAATGTTTCGGAATCAGAAGTGAAAATCAAATCTGAATCCCTCGATGACGAATACGGGGGGACAATTAAAGAGGAAGCCGCTACGGAAGTAAAACCGGTAGTTTCCGGGAATTTAACTGATTTATTGAACGTTTTGATTAACGAAATCAAGAGTCAATCGGTCAAGCAAGAAGCTCAGTCTGAAAAATTTGAACGGATGCTAGACAATCAGAACAAAGCTATTAACGTTGTTAACAACAATGTTGGAGTTGTTAACACAAAAGTTGATAAAATCAAAGAAGATATTGTTGTAATTAATACCGAAATCGGTAATCTTAAACAGGAAATGATAGGCGTTCAGGCGGAAATTGCGAGCATAAATACTCGTTTTAATTCTGAAATTAGCAGAATCGAGAAAAGTGTAGGAGAATCAGTTGCTCCGATCATCGAGAATAAGGTGACGGAACAAATTCAATTAGTGAAAAAAGAGGATCAAAAGAAGGTGGAAACTTTAAAGGCTTTAGTATCCGAAGTAGATACCAAAGTGACGAAGCAGGCTAATACCTGCGAAGAGAAAAAGAGGGAAGTGGAAACGCTTGCGACAACCACTTGCCAAGTGATTACGAGGGTGTCGGAATTAGAAAGGAAACTTGACGAAAAACAGAGCTATGTGCCAATCTGTGCACATAGTTCGGAGTTGTTGACGAAAGAGGAGCGGTTCGACCCCTTGAAAAAAGGCGGTATACACCCGACGGATTTCATTAAAAATTGTGGAAGAGTTTTACCCAGATCATGGACTGATGAGAGAAAAATTAATGCGATTATTGATGTGTTGGCTGGTGATGCCAAGCGTTGGGGCTTAAACCTCAACATTACGAACCTGACTTTTGACGAATTTAAAAATTTGTTTCTGGCTGAATACTGGTCAGAGCAAAAACAGCAAAGTGTCTGGCGCGAATTTGTCGTATCGGGGCCTTTCGATGCGAATTCGCGCGGTTCGATGAAGGAGTTTTGTGAGGGCTGGATCCGCAAGTTGGAATATTTGCGTGACCGCCGCTCGGAATCCGAAATAGTCTGGGAACTCTACAAGAAGCTTCCAGATGATACAAAACGATACGTAGGAAGCAATTACAGGACAATCAATGATTTCCTGGAAAGAGTGGAGGACGAGGACAATTGGCGCAATAATCGCGACAGTGGCAGAGGCCGTGGTAACAACAACGGGTACCACAGCAACCACAACAACGATAACCACGGGAATAATGCATACCGCATCCATGGCAGCAATAACAATAATGGTTCGGACCGTAATAACAATCGGTACAATGCAAATAATAACAGGAATGACGGAAACCAGTATCATACTAACGTGATACGGGCTTCACAGAATAGTAATAACGCCAGAGGGTGTGATCAGCCGCCTCAGCAGCATCCGGGGACTGTATCTGCTGGGACGAGACAGGGAAACCATTAGCCGCGCCGGTGAGGGGCCGACCAGGCGTGGAGAAATTTTGGCGGCCCAATAACAGGAGAAAACCCAGGGGTCGTCGTTATGAAAATTCCGTGTGGAATAATCAACGGCGGGAGAGTGTGCCAGTGTTAAGAGAAAGGAGTGCGCCCACAAGTAGTAGATCAGCTGTATACACGGCAGTAGAAGGTACATTCACTGTCTGTGAGAACAATTTAAGTAGTGTTCCGGAAATCGATTATAAGGTGCCAGCTGTAATACCCACAGCGGAACTGGAGATTGAGTTTAAGAATGATTCGCAATTGTTGAGAGAAGATCAGATGTCGGATAAAACGTCCGTCATCGAGCGAGGGGATGCAGAGAGGGATGAGGTCTGGTTAAGGCAGTTCGGTCGCTTATACGACGAACTAAGAGATTATAGGGGCCTGTACGGGAGAAGTATTTATGGAGAGCGCGGGCAGAATTTGCCGCGTCTCGTCCCACAGGAAGATAGTATTTGTAAAGTGTTGGAAAGTTCTGGCCCTAACCGGCAGACTTTACCAGAAATAGTTGATGTTAATGGGGAGCACGAGCAAGATTCGTCGTGTTTCGTCCCGCAGGAGTTGAATGTTGAAGTAGTAACGGAAAGTTCTGGCCCTAACCGGCAGACTTTACCGAAAGTTGTAATGGTAGAAGTAGCCGACCCATCCGACGCGAACATCCAGTTTAAACATTGCGAGAGTATTAAGGAGAAAGATTATGAAAATTTTAGTGATAGCCGGACACGATTGGTACAAAAGCACGCAGATTACAGAGTGTATGAGGTTAGAGCTGACGTTATACGGTCAGACGATAACAGTGTGGGTTGCGCAGATCTAGAGGAAGTAATTGCAGATACTACTGGGCACATTCCTCCAGGTAGATTGGCAGATGAGATCAATCTGACTAAAGAGGAATCAACGAAGGTGACAATTAGTGAATTGATAGCAAAGCAACACTCACTAGTTGACGAGTTACAGGAAAAGGTTTCGGTATTGGAGGCGACGCTACAGACTAAGCCTCAGGACAGACGTGTTGAAATTAAAACTGTATGTGAACAGAGGCTGAAAAAGCCGCCAGATAAACCGGAGTTAGGATCAAAGCCGGATGGTTTTTTCTGGAATGACCTGGATATAGACGAGGATTTACTGTGGGAAAATAAAGAAACAGTCGAGGACAAGTGTAGACAGATAGTAGTGTCTGTTAATATGCACGACCTACAACTAAACGTGTTGATTGACACCGGTGCAGAATTGAGTGCTGTATCTGGGAAAATATTTGAGTTACTGAAAGACAGACCTGGCATCGTACTTATGCCAGTAATAGGAGTGAAAATTATCGGTGCTACTGGGAAGGCCAGTAAACCGGTCACAAAACAGATTTTTGTCAACTTCGAGATATGTGGGGCACGATTTGAACAAGAGTTTGTCATCGTGCCAGACTTAACTACGGAAGTAATTATCGGGTTAGATTGGCTATTAAAGTACCGTGCAGTGATTAATTGCGAAAGCAAAACTTTGACATGTACGTCACAAGATAAAACAATAGTAGTTAGTTTTGACGAGGCAGGAGACGGTGTGCATAGGCAATACCAGCCTATACACATTGTTAACTGGCCGGATGACATTGACGTAGGAATGAGTTTGAACTGCCATAACATGAGGAATTTCGGCATTGACAAAAGTGTAGAAAGTGAATTGGAAGAGATAATCAAATTCCCTCCACGGATTAACATTAGTATTGGTGTGAAAAAAGATCGTTTGCGAGAGGTAATGAAGCTAAAAGCCGATGCTCGCATACGTCGTCATGACGCTAAAGCGCGTTTTGCTAAGTTTGCGATCGGAGACTTAGTACTTGTAAAAGCTCATGAGAAATCGAGCGAGATAGACAATGAAATCTCTAAATTTAAGTTTGTTTATAATGGACCATATAAAGTCATTGGTATACCTCACACAAATGCTTATTGCTTAGAGTATCCAAGCTCTGGAAAGCTATTAGGTATACGAAATATAGTAGATTTGAAATTGTACCAACCTAGGATCGATTAATACCACACAATGGGTAATTTGTACAATATGTAAATATAGAGTGTAAGATTTAAGGTTTGCTAGATTGCCATGCTTTTGACTGACCAAGAGGACATTAAAGAAGTTGTAATTAATAAGTAATTAATTTTGACTAAATGATTTAAGAGAGAGTGATTATTTATCAATTGAATAATCCAAGCTGCTAATTTAAGTTTTCAGCTGAGTCACAGTAGATTAAGCAATGTAAATATGATTTTGTAACTAGCTGTAAGATTTCATGAATATGTGTTTTACTAGTCATTGCCGATGTACTTAGACGCTGTTCTAAGTTTCAGGCTAGTACATGCGTGTGATGATGGACAGTGTTGAGTTATCCACTGTGATAGTATTAAGGGACTCCTTGAGATTACTCGGGAGTGAGTTTTTCCTAAAGAATTCAGTGAAACGGACGTTCTGGAAACGCCGTCATAAGGGCGAGTGAGATCAAGCGTGCCGCACACGCGGGCGCAACAATACTGGCGAGGCGAGCCGCTGTCGGCTCTTGTGCCGCTGTTGGCTCTTGTGCCGCTGTCGGCATCCTTTGTACTCGCGAGTACAGAATGTGGAGTTGCTTTTCTTCCCGGACAGCTGATGTGAAAGGATTCTGCTGTCAATATTTATGTTTTACTTTATCTGCTGTATATTATTTTCTTGTTTAGCGTTAATTGGACATGACGAGAATATTAATTATGAAAAGGTTACATAAATATGTGTATTCTATGTAATTAATTATTAGTTTGCGTATTTTGATATACCTGTTTTTTATGACCATGTACTCTGATCAATTTTGCAAATAGTATTCCATTTCTTATAGTGTTATGAATTTTAATGATTTTGGAATAGCTAAACCGTTTTCTATGTTTTCTATGAATTTTGATATGTTGTCAACCTGTTTTATTTTGTGCAAGATGACAGAGTGGAATAAGATTAGGAGTTTCTCCACTCAATTATTATTGTCTACAAATTGGTTTATGGTTAATTAGACGAATGCTAAATTTTTTTGATGTTTTGAGCATATGCATTTCCGCTGTTTCTTTTTTGGGACATTTTCTGAGTCTGTTTACGTTACACGAACATCCTCAGACAATGTGGGGCACGTGTAACGCCGGAAATGCATATCCTCCTATTTCCATCTATTGTACTATTATTTTTTTCCTTGTTTTGCTACCTGAATATATGATATTTCTGTGTCTTCACATATTGTAATTGTTTTACTATTTGTATATATATATTTATGCATTTATGTCGATGTATAATTGGTTTGTTTCGTAAATATTATTTGTATTTTTGCGCTGGGTCTTGCCTAGGGAAAACTGCTATCGATCTATTACATCGATAGGTCGTGTGAAGAATCAAAGTGTGTAGGATCTTTGGTAGTGTTAACTCTGCCGCGTGGAGCGCGGGCAGAGCATGTGGGAGTCTGGCGGGAGTAGCGAGTGGAGCAGGTGTTGTGTGACGCTCCCGCGAGTTGCCGCGCTTTCGGGGTTTGGCAGCATGTAATTGCGCTCGACTCGCGATGATAGTTTCTGACATGGTGTCGCGGACGGGAAGCATTAGCTGGCGCACATCAAGAGCCCGTTTCGCCTGGTGACCGTGTCGAGAAGAAGGCGCGCCAACATCCAGCTTCTGCAACAGCGACGGCCGACAATGAGTGACTGTCGCCACCTCCTCGATCGACAGCTTCAAACCTTCAATCAAGCAACAAGGAAGACTAAAAGCACGTAAAGTTTCAGAACTGTATGGCAGACCTCAGCTTTTCAAATTGTTCCATTTGCCTCGCAAAATTACAGCAACTTAGCATGAACCTTTGTTGCTCATTGTCCCAATTGCATTGCCAAGCAGGGTCCCTTCCTTTTCCGAAATGAACCCGAGTGTCGTTGAAATTCAAACGCCAGCATTAAAATAATATAATTAGATTTCACTGCTTTAATTTCAAAGTTCAGTAGCTGGCTACAATATTTAGGTTACACGAGCACAAATTTAGAGTGCGAGTTTTGTTAGCATATTTTAGCTTACCTGTGACTGCAGCTCAGCTTGGTACGTACTAAATTTTACTATTGTTAATAGTTCAGAATCATTTAATTCAAGTTCAAAGTAAAATCTCTTGTTTCTAAATTGCGTAGAGTCAAGTTGCTTTTGAAATGATTGTTGAGGTAGTCCAAGACTAACCGTATTTTACTGGATTTCGATGTGCTTCAGAAAGAAAGCTCACTATTAACTTCAGTCACTAAATTAACTTTCGATTTTCCGGTTTTATTAATTCTTTTGCTAAATTAAGTCAGAGTGTAGCGAAATTTATTACTTCTGACAAACTTTCAGTTTTCACACTACACGTGTCAACCTTCAGTTGCCACGCTTCTAGTGTTAATTATATGTGTAATAACCTTTCTTTTTCAGTTACTATAGTAATTGTCCTTAGGACTGGCGACCGTGATTTCCCCCAAATCTCAAATATCTAATTACCGCTAGTTAATTGTTAACGTAACGGCCGCACATTTACTTTCTTTATTATCTTTACCCCTTTTCAAAATTAATTTCCACCAGTTTCATTTGCATTTTTCCTTTCATTTAGATGTAACCCTTTCCTCCCTCTTTACCGGCAGATTAACTTCGGTGACGATTGCTTTTCCCAAATTTCCATTAGGTACACGCGGTTTAATTTTTCACTGTCATTAAGGTCGATAAGTGAGGGGGAGGTTACAAGGTGACAATCTGACTTTAGACTGCAGCACAGGCTACACCTCGTGACCTCGCGATCGAATAATAGTTTGCTGTACCGAATGCGGTGGTTGCAGTGGAGTACCGCGAACACCACCATTCAGGCACTGCAAGTAGTCTTCGACTGTGAGCGCTCGTGATGCCGCACATCGCACACCCTTAGGGCACCTCTGGGTCGCTCCATCTATTGTACGATAAGCATGCATCTTGCATCTTAGACCCACATACTCGACAATTGGCAATCCATCCGCCTCATCCTTCGTTAAGCTGATAACCCTGTTCTGAGGAACAATTCCGCAAGTATTACAGTCTGCATATCCTGAAGGGTCGAATTTATTATCGTGACATCTAATTACTTCTCATGTATCGCAGTTCTTCACCCAATAGATGAAGAGATTTGTATGAAGTAACTTCGGTTCCACTCATAGTGGAAACGCTACATGCGGAGTTTGGAGATGTCCAGCAGACATATACCCAAGTAGACTGGTTTCGTAAAGTCTACTGAAACCTTCGACATCTCCACAGCAACAAAGTTCTTATTGAAAATAGTGACTTGCTTAAAATTTGGTCTGGCGATGCACTTTCTTACGCCCCACGGTTCATCCCATTCGGTTCTAACAAAAATATCGCGTTCATTTCTTACATTCCGCATGGTTTCACCAAAACTGGAATTATTGATCAATTTACACTCCTGGAAATTGAAATAAGAACACCGTCAATTCATTGTCCCAGGAAGGGGAAACTTTATTGACACATTCCTGGGGTCAGATACATCACATGATCACACTGACAGAACCACAGGCACATAGACAAGGCAACAGAGCATGCACAATGTCGGCACTAGTACAGTGTATATCCACCTTTCGCAGCAATGCAGGCTGCTATTCTCCCATGGAGACGATTGTAGAGATGCTGGATGTAGTCCTGTGGAACGGCTTGCCATGCCATTTCCACCTGGCGCCTCAGTTGGACCAGCGTTCGTGCTGGAGGTGCAGACCGCGTGAGACGACGCTTCATCCAGTCCCAAACATGCTCAATGGGGGACAGATCCGGAGATCTTGCTGGCCAGGGTAGTTGACTTACACCTTCTAGAGCACGTTGGGTGGCACGGGATACATGCGGACGTGCATTGACCTGTTGGAACAGCAAGTTCCCTTGCCGGTCTAGGAATGGTAGAACGATGGGTTCGATGACGGTTTGGATGTACCGTGCACTATTCAGTGTCCCCTCGACGATCACCAGTGGTGTACGGCCAGTGTAGTAGATCGCTCCCCACACCATGATGCCGGGTGTTGGCCCTGTGTGCCTCGGTCGTATGCAGTCCTGATTGTGGCGCTCACCTGCACGGCGCCAAACACGCATACGACCATCATTGGCACCAAGGCAAAAGCGACTCTCATCGCTGAAGACGACACGTCTCCATTCGTCCCTCCATTCACGCCTGTCGCGACACCACTGGAGGCGGGCTGCACGAAGTTGGGGCGTGAGCGGAAGACGGCCTAACGGTGTGCGGGACCGTAGCCCAGCTTCATGAAGACGGTTGCGAATGGTCCTCGCCGATACCCCAGGAGCAACAGTGTCCCTAATTTGCTGGGAAGTGGCGGTGCGGTCCCCTACGGCACTGCGTAGGATCCTACGGTCTTGGCGTGCATCCGTGCGTCGCTGCATCCGGTCCCAGGTCGACGGGCACGTGTACCTTCCGCCGACCACTGGCGACAACACCGATGTACTGTGGAGACCTCGCGCCCCACGTGTTGAGCAATTCGGCGGTACGTCCACCCGGCCTCCCGCATGCCCACTATACGCCCTCGCTCAAAGTCCGTCAACTGCACATACGGTTCACGTCCACGCTGTCGCGGCATGCTACCAGTGTTAAAGACTGCGATGGAGCTCCGTATGCCACGGCAAACTGGCTGACACTGACGGTGGCGGTGCACAAATGCTGCGCAGCTAGCGCCATTCAACGGCCAACACCGCGGTTCCTGGTGTGTCCGCTGTGCCGTGCGTGTGATCATTGCTTGTACAGCCCTCTCGCAGTGTCCGGAGCAAGTATGGTGGGTCTGACACACCGGTGTCAATGTGTTCTTTTTTCCATTTCCAGGAGTGTATATTGAAGGAGATAGTGCAGGTGATTCTAATTATCTCCATCCATAAGCTGAAGCACTGCTGGAGGTTGCGATAATGAATTATATACCTCTGCTTGTGTTCAACAGTTGTCATCAGTTTTGGCCAGCCGCAGTGGCCGAGCGGTTCCAGGCGCTACAGTCTGGAACTGCGCGACCGCTATGGTCGCAGGTTCGGATCCTGTCTCTGGTATGGATGTATATGATATCCTTAGGTTAGTTAGGTTTAAGTAGTTCTAAGTTCTAGGGGACTGATGACCTGAGAAGTTAAGTCCCACAGTGCTCAGAGCAATTTGAACCACTTTTTTGTCATCAGTTTAGGGATAATGCTTCCTCGAGGAACTTGTTGCTCTGGACATAATGGCAAGTCGCTTGTCATTTCATCCATAGTAACAGGGTATATGAGGTCAGCCTCTATCACATACCCTACAGCTAAATAAGCCGCCAGACCCAGTACTTTTCCACCTAATCCCTCCAGTTCGTTTTCTGGCATCCACTGAATCCCACCAACCGGCAGAGGCTGTATCATGGCGTCCTCGTATAAGTTATTCACATCCAAATATAGAATGTAACATGAATCGAGGGATGCGTTGAATCTCGCACGCATACACAGATTATTTGCCTTGGCGTGTCTATGGACATATTGGCAAATATCCCCACGGATTCAGCGCTCGAAGAAAAGAAGCATATCAGCATCAGTGAAAAGTACTATGCTGCGCCTCGTTTTCTTGAGCATTGCATCCCAGGGCAACCCAGGTGCTGTGTAATGAAAGGCGGGGTCCTGAGAGTATGTGGCCATGCATACACTGCGGAACTTTTCAGAAAAATCTGGAAGCAAGCCCACGTCGGTGTCCTTCTGTAGACCTGCGTATTCACCAAAATTTGGATTGTTTAATTCCCGCCAGACGTTCACGGCATGCTCATAATCTGCACTAGTTATGCCATGGCCTGTAAGAGTCCTGGTAAATGTAGATATGTCTGGTAGTCTGGCTTCATCAAGTTTCGCCCTCCTACGTAAATACTCATAAGGGAAAATTCCTTTCTTAGCCACAAGCTGAAACTTTTCCTCATTGGTGTATGCAGACTGGGTGATAAGCATATCCTCCCGAGGTGGAGTTTCAACAAGTTTCTGGAGCGGCACCTGCTTAAAATGTAGCGTGTCTAGAAGCGGAGCGTAACTTTAGCGTCGTTCGTTTGGAGAATGAAATATACTTCTGAACATTCTCAGGCAGGACATTGACCTGATTTTCCTCCAAACCAAAATTTACCAACTGCTCAGATAGAAAGTGATCATCAGACCCACTTTAACTATGGAAGAAAACGGGTATGTGTGATGCCAACTGATACTTCAGACTGCGTCCATTGTGAGCTCCACCACGGTACTTCCCTGTAAGATGACAGTCATCCCTATGGGAGTTCCAGCTTTTCTATTTAACGGCAGCCCACAAATGTGACAACTGGGCATAAGTGTATAATTTTTTATCCTCCTCCAATTCGTTCATGGAGATGTTCCTGCTGTAAAGCCTATCAACATCCGATAAGAGGTTTTTAAGCTCAGTTAACAACTAAACTGCAGGATTATCAAAAAAATTTTCAAATGTGTGTGAAATCTTATGGGACTTAATTGTTAAGGTCATCAGTCCCTAAGCTTACACACTACTTAACCTAAATTATCCTAAGGACAAACACACACACACACCCATGACCGAGGGAGGACTCGAACCACCACCGGGACCAGCCGCACAGTCCATGACTGCAGCGCCTCAGACCGCTCGGCTAATCCCGCGCGGCTGTAGGATTATCCCCGACATAAGATTCATAGCGGTTAAGTCTTGAATCATATGAACATGCAGTTTGGGATGCCACCACATATAGTACGTGATTTTGCTTGAAGGTGGTATGTGAGGCTAGGGGGTCCTTTTCACAGCAGGTGATAGGGACAAGGAGACATTAAAAACCTGTCTATACAACAAGCGGACGTCGTTCCTGGTTGTGAGCAATCTTGAATTTAACAGACTTGTTTTGTTCTGTAAGCATAACAACACATACCAGTTCCTTGAGTTCACAGTCCTCCAGATGCCTTCTTGAATACTTTTCTTATGAAAATGTATTTAGCCTCCTGAATCAAATATGTTTTTTTGTTCACGTTTCGACAATTGGTTGTAGAGGAGGTGGGACGTGTCTTTGATCCCTACATAATGTTGATTATCACCTTCAGAGAATAGAGTGATCCCACTCAGTATGCTTGTCTTGCTCATCTGACTTGCTTTTCTGCTTATTCTTCAGGCCATAAGAGGGAACCGATATTCTGGGATCTTGTGCCTCAAATTTTGGTATGTCCTGAATCTTTATGGGGAACGTGATTCCGTCAAAGTTGTAACATCCACGAATGTTAAGACCTATTCCGTATCGAGATGTGTGCTCTGAATTCTGTTTAATTTTTCTTTCACAAGCCAGGATTGATCATGAAAACCAGAGTTATCCCGTTCATTTTGGACATAAATACATGCCTCCTTATCAGCTATATCCTTAGGGAGTTTGATATAACTGGACCCTCCATTTAACGTATCATAGGCATGAATATGGATGTCGAGGTGTGGTATTTGACAGAGTGATTTAGCTGACCCTCTTACTCCCATCTCGGGAAACCGGGCCAGTATAGACCCAATGTAGAGTCACGATACCACCTGGCGATTGATGTACTCTGAGATATAGCGCCATTATCACTCCAGATGTAGTGCAGGCTTTACTCCTCAACAGCACTCTGCTTTTCTGGAGAGTGAGTCAATTCGCAACAGAGTACTGCGTTACATTTAATGGGATATATCTCGGATCGTCTAGGGCTTTGAGGAGCTCTGCCTTGAGCACTGGGAGGCATGCATATTGAAACCAGACCGAGTCACGATAGTCCCAGCAGGATTTTCGATTCTAGTAAATGAGACACGCCCCTCAAATGCCCTAATAAGAGGGGTCATGATGCTGCTGATCTGATATCCTTCACTATCAGGACGGAATAGAGCACTACCACTAGCCACAGGTTCATTATCATTGATACTACAAGCACGAGACGACTGCGTTCCCCAATTGTATGAGGGCGGTGGGGAGGAGGCACCTTTAGGTGGGAGGAGTTTGTGTCAAGGTAGATATTACCTTTCGTTGCCAGCGAGGGTGAACAGCCAGAGCTGGAGTAGGAGGATGTGGCAGTGGTTAGCTCCTGTGTAAGCGTCGAGGCTGTAGAGAGGACCCTACTTGATTCTGCTGCATGTTGGAGGCGTCACCATCGTAGGTATTGTGGTAATGTCATTTCCATTAAAACTGTATTACATTCAATTCCTTTCAAATAAAAAATGCATGTTAACAGAAACACGTCGTAGCAGTAGTTAACGTGTCAAATATGGAGAAGAATGTAACTGGTCTGGAGAAGAGTGGCACATAAAGTAGACATGGAAGAGGAAAGTAGTCAGAAACAGCTAGGGATGAGGAAAGCTTGGAGTGAACTTACAAAATGGCAGATTTACTCTCTAATTTTTGAGCAGTATATAGCGATAGGAAGTTAGGCAAATGACAGAAGGGAAAGTTTGTTCTCTCTTGAAAGCAGTTGCAGTTTTAGACCAGACACAGATTTATGAGTAGTCTGTTCAATTGAATATGTGGTTCAAATCGAGAAGATAATTGGATTCATGATTAGGTGCAGCAAAGAGGTAGTCGGGAGTTACAGGTTCTAAGCTTTGTTTTGGCTAAAGGCTTGGGATATAGATGAGGACAGGAATACAGGAATAGGTAGCACTTCTGCGGAGACAGGAAATGTTTCCTCACGTGCCTGGAAGCAGGGTGCTCGGCATTGTGTGTCCGGAAGTGTTGAAAATGTACGAGCCGCTTACTGACAAAACGTGTTCGAAAAACTGTTGCATAAATTGTTATTAGTGGAAAGTATCGTTCAAAAAGCTGTAAGTGGACTACAGGGCTGTTTTCTGTAGTAGCTTCACGCGCTTAAGCACTTTGTCCTTACTTTTGCTTATGACATTTGGTAGCTGCGCCCGCCTGTAACTACTCACTTATACAGTTCTATGTTGGTCTGGTCTTCAGTCCGAAGACTGGTTTGATGCAGCTCTCCATGCTACTCTATCCTGTGCAAGCATCATCATATATGAATAACTACTGCAGTTTACATCACTACTGCAATTAGAACCCTTCTGAATCTGCTTCCTGTTTTCATCTCTTGGTGTCCCTCTACGATTACCCCCCACCCCATTCTTCAATTCAGTACTAAATTGGCGATCTCTTGATGTCTCTGAATATGGTCTACCAATCAATCTCTTCTTTTAGTCACGTTGTGCCGCAAATTTCTTTGCTCCCAATTCTATTCGGTACTTCTTCATTCGTTATGTGATCTACACATCTAATCTTCAGCATTCTTCTGTAGAACCACATTTCAAAAGCTTCTATTGTCTTCTTGTCTTAACTGTTTATCGTCCATGTTTAACTACCATACATGGTTACACTCCATACAAATAGTTTCACAAAAGACTTTCTGACACTTTGACTGTATCTGATGTTAACAAATTTCTCTTCTTCAGAAATGCTTTCCTGTCACTGACAGTCTACATTTTATATCCTCTCTACTTCGGCCATCATCAGTTATTATGCTGCACAAATAGCAAACTCATTTACCACTTCAAGTGTCTCGTTTCCTAATTGATTTAATTCGAATATATTTCATTAAATTTGTTTTGTTTTTCTTTACGTGACCATATTTTCTCGACCCAAGCTCCGGGCACGACCATACTTTCTCGACCCAAATCCCGGACACGGCCATATTTTCTATACATAAATTCCGGACAAATCACTAATTTTGGAAAAAATATATATACACAAGAAGACTGCCTTACTGCAAGTCTTGTCATGGGTTAAGCCTCTTCCACTTTTGTCTGTCTACAGCCAGTCTTTTCATTTCTGAATATTTGTCTCCTTTGATATTGTCCAGCATTTGATACCTTCTTTTTCCTCTTCCCCTTTTTCCCTCTACCATTCCTTCTACTCCTTCTTTCAATAAACAATCCCTCCTCAAACAATGTCCAATCCAGTTCTGTTTTCTCTTTTTGATGACCTTCAGCATGTTTTTTTCTTCTCTAACTCTTCTTAATACCTCTACATTCCTTACTCGGTCTTCATATTTCACTTTTTCCATTCTTCTCCACGTCCACAACTCTAGTGCCTCCAATCTTCTTTCGTCTTCCTTCCTCAATGTCCAGGTCTCCGCACCATAAAGTGCAACGCTCCAGATGTAACATTTGCCAAGTCTTTCCTCAGATCTATGTCTAGTGGTCCGAAAATTGTTACAAAAAGTACATTAATTTGAAATTTATTGGTAACTCTTAAGATGAAGGAGTACGATCCGGACAAATGTATCTATCAGAGCTGTGAATTTTCTTCAGTTGAACTATATTCGTCAACAAAATATGAAAAAATTCAACACAAGTTTTACCATAATTCACTATGGTTTCTAAAATTGTTTGCATAGTTTCTAAAGTAAGCTCTGTTTTGTCACTTGTCCATATATTATTCATGTGGGAAAATACCCTTTCGGTAACAGCATTACTACCAGGAAGGCAGAAGAGAAACTCTAATAACTGGAGTGTTTTTGAGAATAGCACATTATTCTGGCTGAAAGAGGAAATCATTTCAACCCATATTTGACCTGGCAAAGTGTTGTTCGCTATACATCCACTGATTTTCTATCTGGTTGTAAACTATGTGTCTGACATAGTGAACCATACATTGCATTTACTGCAAGCTGAACAAGTAGCATGGTTTTGATAACTAGAAGAGAAGTCTTTCAGTGTCGTCCCATGAACGTACGTGATTTAATGTAAACCAACTGTAGATTCACAGGAACTGGTTTTCAGTTTTGGATTGCAAATTGGTTCTCAACTTGCAAAGGCAATAAATCACTTCAAATAGAGTAACCGACAGCCCTTCAGCTTTTTTAACTGCAACATGAAATGATGAAGCCTGACTGCGAACAAAGTATAACCAAACATCTGAAAAATGCTTTTCGTAGTAGTTTTGAAGCAACAATGGACATTTTCTTAGACTGGAAGTATGATTTTAATTATTTAAGCAAGTTTTGTAATTAATATATGTAACGAGGACAGGGGAGACCTTAATATCTTTGCGGTTAGATATATCAGTCAGATGTGAAGGAAATGACACCTTTTCTAAATCACATCGTAACATATCTAATGCATGAAGAGCTGTGTTTTTGTACGTGCAAATGCAAATTTAGACTCTAATATTGCTTGAAGAAGCTTTTATGCAAAATTCATAGATCTGAAGCTTGATTGTGCGATATGCAAAGACTCCCTCAGTTGCAAATAACCTGTCCTCTTGACCAAAAAGTTAGTCATGTTTAAAGAATGACTTTCATGTGGTACTTGGCGCTACTTTTATGTTTGTCACTTTTTAAGTGGAGTTGTATATCAGTACGTCTGCCGTGACTTATTGAGAAACTAGAAGCACATGTGTTTTGCACCTCACTTTTATTTTTGAATCTGAAGAACTAGTGTCACTGATGAAAGGAAATTCTTTAAGCAGTTGTTCATTGAAGGAGCATTTGCGCTTCTTTGAACGAATTCTTGCAAAGAAATACGGTTATTGACAAAGAAAAACAACTATACTTAACAGTTCGACATAATTTGACGCGTACAGATTACATAGTAGTAGACACCAGCATACACTGCACTGGTGACGCCAAAACCAAGATGGTACATTACAAAGTAAGTCGGTACTCTCTGGTAGCAGCTGAATGTCTTTGTCAAACAGTTTCTCAGCATAACTACAACTGATAATAAAGTACATTGATGTAGATGAAATAAATGTCTAATTCGACATAAATCGATTCGTGATTGTTAAATTCGGGAGAAGTAGGTGTCCTGAATTACCACTGAAAAAATTTGGAACAGACCCACATTAAACGAGACTGTACCGAAAGACTCGTGACGGATGGTCACCTTACTTTTGTTGATGTTCATTTCATATTTTCCTTTCAAGCCCTTGTTCATTCCGTTCTACTGCTCTTCCAATTTGTTTCCTTTCTCTGAGAGAATTACAATGTCATCGGCGAAGCTCAAAGATTTTATGTCTTCTCCCGGGACTTTAATTCCTACTCCTAATTTTTCATTAGTTTCCTTTACTGCTTGCTGAGTGTACAGGTTGAATAACGTCTGGGATAGCCTACAACCCTGTCTCCCTGTCTTTTCAACCACTACTTCCCTTTCCTGCCCCTCGACTCTTATAACTGCCGTCTGGGCTCTATACAAATTACAAATAGCCGTTCGCTCCCTGTCTTTTACTCCTGCTGCCCTCAGAATTTCAAAGAGAGTCAACATTCTCGAAAGCTTTCTCTAAGTCTACAAACGCAATAAAAGTGGGTCTATATGACAAGTCGTAGGGTCAGTATTGCCTTGCGTGTTCCCACATTTCCCCGGAATCCAAACTGATCTTCCCCGAGATCGGCGCCTATCAGTCTTTCCAGTCCTCTTTAAGAAATTCTTATCAGTATTTAGCAACCATGAATTATTAAACTAATAATTCCGTAATATTCACACCTATCTGTACCTGCTTTCTTTTGAATTGGAATTATTACATCCTTTTTAAAATCTTTGGGTATTTTGCCTGATTCATATATCTTGCGCACGAGATGGAAGAGTTTTGTGATGGTTGGCTCTCACAAGGCTATTAGTAGTTCTAACGGAATGTCGTCTATACCGGTGCCTTGTTTCCATTTAGTTCTTTCAGTGGTCTGTTGAATTCTTCACGCAGTATCATATCTCCCAGCTCATCTACCTTCTCTTCCATTTCTGTATTACTGCCCTCAAGTACATCTACCTTGTATACTCCTCCTACCTTTCACGTTTCCTTTCTTTGAGAAGGATTTCTACTAGGACTCCTCTTTTTACCTAATTTATCCTCTGCTGCTTTCACTTTTTCATCTCTCAAAGCTACCCATTCTTTTTCTAATGTATTCCTTTCTCCTGATTCTTTCACTTTATCCGGTCCCACCTCCTTAATTTCCTACCATTTTGCAATTTGTTCAGTTTTCATCTACAGTTCATAACCAATAAATTGTGATCAGAGTCCATATCTGCCCCTGGAAATGTCTTACAATTTAAAATTTGGTTCAGAAATCTCTGACATACCATAATATAATCAATCTGAAACCTTCTGGTCTCTTCCACGTATACTATCCCCTTTCATAATTCTTGAACTAAGTGTCTGCGATGATTAAATTATACTCTGCTTAAAATTCTACTAGGCGGCTTCCTCTTTCATTCCTTTCCCCGGTCCATATTAACCTACTATTTTTCCTTCGCTTCGTTTTCCGATTATCGGATTCCAGTATCCCATTACTGTTACATTCTCGTCTCCCTTCACTAACTGAATACTTTCTTTTATCTCATCATATCTGAAATAGCTATAAAATTTGTCATCTAGAGACTAAACAGAAACTGTTCTGTGATGGGAGACCACGAACTTCGACGAATAGTCAAGAGGAAAAATAGTATAAGTGACACGTTCAGTTAAGGATAAGTAAACATACAGTACTGCATGTGGTATAACTTATCCTGTAACGCAGAGCCCAAGTCTAAAACAACTCTCAAGCGAGAGGAAGTACCTCGCAACAAACTTCCTTACTCCTTCTAAAGGCAGTTTCGTCTTCGGTATAAATGATGAAATTAAAGTTAAATTAGGAGGATGCTTGAGAGACCGGCACAGGCGTTGACGAAACAGCACACATTCTATTGTGAATCGTATGAGGAGTTTCAGCAGTTATTATTGAGGAAACCTGAAGTCAAACAAAACAGATTCTTTTGCGAAACGAGTACCGAAAATGCCCAGTATATACGCACGAGACTGTTGAACTTCATGCAAGGATATTGCGAACTCCTAGATGGTTGTATTCTCGCATTTGGACTTATCACACCTCGTACTAATTTTATGATAGGTGAATTACACAGGGTGAATCACAACTTGCACCACAAATACTGAGGAAATGAAAATTGTCATTGATGTGCAGTTTTCACAGATTTGTCTCTGTTGATACATTGTGGATACAAGACAGCAGGCGGTCGGATGATTACAAAAGGAAAGTCGCCAAACAGCCGTATATTTTCAGAAGTTGTTTTATTTGAACGACCAGTTTCGGCCTCTCAGTAATACGATCTTCAGGCCCGTGCTTGTTAATAACGAGTATACACGTAATGTATATCAAGGTATACCACTGCTGATATTACAGAAAATGAAGCGTAATAATAAAAGTCCTCAAAACCTACATAATGCAAGTTTCAGCGTTAAGAATGGTACCAGCGTACATAAAACACAACAAAGCAGAGTATGTACACATACTGGCTTGCATCGAAACAACTATTTTGACATCACATCGTTACAACAGAACATGCCAAACATTACAAGAAACAAAAATACACAACATACAAAATCAGAGGTACAAACTATTAAAGCTGATCTAGTCTTTTTCCTTTTTCTTTCCTTTTTTTATTATTAGTATTTTTATTATTCATTTACTTATTTTTTAATTTAAAAAAACCTTCGTAATTCTTATAGGTGAAAAACATCCTCGTCCTTAGGAAAATATATCGTCATTCAAATTAAAACGTCATGATATAACCTATGGAGTACAGTGTAGTGTGCATATCTACTGCCTAAGTGTTATTACCATTAGTGATATATGAAAATTAGTTTTTACAGCATCGGAAAGACAACCAGAGTCAAAACCCAAAGACCGATAAATTACTAAGTGAACAGCAGTAAGCAAAGAATTTGCGAGGAAAACTCATAAAATACATAGAGGGCATAATGTTTTATATCAAATAAAAAAATAATTACCCGGTGGGAAAGTCTTCGGATGGAACGAAGAAAGACCCCAAATACCACTTCAACAAACGAGAGTCCTCCAAAAATTTTAAATGACTGTATAACTATTATGCCACTGGGAATATGAGGCGTTATTATTTAGAAGGCTTCGATTTAGTGTTGTTCCATACCACGACTGGTTTATAGTATGAGGCCATTTAACAACTCGTTTTTCAGTCACAAATGTTTCACCATTTTGCACCGTTATGTTCCTTAAGTAGTGGGCTTACAATTTGTTGTTTTGTTGGTTTTGCACGCTCACCTTACTTTCAATCTGTTCAGTCCCTCCACTACTTTTTGCGACACAGCTTGCTACGTGTCAGTTCCTATTTGGATGGGGTTCGTCATTTTATAAATACGTCGACAATATTATACCTTACATTCCAAAGGGGACAGTAATTATATATTCAACTGAGATTTACGAAGGTATTCCATTGACTACAATGGCATTTGGCGTCCTTGCTCGTTCCACCCAAGTACCTACCTGCCGATTAATTGTTGCTCAAGCGACACTAAGCAAAAGATTTTTTGGTCTGGTATATAACATTATGACCTCTAGGTATTTTATTAGTTTTACTCACAAGTACTTTGCTCACCGTTATTCAAATTGTAATGTACCAACGATTCTTTTAGTCTGCTCCTCACCACTTAGCATGCAAGGAACGCTTTGTGTGAGTGTAGAAGTGTTTATGTTTTGACCGTGCTAGGTAGGGAGCATCATTCGTCGTTTGTTTCTGTACGTCTTGCATATTGAAAGTTTCTGGAAGATTAAAACTGGGTGCGGACCGATAGTCGAACTTGCGACCTTTGCTTTTCGCGGGCAAGTGCTCTGCCAACTGAGCTACCCAAGCACGACTCACAACCCCTCCTCACAGCTTTACTTCCGAGTTCGAATCTCGGTCCGGTACACAGTTTTAATCTGCCAGGAAGTTTCATATCAGCGCACACTCCGCTCCAGAGTGAAAATCTCATTCTGGTCACGCATATTATTCTCCATGTGTTCCTCTTGTGACGGTCAGTTCTTCAACAGCGTCGCGTATTGCCTTCGCATCGTCTCTTGTACGATCAAACTGTTCATTTAGCGCCTCTTTTGTCTTCGAATCTCTTGTCTGTTTTCTCGAATCTCTTATCACGTAAATTTTTGACTATCTCATATTTCTTGATGGATTTTGATTTTTCTTGACAGGTTTGTTTTTGACTTACGGTAATTTTCGGACTCAGTTCCTGTAAGAATCCGAAGACGTCAAGTTCGTCGTTGTGTTTACTGTCCTTCTTTCCTGTTACCACTGCATGCAATGTTTCCCTTTTTCGTTTGTCAACTACCAATTCTTTCTCCCCTATATACGGTACTGATGCATAACATGCAGCCTTTATTACTTTCGTTACGATTTTGTGACCTTCGATCCTCTATGTTTGTGTGTGGTTCCACGTAAACTAATTCGTAGTCCCCATCATAACTCACGATTTCCGCTACTTCCTCTCTTGACTCTTCATCGAGTACTTCTGCTTCCTCGTGTCTGTCATTTTTAGGATGAGACATTTGTTATTTACTTAGTATCTCCGATTCATTTCTAATCTCGTGTCCCAAATCATGCTGAACACGATCAGTAACCGCATGCTCAACCAGCTCGATCGGGTCCAACACCCCTACCTAACGACTATGTGTCGACCTACCACTGTTCGTCATATTGAATGGGCCTGACGCTGTTCATCCGCTTGAATGTTTATGTACTTGGCACCTCGTCAACATGTAATTATAGGATTTTACTTTTTCCAGGAAAATCATTCATGTTCCTATGTGACATCTATGATTTACAAAAGTTTTTGAGAGGACATTAATTTTGCATATAATTACTCTTCACTTTACTTTCCCTGACAGTGCAACGTTGTTCTCGTGGTGGAACAGAATCCGAAAAAAATACATAAAAAAATTGAAAAATACAGATATATGCAAGCAATTAGTACACTAGAACATTTTTAAATTTAATGTTTCTATCCAATCTAGATGAGTCACACATTTACTTTGTTTTCCTAGATCAGCTCAAGTGTTTTCCTTTGACTAAAAGTGATTTCAATATTTTGAACACATTCGAGCAAAATATTCACTGCACAAACACCGTCAAAACAGTTCCTGTAGTCAGCTAATGTTGTCTTCTAATAAGAATCGGAACCACTTTCTTTATCCAGGCAAATTAATCTATGATTGCGTATCAGAATTACTACCATTATCGCCAATCCTGGCAGATTCATCTAATTATAATTGCCTATCAGAATCACTACCTTTTTCTAGTATCCTTGCATGTTTAGCTAATTACGATTGCTTATCAGAATTACTAACAGCTAATCAGAATCACTATCATTTCGCCATCTGGGCATGGTCGTCATTATCTAATGTACGGGTGGTTCTCACCGTCTGCTTCCCACCACTTGGGACTGAAGGTCGCTCTGAGTGTGCGTAGAACCGATTATGTTCTGGCCCTGTTAGGTAGGGAGTATCATACGCTGCACTGGTTACATATAAAAAGAATCGTTATTTGCGGATTTCTAAAACAGTTTCTGAACCAAGTAATTTAATTTGATGAGAGTAAGTAGCCTACTTTCAGGACAAACAATCCGTTTCCTGTAATATTATATTGTTTTTATTACCATATGGTTTAGAAAATCATTCAGGATGGGAATGGTAAACTGATAATTATATTTAGAAAAGGATGCACGAATTTTGATACAAGTATGAAGTAGTTATAGATGACAATGTTTTGCTACACAGTAAGATAAAACAAACAAGTAAGAACGGAAGTAAACTCTGCAGAAATAAATTCTGCAATATACTATACTTAAACAACGTTTATTAACGTAGTTGGGCAACCATTCGTAACTGATATTCTATATTACAATCTTGCCTGACTGAACGCAACACGAAGGAGATTTTAGTGTACTACTTCAAACTAAACACTGACTGGACAAAGAGGCACGCTTGTGTCCACATCATACATAACTTTCTCCCTGCGCGATTGCTGTGCGTCATTTCCCTTTGTTGCACTTTGTTTCGTTGGATACGTGGGACACCATATGACTGCATCTGCTCCTCGCTGCCTGTCGACCTATAAAACTGCTTATTTTTGACTGAAATGTCACTCATACATTCTTACCGAGTTCTTTTGTTGCTCAGACGAGCACAGTGATGCCCTCGCAGTTCTCCCCAACATGTAATAACTAAACAAAACTCTTCGCGATGTCTTTACTTAGAGAATATAGGGGACTCTCAGGTTCTTTAATGCTGATATATTTAGATTCCAATGTTATCAAAGCGATCAAAGAATAAATCTGTCTCCTTGCCCAATGGAACGTTACGCATTCTGAGTGTGAAGACAACTTTTCTCAGAGAGAAATCTCCTTCTTGTCTGGAAATTGTATATACCGATGTAGCTCTCCCCTCTCTGTAACGAACATTTTCTCAATCCAAACTTGGAGTCTGCCAACGAAACTGCTAGCCACAGGAATTATTTCTTCCTCTCTCAAAACATTGCTTTCTGTCGTCCTATCCGCCAACTCCATCTCTTTAAAGAAATGACGAAAAGGCTGCGATCTCCTTTCCCTCAGAATTTTCAAACTATTCCGCCATTGTGAGAGCGTTCTTCACATGAGTGCCACGTGCTGTTTTAACTACGTAATTCCTTCCCTCCAATTTGTGTGAACTGCGGAGTCGTATCTCCTTTGGCACACGCGTGGCAGTAAACGCCCCGTTGGCCCCCTGTGGCGAAACAAGCTACGTGACTCTGTGAAGATGTGTGCGTATCGCTTGCGACGGTGATAATTATTACCCAACCCCATCCTTTGACACAGGTGTGCGAAATGGCTTTAAAAAAAATGTTGCATCATGCAGCGTCGCCTCCTCTCTGTTCCAGGTCTGCCTTGCTACCGAAATGCATGTATATGAAAATGAGCAAAGTGATTACTTGGTATCGTATTCCGATCAGCCAAGTACACTGTCATTATCAATTGATATGAAAGTATTTTTCTGCACACATTACTCAAACTTTTTAAAATAGAGCAATGCCAATTGACTTTAATAAATTAAAAATATGGTCAATTACAATGTCAATGGTATTCGTTGTCGGATTCTAGCTCGAGTTGGTTACGAGATATCGTATTTTGAAAAGTTTCCCCACTGACACTTGTTTGTGCCACTCAACCTGCGTAGTTCTGTGTACGATGTTGTTATGTTTGCTTACAGTGTGCTGTGTGTTCCATGAGTGCATTGCAATATGCTAGTCACTTATTGTGTGACAGTCCAAGCAGTACATTGTGAATTGACGACGAGATTTAACAAAGAAGAAAAGGCCGACGTGCGCACGGTGCACTGAGAGTGTAGAAAGAATACAGTTAGTTCTTGTACGGTGTATGTGACAAGATATCCCTATGTCATCCATTTTGGTAGTTATCTGCCAATCTCTTCAACCAATGACACGAAAGTGGTAGTGTGACACCTACACAACATAACAGATGGAAACAAGCGACGACTGAATAGGGGAAATTAATATTCTTGCTGCTATTTCACTTGACCTGCACATTAGCTCTCCCACACTCACACAGGGAAGTGGCATGAGTCAGACAAGTGTCTACACATTTCACATCGACGTAGGTTGTATCCCTATTACGTATCTCGTCATCAAGAGTTGCTAGGAAAGTATTATGAGAACCGTGTTAACTTTCGTACATGAGCATTAAGACAGGTTACTCCAGATATATCTTGTTTAGTAATGAAGGCACATTTACTAGTCATGGCCAGGTAAACCGCCAGAACATGCAACTATTGATCTGTTGAAAATCCCCTTCTGTTTCATCAGGAGCAAGGTCAGAATCCATGAAGTGTAAACGTGTAGTGTGGGATAGCGAACCATCAGCTCTTAGGACCGCCTTTCATACGTGGGACACTGAACGCGAACAAGCATCGCATCATCCTAACTGACCATCTTCCACGGACACTAGAGGACGTCACTGAAGACTAGGAGGAACCTGTGGTACCAACATGATGGCTATCCAGCCCATAGGACACGAAGTAGTACAGTACGTCTTCATGCATTGTTTCCAAAACGTTGGACTGGATGCAGAGGACCTGGACGTTGATCTGTTCATTCCCCTGATTTGATGCCTGTACACTTTTTCTGTGAAGAAAGCTGAAAGGTGCTGTCTGCAAAGATATAATAACTACACCCGATTATACGCAATGACGTATACTGCAACCTGCTCAGACATCTGTGGTGAAATTCTAACAAGTGTGCTGCAGGCGTTCCATACAATCCTAGAAGCGTGTATTGTCGCTGCTGTGGTCATTTTGAATACATCCTCTGATGGTCAACTGTCTTATTACTGGTCAGAATCAACGCAACTAGTGTATGAACTTGCCATGTCTTATAATATGTGCTATCACAGATATTGTACAAGTTTCGGAGTGGGAACTTTTCAAAATACTGTATCTCCTAAACGACTCGCACTAGAATCCTGCAACAAACACCATCGACCTGCAGATTTATCCTATTTTTAGTTTGTGAACTTCATTGGACATTGTTACTATTAAAAACTATATGGTTGCACAAAAGTACACTATAAGTATTATTATAGTCTGCTGATTCGCTAAAAATACGAGCACCTGATTTCTAATCCAATTCTTGAAAACAGCGCTTCAGTAGCACTTTTAATTTCCACAATATCTACAGCGCAAATTTTAGGTGCTTCAGCCTGTACAGTTGAATACATTTCTAGGAACATATATATTTAGTAAATAGCATCTTCCGACTATCACACTTTAAAGAAAATCTGATTGGAAGGCTTCTGCTTAACAGCTGTTTGTTGAGTGCAAATGGCAAAACAGTGGCTCTCATAGGGAGTTAGGCTGGTAATACAGTAACATGATACAGAAACCTTAATACTCATCACTACCCTGGATCTGAGCGAAAATTCCGTACTAAAAAATCAAAGTCATATCTGCAAAGGGAATTGTATACAAAGATACAGGCAGCTATAAGTAAACCAAGAGTTGTGTTTTCATATCTGATTAATTGTAGATCCCAGAGGCATTTGAAACAAATCAGAGCTGAACGTACTGCTGTTGGTTTATTTATTGCTGGTTATACCTATATCGGCTGTCGTCCTGTCGTCCCCCATGGTATGGAGGGGCGACGTGAAATTGTATACAAAGAGGTAGGTAAGAGTCGCCTTCATCGACGACGTCACGAGAAAGAAAATCAGTGCCAAAGTCTAAATGTAGGCCCTCCTGTTTCTAAGAAATATCTGGCGAACTTCGGGTATGAAACATTCACACCTACAGCCAATGTGTAGAGTAAGTGGAATAGCTACAGAGTTTTGCTGAAGTAAGGAACTTGTAAAGGAGCAAACAACTGACTCACGGAACACTCTTCTGCGACGACGACAAAAAATCTGCCCGAGGACGTGACAGTAAGAAGCGGAGGGGGTGAGGGGAGGTAGCACAGGAAAATTCAGATAAACATCGCCGACGAGTAGGCTCCCTGGGGGTGGCTAACTGTATTTGCAGGCGACAGATCGTGAGGGGCAGAGTCTCGAGAAAACCGCATTGGCGGCTAATGCGCGGCGCTGGCCAATCTCACGGTCGGCTCGGCTGATGCTCATTTTACACGGGGTGGGTGGCCGCCGCCTCGCCGGGGGCCACAGCCCTGATCTGCCACGGCCGCTGTCTAGCACAGCGTTATGGCCCTGCCGGAAGGCATCCCTCGCTCGCACCAGTTCAGTACAACTAGCACGTGGGGCACAAAGGCTACCTTGTCAGCCGCTACGTCTGACGCTGTTTTCATAACAGAATAATACATATAACAATATTCGAATTGCTGTATGCCCTTGAAGCAACCGTATATTCCATCGTGGCATTTTTCGCAGCATTGCTGTTCATCAAATCAAATCCGCAGGTCATACCAAATAAGAGGTTTGAATTTTTCGTCCCTTCATTGTCGAACTCAGCAGATGAAGCACTAGCTCAGTTTGATAAGAATAGATATGGAAATCGGCTCTGCTTTCCTTGAAGTTGCTAATGTAAACACGGTCAACATAGCCGTGATGGTTAAAACGGAATTTGAACAACACTTGCAGTAGCAAACATGAATTATTTCAATGCAGGAATTCCTCTATGGTATACAATGTGTTGTTAACAAGAAACATCTTTGATCTACATACGGAAACACTTTTGCTATCTGCTATATAATTTCCTTTGTGCTGTTCACTAAAGAGTGTTAAGGACGTTTAGAGATGTGAGGGAATGGATTCGTTGATGAGACGGTAGATGAGGCAGAGTATATGTCAATCTCTGCACATTTCTGCACATAGCCAGGATATCTGGGTCCATAATGGTGAACTACGTTCGAAAATTCGAGCGTCATAGATACATCATTTGCTGCCGTTCATCACCAGCTCCATGCTGTGTGAACTTTCTGTATAAAAAACCGTCAGGATGATATCTCTGTAATCAACAACTGAAAACACAAGCGCTTGTAAAAACAGATTTTCAGGTCACAGGGGTAGAGTTTTTCCCACTACGTTAATCACTGAATCTTCTCGGTGAGGCCGATCAAGGAGTCACGTCAGTGTTAGGAAATTATTTCTGGACTAGGTCTCAAATTCGTCGTTTTGTTATGAGAGGTCAAGGAAACAGAGAAGACATTCAAGGTAAAATTTTTATTAGCATGGCAGCTAAATAAAGACCTTGCCTCTCTACAGTTGCTTCGCGTTCACTGTAGGCGCTAGGGAAAGAGGCAAAAGAGCTACACATCTGTTAATGGGTAACCATTCTCGAAGCTTCAAGACAGCTAAATGAAAACACCGCCTACGGTAAACTGCTTGGTAGAAAAGGGATAAGTTTTTCTCCATACATTTATAAAAAGTTACCACGCACAACATCCCACAACAGGACCTCATAGGTTTTTGGCACAGTAAAAATACGCAAAATGTCGAAAACAGGCTACGTAGTTGAACTGTTAGGAGCATAAAAAAAGACTGACGCATTTTGCCATCTATGTTTACGTCTAGAATACAAACTGCTTATTAAAAAAGAAAATTAAGAAATAGCTCTACAGTTGTCAACTTAAGACACAAAAAATGACAATTGAGAAATGTGGAAAGGAGATATATGAAGAGGAGCACGAGAGATCACATTTTCAAAGCAAATTTTCGATGCCTCTAAACACCTTTTGATAGGATGATAATCATATGCCATAATAAAAAAGTAATGTACGAGTATTTACGGGTTACAGTTTTCATAATGAAATATGTTTTATTCAGTCCAGCTGCCAGGGATCTGCAGGTGAAAATCGTTCTGCAGCAATCACTACTTCTTCTGTTATTTTTTATTAGGTTTTGTTTAGTGGCGGAGACCCTGAAGCCTCCAACTGTTTCGTCGGAAATTTATTTTACATATAGTGTTTAATAAACTATTCTGTTGAATTCAAAGCAAAGCATCTTCTGTGCAGTATTTGAATTGATTCATCTCCAGTCCGAGGTACCTGCCTCTTCAGTAAAGTTTACGGTAATTGCTCTGAAAGGGTAAAGTATTGGGCAGCTGGAAATGTCTCACCCGTCACTTCTACGAGAGACATTAGTGTTACAAAAAAGTGACTTACCTGCATTTTGTGTTTAATCGATGTTGGGGAGAATCACCGGCAACATATTTCAGTACTGACGATTAGTGCCATGTACCCGTCATCTTCACGTATATGAACACAACAGATTGCACCACAATATACCACTCTTCATAAGGCGTACAGATGGTTTTGGAAAAGTATAATTTAACATTTTCTCTCGACTATCATTACGAATCAATTCTAGATTACGCTACACAGATGTTGATTTATTTAGCCCTGTCGTCTTCGTCTCCTCATTCAATATATGTGTGCTTGTTCTTGTGTCTGTATACTGGATATATTGTAATCATCTACATCTACATCCATACTCCACAAGCCACCTGATGGTGTGTGGCGGAGGGTACCTTGAGTACGTCTATCGGTTCTCCCTTCTATTCCAGTCACGTATGTTCGTGGAAAGAAAGATTGTCGGTATGCCTCTGTGTGGGCTCTAATCTCTCTGATTTTATCCTCATGGTCTCTTCGCGAGATATACATAGGAGGGAACAATATACTGCTTGACTCCTCGCTGAAGGTATGTTCTCGAAATTTCAACATAAGCCCGTACCGAGCTACTGAGCGTCTCTCTTGCAGAGTCTTCCACTGGAGTTTATCTATCATCTCCGTAACGCTTTCGCGAATACTAAATGATCCTGTAACGAAGCACGCTGCTCTCCGCTGGATCTTCTCTATCTCTTCTATCAACCGTATCTGGTACGGATCCCACACCGGTGAGCAGTATTCAAGAAGTGGGCGAACAAGTGTTCTGAAAATTCTAATTCAAATGCACAGAAGAAGCTTTGCTTTGCATTCAATAGAATAGTTGATTAAGCACCATATGTAAGACACTAGTGTGAAAACAACAAAGCTGATTACACTATGCCTCTCAACAGTGGAAAAGTACTAATATTACTGACAATCGGTAGCGTTGAAAATTCACTATTGATAAACAATGATTTTCAAATAGTTACCCAGCTGTTATTTAAACCAATATGAAAGAAAGTTACATTCATTGGTTCTTTGTGAGCGTTAGCATTACACAGAACATGACTTGTATACCAGCTTACACTAATTAGCCTATTGAAACTGGCTCTAAGCACTATGGGACTTAACATCTGAGGTCATCAGTCCCCTAGACTTAGAACTACTTAAGCCTAACTAACTTAAGGACATCACACACATCTATGCCCGAGGCAGGATTCGAACCTGCGACCGTAGCAGCAGCGCAGTTCCGGACTGAAGCGCCTAAAACCATTTTTAATTCTTTTTTAGGAACCTGGGAAAGACCGTACTTGCCCAAGTAGTTATCGTAGTGCTGCCCTCACTAGCTGCATGGAAAAGACCTGGGAGCGGATGGTGAACCGCCGCCATATCTGGATCTTAGAAACCAGGCAACTCCTTAGTCGCTTTCAGTGTGGGGTCAGAAGGTATCGCCCTACCTTTTATAAACTGGCCCTCCTGGAGGCTGCTATACAATAGGCTTTCCTGTGTCTGCATCGCCTTCTCGGTACATTTTTTGACATCGAGAAGGCTGACGACAGTACTTGGAGGCATCTTAACCTCGAGCAGCTTCACGAATAGGGTTTTCATTGGTGTCTCCCCATTTTTATTCGGTCCTCTCTCTCGCCACGGTAATTTCAATAGCAAGTCGGCGACGTCCTGTCTGACTGCTTTGAGCAGAAGAACGGTGTCCCTCTTGGTAGTGTTTTAGGTGTGACTGTCTTTGTCATAGCTATGAATAGCATTACGTCAATAGTGAAAAGTTCAGTCCAGTGCTCTTTGATTGTGGATGACTTCTCTGTGTTTTGCTCTTCTTCAGACCTTGCAACGACAACATATCAGTTACAAGTAACTCTTCGACGTTTGGGTGAATGGCCGCAGAAGGGTAGTTTACAATTGTCAACAAAAAGTCTATGTGTGTTCTTTTTAGCCGTTCTAGTTCCATTTTCGACTTTCCTGAGTGGCGGATGAGGGATATTGTTCTTCATTTTAAAAACACGGTGAGGTTTCTGGGCCTCACATTTGACTGTAAACTTACATGGTTGCAACATACGAAGGACCTGAAAAAAAGTTCCCTTGAAACTCTATGTATTTTAAAACGTCTCAGACAGGATTTGTCTGCTCTGGTTTCACAGAGCCTTTGTGCGACCTCGGCTAGATTATGGGTGCATGGTGCATCGGTCTGCGAGATCCTCTTATTTAAAGATGTTGGACGTGGTGCACCATGATGGGATTCGGCTGGCAGCTTGGGCGTTCAGTAGAAGCCGCCTACTAAGCCTCTGTGCAGAGGCTGGTGAACCGCCGCTTCACATCAGACGACGGCTAGTTACAGTGCGCCACTCCTATAAAATGCAGTCCACGCCATACACTTTTGCATACAATACCGTTTCTCGGCCTCCAATGGAAAGGTGTTTTTGCAACCCGCAAATTAGCAACGAGGCGCTATGGTATTCACACAAAGAATTACCGTTTAGAGAGGCGTGTGGCTCGTCTTAATGTCTTACATCGAGGTTGGAGCAGATTTCCACCTTGGCTCTTCCAGAGGCCCAGAATTATTTTAGACTTGAGCAATTTTAAGGAAAATAGTACACCAGATTTTACTTTTCAAGCTCTGTTGTTTAATATTTTACATATGCATCATGGTTTCACAGTAGTATACACTGATGGCTATAAATAAGGGAATTTCCTTGGCTGCTCTGTAGTGTTCCCTGACCATGACACCAGGATTCGCCTTAGCCATGAGTATACCGTACGCTCGGCGGAGTTCCACGCTATCCAGATGGCACTGGAGCAGATGCGACGTATTCAGGGCCAACGATATCTCTTCTGCTCCGATTCCCTTAGTGCCTTACAACCGTTACAGAACATGTACTCAACTGAGAAGTTGGCACAGTTGATATATGACCAACTATACTTGCCCCAACGGCAGGGTGAGCAGATGTCATTCTGCTAGATCCCAGGGCATGTGAGGATATAGGGAAATGAATAGGCCGATAGGACTGCCAAGGAAGCATGTATAGGATAGGATGTCGCAGTGTCCCATTCCCCTGCAGGCTCTCGTTTCTGCACTACACAGGATGTTGATGCAGTTGGGGGATGAGGAGTCGCTGGCATTAACGGACGATGAGCTACGGTTGGGTAAGTCAACTATCCGGTCGTGGCGTTCCTCCTGCCGATTGCTCAGTCGGGATAAAGTAACCCTCACTCGTCTTCGAATTGGGCACTGCCCTCTTACACATGAAATTTTACTACGTCGAAAGGATTCCTCGTTTCTTGGAGCTTGTGGCGTGCAAATCTCTGTACGCCATATTTTAACAGAGTGCATTTTATACCCTGATGCTAGGGCAGAAGCAAATATAGGTGGGGATCTGCCCTCTGTTGTAGCTGATGATGAGACGAGCTTAAGGTTGAGGTTTTGTGATGTGTCTGGGATCTGGCCTAAGCCTTTAGGCTGGAGGTTTCAGTGTGTTGCAGGGTGGCTGGCTCATCCTTTCTAATTCTTGCTGTCAGCCAACCACGTCCATCTGCTATATTATTTTAACTCCTACTACAACTTTTTCCTATTTATTTATTGTTTTAATGTTGGCATGATACCTCGTTTCGTGCTTCCGTGTGGGTACATCTTTTAGTTTTCGTAGTGTTTTATACTCGTGTTTAGTGTATTTTACCGACACTCGTCTCAAACGTTTTCTCGCCGGCGCTAAAGACTTTAGTGTCGTGCGTCCATACCAATATATCCATCCACCCACCCTTTAAATAGTGGTCTGGAGAATTATGTGCCTAGTAAGTGGATTAAGGACGAAAAAAAGCAACCGTTATTTAATACCGAGCGTCAGAAAATGCTGACGAATCAGAGGCTGTTGCACTCTCGTTTCATTGCGCTAGAAGATTAATAATTTTATATTAGACTGAAAATTTATTTTTGGGAAACATACAACTCATTTTGTCACGAACAGTTCCCAATAATTCTATTAGCATTTCATAAATTTTTTTCTTCGAGGCTTTGTCTTATACTTAAATTGCGTTGGAACACCATTTGTGTATGTGAACCTTTTCTAAACGGAAAGGAACTACTCAAGTAAATTCAAAAAAATCTCCTGTGTACCGAAGAAAAATTTAGGACGCAGGAGCATGGAGTTATTAACAACAATGTACTAGCATAAAATGTGATAGTGTAAATAGGGAGTTAATGCCTCTAAATATCTACACTTCCCAACGAATATTCCGGAAATGTTTTCTTTTCATTTTGCAGACAAATGAAAGGTACACAGGATATGTTCCTGGATCAATAGGACTTAATGAATACGAAATACACCTGTGCAACAGATTCCATAATAATGATCTTAAGTACATACGGTACAATGCGTCGCTCCGCAAGAAGTCAGTTACACCATTCATATTTATTGAACTCGATTCCGTTTCTTTTAGTACAAGGGACAAAAGTATTCGCGACGTTACTTTTAGTAATCAGTTGCTGCTACATGTAAGACCTGCCCGCACTCTTTAACGGTCACAGCGCTAGCCTGCGGGACACGGAAGTGAGTCAGACCTAGAGTCATGGATCAAATCAACACGGCGGATAAGCGACTGTCGGACAGGTATCCCAGCCAGGCTGGGCGTGATATTGAGGCAGTTTTGCACACTCGTTTCGGCAGTTACTGATCTGGACCCCAATAATTGCCTTAGAGAATATGATAAAAAACTGTTAAAATAAAATAACAGATATAGCTCTATCTTAAGGTTAAACAATTTACAGATGGATGGTGCACGCGACATCCCTCCATTAGGATAAGTGACGAATGTGTCAACAGGAAGGGTGTCTGGCCACAAGGTTAAAATAAACTTTTATTAGGAAATCATGTAATACAGCGGACGACGTAGGACGTGGTGAAAACTAAGGAACAGAACATGGCTGTTAGGTGTAAACCACGTTTTCATATGCAGATATTCATCTACATCTATGTTCAGAAAGTCACTATCAGTGACACGGAAAAGGTAATTCCATTATTACTACAGAATTATCTCCTCATGCAATCCATTAAGGAAGCTTAATAGACAGCTTTTCAGATCCAACTAATTCTGTGTTAAACTATTAACGTTCTAAAATCTAAATCTTCTAACACATATTTGAGCATCAAAAGCCAGAAACTGACAGGAATACTTCAGTTACATTGTGCTAAAAATCGAGTATTATGTGAACCTGGAAGTACTGGTATTAGTGGAATATTTAGCAATTCATTACTCCAAGGACCATTTTACAATGACATAGGGTTTGTCAGTTTCATACGAAGACAAGATAACAGGACACATCATAATAAAGAGCGAAAACTGCTGTGGGTGGAAGCATGCGACAACAGAAGCAAAAACTTTCCAGTAATCATGAGTCTGCCAAAGAGTCGTTCGCAAAGTAATTGCGAATGTGTGGTTATGAGGTGTTCTTGACTTCCAGTATGCAAAATGGTCCTACTTGGTACAAATGTGTTTGGGACGTAAACTTTTCGATTATGTTACCATTTCTCCAACTGCCCACGGTTGGGAAATGTAGTGTATGTATTACGTGGAAATGGTACCTTTTTTTCCTAGTATAAGACAACTTAATGCATGTTGTTGTTGTTGTGGTCTTCAGTCCTGAGACTGGTTTGATGCAGCTCTCCATGCTACTCTATCCTGTGCAAGATTTTTCATCTCCCAGTACCTACTGCAACCTACATCCTTCTGAATCTGCTTAGTGTATTCATCTCTTGGTCTCCCTCTACGATTTTTACCCTCCACGCTGCCCTCCAATACTAAATTGGTGATCCCTTGATGCCTCAGAACATGTCCTACCAACCGATCCCTTCTTCTAGTCAAGTTGTACCACAAACTTCTCTTCTCACCAATCCTATTCAATACCTCCTCATTAGTTACGTGATCCACCCACCTAATCTTCAACATTCTTCTGTAGCACCACATTTCAAAAGCTTCTATTCTCTTCTTGTCCAAACTATTTATTGTCCATGTTTCACTACCATACATGGCTACACTCCATACAAATACTTTCAGAAACGACTTCCTGACACTTAAATCTATACTCGATGTTAACAAATTTCTCTTCTTCAGAAACGCTTTCCTTGCCATTGCCAGTCTACATTTTATATCCTCTCTACTTCGACCATAATCAGTTATTTTGCTTCCCAAATAGCAAAACTCCTTTACTAGTTTAAGTGTCTCATTTCCTAATCTAATTCCCTCAGCATCACCCGACTTAATTCGACTACATTCCATTATCCTCGTTTTGCTTTTGTTGATGTTCATCTTATATCCTCCTTTCAAGACACTGTCCATTCCGTTCAACTGCTCTTCCAAGTCCTTTGCTGTCTCTGACAGAATTACAATGTCATCGGCGAAACTCAAAATTTTTACTTCTTCTCCCTGGATTTTAATACCCACTCCAAATGTTTCGTTTGTTTCCTTTACTGCTTGCTCAATATACAGATTGAATAACATCGGGGAGAGGCTACAACCCTGTCTCACTCCCTTCCCAACCACTACTTCCGTTTCATGCCCCTCGACTCTTATAACTCCCCTCTGGTTTCTGTACAAATTGTAAATAGCCTTTCGCTCCCTGTATTTTACCCCTGCCACCTTCAGAATTTGAAAGAGAGTATTCCAGTCAACATTGTCAAAAGCTTTCTCTAAATCTACAAATGCTAGAAACGTAGGTTTGCCTTTCCTTAATCTTCCTTCTAAGATAAGTCGTAAGGTCAATATTGCCTCACGTGTTCCAACATTTCTACGGAATCCAAACTGATCTTGCCCGAGGTCGGCTTCTACCAGTTTTTCCATTCGTCTGAAAATAATTCGCGTTAGTATTTTGCAGCTGTGATTTATTAAACTGATAGTTCGGTAATTTTCACATCTGTCAACACCTGCTTTCTTTTGGATTGCAATTATTATATTCTTCTTGAAGTCTGAGGAAATTTCGCCTGTCTCGTACATCTTGCTCACCAGATGGTAGAGTTTTGTCAGGACTGGCTCTCCCAAGGCCGTCAGTAGTTCTAATGGAATGTTGTCTACTCCCGGGGCCTTGTTTCGACTCAGGTCTTTCAGCGCTCTGTCAAACTCTTCACGCAGTATCGTATCTCCCATTTCATCTTCATCTACCTCCTCTTCCATTTCCATAATATTGTCCTCAAGTACATCGCCCTTGTATAGACCCTCTATATACTCCTTCCACCTTTCTGCTTTCCCCTCTTTGCTTAGAACTGGGTTTCCATCTGAGCTCTTGATATTCATACAAGTGGCTCTCTTTTCTCCAAAGGAAGGTCTCTTTAATTTTCCTTTAGGCTGTATCTATCTTACCCCTAGTGAGATAAGCCTCTACATCCTTACATTTGTCCTCTAGCATGCCTGCTTAGCCATTTTGCACTTCCTGACGATCTCATTTTTGAGACGTATGTATTCCTTTTTGTCTCCTTCATTTACTGCATTTTTGTATTTTCTCCTTTCATCAACTAAATTCAATATTTCTTCTGTTACCCAAGGATTTCTACTAGCCCTCGTCTTTTTACCTACTTGATCCTCTGCTGCCTTCACCACTTCATCCCTCAGAGCTACCCATTCGTCTTCTACTGTATTTCTTTCCCCCATTCCTGTCAATTGTTCCCTTACGCTCTCCTTGAAACTCTGTACAACCTCTGGTTCTTTCAGTTTATCCAGGTCCCATCTCCTTAAATTCCCACCTTTTTGCTGTTTCTCCAGTTTTAATCTACAGTTCATTACCAATAGATTGTGGTCAGAGTCCACATCTGCCCCTGGAAATGTCTTACAATTTAAAACCTGGTTCCTAAATCTCTGTCTTACCATTATATAATCTATCTGATACCTTTTAGTATCTCCATTCTTCTTCCATGTATACAACCTCCTTTCTGGTTCTTGAACCAAGTGTTAGCTATGATTAAGTTATGCTCAGTGCAAAATTCTACCAGATGGCTTCCTCTTTCATTTCTTAGCCCCAATCCATATTCACCTACTATGTTTCCTTCTCTCCCTTTTCCTACTGTCGAATTCCAGTCACCCATGACTATTAAATTTTCGTCTCCCTTCACTACCTGAATAATTTCGTTTATCTCATTATACATTTCTTCAATTTCTTCGTCATCTGCAGAGCTAGTTGGCATATAAACTTGTACTAGTGTAGTAGGCATGGGCTTCGTGTCTATCTTGGCCACTATAATACATTCACTATGCTGTTTGTAGTAGCTTACCCGCACTCCTATTTTTTTATTCATTATTAAACCTACTCCTTAATTACCCCTATTTGATTTTGTATTTATAGCCCTGTATTCACCTGACCAGAAGTCTTGTTTCTCCTGCCACCGAACTTCACTAAATCCCACTATGTTTAACTTTAACCTATCCATTTCACTTTTCAAATTTTCTAACCTACCAACCCGATTAAGGGATCTGACACTTCACGCTCCGATCCGTAGAATACCAGTTTTCTTTCTCCTGATAACGACGTCCTCCTGAGTAGTCCCCGCCCGGAGATTCGAAAGGGGGACTATTTTACCTCCGGAATATTTTACCCAAGAGTACGCCATCATCATTTAACCATACAGTAAAGCTGCATGCCCTCGGGAAAAATTACGGCTGTAGTTTCCCCTTGCTTTCAGCCGTTCGCAGTACCACAACAGCAAGGCCGTTTTGGTTAATGTTACAAGGCCAGATCAGTCAATCATCCAGACTGTTGCCCCTGCAACTACTGAAAGTGCTGCTGCCCCTCTTTAGGAACCGCACGTTTGTCTGGCCTCTCAACAGATACCCCTCCGTTGTGGTTGCACCTACGGTACGGCTATCTGTATCGTTGAGGCACGCAAGCTTCCCCACCAACGGCAAGGGGGGGGGGGGGGGGGAGGGAATCGAAACTAATTGCTGAATAAAACGTCACTACTACTTGATAGTACCAGCAAGGTAATCAATCATGAATTAAGCCAATAACTTTTTAGTACAGTAACAACTAACTCTTTCATGCTCCTGAATACTAAAAACTTTAGTGTGAAAACAATAAAGCTGATTACACTATGCCACTCAACAGTGGAAAATTGCTAATATTACTGACAATCGGTAGCGTTGAAAATTCACTGTTGATAAACAATGATTTTCAAACAGCTACCTAGCTGTTTTTTAAACCAATATAAAAGGAAGTTACATTCATTGGTTCTTTGTGAGCGTTAGCATTACGCAGAACATGACTTGTATATCAGCTTACACTAGTTACTGAAACTGATAATTATAAGGACACAGGTGTTTCAAGGACAATTAACTGGACTATGTATGAACTTTCACTGCTACTTTGCTGGAAGACTGACTATAGCATGGAGGGAATGTATATCTGTTCTGTAACACAACACACATCTTGACTAACACTCTTAAAGTCTAAAAAACAGCGAGATATGCACATAAAATAAATAAACACACAATAGCACTATTTATTGACCTGGTACACAAGCAGAACTGTTGAAGGCCGTTAAACTGTTATGCCCTATACTTTATTTCTGTAATCACTATTTTTCTAGGAAATTTTAACTACTGTCAAACGAATTTCGTAATTCCTGAAATTTATAACTTCAAATGGGAGTTTTGATCACTTATTCTTTTACTTTGTATTAACTTATGAACTAAGAATACCACGTGAAACGGTTCCTACGAAAGACTATTAGCTAAATCAGAACTATTACTCCATGAAAATTACTTATGTCAGTTATTCTAGTTATTCATTTCCTCATTTTTAACTTTGTTTTAGAACTTGGGACCATTTTGTTACAAGGGTAGGATCCTATCAGGTTTGTGATAACTCAAAGTTCATGACACAAAGATAATATTAATCGTTTACAATGAGAATACTTTAGCAAACGTTGGTCCATGCATGCATATATAAAACTAAGCATTACTTTCCCTGACGGTAAATGTAATGGCGATCTTCAGTGGCGATAGAACAACGTTATATGATGAAATCATTGCTCTTGATGTACTGTGCTTTGAATAATTCATCTTGGCCGGAATTTCGCATACGAGAGCCGTCCAATAAATGCCGTGATAACACGACAAATAACCAGTCATATCCGAGGCATATTTAATCCACTTTTCCCGAAAGCCTTTCTTCACTGAACAACCGGGATGTTTACTGATCGAAGGCTAGCCGTAGACTATACATGCAGAAGACTTCTCGCGTCTCTTCGCACCTATCCACCTTTTATATTCCCATCTAAGTCTTTGTGTTGCGGAAGGACAACTCTCCAGCTTTTCTATCTCAAACAATTCTACATTTCCGACGCAGGAACTAATTACATATGTTACAATTAACTTATGAACTTTGAATACCATGTTAAACGGTTCCTACGAAAGACTATTCGCTAAATCAGAACTATTACTCCATGAAAATTACTTATGTCAGTCATTCCAGTTATTCATTTCCTCATTTTTAAATTTGTTTTAAAACTTGGAACCCTTTTGTAACAGGAGTAGGATCCTATCATTACATAAAATGATGTAGCTTTAGACAGGTCGTTTACAAACATATTAATGGTTACATAAAGTCACCGAACGAGAAAAATTATTGACATGTCTCTCCAGTCAACAATGTACAGAATACGGATGTTACGGCATCGATATCCATGGGAGGAACTGGAGCCTCATTAGCACATTATTTCATACTGCAAGTCAGTGGAGGCTCTCAACCACAAAATTCCAACTATCTAGTAAGCGGATACCTTACGGATTCATGGTGACCAGTTCGTTTTTGCCTGTACTGTTGTATACTTTCATCCGTGTAAGTTTTCGCTACTGATTACAATATATCGCCGGCCGCTGTGGGAAAGTACCTGACGCCCAAATAGCATTAAAAAGGGCGAGGAGGATAGCTTTGTTTCGCCTTGTACTGTGCCATTGGGTACTATAATGGATTCTGTTGCGACCAGGGGATGTGTCACGAGCCGCAGACAATGCAGAATCCAACTTCCTTATGGAAAATGGACAATTCAAAAAATGTTCAAATGTGTGTGAAAGCTTATGGGACTTAACTGCTAAGATCATCAGTCCCTAGGCTTACACACTACTTAACCTAAATTATCCTAAGAACAAACACAAACACACACACACACACACACTCATACGTGCCCGAGGGAGGACTCGAACCTCCGCCTGGAACAGCCGTACAGTCCGTGACTGCAGCGCCTTTAGACCGCTCGGCTAATCCCACGCGGCAAAATGGTCAGTTAAACTTCATCAGAGTTGGATCGGAAGTCCAATCTGCTCCACTCAGCGAACGCTCTGTGGGGCTGGATACCTGGAGCCTGACTAGTGGTTGCTGTAACTGTGGCAAAATATGCCGCCATAGTCTGAGCAGTGTCTCGCGTACTGGTTTGGAGAGTGCCGTTCGCCATTACAGCAGCCATAGGGCACCTTTCCCCGTCTCCTCCCCCTCCACCCCCCCGCCCCTCTCCTCTTCCAGATATTCTCCTGATGGTGTCACATAGAACAGAACTCTGCATGGAACGATTAATGGTGTTCAGCAACTATTGTCACGACCTCTTATTGCTCTCTCGAATAATTCGATGACATTTGGCCTCGGCCCCAAAAGGCTGCAAGATTCTTTGCAGGTGGACGGCACTTGAGCCCACGCCAAAACCTGACTGCAGAGCGGCATTCGTCGCTCCACCTAGGGTTGAGATGCCTCCTCAGTTGTCCCATGGTGGATTCAGCGGCACGGTGGATCACTATGGTAATATGATCCACCCAGTCCTCGACATCGAGAACTGGCAAGATCAATACTTGAACCTGGGACCCTTGGGACATCAAACTAATGCTCTACTAACTTCCCCACGGAAGGTTTTCCCGTAATTCGTCTACGTCCATCTTACTGGAACAAAGAGGTGTCAGTGCACGGTCTAAGTGAGATGGTAACAACTACTTACTTGCTGTTTCTAGCAGTGTCACTCTCCTAGCCTTCGTAACTGATTTATTAGCTTTCGTAGCCATAGTTGCAATAATGGTATCATGATCGCCAATATCCGTTTCTCTACTGACGTTGTCTATAAGGTGTGGTCTATTTGTATCAACAAAGTATTAGATACTTTCATTGATTGTGGGCTGCCGAACTAGCTGCACAAGACAGGATTCAGAAAACGTCTTCAAAAGTACTTCGCACGGCTGTCTGCGTGCGATGAATCCATAGTCATCCCGGTCTGTACTCGGTAGGTTAAAGTCGTCTCCAATTTACATTCCATGATATAGGTATTTTCGCGCTATTGACCGTACAGTTCCTTTGAATGACTCTAGAACTGTCACATCAGAATAGCATGATCCGTAAAAATATCCAACAGTTAACATGGTTTCACTTAGATCCGTTATACTTGACCAGATAACTTCGCTGTCACGCGCAGTCTCGACCTCAATAGAGACCAGTGGATCTATGTATGATAACTGCTCTACAGACTGCCTGAATTTACACTTACAAAATACGAGCTTGCACCTCTTAAACAGAAAACCGTGAACCAAATTATGAATTATAAAACGAGAAAAATACAAGGAAAGATTAACACTGAACTTGCCTCCCTGTAGATATGAATCAGCCTAGAGCTGGTGCCTGACTCCCAAACTGAGGACGGCTGGAGAATTATGGGCAGGACCCTTCAAGCAACTCGGCATTCTGACGATCTAACGGGCCAGTTTGATAGAATCTGGCGCTTAACCCTTCAGCAGGACATCCAACAATACTGTCAACCAACGTCAGTTCGAATAACTGCTTTCATAAGCGTCAGAGGTGTGCCCAGCGAGCTATGACTTGCTCAGTTTGTGAAACACTTTTTGTCTTTAACAAATCATTCAATTTATCTGAAATTGTTGTCTTCTGGTTGTCTGCACATGTACACATCTACCGATTTCCATCCCATTCGGATAATTGTTTCGTGGTGTGCTTTTTCTTTTTTATTCTTCTTCTTAGAGTGCAAATCATGACTGTTAAGTACTTTGTATGCGTCAGTCGGCTGTATGGAATCAGCCCGATAAGATGGGCCGACGTGTAGAATTGACAGAATGAAAAAAGGTACTAAAATGTTTGTATGTGTACATGACCATATTGTAAATGATTTTTCCCGATCTGTTGGTGCATCAACGATGGCTGACCAACATGTCTACCCGTAAATATGGAAATAACACTGACAATACTACGCGACCAGCTGTCAAATGTACGCTACTTTTACCACAACATGTTTGGGGGCTATGTTATCCCATTGTCAAGTGTTATAAAGTAAGGCAGCCAATCAATAAATCGCAGTACTATATGTACTGACAAACATTTTGAAATACGAGTGTATGTATATATCTACCTGTTGTATGACATACCTTAAAGCTTCTATGCCATTAGGCACCGTCAGAAGTAAAGTCCAGCAGCATACACACATTGTCAAACATAAAGCTCTGCTTGAAATATCTCATGTTGGTGTCTTGTACTCTTAAGGTACAGTTGTAAACAGAAGGCAGCCGCTTTCACCTAACAAGACATTACTTTCAAGCAAAGCATACGTCACAGCTCCCAACGATGCTACTGTACTTCATGAAATCTATGAACGTTATATGTCAAGTCCGAGTAAATTGCAAAAACTTAATTTAAGCACTTAGGCAAATGGCAGTATAAAATGATTTTGATGCTTGTTTGACAGATAGGTCGGATGCAGCAATAGAGCATAGAAACCAACAAAACTAGGAAAATCCGCAGAAATATAGAGTCATGCCATATTGGGGAATTATTTCGTACAAACTTGGAGACGTTATTGAACAACAAATGGGAGAAAAAAGCATTCAGCTCGGGCAACAAACTGGAGCCGAATATTACGCATAAGACTGCCACGGGGGAGAAATGGATGTGCAAAGCTGGAGATTGTGAAATAAAGTACCTGGGTTAAACATAAAGAAACTTTAAAGTAAGATTTAAAGAGAATAATAATAAAGACAGCGTTTCGTTCGTGGTGGCGAAGAACCTCAGGGATGAGTAGCTAGTGTCCGAGGGGAATTTCTGGGCCCATTGGTGATGCCCTCCTTGGGAAACTACCAGCAACGTTGTTTATTCGAATTTGCGGAGTTAGGTTTAATGTATTCTGTTGGTCATGCTTTATGGGTACACATGTTGCAATGTGACTGTAGTATTATTTTTAGTAATTTACTAGGGCTTATCATGGAATGATCATAGATTTTATCATAGACATCTACATCTGCACCTACTTGGATACTCTGCAAATCACATTTAAGTGCTTGGCAGAGAGTTCATTGAACCACCTTCACAATTCTCTGTTGTTCCAATCTCGTATAGCGCGCGGAAAGAATGAACACCTATATCTTTCCGTAAGAGCTCTGATTTCCCTTATTTTATCGTGGTTATCGTTCCTTCCTATGTGGGTCGGCGTCAACAAAATATTTTCGCATTCGGAGGGGAAAGTTGGTGATTGGAATATCGTGAGAAGGTTCCGTCGCAACGAAAAATGACTTTCTTTTAATGATGTCCCGCCCAAATCCTGTATCATTTCTGTGACACTCTCTCCCATATTTCGCGATAATACAAAACTTTTTCGATGTACTCCGTCAGTTCTATCTGGTAAGGATCGCATACCTCGCAGCAGTATTTTAATAGAGGACGGACAAGCGTAGTGTAGGCAGTTTCCTTAGTAGGCCTGTTACATTTACTAAGTGTCCTGTCAAGAAAACGCAGTCTTTGGTTAGCCGTTCCCACAATATTTTCTATGTGTTCCCCTCCAGTGTAAGTTGCTTGTGGCTGTAATACCTAGGTTTTTAGTTGAATTTACGGCTTTTAGATTAGACTGATTTATCGTGTAAGCGAAGTTTAACGAGTACCTTTTAGCACTCTTGTGGGTGAACTCACACCTTTCGTTATTTAGGGTCAACTGCCAGTTTTTGCACCATTCAGATATCTAGTCTAAATCGTTGTGCAGTTTGTTTTGATCTTCTGATGACTTTATTAGTCGATAAACGACAGCGTCATCTGCAAACAACCGAAGACGGCTGCTCAGATTGTCTCCCAAATCGTTTATATTGATAAGGAACAGCAAAGGGCCTATAACACTACCTTGGGGAACGCCAGAAATCACTTCTGTTTTACTCGATGACTTTCCGTCAATTACTACGAACTGTGACCTCTGTGACAGAAAATCACAAATCCAGTCACATATCTGAGACGATATTCCATAAGCGCGCAATTTCAGTACAAGTCGGTTGTGTGTTACAGTGTCAAAAGCCTTCCGGAAATCCGAAAATGCGGAATAGATCTGAAATCCCTTGTCAATAGCACTCAACACTTCATGTGAATAGAGAGCTACTTGTGTTTCACAGGAACGATGTTTTCTAAACACATGTTGACTGTGTGTCAATAGACAGTTTCCTTCGAGGTAATTCAAAAAATGGTTCAAATGGCTCTGAGCACTATGGGACTCAACTGCTGAGGTCATTAGTCCCCTAGAACTTAGAACTAGTTAAACCTAATTAACCTAAGGACATCACAAACATCCATGCCCGAGGCAGGATTTGAATCTGCGACCGTAGCGGTCTTGCGGTTCCAGACTGCAGCGCCTTTAACCGCACGGCCACTTCGGCCGGCGAGGTAATTCATAATATTCGAACACAATATACGTTCCAAAATCCTGCTGCATATCGACGTTAACGATATGGGCCTGTAATTTAGTGGATCACTCCTACTCCCTTTCTTGAATGTTGGTGTGACCTGTGCAACTTTCCAGTCTTTGGGTACGGATCTTTCGTCGAGCGAACGGTTGTTTGTGATTGTTAAGTATGGAGCTAATGCATCAGCATACTCCGAAAGGAACCTAATTTGTATACAGTCTGGACCAGAAGGCTTGCTTTTATTAAGTGATTTAAGTTGCTTCACCTCTCCGAGGATATTTACTTCTACGTTACTCATGTTTGCAGCTGTTCTCGATTCGAATTCTTGAATATTTACTTCGTCTTGTTTTGTGAAGGCATTTCGGAAGGCTGTGTTTAGTTACTCTGCTTCGGCAGCACTGTCTTCGATAGTATCTGCATTGCTATCGCGCAGAGAAGGCATTGATTGTTTCTTGCCGCTAACATACTTCACATACGACCAGAATCTCTTTGGATTTTCTGCCACGTTTCGAGACAGAGTTTCGTTGTGGAAACTGTTATGGGCATCTCGCATTGAAGTCCGCTCTGAATTTCGAGTTTCTGTAAAAGATCGCCAATCTTGGGCACTTTGAGTCTGTTTAAATTTGGCATGTTTGTTTCGTTGATTCTGCAACAGTGTTCTAACCAGTTTTTTGTACCAAGGAGGATCAGCTCCGTCGTTTGTTAATTTATTTCGTATAAATCTCTCAATTGCTGCCGATACTATTTCTTTGAATCCAAGCCACATCTGGTCTACACTTATATTATTAATTTGGAATGAGTGGAGATTGTCTCTCAGAAAGTCGTCAAGAGAATTTTTATCTGCTTTTTTGAATAGGTATATTTACGATTATTTTTCGAGGATTTGGGGATTACAATATTCAATCTCGCTACGACAACTCTGTGTTCACTAATCCCTGAATCGGTTTTGATGCTCGTTATTAACTCAGGATTATTTGTTGCTAAGAGGTCGAGTGTGTTTTCACAACCGTTTACTAATCGCGTGGGCTCATGACCTAACTGCTCGAAGTAATTTTCAGAGTATGCGTTTAGCACAATTATTACAGTAGTATTTTTGACGTTTGTTACATATGCATTGCAGGAATGTGCTGTCTTTGGTAGGCTAAAGCAGCTGCCTTTAGTGTACAACTGTGCCTTGAGAGTATCTAACGCCAACATGAGATGTTGTAGGAAGTGTTTTATGTTTGACAATGCATGTTTGCTGTTTGAGTTTACTTTTGACGGTGCTAAATGGCGTAGAAGCTTTCAAGTATGTAATACTATAAGACGATATAAAACCTTTATATGGTTGTCAGTATGTGTAGCACTGTGATTTACTGATTGATTTCCTTGGTTTTATAGCACGTAATAGTGGGATAACGTAGTCCAGAAACATGTTGTGGTAGAAATATCACATTTGACTACTGATGAAGTAACGTTATCAGTACAGATTTATGAAGCCGTTGTACTACGGCTTGAAAACGATTGAAACAGTGAACTGATCATAGGCGCGTAACGTGGCAGAACAGTGGTCGTAAGATGACCCTAACTGACAGTGAACGGATATGCGTGTCATACCTTGTCAGTGACAGTCTGTTTCAAACCAAACAGGAATTGCTGCTGACAGTCGAAGCAGCTCCATCTTAACCAGTTCATCAGCAAACAATGCAAAAGAAACTGCATGCAGTACACATCTAGACTCAGCTGAATGGCAAAAGACCATTTCTCAATGCCGTACACGAGATTGATCTAATTACTAATGATTTGTAACATGCATAAATTAGTGTATTACGAGGTCCCTATAGACTAGCTATAGCATGACTGCAATATATGGAGCGCCGGACCCCACGTACTAATCGTTAAAAGTCGGCACCATTCGAAATACTTCGTGTCAACTATTCCGTGCGTCAGATTGCTGCTACTTTCAGCGACCCAAAAGTTGTGACACTGTATCTGCTTGACAAAGTGTGCTATGTTGTCTGTGGGAGCAGATGATTAACTGACTAATGACAGGAATTATATTTAACACGTTAGTGCTGGCGCTAATAAATATTTTTCTAGCTGTTGTGCGACGTGCGTGTTTACACTTCACTTCGTCTGGCGGCGCTGATTTTCGTGTTTCTTGTCGTGGGGCGGAGCGGCTTTCCTATTCAGACACCCGAAGCTAGTATTTTAATACATTGACCTTTACTAAAATTACTACAAATCATGCTATAACTCATTGGTTCAGATAGTTCGCTTTTTGAAGGATCAGACAAAGTAACTGTATTCACAGATGTTCGTTGGGCCTGGCTAATAGGTAAATACATTATACATTATTGTTTTTCTGATAGGATACCTGAGGTGCAACTAAGGTTGAGTGATCTGCTGCTGAATCTCATTTGCCGTTCGTGGAGAATCATATCGGCGGCGGCACAAACATAGACTTAAACGAATTTCTGAGTAAAGGGCCCAGAGGAGTCTGTACTTCGTTATATGAGTGTATTGGTGTTCAAAACCATTAGAGCGAAGAATTACCAGAGATAATGAACGGATAGATATGCTATTGTAGTGCGAGTATTGTTAAGAAAAGTGATACAGGGTTCCTTCGGACATTCCTACCCCAAATAAAACATATTGTGTAATAGCTTTCATCCCAACGAAGAAAAGGCTGGAGGGAGATAAAGGTTAAATTTAAGCAGTGTGGAAACCTAGCTCAGTTTCGTAAAATCTGAACAAGAATTGTACAAATGGAAGAAGGTTTTACACGTAGTACGAAATATGCAGCAAAATGATTCTTACAAAAGTGTGAAAGAAAAACTACTGGAAAATTTAGAAATGTTCATGAGAGTCAGTGTACCATTACCGAGGGAGACCTACGAGACTGGCTGCTCTGAACTGCATGTGAGACGAAAATTACTGTCTTCTTGGACCTGACTAAACAAATTCAGGAAATTAAGTAGAAGGGAAAGTCGCAAAATTACGAAGTTCACATAAGGCACATGTGTGAAGGAAAAGTAATTAATATGTAATACTATAGAGAAATTCGTAGCTGACGTGCAGAAAAAGCTCCTTGTTATCCTCTAAAAGCTGCATATACACTGAGGTAAGAAAAGTCATGGGATACCTCCTAATAGACGTCGGCCCTTATTTTGCCTGGCGTAGTGCAGAAACTCTACGTGGCACGGACTCAAAAAAGTCGTTGGAAGTCCCCTGGAGAATAATGAGCCATGCTCCTTCTCTATCCGTCCATAATTGAGGAAGTGTTAACAGTGTAGAATTTGGCGCACGAACTGACTTCTCCATTATGTCCCATAAATGTTAAATGATCTGTGTGGCCAAATCATTCGCTCGAATTGTCCAGAATATTCTTCAAACCAATCACGAACATTTGTAATCAGGTGACAAGGCCCATTGACATCCATAAAAATTACATCCTCGTTTGGACGCATGAGGTCATGAATGGCTGCAAATGATGTCCAAGTAGCCGAACGTAACTGAGGATCCAGTCTATTCCATGTAAAGACAGCCCACGCCATTTAAGAAGCTACCACCATCTTGCACAGCGCCTTGTTGATAACATGTGTCCATGGTTTCGCGGGGTCTGTGCCACTGTCGAATACTACTTTCATCTCTTACCAACCGAAATAGTCACGAGCCCAGGAGAGGGGCTGCAGGCAATGTCGTGTTCTTAGGAAAGGTACTGTGGTTAGCTGTCTGCTGCCTTAGCCCATTATCGTCACTTTTCGCTGTGCTGTCATAACGGATAGGTTCGACGTACGTCCCACATTGATTTCTGCGGTTATTTCACGCAAGGTTGCTTGTCTATTAGCGTCGAGACCTCTACCTAAACGCATCTTCTCTCGGTGGTTAACTGAGGGCTGTCGGCCACTCCGTTGACCGTGGTGAGAGGTAATGCCTGAAATTTAATATTCTCGGCACACTCTTGATACTGTGAGTCTAGGAATATTGTATTCCCTAATGATTTCCGAAATGGAATGTCCCAACTATCTTACCGCGTTCAAGGTTTGTTGATCCCCGTCATGCGGCCATAATCACGTTGGAAACCTTTCCAGATGAGTCACCTGAGTACGAATGACATTTCTGCCGATGCAGTGCCCTTCTATACCTCGTGTACACGAGACTACCACCATCTGTGTATGCGCATATCGTTAGCAAATAAAATGTCAAATGTGTGTGAAATCTTATAGGACTTAACTGCTAAGGTCATCAGCCCCTAAGCTTACACGCTAATTAACCTAAATTATCCTAAGGACAAACACACACACCCATGCCCGAGGGAGGACTCGAACGTCCGCCGGGACCAGCCGTGCAGTCCATGACTGCAGCGCCTTTAGACCGCTCGGCTAATCCCGCGCGACATATCGTCATCCCATGACTTTTGTCACCTCACTGTAAAGCCAGGCAGGTAGGTTTCGTGCAGATTGCACTTCATCGTTTGGAGCCAAAGAAAGACCGAGTCGCTTGAACAGTCGATGAATGCCGTGACACTATCGCATAAAACAATGCTAATGATAGGTGTCAGTGGATTACTGTTTCTTCAACTTTTTCTCTGTCTTCAGAAATATCAAGGCAAATCTCTTCCAAAAATTAAAGAAAAAAGAACTGATTACTCTCAGAAGCCCTGTAATCGATGTAGTAAAATTTGGAAAACTGAGACAGATTAATTTTAGATGTTACATCCGGAACGTCTTGTTACTATTTGCTGACAATAATCCTTTGTTTTTGTTGGACTCTTGGCTTGGACATAACGACATCTCTGTCTTTAGAAGGTTCCACCCGGAACTCACCGTGTGATTCAGCCTCTAGATTAAAAAAAAAAAAAAATTCAACAGCTTGAAGCATTTTTCAGATAATTGTCGGAGAATACAATTTCAGCTACCTGTTGGTCATTTCAGGTTTATCAGCGGAACAGTATTGTTAAACGTCAGATATTACTGCATTGTCAGTTTGGATCACCGCATTTTAAGAATTTGAACAAGTATTCCTCTTACACAGCACAAAATGTGGAACAACGGCCACGACCAATTTTTACTCTGATGAATAAAACTAGATATTACTGAGAAGTGCCCGAATACATTAAATTTTCGTTTGTCGCGTGTGTCTCATGTAAGGAAAGTATTTGTTTTCGTCATCCAACAGAAATTTCGCATTTTTGTGACGACTAAATGGAACAAAAACGGAAGCGTTTCATTGTTAGCAAAATACACATCACTCAAAAATTATAATAAGAACTGCATAACAGGAATTGTTATAAAATCATAATGTCATCCACATGAGTGCTAAAAGGAACTCGTTAAACTTCGATTACACGATAAATCAGTCTAATCTAAAATCCATAAATTCAACTAAATACCTAGGTTTTACAGTTACGAACAACTTAAATTGGAAGGAACACATAGAAAATGTTGTGGGGAAGGCTAACCAAAGACTGTGTTTTATTGGCAGGACATTTAGAAAATGTAACAGACCTACTAAGGAAACTGCCTATACTACGCTTGTCCGTCCTCTTTTAAAATACTGCTGCGAGGTATGGGATCCTTACCGGATAGGACTGACGGAGTACATTGAAAAAGTTCAAAGAAGGGCAGCACGTTTTGTATTATCGCGAAATATGGGAGAGAGTGTCACAGAAATGATACAAGATTTGGGCTGGACACCATTAAAAGAAGGCGTTTTTCGTTGCGACGGAATCTTCTCACATTTTTTTAAAGAAATGATTCCAGTGCACCTTAGGAGCTAAAATTTTTAAAGTGAATTTCTTTTGGTGTATTACACCTATGTGAAAACTTCAGGGTAGGTTTCGACAAGGATTGGACCATTCCCTTCGACAGTATCGACGCCAATGATACCGCACGCTACATACAGCTGCGACTGTAAGTCACAATCCCAGTAGCCTAGAGCTCGCAGGTTAGCAACTCCACAATCACCAAATCACTGACAGCTTCTGGTTCATGTTGAACTGATCGATAAGGTAATAAATAATATTGACGCTAACATTCACAATATTTGACAAAGTAGTGTTATGAATGATACCGATATCCGACACCTCATAACAGGTCATATTTCATTCTCTTTCCGTCTAAATTGTGAAGCCTATATAAGTACTGTAGTGAAATGTAAAATCAGATAATACCATCAGAGAAAGCTTTTAACGAGAATTATTCTCAACTCATTCTGATATCGTCCTATTATGCGGAACATGGTTGAAATCTCAGCAGAATTTTTGTTTTAAAAATTATATCATATTAAGAGAGGACTGTCTCGATGGAAAGGGTGACGTTGCTATATTGGTAAAAGTTTTGCTGGCGCATGACACATACCTGCTCAATGTAAGAAACATCGATATCGAATTGGTTGTCGTTCAAATACAATCTTAGTGTATAAGGCTCCCCACTATAATACCATGAAAGATGACTGGAGACATTTAATGGGCCAGCTTCGGCCTCTGAGAGACCTGAGACCTGAATTCCCGCCTTGTAGCATGAGGAGGAGACGCGACAGGCAGTAACGGCAGTGCGTTGATGAATGTTATTGAACCGTGAATTTACTTTAAAAATCTTTTCTTAAAGAATTTACTTTATTTACTAGCGATTCATCAAGAACATTACCACATTTAATCACACAATGTGAGCGTGGAAGTAGTTGCCAGTGGGTAACTGATGAAAACCAATTTCTTTCAACAAATGTAAATTTTATTCCTAAAAACCCTTTCTTTAAAAGCAAAAACATTTAATATTATAATCAGAAGCACCCTGTAAATATCAAGTTACAATTTAATCAAAATATCCACGGGTATGCTGCCGGTCTATAGTGTCCAACGGGCACAATATTTCGGCGATCATACATGTCGCCATCATCAGCTGAACTGACGGACTGAGCTCCTGTGAACGTGCCGGCACGGAGATCCGTACGCTATGGCTGCTCAGAGGGAACTGGGTTCGGTCGCGGCGGCGGCGGATTTAAATACCTTCCGCCCGCGGCGCGCTCCCTCCGCCGTCCGCGCACCGCGCCACGGTCGCGCGGTGGAACAGATTGCGACGGCGTCTGAGATGACGTCGGTGTGATGGCTCTGTCCGCCGTGGTCGTCACGACTATACGTTTGCTCGATTTACTCTTGATTAACCCGATCGCTGGTTCCCAAGCCTTGCTAAGGTTATAGCCACAGTCACGGTTTATGAGGTCGTCATTGGTGCGAATTTCGATGGCCTCTCTAACAACGCTGTCCCAGTATTTCGACGTCTGTACCAGAATCCTCGTACGGTCATACTCCATGGCGTGATTTTCCGACAACCAATGTTCAGCAACCGCCGACTTGCTCGGATACATCAGTCGAGTGTGCCTCTGGTGTTCACGGCATCGATCCTCGACGGTACGCATCGTTTGACCAATATACGACTTACCACATTGACACGGAATCTGGTACACGCCGGCCTTCCTCAAACCGAGGTCATCTTTGGCGCTCCCCACCAGTGCACGAGTTTTATTCGGAGGACAAAACACAGTTCCGACCCGGTGTTTCTTCAGAATGCGGGCGATTTTCCCCGAGAGTGCGCCTGTGTATGGAATAAATGCAGTGCCTACCTCCTCCCAAGTGACTTCATCCATCTCAACAGGTTGTGCTGCAGTGGTTGGGCGGAGAGCACGTTGAATCTGCCACTCTGAGAACCCATTTTTTCGAAATACAGTTCTCAGATGTTCCAATTCCTGGGGTAGACTCTCTGCGTCAGAGATAGTGCGCGCCCTATGTACTAGAGTTTTAAGTACCCCATTCCTCTGTGAAGGGTGGTGGCAGCTGTCTGCGTGCAAATACAGATCAGTGTGCGTAGTCTTCCGATACACCCCATGACCTAGGGTGCCGTCAGCCCTTCTCTTGACCAAGACGTCAAGGAAAGGTAATTTACCCTCCGATTCAGTCTCCATAGTGAATTTGATGTTGGGGTGTATCGAGTTTAGATGTGTAAGGAAGTCAAGGAGTTTATCCATACCATGTGGCCAGATGACGAACGTGTCGTCCACGTAACGGAAAAAGCAAGTAGGTTTCCATACGGATGACGACAGGGCTTCCTCCTCGAAGTTCTCCATGTACAAATTCGCTACCACCGGTGAGAGTGGGCTACCCATGGCGACTCCCTCCGTTTGTTCGTAGTATTCTCCATTAAAAAGAAAATACGTGGAAGTCAAGACATGCCTAAAAAGTTCAGTGGTCTTCTCGTCAAACTTCTGACTAATCAATTCTAGTGACTCTCGCAGGGGTACCCTCGTAAACAAGGAAACGACGTCAAAACTCACCATGATATCTGACCCATCCAACCTGAAGCTATCTAGGCGTTTAACAAAATCCACGGAATTACAGATGTGATGAGGGCATTTACCCACATAAGGACTTAATATTCCCGTCAGGTATTTGGCCAACAAATATGTAGGTGCCCTGATGTTGCTGACAATGGGGCGTAATGGTACCCCCTCTTTGTGAACCTTCGGGAGTCCATATAGTCTAGGCGGTACCGGACCTTGGGGTAAAAATTTCTTAGCGTCACCCTCCGGTAAATCTGCGTCCTTGAGAAGCGCCCTCGTCTTGTTCTCCACCTTCTTTGTAGGGTCAACGCTGATCTTCCGGTAGGACTCGTCGTTTAGCAGGCTCTGCATCTTATCAGTGTAGTCCTTATGGGAGACAACAACTGTAGCATTGCCTTTGTCAGCCGGTAAGACAAAAATTTCAGTGCGCTCCCTCAGATCACGAATGGCCGACCTCTCTTTACTGCTCATATTTGACTTCATCGGCTTGGATTTCGTCAACGCACGACAAGTTTCACGACGTATTTCCTCGGCTGATTCTGGCGGAAGTCGAGCTGCAACCTGTTCAACAGCACTAACAATTTCTGCGACCGGAGTGAACTTGGGGGTGGGAGCGAAGTTGAGACCTTTCTGCAAAACCGAGACCGCATCATCACTCAACACCATGCCACTCAAATTGATGCCAGTCTTGCACGGAACCTGCAGAGATGGTTTGTCAAGGAGACGTGAGAACTTAGCTGTTTGCAGAAAGGTCTCAACTTCGCTCCCACCCCCAAGTTCACTCCGGTCGCAGAAATTGTTAGTGCTGTTGAACAGGTTGCAGCTCGACTTCCGCCAGAATCAGCCGAGGAAATACGTCGTGAAACTTGTCGTGCGTTGACGAAATCCAAGCCGATGAAGTCAAATATGAGCAGTAAAGAGAGGGCGGCCATTCGTGATCTGAGGGAGCGCACTGAAATTGTTGTCTTACCGGCTGACAAAGGCAATGCTACAGTTGTTGTCTCCCATAAGGACTACACTGATAAGATGCAGAGCCTGCTAAATGACGATTCCTACCGGAAGATCAGCGTTGACCCTACAAAGAAGGTGGAGAACAAGACGAGGGCGCTTCTCAAGGACGCAGATTTACCGGAGGGTGACGCTAAGAAATTGTTACCCCAAGGTCCGGTACCGCCTAGACTATATGGACTCCCGAAGGTTCACAAAGAGGGAGTACCATTACGCCCCATTGTCAGCAACATCAGGGCACCTACATATTTGTTGGCCAAATACCTGACGGGAATATTAAGTCCTTATGTGGGTAAATGCCCTCATCACATCTGTAATTCCGTGGATTTTGTTAAACGCCTAGATAGCTTCAGGTTGGATGGGTCAGATATCATGGTGAGTTTTGACGTCGTTTCCTTGTTTACGAGGGTACCCCTGCGAGAGTCACTAGAATTGATTAGTCAGAAGTTTGACGAGAAGACCACTGAACTTTTTAGGCATGTCTTGACTTCCACGTATTTTCTTTTTAATGGAGAATACTACGAACAAACGGAGGGAGTCGCCATGGGTAGCCCACTCTCACCGGTGGTAGCGAATTTGTACATGGAGAACTTAGAGGAGGAAGCCCTGTCGTCATCCGTATGGAAACCTACTTGCTTTTTCCGTTACGTGGACGACACGTTCGTCATCTGGCCACATGGTATGGATAAACTCCTTGACTTCCTTATACATCTAAACTCGATACACCCCAACATCAAATTCACTATGGAGACTGAATCGGAGGGTAAATTACCTTTCCTTGACGTCTTGGTCAAGAGAAGGGCTGACGGCACCCTAGGTCATGGGGTGTATCGGAAGACTACGCACACTGATCTGTATTTGCACGCAGACAGCTGCCACCACCCTTCACAGAGGAATGGGGTACTTAAAACTCTAGTACATAGGGCGCGCACTATCTCTGACGCAGAGAGTCTACCCCAGGAATTGGAACATCTAAGAACTGTATTTCGAAAAAATGGGTTCTCAGAGTGGCAGATTCAACGTGCTCTCCGCCCAACCACAACAGCACAACCTGTTGAGATGGATGAAGTCACTTGGGAGGAGGTAGGCACTGCATTTATTCCATACACAGGCGCACTCTCGGGGAAAATCGCCCGCATTCTGAAGAAACACCGGGTCGGAACTGTGTTTTGTCCTCCGAATAAAACTCGTGCACTGGTGGGGAGCGCCAAAGATGACCTCGGTTTGAGGAAGGCCGGCGTGTACCAGATTCCGTGTCAATGTGGCAAGTCGTATATTGGTCAGACGATACGTACCGTCGAGGATCGATGCCGTGAACACCAGAGGCACACTCGACTGATGTATCCGAGCAAGTCGGCGGTTGCTGAACATTGGTTGTCGGAAAATCACGCCATGGAGTATGACCGTACGAGGATTCTGGTACAGACGTCGAAATACTGGGACAGCGTTGTTAGAGAGGCCATCGAAATTCGCACCAATGACGACCTCATAAACCGTGACTGTGGCTATAACCTTAGCAACGCTTGGGAACCAGCGATCGGGTTAATCAAGAGTAAATCGAGCAAACGTATAGTTGTGACGACCACGGCGGACAGAGCCATCACACCGACGTCATCTCAGACGCCGTCGCAATCTGTTCCACCGCGCGACCGTGGCGCGGTGCGCGGACGGCGGAGGGAGCGCGCCGCGGGCGGAAGGTATTTAAATCCGCCGCCGCCGCGACCGAACCCAGTTCCCTCTGAGCAGCCATAGCGTACGGATCTCAGTGCCGGCACGTTCACAGGAGCTCAGTCCGTCAGTTCAGCTGATGATGGCGACATGTATGGTCGCCGAAATATTGTGCCCGTTGGACACTATAGATCGGCGGCATACCCGTGGATATTTTGATTATCAAATACGCCGGGAGAAACTCAAGAATCACAAGTTACAATTTATTCAGAGGCAGAAATAACATTCTTTTTTATGACAGTATGAGCCTTCGGGCTGAGAACCTTGCCGCTCCCTTTTAACACGGCCGTAATCACGACCGCTCACAACAACCTCTGAAAGACTAAACTGGTGAAAATCTGCAACACACCAGATTACTTTAAACTGAAAATATTAACAACTCACACAAACACATAAACTATGCACCCCGTAGGAGGGATGAAAATGGTACAAAACACTCACATTAAAATTATTACTTTCCACCGAAAGTGCAACTTGTTTTTGAAAGAAAACTCGTACGGTGGAAGGATGGCAACTTTATATAATAAAATGACCATTTAAATAAAATCCTATGAAATGTAGTCTTACATAAAATGTACAAACATGCTCATCATTACACATATACCGCCTCTCAAGATGATAGTCAAGATAAAAACATATTTCAGGAATTCGGCCTTTACACCTTAAGCAATAAATTCCTTAACACCGAATCCGACAAACATGACAGAGGCAGCTATTAACGTACTGCAGACCGGCAGACAGACACTAACTGCCTAACAAATGCGGACGAGACTCAGACGAGCAAGCTGGGGACGAGAGACTGACCAAGAAAACAAGTAGAATGTAACAAGTAAATGAAACAACATATCACGTATCACTTAACTTCTAATAAACTGCGATGTCTGGCGAAGACCTGGCACAGCGCCCCCAAAACGCTCTCCCGAACCGTCCGCTGCCAGCCGTTTCAACAGACGCAGGAAGGCGTGCCGATCTCTCGTCTCACAGCGTCGCAGTTCGCAGCGGCCAGACCAATGTCGTGGGTTGACTCCTGTTGCTCTCGTGTCGGCCGCGAAGCTTTTTTTTCCTTTATCGTAATTTTTATACCTGTACATAGGCAGGCTGGCAGCAGCATCGTACGCTGCTCTTCAGCCTTCGAGTCGACAATGAGAAAAAACAGGAAGAAGATACATAATAGATATATTGACGGGCAAAAAACAATAGACAAAGAAACACAAAAACGGAGCCGTTCACACTCGACGAAAATTACACTGAAACACGTTGGCACAGCGCACGAACACTGATGATTCGACGGCACAGGTGAATGTTGGGGTGTGACGGTGAACACAAACCACAACCACGAATGCACACACACGAGAAAACAGATGGCGATGACCGCCGGCGCGAATGTCCATGTAACGTGTGCGAGTCCGGAGACGTGCCAAGAGGGGAAGGAGGAGGGGGAGGTGGAGAGGGGAGAGCAAAGATGCCAATGGCAGAGGGATTGGAGGAGGAATGGGGGTATGGGGGTGAAAGGGAGGGGGGAGGAGGGAGGTAAGGGGGAGAGAAAGGAGAGAGGGTGCCCTAAGGAAAAAACAGAGGAAGAGGGAGGTAGGATCAAAGTTGATAGGAGGGGTAGATGGAGGGGAGGAGGGAAACATCAGGAATGGGGGTGTGGGGGTGGGGGAAGCCCGGGGGAGGAGCGGGGAGAAAGGGTGGAGGGAGGGAAGGGGGGGAGAAAGGAAAGGGGGAGCCGGCGGAAGCCACGTTGGGAGAGGGTATGGAGGGTGGAGAGATGGAGAGCAGGCGGGACGTGGAAGTACAGGCGCAGCAGTGGACGGGGGCGGGAGAGGATGGGAGAGACCAGCGGGTGAGGAGGATAGAGTTTACGGGAGGTGTAGAGGATCCGGATCCGTTCGAGGAAAAGGAAGAGGTGGGGGAAGGGAATTAGGTCGTACAGGATCCGCGTGGGGAAGGGGAGACGGATGCGATAAGCGAGGTGAAGAGCATGGCGTTCTAGGATCTGAAGGGATTTGTAAAAGGTAGGGGGAGTGGAGATCCAGGCAGGGTGGGCGTAGCAAAGGATAGGGTGAATGAGGGATTTATAGGTATGGAGGATGGTGGAGGGGTCCAGACCCCAAGTACGGCGGGAAAGGAGCTTGAGGAGACAGAGTCGGGATCGTGCCTTTGGTGGATCATCCGGAGGCGACGGTTGAGGGTGACGCCAAGGTACTTAAGGGTGGGGGAATGGGCGATAGGATGGCCATAGATGGTGATGTAGAAATGGAGGAGACGGAAAGAATGGGTGGTTTTGCCTACAATGATCGCCTGGGTTTTGGAAGGATTGACCTTAACCAACCACTGGTTGCACCAAGCGGTGATCCAGTCAAGATGGGACTAGAGAAGGTGTTGGGAGCGCTGCAGGGTGGGGGAAAGGGCAAGGATGGCGGTGTCATCGGCGTACTGGAGAAGATGGATGGGGGGTGAAGGCGGCGGCATGTCTGCTGTATACAAGAGGTACAGAAGAGGGGAGAGGACGGAACCCTGGGGCACACTGGCGGAGGAGAAAAATGTGTAGGAATCTGTGTTGTGGATGGTGACAGAGGAAGGACGTTGGGAAGGAAAGGAGCCCATCAGACGGACGTAGTTAATATGAAGGGCGAAGGTTTGGAGTTTGAAGAGGAGACCGGAATGCCACACGCCATCATAGGCTCTTTCAAGGTCAAGGGAGAGGAAGATAGCGGAACGGCGGGAATGAAGCTGTTCGGAGAGGAGATGAGTGAGGTGAAGGAGAAGGTCAGCGGATGAGAAGGACAGCCGAAAGCCACACTGGGTAATGGGAAGGAGGCGGTGCTGGCGGAGATGCTGGTGGATGCGTCGGGTGAGGATGGATTCCAGGACCTTGCTGAAGACCGAGGTAAGGCTGATGGGACAGTAGGAGGAGACAGCGGATGGCGGTTTACCGGGCTTAAGGAACATCAGGATACAGGAGGTTTTCCACAGGTCGGGATAGTAGCTGGTGGACAGGACTACATTGTAGAGCCTGGCCAGGGTGGAAAGGAAAGAGGCAGGAGCTTCACGAAGGTGGCGATAGGTAACACGATCGTGACCAGGAGCGGTGTTGCGTTTCGTGCGGAGTGTAGCGATGACATCTGGTGTAGTGATTGGGGCACTGAGTTCTGTGTGTGCAATGTTGTCCAAGTACTGGAAACCAGGTGCGAGGGGAGGGACAGAGGTATCAGTTCGATTGCGGACATCTGGGAAGAGGGAATAATCGAACTGGGGATCGTCAGGTATGGTAAAGACATCGGAGAGGTAGGAGGCAAAGAGATTGGCCTTACTAGTGTTGTCAGGGAAGGGTTGGTTGTCATGAAGGAGACGATAGTAGGGGGAGGGTTTGGATCCAGTAAGGCGGCGGAAGGCTGACCAATACTTCGACGAGATGATAGGAAGGGTAGCATTTAAACAGGTGCATGTCTGTCGCCAGTCCTGGCGTTTCTTAGTCGCGAGCAAGTTTCTGATGTGTTGTTGCAGTTGCCAGTGGCGTCGTAGTGTGTCCAAGTCACGCGTGCGGAGGAATGCACAGGAGAGACGGCGGGATTCACGGAGGAGGAGGACGGCCTGTGGGGGTAAGGTAGGATGGTGGAGGTGGATGGCGACAGAAGGGACATGGGCCTCCACAGCCTCAGACAAGGTCTGCTGGAGAAAGGAGGCGGCATGGGTAACATCATCAGGGTGGCGGTAGGTGAAGGGGAGGCCATCGACCTGGGTGGAGAGGGTATCCCGGTAGGCATTCCAGTCCGCATGGGAATAATGATGGACGTACTTCAGGGGAGGGTCATGATGGGGGTCGGGGTGGGGGTTATGACTGTCTGAGATGGTGAAGACGACAAGGAGATGGTCACTACCAATGGGGTCCAGGACATCCACCGTTATGCTGCCAAGGAGGTTAGGGGAGGAGAGGACGACATCAGGAGTGGAGTTGGATTTAGGGCAGGTGTGCTGGGGAATGGGGCCGAGGTCGCCTTGAAGGGAGGAGAGGAACCGATGCCACCGCCGTAACTCAGTAACGGAACGACTATGGATGTTGAGGTCGGCGGCGATCACGTAGGAGGAGAAGGTACGGTCAATGTGGGAGAGGATGTTAAAAGGAATAAGGGCGTTAGGGCGGACATAGATGGTTGCACAGGTAATGGTAAGGCCAGGGAAGAAGAGACTGAGGATCAGGTGTTCTGTGGGGTCGGGAAGGACAGGTTGGAGCCGAACTGGGATCTGGCGGTGGTGACCAATGCCAATTCTGCCACGCGCTATTGGGAAGGGATTGTCGGAGCAGTGAAGAAGGTAGGGCAAGGTGTGACCGGTGTGGTGGGGCTGAAGAAAGGTTTCATTGAGCAGGAAGGCATCCAGGTGGTGGGTGGCGAGGGTGTGCATGAAGAGGTTCCTGTTGGCAGGAAGGGAACGGATGTTGTTGAACAGGATACGGTGCTGTTGCACCATGACAGGGATTTAGACGAGGGTGTCGAGATGGGAGAAGGTGAAATGGGCCTGGTTGTGGGAGTAGGTGGAAGACGGAATGGGCAGCAAGGGATATCTACTGGAGGATGAGAGGGCGCTGGAAAGGGTGGACATTCTGTAGAACAATGGTGAGGAACCTGATGATGTCCTCAGCAGTGAGGGGGGATGAAGGGAATTGCCAGGAGGGGTGGGGGCGTCCAGATGGCGCACAGGGATTGTGAGTTCACGAGTGATCAAAGGGTGTCGGGCTTTACATTTTTGGGAGTAGGTGGGATGCGGGAGATTGCAGGTATTACAGGAGGGAGAGGACTGAAGGTTAGGGTACTGCCGGAGGAAGTGCACTTGCTTACAGTGGGGGCAGGTGGGGGCCTCGCAGCACTCAGCTGTTGTGTGTGCGTTGTAGCACAGACACTTCTGGCAGCGGAGGAACTGAGGAGGGGAACAGGAGGGGTCGACCTTATATCTCTGGTTGAAGAGGAGGACACCCTCCTTCTGGAGGTGGTCAATGGAGGGGGCGTCCTCTCAGAAAACCCGCATAAGGCAGGTGGGGCCGGCGGAGTTAAAAATGTGGCGGACCGCCCCCACCTCCAGCGAGGGATGCGCTTTGAGCTCCGCCAAGACCTCCTCCTCCATGATCGTCGGACTAAGCCGAGCGATCACAGCAGTGAGGGTCGGCAGGTGATGCGGGGGTTGGCGTTGGTGGGTAGGAGACATGGAAGGAGCAGGATGAGGGAGGCGTCGGGGCCAAACCGGGTGGTGGGGATGCGGGAGAGGATGTCAGTATGGAGTGTGGAGCTGGGGGAGGAGATGAGAACTGAGTCCCATCTGGGAGTGAGGAGGGAGATGGGTGCTCCAGGGGAGTGTTGGCAGAGGAGGAGGGAGAGGTTCCAGGCCTCGAGGAGGGAAGGATTGGGATGAGAGAGGAGGTATTTGTAGGAAGAGGGGGGGAGGAGGAAGAGGAGGAGGCAGAGGGAGCAGGGCCAGGCAGGGAGACATCCAGGGCATCCTGGGGGGGGGAGGAGGTTGGGGCGGGGCCTTTTTGGGAGCGGAGGAGGTGGTGGTGCCACTAGGGCGTTTAAGTGCGGCGGAAGGGTGAGTGGTGACATGAGGGATGGGAGCTACAGGGAGGTGGCGGGAAGTGGCAATTTCCAGCGTGGACGCAGTAGTCTGCGCCAGAGATGGCGACGGTGAAGGTGACGGCGACGGCGATGACGGTGATGGCGAAGGCGATGGGGAGAGCTGGGCATGGGCAGTGGCCTGTTGGGCCACCACCCTGGCTGGAGCTGCAGTGACAGGCTGGGGGAGTGGTGGGAAAGGATCAGAGGTAGGGGAGTGGGAGGAAGAAGCTGAGAAGGGGGCGACAAAGAGCGAGGGCGAAGGGAGAGTTAGAAGAGGAGGGATGGAAAGAGGGGAGGGCGATTGGGCACACCATGTAATGGTGGTGGTGGCGGTGGAGGGGGAAGTATAAACTATGGCAGTGGTGGTAGTAGTGGTAGTGGTGGGGGGGGGCGACATGATGACAGGTAGGAACTAATACAGTACAGGACGAAAAACGAGGGAGGAAAAACGAGGACGGACGAAGACGAGGGCCGAAGTCCCACGCTGCCGGCGCTGGCGACTGCTGGCAGGAACGCCGCAGCTGCTGCTGCCACGGACGGGCCGCCGCCGCTGCGGCCGCTGCTGGCTGGATCGCTGCTGCTGCTGTGGGCTGGACCGCTCCTGCTGCCTGGCCAGACCGCTGCAGCCGCAGGCTGGCTGGACCGCTGCTGGCTGGTCGGACCGCTGCTGCTGCTGCTGCTGGCTGGACCGCTCCTGGCTGGCTGGACCACTGCTGCTATCGACTGGCTGGCTGGCTGGCTGGTTGGCTGGCTGGCTGGCTGGCTGGTACCTGCAAACTTAACACTTCGATTAGTGACGAAGCACGAATCGAAGGGCGGTACTCATTGCGAGGTACCGCCGGAGATGTCGGCCGTGAAGCCACTACCCCTCGCTATAAGGCGCGGCCCACTGGACTGACGTGGCGACCTCACATGCGCCGACGTTCAAGACGGATCAGTCATCTTATGTCCCAGTGTGCGACCGACCAACCGATCGATCCCACCGCCAATGGCCATTTCCTGAACAAACTCGAGCAGACTGGCGGCCTAACACATACTAGCACTCCGGACGACAGACAGACACTTACTGCCCCACACTGACCCGGCTGACCAACTGACGAGACCCGCCCCGACTGACCAACTGCCACTGGCGAGCTCATAGCGCCCTTTAAATGCACGTGAACAGGTAACCTTTCCCCTTCTCCACCAGAGGGAGACACCAAACCTACGATTGCCACAGCGGCACTACCGCCAGAAACAGGGGGCGACTGCTTCACACAACGCGCTGCGGCGCGCTCTTCAAAACAACAATTTTTTTCCACGGCTCAGGTATTAAAACAATAATAACATACAACGATATAGCTAATAGTACTGTATACTCACCTTCCACTCCAAGTTATGTCACTGATGTAACGCTTTCCTTCCCTTGTTTTACTGGAGTTTCCAGTTGACATGTTAAATCAGAATCACTGTGATCCGATCATATCCCGACAGGTTCTATGTTAACATAAAATTTGACACTACACAGATATGTTATGCTATAAGTAAGTGGAAAATTGCGGAAGCCAACTGGGGCAAATAGAAAGCCATTGTTCATCGACTACTCGAAATTGTGCTACGTACTTATTGCAAGAAGACCCTTTAGAGATCAGAGCGCATGTCAGCGTTATTAAAAATGTTATGAAGCAACTTTCCCATCCTTGGTGGAATCCCGAATGCTCTAGAGAAGTTTCAAGACGCAGACTTGCCACGAAAACCAATCGCCAGAATTATGCCTTGAATAGCTTCATGGAAGTTAGAAAACTCAATGCGCATATTAACAAATCCCTGTAAAAAACACTAAGAAGGCAATTAGATTCACTTTTTCTTTTCACTCAGTATAGCAACCAGCATGACAAGCGTTTCGTATAAAACAAAGCTTTTTAGAAATGAGTAATTGCCATCCCCTCTTCCTACCACCACTGCCTGGTTTGAGGAATTTATCGATGCGCTTCCCCCTCCCATGGTCCCATCGCCACATCTTCTGTCTCCTGTTGAAGATTACTGTCCCCATGTTCAGCTTCGTCGCTTGTCTAAAGAAGAATTAAATGACTTTATTAAATCGTCGATTAATAGCTGTCCTGGCATTGCTTTCATTCATTATTCTATGCTAGTGAATCTTACCATGGAAGCGAAAGATGTTCTCTGGTTCATTTTTAATCGGTATTGGGTGCAACAGGGCCACATGGAAACATGGAATACGCAAGTTCCAATTCCAGTTATGAAAATTGGGAAAGTACCAAATATAGCCTCCAATTACTGACCGATTGCGTTATCTTCATATGCTACAAAGGTGTTTGGAGTTCATGGTAAAAAAGAAGAATGCGATGGTCAATATGGATTAAGAACAGGCAGAGGCGCTATAGATAATCCGTTTCCGCTTGCTACGGGTGTCACGTCAGCCTTCCAAACGAATCAAATATTCGTCGTCGCTTTTTTTGACGTTGAGGGAGCTTGTCATCACACCTATATAAGGATCCTCTTAGGAAAGCTGGCGGATATCGGAATTTCTTCAAGGATTACATATGATATTTGTACCCTGGTCGCTCAAAGAATAACCTAGGTCAAAATCAAAAGCAAAATGGTCGGACCTCTCCTTGCCTCTCATGGCTTGAAAAAGGGTGAAAATTTTAGCCCCGTCTTGTATACTGCGTGTACCCTCCAAAACTCTGCAGAACGCAGACAGTGTATGTGTATATTTTATTGCGGATTGTCAAAACAGCATAACTCACTCACTGCCATGTCACACATCTATGAATGGCTGTTCACTAAGATGATGAACATTCCAGAATGAGATTTTCACTCTGCAGCGGAGTGTGCGCTGATATGAAACTTCCTGGCAGATTAAAACTGTGTGCCCGACCGAGACTCGAACTCGGGACCTTTGCCTTTCGCGGGCAAATTCTCTAACATCTGAGCTACCGAACCACGACTCACGCCCGGTACTCACAGCTTTACTTCTGCCAGTATCTCGTCTCTTACCTTCCAAACTTTACAGAAGCTCTCCTGCGAACCTTGCAGAACTAGCACGCCTGAAAGAAAGGATACTGCGGAGACATGGCTTAGCCACAGCCAGGGGGATGTTTCCAGAATGATATTTTCACTCTGCAGCGGAGTGTGCGCTGATATGAAACTTCCTGGCAGATTAAAACTGTGTGCCGGACCGAGACTCGAACTCGGGACCTTTGCCTTTCGCGGGCAAGTGCTCTACCATCTGAGCTCTCCTGGTTCGCAGGAGAGCTTCTGTAAAGTTTGGAAGGTAGGAGACGAGATACTGGCAGAAGTAAAGCTGTGAGTACCGGGTGTGAGTCGTGCTTCGGTAGCTCAGATGGTAGAGCACTTGCTCGCGAAAGGCAAAGGTCCCGAGTTCGAGTCTCGGTCGGGCACACAGTTTTAATCTGCCAGGAAGTTTTATGATGAACATTGTTCACACTGGCGGCCACAACGCATGTGGAAAGCACAGTTCCCAGATTATACCTCATGATCAATTCGAAGGAATGATAATTGACTCTCACTTATGCAGGGCGCTTCACATTCGAGCTACTAGTACGCGGTGTGGCGAATGGTCAAATATAATTCGCTCACTCACCCGTGTATGATTGGGTGTGCAAAGATATTAATCGATATTGCCTTCATTATGGCTGTCCACTGTATCAGAATGTTCTTAAGGTTTTTCTCTCCGTATTGGTGGAGGCACAGAACATGCCCTTGAGCAGTGGAAGCCTAATGTCTTCATACAGATTGCACATTGAAGGCATGGTCTCCGCGGATAGTTCTGTCTATAAAAGTAGAAACTGTATTTACTGGTTATGGGCTCCCTACTACAGAAAATATATAGTTCCGGCCGTCTGTACCAGCTGTGACACCTTTTATCCTGTCATACAATCTTTTCACGTTCTTCGCCTGTGCCTTTATTTGAATATGATCTCGACACACTCAACTGCCACATTCCAGTCTATTATTTTAATATGACAAGTTCTGAAAGTGTTGATGTAAACTACAGATTTAATACTATCGTTGCAGCTGAATAGCCTCGTTATTAATGCACTATTCTACCATATAAATGCAAGTAATTGTTTAACGTTGCTAACGAAAATCTCGCGAAGTACTTGATGTAATTCAAATTTTTACACATGCTCTAACAAACTTTTGGACGAACAGAGGCTATAAATTTTGAAAATATGTATAACATACAAATTTATACACAGTCTAAGACAAAAGAGACTCACCACAAAGGAATTATCCGAATGGGAGGTAAATCGATAGATTTGACATATATTTACAGACTAGCAAATGATAACAATTTCAGAAAAATTGGATAATTTTTAAAGAGAAAGAACTTTACAAATTGAGCGAGCCAATAACGCGCTGGCCTACCTCTAGCCTTTATGCAAGCAGTATGCGTCTTGGCATTGATTGATAGAGTTGTTGGATGGTCTCCTGAGGGATATAGTGCGAAGTTCTATCTAATTAGGGCTTCAGATCGCCAGAAACCTGTGCTGGTTGAAGGACCCTGCCCATCACTCTCCAGACGTTCTCAGCGGGGGAGACTATGAATCCTTTGGAAGCATTCATCTCTATATCATCTCCCTTCTCAAAGCTATTAATCGTTTCCGACTCTCAGAGTGACCGTAAATATACAGAACACCGGAGATGGAATAAAGCTAACAGTCGTTACACATTGGATGTGGTAGTGGAATATCTTTGCAATAAACGGAAGTGGCAGACAAAACTATTTGCTGTTGGTACATTCCCACGCTGACACACGCTGTAATGAGAGTATTGACGTACATGAGAGCTGTAATCTAACTTTCGCTCCTTGTGCCGGTGTGGACGGAAAACAATATACCTAATTGTATCCATGTTTATAAGAACGATATCTAGACTTTGCTTTGCGGGACGTATGTCGTTAGTAGCGTTAGTATCATGAATTGTCCCCAGGGCTCCGGTACTGTTACGGCGACGTAGGGTTGAAACACAACCGTAAACGTGTATTGCAGTTGCAGACAGTCAGAGCAGGGTTTACTCGTAAAGTTGCTTTATAAAAACAATACATACTGCCCTTAGCGGGTTTCGACGCCTAAAAGAAATACGAAGACGTCCTGTCTCCGCGCCGAGATTGAAGAACAAGATTCGGAATTTGCGTCACAAATTGTTGAAGAAACTACTGTTGTTTGACTGAGAATCCTGGAGGTAAAGTGCTATCTTCAAGCACTGCAAGAACTGTGCGTCAACTAAACAGTCTATGGTCCACCGTTCGAAAACTACTGCGACCAGTTGTGAAATTGTATCTGTCGCGCGGTTTCAGAGTGTCTTGGTTGCAGGCGGTCGTCATAATGAGCAACATTCGTATCCTGGAACGTAATGATCGTAGCAATTAAGAAAAGTTATCCTCTCATGCAGAAATTAAAATGTGTTTCTTTCAGTGATTTTTTCGTTATTTCTCTTCAGCACGTTCTTACCTATATTTCCACAAAGTTTCAGTCTCCTAGGGTAAATTGTTTTTTATCTGTGCGCTCTCTAGTAGGGAATGTTTGATTATAACCACCCTGTGTTAGTGAAGCAAGCTGCATCTACATACACTGTCCTTGATTTCAAATTACCGTATACGAACTGTTTACGTGATGTCAAAGGCCACGGAAAACATCAACGACAGGCGATGTGAACGTGTGCCTACGGATGAAAGGTGGTTTTTATGCGGCGTTACCACCTCGATTTCCTAAAAGGGAGGGTTAGCGAGAACACATTTGGACCGATCAGCAATTTACCCTACCATGCCTCTTTTCCTCTACATCTACAAGAAATGGGTATTTACAGTACACTGCGAATGATTGGACTTTTTTGAGACAGCTCTGAGTATGACATACCACCACCTTCAACAAGCTTCTCTTTTTTATTTACTAAAGACATTCGCGTTTATAAAGTGATTATTCATTTCCTGAATGTTATTGGGAAAAACTTCTTTGTTTTAATAGTATGCATATTTCATCTTTATGTCTTCCATCTGGTTAAATTGCAGAAATGGTGTGAATTGTTAACCTGAACTGTCGAATTTCCTTATAAATTCATTCGATAACTATTTATAATAAACCAAATTGTGATAGCTTGGATATTTGTACCTGTAAATATGCAATTATGAATTATCTTCAAACAGTTCAGTGCAGATTGTAACCATGTGTTTTAGATGGCTAAATAGAGAACACAGTCTGGAGGACAAATGAATAAAAAATAGTTGCCACTTCCGGGACTGGTAGAATTCGATAGAGCTCGAAAAACAACAGTCGTAATTCTGTACGCTGCAAAAACAGTACGACTGGCTGTTAGAAGCTCACGTATCTACTCCAGCGCTGGCAGAATCAGACGGCTAAGGGTTCTGATTGGAAATTCCCTGCCCGTTCTCCCGCCGAAACGCACAATCGGCAGTCGGCACTCAGTGGAAAAGTACCGCACGGCAATTTCCGCTGCTTACTAGGAGCATGTGGGCGCCATCCCATCGTATCGTAGCGCGTTAGGAGACCTTCACGGCGACCGGCTGTCTCTTTCAGTGGATCACTAGGTGGTCGTCACAGTCCAAAGAACTGCAGTCTGTATTCAACAACACAATTACTTATGTGTTGTAAGCCACGAACACGGTCCGTTGTAACTGACCTATTATCAGACCTTTCCTAAAAACCTCTCTGAATTACGATTGCCTCAAAAAGATTCGCTATTGGCAAGTGATGTAGATCGTTCTCTTTGCGACATAATAGAGGGAAGTAGCCAGATGTTAATAAATCTGTACCCAGCCTTCCTTTTAAGTGCTGTGAGCTTCGTGTTAATTACACGCTCTGCTGAACAGTGTATCACTCAAGGTATTGCAGGTGACGCGGTTATGCTATGCTGTCTTTATAATTAACATGTATTTTTGCGTCAGAGTGTTCAACTGGTTCAAATGGCTCTGAGCACTATGGGACTTAACTGCTGAGGTCATCAGTCCCCTAGAACGTAGAACTACTTAAACCTTACGAACCTAAGGACATCACACAAATCCATGCCCGACGCAGGATGCGAACGTGCGACCGTAGCGGTCGCGCCGTTCCAGGCTGAAGCGCCTAGAACCGCTCGCCCACCCCGGCTGGCCGTCAGAGTATATATATATATATATATATATATATATATATATATATATATATATATATATATAAGAATTAAAAAAGGTCACTAAGCCGAGTGTGCTGTGCTAACGTCCTTTTCAAGTAGTGACTTAACTGGTCCCTGTGTCCAGGTCTCAGGGAAAACATTTGAGGTTTAGGAGTGGTTGAAGATAGCTGTTGTAGTGGGCAGTATTGGCTCAATAATAAGATTCATCATTTGGACTGTGATGCTATTGTGTCCAGTCTATGGTGATCTAACACACATGATGACCTTTTTGATGTTTTTACATTTTACAAACCTTAGATGGAATTTTTAGTTGGACGCATAACAGATCTTATGTATATATATTTTGAAACACAAAAAGATCTACAGACCTCAAGTTGTTACAAAGACAGCATAGCATAACCGAATCACCTACAACCTAAAGTTGTGTAAAATGCTACCTGCCCACTGTCACGAATGTCCGATGTTGCTCCGTAGTGGTAAATTATTCCTTCCATTGTGAAACTTCAGCAGACGCTTTCTTCTTTAAATATGTAGCTAATTCAGCTTGCCCCTATCCATCATATGAAAAGTAATAACACTCTCGTAGATCTACAACAGAATCAACAAATAGAGTAACTAGTATCTCTCAAAGACCTGCACACAGTTGGCTGCATACCGAGACTAGAAAAGCATTAGTTTATCTGAACTTGCTACAGAGACGCAACAAATATTTATGGGGACTTCTTCTATTTCCTTCTTGGACATAAACGAAAACCTTCATGGACTCAACAATAAACTTACTCAACTTTATGACAAATATACTCCCCAAAAGACCAGAAAAGTGAGAAGGAAACCTGCACCTTGGCTAACTGAAGTAGTAAGACAGCTCATGAATCTCAGAGACGCTCCTCATCGGTTATTCAAACTACGCGCCATGCATGAAAGTCAGATAGATTACAAGCAGAAGCGGTACAGTGGCAGTCAAGCTGTGAGAATTGTGAACCCAGGCATACCCATAACTGACAACAGAAATAGATCAGCTGTCCTGTGGAGAGCCCTGCGTGTTCTCGGTATGCGCAGAGTAAAAGCTTCAGCTGATACCATTGTCCTAGACAAAGAACTTAATCAGTGCTTCACATTACCAACGACCAGAACTGAACCGCAGACGAAACAGAGACTCAGTGATTACTTCTTGGCGGTAAACGATTGCAGCCACGAAAAATTCCATCTAAAGTATGTAAGATGCAATACCATCATGTGTGTTAGATCACCATAGACCGGACACAATAGCATCACAATTCAAATGATGAATCTTATTACTTAGCCACTACTGCTCACTATAACAGCTTTCTTCAACCAGTTTTCCCTGAGACCTGGACACAGGGACTAGTTAAACCACTACCTGAAAAGGACGATGGCACAGCACACCCTGTTTAGTGACCTATTTCCATTCTTCCTGCACTCTTTAAGACTTTATACTACGTAGTCCGAGGCCAGCTAACAAACTAACCAACTACAAACAACATACTAGGCGAATACCAATCATTTGTCCGCAAACATCGCAGTACATCTGCCATAATAAAGGTTGCAGATAGCCTTAAACTTGTCACGGATGCACATGACGTGAATATAAAGTCATTATTAGACTTCCAAATATTGATTACACCGATGTTATCTTGCAAGGCCTTCATCAGTGACGCTCACGGCACCTGGAACTAGTTATGAATCCCTGCGTTCATTATATCTTTGATGTTCGACTCATTCATCAGTGAGGCTCACGGCACCTGGAACTAGTAATGAATCCCTGTGTTGGATGTTAGACTCATTAATATTATTTCACCATCTTATACATAGCTTTTCTGGCTGCTTGCAGACAATGGCAGAAACTTCTACAGCTCCTTCTTGTGTACTGTCTTATCAACGTACGCTGCCCTTCATATCTCTCTTCAACATTAACGCTCTTGTCTGAACAACGTGGCAGAATCGGCGGTTTCCATAAGAGCAAAATCCTTTCTGTCCTCCTCCATTGTTCAACCACTTTCTCAAAGTCCTTCTCAGTAGCAGGAACCCCACTGCGCAGTAACCTCCAGCATTACAATTGAGAAATGAATAACATCTCCAGTTTTGGAAGACAATTACTGACATATCTACTGAGCAACGGTAATGACTATTACCCCCGTAATTCTTTCTAACCAGATCTTCCTCATTTCCCAGAATTCTTAGCTGATGCTATTTTTTAAAATTTCCCCACCCCAGAACTCACCATATGGGAAAACATCTACTTTGTACACCTATTAATTCTGTTTGCATCTGGAACTATTATTATTATAATTATTGTAAATATTATTATCACTATAATTACTACCATAATTAGTGGCGTGCCTCAGCGATATAGAGAGCCGTACCAGAGGTGCAACCACAACGGAGGGCTATCTGTTGAGAGGCGTGTGTTTCTTGATGAAGGGGAGCAGCCTTTTACAGTAGTTGCAGGGGCAACAGTCTCGATTATTGACTGAACTGGGCTAGTAACATCAACCAAAACTGCCTTGTTTTATTGGTACTGCGATCGGCTGAAAACAAGGGAAAACTACAGCCGTTATTCTTCTCGAGGGCGTGCTGCTCAACTGTATGATTGAATGGTGATGACACCGTCTTGGGTAAAACATTCCGGAGGTAAAATAGTCCGTAATTCGCATTTCCGGGGGGAGACTACTCAGGAGGATGTCGTTATCAGGAGAAACAAAACTGGCGTTCTACGCAACGGGGCGTGGAATGTCAGCTGTGTTAATAGGGCAGATAGGTTAGAAAATTTAAAAAGATAACTGTGTAGGTTAAAGTTACATACAGTGGAATTAGTGAAGTTTGATGTCAGGAGGAACACTACATCTGGTCAGCTGAATACATGGTTATAAATGCGAAATGAAATAGGGGGAATCCAGGTGTAGCTTTTATAGTAAGCAAAATAATAAGAACGTGAGTAAGCTGTTATGAATAGCACAACGAACGCATTGTTGGAGCCAAGAGAGACGCAAAGCCCATACCCACTACAGTAGTGCAAGTTTACATGCCAATCAGCTCCGCAGATGACGAAGAGATTGAAGAAATGTAAGATGAGTCAAAAGGAATTATTCATATGGTTAAGGGAGGTGGCTCAAATCGCTCTGAGCACTATGGGACTTAAAATCTGAGGTCATCAGTCCTCTAGACTTAGAACTACTTAAACTTAACCAACCTAAGGACACACACACGCATCCGTGCCCGAGCAGAAGTCGAACGCGTGACCGTAGCAGCAACGCGGTTCTGGACTGAAGCGCCTAGAACCGCTCGGCCACAGCGGCCGGCGAAAGCGAGAAGAAAATAATTTAATAGTGATAGGGGATGGGAATTCGATTATAGGAAAAGAAATAGAAGGAAAAATAGTAGATGTATATGGACTGGTGGAGAGGAATGAAAGAGGAAGCCAACTCGTAGCGTTTTGCACAGAGCAGAATTTAATCAGCGCTAACACTGGCTGTAAGAATTGTGAAATAAGGGTGTATATGTGGAAGAGACCTGGGGACACCAGAAGGTTTTAGATTGACTATATGATAGTAAGAAAGAGATTCAGGAAACATATTTTAAACTGTAAGTCATTTTCAAGGGCTGAAGTGGACTCTGACCAAACTGATTTGTTAAGAACTATAGATTGAAACTGAAGAAATTCCAAAATGTAGGAGGTTAAGGAGATAGGACCTGGATGAACTAAAAGTACCTAGGTTGTTCAGAGTTTCAGAAGGAACATTAGGCGATCGATTGACAAGAACATCAGAAAGGAATACAATAGGAGAAGAACGGGTAGCTTTGAGAGAACAAATAGTGAAGGCAACAGAGGATCAAATTTATGAAAGGAGAACATATAAAATGTAGTAAATGAAGCAAACGAAAGGAAATACAAACATCTTAAAAAATGAGATTGACAGGAATTGCAAAATGGATAATCAGGAATGGCTGGAGGGCTAACGCAAGGATTTACAAGCAGCTATCGCTAGGAGTAATATCGATACAGCCTACAGGAAAATTAAAGAGGCCTTTGAAGGAAAGAAAACTAACTGCATGAATATCAGGAGCTCAGATGGAAAAAAGTGCTGAACAAAAAAAGCCAAATCTGAGAGGTGGAAGGAGAATATATAGAGGGCCTATACTAGGGACATGGTCACTACTGGCCATTAAAATTGCTGCACCAAGATGAAATGCAGATTATAAGCGTGTATTCATTGGACCAATATATTGAACTAGAACTGACAAGTGATTACATTTTCACGCAATTTGGGTGCATAGATCCTGAAAAATCAGAACCCAGAACAACCACCTCTGGCCGTAATAACGGTGTTGATACGCCTGGGCATTGAGTCAAAAAGAGCTTGGATGGCGTGTACAGGTACAGCTGCCCATGCAGCTACAACACGATACCACAGTTCATCAAGAGTAGTGACTGGCGTTTTTTGACGAGCCAGTTACTCGGCCACCATTCATCAGACGTTTTCAGTTGGTGAGAGATTTGGAGAACGTGCTAGCCAGAGCAGCAGTCGAACATTTTCTGTATCGAAAAAGGCCCGTACAGGACCTGCAACACGCGGTCGTGCATTATCCTGCTGAAATGTGGGGTTTTTCAGGGATCGAATGAAGGGTAGAGCCACAGGTCGTAACATATCTGAAATGTAACGTCCACTGTTCAAAGTGCCGTCAGTGCGAACAAGAGGTGACCGAGACGTGTAACCAATGGCACCCCATACCATTACGCCGGATGACACGCCAGTATGACGATGACAAATACACGCTTCCAATGTGCGTTCACCGCGATGTCGCCAAACATGGATGTGACCATCATGATGCTGTAAACAGAACCTGGATTCATCCGGAAAATTGACGTTTTGCCATTCGTGCACCCAGGTTCGTCGTTGAGTACACCATCGCAGGCGCTCCTGTCTGTGATGCAGCGTCAAGGGTAACCGCAGCCATGGACTCCGAGCTGATAGTCCATGCTGCTGCAAACGTCGTCGAACTGATCGTGCAGATGGTTGTTGTCTTGCGAACGTCCCCAACTGTTGACACAGGGATCGAGACGTGGCTGCACGATCCGTTACAGCCATGCGGATAAGATGCCTGTCATCTCGACTGCTAGTGATACGAGTCTGTTGGGATCCAGCACGGCGTTCTGTATTACCGTCCTGAACCCACCGATTCCATATTCTGCTAACAGTCATTGGATCTCGACCAACGCGAGTATCAATGTCGCGATACGATAAACCGCAGTTGTGATAGGCTACAATCCGACCTTTATCAAAGTCGGAAACGTGATGGTACGCATTTCTCCTCCTTATACGAGGCATCACAACAACGTTTCACCAGGCAACGCCGCTCAACTGCTGTTTGTGTATTAGAAATCGGTTGGAGACGTTCCTGATGTTAGCACGTTGTATGTGTCGCCACCTGCGCCAACCTTGTGTGAATGCTCTGAAAAGCTAATCATTTGCATATCACAGCATCTTCTTCCTGTCGGTTGAATTTCGGATCTGTAGTACATCATCTTAGTGGTGTAGCACTTTTAATGGCCAGTAGTGTACGTCAGGGCAAGATTATAGAAATGGAAGAGGACATAGACGAAGATGAGATGGAAGATATAACACTACCAGAAGAATTTGACTAAGCACAGAAAGACTTAAGTCGAAGCAAGGCCCAGGAGTAGAAGACATTCGTAAGAATTTGTGATAGGCATGGAAAATCCCACCAAGACAAAACTATTCCATCCGGTGAGCAAAATGTAGGAGACAGGTGAAATACCCTTGCACTTCAAGAAGGATATTGTAATTCCAGTTGCAAAGAAAGCATGTGCTGTCAGGTGTGAATAATTACGTGCTGTCAGTTTAATAAGTCATGGTTGAAGAGCTAAGAAGAACACTTTACAGAAGAATGGAAAAGCTGGTAGAAGCCGACGTTGGGGATGATCAGTTTAAATATCGGAGAAATGTAGGAACACGCGAGGCAATACTGACGCTACAATTTGTCATGGTTCAAATGGCTCTAAGCACTATGGAACTTAACATCTGTGGTCATCAGTCCCCTAGACTTAAAACTACTTAAACGTAACTAATCTAAGAGCGTCACACATATCCATGCCCGAGGAAATATTCGAACCTGCGACCGTAGCAGCAGCGCGGTTCCGGACTGAAGTGCCTAGAGCCGCTCGGCCACAGCCGCCGGCGACTTGTCATATGAGATAGGTTAAGCAAAGACAAACCTACGTTTCCAGCATTTGTCGACTTAGAGAAAGCTCTTCAAATGTTTACTGAATACTCTTTTGGAAATTACGAGGGTAGCATGGGCAAAATACAGCGAACGAAAGACCATTTAGAACAGGGCCGGCCAAACGCTGCACAGTGTGCAGACGTGCGGAAGTGCTGCACATGTGCGCACGTGTGCGACAGCGAGCGACAGCGAGCGACAGCGACATCTGTTATTAGACATGTGTCCTAAATGAACGGCGGCGGCTCGACTTCCCTGTTTATGTGGTGCAAGCAAGAGCGGAACATACCCAGTCTCGTTTACCCCTGGTAATCGTAACCTTAACAGAGAAGTACTGAGAAATGCCAGGTACTGTGAAAAAGCAAAGGACGGGAGATCTATGTTCTCAGTCGTTTAAAAATGACTGGGAACTGCAATTCTTTTTTGTATCCGTTGGTGAAAACTGACAATGTTTGCCGTGCCGCCGAATAATAGGCGGCCAGCGTAAGTTTTCAATTGAAAGACACTACAATAAATATCACAAAGACGAATGTAGTGTACTCAACAGTGAAGAACGGCAAGCAAAATTAAATGTCCTTAAGAAAATGGATGAGACACATCAACTCGATTATCAATTCTCATGACCAGTGATAAACGTGTTTGGATTTATTCCTTTCATAATTAAAAATTATTGTTTACTAACTGTGCATTATTGCCTCATTCTGCTCCACGTTACATTATTATCAGGAAAGTTGGTCATTAAATCGATTGTTCCAATGTATACTTACATTTAGGGATTTTTTTTTTAATGTGTGAAGGGCTACGCTCAGCTGAAGTCGATAAAACATAACATTCATATAATTGTCGGTTATTATGCAGATTTCAGACGTAACTGATGAAAGATATAGCAATAATGGTATTGAAATAACAGGTGATCATCGAGAGGTCCGCGGTTATTCTGTTCAGAGGTCAGTGAGTCATAAATTATGTGGGTGTAACTGAGGGCACCGATAATTAGTTATAGGAAACCTTGCATTATTTTAATCTTATTTGAAATCATGAATAAAGTTCGTTGGAAGTCGGTAAGTGCTCTCTTTCTTAAATACTAGTTCAAAAACATTCGCATATTTACGTGCCGTCAGTCAAGCTGCCTTTAAAAAAAAACACGGTTGTTAACTGGGGGTTAAACTGTTAACTTAAAAGTAGACGTCTCAATGAGTAGACTGTGACAGTATTTTAAATGTTTAATACGCGAAATACCTTCCCATGGTTGGCTTGCAAGCTGTGGAACGAGCACTAGAATGCGCCGGTACAGAGTATCCCAGCAAGTGGATAAAGCGACATCTGTGCGAAGAAACATGCACTACATGAACGTTGACGGCTGCGGCGTGCACGCTATGACCCGGAAGTTGCACATGTGCAGGAGCACCGCACGCGTGCAGAATTTCTGGCCGGCTCTGATTTAGAACTTGTACAGAAACCAAACGGTAAGTTACAAGAGTCGGGGGCATGGAAGAGGTAGCAATGTTCGAGAAGGGAGTGAGACAGGGTTGTAGACTATCCCCGGTGTTATTAAATCTGTATATCGAGGAAGCAGAAAATGAAACAAAAGAAAAATTTGGAGAAGGAATCAAAGTCCAGGAAGAAGAAATAAAAACGTTGACGTTTAACGATAGCACTGCAATTCTTTCAGAGACATCAAATGACTTGGAAGAACAGTTGAATTCAGTGGACTACGTCTTGAAAAAGAGAACATGAGAAGAACATCTACCAAAGCAAAACAAGGATAATGTGATCTATTCAAATTAGATGACGTGATGCTTAGGGAATTGGATTAGGAAACGAGACATTAAAAGAATTAGACGAAATTTGCTACTTGCGCAACAAAATAACTTGTAATGGCCGAAGCAGAGAGGATGCAAAATATACACTCCTGGAAATGGAAAAAAGAACACATTGACACCGGTGTGTCAGACCCACCATACTTGCTCCGGACACTGCGAGAGGGCTGTACAAGCAATGATCACACGCACGGCACAGCGGACACACCAGGAACCGCGGTGTTGGCCGTCGAATGGCGCTAGCTGCGCAGCATTTGTGCACCGCCGCCGTCAGTGTCAGCCAGTTTGCCGTGGCATACGGAGCTCCATCGCAGTCTTTAACACTGGTAGCATGCCGCAACAGCGTGAACGTGAACCGTATGTGCAGTTGACGGACTTTGAGCGAGGGCGTATAGTGGGCATGCGGGAGGCCGGGTGGACGTACCGCCGAATTGCTCAACACGTGGGGCGTGAGGTCTCCACAGTACATCGATGTTGTCGCCAGTGGTCGGCGGAAGGTGCACGTGCCCGTCGACCTGGGACCGGACCGCAGCGACGTACGGATGCACGCCAAGACCGTAGGATCCTACGCAGTGCCGTAGGGGACCGCACCGCCACTTCCCAGCAAATTAGGGACACTGTTGCTCCTGGGGTATCGGCGAGGACCATTCGCAACCGTCTCCATGAAGCTGGGCTACGGTCCCGCACACCGTTAGGCCGTCTTCCGCTCACGCCCCAACATCGTGCAGCCCGCCTCCAGTGGTGTCGCGACAGGCGTGAATGGAGGGACGAATGGAGACGTGTCGTCTTCAGCGATGAGAGTCGCTTCTGCCTTGGTGCCAATGATGGTCGTATGCGTGTTTGGCGCCGTGCAGGTGAGCGCCACAATCAGGACTGCATACGACCGAGGCACACAGGGCCAACACCCGGCATCATGGTGTGGGGAGCGATCTCCTACACTGGCCTCACACCACTGGTGATCGTCGAGTGGACACTGAATAGTGCACGGTACATCCAAACCGTCATCGAACCCATCGTTCTACCATTCCTAGACCGGCAAGGGAACTTGCTGTTCCAACAGGACACTGCACGTCCGCATGTATCCCGTGCCACCCAACGTGCTCTAGAAGGTGTAAGTCAACTACCCTGGCCAGCAAGATCTCCGGATCTGTCCCCCATTGAGCATGTTTGGGACTGGATGAAGCGTCGTCTCACGCGGTCTGCACGTCCAGCACGAACGCTGGTCCAACTGAGGCGCCAGGTGGAAATGGCATGGCAAGCCGTTCCACAGGACTACATCCAGCATCTCTACGATCGTCTCCATGGGAGAATAGCAGCCTGCATTGCTGCGAAAGGTGGATATACACTGTACTAGTGCCGACATTGTGCATGCTCTGTTGCCTGTGTCTATGTGCCTGTGGTTCTGTCAGTGTGATCATGTGATGTATCTGACCCCAGGAATGTGTCAATAAAGTTTCCCCTTCCTGGGACAATGAATTCACGGTGTTCTTATTTCAATTTCCAGGAGTGTAGACTAGCAATGGCAAGAAAAGAGTTTCTGAAGAAGAGAAATTTGTTGACATCGAGTGTAGATTTAAGGGTCAGGAAGTCTTTTCTGAAAGTATTTGTATGGATTGTAGCCACGTATGAAATTGAAACACGGACGATAAACAGTTTAGACAGTAAGAGAATAGAAGCTTTTGAATGTGATGCTCCAGAAGAGTTCTTAAATTTAGATTTGTGGATCACAAAACTAATGATGCTGTATTGAAGAGAACTGGGGAGAAAAGAAGTCTATGGCACAATTTGACTAGACGAAGGAACCGCTTGACAAGACACATTGTAACACATGAAGGGATCACCAATTCAGTATTGGAGGAAAGCGTTGGGGGTAAAAATCGTAGATGAAGACCAATAGATAAATACAGCAAGCAGGTTCAGAAGTATGTGCTTTCAGTAGTTATTGGGAGATGAAGAAGCTGTCACAGAATAGAGTAGCACGGAGAGAGCGCACCAAACCAGTCTTTGAACTGAAGACTCCAGCAGCAACAGTCAGTATTATCTACTCACATTGTCTTTATAGACACACAGATCAATTTAATACTATTTGTGGTATTTTCCTATGTAAGAGAGGGCCTAATGACCCTAATGAGTTCCGGTTAAGTAAACAAACAAAATAAAAAGCTACGATCTTTATATTTGAATAACCTATAAAACAAATTGGTGGTATCATTTGCTTAGAATTTTCTTTTGGATGTGCCAATATTTCAAATATTTTGTTTTATGTCTGATGTGACTTGTTCAGTACCTCGTAACATATTAAAGTTGCATTTATGAACAAGATCCAAGAGGATAATAGGAGTGAAAGGATGAAAATTAGGCATTTACTTTTATGATTAAGTAACTACTTCTGAATGATGCTCCGGAAGTCGTCTTATGGTGTGTGGCGGAGGGTACGTCTGGTACCATGATCATTATGTGTTACATTGGTGAATAAAAATATGGCGTTTCAGGCTTTGATCGCTATTTTTTATTTTCAATGACCGGTTTCAGGCTAGCTGCCCATCTGCAGATCATATATTGCAGTTACAGAGTAACTTATCAATACAGAACTATCAGTTCACTGTCATAACAGTTAATTGATAGTTCTGTGCTGATAAGTTACTCTGTAACTGCAATATATGATCTGCAGATGGGCAGCTAGCCTGAAACCGGTCATTGAAAATAAAAACTAGCGATCAGAGACTGAAATGTCATTTTTTTTATTCAAAAAACGATCGCGGAAATCACATTAAGATAATCATGTTTAGTTTTGACATTGGTGAATGATGCGTGAGTGAAGTGACTGTCGATAAACCTCCGTATTAACTTCAATTTCTTTGACTTTCTCGTCGTTGTTATTTCACGGGAGATGTTTGGGAATAACTAATATGTTTCCTGAACATTACTTAAATGTACGCCCTCTAAATTTCAACTGTAAACCTTCCTGCACACAACGCATTCCTTGTAACATCTGTCAGTGGAGATTGGGGAGCACCTTCGTACCGCTGTTGAGGTTACTAATAAGTCCTGTGACGAAACGTGTTGCTCTTCCTCGGATCTTCTATACCTCTTCTATTATTCTAATCCATTAAGGGTCCATGCTGAAGGAAAGTCCTCAAGAACCGGTGTTACAAGTACTATGCAAGCTAATTATTAAAGAAGAACGGAAAAACTGGTGTAAGATGACCTCGATGAAGATCACAAATGGCAAAGGAAAAATGCAATAACGTGTGTGACACAGATCGCCCAAAGACTTATCTTAGAGGGCAGGCAGAAGAAAGACAAACCTACAAGTATAGTATGCGTAAATCTAGAGAAAGCTTTTAGAGCTGTTGTATAGGAGTCTAGTCCCAGACTCCTACAGTCATCAGGAGAAAGCCAGGTAGGAGTAGTGGGTCAAAGAGAGGATGACCCCAAAATGCATTGTCATCAAACTTATTTAAGATGGCAGATCCAAGATGGCGGCCATAACTGGGGGAAAATACGTTAGCTGGACTCCCTCCACTAACGTAACTACACCCTCCTCACCCTCCCCCTCTCCACCCTCCCCTCCTCTAGCCACCAGCATCTAGAAACTGGCGGGAAAAGGACTCCGTCTCTGATTGGCTGCTGGATGGGATGAATGTAAGTCTTTGCTTTTGTATACATTGGGGTATATTGTTTACTCAAACAATTTTAGTTGTCATAGAGAGTAGCTCCATTCAGTATGTTTACCTTGAGGTCCACAGTCAAACTGACCAGGCTCATAACACTACCACCAGAGGACGCTTTCGTCCCTCCCTCCCCTCCTCTCCCCTGACGAAATCCAAGATGGCGACTCTAGGAAAAAATGATGATGAATTCACTCGTTGCGTGCTGAGCTTCTCGAGAGGAAGGATGTAATTGTTTACTGTGTAATATGTGTTCAGTGGATGAGATGTTCGTTCTGGAGAAGGTGGAGTTTAATGGGTATATTAGCTGTAATCATGCAGCTGAGAACTGTGTCCATAGTCACCTGCACGGCTTTTGGATAGCAATGTTATCTGGTGAATCTGTGAAGAAGACAAATGCGCTTCATCCAATAATGAAGATGCAGCAGCATAGAGGTAAGTTACACTTTGCAGTTCATGCTGATAAATGAGTGTGCTGTAACTGTAGATCATTCAATAAAACTATAGTCAGTCTTTTGAAGCACAAGAGGCAAGATGTTTACGCACTCTGTTGCACATGCTCCCTGCCCCAGAGTGTCTGTGCCTGCTGGAACAGTCCTTGCATCAGGGTCACAGTTCCTGCAAGTGGTAACTGCAGGTGTGGCCACGCACCAAGTACTTCCTATCACGTTGGATATACCCACAGCAATCCTCCTTTCCATCCCCGGCACATGGATATCCATTTTCACTGAACACAAACTGCTTCAAGAGTTATTAAATTTTGTATCTAAGCAATGTGCGGATATTGTCACATAATTAACTTGAAGATGTCACAGGAACTAAATGTACCACAGCACGAAGACAGTGAGCTTTGCAGATGATGCACGAATATTTAAACAATTTACGATGTGATTGCACGTTTTATTCCGAGGAATACCATCACCACACTTGAATACGGGCTCTGAAAAACGTCACGGCACGCTTGTGAAACTATTCCCGGGACACTTCACATGGTTTTGTGGGAAATTCCATATCCTTCCCTTGTCTTTGAGTACGAGGTGCTTCAGGTGTTACTAAATACACTTTCAAGAAGATCGTTGCACAGAATTTTGCCTCAATATTGCGATATATGCCGCCACACTTGAACACAGGCTCTAAAAAAATTGTGACGCACGGATGAAACCATCCCTGAGACACTTCGAGCGCTTTTGTGGGAAATATCAAATCCTTCACTCGTCTTTGAGCATGAGCTGCTTCAGTAGTTAGTAAATCCTATTGAATATGTCTGTAAATAAACTTTCAAAAAGATCACGGCACAGTAGGTTGTCTCGGTTTTGTAATGATGTCGCCACTCTTGAACACGGTCTCTGAAAAGATCGCAGCACACTTGTGAACCTCTCAGTCTTTCTCAACTTCTCTGGAATATTTGCATGCATAAAAAAATTTGGTGAAGTGTTTAACGCCTCAGTACATTTGCAAGCGTTGCTTTAAACTATTTGTTTCAGATACACACGCACACCAAAAACTGCATTGTCTTTTCAGGTGCACGTGGAACAGAAGTACACTACGGCAAATACACTCGAAAATACATCGTGTGGGAATATTGTTTATAAACTGAAACTTAAATAAATGAACACAAATACACCGCATCCAAAATCTGAAGACGATCCTACATCACGTAGAAAATGCTGTTAAATACACTATCACTAGTTACAACTTTGGACATCTGAAATGGTGGTGCGTCCGTCAGTGGCTGCAGATTGCCACAGGGTGAAGTGGCGATCAGAAGCAGGGTTTCCGGTCGGATCCACAAATGCAGACTGTCCTCAACTCGTCCTGTGGGCTCAGACCAGTATTCATGGGTAGGTAGGGCGGAATGCTGCACTCCTATTGGCTCCATGGGTAAAATGGCGGGTGGACGGGGTAGAGGTTATATAAACTATTGTCGTGGTCCAGTTGCTCCCATTCTGCCTTCATCAGTTCCCCTGTGTGGTTGATTGTGTGTTCTGACAATTTTTTCGGGAAAAAAAGAATCATATAATTTCCAGCGACAGCATGCGCAGCGGTAGCAGCAGCAGCAGACGCCTTAGCCGGGACAGTCTACCGTGTAAGTTAATTGTTCTGACCATTTATTGTACCTGTGTGCCCTGTAATTTTAGTATCCCTCACATCACATATTTAGGCCATAGTCGGTAGAGGCATAGCTACGTACTACTGAGCTTCTAAACGGCTTGCTGCTGTAATTTTATGTGTCCAGGATTGTTATTCTATAGGTAGTATCACAGTCCCTCTTTTTTTATTGTCATTGTAGCTTCTATCCCTGAGATATTGGCTGATCTATATCGGCAGCTGGGGGCTGCGAGACTATTGCAGCAACAGCCTCGCCGGCCGAAGTGGCCGAGCGGTTCTAGGCGCTTCAGTCTGGAACCGCGCGACCGCTGCGGCCACAGGTTCGAATCCTGCCTCGGGCATTGATGTGTGTGATGTCCTTAGGTTAGTTCGGTTTAAATACTTCTAAGTTCTAGGGGACCGATGACTTCAGATGTTAAGTCCCATAGTGCTCAGAGCCAGAGAAACAGCCTCAAGTAACAATGACCGATTTGGCGCAGCAAGAACATAAGTACATTTCTTTAACATATGATTGTTAGAGATAATACTTTTTTGTTCACGTAATGTCCTGTAGGTCTAACGATGAGGTCAGGGGACTGTGTATATATTTATTGTTCATAATAGGTTGCATTCGGTTGTCTGAGACATATTCTTTGCTTTTCTGGGTGTTCCTATGGATGAGGAAGGAGATGTAGTGACATGTGATGGGGCTGAGAGCCAGGAGCAATCGATTCAGTCTTGTAAGTACCAGAGTACGATTTTTAAACTCAGTGTGCTTCATATATAAGTTATTTCGTTGAACTAGAGAATACGATTTTCTGTTTATATTTCAATGCGTTAACGAAAACGATTTTCTGCACGATTTTCTGTGTGTAAGTGTCTAACACTTTCAAGAAATAATTACATTCAATATTGTTGTAGGTGGCGTCAGTGAGCAAGATAAATGGCCCCAAGTCGAGGCCGAAAGACCAGGGTGGGTGCATGAGATGGCGGCTGCTGCAGAGGAAGCTGAAAAGCAGTGCCATTTCGCTCTTTTGGAGGAGGATGAGGAAATACTGAGCTGGGTGGGACAGCTACTGGAAAACCCGACTGAACTGCTCAATCATTGGACCCATATTGTAAAAAGTAATTATAGCGCAACTGTCGTCTTTACAGCATATAATTATTAATTTTGAAGTGTTATTGGTTTACACCATATTTTTTTAAAATCTTGAGCATTGTGCTTAATTTTTTTTCATTGTTTGTATGTTACAAAGGCACCACAGTTGCCACCAGCATCACAACAGCTAGCTGTGGCACAAGTGCCTAGAGGGGTGGTTGAGTTGCAGGAATGAAACCCGCGCTCGAGTGGTAGGCACCGCGTGCTAAGCACAATTCGCGACTGGGCGAGTGGCGGCAGCTTCAGCTGTGGCCACTGTAGCACCGGCCCCCACACCATCACATACCTCCTAGCGTCCGTGGATGGTTCAGTCGCAAGAAGAAGAACAGCAATGATCTCCCACTCCAGGCTGGCGGTGGTGAAGGCTCCAGCATGCAACAGCAGCAGGAGCAGCTCCGGACACTGTCGCTGCAACCAGGGGGTTCCCACTGGCGCTCACTGCCGCACCTCATCCTACTCTGGCTGTGACTGTTAGGCCTCACTGGCAACAGAAGGTATGTGTACCTTAGCGCATACCCCTGTACACCTCGTCGACTCCATCATCAGCAGAATGGACCTCATTACCCTCCAGTAGTAGTATTATTAGTAACAGACATGATCCTGTGGCTAGTGGCAGTTCCCTCTCCCGTCCATTAGTGAAGAACATCAGGTCAGTGACACCACACTGCAGTTAGAATACCCGATGATTTCAGACGCCTTTGAGGAGAAAATCTCGTTCACAAGGATCGAGGATGCTGCAGGAGGGTATCACGACCCTGTCGGGTTTCTAAAGGTGTGCCTTCCCGTCGTGGAGACGGAGCTCCTCAAAGCAGTCAATGATCCACAGTGCCTCGCCATTAAATGCAGTGTAGTGTTCTGCGTCGAACTATTGCATCACCCCTCCCACACCTAAGTTAACTCTGGCATCGAAGAGAAAAGTCTTCATTATCTTTGGAGAGAAAATGGCGTGATAACGCTGAGCACGTAGATCGCCGAGAATGGTGTCGTGAATCCACCTTGAGTGCTATACTGGCACGATTTTCTGAGCTGGAGGTGAGAGGTTCAGCTAAAGCACTCAGCCAAATACTACACCTGGGCATTCATACACACGTCCATCACCCGGAAAATGGAGGGTCTAGGTACATCAAGCTCCCTAAGGATATAGCTGATACGCAGGCATGCATTAATGTCGAAAATACAAAGTATTAAACTGGTTTTGCGTAGTCAGTTCAGGCTTAGGAGAAAAATTACAATTACAGATATCATCCTGAGCAACCCAGTACATACCATGTAGGTGATAATATTCGTGGGTGTTATAACTTTGATGGTATCATGTTCCCTGTCAAGATCCAGGACACACCTAAATTTGAGTCCCAGAATACCGAAATATCGGTTCATGTATATGCCCTGGAGAAGAAAAGCAAGTCCGATGACTAGGACAACCATATAGTCGTCGGTCTCCTCCATTTCTCAAAATTTGCCAGTGAGCGTGAGATGGATATACACCCACTACTCTTCTGTCATGGTCATAATTATCATTCTGTTTCGATCAAAGACATGTCCTGACTCCTTTATGCCCATCTGAGTAAGCAAAATGGTAAATGGCATATTAGCTTAAGTTGCATCAATGCCTTTTCTTCAGACAAGTTATTAGCAGAGTACGTAGATTGTGATTCCAAGGACACGGTACGTGCTATTATGCTTACTGAGGTTAACAAATTCAAACAATTTAACTTTGGTAACCACCAGGAGCGATGCCCGTTTGTAGTGTACGCTGAAATTGGATGCCTCCTCGCACCTGTGACCTGCTGCGAAGATGACCCATGACCTAATGTGCCACTATTACAGAAAAGCACGTACCATATGCGGCAGCATACCAAATTATACCTTCCTATGATTCGAGTCTTAATCGCTACAAATCCTATGTAGCGGTAACCCAGCAGTTTGGATGATTACTGAACTCAAAAAACATTCATGGGAGATTGTCAAGCTTTACAGAGACAACGTTCACATGACCAAATCGAAGGAGAATCGAGATTTGTAAAATAACGGTTGACTGTTATATTTGTCGGCTGCTGACAGATAGAAAAGCGGAAACTCCACGTAGGCACCACTGCCATCTCATGGGGAAGTTCCGTGATGCAGCTTACAACACCTGCAATTTGAAGTACCAGGTAACAAGGCATTTATCCTTTTTATTCCACATTCCTAGTGTGTATGACGCTCACTTTCTAGTTGAGCACTTGGCTGATGTCGACATGCAGAAAGATCAGGTCGGTATCCTACCTGAGAGCATCGAGAAATAAATTTCATTCTCAAAACGAATCACGCCGAGAGTTACACTCGGCTTCCTTGACAGGCCCGCCACTCCAGATACTCGTTGTAACTCTTCCTTGGGAGGATACACATGTAACTCAAGCTGCAGTTCCGGACAAGGAAAAGTTTCAACTTGCGGCTAGGAAGGGTGTTTTCTCATACCAGTATGTGGATAGTATGTCAAAACTCAACAAAACCAAGCTACCCGACACAAATAAATTATCCAGCAACCGTACAGGCCATGTCTTAACGGATGCAGAGTATGAGCATGCCTTGAATGTCTGGCGGGAATTCCACATCACCACTTTAGGAGAGTGCACTCGGATTTATGTGGACACAGACGTGCACTTGCTTGCAGATGTTATCGATAAATATCGGAGTCCACACATGACCACATACTCTCTGGACCCCGCCTTTTAATACACGACATCTGGGTTGCCTTGGAACGCAATGCTAAAAAAAAAAAAAGAAGTGCAGCATTTGAGTTATTGACCAATGCTAACATGCGTCTTTCCTTTGAGCGACGGATCCGTAGGGGACTTTGCCAGTGTGTCCATAGGCATGCAAAAGCAAATAACTCACGGATGGGTGACAAGTTCAAAGCATCCCTTGATTAGAGTTACATAATGTACTTGGATAACATACAGGGGCACGCCATGCAACAATCACTTCCGGTTGGTGAGTTTCGATGTGTGCCCGAAGACGAATGCAAGGGATTACGTGGAAAAATCATGGGGGGGGGGGGGGGGTTATGGCACCAATTCTGTTTTCATGAAGGAATGTGCATACCAGACCTATCCAAATTTCAAATGTGCCACTTTCACTATGGGTTTGCGAAAACTTATTTCGCATATCCTAACTTAGTTTATATGGATACAGATAGCTTCACATAGTGGGTGAAGAAGTACAGCCCATGTGAAGTAATGAGGTACCACGGTAATGAACTCGACACGTCGTCATGCAGGGCTGGTAATCTTTATGCAACTGTTCCACAGAACATGGAGAGTGTCGGTCTTATGAAAGACGTGGCGAACGGATTGCCGATTGTGGAGTCAGTAGGTCTGTGATCAAAAATGTATGTGTATCGCACATTGGGAGGTACCTCCCAGAGGCGTGTGCGTCGTATGGCATCGCAGCCGCTGCGTATCATATGGCAGACAAGCATTCGATTGAGACGACACGAGATGTAGACTGTGCTGCAGTCTAAAATTGGCCTGTTACCTCATGACGATAAAAGGATCATTTGTGATGACGGGAGTGCAGCCCTCCCGTACTCATACTACTTACTTGTAGGGAGATAAGGAGTGGGGGGCACTGATTGAATGAGAGGAATGAGTGACTGACGGAGAGAGAGTCTTCAGAGTGGTAATATGACCCTTTTATCATAGTGCAACTAATTTAATGTATGTGTGTGTGTGTATATGTGTGTGTGTGTGTGATGTGCTGTGGATTGTGCGCACTGGTTTTATACAGTACGCTCATCCATCCTTAGAAATAATCGTACAATGATTTCCTCTCCGCGAAAGTCAACAAGTGGATTATTCTGGCCCACAATACGCAACTCCAAATAGTCCAGTGTCTAAACTGTCACTAGATGATATATTGCATTGGTGGGAGTCTCAACAATATTATACCCTGTAACAAGTCAGGGGAAGAATCCGCAAATAGTAAGGCTCAGACCGTCGTTGAGAAAAAGGTTCGTTGCAACGTATTATTCGGCTCGGATTGTGCTGATAGGCAGTATGTCTACAGTCTCATCTGAATTGTGAAATTTACTAGGAACCTTCTTCAAAATCTGTTGTTTTGTGAAACCCAGTAGGCACCCTATTGAACCTTTCTTGTTAAAGTCAATCATTACATTGACAGTCCTTATTTCAGATTTAAGTATATTTATGTTTCCAGACTGTTTAAGATTCGTTTAAATCGTCGATATCGCGTGCACCGGATTCTATTTCCACGATGTGCTTTTCACAACTAATTTCCAGATGCAGTTTGTTGTTAGCCCCAGTGACATTTAGGGTGCTGTTGTACGTCTCGAGCCCAATCATGAGTCGTGATCGGGCACTCGGCCAGTGCACCTCGCGCGGTGACAGGCGGTCGTGCTCGCCAGTGTACACATCGCGAGCAGTGCCGAGATGGGGAGCCGAGCAGCGCGTGAGAGCGTTGTTTAGGTCTGTTTTCTTTATAACTATAGTAAGTACCAGAGTCAACAGCATTCAGTGTGTTTTCGATCGCGCTGCACTGCAGCCGACGGCGTTTGAAATTCGCGAGTGGATTTTTGAGGATTTGAAATTGCCTGTAGATATAGTAGACACATTTCAGTTGGACTTTGTGCAATATTCGTTATTTGTCAAATTTATTTCGAGTGAAGCTTACGAGAAATTTGTTCAGGAGCATGTTTGCATGAGACATTTTCGTATTACTGATGGCAGTATTAGTAATGTCCAGCTCGTGCCTTCGGGATTCGGAGTGAGAACCGTCAGGGTATTTAATGTGCCATCTGAGTATCCTAATGAGCTCATTGCACGTTCTCAATCTCTGTACGGCGTTGTTTTGTCGGTTACCAATGAAAAATGGTCAAATGCATATCGTTACCAAGTTAACAGCGGCGAGAGAAGACTAAAATAGCATATACCTTCGTATGTTGCCACTGGCGGCTAAAAGGAAGAGCGATCAGAGCAGCGAGCAGCTGCAGCAGCGCTCCCGCAGGAACTCGCTGAAGTAAGTCGCAGCCCCGAGTGATGGCCAGGCGGATGCGGCCACGTTGAGATTCAGCCGGCGGTGGCGGTCAAGGCGGCGCGCGCACCGCACAGCACCCCGACAGCAAGGAGCCGTGGTGTCAGCAGGACGAGGAAACGCAGCAGTAGCGGCTCTCGCGCATGACTGTCGCGCTGCGACCCTACGCCACCCCCTGACACGTTATGGCTCTGACGTATCGCCTCATACTCCAGTCGTTGAAAAATGAGCCTGGTTTGATGCTGTCGAGAAGGATGATCCCAGCAATCAGAGCTCATCGCCCTACAAGCCTTTATATACGATAGCCAAACCTAAAATATTACACTTAACATCAATAGGATCTAAAGTGCGGTGATACTCCGTTCGCTAACTGGTTTCTTGTATGGTACCAGTGTTGACATTGCCCTGCTACAGGAAGTATTCACAGTCTTAGAAGTGCCCGGTTATGTACTTATTGATAACATCAATATGCAGGATGCTGTGGGCACTGCCATACTTTAGCGCGACGGTATACCCTTTACGGACGTGCAATGGCTGCCTAGTGGTCGTGGCATTTCTCATCGAGTGAATGGTGTGCAGATTGTTAACGTGTACGCCCCCTCAGGTAGCAGTCATAAGAGAGAACGTTCAGCTTTTTATAAAAGCGAGGTTCCCATGCTCCTTAGCGCATATCGTGCACATCTCATGCGGTGACTTTAACCGTGTGCTTAACGACAGAGACCAAACTCCTAAGACGAACAGATGTGTCGAACTTGAACATTTAATTGATGGGATGCGTCCTCACGATACGTGGGAAAAACTGCACGGTGAACAGGTAGCGTACACCTTCGTCACCAGTCATTCTGCCAGTCGGCTGGATACGATCTATGTGTCCGATGCCCTCCAGCCCTCCTGTGACATAGCTCCTGTCAACATCTCCGACCAATGCGCATAAAAGTGTTACCTTAACCTACAACGTCAGCAAATCTACCGCGTATAAGGCTACTGGAAATTGACTGTCGGCCTTCTGCAGGATGCCCAACTTGAGGAGGAGGTGAACATAATGTGGCAACAGCTCCAGTGGCACCGACGTCGTTACGCTAGCGTTCTACAGTGGTGGATTCAGTGTGCCAAGCCGAAATTACGCCTCACCATCATGACATACGCTAGACAAAAAAGCTTTTGGCAGAAACAGACTATGGAATTTTATTATCGCTGTTTGAGAGAACTGTACAGTCAAACTACCAATCCTTCTCGCGATATCGATGTCAAGATCAAACGACGTAAAGCGAAAATCACGACGATCCAACGTAAACGAATGGAAGGTATCATCGTGCGAGCCCGCCCAAAAGTCGTTGCCGCCGAAGAACGGGCCTCTCTCTACCACATTCTGACAACGGCGAAACGATGTAAAGCCATGTTGATTGAAGCCGTCGTTGATGACGCCGAGAATGCCATCAAGAAGCAACGTGACGTTATCCCGCACGTCTACGACTATTACAGTCAACTTTACAAGAAGCAACCAATTTATGAACACTTGTGCGACAATTTTCTGAGGACTTTGAGTTGCCGCTTGTCACACGAGGATAATGCACATCTGGAATCTGTTTTCACAGAGGACGAAATCCTACTAGCGGTCCTCAGTGCAAAGAACGGGAAGTCAGCAGGACCCGACGGCCTCAGCGCTGAAGTTTACCAGCGCCACTGGAACATCCTCGGCCCGACACTCCTCGAGATAGCGATGAAATCTGGCACCTGGAAGTAATACCCAAGGCATTCAAGGAAGGTATCATCCTGCCCTTACCGAAAAAACGTAACAGCAGTAAGGTAGGAAGCATGCGCCCCATCAAACTCCAGAACGTCGATTTCAAAATCATTACCAGATCAATTATGCTTCGGATGCAAACCGTTATGTACAAGGTTTTAGGTAATTACCAATACAGTGCAGTGCAAGGCTGAAGAGCGATCTCAGCTGCTTGTGATCTGAGGGACATCATCTGTTCATATTCTGAAACCAAAGGAAATGGCGCTCTGATCTTTCTAGATTTTGAGAAGGGATATGATCGTGTACGTCATGACTTCCTCTTTAAAAGCATGGCAAAACTAGGTTTTGGGCCTCATCTCATAGAATTAATTCGCAAACTTACTACAAACGTCTTTTCCAGGATTCTTATTAATGGCCGATTTACTAAAGAAGTTTCCATTGGACAATCCATGCGACAAGGATGTCCTCTGTCAATGATTTTGTACGCCATTGCAGTAGAGCCGCTACTGCACAACTTAGTGCACTGTGGGATCCGGCACAGCATCGGTTCTGTTACTACCCCATGCACTGCGTATGCTTACGATATATGCGTAACTGTTTCATCGTCACAACAACTTATGTCAGGAGAAACTCTTCTCCAAACATTCACGTTTCTTTCAGGAGCAATATTAAATAGAACTAAAACCACAGCTTTGCCCATCGGAGGCGGTATCGGAGATATATCCCATGTTACCTCGTGTAATGTAAAGGATTGTCACAAAACTCTCGGTGTAGCCTTTGAGGCCAAACCAGACAGATTCCTGACAACGAACTTGTCACAAATGTTTAATAAATTATGTGATACTTTGATACACCCCTCCGATCGTGATTTGAACATACTACTGAAAGTGAAGACCATAGGGATCACCATTACACGCAAAATGAATTATTTGGAGTTCATGCTTCCGACCATCTAGCGAAGAGTATGCAAGAAGCACTACGCTGGTTTCTTTTTAGAGGGCACATTTTCAAAATTCAATTTGATGCATTAACTTTACCTACGTCCAAAGGTGGCCTTAACCTCATTTAGACACACAATAAATGTGTCACCCTGCTCCTAAATCGCAAATTTCGTACACGGAGGACCAGTATCATCGCAAACCTCATCCAGAGATGAAAGCCTCATAGCCTTGACCCACCCGTTGATATCACCGGCATTACGTTATATTACCGACATGTGCGACTGTACTGTATGGAACCGAGGATGTCCTCTGTCAATGATTTTGTACGACACAACATCGTCGATACCGGCAGTCTGACCAACACGAAACTTTATAACCTTCTCATGACAACAAATCACAGAAATCGTCTCGAAGACACATATCCACTTATAACATGGACTATAGTATGGCGGAATGTGCATAGCGACATCTTACCGTCACGTGTCATATCCGACTGGTAGCTCACAGTCAATGATAAAGTAGCAACGAATGACAACCTACATAAGATAGGCCTTCATTCGACGCCCAACTGTGACGCATGCGGGAGAGTCGATACATTAATACATCGGCTCACGTGCGGACCTGCAGAAGAAATTACAATATTTCCTTAAAAGATTTTTGGTGATAGACCGCATGACGCCCAATAGTGTAGACCTTATAGAGATCATTCATCCACAAACACTGAGATATCCACAAGCAAAAAACAACGCTGCAGCGTGGATCGTTGGCCACACAGCATCGTTCGTCACGCAAAATAGGCATGCTACTTTCCTAGATTATTACTCTTACATCGAAACTGAACACCTCAAAATAAGCCAAGATCGTGATTACAGGAGATTATTTGGAAATATGCTGCAAATCATAATCAACGGTTAAGTACTTCAAATCCAGTGTTTCGGATAGTAGAGGTTAACATCTATCTATATAAAGAATCCTAGTTGCTTCCTGAGACTTTCGTTATCGTATTATTCCAGGCGCTTATCATTGCAGAAGGTAGTTTTATTTCCCATGTAGATGTTCTTACATTTCCTTTCTCACGCTGAACAGGAGAGCAAACTTCCTTTGATAATGAAGTGCTAGTCACTTGTGTCATAAAAGTTCTTCTGTTAAATACTTTGGAAAGAAGAAATATCAAGAACAGATTTCATTTCATATATTGCGCAACGGAGGGCTGCAAATAACCCATACTTTTGTTAATTCTACTCACATCACAAATTGGAGAATATGTTTATTTTTCCTTCCTCATTAATGGAATTCCATCCTTGTTCGCTTTCGTTTTTCAAATAGAATGTAATGATTTATTTGCAAATACAGCTTAGAAGCTGGCCAATGAAGGCAACGCAGTTGAGAGATTGGCTGGGCTGGCCGTTGTGGCCGTGCGGTTCTAGGAGCTACAGTCTGGAACCGCGCGATCGCTACGGTCGCAAGTTCGAATCCTGCCTCGGGCATGGATGTGTGTGATGTCCTTAGGTTAGTTAGGTTTAAGTAGTTCTAAGTTCTATGGGACTGATGACCTCAGAAGTTAAGTCCCATAGTGCTCAGAGCCATTTGAACCATTGGCTGGGCTGTAAGGGGAGAAGGGAGGCAAAATAAATGCACTACTCTATTCACCAACTCTAATATCAGTTGGTGGGAAGTAATTTGCACGTCATACAGATGATCGTTCTTTTACAGTTAAAATGTGCGACATCTCATCGCTGGAATGAAATTACAATGAAATGAATACCCCTATCTGCATACAGGCGTTGACATAAGTCAACGGGGACAGTTGAAAATGTGTGCCCCGACCGGGACTCTCTCTTCTATTTACACGGCAGACGCTCCATCCATCTTTTTTTCTTTTTCTTCACTCTGTTCGGTATTGTTCGTTGCGTTTGGTCTGGACGGACGTCACAAGACATCCGTTCAAGTTGATCGTTGATTCCTCTACTCAGTTTTTTATTACGGAGGGCGAGTAGCCCTCTGACCGAGCACGCAGAGCTGCCGTGCCGGCATCTGGGCCACCGAGGACAGAGGGTAGCGCGACTTCAGGGACTTAGCTCTTGCACGTCTCCCGTGAGACCCACATTTGCAAATTATTGTCCCGCACTATATTCATAGTGCCCCTGTCCGTTATACTCATTACTCGCTGCTTTACCGCCGATTCCCGTACGAATTCTGGTAGTGTTTGTGCATTCGCACAGAAGAAGATAGTCAAACGGCCGGTGAGCCTTGACTATATATATATATATATATATATATATATATATATATATATATATATATATATATATATATATAAAGATGGTAACTATTCTTTCGGACATGTCCGAAAGAACAGATACCGTCTTTATATTTTACTGTTGGCATTACACACGCTGGCAGATGACGTTCACCGGGCATTCGTCGTAGCAACACCCTACAATCGGATCGACACATTATGTACCGTGATTCGTCGCTCCACACAACGTTTTTCCACTGTTCAATCGTCCAATGTTTACGCTTCTTACTCCAAGCGAGGTGTCGTTTGTCATTTAGCGGCGTGATGTATTGCTTATGAGCAGCCGTTCGACCATGACATCCAAGTTTTCTCACCTCCCGCCTAACTGTCATAATTTGGAATTCCTGTGTGGTGGTCTGGATAGATGCCTGACTATTACACATTACGACCCTCTTCATCTATCGACGGTCTTTGTCAGTCAACAGACGAGGTCGGCCTGTACGCTTTTATGCTGTACGTGTCCCTTGACGTTTTCACTTCACTATCAAATCGGGAACAGTGGACCTAGGGATGGTTAGGAGTGTGGAAATCTCGCATACAGACCGTGTGACACAAGTGACACCCAATCACTTGACCACATTCGAAGTCCGTGAGTTCAGTGGAGCGCCCCATTCTGCTCTCTCACGATGTCTAATGACTACTGAGGTCTCTGATGTGGAGTACCTGGCAGTAGGTGTCAGCACAATGGACCTAATGTGAAAAACCTATTTTTCTGGGTATGTCCGGATACTATTGGGCACTTAGTGTATTACACTCTGCTTTGTCAATAGTATGGCGGCACATCTCGGCTTTCATTATGTCACTATGCTTCGCCTGCAGACCTGGGCGCTCGGTCGTTCCCCCGTGCTGCTATAGCTTCCCTGTTTGTCACAACTCGCTCAGCATTTCCTCCTAGCTGTCACTCTACTAGCCATTGACACAAGCGGTTCGGCTTCCGGGTGCTGGAAAGGTACAAGATGGACGAATTTTTAGTGCACGTTGAAGATACTATCCTGTGTCGTGACGTATTCCACTTCCTTCAGAAAATTTGTCTTGAACTTTTCAGTTTGGAGTACCTGTAATAAACTCAGTCTACATATTGTGCACCAGTGGTTACAAATTATACAACTTCAGCTATTCATCCATTACCATACAGCTAATTTACATTATTTTCTACAGTTGATATATCGAAGCGATGGTGTAGGTCTTTCCAGAAGGCATTTGCTACACACTAACACAATTAGTCATATACTTATTGCTTCATCTATTACTGTGTCAGAGCTTACAAACCAATCAACGGATGTCTGATGCACGGGTAAATCTGAGCGGTGTACTGACTTTCGTTTGAAACAGAACCACTACAGAGCAGGCATATCTCACGTTTATAATCGTGATATCATGATACTGTCCATCGTAGTATTCCTGTATGTTCTGGAACATTTGTTCGACTGTAATTCTAATTTTCTGCGTTGCTACTAGTTCGTCTGATGAGCGCAGAATGTCTGGAGTCAGGTATTATTTAGAAAGGTTAAGTTTTGAGTAGGTAGCACCTCTGGAAGCTTCTCGGGCCGGTAGAACATAGAATGTTCGCGGTCGTACCACTGATGATAACTGGTAAGCGAAATGTCCCGCTGGCTAAGTCACAAGTAATACCGTTTTTTATTGTTCCACTTTCCCATAAGTCCGTTCTATTCATACCTGCTGGTTTCCCTTACTCGTAACAGTTTACTATGACTACAAGTGGTGAAAAATCTGAGTAGACCCACTGGGTGCCCACTCTCAGCAAATGTGGATACGGCGTAAACACTTACCTTTGACATACACTTCCTTCGGTTTTCCACGCGAACAAGTGGCCCTCGCATGCCTGTACGCGAGTTTGTATCATTCCACGTGGGCTGAACTTAACACTTTCCCTCTTGTATCTCTGTAGGTCTTCCAACGACATTCTAATGTAGCCATCTCTTTGTTCTGAAATTATTAATACATCTTTATCCATATCTGTACCCAATTCGCTATAAGTCCTGAGAGAAAGGAACCTTTATCACTATCTCCCCTCCATTCAGAGATCGAGATTACACGTATATAACTATACCCCCATATACGAAAACCACGTTTTGTCAATCTCTCGATGATGAAAGATAAAAAAGAAAAACAAACTTTAAAACATACCCTAAATAGAAAAAATAAAACTGAACGACTTCCCAATAATTTACACAAGAGCAAACGATGTTTGATATAGGAAAACAACAATCGCAGAACTTACATAGCAACGTGGCATAAGCACATAACGCATTTCAGACGTGCTCGCGTGATAAGTTGTTTGTTTTTTCTTTGTTCCACGAGGCTTCGCACTCAGTACTGCAGTACTGTGTTACTTGTTGTCAAATGTCTCGTAATTTCTTAGAAAACATTTTTACTGATTCTTACTTCGGCTTCGTCACATCGAAAGAAAGAGGCACTTTTTTTGCTCCGTATGGCGAAATACCAATAGCCTCATAGACTCTAGAATTGAATGCGGTGCTTCAAAATTTAAAAATAGTTCACAATTTTCATGATTACTCCAAGCGTAATAGATCAACATTTTAGAAATCGTGCGATGATCCCCCATTGGCTGAAGGGTGGAAGGGCCTTGTTCTCAGCTTGCTAATCCGGAGCGATCGACACAATTGCTTCACAAGATCAGACATGAAACAGGTTCGTGGTATGTAATGAACGTGTCTGGAATGCTGAATGTAAGCAAAAAATTATTTACTATGCTTTGACAACGGGACTCCCTTTTCGGTCAAGAACTGCAACCATTACTATATAAAGCGAGAAAGGTTAGTTATAGTTAATATGTATTTATTTCCTGCTGGTGCTTTATTAAATGGGTCTAAAATGTCTGTCCAAAGCATTTAAAATAGTTTAATTACTTGCAGTAGACATTATAACGGAATCGGTTGGTGGCTAATATCAGCCCTTTGTGCACAAGGTACGAAGTTCCCGACAGGTTGCTCGAGGTCTCGTTTTCTAGTCCTCCATCAAAATTTTCGGCAGTTGGTCTATCAGTTGCTCTTCACCCAATATGGGCTGACAACGTATGGGCATGTGCTCGTGTCGAGACTTCGTTCTGAAAATCTGCAGGTACTACCACTAGTAACCCACACATTGTTCTTCTCCACAGCAAGCCATAGTGCGTCACGAACTGAGGTTGCTTCTTTAATTGTTGATAGCCAGCATCAACAGCTAGAGAATTTAGAAATTCAACAATGCCCCTATCTAGTGTTTGTAGAACTGCAATTTTCGATTCAAACTGCCGGCGTTAGCATGCCTTTTCCCTGGTTTTTGTAGTAGCTCGTAATCAAATTCACGCCTACGGAGTACCCAACTTGTTATCCAGCTGCAAGGGCCATTCCATCCGAATAACCATTTAAGAGCACCGTGATACATTACTACCATAAACTTTTGGCAATATAAATAACAGCGGAAACATGCAGTATCATAGATTACTGCTAGAATCTCCTTGTCTGTCTTGGAACAATTTTCCTCTGCTTCCTTCAACTGTCGGGATACGTGCGCTGTAGGACGGTCTTTACCATCTATATTCTGTCCTAGACAAACATCTGGCATACAGACTGTATGACACAAGTGACACCCAATCACTTGACCACATTCGAAGTCCGTGAGTTCAGTGGAAATAGAATAAATTCTGTTTCAAAATTGGGCAATGTGAAAACCGTGTCTGTTGTCAGTGCTCGTTTAAAGTATCAGACGACGTCTGACATTCGGTAGACCTTTCAAATTTTGCTCCTTTCCGTAACCAACGGTTCAAAGGATTGGCCACTTCATCAAAGTCCTTTAGGAATCGACGATAATAATTACAGAGACCGATGACACTCTGCAAGTGTTTAACTGTCTTCGGTTGCAAAAAATTCTGAACTGCTGAGACCAAACCTGGATCTGTTCTCTCACATTCATTGCTAACTATATGCCAAGATGATTTATTTCTGTTGCTGCAAAACGACATTTATCGATGTTTAGCGTTCATTGTGCTGTTTCAGTCTTGTGAATACATCCTGCAACTGTCGTACAAGCTCTTCCACGTCCTCTGAAAACACTGTTATGTCATCCAGATAGATGAAACACTCCTTATGTTTCAATCCCCTAAGAACACGGCGGTGGGTGCATTTTTGGGTCCGAATGGCATTCGACGATACTGGAAAGACCATCCGGGACTGAAAAAGCTATCTTTGGTCGATCCTTTGGTACCACCTCTATGTAATGACACCTGATTTTTAAATCCTTTGTGGAGGAATAGTTAGAGGTACCAAAGTTGTCAAGAGTCTCTGTTATGTTTGATGTCGGATATGCATCGATGATTGTTTATGCATTGAGCTATCGATGATTACAGCAAAATGTGTATTTTTAGTGCCATCTGGAGGCTTCTTCGGGGCCAAAATTACCGGCGCCCCCAGAGACTATCACTGTACTCAATAATACTGTCATCTGGCTCCATTCTGATCCCCTAGACATACCAGCAGAAATACCTCTTAGAAAACATCCAGAGCCCTATTCTCTGCCTCGTGCTGAACCACTCTAACGGTCTCCACATTCTGCGTTAGTTCAATCGTTTGAGAGTTCAGTTTCATAATCCTGTCAGAGGATGATTCCATTGCCCCTAAGACAGTCCATTGAATTTTTCCATAAAGAAATCTCACACTGCCCTGCTTCCGATTGCGCTGTATTAGACCGTTGGCCAGTTTATTAAACGTTTTGGTCTTACTGAGGATCTCGTGGTACATACCGTATATTTTCGTTTCATCCGCTGACCTTAATCAAACCATATTCAAGGACGTTACTTCCAACAATTTTCCAAATTTGTTGGAAGCTTTTACATCACTAATAAAAATAGATAAATCCTCGGTTTCTTTCCCCGAAAATGGCACTATGATGTTACCTGCCTTGGAAACGATGAAATGAGGACGTACACTCAACACGGTTGTATTTTTTTTCCGAAACAAGGTGTCCTTGGCCTTCAACGGCTTCCCATTGCTCTATTCTCGTGCAGAATGCTTCGTTGTAGTGCCTGTGTTGCGTATAATTTATAACACCGTGGATATCTGTCCTTGCCGAACTCTCACCGTTTCATTCGGAGTCGCTGCTCATATTTCTGGCATTTGTGTAAAATCCATCTACCCTTATACAAGAAAAAAAAAGAAACTACACACACAACAGGCGAAAAAGAAAAGGAATTAAAGTATACTTATTCTTTATGTCATATCGTAGCTGAACGAGGTTCTGTGCACTGGTGTACTTCATGACCAATCCTTCTACACGTACTAAATGTAGCTGACACAGCTTGAACACATGCCAAGTCTTGCCCAGAAAAATTACAGTATGCACATCTCACTTGCAGCCGCAAATGAACTTCTCTAGTGTTCCACCGGAACTAAGAAAAGTCTGAATGTTACTGCAATCTAATAAATGACACTGTTAAGCTCCATACGGCTCAATATGGCCGTAAGAAAATACGTAACAAGGAAGCAAACACCTATCAGTCACTGACTACTCTGCGTTGTTACGAACTTCCACTATTAGCTGTTGACCTCACATCAGAGCTGCGTAGACAGTCAGTTGCTGCTTTTCTACATATGTAGGTGTGACATAGACGTCTGAACCACTGGCAACCACCTGCTGATATCAGATATAGTAGTTGGGTCCCAGACTCCTACAATCGTCAGGAGAGAGCAGGGTGAGATGTGGTGGTGAGGACTTAGTTACACTCGAGAGCGTCAAGAAAATACCATTGACAGTAATGCATCTATAATGCAGTACGACAGGATTGTCTTCCAAAGTGCTGCACCACAACTGGGCTGCGTGCGCTCGATTCGCAGTACCGCCAGCACAGCAAAGTGTCGGGTGGTGGCGGTTATGTCACGGAGCGGCCGCCAGCTCTATGTGTCAATCTCCAAAGTGCACTCGTTGACATCGAAGATTTGCACGCAGCAGTGAGGCCCCAGTTGTACCTGAAGTAGTCGCTGGCCCACAAGGGGCAGAGTCCAGCTCCCATTTGGGAAACAGAAGCTGGCAGCATCGTTGTCTGTCATAGGAATGGGATCAGCAGCAATGGCCTTCCATCTCAAAGGGAGATGATGGACAGCGTCCTGATCACGCAGGCCAAGCCCCCGGCTGACCAGCAGGATAATGGCTGCCTCCTACCCCCCCCTCCCCCGCCAGTGTTGCTTCCAGCCAGAATCGTGGTTCCATAGGCTACTGAAGACAAGTAAGTGTGTCGAGGTCGGACATCCATAGCCTCCCCTCTTAATGAATAGCTGCACCTAACACAATGGCTCACTCTACGCTTGGGGCAGTCGGCAGCCAGCACTCAGCAATGACACATTTGATAAGAAGGTGGGGTATTTATGTTGGTGCTTCTCGTGCACTCTGCATCAGTGCGAATGGCAATTACATAATGCGTCCTGGTTTTCCCTCGCTGTCAGCTCTCCTAATGACTTCAGACTTCAGCAACTGCACCTTTTGTGGCGACCTGCCCACTCATCTCTTATAGGGTGCCTAAAAGATGCTTCTTTCTCAGATAGCTACACAACAATTGAAGCAAATCACATTAATGACTTTTATTATAATAAAGTAGATTGACAATGCTTAACTTTCGGTCGCAAGCAATTGGAGACATGCAAATAATTAATGTCCTTCGCTGTGTACAATGTCCATGCCAGTTATTACACAAGTTCATGTGAATTACTAATCACGGCCCTTCTAGTGCCTCTCTTGTAGTGCGTGGTTTCTACTGTCCGCCGATGCCGGCAGGAACGGCACTTATGTTCTCTCCGACTAGAGGCCGCTCCTGTTGTGGTGCGGTCCTAGTCAGCGTACTATTGGCTGACGTTGTCTCACAGCCTTCTCTACTCTTGCGTTCTTCATCTTCGTGCTGGCGCTTGTCGTTACGCCGGAACACCTTTCTAAGGCTCGTTACTGCTAGCTCGACACCTGAATACTTACTCATGCGCTGTACATAGCCTTCGTTACGATGCTCTGCTTTGTAACTAATACGTCGGTGCAATTCGGCCTCCATGATGCCGTTACGCTTCGCCTACAGACCTGGGCGCACTGTAGTTCCCAGTATTATGGTAGCTTCCGTCTTTGCTGCAACTCACTCAGCATTTCCCACTACCTGACAGTCTGGTCTAGCGGTTCTAGGCGCTCAGTCCGGAGCCGCGCGACTGCTACGGTCGCAGGTTCGAATCCTGCCTCGGGCATGGATGTGTGTGATGTCCTTAGGTTAGTTAGGTTTAAGCAGTTCTAAGTTCTAGGGGACTGATGACCATAGATGTTAAGTCCCATAGTGCTAAGAGCCTTACCTGACAGTCTACTGGTCATTGGCACAGGTAGTTCAACTTTCTGGAGCTGCCAAGGTAGAACTTGGACGAGTTGCTAGTGTACGTGACGGATGCTTTCCTGGTTCGCAACAGTTCACTGGAAAATCCACTTTGATATTCTGAGGGTAACAGGGATAAAATACAGAAAGCGAAATGTTATCTACATGTGTTACAGAACTCAGACAGCCGGTTTAGAGTTTGGAGGAGCTAAAACGGAAGCAGCAGTTGAGAAGGGTGTGAGTGCATTGTAGACGCTTATCATTCTCCCCAGTGAATAACACTGAGCAAGCGGTAAAGGAACAGAAGATGTGGTTCGGAAAGAGAGTTAAAGTTACACGAGAATCAGTTCAAGCTTTTCCGTCAACGTCGTCACGCTGTCAGAGACAGTCAGAGACTTTGAACATCAGTTGAACGGAATGAATGTCCTGCAAATTTGTTACAAGATGAATTTGAGCCAACGCTGAAAAAATAAACGAAGTAATGCTGATAGGATTGGATTAAAAAATTGGACACTAAAAGTAGTTGATAAGTTTTACTATCTGGGCATCAAAATAACAGACAATGGCCGAAGTAGACACGATATAAAATGAAGACTGGCAACAGCAAGGGAAACGTTTCTTAGAAAGGGAAATTTGTTGAAATGGCATATAATTCATGTGTTAGGACGCCTTTCTGAAATTTTTTTGTGCAATGTAGCAATGTAAGGATCTGAAATGTTGACGACAAACAGTTCACACAAAAAGATAAGTAACCCTTTGGAAATCTGGTTTCACAGAACACCACTGAATATTAAATTCTTAGCTCAAATAATTATTGTAGAGGTACTGGATCGAACTGGGGAAAAACGAAATTTGTGACACAACTTGGTTGAATGAAGGGATCAAATGTAAGGACACATTCTGAGGCATCAATGAATCGCCAATCTGGAAATGGAAGGAAGTTTGGGGAGTAGAAACTGTAGAAGGAGACAAAGGCTTCATTAGAATGAGAAAATACAAATAATGTAGGTTGCAGTAGTTCTGCAAAGATGAGAAGTTTTGTGCCCCTAAATTAGCTTGGAGCGTTATACAACAAGCTAGACAACGAGAACAAGGTTCTCCGAATCAATCACAGCCTGACATCTGCCTTTCCAATATGTAATTTGCTTTCTGTCGTCATTAGACTCTAGTTCACTCCACACTGTAACACCTAGTTATCGTACGATTGTTATTGTTAACAGTTATTTGTCACAAATAACGTTATCGAAAAGCAGTGGATATGTTCGTGTGTTTAAATGCAGGAAGTCACACGTACTTACGTACAGGGTAATGGGCCAGTCCCTGCATCAGTCATTGGTCATCCTCAGGTCATCCTGTATTCCTCTTCAGTCTTCGAGAGATGCAAACGTCCTATAGATGACCGCCTCATGGAGTTTCCGGGGTTATCCACTAGAGCGTTGACATATGATGTAAATAATGGTTCAAATGGCTCTGAGCACTATGAGACTTAAGATCTGAGTTCATCAGTCCCCTAGAGTTTAGAACTACTCAAACCTAACTAACCTAAGGACATCACACACATTCATGCCCTAGGCAGGATTCGAACCTGCGACCGTAGCGGTCGCGCGGTTCCGGACTGAAGCGCCTAGAGCCACTCGGCCACTCCGGCCGGCTGTAAATAATGACGCCATATAGCATTCCTTTCGGGTACTACCTAAACATCTTTACATCTATTGCTTTCCGCCCGTTCAGACCGTGCTGAATTCTATCTGCTAGGAACAGGTGTCTTAAGTTATATATCTAATCTGACACACCTAAAATCACAGTATCATAGATATGAACTGTATCAGTTTTTGGTCCATATATTGGTTCTGAGAGCTGAATATTGAATTTTGACTGCTCAGATACACTACAAATCGTTTTCTGTCACTCATGCTAACCCGCTGCTTCATTCCCAGTCGTGGCCTAATGAGGCTGCACAGAAAGTACCTTACCTTAACAAACATCAAAATGGCAATACATGATTTACGAAACGTTCACAGATTACTGTCACGATCAAAGCGTGCCTCTAAGCAAGTCAATATCAGATTCTGATTTGCTTAGAGACACACGTTTATTGTGACAGTCTTCTGCGAACGTTTCATAAAGCATGTCTTACCACTTTTGATGTTTGTTAAGGTCAGGTACTTTCTGTGCAGCCTCACTAGGCCAGGCTTTAGAATGTACCATCTGGTTCGAAACTAGTCGCCAAACGTAAAAAATCAATTGGTTCCACGATTACAGCGAGTTTCGTATACAGTTCTACCTGCAAAATAGATAAATAATAACAATAATAACAGCAGTAAGTAGTTGTGATGTCTTTTATAAGGCACTGAAGGGTCAATGAGAAATACAGAACACGCAAGTTATCCATGTAGTTACACTAGAAATCCACATCTGCCAAACCAGAGTAAGGTTTTCTGTGATTTTCCTAAATCGCTTAAGGTACATGACGGGGTGGTTGCTTTGAAGGGCACAGCAGCTTTCCTTCCACATTCTAACTCACTCCAGGCCATTCCGCCGTCACAATGACTTCACTGCCGATGTATCGTTAAACCCGAATTCCCCTCCTTTGGTGGAAAAGTTGTATGTCCGGATGAATTCCACAACCTGTTCACCATGAGGAACTTCATAGTCATCACAAGCTGTTACGATATCTATGTTACGGACCGAGATAACTCATTGAAATGACGTTGAGGAGAACCAGGGTTCAAATCTCCATTTAAAAATCTATAGTTAGATTTTAGAGCTTTGACCACATTAATTAAGGGTAGTCCTGTGAAGATATAGTGCATTTATTTCGCCATCCTGAGCTTGTGCCGCATCTCAATCGATCACGTCGTCCACAGGACGTTAAACACTAATCTTCCTTCTGCATTCTAATAAGTTGGGATATCTCACAAACATGTAGTTTATGGCAGAACATCACCAAACGAAGTGCTATATTCAAATGTTTTCACGAAAGTGAAGCATGAAACTAGTTACATAATTAAGAGTAAGAAACCTACGGTTATTCGAGAATTGTTAAGTAACATTGAAGTCGTTGTTATCCAGCTTATCGGCAATCGGCTACTTCAATGGAAAAATCATAAATCTATTAGACTGTTGAAAATACAATAATGTACGTTAGAATTAGCAAACTTTGTAAGTCCCTACGTGGTTTTAAATTTCCCTATGTAATGTTCACTTGTCATCAATGCTTGTCTTTGCTGTCACAAAGTAAATTATCGTCGGAATAACTCATACCTCAGACGTACCCGTACTGTACCCTTCTTGCATGAAAAAAAATAGGGCTCTGGGCACTACGGGACTTAACTTCTGAGGTCATCAGTCCCCTAGAACTTAGAACTTAGACCTTTTAACTCATTCAAAATGTATTTTGTGGGGCTAAGGTAGGGACAATGAGCAGGTCAGCCCATTCAGTGAATGTTAAGTCCAAAACTCAATGCTCCACATGTGTTGCTTTATTACAGTGTGTATTGTCATGCTGATACAAACAGTCATCATCTCCGAACTATTACTCTACAGTACAAAGATGCGATGCCGTTCAACGTGTTCATATCCTTTCGCAATTTGCTCTTTCTTACGCACAAAAAGGGGACCTCAACCTGATCACGAAAATTACCCACATACAGCTACACCGCCTCCTCCACATTTCATTGGTGGCACTACACACGATGGCAGGTAACGTTCTCCAGGAATTTGCCAAACCCAAACCCTTCCATTGGATTCCAACAGGGTACAGTGGGATTTACCACTCCATGTCGCTTGTTCCCAGCCATCCACAGTCCATTGGTGTCGCTCTTTACACCACCTCAAGCGTCGCTTAGCACTGACATCACAAAGCTTCTGTCCAGTTACCTGTTTACCAGTCTGATGTGGCAATAGGAGGCAGCAAAAGGAAAACTGAAGTTTAAATTTCGAATTTAAGAAATCGTTCAAGAGGAAGGTCATATAAAAATGTCGTTGTTTGACCATCACAGAGATTTCTGTATGTAGGACATAAGTATCCCTATGCATCCGTGGCGTAGAGAAGCAACTAAAAGAACTGAAAACAAGTAAGTCGCCAGGTCGGCATGAATCCCAGTATTGTCTTGTAAAGAGTTCTCTACGGCACTGATCTCTTAGCTTGTGTATTGTATTGTGTATTTAACTAGGGACCTAGAAATGATAGAGAGGCTTCGTCCCACCATCGCCCTCAGTGGTTCACAACCCCATAATAGGTCCAGCATTCCACTCATCCCACCGCCGCGCCACACCGAACCCAATGTTATTGTGCGGCTCGGCCCCCAGTGGAACCCCCTCCCCCTCTCTCCCCTCGGGAACGTCTCTCATACCAGACGATTGTAACCTCAAATGTTTGCGTGGTAGCGTAATGATGATGTACGCGTACTTAGAGACAGTGTTCGTGCAACAATCGCCGACATAGTGTAAATGAGGCGGAATAAGGGGAACCAGCCCGCATTCGCCGAGACAGATGGAAAACCGCCTTAAAAACCATCCACAGGCTGGCTGGCACACTGGACCTCGACACTAATGCGCCGGGAGGATTCGTGCCGCGGACTGGCACTTTTTTCCGCTCGGGAAGCAACGCGTTCGACCGCGCTGCTGGGTGGGCGGGCTGACCTCTTAGCTTGCATTTATCCCAAAATCTTTCGCCCAACTCAAAGTCCCAATGAAGTGAAAAAAAGAGCAGGTGACTCCCGTATATAAGAAGGGTAAAAGAACGGACCCAAAAAATTACAGACCAATATCCTTAACATCGGTTTGCTGCAAAAATCAGTTCGAATCAAAAAAATTTCCTTGTGGCGGAAAAACTTCTTTCCTCAAGTCAGCAAGATTTTAGAATTCATCGTTCCTGCGAAACTCATCTTGCCCTTACTTCACATGATATCATACGAACCGTGAATGAAGGGTTCATAGATTCCCGGAACGCGTTTTACACGGTGCCGCACTATAGATTGTTGCCGAAGGTACGAGAATAGGGAGCAGGTTCCCAGATATGTGGGTGGATCGAAGACGTATTAAGTAAAGAATTCTGTACGAAGTCCGCGACGGTGAGTGTTTATCAGAGATAAGGGTTTTGTCAGGAGTGAGTCAGGAAAATGTGAGACAGACAGTGTCAGCAGCGAACTCCGGTTGTTTGCTGATGATGTTGTGGTGTACGGGAAGGTGTCATCACTGAATTATTGTACGAGGATAGAAGACGACTTCAAAACATTTGTAGCTAGTGTGATAAATGCCATGCAGCTCTTAATATAGATAAAATGCAAGTTAATGCAGATGAATAGGAAAAACAATATCATAATGGTCGAATACAACATTAGTAGAGTGCTGCTTGACACAGACATGTCGATTAAATATGTAGGCTTAAGGCTGTAAGGCGACAAGAAATGGAACGATCAGGTAAGGATTGTAGCTGGGAAAACGAATAATCAACTTGTGATCATTGGGAGATTTTTGGAAAAGTTTGGTTCATCTGTAAAAGGAGACCACGTATAGAACACAAGTGCGACCATTCTTAGGTACTCCTACAGTGTCTAGTATTCCCAATAGCAATTCAGAAGTAGGCTGTTAGAATTGCTAAGGGTAGGTTCAAACAACACTAAGGTATTTCGGAGTTCGGGAAGTCGAATGGGAATCCTTGGAGGGGAGGCGACGTTCTTTACGAGGAACACCTCTGAGAATATGTAGAGAACCGGTATTTGAAGCTGACTACAGAATAATTCTACTTCCACCAACGTACACTGCACGTACAAACCATAAAGATAAGATACACTATGTAATCAAAAGTATCCGGATACCTAGCTGAAAAAGAATTCCAAGTTCGTTGCGCCCTCCATCAGTAATGCGGGGATTCAATATGGTGTTGGCCCACCCTTAGCCTTGATGACAGCTTCCATTTTCGCAGGCATACGTTCAGTCAGGTGAGGAAGGTTTCTTGGGGAATGACAGCCCATTCTTCACGGAAATCTGCAATGAGGAGAGATATCGATGTCGCTTGATGAGGCCTAGTACGAATTCGGCGTTCCAGAACATCCCAGAGGTGTTCCATAGGATTCAGGTCAGGACTTTGTCAAGGCCAGTCCATTACAGTGATTTTTTTGTCGTGTAACCACTACGCCACAGGCTGTATATTATGAACAGATGCTCGATCGTGGTCAAAGATGCTATCGCCATCCCCGAATTGCTCTTCAACAGTAGGAAGCAAGAAGGTGATTAAAACGTCAATGTAGGCCTGTGCTGTGATAGTGCCACGCAAAACAAGAAGGGCGACAAGCCTCCTCCATTAAAAACACGACCACACCATAACACCACCGCCTCCGAATTTTACTGTTGGCACTACACACGCTGGTAGATGACGTTCACCAGGTATTCGCCATACCCACACTCTGTCGTCGGATCACCACATTGTGTACCGTGATTCGTCGCACAACACAACGTTTTTCCACTGATCAATCGTCCAATGTTTACGCTCCTTACTCCTAGAAAGGCGTCGTTTGGCATTTACCAACATGATGTGTGGCTTATGAGCGGCCGTTCGACCATCCAAGTTTTCTCACCTCCCGCCTGACTGTCATAGTACTTGCAGTGCATCCTGATGCAGTTTGGAATTCCTCAAAAATGGTTCAAATGGCTCTGAGCACTATGGAACTAGACATCTGAGGTCATCAGTCCCATAGACTACTTAAACCTAACTAACCTAAGGACATCACACACATCCATGCCCGAGGCAGGATCGAACCTGCGACCGTAGCAGCAGCGCGGTTCCGGACTGAATGATCTAGAACCGCTCGGCCACAACGGCCGGCTTGGAATTCCTGTGTGGTAATCTGTATAAGATGTCTGCCTATTATATACTACGACCCTCTTCAACTGTTGGCGGTCTCTTTCAGTCAACAAACGGGGTCGGCAGGTACGCTTTTGTGCTGTACGTGTCCCTTGACGTGTCTACTTCACTATCACATCGGAAACAGTGAACCTAAAGATGTTTAGGAGTGTGGAAATCTCGCGTACAGACGTATGACACAAGTGACACCCAATCACTTGAGCACATTCGAAGTCCGTGAGTTCAGTGGAGTTCTCCATTCTGCTCTCTCTCGATGTCTAATGATTACTGAGGTCTCTGATATGGAGTATCTAGGTGGCAGCACAATGCACCTAAAATGAGAAACATATGTTTTTTTGGTGTCCGTATACTTTGGATTACATATTGTAAGAGAAATTAGGTTTATGTATGGAGGCATATTGACAGTCGTTTTTTGTCACTATGTTTGCGAGCGGAGCAGGGAAGGCAGTGACCAGATTCGTACAAGGTACCCTCCACCATGTACCGTATGGTTGCTTGCAGTGTTTGCATGTAGATGTAGAAACCTGTGGCTTACTAGGACCTGCTTGATCATTGTACCCTATTATTTTTAACCACCTACACACAGTCATTGTGCTGGGTGGGCTGCTGCTACCTCTTCGGAATTTACGAGTGATTCTTTGCAATGATTTCTTGTGGTTTCTTGCAGCCACTCTACGCAATGTTCGACGGTTTCCGTCCATCACTACATGATGTCTGCCTTCTGTTGGTTTAGCTGCGGTTGTTCCTTCACGATTCCACAACCAGGACAACACCGGGAAGACTCGACTTGGGCAGCTTTAGAGGAGTTGAAATATTCATGAAGGATACATTACGCGGGTAACATCTAATGACTAACCAAAGTTCCAAGTCACTGAAATCTCACGTGCGACCTAGCCTGCTGTTATTGCTTTTCTGTTGACTACACAATACTCTCTGCCTACTTTGATACTGCCAGGTCGACTTCTCGAGACATTTGACGCGAAATTGCGCCTTATAAAGAGGTGTCCAGATGATTTTCATGAGTTAGTGTATGTTTATTCTGTTCTAACTTATGTACACTATTGTAGCGGCTCCACCGTTTAGGATAGGGAAAGTTAGTTTTGTGCGATATTCGGAGCACGAGTTACAGCAAGGTGCAGGCTGGATTGCAGTAAGTTACGTATACCAGCAGTTGCGAAGGCAAATAGAGGGCACAGAGGCGTAGACCTGCTGGAGAGAGCACACACAGCAGTTTCCATGGCGCAAGTTACAGGCAGAAGAGGGCCACCGGCCAACGTAAGTGTTATGCATACGTGATGCAAAGGGGCGCACTTGGCAAAACAGAGGCTCCCAGCCGAGTATAAATAGGTGCCGTTTTCTAACGAGATTGATTCAAGTGTAACAGCTCTCCTGCACCGCCGGGCTACACGCAGCAGCAGATGGGGCGCCAGCGTCCCAGTCCACGGCGGGTCGTTGGTTTGACGCTCTGAGGCCGACACGGGGGCCACAGCCAGGGCGCGCCACTCTTCGGCCCGCTACTGCCGGCCGTCGTCTCGGTTCCCGACACATGACAGTGACTTCCAAGGCGAGGGCGGTAGATTCGAACGGCGGATCACTGGCGGTCATTGCTGCCGCGTTCTCAGCTACGTCAGCAAGGAAGAAGCAGCAGCGTGGCTGGCCTTCGGCTCCCGGTGGAGCAATGCGGAAACAACGAGGACAGTGGCCACTGAGCCGGCTGCTAGCGCAGCCATCGTGATATCATCGGAATTCAGCGAGCCGGCCAAGGCTAGCACGACACAGCGTTGCGCTGCACAAGCTGCTGGGATGCTTCCTCAGCATTGTGGGGCCCTGTGACGTAGACCGACGTCAACGGAGCACTGTAGTGGGAACCAATAAATCATTTCGAAATTTCTCGCCGAGGTTTAATACGGCAGATCCTGGCAATACCCAGTACATTTGGGGTCTTCCCGCTACATTTGGTCACCCTGATACATTCGGTGGCAGGGGTCTCCACAACATTTGGTGTCAGAAAATTGGACATCGTAGGTCCAGTATGACGTTTGAACCCACCATCTACAGTACAGTCACAAGATGTGTTGAGTTTTGACCAGTTTTCTTTTTGAGTGCTGGCGGTTTCTTTCTTTTTGTTTTCTTCGAGTATAGCTCCTGGCAAGCCACATTTTAGTTGTTTTGCGTGGACAAAGTGTTTTCTATTATCAGAGTAAGTGTTATTGTATTTGAAGCAGTAAGATTTTTTTTTTCTCGTGGCATTTGATTGTTTTTGTATTGGTTTATGATGATACTGGGTACGACGATACGGAGCTGTAGGATGTCAGATTATTCTTGTACTTAATCCAGAAACAAAACAACTAACTGGGAACGAAAGCAACACAATGGCAGAGTCAACGACGCAAGCTGTGTTGGAACCAGATGCGGAGAGGATTTTGTTGGAAAAAGTAGCACAACTGACAGTAGAAAATACGCAGTTGAGAACTGAATTAACATCTAAAAGTGAGCAGGAAACCGTATCTGATCAGTCGTTGTTGCCTAGGGTGCAAGTGATTGATCCAGCCACTGCAAGTTTGGTTATTCCGTTTTCTGGCAAGGCATGGGAGGATGTGTGTTCGTTTTTGGAGGGCTTGGAGATTTCACCTGTGATGAATGGTTGGTCTGATGAGCAGTTGTTACATATAGCCAAGATTAGATTAATGGGTGAAGCGAAAACAAATGTAAGGTGTTCTGATGCCTTAAGGAAGGCAGGACACTTCAAGCAGTTAAAGGAAGGGCTTTTACAAAGGTACAAGAAACAGAATAGCGCTCACTACTTTAGGGAGAGTTTAAGTACAATGACAAGGAGACAGGGGGAGACGATGGAAAATTTTTTGGACAGGATAAGGGAAATTAATGAGTATAAATATGAGTAGGGTCAGAGCGATGAAGCGAATACTATTCTGTTTCAGGAGGCCGAGCAAAGGGCACTTGATGTATTTTTGAGAGGGTTACCGGCGCATATGTCACGGAAAGTACGTGAAGGCACTCCAAAAGATTTGTATTCGGCCATTCAGCTGGCAATTCAATGTGAGAAAATAGACATGGCAACAGGTGTACGCGAAAGGCAAAAATTATTCGCAGCGGGTATAAAATGTTATAAGTGTATGTATGGGACATGTGCAGAGGCAATGTACCCAGTCACTGAGGAATAGAGGAAGGGTTGTGGAAATCAGCAGTGTAGAGGATGGAGAAGTGGACAAGCATTAAATGGCAGAGGGAGCCCAAGACCCACCCAAGGGAGTTCCCGTTTAATTTCAATGGTACAAATACGTATGCAGAGGTGGAATGTTCAATGGTAGGATCCGTAGGAACTAATAAGTTAAAAATTTTGTTGGACACAGGGGAGCAAGTGTCAGTGACTACTAAGAATATAATAAGACGAAGGAATTTAGACCCAAGACGTTATAGGTTGCGTGGAGAGGGGGATAAGGAGGTCACGCGTTTGGGGTCAGTGACAGTTGACTGTCGCATAGGGAAAGTCTGATTTAATGAATGCATGGAGGTAGTACCATGGGTAAGCGAGGGCTACGACATGATCCTAGGAGTAGATTTCTTGCATCAACATCAGCCAATTAACCTTGGACAACGAACTGTGGAACTTGGTGAAATGTTATTTCCGCTAGGGGAAACTGTTGTCAATGCAGAGCTGTCGCGAGGGGTGCGAGGGGTGTTTAATATAATGAACAAACCAATTGAACCGCGTACATTAGCATTAAGGCTCAATTCGCATGAGTGTGTGTCTAGTGGCACTGGGAAGTGGCATTGGGTAAGTGTGGAGTAGAATCAACCTGTGGGTACAGTATGTGTTATTGAACCATTGGAGGATAATGAAGATTTGGGTTCATTGGGTTGTTTAGTGAAACGCAGTTTTGTACACGTACAGGAGGAAAACGACGGGCGAGTAGTTCCCGTTAACGTGGATAATTCTAGCGCTGTAGACGCGAATTTGAGGAAAGGAGTTGTAGTAGCAAATTTAGATGGGCCAGATGACAATGACTAGTGTTCGAGAGGCAGGCGAAGCGATCAACTACTAACTGCCGATAGAATTGCATTGCATGACAAAATTAAGCATTTGAAAGGAGGAGAAAGAGAGCATATGGAAGAATTATTGAGGGAATTTAAGGATTTGTTTTTTCCACAAGAAGAGGGAGGAAGAGTGATGGTGATCCCTGTCCTCAGGTTACTGGAAAGGGAAGTGCAGCGTCTGACGCATGTGGAATGTTGTTGGAGTAAATATCAATTGCAGTTCTGGAGAAATAAATGCGTCGGAGTGAATTTGCGGCAAATCAGTAATAAATATGTGTTGAATGACGTCAGAGTCGTACGATTTCCTGTTTAATTTTTTTTTATCGACAGTGCTGGGTCAGGAAATTCGTGGTTAATGCACCAGTTCATGTAATGTAAATTTAAGGATAAAAGTAGTCACACAATCGGTCATGAGTTTGGATAAAAACTAGTAAATGTTTGTGGAAAATCCGTGACGCTACATATATGGGACACGTACACGGTGCAGTTATTTTTAGCTTTGGGGAAAGGAATAGACTGTCCAAGGGACGTCGTGGAGCCAAATCAGAGCTTGGAACGGATGCACTGGATCATTTCCACCTACGTGAATGTGGTAGTCGTAGCAAGTTGTTTTGAGCGGGGAGTATTTACAGAAGCGAAACATATAGAGCTCGGGGGGAGCGGAATTTTAATCAATGGAACTAAGTGGAACATAATAGGACCAACCTTCCACCTACTACCATCAATTTCAGGAGTCATGCAACTGAATGTTACGCAGCCACTGATGTACTGGCCAGAAACATCTTTAGAGTTTTTGCCAAGGCAGAATCTGACCTTGTTAAATCAAACTATAAAGCCAGGTCTTTTGAGATCTGTAAACCACTTCGTTTTAGAGCAAGAGGGGCGCATATCAGCGAGCAGCTTGTTCAACACGTCGCGCAGTATAGGGAAAGGCAATGGCAAATAACGACCATTTTGAGCACCTCTGTGCCAAGTGTCATCGCACCGTTAACTTCGTTATGTGTTGTTTTCTTCCTGATCAGTCAGAGAGACAATTCCCAAAGGGATCCGGGGCTAGCCCAAGTCCCAGTAGATTGGATTCCGAGGGCGTAGGTAAGGGGTTGAACGAGCGCTTAGCAGAGTGGTCATCCATTAAGGATTTTTTTATGTTTTTCGCCTCATGTCATTTGCTTAGGAGCACTAGACCACGTCTAAGTTTTCTAATAATAAGTAAGTATGTCATGTTTCCAATCCAAACAAGTTTAAGACTTAGTTAAAGGAGGACTCGGGGACTGGATCTTTCCGAAGAGGGGAATAATGTAGTAGCACCACCGTTTAGGATCTGGAAAGTTAGTTTTGTGCGATATTTTGAGCACGAGTTACAGCCAGGTGCAGGCTGGATTGCAGTAAGTTACGTATACCAGCAGTTGCGAAGGCAAATAGAGGCCACAGGTGTGTAGCACTGTCGGAGAGGGCGCACACAGCAGTTTCCATGGCACAAGTCACAGGCCGAAGAGGGCCACTGGCCAACGTAAGTGTTATGCATGAGTGATGCAAAGGTACGCGCTTGGCAAAACACAGGCACACAGCGGAGTATAAATAGGTGCCGTTTTCTAAAGAGATTGATTCAAGTGTGACAGCTCTCCTGGACGGCGGGGTGTGTCACATTGCCTTGCTACACGCAGCAACAGATGGGGCGCCAGTGTCCCAGTCCACAGTGGGTCGTTGGCTCGACCCTCTGAAGCCGACATGGGGTCCACACCCAGCCAGGGCGGGCTACTCTTTGGCTTCCTACCGCGGGCAGTCGTCTCGGTTCCCGACACATGCCAGAGACTTCCGAGGTAAGGGCCGCAGATTCGGACGCCGGATCGTGGGTGGTCGTTGTCACCGCATTCTCAGCTATGCCAGCGAGGAAGAAGCAGCAGTGGGGCCGGCCATCAGCTCCTGGCAGAGCACTGCGGAAACAACGAGGATCGTGGCCACTGAGTCGGCTGCTGGCGCAGCCATCTACATATACATCTACATTTATACTCTGCAAGCCACACAACGGTGTGTGGCGGATGGCACTTTATGTGCCACTGTCATTACCTCCCTTTCCTGTTCCAGTCACATACGCGCCCGGGTTCCCGGGTTCGATTCCCGGCGGGGTCAGGGATTTTCTCTGCCTCGAGATGACTGGGTGTTGTGTGATGTCCTTAGGTTAGTTAGGTTTAAGTAGTTCTAAGTTCTAGGGGACTGATGACCATAGATGTTAAGTCCCATAGTGCTCAGAGCCAGAGAGAGAGTGCCAGTCACATATGGTTCGCGGGAAGAACGACTGCAAGAAATCCTCCATGCACGCTCGAATATCTCTAATTTTACATTTGTGATCTCCTCGGGAGGTATAAGTAGGGGGAAGCAATATATTCGATACCTTATTCAGAAACGCACCCTCTCGAAACCTGGACAGGAAGCTACACCACGATGCACAGTGCCTCTCTTGCAGAGTCTGCCACTTCAGTTTGCTAAACATCTCCGTAACGCTATGACCCTTACCAAATAACCCTGTGACGAAACGCGCCGCTCTTCTTTGGATATTCTCTGTCTCCTCTGTCAACCCGACCTGGTCCAGATCCTACACTGATGAGCAATAGTCAAGTATAAGTCGAACGAGTGTTTTGTAAGCCACCTCCTTTGTTGATGGACTATTTTCTAAGAACTCTCCCAATGAATCTCAACCTGGCACCTGCATTATCAACAATTAATTTTATATGATCATTTCACTTCAATACGTTCCGTACGCATACTCCCAGATATTTTACAGAAGTAACTGCTACCAGTGTTTGTTCCACTATCATATAATCATACAATAAAGGAACCTTCTTTCTATGTATTCGCCATACATTACATTTGTCTATATTAAGGGTCAGTTGCCACTCCCAGCACCAAGTGCCTATCTGAACCAGATCTTCCTGCATTTCGCAGAAATTTTATAATGCTGCAACTTCTCTGTATACTACAGCATCATCCACAAAAAGCTGCACGGAACTTCCGACACTACCTACTAGGTCATTTATATGTATTGTGAAAAGCAATCGGAACTCAGCGGGCTGGCCAAGGTCGGCATGACACAGCGTTGTATTGCACAGGCCGCTGGGGTACTTCCTCAGCATTGTGGGGCCCTGTGACACAGAGCGAGGTGAACGGAGCATTGTAGTGGAAACAAATAAATCATTTATAATGTTCTCCCCGAGCTTTAATACGGCATCTCCTGGCAACACCCACTACATTTGGTGTGTTGCCGCTATCTTTGGTCACCCTGACACATTCGATGGTAGAGGTCGCCACAGCACTATAGAGGTTGTTTTTGCTAACTGTTTTTGGGTTTGGGTTGTTTGGGGGAAGAGACCAAACTATGAGGTTATCGGTTTCATCGGATTAGGGAAGGACGGGGAAGGAAGTCAGCCATGCCCTTTCAGAGGAACCATCCCAGCATTTGCCTGGAGCGATATAGGGAAATCACGGAAAACCTAAATTACAATGGCCGTACCCAGGATTGAACCGTCTTCCTCCCGAATGCGAGTCGAGTGTGTTAACCACTGTGTCACCTCGCTTGGTTTTTGCTAATTGTACGTGTACTAAACAAAGAGAAAATGTTTGAAGATTGGGTGCCTTCAGTTTCAATGTATGCTTTGAAGGTCGTTTTTGGCACTTTTTGAAATTGACCGCATCATGATGGGAATGGTTGCAGAGTGCAACGATACAGAAAACCGCACCGTTGATACAACCACAATGGTGGGGCATCTGTTGAGAGGCCACATAAAAATGTGGATTCTGTAGAAGGGTAACAGTCTTTTCAGTAGCCATAGGGACAACATTCCGCATAATTAACTGATATGGCCTTGCAACATTTGCCAAAATATCTTTGCTGCGCTCATTCTGCAATGGCTGAATTCAGGGCGAAACTACAGCCTTTACTTCTCCAGAGGATATGTAGCTCAACTAATGATTAAATAATGCTGGGAGCTCCTCGGGTGTGTCATTATGTAAAGAAAATAGTGCCCTATTCTGATACCCGTCAGGACCTATGTCACCAGAAGGAAAAACAAAACCTTCATTCTATGGTCTGATCGTCGAATATTCGACTCCTTAGTCGGGTAGGAAGAGTAGATAATTTGTTGAAGTTGGATACAGTGAAAATGCATGAAGTGCGGTAGTAGGAAGAACAGGACTTGTGGTCAGGCGATTAGAGGGTTATAAACACAGAAATATAATAGTTGTAATGCAAGAGTAGGACTCATAATAATAAGAAAACAGGAACACGGGTAAGCTACTACGAACAACATAGTGCCGGCCGGTGTGGCCGAGCGGTTCTAGGCGCTTCAGTCTGGAACCGCGCGACCGCTACGGTCGCAGGTTCGTATCCTGCCTTGGGCATGGATGTGTGTGATGCCCTTCAGTTAGTCAGGTTTAAGTAGTTCTAAGTTCTAGGGGACTGACGACCTCAGATGTTAAGTCCCATAGTGCTCAGAGCCATTTGAACAACATAGTGAACGCCTTGTCGTAAGCAAGACAGATGCGAAATCAGCCCCCATCGAGTAGTACACGTTTATATGTCATAGCTTTGCAGATGATAAGAAAATTCTGTTAATTTATACTGATGGGAAAAAATTGCAACACCGAAAAGCAATTAATGTAGAGTAATGAAATATCGGGAATACATTTGTCTAAGTAACATACTTAAGAGATTAAGAATGAAAGATCACATTTTAATGTAACCATGATATGGTAATTGCAAATGTGAAATGTTGGTTGATTAATAACCAACGTAAACAACAGTGTGTTGAATGCGAGCATACAAACGTGCATGCATTGTGCTGTACAGATGCCATATGTCAGTATGTGGGATGGACTTCCATGCTTGTTGCTCTTGGTCGGTTTATGCAGGGACGGTAAATGCTGTTTTTGGATGACTCTGGAGTTGTTGTCTGATAGATTCGGTGAGTACGCGCATCATGCACGCTCGTTACTCGTGAGCATGGCAGCTGCTCGAGAGTGCAACAGCAAATAACTCGTGGCTCGAGCACAGGCGCTCACTAGCTCACGAACGAGGCGACTGGGTCACATTCCTAGTGAAAGGGAAATAGGCCAAGTGTGATATTCAGTAGCTTGGGATGAAGACTCCACGTATTATGAGCACAAATTAGATGAGTTCATTATTTCTTCTTAATAATAAAATGGTTCAAATGGCTCTGAGCACTATGGGACTTAATATATGTGGTCATCAGTCCCCTCGAACTTAGAACTACTTAAACCTAACCAACCTAAGGACATCACACACATCCATGCCCGAGGCAGGATTCGAACCTGCGACCGTAGCTGTCACGCGGTTCCAGACTGAAGCGCCTAGAACCGCACGGCCACACCGGCCGGCTCTTAATAATATTTTGATCTTTGCATTTCCAGGCTATCTCGTTAAGAAGCATCGTAGAAGCAGCACACACGATTTGTTACAGTATATAAGTGGAGGCTATTTAGACAGATTGTGTTCCATCTCGTATGATATGATAGCCTTCATAAAATAATTTCCTTGCCCATCTTATCGTTATGAATTAACCAAATGTCATCAACACAGCAGCGCATTGATTATGTAGCGCTTCTATGATACGCTTCTAGGATAAAATTTCCTTCGGCTGGAGAGCTACTATTGAGAATGATGAGGATTTCCTCAGCCACTTAAAAGAGCTTGGAAAATGCACAGGCCTTCCTTCACGAGAAAACGTTCCTGATGTAATCACTTAAGGCGTCCGTGTTGTAATATTTCTCAAGTTCATTTTGCGTTTAGAAGCTGATGAACGCCAGCTACGGAACTTCTCTGCGTGAAGGGAAACGGATCTTCTTCCTCTGCTTCAACGACTACACAATCTAGCTTCTGCGAATAATTTGATACATAATTTTTTTCTTTTCATCACTCAGTACTAAGAGTTCCTTGAAAAATAGATGAAAAACTGCAGCCATGTAATGAGAATGCTGTAGTTCGTTAGCGAAAATCTCTTTTAAGTAAGTTGCTGCACGTTCTTTTAGCAATTTAACTACTGCACTGCCGTCTTAGCTTTAACAGGAATCTAGCAAAGTAAACGCCCAAGACACTACAAAAGGCACGGTCGGTTCTATGTCACCCTCCAGGTCATCTCTAACCTCTTTCAGAAGGGTCAAGGAAATTAATTACTCCTTCCATTAAGTCAGGCGGAAACGAAGATATAATTTCCTGCTTCTTTTTTTAAATTTTCTTTGTTTTTTGTTTCTTATTGTTTTCCGTTTTTTGTGAAGAAACGATCCAAATAATGTATATGCCATTCCACAATGTTTTGAATATCTTGATGCAATGTTTTTTTTCTAATCTTGCTACCAAACAGGAGGGTTTCATGTACCACACAAATCTACACCTGAATGGACTTGTATATATCAGGCAGTTCTACACTAAGGAACCTGTAACGCAATGGTTGGCTTATCGCTGTGTTTAAACTCTGCACTGCGCATAGCAGACGTTTGTAGTGTTGAAGAGCTTACTTTATGGCTGGCACTTGATCTGTCAGATGGTTCAAATGGCTCTGAGCACTATGGGACTTAACGTCTGAGGTCATCAGTCCCCTTGAACTTAGAACTACTTAAACCTAAGGACATCGCACACATCCATGCCGGAGGCAGGATTCGAACCTGCGACCGTAGCGGTCGCGCGGTTCCAGACTGAGGCGCCTAGAACCGCTCGGCCACGCTGGCCGGCCTGTTCTGTCAAAAATATGATTTTGTTTAGTTTCAGAAAATATATATCTGTATCAGTCGATTTTTCATGTGACTCTTTTAGAAGATTTTCTCTCGTTTCTGGAACATCGGGAAACTTCATTGTGAGTAGGACATTGTTTCGCAGTTCGCACTTGTCCCCAGAGTCTACAATAGTACAAGCTATGGCAGTCAGATTATGTATTTCATGTTAATTGTCAATCCAAATATTGCACATCAGAGAACATTAGTCCTGGTGAATAGTTTTCTTTACTTTAGGTGAGATTAACTTTTTACTGGATCGGTAGTATCTTGTATATGTCGACAGACAATTCTTCGAGAAGGCAAAACCTCTTCCGCTTTCACTGTCCTATACTTGGCACCATTATCTGCCATTATCAATTAATCTTGGTGGAAGGCTAATAAACCTTTCACCACTGCCAATGTTGAACGGCCGTTGATCCAAAGCACAGAGTTGCACACACTAGTCTCTGACTGTCTCTTTATCACTGTCCGAAACAGTTGTAAATGTCGAATGTGTGATACTTTTGCACGTATGTCTTTTCATACTCACGGTGCTTGCCTTGTGTAAGAGTAACGCTTTGCATCCCTCTCTTCGGCACTGAAAGCAGTCCACAGGATCACAAGTATCCCATTCAGCCACTATCTAGAGTTAAAAACATCAGTAATAAATATCTGTTCTGTCGAGTGTAGCTCCTATTTTTCTCTCGTATCTCCTTAACATAACGAAGAAAATATTTGGGAACCCATAAGGCAATAAAAAGTTAAGTGGAAGATATTAGCCGGCCGAAGTGGCGCTGCAGTCTGGAACCGCAAGACCGCTACGGTCGCAGGTTCGAATCCTGAATCGGGCATGGATGTTTGTGATGTCCTTAGGTTAGTTAGGTTTAACTAGTTCTAAGTTCTAGGGGACTAATGACCTCAGCAGTTGAGTCCCATAGTGCTCAGAGCCATTTGAACCATTTCTGGAATATATTAAGACTATTATTCCACAACGTCCAAAGTTGAAATCTGGTGGACAGTCCCTCCAGTACATTATACAATGATCAGCCAGAACATTATGACCACCTTTGGCAAGGATAACAGCGGCGACGCGTCGTGGCATGGAATCAATGAGGCCTTGCTAGGTCGCAGGAGGGAGTTGGCACCACATTTCCACACACAGGCCACCTAATACCCGTAAATTACTGGGAGGAAGTGATGACCTTTCACGCCACGTTCAATCACATCCCAGATGTAGTCGATCGGGTTCATATCTAGTGAGTTGGGGGCCAACACATTAATAGGAACTCGGCACTGTGTTCCTCCAACGACTCCATCACACTCCTTGACTAGTGACATGGCAAGTTATCTTGCTGAAAAATCCCACTGCCGTCGGGAAACATGATTATCATGAAGGCGTGTACGTAGTGTGCAAACAACAAGTGGTGTTACTTTGGCACCGCCACTGCTCTTATATTCATGGGAACAAGCTCCGGGGAATTAAACCTCTCCCAGTCGCTTCAACGACTTCCTCTCGGCCCTCTCGCCGCGAGGAGATCATTTTAGCTACGTTGCTTATTGAGCACAGTCTTTTTAGCCATAACCATTTGTTAAGTGGTGCTTTCCCTTCACTTTGTGCTCATTGCCTTCAACTTTTGATGGTTCGCAGTTTCCTGATGGAATTCCCTTTTTTTAATCACTTACATTCTTATTTATCAATCCCGCGTCCGGCCATCCTGATTTAGGTTTTCCGTGATTTCCCTAAATCGCTCCAGGCAAATGCTGGGATGGTTCCTTTGAAAGGGCACGGCCGACTTCCTTCCCCATCCTTCCCCTAATCCGATGAGACCGATGACCTCGCTGTTTGGTCTCTTCCCCCAAACAATCCATCCATCCATCTTATTTATGTTCGCCGTCTGAGTTATCGGCCGTTTTAGCGAACGACGCGCAGGCTGTCGACCACGTTTTACTGTTTATCCATTGTAGCAGTATGGAGAAGAACATTTAATCTTTAATTCAGGACCTCCGTTTCGCTATGGCGTATTTTATGGACCTTTCACCAAGTACCTATTTTTAACTGTCTTCCTTCCGTCAGTCGGGCTTAATGTGCAGTCGTTGTCAACTCCTTTTTAGTTTTCGTGTTCTACGGTCATGACATGGGCGCATGTGATCATATTTCTTTTTGCGGCCTAAAAAAAGGAAAATAGTTTACGATACTCGTTCGACGTCATGTTGCCTTGCACGAGCTCCACTGGACCCATGGAAGCCCAATCGAATGTTCCCCAGAGCGTAGTGGAGCCGCCACACCATTTATCCGTCCCGCAGTACAGGTGTCTAGGTGTTGTTCGCCTGGTGGACGATGGGTCGCGCCTTCCCATAGGCAAGATGAAGACGGTATCGGCATTCATCAGACAATGCAACGCTCTGACACTGCAACAACGTCCAGTGTCGATGGTCACGTGCCCATTTGAGTAGTAGTGGCCAATGTCATGGTGTTGATATTTTGCACATGCGTGGGTCGTCGGCTGCGGAGACCCAATGTTCGGAATGTTCAATGCACCGTGTGTTGAGGCACACTTTACTGTGCCCAGCATTAAAGTCTGATGTTAGTTCCGCCACAGTTTGCCGCCTGTCCTGTTTTACCGATATGCTCAGCCTACGACGTCCGACATGTGTCATGAGGGATGGCCGCCCAACCCCACGACGTCTGGACAAGGTTTCACCTTGGTTTTGTCACTTGTTGAAGACACTCACCACAGCACTCCTCGGACAGCCGACAAGTCGTGCATTTCCTGAAATTCTTGCGCCGAGTCTCCGGGCCATCACAATCTGCCCTCGGTCAAACTCAGATAGATCGCGCCCATTTCCCGATCTACACACGGACAGTACGCTCTGTGATTTTACATGCACCGTGCGTGTGTCATTCTTCGCCAGGTGACGCTGTTGTCGCCTGGACGGGTTTATATCAATAGAAGGTCGGTAGTCACAGCGTTATTGCTGATCAGTGTAAATATCGTTCAAATCTCGATGAAGTCGAAGTAGCACATTTTCTAATTGCGTTCGCAAAAAGTATTGTACACTTTATTCTGTTTTATTTGATTTTTTTAACAGCGATCTTCGTCTGTGACTGACAATTTCAGCTTTATTTGGAACTGAGTTAACTTAAATTAGACTATGAGTGAAGGAAATGCATTCGTTTTTAGGGTTTATAATGTGCACGTCCAGCACCCTGGCTATTAGGTGTTAATTGAGTTTCCTATATCTTTGAAGTAAGTGTAAATAAACTTGGCAGCGGACTCTCAAAACCACAAAGCAGGTTCTAAATGTGATATGTCATCGTCATAAAAACACACCAGGTGACGAAACGTTGCACTTCACACTATAATAATATTAGTCCATTAGAGCAGAAAGCACTTTAGCAAAATTAAACTATAATAGCTAGATGCCCTTTGATAAACTTTCATTCAGTGCAGCTGATGGCTCTTTAAACAGCTGTTCATTCAGCGAGGAGCGGCACTGATTAATTCAGCTTACGTGGTGACGCCATAATTTAAATCATACATTGAAAATGTCTGGCAGATACCGATTCTTTCCACTGCCAACCATAGATTGTAGGAAGTCTTAAACGAACGAAGCAAAAACTAGAAGTAAGTACGAGATCAAATGAATTTGGTTTTACTAGCAATTTTGGACAAAAAGTGGAAGTAATTACCAGTATGGAATACAAAAGTTATAACTCAGTATAGCGTCCTATGGTTCACTTACTCGCAAAATATATTTGTTACGAGCGTGTAAGAGTCCGCATTCGTCATAACATTGTAATAATGTACTACGAACTTTAGCCCGTCACCGTTTTGAAAGTAAAAGAGATATGAAAATAATTCTTGAGCATTCTTGTCTTACATGGCTGAAAGAATGACCTTCAGGAAAATCCGATAACATCATCGCGGGCAGATCCTTCATCTAAGATAAAATGACACAAATTCCTAGTAAAATTAAAGTACACTAATGGCCATCAAAATTGCCACACCAAGAAGGAATGCAGATGATGAACGAGTATTCATTGGACAAATATATTATACTAGAACTGACATGTGATTACATTTTCACGCAGATGGGGTGCATAGATGCTGAGAAATCAGTACCCAGAACAACCACCTCTGGCAGTAACAACGGCTTTGATACGCCTGGGCATTGAGTCAAACAGACCTTGGATGGCGTGTACAGGTACAGCTGCCCATGCAGCTTCAACACGATACCACAGTTCATTAAGAGTAGTGACTGGCGTATTGTAACGAGACAGTTGCTCGGCAACCATTGACCAGACGTTTTCAATTGGTGAGAGATCTGGAGAATGCGATCGCCAGGGCAGCAGTCGATCATTTTCTGTATCCAGAAAGGCCCGTACAGGGCCTGCAACATGCGGTCGTGCATTATCCTGCTGAAATGTAGGGTTTCGCAGGGATCGAATGAAGGGTAGAACCACGGGTCGTAACACATGTGTTCAAAGTACCGTCAATGCGAACAAGAGGTGACCGAGACGTGTAACCAGTGGCACCCCATACCATCACGCTGGGTGATACGCCAGTAAGCCGATGACGAATACACGCTTCAAATGTGAGTTCACCGCGATGTCGCCAAACACGGATGCGACCATCATGATGCTGTAAACAGAACCTGGATTCATCCGAAAAAAAATGACGTTTTGCTATTCGTGCACCTAGGTTCGTCGTTGAGTACACCATCGCAGGCGCTCCTGTGATGCAGCGTCAAGGGTAACCGCAGCCATGGTCTCCGAGCTGATAGTCCATGCTGTTGCAAACGTCGTTGAACTGTTCGTGCAGATGGTTGTTGTCTTGCAAACGTGCCTATTTGTTGACTCAGGGATCGAGACGTGGCAGCACGATCCGTTACAGCCATGCGGATAAGATGCCTGTCATCTCGACTGCTAGTGATACGAGGCCGTTGGGATCCAGCACGGCGTTCCGTATTACCCTCTTGAACCCACCGATTCCATATTCTGCTAACAGTCATCGGATCGCGACCAGCGCGAGCAGCAATGTCGCGATACGATAAACCACAATATAGGCTACAATCCGACCTTTATCAAAGTCGGAAACGTGATGGTACGCATTTTTCCTCCTTACACGAGGCATCACAACAACGTTTCACCAGGCAACGCCGATCAACTGCTGTTTGTGCATGAGAAATCGGTTGGAAACTTTCCTCATGTCAGCACGTTGTAGGTGTCGCCACTGGCGCCAACCTTGTGTGAAGGCTCTGAAAAGCTAATCATTTACATATCACAGCATCTTCCTCCTGTCGGTTAAATTTCGCGTCTGTAGCATGTCATCTTCGTGATGTAGCAATTTTAATGGCCAGTAGTGTAGTTTAAATTGGACCTCAAGTACTGGTAGAGCCTTGTGGCCGTAAGAACGGTAACTATGAAAATGAAATTCAAACTGCTGGTAACTCTCATCTGTATTCCTTATGCGACTTATCAGCATTTTTAAATTCACTTTCATAAATTAAACTAGTAGCAAGAAATTAACCGAGCAGGAACTACACCAGCTTGTTCCGGGCCTGTTCAGCACAACGAGCGCCCTGTGTGCTTACATATGCAAAAAAAAAAAAAAAAAAAAAAAAAAAAAAACTTCTTTCGTTGATATAGTTCTGTATGAAACGGCACTGAGTTGTCTACAAGTCTAACGAGTGCAGTGGAAACTCGTAGCAGGCGAACCTGGCGCCATTGCCCCTCGTGGCTGCGAGTACAATTCACGGCGGTAACGAGCTACGAGAGAGCCTAAAGGCTGAGGTGACCAGCTGTACCATTCGATGTCACATACTGTCTGTGCTCGACTGGAGGCAGAGCTTGTGATCGAACAGACAAAGGCAACATGTCGACACTGTGCAAAACATGCTGGTTGACAACAGCGGTATGTTGGCGAGCGTTAAGCTGTTGAGAAACAGCCCCTGGGATTCCGTTCACGAACGGCAGCAAAACAGTTCGAATCAACCACTGATGTGCAAAATTTGCTGACAGGATACTTGGGAAAACTACGAGACTGCACCTGCTGTCATACGAAATCGCATCCCAGGCGATTACTCCAAGTGTATGTCCAGATCGTCGAGCACGCAGACAGGTTGGTTGCAGGCCTACTTCTAACCAACACAAGGCCATCACTGGCACTGACCCAAAACCAGCATTCATCAGAAACACAACAAGTGGTGTCCTGCCCACTCGTCTCTAATAGGGGGCCTAAGGGATACTGATTTCTCGGGTAGCTATACAACAATTCTAGAAAAACACATTAATTGTTTTTATTACAATAACGTAGATTGACAATACTTAATTATGAGTCGCAAGCAATTGGCGACAGCAAATAATCGACGTCCTTCGCTATACAATGTCGATACAAATAATTCGCACAAGGTCATATGGATCACTAACAACATGTGTCCTAGGACCTCTCTTCTAGTGTGTGGTTTCTGGTCCTGATATGCTAGTGCCTCTGCTAGTGCGCCTCTTCTACTCTCAGCTAGTGCACGTCTTTTACTGTCCGGCCGAAGCTGGCAGGAGCGGCGCTTATATTTTCTGTGGATAGGGGCCGCCTGTGTCGTGAAATACTAGTCGGCGAACTATTGGTTGGCGTTGTCTCTGATCCTTTTCTGCTCTTACGTTCTTCATCTTCGTTCCGGCGCTTGTCGTTAAGCCGGAACATTCCTCGCCCTCCCCCTCCACCCTCCCCAGAGCGAAGGACAGTCATCGTGTAGGGAGTGCGGCCACGGCGGGGGAGGCAGGAGTGTGGGCGCATTGCTGGACCGTAAGCTATGGTTGCAGGGGACGTCAAGCTTCCGGTCGTACCCCGACACCCGACTTTCGCTGTGGCGGAAACGTCCCCTGGGAAACGACCATAAGGGTACGCGTCCACTTTCTGATGCCATGAACCAGATGAAGAAGGCGGCGACTGCTGCGGTGTAGGCGGGTCCAGCTTCATCTGTAGGACGAGAGGAGGCGGAGGAGGTGAAGGCACCGTCTTCATGGGGTAGTCCCGCAGTGTCGTGATGACACACTCTCTGGCGGCTGATGTGAACGCGCTGTCCTCTGGTTCCGTGAATCTGGTGAAGAGACACTGGAAGATCTTCGTGCACATGACAGAGACGAAGCTGATTTTGATGGCAGCACTGCAAGCCATCTGGACCTGAAATAAGATACTTACAAGCGCCAAGTCGACGGATGACAACACCTGAATTTTGCTACGTAACGTTTTCGAGTTCATTGGCACAGCAAAAGGAAACTTGCTATACGAGTCAACCACAATCAACCAACGAGCGTTCCAAAAAGGTGTTGCGAAGTCTATGTGCACATGTTGCCATAGTGACTGCGACTTAGGCCAAGCAGAGAATTTTTGTGGCGGAGCGGACTGATTTTCCGCACAGGCGTCACACTGTGATATGAACTGTTCTATTTTGATGTCCCTGCCCTGCCAAGTACGGAGTCGACGCAAAAACTGTTTCGTACGAACAATCCCCCAGTGTTCTTGGTGAGGTAACTGCAACACTTCTATTTGCAAAGCTTTAGGGATCAACGCACATGACTGTCCACTGTCATTTTAACAAGAATTACACCTTCTGTACAGTGAGGCTATGCCGACGAGCAAAGTATCGCCGCACGACAGAGTTCTTTATGCTAAGCGAGTAACGAGGCCAAGATGTGCGAATGTATGTTAGCTAAATGGTCAGATCCGAATCAGCTTCCTTGGTGTGTGCAATTTTCATATAGTTCAACGGAAAAGACTGAAGCAATTCAGAATCCTGAGCATCGATATGACAACAAGATGCAGTAGAAGCGTCAGAGTCTGTGTCAGGGCCAATCGGAAGAAGTGAAAGTACGTCCATATTACCATGCTGAGCTGTCTAACGATACACAATTTTGTACTGGTATTAAGACAACAACAAAGACCATCTTTGCCATTTTGGGCAGCGTGCAGGAAATGGTTTCGTCGCATGAAACAACGGCTGCAAAGGCTTGTGATCCGTTACTAACCAGAATTTTCTGCCGTACAAATAATGCTGGAATTTGGTAACACCATACACAGTAGCCAAAGCCTCTTTCTCTATTTGTGAATAATTACACTGAGTTTTGACGAACACTTTTGATGCGAAAGCGATAGGCCTGCCTTTGTCACCAGTTCTGTGTAAAAGCACTGCCCGGATTCCGTAAGAGGAGGCGTCAGCTTGCAATACAACTGATTTGTCAGGAACAAAGTGAACTAAGCATCGGTCACTGAGCAATGCATCTTTAAGTTTTTGAAAAGCTACTTAGCCCTCATCTGTTCAAACAAAGGGGACATTCTTGCGACGCAAGCGATGCAATGGAGCCGCTATTTGCGCAGCATTTGATATGAACCGAACATAATACTTCATTTTACCTAAAACTGACTGCAATTCTGTGACATTGCGAGGAACTGGCAAATCAGGAGTGGCTGATTAATGCGACTGAAGAAGATTTAGACCTTGACTGTTTGTGACATGACCACGGTACTGCAAGTCAGCTTTAAAAAAATTACACTTGTCCAGTCCACACTTCAACCCTGCATCAGGTAACACACGAAACAAAGCACGCAAATTTGCAATATGTTATTCAGGTGTACGAACTTTTCGACATTATTGTCCAAATAGTTTGAACAGTTTGTCACTTGCACAGCCAGCTGTTCCGAATACCGCTGGTAAATGGCGGGTGCACTGCCAAAAGGCAAACGCAAATATTTAAACAAGGCTAAATGAGTATTTAATACACACACTTTTAGACAGTCTTCATCGAGTGGTATTTAAAGATACGCTATGCGCAAATCAGTTTTTGAGAAGTAGCGTCCAGCGCCTAATTTGTCCATGAGATCCTCTGGGTGTGGCAATGGATAAGTATCAATCACAGTTTGCGGGTTGACCATAGACTTAAAGTAAAAAAAAAAAAAAAAAAAAAATGGTTCAAATGGCTCTGAGCACTTTGGGACTTAACATCTGTGGTCATCAGTCCCCTAGAACTTAGAACTACTTAAACCTAACTAACCTAAGGACATCACACACATCCATGCCCGAGGCAGGATTCGAACCTGCGACCGTAGCAGTCGCGCGGTTCCAGACTGCGCGACTAGAACCGCTAGACCACCGCGGCCGGCACTTAAAGTCAACACACAGGTGAATGCGACCTGAAGGTTTGGGGAACAAAACTGGTGGACTTGCCCATTGACTGGCTTGTGTAGGCGCAATAGCTCCGCTATCTTGCAATTCTTTAATTTCAGCATTAACTTTGTCCCATAATGCAATGGGAACAGACCCGGTACGGGAAAATTTCGCCTGTGCATTGTCTTTCAGAGTAATATGTGCAACAAAATTGTTAGCTTTGCCTAAACCTTGAGAAAAGAACTCCGGGAATTCTCTCAGCAAGCTAGCTACACTGTCTTTTACATTGAATGCAGACACGGACATCACATTGTCCTCAATGTTAAAGGAAAACAAATCAAAAAGAATCAAGACCAGATATTTTCTCACAATCGCGTGATTGTAGCACTCTAAAAGTCGCTGTTCAAATATGCAAGCGATACGTGACTAACATAGTACACTTTCCGAGAGTGGGAGTGTCTTGTCCATTGTAAGCTAGTTTCAGACAGGCATGGAGAGCCTAAAAAAAAAAAAAAAAAAAAAAAAACGGCTCTGAGCACTATGGGACTTAACATCTGTGGTCATCAGTCCCCCAGAACTTAGAACTACCTAAACCTAACTAACCTAAGGACATCACACACATCCATGGCCGTGGCAGGATTCGAACTTGCGACCGCAGCGGTCACGCGGTTCCAGACTGAAGCGCCTAGAACCGCACGGCTACATCGGCCGGCAGAGCCTAACATTTCATATGTGTGACGATTTAGCTATGTGACAGAGGCACCTATGTCCAACTGAAATTTCACACGTTTCCCACATGAAGCAAATGAACAGAAAGCTTGTTTGATTGACGTATCACTGAAGAAACTGAACACATGCTAGGTTTGCTAATGCCCGTTGCAGACTTGGAATGTACTGAATTAGTGACATGGGCCTTGTGACGAGACCTTTGTGAGTGGGCCGAATTCTTATGTTTGTTCCATTGCAAACATATGGATTGTACATGTCCATTCCTACCACAGCTTAACACTGAAATTGTCAGGAGGGGCAGTCTTGAAGTTTGCGCCGTGAATAGCTCCGAGGGCAACACTTGATTCTGTTCACCTGTGTAGCCGCCTGTTTAGTGATCTGCTTTCGCGGCGTAGAGCATTGTTTATTCAGAGTGGCTAGCGCAAGCTGCAGCTGATTTGGCCGATCGAAAACAAGAGACTCAACCCGACAAATAGCTGCCCACTCAGATTTATAAACTGACAGGGCATCTGAATCGTACTAATCTAGTATTTGCACTATCTACTGAAACGATCTATCGGACAGTGTCAAAATCTGTTCTCTGAGTTTGACATCAGGGACATTGTACACGATCGCATCACGCAACATAACGTCTGAATATAAAGCACTGCAAACAAATTTGAATTTGCAGTTCCTCGTCATACCCTGTAAATCTGTTACCCAATCACGGTAAGTTTGTTCTGACCGTTTTTTGCAATTAAAGAACTGATACCTAGCTGCTACCACATTCACTTTTTGGTCTGCCACGTGTGGTAGCCACGCGGTCTGAGGTGCCTTGCCACAGTTCGTGCGGCTCCCCCTGTCATAGGTCCGAGTCCTCCCTCGGTTATGGGTGTGTGTGTTGCTTTTAGCGTAAGTCAGATTAAGTAGAATGCCGGCCATTTGCCACGCCGGACATTTACCACGCCGGACATTTGCCACACTTGCCCCTTCGCCAGGTAGCGATCCCTCAGGTAAGGGACGCCCTTCCTCGTACTTCTTCTGTCCGCTTTCAAACCGCCGTCTCCACATCTTACTCGATACAACCAGTACGTAAAGGACCTTCTTCTTCGACATCTTAGCGAAATACAGAGCTTCTTTTCCGAAATCGAAATATTTATATCTTTTGGGAAACGAAATCAATTCCGACGATTATGTCAATATGTAATTAATTTTGCCAAGTATAAATATAGATCACTCTGTCTGTATGGTAGCTTCCTTTCACGCTTACTGATTGCGGTAGAAACGGTCCATCGCCATGGGAGCAACAAGAAAGGAACGCTGTAGACAGAATGCGAATGTACGCTAATCATTTCTATTTGATCGCTGCGTTTGTGCCTACTTTAATTACTAAAACTGCATGCCCAAAAGACAATAAGGAAAGAAGAAATGGGTATGTGAATGTTTGAAAAGAGGAACGATATACTCCATATTAATTTACTCTCTAAAACCCGATATCCCTTGTGGCGAAACATTAGTTAATAAAGTGTAGCGGGACAATGTTCAAAACGTGACTGAAAGTACGTTCTTAAACAGAGATAAGAACGCCGGCTGGAGTGGGCGAGCGGTTCTAGGCGCTACAGCCTGGAGCCGCGCGGCCGCTACGGTCGCAGGTTCGAATCCTGCCTCGGGCATGGATGTGTGTGACGTCCTTAGGTTAGTTAGGTTTAAGAAGTTCTAAGTTCTAGGGGACTGATGACCTCAGATGTTAAGTCCCATAGTGCTCAGAGCGATTTGAACCATTTGAACTGATCCCCCATGGTACACAAAACACGACAGAAAGCTGCTGTAGGAGCACCGAAAAAGGCACGTATAATTCAGACGAGCGCAAAACTCCAAGATTAGCGAAGTTTTACTGTGGCTCGAAATTTGGTGCGGATTTCAATGCGAGATGCATTTAATAGTTTCCACAACGAAACTCTCTCTAGAAATGTGGCGAAAAATCCGTAGAGATTCTGGTCCTATGTTAAGAAAACCAGCGGAAAGGCTCAGTGAGTACATTTACTGCGTGTCGGGCGGGGAGTGAGGAGGAAGAGGAGGAGGAGGAATAGGAGGAGACAAGGGACCGAACCATTCGGAGCAGGTAAAATCGTGGCAAATAACCGCCGTGGCAAATGTCCGCCCACCGATTAAGTACTGTGGAAGCCTAGGGACCAATGACCTTAGCAGTTTGGTCCCATAGGAACTTACCACAAATTTTCAGTTTCCAATTTACTTGTTGATCAGAACAGTTAATTTGCGCAGCATTAACTTGTTCATAAGCAAGTTCACTTGGAGCGGAGTTAGGAAAAAGTTTGTTTATAAGGTGGAACACTGCACTTCCAACTGTGGATAAGAAATATGGAAGTTTCGCAGTCCCTGGTACGTTTTGAGCGAGTATGTGAGCTTCAAATTGGGACAACCACTCGGCATTCCTCTTCTTGCTCAAGAAACCTTCGAAAAGGTGGTATAGCAGTAGGTGTTGCTGTAGGTGGTGCTTTGTCCGTCGGGCGCGCAACGTTGCCCAGTAGCTCCTGCACCGTATTGAGTAGTGTAGATATCTGCTGCATATGGAACTGAAACATCTGCATTAGCTGAGTCGCATCTAACGCTTGCCGCTTTGGCACAAGAGAAGGGGGCGGAATAGGCGAGGTGGGCATTTTGAAAGAGACAAATGGAACAAACAGACAAGCCAAGGAAGCAAAATAAGAACAAAAATAAAGAATGTTTCTGCAACGCCCACCTGAAAACACTGATTAGCAAAAGAGACTGTTAAAGCAAGTGAATGCCCCTGCAAAGAAAAGACAAGAAAGAATTAAGGCGCCAGAAAACACAAAAAGAAATTTTTGTGAACGTCAGGCACTGGGTTCTTCGTGTAACGCAATGTGGTGTCCTGCCCACTCGCCTCCTATAGCGTTACTAAAGGTCGCTGATTTCTCTTATAGCTATACAACAATTCAAGAAAATCACATTAACTGATTGTAATACTTAACTTTGGGACGCAAAGAATTGGCGACATGCAAATAATCAATGTCTTTCGCTATACAATGTCCATACAATTCACACATGGTGAAACGTCCCCTTGGAAAAATTATACCTGACTGTGCTTAAACTGACACACAACATTTTTGCGCAACGCAATCTGACTTTCAAAAATCCCTACAAAAAAAAATGACCCTGACTAACATTAACCTATACGTTTCACAAATCACTTACCTTACAAAAATCTTCGTTACTCGAACTACTGCAATACAGCGAGCGCCACTACTGCCAGCTAAATAAAAGATTCTAACTACTGAAGGCACTAACTACTGATAGGCATAGTTAGCAAATTAAAGATTTTAATACAGAACAAACAATGTATTTACCTTAATAGTGCTGAAAAATCATAATATACCTAGCAGTTCATGACATCCAGTCTTACAAATTTAAAAACTCCGCCATCACTCTCCCCACATCCACCACTGCTGGCGGCTCACCTCCAACTGCGCAACGCTACACGCTGTTCACAGCCAACTGCCCAACACTACAATGGGAGACAACAGTGTAAACTAGCCACAGACTGCAAACAGCACAGCCAGTGATTTTCATACAGAGCGCTACGTGGCGGCGGCGTTACCAATATAAGAACCTAAACAGCCTACTTACAATGGTCATACGGATCACAAATAACGTCTGTTCTGGTGCCTCTCCTCTATTGCGTGGTTTGTACTCCTGGTATGCTAGTGCCTCTACTAGGGCGCCTCTTCTACTCTCCGCTAGTTCACGTCTTCTACTGTCCGGCCGAGGCTGGCAGGAGTGACGCTTATATTCTCTTCGCATAGGGGCCGCCCTGTCGTGGTACGGTCCTAGTCAGCGAACTACTGGCTGACGTTGTATCACAGCCTCCTCTGCTCTTGCGTTCTTCATCTTCGTGTCGGCGTATGTCGTTACGCTGGAACACAACAGACCTCCATCCTGCCCTCCAAAGAGTTCTCACTTAACACCACTGAAATCGCAAAAGGAACCATACGCCGCACACGATCGTGTGCCGCTTGGCTTCGTCAATTAACAAATAATCTTTCTCGGGTCGTATGTACATGAATACATTCTGATTTCCGTCAACTTCTGAAGGTAAAGGTAACACTTTATATAAATCGAACAACTCATTTTCCACTAATGGAACGTTAAGTACAAAACTTAGTATATTGCCTGACAGGAAAGCATCAACATCAATTATGCGTAGCAGCTGGTATCCACTCTGTTCCGTGAGCGCTATTAGGAACTTCTTATCTTTAATGTCATCCCGAATTAATTGTAAGTGTTTAACTATTTGAACTGGATTAATTATATGAGGTTCCAGTATTCCTTTTTGTGTATTTAGGATTGCAGGAATTAACAGCTCGTATTCCCGTTCTAATTCCATTAATATTGATACCAACTATATCAGTTGCTCATTAACAGTAGTAAGAACAGCTAAGTGTTGTATTTTTTGATCTGTCGTATTAGCATCTTCATTCATATATCTATGAAATTTCTCCATGTTCTTGACATTAATTTCTTCATTACGTGCAAGGTTAGATACTGTGTGATAGAAACTTGTCAAAGTGGCTTTGACTACGGTAACTTGCTTTTTTGTCAGATTAAGCCTTAGCCGGCCAGTGTGGCCGAGCAGTTCTAGGCGCTTCAGTCTCGAACCGCGCGACCACTAATGTCGCAGGTTCGAATCCTGCCTCGGGCATGGATCTGTGTGATGTCCTTAGGTTAGTTAGGTTTAAGTAGTTCTAGGGGACTGATGACCTCACATGTTAAGTCCCATAGTGCTCAGAGCCATTTGAACCATTTTCAGCTTAAGCAACTGCCTCTGTTCGCTTTCAGTTAAATCAGTCTTTAATTTGAAAAACGAGGCGTCCTATTCGTCTTAGGTTCCAGTCAGTTCTCCCACAAAATTCAAGACACCTCTTTTTCTACGTGTCTCATGCCTTGTTAATTTCCCAATTAGACCTTGTGCAGTTCGTATCTTTCGGAGATGCCATTCTAAAGCCTGTTCCACAGCTGTGCATTCTCGATCACCAACTCCCAGACTGGTAAATTTCTGTTTACAATAACTAATAGATAAATGTGCAAATTTCTCTGTTTCATCAGCCTTAGTTTGGAGTTCTCCTTAATGAATATAGCTTATGATTTTCAACGTCATACTGTAGATCTGTACCTTGCCATTACTGTCATAATGCAAGCCTGGGGACGAAGGAAATTTTTCCACACTAAAATCTCGATAGTGTCCGAGGGTGTACACGGCGGCGATACAGCTCACCAGATACAACACTCCCGTCAGTTTCCTCATCTGTTATTTCAAGAAAATCCGGTTTTAGTAGAATTCCTTTAATATGTTGGCATGTACTGTTAAAAATTTGTTTCTTCTTCAACGGATAACTACATCTGGTCCTTTTGCCGTTACTACAGTGAAGGAACCACGCCACTGGGTGTATAGCTTACGACTTCTACCTCTTCTGACACTTTCATCGTACAACAGAACCTGATCACCTGTTTTGAAGTCCTTTGGGTTCTTCGTTCTATCACAGTATTCCTTATTTTTCTGTTTACACTGTTTGTTATGATCCCTTGCACACTGCTGCATTTGCTTCATTTTCTCTTTTTAATCAAGAACAGAATCATCGTAATTATACGTAACACCTGTGGCATCTCTTTGAATTGTTCCAGGTATGTTGCATTCTCTACCGAAAAACAACTCATGGGGTATATAATTGACTGCACTATGAGGTGTGGTATTGAACACGAAGACAGCGAATTGAAGCCAGTCGTCCCATTCTGTTTACTGTCTGTTGATATTGTGTCTTAGAGATCCTGTTATGGTGTGGTGCGACATTTCCAATGCGCCGTTCGCCAGCCGGTGCGGCCGTGCGGTTAAAGGCGCTTCAGTCTGGAACCGCGTGACCGCTGCGGTGGCAGGTTCGAATCCTGCCTTGGGCATGGATGTGTGTGATGTCCTTAGGTTAGTTAGGTTTAATTAGTTCTAAGTTCTAGGTGACTGATGACCTTAGAAGTTAAGTCGCATAGTGCTCAGAGCCATTTGAACCATTTTGAATGCGCCGTTCGACTGCGGATGGTAAGAAGAAGTTTGTACTCTGTCAATCCTTTACATTTTGCACACTCTCTTTAGCATATCACTCAAGAAGTTGCTGCCGTTATCTCTGAGTATTAGCGAAGGCATTCCAAACTTCAAAATTATTTTTTCCACTAGGATGCGAGCTACAGCGTCTGCGTCCTGTTATTCTATGGGTTTTGCCACAATGAACTTCGCTAGCGCGTCTTGAAATGTCAGTATGTACCTATTGTTTTCCTCGGTTACCGTTAATAGGCCGACAATGTTAATATCACACCGATCAAATACACCTTACGGCGTTGGTGCCATAACCAAAGGCATTTTTGTCTTATATTGTATCATTTAGTTTTTCTGACAACTGGGGAATTTTCTAATATAGTCCTCAATGTCCTTCTCCATACCGGGCCACGTTCGGTATTTTCGTATCCGATCGTAGGTTCTCACGATCCCTTGATGGCCATGTATGGGTGCGTCATGGATTTCTCGCAAAATTTTCGCCTTTTCTGCATCAGTTATTTCCTGTTGTTCGGCTACTTGTCCTACCGGTGTTTCCTTACTTTCGTTTATACCTTCCGCAGTAGTTGGCTGCGCTGGTGCACGGTCTCCTTGCGAGTCCGGGACCTGCTCTATAGCTGCCGTGCCCTGACCTAGGCTACTATCGCCGTCCGGGCAGTTATCAGACGCCCTGAGCTCTCTCACTCTCGAGAGTGCGTTAGCAGCCAGATTACTTTTCCCTTTTTATTTCGTAATCGTATTCTTTTAATTTCAGTCTCATCTTCATTAAACGTGAGGACAGATCACTAATATTTCCGATCCACTCTAATGGCTTATGATCAGTACAGATGGAGAACTTGCGACCAAACACATACGGTCAGAAATGCTTGACGGCCCAAACCACAGCCAATAATTCCCGTTCAGTTGTAATATAATTACGGTCTGCATCGTTTAGGGTTGTGGAAGCAACGGCCACGGGGAGGTCTTTGCCGGTTTCTCCTTGTGATAGAATAGACGCTATCGCAAATGAACTCACGTCGGTTGTAATGATAAACGTTTTTGAAATATCTGGATACTGTATTATCGGGGGGTTAAGTAGATTCTCTTTTAGCATTCAGAACGCATTTTCTTGCTCTGCGTCCCATTCATACTTAACACCCTTTTTTAATAATTCATGTAATGGTTTTGCCACTTTGCTGAAGTCACTCAAGAAACGCCGATAATACCTTATTAATTCAATAAAAGATTTCAGTTCTTTTGTTGTTTGTGACTCCGGAAAATCCGTCACTGCTTTGAACTTGTTTTTGATCCGGTTTTAACACAGCTGCAGTCAAAACATGCCCCAAATATATGCCTGCCTTAAGAATTCGCATTTATCAACCTGCAAATTCAAATTATGTTTTCTTAGTCTCTCGAAGACTTCACCCAATCGGGAATTGTGATCTTCCAGAGATGGACCAAAAACCACTATGTCATCTAAATATATAAACATATTGACACCCTGAAACCCAGTTCATACGGCATTCATCAATTTTTGGAAGGTGGAAGGTGCTGAACGAAGTCCCATGGGCATCCTTTCATACACATAATGAGCATATGGTGTACTAAAAACTGTAAGTTCTCTATCTTTTTCTTATAATAACACCTGATAATATCCTTTTGCCAAATCAAGAGTTGAAAAATATTTCGCTTTGCCTAATCCGTCCAGAATTTCATCAATATTCGGAAATGGAAAGACTGTGTTGACAGTAATATCATTTAGCTTCCTGAAGTCCGCAACTATTCGCCATTTCTTTTTACCTGATGCATCCATCTTTTTTGGAAACATAATTAAAGGAAAATTGAAAGAACTGGTGAAAGGAACAATTACATCGTTCTCTAACATTTGATTTATGTTTTGTTGCAACGCTTCTTTCTGCGCTTCCGGGATTCGGTATGGGTGGGAACAAATAATTCGCCCTGAGCCTAAGGAATCAATTGTATCCTGTGTCGTAGCGTCTCTGCATATGTCAACTTGTCTCCAGGCAGATGGAAAATGTAATTATACGCAGAACACACCTCTATTATGGACGGTTTTACTACATCATTTAAATGATCCAGTCGTTAATTCTTCTTAAGGGGGGTAGGACGTCAAACGGGCCGACTTGGAGGAGGAGAGGCACCACAGGACATTTCAATTTCCACTGTCTACACGTTTACAAATAAATTAATAAAACTCTGTCAGCATGACCAGGAAGGATTCAGAATTTACACTCATAGCAGTGGAAGTTCTCAAACATAACGCAGTAATTTTTTTACGTGTGACATTTCATCATTTTTTCACTTACTAATGGCAGCATTTGTTGCTATAGGTACACATTTCTTCATAAGTAAGAGATATTCTTCGATGAATTTTACACAGCATACAAACCATACTTAAAGGTGTATGAAACTAAGTCTTGTTGACCTCTCGCAGCTGCGGCTGGCTTATGCAATCGTGGCGGCGCGCCAGCGGACGCGCACATCTAAAACACCCAGTGTGCGCGTCCGGGATAACGTTCCGCTGGCACTGTGAAAGTATTCTAAGTCTAAGCTACTGCATATACTATATAAGCGAGCGAGGGCCGCGCAGAGGCTCATTCGCGCTGCTGCTGCTGCACAGGCAACTGCACTGAACGCCGCCACGATGCCTTACAGGAGAATTCGTCGCCGTTCTAAACACACAGTTTATAAAACCATCGAGAACATCGAATTTGCCACAACATCTGGAGACAAGAAGAACAGCATACCAGTTAAGAGTGTTGCTGCTACTGCACTTGTCGACGGACCTTGCGTTTTCTGTGGTTGCAGACTTAACTTTAGTATTGACATTAATGATACTTTTGATCATGGTAATGGTTGGCTCACTGTAGCCATTGTACGTGGAGGTAGAGGAGTACCTACTGTTCCTGGACTTGAAAGTTTTGTTGATAGAGACATTACTGCCTATGCACCTACCATATGGCAGAATGGCTCTGAGCACTATGGGACTTAACTTCTGTGGTCATCAGTCTCCTAGAACTTAGAACCACTTAAACCTAACTAACCTAAGGACATCACACACATCCATGCCCGAGGCAGGATTCGAACCTGCGACCGTAGCAGTCCCACGGTTCCGGACTGCGCGCCTAGAACCACTAGCCATATGGCAGAACTTGCAAATAAAGACTTTGGTAAATCTTCTTATATGTGTCCCTCTGCATTGTCTTTGTACACTCGTAATAAGAGAAAAATATCTGTAAATGAGTCTGTATTCATTTGGGTTAAAGGTAAAGGAGTGTGTGAATATGTAAAGTTTGTTGGTGACTGTACTTTGTATTTTCATAAATAAATTCATCTCTATGCAAAATTTATTTTGTTATGTTTTCGAACTTCCACTGCAATGAGGGTGAATCCTGAATCCTTCCTGGTGATGCTGACAAAGATTTATGAATTTATTTGTAATAGTATACACTGGAAATTAAAATGTCCTGAGATGCCTCTCCTGCTCCAAGTCGGCCCGTTTGACGTTCTACCCCCCTTAAGTAAACTGATTCTAGACTTTTTCTTGCTCGAGACTTCTACGTTACGCACGATCCACTGCGGCCTAAAGCTGAACTGTGGAACTCCCTCCACTTTAATCCGAGGCATCTCAAGATAAATCGCCTCCTCTCGTGTATTTAACACACTAATTAAACAAGAGCCTTTTCTTATTCTCACCAACGCTTCTGGGAGGTACACTCCTTCTTGCAATTCTTGCTTTTCCACAATTCCTTCCTCTAGGCTAGCATCTGCAACATCTGTACTCAAAATCCTCTCCTCGCGAAGACCTCACTCTATTTATGCCACCTGGCCTGTCCTAGGCTCGGTAACGACTTTTTCTTGTCGACGACACATCTGTCTACCGGTATCCTGTGTACTGCATTCTCTCTCTGCAGTTTCATATTCCATCTGCTCTTGTATACGTGGGCTCGGTGTCTCCAGCCCCGTACACAGTTTAACGGATCTGCCCCTAATCAACAATGTTCCTTTTGCGAAGTCAATCACTACGCCATACTGCGTAAAGAAGTCTCTTCCAATTAAACCAGCATAGGGAATATCCAGTCCGCCTCCTACCAGATGAAACTTATGTTTCACTCTTAACTCGCGATCTATTTCAAGATCTTAGACTGCTGTCCCATATGTGTGCATGGCTGCGTTCGTAATACCTTTAGTCTTTATACTTTCCTCAGGTGTATACCCGACTTGGTCTTGTAGATACTTCATATTAAATAAACTAATATGAGCTCCATTATCTAGAAGCAATTTTAGCGGACTTTCTGTACTCTGGGGGCACCTCAATTGTACAAACTCATTTTTACTCTCGAAGTCGACTTTAAATACTTTCCCCAGTTCAGCATAAGGCAACTATAATCTTATGCTTTCCGGTCGTTTCCCCGCTTCTCACTTTTCACAGGTGACCCTGAGTTCTCAGTACATTCTCTAGCCATGTGTCCTGGCCTATGACACGCAAGACACACAACTGGTTTCGCTTTCTTGCAGGAACCTCGATGTCCCAATATATTGTAACTTTCACATCTAAATGTTTTTGATGTCTCTGATTTTCGACACGCTTGCGCCGATTTGACTTTGCGAATCTGTTTCTCAAGTCGGCAGTCTCGCGTTAAATTGCCCAGTTTCCCACAAGTCTTGTACCTGATATTAGTCCTGCAATCCTTTGAGGTATGCCCTACACTACCACAGGTAAAACACTTGAAAGTAGCTTTCCCCATTTTGCCCTGCTGACTTCTGTCAATAAATCCTGTTTCCTTGGTGGACATAATTACTGACTCTTCGTCAAAGCGATGTCGACCGCTTCAGTCAAAGTAATGTTTTCGCTCCTTGCACGCACAATTGTCCGTATACGCTCATCATAGAACTCCTGAATGAAAACAGTTCAGCTTAATTTTCCTACTAACGTCACAGATCCAGCCAGTTCTGACGCTGGCATGGCACCGTGTACAGATTCACGAAATTGATGCTGAAGCGCATCTACTTTACTAGCCAAATCTGCAATTGATTCTCCCTTTGTTTACCAAGTCGAAAACATGGAACAGGTATAAAATTCTAACGTGCTCTTGGATGCGTAATTTTCTAACAAATGCGGCTGGTCCCGGCGGAGGTTCGAGTCCTTCCTCGGGCATGGGTGTGTGTGTTTGTCCTTAGGTTAATTTGGGTTAAGTAGTGTGTAAGCTTAGGGACTGATGATGGTTCAAATGGTTCTGAGCACTATGGGACTCAACTGCTGAGGTCATTAGTCCCCTAGAACTTAGAACTAGTTAAACCTAACTAACCTAAGGACATCACAAACATCCATGCCCGAGGCAGGATTCGAACCTGCGACCGTAGCGGTCGCGACTGATGGCCTTAGCTGTTAAGTCCCATAAGATTTCACAAACATTTGAACTTCTTTTTTTTCCTAACAAAATGGCTCTTACTTCCTCCCATGTGAAGATAATACGCGTACGAGCAATTTGCTTCGTGCAGGACCCTGGACTGGCGACCGGCGTGCCCGAGCGATTCTAGGCGCTTCAGTCTGGAACCGCGCGACTGCTACGGTCTCAGGTTCGAATCCTGCCTCGGGCATGGATGTGTGGCCGGCCGAAGTGGCCGTGCGGTTAAAGGCGCTGCAGTCTGGAACCGCAAGACCGCTACGGTCGCAGGTTCGAATCCTGCCTCGGGCATGGATGTTTGTGATGTCCTTAGGTTAGTTAGGTTTAACTACTTCTATGTTCTAGGGGACTAATGACCTCAGCAGTTGAGTCCCATAGTGCTCAGAGCCATTTGAACCATTTGAACCATGGATGTGTGTCATGTCCGTAGGTTAGTTAGGTTTAAGTAGTTCTAAGTTCTAGGGGACTGATGACCTCAGATGTTAAGTCCCATAGTGCTCAGAGTCATTTGCACCAATTGAACCATGACCCTGGATTCTTGTTTTGACAAATTTTAAAACGATAGGACGATCTGCTTCACGTACTAGTTCAACGGCTATGTCCACACTATTTATATAATCATTTAATATTGGCTTAGTGCCATCAAATGCCTGAGGGATCAACTTCAAAGCGTCACTTATTGAAATACTAGCCGTAGCCAGTCCGCTCTCAGTGTCGGCAGAGTTAAGGGTCGTCATGACTCACTGTGTTTGTGATGCGACGTGCTGAGTAGAGACGAGCTGGCGCTGCGCTGTTGTGGTACGTGCAGATGCGTGCCAACGTACTGTCCTAGGAGCCGAGTTGCTATCGCCTGTCCGGCGCTGCGCTATCTCGGGCCGGGCTTGGTGTAGCGTAGCCCGCAGCCGCCGAAGCCGCTGCCGCTGCTGGAGACACCTGCAGACGCCTGAAGGACGTGTCTCGGCGCTGCCCTGGCTCGGTGTCGTGGGTGAGACGCCCTGACGGTTCACCCAGGACCGCGATAAGGCACCGTCATGAAGCGCTGCGTCGCCCCCGAGACGTCCGCGGCGTCGGTAGTCGTGAAGACAGGCTGTCCTGGCCCAGTCTTCTGGCGTTCGGCTTCGACGTCCGGCATTTTCCTCTTCATTCTGTTCTTCACGCTCCGTCTGATCTCACTGGAGTGCCAATGCTGCGTCTAACAGAGTCTCAAAGCCGTCAGTCCAGTCAAGACCTCAGGCTGAGCAGGAAAGAAGTGTCTACCGATATCAAAAATCAGTTCCACCTAAAACAGCCATTACCATGATCAAAGTATCATTAATGTCAAATCTAAAATTAAGTCTGCAACCACAGAAAACACAAGGTCCGTCGACAAGTGCAGTAGCAGCAACACTCTTAACTGGTATGCGGTTCTTCTTGCCTCCAGATGTTGTGGCGAACTCGATGTTCTCGATGGTTTTATAAACTGTGTGTTTAGAACGGTGAAGAAATCTCCTGTAAGGCATCGTAGCGGCGTTCAGTGCAGTTGCCTGTGCAGCCGCCACGATGCCTTACAGGAGAATTCGTCGCCGTTCTATACACACAGTTTATAAAACCATCGAGAACATCGAGTTCGCCACAACATCTGGAGGCAAGAAGAACCGCATACCAGTTAAGAGTGTTGCTGCTACTGCAGCCGGCCTGTGTGGCCGTGCGGTTCTAGGCGCTTCAGTCTGGAACCGCGTGACCGCTACGGTCGCAGGTTCGAATCCTGCCTCGGGCATGAATGTGTGTGATGTCCTTAGGTTAGTTAGGTTTAAGTAGTTCTAAGTTCTAGGGGACTGATGACCTCAGATGTTAAGTCCCATAGTGCTCAGAGCCATTTGAACCATTTTGCTACTGCACTTGTCGACGGACCTTGTATTTTCTGTGGTTGCGGACTTAATTTCAATAGAAATACGGGTCCACGAGAATCTTATGAACAGGGACGAAGGCTATCAACTGAGCGCGGCCTGGAATCCAGCATTAGCCGCAATATACCAGGAACGCACTAAGAACCGTCCAGCTCACGAGACGCGATCAGAATGCTCTGACGGAGACACGAACGGCGCACCCCCTTTCCGCTCCACCCCGCCCGCCGGCTCCTCTGGATCCAGCCTCCCGCGGCCAGGTGGTGGGGGGCACACCGCAGGTATAAAGGGACCGGCATCCGCAACGTCTCGGCACTTCGCCAGAAGATGATGTGTATGTCACTCGTCGAAACGTCGCAGTTTGAAGACACCGCCACCCGGCTGGAAGCCCGAGAACTCTTCGCCAGCTGTATATGCAGGGAAAGCTTACATTCACGTCAAAGATATCGTTTCCAGTCTTGGAAACATTCATGGAATAGAAGAACACCCGTGTGTGTCAATATTTGTCACATGGAACTACCTTTAAAGCCAAATTTTTCATCAAATCTTAATCATATTACGGTTTTTTTTCAGTTTCTATATTTTGGCGTTAAGTTACAGGGACCATACAGCCAACAATGCTTATAAAGCGCCAAAGAAACATAATTGTAAAAATGCGGAGTAGCACAAAGCCGTCGCCGGATCAGCGGTCACTGGAACCTGCACGCTACGACTCCGCACTCACCGCTGTCGCGAGGAATTGAGTGAGTTAAAACACATTGTATTATTTTGTTTGTTGAAAGGGTCTTGTATCTCAACAAACGGCTGTTAGTGGAACCACCAATGTTTCTTTCACGTCTCACACACTGAGCCAAGTAAGGAACCCATTCAAGCGCCTACAAAGTGTCGCTTCCCCTCCCACCATCCCTGAAAAAATAGTCACATTTGCTCTCCTCTGTCACTGCCGCTCAATATCTAGTGTCACTAAGCCCCGATCCGCTACATATGTGTCATATGTAAAAGTAAATACAGATATTACGAAGTTTTCTTTCGAACAGTATGACAAATGATATTTGTGCTATAACTAAGTGCTGAAATATGGTGCGCGTTTCGCCGAAACACTTCGCTGATGGATACAAATTAATAAATTAAGGTTAAGATGTTGTCATTATTGCACGTATTAGTTATTTTTAGTCATGTTTGACACAATATCATTAACAATTAATATAGTTCTTCCATTGCGACTGAAATATGAAAAGAATAATGTGATCAGTATACTCACAAAAACTGTAGGGTGGTTTTCCTAGGTTTTAGTATTTGTTACTCGAAGTCAAACAGAATGTTTCAAGACGGAATGTGACAGTAATGTTCAACAGCATGTCGTTACCAGATTGTGATGAGTCTGTATGTGGCGCGACTATTGTGCAATGTAAGCAGGCATCCCGGACACGTACAGCCTCTGTGAGTGGTGGCAGCCGAATCTTGCAGCGGCATCATGGTTGACTGGGACAGAAGGCTACCAGCTGTGATCCTTGCACTCACAAATAGTGGAGGTATACTAGTTGTACATCAATGGGTTCGTTGTTTTCCTTATATAAACAAACCGAACACTTGACATAGTTCACCTTACATAAAAAAATCATGTAAATTATAACCTTAATGTAAACGAAACACTCACTTGTACTCTCCGTTTGCTTTATTTAGGTTCTAATCAATTATGAATAACTGTCACCTGAATTACAATTATTTATGATCAAAGATGGCTGCCGAGTAGTCCACTTGCGCTATTAATTTGTTTACACATGTGCTACTCAATGGTCAAATACTTGTAGTCTAATCTGATAACTTGTAATATTTCTGACTTTACAGCCATCAAATTCACGTACAGAAAGCTCTTCTTAGAGCAGTTGAGAATGCAGCAGTGGGAAGATGACAAAATGTGGAGTGAGGTACCGATGACAGGTGGTCTGTTCTGTACGGGTATCGTGAGAAAGACCTCCTAAATTGTGATCCTTCTCCACGATTGGCTGCTGCGTTCGGTAGTTGCGAGCCAAAATAATAAACGTCTATTATCAGTCTTCGAAGAACTAAACAGTGTATTTAGTTGCATTTCATATAAAAGCATCTCTCAATAGCAGGCTATCAATCCATTACTTCAAAAGTGTTAATAACCAGCAGAATAATAAACAACTACTAAACGAAAAGGCAGACAGCTTTTCGGAGGTTTTCGGATCGCGCCTAACTTGGATGGCGGACGAAATGGTCCACCTGTAAGATCAGAGCTGGTTCGGTAGTGTTCGAGGACAGACATGTTGTTTGCTGCAGTCGGTGTTAGTTTTAACTTTATTAGCAATCTATGGTTTATAAATGTGCGAGCGGGGCTGACAGTCTTGGAGGACAAACATGTTGTCTGCCACGGTCGGCATCACGTTAAGACCTTATTAGCAATGTATGGTTATGTGGACGTGTAATTGAGAACAGTTTGATAATAATTACGCAAATACGCAATTTATTGTTTTGTTTTTATGAAAGTATGAAGACTGGAGATTATTTGTGGCTCATAAAGTGGAATACAAATGTGTTGTTTCTCCTATTGCCGCGCAGTATTAGCCGAGCGGTCTGAGGCGCTACAATCATGGACTGTGTGGCTGGTCCCGACAGAGGTTCGAGTCCTCCCTCGGGCATGCGTGTGTGTGTTTGTCCTTAGGATGATTTAGGTTAAGTAGTGTGTAGGCTTAGGGTCTGATGAAAATGGTTCAAATGGCTCTGAGCACTATGGGACTCAACTTCTGAGGTCATTAGTTCCCTAGAACTTAGAACTAGTTAAACCTAACTAACCTAAGGACATCACACACAGCCATGCCCGAGGCAGGATTCGAACCTGCGACCGTAGGGGTCTCGCGGTTCCAGACTGCAGCGCCTAGAACCGCACGGCCACTTCGGCCGGCTTAGGGACTGATGACCTTAGCAGTTAAGTCCCATAAGATTTCACACACATTTGAACATTTGTTTCTCATATTCTGCTAATAAAAAGCGAGTGGCATCCTGTATAAACAAACTAGTTGGAAATTTCATTATTTCTGAAATATCAGTTCCTCGCTAAGAGTTCATTACACCCTCAAGAGGACGGATTCACAGCCTATGTGCTGTTTTCAGCCCAGTGAACAACAACTACAGAAGACTGTAGGTTGTTGAACATTAATTGTAACTTACGCATTCCACTTAGGGCTGCAGAATGAAACAGGCACCTCACGTGTGCTGCAATTTTAGTACAAATGAAGTCGGTGACACGTCATCTGGGGTAACACAGAGGAGGTATGAAGGAGAGAAACTTTCGAGAGAAGGGGTTTATCACATGTACGTATGTATCCCTCTCTCCCTCTCTCTCTTTTTCAAGTTGCCGTACATGGCAGCCGTGGCGGGAAGTATCGGTGAGTCGGAGTGCTTTGGAATTGTGAGGCTACATTTTGTTAGCGTGAATTGAGAACTGTGACGAACCAGCAAACTGTGTAAGGACTGTGATAAGTGTTAACTGTGAATGATCAGAGAACTGCGTGAGAACCGTGTTAAGTAGGCTTTGAACTGTGTTTGAATTATTTTTCATATTTTAGTCGATCTATAATACCTGATGCCGCAAATCAGATTTTCCGTAACAATTGAAATATTATCGGTAATTGAGCAATAGGAAGTGCTGAAGTGCTACGAAAATAAGTTAACGTTATGCGCCGTCCATGGGATTACGTTATAATTCATCAGTTCAAGACTTGCATAGCACCGGGAGGCGGCCACAGAAAACAGGGGCGGCGATAGCCAGCAGCGGCCGGTGCAGTTAGCGCTACACGGCGCACTGAAGTGTCAGCTTGAGCACACCACGATAGCGGAGTTGCAGCCAGCGCTGCACCTCACAGCTACGAGAATCAGCGGCAGTATGTCGAAAAAGAAAAGTAGTGCAAGTGTTGCGTTTGCATATAGCAATCTAAGATTTGCAACTGGAACATTGGTATTAGTAATATGTCTAGGCGAAAGGGAGTAAGTCATGGTACAGCATCAGCTGACACTTTGCCGACTCAGTGTGATCAGTATATAAGGTCTATACTAAAAATCATTTTGCAAAAACAAAAAAGTAGCAACAATAGAAAATAAGGAAGAAGTAAGAAAATTAGAAAAAGAATATAAGGAGGAGTTAAAGGAAATCAATGTAGGAATAGCTCAACTTAACGCTAAGTCTGATGCTTTGAAACAAAAAGATCACACATTTTAAAGTTACAGCTGAGGAATGTAGTAATGAAACAGATTATGAAACAAAATAATCGGGGTAAAAAATTTGAGTTTAGTGTAACAGAAATGAATCAAAAGGTTGACAATGAAATTTAAAAGTTAGGTAAGACTTTGCAGGTTCAAAATTGGGTAATAAAAACAACAATTAATGACAGTAGCAATATAAGACAGGAGTAAACCAAAGGTATAACGTGTAATTTACAGAGTATGAAAAATGACCAGAAAATTCTTAGTCGTAATATTTCACATGCAGAATACTCTTGTAAGGGGAGCACAAGTGCGATCCATGTTACACAGAGGGAAACATAGCGAAAAGTACTTCCTGAGATGCAAGACAAAATAGTTAATGAAGTTAAGCAAAACGCAGAAATTTGGAGTGAACAAGCAAGAAAGAAAGGCGTGGTTCACGTATGTGAAGTAGAAAATTACGCTAATGCTCATAAATTCGATCATTTCTGTAGTAATTAGACAGCTTGAGGGCGTCATTCCTGAAAACATGACAGAACACCTGAAAATCAAATTCGTGGCCAATATATTAGAAGGGGAAGTAATATCATGGGGAACAGAGGGCAGCACTACCTGTAAAACGTATAAAGAATTCGCGCAATCGCTAACGAAGAGTGAGTGAGGCAGGGCGATAGGCGACGTGTAAGACTTTATTAGCATTGTATGGTTAAGTTGACTAGTAACTCACAACAGTTTGATAGTAATTAGATCAATAAGCAATGCATTGTTTTGTTTTTATTGAAGTATGGAGATTGGAGATTATTTGTGACTCATGAAGTGGAATATAAATGTGCTGCTTCTCCTATTCTGCTAATAAAAAGCGAGTGGCATCATGTATAAACAAACTAATAGGAAATTTAATTATTTAGAAAATATCAGTTCCTTCCTAAGAGTTTATAACAGTCTCAAGGTCATGGACTCATGATCTATTGGCTGTTTTCAGCGCAGGGGATAACAACTATACGAGACTGTAGGTTGGTTATTAATTGGAACTTACGCATTCCATTCAGGGCTGTAGAAGCAAGCCGGCACCTCGCGTGTACTGCAATTTTAGTACAAATGAGGTCAGTGACACGTTGTCTGGGGTAACACAGAGGAGGTATGAAGGAGAGAAACTTTAGGGGAAAGGGGTTTATCACATGCACGTATATATCACTCTCTCCCACTCTCTCTTTTTCAACTTGCTATAAAGTGTATCTTAACGATCGTAATTTATGATTAAAATTATGTTAAATCTTACTGATCATCATTATGATCGAGAAGTGTCGGCTTCCCATTCCTCCACATACATATACTACATTCCGATTTGTGCCCCACCACCAAACCCTTCGCCATTCCGCTCTTGAGGTACCCAGCATCACGAGACGAACCCATAATTTGTGATCTGTACCAAGGTTGATGGACAACAGCAGCAGCCGTTACTTTTGGTGGTATTCGCAATTCACAACAGAGTAATGTGCTTGATGCTATTTTCTTCAACTTAATGGAGCTATTTGTTACAATTATGCCCTCTTCCTCCCACTTTTCAAGAAGACACACGTAAGTAATTCAAGGTAATCGTTTAAAAACTAACACCATCACGCACACCACGAACTCATACTACACATGACGCTCTTTACAGTTTTGGGGCAGTTAGTTACAATCTGGCCGTTTTTCTCCAACTTTTGTGAAGACACACTTAAATACTATGCTGCGTACGTTTAACACCTACCACCTAAGTTGATATCCAGCAATCGCTCCAACATATGGAGTTATTTATATTTGTGGGGGCAATTTATAAAAATTTTGTAGATTTGTTTCCAGTATACGACAAACACCCACATCTTAAGAAGGCATACGACACTTTAAATATTTAAAAACTATCACCACAGTTCGTACCCGACAACCACACCAACTTAAAATGCCATTTGAAGTTTTGGGAAAATTCTTTGCAATCTTGTCGATTTCTTCCAGTATAAAACAAATACTTGCTTTTGAAGAAAAATCAAGTAAATATGGGACTTTAAATGTTTAATAAATACCACCACAGTGCGTTATTTTTAAAAAACATGGATATGCCAGTACTTCAATGTTTCACAAGTAGCACAGTGCAGCAAGTGCGCTCTTTCTTGCACCCAAGTCTACGTTTCATTATAAGGGAGTTGCCCTGCATTATAAGTATGTTAAAAAACATTACATCTCTATGATGATATCTTAGCGCCAGTGTCAGTCATATAATCTCTTATGGAACTTCTGCTCACATCAGAGAACATTATCAGCAGTAGTGATACCTATATTTATTGTTTAAAAGCTGCCGCCACTGCTAGAATAATACAGGAATATTTGCAACATCTGTATCCAAACAAACGGCACACTGTGTAGTGTCTCCCAGCGCACTAAGAGTGTTGCCGTAATGTGTTCATTATGGCCTGCAGTACACATCTCATGATCACTGTGCTACTGCTGCTACGAACGGACGTGGGTGGACAATTGCATAAATATTAACGCACATTTCCAATATATGGAACAAAGGACCACTGTCCTCGGAACGGCACTCAGGCTGAAGGCAGCAGCAGGATGATTAAAAAACGAACAGTAATATTCTGAGAAAATGAATTACCAAAACCGCATTTAATTAAGAAAACTTATTTAACTGGAGGGGATTTGCGAATTTGCTAGGCTCCTAGTTGCTATTAGTTTGATCTGCATTCTGCATACTATGTCGCACTATCTACTGAAAAAATGTGAGGAGACCTCTACCCTGTTGTGCTTGCAACGCTGGTTTGCTCCACCTCTCCGTCGCACTCTCACCCAGAAGAATGATACTTTGTCTTGGGTCAACATACAGCCAAGAGCTCGCTGCAAGGGTGCAGTCTTAATACACCTACTATAAGAATTTCATTATGTAACTTGTCGCCTATTCGTTGAAGACATTACCAGAAATAAGGTGTCGTTAAAATTTTTATACACGTGCTCAAGCTGAAACAATTAAAGTGTGCACAACTGCTAATGGACAATCTGATCATGACACAATTAATGGAAAAACAACAGTGTGGTACTTTACTACCTGGAGGCAGGTTTACAAAGCAGTGAGGTATATTAATGAGAACAGGATACAATGTCTTAAGAGTAAGAGAACAGGATACAATGTTTTAAGAGTAACGTAAAAGTTGTGGTACGGGATGAAGTATATGTAGAAATGATGCTAAAGTCAGTTCCGGTTTATTCCATAGTAAATTTGTGTCAATATTTGAAGGCTGATTACAATTACCCAAAAGATCCATTTAAAAAACTAGTAAGCTGTGGATAACTAAGGGAATTAAAATCTCATGTAAAAGGAAGAGGGAAATTTATGTAAACGCCAGAGTAAGTCAAGATCTGACATTCATTGCATACTACAAAAAATTCTGTAGTATTTTAAGGAAAGCCATTAAAACATCCAGAAATATGCATGTCCCGTCAGAAATAAATAATGCGCATAATGAGATTAAAACTATGTCGGACGTTGTAGAATGGGAGACAGGACAGCCAGGCAGTGTAAAATATTCCACAACAATTAAACCAAATGACAGTGTTGTAACTGATAATTCATAAACTGCAAGTACTTTTAACAACCACTTTCTAAATGTAGCAACAAAAAGGATAAAACTGTTCACTTGAAGAAGTAAGAGAATGTATTAAAAATCTCATTCCACAAAACTTTAAGCAAATAGGACTGGCACCAACATCCGCCACTGACATTAATCAAATTCTAAAAAACTACATTCCCTGTGGTGTTGATGGAATTTGAGACAGAGTTCTGTAAAGTGTTTCCAACTTCATAAGTAGGTTGGTAGTGATACATGCAGTTCATCACTGGCGCAGTGGACTTTTTTTAGACATGTTAAACTATGCAACTGTTAGTCCCACTTATGAGAAATATGGTAAGAAAGACTTAAACAATTATCGTGCAGTTTCCTTACTGACATTTTTTTTAAATAAGTGAAAAAGTTTCACACCTAAATGGAAACAATTTGCTTATCATATCTCAATTTTGATTGCAGAAAGTTTGCTTATCTGAGAATTAAACAGCACAGTAATTAAAATATTGGCAGATGATACTTGGATTCCAGAAAGTTTGCATGTCTGAAAATTAAGTAGAACAAGCCTTAAGTAGTAATAAGATATCGCCAGATTGTATTTTTTGCGATCTTTCCCAGGCATTTGTTTTTATAGATCGTGTTACTGTGCTAGAAAAGCTCAAGTCTTACGGAACGGATGGCATTATGCATAGCTAGTTTGAAGCATACTTAATAAACAGTTTGCAAAAAGGTTGGCTGAATAATTCAAACAATGTTGGAGTGGTACAAGGCTTTAGCGACTGTTGAGACACAACAATGGGAGTTCCATAGGGTTCAATTTTTAGTCCATTACCATCCATTACATATGTGAATGACCTACTACTTAACAAAACTGGTACCTTTTTCAGACGATATTAGAATTATAATAAACCGAATTAGAGAGAAAACAATGGAAGACATGATAAATGATATTTTATTATTATAATATGGTATTCTGCCTAATGGCAGGTCTGTGCCTAGGTCTAGAGAATTTCTGTTGCCAATGTTCCCTGTCTTCAATTCCTTCCTTCAGTCTGTTGTATCTCTTTCTAACATTCATGTCATCCAGATATTGAAATCTTCTTCTTCCTCCTCCTACCGTTATTGAATTTTCCCTTCAGTGACTTCGTGTATGAGCCCTCTGTGTCTAAGTATGTGTCCGATCCAGTTGGCCTTCCTTTGAAGAATTGTATTCAGAATGTCTCTCTTCTCTCCTACTCTTCTCAGTACGTCGTTATTTGTCACCCGATCGATCCACTTGATCTTTTCCATTCTCCTCCAACACTACATTTCAAAACTTACAATTTTTTTTCCTTTTTTCTCATGGGCCATGCCTCTTCTCCGTACGATATAATGCTCAATATGTAGCACTTCACAAGTTTCTTCCTTAATTCCAAGCTTAACTTGCTGGTCAGAAGATCCCTCTTTCTATTGGCTGCGGTTTTGGCCATAGCGTGTCTTGCTCGAATTTCCGCATTGGGTATCCTTTGTCACCAAACTTCCGAAGTACTTGAACGGTTTCACATCCCCCACTTCTCGATTGTCGACGGTTGTATTCAAAGGTTTCTCCATTTTTGATATCCGCATCACTTTTGACGTTTCGATGTTGATTTCCATACCGTATTTCCTTCCAGGTTCCACCAACTGGTTCATCATTTATTGCAGTTGTCTTTGTTTTTTAGCAAGCACGACCAGGTAATCTGTATACTTGATGGTACTGAAGAGGTGTCCTCCTATCCTGAAGTTCTCGCATCCTTTCAAAGCTTCTGTCGCCAGGCATTCCCCATACAGGGAGAAGATACTCGCCGATAGACAACACTCTTGTCTCACGCCTCTTCCTATTTCCACGCTGCTTGTTTCTCCATAGTATAGCCGCATCTTTACTCTTCGTCCCAGGTACAAGATGAGAATTAGTCTCCGGTGCCTGAGGTTTATACCTATCTACTTCAGGGTGTTCATCAATTTATCCACTTGACTCCGTCAAAGGCCTTGTGTCAGTCTATAAAACAAACACAAACTTCTTCATTAACAGCCAGAAGTCTCTCCGACAATATCCTCACCATGCCGATGGCGTTTGTGGTTCCTTTTCCCTTCCTAAATCCAAACTGATCCACTCCTATTATTTCTTTAGTTTTATGTTCCAGCCGTTTTTTGAGTATTCTTATAATAATATTCACTACGTGTGAGATTAAACTGACTGTTCTGAAATCACATAGTTTCTTGGCTTGCTGTTTGTTCTCAAGGGCAACCAAAGCGACATCCAAAAAGTCGATAGAGCATTTGTTCTTTGTACCAGGTACAAGATGACAATTAGTCTCCGGTCTCTGCAGTTTATTCCTATCTCCTTAAGGATTTTGTTTATGAGTTGCTTCAATGCCTTCAAACCCTTTTTCCGATTCCTTTCCGAAAATCCACAGGTGTGTCGCCATCTCCTGTGGCTTTCCTCCTCTTCATGTTCTTAATCGCCTTCTCTACTTCAGTTGTCAGTATGCTAGGTCCTTTTTCGTCTTCGTCAATCTCTTCCTCTGTCTCTATTTTAATGCCTTGTGGGCGATGTTCCTTATCGTATAGTTCCTTTATATCTTATTCCCATACTTTCAGCACCTCCGTTTCTTCAGGAACCATTGGTACACTAAAGACTCCTACTTCGAAAGTCCTTACTCCTTTGTTTCCTCTATCTTCCAACTCCTTTGTTTCCTGGTACATATGGTCACACCTTCCTCTTCTTTGTATGTTCTCTATTCCGTCGCGCATTCCTTCTATATACTTTTCTTTCGCTTTGTCAATTTCTCTTCTGAATGCCTTGTTAAGTCTTCTATATTCGTTTTCATTAATGGTACTTTACAAACAATTATAAAGTGGTTCTCAGAAAGTCAGCCCTCCGTAAATTTAAGGAATTGGCTGTATCTAGTTCTGTACAACAAACAGGGTCATACCAACAACTGTTGTAGCACATGAGCAGGAGTCAGTAAATAAAAAAGACTGCAGCAATTTTTTGGGTGTACGTATTGATGAAAACTTGAACTGTACGAAGAATATTACTAAGCTTTGCAGACAGTTAAATTCGACTACGTTTGCTCTTCATATAATTGCTGATATTGGAAACAAACGAATCAGACCTCTGACATATTTAGCGCATGACAACTCAAAAATGTTTTATGGAACTATTTTGTGAGATAATTCGTGACTTACAGAGATAATATTGATAGCACAAAAGCGTCTAGTAAGAATAACATGCGGCGTTCATCGACAAACGCCATGTGCATATCTCTTCAGTGAGCTAACTGCGTCGTCACAATACATATATTCATTATGAAAATTCGTCATAAACAATCCATCAAAGAATGACGAGAACATTTATGTCCATAACTACCCCACTAGAGGGAAAAATGGCCTTTATTACATGTTGTTAAAGCTGTCGGTGGCTCACAAAGAAGTTCGATATATCGCAACAAAACTCGTTCATCTGCCCAGTAAATTAAAATGTCCTACAGGTAGCAATGCAAGATTTAATTTTAGTTTAAAATAATATCCCCTGGAGAACTTCTATGTTCCACCAACGAATTTCTACTTAAAACTGGTAGCCAGTAAAGAAATCATTGTTCTTATGTTTATTTTCATGAGTCTGGCTAGCAAAATTATGTCTTCCTCAATGTCAAGTCTAAACATGTGTAGATATCATGCAAAATGCCTCATTCCACATCGTTTTGCTAAAAGAATCGTAGAATGGAACACATAACTAGCTAACTAACCAACAGTATGTGTCTTCTTGAAAGTGTGAAAAAGTCCGCAGACTCGTAACAGATAGACCTAAAACAGAAAACAGTGCCATAAATTGCAGAAGTTACCACTAGGCGCTATATTCTCTTGGAAATAGTGAATATCACGTGAAGAAACTGCTACTGCTCCTACTGCTGTTGATGGACTGGGGTAAAGATCACAAATTCTATGCCTGTCTCATGATGGTAGATACAAGAAGTTTGGGACTGGCGGTGTGGGGCCAATAGGAACGCACTATATAAGTGGGGGAGGGGAGCCTGACATTTTTTGTTCGTATTTTATGGTCAATAAGATTTAAAACAACTTGGCCCATTAATTATGTTTAATAAGATAGCAGTTATCAGACTACGCTAAAAGCATTTGACCGTTAACGCATACACTGCTCAACTAAAGTTTGGAATACTTTCGTAAAATGTAGTCTACGACACTAGAGGTCTCATTGACCTAGGCAGTTAGCCCATGTACTGGACGGTGTTTACTACAGACATGTTTTGTGACTGTTTCCCAGTCATGTAAACATATCACTGCTTCAGCGACACACCCAGAGCGGTCCAGCATCAACAACAACATCATTCAGTTTGTGTTCAACGCTGCAGTAACATGCCACATAGAGCTATACGTTATTCTGATAGAGTAACGATAGTGGCTTCACTATCATCAGGTCATATACAACAAAATGTGGCCCATCGGTTACATGTCACTCAAAGTGGTTTGTGTAACGTTTGGAGAAAGTACAAAGAGACGTGTAATGTGAACAATAGATCTCGCAGTGGTCGTCCTCGTTTGACAGCACCACTGCAGGATCGCTTCATCAAACTGTCAGCTCGCTGGCGCCCAACATCAACTGCCAGCAATATTGGAAACGACGTCTACCGGGCAGCAGGGATTCGTATCTCAGATCAAACAGAAGATTGCATCAGGCTGATCTTCAGTCCAGAAGGCATTCGAGAGGCTTTGTTCTAAACCAATGCAACAGACGCAGTCGAAGGACCTGGGTTCCTGCACATCAACGTTGGGCCATCGCAGAACGGAGTAATGTGATGCTTGCTGAAGAGACCAGCACTGGTTTGTGACCGCGCACTAGACGCGTTAGGGTTTGTAAATGCGCTAGACAACAACAGGAACGCTGATACGTTCAGAAAGGCCATACGTTTGAAGGTGGAAGTGCTATATTATGGGCGAGAATAATGATGAGATGGCAGACCGCTCTAATTCCCACGTATGTCAATCTGACTTGTCCCCAATACAGACGATTGTAAGACTCTACAGACGAGAAGTCTGTAACACTTTTGTCCCAGTCGATGACAATACAAGACCGCATCGTACGCTAGCATTGTCTCGGTATCTTGAAAGACGCAGCATCAATCGAACGCATTGACAAGTACAGTCCGCAGGCATGAATGCAACTGAGCATGCATGGTACCTGTGGAAGGTGGTCATCGGACAGCGTCTCAATCCACCTGACAATTTTCAGGACCTTCCTGAAACTGTCATTGAGGACTGGGATCTCATACTCCAAGATAAACTGGATGGTTTCATCCAGAGCATGCCACGCAGAGTGGAAGAACTCATCCGTGTGAGGGGAGGACATACTCAGTATTAAGGACAGATAATCATCATCACCAGATAAAGATTTTTCGCTGTCTTTTTCTTTCAAAGATGTTTTCTTAGGAGACAGCCTGCTTTGTTTCGTAATGATTTTCTGTAACTAACAAATTCGTTCTTTTTTAAAGAAGAAATTATGTTTATTTTCCTAATAAGGTACTGCAAAGACCTCAGTGGGTGTGCTACAAGGAGTCATTGTAGTAAACTCTATGATATTCCAAACTTTTGTTGAGGTGTATATTTAAATAAACTTAACAACGTGGACTGACTACTTGGGGCTCATCTTCAAGCACAAATTACGATAATTATGACGACACCTATAGGTCATTAATTAGATCGCAAACAAACGAAACCAAGAGTGCAAAGGGCGGTGTGTTTACACATCGAAAATTAGATTTTTTTTTTCCTTGCAAAAGGGAAGTTAGGTCACGTGTCTACTTTGTTTACATAAGAAGAACTATTAGCGCTTAAAGGCAGAGCTGGTTCACCCTCAGTCCTCTCGGAAAGAAAATAAGACCCGCGAGATATCCTTGAAAAGTCATACGAAAGGACTAACACCGAGGTGTTGCACTGAAGTTTCAAATTTTGTACTAACATTCTGCAAACTTCGTTTGTGTTCGTGCACCTGATTGGTCACATCAGATTCCTACTCTCATCACTCATACTATTTGGTAAAGACTTTTATTGTTGTTCTGTAATACCCTTTGTCCTACACTAAGTGTTACACACCCTCACATAGCAATTTTCGTCACTGATGCATCTCCAGCTTTATCCATTGTTGTGTTTAATGTGTGTGAGGTATGCAAGCTACATGTTTAGCTGGGTTTTCAAATCCATTTGATGTCTTCGATAAGCACCTTTTGTTGGATAAATGTCTGCGACCCTGTAGCTAGTTAGCACAGCGTAGGATTATGTTACGAACAACAATTCTGACAGATATTTCGTCTCTCACACATTACAGGTAAAACGAAGGATGAGTTATTTGGTAGAGATGTGTCCTCAAAACAGTATCTTCAGCAGTTCCCAGAACTGTATACAGCCTGCAAACTAAAGTCAGGTAAACATAAGGATAATGAAGCATGGCAGGAAGTTGTTAATAGTGACAGGAAGATCGTTACACTCTGTCTAGAAAAGGTACTGTCCAGGGCGACACATGGAAATGTCGCTAGCAAGAGGGACGGATAATTTTAAGACAACAATTACTCTTACAATCTTTTTTGAAGTTTAGTGAACGCATTAGTAAAGTATTGACGTCAAATTTTCGGTTGACACGAACGACCCATAGCCATAACAGGAATAGGTGTCTGGCTGTCAGAACTAGCAGCAGCGTGGGACACTTCCTGGTTCGTGTTAACAATACCATGACGAAACATACGCTATGTTCACCAAATCATCTGCCCAGTAAATAAAAATGTCCTACAGGTAGCAATGCAAGTTTTAATTTTAGTTTAAACAGGAAATTTTTCCTCATGGTCAAAGGCAAGAGTTTCTCGATATAACTGAAAAGTGTGAAAGCCTGCAGGAGGTGAGGAGTCACGAAGATGTTAAGCTTGATTCACTGCTCGAGATTTTCATGCTTTGTACGTCTCATGTAGAGTTGCGCTCTACCAAAACTATGGTTCAGACGTTTTGGTACAATACGTAAGTGACGTAGTAAGTGGAAACATTACCGCTAGTACTGGTAGCATTGGTTGGAGAAGAAACACAAATGAATGTATGAGAGAGAAACTGAAAACCAACGGCTTCCCTTTGCCTTTCGCTTGTTTGTTTGTTTTACATATAATTAGAAATCCACATCATTCAGTGTTAGTCCACTGTGCATCCTATATGCCTTTAAAATATAAATTGTATTTTATAAGTAACAAAATTAGTTGATTGTGTAACCTCTGTGTTTTTGTAACCAAGGAATTATTTTTGATGATAGTACAGTTTACACTGACAAACACAAAAATATGTATTATTATTGTTGTTGTTTGAGTTCAACAGGAAATTCTTCCTCATGGTCAAAGGCAAGAGTTTCTCGATATAACTGAAAAGTGTGAAAGTTGTATATGATTAACAGAAAGAGTTTTTACGTATGCTTGACGGATTACTGATGAGATGGTTGATATATTTTAGTTTTGTCGTATTTTTAATTTTAGTCTTTTTTTAGAGAATTGCCTTTCCTAGCGCTATGTGATAAATGATTTTTATTTGCATTGCTACAGCCCTCTGTTCCACATTAGAAATCAACAGTTTTCCAATACAACCTGAACTAAATACTTATAGTTTCTATTTTGCTATAAATACTGCATATTTTTAAGGAACAGACAAGAGGATAACTATGTAGGACAGAAATTTTCCGTAGGTTATACAGACCTTTATATTTCTTAACTCAGTTTCTAGACGCTTCAACGCTTCCGGTTTCTAGGGAAACTAGTGAGACACTGATCGCATACAGAGAGAATGTGATCGAAAGGAGGTAAGCCGGCCGAAGTGGCCGTGCGGTTAAAGGCGCTGCAGTCTGGAACCGCAAGACCGCTACGGTCGCAGGTTCGAATCCTGCCTCGGGCATGGATGTTTGTGATGTCCTTAGGTTAGTTAGGTTTAACTAGTTCTAAGTTCTAGGGGACTAATGACCTCAGCAGTTGAGTCCCATAGTGCTCAGAGCCATTTCTTGAAAGGAGGTAACGCCCGATAGGCATGCAACACACTTAACATGCAGGTAACGAGGTTACGGCCTTATCTGACCAAAGCTACTAGGAAAACTACTGCAGTCTATGCTTACTTGTGAGAGTATATGGTAGCGTACGGTACTTTCATTACTCTAATTCCGAGTACTTCGTTTAGACGAAACAGGCCCACGAAATATTTATAGCGATTTTATATAATATGTGAATTAATTAACTGTAAATTAACACAATGGATGATTTATGAGCTGCAGAGAGTTACAGAGTGCTTCATGATTTGGGTCAAAATTGGAACACAATTAAATAATTCCCTTCAACATTGTTGGTACGTTGTTTCAGTTTCCGCTGCAACGTCAGATGAACAGGGAACAGCGGTACTTTGAAACGGGAAGCAGCGGTGCTTTTAAGACGAGATAATGCCTGGAGAAAGATACGAGGGTGTAACGGGCTGTGGGCAGTTTTTCTCGGTTGTCTGCTACCAGTAGTTTGTCGAATAAAATTCCAAGGCTACTTCAACAGTATCTCACATCCGTATACGAACACGTGATGTGAAATGGCAGCACATAACGAGTGTTAACTTACCGCCTCGCTGGCAAAAAATGGCAAAACAGCTTCCTACCACGAATTCAATCAGATGTAAAATAAAAAGAAATCAACCTTTTGATAATGGCATGACCACTGAGACGCTTCGGGGTCGTATGTAGTGGCTGGTGTGAAAATTATTGTTACATATGGATTGTCTAAACATTCACAGCTCTAAATATGGTAGTACTAATAGCAATAGTTTTATTCATCCACTGATTGCTTGTACAAAGGTGTCAGATGCCATGGTGAGGGATATCATAGGAAGAGCAAAGCTAAGTTAGCTTCTTCATTAGCAGATACCGTAAGAGGGGTCACAGTCACACAATGGATGATACCTGTGGTTAATGGGACAAGGCAGACTGATTTTTTAGGTTAAAGACAAAGTCCAGACAGACAGTAATTAAGAAAAATAGAATAAAAGAATCTTCTTGTAGGGTAAATAGGGATAAAGTTAAGTGTAGTATCAATTTACTTCATCAAAATATCAGGGAATAGAAAATAAAGTAGATGAGCTGTTAGTGTGTTTAGATGATCTCAAAACGAAGAATGAGATTGATATGCTTTGTCTGTGTGAACACCATGTAAATGTGTGGATGAAAAGTGTCAATAAAAATGGGTACAATTTAGCATCTAACTCTTGCAGACCTAGCATGGATAAAGGACGAGTTGCCATTTACACGAAGCAAGGGTAAAAGTAAATAACTGTAGAAGTAAGAAAATTTTGTGTCGATCAGCACTTTGATGTTTGTGCATGTGAACTACAGACAGATAATGCAGTGTTGATATTAGCAACAGTGTACAGGGCCCCATTAGGAGACTGGGAGATATTTACAAAAAAGTTTGCCCCCTATTATGCTGTCTGTCAGACGGAAAGAAGAAGTTATTGATCTGTGGTGATTTCAATCTAAACTTTCTAAGCAATTCTGACAGGAAAAGTAAACTAGAAGTGTTATTATTGACATATAACTTAGAAACAGTGATCAGTTCCCCTACACGTATAGCTCAAGACAGTAGCACTGTAATAGATAATGTATTTGTGTAGCAAGAGGGTTTAAAACTAATATATGCTTTGCTTTCCCTGTGTTAAATGGATTATCAAACTATGATGCACAACTAATTAACTTAAGAAACTTAGCAAGGTGTACAGTTCAGAAACCATTAAGTAAAAGTGTAAGGCTGGTCAATCCGGTATCTATAGAGTACTTCAGAGCAAGTTTAAGAAATGTTAACTAGGGACGTGTATATAATGAGTCAGATGCCGATGATAAATGTAACATGTTTCTTCATAAATTTGTATCCGTTTTTCAACACTGTTGTCCCAAAAATGTTACTAAATGTAACACCAAACAGTTTTCAAAGAAACCTTGGATCACTACAGGTATTAAAGTGTCTTCAGAAAGGAAAAGATAGTTATATGAGGCAGCAAGAATTAGTAACGACCCACAAGTAATTTTACACTATAAAAATTATTGGAACATACTCAGAAAAGTTGTCAGAAAATCAGAAAATATTTATATTAGAGATGAAATTAGTAACTTGGACAGTAAAATCAAATCAGTATGGAATGTTGTTAGAAGAGAGACAGGAAAAATAACCACTGGGGTAGGTAGTATTACTATTAAAGACAATGAGACCATGTTAACCAACAGTACACAGGTAGCTGATGTATTTAACAACCATTTCTTAAATTGGTGAGAATAGCAGAAAAGAAAAAGCCAAGCAATACATGGAAGTGTGGGGTTTGAGAAAGCCTCATCAGATTAATTTTCAACTAACAACCTCTTGTGAAATAAGGAAAATCACTAAATCTTTGAAAAATAAATGTTCTGTTGGAGAAGATGACATCCCTAACAAGATATTAAAACAACGTGGAGCAGTTACAGCTGATGTTCTTAGTCACATCTGTAATGCATAAATAACTCAAGGTATTTCCCGAAACAGGTTAAAATATGCCATTTTTAAGCCTCTCTAGAAAAAAGAGGACATCACAGATGACAATAATTACTGGCCAGTATCCTTGCTCACAGCATTTTCAAAAACTGTCGAGTAAGTAATGTACTCAAGAGTGGTTAGTCATCTCAGTAGTAATGGGATTGCATTGTACTGTATGTTAACCTGGGACCTAGAAACGACGGAGAGGCTCCGTTCCCGCCGCAGCCGCAGTGGTCCACAACCCCACGGCGACTACCGCAGTCCACTTAACCCCTCCGCCGTCCAACACCGAACCCAGGGTTATTGTGCGGTTCGGCCCCCGGTGGACCACGAGGGAACGTCTGACACCAGACGAGTGTAACCCCTATGTCTGCGTGGTAGAGTAATGGTGGTGTACGCGTACGTGGAGAACTTGTTTGCGCAGCAATCGCCGACATAGTGTAACTGAGGCAGAATAGGGGGAACCAGCCATATTCGCCGAGGCAGATACAAAACCGCCTAAAACCATCCACAGGCTGGCCAGTTCACCGGACCTCGACACAAATCCGCCGGACGGATTTGTGCCGGGGACCAGGCGCTCCTTCCCACCCGGAAAGCCGTGCGTTAGATTGGTTCAAATGGTTCAAATGGCTCTGAGCACTATGGGACTCAACTGCTGTGGTCATCAGTCCCCTAGAACTTAGAACTAATTAAACCTAACTAACCTAAGGACATCACACACATCCATGCCCCAGGCAGGATTCGAACCTGCGACCGTAGCAGCAGCGCGGCTCCGGACTGCAGCGCCTAGAACCGCACGACCACCACGGCCGGCGCCGTGCGTTAGACCGCACGGCCAACCAAGCGGGCAGTAATGGGATACTTAGTAAATCACAGTTTGGATATCAAAAATGCTGTTCCACTGAGACAGCAATATACAATTTCCCTACCCAGATAATAAAGTCTTTAAATAGCAAAATGTCACCAATTGGAATTTTCAGAGACTTATCCAAAGCGTTTGATTGTGGGAACCATGACATTATGTTATAGAAATTGCAATTCTATGGTATAAATGGAGCAGCATATGAGTGGTTTAAGTCAAACCTACAGAACAGGAAGCAAAAAGTTTCTCTATATGGTTCAAGTGATTTAAAGAAGTTTCCCACTTCATCTAACTGGGGTGAAATTATGTTAGGTATTCCACAGGGCTCTGCTCTTGATATAATATATGAATGACCTCCCTTCTTATCTCAAACAAGAAGCTAAACTGACACTGTTTGCTGATGATACAAGCGTCATTATTGATTCAGCAAAAGAAACTCCAATAGAAAAAGATACAAATAATGTCTTTTTAAAAATTATTCATTGGTTTTCTGCGATTGGGCTTGCTCTGAACTTTGAAAAATCACAACCCATCCAATTTTCTACTCCAAGGAGTACAGTTCCTTCAATAAATATAACACATCAACAGAAGTCATTAGTCAGGGTAGAGCACACTAAGTTTTTGGCTGTACATATAGACGAGAATCATAATTGGAAAATTAATATTTTGGAACTCCTAAAGCGACTAGGTTCAGCAACTTTTGCAACCAAAATAACTGCCAATTTTGAGGATATAGAAATTAGCAAGCTAACATACTTTGCATACTTTCACTCTACGATGTCATATGGAATAATATTTTGTGGTATTTCAACACTTAGGCAAAAAATATGCACTGCTCAAAGGAAAGTGGTCAGAATAACGTGTGGTGCTCATAGTCGCATATCATGTAGGTATCTCTTTAAATGGTTAGGAATTCATAGAACAGCATCACAGTACATTTACTCAATATGAAATTTGTTCTCAACAACATGGACCAGTTTAAATACAACAGTGACATTCATGATTATAATACCAGAAGGAAGAAAGATTTACACTATCCTCTACTTAACCTATCTTTGGCACAGAAATGGGTAAAATATGCTGTTGTAAAACTTTTCGATAAATTACCAGACGAAATAAAATGTCTGACAGATAGCAGTAGCAGTTTTAAAAATAAATTGAAATCATATCTCCCTGACAACACCTTCTGTATCATAGATGACTTCTTGAATAGGAATAAATAAATCAAGAGGTATAAAATATGCATTTTGTGTCAGTTAAGGGACTAGGGTAGGTAATAAAAAATTTAAGCCTTAAAAGAAACCCTCATACATGTGTGCATTTCTTATGCACCCGACACATTCCACATCATTACGGTTACAGTGAGATTGATCAATGGAACATATAACTAACTAACTATGGTGTTACAGTTTAAGAAGGAATTAGCATACAGAGGCATTTATATTCCTACTGGTTTTGTTTGGCAACGATGGGACATAGTGGCGATCATGAATGTATGAAACATACCAACATTTGCCACAAGTATCTAGGGAAGCCAGAGAACACAAAATCAGAATGGCCATATGGAGAGTGCAGCCTCTATCTTCTTTTTAATTTTGTGCAATCTAATCCAGTTAATCCATAGTGTTAAATATTTTTGTTTTCAACGAAGTTATTTAATAATGTAAGAAGCAGGTGGTACACTGTTCATTTGTTTCTCTGTACAGATCACTGCACACGCTATATAAACATTCCTTCATAATGTAACATTAAAGTGTGTATTAAGGACAATATGAATCTGTCATGTTTGATTTCTTGATCAAAGCGGTATACTTCGTTGCAGCTAGAATGCTAAATGAAATTCGCACGAAATATTTCTTGAAACTACTTGTTTTTTCTGAGTGTAACGCTATACATTATCCTACATTGTAGTACATTTTGCAGTACTAGTTACTAACGCCGCAGGTAGACGCGAAGATAATGTTTCACCATTTAGCAAATATTAATAACAGTTTAAACGGCAGTACACATGAGCACTCGTAAATAAAATTAACTAAATAAAATAAAGAATAATATTAAACTGTATTTTACAAGAAAATTGTATGAACAGGAGTAAAGTTTTTCGCTTATGGTTTACTGACTACTATAAATTATGAAAAATAATCGTGAAAACATTCAAAAGCAACTTCGCTTGGAAGTTTGTAGAACTTAAGAATTTCATGCTATAATCTCTACAATACTAAGTCAGTGAATTGGGTTAGTGTCCTCCTCAGCAGAATAATTATCATCCCAGAAACCAGTAACTTCCCTTGCTGTTCGTTAACTCAGTAAATGGAAGAGGTTTAGATTTTCCTAATTATGGTGAAAGCTGCTCTTTATTCCAGATACTGAGGAATTTAGATAATTTCCGGGCTACGAAGTTGCAGCGATACAGAAACGCCAGCTCTGCCACCATTCATTGTCTTATGTCGCCGCAGAACTCTGCATTTGTCCTCTAGTTGCGCCGTCAAGGATTCTATAGAAGCCGGCTCACAGTTCTGCGAGAAGCACTGCTTAAGACGCTGAAAGTGAGACAGCGGAAGGCCTCCGACACAGGAGAGTTCCTCAGCCGCGGTTAAGGCGTTTAAGTCGGTCTGCCTCGAGGCGAATGGACGCCGCTCTTCGAGAAGACACAATGGTGCCTCTTCAAAAGGAGGCTTCATTATTGAAATTGGAACAAACCAATATATATTTCATTGATAACTACAGATAGAAAGATTCTTATCCAGACATTTTCCATAATTAATATTATTCTTTTTTTTAAGGGGGCTAGTGATTATGTTGGTGTGTGTGTGTGTGTGTGTGTGTGTGTGTGTGTGTGTGTGTGTGTGTGTGTGTGCGTGCGCGCTTTTGCGTGTGTGCGTGTGTGTGAGGGGGGGGGGGGAGGGTGAGTGGGGGGTTTAATTTTCATTCCCATTGAGAATAAACTGTGAGTACTGGATATTATTTAGACATATGCTTGTTACCGATATTACCGCTATTTTAGTTCCTTTTATGTGGTCAGTGACTTTCAGATCTTACAGTGACAATTGTAACTAGATGACCGGCAACTGCTCTCAGGAGATTGGAGGAAATCGTGCACTTAAGACCCCTAGTGCGCCTAAAAGCGTCACTGATGCCTAATGGATAAAACGTAATGCTAAAATAAAACAAATAAATAGATTTGTTTCATAGATATTTGCATACCAGTAGTAGTTTGTTGATCTAACTATCGAGCGGCACTGAAACAGAAAACAGTATTCTGAAGCAATACTTCCAGTGGTTTACTTTACTTAAATAAAAAAAATGTAATTTAAGTCTTAAAGTCAAATAACCTTAACGAATTTTCTTGCATTGATTTCGGTTTGGATATAATTGTAGTTTTACGTTATACCTCTGAACGTCTACAATAACGTCATCAAAGTCATGCAGAACACTACGTAATAAGAAGTATTTTAAGAAAGGGTAAACTAGGACTGCCTGCATTGTTGCCAAATATCCCACTCCCCAACTGCACCACTCATCTTGCGCCTCCCCATCTCTTCTAGGCAAAGTGGAGGACGTGTAAATGGCGAGAAATTGGAAAATGAGGAATGGGGCATTAACACAGTCTCTGGTTGCACTAACTCACCCTGCACGGTTGCTAGATTTATCCAAGTTGACAGATGTAATATGGCATCATAGAAAAGCGTGGTACATACAAGATGGCGGAAGGTGAAAGAATCAGCAAAGTGGCTGTCACCACGAATTGTTGAATGAGTCTGCCCAAGTTTCCCCTCCCCAAACTCTAAAGAAAGATGAATAGGGGATCCAGTTTCCATGGCACTGCCGTTACTTGCCACACCAGTCGACCACAGCATCTGGACTTACTAGAAATCAGGTGGACTAGGCACTCATGCTGTGTAATTCGAAATGAAATTTCGATCGTCGCGAAGTGTCATTAGAGATTAACCGCCACATCCAGACAATAAAAAGTAACTCACACTGATTAACCCATCACACTGTTCATTATTATTAACTGAATATGTGTGTCTGTTAACGAAAATACTTACGATTTTTTTCTATTAATTTCCCGACAGTGGTGCAGCATCCTGATGCAGTGGAGCAAGAACCACCACCACGTGATATATCAGAGCAGGACGCACACCCGTTCCAGTTTCTGCTATCTGAACCACTGCCCCTCAAGCTGCAGCAAATTAGTGAGCACAGACATGGCCTACTTCATAAATCAGAGCATGAGACGCAGCAGTTCGAGTTTCCTTTTTTTTGCACCACCACCGCTCTTCAAGTTACAGCGAAGTGTGTTCATTGCATTGCTATTCGCCACTACTTATCAACTGACTGCTAGCGTATTAAACGTGTGAATGTGGGCATTGCACTAGCCACTGACTTCCAAGTAAGATCAAGAAAGTCACTGTAATGCTAAAGCGTGGTATAAATGGTAGTTATAGGACCATTTATGTAACATGACGGAATACATCCGGAGTCAGATGACGACTGAGTGTGAACCGTCTCGTCCCCTTGAGACATCTTCATCATTACTGAGAAGCGCCCCATTATCGACATTACAGAGATCCAACACTGAAGTTAACATCCATTTACATCATTCGATTGTTATAAATTTGCATTCACAATATTGTGCACTATTAATTATGATGGACAGGTTCAGCCGACCGCAACCGTATGTCAAAGCCGTATTCGATGATTTTGTGAGGTATGTCCGTGGGCATGGTGTGGATGAGGAGGAGTCGGATTAACGTATAAATTCATGTATTGGTGCAATATCAAAGTCTGCTACTATTACCCCCATAGGCATTAAAGCCACACAATTTACACAACTCTAATGCAATATATAACCACTCATATATGGTTGATCCCATGAGTCTGACCACAATACAGGGTAAATTTAAGGCTTATAAAAAAATTAATCGCAAAATATTGTTGTGGACGGTGCCTCTGTACATACAATTGTATATAAAACGAATAATAATGCAATAATATTTGTTACAAAATGGTTGTTTCCTTCGTCTAGCCGGCCGCTGTGGCCGAGCGGTTCTAGGTGCTTCAGTCCTGAACCGCGCTGCTTCTACGGTCGCAGGTTCGAATCCTACCTCGGGCATGGACGTGTGTGATGTCCTTAGGTTAGTTAGGTTTAAGTAGTTCTAAGTATAGGGGACTGATGACCTCAGATGTTAAGTCCCATAGTGCTTAGAGCCATTTGAACCATTTCAGCCTTCCTCTCCTACATCCTGCCGTTTATTTTATTTAAAGTTCGTTGAAATATGCGGTCAACATCTCTCGAGCAGTTGCATAGTTAAACTAAAATAGAGTACCCACATTACGATCATATCCACCATCTGGCTAACAACGGAAAGGTGTGACATGTGGGACAGCAATTTTGACCAAGTTCTACGAGGACATTCTATACTGAAAATAGACACGAGTTTTGACTCCATCTTTTGAAAAAAGTCAAAGTCAATGTTGGGGCGTAAAGTAGTATTTTCAATGCTAAACATCGAAAGATCATGTAAAAACTTGCCAGTTAAATGACAATTATCCTTCCGTGGCGTTTCAGCTTTTTATCTAATGACAATTTATTTCCATGTGAGTCTACCAAGAGAATGTTGGCCTGATAAATCACATTAATTTCCCATTCTGACACGGCGCACCATAATCTATGCACAAGTGATTCTTTTGGCCGAACGCTGTGGTTGAATTGCAATTGTTGTAGCGTAGGGGCACTAATGGGTGGCAGGAGGGCATGGTGGTCATAGAGCAGCTGGAATGGGGCCTTGTGGTACAGTCAAATCAGCACACTTCTACAATGTGACATCACGTCCGCCTGGTTGGAGTCACAAAAGGATGATAGGATTTGTACACATTCGTGCACATGCGGCATATACTTTTGTTAAAGGACGAATCCATGAATATGTGGATTTTCTATGAAGATAATGTCTCAATGGAGTTATAGAGCAAGGAATATTCTTATAACGTGAATTTAGTAAATAATTAATAACTTTTTTGAATTGTAATGCACCAAAGAGATCGACCGAACAGGCATTAGTTCTGGTCCGTACTTGGTGACTAAGGTTGTTTAATATTTTGGTATTCAAGTAACTATGAGAGATAGTTTAATCTAAAAATGGTTTAAAATCAGCATATTTTATAAAACACTGGAGTTACGCTGCCAGTGAGGTAGTGTGTGTAAGCAGATGGATGTACACATCAAGAACAACATTTAGTGTATATTTATATGATTAGCGGTTACCTTTACTTAACTTTTTCGTATTTTGTGTATTTTTTAGCTTAATTTAAAAATTATCTACTTAAAATCTGATGGCAGCAATGAAAATAAAGAGTCAGTTCCTTTAAGAATGAGATGCCATAGATGTATATACAGTAGTTATAGAAGACGTAGACAGCATAAACTGAATTTTCCACTGCAATGAAAACGACCCTTTGTTTAATTTGTGAGAAAACTACTTTATGTAGAGGCGTGTATGTTAATGTCATTTTGCTCAGATTTTTAGGGCCCGTCTATGACGCATCCAGATTTAAAATTGCGTTATTGTATAAATAATTTTGAAATAAATTTTGGAATAGGGCTGGTGATCTCTCTAAGTCGTTAAGTGACGTACAAGCTTCGAATTTCTGTGGAAGGGGTGCCAAGCTCATATAAAGCGGTGACCGTCTTGTCTCTTTTTCACTATTCTGGACAGAGTTGTAAAGGCAAGACATTTGCCGGTTGAGTGCTGGTATAGCCGATTACTTTTGGGACTTGGTTTTTCCAAGACACCTAGAAAAATTTCTCGGAGATAAGAACTCTAACGCTATTTTGTGAGTAGTTCAGTGGAATTTGTATATATTGGATGATAAGACAGATTGGACTTGGAACTGTTTGCACTGATTGTATAAACGAGTCAAATGGTTCTAAGCACTATGGGACTTAACATCTGAGGTCATCGGTCCCCTAGACTCATAACTACTTAAACCTAACTAACCTAAGGACATCACACACATCGATGCGCGAGGCAGGATTCGAACTTGCAACCGTAGCAGCAGTGCAGTTCCGGGTCTGATGGGGCTAGTGGGGTCTGATAATTTTAATGTTGACCAACACTTAAACTTGTTACATCGCACGTTTATCAGTCTTGAATTTTATTCTGATAGTGCTAGTATGACTTTTAACAATTTAAGTAGTAAACATTTGCTATTTTTTTGTTGTTTTAATTACATAGTGTGTACTCCAACCACTCTACTGGGGGCTCGAGCTAACTTCAGTGCCCTTAACTACGTAGTGGAGTAAATTACGAGTGTTTATTCAGCATGTGTGATAAAGAACAATAAAGATTGTACCGAACTTTAATTAATAGTGGTGGGCGTACTTTGTTTAGAGCACAGCATCTGCATTCAACCTAGCATCACACATCATTTAAATCTAGTTTGTTAATCAGGAATAATAGTATTTTTTTAAAACTAAGGTTACATTAATCTACATTTGTTTATCATATCCTAGGCAACAAGCTTAACATAACTGTTGCACGTATAAAGGATTGATGTCACAGTTTACTAGTCGTTCAGGCTCAGACAGAAGTCATCTTGCAGCATTTTCCCGACGTAGGATTCAAAATGAACACAAATCAAGTTGAATGTGCATACAACCAAATATGCGTCATCCTGTGAAGGTAATGCGTGAAGTAGCGCTACGTAGGACCTAAGAGGCACTCAGTGGCAGCGTATAATACAAAAGGGACACACTCCTGGTGGGAGAATACAAACAAACCTACATGTTTTGAGAGCTGCCTAGGGAATTTGGAGTAATGAAGCGGGCAGAAAGTTTTATTCCCCGCCGTCTTGCTTTCCTTCAGTCAGTAAACGTAAACAGATATACCATTATTCCGCCACTCAAATTTATGTACGTCCTGAAATTTCTTGGGGAAATCGATAACATCAACTTTATGATATTGTTGCACGCCAAAATAAGTAAGGAAAGGTAAGGGCAATTTTTTTAAAGAATTATTCAGTCTCGCAGTAGCGTTGCCAGCAATCAGGCAAGAAGTGTAAACATTTGAACAGCATTCCTGAGTCATGAAGACAGTCATCTCGACAGACTAGAGAGACTGCGAGCAACTTAGCAGAAAATTGTTAGAAGAGTGGTGATCGAACAGCCTTCTTTACTCTCGTAACGTTACATAAGAGACACTTGGTAGTAAGAAACAATGGCTAACACGAGTTTGACTAGGCAGTAAAGACACTGTAACAAATTCGTTGAGAAAATGTAGTGGGACTGACGATCGCTGACGACTCGAGAAGAACAGAATCAATTCCATCATCAAGAATGACGTCAGAGAACAGAGTTTCACCTTGACGACGCAAGTACTCCACCCCTACCAGCTTTTGACACTCAATCAGTACGATCGATGGCGTTCATGTCGTTCGCACTCGATTCTCTGTATATGATATGGTAACATCTTGTGTCTGAGAGTGCTGTGGTTATGGTGGTGCACTTTGTGCCCTATGAGACGATCGAAAACCATGGCTGATGGAGCACAGCATCCAGTAATGACATCAGCACATCAGCCTGGGCTTATGGGTAGTCAGAAGGTCTGCCAAGACGACTCCAATTCAGGGCAGAAACAACTTAAACTCCAGCGTCGCAGAGATCTGAAGCCATCCGACATCGTGGTTCATCTGAGGGGACAAAGCGGGCACTGAACTGGGAGGGACTTAGTGCTCTCTGAAACGGCGTGTGAATCAACGCGCAATGTTCAAGTCACTGATATCTCTGACTCGTGGAGATAACATCTTGGACCTACTGATAACAAACAGGCCCGAACTTTTCGACTCTGTATGTGCAGAACAGGGAATCAGTGATCATAAGGCCGTTGCAGCATCCCTGAATATGGAAGTTAATAGGAATATAAAAAATGGGAGGAAGGTTTATCTGTTTAGCAAGAGTAATAGAAGGCAGATTTCAGACTACCTAACAGATCAAAACGAAAATTTCTGTTCCGACACTGACAATGTTGAGTGTTTATGGAAAAAGTTCAAGGCAATCGTAAAATGCGTTTTAGACAGGTACGTGCCGAGTAACACTGTGAGGGACGGGAAAAACCCACCGTGGTACAACAACAAAGTTAGGAAACTACTGCGAAAGCAAAGAGAGCTTCACTCCAAATTTAAACGCAGCCAAAACCTCTCAGACAAACAGAAGCTAAACGATGTCAAAGTTAGCGTAAGGAGGGCTATGCTTGAAGCGTTCAGTGAATTCGAAAGTAAAATTCTATGTACCGACTTGACAGAAAATCCTAGGAAGTTCTGGTCTTACGTTAAATCAGTAAGTGGCTCGAAACAGCATATCCAGACACTCCGGGATGATGGCATTGAAACAGAGAATGACACGCGTAAAGGTGAAATACTAAACACCTTTTTCCAAAGCTGTTTCACAGAGGAAGACCGCACTGCAGTTCCTTCTCTAAATCCTCGCACAAACGAAAAAATGGCTGACATCGAAATAAGTGTCCAAGGAATAGAAAAGCAACTGGAATCGCTCAACAGAGGAAAGTCCACTGGACCTGACGGGATACCAATTCGATTCTACAGAGAGTACGCGAAAGAACTTGCCCCCCTTCTAACAGCCGTGTACCGAAAGTCTCTAGAGGAACGGAAGCTTCCAAATGATTGGAAAAGAGCACAGGTAGTCCCAGTCTTCAAGAAGGGTCGTCGAGCAGATGTGCAAAACTATAGACCTATATCTCTGACGTCGATCTGTTGTAGAATTTTAGAACATGTTTTTTGCTAGAGTATCATGTCGCTTTTGGAAACCCAGAATCAACTATGTAGGAATCAACATGGATTCCGGAAACAGCGATCGTGTGAGACCCAACTCGCTTTATTTGTTCATGAGACCCAGAAAATATTAGATACAGGCTCCCAGGTAGATGCTATTTTTCTTGACTTCCGGAAGGCGCTCGATACAGTTCCGCACCGTCGCCTGATAAACAAAGTAAGAGCCTACGGGATATCAGACCAGCTGTGTGGCTGGATTAAAGAGTTTTTAGCAAACAGAAGACAGCATGTTGATAACGATGGAGAGACGTCTACAGACGTTAAAGTAACCTCTGGCGTGCCACAGGGGAGTGTTATGGGACCATTGCTTTTCACAATATATATAAATGACCTAGTAGATAGTGTCGGACGTTCCATGCGGCTTTTCGCGGATGATGCTGTAGTATACAGAGAAGTTGCAGCATTAGAAAATTGTAGCGAAATGCAGAAAGATCTGCAGCGGATAGGCACTTGGTGCAGGGAGTGGCAACTGACCTAACATAGACAAATGTAATGTATTGCGAATACATAGAAAGAAGGATCCTTTATTGTATGATTATATGATAGCGGAACAAACACTGGTAGCAGTTACTTCTGTAAAATATCAGGGAGTATGCGTGCGGAACGATTTGAAGTGGAATGATCATATAAAATTAATTGTTGGTAAGGCGGGTACCAGGTTGAGATTCATTGGGAGAGTCCTTAGAAAATGTAGTCCATCAACAAAGGAGGTGGCTTACAAAACACTCGTTCGACCTATACTTGAGTATCACATCAGTGTGGGATCCGTACCAGATCGGGTTGACGGAGGAGATAGAGAAGATCCAAAGAAGAGCGGCGCGTTTCGTCACAGGGTTATTTGGTAACCGTGATAGCGTTACGGATATGTTTAACAAACTCAAGTGGCAGACTCTGCAAGAGAGGCGCTCTGCATCGCGGTGTAGCTCGCTCGCCAGGTTTCAAGAGGGTGCGTTTCTGGATGAGGTATCGAATATATTGCTTCCCCCTATTTATACCTCCCGAGGAGATCAGGAATGTAAAATTAGAGAGATTAGAGCGCGCACGGAGGCTTTCAGACAGTCGTTCTTCCCGCGAACCATACGCGACTGGAACAGGAAAGGGAGGTAATGACAGTGGCACGTAAAGTGCCCTCCGCCACACACCGTTGGGTGGCTTGCGGAGTATAAATGTAGATGTAGATCTCCAAGCCGAGCTAGCGGCGGGGCTCGCTTACCTCGCAGTGGGCGGCGAAACCGCCGCATAGGGTGGCATGGACTTCCACTCCGAGCTGGTGCAGCATCCTCGGCAGCCTTTAGTCCGCTGTTGGACTCAACGGATTGTTCTCCGCAGAAGAGAGAGTAACGACTTTAATATTCAGTAACAAATTGAATAATTTTGAATATTATTTTATTGCGTCTAACGACTCAAACAGGTCCTTAGTTTGCATCCTAATCAACTAGTGGGGGTTTCCAGCCCGGCAGAGGCAGCGGTTACAATTTGGTTTTGAGAAGTGCTCTAGCCCAGCACCAGTAAGAGTTGGATGCTCTCCAACGATCCAGCGCACCAACATCAGCAACAGTCACTGAGAGTGAGTCAAAGGGATAACTTTTGTTTCTGTTTAAAAAATTGTATTCTTTTCTATCTATTTGAACTGATCTTGTATAGACAGAGAGACCCAACAGATGTATAGCAGTTCTGTCGAAACAGTCGGCAAGAGTATATAGTTTCCACACTTTGCAAAATCTGTAATTTAACGGGATAAAATTCACAGTGTGATAGAGTTGTACGAGCAACGTGTTCTATTTGTAGAAAAGAGTGTCGTTGGTTAGTGTTTAGATGTAGGAATTAAATACAACTGTTCTATTTCTGCAACTGTGGCTACTGAGATACCATTGGAAGTTATACTAATTAATTCGTTTTAAAGGTAGAAAGATAAATTGCGCAGACATAGCACAAACACTGGCAGCTAGTAGAACGAAATGGTAGACGCTCTTACGGAACAAATTTATAAATTGTTGGAAGATAACGAACAGCAAAAAGTACTTAACGAACAGCTAACGCAACAAGTACATTCCTTACTGGCAGAACAACAGCCCCAGTCGGATTTGTGTGAGAATAAAACAGTAGTAAGAGCTCCTTCGTCATTCACTGGTTCTTGAGCCGCAAATCAAATAACACTCTGCTCCGGGGAAACAACTTGTGACGTTACTGTGTTTATAGACGGTGTATTAGCAACGGCGACCATAGTAGCGGGTCAGATGAAAGATGCTTGAGGATGGTCAAGTTACATATCACAGGCGAGGCAAAAATCTCTATTTCATATAATGAAGTGCGTAATAACGTATCCACATTCACTGAGTTTGCCTAGAATTTGCGTCAGAAAACGGAACAGTACATGGTTTTTAGGGATAAACTCAACAGTTTAACAGGGAAGGCAACTGAAAGAATAGAATGAGAATACAAAAAAACAGTGTACAGACTTATGAACTGATGCACAAGTCAGATGTGAACTGAATCGTGGCCCAATAAAAGGAAAATAGAGCGTTAGATGTGTTTCTCAGAGGGATCCACCAAGGATTTTCACAATGGTTACGAATCGAAAATCCTGAGCATTTAGATACGTCCTTCAAATTGCTACACATTTACAAAAACCGGATAATGCAACCACGAAGCGTACTGAACCGAAAATATTCAAATATGGTAAAGAATTTTACCGTTGCGGTCAAGGGGACATTTATAGGTGCAGTGTTACCAACCACAATGTCAGAGTTGCCTACAATACGGGCACAATGCTAGGGATTCCGAAAAAAATGGTTCAAATGGCTCTGAGCAATATGGGACATAACTTCTGAGGTCATCAGTCCCCTAGAACGTAGAGCTACTTAAACCTAACTAACTTAAGGACATCACACACACCCACGCCCGAGGCAGGAATCGAACCTGCGACCGTAGCGATCTCGTGGTTCCAGACTGTAGCGCCTAGAACCGCTCGGGCCACCCCGGCCGGTGCTAGGGATTCTGAATCTAGGAAACAGGGCAAGTACTATGTGAAAAAGAAACAGGTGAACAACAGCAGGAATGTTCCTTCCATCGGAAAGTGTTCCCCGTAAACCGCAGTACGGTAAAAAGTACGCAGAGATGGACTGTTGTTTGACAGCTTGAATAAATGACAAGAAGTCTTAAGTTTGTAGTAGATACTGCTGCAGGCGTATCGGTTGTGAGTTATGGACCTCGTGAACAAGAGGGGTCTGAAAACGCCAAGACACAGAATTTGTGCAATAGGAGATAAAGTAGATTTAGAGAGGACAACATAGCTTAAATTTAGATTAGGAAATACATGGTTTCAGGAGCTAATAGAAGTATTTCCAAGTGTGAAGCCCGGATTTTCTGCAATACTCAGACTTTCTGTTTAGACATCATACCAGACTCGACCTTCCTAAACAAAAATTTGAGATCAAGGAGGATTCTTTTCCGATTGCAAATGTTTCTGTGTCGCAAAGAGCACCCATTGCTTAACTGGTACCAACTAAACTATGTACAAATACATTAAAAGTTGGTCATTCTTTCCGTTTCCCGTCGCTGCTTCGAGAGTGATAGACTAACGTTTTAGTGTACTATTTATTTTGTAGGACTGACTGTATCTGATGTGTTGGTTCTGTGAAGTCTGTGGTGGATATTCTTGAAACTGTGTCTAACTTCACGGGAAATGCCTGACATGGTTGTATACTGGGAATTAATTACTATAATAGAGCCATGTCAGGCATTTCCGCCGGCCGCGGTGACCGAGCGGTTCTACGCGCTTCAGTCCGGAACCGCGCGACTGCTACGGTCGCAGGTTCGAATCCTGCCTCGGGCATGGATGTGTGTGATGTCCTTAGGTTAGGTAGGTTTAAGTAGATCTAAGTTCTAGGGCGCTGGTGACCTCAGTTGTCAAGTCCCACAGTGCTCAGAGCCATTCAGGCATTTCCCCTATAAGTTATACAACAGTTTCAGGGACACCCATCTCGTGATCACGCCACAGGAGGAGATGAAATAGGAGGGCTGGAAAAGCGTAAACACCATTTCCTGCATCGTATCACGTTCAAATTTCGTCGAATGATTTTGAAACCTCCCTAGTGTTCCCACCCTGCATATCAGATCAGAAATTATGTGCACTCTACGGTCCAAATCGGCCAAAGTAATGTTCAGTGGGATTATAGTGACACTATGACCTTAGAGAAGGATTGAATAGTCTGGGGGGAGTCAACAGTGTTGAACTTTGCCAGCGTTGTCGTCCTGTAAGTAATCGCACTGGGAATTGCCGTTTTCGGCAGCGAAATGAGTGGGAATTAATGCCTCAAGGGAGTGGGTAGTTTCATTGACGTCATTTACGCCATCTACAGAGGCCTTTTGGCGTCAATTCTGAGCGGCGGTGCTTGTAAAATATTTTCCTCGGCCACCCATAAGAAAATCGCATTATATAATCGCTAGGCGTCGCAGTTGTGACCTCTACCGCAGAGGTGTGAAGAGAAGGGGTGAACTACGTGTGAGAGGGGGTGTGACTACCTTCCCATCATTTCACACGTCCTCTGTGGCATTGGTCACAATTTTGGCGAAATTTGGTGCCAGTGTGAAAGATTAACCCATCCTACACCTCTTATGAACCTCTGAGCTCTGGTCTTTCCTTCACGTGTGTCAAAACATTGCTGTTTGAAATGTCGTGGAGCCCGAGGATGACATCGCAGGGTGCCATGCTTTGGCATCCTCACAGAGGTAGTTTGCAGGCACCAAATTTCAAACACATGCGTCGAAATGGCAGAAAAAAACGTAGTTTCAAGAAAGAGATTCTTTAATTTAATTTTTCATTGTACATGGAATATTTATTTCGACATATTATGTGGTAATATTACATGCCTTTTTTTAACTGTCCCTCATGAACGTCTCCATGTCCGTGTATTCTACCTCCATTTTCTCCCCTTACTCTGTTTTATGTTCCCCTTTTTTTATCTCCTTATGTATGTATCATTTTATTCTTCTTTTAGTTGTCATGTTACTCGGCTGAAGAGCGGCGGATTGTGCCGCTGACAGCCCTCCCCTGCCCATATGGGGAATGAAATCACAATAAAGAAAAAAAAAAAGCTCAGTCTGCCAGTCTAACCTCGTGTGTGTCTCAGGACATATCGCCTCGCATAAGACAGCGTATTGACTTTCGTGTTGCTTTACAAGTGGACGTGGTTGTCTTGTTTGGTTCGTGACTGTGTTGTCTGTTCTTGTTTTGTGTTGCAAGGTCCTTCGTTGGTCGTGTCCGTCCTCTCCCATTGTGATGTTGTTCGCGGGCCGCTCCGCGAGTCCCGCCGCGTTTCTGTCACTACAACCCTGCGACCATTCCGGTCGCCGCTACAACATACTGCATAAAGTGCAGGAGACGTTCGGAGATGATGACTGTATCAGCATGAGAGTGCACCTTATCACAAATCATCATCTGTGAGGCAATGGTTTGAGTACATTAACATTCCTGAAATGGACTAGACTGTCTAAAGTCCCGAGTCGAAAACAATGTAACACCTTCGGGATGAGTTAAAACGTCGGCTTTTCTCCAGATCATAGCGACCAATAACACTGCGTTGGCAGATTTGGGCTCTTGAGGAAGAACGGACTGCCATTCCTCTCCAGACATTCTGACATTTCATTGAAAGTAACCTCAGCAGAGTTGAAACAGTCATGATGGTGAATGGAGGCCAGAATTGTGAATTTAGTCTCTTCCGTCGGATACTGTCAGTGTAAGCTCTCAGGTTTCCAGCTAGTTCGCCAGAAGAAGATGAGTATGACACTCGTCGAAGGGTGGTGGTATTTTAACACTGCCACTCGGCTGGAAACCTCAGAGCTTTTCGCCAACATCCCCTATTAAATGTCAACTAGAAAGCGTCCAGGTGCTTTTAATCAGGTAGTGTATTGATGATAATCTATTAAATAAAGTGTGTGTTCGTTTTAAAAAGTGTACCTTTTATATTTAGATTTTTAAACTAACTTATCTGCACCAGCTACTCGCTTCAACTGCATTAGGCCAACTTGGAACGAAGGTAAAAGATCATAATAACTCTGAGAAAGACTGTGTTGGACAGTTATCATAACAAATAAGTACTCTTACAATTTTACAAAGACATAAAATTGACTCTTATGAGTAGTGCGTTTTTTAGACATTTCTTACTGCGACATCCTTACTCGTAGGAATCTACCCATGGTGTTAACCAGGAAGTTCGTACTGGTTTTACAGTCACTGTAGGCCTCGGTCACTTGGGCCTAGCCAACGCCAGCGATGCTCTTGTATATAGCACATGTGGAAAGTTTCTCAGCTTTCAGAAACTGCTGTGTGTCTGTTCGCATAAAACAAAGTCTGGAATGACTTTTAATATGACTAGTTAAGCAACACTATATTCAGTGCATGATAACAGCCACTCGACGTGGTAAAACTGATTCGCTTTTCTGTGTACTAATAACGAACGCATACGCTCATGGCTGACTAGGGACAAAGTCGAAACCTCAAACATGGGTTATCCTCATGTACTTTATCTTTTCCCTGGAAAAACAGGAAAGCTGCACAAGTGCAAAAATATGTGTAATAGTTATTATAACAGTGCGATTACAAGCTGCTTCTAAATTTTCACAATCATCATTATCTACATCCACATATGCAAATACATCTGTGCTCCAGGAACCACCTTGCTGTGTATAGTGGAGGTTATGTGAAGCACCAGGGAGGAATTTAGCTTGCCACTGGAGCCTTTTGAATCAGCCCTACACCTAGTCTTTGTACTGGGAACAGTGAGACACCACTTCACATCAGATGACAACTGCTCAAGAGGTGACGAGCAAAGAAAACAATGTCCACTCCAAACACACCCAAGTACCATATTGTTGCCCGGCCAGCAATATTTAGGATATTTTACAATCGACAACGGGCAACGAGATGGTTTGGGATTCGTGAAAGTAATTGCGTCTTAGAGATAGTTGTGGCTGGATTTCAAGTTTCACACCAAGGGTGGGGCAGATCTCTATTTAACCTCCTACAGATGCCAGAATAATTAGAGGCTTGACGAATTATACGAAGATTTGCACTCTGTATTTTTTGTTTCAATTTCTGTACTTTAACATTTTAGGTAGGCATTACAGTTTTAAAGTAGCGAACACTGATGGTTCCAAACAAGGGGCCACCTTTGGCAGTTTAGTAGCGTTCTCTGACCGTGTCTTCGGATTCGGCTTCTTTGGGAACATACTGTATTTGCCGAAGAGTTCCATGTGATGCTTAAGGCATTGGAGTAGTTTCTCATCTTCTGGAACAGTGTCCAGCGAAGCACATGCGTGCTGATCGGAAACAATTCCCATGTTATGCCTACTATCGCTTCTCGCTACCTCTACTATTTCGAAATACCAAGGTCGGTGTAAAATATTGTGCTAACATTAACCCATGTCTGAAAATCATTTATTGTTATCACCGCGAGAGACTAGTGAGAAATATGGGATAAATGAGCGAATATAGCTCGGCCTTGGAGGAGTGACGCAAGCAGTCTTCCCCAGCGCTGGACTACGGTGCCAACACAACTGCTTAGCAGCAGGACATGTCACCCTTCTATCTTTCTGTAGGAGTAGCTGAGGGTGACTCTGCTCCCTGAAGGTGATATACACAAAAAATAGTAGGCAGAGAAAACTTACTCGTTAAGGAGCCTTGCGGCACTTCTCTCTGACGGAAACATTCCACCGCATCCTTCTTGTCAATGACCGTTTTGGTGTTTTATGGCATGTCCAAGGAGGATATAGCATTTGAAATGAACTGTTTGCCGGTTTAGTTAATTTCTCAAATGCTTGAAATGAGGTGATAACTGAACTAAATGTATATGTAAATGTCGTGTGACTAGGGCCTCCCTCCGGGTAGACCGTTCGCCGGGTGCAAGTCTTTCGATTTGACGCCACTTCGGCGACTTGCACGTCGATGGCAATGAAATGATGAAGATTAGGACCACACAACACCCAGTCCCTGAGCGGAGAAAATCTCCGACCCAGCCGAAAATCGAATCCGGGCCGTTAGGATTGACATTCTGTCGCGCTGACCATTCAGCTGCCGGGGGCAGACTGTAACTGTTTTGAAACTTACCAGATAGTTCTCCAGTGTAATTGGAGTATACTGATACGGCTAGTCGATGTTTGAACCCTTTAAACTGCAGCGAGATGAGTTTACTAACTTACATGAACTATTAATTAATTACTTAATCAAAATTTTTGAATAAACAGTCTCTTCGCATCCATTACTAAATCTCTCCTTACACTTGTTAATTTTCATCCATTCTTCGTCCTCTACATTTTTAGAGTAAACGAGACTTCATACAGACTACGCACAGTACTAAAGAATCACTCGAACCAAAGTTTTGTAAGTGATGTATTTCACGGATAAATGAAACTTCCTTAGAATTCTTGCAATGAATGTCAACCTAGTGTCTCCTTATCCTAGCTTTTGGTGATTATTCCAATTTAGGTCGCATTCGACGGTTAATACAACATATTTCAGGAATGTAAATGTTTCCGACGATTTTCCGTCAATAACATAGTCGAACGATAATGGGAGTTTCTGCTTAGGTATGTGCAATACGTTACAGTTGTGCAACGACTGTCAGTCGCTGCACCAAGCATTGCTCCTCTGCCAGCCTTCTAACAGCAGGTAGTCTGTGTGGTTTAAATAATAATTATAACAACTAATTCTACGGCACGATTCGCAGTTTGGTATCGCCAATAGTCAGCTTTTCTAACAGTCCAGAGCCGAACGTAGTGAGTCGTGGAAATGGACCTAGCCCACAGTATTGTTCGTGTAGCCCCCCGAAGTCAAAAACCACGCAATTCATTACCAGCAGTAATTTTGCTCTAGGCCAATGTCTGCTCATGAAATCATTAAATACACATCTATTTTCGCTGAAAATGTACATAGTGTGGCGCAAATATAACATTGTGTTCATGATTTGTGTAACAAAAAGTACGAATTAAGCAGAATTACACCACGGTGACAAAAGTCATGGAATACCTCCTAATGTTGTGTCGGACCTCCTTTTGCCTGGCGTAGTGCAGCTCGACATGGCTTGGGCTCAATGAGTGTTGCTGGTACAGGATTCTGTGCACGACCTTACCTGACGATTATGTCCCATAAATATGCCGGGCGATCTGGGCGGCCAAATCATTCGCTCTAATTGTCCAGAATATTATTCAAACCAATCAAAAATGGTTCAAATGACTCTGAGCACTATGGGACTTAACATCTGAGGTCATCCGTCCCCTACATCTTAGAACTACTTAAACCTAACGACATCACACACATCCATGCACGAGGCAGGATTCCAACCTGAGACCGTAGCAGTCGCGCGGTTCCAGACTGAAGCGCCTAGAACCGCTCAGCCACACCGGCCGGCTTTAAACCAATCGCTAACAGTTGTGGCCCGGTGACATGATGCATTATCATCCATAAATATTCCATCGTTGTTTGGGAACATGAAGTCCATGAATGGCTATAAGTAATCTCCAGATATCCGAATACAACCATTTCCAGCCAACGAACTGTAGAGTTTGACCAGAGGACACAGTCCATTCCATGTAAACACAGCCCACACCATTATGGAGCCACCACCACCTAGCACAGTGCTTTAACAACTTGTGTCGAAGTGTTCGTAAGGTCTGCGCTACACTCGAACCCTCCCATAAGCACTTAACAACTGAAATCGTGACTCATCTGACCAGAACAGGGTTTTCCAGTCGTTTAGAGTCCAAACGATATGGTCATCTGCCCAGGAGAAATACTGCAGGCGATGTCGTGCTATTGGCAAAGGCACGCGTGTTAGTCGTCTGCTGCCACAGTCCATTAACATCAAATTTTGTCGCAGTGTCCTGTCGGTTACGTTCGTCGTACGTCCCACATTAATTTCTGATGTTTTCACACGCAGTACCGCTTACCTGTTAGCACTGATAACTCTACCCAAAAGTCACTGCTCTCGACTATTAAATGGTTCTGAGCACTATGGGACTCAACTGCTGACGTCATTAGTCCCCTAGAACTTAGAACTAGTTAAACCTAACTAACCTAAGGACATCACAAACATCCATGCCCAAGGCAGGATTCGAACCTGCGACCGTAGCGGTCTTGCGGTTCCAGACTGCAGCGCCTTTAACCGCACGGCCACTTCGGCCGGCCTCGACTATTAAATGAAGGCGTCGGCCACTGCGTTATCCGTGGTGCCAGGTAAAGTATGAAATCTGGTATTCTCGGCACACTCTAGACACTGAGGATTTCGGTATATTTAATTCCCTAACGATTTCCGAAATGGAACATCCGTGCGTCTAGCTTCAACTACCATTGCGCAACCCAATTCTTAATTCCAGTCGGCTTCCAAAGTCGCATTGGAAACCTTTTTACATGCATCATCTGAGTACAAATGACAGCTGCGCCCATGGACAGCCCTTTCGTATCTTGTGTACGCGACCGCCATTTGTCTACGTGTATATTGCTTCCCATGTCTTTCTTCACCACAGTGTAAATGTTAAATAGTCACACGGAATGATTCACGCAGTGTGTGAGTATATCATTTCTTACAAGAAAGTTAACTAATTCTTTTCTAACACAGGAATCGGAGGGAAGGAGCTGTAACAGTGTAGGTAATCTGCGCCTTGTTAGGAAATGCGGGTCGCTTAGCGGCGGCGGTCAGTGCCGCGCGGCTGCTCCGCGCGTCTGAATAGTCTGCCGCCTGCCGTTCGTGTTACCGCAGGCGGCCGGTAAGCGCCCCTCGCTGAATTCTATACCTGGTGAGTAACGACGGAGGGTTTACTCGGCTGCGGACGCGCCCGGCTAATGACGCGGGGGAGGAGGGAGCGGTCCGTGCCGTCAATTCTGGTAACCCAATTCCGTCAATTCGTAGCAGGGCGGTCCCTCGCTCAGTTAGCGTGTTTTAGGACGGCCGTGCCTGGCGGAACCGAAAGAGGCTCCAGCTGTCGGGCGGCTGTGACACAGCTTCCCCTAACGGCCGGCACAAGAAATATGTACGTCGGCGCCTGTGTCTTGCAACGTGTAGCCTGGGTTAGTGGAAAGAGATGCTCCAGCCTCAGCCATTTCACTTTTACAATTTTCTTTTCTTTTGTGTAGTTTCCTTCTCCTGAAGTGTTAGCTTTTGCCAGTCGTGGTAACTGCTTCAAGGAAGCTACGGAAATGTTGCATAAAGTTTGTTGGAGCGGCTTCGAAACACCACATATCCGACTCCACACTCTGGCATTTGTAAAATAAGCTAGCTCGCAAACAGAAACATTCATCCATTGGGAAAATGAAGACGGAAGATCCAGCAAGCAGCCAATGAGACAGGCGTTGACCTTTATTAATATTTGTGCCTTCAGACGCATGCAAATACTTTGCTAGTCAGAGCATGTGAGAGCTAACATGTTTGTGTCGCGGACGACGAAAGCGACTGTCCTGGTATGGTAGTTCGTCTCAGCTTATGAAGCGAGGCGAAATTCTCCTCTGCAATATACAGACTCCCTAGACGTATACACGGTTTCTCCAACGGGAAGCTCTGCAGTATGAAGTGTTAGAGGGGTGTAGACATTAGTATGCCACATACTGACAGATAACTGTCCACGAACTGGATGCGGAGTTGCTTCTATACTGCAGTCTATATTGCCTTCCATCCTGCACAATGATAAAGAGCGAGTCCTGACGCTTATATATTTCTTAATAAGAAAAATGCAGGTACAGCATGCCACGTTTTCAGTTTCAATTTTCTGTTTATACTGTATGAGCACGTTATTCTTTTCCATTTTATATAATTCTCTTTTTAGTTATTTACTGTACTATCTGTTATTTTTCCTTTTAACGTGCATGAAAGGGCACTAATTACAAGCGCACCGGCAGTTTTATTCGCCGCTATCGATGTGGGCGATGCACGACCTAATTTGCTGGCTTGACTCGTTTTTTATCAGAAGGGGTCGCTCGAGCACTGTGGCATTAAAGCCCACATATTTGTATACAGAATTAATCTTCAACCACTTTTTAGTACGTACACATTTTCTAATAATATGAATAAATGAAAAAACTGACTGTATAAATCCAGATGGATTAATGAAGTTGACGAAAATATATAGATTTTAAACTGAATGAAAGATTATTAAATACTGTTACATACATGGAAATGATGTTGGCACATAAACTGCGGATACAAAAAGAAAAAAGGAAATCGTAACTAACATAAGTAATTTAAGCAGAGCATCCAACAAAGAAATATGTGCGGGCAAAGTTCATTTAACCTCACTGTAACTTACGAAAATCAACAGTAAATACACGATGTCTGAAAGTGCAGTTTGCCACTTTCATTTATGAGGTAAGCTGAAGTTCGTTATCAGATATGACCACAGCGAACGACACGCAGTTTGGAAGGTAGGAGACGAGATACTGGCAGAAGTACAGCTGTGAGGACGGGGCTTGAGTCGTGCTTGGGTAGTTCAGTTGGTAGAGCACTTGCCCGCGAAAGGCAAAGGTCCGGCACACAGTTTTAATCTGCCAGGAAGTTTGACACGCAGTATGTCCATCACAAATAAATATCAACTGTGGCAATAATTTCAGTTCAATTACAACATATGTAGTGAGTTACACTATGCGTTTTGAGTGAGAAGGTTCCAAGATGTGCTTCACTTGTCATGTAAATGCGAACATTGGAATATATGTGTACTTTTACTCTGTCCTGCGGATTTTAACTACCATAACTGACAAGCATCAAAGGACTGTTACATATGTGGACATGCCAAGTTTCACGAGGCGCATTTTAGCTGTCGGTATTTTTACTTGCGGCAAACCTCTTTGTAATTTTATTTTTAACAAACCTGTGTGGAATGTGCAATAAACTCTGCACTAAAATGTTAAAATAGTATGAATAATAAACACCCAACGGAACATGGCTAACAACAACAGTAGTTTAAAGATCTGAAGATGACAGTTGTATTCTCATTCAGCTTGGGTCCATGAGGCACCGTCCAATCAATCCCAAGCGAAACCATTAAATGAAAAGGATACAATTCTTTGGAAACAGAATCCAAACGTCGACGAGTAAAACGAATCCTTTCGCGAACAAGAGCCAAGCCAGCACGTTGCTTTATACGATTGGCGGCAGGAGATTTAATATGGTGCCCAACCTTAGCAAATGTTGGGACATGATTTTCATCACGACACCTCAATAAAAAAGACAAAACACATTGCAGTCTAACCCGACAGCTACGAAGTTTATACAACTTACGTAAACACCGATACATTTCCTCGTCGTAGAGGTAAACAATGTGAGACATGAGTTACTCCTGGCGTATACAACTTCCAAATAACTTCTGGGAATTCAGCCAGGTAACACTTTCAGCGACCGCCGATATTTCGGCGGGAGAACACCCCGCCATTTTCAAGACAAACTGCAACGGACAGGCGGCGTACATGCAAATTTAATACCTCGGTTCTCGGACAGAATAGTATCGTTTTCATTTAATGGTTGCATCCGAAGTGTCTGATTTCACTTGGGATTGGTTGGACGGTGCCTCTTGGACCCAAGCTGACTGGGAATACAACTCCGTCACTGCCCGGCATTTGGCAAAGTTTGAACGTTTTCATCGCGCAGATTCGGATGTTATATCTCGACGTTCTGTGATAAATCTCACAGAGAAATCTTTTGACGACGCAACCTTATCCGTGCTAGGGAAGGGTTTAAATTTTGCACCCACTCCGAAGAATTTGCCGGTAGTTGAGTTTATTAGTTCAATTGAACAGGCAGTTTGCAAACTACCTCCTGACGCTGCAGCGGGGGTTAGGAGGGAGGCATGCCGTGTTTTGACTAGGGCTCGTCCACCCAAGAGTAATGTAACAGCAGCAGAGAGGGCTGCTTTACGCTCTCTCAGAGTTGATCCTAGTATTGTTATTTTACCTGCTGACAAGGGAAATGCCACCGTTGTTTTAAATAAACATGACTATGTACAAAAGATGCAACGTTTACTGTCTGATTCAGCGTATCGCAGAATCGATGCTGACCCCACAAAAAAGTGTTGAGAGAAAGACCAACAGCCTCCTGAAGAAAAGTGGTTTGTCGCAGGACACTATCAAGAGTCTTAACACATATAGTGACGTTCCCCCTAGGTTATATGGCCTTCCAAAGGTTCACAAGGAAGGGGTTCCTAACCGTCCTATAGTGAGTAACATCGGCGCTCCGACATATCGTGTATCCAAGTATCTTGCTCCTCTGTTGAGTCCACAAGTAGGTCGGTGTGAACATCATATCAGGAACTCAGCTGATTTTTCACGTCGTTTGGAGGGACTGAGGTTGAATGACTCTGATATTTTAGTGAGTTTCGATGTGGTCTCCCTCTTCACTCGTGTTCCTCTGTCTGATTCGTTGCGGTTAATTGAGGCCAGGTTTGGTGCTGAATTAACTAATCTCTTTAGGCATGTGTTGACATCCACTTACTTTTTATTTAATGACCAGTATTACGAGCAGACAGATGGGTATTCCGTTGTCTCGTGTGATCGCAAATTTCTTTATGGAAGACTTCGAGGAACGTGCATTGGAGTCGGCGCCTTTGAAACCCGCCTGTTTCTTTAGATACGTTGACGATATCTTCGTTGTTTGGCCTCATGGTAGGGAGAATTTGAATGTCTTTCTAGAACATCTGAACTTGATCCACCCGAACATTCGTTTTACGATGGAGGTGGAAGAGGATGGTTGCCTTCCCTTTCTTGACGTGTTGGTTAGGAGGAAGGATGATGGATCATTGGGACATGCAGTCTACAGGAAACGTACTCACACCGACTTGTACTTACAGGCTAATAGTTGTCACCATCCGGCTCAGCGTGAAAGGGTACTTCGTACCTTGATACACAGGGCACATGTCGTTTCTGACATTGAGACTTTGCCAGCTGAGCTGTCCCATCTTGAAGTTACATTTCGTCAAAATGGTTATAGTGATAGACAGATTGAACGTGCGTTGCGCTATCGACTAACTGTACATCGGGTGATTTATGATAATTCTGAGTCAACACCTAAGTCTACTGCCTTTTTCCCTTACGTAGGAAACACGTCCAACAAGATCGGTCGTATTTTACGGAAATACGATGTGAAATGTGTTTTTCGACCTCCATCTAAAATTAGAGAACTTTTGAGTTCCGATAAGGATGATCGTGGACTGCGTAAGTCAGGTGTATATTGTATTCCTTGTAGCTGGGGCGTGGCATATATTGGTCAAACTATCAGGACCGTGGAGGACCGATGTACTGAGCATAAACGGCACACACGATTACAGCTGCCAAATAGATCTGCTATTGCCGAACTTTGCTTGGATACTGGTCACCCCATGTTGTATAATAACACCGAGATATTAGCATGCACGTCCAGCTATTGGGACAGTGTTATTAGGGAGGCAGTTGAGATTAAATTAGCGAGCAACCTCGTTAACAGGGATGGAGGTTTTTGTTTAAACTCTGTTTGGAATCCGGATCTCTCCCTTGTCAAAAAACAGAGGGACAGAGTCAATGCTACCTCACCTGCGAATTCGTAGTCTCACTATCGATAGCTCTGTCTTTGGTAATCTTTGGTGGCACTAGTGTTCAGTGTGTGTGTGTGTTATCTTTCCTGCTTCTGTTCGAGAACCGAGGTATTAAATTTGCATTTACGCCGCCTGCCCGTTGCAGTTTGCCTTGAAAATGGCGGGGTGTTCTCCCGCCGAAATATCGGCGGTCGCTGAAAGTGTTACCCGGCTGAATTCCTGGAAGTTATTTGAAAGTTGTATACGCCAGGAGAAACTCAGGTCTCACAGCTGGAGACTGTACTGGCAACAGTTGAGAGGCTTCTGGCTGCTGGTCAAAGCTACTGCGACATCAGGGCGCCAGTGACGAGACATGCCATATCTTTGGTGCCGTAGGAATCCCCAAGTGTCCTTGTTGTCACTGCGTCTTCTTATGCGTTTGTCTTCAGTCGAGTGTGGGCCCATGTGTCATTGGCCGAAAGATGAAACTAGAAATGAGCCGCACATCTGGCTCCTTAGCCCTTATCAACAGGTACGAGGTGCCACTTAGTGTTGATAATACCTCTGAGCGAGCACGGGATGGCTCTCCTGTTGAACCAACAGCCGATTCTCCTGCCCACTCTTGACAACTGCAGAGGGAGGGTATGAAACTCAATGCCAGCTGCTACATTACGTAGGTATTGGAGCCCCTCAGGGAAATAGTAGACAGGGTGGGAAAGAATGCCATTACTCTCTCGGTGTGTTTTCCAGGAGTCTCCTCCAAGATATCGTGAAAGCCCTGCCTATGGTCATTGACAGCAGTGGGTGTAACCGGCTGCAGACAGTAACACGTCGCTTCGAATGACGCCTACCACTTGGGATCTCAGGACATCCTTCTTTATTTTCGGTGGATGGCTGATATGAAGAAAGCAACTAGCATCGCACTCGGGCTACAGGCAAAAGTTACTACGAGGATGTGCTGAAAAGTAAGGCCACCGATCTTTTAATGCAAAAACTCTTAAAAACTCTTAAATTTTTTTAAATAAAACGGGTGTTATTAAAATTCAGCATTCTTATTCTTCATGTCTACATACTTGCAGCCATCAGCCGATGAATGGCTCCAAATTATAGCGTATATTGTGCCAGTGTGAAACGTAGCTATTTTGGTGATTGAGAAACAGCTGTTGTAATCGAGTTTCGAATTCGAATAGTTTGCCCATACATGGAGCGTCCTCTCAGTGAGCATGATAGTGCCACACCACACATGAGTGCTGCGAAATATTCAGTAAACCGGTGACTAGGGTTATTAAAAGACATCAAGTCACAGAAGGTGGAAGTGTTTCGAAACAATTATCTGATCATAAATTTAAAAACGATTATGATGATTTCAAAAAACTAGAACTAATAATGAAATATTAGTTCCTACTTATAATTCCTATTTATCTGAGAAATTAAGAGACAGAAGAACAGTTTGAGATTATGTAGTTGATACTGCATTTGAGAACCATTACAAACTGTAAACCTAAAATTATGGCAATTGTAAAATATAATCTAAAAATACATCATAGATTGAGAATACTTTAAGACTTTTTTCAGAGTAACAAATGCAGACAAGCATAAATATTAATTCATTTCAGTTCTAGACAGAAAACTTTAAGTCAAAAAAGAAAGAGAGACAATAAAAAAATTTAAGACTGGTAAACAAAATATTTTATCAAGAATGGGTGATTATCAAGCATGTAGATCAGGATGAACATCAAACAGAATTATTGATTTACACCTAGGAATTAACAGATATACTCTATTGAGAGGACCATCTTACACTGAATTAGCAGATAAAACAAAAAGGTTTTATTAATGTAAAAAATACATATCAGAACTGTTTTCTGTGGGCTACAAAATCTATTACATATCCTGTAGATAAAATTCAAAAAGTTTCGAAACAGAACTGTAGGTTTTGATCTTTATCAGAACTTTGAAAGTTTTGAGTTTCTGTAGTGTTTGATCATATTCCATAAATTAAAAATAAAGTTAAAGCATCTATCAATGTTTCTTTATTTGATGAAATTTATCTAGTGTATCAATTAAAAATTAGGAAAGGTAATAAAGAGAAATATCGAAATCTCCTTTATTTCAAGATGGAATATAATTCACACTGGTGTTTTGCAAAAGATTTAGCTAGGCTACTTTTGAGTCAAATTAATAAACACAAGGAAGTCAAATTTGTTTGTGATATGCTTTACTCCATTTCACTAGTAAAGAAAAATTAGATAATCACACATCAAGCTATTTAGTTCACAAATTATGAAAAGTATACATGCCACAGAAAGGTTCCTGTAAGTTTTGAAAATTATCAACATATGCAGAATATTCCATTTGTTATTTATACTGTTTTGAAAGTTAATGATTAAAGGTGGACAGCTGTCAATCAAATACAGAAAATTCATATACAATGAAACATCAATAACATGAACCATATGTTTCTGTTGCTATATTAAATATGTAAAATTATGCTATAAAAGATCCTGTTGTGTATAGAGTACCGAACTGTCATACAAAATTTACTGAATCTATAAAGAAATTGAAAGAATGTGTCGTGAAATTGAAGAAATGAAACCATCAACTCCTGAAGAACAGCCGAGTTACGCAAGATCGAAAAAATATACATAATGTAACTGTCATTATCCACAGAAAAATAAAAAGGTTCATCACCATGATCATTTGACTGGGAAATATATAACTCCATTATGCAGTAAATGTAATTTACAGTTAAAACATCTGTATTTTGTATCAATTTATTTATTGCTATACTGCTTCCAGATTTTGCTTAGAGGAACCTATATATAACATGGACTTCTTAGTGTCATACTGTTGAGCTCCCCCACTGGTCACTAAACCGGCGATGCCTGTCCAAAGTACCACTAAATGATCTTGATCATAATAATCTCTGAATTCTTTATCATGCTGTCGGTACACTGAATATGATGTATATATACTAGTAATTTATTTTCATTGAAACATGATTCAAAAACATGCACTGCGTCTTTTGAGATTCCCAAGTCTTTCACCAAATTGTTAAGTCTTGCGTGAGTAACATATTTCCGGTTACTATCGATATCAGCCTCAGAATAGTCGATTTACCACTTTCATGACATAAACCCAGTTCAGAGAATTCAAGTGTAGCTATTAATGTTGGCGGAGATGAGATATACCGCCCTGAACCTTGAGGGACAAGTCAAATCGACGACTGTAAGTTCCAGGACAATATTTTATCCATGTTTCGTTTTTTGTAAGGTGACTATTCTGTTCTGCCATACCATGAGAATAGCAAAGGTCACAGACTTCATTTTAGCATTACTTCCTTAATTGCTAAACGAATGTATGGCACATAATGTGTGGAGCAAATGACATGTTATGATCTCTGAGCTTCGTATCGAAATAAGCAAACTATTATTTCTGCACAAATGCCGTTATTTGTCGACGTCCCTTATGATAATAAAGTTTATCTGCGCTTTTCACACACTGCCATCCCAAAATTTCGAACACAGCTTCGGGCCGGCCGGAGTGGCCGAGCGGTTCTAGGCGCTACAGTCTGGAGCCGAGCGACCGCTACGGTCGTAGGTTCGAATCCTGCCTCGGGCATGGATGTGTGTGATGTCCTTAGGTTAGTTAGGTTCAATTAGTTCTAAGTTCTAGGCGACTGATGACCGCAGAAGTTTAGTCGCATAGTGCTCAGAGCCATTTGAACCATTTTGAACATAGCTTCGGTTAAATAACACAACTCACAACAACATGCGTCAATTCTTCCAGCAATCTCTCGTACCCACTGTACTGTAAATATCTGCGACGATAACGGAACATCAGCTTTAAAGTTCATGCTCCATCTCTACTTGACCACGTTCATTCGAATTACACTACATAACATAGATTTCACAGTCAGCAGTAACTGATAATATGACTGCACTGAATTAGGAGGAGGGGATGCTGTGCAGAGAAAACTGAATGAACTGAAAAAAAACTGATACATTTTTATTTTCAGGGGTGTCAAATTGGTAAAGAACACACCAGAACGAATGTTGGCTTCCGTTATACATCTACATTAGTGTCACTTATGATTTTAACATGGAAACATGTCATATCTAGATACCTTGTTCCTATGCTATAATCACAAGTAACACTAATGTACCCAATGTATAATGCTTCCGTTGCAGATATTTGATGTACGATTGTACAAAATAGAATGGCAGCTGAATGCATCATGAAATCATTCAAATAATTTATCACGACTGCAGATCCTATCGCCGTGAAAAACCATGGAATTGGCTCATACTCTCTAACCAGTGTTGTTTGCAACTCTATCCCCTACATCGAGCTGTAAACTGCGAGAAGGCTTCCTCTGACCTCTTTCTTCATCAAGTGCATGCTTCCATTCGTTGCTAAGTGCATGGCTGGTATATGTAATGAATAAATTTCCACATAGTCTAGCTTAAACTGCTTTCTGTCTCACAAAGTTCCAATACGTCAATGTGAGCAACTATCCCCAACTATTCAAACAAAATCTTCTTCTTATTTAACAGGCTATGCTCGGCCACCGCTGATTTTTCCAAACATCTTTATTTAAGGTGAAGATGATGCTCGATGTACTGATCATCAACTGTCCACATGGACTGGTCCACATAACTTTTCTCACACTTACATGGAATTTTGTAAATTCGTGGCACTCTCAGGTCGATACTACCTTTCAAGTGCTGCAACCTTTCATTCATTTTCCTGGGTATCCAGAAAACTGGTCTCAGTTCCTTCCCGTTTTTGACACTATCTGCCTTACTAGTTTTTGTACCATGGCCTAAAATACACAAATATGCCATATCATTGCACCCATTGTTAGTAATAACGGCTGCTGTACGTACAGGTGGGTTACACGCTTAATTAAATTCCTTATGCCCACAGTCGACCACTGTAGACATAATAATAAGAGCCTACGAATGTTTGTTGATTTCGCAAAACGGGTGAGGATAAGTGAAGTAGTGGTCAGATTAAACCTCATCTTCCTGTTTACAAATCTACCAGTGGAAGAAACATTAAAGTTCTTGGCTGCTCTTCTGTCCCCTGAAATGCGTATATTAATTTGGCACACTTTGATGAGCACTCACATTTTTGTGGTATAAATGATTAAGAAATGAATGATGGAACAGCCACAGGGTCACCACTATTGCCATAAATAGGTAATTTTGTAAAGCAGAATTTTGAGTAATGCGTGTTGAACGGTGCTTCCTTCCGTCTGTCCTCTCTCTTAAGATATGTTCACGATACATTTTTAATCTGGTCACATGGCAGCGAGACACTGCAGCAGTTTCTTGAACCCTTGAATGGTTTATATCCTAATGTAAGTCAGGGAGGAGAAGGCCAGGAAGCTACCTTTCCAACACGTGTTAGTCGTGTGTTGGTTAATTGAATGGGACGGTCGTAAATCGTGAGACAGAAATCATGGAGATGGAAGGTGTGCACGGTGCGTCGTCAAGTTATGGCCTGGCTTTTGGAGGGGTTAATCTTAAGGAGACATTAGTTACACAAGGCTGTAAACCGTTTGAGATGGATGTGGAGGGATCATTGGTATCTCTGAAGCTCAGTTAGAGGGCGAAGAAACAGGTGTCATCAGCTTACTGAAGAAGGTTTATAGAAGGAGCTGGTTTGTACATATCGGCAGTGTATATGAGATAAATGAGAGCGGAGAAAATGGAACCTTGCGGCACACCTGCAGTGAGGTGGAAGGTACATGTATTGGTGTTGTTGACAGTGACATACAATGGACGATGAGAGAGGAAGGATGCAATAACTTGCACATAGTTGACTGGAAGTGCATATGTTTGAAGAGGAGACTGGAACTATATATGCAGTTTCATGCTTTCTCGAGGTCAGGGGCGACAAATATGGTGAATTTATGATTGTTGAGCTGTTGGGAGAAGAGTTGGATGAGGTTTAGGATTTGATCATCAACAGAGAAGGAAGGATGGGAACCACACTGGGTAGCAGGCAGCAGATGGTGTTGCTGCAGATGGTGGTGAATGTGTCGGCAGAGAATAGATTAACTTCTGTGAAGTTTGGAAGGTAGGAGACGAGTTACTGGTGGAAGTAAAGCTGTGAGGACAGGTCGTGAGTCGTTCTTGGGTGGCTCCGTCGGTAGAGCACTTGCCCATGAAAGGCAAAGGTCCCGAGATCGAGTTTCAGTCATGCACACAGTTTAAGCTGCCAGTAAGTTTCATATCAGCACACACTCTGGTGTGAAGTGAAAATTTCATTGTAAGATTTTTGAGGTTTTCCACAGGTCGGGATCATACCCTGGGATTGTATAATGGTATACAGAGCTGCAAGGGCTATGAGAAAGGAGATAGGGATTTCTATAAGGGGCGATAGGTATTACAGTTGACGAAGGGCTATGTTGCATTTTCTGTGAAGTACTTGTTGTAGGTCCTGTACTATGGTTGGAGCGCTTAATCCTGTTTCTGGTATGTCGTTCATGTACTGGGAGCTGGGAGCCAGCGGTGGGACTGTGGTATCGATGCATTCGTGAACAGTTGGGGTTGGGAGTAGTGAATGTGATAGTTTTCTGCGAGGGACAAAATGTCAAACAGATAGGATGCAAAGTGACTGACTTTGCTTAGGTCGTCAGGTAAGAGAAGGCTGTTGAGAACGATTGGGTTGAGGGGGATGGGATGAGTGCCAGTAAGACAATGGAATGCTTTCAGTACTTGGAAGATTTAACTGGGAGTGTAGCGTTGAGCGTGTTGCGTATGAGGTGCCAGTCGCAGCGTGTTTTAACACTGAGTAGATTTCTAAAGTGTTACTGTATTTGCCAGTGACGTGCGAGTGCATCCTAGTCACGAGTCTGGAGGAAGACGTGACATAACCGATGGGCTTCACAGAAAAGGGGTATGACTTCATGGAGGGAAATGGGGAGATGAGGATATTTAGCTTTAGTAGGGATATGGGTGGAGATAGCATATAACAAAGTTCGTTTAGAGGAAGGCTGTGGCGTGGGGGATATCATCAGGTTGTTGGAAGTTAGAGGGTGGCCTCCAATCTGGGTATCTACGAATTCTGGTTAGGTATTCCAGTAGGCATGCAAGTAGTTGTGAACAACTCTTAGGCAGAGATCGGGGTGGAGTGTATGGGGGAGGGGTGGTGTGTAGGATAGGGGAGGAGGACCGGTATGTGATCACTGTCCACTGGATGAAGGATACCTGCAGTGAGGCATCCAAGGAGGTTTGAAGACGCTAGGACGACATTGGAGGTCATGTTGCTTTCAGGATGGATGTGCTGTGGGATGGCGACAGTGTCACCTTGGGTGAATTCAGTAAACTGATGCCACCACTAGAGTTCTGCAGGAGAACTACTATGGATGTTGAGAACAGTGGCAATAATATAGGGGGAAAAGGTGTGGTCGATGTGCGTGAGGAAATCATCGGGGATGTGATTGTTAGGTTAACTGTAAATGCTAGCACAGGTAATAGAGGCTGGGATTGTTAGGCCAGATGTACATGGTAACACAGGTAGCAGTGAGGTTTCTGAAGAAGAGACTAAGTGTAAGGTGATTGTTGAGTAAGGGCTACAATCGAGTGGGAATGTTCCTGTGATGGCCAATTGCTGCTCCTACTCTGGTCAGGGGGAGAGGGTTATTAGTGAGGCGGAGGATTTACGGAGAGATACGGAGGGTGTGGTGTGGTTGGAGAAACATTTCATTCAGGATGGAGGCGTCAGTGTAGTGTTGGGACAGAGTATGCATAAAAACGTGCTTCTTGATGGGTAGGGAGAGAATGTTCCTATAAAGAATATTGTAGTGCTGTTAGACCATGATGAGATGCTAGGAAGTGGTTTGTGGGGGTTAGGGGTGGAGAGGTTCGTCTGAGGGTATCGAGATGGGTGTAAACGGAGAGGACCTACTTTTGCAAAGTATGTTCAGGTGGGTTACTGGGTGGGCAGCAAAGGAGGTTTGCAGAAGGCTGTGGGGTTGTTGGAAGAGGTGGATATTTTGGATGACAATGGTAAGGAAATGTGTGATCTACTTAGCAATGGAGGGTGGTTGAGGGGAATTTTTGGGGTGGATGGAATGGTCAATAGGACAGACAGGCACAGTTAATTCAGGTTTGATGGATAACGTTTTGCCCTGCACTTGACAGAGTAAGTAGGGTAAGCATCATTGCAGAAGTTACAAGTCTAGGTGGGGGTGGGGCAGGGGACCTAGGTTGGGACATTGCTTAAGGAAGTGCGATTGCTTATAGTGGGGGAAGATGAGAGGATTCTTACAATCAGCAGTAAGGTGGTCCTTATGCAAGAGGCGATTTTGGCATTGGATGGTGGGAGCTTTTGGAGGGTTCGACCTCATGACAGTGGTTGTAGATAAGGGTGCCCTTTATGAGGAGGAGACTGATGGTTGGAGCATGCTCTGTGAGTACTTGCATGAGGAAGGTGGGGCCAGAATCATTGTCGAAACGGCAGGTGGTGCAGATTGATATGGAAGGACAGGAGTTGAGAATGTGACCATCTCTGCTGCTGTGATCTCAGGGCCAGGTTTGGTTATCATGGAGTGAGGGTAGGTGGGTTTTGAAGAGGCTGGGATTCTTTGGATGATGGTAAAGGGAGAGAGAGTGGCATGAGGACCAAAGGTAACAAAGTGGGCATTTGAGGAGAAAGTCTGTGTGGAACTTGGGATTGGTTGATTTGATGAGGACCGATTCTTTTCTGGGAATGATTTGCATGATAGGAACGTGGTGGACGTACTTTCTGATTCTTATGGTCAGGGATTTGGCGTTTAGGGGAATGATTTGCATGATAGGAACGTGGTGGACGTACTTTCTGATTCTTATGGTCAGGGATTTGGCGTTTAGGAATTCAAGGTCAGGGAAAAATAGGAGGAAGTTGTGGAGAGCTGAGGTAGAGGGTGTGGGGGAGGGAGCAGTGTCCATGTGCACAATGGGGTCTGGATTGAATTGAGGTATCTTTGGTGGTATTTGAGGCTATTTTATGGGGATATTTGGTGACTATGGGATGGAGTGAGAATTGAGGAATTGCAGAAGGTGGGATATGGCACTGGGAAAGTCTTTCCAGTCGGCTGCTGTCAGTGTAGCTGCTAGTCGATGACGTTGTGACGTCTGGTGAAGCGACGGTGGTGCGGTGTGATGTAATTCATGTAGGTATTATAGGATCAGTAAGAGTGTGGGAAAGGTTGGGAATGGAACATAGGCAAATGAAAAGTTTGAGGTTAGGAAAAGTGTAACAGGAAGGGGAGAGTAGGCTGCTGATGTGAGTGGAGATGGTGAAGAAACTTCAAACAAGAGGGTGAGGGGGTGTGGAGGGTGGACATATGGTGGAGCACTGGAGCAAGCAATTCATGTAGTAATAGTGGGAGAAGATGGGAGTGGTGAAAATGACCGAGGTTGTTGGAGGGTCCACTGTGTGACAAAGGAAGCTGGGTACAAAAGGTCAATGATAATTATCGGCTGCTGAGCGTCGCCTGGAAGGTGGTGGATGAGGGCAGCAACATCCGTGTGATGACAGCAGATGACAATGCAACGGCGGCCGTGAAGACGAAGATGGAGGCAGCGACGATGATTAGACTGCGGCACTGACAGTGGAGATGGCGGCGACAGCCGCGGCGACGAAAGAGTGAGAGACTACTGCTGCTGCGACATTGGGAAGGCAGGTGAACACGACGGCCACAAAAAAACGATGACACGCAAGGGGATGATGTGCACACACAGAAGACAGTGTAGACGATATAAGCAAACTATGTACATAAACGGTTACGAATTAAAATCATAGGGGAGTGGCCCCTGCCAATCTATGAACAACAAGAGTAGCAACCACCGAAATCTAGAAGCAGGTGGTGACATATGTGAATATTACCTAACTATCAATTTAATAAGTTATTATTGCAAAATAATGATACAGATAGCTGGAAAAAATTGTAGGAGCAGACCTTAGGGAAGATGAGTTTAGTTTCTGGAGATATGTAGGGACATCCAAAACAGTACTGACCCTTCGTCAGGGTTGGGTGCGAGATCTGCCTGCCCTATAATCGCGAGCACGTCAGTCACTGTTTGTCTATGGAGGAAGGCTCTGCAGCGACTACTGCGATCTTGCAAAGCACGTCGGCCCGTAGTTTAATCCACCGAGTTAAGGAACGTTTCATAATTTTTTGAACGTATTTCATTTAATCTTATAGAGAAGTGTCAAGTTAGAAACAGACACACTACACTGGTGTGCAGATCTTAAGAGCGAAAGTAAGAACGCATTGATGTTTCACTGCAAGTACGGCAGCCCGATGAAACAGGAAGACTAGTTACCTTAAAATAAGAAATGAATGTGAACGAAATACGCAATGAGACGAAGTATGTAACGAGTTCTTGTGGTAGGGCGTTGCATTACTCCACCAGCGCTGTTGATAACTGTTGGGCGATCATTGGTGCGGGGACTGATGACCACAGAGCCATTTGAACCATTTGATCATTGGTGCATGCGGAAAAGCTGCTGTACGTCAAGCAACATGCATCCATAACTTTAAGCCAGAATCTCTATCACCCTAGTGGCCATTAGTTAGCAAACCTGCACGTACGAAATCTATACGGCCTTCTGTTCGCACTGAAGTGGGTAATAAGAGAATCAACGTGTTTTTCATTGTCATTAAAAATATGCGACGTAACAATGTTATGAATGATATCGGTATCTGACACCTCGCAACGGACATATATCATTTTCTTTCCGCCTAAATCAGGAAGCTTATAAAACTACTGCAATTGAATGCAAGATTGGTTAGCTCCAACTTGCAAAGACAATTATTCTTAAGTGAGATGGACGTAGTCCAGTTACGGATAACATGGTTCACGTTTCAGCTGTACGTTTTAAAAATTATTTTATCATGAGGGAGGACCGACTCGATGGAAAACATGACGTGGATTTGTTGGTAAAAGATTCGCTGCTGCATCAACCATAACCTCTGAAGGTAAGAAATGCCGACATTGACTTACTTTCTGTGCAAATACAATTTGTTCTCAAAATATTTACAGTAGTCTCGTTGTATAATACTTCCCACTACAGTATCGTGATAGATTGGTGGAGGCTCATAATTAGCCAGTAACGGCCTCGCTTTATAATTAGTGGAGATTTGATTTGCCATTACGAAGCGTGAGGGAGGAGATATTACAGACAGGAACGGCTGGCTTTGATAAATGTTATGAAGATAATAGCCTAATGACAGTGAACAATGGAATCACTACTAAGGTATCTTCCCCTTTCAGTAGACGTTCTGCAATAGCTGTCACGGTTTCGTCTTACATTGTAACTGGCTTGTTAAAATGGGCTCAGTGTGATCCTATTATCTCCCAGTCGAGTTCTAGATAAAAATAAACGTTGATAGTAAGAAATATAGAACGCAAATAACAAGTGGAAAATTGCGGAATGCAACAGGGAGATATTTACGGACACACTTCGACGGATTCTCATCATGGGCCATGACGTAGAGGAACTGGAAGCGCAGGCCGCTAAATCGTTAGCGGCGATTATTAGCATTCCACAGAAAAAGAAGCTTACTGTTGTGAAGCAACATTCTCCTCTTTTGTGTAATCTCGAATGCTCCAGAGAAGCTGCGAAACGCAGACTTGCTTTTAATAACTATCGCCAGAATTCTAACTTGGAAAATTTCGTGGAAATACGTAAAGCGACTGCACGTCTTAACGGATTTCTGAGAGAAATAAAGAAGGTCAATTGGGTTAAACTTTGCTCTTCACTCAATAAAGCAACCAGTATGACAAGCATTTTGTATATTGCAAAGGCTTTCAGAAACAGCCGAGTGACATCGCCTCCTCCTACTGCCACTGCCAGGATACAGCAATTTATCGTTACGCTCGCTCTTCCCACGGTTCTCCTACAAACTCGCTTAGTCCCTTCTCTAGAGAAAAACTCAGTGGGGCTATTAAATCATCGACTTACAGCTCTCCTTGCATTGGTTTCATTCATTATACTATGCTTGTGAATATCCTAGTGGAAGCGAAGGACGTCCTCTTTTTCGCTTTTAATCTGTACTAGATGCAACAGTACCCCTTGGAAACATGGAAGACGTTAGCTGTAATTCCAGTTCTGAAAAGCGGGTAAGAGCTATATTTGGTCTCTAATTATCGGCCGAATGCCTTGTCGTCATGAGTCGCAATAAACGCTGGAGCGCATGGTAACAAGGAGAATGGAATGGTTACTTGAAAGCAGTTATTTGATGCCTCGAAGTCAACATGTATTCAGGAAAGGCAAGTGTCTAAGGACACCTACCTTGGACATCACCTCAGATTTTCAAACGGAAAAAGCAGTAGTCGCCAATTTTCCTGACAGGACCGCATCATCACTTCCAGATATCGATTCTCTTGGAGAAGCTAGCCGACAACGGAATTCCTACGCGGATGCTGTATGGTATCAACACCCTAGTCGCTCAGACAAAAATCTTTGTCAGATTCAAAAGAAACATTCTAGGCCCTTTTCTTTTCTCACAGGGCATGCCACTTGGTGTAATTTTAAACTCATCTTGTGTAATTTGCGTAGTCATGATTCAGAATAGTGGTCGGCAAACCTTTTTGCTCAAGAGCCATTACTGACTTGGTAGGATTTACCATGGGCAACATTTGTAGCGATCTTATTGGAAGGTAACATATACAAATTTGTACGTTTTGAGCCCCTCAATAGATTAACTAAGTAAAGGCGCTATTAAGTTGGCTGCGGGCCCCTGATAACTGATCGTTAAAAGTCGGAACACTTCTAAATCTACATACATACTGCGCAAGCCACCATACAACTAGTCGTTTCCTTTCCTGTTCCACTCGCAGATAGAGTGAGGGAAAAACGACTATCTATATGCCTCTGTATGACCCCTAATGTCTCGCATCTTACCTTCGTGGTCCCTACGCGAAATGTATGTTGACGGCAGTAGGATCGTTCTGCAGTCAGCTTCGCCGGCCGGTGTGGCCGTGCGGTTCTAGGCGCTTCAGTTTGGAACCGCGTTACCAGTACGGTCGCAGGTTCGAATCCTGCCTCGGGCATGGATGTGTGTGATGCCCTTAGGTTAGTTAGGTTTAAGTAGTTCTAAGTTCTAGGGGATTGATGACCACAGATGTTAAGTCCCATAGTGCTCAGAGCCATTAGCCATTTGCAGTCAGCTTCAAATGTCGATTCTCTAAACTTTCTGGGTAGTTTTCTTCGAAATGGATGTCTTGTTCCTTTCAGAGATTCCAACTTGAGCTCCAGAAGCATATCCGTAACACATATATGCTGATCGAACCTGCCAGAAACAAATGTAGAATCTCGCTTCTGAAGGCTTCGATGTCTTCTTTCAAATCGACCGGGTGCGGATCCCAAACTCTCGAGCAATACTCAAGAATAGGTCGCACTAGATTCCTGTATACGGTCTCCTTTACAGAAGAACTACACTTTCCTAAAAATTCTCCCAATTAACTGATGTCGACCATTCGCCTTCCCTACCACAATCCTCTCATGTTCGTTCCATGTCATATCGCCTTCCATCGTTACGCCCAGATACTTAAACGACGTGACTGTGTCAAGCAGGACACTACTAATGCTGTATCGGGACATTGTTGGTTTGTTTTTCATACTTATTAGTAACAAATTACATTTTTCTACATTAAAACCCAACTGCCATTCATCACACCAACTGAAAATTTTGTCTAGATAATCATGTATCAACCTCCAGTCACTTATCTTCGACACCTTCCTGTACACCACAGCATCATCAACGAAAAGCCGCAGATTGCAGCCCACCCTGTCTGCTAGATCATTTGTGAGTGCAGAAAATACCAACGGTCGTATCACACTTTCCTGGAGCACTGCTGATGCTACCCCTGTCTCCGATGAGTGCTCACCGTCGAGGACAACACACTGGATTCTATTACTTAAGCCTACCGTGTCGAATGATTTTCGGAAATCTAGAAATATGGTATCTGCCTGTTGTCCTTCATCCATAGTTCACAGCATATAATTTTAAAAAAGAGCAAGCTGGCTTTCGCACGAACGATGCTTTCTCAAGCCCTGTTGATTCGTGGACATGAGGTTTTCGGTCACCAGGAAATTTATTATACTCGATCTCAGAATATGCTCAAGAATGCTGCAACAAACGTATGTTAAGGATTTTGGTCTAATTTTGCGGGTCCGTTCTTTTACATTTCTTCTATACAGGAGTCACCTCCGCTTTCTTCTACTCGCTTGGCACTTTGCGCTGGTAGAGAGATTCGCGATAAATACAAACTAGTAACCCAATGACGTAGAGTACTCTTTGTAAACCCGAATTGGGATTACATCGCACCTGTCAACTTATTTGTTTTAAAATCTTCCAGTTGCTTCTCTACGCCAAGAACGCTTATTAGTGTGTCATCCATACGAGACTCGGTGTGTTGGTCAAACGACGGTACGTTTGTACGATTTTCCCGCGTGAACGATTTCTTATACTTGGAATTTTGATATCTTCTACTGCCAAACCAGACTGGTCACCGAGTGACTGGATAGAAGCGTTAAACCCGTTTAGCGATTTTACATTGGACCAGTATTTCTCGGGTTCTCCGCCAGATCTGTAGCGAAAGTATGACGATGGTAGCTGACGTATGCTTCACGCATAGACCATTTCATAGACGCACGAATCTTTACTTATCTTTGCCCTTTCGTCATTTGTGCGCCCTCTTTTCAAACGAAAGTAAGTATTTGCTTTCTGAGCATTATCCGAATCTCGTCATTAAGACACGGTGGGTCATTTCCGTCCTTAATGCACTTACTAGGAACATACTTGTCTCTCAGTTTTTATGTATTTAGTAAATTATTCATTTATTTATTTTTACACTTTCAGTTCCGTAGGAGCAAATTGAGGAGCAAATCTTCAAACTCACGGAAGGATTCAGTACATGAAATTACAATATAAAAGTGGTAACAGATAATATACACTCCTGGAAATGGAAAAAAGAACACATTGACACCGGTGTGTCAGACCCACCATACTTGCTCCGGACACTGCGAGAGGGCTGTACAAGCAATGATCACACGCACGGCACAGCGGACACACCAGGAACCGCGGTGTTGGCCGTCGAATGGCGCTAGCTGCGCAGCATTTGTGCAACGCCGCCGTCAGTGTCAGCCAGTTTGCCGTGGCATACGGAGCTCCATCGCAGTCTTTAACACTGGTAGCATGCCGCGACAGCGTGGACGTGAACCGTATGTGCAGTTGACGGACTTTGAGCGAGGGCGTATAGTGGGCATGCGGGAGGCCGGGTGGACGTACCGCCGAATTGCTCAACACGTGGGGCGTGAGGTCTCCACAGTACATCGATGTTGTCGCCAGTGGTCGGCGGAAGGTGCACGTGCCCGTCGACCTGGGACCGGACCGCAGCGACGCACGGATGCACGCCAAGACCGTAGGATCCTACGCAGTGCCGTAGGGGACCGCACCGCCACTTCCCAGCAAATTAGGGACACTGTTGCTCCTGGGGTATCGGCGAGGACCATTCGCAACCGTCTCCATGAAGCTGGGCTACGGTCCCGCACACCGTTAGGCCGTCTTCCGCTCACGCCCCAACATCGTGCAGCCCGCCTCCAGTGGTGTCGCGACAGGCGTGAATGGAGGGACGAATGGAGACGTGTCGTCTTCAGCGATGAGAGTCGCTTCTGCCTTGGTGCCAATGATGGTCGTATGCGTGTTTGGCGCCGTGCAGGTGAGCGCCACAATCAGGACTGCATACGACCGAGGCACACAGGGCCAATACCCGGCATCATGGTGTGGGGAGCGATCTCCTACACTGGCCGTACTCCACTGGTGATCGTCGAGGGGACACTGAATAGTGCACGGTACATCCAAACCGTCATCGAACCCATCGTTCTACCATTCCTAGACCGGCAAGGGAACTTGCTGTTCCAACAGGACAATGCACGTCCGCATGTATCCCGTGCCACCCAACGTGCTCTAGAAGGTGTAAGTCAACTACCCTGGCCAGCAAGATCTCCGGATCTGTCCCCCATTGAGCATGTTTGGGACTGGATGAAGCGTCGTCTCACGCGGTCTGCACGTCCAGCACGAACGCTGGTCCAACTGAGGCGCCAGGTGGAAATGGCATGGCAAGCCGTTCCACAGGACTACATCCAGCATCTCTACGATCGTCTCCATGGGAGAATAGCAGCCTGCATTGCTGCGAAAGGTGGATATACACTGTACTAGTGCCGACATTGTGCATGCTCTGTTGCCTGTGTCTATGTGCCTGTGGTTCTGTCAGTGTGATCATGTGATGTATCTGACCCCAGGAATGTGTCAATAAATTTTCCCCTTCCTGGTACAATGAATTCACGGTGTTCTTATTTCAATTTCCAGGAGTGTAAAATGTTTATGAACCCAAAAAGCAATTCATAAATTCATGTAAACGCAATCCACAATGTAACACAGCTTAATTTTTCAAGGAACTCCTCGACAGAATACAAGGAGCGACACATGAAGTAACTCTTCAGTTTCGATTTGAAAGCGCGTGGTTTACTGCTAAGATTTTTCAATTCTTGTCGTATCTTACTGAAACTGGATGCAGCAGTATACTGCACGCCTTTCTGCACAAGATTCAAGGAAGTGCGATCCAAATGCAACCTTGACTTCTGCCTAGTATTAACTGATTGAAAGCTGCAAATTCTTGGGAATAAGTTGATATTGTTAATAAGAAACGAGTGCAAAGAATACGCATTTTAAGAGGCGAATGTCAGAGTACCTACACTAATGAGCAGTGGTCGACAAGAGGTTTCTGAACTTACGCCACTTATTGGCCGAACTGCCCGTTTCTGAGCCAAAAATATTCTTTGACAATGGGGAGAGTGACCTCAAAATATAATACCATACGTCATAAGCGAATGAAAATAAGCAAAGTAGACTACTTTTTGTGTCATGCTATCACTTACTTCAAACATCTTCGAACTGTAAAAACGGCAGCATTTAGTCTTTGAGCAAGATCTTGAACGTTGGCTTTCCACGACAGAGTACTACCTCATTCTGTGAAATTAAAACATCGGGTTTTGTTGAATTGTGTATGATAAACTGTAAAAACTGAGTCTTACTGTGACGTAGCGTTTGTTTATTTTCTACAAGCCGTGAACGTATGTCTTGATGTGCACTATTTGAAACAGAGCCAACGTTGCACACAACATCCTTTACTATGAAACTATTGTCATCAGCAAACAGAAATATATTAGAGTCTACCGGAAAAGCTGAGAGTATATCATTAATATAAATAAGGATCAGTAGTGGCCCCTGGACTGATCCCTGGCTCACCCCCTATTTGACCATGCTCCACTCAGACCCCACATCATAGCCTTTCTCAACACCGTGGAGAATGATCTTTTGCCGTCTGTTGTTAAAGTAAGAGGTGAACCAGTTTTGAGTTACTCCCTGTATTCCATAATGGTCGAACTTCTGGAGCAATACTTTTGACCAACACAATCAAACGCCTTAGTTGTCCAGCGCACGATTTACAGTCTCTTTAACTTTGCCCATAATTCCGCTATGTTCATTATACTGGAACTAAACGATTGCAATTCATTGTCTAAATGAGATGCTAACAACTGCTCATCTACTCTTCCTAGCAGATACACTCTCCTAGCCCTCTTGACTGATTTATTAACTTTGGTTGGTAACCATAGTCGCTGTGATGACATCATGATCACTAATCCCCGCCTCTATACTGACACCATCGATAAGGTCCGACCTGTTTATAGCTACAAGGTCCGAGATACTCCCACTGCCTGTGGACTACCGAACAAGCTGCTGAAGACAGATTTCGGAAAACTTGTTCAAAAGTATTTCACAAGACCGTCTCTCTACACCGCCTGCAATGAATCCACACACGTCCCAGTCTAAACTCGGCAGGTTAAAGTCACCTGCAACTACATTGCATAATCTGGATATGTATGCACAATTGACAGACTTTTGAATGACTCTATAACCGTCACAGCGGAGTCGGGTTTTCGGTAAAAACATGCAACGATTAACTTGGTTTCACCTAGACCTGTTCTGTGCGACCACATATCTTCACTATCTGTGACTGTTGTTACTCTGAACGCCTTCTCATTCCCCTATACGCATATCGACGGGCGGGTATTCATGAGAGTACCTCAAACTACCGCCTAGCCTAGGAAACCCCCCCGTGCACTCCACAAGTATTCTGCTACCCAAGTAGCTGTTTCCTTTGTGTAGCGCATCCCTGACCTATCAAGGGGACTCCGACAAATCTTCACCTGATAACGCACGTCCCGAAACCTGCAGCCAAGACCATCACCAAGACGACGAAGCCTTTGGTTGAGACCCTCCACTCGGCTCCAAACCAAAGGTGCCCGATCATGTCTGGGAACGAAGCTGCAGCCTGCGATCTCTGCTTGCCAGTAGTTTTCACTACCCTCTCCAGGCGCCTATAATAACTGAGGATGGCATCATAACCCATACAACAGGCGTCGTTGGTGTAGACGTGAGACAAAACTTGCGGACGACTGCATCCCGTACGCTCGACAACCGCAAGAAAGGCGGCTTCCACATCTCGGATGGGGCCCCCCGTCAGACATGCCTAGTGCATATTGGCTTTCTTTCCAGCCCTGAATGCTATCTTCCTAAGACTCCATAACGCACCCAACATTGGAGCTCCCTATAATTAGGGAACCCCTGCCCACGTGTTCCCGCTCGGACCCTGCTGAAGGAACGGACACCTGTTCACCCGCAGGGTGAATAGGCGAAGCTATACAACCAGCCTCCACATTGGCCTTCCGTCTTGGGTGATGCGAACGCTTTACAACTCGACACTCATACTGCGGGTCCACAGCGTCGGGTAAACTAGAAGTTGCCTTGGCAGTGGAGCGCCTGGGCGAAACAGACACCTGAGGTGCCACATGCGGCGCTCCAGGATCTGTGTCACCACTACACCTCGAGGTGGTAGCCAAAAAGGCGGCTGATAGCAGCCAAAACTACATTCAGCTGTGGCCAACTCATCCTGTGTTCGCGCACAGCAGGCACACATCCTACCCATGTCAGCTAGACTAACTGAGGAGTAAACAGTAAAAGCTGGCAGAAACCTAGATAAGCAATTTCATACCTTTTTGACGTGTAACCAAGGGATGCTGATACGACAATGAACTGCACAGCTGCCTGTTTAGAAGAAATGACAACTGATCTATAGACTGCCTGAATATACAGTTACAGATAGCACACAACGGGAGAGTAAACCTTTTAAGTACCAAAACGCGCGAGCAATTAAAGAAAGGTATAATATTAAGAATACAAAGGAAATGCTAAATATGTAACTTGATGCCTTGGGGATGTGTCACAGGTGATAGCTGGCATCGAACTGAGCGGCTAACTACGGTGATAAGAACGGTCACTCAAAACAAACCACTGAGTAACTACTGCGCCAATGACTAATTGAAAATACACTTACAAAACGCGATATTAGACTCTGAGAGGTTTACTGAATATTTACTATTTGCTAATGTCGTGGAATCAAGCAAATAAAGCGACTTCTGCGGTGGAAAACTACATATGAAAATTAACTCACTCAAGACAGAAGATCGAAAGATCCGCAAATTCCTGCTACAAAAATATAAAGCACGACTAAAAACAGCTAAATAGTCATCTAAGGTTCACTTCTGCTCAGAAGTAAGTTAGAATAACGCTAAACTAAACGGTGCAACCAAACTGTGTACAACCGATAAACTGTTGCTGCTGATCTCCTTTGTGCTCTGAGGCTGGACGTCTACTTCGTGTCGATTGTTCTGTTTCAGATTGCTGCCAACATAGCTGACTTCAAATTTGTGACACTGCAGTCGATTGATGAAGTGTTGTGTTGTCTGAGTGAGAGGGTCATTAACATTAGCAACTGTATTTATATTCAAATGCGTCACGCAATATGAGACCGATCATAAACGTTTACGAAATGTTTTGGGTGTCATTTTTCTTCTGCTTATTCCCTGCTTTAAACCACCAAAATGAAATAAAACTAAGTACATCCTAAAATACTGCTGTTATTGTAAATATTTTTTTCTGAGCAAGAAAACTACACAGTTAAAAAGCTGCTAAAGTTATTTGACTGCATTAGACTGTCAGTCACCAGATGCATGAAATACGTCTGAGAACTGCGGGCCGCAAAGTTACTTGATTCGGGCCACAGTTTGACTACCACGGATTTAGAACTTACAATCACTTCCCTCACTAAAATATTACAGTATTGTGATGACGAAAGTTCAAAATGGTTAAATGGCTCTCAGCACTATGGGACTTAATGTCTGAGGTCATCAGTCCCTTGGACTTAGAACTACTTAAACCTAACCAACATAAGGACATCAAATGCTTCAAATGGCTCTGAGCACTATGGGACTTAACATCTGAGGTCATCAGTCCCCTAGAACTTAGAACTACTTAAATCTAACTAACCTAAGGACATCACACACATCCATGCCCGAGGCAGGATTCGAACCTGCGACCGTAGCAGTCGCGCGGTCCCGGACTGAAGCGCCTAGAACCGCTTGGCCACAAGCGGCCGACATAAGGACATCACGCACATCCATAGCCGAGGCAGGATTCGAACCTGCGACACTAGCCGCCACGTGGTTCCGGACTGAAGCGCCTAGAACCGCTCGACCACAGTGGATGATGTAAGTGTTTGTGTCAGTGCAGGCACGAATCTACAGGACAAAATAGTATTTCTGCGTACCGCAGCACACGCTGATGAATGATTGTTTACTAACAAGCTGGAGGTTTCGGCTGAGATATCGACGATGGCCCCTTTTTATGAATTGCATGCTGCTTCCATTGGCGGTCACGCTATGTGTGGAAAGTACAGACAAAATCTCATGCTCGATTACTAGGAACGACATTTGACTCACGGTCAAGCTGGACGCCTCACATCCGGTCTACTATTGATAAGTTCGAAGAAGCTTCGAATGTAATTTGTTCACTTCCCAGTGCGTGTGGTGCGGAGCGCATCAAAGTAGTCTACTCATCACGTTCCGTGGAATTATTCGATCTCGACTGGACTACGGCTGCATATTGTATCACAATGTGGAAAAGTCAATCTCAAAAAATTAGAAACTCTTCAATACATACCCATTCGTGCCTGTGCTCGTAGCAAGCGTTCCACGACCACAAAGAGCTTTTAGTGGAGGCAGTGGCCCTTGAGTATTGAACCTCAAATGATGTCAGATAAATCTTTGATTTAAAACATGACTTTCATGGGTAGCTCTGTCTACAAAAGCAGATATTACATTTATCGAATAGGGATTGGCTCCATCTGAAGAAATAAAGTTCAGGGTGTCTGTACAGCTTTGACATTTGGTCTCCTATAACGAAATATATACGATGTTCTTCACATTGGTCTTTATTTGAATATTATTTTGACACATTAACCTGGTGGATTCCAGTCTATTACTATAACAGGACTTGCTCGAAGAGTGTTACTGTAAACTGGAGGTCTAAGGTTTTCGTTGAATCTCAGTGGCGAAGTTAAATACATATGTATTACGAAAAAGTATGTGTGTGTGGTCCACATCTCGTCTTAAGCCACAGGATCAATTTGAACCGAACTTGGTACATATATCACTCACTGTCCGGGGAGAGCCACTGTGGAGATAAGAAGAGCGATGAGGGTAAAAACGTATCAAAGGTTACGATACGCAAATGGCCAGACTATACAGGGTGGTCCATTGATCGTGACCAGGCCAAATATCTCACGAAATAAGCGTCAAACGAAAAAACTACAAAGAACGAAACTTGTCTAGCTAGAAGGACGAAACCAGTTGGCGCTATGGTGAGCCCGCTAGATGGCGCTGCCATAGGTCAAACGGATATCAACTGCGTTTCTTTAAATAGGAACCCCCATTTTGTATTACGTATTCATGTAGTACGTAAAAAAATACAAATGTTTTAGTAGGACCACATTTTTCGCTTTGTGATAGATGGCGCTGTAATTGTCACAAACAAATGGCTCAAAATTTTAGACGAACAGTTGGTGACAGGTAGGTTTTTTAAATTAAAATATGGAACGTAGGTACGTTTGAACATTTTATTTCGGTTGTTCCAACGTGATACATGTAGCTTTGTGAACTTATCACTTCTGACAACGCATGCTGTTACAACGTGATTACCTGTAAATACAACGTCGATGCAATGAATGCTCAAAATGATATCCGTAAACCTCAGTGCATTTGGCAAAACGTGTAACGACATTCCTCTCAACAGCGAGTAGTTCGCCTACCGTAATTTTCGCACATGCATTGACAATGCGGTGACGCATGTTGTCAGGCGTTGTCATTGGATCACGATAGCAAGTATCCTTCAACTTTCCCCACAGAAAGAAATCCAGGGACGTCAGATCCGGTGAACGTGCGGGCCATGGTGTGGTGCTACGACGACCAATCCACCTGTCATGAAATATGCTATTCAATACCGCTTCAACCGCATGCGAGCTATGTGCCGGACATGCATCATGTTGGAAGTACATCGCCATTCTGTCATGCAGTGGAACATCTTGTAGTAACATCGGTAGAACATTACGTAGGAAATCAGCAGACATTGCACCGTTTAGATTGACATCGATAAAATGGGGGCCCATTATCTTTCCTCCCATAATGCTGCACCATACATTAACCCGCCAAGGTCGCTGATGTTCCACTTGTCGCAGCCATCGTGGATTTTCCGTTGCCCAATATTGCATGTTATGCCGGTTTACGTTACCGCTGTTGGTGAATGACGCTTCGTCGCTAAATAGAACGCGTGCAAAAAATCTGTCATCGTCCCGTAATTTCTCTTGTGCCCAGTGGCAGAACTATACACGACGTTCAAAGTCGTTGCCATGCAATTCCTGGTGCATAGAAATATCGTACGGGAGCAATCGATGTTGATGCAGCATTCTCAAACCGACGTTTTTGAGATTCCCGATTCCCCAACAATTTGTCTGCTACTGATACACGGATTAGCCGCGACAACAGCTAAAGCACCGACTTTGGCGTCATCATTTGTTGGAGGTCGTGGTTGACGTTTCACATGTGGCTGAACACTTCCTGTTTCCTTAAATAACGTAACTGTCCGGCGAACGGTCCGGACACTTGGATGATGTCGTCCAGGATACCGAGCAGAATACATAGCACACGCCCATTTGGCATTTTGATCACAATAGCCATACATGAACACGATATCTACCTTTTCCGCAATTGGTAAACGGTCCAGTTTAAAACGGTTAAGTTTCTACACAGAGTACGCGAAAGAACTTGCCCCCCTTCTAACAGCCGTGTACCGCAAGTCTCTAGAGGAACGGAGGGTTCCAAATGATTGGAAAAGAGCACAGATAGTTCCAGTCTTCAAGAAGGGTCGTCGAGCAGATGCGCAAAACTATAGACCTATATCTCTTACGTCGATGTCTTGTAGAATTTTAGAACATGTTTTTTGCTCGCGTATCATGTCATTTCTGGACACCCAGAATCTACTATGTAGGAATCAACATGGATTCCGGAAACAGCGATCGTGTGAGACCCAACTCGCCTTATTTGTTCATGAGACCCAGAAAATATTAGATACAGGCTCCCAGATAGATGCTATTTTTCTTGACTTCCGGAAGGCGTTCGATACAGTTCCGCACTGTTGCCTGATAAACAAAGTAAGAGCCTACGGAATATCAGACCAGCTGTGTGGCTGGATTGAAGAGTTTTTAGCAAACAGAACACAGCATGTTGTTATCAATGGAGAGACGTCTACAGACGTTAAAGTAACCTCTGGCGTGCCACAGGGGAGTGTTATGGGACCATTGCTTTTCACAATATATATAAATGACTTAGTAGATAGTGTCGGAAGTTCCATGCGGCTTTTCGCGGATGATGCTGTAGTATACAGAGAAGTTGCTGCATTAGAAAATTGTAGCGAAATACAGGAAGATCTGCAGCGGATAGGCACTTGGTGCAGGGAGTGGCAACTGACCCTTAACATAGACAAATGTAATGTATTGCGAATACATAGAAAGAAGGATCCTTTATTGTATGATTATATGATAGCGGAACAAACACTGGTAGCAGTTACTTCTGTAAAATATCTGGGGGTATGCGTACGGAACGATTTGAAGTGGAATGATCATATAAAATTAATTGTTGGTAAGGCGGGTACCAGGTTGAGATTCATTGGAGAGTGCTTAGAAAATGTAGTCCATCAACAAAGGAGGTGGCTTACAAAACACTCGTTCGACCTATACTTGAGTATTGCTCATCAGTGTGGGATCCGTACCAGGTCAGGTTGACGGAGGAGATAGAAAAGATCCAAAGAAGAGCGGCGCGTTTCGTCACCGGGTTATTTGGTAACCGTGATAGCGTTACGGAGATGTTTAATAAACTCAAGTGGCAGACTCTGCAAGAGAGGCGCTCTGCATCGCGGTGTAGCTTGCTCGCCAGGTTTCGAGAGGGTGCGTTTCTGGATGAGGTATCGAATATATTGCTTCCCCTACTTATACCTCCCGAGGAGATCACGAATGTAAAATTAGAGAGATTAGAGCGCGCACGGAGGCTTTCAGACAGTCGTTCTTCCCGCGAACCATACGCGACTGGAACAGGAAAGGGAGGTAATGACAGTGCCACGTAAAGTGCCCTCCGCCACACACCGTTGGGTGGCTTGCGGAGTATCAATGTAGATGTAGATGTAGATGTAAATGTAGATCACGAAGCAAATACCTTCCGCACTGGCGGAAAGTTACGTGATACCACGTACTTATACGTTTGTGACTATTACAGCGCCATCAATCACAAAGCAAAAAAATGTGGTCCAACTGAAACATTCATATTTCTTTACGTACTACACGAATATGTAATAAAAATTTGGGGTTCCTATTTTAAAAAAACGCAGTTGATATCCGTTTGACCTATGGCAACGCCATCTAGCTGGCCAACCATATCCCCACCTGGTTTCCCCCTTCAAGCTAGACGAGTTCCATTCTTTGAAGTTTCTTCGTTTGATGCTTATTTCGTGAGATATTTGGCCCAGTGACTATCAATGGACCACCGTGGATACGTCGAGCATTTGGGACTCAGGGCACTTAGTGACTTGCTACGAACTTTACACATAATTTACACCCTTCATGAGACTTTTTCTCGTTCACCCCCATCACGAAATAATGACAGGAAGAAAGTTCACTCATTACTACATTTTAGCTATTCACGCAGTGAAAATGAAGCCTCAGGGGTGAAGTTCTATTTAATTATTTCTTTACTACTCACTCTATTTGCAACAAATTTTGCGAACAGTTTTTACACAAACTAGTCTATTTACTATCGTCTTCTAAAGTATCAGAATGATCTGAATTGCGTTTCGCCTGATTTGATAGCAACTCGCATAACGTAAATGTCTTAGAGGTCCTCTGCCCTCTTTTCGGTACGGTCGTGTGACTATAGCAAATGGTTACTACAAAAGGCCAAAAGAGATACCTGCTCTGTATGGCTATCAATCCAGATGCATATTAATATCATTATAAGATTCATCAGAAAACACGTTACTAGAGATGACACAATCATTATGCTTGTAAACTCGAATTTAAGTGACATTTCTAAAAGCAAGTTTCAACTTCAAATTACTTTACTAAGGTTTTCGCTCTGGACTACAACTGACACTCCAATCCAGTAACTATTTTCCCTGTTAACTAACTACGATAGATTTTAAATAAGGTTTCAGTCATAAGCAACAACGTGAGCGCAGGTTTAAACTTGAAATGAGAAGGCATAAATTTATGTTTTGGATAGGAATTCGAACCCAGCACTTAAAAGGATTGTAAACTAAGCACAATCCAGTGTTCTAAATCATAATTTTTCACCAATAGTGAGCTGACTGAAACTGAAATGAGGAGACGGAAAAGTTTCTAGTTCCCGCGTTTCGAACGCAGCACCAATCGTCACTGACTTCTACTCATGAATAGATGTTTAAAATCGGTATATTTTACTGGTATCAAGATGTGCACATGGCTCAACTGGAGACAACGTGATGTAAGCTTTTATACTGACTGGGAGTCGAACCCTCCACATATCACTATCGTTGACTACACACTATGTGACATTGACTGTCGAAATCCCATCAGTATCTAAGAGTGACCTTTTGTACCCTGAAATAATGTGACAAAAAATACTGTGTCTGAGTAGAAGCTGAAACCGGAGCCAACCGTTATTATTGAAAACGTAAGACGAGGCGTTAAAGATCGTAACCATTTGTCACCTGCAGTTCGGTGTGCCAGATATCGAGCACACTCTAAATCTTTATGTTTTTAAACCACATTTCGGCTAATACAATTACGTAGGTAAGGCTACTGCGACCTTTTCTCGTGCAGCATATTATGTGAAGAGTATTTATTGTATGTATGAGTAATCCACCAGTGCAAAGGTAACATAAAAATTGAATAGATACCAGCAGGACTCGCGTTCTGAGGATTCCGCTCGAATTTAATTATATTTGTTAATAGTAATAAGAATTATGATAAGAGCTGTTACCAATAAACCTTACAGAGTATAAGATCCTTGTCCACGAAACTTCTGCTCCTGAAGCTTCGTCCAGAACTGCAGTGGACATATTCAGAGAAATTGCCGACTTATGCGTCGGGCGTCTGAGAGCGACATATATACTCTAGAAAAAGGGACTTGGACAAACATAAAAAACTGTTTAGCATTTCTGCAGAACTACTGTCCACATATTACTAAGTTTCATAGTCTCTTCTTTTCTACTAAAACTTTCCAAATTTTTATGTGTTTCAATGGCTTCTCAATATATGTGTGGATAATAGTCCGTTGTCGTATATACAATTTTTGTTTCAGAAACCTTCGTGTCTTCCTGGCTGAAGAGCATGCTCTGCTACAGCCGATTGGTCTATTTTCCCTAGTCGGAAAATACTATTGCATTCCCTTAGCCGTATATACAAATTTCACTTGGTAACATCAATATAAACTTCATCAGACGTACACGGAATTTTATACACGCCACATGGTGACAGAGGAGGGCGTTTATCATTGGTAAAATATTTGCTATCTGATGTGCTACTTTTTTAAGAAAACAGAGTGAAACTGTATTCCTCCACTGTTGCTTGTCTCTCGGCCTTCCGATATTTGTTCGTACAGTTCTGTTTACTTCCTTCCCTGAGAAGCCATTTTTCTCGAAAGCATGTTTGAGATGTTTTAATTCGTTGTCCAGATATTCCGGCGTACAAATCCTTTTGACTCTATCTGCAATACTTTCAATGGCACCTCATTTTTGTTGTGGACTGTGATTAGAGCTCTTATGCAAATATCTGTCTGTGAGCGTTACTTTTCGAAAAACCTTATGTGTCAAGCTTCCATCAGTTAGTCTCATAAATATAGCATAGAAGAAAGGTATTTTGTGGGCTTTTTCTACTTCCATTTGCTAGGATTTATAATATGCATAGAACAAAAGAATTCGTCCCAAGCATTCTTACCTTGTGGCCACACTACGAATGTGTCATGCACACCACGATATCTGCGAAATGATTAATTATTTGCTTTTTCTAAAGTTGTCTGTTCGAATTCGCCACATAGAAATTAGCTTCAGCAGGACATATTGGGCTACCCATCCCTACACCATCAAGCTGTTCATAAAATTCATCACCCCATTGGAACTGTCTGGAACAGAAGAAGTAAACAGAATTCTAGAACCAAACAACGGAAGACCTAAGAACAAGCATGGAAAACAACGATGGACGAATAAAGTTTCACTGCCCTTTTATTAAAAAAGTAACAGATCAGATCGGAAAGGTTTTACAGAAGCATGACATTAGGCTGATTTTTACACCAACAGAGAAAACAGGTCAAGCACACCGATCTCTGAAGGATAACCGTCCTCCTTTGTCAGTAAGTGGCGTATATAAAATTTCGTGTACATGTGGTTAAATTTCTATTGATACGACAAAGAGAAGCTTGAATACACCGCTAAAGGAATAAAAAGGTGTGGTGTCACCGCCAGACACCACACTTGCTACGTGGTAGCTTTAAATCGGCCGCGGTCCATTAGTACATGTCGGACCCGCGTGTCGCCACTGTGTGATCGCAGACCGAGCGCCACCACAAGGCAGGTCTCGAGATACGGACTAGCACTCGCCCCAGTTGTACGGACGACGTAGCTAGCGATGCACACTGACGAAGCCTCGCTCATTTGCAGAGCAGATAGTTAGAATAGCCTTCAGCTAAGTCAATGGCTACGACCTAGCAAGGCGCCATTAGTAACATTGCATGTATCTAAAGAGTCTCACTTGTATCGCCACAATCTCCAGATGTACCAAAAGGATGGATTAAAGTTAAGTATTCCAGAAGCTACATACTTTTCTTTATAACATTCATTACGTATCCTGTTTCAGACCTCACGCCATCCTGCTTTAGCTTAGCGCGGGCCTTTCGGCTTCCTCTCATTGTGTCTAGGCTGTCTTGTCTAGACACAACAATTTTGGCGACGAGTCAACAAAGGGTCTTGTTCTTTCTAATTGCTTACATTTACTTGTGTCATGGCTTCGCCAGATGTACTGTCCGAATTTTATCGCTTGCAGAATCGGCAGACGCAGGCGTTATTGGATGCCATTGGACAACTCGTCCAGGGTCAACGTGCACTGCAAAACGATGCGGCTGCCGCCGCTTCATCGCTACCGCAGAAGCAACATGCAGTTGCACCTCCATTCCGTAGTTTTCACGCAGACGTGGAAACATGGACGGAGTGGTCACGCCAGTTTGGATTTCATCTCGCCGCCTACAGAATTCAAGGTAACGAGCGGCAGCCTCATTTATTGGCGTGTGTAGGGGTGCAAACGTACCGTGTGATAGTGAAATTATTTCCCCGACGCGACGTAGCAACTCTGTCCTACGAATAAATGTTGTCTGCTTTAGATGCCTATTTCAAAGAAACAGTCAATATAGTTGCAAAGAGGTATACTTTCTTTCGTACGAAACGTACGGCCGGTAAAACTAATAGGGAGTGGGTTGCTACATTGCAAGGCCTTAGATGGGATTGTGCTTTTGAGTGTGAATATGGACTCCCTTTTTCAGATACTATGGTACGTGATGCAATAGCACAGAACGTTTCTGATGTTCGCATACGGGAACAGATTTTGAAACTCGTCAATCCCTCCCTTCAACAAGTGATAGACATATTGGATAGACAAGACACGCTTGACTTTGCTCAGGAATCATTTGCAACTTCGCCAGCCGTGTGTAACATTAACCGTCCTGCCGGGCGCGCTGCTCGGACCGGTAAACTGCCCTCGCGCACGTCCACGCAGCTGCCGCCACGCTCTAAACCAGGTGTGCCGCACCAGCATACAAATGCAGTGAAATCATGCCCGCGGTGTGCTACTAGACATTCGCGTGAAAATTGCCTGTCACGCCAGGCTATTTGCTTTTTCTGTAATAAGAAAGGACATGTTCAAAGTGTTTGCCAGAAAAAGCTCAGATCAGACAATCACAACCACTCCAGGCCCTTTGCTTCGCGCCGGAATCGAACCAAGAATACTCAGGCTCGTGAACCTTCGCCCATGGACATTCATGTAGTTAATTCCACTTCGTCCAGTGCCACTGTCTCTAACAGTGACTGTGTTCGTCCCACACAAAGTGTGCGTCGACGTCGCCGGAAATCCCGTCAAGTCGCAAGTGCTTCTGTACCAGTGTCAGTTCAACTTGCACGAGACAGTCGCTCTTGTCAGCAGGACAATAAACTTTTTGTAGATTTGGACTTTAATGGCAAGGTCATACCATTCCAGCTCGATACCGGAGCTGCAGTTTCATTGATCAATCACGACACATACAAACAACTGGGCAAACCTCTGTTGCGTGCCGCGAATGTTAAGTTAAATAGTTATTCAGGACAGCATATCCCTGTGTTAGGACAGTGCACTCTTCTTGCAACATACAAGGGACAAACAAAACTTGTGTAATTTTATGTTCTTCGTTCTTCTACTGCAGTGAACTTGTTTGGTTTAGATTTATTTCAGTTGTTTAACTTGTCTATTGTAAATCAGGTCCTATCAGTGAATCAGACTGTGCCTTCCGCCAGGGTTTCTCGTCTGTGTGAAGAATTTGCAGACATTTTTGCACCGAGCTTAGGTTGCGCTAAAAACTATGAAGCACATTTGGAACTGAAAGTCAACGCGCAACCGAAATTTTTCCACGCGCGCAATGTTCCCCACGCATTGCGTGATGAGGTCGCAAGAACATTAAACGATTTAGAATCACAAGGAGTAATTGAACGTGTGCAGGCTTCTCTCTGGGCCTCACCCTTAGTAATTTTGCCAAAACCTTCCGGAAAACTGAGACTTTGTGTGGACTTCAAGGCAACAGTGAATCCACAACTAGTGATTGCAACTTTTCCCTTACCCCGCCCGGAAGATCTTTTTGATAAACTGTGCCCGGGTAAATACTTTTCCAAGTTGGACCTAGCAGATGCGTACTTGCAAATCCCAGTGGACGCCGAATCCCAGCGCGTCTTGGTGGTTAACACGCATCTTGGTTAGTACCGATTCAAAATACTGCCATTCGGGTGTGCCTCCGCCCCTGCATTGTTTCAGCAATATTTACAAACTGTTTGTGCGTCGGTCCCTACTGCTGCGAACTATCTGGACGATATTGTGATCTCCGGAAAGACAGCAGACGAACATTTAGAACATCTCTGGACATTATTTCAAGTATTGCGACAAAATGGCCTTCGCTTGCGGAAGGACAAATGTGTGTTTTTTGGTCGTGACTTACCATATCTGGGACATGTCATAAATGCACAAGGCATACATCCCAGTCCAGAGCACCTCCGTGCCATACAAGACTTGCCTTCGACGCAGAATTTGAAGCAGCTACAGATTGTGTTGGGAAAAATTAACTACTATGCCAAGCTTATCCCGCATGCCTCTTCCATTTCAGCTCCGCTTCATCGCTTACGCCGTAAAGGTGTTCCGTTCGTCTGGACGACGGAATGCGAACGCGCCTTTCGCCATTTGAAATCGGCGTTGCTTTCAAATACTTGCCTTACGCCATTCGATCCCCAGAAACCCCTTTTGTTGATGGTAGATGCATCGGATTTCGGGATCGGTGCTGTGCTTGCGCACAAAGTTGGCTCCCATGATCGCCCTATTGCCTTTGCGTCCAAATTGCTCTCGTCTGCGCAAAGAAATTATTCACAGATAGAGAAAGAAGCTTTGGCTCTCGTGTTTGGTGTTACTAAGTTCCATGATTTCTTGTATGGTCGTCACTTTACCATCATCACCGACCACAAACCTTTGACATCGCTTTTTCATCCGAACAAGCCTGTACCTCCGCGTACAGCGCAGAAATTCATTCGCTGGTCTATTTTCCTCTCGCAGTACCGCTACGATATCTTGTATCGGTCCACTGCTAAGCACGGAAACGCCGATGCGTTGTCCCGTTTGCCTGTTGCTGAGGATAGAGCATTCGATTCTTCCGAACTTGCTTGCATGTTCATTGATTCGGAAACCGATGAAGTGGTCGAATCGTTTCCGATTGATTTTCGTCGTGTAGCTACAGCCACAGCTGCTGACCCGGTCCTTGCTACCGTTTTGCGTTTTGTTGCTACGCAATGGCCTTTGTCAAAGTCTCGGATCGAGGATCCGTTGGTTCGCCGATTTTTTGCTCACAAGGAGAGACTTTTTGTTCGACGTGGTGTTTTGTTGTTGCGTTCTGATAATGATCAGTCCAGAGTCGTGGTCCCACGTTCGTTACAGTCCTCTGTTTTACGGCTTCTTCACCACGGACATTGGGTTATCGTGCGAACGAAACACTTGCTCGTCAGCACTGTACTTGGTTCGGAATCGATGCTGTGATTACGAATATGTGTTCTTCTTGCATGGCGTGTGCCGAACAACAATCCGCACCGCCATGGAAAGTCTTTGCATGGCCAAAAGCCACTTCCCCTTGGCAACGCTTGCACATCGATTTTGCTGGTCCATTCTGGAATGCTAGATGGTTGGTTGTGGTAGATGCCTTCAGTAATTTTCCTTTTGTTGTCCGGATGTCTTCCACGACGTCATCTGCCACCATCCAAGCGTTGTCTGCTATCTTTTGCATTGAAGGTCTTCCGCAGACTATTGTTTCCGACAATGGCCCACAATTCATGTCCGCAGAATTTCAGTCATTCTGCCAGGCCAATAGTATTCAACATCTGACATCCGCGCCGTTTTCGCCTCAGTCAAACGGTGCCGCTGAACGATTGGTCCGGACTTTCAAGTCACAGATGTTGAAGTTGAAAGAGTCGCATTCTCGGGAGGACGCGTTGTTGCTCTTTTTGTCATCGTACCGCTCTCAGCCCCGAGATGGTCGCTCGCCGGCTGAGTTGCTCCACGGTCGTCCTCATCGAACGTTGATGTCTTTGCTGCACCCGCCGCATCAGGTTCCTGTGCAGCGGCAGACTTCTGCTTTTGCTCCAGGCGACGTTGTATTCTATCGCAACTATCGAGGTTCACGGCGTTGGCTCGCAGGGCGCATTCTTCGCTGCCTCGGCCGCGCGATGTATTTGGTTTTGGGGGCCTCTGGTGAGGTGCGTCGGCATCTCAATCAGCTGCGCCTCTGTCGTCGCACGGGTTCTGCCGCTCCCCGTCTGCTTTCAGCGACGGTGCCGTCCGGTCAGCGCCCTGGGGACCCATCTACTGGCTCGCCTCATCCCCAGGTGTTACCGACGATGCCTCCCCTTTTGCCCCATGGCGATGCGCTGCCGCCGCCTCCGCCGCCGCCGCCTGTTCTCCCGCCGGCGCCGCCCGCAGTGGACGCCTTCGCTGCAGCCGCCAAGCGCCTCCCTGGGTCACGCGCCGCCGATCGCTTCCCGTGACCAGCTGTCCTCCGCCATGGACCTCTTGCCCGCTCCGGACCACATGACGTCATCGCGCGTCGGATACCCCGACGCAATGGAGGTCGACCCTTCGGCCCCTCCTGTCTCTTTACGGGCGCCTACACCGCATGTTGACGTGCACCCTGGACTAGGTTTTCAGCGTTTCCTAGCTCCCCTCGGACCGAATGGCCGGGTGCGGGTGACAGCCTCGCCTGTTGTTAGGCTCCCCACCTCACCGCATACGTCAACATGGGGTCCTCCCCACGGCGGGCGAAAGCCTTATAACACGACCGTTCGCCGATTTGCGGGGGAGGAATGTGGTGTCACCACCAGACACCACACTTGCTAGGTGGTAGCTTTAAATCGGCCGCGGTCCATTAGTACATGTCGGACCCGCGTGTCGCCACTGTGTGATCGCAGACCGAGCGCCACCACAAGGCAGGTCTCGAGATACGGACTAGCACTCGCCCCAGTTGTACGGACGACGTAGCTAGCGATGCACACTGACGAAGCCTCGCTCATTTGCAGAGCAGATAGTTAGAATAGCCTTCAGCTAAGTCAATGGCTACGACCTAGCAAGGCGCCATTAGTAACATTGCATGTATCTAAAGAGTCTCACTTGTATCGCCACAATCTCCAGATGTACCAAAAGGATGGATTAAAGTTAAGTATTCCAGAAGCTACGTACTTTTCTTTATAGCATTCATTACGTATCCTGTTTCAGACCTCACGTCATCCTGCTTTAGCTTAGCGCGGGCCTTTCGGCTTCCTCTCATTGTGTCTAGGCAGTCTTGTCTAGACACAACAAAAAGTATTTGCCGACTTGGGAAAATAGACAAATCGGCTGTAGCAAAGCACGCTCTCCAGCCAGGAAGTCACGACGTGAAGTTTACTGAAACAAAACATTCATCGCAATTTTTTATGTTATCCTTCTTTCCATTAGTTGCTTTAAATTCATTTAGGTATGAATCGTCTGTGCAACTAATTGAAGGCTGTTCGTTTACTGCCATACGCGTTTCGCTTCTTTTGTTTGGGAGGCATCATCAGTGGCTTGTAATACATGTTCCCTTCTATATATACACCACTGGCCATTAAAATTGCTACACCACGAAAATAACGTGCTACAGACACGAAATTTAACCGACAGGAAGAAGATACTGTGATATGTAAATGATTAGGTTTTCAGAACATTCACACAAGGTTGGCGCCGGTGGCAACACCTACAACGGCTGACATGAGGAAAGTTTCCAACCGATTACTCATACACAAACAGCAGTTGACCGGCTTTGCCTGGTGAAACGTTGTTGTGATGCCTTGTGTAAGGAGGAGAAACGCGTAACATCACGTTTCCGACTTTGATCAAAGTCGGATTGTAGCCTATCGCGATTGCGGTTTATCGCATCGCGACACTGCTGCTCGCGTTGGTCGAGATCCAATGACTGTTAGCAGAATATGGAATCGGTGGGTTCAGGAGGGTAATAAGGAACGCCGTTCTGGATCCCACCGGCCTTGTATCACTAGCAGTCGACATGACAGGCATTTTATCCGCATGGCTGTAACGGATCGTGCAGCCGCGTCTCGATCCCTGAGTCAATAGATGGGGACGTTTGCAAGAGAACAACCATCTGCACGAACAGTTCGACGACGTCTGCAGCAGCATGGACTATCAGCTCGGAGACCATGGCTGCGGTTACCCTTTACGCTACATCACAGACAGGGCCTTTCTGGATACAGAAAATGTTCGACTGCTGTCCTGGCCAACACATTCTCCAAATCTCTCACCAACTGAAAACGTCTGGTGAATGGTGGCCGAGCAGCTGGCTCGTCACAATACGCCAGTTACAACATTTGATGAACGGTGGTATTATGTTGAAGCTGCATGGGCAGCTGTACCTGTACACGCCATTCAAGCTCTGTTTGACTCAATGCCCAGGCTTATCAAGGCCGTTATTACGACCAGAGATGGTTGTTCTAGGTACTGATTTCTCAGGATCTATGCACCCAAATTGCATGAAAATGTAACAACATGTCAGTTCTAGTATAATATATTTGTCCAATGAATGCCCGTTTATCATCAGCATTTCTTCAAGGTGTAGCAATTTTAATATATATATATATATATATATATATATATAGGGTGGTCCATTGATCGTGGGCGGGCCAAATATATCACGAAATAAGCGTCAAACGAAACGCTACAAAGAACGAAACTTGTCTAGCTTGGCCCACTAGAAGGCGCTGCCATAGGTCAAACGGATATCAACTGCGTTTTTTTTTAAATAGGAACACCAATTTTTATTACATATTCGTGTATTACGTAAAGAAATATGAATGTTTCAGTTGATTCACTTTTTTCGCTTTGTGATAGACGGCGCTGTAATATTCACAAAAAAAGGCTCAAAATTTTAGACGAACGAATGGCAAGAGGTAAATTTTTTAGATTAAAATCAGAACGTAGGTACATTTGAACATTTTATTTCGATTGTTCCAACGTGATACATGTGCCTTTGTGAACTTATCATTTCTGAGAACGCATGCTGTTACAGCGTTTTTACCTGTAAATACCACATTAATGCAAAAAAGGCTTAAAATGATGTCAGTCAACCTGAATACATTTGGCAATACGTGTAACGACATTCCACTCAACAGCGAGTTGTTCGCTATGCGTAATGTTCGCACTTGTATTGACAATGCGCTGACGCATGTTGTCAGGCGTTGTCAGTGAATCACGATAGCAAATATCCTTCAACTTTCCACACAGAAAGACATTCGGGGACATCAGATCCGGTGAACGTGCGGGCCATGGTATGGTGCTTCAACGGCCGATCCACCTGTCATGAAATATGCTATTCAGTACCGCTTCAACCGCACGCGAGCTATGTGCCGGACATCCATCATGTTGGAAGTACATCGCCATTCTGTCATGCAGTGGAACATCTTGTAGTAACATCGGTAGAACGTTACGTAGGAAATCAGCATACATTGCACCATTTAGATTACCATCGATAAAATGGGCTCAATTATCCTTCCTCACATAATGCCGCACCTTACATTAACCAGCCAAGGTCGTTGATGTTCCACTTGTCGCAGCCATCGTGGATTTTCCGTTGCCCAATAATGCATGTTACGCCGGTTTACGTTACCGCTGTTGGTGAATGACGCTTCGTCGCTAAGTAGAACGCGTGCAAAAAATCTGTCATCGTCCCGTAATTTCTCTTGTGCCCAGTGACAGAACTGTACAAAGTCTAGGCCAAGCAGTTCCTGGTGCATAGAAATATGGTACGGGAGCAATCGATGTTGATGTAGCATTCTCAACACCGACGTTTTTGAGATTCCCGATTCTCGCGCAATTTGTCTGCTACTGATGCGCGGATTAGTCGCGAACGCAGCTACAACACCTACTTTGGCATCATCATTTGTTGCAGGTCGTGGTTGGCTTTTCACATGTGGCTGAACACTTCCTGCTTCCTTAAATAACGTAACTATTCGGCGAACGGCCCGGACACTTGGATGATTTCGTCCAGGATACCGAGAAGCATACATAGCACACGCCCGTTGGGCACTTTGATCACAGTAGAAATATATCAACACTATATCGACCTTTTCCGCAATTGGTAAACGTTCCATATTAACACGGGTAATGTATCACGAAGCAAATACCGTCCGCACTCGCGGAAAGTTACGTGATACCACGTACTTATCCGTTTGTGACTGTTACAGAGCCATCTATCACAAAGCGGAAAAAGTGTTCCAACTAAAACCATTCATATTTCTTTACATACTATACGAATATGTAATAAAAAATGGGGGTTAGCATCATCTAGTTTCCCTCTTCAAGCTAGACGAATTTCGTTCTTTACAGCTTTTTCATTTGATGCTTATTTCGTGACATATTTGTCCCAGTCGCTATCAATGGACCACACACAGGGTGAGTTACTAACTATTGCTACCTAGAATAACTCCATATGTATGGTAGGAGCTGAAGAGAGAGAATTGTCAGAGCATGTGCTTCGGTAAGTGACAAAGTGATACTGAATACCACTCAATCCATGATAACAAGATTGCAGCACTGCATTGATATCAATGATCATCATTTCGAACACCCTCTGTAAATGGACGTTCATGCCACCTTTTTTACCTTCTGAGACCAAGTATGGGTTCGTCTTGATAGCCGCTGTCAGAAAATAATTACCAAACAACATCATACCATTTAAAAACCAAAGTTGTCCATATCTCTGAAGCAACCCGCAATCCAAAATAGAAAAAAAAAACAACGTCATATTATGGCCTCCATGGTCCAATGTAACTTTTGCCCCACAAACTTTTCAGCTCCCATTATACTTCCAGAGTTATTCTTGGTGGCAATAGTTAATGACTCACCCTATATATATATATATATATATATATATATATATATATATATATATATATATATATAGACTCTTGGAAATGGAAAAAAGAACACATTGACACCGGTGTGTCAGACCCACCATACTTGCTCCGGACACTGCGAGAGGGCTGTGCAAGCAATGATCACACGCACGGCACAGCGGACACACCAGGAACCGCGGTGTTGGCCGTCGAATGGCGCTAGCTGCGCAGCATTTGTGCACCGCCGCCGTCAGTGTCAGCCAGTTTGCCGTGGCATACGGAGCTCCATCGCAGTCTTTAACACTGGTAGCATGCCGCGACAGCGTGGACGTGAACCGTATGTGCAGTTGACGGACTTTGAGCGAGGGCGTATAGTGGGCATGCGGGAGGCCGGGTGGACGTACCGCCGAATTGCTCAACACGTGGGGCGTGAGGTCTCCACAGTACATCGATGTTGTCGCCAGTGGTCGGCGGAAGGTGCACGTGCCCGTCGACCTGGGACCGGACCGCAGCGACGCACGGATGCACGCCAAGACCGTAGGGTCCTACACAGTGCCGCAGGGGACCGCACCGCCACTTCCCAGCAAATCAGGGACACTTTTGCTCCTGGGGTATCGGCGAGGACCATTCGCAACCGTCTCCATGAAGCTGGGCTACGGTCCCGCACACCGTTAGGCCGTCTTCCGCTCACGCCCCAACATCGTGCAGCCCGCCTCCAGTGGTGTCGCGACAGGCGTGAATGGAGGGACGAATGGAGACGTGTCGTCTTCAGCGATGAGAGTCGCTTGTGCCTTGGTGCCAATGATGGTCGTATGCGTGTTTGGCGCCGTGCAGGTGAGCGCCACAATCAGGACTGCATACGACCGAGGCACACAGGGCCAACACCCGGCTTCATGGTGTGGGGAGCGATCTCCTACACTGGCCGTACACCACTGGTGATCGTCGAGGAGACACTGAATAGTGCACGGTACATCCAAACCGTCATCGAACCCATCGTTCTACCATTCCTAGACCGGCAAGGGAACTTGCTGTTCCAACAGGACAATGCACGTCCGCATGTATCCCGTGCCACCCAACGTGCTCTAGAAGGTGTAAGTCAACTACCCTGGCCAGCAAGATCTCCGGATCTGTCCCCCATTGAGCATGTTTGGGACTGGATGAAGCGTCGTCTCACGCGGTCTGCACGTCCAGCACGAACGCTGGTCCAACTGAGGCGCCAGGTGGAAATGGCATGGCAAGCCGTTCCACAGGACTACATCCAGCATCTCTACGATCGTCTCCATGGGAGAATAGCAGCCTGCATTGCTGCGAAATGTGGAAATACACTGTACTAGTGCCGACGTTGTGCATGCTCTGTTGCCTGTGTCTATGTGCCTGTGGTTCTGTCAGTGTGATCATGTGATGTATCTGACCCCAGGAATGTGTCAATAAAGTTTCCCCTTCCTGGGACAATGAATTCACGGTGTTCTTATTTCAATTTCCAGGAGTATATATATATATATATATATATATATATATATATATATATATATATATATATATATATATAATAAAGCATACACTCTGATCAATTTGCACGCCCCCACAAATCACCACAGTAAAATCTAGCCTGAAACAGTGGACAATTTCTGGGAAACACTAGAAGAAACAACAAATAAAGTACCTAGGCACCATGTGAAAATCTTAGTAGGCGATTTGAACGCACAATTAGGGAAGGAAAAAAATTCAGAGATACCACTGGACCCCACACCAAACACAAACGTACCAACAGGAATGGTGAAAAACTAATCGACTTCTGCAGAAACTGTGGACTTAAAATAATGAGTACCCAGTTTCAAAAACCTGCGCATAAATTAACCACATGGAGATCACCCAGTCTTAGACAGGGTGAATACCAAATAGACCATGCAATTTCCAAAGAAAACGTAAAAGAAATTCAAAACATTAGAACCTGCAAAGGTGTCTTTGAATCAGATCATCATCTTCTCCAAATAAAAACAAAATTCTAACCCAACAGAATGCTAAAAAGGCCACCCAAAAGTACCAAACCATATCCGGAATATCTGCAACTCAACAAAGAAAAAAATCATCACGGAAATTAATCAGGAAAAATCAACTGACTGGAAGAAACTAACAGAGAAAATTCAGGAAGCCCTCAAATTAGGACAACCTGCTCGCAACAGGAAACATCGCTGGTGGAATGTAACCTGTGATTAGGCAGTCGACAACCGAATAACTGCATGGAAAAAATTTAGCAGTCACAAAACTTAAGAAAATTGGGAGAACTTTCTTAAAACCCAAAAACAGACCTCAAAAATAATTAGAAAAGAAACACGGGGATATGACAACAACAGACTCTCTGAAATCCAGCAGGATTTCATCAAAAATAATACAAGAAATTTTTATAAGACTTTCAGAGAAAACTTACAGGGATACCAAGCGCCTAGCTTGTGCTTCAAGAAACCCGATGGCTCTTTGGAAACCAACACGAAAGATAACTGCAAAATCTTATCCCAATAATTCAGTTCCCTCCTCAACTGCGAACCACCCCAAGAAAAACTTGTCTTCTCTTCTTCAGTATTCACACACCAAGACTCACATGCCCCGGATCTTGAAGAAATTATGGAGATAGTCAAGCAGTTGAAAAATAACAAAGCACCAGGAGAAGATGGGATCATTGTTGAGATCTGGAAACTAAACGATCCTATTCTTATGCAGAAATTACACCATATAATGTCAGACATATGGATATCGGAGCAGATACCAGAGGACTGGAAATGCGATCTAATTCACCCGCTACACAAAAAGGGCGACAAGACAGACATGAACAATTACAGAGGAATCTCCCTGCTCCCAGTCGCCTACAAAATCCTTTCCAAAGCGCTTTTAAACAGGATAGAATCCCAAGCAGATACACTAGTTGGTGAATACCAGGCCGGACTCAGAAAAGGACGCTCATGTGCGGAACAGATCTGGTGCTTAAAGACAATATTACAAATGAGGAAATGCAGAAACACGGTAGTTACATTCATCGACTTCAGGAAAGCATATGATTCAGTGGACCGTGGAACCCTGTTTAAAATGATGGAAGAATTTGGGATCGACCGAAAGACACGAAAAATCACAGAACAGACACTTACAGGAACAACGGCCAAAGTGAAATTCATGGGCGAAGTATCAGAACCCTTCGAAATCAAATCTGGAGTCCGACAGGGTGACGGACTATCCCCAATCCTTTTCAATATCGTTCTAGAAAAGATAATCAGGGAATGGGAACCTCACGTAAAGGGTATCCAAATTGGTATCAAGAAAGAGAACAGAATTAAAGCCAAGTGCCTTGCTTTCGCTGACGATATTGCAATTATCACCAATAACAGAACAAAAGCGATTCACGCAGTGGAAAAACTACATGAAATTTCACAAAAAACCGGACTACAGATATCTTATGAAAAAACCCAATATATGGAAAGGCAGCCAGAAAATAAATCCCCTTTAATAACAAAATATGGTAAAATTGCACAAGTCTGCCAGTTTAAACACCTCCGTGAAACTATACAGTCCTCAGGATTAAACCGAATTGCCAATGAACAAAGAATCACCAAGCTCCAGAAGGCCTACAAGCTAACATGGACGCATTACAACAAGAAGTGCATTTCGACAGACGCAAAATTAAGGCACTATACAACAGTGATTCTTCCAGAAGCAATCTATGCTGCTGAAACAATGGTGATTGATGGTCATTCAAACATTAAGGAAATAGAAAAGCAGGAAAGAAAAATTCTCAGGAAGATTTACGGTCCAATCAACAAAAATGGCATTTGGATGAAGAGACCACAGAACGAACTCTATAGAAAGATCAACATAGTAACAGATGAAATCAGAAAGCGCTGAGCCAAATTTTATACACACATCTACAGGATGGAAGACTCCAGAACAGCAAAGAAATTATTCAATATTATAACAAGGAGTAAATGTGGCACAGAATGGCTGAAAGAAGTCCAGAGGGATCTACAGCAGATCAACATAAAAAATCTCGAAGATCGCACAGAGTGCCGGCATAAAATCTTAAGTGTAAAGTTTGGGGAAAGAACATCGCGTCAGCCTGGTAAAAAATGGACAGAGGAACGGAAGAAGGAGCATTCTGAGAGGATGAGGAGGTTTTGGGAAGCAAAGAAGAAAAACATCCGAAGATGAAATTATGAATTTAAGTTCAATCGCTCTCCTAAAGGGGAACGTTTCACCTATCTCTGCCACCTCAAATATCTCTGGAACAACAATAGATATTCAAAACCGGTTGTCACCAGCATGAACGTTCGACAGGGGCTTATGAAACGAAATACTATGCGAAATTTTAAAGTGTAAACAATTACTATGTTCAACACAAACTTGTGTATTTTTAAATGGACACCCCATATTATTTCGTATGCAATCAATAGCATGAAACATCACAAAAATAACGGCATCGGTTGCATTGCAATACGTCAGTTACATCCAGAGAAACTTCGAAGCGAAGATGACGCTTGAAATAAATGAAGCGCACAGCTAGCACGCGTCCTGAGACTCAAGTGTGCACTTCACGCCAGTGATTGTGACGTGTTTGACGTACTACGTTAGTGGAGTGTTAATGTGTTGTGTGGTATTGTATGGAAACACACCATTGGCCCATATTTCATTGATGCCACTCCTGACGAGGGATAGTTTAGCCCCTTCTTGAGCTGTACCATACTAGAACCTGTCCACCTCTTATAATGTGTCAAATAATGCGGTGTCACAATGATGGATGTCCTGCGCATAATGTTTATTGTTGTGAAATGACAACTACAGGACAATTAGTGGTAACACACTTGGTTTCACGTTTCTGAACCTCATAAGTTCTGAAATATGCGCCTTGCGAAGGATGGCAAGGGCGTCGTCACAGTTTCGCATGTAGTACTGTGCACAGAGCAGGGGTTGCCAGCACTGGCACCCGTATCCTGCCATAAACTTACTAGTATCACTACGGCACGCTCTGCCTTCATCGTACAAGTGTCTCCTAATTTGATCTGCTGAACTGCTCTCATACTTTAACGTAATCCACATACGTTGCCACATGAAAATCTGTTTTCTAGTGGCTTGTTACATTTGCCGCCATCTAGTCGATATTCCGGCCTTCAGTAATGAAGAAAAATTAGATATTATTTTTATTTATGGCGAATGTCACACAAATGCAACCGCAGCTGTGACACTGTAAGCTGAACGCTACCAAGATCGGCGGTGTTCGTCACGTCGAACCATTGGCAACATCTGCAAGACACTCATGGAAACAGGAAGCTGAGCTCCCACAGAACATCGACGTACAACGCCAGTGACTGTCGATGGAAACGAAATTGCTGTTCTGGCTGCTGTAGCCCACAAACCTCAGGTGGATGTACGAGAAACTGCACAAGCTGTAGCAATAAGCCACAGTAATGTGTGCAGAATCTTGTATCGGCATCGGTTTCATCCGTTCCATATCTCATTGCACCAAGAACTGTACGGGAATGACTTTGAATCCCGCAATGTGTTCTGTCGTTTTGTACTGCAGCAGTTGCAAGATAATCCAGTATTCCTAAGCAATACGTTGTTTACGGACGAGGCCTCATTTACAAATCATGGTAATGTGAATCTGCGGAACATGCACTACTGTTCCGTGCAAAATCCCCACTGGATTCACCAAGTTGCTCATCAGCGACTGTGGAGTATCAGTGTTTCGTACCGTATCATTGCTAACTATATTTTAGGGCCCTATTTATACCGTGGAACGCTGAATGGACAGCGATTCGCATTATTTCTTCAACACACAATAGCGCTCCTCATGGAAGATCTAAGATTGGAAACTCGTCTATCAACGTGGTTCCCACATTATGAATGTCCCTCGCGCAATGCAAAAGTTGGCAGAGACTTTCTAGATGCGACATTTCCAAATAGGTGGATCGGGCGGTGGGATACTGTGCGATGGCCAGCACCGTCCTCCGGCTTGACGTCATTAGACTTCTTTCTCTGGCACGCAGTGAGAGACAGAGTGTATCAAGAACCCCCAACGACAGTAGAGGATATGCAACATCGTATTACTGCAGCGTGTGCCGCAATATCTGCCAGAAACTCCAAAATCTGTACAACACTCTCTCCTTACCCGTCTGCAGACGTGTACTGATGCAAATGGTGGGCACTTCGAACATTTGTAGATGTGTCACAGCTTCATTGGACAAGATGTGGATGTGTAATGCAATACAATTTCTGTGGGCGTCAGGGCACTAGTAAATGTGTTTAGCAAAGTCAGTTGAAGTGTGTTATCTCTAATTATAGCTCTGATTGTCATTTAGCTAGAATAAACATACATTTACGGTTTTAAAAATGTAAGTTTGCGTTGGACGTGTTACTTGTTTCTTTTTGTGGATTGTACATCCTTTCCCTTTGTGTGATCCCCTGACACAGGCAGCGTGAGGTGCACGCTTGCTTCTCAGGACGTGCGCTAGCTGTGCGCTTCATTTAGTTCAAGCGCTAACTTCGCTTCGTAACTTCTCGAGATGTAATAGACGCATTTCGATGCAACCAGCGCCACTGTTTTTGTGATTGCTATTGATTGCATACGAAATAATAGGGGGTGCTAATTTAAAAATACACACGTTCGTGCTGAAAATAATTTTTAGTTACGTTTTAACATTTCGCATAGTATTTGGTTTCCTAAGCCCCTGCCGTACGTTCATGCTGGTGAAAACCGTTTTAGAATATCTATTGTTGTTCCAGAGATATCTGAGGTGGTAGAGTTAGGTGAGGCAAATAAAGAACTCATTTACACACAGAAAAATAGACACACACACACACACACACACACACACACACACACACACACACACACACACGTAAACACACGCACATCCATTATTAAAAAAAGAACAAAAGGAAAAGAAACTAAATCACCTCTGAAGAAATAATTATACACAGTAAACACACACACACAAACACATACCCACACACACACACACACACACACACACACACACACACACATACACACACACCAGCAAATGAAAAATATCAACCACAACACAACACAAGCTAATGGCAGACACTACACGCTGAAAACAGACATATGTTAATCAGAAAATGGCAAGTGCAAGTGATATATGTGCTGTGAAAAATGTGGGTGAAAGAACACCAGAGATCGGACAGCTGGAGTGTGGTAACCATCGAATACATCTCAAGAAGCACACACATGAGTTAACAGCTCTGGAAATCGAAAGTAACACGAACTATACATTCATATTACGAAATTTGTGCCACAGAAGGTTGATTCCAACTTGAAAACAAGAGAAAGACACGACAAAATGTAATACAGCATCACAGTACACCTACTATGTATTACGTTTATTGAATGTACAGAAGGAAAAATGTATTACAGGCCACTGGTGATGCTTCCCACACAAAAGAAGCGAAACGCATATGCCAGTAAACAAACTGACTTAAATTAGTTGCATAGACGGTACATGCCGCAACGAATTTGAAGAAAGTGAGGGAAACACGGAAAACAGAAAATATCACGATAATACAGACATGTCAGTCATCTCCCATAGAGTTATATAACAGTTTCAAGAATATCCATCTCAGAGTCCACAAGACCATCCAACATATTAAATACAATCAGTCCTGTAAAGTAAATAATGTAATTCCGAGTTATATTAATTTAAAGGTCAGAAACAACACTTTGGTTGCACAAAGAACGAAATCATTTGCAGAAAACACTTGGTTAAAAAATGAAATCGAATCGCTCTATACTAAGAAATTAGCACTTAATGGGATGTTATATGATTTTGATCTTGAGTTATCAGCAGTTATTAACAACCCAATAGTGATGACCAACAGAATAGAAAAAATTAAACACATTCCAGTAAGAACACTGCAATATACACACAACAACCACAAACAAAAAATCAGAACACTCACTAACAAAAAAATAAGAAAGGAAACCATGACTAGGAGCAACACACTCACAATCACAAATTTCACCCATAATTAATAAATCTCACAGATAAAGAATTAACAGAAAAAGAGGCACAGCAATTGTAGAAATGGCTCAAACACAACATCAGTAGAAAAATAGATAATCACTACACGGGAAATCTGATTGAATAAAGGGAAAACATCATGACAGAAGAAGAAGAAAAATAAAATAAGACTCCAAATGTTGGGCTAACACGAGAACTAGTGAAGAAAGAAATGAATAACACAATCACCATGTCAAAGAAAGAGCAAGACAGTAAACTTCAAGCAGAAAAAGCACCACTAAGAAAGTAAAAGAAAAACTACAAACTAACAACATTATAGTCACAAGTGCAGACAAAGGGAACTGCACAGTACTGATCAATAAAGAACAATATATAGAAAAAACTAAAGATTTCATCTCCTCTAACAAATCACAAAACTGAAATACATCCAACAGCACACTTCCAAACATACATAAAAAACCACCTCAGAGACATCAGACACACACTCACAGATAAACAAAAACAATAGATCACACAGTACAACTCAAAAGCACAAACACTCAGAAGCAAACCTAAGGTCCACAAACCCCACATTCCATTGAGGCCTGTGATTAATTTCATGAATGCACCATCATTTCGTGTGGCAAAATAAATGATCAAAATCATAATGCATTTCATGAATGCACCGCCAAATCATGTTGCAAAATAAATGATCAAAATCATAATGCAATATTATGTAATCAAATACAGGAGAACAGTACAAAACACGAAAGAACTCATAACACAAATAAAACACTTACACATTCCACAAACTGCATCACTCATCTCTTTTGACATAGAGGTATGTACACCTCAATACCCACTGCAGACGCAAAAAAAAAAAAACTAGTTGAAAAACACTTACTGATGTGCAACGAATTACCTGGAAACAATATTAATGAAATAACTAAAACGCATAAAGTAATCGCATCCCAAAATTACTTCTAATTTTAAAAGGAATATTACTTACTCGATGGACTTCCAAGAGGATCCCCAGTTTCAGGAACACTCGCGAACATATTCCTCAACCCCATAGAAAACACAATCTTTGATACAGTCATCAAAAAGCGAGGATACAAATTGATTACTGGTACAGATATGTGGACGACATAATCTGTATGGCAGATGTACCAACAGAGAAAATTGATAAATTTCATACAGATATAATCAATGTACGTAAAAATATTCAATTCACTATGGAAAAAGAAACACAAAAACAAATACATTTCTTGGATATGACAATAAAGAGAGACAACAAAAGACACACATTTGACAACTTCAGAAAGCCAAAAGCCACAGACATAATTATGTACACTTCATCCAACCACCCACAAAACCAAAAGTTAGTCGCCCTACGACACATGTTACACAGACTACATAACATCCCACTTAGCAAAGAAACCTATGAAAAAGAATTACAAACAGTACAACTCATAGCCAGAAAGAATGGTTACAACACCCATACACTACAAAAATTGAACCAAAATATTGGAACACCACTAAAGAAAAATCAAAACAAGCAGAGAACACAAACTCCAAAGAACCCCACAGACACTACAGCACATTCGAAAACATCAAACAATAACAGTCATAACATGAATAACAGGAAACAATGGGACACTTTTACATATAAAGACAAAGCAACACAGAAGATAGCAAAAGCACTAAAGAGTGGCAGACAGTGGGTACTTGAAGCTGAAAGATTCGTTCTTCAAGTTACCAAAGAAGCAAGAAATGCTAAAAGAAATACCAAGAGGTAGCTTGAAGAAGAAGAAATGCTGCATAATGAGACTATGTTTCAAGAATGTTCTGAGACACAGTGTTATTGGACTCCTGTTTTCATTCCCAAATTCCCACCAAGTGTATCTTTCAGAATTCAGGTACAAATATTTCCTAAAGTTTATAAAGCATTGCTCTAATTTTTTTCTGTAACTTGCAATAGTCCATACTTATGACATAAGATTTATTGCAGAATCAACTAAATTATATAAAAAATAACATTTTTATTAGGAAAAACTTACAAAAATTAAAGTTTGAGATGTGATATTTTTTATCCTTGTAATATACATAATAAGTGAATTTAAATAGGTCTAGTACTTCACCCATCATGTCATGTATACCTGGTAAAAATTTGATATCTTTCAGGTGTATAACATTGGATTAAATTGTTCCGCAGTTTGAGGAAGGGTTTTAGAAAAAAAATTGCATTAATTTCTTTGTAACTTTTTAATAACCCTAAGCAGGTTCAAAAATATTCAAAATACTTCTAATTTGTTTACAAAATGTGATGCACCACCTGTAAAGCTTGTACATTATATAGTACCTGAAAGAAATAGGTATTGATTTTTACACAACATTGAGCCGGAAAAGTACCATGTATTCTTAAGGGGAGGTACCAGTGAAAGTTCATCGGCGTATAAAGAAATCGCTGGGTGCTGAAACTTTGTTTCTTATCGTATCTTGGCATGCTGAATTCAGTGGGTGGATTCAGTTTCCTAAACAACATGTTTTCCATCACCGAATTTTTTAGTTTTGAAAAAATCATTATTTCTTCAAACCCATTTGTGGAGTTGTTGGTTATCACGCAATATATTCACAAAAAACGTGTGAGCCTGAGATGTTTAAAACTGATGGTGGAGTAGCGCATTTTTTTTGGCCATTTCGAATTAAAAAAAAAAGCCGAATTATAGTTAGTTTTCCATCATTAGATGTAGATGTGCAGTGCAGAAATGTAATTCAAACATTTATTTTATATGATTGTGTATGAATACGTACATAAACTGTACGTACATCTGTTGTCATGTATGAGTATGTACCCAATCTATATATAAATCCGAAATTAACGTAAGTAAAGAAGTGTAACTATATTTTACATTTCTTTGCAATTTCCAGACATGTGTATTTACGTTCGCGGTGGACTGAGATGTGTGCCGTAAAATAAATATTTATACAGGTTTCTGATCTAGGATGGGTGGCAGCGGCTCGTTTGGCTCCTAGGTCGAGCAGGTGATCAACATTCGAACATAGTTCAGTTGCTCTTCATAACTTTCTTCATACCCAGATACATACATACATCCCCCCCCCCCCTCTCCTAATTCTCATCTGCGCCAACTTGGGCCACCAACTGCGATATGCACAGTATGAAAATATTGCATTGGTGTCACAAGGACACCGCAAGCGACCACTACTGAGTGTGATAGTCCTGCGTAGAAATGTTACTGTTGTGGCAGCCCACTTAGCCAGGCACTCCAAGTGCCGACTGTGTCGCTTGGGCCTGTTAATTCCGTAGGTAATTTCCATAACAAATCTTGCCATTTGGCGCACCAGTGAAATGGTGGTCACTGCGTATGTTCTGTGCGTTACAATTCGATAAATAATCAGTTCACTGTCACATATCTTTCAACGTTCAACTCACTCTCGATGCACCACCTCGGCTTCACAATTTAGCGCCTGTTTACAAAATCTCAAAACAACTGCCCACATAATCAGAAATCTGAATTGATCCTCTCTGAATACAGTTTTCTCTAGTTATTTTCTTTGATAGAAAAGTAAATAATTGGCGTCAGTATTATGCAATCATGACATATTAGGCCGATACTTCCACAATAGTTTTGTCTGTCAGCAAAACTAACTTTAGCATTGGAATTATTAAATTGTTCTTGACTTTTGAGGGTATTTTTTCTGTATCATATACCTTGCATATCCGATGGAATTTGTCATGCCATTTTCTCCAAAGGTTCTCAAAGATTCTGAGGGAATGTCATCTACTCCAAATGCCTTGTTTCGACTTAACGTCATTCAGTGCTCTGTCAAATCAGTTCAGTATCTCATCTGTTATCCAAAGGCTTTGTTTATCTATCGGTAAACCTACTATCAGTATTAAGCCTAGCAGGAATAATTCTTAATCAAAGGGATTTAGTTCCAATAGGAGTTTACATTCGGATAAACGTACAATAGACAGTGTAAATAATTTATTTACCAGTCATGATGAGGTGCCTACGTCGTGTTTGGACGTCATGGGGTGTCGAAGCAATTAACATATAGTTTAGCAGCTTTTACACTGTCAAAGGTTAAGCATGAGTTATAATGATGCATAAACAGCAGCTTTTGAATTGTGTCCAGCAAATGAACTTTTCGGTTTTCAGTTCAAGTAAAACCAAAACAATAATTACAAAAGCTCCTCTAATTTTAATTTATGGTGCGTCGACTGCAGTCGGTGAATCCGAAACTGTTCATGATCACGGTTTCACTCCGATCCCTGCTTCCAGAACTGAAAATAAAGTTCATTTACCATTTTTTTGGTTAACGATGTGGCTGCCTGATCCATGGCAGTCGCACAAGATGTTTGGCATCACTGTCACTTTCGACTTATTTCCTGAGAGGAAGGGAATTATCCATCTTCCTATACCTGCTATTTCTTTGTCATTTTGATTAAATATTTTGAATGGTCCTCTTAACGGAGGACGTAAAGTTGTAAAACTTATGTTTAAGAATCAAGGAAGCTAGTCCTAAGCTGAAACTACAACTCGTATCGTTTTTTACATTACAAACTGTCCGTCTTGTCCGTTGCTATGGCAAAGAGAGAGCTGCGTGCGACGATTGTCCGCTAGCTCAGCTGTAAAGTGCTCACTCTTCAAGCGGAAGACTGAAGCAGCAGTCGGTTGAAATGTCCCTGGAGAATAGGTTTTTACTTCTTCTTTGACAAAGTTAGTGTCAAGCAGATCGACCATCAGTAAAGAAATCTGTATAAAACGTTTCCTCGTACGTTTGTTGCTACCTTGATTCAATACCCTGTAGATCTAAAAGTAAATAACTTCTAAATTTGCAAACTTGTTATTGCTGCTTTTTCTACTTCTACAGAGAGAGTTTTTAATTTTCTACGAAGAAAGAATTGTAGTGACTGAATATATTCTTAACTGGAGTTCGTTATCTGTCTGCCCGCACTGCTATATTTCCATACTTCCTTGGTAGTCGTGAATCTCTACTTCGGTATGATCATGGACGGCACATAATCACGGTCGGTTTTTGTGCCAAAGGGTCATAATACCTTGCTAAATTGTGTCGCTATGGGGACGTTTGTGATATGGGTATTTTGTTTCATTATAGAAGCGTTCTGTTGTGAGGTTACCACGGCAGGTTGCAATTTATTTACATTAATACAGTGTACACTTCACCGCGTTTTAGCGTTAGATTATTCAGTACAGCAGATAAACATATTACATAAATTAATCATCGGCACTATAATCTTTCGAATTATATAGCATTATCGAACTTGCTTTGTAGTCATTCACTTGTTTCATTTCCTTCATTGATTTTTGAGTACTGTTTTTTGGTCGTTAAGTACGATTTCCTCGCACTGTTTGCTTTTCTGTTTGAAACAGTGTTTTTGGAACTTATGAATCACCTTTGTAAATGTTAGTGTTTTGTAATCAGTGTTACCTTGTTTTTTCATTTGTGTTATTTTATGTTGGGAAGTGGCGCAAATGAAAGCATTCTTAAGGAAAACTCCTTTAAGTGAACAATATTAAAAATAAAGTTATTCACTCATCATGTTATCTATATCATGTGATGATAAAAAAGGGAATCATTTTTGCTGCGTGAGATTCATGTTTTCATTACGCGTAAGTCATAAAAACAAAAATAGCTACGACAGCTACTGAGGAGTAGCGCCATCCAAATAATTCCCTGTTCTTTGTTTGTGACCTATATTACTTGCAGCTATGCTTTTGATGAAAATCGTAGTTACAGAAATGGGAATAAGACTCATTGGGATATGCTTCCGATATTCCGCCTAGCAGTGAATACAGTAACAGCGGGCTTCGCAGCATCTTGGAAAGGCTAGCTTCCTAACCGCTAGCCTGCTCAGCGCATCGACTGAGCGAACGTATTCTTCCGGTCGCTAGTGTAATTGAGAATTGGCAACATTGAAGAATGCGTTTGGGAACTACGTGACCGCCTCCTGGTGTGATTCAGAATTGTCCTGCTAAATTCACTTTATATTTCGTTGGCATTTCCAATAACCAAATCGAACAATTCTCACTTAAGGTGTTATATTGAGATGTCATTTATTATTTGGTTCCCAGAATGTCATTCACCTAAAATCTGTAACTAATGCCACATTTAACGTTGTATCACAAATTAATCTCAGCCCCAACAACCGCATATCTGTAGAAGAAAAATAGGTTGACACATTTCGTTTCATTCTTATGCGCACGTCCTGTGTCCTGATTTCCATTTTTCACCCTTCCTGAAAGTGTGTTGTCAAGTGTGAATGATTTGAATGTAGTAGCTGACGAACCAGTGAAGTTGTGGGTTTCTTAATCTTCTACCAACCTAAAAGGTGTCGGTGGAAGGCAGAGAGCAGGAACAGGAGGGTTTGGCCAAAGATGAGTTAAGCGAAACACTTTCCTAGCAAGGCTGGTCATGCCCCCCCCCCTCCACCCCCCCCCCCCAAATCACCTTGAGTGGTTCGGTTAATCGGTGTCATAATAGTGTGAATTCCGTTAGGCGCGACCGCGAGATCTATAGATACAAAGCGCAGCCCAAGCCTTAAAAGTTACTGTCTGCCATTTTATTTTATTTGCGCGGGACATTTTAAATAATCAATAAAACTGTACCGAGCGTATATTCGGCAAGATAAATCGATTTGATTCCAAGCGCTTCGGTCAAAGATATGAAGACACCAAAATCCTGCTCAATGCCAGCCACGAGGTGCACACAATTCTTCCCACTAATAAATGCTGTCGACATTTTGTTTGCCGTGTGAATTAGTGCCTGTGAATGTCTGTGTTACAAACTTGATCAGTGACCACATGCTTCCCAGACTTTCCCACCCTACAGGACTCTAAAGATTAAGATCAACTTGGCTTGATATTATCGTATAAGAAAGCCATAGGATCGTATATAAATGTACCAGGCATGTTTTGTCCATCTATTAAATACAAAAAGATTACTGTTAACATGCGAAATATTAGTCAAAAATAAATATTTCATGATTTGGAATTATTTCCGTGATCATTAATTCACTTTCAATACATCTGAAAATAGTGTCATATTTGTAGTATTGTTGATTACGCTCCTAGGCTCAAGTTTAGCTAACGGTACCTAACTTTCTCCGACTGCCACATAGAATTCCATTGCGTTATCCGTTGCGACCTTAATAAAAGCGACCTTAATAAATTCAATCAGTGAAAGAATTGTTCCTAAAATGTAGATGCGCCTAAATCTATTTCTATTCAGAGAAGGTTACGTCGCCTAAGAAAAATAAGAGCGAATGTGGATAAGATATGCCATCATAGCAGGCTGGAACAAAAGAAATAATAATAGTCAATAGTAATTAGTTCCCAGTTGGATGATGCCTGATAGCTTCATACATGTCTCTTTCCTAATAACACCCTTTGTTTCCTGCCAGAGATATAAGATTTGAACCATTTTGCAGCATTTCCTGTTACACTTTAATACTCTAATTTACTTAAAAGTATATTGTGATTTACACAGTCAAATGCCTTTGGCAGATCACAAAATATACCAGTTGCCCGCAATTTTTTTTCTAATGAATTAAGCACATTTTCACTGTAAGTGTAGATAGCCCTCTCAATATCAGAACCTCTTAGAAATCCAAACTGTGACCTTGACAGTATGTTATTTGAGATAAGACGGTTATAAAGCCGACTGTACATTACTTTTTCGAAAATTTTTGAGAATGCTGGCAGCAGTGAAATTGGATGGAAATTCGATGCTTTTTCTTTATCTCCCTTCTTAAACAGTGGCTTAACTTCAGCATATTTCAGCCATTCAGGAAAGATTCCACTGATAAATGACTGGTTACAAGATAGCTTAATACGTTACTTAGCTCAGAATCACATTCTTTAATTAACTTTGTTGATATTTCATCATACCCTCTAGATGTTTTTGATTTTAAAGATTTTATGATGGACATTATTTCTGTTGGGGTAGTGAGGGTCAAATTCATATTATGGAAGTTGCTTGAAATTTCTGGTCGGAGGTATTCCATAGCAGCATCTACCCAATCTGACAACCCCATCTTTTCGGAAACAGTTATAAAATGTTTATTAAAAAGTTCTGCAACACTATACACCTCTGTCACCAATGTATCATTTCCTCTTAATGCTATTTGTTCCTCTTCGTGTATGGTTCTACCGTTCTCCTCCTTCACTATATTTCGTATTGTCTTTATTTTGTTATCTGATATGACTATCTTTTCCTTGTAGTATATTTGCTTTGACATCCGTAATACAGTCTTTAATATTTTACAGTATTTCTTGTAATGTGCTATAGCATCAACATCGGAACCTTGGTAAGTTTTTGGGGAAAACAGTGTTCGAATAAGGTAAGAACTTTATTAGCAAAAGTGTTATATTTTTCATTCATGCCATGAGCACTGTAAACATCAGTCCAGTGAACGTCTCTGAGCAGTGTCCTAAAATAATCAATTTTTGGCTTATTGATTACCCTCTTGAGCTCAGATTTAACAGATTTTACATCCTGTTCAGTATCAACATTTAACAGAAGGAACTGCATGTCATGGTCTGAGAGGCCATTTACTATTGGTTTTGTAATATAATTTTGTTCATTGGACTTTTCTATAAAGATGTTATCAATGGCTGTTTGTGAGCAAGTGGCTACCCTAGTGGGGAACTTTACAGTGGGAATTAAGTGGAATGATAGTGTTACTAACTCAAATAAGTTCTTATTGGGAGAGTCTTTAAGGAAATCTACATTGAAATCACGAGCAACCACTATTTCTTTGTTTCTGGTTGTTAAATGGGCCAGTACAGCTTCAAGGTGGTTTACAAACAGATTAAAGTTACCTGCAGGTGATCGATATACACTTAATATTATGAAGGATTTTTTGTGAAATTCTAATTCTGTTGCACATGCTTCCATATGCTGTTCAAGGCAAAATTTATGAATGTCTATGTTCTTAAATTTATGACAGTTCCTAATGAATGTGGCAACTCCTCCTTTCTCCATTTCTGATCTACATAAGTGAGATGCTAACCTAAGCCCTGTAACACTTAAAAGTTCTATACTAGTGGTCACATGAAGTTCAGAGAGGCAGATTATGTCAGTTGGGTTTGAAGACTCTAATTCATCTATGCTGATAGTTAATTCATTAATTTTATTTCTCAGTCCTCGAATACTTTGATGCAATAAAGACAGCTGACATTTCACATTGACTGAGCTAAAATTTGGTACAGTTATAATATCTGCTGACTGTTGAAAATTCTTAACCAATAGCTGTTTATGCTGATGTAATAAGCTGGAATTACGTTTTTTGATTTCTTTCTCAAACTTAAGGTTTGTCTCAGTTCTAACCAATCTTAAAATTTGCTTTCTTTCTGTCCTCCTTACCCTAAAAAAGGGTCTTTTCTGAACCCTATAACCACTGGTACCTCCCCCCTTTAACTTTCTTGCTATTTCCCCAGCCAATTTACCCTTCCCCTTCCTGTTGAGGTGAAGGCCATGCCTAGTATAATCCCACCTACTGAGAGAATCAACAGCAACCACACCAATGTGTGACCCTGCACCCGACATAAGCAGCCGTTCCAGCTCCAAATTAACTCTCTTGACAGAAGAGTTCAAATGAGGTCGGTCATGGCGCCCAAGAACAGATACAAACTCAACACTAATATGCTTCGATTCTGATGCAATCTTCGCCAGGTCACGCTCTATACTGTACCCAGGATCTCTGTCAATACTGTTACCTGCCCCACCCACTATAACCACGGTGTCTTCCTTAGTGAAATCTTTGCAAAGTGATCCTAAATCATCTGTCACCTGCTCCAGACCAGCACTAGTTTTAAAAAAATTGGTGACATGGTGTTCTGATCCTAGTTCATCCTGCACAAGCTGGCCAACACCTCTTCCATGGGAACTACTTAACAACAACACTTTCTTTCTCTTTACTGATTTCCTTACATTCTTACTTTTCAATTTGCTGCTGAAAGTTTGTTGTGCCCTGTCTACACCTGCAACTCCTAGAGGCTCACCAGCTTCTAACTGAAGCAACAGGTCAAATCTATTTTCCACATTCACCATGAAGCTGTCAGACAAAGTTCTAGGTCTGTTCCTCCTGTTGCCTGTTGCCACTTCCCACCTCTCTTTACCCTTCTCCCTCCTTAACCTGTCAAGATCTCCCCTGGCCTTGTCTAGCTCAGCCTGAAGGGCGGCAATTTTCCCCTCCTGTTCTAGTATATTGCTATCTCTACTACAAATCCTACAAAACCACTGATGAGTGTCATTTACTTCCCCTATTCCCACGCCACTACAGTCACCCACATGGAAAAAACTACAGCACCTATCACACCAAAGCCCCGACCTAACAATTCTACGGCAAGTCAAGCACTTTCCACTCATGATAAACGTAATGGTTAATTAAGAATAAGTCAGTTACATTACAGATAAACACGAAAATTCGGTTACACAAATTTGGCCTATGCGCAACTGTGCGTAAACAAAAACAAAAGTGCAAAGTTTCTAAAACAACAATTTAAACTTTACGCTACTTTCCGGATATGCATGTTAAATAATGAAGAGGTACGCTAATTTAAATTGTTGGAGAGAGCAAGGAACAACTAAACGAAATTCTATAGATTTGCTGCAGCAGAACGTAAACAGAAAATACGACTGTACGGTCTTTTCACGTTTTCTGCTGTATTACGTAAAGAAAAATCAAACTTTTAATGGTACACTTAAAAGGCACACTAATACACCTATTTACCACGTAATCAGTACTAATCTATATGTTTTATAATATAAAATGACTTATCTTTACGAGAACACCAAAACTCGCGCTACTCGCCTGGCTGCTCGGCTGCCAACCAGGCTGTGCGTATTATCTTGCTATTGCATGATGGTCTACGCTGGCTCGTGTTACAGAAGGTTTTGTTCTATTGAATTAAATTTTTGTATTAAGAATGTTCTGCTAAACTGTAATCCATTTCTATTAGAACATAACATATTTTATTGATTTATTGATTTTATTGATTTATTGAATATCACCAAAAAACGTAAGAGACAACGGTCAAGCAGTTTTTGGATTTCACGCATACAGAAACTAATTGTTTGGAGATAAACATGTCGTCAATCCAAGTATAAAGTGCATTTTCATCCACAAGGAAATTTTATTGATAATTTTTCGATAAGGAGCGGAAAGGATAAATGTCTGAGGGCGCTGGATGAGAAGAAGAAGTTGCAATAGGGACTGTCTTGTCGTCAAGCTGCCGGATAGGTTCTTTTCTGATATTCAGCAGGGTGTAGACTGGTGTTCTGTGCAGTACCAATACTAGTTGCAGTTTCCTAGTGGCTTTCCGTATGTTGCAACTGCAAGGCGCCTTAGTTGTTGAACTAGATGTCAACTGGGATGGACATACCACTGGGATGCATGTATCACAACAAAACGTCTTACTTGTGACACTAGATGCACAAAATTATATTCTGAGTATTCAACTGCCATATGCTTCCTTTTCAGATGCACGAAGTTATATTGTGAGGACTCACACTGTCATGTGCTTTCTTTTCCTTTAACGTCTCCCGTTACTTTCTTTTTATGAAGTTAATACGCAGAATTGAAGTTACCATCTGACTATCCTGATTTAAGTTTTCTGTTATTTCCTTAGACCGAATTTTTTCGCCATGTCTTTATCGTTCCGTGTTAAGAACTCTTTTTGTCAGGAATCGGTAGAGGTATCGAGCTGAAATTTATTTCAAATACTAATGTCTACGGTACCTTGGTGGTGTAAAAATTTAAGGTTCTAATTTAATGCACTGTAAAGATACGGCCGTCTGCAAAGAATGGATAGAGGTATCAACTTGAATACTATGTCAAATACTAAGGTCTGCGGCCCCTTGCGGAAGAATCTAAGATAATCGAACGAAAGATACGGCCATATACGTCATATATTTTGACAGTCGCAAACTCGCACATCAAAGTCTGCGCCAGAAGTACTTGTTACTATCTTGGTCCTGGTGGTCTTGCGGTAAAGCGTGTGTCGTGACGTGGAACAGATTCTCGATCGGAATACCAATTTTTGAGACTCTGTTTTAACCCAGCCTTCACCCCTCAACGATGTGTGGAGTCTACGTTTAACTATAGGTCCCCTTAGCTCGTCTGAATAACTGGGATACGTTAGAGACATGCAAGTCGCGGAAGTGATGTTGAAAAAGCATACTTACCTACGTTTACAAGACATAGTTTTTTTATGTAGAACATCGTCTTTTACTTTCGAACAATAGAAATTTTTATTTACTTTATCATTATATCTGCTACATATTAACCATGTAGTAGGCGTTTACCTGTTGTCCTCTACAGGAAAGACATTACTCTTCATTTCAAGAAGAGATCATTTATTTATTTCATTGAAGACAGTTCTGCTACAGAAATAGGAATAATATGAAACCACTCCCACAAATCGTATTGCGGCGAGTACAAGAATGGGCTCAAGGGGTGGAAAGAGACCCGTAAATAAATAAAACAACAAAGAAAAAATGTGATGTCTAGTAGACAGACGCACCAGGGCACTGCAGCACACGTAATTATTATTATTATTGTTGTTAGTATCTATAAACATCCTTACCTAGGTAATTATTTTAGATGAAATACGGTTTAAAACGTGAAGATGAGAGTGTGCTCGATATCTGGTCTTTGCCTTTGTAGGGCGCTACATTTATGAGTAGACTGTAAATACATACATCAGCACAGAATAACAAGTGGAAAGCAACAATTCCAGGAGAAATGTCCGTACCTTACGATGTTGCCAGTTCGTGGAGCTGCCTCTTATGTGACTTTATTTCAGTAGTTAAAAAATCAAGTCAGAAATACGCATTGGCTAGGCAGCTAGTCAACATCGATGTAGACAAACAAGGAAATTAATGTATGGAACAGGTTGTATTCAACCTCCAAAGAAACAGAATTCTCTTCCGGGTGGAGCATCCTTCTTTACGACACAGTCATCAAGCAACCTGTGTTTAGCTTGGTGGTTTGTTTGAGTGATTCTAGCGGCATCTGCTTAAGACGCAGGTTAGATTTACTTACCAGGCAGCCACTGTTAACTTGCAGAAATAGACCTTTTTCACCTCTAGTAACGGGAGTTGAACAATGTAGGATATGCACCGTGGTTCCGAAGGCACATTAAATATGATGCCCCTTTGTTACCTACTTTACAATAGTCAGTGTAGGTTGAGGCATGACAGAGGGGGTACTTGAGCTAGGTAGATACTATGTTTTCTTATACGAAAAATTTTAAATTAATGAGCGAATCTACATGACGGTCAACGTGCACTTATTTCTCACACTATCTGAACTTGAGATGTTGAAAATATTCATGCCGAGCTGGGATTTGATTGTGTTTAGTTAACAATCCTGTTAGGTGCTGTTTTTGAATTCCCATCCAACAAGAAACTTTTTGCCTTGTCATTTCAAGTTCAAACTTGCGCACACGTGGTTACTTGTGATTGAAACCATATTTAAGATCTTTCGTAATTAGTTAACTGGGAAAATAATTACTGGATTGGCGTTCCGGTTGTAATCAAGTACAAAAATATTTGTAAAATAATTTCAGGTTGAAACTTGCTACTTGAAATGTTATTTATTGTAATAAATAGCTGTTATCTGTAATAACGTATTTTCTGATATTTCTTATCGTGATATCAAATTGTATTTGGATTGATAGCCATACAGACCAGTTATCTCTTGTGTCCTCTTGCAGTAACCATTTAGTATAGTCCAACGACCGTACCGAAAAGAGAACAGAGGGAAGTTCTATGTTAGCTTGGAGAGGATGAGGAGAGCATGGAAAGGGGAGGAGCAAGTCGACTAGGAAGGGAAGGATGAGATGGACAGATGAGAAAGCAGCATATGGACAGAGGGGAAGGAGCAGATGGACACGGTGGGGAGTGGCAGATGGAATGACGGAGAGGCACAGGACGAGATGGGAGTGGACGGTTGAGGTGACGGACAGGAATAGGGGGAGAAGGAGAAAGAGAGAGAGGAAAAAGAAGGAAACTGAATAATAGAAGTTTTGAATAAATATATATATTGGCAACGCCGGGTACTGAGCTAGTCTGTATATCCATGTAGACCCAAAATTCCGCAAGAGTAGTATGCTGGACTTTCTATGCCCTCTGATCAGTGGCAGTAAAGCCTGCAAACTACGTAAAAGTACTTCAGTTTTTATGGCGGAGATTGTGGGAATTTTGGAAGCATGAATAATGTATTTCTCTTTTTCAAGATATTAATTGTGTCCCACCCCCAGAGTTTCCTTAAAAATAATGAACACTGGAAATAGAATAAGACGACCAACTGCTATATACTGGATGAGGTAGTGGAATATGTTCGCTGTAAACGGAGAGCTCAGACAAGCAGTGTGCTAGGGATACATTCTCATGTTGTCATCTGCTATAATGAGATAGCATATTTCTTAAGGAGGAGATCAGCATCAATGGGAAATAATCTTCATCAGGAGCTGTCGTACATAGGCGTCTTACGTGAAGTCGAGAGCCATGGAAAGGAGCAAAGACATGGGTTGTGGAGTGTGTTCGAACAAACGCTAGATGGATATTATGCGCCATTACAGCCTCAAGTGCTGTGGTTCACGGAGATTCATTTAGACCGATAAATGATTTCCATCATCATTCGACTCTGCTTTAAACATGCTTATTTTCCTCTCCAAAAACACACATCAAAAATTATGGTTCCCCGGCGTGTGAGTGTGTTTGTGAGTCAGAAGCTAATGTAAACTACATCTTTTCGTGACCCAAATTGACTGTGGGCAGTGTGAATTTTTAAAGAATTTGATAAATATGGATTATCTCGTTCCTGAAACAGCTTCTTTTCTTTTAATTACTAAAGAAAGTCGCCTCTATGAAGTGATTGTGACTTTGCTTAAGAATGTAGGGAAAAGTCTATAGATTTTAATTATTTGCTCTTTTTCAATTTCCGGTCTCGCTTATGATTAAATTTCAGAGTTGATGTGAACTGATCAGTCAAAAATGTGTAATTTACTTCTAATCATTTTGGTGAAAATCGCCGGGGTCACATTTAGTGTTTGAACCTTTATGTTCGTAACCGTGCGATTATGTAGCCTCTTCGTACAATTATGTACACATTGCAACTATATGATTTATATTAATAAACAGTTTAGAAACTCTGCGGGCCAAAAAAAAAAAAAAAAAAACGAAAAGAACCTTCGTCTGTTTGTGAGTTAGTCATAGGTTGGCAATGATTTCTACTATGATCAGTCTACAGTAACGTTTAGCCGGCCCTTTGAAAACGTCAGGAGAGAGATTGTAGATATTCATCTTCGTCTGAAGTATGCAAAGTATCTGATGCGAAGAGTGTTTGCTTCATTCTTTGAGACAAACTACTATTCTCGAAGTAATATCATTATGTTCAAGATTAAAATATATATAGCCATCCTAAGAGAAAGCGACAGTATCAGTATTGGTTTAAAACTCGTTACATCCGTTCTTCTGCCTTTCTTAAGAGCGAGAGTGATCTGCAGTCCTGTCTGGTCAACGAAACTATTTGTTATCTCAGGTATTGTCGTTAACTATCAGTAAAAAATGATCGATTACGCAGCGTATTCAGTTTCTTTCACTGATAGTGCCCCTGATCCGGAGGAATACCACAGCACTACTGGAGTCCAGTCAGTTTTTACTTGTCTGTTATTACGTTTTATGCTATTACCGCCTTATAAACGAATCATGGTGTTTCTGCTTCATTCAACGTACGCTACGAGAATAAATATACGGCATGAATGCACTATTTGCGTTAATTATACGTACAATGCCAGCGTCCGAAAGAAACTAAAGTATCGATGTAAATAAAAATTTAATTTTGACCGAATAGTTAATTCGAAGTAATATCTCTCATACACAGCATGTAGCTTAATTACATATTTCAGTTGTTTTCTTCTTAATATAATGTCTCCGTTCTGTACATACACTGACGCAAAAAGATCGTGACACCAAAAAGTATTAATGTACAGTAATGAAATTTCGGAAATATATTTGCCTGGGTAACATATTTAAGAGATTAACATCGCAGATTAATAACCAAAAGAATGTTGAATGCAAGTATGCAAAAGTGCATGCATTGTATTGTTTGGGTGCCGGAGGTCAGTTTGTGGGTTTGAATTTCACGCCTGTTGCTCTTGGTCGATCATTACAGGGACCGTTAATGCTCGTTACGTATGGTGCTGCATTTGTCTTCCGATGATGTCCCATACGTGTTCGATTGGAGACAGATCTGGTGATCGAGCAGGCCAAGGCGACATGTCACAGTTCCCTGTAGCCCTAATACGCGACCTCATTCAAACTCAGGGAGGTGCTGATAATGGTGTCTTTGTCGCCTTTAAAGCATTCTTGACTAACATAAACTCACCACGTCCAATCTGTAAGGTAACAGACGCTCATGACTGTTACAGCGTGTGTTTCAAGCAAACTTCATTTGCATCCCCTTAGTGGCGCTATTACGAACTTTCGTTTGTGTCGCACAACTCTTTCTTAGTGTTGCCCCTTTTTTCTTTAGTGTATATGGCCCATTTTGTATATTACATACACACTGGCTGATAAAATGAAGGACCCAGAAGACGTAATCGGCTAGCAATGTGACTTGACACACGTACACACCGTTTGCGCATATATAAATGTTTAAGAGTTGCAATTCTCTGCGACAGGTTCATTAGTCTTCGAATTTAGTACTGCTACGACACCTGGTGAGATATATAAGTGGCGTGAACGGTGTCACATGTCGAGCGATTGCTGTGAAGGACACGGAGATGCCCGTACTCATTGTGCGACAACGTTGTCAGCAACAGACATAGTTTGAAAGGGGCCTCATTGTTGTTCCCTATTTGATAAGTTGGTCGAATCGTCCAATATTTAGATTTGTGGGGTATTCGGATGTGACTGTACTCCAATGCTGGACAGTATGGAAACATGAAAGCAGACACAATCGTCGTCATGTCTGTAATGTGAACCTAGCAAATTGTTATAAATTAACACATGCACCTGCCATCTGGGTACAAGTATTAGGCTCCCTGCCACATCTACTGTCGTTATGCACCACTGGCTGGAGACTAGGTTGAACGATAAGCATGGAATGTGATTAATGTCACCAAGATGTGTTCAGAAATTAATCGCGACTCGGCAGTCCCTCGTAAGATCATAATCGGCGAATATGGCGGCCACCCGGGGAGAGGTACAATCCTTCCAATGATTTCCGGAGGCACATCAGCGTTACTCCTCGCTTCGTGATGTGTGGAGCCATCGCGTGTGACTTCAGGTCTCCGCTGTTAGCTATAAGGGAACTCTGGTAGTACAACTGCAAGTCACGAACATTCTGCGTTGTCGTGTGTTACCTCATGTGTGACAGCACCGTGATGCCGCTCTTTCATTAGGACACTGCTCGTCCACTCATGGCACATGTTTCTGTGAAATGTCTGTTTGAATTTGAGGTATTTCCGCAGCCAGAAATATCCCCAAATCTGTCCCCGATAAAACATGAGTGGGACAAGCTCGGACGTCAACTCCATCCCAGTCTCTGTGTCAGTGTTGGGGATATCAAGGACCAGCTACAACATTTGTGTGCCATCGAGCCCCAGAAAGGGATACGACAGTTTATAACACCGTTTCCGACACGGTCAGTACATGCATCCAAGTCAGAGTGTGCAAAATGTCATGCTCGTAAGTAGGCTCGTAATGCCAAGTTCTTTGGGAATTTCATTCGATTTTTAAATCACAGAAAAATAGGTCCCGAAACTAATCACTTCTTCGTCAGAATATGTGGACTAGTGCAATGATGCCAATGTTACAACACTGTGATGATTTGTTCTCGTTCGATTTTATCATCATTACGAATACTTAAGCACTGTTTAACAGCATTTCGACAACGAATGTATCGGTCGTGACTCGTCGTATCTTGACTTCTCCAACATCCGCAGTTGGAACCGTTGAACTTCTTCTGGTTTTTCGATATTTAAGAGCTTTGCTGTAATCTAGCTCTGTTGATAGTGTCGATGAACTCCGGAAATATATTGTAGATGTTTTTCAGTGCATTCCGAATATGCCTGTCATTCTTCAATCTGACGCGGCAAGTAAACCGGTTATGTTTTACATATACACTCCTGGAAATGGAAAAAAGAACACATTGACACCGGTGTGTCAGACCCACCATACTTGCTCCGGACACTGCGAGAGGGCTGTACAAGCAATGATCACACGCACGGCACAGCGGACACACCAGGAACCGCGGTGTTGGCCGTCGAATGGCGATAGCTGTGCAGCATTTGTGCACCGCCGCCGTCAGTGTCAGCCAGTTTGCCGTGGCATACGGAGCTCCATCGCAGTCTTTAACACTGGTAGCATGCCGCGACAGCGTGGACGTGAACCGTATGTGCAGTTGACGGACTTTGAGCGAGGGCGTATAGTGGGCATGCGGGAGGCCTGGTGGACGTACCGCCGAATTGCTCAACACGTGGGGCGTGAGGTCTCCACAGTACATCGATGTTGTCGCCAGTGGTCGGCGGAAGGTGCAAGTTCCCGTCGACCTGGGACCGGACCGCAGCGACGCGCGGATGCACGCCAAGACCGTAGGATCCTACGCAGTGCCATAGGGGACCGCACCGCCACTTCCCAGCAAATTAGGGACACTGTTGTTCCTGGGGTATCGGCGAGGACCATTCGCAACCGTCTCCATGAAGCTGGGCTAAGGTCCCGCACACCGTTAGGCCGTCTTCCCCTCACGCCCCAACATCGTGCAGCCCGCCTCCAGTGGTGTCGCGACAGGCGTGAATGGAGGGACGAATGGAGACGTGTCGTCTTCAGCGATGAGAGTCGCTTCTGCCTTGGTGCCAATGATGGTCGTATGCGTGTTTGGCGCCGTGCAGGTGAGCGCCACAGTCAGGACTGCATACGACCGAGGCACACAGGGCCAACACCCGGCAGCATGGTGTGGGGAGCGATCTCCTACACTGGCCGTACACCACTGGTGATCGTCGAGGGGACACTGAATAGTGCACGGTACATCCAAACCGTCATCGAACCCATCGTTCTACCATTCCTAGACCGGCAAGGGAACTTGCTGTTCCAATAGGACAATGCACGTCCGCATGTATCCCGTGCCACCCAACGTGCTCTAGAAGGTGTAAGTCAACTACCCTGGCCAGCAAGATCTCCGGATCTGCCCCCCATTGAGCATGTTTGGGACTGGATGAAGCGTCGTCTCACGCGGTCTGCACGTCCAGCACGAACGCTGGTCCAACTGAGGCGCCAGGTGGAAATGGCATGGCAAGCCGTTCCACAGGAATACATCCAGCATCTCTACGATCGTCTCCATGGGAGAATAGCAGCCTGCATTGCTGCGAAAGGTGGATATACACTGTACTAGTGCCGACATTGTGCATGCTCTGTTGCCTGTGTCTATGTGCCTGTGGGTCTGTCAGTGTGATCATGTGATGTATCTGACCCCAGGAATATGTCAATAAAGTTTCCCCTTCCTGGGACAATGAATTCACGGAGTTCTTATTTCAATTTCCAGGAGTGTAAGTTCCGTCGCGAAAGACTTCGTTCTCATACTACTTTCCTCTTCGGGGAGGATATCGCACGCTACGTTCGTCAACTGGAGAAACTGCGAGTCAAATATGCACAGTTGTGGAGTAATTTGTCATTTCTGCAACGCTGTCCCGATACGGCAATTGTGCCTAAGATTGTTGCTTTCTAACATTATGTCAAGTCGGTTGGAGAGAATAAAATATTACGGAAGACTAGCCGGCCGAACTTCATAGAACGGTTACGACACACAAGGTACGAATTAGATTTTAATGCACGAAGTACACCACGAAGATGACGTGCTACGGACGCGAAATTTGACCGACAGGAAGAAAATGCTTTGATATGCTAATGATTTGCTTTTCAGTGCATTCACACGAGGTTGGCGCCGGTGGCGACACCTACAACGTGCTGACATGAGAAAAGTTTCCAACCGATTTCTCATACACAAACAGCAGTAGACCCTCGTTGCCTGGTGAAACGTTGTTAAGATGCCTCCTGTAAGGAGGAGAAATGCGTACCGTTACGTTTTCTACGTTGATAAAGGCCGGATTGTAGCCTATCGCGATTGTGATTTATCGTTTCGCGACATTGCTGCTCGCGTTGGTCGAGATCCAATGACTGTTAGCAGAATATGGAATCGGTGGGTTCAGGAGGGTAATACGGAACGCCGTGCTGGATCCCAACGGCCTCGTATCACTAGCAGTCGAGATGACAGGCATCTTATCCGCACGGCTGTAACGGACCGTGCAGCCACGTCTCGACTCCTGAGTCATCAGACACAGGACAACAACCATCTGCACGAACAGTTCGACGACGTTTGCAGCAGCATGGACTATCAGCTCGGAGACCATGGCTGCGGTTACCCTTGACGCTGCATCACAGACAGGAGCGTCTGCGATGGTGTACTCAACGACACACCTGGTTGCATGAATGGCAAAACGTCATTTTTTCGGATGAATCCAGGTTCTGCTTACAGCATAATGATGGTCGCATCCGTGTTTGGCGACATCGCGGTGAACGCACATTGGAAGCGTGTATTCGTCATCGCCATACTGGCGTATCACCTGGCGTGATGGTACGAGGTGCCATTGGTTACACGTCTCGGTCACCTCTTGTTCGCATTGACGACACTTTGAACAGTGGACGTTACATTTCAGATGTGTTACGACCCGTGGCTCTACCCTTCATTCGATCCTTGCGAAACCCTATATTTCAGCAGGATAATGCACGACCGAATGTTGCAGGTCCTGTTCGGGCCTTTCTGGATACAGAAAATGTTCTTCTGCTGCCCTGGCCAGCACATTCTCCAGAACTCTCACCAATTGAAAACGACTGGTCAATGGTGGCCGAGCAACTGGCTCGTTACAATACGCCAGTCACTACTCATGTTGAACTGTGGTATCGTGTTTAAGCTGCATGGGCGGCTGTACCTGTACACGCCATCCTAGCTCTGTATGACTCAATGCCCAGGCGTATCAAGGTCGTTATTACGGCCAGAGTTGGTTGTTCTGGGTACTGATTTCTCAGGATCTATGCACCCAAATTGCGTGGAAATGTAATCACATGTCAGTTCTAGTATAATAAATTTGTCCAATGAATATCCGTTTATTATCTGCATTTCTTCTTGTTGTAGAAATTTTATTGGCCAGTAGTGTATATACAAGGTGAGTCACGTAACATTACCGCTGGATATATTTCGTAAACCACATCAAATACTGACGAATCAATTCCACAGACCGAACGTGAAGAGAGGGGCTAGTGTAATTGGTTAATACAAACCATTAAAAATTGCACGGAAGTATGTTTTTTAACACAAACCTATGTTTTTTTTAAATGGAACCCCGTTAGTTTTGTTAGCACATCTCAACATATAAACAAATACGTAATTAGTGCCGTTTGTTGCATTGTAAAATGTTAATTACATCCGGAGATAATGTAACCTAAAGTTGACGCTTGAGTACCACTCCTCCGCTGTTCGATCGTGTGCATCGGAGAGCACCGAATTACGTAGGGATCCAAAGGGAACGGTGATGGACCTTAGGTACAGAAGAGACTGGAACAGCACATTACGTCCACATGCTAACACCTTTTTATTGGTCTTTTTCACTGACGCACATGTACATTACCATGAGAGGTGAGGTACACGTACACACGTGGTTTCCGTTTTCAATTACGGAGTGGAATAGAGTGTGTCCCGACATGTCAGGCCAATAGATGTTCAATGTGGTGGCCATCATTTGCTGCACGCAGTTGCAATCTCTGGCGTAATGAATGTCGTACACGCCGCAATGCATCTGGTGTAATGTCGCCGCAGGCTACCACAATACGTTGTTTCATATCGTCTGGGGTTGTAGGCACATCACGGTACAAATTCTCCTTTAACGTACCCCACAGAAAGAAGTCCAGAGGTGTAAGATCAGGAGAACAGTCGTCATCGTAAACATGTCCCTGCAGATGCTGCTCGCCGACCGTGGCCCGTGTTTGTTACAACACGCAACTGAACGTCGGAGGTTTCAAGAGTCAACTTTAGGTTACAATATCTCCGGATGTAATTAATATTTTACGTTGCAACAAACGGCCATGATTACGTATTTGTTTATATGTTCAGATGTGCTAACAAAACTAACGTGGTTCCATTTAAAAAAACGTAGGTTTGTGTTAAAAAACATACTTCCGTGCATTTTTGTATGGTTTGTATTAAATAATTACACTAGCCTCTCTCCTCACGTTCGGTCTGTGGAATCGGTTCGTCAGTATTTGATGTGGTTTACGAAATATATCCAGCGGTAACGTTAGGTGACTCACACTGTATAGTTTCCATCTTTTGTTATCTACAGTTCTCTCGCCGTTTGGCTGGGAGTGTGTCGATATGAAGACGGCTGCTCATCAAAGAGCTCATCTTAGCAATACAACGGCTAAACAAGCAAAGAAATTTGAGCGTCTTGCAACTATGCAAAGATCGGAGTAATCGTATGAAACAGCACGCATTGTCATCAACCTGTCGGACAAGAACCTGGATAAAGGAGCCATCTCGGCCCTTAATAAAGGTTTGAATTTTGCTCCTACACCACGTACAACACCCATTGTGGATCTTATCAGTGGAGTAGAACAGGCGGTGCGGCTTCTTCCACAGGACGACGCCGACGAACTGAGATTTATTGCCAGTCGCTTTTTGACGTCAGCTAAGTCTCCCAGGTCAAATATCAGTAGAGAGGAGAGGGAGGGGCTGTGTTCACTTCGGAGAGATGAAGATCTTGTTGTATTACCAGCTGACAAAGGAAATGCCATCGTCGTTCTTAATACTACCGAATATCATAGCAGAATGACATCACTGTTGGAGGTCAGTACGTACAAATGTCTTAAACGGGGCCCAACGTCGACGTACAGCAGCTAAACCATGGAGCTGCTGAAGACGTCCGGTCTGCCAGATGATGTTACGAAAAATCTCAGAGTCCTAGCTCCTAGACCTCCCAGTTTGTACGGACTACCGAAGATCCACAAGGATAATGTTCCCTTGAGACCTACAGTCAGTGCGGTTGGTCCCCTACCTACAAGCTGGCCAAATACATAACAAAGTTGATGACTCTTAAAGTCGGCCAGATTGAACATCACATCAAAAACTCCCAGATGTTCATTGATAAAATCAAACGGATTAGAGTTGGTCCAAATGACGTTATAGTCAGCCTGAATGTAGTATCACTGTTCACAAAAGTTCCTGTGGAGGACAGTTTGAAAATGCTGGCGGATCTTTTTCCTCCTGAAACTATAAAGTTGTCCCGGCTTGTGATGACGACCACCAACTTCTTGTACGGTAATAAATTATATGAAGTGACCGACGGTCTGGCGATGGGCCCTCCGTTGTTTCCATCATTGGATAACTTTTTTATGGAGGATTTTGAGGAACGTGGGTTAAATTTGACTCCCCTCCGTCCATCCTTACTTTATAGTTATGTTGACGATACATTTAAGGTCTGGCCACACACCACAGAAGCTCTTGAACAATTCATGAAACACATGAACAGCATAAATCCGAACATCCGGTTCACTGTCGAGACGGAGAAGGAAGGAAGGTGGCCATTCTTAGACTTTTTAGTATAGCGACAGGCGGACAGGCGTCTCGGCCACTCTGTGTACGGGTAGCCGACGCATAACGATTTGTACCTTAATGCACAGAGTTTCCATCACCCTGTTCAGAAGAGAGAAGTTTTGAACACCTTGGTATACAGAGCAAAAACTCTTTCTGACGAGGACCATTTGAATTCCGAAATTAACCATCTGAAGTACGCAATATAAAGGCAGCGTTCTCCAAGAAAAGGAAACGTGAAAATACTGCACACTCTCAGGATGAAACACCGATGGCGGTTCTTCCTTTTTGTGGCGCTATATCCAGCAAAATAGGAAAAGTACTGTGTAGATGGGGTGTAAGACCAATTTTTCGTCCACCTAAGAAAATTAAGGAAATAATGCGCCTTGTTAAGGACTGTCTCGGCCTCAGGGGCCCTGGAATTTATAGTATCCTCCGTGAGTGTGGAAGCAATTATACAGGTCAGACCATTCGTACCATTTCCTACCGCTGTGCAGAACTCCAACGGCATATTAAAAATAGAGAACTGGAGAAATCGGCAATTGCGGGGCACAGTCTCATGTACAAACATAAAATACCGTTTTATGAAATAAAATATTGTCCTATGCCTCCACATACTGGGATTCTGTTATTAAGGAGGCTGTTGAAATAAGAATGAGCGAGAAGAAATTTAACCGTGATAGCGGATACTATCTGAGCGGTGCATGGAAATGAGCGCTCGATCCAGAGAAGCAGCAGAGACATTCCTTCCAAGGTTTAAGTTCCAACGGAAGCGGTGGCGTCACCAGCGCACACACTGCCACCGTCTGCGACAGCAGTACTTAATCGCTGACCAATGAAAGGCGACCAATCTTAAACCGTCCACGGGCCATATAAGGCCACCACAGCAGCAGTGAAGACAGGCAGTTGCTCATGGCGATGACGATGGAGGCTACCGTTGAAGGTTTGACATTTTATCCCGAATTGGCGCGGCAAGAAAACCGAGAATATTTTACATATAAGTAATTACTATTAAAAACAGTCTTGATCACGATTTATTTAACAAGGTGACCGGTTTCGACCACTACTGTGGTCATCTTCAGACCATTGAGTAGGAACCCCTTTCTGTTGGAGATTCTCCAACAGAAAGGGGTTCCTACTCGACCACTACTGTGGTCATCTTCAGACCATTGAGTAGGAACCCCTTTCTGTTGGAGATTCTCCAACAGAAAGGGGTTCCTACTCAATGGTCAGAAGATGACCACAGTAGTGGTCGAAACCGGTCACCTTGCTAAATAAATCGTGATCAAGACTGTTTTTAATAGTAATTATTTACAAGACATTGATCACTGCTGTTCCCGTAATGCATTCAAAAGTAATTTTACATATAAGTGTCTTCGCGAAAGACTTCGTTCTCACCAACAAATATGACAGACCATTAAAGTACTAGATGATCTAGAAGAACTGGTACCAAGTCTCAAGAAATAAAACCGAGAACCGAGGTCCCTTGAACCGACCAAGAAATAATGCATGGTGGACTTCAGAATGTGACTACTTCCATACAGAAAGACACCAAGCATATTTAAAGTTTCACACACACAAGACAGAAAAAAAATATCATCAGCCTAAAAAAAATAAAGGAAAAAACTCGCAGAAAATATTAGGAGCAGTAAGAGAGGATTCCATAAAGACATAATTCACTCTCTAGAAGATAATTACCATAAAACCTATTCCAGAAACTACTATGAAATCTTTGTGGAACAACTACAGCTGTATGAGCCTCCTACGTACTGAAAGGTGAAGATGGAACAACGGCACACAGTAACAGAGAAAATGCTGAAATCCCGACAAAAACATTAAGTAATCTTTTGAATTGTGAAGAACTGAAGGACTCATACAAAACGATGTAAATATCCCAATTAAAGCCGAACCTAACAAATTAGACCCCCCTGGCCCAACTTTCCAAGAAGCATAAAGAGTTCTCAAAGGACAAAGAAGTTGTAAGCCATGTGGAGAGTATAATGTTTTCGTTGAACTGTGGTTAAAATGGTTCTGAGCACTATGGGACTTTACATCTATGGTCATCAGTCCCCTAGAACTTAGAACTACTTAAACCTAACTAACCTAAGGACATCACACAACACCCAGCCATCACGAGGCTGCAAAAATTCCCTGACCCCGGCGGGAATCGAACGCGGGAACCCGGGCGTGGGAAGCGAGAACGCTACCGCACGACCACGAGATGCGGGCCCGCTCTGTTCTCTTCGGTACATTGCTTACACACGCGGATCGTTGTCGTGGCAAGATGCCCACTGCGTGCATCCAGTCGCCGAGCTCTGTAGTGAATCCTAATAGGCTGTTTACAACTCGGTGATGGACTTGTCCGAGTCCTCAGTGGCCCTTTATTTACATCGCTTGCTCGACTGTCAGTTGATTATGCAGGATAGTTGCACTCACTAGTTGCACTCACTCTGAATTTCTAATCGCCTGTATATCCTAACAATCGTACGTAGACATCTAGATTGACAACAGCTCTAGGCTTGCTGCGCTGTTGTATATGTGTCACTGTTTAGATGTGAATGTAACGCAAGGGATGTGTTTCAGTTCCGGGTGTTTGCTTTTTCTGGCGATAAGAATTAATTTTTTGTGTAGAATTCTGTCAATTCGATGTCATGTGCGGTGTATCACTTCTAATCTGATATGAGAGTACAAGTTTAGAGTGCAAGACACTCGGAATCACTGAAAATATACAGGCAGATATCCTGCAATGGAGCTGATAGATCTCCTTAACGTCTGACAATGGCAATTACAGAAACGTAACCTGAAACGGCAGTCCATACACTTGTACTACAATGTCGTTATATAAATTCAATGTAAGCAGCATGTTTATATATGGATTCATTTTACTTCAGGCAGAACACATACGATGTATATACAGTTACAGAGTAGTCCAGTACAATGATTCTTGACATTTGTGGATACTTCCAGAATGTACTCGAACCGAATACAAAAATTAAAATTTTACAATTCAGATGAGTTTTGAATTCATAACCCTCCATGCAACAATCTTGTATCATAACCACTACACCAATGAAACTGCTTTGCTCGGCTTCTACTGTGACTTTGCTCCCTAGTTACGTGAACAGCGTCTCGGTGTTACTACGTCCAAGTCCGGGAAGGGGTCATAAATCCTGCATACTCCGACTCCCGATGACTGATGTTTGCCCTAGCAGTGGTCGTCTTAGAACTTCCTTTGACGCTAAGCTCTTCGTCATCTTCCCGCTTGTTGCCTGTCGCTGGAGCTTCGAATTTACCCTGGTTGCAGGATTCTTATAGGGCTTCATTCGAAGGACGTGGACCGTATCTCTGATCTTTCGTCATCTTGTGTCTGGGTCGAAATCTTTAACTGCATAAGTAACATCAGACAACTGTCTTACAACCTTATAAGGTCCAAATTAGCGCCTGAGGAGCTTCTCACAGAGACCAACCTTCCGAACAGAAGTTAAGGTCCTGACGAGGTCACCAGGCTGGTAGACAACAGAGCGGTGGCTTGCGTCATACCTTCGGCGATCGTTTTCTTGAGCCTGCAGCGTGCGGAGTCGAGCTAACTGCCGAGCTTCTTCAGCTCTGGTTATAACACCTGGACGATATAGTTCGTCGTCCACGTCTTCGGGATGTAACAGAAGCACAGTGTCCATCGTCGTAGTCGCCTCACGCCCATGCACCAGGAAAAATGGCGTAAGTCCTGTGGTGTCTTGTTCGGCGGTATAGTAGCCAAACTTCACGAAAGGTAGCACCTCAACCCAGTTGCTCTGCCCAACACTGACGAACGTTGATAGCATGTCGGTCAAGGTCTTATTAAGGCGTTGAGTAAGCCCCTTAGTTTGCGAATGGTAGGTAGTCGTCATGTGACAAATAATGTTGCACCGACGGTTTATCCCTGTCACAAGATTCGATTGAAAAACTTTCCCTCGATCCGTAATTAACGACCTTGGAGAACCGTGTTTTAATACAATGTCTTCCACGATGAATCGGCTGTTTTCACAGCGTTTGTAATGGCATAGCGTGTCATGTAATCAGTGCAAACAAGAATCCATCTATTGCCACTAGCAGACGCTGGAAATCGTCCGAGGAGGTCAATCTCAACACGCTGGAAAGGCGTTTCGGCTGGTGGAATTGGTATGTGATGTGTTGGCAAATGTGCCAACACCTTGTAGATAGAGGAGGCCGAAATGCACGCTATCTAACGCAGACGGGCGTGAATTCTGGAACAGGATAAGTAGTGAATGGTAGCAAGAAAAGTACGTTGCTTTGGGAATACTTAACTTTTATATAGTCCTTTGGTTTACAAAGTTCTTGATGGGACATTTCATACGATAACTATCAAACTATGTAAGGCTAATGGCGCCTTGCTAGGTCGTAGCCATGGACTTAGCTGAAGGCTATTCTAACTGTCTCTCGGCAAATGAGAGAAAGGCTTCGTCAGTGTAGTCGCTAGCAAAGTCGTCGTACAACTGGGGCGAGTGCTCTTCCGTATCTCGCGACCTGCCTTATGGTGGCGCTCGGTCTGCGGTCACACAGTGGCGACACGCGGGTCCGACATGTACTAAATGGACCGCGGCCGATTTAAGCTACCACCTAGCAAGTGTGGTGTCTGGCGGTGACACCACAGTATGAATGCGCCATGTCGTTTCTGAGGAACTGCCTTTCTGCTGTGGCACTCTCGATCCATATACAGTGACGGACACTCCTAAACACATCTGGCGAGAGAAATCTCTTGCTGATCCTATTGTATGTCTTAATAAATCCTAAATGTCCGTCCTCAGATGTATCAGAGAATTTCTGTAGAGCATCTAAGAGCATGTATTTAGGAATCACTGGTAGCCACCTCTTTCCAAACGGATCATAGTTTTTCTTACAAAGTTATCCATTAACTACCCTAAATTGTCCTTTCAAATCCTCTGACCGATTTATGGCAAGCATAATTTGATATATCTTGCTGTCCTTCTGATCAGCAGAGATATCCTGGAGTGCAGCGACACAGTCACTATCTTCATCAAAGACTAGATGGTCTTGCACAGTGTTTCTTGAGAGACAGTCGGCATCTTGGTGTTTTCTTCCACTTTTGTACACTATGGTAATGTCTTGAAGACGTAGTGCCCACCAGGCCGGTCGTCCTGTTCGATCCTTAAGACCTAACAACCAACAAAGTGAATGATGGTCTGTAACAATTGTGAATGGCCTTCCATAGAGATACTGTCGAAATTTGCACATGACCCAGATCACAGCAAGACATTCTCTTTCTGTAGTTGAGTAGTTTCTCTCGGCTTTTGTAAGTGTCCTAGAAGCATACGCTATAATGATCTCTTTTCCATCCGAAATTAGCACCAGAACAGCACCGACCCCATACCCACTGTCATCTGTGTGTAGCTCTGTAGGTGCTACCTCATCGTACAGACCAGGTATAGGGTCAGTCGTCAGAGATTTTCGCAGCACATCGAAAGAATCTTGTTGAGCACCACCCCAGATAAATTTACCATCGGCTTTCAACAACACTTGGAGTGGCCTGGCTTTGATACGAAGGTCATTGATAAAACGACGATAATAAGAACATAATCCGAGGAAGCATCTCACATCTCTAATGCTTTTAGGAATAGGAAATTCCGTTATAGATCTCACCTTTTCTGGGTCTGGCCGTACACCTTCCTTTGACACAGCGTGTCCAAGTATTTTGATTTCTTTTGCTCCAAAGAGACACTTTCTAGGATTAGGTTTCAGTGCGCCTTGTTGGAGACACTTACGAACGGCCCTCAGTCTTTTTATGTGTTCGTCAAATGTATCTGAGAACACTATAATGTCATCTAAATAACAAAGACACATCGTCCACTTCGGGTGACTTAGAAGATTATCCCTCATCTGTTCAAAAGTTGCTGGTGCATTACACAAACCAAAAGGCATTACCATACACTCCTACAGACCCTCGTCAATTCGTGGAAGAGCGTAAACGTCCTTTTTAGTTTTCTTTTTAATCTTCCTGTAATCAACACAAAAGCGCCAACTGCCATCCTTCTTCCTGACGAGAACCACTGGTGACGTCCATGGTCTCTGCGAAGGCTGAATGATGTCATTCTTCATCATTTTCTCTACATCGTCGCGAATTATTCGACGTTCCGTTGCCGACACACGGTATGCTCTCTAGCTCATTCGTTGATGGTCTCCAGTGCTAATGCGGTGCTTCACCGTCGATTTGTCTAATTTGCTCTTCACCTGTGGACTGAAGCATTCAGAGAACTCTTGAAGAACGGCAAGTAGCTTCTTCTGTTGTTCTTTAGTGAGAACTGGTGATAGTCGAGCTAGAAGATATATTCTCGTAGTGTAGCGCTAATTTCGCCCACAGACGCGGCATGGAAGGTTTCTATGACGCTCAGCTGTTCTGCATTTAACGGCTCAGCGTTTGCTAGGCACATGCATCTTGGAAGGATCTGTGGTTCTCGGCGACAGTTAACTATCCATAATTCAATGAATCCGTTCTTAAACGAGACGACAGAGGCTGGGATGACCAAGTTATTTTTCAGTGGTATGCTTCTCTTACATTCCACTACAAGATCTATGGGTTGATGCATGGCATGACACATTACAGTTAACTTTCCAGCGCTGACTGCAGGAATGATCACTTCATCCAGCACACATAGTCTCCACACACTCGGATGCGCATCTTCCTGTCCACAGTATCTCATCTCGTCTAGCATAATCATCGAGCGACCACAATCTATAATTGCCTGAGAAGCTTTCAAAAAGTCCCATCCGAGAATTAGGTCATGACAACACTCTTGTAAGACGATGAATTCTGAGGGTTGTGTATGGCCACTTATATCCACATGAATGACACATCTTGCTGTAGGTTTTACATATTTCTTATTAGCCACCTTCAGCAGAGATGTTTTATTGTCAACGAATACGGTTTTCTGCAACTGGCGACGGTACTTCTCCGAAATGTCTGAATATGATGCTCCAGAGTCCACAAGAGCGTGGGCTGGTCGGCCATCCATGAGGATATCGAATTAGTTTCCTGGTCAATGGCGGAAAATTTTTCTCTTCGGCGAACTCACCTCCAAGGAAGGTGTCATCATTTAGTTTTCCAGGTCGCGGCGCCTAGGTGATTGGCTGGAGCTTCTAAACGACGATGGAGATCTTGACCGAGGTGTTGGGGAGCGTCCTCTCTAGCGGCTAGCTTGCGGCGATGGTGACCTACGTCGTCCTGGACCCACATCTTCTTGTTCATCTTCGTCGTTCCGGAGTTGGCGTCAGCTCAGGTCAGTCAGCTGTCTTCTGGCGCGAGCGGCATCAAATATGCGCCACCTTTCTCGACAATAGCTCACCACATGTCCCGGTCGTCGGCAGTGGAAACATACAGGTAGGTTATCTTGGGTCTTCCAGACGTCAGGTTCCGCATGAGGCATTGTAGGAACGTAACTTCGCCTGGGTCTCGCCTTTTTCACCGTTCTAAAGGGAAATGAAGGACGAGAGATTGGGTTGAATGTCTGTTCCACTTCCTCCCTTATGACCTCCTGAAGCGTCTCGGTTTTTTGGTCGCCGTGCAATCCAAGTGCCATCTGAACTTCCTCTCTCACTATCTGACAAAGAACACTTGTGAAATCAGTTTCTTCCTCCATCACAGACCTCGATAGGCCGTTTGGAAGCAGTTTAAACTTCTTGCGTGTAATTCTTTTTTGATGCATTATCTCGATATACTGGAGCCATTTTATGAAATAGTCTGCTGTCGATACCTCCTTCATGAGTAGGACTTGATACATTTCCTCAGCAACACCCTTAATGAGATGTGCAACCTTATCTTCCTCCTTCATTCAAGGATCCACTATTTTACACAGACGTCTTGAATGTAGGATGCTGTAGTTTCTCCTGGACGCAGTTCCGTGTGGAATACTTCCCAGATTGTGAACTTCTCCTCGTTGTTCTCATACTATTGCATGGCAGTGCCGTCCAAGTAGAAAAATGCGTTAGCCAAGCACACGGTGTTATCCCATTTGTTACAATCGGCTATACGCTCATATACCTTCAGCTACTTGTTTGTATCTTGGCCATCGTCACCAGAGAACCTAGAAGGATGTCTAATGTGGTGGCACACAGTTGCTGTCATCATAAAGTTCCCTTCTTCTTCTGTCCCCGGCAGATTGAGATCTGTTGAATATGACTCGAACTCGGGTTTCTCGCCACGTAAACGGCGGCTCTGTCGTGGCCTGATGGGAGCCACTGTGTCGTCGATAACGTGCGGTATCACATGTTCCAATACCCAGCACCTCTACCAGAATAATCACACGTAGAAGAAGGTGTAATTAGATTAATAACGAACACTAACTTCACTTAACGAAGATTTAGTCAGCACTTGCACATACAATAGCGAAGAGCGAACTGCCTCAGACCAGAACACATACGGTATATACAGGGTGTTACAAAAAGGTACACCCAAACTTTCAGGAAGCATTACTCACACACAAATAAAGATAAGATGTTATGTGGACATGTGTCCGGAAACGCTTAATTTCCATGTTAGAGCTCATTTAAGTTACGGATGAGGCTTCATTCCAACGTGATCAAATTGTAAAATTTCACAATCAACATGTGTGGGCTGACGAGAATACGCACGCAGTTGTGCAATCACGTCATCAACACAGATTTTGTGCGAACGTTTGGGCAGACAATGTTGGTGATATCTTGATTGGGCCCATGTTCTTCCACCTACGCTCAATGGCGCACGTTATCGTGATTACATACGGGATACTCTACCTGTTCTGCTAGAACATGTGCCTTTACAAGTGCGACACAACATGTGGTTCATGCACGATGGAGCTCCTGCACATTTCAGTCGAAGTGTTCGTACGCTTCTCAACAACAGATTCGGTGACCGATGGTTGGTAGAGTCGGACCAATTCCATGGCCTCCACGCTCTCCTGACCTCAACCCTCTTGACTTTCATTTATGGGGGCATTTGAAAGCCCTTGTCTACGCAACCCCGGTACCAAATGAGAATCTTCGTGCTCGTATTGTGGACGGCTGTTTCCATTCCATGATTAATGTGATTCGAAGAGAAGTAATAAAATGAGCTCTAACATGGAAAGTAAGCGTTTCCGGGCACGTGTCCACATAACATATTTTCTTTCTTTGTGTGTGAGGAATGTTTCCTGAAAGTTTGGCCGTACCTTTTTGTAACACCCTGTATACAGTTACAGAACATTCCAATACAATGATTCTTGACATTTGTGGATAGTTATAGAATATACTCGTACCGAATACAGGAATTAAAATTTTACGGTTTAGGTGAGTTACGAACTCATGAACCTCCAGGCAACTGTCTAGGATCATAACCACTACACCACAGTGACTATGCTACTTAGCATCTTCTGCGACAATATTTTTCTACCTCCTACTTATCGATTTCTTAGAAAACGAAAGGAAGGAAGATAAGTGTTTGACGCCCCGTTGACGATGAGGTCATTAGAGGCGGAGCAAAAGCCCGGATTGAGGGAGGATGAGGAAGGATATCGGCCATGAACTTTTCTAACGAGCCATCACGGCATCTGACTTAAGTGATTTAGGGAGACCACCGAAAGACTAAATTCAGATGACTGGAGGGGCTCTGAAACAACGTTCCCTTCAATGATAGTCCAGTATCTTATCATTTCGCAACTTCGGTGGGTTCGTTCCCTTAGGAAACGTGACGCTAAAAGCAGTCGGCCGGCCGCCATGGCCGAGCGGTTCTAGGCTCTTCAGTCTGGAACCGCGCGACTGCTACGGTCGCAGGTTCGAATTCTGCCTTGGGCATGGATGTGTGTGATGTCCTTAGGTTAGTTAGGTTTAAGTAGTTCATGTTCTAGGGGACTGATGACCTCAGATGTTAAGTCACATATTGCTCAGAGCCATTTGAACCATTTTTAAAAGCAGTCATTTGGCCTGATTGATATGGTTATGACAATGGTTGTATTTCGCAACTCCGACTAGGTGCATTGACTCGTTCGCCGCTTTATGTGTTTGGTAGACTGTCCATTAGAGAACTGTCTTTCACACACATGTCCTTTAATGTATCTGCATCTCTAACTAATGGCACGTTAGGTCAAAACTTACCAGTTGAGACGTATCAATAAATTTAAGTTTTTGACAGAATGATTGCAATCCCGGATGAAATAATTTTTATCTTTTCAGAAGTTAAAACTACCTGTGGAATTTAATGCTAGAACACTGGTTCCACAGTTCCAGCCACACTTTGATAACCGTTATGGAGGGCAAGGGAGAGGCTAATTTCTTTCTTGGGAAATAATGAGGTTTCATCCCGATCGATTCACAAACATAGCTATGGAAGAGTGACTGCTCAAATGTTTCTGTGCGCGCTATAAATACCCTCCTGGAAATTGAAATAAGAACACCGTGAATTCATTGTCCCAGGAAGGGGAAACTTTATTGACACATTCCTGGTGTCAGATTCATCACATGATCACACTGACAGAACCACAGGCACATAGACACAGGCAACAGAGCATGCACAATGTCGGCACTAGTACAGTGTATATCCACCTTTCGCAGCAATGCAGGCTGCTATTCTCCCATGGAGACGATCGTAGAGATGCTGGATGTAGTCCTGTGGAACGGCTTGCCATGCCATTTCCACCTGGCGCCTCAGTTGGACCAGCGTTCGTGCTGGACGTGCAGACCGCGTGAGACGACGCTTCATCCAGTCCCAAACATGCTCAATGGGGGACAGATCCGGAGATCTTGCTGGCCAGGGTAGTTGACTTACACCTTCTAGAGCACGTTGGGTGGCACGGGATACATGCGGACGTGCATTGTCCTGTTGGAACAGCAAGTTCCCTTGCCGGTCTAGGAATGGTAGAACGATGGGTTCGATGACGGTTTGGATGTACCGTGCACTATTCAGTGTCCCCTCGACGATCACCAGTGGTGTACGGCCAGTGTAGGAGATCGCTCCCCACACCATGATGCCGGGTGTTGGCCCTGTGTGCCTCGGTCGTATGCAGTCCTGATTGTGGCGCTCACCTGCACGGCGCCAAACACGCATACGACCATCATTGGCACCAAGGCAGAAGCGACTCTCATCGCTGAAGACGACACATCTCCATTCGTCCCTCCATTCACGCCTGTCGCGACACCACTGGAGGCGGGCTGCACGATGTTGGGGCGTGAGCGGAAGACGGCCTAACGGTGTGCGGGACCGTAGCCCAGCTTTATGGAGACGGTTGCGAATGGTCCTCGCCGATACCCCAGGAGCAACAGTGTCCCTAATTTGCTGGGAAGTGGCGGTGCGGTCCCCTACGGCACTGCGTAGGATCCTACGGCCTTGGCGTGCATCCGTGCGTCGCTGCGGTCCGGTCCCAGGTCGACGGGCACGTGCACCTTCCGCCGACCACTGGCGACAACATCGATGTACTGTGGAGACCTCACGCCCCACGTGTTGAGCAATTCGGCGGTACGTCCACCCGGCCTCTCGCATGCCCACTATACGCCCTCGCTCAAAGTCCGTCAACTGCACATACGGTTCACGTCCACGCTGTCGCGGCATGCTACCAGTGTTAAAGACTGCGATGGAGCTCCATATGCCACGGCAAACTGGCTGACACTGACGGCGGCGGTGCACAAATGCTGCGCAGCTATCGCCATTCGACGGCCAACACCGCGGTTCCTGGTGTGTCCGCTGTGCCGTGCGTGTGATCATTGCTTGTACAGCCCTCTCGCAGTGTCCGGAGCAAGTATGGTGGGTCTGACACACCGGTGTCAATGTGTTCTTTTTTCCATTTCCAGGAGTGTAGTCTAGTTTTGCCTTTTGAACCCCTATGGGGTCGATACGTAGGAGGCTGTAGTGTATTCTTAGATTCATTAACTAATAACGTTTCTTGAAACTTTGTTGCAGTCTGAGGTGGGATGGTTCTTCAAGCGTCGGTTTGTTCAATTTCTTCAGCATATCGCAGTGGGTATCCCAAAGGTCGTACCAGCCTAAGGCTATTCGTTCTGCCTTTATTTGAGTCATTCAGTACTCCATGGTAGCGTGTAGCCCTATTTGGTACAGGCCCGATATACTTGAGCGATATTCTAGACTATGCCGCACGAGGGTTTTCTTAATCATTCTCTTGTGTGGACCGATTTCATTTTCCCAGAATGGTACCAATAAATCGAAGACTGTCATTTGCTTTACCTAATACAGAGGCTGTGTAATCATTTGATTCCACATCCCTACAAATTGTTGCACCAAGATTTTTTTCATGTGTTGATTGACTCTAATTATGACACACTGACACTGTAATAGTAGGGATCTGCAATCATGGATTTTTTTGAAGCGCACATTTTTACTTTTCTGGAGTAAAAACTCTTTACTGTAGAGCTGTCGTCTTACGATGCTGCGTAGTGTGCTTACTGTAGGGCGCTATGGAGCTATTGTGTTCGTTTCCAGAAAACGATTCGACACTGAAAAGAAAGATGACAATAGAAGACACTTGATGCCCGTGAAATCAAGAACATTAAACAAACTTAAACTAATTTGCTCTGGTGCTACACACACTGTCACTAACATTCAGTATTTGAGGTAAATCATGGCCTTGTGTGGAACGGATTAGAACTACAAAGCCGAGTTTCCTTTGTTTCCGTTCTCCATAGGTCATCTTAGAGCTGAAGTAAGAGAGAGGTGTAGATACAGAAGATAAAAGAACAGGAACTAGGCTTTCAGTTTTATCGTCCCCAAAATTTTGTTTCATTTCGGGAAGTTGTACAGAACGATTCGGATATGAAAGAAAGCTCCCACACGGAAGCAGAGATGTGTCTTTTTCAGATTAAGACGAAAATTGAGGAACAGAGAAGTAAGTGTGATAGATCACTTATAACGACGACGAGAAAGCCAGCTCAGCGACAGTGGGAGGGTCTGGAACGGAGAGAGAAGATTGATTCCCAGAGAACAATAACAATAACGGAAGGGGCTAGTGCGAGCCCGGAATTCGTAATTTCCTATTAGCAGCAGACGTCGGAGCTGCTGCAAAAAGAGAACGGCGAGCGGTGGACGCGAGATGCTGTCCGAGATCTTCATACAGATGGCCTTCCACAGACGTGCTTCACGAAACTCCTTTCTTGTTGCCAAGTATTGGCGGTGAGTTCGTGGCATCTCTGGTAGTGCACATTCAACAATTGTTGGATGCGAGTGAGGGGTTCCCCTGAAACGTATTAATAAGAACCTTCTATGACCTTTAGAAATGGAAAGGATAAACACGACAGAATAGAGTTCTAAACAATGATTTCAGAATGCCGTACTTTATACCTACACGTATAAGACAGAATATTTTCGTTCAAGGCATCTCAGTTGAGGCCTTTACTCACATATATTAATAATTTTATCAGCATGGTGACCGTACACCGTGACATTTCTCCACACGGGGACACACTTGAACTACACCAGCATTATCGCAAGTTATGAGAACCCCTTTCATCATGTACTGTAGACGGAGCGTAAAAATATTGTGCATTTTTATGTAAAGTAGTTGAAAGATAACTTGCATTGGAAGGGACACGATTATGTGTTAACTTTGTACACTAGAAGGAAAAAATTAGTACACTCCTTTAATGGCTTCCAATTGACTTAAGATTTATTGTTGCAACAGTGCGTATGGAGCACATGAAATTATTACATTTGCAGATCAATTGCACAAGCGGTTCTGAGGTACCAGGTATCGCCTCATGTTGAAACACCGTGTTAGTACATGGTGTAGTCTCCACAGGCAGCAGTGCAGGAATCCAGTCAATCGTACACATGGCGAATACTGTCCTGGATACTCTATGCCACGCCTGCTCTACGTCTTCACGTGGTTGAGAGACGAGGCGCACGAGTCACTTCCCATCCCGTTATATTGCAGAGACAAGTCTAGCGATCATGCTGATCAGGGAAGTTGACGCACGTCTTGCAAAGCAAATTGAGTTTCCTGACCTGTGTGTGGGCAAAAATTATCCTCTTGGGATAACAAATGGCTCTGAGCACTATGGGACTTAACATCTGAGGTCATCAGTCTCCTACAACTTAGAACTACTTAAACGTAACTAACCGAAGGACATCACACACATCCATGCCCGAGGCAGGATTCGAACCTTCGACCGTAGCGATCTCGCGGTTCCAGACTGAAGCGCCTAGAACCGCTCTGTCTTGGGATAACACATCACCTTTGCAGAAACGGCAAAAGAACGGGTCTAACAACAATCTGTTCGTACCGAGTGCTGGTTAGCGTCCCCTCCAGAAACGCCAAAGTCCAACAGAGCACAGACAATGAGGCCTGGAGTGAGGCCATTGTGTCTTGGACGAATACGCTCTATGAGTCAGCGCTCACCAGGTCTACGTCATACGTGCAAACGATCATCACCTGCGTGCAGGCAGAATCTGCTTTCATCGCTGAGGATCACGGTACCCCATACATATTCCAAGCGATCCCTTGACGGCACCAGTCGAGACGTCCATGTCGATGCTGAGTCGTGAGTGGAAGACGGGCTACAGATGTGTGTGCTCGAACTCCCACTGCTAATAATCGGTTCGCAACAGTTCGTGTTGACAAGTCTGGGCTCACAAGTCCTCTTATCTGTGCTGTGGTAGCTGTACGATCTGTCACCACTGCCCTCACAATACGACGATGCCAACACGAGTCTGTGCTGCGTGAACGTCCAAAATCTCGTCTATGGAAGTGAAAATGTTCACATGACCAATGACAAAAACATTGTTGCATGGCTGAAGCAGCACGTCCGACTGTGTTCTCCGAAAACACCATCCCGCCACTCGGAAAGTCACAATCTGACCCCTTTAATATTCGCTCAGATGGCTGTAGGAAGCACGAGTGCATCTCCGTGGCATGATTGTCTGCTTGCGTCATACGTTTGCAATACGCTGAACCTTCTTGCACTGGGAATCCCTAATAAACGGGTAGGCACAGATGGGGCTCTGGTAGCTATACCACTACGGTATGTGTTTTCGTACGAAGTTGAAAGTATTGTCAGTACATCTACTGTCTTCCAGGGGTGACATATGCGTCATCCGATGATATACGACGTCTTATTTCCATGTTAACAATGTTTGTGCGAATTTGTAAATTTGTGGTAAGATATTATGGGACCAAAATGCTTAGGTCATCGGTCCCTAAGCTTACACACTATTTAACTTAAAGTAACTTACGCTATGGACAACACACACACCCATGCCCGAGGTAGGACTCGAAATTCCAACGGGGGCAGCCGCGCGGACCGTAACAAGACGCCCTAGAACGCGCGGCTACCCCGCGCAGCCAACAATGTTTTTCCATAGTGTATTATGCGTTGTTCCTGTGTGTCGAAGCATGTAAATGTTTCGAAGTATAAAAATAAACTGTCGAAACTTAACTGACTTACAGAATTCGTCTCATATAAGCAGCACACCCTCCTGTAACGGGAAAAATAAGAGAATCAACTGGAAAGCTCTCCTGTTGGAGCACGAAAGACGAGAACATGCTACTCTGCAAAAGTTTCTAACAGAAAAGCGGTGAACTAGCTGCCTAGGTCCTCATTCAGAGTTCCCCACCAAAATTTTTGACATGTGTGCATATCCACGCTTTTTTGTCCTGAGGAAGAGTCACAGAGAGCCAGTAACAGTGGAAGAGAGAGGAGACAGTGCCAGCGCGAGAGATAAAATAGCAGTGACAAAAAGAGAGGTTGATGAAAACAATAGCAGTGGGAGCCAAAGAAAGATGAGGTAGTGATAGACAGTGAGAGATAGTAGCAGTGAAAGTGGCAGTGGAGAGAAGACAATGGTAGCTGGAGAAAAACACAGTAGAGTAAACGAGAAAGGAAGAGACTATGGTAATGGAAGGAACAAAGAATGGGACAAGGGCAATCGCTGTGCCAGAGAGAGAAGCAGTCAGAGGCGCAAGGAACGAAACAGTGCTAAGTAAGAACGAGAGAAAGGGATGGAGACAATAACAGTGGGAGAAACAGCCAGCAGAAAGTGCCAATGGGAAGAAAGGAGACAGTGGGACATAGACATATATAGACAGTGGCAGTGGGAGGGAGATGTAGAGTATGATGGCTTCACTGCAAAGACAGCCAGAAGGAAAAGGATTTTGATTGGTCTGTGTTAAAAGAGTGCGAATATGTTTCCACGAGGAAATTTTTGGGGAGCAAAGCGGAACAAGACCTGGGACAGCCACTTCCTCGCTTTTCTGTCAGGGTCTTTTAAAGAGGAGCATACTCGCCTTTTTCGTGCTCCGACAGGAGCATTTTTCAGCTGGTTAGACCGCTATTGAAAAAAAATGTTTAGTCGGCCCCTGATCAACTCCCTTCGCAGTGGTACTAACGAAATATTTTAGGTAAGGCTCGCCTGTCCCACCTTGACATACAAGGCGAGAATAGACAAGTTATCACTTTTATACCACCGCCATCTCTGTAGCAGTAGTATTACCTTCAGATAAGTTCCAAATCCATACCACTGAACACTTCAAGAGAACAAGAGAAATGTGTTATCTACCATAAAATAGCGCAAAGCATAAAAACTGTAAGCACGGCCAGCCACGGCCAAAGGCACATAACACGGTCACCTTTTTTAGCGAGAATGTCATCGGGAACATCAACCTGGCTAACGCTGCTAAATACTCGCCGATCTGGCGATAATTTTGTGGCAAACCAAGCATATCAAACTGATTTCTTGGAAGGTGACACTGCCATTCAATGCAGATCAAGGCACATATTTTATTAATGGCATCATTTCCACTAGTGAAAGCCGTTTCTTCTGTAGTGAGTATAGGGAATTTACGTGATGGGCGAATGCAGCCTTTACCCATCAGTAGACGTATACGTTTTATGTTTCACAAAACGGCATAAACTTTGGAGTAATTAATTTTAAGTAACATGTTGATAATCGGATTTCATCGCCTACAAGGCCATAAAATGTTTACGGATAGCTTTTCCCACCTCACGAGTAAACAATGTACAGAAATGGCTGTATTTTTAAATAAGGTCACGAAATTTTGTCCAAAAGCTAATGATGGGTATCTTCCTTGAGCTTCGTAGGTTTTGTGGCTGTTGTGTACACATAAAGATGCCGCTTCAGTAAATTATTTGCGTCTTGTTAAACTCGAAAACGAAATTTGCCACTGACTTCGTGAAGAAAGAAAAATCGTATTGGTAATATTATTCCAGAAATATTAATCCGTACTGGGTACTGTACTAGTAGCAAGCACGTAAGTACAAAACAAATATCACGATGAAGGACCGAATTGACGAGCGGAGGATGTACTCAAGATAAATAAAAGACAATCGATTCGTGGGTGTTCGATCCTTTTACAGGGGCTGCAAACAACGAACATGTAGTAACTTAATAAGAATTGCGGCAGGAGGCAATAGTTGCAAAATCCACCCTAATGTCGGGACGTTTTTCATTCAAAGTCTCAAACACAGATTCTTTCAAGGGCAAACAAAGAATTCGGCAGCGTTACGTCACTTAAATCATTAGCAGCAAAGACAAGCGTTATGAATTATTTGAAACAGCAAGATTGTTTCAACTTCAAACCGCCACTACAATTCTTGAATTTAACTACGATTTCGTTATAAGCACGGACAAACAAAATATGAAGCTCATCTCTATAAAGGCACTGTTATTGTTTTGAGGTGAGAAATTTACAGGAACAGCTGTCGATCAGCCGAAAGAAAGAAATGTATAATCAGTTTTTGTACAAAATTTTTCGACCTTACGTAATAACGGAGCCATTCCACTACTTAGTTCGCTCGTGAAGTGGTATAATGTATCCCTCTTTATACAATGGTATCGTTGCCGAAAAGTAATGTCGACAAAATGAATGCCGTTCTGTCAAACCTAGTATGTATACAGTACTTTTACCGACAGGTAAGAAATTACATTAGTCTATCACAGATGTTCCCTATTCTCATCGCACAGCAAACGGAAATCACAAGTAGAGGCGATAAAGTTAATAAAATACACGGCTGTGTCCCTAACCAATGGCAGGCTCAGTCTTGAGAGGAAATAATTTGATATCCTGGGTTTCCCGCCATATTACTGCCAGATCGCGAGGTATTTACCAGCGTTGACGGGGTTGCAATTCCTGGTGATACCAGTATTCACACTAAAATTGTGATTTTGGCGTACAAGCCTTGGCTCTTTGCTGGTGGAGCTTCAAATTTTTATGTTTTGTATGTGTTTATGGTAAATATCTCCCTGAGGAATACATTGATGCTCTTGGCTCTGAGCACTATGGGACTCAACTGCTGAGGTCATAAGTCCCCCAGAACTTAGAACTACTTAAACCTAACTAACCTAACAACATCACACACATCCATGCCCGAGGCAGGATTCGAACCTGCGACCGTAGCGGTCGCGCGGTTCCAGACCGTAGGGTCCCGAACCGCTCGGCCACTCCGGCCGTCTGATGCTCTTGAAGTATGATAGTAGATATCAAAGAAAACAATGAAATACTAGCATTTGTAATTTTGGTTTTTATTTGCTGTTAAGTGTATAAGAATATAAAAAGTTATGATGATAAAATCTATTTTTAATAAGACATGACACATTTATTTCCTTTGTAAATAATTCCAATGTATTTCTCGATGCCACAAAAAATATAGAGGTCATTGATATCACATACTTCCGTGACAACAAGGGAAAAACCCCACAAAAGACAGCGTTTGAACGCAGAGTGCAAAAATTCAAAATTGTGCTCTTAGCTACTACGCGATTGACTCTCTTCGTGTGATGACATGTGCACGAATTCATGCAGTAGCGCCAAAAGTTTGATTCATTGTCTCGGAAATCATTGAATGCTTTAACCTAAGACAAACTAGGTGTTGCTTTATTTTAACCCATATTTCACCATACTAAGTTTCGACTGCGAGAAAAGGTGAACTACGGTGGGTTTACCTTGTAAGATAAACTTATGGGATTGGAACTCTTACAGTATTTCTGCACCAGACACGGATTCCAATACCTCTCTTGAGGAATTAGTACGATATCGAAATTAATTATAACTTCCTCTGTCCCTCAGGGTTGCTATGATGATATCAGCTGTATAATACTAAGACGAAACTGTATTGATTCTGCGGAAACTTACATTTCATTACCTCTTTGTCTGATTTGATCCATTATAAATGGTTTTTGAAAGCCTGCGACTGTAGATACAATAGGTTTGTTTATAAATAAATAAATCTTCTGCTACCAGTCACGATTTTCTTTATTTTACTATTTGCACGACGCGTTTCGAGAAATAATTCCCATTTTCAAGTGCGTTTTTATGATGTGTGTTAAGCCATTTCTTTTGATGTTGTCAGTGTGTGTGAGTCTGCTTCATTTTGTTGACTTTTACTGTAATACATAAGAAACGCGATTTTTAGTTGGGTATCTATATTTTCTGTGAGGTCAGTGGCTAAGGTTTGAGAACAATTTGTACTTACAATTTTCTAATGGTCCATTTGTGTAGAGAGTCACACACACTTAACATCACACACAACTTGTACATTTTACACATCGAAAATATCTTATATAAACAAAACAGTCACAAAGATCTTCTTATAGGTAGTTCACAGAGATAACATTATAGGTCTTCCACAGATTAAGATATGCTTTTGTACAGAGGTTAATTTATCTTTACAATTTGGCTCATGAATTACTTATACTGATTTTACAATTGTGCTTATTTCTATGTTTTACTATTTTTATTTAAGTATATTATCGAAACATCTGAAGAAATTCACTGATTCACTTTCAAGTTTTTCATTTAATATTTTATCTTCATGTTTTCTGTAATGTGAATATATCTCCAGTTCTTCAAGCATATCCATTTTATGTCCTTTATCTAGTCGGTGGAGTACTTTGACATTTTGCTCTATTTTTCCAAATGGGTGTCCTGTATTATGTATGTGTGTTGCTATTGCTGATGTAGCGTGTTTGTTGTGGGTGTATGCTCTAATGTGCTCTGTGTACCTGGTGTTGATATTTCGGCCTGTTTGTCCTATGTAGAACTTGGAGCATTCCTGGCATGTTACCTTGTATATTCCAGAGTCTGAATATGGATCATGATTACACTTTATATTATGTATTAGTTTTTGGTGTAGTTTATTGGATGTAGAAAACCCAATTTTTACTCTGTGATTTTTGAAAATATTTGCAATCTTCTGTGATACATTGCCTATGTATGGAATGCTAGATATATATTTGTTTTTCTCTTTTTCTTCTGTGGTGCAGTTTGTACCTGGGTTTCTCTTCATTTTGTCTAAGATTGTGTCAACCATGGAAGCATTGTAACCATTGGCAACTGCAATCTTCTTCACTGTGTTTATTTCTTGTTGTATATTTTCTTGGTTCAATGGTATTTTTGTTGCCCTATGCAGCATTGACCTGTAAGCTGCCTGTTTATGAATATTTGGGTGACATGAGGTTGCAGGGATTGTGGTGTCAGTCATTGTGTTTTTCCTATAAATTTTGAATGTGCATGTGTTGTTGTGTCTTGTAATATTTAGGTTCAGAAAGTTGATACTTTTATTTTGCTCATGTTCCACTGTAAATTTTATTTTCTCATTTAGATTATTGAAATGATTAAGAATGTCTGTGATGTCTTTGGTATCTCCTTTCACTAACAGTAGTGTGTCATCTACATATCTCCTATAAAATTCTATTTTCCTTAGGCAGGGTTCCTGCCTGTCAAATAATTTTTGTTCTAAGTGATTTATGTATATGTCAGCTATGGTACCAGATATACATGATCCCATTGCTAGGCCATCTGGTTGCTTATAAATGTTGTCATTAAAGGTAAAGTAGTTGTAACTTAGGGTTAGCTGAAGGAGTTCCATTAATTCGACAATCTCTGTGTATGATAGTTTCTTGTGTTGCATAAGGTTCTTTTGTATTACTGTTAGAGCTTCTTGTATGGGTATGTTTGAATAAAGGTTGGTGATGTCAAGTGATATAAACTGTGCATCTTGGTGGAGCTTTCTTGTTCTTAGTTCTTTGGCTATAATCATGCTGTTTTTTATGGCATATGTTGTTTCATATGTATAATTTTTCACCAGTATATTATTCAGTTTTTGAGACAGTTTGTATGCTGGGCTGTTTATAGAGTTGACCACAGGACGTATCGGGTATCCATTTTTGTGTATTTTTGGCTGTGCTCTTAGGCGTGGTGCTTTTGGATTCATACATGTAAGGTATTTCTTTTCAGTTTCTGTCAACAGGAAATGGGTGTTCTTTAATTGTTCCTTAATTTTACTTTGGAATTGTTTGGTTGGGTCTTTTTCAATGTGCTGAACGTTATTAGCAGCAAAAAATTCATTTGTTTTGTCTATGTATTCTTTTTCTTTCATCACAACTAATGTATTACTTTTGTCTGACTTTACAACTATGGATTGGTTGTTTTTCAGTTTATTATTTATAGATTTTAAAGTTTTTGTATCATTTATTGTATATTTAGATCTAAACTTATCTTTATTCATTTCTTTCTCAAGAAGTTTGCTTACTTTGTGACCTAGTGCTGCTTTTGTATTTGAATTTAATTTTGCAGCATCTGCTGCACTTTTAGTTGCAGCTATAACCTGTTTCAGTGTATGGTTGTTGAGGTTAGGCTCTACGTTGTATTTTAGTCCTTTTTGGAGTAGATCGTTTTCTCTTTGGTTGAAATTTATGTCAGTGTTGTTTACCACTCTACTGTAAAATGTGTGTTTGTTTTTGTCAGTTATCTCAAGGTTGGATCTCTTGTCTTGTTTGGATGTCAAGGTCTGTAGTTTCTTGTTATGTGTGTTGCAAATCGTCAAGTACTCCTTGTCGACTATTTCCTGGCTATGCCTGCAAATTCTGTCATAAACTGTAGGTTCCATGTTGTTTGCTGCTTCTATCTGCATGTTGAGTAGCTTTCTGTTTAGTAAGTCCTTTTTCTTATGTAACTGCCTTATTTCGGTTTTTAGCCAGAGTTTTTCTGCTTTATGTTTTATAAGTTTTGCTATGTTGCTGCTAGAACATATTTTCACTTTTATATATTTCGGAATTATGCCTAGTTGTTGACAGTGCTTGTTGAATCTTATGTGTGCAACTGTTTTTAGTACTTTCATTCTGAGGTTTTTGTATTTATATATAGCTTTCATTGCCTGGCTTGGCACTAATAATCTGATTTGATCCATTATAAATGGTTTTTGAAAGCCTGCGACTGTAGATACAATAGGTTTGTTTATAAATAAATAAATCTTCTGCTACCAGTCACGATTTTCTTTATTTTACTATTTGCACGACGCGTTTCGAGAAATAATTCCCATTTTCAAGTGCGTTCTTTTTCTTTCATCACAACTAATGTATTACTTCTGTGGTGCAGTTTGTACCTGGGTTTCTCTTCATTTTGTCTAAGATTGTGTCAACCATGGAAGCATTGTAACCATTGGCAACTGCAATCTTCTTCACTGTGTTTATTTCTTGTTGTATATTTTCTTGGTTCAATGGTATTTTTGTTGCCCTATGCAGCATTGACCTGTAAGCTGCCTGTTTATGAATATTTGGGTGACATGAGGTTGCAGGGATTGTGGTGTCAGTCATTGTGTTTATCCTATAAATTTTGAATGTGCATGTGTTGTTGTGTCTTGTAATATTTAGGTCCAGAAAGTTGATTCTTTTATTTTGCTCATGTTCCACTGTAAATTTTATTTTCTCGTTTAGATTATTGAAAGAGAAAAAGAAATATATATCTAGCATTCCATACATAGGCAATGTATCACAGAAGATTGCAAATATTTTCAAAAATCACAGAGTAAAAATTGGGTTTTCTACATCCAATAAACTACACCAAAAACTAATACATAATATAAAGTGTAATCATGATCCATATTCAGACTCTGGAATATACAAGGTAACATGCCAGGAATGCTCCAAGTTCTACATAGGACAAACAGGCCGAAATATCAACACCAGGTACACAGAGCACATTAGAGCATACACCCACAACAAACACGCTACATCAGCAATAGCAACACACATACATAATACAGGACACCCATTTGGAAAAATAGAGCAAAATGTCAAAGTACTCCACCGACTAGATAAAGGACATAAAATGGATATGCTTGAAGAACTGGAGATATATTCACATTACAGAAAACATGAAGATAAAATATTAAATGAAAAACTTGAAAGTGAATCAGTGAATTTCTTCAGATGTTTCGATAATATACTTAAATAAAAATAGTAAAACATAGAAATAAGCACAATTGTAAAATCAGTATAAGTAATTCATGAGCCAAATTGTAAAGATAAATTAACCTCTGTACAAAAGCATATCTTAATCTGTGGAAGACCTATAATGTTATCTCTGTGAACTACCTATAAGAAGATCTTTGTAACTGTTTTGTTTATATAAGATATTTTCGATGTGTAAAATGTACAAGTTGTGTGTGATGTTAAGTGTGTGTGACTCTCTACACAAATGGACCATTAGAAAATTGTAAGTACAAATTGTTCTCAAACCTTAGCCACTGACCTCACAGAAAATATAGATACCCAACTAAAAATCGCGTTTCTTATGTATTACAGTAAAAGTCAACAAAATGAAGCAGACTCACACACACTGACAACATCAAAAGAAATGGCTTAACACACATCATAAAAACGCACTTGAAAATGGGAATTATTTCTCGAAACGCGTCGTGCAAATAGTAAAATAAAGAAAATCGTGACTGGTAGCAGAAGATTTATTTATTTATAAACAAACCTATTACCTCTTTGATTCTCATACTGAAAGTATATCATTGCTGAGTTTTGCTATGTATTCTCTGTGTTGTAGTTGGTGATACATTGCACTGGGAGTAGGATGACGATAGTATCCGGAGGTGGGCACCCCCCAATTAACCAAAGTGTTTGAAAGATTCAAATTGGCCTTCAGTGACAAGTACAAGGCGTTTGATAGCTATGTAGGCGCGATTTAAACATGGGGATACTTTCGGAAGAAATGACTTTGGCACGAACTCGATATGTTTAGTTTATTTTATCGACCTCACTTCATCCAAACTCGTTGCCCTACCAAAATTAAAATTTTTCAAGTTATTCCATGGTGATCCAACTAGTGAGGTGTCTCGTCACTATGACTATTTGTCATTGTTTTTTCCCTATTTATGTCAACCTCAGCATTTTACTCAGGCAAGAACCGATTATTAATTTTATCAGGAAACAGGTTATTGTGCATATGATCTATCTTGAAGGCATTATCAGGTTTTTGCAATATCTTGAACGTGCCGTAAATCATAATTAGCGACGTTCACTGAGTCAGATTCTGCTGCAAGTAGCGTAACATTCAATATACCAGTCTGTTCTAAAATTACACTTCGGTAATACTCATATGAACGATATGATAACCGAGAGGCGTCGTTAGTAGGCAACAACCACCGACGAGACGTTAAACCCTCTCCTTCATTTTTATTTCTTGCAACAACCCTTAAGTAATATACGATCGAAATGTCCCAAGTGCTAGGAACTGCATAGAAATTCCTTGTCATGCTCACATAGAGTTCACATGCTCTTGTTACTTTGAATCTCTGTGTCATTTTGTCCCAAATTAGAAAATCGCTTTTCGCATTAATTGAAAAAAGCATCACCAGTAGTTATATAGAAGAGCTACGAGTACAGGATATTTTTCGGCTCTTTCGTTTTTATAGAATGAATCACAATTTTGCTTACGAATGACATATAAAAGACATTATGGTCGGTTTATTTGTTTATTTGTTTATTTATTTATTGTTCCCTGGGACCAAATTAAGGAGAAGTCTCCATCGTCATGGAACGAGTCAGTAGATGAAATTATAACACGATAGTAGAAACAGATAAAATGAAATATAAAAAACTTATTCAGGCGACAATTCGTAAGTTTAAATAAAGAAAATCAACAATGTAACACTGGAAGTTGCTTAATTTTTCAGCTCTTCCAGGAGCTCCTCGACAGAATAGAAGGAGTGAGCCATGAGGAAACTCTTCAGTTGAGACTTAAAAGTGTTTGGGCTAATGCTAAGATTTTTGAGTTCTTAAGGTAGCTTATTGAAAATGGATGCTGCAGAATACTGCACTCCTTTCTGCACAGGAGTCAAGGAAGTGCATTCCACATGCAGATTTGATTTCTGCCTAGTATTAACTGAGTGAAAGCTGCTAACTCTTGGGAATAAGCTAATATTGCTAACAGTAAACGACACTAAAGAAAATATATACTGTGAGGGCAATGTCAGAATTCCCAAACTATTGAATAGCGGTCGCCAAGAGGTTCTCGAACTTACACCACACATAGAACGAACAGACCGTTTCTGACCCAAAAATACCCTTTTTGAATCAGAAGAATTACCCCAAAAAATAATACCATATTACAAAAATGGTTCAAATGACTCGGAGCACTATGGGACGTAACTTCTAAGGTCATCAGTCCCCTAGAACCTAGAACTACTTAAACCTAACTAACCTAAGGACATCACACACATCCATGCCCGAGGCAGGATTCGAACCTGCGACCGTAGCGGTCGCGCGGTTCCAGACTGTAGCGCCTAGAACCGCTCAGCCACCCCGGCCAGCATACCATATTACATAAGCGTATGAAAATATGTGAAGTAGACTACTTTTCGTGTTGAACTGTCACTTATTTCAGATAATGTTCTAATGGTAAATAGAGCAGCATTTAGTTTCTGAACAATATCCCGAACATGGGATTTCCACAACAGCTTACTATCTAACTGAACACCTAGGAACTTGAACTGTTCCGTCTCGCTTATAATATGCCCATTCTGTCTGATCAAAATATCGGTTCTTGTTCAATTGTGAGGTAGAAACTGTAAAAACTGAGTCTTACTGCGATTTAGCATCAAATTATTTTCCAAAAGCCATGAACTTATTTCATGAACTACATTATTTGATACTGTTTCAGTATTACACGCAAGATCCTTCACTACCAAGCTGCTGTCATCAGGAAACAGAAATATTTTAGAATCACCTGTAATACTAGAAGGCATATCATTTATATAAATAAGAAACAGCTGTGGCCCCAGCACCGACCCTTGGGGAACGCCCCACTTAACAGTGCCCCATTGGGACTGAACATCACTACCACTCTCAATATTGCGGAGAATTTCCTTCAGCTTTCTGTTCTTAAAGTAAGAGGCGAACCAATTGTAAGCTACTCCCCTTACTCCATAATGGTCCAACTTCTGCAGTAATATTTTGTGGTCAACACAGTCAAAAGCCTTCGTTGAATCAAAGAAAACACCTTGCGTTCGCAACCTTTTATTTAATCCGTCCAAAACCTCACAGAGAAAAGAGAATATAGCATTTTCAGTTGTTAAACCATTTTTAAAACCAAACTGTACATTTGACAGCAAATTATGTGAATTTAAATGCTCCAGTAACCTCGTATATACAACCTTCTCAATAACTTTAGCGAACATCGGTGGCTTAGAAATAGGTCTATAATTGTCAACATTATCCCTGTCTCCCTTTTTATAAAGTGGCTTCACTACTGAGTTCTTTAATCGGTCAGGAAACCTGTAAGGAAGCAGCCTACTCACGCCGTAATAAATTCACATCAGTCTTTCCATTGTGTGCAAGCCAGTCCGCTGTAACTAGCTCTGACATCATAAATGTTGCGCAATGCTTTAAAAATCAAGTAAATAACCTGAAACGGTTCTAGCATGTCAGGAGTAATAGTAAATCAATATGTGTTAATATCAGTTCAATAACTTTAACCATTTTCAAAATTTGGACGTTTTTCTGTAAAAATCATTGGTGCAACAGAAAAGAACTGGAGACTTAAAAATTTATATTTAGATTCCTTTTTATAATTATTTAATAGAAACAGTACTTTGGATCTCACAAATTAAAATTTTAGTTGAAATTCATAATTTTCTGGTTTTTGTCTTAAAAATTAAGGAAGCAAGATAGATTAAGTAGGCTAATAAATAAGGCTAGGATGTTTAAATTTAAGTAGAAGAGAGATCCGCTATAATCATAAAGATGTGAGAAGTTTCAATTGAATAACCATAACACTATAGCGATAGCGTATCTCCAAAGGGCAAGTTCAGAGCTCGTCGACTGCGTGCAGTGTTATTCAATTAATTCTCTCGCCCAAAATATTTAACTTAGCCACGTTAAACATTTATTATGATTACTTACCTGTGTGCTGAATGCACATTTCAATTGAGAGCTTCATCGGCCATCAGCAAAAGAAGCTATGATTTATTCAATAACTTAATGTGGTGCATTACTAGCCCAGCAGCTAGTCGGGAGAGCCGATTTGATCAGGCGTTCCCTTAGCCGTCCGAACCGCGGCTTTATATATAAGAACGCTGCGCGAGAAGGCAAGGCCCCAGTTCTCTACAGACGCTGAATAGCACATCATCTGTGTCGGGAGTCGCGTCGCGTCGGTATCATTGCTATAAACAGCCTCGGATGCCGTATTAAGTTACTCGGGATACGCGTAACCATGAAATCATTTTCGAGAGAAGTGTTAATTCTGGAATGACTTTAATTATCTATCTTCAGTTTGCGTATGTCGTATTTTCACGTGCCGTCGCGGGACAGACATTCTACCATTATTTAGCGTGGCGTTTGATGAACATAATCATCAAATTATGGCGAGCATTCACTTAAACATTTAATTTGGACAGTTATAGTTGCATCACCGCATTAGACTCTGAACTGCTCTGTTAGTTAGATTGTGTGGATTCTTTTTTTTTATCTGTCACTTTCAGAATATACTGAAATATTTTTAGATAATCGTTTTTGATTATGAATCCCAGACAATCTCCTAATTCCTCAGAGCTATAAGCTGCAGCTATAAGTGTGTTTCTCAGATGAAGTGGGCACTAGGAATTCTAATTACAGGCTTCATGTTTTGCTAATCACTTTCTGGTTGCCAATATTGTAGTTAGAGAGCCAGTGTTGAGAACGGCAAAACAGCAGCATAAATAATAGGAACACTTATATAACAATTAATTCCAGCCGGCCGGAGTGGCCGTGCGGTTCTGGGTGCTACAGTCTGGAACCGAGCGACCACAACAGTCGCAGGCTCGAATCCTGCCTCAGGCATGGACGTGTGTGATGTCCTTAGGTTAGTTAGGTTTAATTAGTTCTAAGTTCTAGGCGACTGATGACCTCAGAAGTTAAGTCGCATAGTGCTCAGAGCCATTTGAACCATTTGAGCCAATTAATTCAAACCAGCCGCCCCACATATGGTTAATCGGCTGGGAAGTGTTTCAACATTCAAACATTTCATTTAGCAAAATAATTTTCTAACGGCCGCCTCACATATGGTGCATTGGCCGGGAAAGAAACTGAGTAAAGTGAAAGTGATTTTTAAATATTCGTATTCGCGAGTGAAATGCAAAACGCAACTGAGTAATAGAACAGTGAAAGTGTTACATGTGCATGTGGACGGCGTAATTGGATTAACAACGTATCTGGATTGACAGAGCTGGCACTGAGTCTAGCGGCGCTGCTGGCATCGCGAGAAGCCAGTTTCGCCTCATCGCAGTCGTCCGCCGGAGCAACCGGAGCTGCGCCTGCAGTTGCGGGCCACGCAAACGCACAACAGCCGTCGGAGTGCCGTCTGCAATTCAGCGCGCTGCATCGCATCAGTAATCCTGGTACGCTGCGCCGGCAACGCCATACGTCGTACAGAAGGAACTAAGTTAAGTGAAAAGCTGTTAAAAATTTACTAACCTGCACTAAAAGACTGTCGGAAATGGAACTGCCAGAAGAAACCGAGGTTAAACTTAAATCAGAACCTATGTCTGTTGAAGGAACTGTAAATCCAGACAACGGTTCAAGTGTAAATATGCATGAAAGCAGTAATGTTAAAGTGGAATATGAAGTATTGTCTCCTGACAGTAGTGTGGGAAGGGGCAATGATTCATTAATAGAGACCCCTGTAGTAAAACAGAAATCAGAAATTGTTAATTTATTGGATAATAGTTTCTCTGGTCAATTAAAAATGAAACAGTCATCAGAGGTGGTAGAGTTTAAAAAGGATAAGTTAGATATGACTGATCAGTCAGAAGTTTCATTTAGTTTTGATGATTCTGGTGTTGGAGCTAGTTTTTCGTCACCTGAGTGTGATAAAAAGCCAGATAGTGAGCAACTCAAAGATGCTGGGGCTATTGATTTAAATGTTATATTACAAGCAATACCTGCCAGTAATGCAAAAATGTCAGCCAGTAATGCTAGAATGACAGCTGAATTAAAGTCTGAAATAAGTGAACATGTCAACCGCAGTAATGCTGAATTAAAATCTGAGATTGTGGCCAGCCAAACAAATTTTAATAAATGATTGGAGGTAATGGACGATACCTTCAAGGCTGGTTGCAATAAGTTGAAAGAGGATCTGGACAGTTTGAATTACAAAATTGACTACAATCATGAGGATATTAAGAAAAAGGTTGCTGAACAATTTTCTGAAATGTATAAAACAGTAAAATCCGAAGTTGCTGAGGTTTGCAAAGACTTCCAAATGGAAGATGCGAAGCTGGAGCACAAGTTAACAGAAAAGGTCGAGGCGGAATCTGAACTGTGCTCAGATAGGTTTAAAGATGTTAATATAAAAGTAAACATAATAATAGTGAATATGTTGGGTGTCAATGTACGTTGTCTCTTAGACAGTGGAAGTGAGGTGAGTGCGATATCTCAGTCCTTCTTTGATGCATTACCTGGTAAAGACAAGCTTACAGTAATGAGGGTATCAGGACTAAGAATAATTGGTGCTACTGGCAAGGTGTCAAAAACGGTAAAGCAAGAAGCTTTGCTGCCCTTTAACATTAATGGTAATTTAATTGATCATCCATGTTTAATTGTAAACAATCTCAGTATTGAGGTTTTAATTGGCATAGATTTCTTGTCAAAATATCAGTGTGTTGTTGACTTTGAAAGAAGCCAGTTAAAAATGGTCTTGCCGATAACCGGAGTAATTACGGTACCTTTTATTGACAAACATGTTGTAACTAATGATGAAACTTGGGAGCTACCTATACGAGTTCTGAAAAATAGGGGATATTGGGACGAAGGTAATAATCTTAGTAAAAGTAAGCTAAACACAGAAGAAGAAGAAGCAATTATTTTGGACAAAATAGAAGCTAAATTGCAGGAAATCGATAAGATTTCAGCTAATCAGAAGGCAGAACTGAGACAGGTTTTAAAAAGGCATCATAAGATATTTTCAGATCGACCTGGCGTGGTCAAAGGTTATGAATGTCAATTAAAGGTGAAACCTGGCCAAGTGTTTTTCAGGAAGCCATACCAAATACATGTAGCTAGGAAGGAGGCAGTTCGAAAGGAGATACAGAGAATGCCAGAGTGGGGTGTGACTGAAAAAGCGGTCAGTGAGTACAATAATCCTCTTGTTGTTGTACCAAAAAGAGACGGGAGTGTCAGATTGGTCTTGGACGCTCGTTGGTTGAATGAAATAGTGGTTAGGGAAAGTGATAGACCACAGAACATGGACGAGTTATTGCAAAAGTTCCGGGGAGTAAAAATCTTAACTTCTATGGACATCAGTTGTGGATATTGGAATTTGCCACTGGCGGAAAGTTCAAGGAAATACACAGCTTTCTTGTACGAAGGAGTTTGTTACCAATATCGTGTGGTACCTTTCGGACTTAATATCTCTGTTTGTGCCTTCGTACGTGTGATGTGCCATGTTTTAGGACCATCCTTAAGTAATAAAATAACAGTCTACGTAGATGATCTGTTAATCGCAACTCCTACCTGGGAAGAACACATAGCTTTATTAGAGGAAGTGTTAGAGGCTATTGAGAGAGGTGGTATGAAACTAAAGATTGAAAAGACAGAGTGCGTTAAAGAGGAAATAGGTTTCTTGGGATATATGATAAGTGGAAAAGGGATCCTGCCTGACCCAGGCAAGCTAGCAGTCATTGAAAAATTTGAGGCTCCCAGAAACAAGAAGCAGTTGAGATCGATGTTCCGTCTTTTCGGCTTCTATAGGCGTTTTGTTAGTGATCAGGCTTTTAATGCGCCCTGTCTTCACCTCCTGCTGAAAAAGAATACCCCTTGGGTTTGGACAGCAGAATGTCAACAGGCGTTCGAAGTACTTAAACAATCTTTAATTAATAGTCCTATTTTACATCATCCTGATTTTTAAAAACCATTCTGTATGTCTGTTGATGCTAGTGGCTATGGTATAGCTGTGGAGATATTCCAAGTAGAAATAGAGAACGAACAAGAAGTGCATACGACTATAGCTTTCGCAAGTCGATCTTTACAGGCAGCAGAGAGAAATTAGGGCATCTCAGAACTGGAAGCATTGGCAATTGTATTTGGGGCACAGAAGTTTGAGCAGTATCTATTAGGTCACAAGATAATTGTTTACAGTGACCATAAGGCGTTGACCTTCTTGAAGACCTGTAAGTTGAGGAATGCTCGTTTGATAGGATGGTCATTGTATCTCCAGCAGTTTGACCTTGAGGTTAGATATATTCGAGGGAAAGACAATCTGGTAGCTGATGGTTTATCTAGAAGTGCGGAGCTCTGTAATGACGCGGGAATTATAGCAACAGACCTAAGTGAAGTACGAAAGTTTGCGTTGCACGAAGTAAAGGAATAAAGTGCATTAAAGAGGGTGATTAAGAACTTGAGACGTGAGCAGAATGCAGATGACCAGCTGAAGTTAGTGAATAGCTGTTTAGGAGATGCGAACTATCCAAAGGTTTCGCAATACTATTGTCTGCATAAAGGTATTCTGTTTAGGAGGAAAAAGGTAGATGTTTCTGAGTGGAAGCTGTGCTTTCCCTCACAACATGTAGACTTACTAATCGACTACGTACACCTGAGGTCTGGGCACTACGGTGCAAAGAAGTGCATTGCAAAATTAAAAGAGAAAGTTGTGTTTGACAACATGTACCGCCGTGTGGCCAAGCGTCTAGCATCTTGTGTAGTGTGCCAGAAAGTCCGTGCTGCTAACACCAGAATACAAGGGGATATGCATTCAGTAGAGCCAACTGAAACCCTAGAATTACTGGCTTGTGATTTGTTTGGCCCTCTTCCTGCTTCGAGAGGTGGTTGCACCCATGTTTTTGTTGTTGTGGATGGATTCAGTAAATATGTTAAGCTATACCCAATTAAAAGAGCAAATGCAAAAACATTGGTAGAACAATTGGAAAAAGATTTCTTCGTGAACGTTGGCGTTCCGAAGAATTTGCTGTCAGACAATGGGCCTCAGTTTACTTCTGATAGATTTAAGGAATGTCTAGATAAGGCCGGCGCGAAACATCTGAAAATATCTGCGTATTTCCCCCAAGGAAATATGAGTGAACGTATTATGAGAGAATTGAATAGGCTTTGCAGAACTTATTGTGCTCGGAAACACTCAAGTTGGGCAGAGCACATGAAGTATTTTGAGAATGTAATTAACAACTTAAGACATGATGCAACTGGTTTTGCGCCTTGCGAATTGATCTTTGGCCAAGAACCGCACAATGTGATTGCAGATATTGTAGAATTATTGATTGGCGACTCCATAGTGTCATGTGCACTACGACCAAATAATGGGTATACTTGGAAGGAGAGACAGCATTGGTCGTATATTTTTGTTTATTATCGCAAAATCGATTTTCGGTCACTTAGTGACCATCTTCAGTGCTGTAATTATAACTTAAATTAGTAAGCACTGGTGTCAATAAGCTTACGGCGATCACGTACACTGACTATGTGATCGCCGTAAGCTTATTGACACCAGTGCTTACTAATTTAAGTTATAATTACAGCACTGAAGATGGTCACTAAGTGACCGAAAATCGATTTTGCGATAATAAAGAAAAATATACGACCAATGCTGTCTCTCCTTCCAAGTATATTGTAGAATTCCCTATTCTAACGCAAATATCCACAGACGAGAAGAAGTTAAAGGCTAGGGCAAATATAAGAAAAAGAGCATTGGACAGGAAGAAGCGTCATGACGCAAAAGCTATACCCACTAGTTTTGAAATAGGTCAGTTAGTCCTTGTCAAAACCAAGGAAAAATCAAAGAAAATAAATGCAGAAACAAAGAAATTCATGTTCGTATACCAAAGACCTTTCAGGATCATAGCAAAACCACATGCCAATGCATATAGGCTAGAGTACCCTAAAAGTAAAAAGGTATTAGGTCTCAGGAACGTGATCGACCTAAAGAAGTTCATAGGTGGTGAATGAATTCGGTAGGGAGGAGGTTGTTCTGTAACCTCTACACAGTGAGGCAGCTGTGCAGTCCCAGCTGTGTGAGATCTTCTTTCCCATTTCAGATTTCAATCAATCTTCATCTTTCCTATCTACAAAAATTTCGACCTCTTCTTTTCAACACATTAAATTTTCCGCTATGACTATCAAGACAGTATTAAACTAATGAATGCTGTAGGGAGGAGGTTGTTCTGTAACCTCTACACAGTGTGGCATCTGTGCAGTCCCAGCTGTGTGAGATCTTCTTTCCATTTCAGGTCTCACTCATTCTTCATCTTTCCTATCTACAAAAATTTCGACTAGTTCTTTGCAATACAAAAATTTTCCGTCATGGCTATCAAGCCATGAGTTCTGTAACCATTCTATCCACCGATTAGTGAAAAAAAGAAAATACCTAATGTGACAAACCTAACAGTGGCATAAACAACAGAGAAGTATGATGTTATTAAGATACGAATGTATTTGAGTAACAAGTATGTATAGAACCCTGGTAATATAGTAAGTACAAAGTGTTGTTTTATTGGAAATGGTCCCACAATAATATTTTAAAAAGATGTACAAATTAGTGTTCAAGCAGGATCTGAAGTGACAATGAAACCTATTGTTTGCTGCAGAGCTAACTAATTAATGGTAAAAGAGATTGCTTAGTGTTATGAAAAATATGTAGATAAGTTGTAAGAATACTCACCTTGTGTAGCAAGGAATGGCAGTGTAATAGAATTGAACAGTGTTTGTGGTTGAGACGTGAAGGACACGTCCCTGAAGTATTTATAAGATTGGAGCTGGCCATTATTTTGGTGTAGTGTATGACAGGACACACCTACACGTATTGAGGTTATGAGTTGGAGGCGTGAATGTGACCATAGGTACCCTTATGTTAGATGAGACAGAGCAGCTCATGGTGTCCTATAGGTTTAAGGAATTTAGCGTTACGCTCGGCCATAATTACTTAATGCACTTTAGTGGTAGGTCGAGAGAGGCTACCTGAGGTTTCAGCGTCCGATCGAGTGGAAATGGAGTGCCACGTGAGCAAACTAATCAGCTGCAATACACTATAGATATGAAATAAATGTGCTATCCTATGCTTTAAATGTTAATAGAGTGAGTGTTAAATAAGTAAATACACTAGCAACATAATTGAGTAACCTAATGGCAGACGTGAAACATTATTTATAGCTCAGCATTAATACACTTCGATGAAGTAAGTACATAATTGCAAATGTGGAACTGACGCAGCAGTAGAGGACCAATTAGTGGAGTTAGTAGTCAACTAAACGTAGTGTGTTTTGAACACTCACAACTGTAATATTACCACAAGTTACTCACATGTACAAAGAAGCTGAGAACACAACTACTAATCAAATATACTCATACTATCTCTAAGAATAAGGTAATCGAAGATGAGTCAGCTAAGGAAAAAAAAAAAAGTATCAGGAATGTACCGAGCATTGGTTCAGTGTTCCGGCCCAGAAATAATAAATTGAAATTAAATAGGATTTATGATTGTATGCCTTGAGCATAAATTTTCTCTAGTACGTGACTAAGGGCGTTTTGAGCCATTTGTTTATCGATTTTATGACAATTAAGTAAACGCGAAAGTAAAATTGAAAAAGTTCTGTTAACTTTGTTCCATCAAAATATTGAAGGATAAAATGTATATATCCACATTTCATTGTAACCCACCCTTAGATAATAAGTGAACAGAGTCTGTGGCACTCTTTTTGTTTGTTCTACAGGACAAACCAGATAATGGCAGTCTGGTAGCCACATGAAAGCGTGGAGTGACTTGGACACAACTCACAGTGACCCCTCCCCTTTCCCCATGTAATTAAGAGTGAACGTGAAGGATGCACACCATAGCAACTTCCCCTCCTCTACCCTTGTGAATGGAAGTGTAGTACGCCAGCCAAAGTGGCTACAACCACGTGTGTAAAAATGAAATTGTCATGGTTATAAAATTTTCTTTCAGGTTTAGAAAAGACTGCTAAGATATAATCATCTGTTTATGTATCATGAATAACGGTATTATTTTCTTTGAATTTGTGTATGTAAAAATGTATTTAATGGATTTAGGATTTTCATAATTTTACATATTTTTATGTGTTTATTTGTCTAAGGCAATATGCATGCCAAAGTGTTTCATTGATTTTGCTTAAATTTTGAGGGATAATGTTGCTTAAAAGGCAATGAACATGCCAGCAATTTTAAATAATTAAAGTAGGTAATCAGTTTTCTTTTAATATTTCTATATATTTACATTTCAATTTTAATTTTTCATAGGGAGTTAAGCTGTACTCTTGCTTCCCTTTTTGTAATTAATTTTTTTTCGTTTATTAACATTCAAAAACAAAAAGTTTAAGTAGAGGGTGATTTAGGGAAGCAGCCTACTCACGCCGTAATAAATTCACATCAGTCTTTCCATTGTGTGCCAGCCAGTCCGCTGTAACTAGCTCTGATGTCATAAATGTTGCGCAATACTTTAAAAATCAAGTAAATAACCTGGAACGGTTCTAGCATGTCAGGAGTAATAGTAAATCAATATGTGTTAATATCAGTTCAATAACTTTAACCATTTTCAAAATTTGGACGTTTTTCTGTAAAAATCATTGGCGCAACAGAAAAGAGCTAGAGACTTAAAAATTTATATTTAGATTCCTTTTTCGTAATTATTTAATAGAAACAGTACTTTGGATCTCACAAATTAAAATTTTAGTTGAAATTCATAATTTTCTGGTTTTTGTCTTAAAAATTAAGGAAGTAAGATAGATTAAGTAGGCTAATAAATAAGGCTAGGATGTTTAAATATAAGTAGAAGAGAGATCCGCTATAATCATAAAGATGTGAGAAGTTTCAATTGAATAACCATAAAACTATAGTGATAGCGTATCTCCAAAGGGCAATTTCAGAGCTCGTCTACTGCGTGTAGTGTAACTAAATTAATTCTCTCGCCCAAAATATTTAACTTAGCCACGTCAAACTTTTATTATGATTACTTACCTGTGTGTTGAATGCACATTTCAATTGAGAGCTTCATCGGCCATTAGCAAAAGAAGCTATGGTTTATTCAATAACTTAATGTGGTGCATTTCTAGCCCAGCAGCTAGTCGGGAGAGCCGATTTGATCAGGCGTTCCCTTAGCCGTCCGCACCGCGGCTTTATATATAAGAACGCTGCGTGAGGAAGCAAGGCCCCAGTTCTCTACAGACGCTGAATAGCACACCATCTGTGTCGGGAGTCGCGTCGCGTCGGTATCATTGCTATAAACAGCCTCGGATGCCGTATTAAGTTACTCGGGATACGCGTAACCATGAAATCATTTTCGAGAGAAGTGTTAATTCTGGGATCACTTTAATTATCTATCTTCAGTTGGCGTATGTCGTATTTTCACGTGCTATCGCGGGACAGACATTCTACCATTATTTAGCGTGGCGTTTGATGAACATAATCATCAAATTATGGCGAGCATTCACTTAAACATTTAATTTGGACAGTTATAGTTGCATCTCCGCATTAGACTCTGAACTGCTCTGTTAGTTAGATTGTGTGGATTCTTTTTTTTTATCTGTGGCTTTCAGAATATACTGAACTATTTTTAGAAAATCGTTTTTGATTATGAATCCCAGACAATCTCCTAATTCCTCAGAGCTATAACCTGCAGCTATAAGTGTGTTTCTCAGATGAAGTGGGCACTAGGAATTCTAATTACAGGCTTGACGTTTTGCTAATCACTTTCTGGGTGCCAATATTGTAGTTAGAGAGCCAGTGTTGAGAACAGCAAAACAACAGCATAAATAATAGGATCACTTATACAACAATTAATTCCAACCAGCCGCTCCACATATGATTAATCGGCCGGGAAGTGTTTCAACATTCAAACATTTCATTTAGCAAAATAATTTTCTAACAGCCGCCCCACAAACCGACCGCTCCTAAATGAAAAGTTACAGATATTGCTAAGTACTGGGCTAACATACATAGAACAATACTTCAGTATTCTGCTAGATACCCCGTCATATCCATGACAGTTCTTGGTCTTTAGTGATATAATTATTAACTCAATCTCCCTCTTGTCGGTATCATGGAGGAGCATATCAGGTGACATCCTCGGAACACTTTTTTCTACGAGTGCTATTTGATTCCCTGTTGGGACTAGGTTTCTATTTAGTTCACCTGCTGTATTCAGAAAGTGATTATTAAATACTGTACATATATGCGACTTATCAGTAACACGGACATTTCCACTATGCACTGATTCTATATCCTCGACCTGTCTCTGTGGACCAGCCACTTCCTTTACGACTGACCTTATGGTTTTAATTTTATCCTGAGATTTAGCTATTCTATCTCCATACCACATACTTTTTGCCTTCCTAATAACTTTTTTAAGCACCTTACAATACTGTTTGTAATGGGCTGCTGCATTTAGATTTTGACTGTTTCTAACGTTTTGATATAATTGCCACTTTGTTCTACAGGATATTCTTATCCCTCTAGTCAGCCACCCAGGCTGCCTGTTTGTGCTAGTATCCTGTTTTGAACGTTCTAACGGAAAGCAACTTTCAAAGAGCACCAGAAAAGTCTTGAGGAAAGCATTATATTTACCGTCTACTATATCAGCACTATAAACATCTTGCCACTCTTGTTGCTTGATAAGGTTTACAAAGGTCTCTACAGCAACTGGATCAGCTTTCCTAAAAAGCTGATAACTATATTTAACATGTGTTGCAGCACAAAAATCTTTTAGAGTTAAAATTTGTGCATCATGATCTGAAAGGCCATTCACCTTTTTGCTAACAGAATGCCCTTCTAGTAATGAGGAACGAACAAAAATGTTGTCTATGGTTGTTCTACTGTTCCCTTGCACTGTCGTTGGAAAGAATACGGTTAACATAAGATTATATGAATTAAGGAGATCTACCAGCATCCATTTCCTTGCACAATCCCTTATTCAAGTAATATTGAAGTCACTATATATAATTAACTTTTCGTATTTCCTATAAAGTGAACCAAGAACCTCCTCTACCTTTACCAAAAATGTTGTGAAATCGGAGTCTGGGGATCTGTAAATAACAACAGTTAGAAGTTTAGCTCCCCTAAATTTAACCACACCTGCACAACATTCTAACACCTTTTCAGTGCAGTACTTTGAAACATCAATTGACTCAAATGGGATATCGTTTTTCACATACATGGCTACTCCCCCACACCGCAAAGAGCTCCTAGAAAAGCTGCCAGCCAACCTGTATCCTGGTAAAGGAAGCCTCTGAATTATCTCCTTCTTTAAGAAGTGTTCAGATATACCAATAATTTCTTATTTCACATCCTCAGCTGCTTTTCCTTTCATGTTATCAGAAACTGTAATCGAACTTTCACAGCAATCATTTATCTGTTTAATTTTCTTTGCAGCTTTTGATTCCTATTTTGCGAATATTGCAAAATATTTCCTCACACAGTCTGCTTTTCTCATTTCAAACGGTATGTTATTTCCAGGTAATGAAATTTATTTCTGGTATTTGCGTCTTGTAAGCAGTGTTATGTTGTGTTCCCAGTTGTACTGTTATGTGTCAGATTTGATGTATATAATATTAAATGAATCTTATTTACTCATTATGTTCATAGCGTCAGATAGTACCAAGAAAGGTAAGTGAATGAGCTATTTAGTTCTGAATTCGCTGAAGGATGAAAAATAGAAATAAGTACGACAGCTACCGAAGAAGGGAGCCTCCCAAATAATTTCCTGCGCTTTTCATTTATGATGTTCGAGTTGCAGCTGGATATTGTTTGAAACTAAACTTTAGGCCAAAATCGTAGTTACAGAAATGAAAATAAAACTCTCTGAACTATTTTGTATATTGTTTGGCTCCGACTCTAATCGGTGGCAGCTAGCGCCGCTGCATGTTCGAAGCGCAAGCATCGTAGAATTCGTCTGGCAACCATGTGATTATTGATTTAATTCCTACAGTGTTCCAAAATTAAGCTGATAAATTCACTCCATATATTCTTGTCATTTAGACTACACATTCTTTATTATTCTCACTTAAGCGATAGCGTACACCAAGAAAATTTATGTTTTTGATTCAAGGAAGATCGTTCTAACAGAAACAGCGGCTTTTTTCACCATTTACATTGGGAATCGCCCGTCGCAAGCATCACTGGTCCAAAAGGGATGCGACGTCAGCTGCACTTGTATGCTAATTCTGCGGTTAGCTGTTCACGTTTCGAGGGGAATACTATGCTAGTTTTTGTTTCCACTCTCACTGGAAGCAATACTTGCACCTCCTTGTGTCAAAGAGCCGCTAGCAAGTGGAGAGACGATCAGTAAAAATATCTTAAGACAACTTTTTCCCCGTAAGTTCTGTCGCTACCTTCATTCATTTCTCTGTAGATCTGATGGTGAAAATCTGGCATATTTGCACACTTGATGATACCTTCTTTTTCTGCTCCTGTCAATGTAATTGACTTAATTGTGGCACTGAGTGGTTTGTTAACTGGATTTCGTTATTTATCTACCCCTATTGCTACATTTTACATACTTTAATGGTAGTATTTATTGTATCGCTACTGCTGAATGACATGTGGACTAAACGTAGACATAAACCGTTTCGAAGCTGAAAGTGTATATTACCCTGCTAATGCGTCACAGTTTGAGATACTTTGTTTCATTAAGAAAGACTTTTTTCGTAACGTTATTATGATAAGTTTTAATACATTTGTATTTTTACAGTGCATACTGTATAACGTTTCTTCGTTAGTTAATTAACGCTGCATATAAACGTAAGGGATAACGTAATCAGCAGCAATTTGGTATTCCAAATTGTCTAAGACAGTCTGGGAGTGCTCGGTTAGTTTTTCGACTGCGAACTATATGTTAGTAGCACGTCGTATTGTTGCATGTTATGCTGCATAACTGACAGTAAAACTGTGGAGTTCAACAAAACGATACAGCAAGGGGACTCACTAACTCTGTCACTGACCGTACATTACACTCAACTCAAAGTAAATACGTCTGTCGATCGACAACACAGACCATTTGCAAGGAGTCAAACAATATATGTAGACAGCGCAGGTCCTGTTCCCACATGACCAATGTAATTAGGAAGTCATCAAAATAGTTAACATAGTTGGAGACACCTGTATGTGTTACTCAAAATATCTATGAAAAGTCACAGGATTGCCGGCGTTCCTAAACGACAAGCTGTTATAATTATACATACAGGTTAGATCATTCATCACTAAAAATTTTTCGTCTGATCATCTAGAGGCAATTGAAAATAGGCGTCAGTGAGATGTGGTTTTGAGAAACAATAGCTCAGAGCGCATTTCACCAATTTCCTCCAGCTGAGGAACTGGACGTAGATCGACAGTTGCTTTAGCATTAATGGTATACTTAAAATCACCACAAATTCTAAGTGACCCATTTGGCTTCTTAACTACGGCTGTGTACACTACACCGGGAATATTAATATCATATTTGTGGTGTCACCGCCAGACACGACACTTGCTAGGTGGTAGCCTCTAAATCGGCCGCGGTCCATTAGTATACGTCGGACTCGCGTGTCGCCACTGTCAGTGATAGCAGACCGAGCGCCATCACACGGCATGTCTAGAGAGCCTTCCTAGCACTCGCCCCAGTTGTACAGCCGACTTGCTAGCGACGCTACACTGACAACTACGCTCTCATTTGCCGAGACGATAGTTAGCATAGCCTTCAGCTACGTCATTTGCTACGACCTAGCAAGGCGCCATAGGATTTGATATTATTTTATATTGTGGTTATAACATGTACCGTCAAGAGAGATGTTCTACAATTGTAGATTAAAGTTAAGTATTATATCAACTACGTACATTATTTGCTACTATTAATTCCTTTAACTGTTCCAGACCTCACGCCAATCCGCGTGAGCTTAACGCGTGCTTTTCGGCTTCCTCTCATTGTGACTTGGCTGTCTTGCCAAGTCACAACAATATTTTGTTATCTGTCTAGTTCCATTTTAACTTGATCAAGTATAGCCAAAATCACTGGACTTACTGTACAAAACTTAGGCATTCCTTACTGCTTTAAGGATACTTAGGTTTGGATACCTGTCCCACAATCTAGTGTAAGTTCATACAGCTGCTTCTATTGTGCACACAATGTTTCAAGTTCTGTGAATAGCGTCAAGGTTGAAACAGGATTCCCTTGGTCTTGAACCAGGGAATCAAAAAGTGCAACACCATCTAGGTCAAAAATCTTAGCTCTCTTCCAAGAACTGACTACCAGTAGAGCTTTTTGTTGAGCTACTTCTCTATCTTAGCTTGGGTTAGGATCTGACCCCGTGGAAGGTCGACACGCCATTGTACGTCACCAATCGATGCAGAGAGTGCCAAAGATGTTGAGAGCCGATGTGCTGGTGTATCCACATTACTCAGAGACATTGCCGTACTTGTTTTACAACTTTATATCTACTGTCACCTCATTAATTTCCAGCTGCAACGTGAGCTTGTGCATCACATCTGCTGCTGCTGTTGGTGTCGGCAAGAATGTGTGCAGCAGGCTGACGGCCATTGCTGTTACTAATTCTGTTGTTACTGTTGATGTTGTTATTGTTGCATAATGGACGAGACACATTCTTATTAGATGCCGCAATTAGCGGCATGCAAAATAGGTGACGTCACGGAAAGGGCTGTGATGACGTTAATACCATGGGCCCCAATCTGGACACGATCTTATGGCATGTACGTTTTGGGGACTCTTCCACAGAAATAGGGAGGAAATTGGTCCGTGACCGTCCGCTCGCATTGAGAGATTTCGTCGCTGAAAAGGCACTTTTGTTTTAGCACATACACCACTGACGAGGATGGTGGTTTTCTAACTGCTGCACTAACTGCTGAATCCCATGTCGCTAGACTACTGGACTAACAGCTGTTCGGTAAATTCAATGATGACGTTGACTGAATGTCATCAGTGAATTGTAGAACACAAGTGAGACTACTCCCACCACTAAGAACCCGGAAGTTTTGTGAACCGTAGGTTGCACTGGCACCATGGCTATTTTTAGCTACGGATTTGACCAGATGACTCTAAGCTCTCACACAAACGTCTCCATCAGGAAAGAGATGTATAGTAATGTCACGGGCTGAGGACTTCACATACCATGTACTACACTGTGTATGAGGAAAATCCCACTTTCTTTCCAGGCTTTACAAGCCAGCAGCACAAGCTACATCAGGTCACGAAGGTCACAAAGGTAACGCAGAATCTCTTGGTAGTACTCCTTAACAGCATTAGTACCTTCTGGCGCGTATTCGTGATGGACTACAGAACTGAAGTAAACGAAGATGGTCAGCATGTCTTTCACATTGCTGCGGACCTCCATCGCTTTTTTGAGTCTTGGGGGTCTTGGATGGTTGCATTGCGATGACTCGAAATTTATTTCTGCGCTGTACCCGTAAACCAAAGACTCTTCACCACTGATCACTGTGTTAAGAAAGTTGGGATTACTGTTCACAGTATCCACCATATCCTTGTGACTTCCGTACGAAGTTGCTTCTGCTCAATTATTAACAACTTTGGCAAAGATATTGTTGAGATACTCTTGAGATCCAGTTATCCTTTAGAATGGAAGGAATGGATTCAATACTAATTATAATCTCTTCTAAAAGTTGTCTGATCGTGATTCATGTATCTGGAGTTACCAGGGTCCTTATGTGAGCAATAACAATTTGTGGATGCTGACGGCCTACTTGAAGATGGTTCACTCTTCGCTGATGATCGGCCATCTTTAAAGCGGCTGTACCGCTCCTTTATATGTGTGGTACCCATTGCGTCACTCCCAAACACTTGACAAACATTATGGATTGTTTCTACTTGGGAATTGCTTAGCTTAAATACAGAATTTGATGCAGTAACGTTGCTCCCCTTATTCTGTCATTTTTCACACAACACAAAGTTCGACGACTGTCACACATGTTCAGTTGTCAACGGCTAGCCTAGCAACTTGTTGTTTCCACAGTCATGAAAGAATGATCAGTTATGCACACAATGTAGGCCTAAAAACGCAGAGAGTGTATGCACTCTGATACCATTATTAGATTCAACAATACGGAATAAGGTCGTTCAGCACTTGTTCATGTGTGGTGAAAAATTATTTATGATCGCATGCAATGATTACTTGACATTTCCTTGTTCCTAAAAATTTAGAATGATGTCGGTCTGCTGTATATGCTTACAACATGCTGCAAGGATGAAAGCATTGTACCCATTTTGACTGAGACCACATCTGTTGTGACTGCAGGAATGCAAGCTGGGTGAGCATAAAATTGTCGGTCCCATTCACTTTTTCAGTTTTACTAGTCAGCAGCAGGAATATACAAATTTGTTGCTGTTCTCTCAAGTGCATAAACAAGAATGCTGCTGCATCAAGAATATGCCTCATCTAAATTCTTACCAATTTTCAAGACAAAATGAGCATACCATATTTGCCCTGCACGTCTGGACCGATTTACTATAAGTGAGTAATGAACACAACATCTGTAGGATTCCTCTCCACAGGTTCCAGTATGTATAGAGAAGTGTACTGAGTTTTGAAAATTTAGGAAATTCAATCATCTGAAACATGCAGTCTGGTTGTGTATGCTGACTTCGAATGCCTGTTAATGCATGTGGTGTAATGTGCATGTCATCCCACTGCTTCAAATGCCACCCTCAGAGAACGACATATAACACATGTGGCAGTGTACCAGGTATATTTGTGCATAGGACTCAAGCCTTAGACAATTTTTAATCATGCACTGATGAAAATGCTGCAAGATGGCTGCTTTCTGTGCTGGAACAACTTGCAAGGAAAGTCGATTTTATTTATCACACCAATGTTCCTATTACCTAAATGCAGGAAAATAAACCAGTGTGCTAGAATGCGACTCACTGTTATATTATGGCCTGTCATTAGATAAAACAGCTGATGCAACATATAGGTATCAATATCGTCTAACTTTCAAGATGTGTGATGCATCACACAATGCATGCAAGCAGAATTATAAACTACCACAACACATACTCGCAATTTTTCCATAATGTGGTTTGGTATTATTCTCATTTACTTGCCAAGCACTTGGGTTAGTGTACTGTTTGAGAGGACTAGAAAATGTCTCTCATTTTCGAAAGGAATTCAGTTCCTGGAGTTTTTACGATTTATGCATGCACCACTTCAGGAACTTACTAAAACCCTCCAACAGTGGCACATACATCTTACTCCAGCCTCCGCATAGTTATGACGCTAAGTTTCCGCTAATGATGAAGAAAGGGGTCTTCCCATATGAATATCTGTATGCGATAGAGTTGCTCAGCGAAATCACACTGCCATGCATAATCACATTTAACAGTAATCTTACAGATGTGTCATAATGGATAAGGGACATGTGTTTGTGGTAAGTCTATGGCAAGATTTTAACATCTTTAATTTAAAGGGTTATGCCAAACTTAATATGGACATAGCTGCATACCTACTCTCACACATTTTCGAGAAATTTCGGAGTGTATGCATAGAAACATAGACGCTGGATCCCTCATTCTACTACACTGCACCACTGTTTTGTGCGGGGCATCGTGTTCAAAAGTACATAAGTCACTAAAGCACTCTTAACCAATGTTGTCATGTTTCTGCTTTTTCTATATAGGATTGATAGGTGAAGGTGACAATGCGTCCTTAGGCAGACCGAGGCAAATAGCCGGCAGTTGGGTGAAAAGTTTAACGAAACATTTGACGATTTGAATTGAGTTCGACACTAGGATGTGAATAGTGTATACAGATATGCCATGCAACCATGTTCGCCTACTGGACTCTTTCGATAGCTGTCTGATATTTAAATCGTCGGAACAGATGATTTCTCAGATGTTGCAATCAATTCCACTGTAGAATATGTCACCAAGACAGACATGGTATATCTTAACAGTTTATATGACTTGCACAGTCATTCACCACTATCTCTAAACCACCAAGTTCTGTGAAATGGTTACCTCCATAAGTTCATCGCAATGCTGTGGGATTGAAAAAGATATATGCTGCATTACTGAAACTTCTAGCAGTGTCACAGTCTGGCGACAAGAATCACCCGTATTATTAAATTCGACAAGTCACGCAAGTTGAAGAAGTACATTGACATTAACAGCGCTAAGAGATCGATTTTGGCAAACATTTTTAAAACTTACGAGCAACACAGTTACCAGCAAAACAAAGGCGAATATTGAAAACCAACACGAAATTCACTTAACAACGGAATGGGATTGGTATTATGGCTCGAAAAATCATTTTCTTTTTACGTAAAATTTTAAATGGACCGTAATGTTCCACAAGATAAACGTCACTCTGGAGATGGAGAAAGTTTCAGAAGAGTTTCATGAACCCTGTCTATGTCGTTACATGTATATGTGGTAAATTCATACTTCACATATACCAGTTTCATTACGAGCCTACAAAAACTCATTTCCCAGACCCATAACTACCTTCACGAATAGGATAAATGTTTGCAATGCATAAGAATCAATGTTGTTCCACACTGATGAATTCGACATGACTGGATATACACCCAATAATCCTTGTGCCATAGCGCCAACAAACCATAGATTTAGCAGACTAATGACAGACCAGATAAATCAGTCAGTGATGGAGAAGATTTTATGTCTTAGACCGGAAATGAACACATACCATACAGCAGAGGTGTACAAACATTGTAGTACCATATATATATATATATACATATATATATATATATATATATATATATATATATATATATATATATATATATATATATGTGTGTGTGTGTGTGTGTGTGTGTGTGTGTGTGTGTGTGTGTGTGTGTGTGTGTGTGCTGTGTTGTTGTGTGTGTGTGTGTGTGTGTGTAGGTAACCTATTTAAGTGATTAAAATTGCAAGATCACAGGTTAATGTAGGAATGAGACATTCATTGCAAATGTGAAATTCTGCTACATTAATTACCGGTAAACCCGCCAAAATGTTGAATTCAAGCATGCAAACACGCATGCACTGTATTGAACAGGTGGCGGACGTCAGTTTGTGATATAAAGTTTTATGCCTGTTCCACTAGGGAGGTTAATGGTGTAAGTCAATAACGGTGGAGTTGTCGTCCGATGCTGTCCCAAAGTACTCAGTTAGAGAGAGACCTGGCGATCAAGCAGGCCAAGACCATATATAGACACTCTACAGAGCATGTTGGGTTACAACAGCGGTATGTGGATAAGCGTTATCTTGTTGAAAGACACTTCTCTGGAATGCTGTTCACGAATGGCAGCACAACAGGTCGACTCACCAGACTGTCGTATACATTTGTAGTTAGGTTGCATGAGATAGTCACGAGAGTTTTCCTTGTGTCATACAAAATCCCATCCCAGTCTACAACTTCAGAAATAGGATCAGTGTGCCTAGCACAAAGACAGGTTGGTGGCAGGCCGTCAAGCGATCTTTTTCTAACCAACACATAGATATCACTGGGACTGAGGCAGACGGCCTTCACCAGAAAACACAACAGGCCTTGAATATACCCTGGCATGAAGTCTCACTTGACACCACTGAAGTCCTAAATGATGGTAGTTTTGGGTCAGTGGATTACACGCTACAGGGCGTCTGTTGGATCTGCCATTGAATTAACCGGTTTGCAAGAGTTCGTTGTGATTCTGTGTTGTCAACTGCTGCTCACATTGGTGCTGCAGGTGCAGTACGATGAGTCAGAGCCATACGCCAACACAATGATCGTCTTCCTCAGTAGTGCTATGTGACTACCTGCAGCTCGATATTTTCGTGACCATACATTCTCATGGCCACCGCTGCCAATAATGTTGTACTGTAGCTAAATTCCTTCCAAATCTTTCTGCTGTATTTCAGAAAGAACATCAAGATTCTCATAGCACTGTTACATGAGCGCATTCAATCTCAGTGCGGTGTTGATAATGGCGTCTTTCTCACCTTAAAGGTATTGTTGACTAACATCAACTCACCGCGTCCAGTCTCAAAGGCAGCAAATGCTCACGACCGTAACAGCGTGTATTTAAAGGAAACGTGTTCTGGATCGTGATAGCGGTGCAACTAGTGTATGTCTTACGCGAGTGGAGTCAAGTTTGAATAGACATCATCTTTCAGGTGTAAAAGCAGGCCCACCAATTTTGGTTTATTTGGCACAACCTCTCCTTGATGTTGCGATTATTTCCGTCAGTGTGTTTACACATATATATGTATATAATAGTCAACATAATTTATTTCACAAGGACTCATTTTGTTTAGATTATACTCTTTGGTTAGATTATTATTGTCTAATGATCATAAAGTAAACGGTTATATATTCACAGAAATACATACAAATGTTGCTCACATACACTGCAAAAAGCTTAACGGAGCTCACTACCACAATGTACGTACTGCAGGATACACAAACCACTGACGACTAAACAATGTCGTTACCTGCAGAACCACGTGCAGCTATTGCTGCACAGACTGCATCCTTGCACAAGTGAGCAGCTTCCAAAATAAAATACCATAAGACTAGCTATTATTGCAAATTGGGACCACTAATTACAGCAAAATTGGCTTAACTCAAAAGAACTAAGTTCTACGAAAGCACACGTTCTCCTTTCTGGGACGGCATGAAAAATTAGTAAAAGATTACGGTGAGGGCAGGCCATCATTAGATCAATGAGGTCCATATGTAACTCGCAGGCATCGGGCTCTGCGTCCCTGCCATAGAATGACAAGTGCCGTCCAGGCGTAAGCGAAGGGTGTGTATTTTGTGACTGCAATGAGTCTCACAATTGATGATTATTTGGAATGCCTGTGCTGGAGAGCAGATGATGATGTTCCTCTGCAAATGGTGTGCTAAGTTAGCATTCAGTCATGAAGACGTGAAGTACATACTGCATCACAGCTGACAATTGGGCTACCGCATCACGAGAGTAAGTGGGTCATTTTTGAGGCTAAAACTGGAATTCTGTCGTACTCACAATGTTCACTGTGTGTAAGAGAGTGAATAGATGTGTGCACATATAGAGAAAATATGTGTGTGCTTACGTAGAATAGTATCACTTGTTTGTCATTTAAGTCCAAAGTTTATGTGGAAAGGTATGTTTTCATGGTTTATGAGATTCCAATGTTTCTTGACGCTCAGTTTCAACATCGTTAAATCCATACCTTACTTCTTGAAACAGGAACACGAAAAATTATGTGTCTGTTACTATCGCACTGTAGGGTTTCCATATATTTTTTAAAACGTTCCTTCTAAGTACGGAAAACTGGTGACTGGAATTGTTATGGCGTCCTGGTGTTGAATGAAAATCTGAATTTCTTCATTATTACCAAGTGTTGGCAAAGCAAAAGATTTATGTGGGAACGTCCTTGATGTATATTTCGCTCATCATATTGAACTAGGGTGGTTATATCAAGTGAGGTCACTACATAATTACAAACCTATCGAGTTAAGAAAGTGTAATCCTCCTATGTTATCAGATTATATATCTGCTGCAAAGTGGTATGCTGATGCTGCTACTGCTTCAAGAGCAAATGTATTACCATTTTTTCATTGTGAAAGTCTACTGGATACCTGTCCTTGTCTACAATATTCAACTCAAGATGGTCTTATGTCTGGGCTGTCACTGCAAGGTATATGGCAATGACTGGTTCCTAGGCGATTTTATGTCTTGGTCCCACTGTAGGGAAGAAAACATACACTGTGTGAATCAGTTTTGTGCGTGGATATGTATTCGTTGCAGTATTACTTTTGACATGAATTACATTAATTGATAGTTTATCTACTGGTTAGGTTCCCTCGCAAAATTATCAGAATTCTTCTCAGAAATTTTTAATCCTTAAGAAACTAATAGTTGTCCTACTGAACCTTCATATTTAAAGCCTATGTCTATCCCACTATTTTTAATTCTATTTGAGAAGTACTAGCATTCGCATATAACTCAGAGTATTCCAATGATAGATTTTAAATCCATTTACATCATAAATGCCATATGAGCTAGGTAGTATTCCACAAATTTATCATTTGTTGGCTTTTGTTTATTGTTTGAGTCAGTGGTATTAGGAATTCTGCAGTCGTTTCCAGGTCTACCAATGCAGTACTTCATTTCCCCTTGCTTAAATCAACTGGTGGAAAGTAATTCATGTGCAGCACTGGTGACTGTTCTTTTAAAGTCAGAGTTTACCACATAACACCTAAACGTCAAGTAATGCAGTGATGTGCATGGCGCTTGTTTTTATGCAGTCGTCAGGAGGAACATGAGGCCTAAATCTCCACTCAGATATGCATCAGGGTTTTGTTAGTGCCGAAAATTACAGACTGCTGGTAAAGTAACAGCACAATTCTTCTGGCAGGCGTAAGTCTCTGATTGAATAAAAAATAGTAGACATTCCAGTTTCTCTAACATATGCTACGCAATACGTTTCAGGTACCCCCACAACATCTACCTTTAAAGCCCTACATTCTCTACATTTCAACGTTTGCGCAGGCATGGTATTCCACATAAACACTCCACGAATCTTGATGTACCAAAAGTTTTGTCCAATTTAAGCAGAACGGTATTTTCAGATGGTCTATAAGATGGTATAGCTAGAACCCTTCTGTATGAACAATCTTTCCTATGTGTTTTTAAATAGCGTCATTTCCAAAAAGTGACAGATTTAGTCATGCTATTTCGTCTTTTTGCAGTCTCAAACCGTATTGAGCTCATTTTGCACATTTTTCTTTTCTCGCAAGGCCTGACACTCATCTTGCTAATGATCCAGTAGCTGAAAATCCTGCCAATGAAGGAACTAGGAACGACATAATTCTTCCCGACATCTTAGGTGATAATAAAAACTGAAGTAATCTTACCAGTCTCCTTAATTCTTTTTCCTTTATTGCAGTTCCATCTGCTGATATGGCTAAATAGATGCAATTTTTTAAATATCCATGGGTTTTATAATTTTTAAGTAGGCAACGAATGGCATCTCTGCCAAGTTAGAATTTCATCACTTTTTTATCAACTGCAGCTTCAGCAATATCTTGTCCTATTCCAGTGTCGCTTCTTGCACGCTTTTATTTAGCCTTATCAGCTAAAGTTTGATCTTAACCATCAAGTTCTGCCAGACCTTTACTTTCGGTGTATACGGTATCGTGTTCTTTGGAAGACACGTCCAATAGATTACTGCCCGTATCATCAAATGCTAGCTTAGTTTCCAGTCTCCAAAAGTTTTGTGAAGGAATGTATAATTCTAAAGGTTGCTTGTCAAGGATACTACCACTACTGTGTATGAATCGAAACCTGCCAGACATGTAGTGAAATAACGAGGTGTAACGTTGCAAAGCAGGATGAAATGCAACGAGCCCATCAGGTTGGTTGTAGTGAAGATGAATGGTCCGACTCAGATTTATTTGGAGAATTTTGGGATAGTTTAGCTAATCTATGAAGGAGATGGTGTACAGAACACCGGTTTGACCCAATCTTGAATACTGTTTGAGTGTTCAGGATCTCCACTAGGTCATATTAAAAGAAGACACCAAAAAAATTCGAAGGCATGCTTCTAGATGTGTTACTAATAGGTTAGGTCAGCATATAAGTATTACAGAGGCGCTTCTGGAACTCAAATGGAAATCTGTGGAGGGAAGGTAATTTCTAGTCATGAGACACTATTGAAGAAATTTAAGGAACAGCCATTTTAGGCCTACTGCAGAATGATTCCGGTGCTGCCAATGTACATTTTTCGCAAGGACTGGGAAAACAAGATAACAGAAATTATGGCTCATGTGGAGGCATATAGACAGTAGTTATTCCCTTGCTGCACCAGCTAGTGGAACAAGAAAGGAATTGACTCGTAGTAGTACATGGTACGCTCCGCCACGCATGAGAAGGTTTCTTGTATGTAGACGTAAAAGTTATGCTACTGCATGGTTGGGGAGTTTGAGCACGCTATTACAGACCACATCCCTCCAGCTGTAATGTGATGGAAGGAAGCCAAATCATTGTACCAAGACGTTACATACCTCTCGCCTTATAATACCTTCCGTGAAACAAACCTGTTCCCCTACTTCTCTGTACTTGTTCTGTATAAAGACTGTCAGCTACTTCAATAACGCCGGTGTTCTTCAAGATGTAAGTTCTACGGCTTTTTCGTTGCACTCTGGAAACTATAAATATCTCTGTTGACCAGTTCTGTAGGTATGATACATCAAATGCAGACCTGCATTTTGAAATATTCACTAAATCACTTACATTAAATTTCTGCTATGACAGATCCACAATTTTAATAAGACTGTATACTGGTCTTAGAAGCTCCCTACCATGAATATTTATTCATTACATTTTGATTATTCAGCGTATGGTTTGGTTACGCAGCACGATAACTGATGGAAGAACATCCGTTCATTTGCTTGATCCACAGAGATTAAAACGCACCTACATATGGATTGTTATTTTTCTGTGTATTCCATATCACTACATAACCAAATTGAAATATGTGTTATGAAATTATTCGGCACGTGTGGTTTGACGGTTTACAGGACTTAGATTGAACCCCATCTGCAGCAGTAGTTCAAACACCCATTAAGTTTCATTCCCCATCTCTGTTCACAAGTAAGTCTCCGGAAAATTTTGGGTATGTGTCTGTGGGCAATTAAATATACAGGGTGTTTCAAAAATGACCGGTATATTTGAAACGGCAATAAAAACTAAACGAGGAGCGATAGAAATACATCGTTTGTTGCAATATGCTTGGGACAACAGTACATTTTCAGGCAGACAAACTTTCGAAATTACAGTAGTTACAATTTTCAACAACAGATGGCGCTGCGGCCTGGGAAACTCTATAGTACGATATTTTCCACATATCCACCATGCGTAGCAATAATATGGCGTAGTCTCTAAACGAAATTACCCGAAACCTTTGACAACGTGTCGGGCGGAATGGCTTCACATGCAGATGAGATGTACTGCTTCAGCTGTTCAATTGTTTCTGGATTCTGGCGGTACACCTGGTCTTTCAAGTTTCCCCACAGAAAGAAGTCACAGGGGTTCATGTCTGGCGAATAGGGAAGCCAATCCACGCCGCCTCCTGTATGTTTCGGATAGCCCAAAGCAATCACACGATCATCGAAATATTCATTCAGGAAATTAAAGACGTCGGCCGTGCGATGTGGCCGGGCACCATCTTGCATAAACCACGAGGTGTTCGCAGTGTCGTCTAAGGCAGTTTGTACCACCACAAATTCACGAAGAATGTCCAGATAGCGTGATGCAGTAATCGTTTCGGATCTGAAAAATGGGCCAATGATTCCTTTGGAAGAGATGGCGGCCCAGACCAGTACTTTTTGAGGATGCAGAGACGATGGGACTGCAACATGGGGCTTTTCGGTTCCCCATATTCGCCAGTTCTGTTTATTGACGAAGCCGTCCAGGTAAAAATAAGCTTCGTCAGTAAACCAAATGCTGTCCACATGCATATCGCCGTCATCAATCCTGTGCACTATATCGTTAGCGAACGTCTCTCGTGCAGCAATGGTAGCAGCACTGAGGGGTTTGAATTTTGTATGGATAGAGGTGTAAACTCTGGCGCATGAGACGATACGTGGACGTTGGCGTCATTTGGACCGCAACTGCAACACGGCGAACGGAAACCCGAGGCCGCTGTTGGATCACCTGCTGCACTAGCTGCGCGTTGCCCTCTGTGGTTGCCGTACGCGGTCGCCCTACCTTTCCAGCACGTTCATCTGTCACGTTCCCAGTCCGTTGAAATTTTTCAAACAGATCCTTTATTGTATCGCTTTTCGGTCCTTTGCTTACATTAAACCTCCGTTGAAAACTTCGTCTTGTTGCAACAACACTGTGTTCTAGGCGGTGGAATTCTAACACCAGAAAAATCCTCTGTTCTAAGGAATAAACCATGTTGTCTACAGCACACTTGCACGTTGTGAACAGTACACGCTTACAGCAGAAAGACGACGTACAGAATGGCGCACCCACAGACTGCGTTGTCTTCTACATCTTTCACATCACTTGCAGCGCCATCTGTTGTTGAAAATTGTAACTACTGTAATTTCGAAAGTTTGTCCGCCTGAAAATGTACTGTTGTTCCAAGCATATTGCAACAAACGGTGTATTTCTATCGCTGCTCGTTTAGTTTTTATTGCCGTTTCAAATATACCGGTCATTTTTGAAACACCCTCTATCTGTAACCCTTACCTGTTCGTGAATATCGTATTATATGTACATTATGTGCCTACCATTATAAATTATAACAATCCTGTGAAAGACTGTTTTGCGCCTACGTTTGAGAAGCTCTAGAACTATTGTTTTCAAAATTATTCAGTAATGGTACCTTGTCGAAGCTCTGCAATGATCGCTACGATTTCATTCACGTGAGCTGATCCCCAATGTTGGCTAATGTCATGATCAGTCATAAATATCGTGTTCCCATGTTGGTATTGCCATAATGTACACTACTGGCCATTAAAATTGCTACACGAAGAAGAAATGCAGATTATAAAGGGGTACTCATTCGACAAATACATTATACTAGAACCGACATGTGATTAAATTTTCATGCAATTTGGGTGGATAGATTCTGAGAAGTCAGTACCCAGAACAACCACTTCTGGCCGTAATAATGGCCTTGATACGTCTGGGCATTGAGCCAAACAGAGCTTGGACGGCGTGTACAGGTACAGCTGCCCATGCAGCTTCAACACGATACCACAGTTTATCAAGAGTAGGGACTTCCGTATTGTGACGAGGCAGTTGTGGCGCTTTCAGTTAGTGAGAGATCTGGAGAATGTGCTGGCCAGGACAGCAGTCGAACATTTTCTGTATCCAGAATGGCCCGTACAGGACCTGCATCATACGGTCGTGCATTATCCTGCTGAAATGTAGGGTTTCGCAGGGATCGAATGAAGGGTAGAGCCACGGGTCGTAACACATCTTAAATGTAACGTCCACTGTTCAAAGTGCAGTCAATGCAAGCAAAAGGTGACCGAGACGTGTACCCAATGGCACAACATACCAACACGCCGGGTGATATGGCAGTATGGCGATGATAAATACACGCTTCCAATATGTGTTCACAGCGATGTCGCGAAACACGGATGCGACCATCATGATGCTGTAAACAGATCCTGGGTTCATCCGAAAAAATGAAGTTTTACCATTCGTGCACCCAGGTTGGTCGTTGAGTACACCATCGCATGCTCTCCTGTCTGTGATGCAGCGTCAAGTGTAACCGCAGCCATGGTCTCCGAGCTGATAGTCCATGCTGCTGCAAACGTCGTCGAACTGTTCGTGCAGATGGTTATTGTCTCGCGAACGTCACCATCTGTTGACACAGGGATCGAGACGTGGCTGCACCATCCGTTACAGCCGTGCGGATAAGATGCCTGTCATCTCGACTCCTAGTGATACGAGGCCGTTGGGATCCAGCACGGTGTTCCTGAACCCACCGATTCCATATTCTGCTAACAGTCATTGGATCTCGACCAATGCGAGCAGCAATGTCGCGATACGATAAACCGCAATCGCGATAGGCTACAACCCCTGACCTTTATCAAAGTCGGAAACGTGATGCTACGCATTTCTCCTCCTTACACGAGGGATCACAACAACGTTTCACCAGGCAACGCCGGTCAACTGCTGTTTGTGTATGAGATATCGGTTGGAAACTTTCCTCACGTCAGCACGTTGTAGGTGTCGCCACCGGCGCCAACCTCGTGTGAATGTTCTGAAAAGCTAATCATTTGCATATCACAGCATCTTCTTCCTGTCGGTTAAATTTCGCGTATGTACCAAGTCATCTTCGTGGTGTAGCAATTTTAATGGCCAGTAGTGTATATTTTGCAGAGATCGATTGCAGTGTCGATATCTTTTCCGGTACTACGTCAGCCCGAAAACGTGAGTAAAATAATGTCATCGTATTTTCTATTTTTCCGGTGTTTTATTCATCCATTCGGTGTGTCCCTATTTAAGTTAGCCATACTTAATATACATATAATATACATATAATCCCAAAGATAGCAGGTGCTGACAGATGTGAAAATTACCGAACAATCAGTTTAATAAGTCACGGATGCAAAATACTAACGCGTATTCTCTACAGACGAATGGAAAAACTGGTAGAAGCTGACCTCGGGGAAGATCAGTTAGGATTCCGTAGAAATGTTGGAACACGTGGGGCAACACTGACCCTACGACTTATCTTACAAGCTAGATTAAGGAAAGACAAATCTACGTTTCTAGCATTTGTAGACTTAGAGAAAGCCTTTGACAATGTTGACTGGAATACTCTCTTTCAAATTCTGAAGGTGGCAGGGGTAAAATACAGGGAGCGAAAGGCTATTTACAATTTGTACAGAAACCAGATGGCAGTTATAAGAGTCGAGGGGCACGAAAGGGAAGTAGTGGTTGTGAAGGGAGTGAGACAGGGTTGTAGCCTATCCCCGATGTTATACAATGTGGATATTGAGAAAGCAGTGAAGGAAACAAAAGAGAAATTCGGAGTAGGTATTAAAATCCATGGAGAAGAAATAAAAACTTTGAGGTTCACCGATGACATTGTAATTCTGTCAGAAACAGCAAAGGACTTGGAAGAGCAGTTGAACGGAATGGACAGTGTCATGAAAGGAGGATATAAGATGAACATCAAACAAAGCAAAACGACGATAATGGAATGTAGTCGAATTAAGTCGGGTGATGCTGAGGGAATTAGATTAGGAAGTGGGACACTTAAAGTAGTAAAGGAGTTTTGACATTTGGGGAGCAAAATAACTGATGATAGTCGAAATAGAGAGGATATCAAATGTAGACTGGCAATGGCAAGGAAAGCTTTTCTGAAGAAGAGAAATTTGTTAACATCGAGTATTGATTTCAGTGCCAGGAAGTCGTTTCTGAAAGTATTTGTATGGAGCGTAGCCATGTATGGAAGTGAAACGTGGACGATAACTAGTTTGGAAAAGAAGAGAATAGAAGCTTTCGAAATGTGGTGCTACAGAAGAAGGTTGAAGATTAGATGGTTAGATCATATAACTAATGAGGAGGTATTGAATAGGATTGGGGAGAAGAGAAGTTTGTGGCACAACTTAACTAGAAGAAGGGATCGGTTGGTAGGACATGTTCTGAGGCATCAAGGGATCACCAATTTAGTATTGGAGGGCAGCGTGGAGGGTAAAATTCGTGAGGGAGACCAAGAGATGAATACACTAAACAAATTCAGAATTATGTAGGTTGCAGTAGGTACTGGGAGATGAAGAAGCTTGCACAGGATAGAGTAGCATGGAGAGCTGCATCAAACCAGTCTCAGGAGTGAAGACCACAACAACAACTACTTAATATTTCAGCATATGTTTCTATCTATTTCGGAAAACGCTTGTCGAGTTTTGAGGTTTTTAAGAATTTTCGATCCACTACACCGAAAATTCTTTCAAATTCTCTATTCCTAAATCTACATTGGACGACTATTTAACATTATAGGTTCCGTACCCTGTAGACAGGGTGTCCCATTATCTTGGCCACCCTTAAATAACAGTTTGTTCAGATGCAAAATACAAAAAATTTCAAGCAAATATTCTTTAGCCGTTAGGGGGACATCAATCAGCATGATTGCCTTTGTTGTACCTTTGTTTTTTGCAAAGATATGAACGGCGGTATGACTTTTTAAAGTGGCACTATGTATTTTCTATTCGGTAATTCACTTCCTCTCCTAAAGACCTATTCATTAATGCATCACAGTCTACCATTCACTGAAACACAACGTTATTAATTACTTAACACAACATTGACGTTGATGCTCCCAGCGCTTAGTGCAGGTACTCGGGTAATGGAACACATCCAAGTGCTGACGTTGACAGAGGAGAAATGTAAACATAAGCAGAATGCACCCCGTCATTCCGTCAACCATCGTCAGTTGAAGAGTTGTGTGAGTAGAATGTAAACCAACGAAGAAAGGTGGAAATGCTACTCATCTATGGGGAATGTATGTTAGCCGAGCCGGCCGAAGTGGCCGTGCGGTTAAAGGCGCTGCAGTCTGGAACCGCAAGACCGCTACGGTCGCAGGTTCGAATCCTGCCTCGGGCATGGATGTTTGTGATGTCCTTAGGTTAGTTAGGTTTAACTAGTTCTAAGTTCTAGGGGACTAATGACCTCAGCAGTTGAGTCCCATAGTGCTCAGAGCCATTTTTTTATGTTAGCCGAACAGTAATTGCAGTACTGTTTTGTTATGTAAGGGTACATTTAGTACAGTAGGTTAGTCCTTTTAAATACTGTTGTGTAGAGTAGGAGTAGGCATGCAGTAAAGGCTGTCCTTCCTACAAAATGCATCGACATAACGTTTCTTTTATTGTTGTTGTTGAATGTAGGCGAAATGCTGCGCAGGCAGCGGAGCTGTACAGAGGGCGATATGCTGCCAAGAACGCACCTTCCCGACGGATGTTTTCTCGTCTTATTGCGACGCTTCAGAAAATGGGAAGTTTCAACCCACTACAACGCAATCGTCGTAGCTCTCGCACAGGCGAACCTGCCGAAGTTAGTGTTCTCGCTTCCGTTGCTATGATTCCACGTGTGAGCACACAACAGCTTGAACACGAGATTGGCTTTCATAAAACCAGTGTACATTGTATTCTTACACGTCGCTGGTTCCATCCTTACCATGAAGACCAACATCATGAATTGTATGGGAATGATTTCCAGATTCGTGTAAAGTTCTGTCCGTGGGCACAGCAGAAAATCCTCGCCAACCCGAACTTCTTCTCTAATGTTACTTCTCAAACAAAGGACAAGTAAATACAAGGAACATGCATTATTGCTCCAGCGACAACCCACGATGGCTTATACAGGTGGAACATCAGCGTCAATGGAGAGTTAACGTTTGGTGTGGGGTGCTTAGTACTACAATTATTGTCCCTTATTTCATCAATGGTAGTCTAAACGGCACAGCATATGCCAACTTCCTCAGACGAATTCTTTCTCCTTTTCTGGATGAAGTGCCGCTAAGAACCACAATACTTACGTGATATCAACACGATGGATGTCCAGCCCATAATGCCTTGCGTGCAAGTTGTATTCTGATCCGAATGTTTCCTGCCTGATGGATTGGTCGAGGAGGAACAGTTGCTTGGTCTGCTAGGTCTCCTGATTTAAATCCTCTAGGCGTTTTTCTTTGGGGATATATTAAGGACGTTGTCTATCGCGGTATTCCAACAACTCCAGAGGACATGAAGGAACGTATCATGCTTGCCTGTAATTCTCTTCAACAGGCAACACCGGAAACAGAAAATAATTCTTTCTTTTACCAGTGTATCGGTGTCCAGGGTAACTGCTTTGAACACATTTGAATGTTCTACTCCTGGGTAATGGTACAGGAGGGTCAAAGTCAATTTTGTGTTATGTTTTTACTTGGTTTTCATTTGTTTTCTGGCAACTCCAGCAAGTGGACGAGTTTGTGATCCTGGGCACTAAGACAATGTTGTGTTATGTAATTAATAACGTTGTGTTTCTGTGAATGGAACACTGTGATAAATTAGGAGAGGAAATGTATTACCGAATAAAAAATACAGGGTGCCATTGAAAAAAATCATAGCGCTGTTCATATCTTTGTAAAAAACAAAGCTATAGCGAAGTCAATCACGATGACTGATATCCCCCTGACGGCTAAAGAACATTTGCTTGAAACATTTTGTAAGTTGCATCAGGACAAACAGTTATTTAGGTCGGTGAAGATAAATGGGACACCCTTTATACTGAGGTGACAAAGCCGTGGGATAGCGAGATGCACATTTAAAGGTGGCGGTAGTATCACCGACACATGGGCGAAAAAGGCAGCGCATTGGCGGCACTGTCATTTGTACCCAGGTGATTCACGTGAAAAGTTTCCGACGTCATTATGGTCGCACGACGCGAACTAACAGGCTTTGAACTCCGAATGGTAGCTGGATCCGGACACATCGGACGTTCCGTTTCGGAAATCGTTAGGGAATTCAATATTCCGAGATTCACGCTGTCAAGTAAGTGCCGACAGTACCAAATTTTAGAAGTTATCTTCCACCACGGACAACGCAGTGGCCGACGGCTATTTCCAACAGAGAGCAGTGACGTTTGCGTAGAGCTTTCAGTGCTAACAGACAAGCAACAGTGCGTAAAGTAACCGCAGAAATGAATGTGTGACGTACGACCAACGTATCTGTCAAGGCAATGCAGCGACATTTGGCGTTAATGGGCTATGGCAGCAGACGACCGACGGGATTGCCTTTGCTTACAACCTGCATGGCCTCTCCTAGGCTCGAGACCATGTCACTTGGACCCTAGACGACTGGAAAACCGTGGCCTCGTTAGATGAATCCAGATTTCTGTTTGTAAGAGCTGACGGTCCCAAGTTGTCAACAAGGCACTGCGCAAGCTGGTGGTGGCTCCATAATCTTGTGGGCGGGACCCTGGTGCAACTTAACCTATCATTGGCTGGAAATTGTTGTGTTCCGTGCTTGGAGACCATTTGCTGCTATTCATGGACTTCACGTTTCGAAACAACGATGCTATTTATATGGATGCCAATAAACCATGTTACTGGGTCACAGTAGCTCGCAACTGGTTTGAGAAAATTCTGGTTATTTCTAGCGAATGAATTGGCAATCCAGATTTTCCGACATGAATCGCGTTGAACATTATGGGATATAACTGAGAGATCAGTTCGTGCACAAAATCCTGCAGTCGCAGTACATTCACGATTACGTAGACTATAGAGACAGCATGGCTCAGTATAGGGAACTTCCAACTACTTGTTGAGTCTATGTCACGTCGAGTTGATGCACTACGCATGGAAAAAGGAGGACCGACACGATATTACAAGGTACCCCACCACTTTTGTCACCTTAGTGACCGAGCGAGGTGGCGCAGTGTTAGCACACTGGACTCGCATTCGGGAGGACGACGGTTCAATCCCGTCTCCGGCCATCCTGATTTAGGTTTTCCGTGATTTCCCTAAATCGTTTCAGACAAATGCCGGGATGGTTCCTTTGAAAGGGCACGGCCGATTTCCTTCCCAATCCTTCCCTAACCCGAGCTGGGGCTCCGTCTCTAATGACCTCGTTGTCGACGGGACGTTAAACACTAACCACCACCACCATCACCTTAGTGAATACTTTAGTTCCATACTGTCCCCGTATGTTCTATCTTTCTCACACCCCGCGATGATTCATATAATCGGCAATAGTATATCCTCCTTCTTCAACATTTCCTCCTGTGCCTCCATTCTTCTTACAAAACTGTGTGGGACCTTTTCAAGAATTTTAGTTACAGGCTTAAGTGTTTCTGAGAGACAATGATATTGTTCCAACCGTCCACATTTTAGCGATCGTAGTTTCTGCCAAATAGCATTATTTGCCGTGATAAATTTGCTTCTTGTCATCATGCTGATGTGTACAAACCAGATACCAGATATCAAACTGGTACACAATTTATGTACTCTCAGACTGGCTGTATGGATGGTAATTCTTCATACCTTCTAGAACTTTTTTCAGTTACACAGTACTTTTCAGTTACTGATTTTATGTTCTACTAGAACATTTATAGCCGTAAGTCCTTCAGTGATCACCGTAACAAAGCTATACTGTAAGGAGCGGAAGTGAACGTAAGAAGAGCAATGAGAAAAGCGTTCAGTAACTTTGAAAATAAAATTACGTCAACCAATCTGTGTAAAAACCCTAAGTACTTTTGGTCTTACGTAAAATCAGTTATCGGTTCGAAATTGTGTATTCATTCACTCAGTGGCCGCACTGTCATCGAAACGGAAGATAACAGAGAGATGGCCGAAATAGTGAATTCGGTCGTTCGTAAATGTTTCGGCGCGGAAGATCGTAGCATGGTCAGTCATCATACGAACTGCGAAATCGCTTTTATTGGGATTCTTGTGCCCTGCCTACTCGTCGAATATGGGGTGCCTAGAAAACCTACTTTCTCGTACCGCTAGACAATAATTCAAGCAAAGCGTATAAATGAATTTTTACTGCAGTAAGATAAATTACAATACTTAACTTTGAGAAGTTACAGTGGTGTGACGCAAGAAAATGGCGACAGACAAATGAGAAGTCTCTTCAGTATAGGCAATACCTAATACAAGTGAAATTGTACAATTCGTTAAGTCGCTGCTGTAGAGCTCGCAGATCGGCTATTCTTCAACTAGTCTACGGCCTAGCGGAGCGGCGCTGAAGTTCTCTTGGCCTAGAGTCCTCTGCTGTTTCGGTGTCGTCCTAGAGAGGACTCGGTCAGCGTACTATTGGCTGACGTCGTCTCACAGCCCTTTCTGCTCTAACGTTCTTGACTGTCGTGCTGCCGCTTGGCAATACGCAGGAACAGAGATAACCGATAGTAGAATAAAAAAGCAACTAGACTCGCTTAGTAGTGGAAAGGTGTCAGGATGAGATGAGATACCCATCAGTTTCTAAAGATGTTTTGCGAAGAACTTGCTCCCCTTCTCGCACCTGTTTATGGCATACTGCTGGAACAACGGAAGGTACCTAGCGACTCGAAAAAGAGTGAGCGTCATTCCCGTTATCAGGAAGGATATCAGGACAGATGTACGTAATTATAAGCATATATCGTTGACTTCAATGTGTTTTATCACTATGGAGCATGTTTTATGCTCACGAATAGTGAATTTCCTGGAAAGTGAAAGTTGACTCTTTAATGACTGTATCTCTCGGCTTCCATGATGTCATTATGCTTCGTTTGCAGACTTGGGCGCTCGGTCGATCCCCCATGCTGCGATAGCTTCCATGTTTGCTGCAACTCATTCAGCATTTCCCCCTAGCTGGCAGTTTACAGGTCACTGACCCAGATAATTCAGATTTTGGGAGCTGCAAAGGTAGAAGTTGGACGAATTTGTAGTGCTCCTCGGCGATACTAACCTTGGGTGTAATGCATGATAACGCCTGCCCCCTTAATGTCAACCAGACGAAGGCTACACTTCGGCTATTCAGTTGGGGACGCTGCAACATTATCTGTATAGACTGGCTCCTTCAATGAGTGATTTTAACATCTTTGGTGACCTAAAGAGAGACATACGTAGGTGTTGGTTTCAGTCGGAAGAGAAAGCGCAAGAATGGGTAAGGCTGTGAATTGGTCAATAGCCGACCACGTTCTACGATACCGGAACTGATCGTCTCGTCTCGCAGTAGAGTAAATATATTAACGCGTGAGATGATTACATTGAAAGGAACCATTCGATGGCCCTGTTGTGGCAGATATTTGGTTTCCCTTTGATTGCCCCTGACCCAATGTGCATAATTGATCTAGTAGAAAGCGTCGGAAACTCTTTATGACTGTTTACAGATGATATTGTTCTCAGTGAGGAGATATCAACACCAGAAGACAGTATCGATTTTCAGGCTGACCAGAAGAGGATGGTAAATGGTACAGGCTCTGGCAACTGACTCTCAACGTAAATAAAATTTATTTTCAATGCATAGGTAGAGTAATCCTCTACCGTTCAACTACATTGTTGATGAAAAATTGGTGGAAACAGTGTTTACAGTAAAACTCTAGGAGTAACTGCGTCACTTGTGCTGTGCAGCGAGCTATGTTAATTTAAGTATTAACTGTACTTTTTTTTTACTTGTCACTTCTTCTTCCGTGTGTTTTTGCTTTTAGGAAGCTTTAATTGTCGAGTGCTAGTAATAGTGTTCCATAGATTTCGTGTTTGTTTTGAATACGGTCAGAGAGAGTCCGTTTAGTCAGCCATAGTGCCAGTAGTGCTAGTGTTTGTTTTCGATACAGTCCAGAGACAGGAAGTGCTATTTTCATTGTTTTCTACAAGAAGTTCTAGTAATCACAGTTTAGTCAACAGCCGCCTTTAGTGAATTAGCAGTATAGTTAAAAGTTGATTAACTCTCTACAGCAAACTGATTTCTTAGGATGGATAGGATGTGTGACTGCTGTGTACGGACGCAGGAGGAGCTGGCCACTGTTCGCGAACAGCTGAACGTGTTGATGGCCGCGGTCAGCCGTCGACAGGCTGCTGCCTTGGAGTGTACCGGCAGTGGGGAGTCTGGTGCGCCGCATGGTACACCCCAGGTGTTACATGCTTCACCCACTGCCCATGCTGTCGAGACATTTTCGCGGGTACCGGGCGCGGTTGGGCCACCCTATCCCCAAGGGGAGTGGCAGGTTCAGCGGCGTTCGCGGCGCACGAGGCGGAGGGTCAATGTGGAGGCTGGCCGTGTGGCACCGCCCGCTCTGCCTGTGAGTGGACATGTGGCCGCTCCTTCAGCAAGGTCCGAGCAGGCACACGGGGGGAGGGGTTAATTAGTTATTGGGAGCTCCAACGTTGGGCGGGTGATGGAGCCCCTTAGGGAAATAGCGGAAAGGTCGGGGAAGAAGGCCAGTGTACACTCTGTCTGCTTGCCAGGGGGTCTCATCCGAGATGTGGAGGAGGCCCTGCCGTCGGCGATAGAGAGCACTGGGCACACCCGACTGCAAATTTTTGCTCATGACGGCACAAATGACTCCTGCCATCTGGGTTCAGAGGTTATCCTCAGTTCTTACGGGCGGTTGGCGGAGTTGGTGAAGGCCGAAAGCCTCGCTCGCGGGATGGAATCTGAGCTAACTATTTGTAGTATCGTTCCCAGAACCGATCGCGGTCCTCTGGTTTGGAGCCGAGTGGAAGGCTTAAACCAGAGGCTCAGATGATTCTGCGGAGATCTGGGGTGCAAATTTCTCGACCTCCGCTATCGGGTGGAGAAATGTAGGGTCCCCCTGAATAGGTCAGGCGTGCACTACACGCCGGAAGCGGCTACAAAGGTAGCTGAGTACGTGTGAAGTGCACATGTGGGTTTTTTAGGTTAGAGAATTCCCTCCCTAGGCCCAACAAGACGCCTCCTGAGACGCGGCAAGGTAGGAGTAGGCAAAATGCAACAGCGAATAACAATATTAATGTGCTAATAGTAAACTGCAGGAGCGTCTGTAGAAAGGTCCCAGAACTGCTCTCATTAATAAACGGTCACAATGCCCACATAGTTCTAGGGACAGAAAGTTGGCTGAAACCAGACGTAAACAGTAATGAGATCCTAAACTCAGATTGGAATGTATACCGCAGAGACAGGCTGGACAGTGAAGGGGGAGGCGTGTTTATAGCGATAAAAAGTGCAATAGTATCGAAGGAAATTGACGAAGATCCGAAATGTGAAATAATTTGGGTGAAGGTCACGGTTAAAGCAGTCTCAGACATGGAATTGGATGTCTCTATAGGCCCCCTGGCTCAGCAGCCGTTGTGGCTGATCACCTGAAGGTTAATTTGGAAAATATTTCGAATAGATTTCCCCATCATGTTATAGGTCTGGGTGGAGATTTTAATTTGCCAGATATAGACTGGGAGACTCTTCATAACAGGTGGCAGGAACAAACAATCCAGTGAAATTTTTTTAAGTGCTTTATCTGAAAACTACCTTGAGCAGTTAAACAGAGAACCGACTCGTGGCGATAACATATTAGACCTTCTGGTGACAAACAGACCCGAACTATTTGAAACAGTTAACGCAGAACAGGGAATCAGCGATCATAAAGCGGTTACAGCATCGATGATTTCAGCCGTAAATAGAAATATTAAAAAAAGGTAGGAAGATTTTTCTTTTTAGCAGAAGTGACAAAAAGCAGATTTCAGAGTACCTGACGGCTCAACACAAACGTTTTGTCACAAGTACAGATAGTGTTGAGGATCAGTGGACAAATTTCAAAATCGTACAATATGCTTTAGATGAGTATGTGCCAAGCAAGATCGTAAGAGATGGAAAAGAGCCACCGTGGTACAATAACCGAGTTAGAAACCTGCTGCGAAAGCAAAGGGAATTTCACAGAAAACATAAAGATAGCCAAAGCCTTGCAGACAAACAAAAATTACGCAAAGCGAAATTTAGTGTGAGGAGGGCTATGCGAGAGGCGTTCAATGAATTTGAAAGTAAAGTTCTATGTACTGACTTGGCAGAAAATCCTAAGAAATTTTGGTCTTGTGTCAAAGCGGTAGGTGGATCAAAACAAAATGTTCAGACACTCGGTGACCAAATGGTACTGAAACAGAGGATGACAGACTAAAGGCCGAAATACTAAATGTCTTTTTCCAACGCTGTTTCACAGAGGAAGACTGCACTGTAGTTCCTTCTCTAGATTGTCGCACAGATGACAAAATGGTAGATATCGAAAAAGACGAGAGAGGGATAGAGAAACAATTAAATTCGCTCAAAAGAGGAAAGGCCGCTGGACCTGATGGGATACCAGTTCGATTTTACACAGAGTACGCGAAGGAACTTGCCCCCCTTCTTCCAGCGGTGTACCGTAGGTCTCTAGAAGAGCGTAGCGTTCCAAAGGATTGGAAAAGGGCACAGGTCATCCCCGTTTTCAAGAAGGGACGTCGAACAGATGTGCAGAACTATAGACCTATATCTCTAACGTCGATCAGTTGTAGAATTTTGGAACACGTATAATGTTACGAGTATAATGACTTTTCTGGAGACTAGAAATCTACTCTGTAAGAATCAGCATGGGTTTCGAAAAAGACGGTCGTGTGAAACCCAGCTCGTGCTATTCGTCCACGAGACTCAGAGGGCCATAGACACGGGTTCACAGGTAGATGCCGTGTTTCTTGACTTCCGCAAGGCGTTAGATACAGTTCCCCACAGTCGTTTAATGAACAAAGTAAGAGCATATGGACTATCAGACCAATTGTGTGATTGGATTGAAGAGTTCCTAGATAACAGAACGCAGCATTTCGTTCTCAATGGAGAGAAGTCTTCCGAAGTAAGAGTGATTTCAGGTGTACCACAGGGGAGTGTCGTAGGACCGTTGCTATTCACAATATACGGAAATGACCTTGTGGATGACATCGGAAGTTCACTGAGGCATTTTGCGGATGATGCTGTGGAATATCGAGAGGTTGTAACAAAGGAAAATTGTACTGAAATGCAGGAGGATCTGCAGCGAATTGACGCATGGTGCAGGGTATGGTAATTGATCTCAACGTAGACAAGTGTAATGTGCTGCGAATACATAGAAAGAAAGATCCCTTATCATTTAGTTACAATATAGCAGGTCAGCAACTGGAGGCAGTTAATGCCATAAATTATCTGGGAGTACGCATTAGGAGTGATTTAAAATGGAATGATCATATAAAGTTGATCGTCGGTAAAGCAGATGCCAGACTGAGATTCATTGGAAGAATCCTAAGGAAATGCAATCCGAAAACAAAGGAAGTAGGTTACAGTACGCTTGTTCGCCCACTGCTTGAATACTGCTCAGCAGTGTGGGATCCGTACCAGATAGGGTTGATAGAAAAGATAGAGAAGGTCCAACGGAGAGCAGCGTGCTTCGTTACAGGATCATTCAGTAATCACGAAAGCGTTTCGGCGTAGACAGATAAACTCCCGTGTAAGACTCTGCAGGAGAGACTCTCAGTAGCGTGGTACGGGCTTTTGTTGAAGTTTCGAGAACATACCTTCACCGAAGAGTCAAGCAGTATATTGCTCCCTCCTACATATATCTCGTGAAGAGACCATGAGGATAAAATCAGAGAGATTAGAGCCCTCGCAGAGGCATACCGACAATCCTTCTTTCTACGAACAATACGAGACTGGAATACAAGGAAGAACCGATAGAGGTACTGAAGGTACCCTCCGCCAAACACCGGCAGGTGGCTTGCGGAGTATGGATGTAGATGTAGATGTAGATATATACAGAGCGACCTTGAGTAGAATGACCACATACAACAAATAGTAGCGAAAGCTGATGCAACACTTATTCGTAGAAACAATCTCAAAGAAATGTAACTCATCCACGAAGGAACTGGCTTGCAAGGCACTTGTTTGACCAGTTCTTGAGTAGTGTTGATCAATATGGAATTCATACCAGATAGGATTGATAGAAGAGAGAGAGGAGAGCCAACGAAGAGCGGCGCATTTCAACACTGGATCGTCTAGTCGTTCTGTAATAGGATGACCGGAGCGGGTGACATGGTCGGGGTTGTAGGGCATGGCTGGGTAGAAGTTGTCTTGTGACAGCCAGAGCGAGAGCACCAGCAGCAGCGAGTACTGTTTGTATAAAGCGTTTATTTTGCATTTTGTTTACGACCTTCCACTAAGGAAGGGATTCTATTTGTGTTTATCTGCTCTGCATAGTAACTAACAGTTCTTGATAAAACTTTACGTAGTTTTCGTGTTAGATTTCTTAGTGTTTTCTTGATCGTTTAGAACAGAAAGCGTCCTAAAACCGTCTTTTGTTTGTTTCGCGGCCGTTAGCCACTAGTCACTTGAATCAGCAGTTGTTTTGTGACAGCCAGAGCGAGAGCACCAGCAGCAGCGAGTACTGTTTGTATAAAGCGTTTTTGTACTTATTTGCTGCGCTTAGCTTTTAAATAGTTTTTCTGGGAAAACCTAGCGTAGTTTTCGCGTCTCGTATTTCAGTGAGTGTTTCTTGATTATCAGAGTAGCTCATCAGAAGATTATCTTGGGAATTTGTCACCGTATAGAGTAGGGTAAACATAGTCATGTGTAGGGACTGTGGTTGTTGTGAGCGGACGCAAGGAGAATTGGCCACTCTTCGGGGGCAGGTGGAAGCTTTGTCTGTTAGGCTCATCGAGCTCGAGGCGCAGGCGTCGGCTTGTAGTGGCGTTGGGGCAACTGTGGTGAGACCTATGCCTACTTCGGTGGCCTTGGAATCACATGGAACCCCTGATGTCGCTGCGTCTTCCGGCAGTGAGCATCTTACCGGTCAGCCATCACTCCAGGGTGAATGGCGGACAGTGGTGGGCTCGCGCGTGCCTGGCCGAAAGGCGAAGGTGGGATCTGGCCGCGTGGCAGCTGCCTTACCCCTTTCCAACAGGTACGGGGTGCTTCCTAGTGGTGATGACATCGTTTCCGAGCCACCACAGGATGCCTCGCCTGTTGGGCCAGTGGCCGATTCTCCGGCAAGGTCCCGACAGTCACAGAGGGCGGGCCTATTAGTTATAGGGAGCTCCAACGTTAGGCGGGTTATGGAGCCCCTCAGGAAAATAGCGGGTAGGTCGGGGAAGAATGCCAGTGTGCACTCGGTGTGCTTGCCGGGGGGTCTCGTCCGTAATGTGGAGGAGGCCCTTCCGGCAGCTATTGAACGCACTGGGTGTGACCGGCTGCAGATAGTAGCACATGTCGGAACGAATGACGCCTGCCGCTTGGGTTCTGAGGCCATCCTTGGTTCCTTCCGGCGGCTGGCTGATTTGGTGAAGACAACCAGCATCGCACGCGGAGTGCAAGCTGAGCTTAATATCTGCAGCATAGTGCCCAGAGTCGATCGCGGTCCTCTGGTTTGGAGCCGTGTGGAGGGTCTAAACCAGAGGCTCAGACGACTCTGCGACTATAATGGTTGCAAATTCATCGACCTCCGTTATTGGGTGGAGAACTGTAGGGCCCCCCTAGACAGGTCAGGCGTGCACTACACACCGGAAGCAGCTACTAGGGTAGCAGAGTACGTGTGGCGTACACACGGAGGTTTTTTAGGTTAGAGGGACCCCCCTTGGGCGAAACGATAAAATACCTGACGGCTTACCAGAGAGGACATTATCATCGTTGATAAAGAACGTCCGTCCTCAGAGACCAAAAACAGGAAAAGTTAACGTAATATTGGTAAACTGCAGGAGTATCCAGGGCAAGGTTCCTGAATTAGTATCTCTTATTGAAGGAAATAGTGCGCATATAGTATTAGGAACGGAAAGTTGGTTAAAACCGGAAGTGAACAGTAACGAAATCCTAGACACAGAATGGAATATATACCGCAAGGATAGGATAAACGCCAATGGTGGAGGAGTATTTATAGCAGTAAAGAATTCAATAATATCCAGTGAAGTTATTAGCGAATGCGAATGTGAAATAATCTGGGTTAAGTATCAAAGGTGGGTCAGATATGATAGTCGGATGCTTCTATAGACCACCTGCATCAGCAACCGTAGTAGTTGAGCGCCTCAGAGAGAACCTGCAGAACGTCGTGAAGAAGTTTCGTGATCATACTATTGTAATAGGGGGAGACTTCAATCTACCAGGTATAGAATGGGATAGTCACACAATCAGAACTGGATCCAGGGACAGAGACTCTTGTGACATTATCCTGACTGCCTTGTCCGAGAATTACTTCGAGCAGATAGTTAGAGAACCAACTCGTGAAGCTAACGTTTTAGAGCTCATAGCAACAAATAGACCGGAACTTTTCGACTCCGTGAATGTAGAAGAGGGTATCAGTGATCATAAGTCAGTGGTTGCATCAATGACTACAAGTGTAATAAGAAATGCCAAGAAAGGAAGGAAAATATATTTGCTTAACAAGAGTGATAGGGCACAAATCGCAGAATATCTGAGTGACCACCATCAAACGTTCATTTCTGAGGAAGAGGATGTGGAACAAAAATGGAAAAAATTCAGAAACATCGTCCAGTACGCCTTAGATAAGTTCGTACCGACTAAGGTCCAAAGCGAGGGGAAAGATCCACCGTGTTATAACAATCATGTACGAAAGGTACTACGGAAACAAAGAAAGCTTCATCATAGGTTTAAGAGTAGTCGAATCATAGCTGATAAGGAAAAGCTGAACGAAGCGAAAAAGAGCGTAAAGAGAGCAATGAGAGAAGCATTCAACGAATTCGAACATAAAACATTGGCAAACAATCTAAACAAGAACCCTAAAAAGTTTTGGTCATATGTAAAATCGGTAAGCGGATCTAAATCCCCTATTCAGTCACTCGTTGACCACGATGGCACCGAAACAGAGGGCGACCGAAGAAAGGCAGAAATACTGAATTCAGTGTTCCGAAACTGTTTCACTGCGGAAAATCGTAACACGGTCCCTGACTTCAGCCGTCGCACGGACGCCAAAATGGAAAATATTGAAATAAACGATATCGGAATTGAAAAACAACTGCTATCACTTAGTAGCGGAAAACATCCGGACCATACGAGATACCCTTAAGATTCTACAGTGATTATGCTAAAGACCTTGCCCCCTTTCTATCAGCAATTTATCGTAGATCGCTGGAAGAACGTAAAGTACCTAGCGACTGGAAGAAAGCGCAGGTCGTTCCCATTTTCAAGAAGGGTCATAAATCAGATGCGAATAATTATAGGCCTATTTCGCTTACGTCAATCTGTTGTAGAATAATGGAACATGTTTTGTGTTCTCGTATTATGACGTTCTTAGATAATACAAATCTCCTTCATCATAACCAACATGGATTCCGCAAACAGAGATCATGTGAAACTCAGCTCGCCCTATTTGCCCAAGAAATTCACAGTGCCGTAGACACTGGCGAGCAGATTGATGCCGTATTCCTGGACTTCAGGAAGGCATTTGATACGGTTCCGCACTTACGTTTAGTGAAAAAAATACGAGCTTACGGAATATCGGACCAGGTTTGTGATTGGATTCGGGATTTCCTAGAAGAAAGAACACAACGTGTCATTCTTAACGGTTCAAAATCTGCAGATGTAGAGGTAATTTCGGGAGTACCGCAGGGAAGCGTGATAGGACCTTTATTGTTTACAATATACATAAATGACTTAGTTGACAACATCGGTAGCTCCGTGAGGCTATTTGCAGATGACACGGTTGTCTACAAGAAAGTAGCAACATCAGAAGACTCGTACGTACTCCAGGAGGACCTGCAGAGGATTAATGCATGGTGCGACAGCTGGCAGCTTTCCCTAAACGTAGATAAATGTAATATAATGCGCATACATAGGGGCAGAAATCCATTCCAGTACGATTATGCCATAGGTGGTAAATCATTGGAAGCGGTAACGACCGTAAAATACTTAGGAGTTACTATCCGGAGCGATCTGAAGTGGAATGATCACATAAAACAAATAGTGGGAAAAGCAGGTGCCAGGTTGAGATTCATAGGAAGAATTCTAAGAAAATGTGACTCATCGACGAAAGAAGTAGCTTACAAAACGCTTGTTCGTCCGATTCTTGAGTATTGCTCATCAGTATGGGACCCTTACCAGGTTGGATTAATAGAAGAGATAGACATGATCCAGCGAAAAGCAGCGCGATTCGTCATGGGGACATTTAGTCAGCGCGAGAGCGTTACGGAGATGCTGAACAAGCTCCAGTGGCGGACACTTCAAGAAAAGCGTTACGCAATACGGAGAGGTTTATTATCGAAATTACGAGAGAGCACATTCCGGGAAGAGATGGGCAACATATTACTACCTCCCACATATATCTCGCGTAATGATCACAACGAAAAGATCCGAGAAATTAGAGCAAATACGGAGACTTACAAGCAGTCGTTCTTCCCACGCACAATTCGTGAATGGAACAGGGAAGGGGGGATCAGATAGTGGTACAATAAGTACCCTCCGCCACACACCGTAAGGTGGCTCGCGGAGTATAGATGTAGATGTAGAAGAGGGTGGCTGTTTTTAGCAATCTTCCTCTTTATTTTGGTTCTTCGAAACCTTTTTCCGGTAGCTCAGCCCCACCTCTCGTGTCGTGGTGGAGACGTGCTGATGTATGCAGCCCATGGAACGCGACGCCGCGCTCGGTCAGCGGCTGCGCAGGCGGTAGTAGGTTATCAGCACGAGGCCCGGGCTAGCTCGCAGACGCGGCGGCTCGTGATGGCGCCGGTAGTCGCCGGTGCAGCAGCGGGCAACGCCCCCTGCCGGCCGGTCCTCAGGGACAGCGTCACTGATGACGACGACGTGACAGTGACCTAACGTCCAATCGGTCGAACCGAATGCCGACGCCCACCTCTGATGCCCTTAAATAGTGGAGACCGCTGCTGAATCCACTGGTTACGCAGCGGCGTGTTTATTAGAAGGTTCTCGATGAGTTTGCTAACGAAACCGCGCCACACGCGGCGTGCGCCTGCGTAATTCTGCTAGTGCTGCATTCTGATGGCTGCCGCACACGTACACACATACCGACGTTCGTTGCAAAACCGTGTGAACTGCATAATGCGCTGGCCGGCCTTCGTCCGCCGTTTGCCATGAGGCTGGCGCATGGCACACTGAAACACACTAAAACACAATTTCGCGCCGTATTTCCTAAAAATAGCCCCTTGTCCTCTACAGTACTAAGAACATTACAGAGATTTTCGACAAAGTTGAGTGATAGATGTTACAAGTGAGTTGTTGTGCATCTAACAGAGGTTTACTATTGAAACACTGATAGAGTACATTCTGAGGAATATGGGACCACGTATTGTTTCCTCCCGCATACATCTCACGAAATGACCACGACGAAAAAATTCGAGAAACTAGAGCTAATCCAGACGGTTACTGGCAGTCATTCTTCCCAAGTGCCATTGGCGAGTAGAACAGGGGCGAAAGGATCAGTCAGTGGTACTAGAAGCACCGTCCACCACCCACCTTTGGGAGGCTTGTGGAGTGTTATGTAGATGTAGATGAGTTTTTAGAAGTTTGTTAATTATCTGAAATTTCATATTATGAGGATTTAGATTTTCATTGACAGTTTCAGTCATACGAGTTTTCGTATTCTGTCTTTCCATACTGTCGCTCAACAATGTAGTTCTCACAGACCTGGTTTGAAGAAGTTAGTTGGTTATTTGACCTTTCAAGTTTTGACTTTTAAATACTATAACCCATTCCATTTCATTAGAAAGTCGTTTCAAGACTTTCGTTGGTAGGTAAAATGTTTTCATTAATGTGCAGTCAGAAGCTTAGTCTGCGCAACACCCCCTTGGAATGAATGCATGACATGTATGTGAGTTTGTTCATAGTGTAACGAATAATCGTGAAATTACCTTTAATCTTGACATCTAGAGGCAGGTTCATGGCATGTTATATACTGACACAGTTAAAGATTGTTACACTGTCATTTAAAAAGTAGCTCTTGCAAATTTCGTCTATAACGCTTTTAATTCAGTAATCTTGTATTATTAATAACCACAAACCCATAACGTGAGTGATTCCAACATCTCTACATATGGTTAAAAGTACAATGAACTTAATGATTGCTCCTATGTGTGCTTGATAAATGCATTTTAAATTCATGTTGTCTAGTTTGAAAGCGAAAGTAAAGTTTCTGTTATCCCATATCAACTGCTTCACAACCCTAGAATATATCTGACTCAAATAAAAAGAGCCAGTCCCCAAATGGCGACTGAAACCGAAATGTTGCCATATTAGATCCTGGTTTTCCACAGCAACTTCATCAAATATAAACACTGTGTTTGGCCTTACTCTTTCTGGTGCCAGGATATTTCTCCTTTCACTCAATTTAGTGGGTGTTACACCATCAATACCAGACAATGTCTCCTGTAATTGCTGGTATTTCGGTTTGAATAATGTTTCTGAAAATACAGTCATGTGCTCGAAGTGAGTCCTATTTGCTTGTGTTAACAACGAAATATTAGTGTTTGTAGTTAAGTGTGTGATGGAACAACAATGCCTGATCCTATATTATTGGGATGGAATGTACCATTCGTATTCTTCTTGTTTTCATTAGTATTGCAGTTCCACTTACCTATTGTGATGAGAGGGTTTTGTCCCCACAGTCAGGTGATAACTGTATGTTTACATTAGCAGAGCTGTGTATCACAACATGCTTAAATAGAAACTTAGTCCTGTGCCTAAATCTGGCATGATGGGTTATACGTCTTTCCACATACTGATGCACAGCATATGTTATAAATTCTATTGACGACTTCTTCCGAGAGATGCACAGCTGGACACACTAACTCCATCAGATTCGTATACATATGGCTGTCAAGTTAGTCGCTTCCACACTGGATTACATAATATTTTAAACGTCTGCTCTTGCAGATGAACACACTTTCTTACAAAAATGTGATCTGTGAAGACTTTATGGTTGCCTAGTGTCACTGAAGGCGTTTGAGCACTTTCGTGGTACATGGAAGCAATCTGTATTGAAACATGATATAGATGAATCATCTTATTCAGGGACATGACTTTCATATCACTGTATAAAGGATTTTCGAAAACCATAAATGAGTAGAGCTCGCAATATGACATCATTCCCACACGAATGCGTTTAATGTGACTGTTGTTTAAAGTAATGAAATAGCATTATATTCACAGCATGTGGTTGGGATGGTTTTGCCTGAACGGCCCGGAGAAATGAAGTGAGTTCAACGTATATCTGAATGCATTCTATCATCATCATAATCATCATCATCATCATTATCATTACTAATACTTGCATGATGGCGGCATTGTGGCGGGGAGTGGTGCTGATACTGCACATTGCGATAAGTTCACACTATAAGAGCTCTTATGCGTCTTGGAAAACACTTTCTCAGCAATTGTTAATAAGTATCGTTTGACGACAGTATTACTTTAGAATGCAATGAATATACAGCTATACAGTATACGCTTTGGATAGGAAAGAAACATACACTGTGCTCTACAGCCATTGCATCACTGTCACTCATGCTGTCCCCGTAGATACTATTAAGGTGACGATACTTGTCACCAAATCAGCTAAGAACGTAGTGGTACAATTAGTTATTAATGTAAGTGATGGCAATGAATGTAAACTGTGGGTTCTGAACACCCAAGCACCTTTGAGTATTTTGAACGCATCTATTACGTTTCGTCAAATGAGATTGATGAGTGCTAAACATTGGTGCTTTCACGAAACCTATGAGGCTTAGTTGTCCTAAATATTCTGGTCGAATAATTCCCAAATATGTCACAATGTTACAACTGGATTGCTATGGATTTGACAAGAAAGGGTATGTTCATTCGTATTACATGTTCGAGGGGCTTATAGCTAATAGGTGCGTAAGCTGTTTTTTTTTTTAATTCATACGGAAACTTAAACAGAAGCGTCGTAATTTGTGTGTAGATGAGTAACCATTGTTTCCTAAAAACTAATGTCCTTTTTATATAACATTTCATAGAGCTTTCATAAGTTCACTCAATTGTTTTGGAGTGACGTGTTTATTTGTAAGTATACTACTGTTGTATGCATTCGGGTTTCAGTGGAGGTTGTGAAATTGATGGAATTCCTCATATTAAACAGCTCTGTGACAGTTGTAAAATGGAACAATTAAGATAATAGAGATTTACATTTTTAGTGTCTTACATGGGTTTTCCCTTCTTAAAATCCTGTAAAAGATGCTCAGTTATTATAGGTTAACCAGTGGTGGTAGGAAAGCATTATTCGAATTTGTACAAATCTCTGAAAGTACCTTTCTGCATGAGCTACAAGGGGTGCACTTCTTTATAAATTTTAAGTAAAACATGTGAGGACAGGAGAGGAAATCAAACAGTTTTGTAGGGTATATAATTATTCTATTACATACACTTCTATACATTCTTAAAATATATTGCAGAAAATAAAAGACTGTCATTAAATTAATGTCTTTTGTTTTCTCTATGTCAATCCCCCAACACCATTTTCCAAATGACTGTTCTTATATGCCTTAAATTCACCCTATAACATAGGTCAACATGGAAAAACTTTTTTGCTGAAAATACTTTATTCTTATGATTTTTAAGGTGGGAAATCCAAATATGATACTTAAAAAGCTATCACCCACCATTTATTCACATTTTACAGTTAAATTTATTAAATTAAGCGATTTTTAAAGAATTTAACAGCTTTTACACAGTTAAAATAATTAAAAAAGGCGGTGTAATGAATGTAGATGACATTGGTAGCACTGCTTAAAAACATTTGCTGGCAAGAAAGCTCGATTCTATCTTTGTGTTAACAGAAGGTGTTTTGTTTACCGTCAGCCTCACTTTCCCGTTTCCTGTTCATGTGCTCAGTAGAATGTCTAATCGTGGTTGTAGAAACTCTGCTGACAGTTTTTGTTATATTTGAGATGAATTTGTTATTAAAAAAACCAAAGAAACGTTACAGACTTTGTGAAAAAGGTTCATCTATCATACTTTGGATCTAAACTTGATGATCAAGATAAATCTTGGGCGCCGCATAAGGTATGTTATGTGTGTGTTGAAGTTCTGAGAAAATGGTCGTCACAAAGTTCTTAGGACATTAAAAAGACCCATAATGAGAAAATGGTCGTTACAAAGTTCTTAGGACTTTAAAAAGACCCATAATATGTTTATATTATAGCTACAATATTAAAGAAGTTTAAAACTGTAGGATGTTTAATGAGCCTGAAAGTTCACTTTTTGAACAGTCACCTTGATTACTTCCTAGACAATATGGGAGATGTTAGTGAGGAGCAAGGACAGCTTTTTCACCAGGACATTAAAGTGATGGGAAAACGCTACCAAGGCCGCTGGAACACCAACATGTTGAGGGACTACTGTTGTCATGTCACCGAGAGGTTCAGCAAGCGACTCATAGAAAAAGCTACACAAAAAGCTTCAAAGAAATAGGAGAAAGAAAATACAAATCAATTACAGGTTACAAGTGAAACCTCTGTTAACACATATCATTGTTTTAAGTAGCTTACTGTAAACAAAGCTTGCTTATGTTGTAACAAAGCATTTCGTTAGTTTTCCCGTTTATCGTATAGCACAGGATTTTTATACTATATAATAGAAATGATATTGCTCGATAACTATAGGTGAAACAAGAAAAACTAAGGCGTGATTTGGATTCATCTCATAAAGATCAGCTATCAAAGTAAAAAGAGTTTTTCCAAAAAAATTTTCGTTGGCCTGTGTAATCGGAGCAACAATATACACAGCCACTCTATCTATAAATTATACTTTCACAGACTTAATAACTATGGGAATAATAGTAGCAGACTTTGGTTGTAAATGAAAACTCCTCCGCATATACACTATGCTCACACACATAACTCACAAAATCGCTGAACAGGGGCATGATACACAGTTGTCACTGACTCCATAATGCTCTGCATACACCACACTAGTTCACAACACATGAATGTCTACAATAAATGCACTACAAAGAGTCTCCACATGTTAACTTCATTGTTGGAATTGCACAAATATCGGTAACGGACACCTTCTTGATAAATATGTAGATGTTTGCACTAGGATGAGACTGGCCATACTCTGTCGTCATCACACTCTCCGTGTATATCTTCATGCTACACTGATGGTCCCACTCCATCTCAGTAACATTCACTTTAGCACTGCCTTGAATATTCTCGATATCTGCTATTACTATGTGGTCACTATGTGGTTCTATGCCTGCATTTACATCTTTTGATCCGCTGACTTTCAAGTGATAGTTAGTGGTGAACCATAGTATTCGGAAAGCTTGCGGTACAAACATTGCAGACACTAAAAACTCAATGCCTGGGTATACCGATAAATGAAAACACATGTATACACTGAGTAATAATAATGAACAATGAAAGAGAGGAGAAGCTTAATACATTCATATGACTGAGAGTCAGTTATTTCTGTGTCCCAGTGGAAAATCTCTGGTGATGCTTCATGATGATGTTAATTATCAGTGTTTCACTATGTAGTACAAAGCACAAGTGCCGAGTCCATCTGATAGCTAGCAAACACAGATGCTGCAGATGAGTGGTGGAGGTAGGCAACTGTAGCACAAGGGAAACTGGAACGACTATTTTGGCCTAGGCTCTGGAGGAAATTCTTGATGATAACTTAACACGACACTTCATATATCCTCTGACATGCTTATCCTTTAACCTTCTGCCATCAAGGAGGCTGCATTGGGCAATAACTTAATGCGATAAGGACTCCAGGTTAAACTATTTATGTAATAAATTATAGAGATAAGGAAAAGAGAGAACTAATTGGGCAATGAATTGTAGCGGGCAGGAAAACGAGTTGGGTACTAAGTTATAGTGATAAGGATGCTAACTAAACATCCTTATTTGGCAACCAATCAATGGGGTAACAGTCCACCATTTAAATGTAACGCGTTTTTCTACGTTGTTGAGAAAGGGGGAGTGTGGTCGTAAATAATGTAATTGATAGTGGGGACACATTGATGAGAAATGATAAATTTGGCTTGTATCTTCTTAGCCCAATACAGTGTGATGCAATGTGTTGTTATACCTCATCTACCTGTACAAATATACTTCGCAAGACACTATGCTGTGCTTGGTGAAGGGTATATCATGCCAATTTTTCCACGCTTCCCTCCTAGTCCATAGGTAGATTGAGTGAGGGGAAAGTGTCCGTTTATATGCCTCTGAAGGCGCTAAAATCCCTTTTATCTTACTCTCTCGATCCATACCCGAGATACATGTTCATGGTGGCACAACTGTCGCACATTCATCGTCGAATGCAGGTTCCTTAAACTCATAAAACAGCGCTGCGCAAATACTACGTCGTATTTCTCCCAAATGTTCCCATTTAAGCTCCTAGAGAACTTCTGTTACATCTTTATGTGTGATAATACGGACCTGTTACGACCTTAACCGTGCAATTCTGAATACACCCAAAACATGTTGTAATACCGATATTTTAAAACTCTCAAAAATCACACAATGCTCTGTAATAGGTCGCACTAGCCTCTTGAATGCTATATTCTTTACAGATGCATTATATTTTCCCATAACTCTTCCATAAAATCTAAGTCCACCATTCGACTTCCTTATTATCACTTTCACGTGATCGAGTCATACCATGGAAATTTTTTGGAAAGTTATGGTAAGATCTTATGGGACCAAACTGCTGAGGTCATCGATCCCTAATCTTACGCACTGCTTAATCTAACTTAACCTAACTTACGCTAAGCACAGCACACATCCCCATGCCCGAGGGAGGACTCGAACCTCCAACGGGAGGACCTGTGCGGACCGTGACCAGACGCCTCTGACAGCGCGGCTACCCCGCGTGGCCCCATATCATGTCATTTCTTAGTATTACTCCCAATTATTCAGCCAACAATCTTTAGGGCTGTTCATCTTACCTGATAAATCGGTTTTATCATCACTTTGTCAAGTAAAAGATACATTGAATAGTAGAGTTGGTGGCATTAAGAGACTATAAGCTGCAACCAGTGAAAGCAAGTGCTTGGTGCATACGGGCCTCTGACTATGCAAAATACCACTGATTCTTCTGAAACGCGACACCGCTACATATCTGGTCGTGAGGAGCCCCAATACGTCATGCTACTGGCTTAAAAATCATTATTAGCCACGTTGAACGAAGGGTATTTTATATTTTAACGGAAAGGAGAAACTTAAAAAAGCTGCCCCAATTCTAGCCGAAGGCTATTCAAGTGTGGTAATATTTTTAAAGTATAGTATTTTATGCCGACCGCAGCCAATAATTTTGGAAAGGATGCAGAAATATGTTGAAGGAGACTAGATCTAATAATTTGGTCCACTGAGTAGCAAGTCAGTTATTACTGCTGTAATTCCTTAGGTCACTCAACAGATAATTATTTAGTGTAGTTTGAGTGTGTGTGTGAGAGAGAGGGAGATTTGTAAGGCAATTCTATTGGACATGTATGACGTTTCGTCACTTTAAGCCACACTTGTCCAATAATACACTGTCCAATCACAGTAATGTGACCACCGCCTGCGTTCGACGTCAACGTTCAATAACCAGTCTTAGACATCAGGTGGCAGCGCTAGCAGTGGCAGGTGTGTAAACCCTGTCGGGGAACGCGGAAAACAGTGCAGGCATTGTCATAATGCGGAAACGGAATGATTTATCTGGCGTCCTAATGGGCATCGACACTGGATTTTGGGCCATGGGTGGAAGCATTTCCGAAACGGCTGGGATTTTAAATTGTTTCTCGTGCTGCCTGATTAAAGTTATAGTGCATGTCAAAATGGCACTATCGTGAATCGACACCCAGGCAACTGTAGAGCACCATGGGCCGTGGGTACCAGGGGTGAGCGACGGCTGTGGAGGTATGTACGGACGGACAGAGGTGCAACTGTTGAGCAACTCACCACCCAGATGAACCAAGGGGAGCCGGCCGTTGTGGCCGAGAGGCTCTAGGCGCTTCAGCCTGGAACTGCGCTACCGTTACGGTCGCAGGTTCGAGTCCTGCCTCGGTCATGGACGTGTGTGATGTCCTTTGGTTAGTTAGGTTTAAGTAGTTCTATGTTCTAGGGGACTGATTTCCTCAGATGTTAAGTCCCATAGTGCTCAGAGCCACCAATGTCTCCTCAACGGCCGTTCACCGAACGTTGAGGCGTATGGGGCTTTTCAGCAGGTAAATGGTGCATGCAACCAACCTGACTGCTAGTCATTGACGACGAAAGATGCAAGTTTTCGCCAGTACCGCAACTGGACGTCCAATGAGTGGCGAGAGGTTGCCTTTAAGATGAATCACATTTTATGCACCACTGGACACATGGCCGTTGGCGTGTATGGCGTGAAATGTCTGAAATCAAATACCTGCAAGCAACGCCAGGAGGGTCAAGGAGGAAGGAACTCTATGTTCTGGGGAACGTTCTCATGGCAAATCCTGGGTGATCTTATCTTTCTGGAAGGCAAAATGGATCAACACATGTATGCCTCTATCCTTGGACACCATGTCCACCCTACATGCAGTTGGGTTTTCTTCAGGACGATGATATCTACCAGCAGGGCAATGCAACGTTTCACAAAGGTCGCTGTGTACGTGTGAATAGCACCAGGAAGAGTTTACCGTACTCCCCCGTCCACCAAACTCCCCGGATTTGTAACAAATGGAGAATCTATGGGACCACCTCGATCGGGCTGTTCGCGCCATGGATCTTCAATCGCGAATCCTTGCTCGGCTGGCCACGCCACTGGAGTAGGCATGACTCCACGTCCCTGTTGATACCTTCCAGGAACTGATTTACACTCGTCTTGCGCGTCTCGCAGCAGCTCGCGCTGAAAAAGGTCATTGTTCATACTTCTGACAGATGATCACATTAATGAGAGTGGATAGTGTATTTCATTACAGATACAAGAGACAACCCTTATCTTACCAGGTGTGGCCCATCAGATCTTGCAACAATGTTCGAACTCGCTCTCCAAGGTCAGTTCTTGCGGAATGCTTCTACACCCCTGCCCTCCGCGCTTGCAGTATCATCCTTCAAGCACCAGCCCTACTACGTTTTACTGTCGATTGCACTATCACATTCTTTGTTTGTTGTTAACACGTTATCTTGTCACATGTTGGTGTTTCTTAGACCACATCTACTGTACTATGTACTTGTTTCCTTCAGCGAGGTGGCGCAGTGGTTAGCACACTGGACTCGCATTCGTGAGGACGACGGTGCAATCCCGTCTCCAACCATCCTGATTTAGGTTTTCCGTGATTTCCCTAAATCGTTTCAGGCAAATGCCGGGGTGGCTCCTTTGAAAGGGCACGGCCGATTTCCTTCCCAATCCTTCCCTAACCCGAGCTTGCGCTCCGTCTCTAATGGCCTCCTTGTCGACGGGACGTTAAACACTAACCACCACCATCATTCAGTACAGTGCACAATGTGTACGCAGGACAGATGTTAAGCCCAATAGTGCTCAGAGCCATTTGAACCATTGTACGCAGGAACGTGACAGTTGTAACGATCTTAAATTTAGCGATATTGCTATTCAGTGGTCGAAGGAACATGGCAACGATATAGATCAAGAAACATACGGAGACGACGAAGATTTTGGAATAGCTAGGGATTACCATTCTGCTACTGAACAAGAGGATCATACAGAAGAAGAGGTTAAGGACAATAGTGGAGGGGGCCTTTCTGTTTCTCTAATAAAATTCATAATGTATTAGTTAAAATCAAATGCGTTCTGAACCGATCTAAGGAGAAATGTTGATCTCAACACTGAATGTCAGTTTCGAGGACTTTCTGTTTGTACGTAACTAGTGCACTTTTTACGTACGAATTTAAATCCTGGAACTTAGCATGATGTGAATTTTTACTTCCTACAGACATAATATAATTTTACAGATGTAAAATGCTGTTCTCTAATAGCTCGCTTAAGTGTAGTATTTGAAAAACCGCACAGAAGTATGTGATTTCGTGTGACGAAAAGTAAAATACCGCTGCCTTTATTTAGTGGTTTAAAAACCACAAACAGTAAATAAACATCTCTTAAATAATAGTTAAAATAAACTTTCTAAAACTTACACTGAAATTTTCTAAAGATTTTGGTCTTGAATCTCGGATGAAATATAAGGGTCCCATGCCTCTTAGTATACCTTACAGTAAAGTCACCTCGTGAGTGAAGGGTTTTAAGCTACACAATGAGCCAGTAACCATCATCATCGTTACGTACAGCATTTCCGGCGAGTGACTAAACCATCGCGTTCAATTAGAGCGAAGACACGCCTTCTCTTTCACCGTTTCTTTCTTTTCCCTGTTAAGCTTAAGTTACTGACACTGGTGCCTCACACTTTCTGACCTTTACTTTCGTTAACAGCGAACAAAAGACGAACAAGATCGTATCTTATCCTCAATATTTGCTGTGTGATAGTGTTATTATACAACAACATGTATTCCTTTCTCAGTGTTATACCTGCAAGTTTTAAAGTGTCTGTTAATATTCTGTATATATATAAGACTTTTTTTGTAAATCAAATTTTTTGTACGTAACACATTACTTAATTTTTTAAAACGTATGTCAGATGTTGCTCCTCGGATAAAGAAGACCTTCGTGCAGACTAACGTCGTTCCGATCATTCCGCTAGTAACATAGAATTATGGCCTTCGTTTACTGAAATACTTTTACTGAAATATCGAACAATTTTACATTTCATTTAAATTTATCTGAAATCATGTAGTATACATCTACTTATTCAGTGAAGTTACGGTAGACTCTCAGCATTTTACGTATAAGAAATAGATGTAACAAAATATTATACAAATCTCGTAGTTGCCAATTTTACGCAGGCTGTCAAGAATATTAATCATAAAACGTAACTGTCAAGTGAAACTACGGGAGTCCTGTTTTTGTCACCTAATAAATGCTTCGTTATCAATAAATCTGTTACCGGAGGTTTAACTAAATAAGTCTGGAGGCCAACTTCTTGTGTTGTATATTTATTTGTTCTTTCCGTTTCTTCCTTTTCATTGACTTGACCTGAGGATTTTGACACAGAGAATGTCAGATCGAGTCAAGGCAAGCCGAATTACGTCTGACTCATTCCACTTCATCTGAAGCGAAGCACTTCCTGTGGTGTTTTATGTTTCGCCCGCTGAAGGAGATAACACGCGCCCCAGCTTGAGTGTAGGTGAGTGTCGGTAGTGAGTCTGCTTCAAGAGCGGCCCCCGTTACGAGTCCAGTGCTTTACTACTTGAGGAACATTCCCTGTGAGGTCAGAACGTCACTGCCTCAGCCCGTGCTGCCTCGCCTCACAACTGCCCTCAAAACCAAGCCAGACGATCACCACTCCAACTGCAGAAATAAAAACGTTTTACAGCTTAGAGGCAGCGTAGTCTAATACGGAACTAACGATTTGCACTTTGTGAATACGAAGATGCACAATGATTTTTAACAATACATACAGAATGATAGTACTGAAGAAAATCAGCCGGGAAATGGCGCGAGAATAGCGAAAAATTATTCCTAAGACGGGAGACTGTATTTGTTCTTATTTCTGTATCTTATCATGTTCCATAAGTCTGCCGGTTCTTTTGTTCATAAACTTCTAGTGCTGATCGGAATCTTAACATTGCAAACGCTATGACCAGGTACCGTGAACTCCCCGCTTTCTAGATTAACACTGCAGTTAAAAAAACGTTAGCATTTAGAAAACTTGTTTATTGCATTGACCACACTCTATGTAACACAGGGTATATGGAAATTGGAGAGCGTTAACTGTTTCATATAAACAGACTGTCTACACTCAGCAGTGACAATTTTGCATTGCTTTAGTACGACATTTTTCATAAAATCGTCGTTAGAGAGACGTTTTAGTGATTATCTACCGAATTATGTTTACGTAATTAGGTAAAATACTTGACTAAACTGCGTATAACTTCACAATTACAGTTAAAAGACAGTATAAAATGTTGTTTACAGTCTTCAATAGACGACATTTACACCACGCTCTTATGGAAGCTTTATTGTTTACGGAATGCAGATTTTGATGTGAGACGTAAGATCACTATTACTATTTTATGAAATATAGTTTAACAAACAATTTTTTGTTACATTTCACAGTTTATCGCCAAACTATGGCAACAGTGTGGAACACACAACCATTAAAATGGATAAACTAATTCGGGCAATGACCTGCAAATGTTAATTCGCTGCGAAGTCGAATGTGGTAATTGAGTGAAAAATAAAATAACCTGTAGTCAAAATATGTTGGTAATGTGAAACACTTTTCGTAATCTCTGAGTCTGTCATCCGAGTCCTGTTGCCTTTACATTGTGCTGTCAGGAAGCTCGAGCCGGTGCAGTGGTTAGCACACTGGTCTCGCATTGGGAACGACGACGGTTCAAACCCAAGGCCAGCCATCCTGATTTAGGTTTCCCGCGATTTTCTTACGTCGCTTGAGGCAAATACCGGGGTGGTTCCTTTAAAAGGACACGGCCGATTTCCTCCCCCATCCTTCCCTAATCCGAGCTCGTGCTCTGCCTGTAATGATCTCTTTGTAGACGGGACGTTAAACACTAATTTTGTACTCCTCCTATTAGCGTAGATGAATCTTAGTCATGGGATTCTGAGTTTGACTACTGGCCGGGTCGGCGAATTTCTGCGGTCGGAACTGTTTGTGTGTGTGGAAATGCTGGTTAAAAATGCCATACGCACATTTTTTACATTGTGCATCATGGTCATTTCACTGGTCGCTCTATTTAAAACGGTGTATGGATGGGCAGTTTGCCTGTAAACAATGTACCTAAAGACACACTAACAGAACTTCTTAGAATGCAATTTTAATTATGAAAAGAGATCAGAAACTATTTTCAAAAGACAACACTTTTCTAAATGTAGTAAGGGCTGTTCGACATGTGGAAAACATTACAATCCGGGGAAAGTCTTAGGAATTGTTACAAAAATAAGTATCCGTTGTCACTACAACATTGTGACGAAGTAACACAAATACAGTAAAGGCGTAGCATTGGTGCAGAAGAGCTAAAAGAAGAATGGAAATGAGTGGGAGTTACTGACATTAGAAATGAAACTTCCTGCCAGATTAAAGCTGTGTGGCGGACCGAGACTAAAATTCTGGACTTTTGCCTTCTGCGACCAAGTGCTCTGCCGACTGTGCTACCCAAGCGTGGCTTACGACCCGATCTTAAAGCTTTAGTTCTGTCAGTACCTCGTCTTCTACCTGCTAGACTTCACAGAAGCTCTACAGCGAACCTTGTAGAACTAGTGCTCCTGCAAGAAAGGCTATTGCAGAGACAAGGCTTAGCCACACCTGGGGTATGTTTCAAGAATGAAATTTTCACTCTGCAGCGGAGTGTGCGCTGTTATGAAACTTCCTGGCAGATTGAAAGGTTATGTGGAGTTTGGAAGACAAGAGACGAGGTGCTGGGAGAATTGAAGCTCTGAGGACGGGCCGTGAGTTGTGCTTGGGTAGCTCATTCGGCAGTACACGTTTCCGCGAAAGGCAAAAGTCCCGAGTTCGAGTCTCGGTCCGGCATCACATCTTTAATTTGCCAGGAGATTTCATTTGAGCTCACTGTCGGTCGGCAAACGCTGACAACCGAAGCAGGCGCAGCACCTTCAGCTCTAAGTATAGCTATAGAGCGTACCAGTTACCTAACCTTTTGATTCCTCCTCCAGACATCACAAAGAGGCAAATAGCACTAGACTGTAGTAACCAAGCAGGCAGACAAGAAAACCCAAAGAGTATATATGTCTCCACCTAACACAAATAATAGGTGAAAACAGTGCCGAACCAAAAGAAATGAAGTGGTTCACCTCTCAGACGGATCAAATAACGATTTTACAACTCAGGATGGCATTGCCTGACACAATCTGCAGGTCCCCCAACAAGTTTTATTGCCCTGCTCCGTCTGCCGCAAAATCCGTAGCTCTCAGTTACCTGCGCGAAAACTCTTGACATTGTCACTCGCACGGATGGTAGGATTCATCCATAACATAAACGGTGTATCTGTTTAGCTTTAGGAGTGTTTTATTTAAATATAAATATATTACATTTAATAAACATATATGCTTTAATATTTTCAAACGTTTGGAACATTTTGAGCTACAATGTCGTAAGTTTATACAATTTAAAACAAAAAAGAAACGAATTATCTGAATGGGACGGAAGTCGATGGATGTGATGTCCATGTGCAGAAGAACAAACGATTAACAATTTCAGAAAATTGGATATTTTATTCAAGATGTAGACCTTCACAGATTGAGGAAGTTAATAACGCGTTCAGCCACCTATGATCGTTATGCGAGCAGTTATTCGGTTTGACAATGATTGACAGAGTTATTGGATGTCCTCCTGAGGGTTATCGTGTCAGATCCTGCTCAGTCTACGCGTTAGATCGCAAAACTCTCGAGCTAATTGGAGGGCCCCGCCCATAACGCTACAAACGGTCTCCACTGGAGAGAGATCCGGCGACCTTGCTGCCCAAAGTATGGTTTGGTATATAGGAAGATAACCATCAATATCGTTTGCAGGGGCTATTATCTTCTTTTTTTAAAATTCTTTATTCCAAATACAATAATCATACATCATAACCTACTACCTAAGTTAATTAGTGGGTCTTTAGCTCTAACCTCTGCAGCGTTACATGTGCGCCAGCAAATCTTACGAATCTATGGTGTTTTCCTGCCCAACAAGCTAATCCCAGTGGGCGTGCCCTTCGTAATGGGTTGGCCCAATTGCATTATCTCGGTGCATTTGCTAATTAATGTCTACATTCTATTCTAAAATTACTAAGTGCTGCAGTGAGTTCGGGATTGGTGGCACACGTACCCCCCCAAATCCAGGAGTGCGGCGGATCTCGACCGTAACGGCGATCGTCCATTCCGCGCCCGGCTGTACTGGGCAGGTGCATCGGTCTATAGGCGATTCTTCTCGTTCACCGACCATTGTGGTCCCTTATTAATTCCCTCAGATTCTTTTGTGATACCTCCTTTGCCAGTGTGTTAATTATCTGGAAGGTATCGTTGTGTCACAGTAGAGAAAAGGCGTCATTATTGGGTAGTTGTCGTTTTAGTTCAATTGCCACATCACTGTATATTGGGCACTCATAGATCAAGTAATCAGGAGTGCCTTCTTCAACGCCACAGTCACACGCGCGTGTAGCTAGGATACGGTCCATACCCTGACAGGAAGGGCAGCAGACCTTTACTGGGCTTGAAGTACCTCATCTGTAATCTCTCTCTAACGTCACACAGCATTTGGAAAACGCTCCACCCTGTTTCCTCGCTTACCCATAACTTCTCCCCTCTTCTCCTGATTGCGAACTTGTCTCCCAGCCGTACCCACATAATTGGCAATATCTTTTCGTTTTTACCCTTAGTTACCCAATACCATGCTGTATGTTCAATGATTCTACTGTCTAAAGGACAGGGCCCCATCAACACCAACAGAGCCCCCCTGGAGTTATGCTGTACGCCCCAACAGAGCGTAACACCATATTCCGCTGCACCCTCCTCACAGCCATGGCAGGCATCATCTTCCTGAGCCTGTGCACCCAGACTACATCCCCATATCCTACTATAGAGGTCAGTATGCTATTATGATAAGGTTCGATTAGATCGGTTCGCAAATGGAAACTTTCATTACCGATGTTGATTAGGTTATTTAAAACCTATAATGATCGTTGGACTACGGAGTATATGTGGGCTGTATCATTCAGTTTTTCATCAATAATTAACCCAAGATATCGAGCCTCGCGGAGCCGAGTAACTGGTGTTCCCTCTATCCCCACACTGAGGTTTGTAATTAAACTACCTTTGAGGAGCAAGTATGTCGACTTGTTTGGTGCAGTCCTCATTTTCGATTTGTGGCACCATTCAGCAAGTGAGGTCATGGCCCATTCCACTTTTCGTTCTAAGTCTTCGTGGCTACGGCCACCAAACAGCAGGAGGAGGTCGCCTGTGTAGGCTATCACCTCTAGCACATCATCTTCATATTCACGTCCCAAAAGAGTGGCCCCAGGTCAGAGCTTTGTGGACGCCCCTTTGTGACTGTTTTACTTGTTCTTCCGCCAGCGGATGATAACCAGACCTCCCTTTCTTAACAATAGCTCCACAGACAGCCGACAGCCGTACATTGGCCCTGGACACGCCTTCTCGCGCGAGCGTAAGAAGAGCGAAGGCCACCACAGGTTGTGAAAGGCGCCACTGATGTCCACCATGATGCCCGCCTCATACTTACGTGAGGCTGAGCTGCAGGCCTCGGCCGCCAGGGTGATTGCGTCAGATGCCGATCGTCCCTGCAGATACCCAAAACGCATGTCACTCATCCTACACAGCACCATGCGTCCCGCCCGTCTGTCAGCCCATAACCTCTCAAATATTTTCCCCAAACTGTGTAAAGGACGTATTGGTCTTGGTTTCTGTTGGGTCTTTATCTTTGCCTTTCTTACGATGACAACATTTGTTTCTTCCAAACTATAGGAAAATTTCCAAGTCTCAGGTATTCATTATAAAGCCTAGTAAGAGAAGCCATTAGCTGAGGGGCGAGGAACTGCACCACCTCCGCTACAGTGCCGTCTGGCCGCAGAGCAATCCGCCTTTTCAAGGATTTTATGTGAGCCACTACTTCCTCTTCAGAGCAGAGGTACACCACAGTGTTGTTGGTGTATTCAGCAAGATCTTCCCTGCAGATCTGGCAGCAGGGTCCGAAGGAGGACCTCAGCAGCCTCTTGCCAGGACTCTGTCACCCGACCTCCGTCCCTGATGATCGACGATAGCGTGGGATATCTTAACTTTTCCCCTACCAACTTGTAAGGGACTCCCCAGGGGTCAGCACATATTTTTCCCAACTCTTAGTTCTTACTGCCTTTAGTTCCTTCTGGAACAATTCTTTAGCATCACGATACCTTTGTAACCAGCACTGTTTTTCATGCCAGACGACACTTCGCTGGTAGTACCTCTTTGCCCTTCTTACAGACTGACGCATATGTCCAAGTTCGGCAGACCATGGGGGTGGAGATGCCACAAAGGTTCTCCTCGTGGTTGTTACAGCAGCATTCACCACTCTTAATATTGATCCCACCAGTTCCTCGGCGTATCCATCCAAGTTTTCGTCACCCTCTGGTAGTGGAGAAATTTCGCACTCCCGAGCCATCCATTCCCAATCTGTCTGCTCTAGAGCGGTTGTCTAGCACTTCGCTGCCCTGGATCACCACTGGCCAGCCTACAACCACTGGTTGCCCCACGTGTCTCTGCATCATCCGTCTGACTGTGCCCCCAGTTGTGGGAGGAGGAGACGCCAGCCTGAGCCAAAGACTTTGTCTGAATACAAGCATTAATCATTATTACTCTTCGAGCTCTCGCTTTCGAAAGCGACTTCTTTAAATAGTATGCCCTCTCAGCATCTCTCCTATTAGGGAACTTCCTTTTCTTTGCCATGTTAGTCAAGATAAATGGCCTCAGCCATAATCAGTTCGGGATATTAGACATGGTTCTAACATTTTGTAAGTGGGGCAGGTCCTTCCAGTGGCACCGCAGGTCTTCTTGCCCCTTCTTGTACATGGAATGCACATACTCGATTTCTTGCAGTCCTTCCTTATATGGTCCTCAGCACTGCACTTGGAGCACGCTGGTCTCCTGCTGTAATGCTTGTGAATGTGATCAACGTCCCAGGCAATTGTGGCAACGAGAAACCACTAGATAATCTTTCACGTTTGAGGCATCAAAGTTAATATACACCATCCCCTTAGTCGTGAGTATTTTTCCACAGTTTACCTGAAAACGCAGCAACGTGATCATCGCGGTCCTGAGGTCTGGTTCTGAATCCTAAGTTGAAATCCTTGTTAAAAGTATCAACGTCCATATATTCAAGAATCTGTTGGTACAATGTCTGATATAGGTTCTCCTTCTTTAAAGACGTTGGAACGTCGTACTGGAAAACTAGCGTGTTACGCTTTTTTGGGGGCGGGGGTTCGCATTTCACTGCCTTACATAGTTTTTGATTGATCAATAACTTGTTTTTATCATCTTAAGTGGCAACATCATCTCTAACCACGTTTTTGGTTGCTTTTTCTGTGTTTATCTTGATCTTTTCTCACGGTGGATTTGCTGTGGTGGTAAATATTTCTTGCAACTTTTTAGTGTCTTGTCTGGGCATGGGCCTCAGAAAGACCGTCGTGTCCAGAGGTTTGGAAACTTTAGCTATAGTCTCTGTTGTCATTTGAGCCTTTGGCGCCACCTGTCCGGCCACACCACCCCAAGTTTTCACTGGTTGTTTTCGAAGGCTGTCATTTTCTTTTTTCAGTTACTCTATGCGGCCTTCGCATTTGCGGTGGCCCTCACGGACAGTTCATTTTTAATGACCTGAACTGTGGCCTGACAGATTTTATCATTTTTATGCTCTGGTCAAGGATCTGATTGATCCTTGTGTGCCTACTCATAACATTGTCATCCATTGCCTGACTCGGGCCATCCTATGGCGAGGGATTGTCCAGCACCGAGTCCCTCACAACGGGCGCACTCATCTGTAGCCATCATGATCAGGTGAAAAGCGAAAAAAGTGGGAGCCACGTCGTCTCTTGCCCCAGACCGGTTCCTCTGGCATGGGTGTGTGTGTGTGTGTGTGTGTGTGTGTGAGTGGGGGGGGGGGGGCGCTGGACTAACTGTAGCTCGCCCAACAGTCTCTCCCCTAGGCCAAGGGCCCATATGAGTTCAATACTCCTTCTCCAGCGCACTGGTCCCCTCCAGTACCTGATCACCGTCGATTTCACTCGTCCCACATCCATAAGTGCGCCCCACACTCCGGAGAAGCGTATGTACCTTTCGCCCTTCACCACCTACTAGCCTGAGCTTCCACCTTGCGGCCAGGGACCCACTTCTACTCAGGTGGTGGGGTCGGTCGTCCAGTCTTTCATGGGTCGGGACCCATCTAATCTAAGCCAGGCTGTGGCACCACCACCCGGGCTTGGCAGAACACGCCTTGGAAAACCAAATGCGTGGCGAGGCACACTTGCCGGCAAACCAGGCCACAGGTGGCAGAGGCACAGATTTGGGTGTGTTTTGATTCTGGGGAGCAGCGTCGCCGGGCAGCCGCAGCGCGTCGCAGGCGTCGCTTTGGTTTGGGGGACTTTTAATGTCGTTCAGGACGTGAGGAGCGGCGGCAGCCAGGCCGCAGGGGCACGGGCTCGTCGTTAGACTTGCTCTCACCTCCCTACCCGATCGCCGCCACTCAACTCAAGAGAGACAGGTGGTATGGGTCACGTAACGCAGCTCCCCTTGCGCCACCCACCATTTGCTTTCGCCTCGGGTTGGGGGCGTTTAACGTCCTACCGTGACGGGAGTTTAACGTCCTTCCTTGTCACACGACAACCCCCACCTATCAATGCAGCCCGGGTCTTATATGGTGGAGTTTGATATCAACGGAGTGATTCAGTACTCATACTCGAGTTAGGTATCATTAAAACGCGTCATTAGATAGCCGTAGCTCTCAGTACCACAGGCTCTCCACACGTACTGGGGAATCATGCCTCCCCAACTACACCCACTGCTTTTGCTTTTCACGATGGGCCAGTGCGGGCCACTGAGAGTTGCACTCAGCTTTCTTATTGAAATGTAAGCCCAGGATGGCTTGCCATCATAGGCAACAAAACGAGACTTAAAATATCGTGCAGCTCTACTGTAATCGCGCCGCGGATGACAAAGAAAGGGGTACTGCTATGAAAAGAATTGACTGCCCAGATCATCACTCTCGGTTGTCGGGCCGTAAGGCGGGCGACAATCAGGGTGCCATACCATCACTCCAGACTCGTCTTCGTCCTGTAATCTCATTGACTAGAGTATAATTGGCTTCAGTGATGTGACCCGCTTCGAAACAGGTCCCGATGAGCAGTAAAAACGTGTCTGGAGTCGCCCCAGACAGGATACCAACCCGACTCCAGGAATTATGGTCAATGGTTCCAATTTTTTTATAGCAGGACCTCCTTGGTTGTCATCTTTTGCACCATTACAGCACAGCGGTATGTCGACGATATTCTACGACCCATTTAGTTTCCCTTCTTGCAAACCATTCTGGGCTTACATTTCAGTAAAATAATGCCCTCCCGCTCACGGCGAGATTTCTGCTACTGGCCTTCGTGCTTCGCCAGCAGAGTTACCCCGTCTCTCCCCAACGAAGAACATCTGGAACTTAATGGGTATGGAGCTCCCACCATCTCGGGATTTTAGCGGCTCTAATCTTCTAATTATTTCTCTGACGTAGTTAATTCAAAACATCTAACATACACTTTGGACATATTAGTGAAGGTAGTCATTTCAGGTTTCTTTTGCGCTCCCATCTCTCCGACTGAAAGAGCTACAGCATCAAGCTTGACAGCACCAACACTGTCCTATCTTTTTATGAATAGCTCCCACTCTTTTTTCATTTTTTAGTAGAAACTTTTTAGACATATCTGTCTTGTTTGTTCATAATATTGTGACATATGTCGGTTCTTTGGCCTGGAGTTTCTTCATTAAAGAAAGCTTGATTAAAACAGTAATCACCAATAATACATCAATCCGTACCTTTTACTGGTTTGACCATACGAAAACAGTTTCTTTAGCTGAGTTACTGGCATCATATGGACCTTTGGTTGCTTCTGTAAGTTTGGTTCCAAATTGAGTGTATTCTCTTTTTACAGAAACGGAAGAAAATCATTTTAACACACTTCGCGCATTTGCTAGGAATATATTGCCTGAACGGTCATTTTCCTCTGATATCCAAGAACTGTACGTCAACAGTGAGGTATACGCTAGATGAGAAATATTGTTGGAAATTAGGTACACTGTTTCCGATGTGATAGTGAAGTCGAAGCGTGAAGGGACACGTATAACACAAATGCGGACAGGCCGACCTCGTCTGTTGACTGACAGAAACCGCCAACAGTTGAAGAGGGTCGTAATGTGTAATGGCAGACATCTATCCAGACCATCACACGGGAATTCCAAACTGCATCATGATCCATTGCAAGAGTTAGGTGGGAGGTGAGAAAACTTGGATTTCATGGTCGAGCGGCTGCTCATAAGCCACCGATCACTCCGGTAAATACCAGACGACTCCCCGTTTGGTGTAAGGAGAGTAAACATTGGCCGATTGAGCAGTGGAAAAACGTTGTGTGGAGTCACGATCTACAGTACACAATGTGGTGATCAGATGGCAGGTTGTGAGTATGGCGACTGCCCGGTGAACATCATCTGCCAACGTGTGTAGTGCCAATAGTAACATTCGGAGGTGGTGGTATCATGGTGTGGTCGTGTTTTACATGGAGGTGCTTGCACTCCTTGTTGTTTTTAGTAGGACTACCACAGAACAGCCCTTCATCCATATTTTAAGCACCTTCTTGCTTCCCACTGTTGAAGAGCAATTCGGTGATGGCGATTGCATTTGTCAACACGATCGAGCACCTGTTCATAGTGGACGGCCTGTGGCGGAGTGGTTACACGACAATAACATCCCTGTAATGGACTGGCCTGCACAGAGACCTGACCTGAATCCTACAGAACACCTTTGGGATGTTTTGGAACGCCGACTTCGTGCCAGGCCTCACAGGCTGACATCGATACCTCTCCTCAGTGCAGAACACCGTGAAGAATGTACTGCCATTCAACAAGAAACCTTCCAGCATCTGACTGAACGTATGCCTGCGACAGTGGAAGCAGTCATCAAGGTTAAGGGTGGCCAACACCATATTGAATTCCAGCATTACGGATGGAAGGCGCCACGAAATTGTAAGCCATTTTCATCCAGATGTCTTGATACTTTTGATCACGTAGTGCATTAGTAAATGTTGTGATAATGCGAACATTATGTTCGTCTAAGAATAATTTCAAAATATTTATATCTGTCTTTTGTCATACGATCTTCATTTTTTTCGTCTAGATAAGTGCGTAATATTGGTAAAAGATTTCGTTCTAACATTGGTAGAATATTTAATTTTAGTCCCTCTAGATATTCCACCCATTTACTAGATAATCCTACGTCTTTTTAAATTTTTTATTGGTTTGAGTTGAATTCGTCTTTTTCTACATTTCTCGCTCTGTCCCTGAAACATGACCGCTCTCGTGTACACAGTACTCGTTCTCTGACACAGCAGTATCACTGTCTGGACCTTCGTCACTCAGCTCATCGAGCTATTCCACCTATACAACAGGATCTCTGATAAACTCTGTCCTAGATTAATTTACCTTTGACATTTCTTCCACAAACTGTAAACAGAAAGAATAGTTACTTTCCTTAGGAAGCATTGTAGGTAAGAAGCAAATTAGCTGTAATTAACTTAGATACGCTTAAAGTTAAGCGCATGGATGTTGGATTGAATAGAGAAAGGCAATAAAGTAACAAAAACCTTCTTCGTTTCAAATTTTAGAAGTAGAGCTCCCGCTGTTGACCAGTGCTATAGTAATGTGTCATAAGGCACGCAGCTTGCGTAACTGGAAGCCAATAATGGCCGAAGACAACAGAAAATTGATGAATATGGCATGAACTAAATACAGTCCAGTCAGACAAATCTGAACGTATAAATCATGTGGATGACGAGTGTCATCCTCCCGAACAATGAAGGGGTTAATTGGGCGAGAAGACAGGGCTACGAACCGTGAGAATCCACACACCTAAGATCAATCTCATATTACAAGAGAACAGCAATGGGTTCAATACAGTTCCGCATTGCCAACTAAAGAATAGTATATGAGGGAATGGAATATCAGGCCAACTGTGTGACTGGATTGCAGAGTTTCTAATAAAGGGGATACAGCCTGTCATTCTAAACGAAGAGAAGTCTTCAGACGTAAAAGGTATTTGGGGAGTGTGCCAAGGGAGTTGTGTGTGCCCATTACTTTCAACATTATATACGAGTGACCTTGCAGATAAAGTGGAAATGAGGCATTTCGTGAAATTTGTGATATACACAGAGAAGTCGAAACACTAGAAAACTGTAGGTAGGAAGACCTGCTATGTATCGATGCTTGGTTCAGGGACTGGCAATTGATCCTCAACATAAACATACTTAAAGTATGGCGAATACGTAGACAGTAAGACCCTTTATTGTATGATTACACAATTGCGGAATCATTGGAAATAGTTACTTCCATAAAATACCGGGAAGTATGAATATGGAGTGATTCGAAGTGGAACGAATGCATAAAATTAGTCACCGTTAAGGTAAATTTCAGACTGATGCCCGTTGGAAAAACCCAAAGGAGATGCAGTCCATTAAAAAAGGAAGCAGATTACAAACCAATCATGCGACCAATACTTGAATATTGTTGGATGTAACGTCCGCCAGTTATGCAAAACAACTGGCGGACCTTACATCCAACAATTTTAACTGTAAACACGGTAAACATAAGGAGCTACAAATCCAAATAATGAATAATAATTGAATAACACGCTCCAGTCTGGGATACGTACCAGATATGATTCATAGATGAAATAGAGAAGATCTAAAGAAGAGGAGCGTGTTCCGTTACAGGTTCATTTAGTAAGTGTGAAAGCGTCACGGAGACGCTCATTGACCTCCAATGGCAGTAAGGGGGTGCTAACTTCTTTACCAGGTGATTGTAATTCCGACGACTGTATCTATACACATTAAGACACTTTCCTGAAAATTTTGCGCAGTCTGCAAATAGTTGTACTCTACACTACATCCAATACTAGTTAACAATTAATGGAAAACCAGTATCCTCCTCACTCTATACTAGAACTTCTCACTGCCAGAGTGCCCTATCCTGTCTTGACTGTGCAATATCACTGTACCCGAACATGATACCGCAACAATTACCTGAGTGAATAAGGTTCGTGTGACACGCCGCTTAGCCAAACCAGTTACAAAAATTTAACAAACACATCTAATAATCCTCTTATACACTCCTGGAAATTGAAATAAGATCACCGTGAATTCATTGTCCCAGGAAGGGGAAACTTTATTGACACATTCCTGGGGTCAGATACATCACATGATCACACTGACAGAACCACAGGCACATAGACACAGGCAACAGAGCATGCACAATGTCGGCACTAGTACAGTGTATATCCACCTTTCGCAGCAATGCAGGCTGCTATTCTCCCATGGAGACGATCGTAGAGATGCTGGATGTAGTCCTGTGGAACGGCTTGCCATGCCATTTCCACCTGGCGCCTCAGTTGGACCAGCGTTCGTGCTGGACGTGCAGACCGCGTGAGACGACGCTTCATCCATTCCCAAACATGCTCAATGGGGGACAGATCCGGAGATCTTGCTGGCCAGGGTAGTTGACTTACACCTTCTAGAGCACGTTGGGTGGCACGGGATACATACGGACGTGCATTGTCCTGTTGGAACAGCAAGTTCCCTTGCCGGTCTAGGAATGGTAGAACGATGGGTTCGATGACGGTTTGGATGTACCGTGCACTATTCAGTGTCCCCTCGACGATCACCAGTGGTGTACAGCCAGTGTAGGAGATCGCTCCCCACACCATGATGCCGGGTGTTGGCCCTGTGTGCCTCGGTCGTATGCAGTCCTGATTGTGGCGCTCACCTGCACGGCGCCAAACACGCATACGACCATCATTGGCACCAAGGCAGAAGCGACTCTCATCGCTGAAGACGACACGTCTCCATTCGTCCCTCCATTCACGCCTGTCGCGACACCACTGGAGGCGGGCTGCACGATGTTGGGGCGTGAGCGGAAGACGGCCTAACGGTGTGCGGGACCGTAGCCCAGCTTCATGGAGACGGTTGCGAATGGTCCTCGCCGATACCCCAGGAGCAACAGTGTCCCTAATTTGCTGGGAAGTGGCGGTGCGGTCCCCTACGGCACTGCGTAGGATCCTACGGTCTTGGCGTGCATCCGTGCGTCGCTGCGGTCCGGTCCCAGGTCGACAGGCACGTGCACCTTCCGCCGACCACTGGCGACAACATCGATGTACTGTGGAGACCTCACGCCCCACGTGTTGAGCAATTCGGCGGTACGTCCACCCGGCCTCCCGCATGCACACTATACGCCCTCGCTCAAAGTCCGTCAACTGCACATACGGTTCACGTCCACGCTGTCGCGGCATGCTACCAGTGTTAAAGACTGCGATGGAGCTCCGTATGCCACGGCAAACTGGCTGACACTGACGGCGGCGGTGCACAAATGCTGCGCAGCTAGCGCCATTCGACGGCCAACACCGCGGTTTCTGGTGTGTCCGCTGTGCCGTGCGTGTGATCATTGCTTGTACAGCCCTCTCGCAGTGTCCGGAGCAAGTATGGTGGGTCTGACACACCGGTGTCAATGTGTTCTTTTTTCCATTTCCAGGAGTGTAGTTGGTGGTTAATGCAATAGCAATGAAGCCCACAAACATATGAAATACGCAAACACTATAATGCTTCTGCACTGATGATTGCTCACAGTAACCTGTTAACTACAGGACGCAGATGTGAGGACGGATAATTTATGTAAATATCATGCCCACAATAAACGAACAGAATAGCTTTACTGGCGTGTGTTGACAGTGCAGTATAGTACAAGTTTAGATCGATCGTAACAACACGTTAAGTAATGTATATACTATAAGAACATTACTATTTCCTGCTGCTCGACAGCTGCCTCATCTCCTCTTCTCTCTCGCCTCAGCTCAGCTCTTCACCTTTTTCGCACAGCCCACCCAGGTTGCGATTTCGGATATCGCATATACAGAGCCACTTTCGTTCTCGTTAACGCTGTTCTGCATCCATTGCTTCTGCTGGCTTATTGTAGTTCACTTTCTCTTCAGCAAACAACCTGCTAAAACTTGTCCTTGTTTTTAATAGGTTGATTGCAGTGTGTTACGGACTTGTAGCCAACTGGAAATCGTGATTTTTTCATGTCTTAAACTGTAATCCTCCAAGCCGAAAATTCTGCTTAACGCCTCTTCGTTTCGTTGAAAGTTAATCCCTCTGTCTCGATGGAGCCTCCTTCATGCTGTGCAACCTTTGTCATATGTCTTCATACTCTTCTTCCTCAGCTTCGTGTTGGTCGCGATTTGCATCTCCTCTTCTGTCCTCTATGACTTGTGTTTATAACGATACTGCCTCCCATCGGTCGTAGCGTATGTTGTCGTTTCTCTCAGACTCTGGCCATGCATTTTTTTGTTTCATGTTGACTTGAGCGACGTCACTTCAGCTGACTGTCGCTTCCCCGCAGTTAGCGCCACCTGTAAGGCGAGAGCACCAGCTGCCTTCTACCCCCTATCCCTCCCCTCGGCCCTTGACTTCGTTCATCTGGTATCCACCGTTGCCGCTCAGCTTACTACTCACCTCTCGCGGTGTTAGTGTTAATGTTAGCAAACAATGCCCTCTTCTCACCGTCCAGTCTTCGTTTCCACTCCTGTTTTTAGAAGTATGACAATTATTATCTGGTTTTCGCTGTCTGTTCCTAGTAGTTGGCCTGGGGCGACATTTTCTGTGCGTGTAGATCGTCACAAACGCTTTTCCTAGATTTCCTACCCGTTCTGGTTCTGATCATTCCCTCTGTCTTCTCCCACAAGTATTCCTCTCTGGTTTCCCCCGTGGTAAAATTATCCTCGATGCTATCTTCCTCTCCTACCTCGTGTCGCTGTAGTTGTTCCGATTCGATCCGTTCATTTCATTCGAGCGCTGTTCAAATGGTGTTTCATTGTTAAAGCTCAAGTTTGTCCATTCTTCTTTCCTCAGGAAATTCTCTTCATCCTTGCAAGGGCCTCCTCCCACTACTTCCTGTACTGCTTTCGGCAACTTCTTCCATACCGCTGTACTCGTCATCTCCGAACTGATCTGTATATCGTAGTTCTCTAAATATCTTTTCACAATACGCTAACACACTTCCACCACTATACCCTGGCAGTCTGGGATTAGTAGTTTTTTAGAATAAAAAAACTTTGTTCGGTGGCCATTTTCCTTTAGTAACGCGTTAACGGATGTATTCAGAGTATGGACAGATGCTTAAATGTTCAAATTTCAACCATGCGTTTACTGACCTCACAAAGTTTGACAATGAGTACAATTGTTCCCCATTTATCTAGTTTACCGTCGAGTATCATAACCATTGTTTTCGGAGAGGGTCTGCCATGAGCAAAACACAATTCTTTTCCTTTTTTCTTTTACCCTTACATGTTTCACTGAAGTTTCACTTGTGGGCCTTTTATTTTCTTTCTATTATACGAGACCAAAAATGCTCTTTGCTACTTATACGCCAGCCGGAGTGGCCGTGCGGTTCTAGGCGCTACAGTCTGGAGCCGAGCGACCGCTACGGTCGCAGGTTCAAATCCTGCCTCGGGCATGGATGTGTGTGATGTCCTTAGGTTAGTTAGGTTTAATTAGTTCTAAGTTCTAGGCGATCGATGACCTCAGAAGTCAAGTCGCATAGTGCTCAGAGCCATTTGAACCATTTTTTGCGTGTATAAGTAGCTCTAGGCGATCGATGACCTCAGAAGTCAAGTCGCATAGTGCTCAGAGCCATTTGAACCATTTTTTGCGTGTATAAGTAGCTCTGGCTCTGAGCACTATGCGACTTAACTTCTGAGGTCATCAGTCGCCTAGAACTTAGAACTAATTAAACCTAACTAACCTAAGGACGTCACACACATCGATGCCCGAGGCAGGATTCGAACCTGAGACCGTAGCGGTCACACGGTGCCAGACTGAAGCGCCTAGAACCGCACGGCCACACCGGCCGGAATACACGCATAAATTCAAATTTTTAAGGAATTACTTACAAAATTTGGAAACAATTTCACAAAAATTCGAATTTATTTGAGTGCAAGTAGTAAAGAGTACTTCTCCTGTAGTATAACAGGAAAAAATAAAAAATAAAACGCCCACTGATAACGTTGAAACTTCAACAAAACACGTGTGTTTAAGGGGATACGGAATCGGATTTTGGGTTAAAAAATCGAATTTTTTTTTATTGGCGTATTATATTCTGCCATGTTTCCTCTTTAAAATGACGTATCATACATAGCTCTACTACAATTATAACTATTTTATTTTTATATATTTGTGAGATCGGGTATTGCGCTTTAGTTATACACGTCTCTCGTGGCTGACCATGAACTTTTTGGCAGTACCTTTAAAGTGACATGAATTCAAATATCCCGGTTTCCAGCGACTATTTATACACTAGTTGCCCGAAAATGTTTCTCTCTGGTTTCCTCAAGTTACTCTTTGACTTTGTGGCGGGACTGTTTTGTAAACAGTGTGATATAAGAAAGTAGTTGTTGTTGAGTTATTTCGTATTTAGTGCTTCATTTTTCGCAGTGAAAATGCCTAGAGCTAAAGCAAAAGTATTTAAAAAGCGTGTGAACTGGCAAAAGAAAAGAAATAATGATTCATTAGCAAAGCAAAGCAGTTCATCATCATCACTGTTGGAAAATGTGAATCCACTTATTACTGATTTGCCGAACGAACTTACACCAAATGAAAACAGTGCTTCTCATAAAAAACTAAGAGATTTGGAAGAGAAATATAATTTACTTGATAGAGGGAATGAAGTTTTTGAACTCATTGATACGAATATATTGTGTGAAGCTCTTGAAAACAGTTTGTGCTGCAAAAAATGTCATGGAAACGTTTCTCTGAAAGTAGAATCCCATGTTGGCCTGGCTGCCCAGTTTAATTTAATATGCAGTGTTTGTAAATACAGCTGTAAGTTTCCAAGTTCGGTTTCAGTAACTGTAAATAATGGATACAAGAAAACTGAACTTTATAGTGTAAATATTAGGTTAGTTTATGGATTGCGAGCAATTGGTAAGGGCAAAGCAGCTGGTGATATGCTATGTGGTGTTCTAAATCTTCCAAGTGCACCTTCAAAGTTTGAAGCTTACAATTATGTACTAGGATCTGCAGTTGAAGATGTAGCACAGAAGTCAATGCAGGTTGCTGTGGAAGAAGCAGTGGAAGAAAATGACGGCAGTCGTGACCTCACAGTGGCGTTTGATGGCACGTGGCAGAAAAGGGGCCACACCTCCAACAATGGTGTTGTAACAGCAACTAGTGTTGATACTGGCAAGGTTATTGATGTTGCAATAATGTCTAAATACTGTAGGTGCACAGGCAGGCTGAAAAATGAACACAGTGATGACTGTATTGCTAATTATTATGGTAGTAGTGGTGGCATGGAGGTTGCTGGGGTGAAGAAAATTTTTCATCGCTCTTCACAATGGTATAATGTTCGCTATGTCAAATATCTGGGAGATGGTGACTCTAAAGCATTCAAAGAAGTTTTGGAAAGCAAACCATATGGGAACAGTGTAAATATAAGCAAACTTGAATGTATAGGACATGTGCAGAAGAGAATGGGTGCCAGGCTGAGAAGGTTAAAATCAGTTATGAAAGGGAAAAAACTAGATGATGGGAAAACCTTGGATGGCAGAGGAAGATTGACTGATTCCATAATAGACCACATTCAGAACTGCTATGGCCTTGCAATCAGGCAAAATACAGGCAATCTTGAAGAAATGAGGAGAGCTATATGGGCTTTATATTTCCACACCGCATCCACGGATGAGCATCCACAACATGGTTTGTGCCCCAAAGGTGAAAACAGCTGGTGTAAATACAATAGGGGACTAACAACAGGAGAGAAATACATTCACCACCACAGTCTACCATCAGCCATCATGGCAGAAATAAAGCCCATTTTCAGAGATCTGGTTGACAGAAGTCTTCTGATGAAATGTCTTCACGGAAAAACGCAGAACCCCAACGAGTGCTTGAATAGTGTGATATGGCATCGTCTCCCAAAAACAGTGTTTGTCGGAATTAATACACTACATTTTGGTGTGTATGATGCTGTGGCAACCTTCAATCTTGGAAATATAACTAAATGCCAGGTCCTTCAAAAGTTGGGTATGTGTGTTGGTTCCCGTACGGTACGTGCTATGTTCTTTTTAGATCAGCACAGACTAAGGCATGCTGATAATATAATCAAGACATTAGTGAAAAAAGCAAGACAGGTGCAGAGGGGTGCCAAAAGAAGACTTGAAGATGATTATGAAGACTGTGAAGGGGGTATTAGCTACGGATCAGGAATGTTTTAATCTTCTTTCTCCGTTTCCCGTAAGTTTACTTTTTACTTCATCTAGGAACATTATCTCAGGTACTGGTCAACCTAGAAGTCTGAAATTTTTATGACGTAGTGACATAGGTCCCTATTACATACTGAAACAACGATTTTTTAATTACTTGATTTACAAAAGACTTAGGGGTGATAGTCTAGTAAAAAGCGATGGAAAAAATTTACTTAAAAATAAATGTACAATATCTCTGTAAGAAAATACTTTGACAATAAACTGTTGTTTCAGTATTGTTGTAACATATGAATGCACATACAGTAAAATTTTTACCTCTCTGTCTCCAGTAGTTTGTGAGAAAATGTTCCCTATAGTAGGCATATATTAACATTGCGGGGATAGGTGATTCCGTATCCCCTTAATAGAAGAAAAAAGAGCTTGTGTTTTGCTCAAAGCTGACGCCCTTCAAAAACAACTTTGTCTGTAAGTAAACATGGGCAGCAGGGCTTCAACCCTAAGATGATTATCTTAACCGTGCTCTTCTTCAACAGCATATGTCACGACAGATAGCAAGGAACTGCCTGCAGAGCCCAGCGTTTTTTTTTCCTTTGCACCTAAAAGAATATGACATATTCAACAATAACGTATTTAAAGGTCAATACACTGCGACGAATGATATTTATTAACACAGGCTGAAGAAACGCCTTCTCCCCAGTCGTGTGAGAACTCTCAAAGAATACTGCTCCCATCGTTCTCAATGCATCCAGCGCGTAACTATTAGCGAGGATGACGTTATTAGAATGGAATCCTAAATATGTGTAGCAACACTAGTCCCATCTTCCTCAATGTATCCACCATGTAAGCATTAGTGAGAAAAGTGTTATTAGAATGCAATTGTAAGTTTGTGTAACTTATTTTTCTTTTAATTATTTGTGTAACCGATGTAAATTTACCCCTACCAGTGCCACCACCAGGTGTGGAAATAAGGTTGTCTAATGTAACCTACAGTTTAAGCAACAGACAATTTAAACTCATTCGCGTGGTTATGATATCAGATCGTTAGCTGTTTCCGAAAATCCTTGACTTAGTGACATGAAAGCGACATTATCCACGGATGAGCTGGTTCGCCATGTAGTACTTTGACGCATGATTCAGCTATGTTAAATGGCATAGATAAGTCACCCACATTTACATGAGGCGATTACACAGTTACTGGTGGGGACTTTCCATGAACAGAGAGGGAGTGCACCCATCTGCAAGAGCATACGTTTAAGATCCCAATGTCTGCCAGTTACATGATTCAGTATGCTCTAGACATCGCCTTCAAACAGGACAGGGTGACTTTAAAACCCGTTTACCAAGTGTGTGTAGGAACCGAAATGACATTCAGTTTATTTAGGGCCATATGCATAGATTACTGGAATGACCAAGATTTAGTGTTTTCGGTACAACAAGAAAACAGAATATATGTATGGGAAAATGGAAGTGGTAAATGAGAGTCTTAAAATCTGTACCATCGTTGAAGCTATCAACAGAACTCTTTAATCTTCATACTACGGAAATGCAAATGGGAAATGATATTGGATCATATGAATTTGTTAGCAGCAATGGATCACGAAACCAAAAAACTTTCAAAAGATATAAAAAGGACCTCTTGTAAGTACGAGTACTAAAATAGGAAAGAAGAACAAACTATTGGAATCCTGCTAATGTTAATCAATATGGGAAATACAATGACTGATAAGATTAAAAAACTCTAATACATATGAAGAGAAAATCTCATTCATTAACATGTTTGAACTCATGAGACTATATAAGCTTCATACTACATTGAACTTGAAATGTCAGGTAACTAAGCTGCAAGCTTCCAGCCAAGTACTTCTTGGCCATTGTCAAGTTGCATGACTAGCAGTGGGCTGCTGGTATGCCCCTTACATACTCTAGCTGCCAGCTGTGACGTCACTGGTGCCTGTGGCTTCGCCATAAACGTACACGCGTTGACTCGGCGTTCGGTGTGCCTACTTTAACTGCATGATCACTGGATTCTCTACTGATGATCCACAAGGATGGGACGCCATTCCATCTCGTCGTACCCAGCATTGGTTCACCAACGTACAAGCTGGTGAAACACTTGGCCAATCTCCTCGCTGCACATGTGGGGCACTGTGAGCATTGTATTAAAAATTCAGCATATTTGATCAACAGAATTAATCGCCCAATGACTTAGTGAGAGCGATATAATGGTCAGTTTTGATATGGAGGCGCTGTTTATAAATGCGCCTGTCAGAGACTGTTTGGACCTATCCAAGATGCTACTCCAGGTGAGTGTAAAATGAATTTGCACAACGGAAAATAATATACGCTCAAATGAAGATTTGGCCCTGTCTGACTACCCACTGAAGCAGATCTTAGGACCGTAGAGGTCGCGCGGTTCCAGACTGTAGCGCCTAGAACCACTCGGCCACCCCGTCCGGATACTAATTGATTAACGTTGTTCCTGCTTATACATTTATTCTAGATAAAAAAACTTTTATGTTACGAAGTTTGCATTTCCTAAGTAAAAGTACTAATTTATTTCCCAACTCTGCACCTTATTATGATTGCGCGATCTAATATCAATAACGTGAAATGACTCACATCATCTACGTACCAAACACTAGAAGACACTACTTTCAAAGATGATTACGGTGGTGTGGAACCTCAGTGGAAATGAACTAACGTGATCACAGCTGTTTAGCTTTTATAGCCCTAATAAGACGAGGCAATTTGCGATATGACCGTATCTACTACGTCCGGTGCGCCGAAGTGATGGATCCCGTACTCGTCTGCGACGATGGAAGAACTCCAATCACAAATAAACTCTTTCAGACACTAGGACGGCAGAAGGCGTTCCTCTGACTAATATACTCTAACACTGTCTTCTCCTCTCTGTGTTGTACAGACGAGAGACGCGAACCCCCAGCTACAGGGACGGAGTTCAGATAACTTCTCAATGTATGTATAGGCAGAGGAAGTGCTCTCAATTACTGAACGCTGCGTACTCAACGACGTATAGGTTTGCAACATTACAATGCCTAACTGTTCTAACTATAAACTCTCCTGAGAGCAAGGCCAGCAAGTCCGTCTGTATCAACAAAGCTGATATCGAGCGACCGTCACACACGGGCACTTACAGTGGAAAGCACCACGTCTCTCCAGCGCTGGCTTCCCAACAAAAAAAAAAAAAAATGGTTCTAATGGCTCTGAGCACTATGGGATTTAACATCTGAGGTCATCAGTTCCCTAGAACTTAGAACTACTTAAACCTAACTAACGTAACGACATCACACACATCCATGCCCGAGGCAGGATTCGAACCTGCGCCCGTAGTGGTTGCGCGGTTCCAGACTGAAGCGTCTAGAGCCGCTTGGCCACCCCGGCTGGCCAGCTTCCCAACAAGCCGGCCGTTGTGGCCGAGCGGTTCTAGGCGCTTCAGTCCGGAATCGCGCTGCTGCTACGGTCGCAGGTTCGAATCCTGCCTCGGGCATGGATGTGTGTCCTGTCCTTAGGTTAGTTAGGTTTAAGTCGTCCTAAGTCTAGGGGACTAATGACTTCGGATATTAAGTCCCATAGCGCTCAGAGTCATTTGTACCATTTGAATCTTTCCAGCAAAGCTCGGCCCCCCATCATCGTAATTCCTAAAACGAATCATACTCCCAAAACCACGGAATATTCTCCCTCTCTACAGATTCTTCCGAACGCCGACCAACCATATTTTAGTCTTTTGTCGTCCAGCGCTGAAAGTTTGCGAGGAAAATCCTGTACTCGTAGAATGGTACGCTTCTGAGTAAAAATCTTAGGAAATAACCCAGCCTGCGTGGTTTCCGAGGTGCCACTTCTTCGTACCTCTCACCTTCTCACCTGCGTCCAAGATCTTCAGCGTTCGGAAGTATTATCCGGTTATCCTTCCGGCCCCTACTACAATAGCGGCCAGCCGTCACCCTATTGTGCACCAGAGCTCAGGTGCCACGACGTTCATGAAACTACTTCCTGTGTTAAAGCAGGATCAACACCTGTGCGGGCCTTCCACCCAGAGCTTGAGTTCTGCCTACCGTTTCATCTCCACTGGCTTTCCAACCTCTACTAGTATAGGCAATCATTCATTACGCCGTTTTTATAATAACGACACTCCGTCACCTTTCATGCAATAATCGTTAACAATTATTTACAAGACGTACGTGACAATGTCAGTCTCCTTTATATGTTCACATATACGATGTACTACCTATCAAATGATACCTAATGTGGTTGTAGATCACCGCAAAGTATGTGGACGAGTGCTTGTAAGGTGCAAAATTATAGTCACCTTACACCTAGTATCCCAGTTCTTTGGAAGTGAAGTGGTTGAGGTGTTTAGGCACACGCTGACGTCTTCTTATTTTCTGTACACTGGCCAGTATTACAATCAGACGGACGGCGTTGGAATGGATAGCGTGTTAGCTCCAGATTTTGCAAATCTCTTCGTCTAGAATTCTGAGGATATTGCCTTAGACACGATGCTATTAAAGCCCAGTAGTTTCTTTCGATACGTTGACGACACGTCGACACGTTCGTCATTTGGTCCCATGGACGTGAGAAACTAGATAAGTTCTAGGAACACTTCAATAGCATTAAAAAAAACATCAAGTTTGCCATGGAGGTAGAAAAAGACGGTGCATTGAACTTCCTTGATGTCCTCTTCCGCCGTAAACGAAATGGATGCCTCGGCCACAGCACCTATAGGAAACCCACCCATAGCGATCTGAACTTGACTGCAATCAGCGATCAGCAGCTGCCACGGAAACGCACTGATTTACCAACAGTGGTGCATCGTGCAACAATGATATCAGACGCTTATAAACTGTCGCAGGAGCTGAGCTACCTACTTCAGATGTTCTGGGACAACGGCTATAGCGTCCATCAAACAACAGAAGTGATTTCCTGCAAGACTCGCAACAAGACCACCGACGAGGAACAAGAAAAGAATTTTGCTTTCCTGCCAATCTGTGTCTCTGTGTCGCACAAGATAAGCCACCTGCTGAAACAAGACAAGATCAAATCGATCTTCTGGCCTCCGACGAAACTCCGTCCGTTATTGAGACCAGTTAAAGATGCAGGAGGTCTCAGAACATCTGGGGTCTACAAGATATTTTGCGAGTGTGGACAGTCTTATGTCAGATAAACAGTACACACTGTGGTACAATGCAGGAAGGACCATGAGGGATTTTATTGCTTGTGTTACCCTGAGAGATCTGCTTTAGCTGAGCATGCTTTAGAAAACAGACAACGGATAAAATTTAACGGTACATCAATTGTGGTGCACACAAACGGCTTCTAGGGTAGTGTAATTAAAGAAGCCATTAAAATAAAAGTCACCAATAAGATACTAAATAGAAACGGTGGCCTGCAGCTCAGCACTGCATGTGATCCAGTGATTGCGTGGCTTAAGCACTGGCACTGAACGCCGAGTCAATGTATGACTTTATACAGCGATGCCACATGCATCAGTAACATTCTAACGAGCAGCTAGTGTATATACGGGGCATACCAGCAACCCGCTGTCAGTCGTACTACTTGACAATGGCCAAGGAGTGCTTGCCTGAAAGCTCAAGCAGTTTTAATTACCTGCCGAGGTAGGACAGCCTAGAACATTTTATTCAACGTTATCACCACAAGACTCTGCACCCTTACATTACATTCAAGTCCGTTTAATATGCAGCAATGTGTCAACAAAACGAAAAGTCATCGAGATGTACAAGACCAGTCAAAGGAAATTACGATTTCTAAGACTAGGACATTTGGAATGAGATCAGTCTCTCAGAGAAAAGTATAACCAATTACTGTATCTACAGAATGAGTCTAATGTGGAAAAGAAGAAGATCCCATCACCGCTTTCATTAACAGTCACAGCAGCGCTAAGAAATATGAAACTTACGGAGTCAGCAGAGTTTACCCATATACATAGTGTACACAACATAAACATTTAATGATGCAAAGAGGCTGGCAGTAGAGAATTTGAGAGAACGTCTCAATAAATGGATTTAATATTTACAAGAGCGCAAAATCTTGAGAAATATTCCCTGAAAGATCTAGAAAAATGTTCAGCAAAAATTTTCATTTGATTGATGTGCATTAAAAGCCATTGGAAGACCAAGAAGCACAAGTAGCATGAAACAGATATTAGATCCTAGATGCAGCATAGGTGACGATGTTAACATTTCGCATACAAGAGTGAACAAACAATATCTGCAGTACATGTACTATACTCACGCTAATGAAATACTAGAACAATTAGAACTGCTCACTGTACTGGCGGCTATCATAAATATAGCTGACATCATTTAAATCATATCTTTCCTTCCTGAGCTTAGAGAAAGATGCATCACTGAATAATAATTATGGTTACAGTAGCATAAGAACTACACAGACAAACACGCAGAATATTCCTACATAGATATGTTATGATTGTATGCTTGAATGACTTACGACGTGCATGTCTCTTAGATGTGAAGAGGTATTTGAACAGGAAGAAGAGTTTCAAATGCACTTCAGTGTTTATAAATATATATTCCAAGATCGCTTGGGCACTGCCTGTGAAAACAAAAACAGGGTACGAAGTTGAATGGATTTTGAACAGTTGCTGCTGACAGGTACGTATCAGTGCCGAGACAACCTTCAAAGCAATCAGTGTAGTGGATTTTACGATAAGTATATCAAGGCAGTGATGGTGCAGTATGGGATAAACAACTGATCGGGAAACACCCACATGAAAATGAGTAATCTGGAGAATTTGAACAGAACAATAAAGCACTATGTGTGGATGCATTGTAGTCTTCGTGGTTCATTCAAATGGATAGAATTCTCTTGTAGAACATAAATCTTTAAGGACAGTGAAGTGAATAAATTGCTGGTAATTTTCACACAAAGGAATTATAGAGAAGCTCTGAACCATACATGTTTTTCATTGAGCGTGTCATAAGACATCAAGGGAACAAATCTTTGGATATAGATCTCAATTTCCCATTATCACACAACAGCTGTGTGAATGCACATGATTTGGCTTACAACAGGCTACAGAGACCTCAATCAGTACAATAAGATACCATGTGTGACAGGAAGTGCATCAGAGTTGGTGGCAGCATTCTCGAAAAGCCACTAGTGAAGTTGCATATTCCTCCATATAACTAATGTTCACTGTGAACAAATTTTGAAGTACGATTATCACGTGGTAATACGGAAATTGATGTATTAGATGAAGCCTGCTGGAAGCATGATTTTAAATACACTGCAAATAAAGGTTTGGCAGAATGTCCGATTGCAGATCGAATTTTAGTTGGTGAAGCGAGAGAAATAAATTGAAGAAGTTACATTAAAACTGGAAAGTATATCGCAGCATTTGCAGTTGATGAAGCAGTGTGCACCACACTTATAATGGGTTTGGGAGTAAACTGCAGACAAGTTAGGAATGATGTTCATTGTATACTAAAAATAACGAAGAAAAAACAAGTAGGACATTTAAAAAGTTTTATCCAGTACACTCTGTCAGCAGTTATAAGCACGGTGGCGTTGAAAGGAGGAAGAAGAAGATGAAGATTATCGATTAACCCTCTAGCATGACCAAAGCATTTTCGATAACATTTATTACCAAAGACAGGTAGTACTTTCTCCCAACCTTAAAAAAGTTAAAAAACGAATAAAATTCATTAATCATTGTTGACACATAATAACAATGTAGTTTTTAAGGAGGTACTGTTGTTTTAGTAGGATCCAGAATATGAAACTATATTTAGCACACTCATCAACATCACTGCACTTTCAATAGTGTTTACTATCAAGGGGCCGTGTAATTTATGCTAACCCTAGAAAATACTAAAAAATGAAAATTTCGTTTCTTTTTCTTGACTTTTACTCACAAGATACATATTTAAGTGAGGTGCTGAACCCGAAAATATTCAATATCACAATCAGTGGGGAAAGATCTTAGGTTAAGCTCAACTGAAAAATATAAAACATTTATGCCATTGATGAACACTTACAATGCTGAGCACTTAACTGCCTTCCACTTACTGTGCAATAGCTACCGTCCACTAGTTTCATTAAATTTTCAGTGGATACAGAGAATGTTTTGTATGAGACACATAAAAAAAGACAAATTCATTTCGAAAATTTGAGTTTTCTACTTCACGTCGAGAAACAATCATGTATTTGGAGGATAAAATTTTTTCAGAAAGTAATGAAGATTATACACTGATTTTCAGAAAAATATTTTGTGAGGAACTGGTGCTTACAACTTATTTAGAGTAAAGAAATAATAAACATTCAGAATTGATAATGTAACACCGAAAACACGGTATTTATTCCATTTGCACATTATGAATACCTACATACATATCATTTATTTGTCATAATGAACCACAGTGTGGTAAAGTTTGAAACAAGGAGTGACACACAAACCTACATTACACCGAAAACACTCATTTCACATTAATTGCTTTTTCCGCATTGATTTGTAAAGAGGTTAGACTTAACAGCACTTCGGTTGTTTCTCACTAGTCATACTAATAGTCACGTTTGAAACCCCAAAAATCATCATGATCTGCAGTTTGTGCATGTACTTCATCAATCACTTTTTTAAGTTTGCATCCTTATCACATGCCACTTAGATTAAAAAGAAGATAAAGCAGATAAAAGCAATAATTCGAGTTCCAAAAGAAAAGAGTACACAAATGTTGATAGAACACGTGCAAACAAATGACAAGCATACGCGAACTGTCTCAGAAATATGTGTTGACATTTATAGTTATTTACCTTCTTATTTCTTGCATTCTAGCCCTAGAGTGATGAAATTCATCATGTACTTTCTTCAAGCAATATATAGCCGCTTTATTTCTTATGTGGTGATCGAGTCAAAATACCCCAAGTATTACCTGCCACGCCTCAACAGATACAGTACCAAATGCCTTCGTCAACCGAACAACTACTCCCCATTTTACCCTGTTTACCACTGATGAGCTGATGTTATGAACAGATGTTTGTGCATCCAAGGACCCAAGCACTCATATCCAGTGACTGCAATTACGAAAACGTTATAATACGTTATTATTGGTTGCATAGATAGTTTTGTGCTCGTAGATTTCTAGATCGCTAATTTTGTTCATCACTTTCCTGGGTCTTTTGATCATTTCTTCAACATGCGCACTATACGTCCGTCGCTCGTCGAAGGAGACGCCTAGGTATCTTTTGACGAACTTTCTCTTTATAGACCAATTGCTTCATTTCACGATCACGTCTTTTAAAAGGTACCATTTTAATAACATATACGTGGTATTTCCCGACGCCAAAAATAATTTAACTTCTAGGTGCACTTGACGTAATTGTTGAAGGAATATGTCAGATGTTTCCTCAAGATTTTTTCTGAAGCAACCCGTCTCATCGATCATAAGGTCGTCGGCTTATGTCACTACTCATATGGCCACTTCACTATCGTGCAGTTTTCCTAATACCGAGTCGAGTACCAGGTCCCAGAAAACACCGTTAGTTATGGATCCCTGTGGGGCAGCCTTCCCAAATTTCTCTTGAAAAGGTCTGTCCTAGGCACAACAGAGTAGTTTCTCTGCTTTTGCAATGGTTCTTAAAGCCGTTGATAGCGCTCGTGGGCAGTCCAACCCCCTCAGGCAGTCAAAGTATGCAAACCACCGTAAGAGATGGGAAGCTCAGGCGATGTCCACCAGTATAGCTACAACATAATTAAGCCGAATGTTTCTCAAGTCTTATTGCCTTATTTACAGAATCTTCTATTAACTTCCCAGTTTCGAATCCATTTTGTTTGGAGTTCTTTCCTCATTTCTCCTTTTACTGCAAATCAGCTTTCCAGTACTTCACCTAAAAAATCGAGAAGACAGGTTGGTATGTAGAATAATGGAGCAAGGAATCCTTGTCTTTACCCTTTTTCAAGATAACTACAGTTCCTTTCTTCCATATATCTGGTATTCTTCCCTGTAAAAAACGTGCTTTATTGAGTTCCCATAGATATAAACTTATGTTAATTTGAAGGGCATGTTACATTTCAGCAGGAATCCCCTCAGGACAAGGTGATTTACGTGTTTTCAGTTTCAAGATTTGTTTCCTCATCTCCTCTTCCGTAAACGGAAATACCATCCCGTCTCCACAGTACGCTTCACTACTTTTATTCAGCAATCATGTGTGTTCATCAAATTCGATCCTTGCAGTGTCATCTGGACGGAGAGTGTCCATTCCATCAGTAATGAGGCGGTTGCCACCAGTTTTCTTTCATGCTGTCGTCTGCTCGTTTTGGATTTGGTAACAGTGTCGGACATTTTACCTTTTTTTCTTTTTCAAATCTTATGGGACTTAACTGCTAAGGTCATCAGTCCCTAATCTTACACACTACTTAACCTAAATTATCCTAAGGACAAACACACACACCCATGCCCGAGGGAGGACTCGAATCTCCACCGGGACCAGCCGCACAGTCCATGACTGCAGCGCCCTAGACCGATCGGCTAATCCCACGCGGCCTTTATCTTTTGAAAGATGGTGATGGCTACATGCGACGTATCTCAGGGGTAAAGATGTAGGTTCTCTGCCTCTCTCCATTCATGCCTTCTGCGGGTGATCTTTAAATTGCTGCTCTAAGTCCCTGTGCCGGCTGGGGTGGCCGAGCGGTTCTAGGCGCTACAGTCTGGAACCGCGCGACCACTACGGTCGCAGGTTCGAATCCTGCCTCGGGCATGGATGTGTGTGATGTCCTTAGGTTAGTTAGGTTTAAGTAGTTCTAAGTTATAGGGGACTGATGACCTTAGAAGTTAAGTTCCATAGTGCTCAGAGCCATTTGAACCATTTTTGAAGTCCCTGCGTGCACCCAGTTTGCGAGCTCTTTCCTACACGGTGTGGCGTTTTTGGTAGAATCTCCTTGCCAATCTGACTTGTGTTCTCAGTCTTGGGAGACACTCGTTTCATGATATTTGTGAACTCCAGCCGTTAGTCCTAAGACTGGTATGGCACCCTTGAAGGCCGCTTTTATTACTGTCATGAGCTCTTGAGCTTTTGAGTCCAGGTTGCCTTCTGCTTCCACCAGGACTGGGTCTTGATTGCGGATATTCAGTTGCCTCTAATCCGCTTTTTGTTATTCTGCATCGAGTCCTGATTTGTTTAAAGAATGGTCATGTATGCATTCATCTCTACTGGAATTATCTGTAAAGATTAAACGGTGTGGCCTGACGTGATGAGACCTGTTTTAAGTTTCCAGGTTCTGACCTTCCTCACTGCATGTTTCTCAACTCTCCTGATGTCTATATTCGACTGTGCACCAGCCCACCTTTTATAACCTACTGGCCATCAAAATTGCTACACCAAGAAGAAATGCAGATGATAAACGGGTAGTCATTGGACAGATATATTATACTAGAAATGACATGTGAGTACATTATCACGCATTTTGGGTGCATAGATCCTGAGAAATAAGTACCCAGAACAACCACCTCTGGCCGTAGTAGCCGCCTTGATACGCCTGGACATTGAATCAAACAGAGCTTGGATGGCGTGTACAGGTACAGTTGCCCATGCAGCTTCAACAAGATTCCACAGTTCATCAAGAGTAATGAGTGGCGTATTGCGACGAGCCAGTTGCTCGGCCACCATTGACCAGACGTTTTCAATTGGTGAGAGATCTGGAGAATGTGCTGGCCAGGGCAGCAGTCGAACATTTTCTCTATCCAGAAAGGCCCGTACAGGACCTGCAACATGCGGTCGTCCATCATCTTGCTGAAATGTAGGGTTTCGCAGGGATAGAATGAAGGGTAGAGCCACGGGTCGTAACATATCTGAAATGTAACGTCCACTGTTCAAAGTGCCGTCAGTGCGAACAAGAGGTGACCAGACGTGTAACCAATAGCCACCCATACCATCAGACCGGGTGATACGCCAGTATGGCGATGACGAATACACGCTTCCAATATGCGTTCACCGCGATGTTGCCAAACACGGATGCGACCGTCATGATGCTGTAAACAGATCCTCGATTCATCCGAAAAAATGACGTATTGCCATTTGTGCGCCCAGGTTCGTCGTTGAGTACACCATCGCAGGCGCTCCTGTCTGTGATGCAGCGTCAAGGGTAACTGCAGCCATGGTCTCCGAGCTGATAGTCCATGCTGCTGCAAACGTCGTCGAACTGTTCGTGCAGATGGCTGTTGTCTTGCAAACGTCCCCATCTGTTGACTCAGGGATCGAGACGTGGCTGCACGATCCGTTACAGCCATGCGGATAAGATGCCTGTCATCTCGACTCCTAGTGATACGCGGCCGTTAGGATCCAGCACGGCGTTCCGTATTATCCTCCTGAACCCACCGATTCCATATTCTGCTAACAGTCATTGGATCTCGACCAATGCTAGCAGAAATGTTGCGATACGATAAACCACAGTCGAGATAGGCTACAATTCGACCTTTATCAAAGTTGGAAACGTGATGGTACGTCTCGCCTAGACAGGTCTCTCGCAGAACAATGCCGAGCTACCAGCAGCGGCGCCAGCGGAAGGCTGGGCAAAGGGTGACAGATTGAAGGGATGCGTCTACATAGTGGAGTCATAAACTGGGCATTGTCTGCAGAGTCACACATGATAAAAGTTCACTTTTCTGTGTTCGCCAGTACTGCAAATAGGCCTATGAACCACTTCCATCGGCCGCCTCTGTTGTATAAGGAACTCTGGCGTCTGAGAAACATTTGGCGATAGAATCTTTGTCACACGTCATAGCTAGGTCTAACAAGCTCCAAGGAACAGGCGATTTAGATAAAGATCTATAAGACGGTATCTGTTCACTTGTTGGTGTGTGAAGCAACACGACTTCAGAGAAAATCATCTTCCTCCTCCGCAAAAACTTAAAAAAACTAGTAATTGCCGGCTTCTTTTTCTTCCAGAGATGCAGGTTTCTTAACACTGGCCCTGGTGTGACATGAGTTTTTGATGTCGTTTGGGAGGGGAGATGTTGCGCCTCTAGAGCCTGTGATTGGCTCAAGATGGCGTGAAGGCGGTGTTGCTTGAGCACTTTGAGAGAAAACGGATTATTTTTCTGAAGAGGTGCGAAGAACTCGGGTGCTGGACTTTGGGCTTGTAGGAGACTTCTGGCATGTGTGGTTGGTACTTGGGTCCTGTCCTAAAACTGACTTCACTTGCGTGTAGTTTAGGCTGGGGAGCCTGTGGTGAAGTTCTTACTGTACCGTCAGTGTGACTTCAAACATCTCGGACTACTCGTTTGCTGAGGGCATACTTACTTGTTTTTGGTTTACCAGTCTTGTCGTTTGGTCTCCTTATGACGAATATGATCAGAATGAAGGTACAGTGCGTACGGCGAGAGAAGAGCTCTGACAGTTGATGCCGCCTGGGCGCACGTGCTTTGCGCATCCACGACGGCCAACCAGATCGTGAGCTTTCGTTTACGTTACCGTGGCAACGCTCCGGTGTTGATGTAGTGCTGGGCGACCTCTGCTGGCTCGCTGCCCGTCCGTGTCGAATACTGGCAACAGTGCTGCTAGCTGTCACAGCTCTTCTCTCAACGTACCAAGTATAGTTATTAGAGGTAAAAGAAGAAGAACATTTCGAATACACTAGTAAGAAAATGTGATGAAATTACCTTAATATAAGACTTGAGACTAATCCAATGATATACCTTAGCGTCAGTCATAATTAGACTTTATGCTAAGTTGCATCACATAAATATAGTACAGATTTCGTGGTGGCTTCTGAACTACTCTCCATTATAGACTTTAGTATTGTAACTCAGGAATATTAACGCCATCACAGTTAACATATTGCAGAACGAATTCCGTTCATGGGTGTTGGAAATGATACCCAATCCTTCTTGCTAACATCTTAAGAATTTTGTAGTATGCAATATTGTCCTTCAGATAATCAGCAAATATTTACATGAGAGTCTTGATACGCCATTCATAGCTGCTTAGTCTTCATTTTCTTTTTTTCTCTTAACTTCCTGAACTGTATCCGTTGCCTTCTAAAAACTAACAATAAAAACTATCCAGTTATTGTTAATGACCTTCTTAACTGCCAAAAATTTTTGTGAAGTATGCATTTTTATAGTACAAGAAATGTTGGTATGAATATGAAGAGCTACGAGCACACCGTAAAGCACCTTTTCCTATACCATGTTAACCACCGTGGAGCCGAATGAGTACCACAAAACTCACAATCACAAGATCCTCATCCTCCGGTGTTTATTACTTGTGTGTCTTACAGGCTTCCTGATTTATTTCAGTATGTCTCAAATTTTTCATGATTAAAAAAAAAGGGTTGTTGGGCATAGCTAACTTCCAAAACTTCAAACTTACACCCCAAATTCTTTTCGTAAAATTCTGCGATATGATAGTTTCTTTATTTATCATCCATTACAGGGCCATCACGTGTTAACAAGTTACCACTACGAATTACAGTGCCGTCCAAGTTGTCTTGTGCTCTAGTATGAAAATGTACACCCGCGTGTAATTAGTTAGGAATTTTGAACACGTTTCCATATTTCAGACTGCGCCAGTATCCCAAGAATTTATAAGACCTTTTTATGTGTGCTTGTGCATTTGCGTGCGTGTGTCTCAGCTGGGTTCCATGTGAAGCTCATTAATTTCACACGTTTCATTACATTCCTTAACGCTACCCGTTCTTAATTTTTTTCTTGCATTTACTCACTTGTAATAGGACGTACCGCGTGCCATCTGCTCGACGCTATTTTCTGAATAATTGGGAACTTTTTTAATTTTACCTTCTGTAGCTGTGAACAGCCGTTTAACTTAGAAAGTATCATAAAGGAAACTGCAAAACGACATAAAACAAAGCGTGTCTTTTGTTAATGTTACGGAACTAAATAAGGTTCGCGCGATATTAAACATGTAATTATGTGTTTCAGTTTGTTTTTTTGTCATTCGTATTTACCATTTACGCTGTCTACTGATATTCCTGGCGGTAAAAGCACGTGCATGTTGCTGGCTTTTCTCGGTATTCTGTTTTTAAGGCCTCTGTGCGTGTGATAAACGATTGTTAGCCGATTCTCAATTTGTTTTTAGTTTCGTGTTTATGCGTAACCTTCGAATGAAAGATTGAGGAAAACAATATACGCTTCATGTGCACACTCGTTGTAGTGTGTGTGTGTGTGTGTGTGTGTGTGTGTGTGTGTGTGTGTGTGTATGTGTGTGTGTGTCTGTGTGTGTGTTTCTGTGTGTGAATGAGTGAGTTTGTTTGTTCGCTTAGGTATCGAACAAGACTCCATTTCAAAGCAATATTCGATCGTGTAACGTGCTTCATTGTCTGATATATTCATTCTAAGCACATTTCTTCGCTTATTAGTCATTACTATAATTACAGCACTATTTTGAGAACTTTTATTTAGTTTTTCTGTGTATAGAATGACTGCTCACGACAGAGGTCAAACGCACTTTCTGACTTTTGTAACTACAATATGTTCTGAGTATAACGTTCGGAAATTTCAGTACGGTGTTTATACAAGTACTACTTCTTAAAAGAGCCAATAGCGATGATTTCGTGTGCAAGTCCCAGTATGACACACGGTTTGAAATTCCCAGCATATTTCCGCTGCAGAGCGAAAAATTACTCTGGAAATTTGTCAAATCTTGTTTGCTCTGCCCTTAGGGGCACGATACAAAGGGGGCTGTATTCATTACTTAAATGTTGTTCTTGAGGCTATGAATGACAACTGTCTTCAGACATCTGCCAGTTTAGGTTTTTCGCACACCGTGACAGAATCCCATGTGTAAAAGAAACCTGTGTCGTTATTATCTTCTTCGTGTACGTTCAACATCTCCGGTTAGTCCTATTTGGTATCGGGCCTATGCTCCTGATCATTTTTCTAGGATCGGTCGCGCGAGTATTTGGTAAGAAGTCTCGTTTGTAGATTTTATTTTCTCACTATCCCAACAATGAACCGAATTCTAATACTAGCTATGTCTACGATTGAGCCTATGCTATCATTCCACTTCATATCCGCACGAATTGTACTTTTCTGCTTTTTGCGAAATGCACAATTTTACATTTATGAACATGTAAAGAAGGTCACCAGTCTCTCTATTGCTTTTTAAAATTTAACAACTAATCCCTGGATATTTATGCAGCACTTTTCAGAAAGTAATTCATTACATAAGCTGTGTCTCAGAAGTTTGATGAATTGCCTTAGAAAATAAACGAAGCAAGAGTTACAAACATACTGTGGTGTCCTGCTCACATGTTTAATTTAGGGTGTGTAGGAAACAGTTTTCTCCGATCGGTAGACAACAGTTCAAGCAAATTATATTAATGGAGTTTATTATAGTAAATTGAATTCACAGTACTTAACTTCACATTTTTACAAAGAGGTGTCCTAGCATTTGGCGACATGCAAATAATCAATGTCTTTCGATGTATACAATTCTCATGCAAGCGATTAAGATAGACCACAAGTCACGGCACGCCTTCTAGTGCCCGCCTTCTAGTCCGGCCGAGGATAGCTGGGGCGGGGCTTATATTCTCTTCGTATAGGGTTCGCTCCCGTCGTGGTGCGATCGTAGCCAGCGTACTATTGGCTGGCGTAGTCTCACAACCCTCTCGGCTGTTACGTTCCAGACCGACGTTCCGGATCTTGATGTTACGCTGGAACAAATACCACTACAGACCATCAAAGCACTAACTACAACACACTTCCGACATCGGTTGTAAAGCTGTTGGAAACTGTCAGCAAACGCTTCTTGTGGAATCGCTCACTGTTGGATATCTGCATCATTACAAGAGATGAAACCTGGTGCTACCAATACGATGCGTTGTCCAAGCGACCGTCAGTGGCATCGTGCTCATCAATCTTCTCCGCCTCACAAAATGCCAGCTCGTAAAGTCCAAGATTAGGACAATGTTGATCGTATTTTTTTTTTTTTTTTTTTTTAGATCAATGTCTCCATCTTTCATGAATTTTTGCCAAAGGGAGGTGGGGAAGACGATGAACACCATGCCATTGGCTTTCACTTAGTCTCCGGATTATACTGGAAGCACTATGTATCATTTCCTGTAATGAGATGGATATCCAATAATACGCGTCCACGATGCTTCGAAAGATTGCAGAAGATGAGTTTGCTTACAGTTTCCAACAATGTTACGACCGATGCCAGAAGTGTGCTGCAGCTAATGGTGATTGCTCTGAAGGAAACCAAAGAAATTTTGTTTTGAGCTCTTGTTTCATTTATGTTCCGAGACCATTCACCGAACTTCTCAGAAGGCCTTTGAAAATAACTACATTGTCTGTAAGAGCTTGAGGTTATTATTAGTATTGTCTTCTATGTCATTATGTACGAAAGGAAGAGCAAGGTCCCAATACAATTCACTGGGGCAAGACTGAAGGTTCTTCTGTATCTTTCGATGACTCCACACTCAAGTCAATTACTTTTAAATATTAATAATTGTTGACACGAGGCACAAAGCTGTATAACATTTCGACATAGTCTCTACAACGCTCAGTACAAATCTCCACATATACTTTCGTTGCATCTCTACATATGAGTGGGATTCCGTGCATCCCAAAGAGTTTTGCTGAGATGTGGAGACCACACCGGAGGGATCTGGTTTCTCTGGTGAAAGAGGAAGATACTAAAACTTCACGTCTATGATTGTTAAACGTGCTATATGTAACAGAATAACTGCAACGCATATCGTTTCGATTTGATTGGAGGTTAACAGTGATTTTTAGGAGCATGATGCGCAACTGATAGTGGTCCAACGAGTCACATATTTCTGCAAGATGATACAATCTGCGTCCCAAAATTACGATTAGAAAAAAATCCATGCTCATGATTATACCAAGAACCTATTTGCTTTACTTGATAAGAAATGACAAAATTTCGTCTTTTTTGTTTTGTAGTACTGGACATAAATTACGTCCGTTGTGTGAATCTTGCAAGAAATGCAATACCGTTTTGTCAAATGAACCGGTGAATCTGTTTATACGCTTTAATATAACATTGTTTCAATTCAGCTAGCTATTGAAAGAGCACCCATCATGCAACTTGAAATGAGGCCTCTATTATACAATGTGGAATCCCTGAAACATGATCAGCATTTAACTTTGGTGCATTGTGATTAATGAACTCTCGATGATTTTCCATTTCCACGTCTTCGACGGCTGGATTGATTTCTGGAATTGTGACACAGTATGCCGAATCCAGAAAACGAACTCCGGTTACAGATACCGTAACATTTGCGAACTTTCCATCCATTCACACAATTGCTGTCATGAAAAACACGTGTCACAATACTGGCTGGACCCTGCTATAAACGTCACTTCGCTTAAACATTTATTATGCAGACACCAGATAAAAGACCGCAGTGTGTCGCAGCTGCAAGTAAGTAGTGGTGTTACCTCTTGCCGTGATGCATTGTTTGCAGATCTATACTGCGCTACCAAATAGTAAAAAACCTGCATGCTGTTAAAAACTTACTTATGAACTTACCGGCTGCTATTTTGTTATCCCTTTATGGATTTATTTTGCTCGCCCTAGTACTATTACTCTACAACGCATTTTGTATTTAGCAGAGTGCACAGTGAAGAACTTTAACATAACAGCTGTTCATGTCTCACGTTTGCGTTCTTAAAAGAACACGAAGGAGTATGAACAAGTTTTACCAACCATGTCACCAAGGCCACTTATTATTTGAGAAGATTTTTATCATTTGCTACAGTGAAGTGCGGTAGCTCTTTGAACAATCAGAGCTAGAACTTTGTAGCAACAACCAATAATATCTCTTCTTAAATCACATGAACAATAACTCATCATCACCTCTTGGAAATCTAAGTGGAAAGGAAAATTGTTGAAGAAACTGTTAAGTCAAAGTTCCTGAATTGTCATGATTTTCATTAAAATGGAATATTTGTAACAGATGTTTTTGAGTGGGGTCCGACTTTAGCTAAACACTATTTTGGTTATGTCCCAGACATGTTTCACTGCAGTTGCAGTATCATCAGTAAGTTTCTTTTATTGTTATGGCAGTTAAACGTCAGGAATGTTCTTTACTGTTTAAATACATACAAATATTAGTTTCTAAATCGTAATTACTGGTTTTTGAGGAGCGCATAAAACTGTATATTCATACCTTCTTACCACATGGTGTGGTTTTCCTGCTGTATTACGTTTTTATAGTGTCTTTTTTTCTTTACAGTTTGTCACCTACCACTATATACAATTTAATGTAGGCAAAACATTTGTGCAAAAATTAACATTTATAAACTGTTATGGCTGTGCCTGAAATTAATAATTTGTGTGAAAGGTTGTGTGTGTGTATGTATCTATTTACATTATGTTTCACTTATGGTTTCTTTTTTCGTCATTTTCTTCTTTGCCAAGTTCAGCTGTGATAACAAGATGGCTGACAGCGGAACAGTAGAGGGTCTGAAAACAAGATGGCCGGCTGAACTGGCCGTGCGGTTCTAGGCGCTGCAGTCTGGAACCGCGAGACCGCTACGGTCGCAGGTTCGAATTCTGCCTCAGGCATGGAAGTGTGTGATGTCCTTAGGTTAGTTAGGTTTAACTAGTTCTAAGTTCTAGGGGACTAATGACCTCAGCAGTTGAGTCCCATAGTGCTCAGAGCCATTTGAATTTAGAAAACAAGATGGCAGACAGTGGAACAGTTGAAGATCTCATTTGTGGTTCTTCTGAATTTCTCAGAGAGAGAGAGAGAGTGTTTGTGTGTAAAGAAAGAGGGAGCGAGAGAGAGAGAGAGAGAGAGAGAGAGAGAATTTTCTTCAATTATCAGTTTTTGTGGGGGGCTGTTGCGGCATTTGAGAATTTTCAAATCAGTGTTGATGTCTGTTGGGATATGTTTATTGTCCGTAAGGTGTTCAGCAAATGTGGAGTGACAGCTGTTACTTTTTAATGCTCTCCTCAGTTATCTGTATCTGGTATTAAAATTCCTGCTTATCTGTCCTATATAAACTGATTTGCAGTCCTGACATGTTGGTTGGTAAATACCAGATAAGTTGTGTTTGTCTGTGCTCATGTTGGTTGTCCTTAGTTTCCTCTGTCTTAAGTTGTCTGTCCTGTAGGCTATTTTTAGCCCTTGTTTGCCTATTCTGTGGGCTGCTTTGTTGTTGTAGGTGAGAGTGAACCACTTGTTTGTTGTTGTGGGTACTTCTTCTTCATGTGTGCTCGTTTGTGTGTTCTGTGTCTTTGTGAGTTGGTGAGAAGGCTTTTGTGTGTTGGGTGTCTTTTTTAATTTTGTGGTTCAGTTTATCTATAGTGTTTGCGCCATATCGATTCTCTACAGCTATTTGTCTGATTGTTTGTAATTCATTGTTATAGTTGCTTTGTTGGAAACCGGCTAGGTTGTGTGTAGTTGGATGATTGGAATGTTTGTGAATGGCTGTGCTGGTGGTGGTTGCTTCCATAATATGGAGAATTGGTGTTGGTTGTTGTCTCTGTATACTGTGAGGTCAAGGAAATTTAACCTTTTGTTGTTTTCTGTTTCTAAGGTGAATTTTATTTTTGGGTACACTTTGTACATATCACTATGGAGTTGTTGGATGCGACTTTGTGTTTCATCTGGAAGGCAAATGATATCATCTATATAACGATATCAATATATTATCCGGTATTGTTTGGGTTCCACTATTGTTCCAAATATTTTATTTTCAATGTGATTAAGAAAAATGTTGGCTAGAAGTCCACTGACTGGTTAACCCATTGAGGTCCGTCTTCTTGTGAGTAGAACTGCTTGTCGAATGAAAAATAGTTTTGCTCTGTGATTAGTTTTAGAATCCTAGCTTTTTCTTTTATGTGGGGTTTGGGAACTTCTGCCTGTTCTTCTAATTGTTGTTTGATGATGTTGATGGTTTCTGTGGTGGGGAGATCGGTGTACATGGGTATAATGTCAGATAATGTGAGTGTGGCTGTTGTGGGTACTTTGAATTTTTGTATCAGCTCTTCAGTGTTCTGTATGCTTCTGTTATTTGTGTATGTGTAATGTTTCTTTAAGTATGTGTGCATTTCTCTGGATAAGTAGTATGTGGGTGCACTTCTGAGGTTGAAACAGGGAGTATCGCAATGCCCTCTTTGTGGAGCTTTATTAGGCTGTTCAGTGTGCTTGCTTGGGGGGTTCTTTTGTTTCAGCCATTTCGCTTTCTGTTTCGTGAATATGTGTGAGATATTTTTTACAAGTATTTGTGAGTTTTTCTGGTATCTTTGTGTTGGGTCACTGGTTAGATTGGTTATATTGTTGTCTTCCAGAAATTTTAAGGTTTTATCTTTGTATTCATCCTGTTCTATAATTATAACGGCGCTGCCTTTCTCTGCTCTTGTAATGAGTGCCTCAATCTATCTAAGTTTCTTTTTTACTTTTCTGCTTGTTTTTTCTTCTTCAGTTTTTGTTCCTATCAATATGATGTTCTTGTTTTCCTTTATTGTGTATGTTATTTCTTCTGCAACTAACACTCTTGTCAGTCCTGCATTGAAGTTTGGGTTACTGTTTCTTTCTTATTGTTTTATGATGCATTCACTTTCTGTGATGAGAGTCTCCACTGTCTTGTGTGTAATGTGTGTGTTGACATGGTATTTTGGCCTTTTTATAGAAAATTTATTTCTTGGTTAGATGGTTGTGTGTCAGTAAGTTTGACCAGACGTTTGTGGAATGTGTGGTTTGTTTGCTTTCTTCTTTAATGTGTAATGATTTCCTTTTGTTTTATGAGGGCATTTAGCTTGTGTTGTTTTTTATTCCATTTGGTTTTTAATTGTGTCTCTGTGTTTTGTTTGACTGTATTCATGATATCACTAAATATTTCAGAAGTTTTTATGTGATTTCCTAGTTCCAGGTGAATTTTAAATAGCTCAGCATTGAGTTCCTGCTTTTTTGTATGTAGCTATCTAATTTCTCTCTTCAGCCACTCAATTTCAGCTTCGTGTTTGCCACATTGGGCCTCAGGTGACATACTGTTTACATTTATATGTATATAGTTCGGTATTACATTATGTGAAAGACAGATTCTGTTGAATTTTATATTTAAAATAGTTTGATGTAACTTTGATGTGGTGTTCCGGAATTTATTGTAGAGCTTGCTTGGAAATGGCTGGCAGGGGGTCGAGATAATCATGTTGGTGTTGAAGCTCTTTTGTCTGTGTTTGCTTTAACAATAACATATGTTTTGAGTTGGGTTCGCCTTTACCAAACACTATTTTGTTTTTGTCCCAGACATGTTTGACAGCAGTTTCAGCATCATCAGTGGCTTTTTTTTTTATTGTTATGGGTGTTAAACATAAGGAACGTTCTTTACTGTTTAGATACATACGAATATTAGTTTCTAAATCATAAGTATAGGTTTTTGAGGCGCACATAAATTTTTTGCGTAAATGTTTCGCGTACACTAAGTTATATATAGTTGCAGGTGACATACTTTAAAGACAGAGAGACACTATAAAAATGTAATACAGCAGAAAAACCACACCATGTAGTAAGAAGGTAAGAATACACAATTTTATATGATCCTCAAAATCCTGTAATTACGATTTAGAAACTGATAATTGTACGTATTTAAACACTAATGAACATTCCTTATGTTTAGCAGCCATAACAATAAGAAAACCACTGATGATGCTGCAACTGCAGTGAAACATGTCTGGGACAAAAACGAAACAGTGTTTTGCTAAAGGCGGACCCCAATCAAAAACATATTTTATTGTTAAAGCAAACACAGATAAAAGAGCTTCCACATCAAGATGGAATACTCGTATTTGTATTTACTGTGTTGAGCCATATGCGTAATGTACAACATTTAGAGCAGAATACATTTCCAAGTCGCCAAGCTAGCCTTACACTACTGCTGGATGTCTTCAAATGACAGGGATTACGTGACAAGCTGAACATTAAATTATTAGGCACCGTACGTGCCATCAGTTTATCGGGAAACGTTTACTTCCATTAAACTAAAGACAGAATAAGCGGTAAGTGTGACTTGTTTTGGAGTAAAGCAGTTTTCATTATGTAGTGACCACAGAAACTGCTACATTTCATAAATCAATATTTTGTTTCCTGCCACAACCACATTCATATTTTTATATTTTCTGTTTGAACCACCAAAACGTCTTTTCATCATTTGAAGAGGATCATCTGATAATGTTGAAGTCGGTAAGATAGAAATACAAATCAAAGTCAGTCTGGAACCGCGTGACCGATACGGTACAGGTTCGAATTCTGCCTCGGGCATGGATGTGTGTGATGTCCTTAGGTTAGTTAGGTTCAAGTAGTTCAAAGTTGTAGGGGTCTGATGACCTCAGAAGTTAAGTCCCATAGTGCTCAGAGCCATTTGAACCATTTTTGAACAAATCAAAGTGTTTCCGCGGACAAAAACTATTTTTAAAAAATGTGAAAATTGTAGCACAAATTTCTACACATGTCCCGATTTTTAAACTGATCAGAAAAATTCTTTCTAATGATACCATGTGTAAGAGGTATTGGATTACGGTTAATATATTGTAATGGAATCTGCCCAGGTCTTTGAAGGATACTACATTATGACTACATGCCACAAGCATCTGTTTCAACATAACAGTACCCCGCGCGGTCCCAGTACGTTAGTACTACCACCCGTTTGGCAACCAGCAGTGTTACCAAAAACTGAGATGTCACTTCAGCATTACGACAGGTTAGTACGTGAAACATTGGGCATCTCCACAACAAAACGCCTGGTCAGGGGGCGTGTAAATAGCATCCACCCAGCCCGCAAAGGAGACGAGCTAGGCCACAGCTGCAGCTCGGGATATTATCTTGTGGTCTGGGAAAGAACCGCGTATCATACGTTCATGCACCGAGCACCAATGGGCCCAGGGGTTGAAGTGGAGCCCTGTTACTCACGGACCATAGTATCGTCCGCTGATGCCAGAAAGCACCAGCCACACGTATGGCGCTGGAGTTCACTTACTGGTCGACACTGCCTTCGCGTAAGCCACCTCTTAGTAGGCTAACGGCTATTTGTCTGTGAAATACAGCTGGCCCGCCAACACAGCTCGCTCCGCTCTCCATGCCAGCTGCAGCCTGTGTCCTGACAACTTACTTCCGCCAGGTTCAAAATGGTTCAAATGGCTCTGAGCACTATGGGACTCAACTGCTGAGGTCATTAGTCCCCTACAACTTAGAACTAGTTAAACCTAACTAACCTAAGGACATCACACACATCCATGCCCGAGTCAGGATTCGAACCTGCGATCGTAGCGGTCTCGCGGTTCCAGACTGCAGCGCCAGAACCGCGCGGCCACTTCGGCCGGCACTTCCGCCAGGGATAGTGAGTTTGAGGCCTACTCTGCCCGCTGGAAGTAAGCCTGGGTCTTCGCTGTATACTGTAAGAGTGCGCGTGATCAATAAATAAGTGTAGTTTCAGAATCAGTATAACCATATGCCGGCACTTGTTCTCCCATCCTCCAACGAGGTTGACAATGAAAAGCTGGCGACACTGTTTATGGTAAACAGAACTCTAGACACTAATGTAACTTCATCTTCAATGACAGATGGGAAAACGAAGAGAGCTGGAAAACCTTTACTAGCCCGAGTAGAGGGATGCAAGTTAGGGCACAGCCGTTAGCTTGAGCTCGTTAGCGACGCAAGTCTATGTCACACGGAACGTGATGGGTAAAGTTATCTGCCGTGACCCCTGTGATAAAATTGATTTAAATCTGCAGTTTTTTCCACTGAATTATAGATACTAATCACTCAATACTCAGTGTCCTACGAGGAATTGTAAATATTTAGGGATAGGATGGGAACGAAAACTCGAAGTAAAACGTCTAAAATTGGCTCTAAAGCTCTTACTTTAAGGCCTATGAACACCACTTTATCTTCGACACTGTGAAACAAATCTTTTCTACCGCAACGTCTTTGCTTTCCATGTTTTGGGAGGATGTAGCTTGGGAAAGAACAACAAAAAATTGTCTGTTAAACATGGGTTCCCCGCATGAACCATGGACCTGGCCGTTGGTGGGGAGGCTTGCGTGCCTCAGCGATACAGATAGCCGTACCGTAGGTGCCACCACAACGGAGGGGTATCTGTTGAGAGGCCAGACAAACGTGTGGTTCCTGAAGAGGGGCAGCAGCCTTTTCAGTAGTTGCAGGGGCAACAGTCTGGATGATTGACTGATCTGGCCTTGTAACACTAACGAAAACGGCCTTGCTGAAAGCAAGGGGAAACTACAGCCGTCATTTTTCCCGAGAGTATGCAGCTTTACTGTATGGTTAAATGATGATGGCGTCCTCTTGGGTAAAATATTCCGGAGGTAAAATAGTCCCCCATTCGGATCTCCGGGCGGGGACTACTCAAGAGGATGTCGTTATCAGGAGAAAGAAAACTGGCATTCTACGGATCGGAGCGTGGAATGTCAGATCCCTTAATCGGGCAGGTGGGTTAGGAAATTTAAAAAGGGAAATGGATAGGTTAAAGTTAGATATAGTAGGAATAAGTGAAGTTCGGTGGCAGGAGGAACACGACTTTTGGTCAGGCGAACACAGGGTTATAAATACAAAATAAAATAGGGGTAATGCAAGAGTCGGTTTAATAATGACTAAAAAATTAGGAGTGCGGGTAAGCTACTACAAACAGCATAGTGAACGCATTATTGTGGCCAAGATAGACACGAAGCTCACGCCAACTACAGTAGTACAAGTTTATATGCCTACTAGCTCTGCAGATGACGGGGAGATGAAAATTTAATAGTCATGGGTGACAGGAATTCAACAGTAGGAAAAGGGAGAGAAGGAAACGTAGTAGATGAATATGGATTGGGAATAAGAAATGAAAGAGGAAGCCGCCTGGTAGAATTTTGCACAGAGCACAACTTAATCATAGCTAACACTTGATTTAAGAATTATGAAAGAAGGTTGTGTACATGGAAGAAGCCTGGAGACACTGACAGGTTTCAGATTGATTATATAATGGTAATACAGAGATTTAGGGATCAGGTTTTAAACTGTAAGACATTTCCAGGGGTTGATGTGGACTCTGACCACAATCTATTGCTTATGAACTGTAGATTAAAACTGAAGAAACTGCAAAAGGGAACAATTGACAGGAATGGGGGAAAGAAATACAGTAGAAGAGGAATGGGTACATTTGAGGGTTGAAGTAGTGAAGGCAGCAGAGGATCAAGTAGGTAAAAAGACGAGGGCTAGTAGAAATCCTTGGGTAACAGAAGAAATATTGAATTTAATTGATGAAAGGAGAAAATATAAAAATATAATTAAAGGGACCTCTGGAAAAAAGAGAACCACTTGTATGAATATCAAGAGCTCAGATGGAAACCAAGTTCTAAGCAAAGAAGGAAAATCAGAAAGAAGGAAGGAGTATATAGAGGGTCTATACAAGGGCAATGTAATTGAGGACAGTATTATGGAAGTGGAAGAGGAGGTAGATGAAGATGAAAAGGGAGATATAATACTGCGTGAAGAGTTTGACAGCGCACTGAAAGACCTGAGTCGAAACAAGGACCCGTGAGTAGACAAAATTCCATTAGAACTACTGACAGCCTTGGGAGAGCCAGTCCTGGCAAAACTCTACCATCTGGTGAGGAAGATGTATGAGACAGGCGAAATACCCTCAGACTTGAAGAAGAACATAATAATTCCAATCCCAAACAAAGAAGGTGTTGACAGATATGAGAAGTACCGAACTATCAGTTTAATAAGCCACGGCTGCGAAATACTAATGCGAATTCTTTACAGACGAATGGAAAAACTAGTAGAAGCCGACCTCGGGGAAGATCAGTTTGGATTCCGTAGAAATATCGGAACACGTGAGGCAATACTGACCCTACGACGTATCTTAGAAGCTAGAGTAAGGAAAGTAAAACCTACGTTTCTAGCATTTGTAGACTTAGAGAAAGCCTTTGACAATGTTGACTGGAATACTCTCTTTCAAATTCTGAAGGTGGCAGGGGTAAAATACAGGGAGCGAAAGGCCATTTACAATTTGTACAGAAACCAGATGGCAGTTATAAGGGTCGACGGACATGAAAGGGAAGCAGTGGTTGGGAAGGGAGTGAGACAGGGTTATAGCCTCTCCCCACTGTTATTCAATCTGTATATTGAGCAAGTATTGAAGGAAACAAAAGAAAATTTCGGAGTAGGTGTTAAAATCCACGGAGAAAAAATAAAAACTTGTAATTCTGTCAGAGACAGCAAAGGACTTGGAAGAGCAGTTGAACGGAATGGATAGTGTCTTGAAAGGAGGATATAAGATGAACATCAACAAAAGCAAAACGAGGATAATGGAATGTAGTCGAATTAAATCGGGTGATGCTGAGGGAATCAGATTAGGAAATGAGACACTTAAAGTAGTATAGCAGTTTTGCTATTTGGGGAGCAAAATAACTGACGATGGTCGAAGTAGAGAGGATACAAAATGGAAACTAGCAATGGCAGGGAAAGAATTTCTGAAGAAAATTAATATGTTAACATCGAGTAAAGATTTAAGTGTCAGGAAGTCGTTTCTGAAAGTATTTGTATGGAGCGTAGCCATGTATGGAAGTGAAACATGGACGATAAATAGTTTGGACAAGAAGAGAGTAGAAGCTTTCGAAATGTGGTGCTACAGAAAAATGCTGAAGATTAGATGGGTAGATCATATAACTGATAAGGAGGTATTGAATAGGATTGGGGAGAAGAGAAGTTTGTGGCACAACTTGACTAGAACAAGCGATCGGTTGGTAGGACATGTTCTGAGGCATCAATGGATCACCAGTTTAATATTGGAGGGCAGCGTGGAGGGTAAAAATCGTAGAGGGAGACCAAGAGATGAATACACTAAGCAGATTCAGAAGGATGTAGGTTGCAGTAGGTACTGGGAGACGAAGAAGCTTGCACAGGATAGAGTGGCATGGAGAGCTGCATCAAACCAGTCTCAGGACTGAAGACCACAACAACAACAACAAATATGGGTTTTAAAATGCTTGTTTTAAGAGCTATCAGCGCTTGTTCAGAAGAGATTTGTTTCGCAATAGCGAACGTGAACAAGGGATCGTAGCTCGTAAGGTATGCATTTTAGAGCCCATGTTTACTAGACATTTTTGGTTCGAATGGTCGTACCTGTCACACCGCAGAATACTGAACATTCTTTCTGGAACACCTTGTATACATAATATTTTGATTCAGACAATAGTCCAGATTTTCCACCCTAAATTTAATCATGTTAACATTGGCTTGTGATGTAATATAACATACACATTTCACTATAGCTTATGACAACTAGCTATTTCCTGTTTCCTTCGGCACGTAATAGTTTAAATTTATTTCGTCAAAAAGGTGTCAAAGTTTTAACAAGTCTTTCCTTTAGTGTGCTGTTTTTACATCATGTCTATAGTTGATAACGTACATAATGAATATGTAATTTATACATGTTTTGATCTATCATAGACAATTTATTTTCGTAACCACTACTGTAAGCTCAGATGACAAATAATTAGTCGCTCCTAGAGAAATCATTACATGCATCACTTAATGCCATGTAATTATGTCCCTGGACGTGATAACCGCCTTTATTCGGTTACGAAGTGATTCCACAAGATTTTGCGTGTACGTCGCATCCAGGTTAAGCCACTCGCTGAGAATTTGAACGCACTGTTCCGCCAAATTGAGCAGATTCTGATGTCGGCGTTTTCCTCGAACTTCCAGAATGTCCCACATACTTACCGTGGGGAGCAAATCAGGCAATTCTGCATGCCAATCGATATGTAATGGGGTGGGACACAGGTCATAAAACCAGTCACATATTCTTCCAGTGCGATGAACCTCTCTATTGTCGTCTCTACGTGTCTATGTGAGCAATGGCCTCTTGCGATATGAGACACTACAAGCACTGCAATGCGGAAATGTAGCATATTCCCACGCTTTCAGAGCGGGTTCCGTATCCACTACATCGACCGTACTCGAGATGTGGTATACCTAGTAATAGCTCACGGGGCATATCCGAAACAACAAAATCGAGTGGGTTATAGGAACACATTCATCTATAAATATGGAGAGGAGGGTTTCACTGATCTTGTCGTTTTCACCTGCTACCGACTCCAGGTCGAAAGGGAATGCAGACAATCAACAAGCGATCCGCAAACAATGCAAATGACCAAAAGTTAAGGACAACGGTTAATATGTTACGTATCGAATATCTAAATACAAACCGCTCTACTTTCAGGCTTTAGGTTTAAGACTAACAAAGGAGTGAGTTCTCCACAACAGAGAGTGGTAGGCATGATTAAAGAGTAATTAGATAAAGTATAAAAGAATAAAATTTCAAAAAAATGTAATACCAACCAACGTGTGCAGACAGTTTACCTTTCAAAAAATTCTGGACGATAACTTGAACACATGATACGAAGATGCTGATCCATTGCGAAATTAACACATCATTCACACACTGTGGCTACCCGTCGCTATCTGACATTGACTGCTCACTACTGACTGGTCGAATGCAGATCTGTTGTTTACAGGTAGAAAGGTGCCTGCTAGTCAGCACTCTCATATCCTCACTATGTATTACTCTGTCTTTTCTTGTATCGCAATGCTTGTATCTGCTGTGAGCTACGATATCTTGTTCTAATACGTTTCTACATATCGACACCAGCTATTTAGCAACCTCTTTACTTGGTCACTGTGACAAACTTAAGTCTTTGGCAAGTCAGTTTTTCCCTCTCTTTCTTCTTGCGGGTGTGGAACATGTGGTCATCCTTGTTTGGAGGTATTTCATAATTATTCTTGGACCTTTCTTATCTGGAATTGGTACAGTGTAGATGAAGAGGCGTTGTGGTGTTGAAGAAGAAACTGATTTCGTCTGGCACAGGTCCATGCCACTAAACACACACTGCAGTGGGTAACCATAGGATCATACAAACTTAGTTCGTATCCTTGTACTACTCTGAGCGATGGTAGGCGATCGCCTGATTCTGCCCAAAGTAATAGTCGCTTAAGGATATCGGTAAATGCTTGGAAGCCGGTTCTCGCATTAATGATTGCTTTATTCAGTTTCATGCTATTGTTGTAAATTCAACGATGTCAATTTTTCCTGAAGTGCAATACCAGTTTTTGAAGTACTAACATTTGCATGTTCCAGATGTTGCATTGGTTTGTAAATGTCCCCACAGCGTTTAAAGTTTTTCTGTTGTCCTTAAAGCCAATATATTCATTGATGAACTCACATCTTACGCCCGCAGCTGGTGGTCGTGCGGTAGCGTGCCGGGTTCGATTCCCGGCGGGGTCAGGGATTTTCTCTGCCTCGTGATGGCTGGGTGTTGTGTGATGTCCATAGGTTAGTTAGGTTTAAGTAGTTCTAAGTTCTAGGGGACTGATGACCATAGATGTTAAGTCGCATAGTGCTCAGAGCCATTTTGAACCATCACATCTTACGAATCTGTTTACCATAATCATATTATTTGTAACTGATCTACTTGATTGAGCCACACTGGTGGGGAGACAGCCGCCGTGGCCGCGCAGTTCTAGGCGCTGTAGTCTGGAACCGCGCTGCTGCTACAGTCGCAGGTTCGAATCCTGCCTTGGGCATGGATGTGTGTGATGTCCTTAGGTTAGTTAGGTTTAAGTAGTTCTAAGTTCTAGGGGACTGATGACCATAGATGTTAAGTCCCATAGTGCTCAGAGCCATTTGAACCATTTTGAACCATCACATCTTACGAATCTGTTTACCATAATCATATTATTTGTAATTGATCTATTTGATTGAGCCACACTGGTGGGGAGACAGCCACCGTGGCCGCGCAGTTCTAGGCGCTGTAGTCTGGAACCGCGCCGCTGCTACAGTCGCAGGTTCGAATCCTGCCTTGGGCATGGATGTGTGTGATGTCCTTAGGTTAGTTAGGTTTAAGTAGTTCTAAGTCTAGGGGACTGATGACCTCACATGTTAAGTCCCATAGTGCTTATAGCCTTTTGAACAAATTGAACACTGGTGGGGAGCATCATGTTGTGGTACGAAAGTTAGATATGTGATTTACGGACACTTCCGATACACTCGTAATTAAGTGGGAGGAAAAATCTGAAGGTGAGATGTCCTGCATTGTGGCCATATTTAATCAAGATTATGACTTTCCCTGGAGGGTCCCCACTCCACCTTCTTGCCTTGAGGATTAAATATGGCAATGTCGCACTGCTGACATCACCATCCCCACTCCTTCCACATTCCCCAATTTTCCTCCTTTCCCCCACTTCCCCCTTCATCCTCCCCCCACCCCTACACTCTCACTTCCTCCAGTCCCCCACTTGTTAACAGGTGGGAAAAAGACTCAGTGTCTAGCTGCCAGAGAGGAAGAATGTAAGATAGAGTCCCTGTTTATTTACTTTATTGATTTTTAGGCTGTTGTCCTGATAATGGATTGTCCTACAGCTACCTCCCCCCCCCCCCCTGCAAATTGTGACTTTGGGGAGAAAAGGATGGAGTGGAAGTTACTATCTATATTTTTCGTAGGAATGTGTTCACTTAACCAGATGTTAGCGTTGGACACAGAGGAGTTTAATAAACATATTACTTATATGCATACCACTGAGGACTGTGCCCATAGTCTCCTAAACAAAGAAGGTGAGACATTCTGTGGTGTCACCGCCAGACACCACACTTGCTAGGTGGTAGCCTTTAAATCGGCCGCGGTTCGTTAGTATACGTCGGACCCGCGTGTCGCCACTATCAGTGATTGCAGACGGAGCGCCGCCACACGGCAGGTCTAGAGAGACTTCCTAGCACTCGCCCCAGTTGGACAGCCGACTTTGCTAGCGATGGTTCACTGACAAATTACGCTCTCATTTGCCGAGACGATAGTTAGCATAGCCTTCAGCTACGTCATTTGCTACGACCTAGCAAAGCGCCATTATCATTTGCTATTTATCTTGTGATGCATGTACCGTCAGACCGATGTTCACCAATTATGGATTAAAGTTAAGTATTCCAACAGCTACGTACGTTTTTGGCTATTCTCATTTCCGTGTCCTGTTCCAGACCTCACGTCAGCCTGCGTGAGCTTAAACGCTTGCCTTTCGGCTTTCTGTCATAGTGGATTGGCTGTCTTGCCAGTCCACAACACATTCTTCATTGATGCCATATTTAATCAAGATTGTGACTTTCCCTGGAGGGTCCCCACACCACCGTCTTTCCATGAGGATTAGATATGGCAATATGCAGGAGACAACTTCGTCTTATTCCAGTATCCCAGACTGAATGAACCACAAGTGCTCGACTAGGTGTATGGAGCTTGACTCAGATCGCTTGAAACGGGTTTTCTTCCCCTTTCCGGTCGCACAGGTGTGCATGTTCACCCTGCTCTGTGCCCGAGTCCCTAATACTGCTCAAAATTGGTGGCCAACAGTCCTACAGTTATGACAGAAGAATTGCCTCCTACCGATGTACAAGTGTGTAGCTGCTGAAGAAGTTGTACACAGATACGTAGTGACAATGGATAGGACAGCAGACTGTCACTCAAGTGTGCGAAGATTCGCCTCCTACCGATCTAGAAGTGATTAGCTGCTGAGGAACTTGTACACAGACACATGGTAAGAAGGGAAACGGCAGCAAACTATCACTGAAGTGTAGGAAGGCTAATACACTCTACCAGAAGTGATGCGACATGCTTCACTATTCTAAATACACGTCAAAATTCTCGTGGAAACATTACCACTCATAAACAAGGGACCATGATGTAACACACACACTGGAAATTTAGAAAAACCTCTATAATAACACAACTAACATAACAGCCGACCTCAAATGACCTCACCAGGAGAAAATGGAAACAGTTGCACCTGTGGTCACCTCGAAACAGACTAAGAATCTTCCTCCTACCTTGCCTCTTCCCGGCCCCTCCTATCTCCTCCCCCGTATACAGGGATAAAGATTTTCCAGTCTTGTTCTGGCCTTTCACTGATGGTGCACAAAGAGATCCATCTGCTGGCAGTGATATACTGCTTCCCATCCTCAGAAATCAGTCACAAATGGACAGAAGACTCAAGAGCAGGACTCTTCCTACATGGCCGCTAAATGTTTTTCTCGGAAAGACCGGCACCCCTGGACAACAGTGAAATATCTATCCATCGTGGATGAAGAACTGAGAAGTCATCAGAGGCTTGCATTTAATCGTTCTGAGTGTGCTGACACTATATGAAAGTTTTCCTTCTCTAAGTAAATTCACTGTCATGTAGGAAAAACATCTAAAAAACACACCACAATTAATGAGTTCCACACAGATCGTTATATTCTTAATGTGAACTGTCTGAAGGCTATCTGGTAGAGGTTCCAGATGCTCCACTTCACCAAATAACAGCGTTGTATATGTGTGTTCTTGTATGCTATGGAAGGATGAGAAATTGCGCTCGCCTCACTGAATGTCGTCTTTATCTCTGTTATTTAGAAACATCCACATAAGTATAATAGTTTGTTGAAATTGCTCTAGGTAAATCCGTGGGTGGCTGTAACCTGCTCTGGAAAGAATATAAACACACAGCCATGAGGGATGTTGATGTTGAATGAGAGTCAATCCTAATGCACAGACGTTGGAAGAATATATAGTGGAGGAGTTTTATACAGGTCACTTGCTCCTCATAGCTTAACACAACGCGTATCTGCCTGAAGCGTTGCTGTTCTTAACAACTCAATTGTTGCAAAGTCACTTCATTTTGATGTCTTAATGTTTTGTATTCTCCAGGTGTGATTCGTACGTTAGGTACAATGAATACTGTACCGAATGACCTCACCTCACCTCACATTGTTTACAGGGTGTAGTTTTATACTTTTCAACTGAATACTTTGACAGAGAAAAAAGTGTGTATAGTACTAAATCAATGAAATCTCTAGCTAAATAACTTTCATCTCACTCTCGTAGTATGAATTTATGCTTGATACAATGAATACTGGACCGAGAACAATAAATCTTGCGTTTAACATATTACAATAGAAGCACTTAGAACAACTAAACCGTTCTTAAACATACGTTCAGCTAGTAAGTTCCACACACTGTGGTGAATAGAAGACATCACCAATATGATAATGCTGGTATGACCAAACAACAACATGATAACCAATATTGACCGAACATTTTTGGATGGGCAGATGGGTTTTTCTTGTGAGTGGTATGCATTTGTCTTTGGAGGAGAGAGATGTAATCCTTTGAAAACAGAGTACCTTTTTCTTAAAAAAAAGACAATAGCAACAACTATGTTACTACCAGTGCATCCCAGTAATGCATCTACAGGAAGACAAAATACTGTAATAACATCACACAGCTAACGAAAAATGATCTTGCACCTTGCAGTGAATGTTCTTACCCTTATGTGTGGATACACACTAAGCAGGTTAGAAACTGATTTACCACCCCTCCTACCTTCCTTCCTTCCTCCATCTAACCCCCCACTCCCCCTCTGTAGGTGGCTATACTGGTTTTCTAGACCTGTTCTAACCAGTCGCTGACGGTACACAAACACACATATCCGCTGCAGGCGCTGCTTTGGTCAATGTTGGGTTGATCAAATATACTGTTTCCAGTCTGCAGCTGGACCCTTCCAAATGTAGCAATACTGCTTCCCAAGCCTGTTCTAACTTCTCGCTGAAGGATAAAAAGAGATCTATCAGCTGGTGATGCTCTCCTTTGTTGGGCTGACAATGAAATACTGTTTCAGGTCTGCAGAAATCAAACAAATTTTAGGAAATGCCAACCCCTGGAACAGTGGCGAAATACTTGACTCTTCGTCATGGGTGGAGAAAAGAAACCTCTCTGGGAGAACAGCTGGCAGCAGTTTGCAGCTCTCGACTATGTCTCGTGGTAGAAAGAGGCAGCATAAGGGGCTGCACTCGCCAATGGATGTTTGCTGTGATCAGCGGCTGTTGAGGTCGCAGAGTGCAGTAACTATTCCGTGTGCTGGTGCAGATATACCACCACACTCTCTGCTGCTGGATGCTTCTATGAGACTCCTAGCCTGTGAATGCTCAAAATGAGATTCTGTGGAAGTCTTGTAAATAAATCGTCAAGCATGTGGATATTACAAATATCATTACAAAACAGTGGTTTTCACACTATCTATTCGATATTAGAAAAAATTCAGTCATTTTTACACCCACCGGCAAGTTATAGTTCTTAATCCCCTACTCCTCATTATTTCATAACATCCAACTGAGTGAAACTATGAACTCAGTATATGATACTGTTGTCAATTTCGGATGAGCAAATTGCTAAGTCCAGAGCTCTATAACAGTACATCTGATAAATGTATTGACCTATCACACATCTCTTGTACATGTCCAGCACGTATGAAATCGATAACACATCCTAAATGAATCGAAAATTTCCAGTATTTTGATTTGAAAATTACCGATCACCACAGACTGTCCTTGTTATTTCGGAATATCCATCTGAGCAAAAGTGAGAACTTAAATCTCTAAAAACCATTCAATCTACCGAATCCTCTATGTCATAAGCTGATGTGTGATGGAAATTTTCATTGGAACAGTTGTATCTAACATCTTTAAATACAAACATTTTTAGGTTAGGCTTTACCGTGACTGTTACTGACTTTAAATGAAACAACAAGTTTCCTGTTACCAGTCACCGTTTTATTTTTTCCACGACGCGTTTCGAAGGTTTAAACCTCCATCATCGGGTGGATTTACATTAGTTAGTATTACATATGTGTGTATGTTGTGTTACGACATTTGGAGGAACTTGTGGCACTGCCTAGTGGAGAAACAAGACACTATTTCAGAATATGGTTTTGGATAACGTTTGACAAAAAATTAAACTGATATTTAATGGTAAACATTAATAAGTAAACTAGAATACCTCCAGTGGTCACAGGTTCCTTTTTCTGTCGTAACACTTCACATGTATACTGCCACATTTGCAAAAAAATATGGCGTCTGGAATTACCTGGGTGCAAGGTTCATGCAGCTGAAGAGAAGACATAATCGCAAAGTGCAAAGAATATACATTGTAACAAAATTATTACAGAATAATCGTTTAAACCATTTGGAGGTGTTTGTTTTGAGGTGTCAAATATATGTGTGTGTACTTCAGGTGGTATATAAATCCAATTTTGAAAGGTTAAAACAGCTAAACATTCGTACTCGTGTATGCAATCAGGTGAAATGTTAAAATGGGTTAAACTTCATACTTGCTAATAACAATTAGGTAAAATGTTATAGGCTTGAATTACAATGATCGTATTGGCTACAGCAGTAAAATCATACATAGATGACACTCTTTGAAGAAAGAGAGAGAGAGAGAGAGGGAGAGAGAGAGAGAGAGAGGAAGGAGTGATTATATGAGAGCAAACATTTACATGGCAAGGAGTCTTAAGATTACATGTTGCATATATTAGCTGCCTAAAGGCTGGGGTAATACACTGGTTAATGTTATAAAATATGCAGATAGATATACATTTGTGCCAGTAGATGATGTACATACAGTTTTAAGCTGACAGGGGGTACAAGCTGTTGGTGTGATGAATTATCTGTGAATGAGGTCAATCTCTTGTACTCTTGGCGGCTGTCAATATTTATGGTAAATATTAGGATATGTGCACGTGTGTGTGTGTGTGTGTGTGTGTGTGTGTGTGTGTGTGTGTGTATTTTAAGAGCGTAGGCAGTTGCTGAAAACAGATATGATACTATTGTAAATATTGTCATTTTTGTCATTTAAGATGGATTCTGGTTGTTTCATTTGGTGTTTGTATATTTGGAGTGTTTCAAGGATGTCTAGTTTTCTGCCTTTTGGTTGGATGTGTAGGATGCTAATACTTGTGTTGTTAACACGGTGTTTTGTTTCGTGTAGGTGGGTAGCTATTGCTGATGTGTGGTATTTTTTGTTTTTTAGTGCTGCCATGTGTTCCTTGAACCTAATCTCAAATGATCTGCCTATCTGGCCTATGTAGAAGCAGTCACAGTCCAAACATTCAATTTTGTACACACCTGTGTGATGAAGTGGGTTTCGTGTGCCGATGTTGTGGGGTAACTTCTGTCCAATCTTGTTGTCTGTTGTAAAGGATATGCTTATGCCTTTCCGTTTGAAGACATTAGCAATCTGTTATGAAATGTTACCCAGAAAGGGGATTGTATGTAAGACATTATTTTCTTTTTGTTTTTTGTGTTGTGATTGTTTTACCATTATTGAGTGTTTTAGAGTGTCTATTATGGAGTTGTTATAGCCATTTACAATAGCTGTTTGTTTTATTATTTCAATTTCTTGATCACGTTTATCTTCTGAGAGTGGTAGTTGGATAGCTCTATTAATCATGTACCGGTATGCTGCCATTTTGTGTGCTGTGGGGTGGCAAGAGGAGTTGTGGATTGTAGTATGTGTTGTGGTAGGCTTCCGATAAATTTCAAGCTGATGTCTGTTATTCTTTATTGTAATGGTAAGGTCTAGGAAATTTATACTATCATGTTTTTGGTGTTCAACTGTGAATTTTATGCTTTCATGGGAGTTGTTGAAAAACTGATTCAACTCACTGATGTCATCTTTAGTGCCTTTGATTAAAATTATGATATCATCTACATATCTGTAGTAGTGGATGATATTTTTGAGGAGGTTGTGATTGGAATTCAAGATTTTGTCTTCTAGGTTACTTATAAATATTTCTGCTAACAATCCGGAAAGATTTGAGCCCATTGCCAGACCATCTGTTTGTTTGTAGATTTTATTGTTAAATTTAAAATAGTTGTGTGAAAGTGTGAATTCAAGTAGGTCCATTAGTTCATTAATGTGAGTTGAAGGGATTTTTTTGTGTTTATGTAGATTGGCATTAATTATTTGTAGTGTGGTATCTACTGGCACAGATGAATAAAGGTTTTGTATGTCGAATGAGGCAAGTGTGGCTCCATCAGGTACTTGTATGTTTTTGACATATTGTGTGAATTCTGTTGTGTTTTTAAGTGCTTTCTCATTATTGAATGTGTATGCTTGTTTGAGAATTCTGAAGAGTATTTTATTGAGCTTGAATGTTGGGCTGTTCCTACAGTTCACTATGGGTCTGATGGGGGTCCCATCTTTGTGTATCTTAGGTTGTGACCTAAGACAAGGTGCTTGTGGGCTCATTGTTACAATGTTTCTTGCTTCTTGGATGGTGAGTAGAAAGTAAATGTTGTTTGAAATGTGTTTAATCTCCTTTTGTATTCTGGCTGTTGGATCTTTATGTATTTCAGTTATGTTGCTGGTTTGGAAGAAGTCTAAAGTTTTTTCTATGTATGTAGTTCTGTCCATTACAACAGTTGTGTTGCCCTTGTCAGCTTTTACAATTATTGCATTATTCATGTTTAATTTAGTCTTAATGGTACATGTAAGGGCTTCTTCTCTTTTCTTGTATGCTGGGAATGGTTTTACAATTTCCTTTTCAATGATTTCGTTAATTTTGTGGCAGGCTGATATTCTGTCGGTTTGCTTCTTAAAAGAGGTGGTCGAGATCTGTGTGACACAGGTGATGAGCTTCTCTTGATCCTTTTGGTCCAGCGAAGCTTGAACATTGTGTTTTAAGCCTTTGCAGAGTAGTGCCTCTTCTTCTGCAGTGAACATTATGTTCGTGTTGTTGAGGAAAGGTGTGTAGAATGTGTGTTTATTTTGGCTGTTTTGGTTCGGTTTGGAAGGTAATTGTTGCTTTATAAGATTGGCCAGTTTTTTCTTCTGTGTAGCTTTCGTTTTCTGTACGATGAACTCGGTGTACTCTTTGACTTTTTTGGTAATGGAGTCATATTCTAATCGATGAAGCAACTTTCCCAATTGTAATTCTGCATTATAAAGCTGTGTGTTGAACTTTTGTCTTTTAATATAAAGTTCTTTCAGTTCATTTTTCACCCAGAGTTTTCCTGCGATATCCAGTGTTTTCTTCGCAGTTGTTGTGTTTGTTTTGATGTCAATCTTGACATAATTTGGGATGACGTTATTCTTGAGACAATTCCTATTGAAGTGTATGTGTTGTGTCGTCTTTGCGACCTTTTCTGCACTGTTCTTATACTCGAAAATAGCCTTGATTGCCTGACTGGGCAGATTAACTTTAAATACGAACATTTTTAGGTTTGGCTTTACCGTGACTGTTACTGACGTTAAATGAAACAACAAGTTTACTGTCACCAGTCACCGTTTTATTTTTTCCACGACGCGTTTCGAAGGTTTAAACCTCCATCATCGGGTGGATTTACATTAGTTAGTGTTACATATGTGTGTATGTTGTGTTACGACATTTGGAGGAACTTGTGGCACTGCCTAGTGGAGAAACAAGACACTATTTCAGAATATGGTTTTGGATAATGTTTGACAAAAAATTAAACTGATATTTAATGGTAAACTTTAATAAGTAAACTAGAGTACCTCCAGTGGTCACAGGTTCCTTTTCCTGTCGTAACACTTCGCATGTATACTTCCACATTTGTAAACAAATATGGCGTCTGGAATCAGCTGGGTGCAAGGTTCGTGCAGCAGAAGAGAAGACATAATCGCAAAGTCCAAAGAATATACATTGTAACAACATTATTACAGACTAATCGTTTAAACCATTTGGAGGTGTTTGCTTTGAGGTGTCAAATATATGTGTGTGTACTTCAGGTGGTATATAAATCCAATTTTGAAAGGTTAAAACAGCTAAACATTCGTACTCGTTTATGCAATCAGGTGAAATGTTAAAATGGGTTAAACTTCATACTTGCTAATAACAATTAGGTAAAATGTTATAGGCTTGAATTACAATGATCATATTGGCTACAGCAGTAAAATCATACATAGATGACACTCTTTGAAGAAAGAGAGAGAGAGAGAGAGAGAGAGAGAGGAAGGAGTGATTATATGAGAACAAACATTTACATGGCAAGGAGGCTTAAGATTACATGTTGCATATATTAGCTGCCTAAAGGTTGGGGTAATACACTGGTTAATGTTATAAAATATGCAGATAGATATACATTTGTGCCAGTAGATGATGTACATACAGTTTTAAGCTGACAGGGGGTACAAGTTGTTGGTGTGATGAATTATCTGTGAATGAGGTCAATCTCTTGTACTCTTGGCGGCTGTCAGTATTTATGGTAAATATTAGGATATGTGCACGTGTGTGTGTGTGTGTGTGTGTGTGTGTGTGTGTGTGTGTGTGTGTGTGTGTATTTTAAGAGTGTAGGCAGTTGCTGAAAACAGATATGATACTATTGTAAATATTGTAATTTTTGTCATTTAAGATGGAGATTTTGAGACTGTTTTGTGTGGCAAGAATTTAAAGTTAATTATAGTTGTTGTGGTCCTGCAGACATCTGAGCTGAATCACAGATCAGAAAGCGCGCTTCGAACAAACTGCATTGTTGCAATGAAAATTTCAAAAACTGTGAGAACTTTTATGGACGACCAATTTGTCAAAGAGTGATTTCTAGAGTGTTTGGAGGTAACATGCCCGTCTGCTGAGGCCCAGCTTGAGGAGTTAGTATTGTCTGAACATACAATTTCTCGAACAGTGCAAGAAACAGGTGCGCAATACGTGTTGTAGCTTCGTAGAGTACTCGATTTCCCTTAATGAGAGCACAGACAAAGCAGCATAATTCAACTTTACATTTTCGTAAGAGATGTCGTTAAAGATTTCACTGTTACTGAGGAAATGTTGGATGTTTACGTCTCTGAAGGGTACCACAACCAGGAAAGCTATTAACCTGTGTGTAAAGGAGGTTGTGAAAGATCTGAAGTTCTTAATCGAGCGCCTAAACAGCATTGCAACTGGTTGGGCTCCCGCAATGTTGTCTGAAGAGGTAGGTTTTGTAGATATTATGAAAAAAAATTCGTGAAGCGGGACTTCCCCAAGTTATCACAATACATTACCTTCTACATTAAGAACAGCTATGCAAGAAAGTTTTCTTCAAGTTTCTGTCCGTCTTGGATAAAGTTGCAAAAATTGTCAATTTTTGTAGAGAGCATGGCTTGACTCATCGGGAATGTTAACGGTGTTTGGAGAATCTTAAATCCATTCACAAAGACATTCCTATTTATTGTGCCACACAATGGTTAAGTTGCTCAAACGTACTTTCAAGTTTTTCGATTTGAGGCAAGAAATAGCTCTGTTTACTGACATGAAATATTCTCTGCAGACAGACTTGGATGATGAGCAGTGGATCTCTGACCTCACAGGGCATTTACATAATTTAAATATCTCTTGGCAAGGTAAAAAGAAATTAAACAGTACTATTCGTGACTGTACTGAAACTTTCAAATTGCAGCTTTGGCTTTTTAGAGGTCAGCTTCAATGAGGATCTTTGAACAAATCATTGAGTAAACAAAAGCGTTAAATTCACTGCATAAAGAATTTGAAGATACGCTTGAAGAAATGAAACAAGTAAAATCTGCACTCAAAGTTTATGTGACACCCAGAGGATTCCCCAATAAGTCTCCAGGCTGAGCTGATAAAACTACAGTGTGATTCAGTTTTGACACATCACTATTACCATTACAATGGTGATATGATTTCATTTTATAAAGACACTGATAAACAAGAATTCCCGAGTATTCTTGCCCTTGTCCTGAAATGTGCTGCTATGTTTGGAACAAGATTCGTTTGTTAACAAATGTTTCCAGTTGTGAATATTAAGAAAACAAAAACAAGGTCAAGTTAGTCTGATACTTCGTTGGAAGCTATACTGCGAATTGCAACTGCCAAAACGATTGTTCCAAATGTGTGTTAGTTAGTGGCTTCACAATACGATGCTAGGGATGAAGAATGTTGTAAATTAGTGCAAAATAACTAGCACAATGTAAGTAGTCTTTCTGCACGTACAAAAAATTATAATTATAATTATTATTATTATCATCCGTGTTAATACTGGTACGTCGCCTTATACGTTATGATCTGCGCAGCTCCATTAACAAAACTACACACACCACTCTCGCCTGCCATAACACGTTCCGCTCCTGTCACTGCCACAACAGTGCTGTGTCTGCGTCTCCCACCTTCCACCAGCGCTACAGCAGAGCACCGTTGCTTTTGCTGTTACAGGCCAGTGATCGCAAAGAAACTGAGTTGGTGTGGCCTGGTATAGGGTGGTGGAAACAAATGAGGGAGGTGGTGTTCCTCATTGACAAAAATGTGTAACAGATTGCAACATACGGGAGCTGGAAGAGTTTGCGGCACTGTGGAGCATTTCCAAACAGCTGTCTGAAGGCGAAGACCTCTGCATTAAATCTGATGCTCCACAGTGATGGGTTAGCGTTGTAAGTAGGCTGTTTAAGTTTTCTTATTGGTAACGCCACGTAGCGCTCTGTATGAAAATCACTGGCTGTGCTGTGTGCAGTCTGTGGCTAGTTTGCATTGTTGTCTGCCATTGTAGTGTTGGGCAGCTGGATGTTAACAGCGCGTAGCGTTGCGCAGTTGGAGGTGAGCCGCCAGCAGTGGTGGATGTGGGGAAGTGAGATGGCGGATTTTTGAGAATGGATAATTTGGAGGTGTGTCCATCAGAAACAGTAGATTTGTAAGAATGGATGTCATGAACTGCTACAAATATTATGACTATTAAGGTAAATACATTGTTTGTTCTCTATTAAAATCTTTCATTTGCTAACTATGCCTATCAGTAGTTAGTGCCTTCCGTAGTTTGAATCTTTTATTTAGCTGGCAGTAGTGGCACTCGCTGTTTTGCAGTAGTTCGAGTAACGAAGATTTTTGTGAGGTAAGTGATTTGTGAAACGTATAGGTTAATGTTAGTCAGGGCCATTCTTTTGTAGGGATTATTAAAAGTCAGATTGGGTTGCGCTAAAAATATTGTGTGTCAGTTTAAACACAGTCATGTATAATTTTTTCTAAGGGGACGTTTCAGCGTATGTCTCGATGTTCCACTTTCGGAGAGACCAAGAGCATTGATTCATCATATTGCACCCAGATACATGACCAATGTTTGGGTGTCTTAGGTGTTGGTCATCCTGCCCTACAAATCTTTGAACACTGCGTATTTCATTTTTGTGGCTCTCAATGCACAACCACATGTGGAACAGGGTGTATTCTCCAAGATGTAAACCCATAGAGCATGGATAGTAAGCACTGTCAGTTGTCAATCGCACCGGTGGAGGAATGGAATGAGTTTCATATACCCAGCCTGGCATGTAAGTACCGTCATTTGTGTCGTATTTTCCTCGTTTTGCGTGTTTTCCATACATTTTCGCAATTTTACCATATTTTTCTATAATTTCAACGCATTTCACTCAATTATTCGAGATAAAAACCGTTGCTCTCGACGACTTGCCACGTCAAAAATTGTCTCATCTTGTCGATTCCGTGATGTTCGTAGCCAATGACATTGCAGCATGGTTCACAGTTTCTGCTTCACTACTAAACCACCCCTCAATTACTAATGGATGTGTGACACTGATTGAACTAATACGAGCGTAATCCCTCATTCAGACTGCTGAGCCTCGAAACATTCTATACGCGTGTGATCCTAAAGACGCCTGTATAATGGAATATCAGGCCTCGTCCCAAACATGCTCGTGCTTGTAAACCTGTAGCGGCGACATCAGTGGCTTTCTTGGAAGGAAACGGACTTAAATGTGACTCAGGACGACCGGAAATAATAGCCTCATTGAGTGCCTGACGCCAAAATCTTTCAATACAGGCTACATTACTGTAACACTCTGTGTCTTTCAGAATGCATTCGTTTCTGTGGCTTAATATGCATAATGACGTGTGTGTGTGTTGGGGGGGGGGGGGGGAGGGGGCTCTTTAGATGACAGCACTCGTAGTCTGATGTATTGCTCATGCAGAAGGGGATATGACAGCTTCGTCTTGCACCAAGTCTTTGTAATGCACCTTCCTTTCACTATTAAGACATGAATATGTATCATCACTCCACTCTCCCCCAGAACACACAGTTGTATTGATTTTGGCCAGTACTCCAATATATGTTGATTTTCCATTACTAGTTACTGCAAATGCTAACAGCCTTCCCATCCTAACCAGATTTCCCCATACACAATGTTCATATGTAAAACCTACATGCACATCTGCAATTGCATCTTCTTTTTCCAGTTACAGTTGTCTTCGCCATATACCCCAGTTCTCGTTTCATGTCTTCAATGCCGTATAGCTCGAGTTTTCTGTTCCATACACATAGCACATTAACCGTATTTAGAGGAGTAATTTCCTTCATACGGAGCGGTTTAAGTCCATTCGATTCATTGGTTCCTCTCCTCAATACTTGTGAGAAAATCATTGTTTGTGAGAAATAGCTCTGATTCGGTAACATCTATATTCGATGCTATGGCGGAGAACTCTGTTCTGGATTGGCAGGGAAGTATGTTTCGTCAGCTTTAATATAACGCTTCTCTGTAATACTTATATAATCTTTGTTGGAGTTGGCGTTACGAATCATAACATGATTTAAAGGTGAATAATAAAACTAAATGCAGACAGAGTCAAATTAATAAGATCTTCTTGGTCTTGAGTATCAGGGAGTCTGACATTGCATCAAACATTTCCAAACTGCATCAAAATATCCATTGAAATACATAAAAATTACTGTTGGCTGTTCTCCTTTCGAAGAGTAGTCTTTGACCCAATATTTCGCTATTGTTCCAGGCGTAGGCATTTGCTAGAAATTCGTCTCTTTTCTGGAGACCAGGAACATTATAGACCTTATCATTGTCAGCACAACAGCCACCAGACCTATCTCTCCGTGTATCATCAGCAAGAGGTTAGAACAGGCCTGGAAAAGTAGTATCCCTACCTATGGGAGGGTCCAGCTGCAGACCTGAAACAGTATGTCATTGTCAACCCAACACTGCCTAAGGCAGAGAAAATGCAGTTTATGGACCTCTTTGTGTACCATCAGTGAAAGGTGAGAACAGGCATGGAAAACCAGTATCCCTGTCTACGGTGCGGGTGGGAGATGGGGGAATGACGGTAAGTTGGAGTTGAGGTAAGTCTGGTTCTCGGTTGCTTAGGATGTATCCGCACATCTACATCTACATCTACATTGATACTCCGCAAGCCACCCAACGGTGTGCGGCGGAGGGCACTTTACGTGCCACTGTCATTACCTCCCTTTCCTGTTCTAGTCGCGTATGGTTCGCGGGAAGAACGACTGTCTGAAAGCCTCCGTGCGCGCTCTAATCTCTCTAATTTTACATTCGTGATCTCCTCGGGAGGTATAAGTAGGGGGAAGCAATATATTCGATACCTCATCCAGAAACACACCCTCTCGAAATCTGGCGAGCAAGCTACACCGCGATGCAGAGCGCCTCTCTTGCAGAGTCTGCCACTTGAGTTTATTAAACATTTCCATAACGCTATCACGGTTACCAAATAACCCTGTGATGAAACGCGCCGCTCTTCTTTGGATCTTCTCTATCTCCTCCTTCAGACCGATCTGGTACGGATCCCACACTGATGAGCAATACTCAAGTATAGGTCGAACGAGTGTTTTGTAAGCCACCTCCTTTGTTGATGGACTACATTTTCTAAGCACTCTCCCAATGAATCTCAACCTGGTACCCGCCTTACCAACAATAAATTTTATATGATCATTCCACTTCAAATCGTTCCGCACGCATACTCCCAGATATTTTACAGAAGTAACTGCTACCAGTGTTTGTTCCGCTATCATATAATCATACAATAAAGGATCCTTCTTTCTATGTATTCGCAATACATTACATTTGTCTATGTTAAGGGTCAGTTGCCACTCCCTGCACCAAGTGCCTATCCGCTGCAGATCTTCCTGCATTTCGCTACAATTTTCTAATGCTGCAACTTCTCTGTATACTACAGCATCATCCGCGAAAAGCCGCATGGAACTTCCGACACTATCTACTAGGTGACGACACATGCACTGTGAGGTGCAAGGTTTTCTTTTCGATAGCTGTGTGAAGTTATTACAGTGTTTTGTCTTCCTGTGCAAGCAAGGCTGGGACGCACTCGTACCATAAGATAGTTGTTACTATTGTGCTTTTTTTTAATAGTTGCTCTCTTATAAGAGGATGACGTCTCTCTCCTCGTAAGACACACTGGTACCACTCACAAGCAAAATGCGTCTATCCATCCCAGGAACTCTCTGTATTGCTTATCATGTTTGTTGTTTGGTCCTACCAGCATTACCTTATGGCAAAGTCTTCTACTCAACATAGTGTGTAGCACTTGCTAGGTAATTGTATGTTTAAGGACTGTTGCATGATGTTAAGTGATTATTTCGTAGTATATTCAATGCAAGATTCAATGTTCTCGGTTCAGTATTCATTGTAACGAGCATAAGTTCATATCGCAAGAGTGAATTTACACCTCCTTAGCTGGAGATTTCATTGATAGTACTATATACACTATTTGTACTGTGACAGCAATCGTTCTAAAAGTGTATGTGATGTGAGGAGAGGTCTGTCGGAACAATACTTGTAGCAAGTATAAGAATCACACCTGGAGAATACACAATCGTAATACTTCATGCAGCAAATGAGTGTTCATGTTTAATCAGTCACTTTTTTTTGACATCACAGCAGTAGAGCTGTTATGAATGGAAACAATGTAGGCAGACACGCAGTGTGTTACTCCGTCACCAGCAAGTGATCTGTCTAAAGTTCCTCCACCGTCTATTCTTCCACCATCCGTGAATCAGGAATGCCTCTCTTTCACCACCAGTATCCCTCAATGGTTTTGTGTGTGGGTATGCTTTCTGGAGTAGGTTCCAACCTACCATGTATTTACCTAAATAATTGTGAACAAAGCATTTTGCTTTGGTGGATGTTCCTAAATAGCAGAGTTAAAGATGACGTTGTACGAGGCGAGCAGAATAGAGCCCTCCACAGTACATGATGAAACACACACACACACACACACACACAGAAAGTTTTTATTTGGTACAGTGTAACAGCTGAAACCTTTACCTAGCAGCCTTCAGACAGTTTATGTGAAGAATGAAAGTGAGCGATGATGGGTTATAACTGCATGGAGTGGTAGAAGCTAGTGAGGGTGAACACTGCCCTCCACCTACTGGCTGCCTCCACTCACTCCTGGAGAGATCTTTTGGGGTCTGTTTTCCTGGTAGTTGTGTCATTACAGTGCCTTTTCTCAATTTAGAGTGCATGTGATGCATTATGATTCATTCTTTATGGATGGTGGTTTTTTCACGACAATTTAGATGCACAATTAAAGCAGTCAAGCATTTTCTGAGTTGTGGTTGCGTATATTTGACTTCCTGCACTTCAGTGATAGTTTCCTGCCCTATCCCTTCTTACCATGCATCTGTGTACGAGCCAATCACTTGCAGATTGGTAGGAGGCAAATCTCCCACACTTAAGTGATAGTTTACTGTCCTGTCCATTGTTACCACGTATATGTGTACAACTTCTTCAGCAACTACACACTTGTAGATCGGTAGGAGACAATTCTTCTTTCAGAACTGTAGGACAGTTTCCTGCCGATTTCGAGTGCTATTGTGGACTAGGGCACACCTCTGGGTGAACATATAAACCCACGCGATTGGAAATGCGAGCAAAGGCTGCAATCATATGTCCTCACTCAAGCCCCATACACCAGCACGAGTACCTCTTGTTCACTAAGTCTGGGGTAGTGGAATAGAACGTAGTTTTCTTCTGTAATGTCATGTTGCTGGCCATTTCAAAAATACGAGCAATTCCAGCACTTTTAATAGCTTCTATGAGTTGCAAATGCATATTCAGTCTACCCACTGCATCACCATTATTTGCTGAAAAGATTTCCGCCTACACTCATTCATTATCACCTCCTTCCATTCCTTGTGTAGGAGGCTGTAAGTTTACAGGTAATACACTTATTAAACTTCTCTCTGTCCAACACAAACATCTCATCAGCTGAACACTTCTCCCATCAAAAATAAAGGCAACACCCTCTGCTCCAGCCTTTTCCCCATGTCACAAGGCAGGTGTAGGACAGTCCATCAGCAGGCTAACACGCGCAAAAGTAAATAATGTAAATAAAAACAGTACCTTACATCATTCCACTCCAACAGCTAAGAACAGTCAGTGTTTTTTTCCTGTCAGTTCACAAGTAGGGAGAGAGAGGGGTGGGACAGGAAGTGGTGGAGGGGATGGTGGAAGTGGGGTTAGGGGCGGGGTAGTGAGGTAGGGAGAAAGAACGAGGGTTGTGACATCATCAGCAAGACATTGCCTCATCTACACCCTTCGAGGGAGAGCCGACATCTTGAATAAATTTGGTAACAAAGAAGAACGTCCCAAATTTGACTTTGGTCACCTGCAGTCATATGATGCACCGCCACTCAGAGCTGGTGCCGAGAATTATAAATAATAATACGAAGTAAAATCTCCCTGCATGCTAACTATTTTTGTTGTGCAGATATAAGGTAGCTCCTCATATAACGTGCTGCTGTTTGTCGCCATGAGACATCATGTCTGTCACCTTGCTCATATAATGCAATGTTATGTACGAAGTTGCTATAGATGTTACTGATAACAATTTTCTGCATTCTGAAATTACATGTAATCAGCAGATCGATAGTATCGTTGCACAGGTGAATACTATAAGATGAAGGCTAATACATGTTCCGAGTAATCCGCTACATAGCAAACCTATTAATTTGTGCCATAATAACAGTTTTGCAATTCCTCATTTCCATTTGTTACGGCGAATTAATGGAAGTGTGCACTGTACGACCATTTTTGTATTTATTTTTGAGTCAGTTACTTTCTTTCAGTTATAAATTTCCATTGTGCGTACCTTCAGAGAATCAGGTTTATTTGGTCACTATCTATGATAGTAGTCTATGATTCTTTGTACAGACACACGCACTTCTCATTATTGGCATACCAAATTAAGATATTTGTTTCCTGTGAACTGTGTGATATCCTATTATTTACATCTAATTTAATTTACTGTTTCTACTGTTAGCGTCGTCCGCAGTCTTCTGTTTTTGGTCGACCTTTCGAAGGTACTCAGTTTGGGCCCTCTTGATTTCTTGAAACTACAATTTCTTTAAGCTAACATTTTTATTTCAGTATTGTCTGCAACAACCTTGGAGTGTTTTTACAGAATTTCCCTTAATTGTGGGTTCCGATTGCTTATATATATACATATATAATTTCATTCAGTTACAACATTTATCAGTCTTGATCCAAATTCTATGTTATTTTAGTATTGCTTGTGATAAGAAAATTATTTCTTGTGGATGCACTTTATGAGAATGAATATATCAAGCTGATAAAATGTTAATTTTTTTTTTCATGTGTAATTGGTAATTTGTGGTCTTCACTTCACACTTGGATGAAGGTGCATTATACTTGTCTCTTAATGTTTGAAGAAGAAGTTGGAATTGCTGTATATTTCATGAAGTTTCAGGAAATGGATATTAGTAAAGGGAGCTACATTTAGCATTGAATGAGCTTTAGATAGAATTTACAGGTTTTATGAGGCAATCTCAAGCATAATTTTCACGTATAGTTAATTTTGAGGCTTGTAGTGTATACTTAGCAAATCTTCCGTCCTCCTAACTCTCCGCCCTACACTTACTGATGATGAAGGAATGGACATACAGAGCTGATTAACGAGGCACTTCCACTTGATTACAGCTTATACATTCTGTATACCTTCAAAGTATAAGGGCCTATTTTGCTTGTCATGGACATCACGCAGGACGTGGAATGGAAATAGTTGCGGCGGGATCTTCTCATGAAATTTCAGTCACCTACTTTCTCTTCTGGAAACGAAAATATTTTGATTGGCGCCAACCTACATAGAGAGAATCGATCATCATACGAGATTAAGTGAAATCAGAGCTAGCAGGGAAAGATATAGGTGTTCTTTTTCTTCCACGCGCAGTTCGAGAGTGGAATAACAGAGAATTATGGCGAAGGTGGATCGATGAACTCTCTGCCAAGCAATTAAGTGTAATTTGCATAGTATCCAAATAGATGTAGATGTAGAACATCCGTAGGAGTAGTCAATGCTCCTTTACATACAGGCACGCGCACACACATACACATACACATACACACACACACACACACACACACACACACATACATACACATACACTCAAAGAGAGAGAGAGAGAGAGAGAGAGAGAGAGAGAGAGAGAGAGAGAGACCTTTCAAGTTGTTAGTTCAAGCTGCCACTTTTCGCTTATATGCCGGAAATGAAATTAGTCCCAAAACTTTATAGACGGACGGTGTAATCTGGAAGCCATTCACAATGAACTGTAATTAAATAACTTTTATGCCTTCTTGTTTTTATTTGTTTATAATTCCAACACTATGTTTTATTTCCACATGAAAACCGTCAGCTGTTGCAGTTAACATACTTTGCAACAATACAGGGTATTCAGAAGAGTCTGAAAAGCTTGTAAGGGCCTTACAGAGTGGGTTGTGTTTAGAAATAATCGCAAAGAAAAAAATTCGGAAAGTTGCACCGGTGGCGAGTTAATTAGCATTAAAGTTAGCCAATCAGGCCATTGCGCGCGTAAATTCAAGGGGCCCACCAGATACAATTCCAGCCGTACCTCACATTTACACCACACAAATTCATGGAAAAGTGAGATTATCATTAGTCCAGGACAAAGAACTACGTCAATTTATTTGAGAAATCATGACTTGCTGCCGTGTGAAGTTGCTCTGATCGGACTTTCTCTATATCGTACAATGTTTCATGAAACTCGAATTTCTCCCGTACATGGCTATCGTTAACTTTTTTTTTCAGCCACATTCTCTCAGTTCCTGTGCAACAGACTCTCGACTATCCGGGTCGTGACTATTCGGCCTCCGTACTATCACGCCGCCTTAATTAATGCCATTAAAATACTTCTCTGCGATAAAATTAGGTTTAGTTTATTGTACTAACTGTACTTTTGCAAATCTTTAGCAAGCTGGCGTCAGCTACAATGCTTTGTGGCCTAATGAAATATTTTGTACTTGAATAACATCTGGAGTCACAATTTTCACGTACATATGGTGTTGTTAATACTGAATAAATTAGTCTAGCTACTCTTCAACATACGATACTTACAAGTCCACTTCCAGCGCTCACAAACAACAATGAACACACGTGAAGAGACGTTCTGTTGGCAACCCGGTGTTCTTTGTTTCTTCATTTGAATTTCAGTCGTCCTAAGTAGTAAATTTTTGTTTTGTGTGGTTCTTTTCGTTTTCATTAAAGAGTCAGAAATGGGTGATAAACGAAAAAACTTGTAGCGACTGCGGACCGGAAACCATGTTCTGCAATAAGAATGGGTTCTGGGGTAGCAGCATAGGCTGTTGCTTTAAGTTAAGGGTAGGAAAAAAGTACTGAAGGAAATTGGAAGAAAATTCGAGCACACATTGAAAAGTGATGTGCTTCCTAAGCTGGTGGAAATGGAATAAAAGCAAGAAAGAAGAAAGGTAAGTAGAGAGAAGGTGAGGAATCTTTTTTTCAGGTGAACCTTTGTAGAACTGCGATAAGGGTGGTTCAGACCACAAGATGTTCCTACGAAAACGGTTGCTACCAAAAGGGGAGCAGCGGAAGCAGGATGCAAGGAAAGTAAGGAACGAGTTACCACAATGGCTTGCAGTGATGAAAATGGCCAACACGAGCTCAAGCTTACGTTTATGGGAAATCGTGGAAACCTAGAGCTTTCAAATCAGAGACCACTGACCCTACATTCCACTCATCAAAAGAAAGCATAGACTATTACAGAAGTTATAAAAACCTCGTTTAAAATGAATTCGTATCAGTTGTAGGGAAATATGGGAAAGAACAATTCACAGAGGAAAGCTGAACTGCTTCTTAATAACACACCTTCGCATCCTGTCAGTGACGAACTCACAAATGGAGAAATAAAAGCATTATTTTTACCACCAAATGTGGCTGTCCTTTGTCAGCCGATAGACCAGGGCATCCTTGAAATGTTAATGAAGACGTATCGCCACCCCCTCCTCAGTTCGTTGATATTTGGTAATACTGAATGCTATGTAGTCTTTCTGAAGAGGATTTACTCGATAGATGTCATAAGGTGGCTGGTCGAAGCGTGGGGGGAAATTCCGTCTTTCAGACCACTAAGGTGCACATTTTCACATTGAATCCATGTGTGAAACAGAAGTCGAAATGGTAGCGACTGAAGATACTGAATGCTGTGTAACCATTCTGAAGAGGATTCACTCGCTAGATGTCATAACGTGGATGGTCGGAGCGTTGGAACACATCCGAACATATAACATGTGAGGTGTAGGAATGTTCTTATAGACTAGTAAGGTGGACATTTTGACTTTGAATCAATGTGTGAAACCGAAGTCGAAGACGGAAACGCTGATGTTCCATTGCTCAAAAATATACCGGGCTGTGAGGATGTCCATGCAGAGCACGCCACATAATGGATGGTAAAAAATTAATTCGATGAACTAATCGACAAATATATTATGGAAATTGTGGCACAGAGAGAAGTAACAAAAGAGCAGGAGGTAAACTTAGATGACAGGAGAAACCTCATCCCAAACACGGAAGGGCTCAAGGCGACCTAGGCATCGCTTCAGTAATTTGGTGTGCAAAAAGGAGGAAGCAGCGCCAGCTGACACTATCTGCGTAGGTGGAGAGATAGTGCAACACGGACGATAGCTAAAGGTGGGAGGCTACCATCTATGAAAGATTTTTTAAAGCCTCAAACCTGTAAGTTTCGGCTTTGTTGTTAGACCCGCATTTTCCCATATGTTTAATTATGTTTAATCATAAATTCATACTTTACAGTGCAGATAGATTTATGTTGCCTGTAATAATTTTTGAAGTGTGCGGTAAGGATTTTTTGACTGGTACGGCTTTGGCCGGAAGCGAGAATTTATAGAACTCTACATCTACATCTACATTTATACTCCGCAAGCCACCAAACGGTGTGTGGAGGAGGGCACTTTACGTGCCACTGTCATTACCTCCCTTTTCTGTTCCAGTCGCGTATGGTTCGCGGGAAGAACGACTGTCGGAAAGCCTCCGTGCGCGCTCGAATCTCTCCAATTTTACATTCGTGATCTCTTCGGGAGGTGTAAGTAGGGGGAAGCAATATATTCGATACCTCATCCAGAAACGCACCCTCTCGAAACCTGGCGAGCAAGCTACACCGCGATGCAGAGTCTGCCACTTGAGTTTGCTAAACATCTCTGTAACGGTATCACGCTTACCAAATAACCGTGTGACGAAACTCTCCGCTCTTCTTTGGATCTCCTCTATCTCCTCTGTCAACCCGACCTGGTACGGATCGCACTCTGATGAGCAATCCTCAAGTATAGGTCGAACGAGTGTTTTGTAAGCCACCTCCTTTGTTGATGGACTACATTGCCTAAGGACTCTCCCAATGAATCTCAACATGGCACCCGCTTTACCAACAATTAATTTTATATGATCATTCCTCTTCAAATCGTTCCGCAAGCATACTCCCAGATATTTTACAGAAGTAACTGCTACCAGTGTTTGTTCCGCTATCATATAATCATACAATAAAGGATCCTTCTTTCAATGTATTCGCAATACATTACATCTGTCTATGTTAAGGGTCAGTTGCCACTCCCTGCACCAAGTGCCTATCCGCTGCAGATCTTCCTGCATTTCGCTACAATTTTCTAATGCTGCAACTTCTCTGTATACTACAGCATCATCCGCGAAAAGCCGCATGGAACTTCCGACACTATCTACTAGGTCATTTATATATATTGCGAAAAGCAATGGTCTCATAACACTCCCCTGTGGCACGCCAGAGGTTACTGTAACGTCTGTAGACGTCTCTCCATTGATAATAACATGCTGTGTTCTGTTTGCTAAAAATTCTTCAATCCAGCAACACAGCCGGTCTGATATACCGTAGGCTCTTACTTTGTTTATCAGGCGACAGGACGGAACTCCGGCCTATTCGGTTTTTTTGTTATCCGGCCTGACTTTCCTCCACATTATGTCGGCATGTCGACAGTCTACTATACACTAAATAACATAACTTCACTCTTCATCGCTGAAACGTACGTTCTCCTTCTTGACAGGACAGTGCAGACGAACTATGGCTCAAGTTTAAATGAATAGTTGCTCATGTACTGGATAGATACGTATCCAGTAGAACAGTTCATGATGGTAGAGACACACCATAGTATACAGTCGCTATAAAGAACCTTTTGAAGAAACACAGACTTTTAAATTACTTTATGAGTACTATTTCTTTAAGATACTTCCCATTTTCAAGTGCATCTACAGTAGCATATGCGAATGTGTGTACATCTACATCAGAAACTAGTAGTTCAGATAAAATAATTTAGAACACAGTCTGGAGGAATAATGTCATTTTTCAAATTGCATAATAGGTATACGGCTACAGATAGAGAGATGCAGAACGAAAGGCGTTTGGCTCTCAAGCAATGCGTGAAGCCTTCAATGACTACTGTAGCGGAATATAGGGAAAATAACTGTCAAAAAACCCAAAGAAATTCAGGTTATATGTAAAGGCTATTAAAGGTAACAATGTTCGTGTCCAGTCAGTCTTGGACAAGACACAACTGACATTGAGAGCAGCTAAGCAAAAGGAGAAATGCTTAACTCTGTTTTTAAATGTTCCCCTACAAAGGAGAACCCAAGAGTATTGTCACAAATTAGTTCTCGTATCACTGAAAAGGAAACTGAAATTGGTGTCAGTGTCCATGGTGTTGAGAAACAGCTGAAATCGTTAAAATTGAAGAAAAGCCCAAGGCCACATGGAACCTCTATTAGATTTTATATCCAACTTGCGGCTGAAGTAGTGCCTCTGTTAAATGTAATATATCGTAGACCGCTTGAACAAAAAACCATGCCCAGTAGTTGTAAGAAAGTACAGATCACACTTGTCTACAAGAAGGGTAGCAGAAGTGATCCATACAACTACCGTCCAATATCTTTGTCATCCATTTGTTGTGGAATTCTAGAACATATTCCGAACTCAAACATAATGAGGTATCTCGAACAGGACGACCTCCGTCATACCACGCAGGACGGATTTCGAAAAGATCGATCATGTGAAACCCAATTCACACTTTTCTCATAAGCCGCCCTGAATCAAGGCTGTCAGGTAGTTGCATATTTTTCCATTTCCATAAATCATTTGACTCAGTACCACACCTACGATTATTATCAAAGGTACGATTGCAAGGAGTATCAGGTGAAATTTGTGACTGGCCTGATAGGGTGGACGCAGCGTGTTATCCTAGGTGGAGAGTCATGCAGAGATGTAGAAGTAACTTCGGGTGTACCCAGCCAAGAATGTTGGATCCCTTGCTGTTCACGTTGCATGTCAATGACTTTGTGGACAGTATTGATTGTAGCAGCAGCTGCAGACGTAGATATCTGCAATGAAGTACACTGTGTACGAATATGCATAAATATAGGATTTCATAGTAGCGCAAAGTCTGGCAGCTTGCTTTAAATGTTCAGGAATGTAAAATTTCTCACTTCAGAAAACAATTAAGCATAGTATCCTACGAGTAAAATATAAGTGAGTCAGCTGGATTCGATAAACACAAACAAGTAGCAGGGTGAAACATTTAGTAGGGAAATGCAGTGGAACTATCAAATAGGCCCAGTGGAGGGTAAAGCAGGTAGCAGACTTCGGTTTATTGGTAAAACACTGGGGAAAGGCAATCAGTCAAGAAAGGACATTTCTTACAAATCACTAAAGCGACCCACCCTAGAATACTGCTAAATGTGTGGGACCGATGCGCAGTAGGACTTCTACATCTACATCTACATCTACATTGATACTCCGCAAGCCACCCAACGGTGTGTGGCGGAGGGCACTTTACGTGCCACTGTCATTACCTCCCTTTCCTGTTCCAGTCGCGTATGGTTCGCGGGAAGAACGACTGTCTGAAAGCCTCCGTGCGCGCTCTAATCTCTCTAATTTTACATTCGTGATCTCCTCGGGAAGTATAAGTAGGGGGAAGCAATATATTCGATACCTCATCCAGAAACGCACCCTCTCGAAACCTGGCGAGCAAGCTACACCGCGATGCAGAGCGCCTACTTTGCAGAGTCTGCCACTTGAGTTTATTAAACATCTCCGTAACGCTATCACGGTTACAAAATAACCCAGTGACGAAACGCGGAGGATAGTAAACTTAAACAAGAAAGAGCACCACGAATAGTAACAGGTTTGTTTCACCCGCGGGAGAGTGTCACGCAGATTTTGAAAGAACCAATCTGGCAGACTCTCGACGCGATTAACCATACGGACTGAAAATGAAATTTTCTGTTAAAGTTCAGAACATGTATATGTATTTTTCACGTAGACTGTACTCCTATATTAATAGTCAGAACTGCTTTCTATTTCAAGTTTTAACCGAATTTTAAGAAGAGCTTTTCAACATGAGTGAAATATCTAAATAGCAACAGGTCAGAATATTCAATTCGACATACAGTATCCAACATAACACGATATTTTGGGCAATATAAACTAATTAAGCAACAGACATGATGACTGTGTTTAATTTTCGTAAGTGCTGCGTACACAAAATTCGATTTCGTATCCATATTCCTCAGATTCAAAGCTGTAGATCGTCATGCTACTTTTTAATTGGAAAATATTGTATTAAGATTTATTTTTCATGCTTCACGAGAAGCAGCTATAAAAGAATCTGCCTCAACTTAAGTCTTTATCCGAATTGTGAGAGACAATTTTGCTAGGCGTATTATTAGAGCAACTTTTAAATTATGAATGCCGTATGACGTTACTGGCTCGGATACCCTATGAGGTGGCTTCAGCCATCTCTCGGTATGGGATTTCTTCCTCAGCGCACATTGACCCATTTCCTTGGGGATATGTAAGAGTTTTATCGTATGAGTATTTGTAAAATGTCGGTGAATGTGTGGGAGCTTCATAACGGTGAATACGTAGAATAATATGCGGCGACTGTTACCACGATAAGCGTCACTTTATTGACATGAAAAAATATACGATAACCGACAGGCACTTTAGCAACAAGAGTACTCAGTAAGACAATAACGAGAGTGAATAACAAGGTCCATAGATTGTGCAAAGGCAAATACATTCATTGTTCTCGGTATAAATTTTCAGTTTTATATGTCCGTATCGATCTCGGCGGACGATGTCGGCGTGTCCTCCCCCTTCCACCAGCGCGTGAGCGCAGCAGAGGATAGAATGTGAGGGGGACACTACTTTTGAACGTAATCTTGCAGTAAGGCTGAAGGTGGAGAGACCTGCCTAAGGAAGACCGCGGTGAATCACCGTCAGCGATACTTGGAGATGGTGGCCGGTCGTCGAATTCCTTTGTGAAGGTAGGATGGTCGGAATAGAGATCCATTTCAGTTGTAATGGAGTCGGATGAATGATTCTCTAGTTGCGGTGGCTGTTGGTCCTCCTCTTCCTGCTCCCCTTGCATGGGGGTGTTGAGTGGAGATCGTTAATGACTTACCATGATGTAAAATAGTTCTCCTAGTCGGAGTACAGTATGGGGCCGGAATAAGGTGTTGGAGAGCAGCGCGGATGGTGTCGTCTCGGAGCATCACGTGGATGCAATCACTTAATGCCTCGTCGTACACTGTGAGTTTGAGGAGAAGAGACACGTAAGCTATATGGCGCCTGATCTTGTATACCAACGATGGTAATTCCGAGGTTGCCACCTGCGGGGACATCAAGAGGAAGTCTACATGGAATGACCAACATTCGCCATACAATGTTCCAGCGAGAGAAGATTTCAGACCGTCTTTGTAATCTGTCCGGATTGCCAATAGAGCCCGCGGCAATGTTCGGCCCATTGCGAATAGTGGCACATCAAAGCAGCCTTCTGGGTATCCTGCTACGGTCCGACGATCCGGTTCCTTTGAGGGTGCCAGGCAGTTCTGTGGAAGCGTAGCAATCCGCAACAGTTCTGCGAAGAGTTGCGATTCAAACTGCCGCTCCAGGTCGATAGTGATTGACAACGCGTACCTGAAAAGAGCAATCCCACATACTGATGAAAGACTATACCATCACTCCGCTGTCATGTATTTTAAAGGGGCGTCGTCCTCCCACCTCGTCATCCTATCGATGGCGGACAAAACAGTCACAAACTGTTTGATTAGGGTAAAGAGCCAACCGAAACCAAGTGCACATTTTGAAACGGCCTTTTAGCATCTCGGATATTTCCTGTGGCGGATAGGTAATCAGGAAATTTGTGGTAAGGTCTTATGGGACCAAACTGCTAAGGTCATCCTAAGCTTACACACTACTTACTCTAACTTAAACTACCTTAAGCGAAGGAAAACACACACAGCCATGCCCAAGGGAGGACTCTAACGTCCTACGGTGGGAGCGGCGCGAACCGTGACAAGGCGCCCGAGACCTCTCGGCAACCCCTCGCGGGGCGGATAGGTATGACGCCCTGTTTTGTTGATTTGGTAGCGAAGGCTGGAACGTATCCATTTTCTGAAATTAGCTGTTTCTTCAGGCCAGAAAAAATCCGTATTGCTATCTTCTGTGTGTGTCCGCAACTGCACCTGTTGTTCCTGCTCCGTTGCTAATTCGTCGAAGTCTATCAGTGCTCTACGGGAGTGAATTCGAGACTCGTAATCTGCTGCCACGTTGTCCACCCTTTCTATGTGCTCGACATCGGTACTAAATTGTCCATGCGTCTGAAGGGACGGAGGGAAACGTTCCTACTCGGATTACTTATTTCATGGACCACAATAAGCTGTGCTAGGTAAAGAGTGAAAGAGGGCAGGCCTTTACATTTTCTTTAACGTATTTTAAAGCCTTGTGTAATACTAACAATCCACGGTCATAAGACGATCACAACTGCTGGGTTTCCGTCAGCTTACGGGAAAATAAACATAGGGGTTTTGGGAACCGTCGACTGTCTGTTGCAAAACCACCCTTGTAGTCTTGCTTTCTCGTTCAAAATAGACAAATGTGACGTAGGAGAGAATTTAGCTATTTGCAGCCCCTAGACAGAGAAACGTCCCACATTTCGACATAATCGTGTCACCAAGCAACTTACATCTGAACGCAACTACTGCTATATTTTAACTAAAGTTGTCTTGATCACAACCCTTATGTCTCAATAACATAGGTGACCACTTTCGGTTATCTTTATATAACCATCTTCAGACCTGTGAATTAATTTTAGAAAATACTAGAGACGAATCTTAAAACAAAATGAAAAGTGTCTAATGATGACAAAATTTTAACAAGATAAAATAAAACTTATTATACCCATGGCTTCCTTGGAGGATGGTAGGCGGAGCTCTCCTCAGGTGCTACGAAGTCAACTGTATACAAATATACCCATTAACGAGACGATTAACATAATTAGGGATAACTTAGTGCAATACAAAAGTATGACTAATGATGAAATAATCGAAGTTATAGAACTGCTTGAATGCATTTTAGACTACAATTATTTCTCTTTTAATACTAAAATCTATTGTCAGAAAGATGGCTTAGCAATGGGCAATTCTTTGGCTGGGACAGTTGCAGACATTTTCGTGAACCACACTGAGATGCAATTCCTGAAAAATAACCCTTATATCGCAAACAAAATCATATATTACAAGCGATATGTAGATGATACATTAGTGCTTTATAATGGTTCGAAAGATGAAATTGAGAAGCTTGCTGAAAAATTAAACTCTATGCATCTGAAGTTACAATTTACGGTTGAGCATGAAAATAAAAAATCTGTAACTATCTAGATCTCACAATAACTAATGACAATGGGAAACATTGCTTCACCATATACAGAAGTCCTCTCTCGGGTATGGGTGTCTTTGTTGTCCTTAGCCTAGGGGCCGATGAACTCAGCGGTTTGGTCCCATAGTCCTTACCGCAAACATACAATTACAATTTTAGCAACAACAGTACCAGTACATGTATTCCATTATCAGAGGTATCAGAACGGTTTCTGCTTATAACTTTCGGCTCGTTCGTTTCCGGTACAGGGACCCTTACCTGAAATTGAAACATTTATCACACTCCGTCATCCTAGAAAGTTTGTAACATAATCAACACCCTGTATATACATAGATTTACAGGTGCCAGTTCCTGTAATTTTGACGCTTTGAAGCGTCGGTGGATGAAGTTCCCTAACATGGGTTCCTATGTAAAACTTGATCTACGACGTCTCCTCTACAACCTCTAGAAATGTGTAACATGAACTGAGAATACGCTGTATAATAACCAGAAATGTATTGACCAGAAAATCTTCCTTTCCTTGAAATGTGGTACCAAACTCGGCTGTTCTGTCCACCTTCAGGTTTCTTGACTTTTTCCTCTCTGTGGCAGTTTTGTACAAATTTGTCTTACTCTTCTCACTATCAGCGTTTTCATATATGCCATACATTGCCGGCCTTTGTGGCCGAGCGGTTCTAGGCGCTTCAGTCCGCAACCGCGCTGCTGGAGGTTCGAATCCTGCCTCGGGCATGGATGTGTGTGACGTCCTTAGGTTAGTTAGGTTTAAGTAGTTCTAAGTCTAGGGGACTGATGACCTCAGATGTTAAGTCCCATAGTGCTCAGAGCCATCTGAACAATTTTTTATGCCATACATTGGATGATTCCCTAGGACGTAATGAAGTAAAGAACCGTACAACTTTGATTCAGTCCCTATGTCCGTATCAACACATTGCTACAATCATTTGTGGCACTAAATGTCTTCATATCAATGACCAAGTAGTGGTCATTACCGCATTTCCCCGACTCTGCAGACTTCACACAATTCCAGTCACCTCGCGTCATCGTAAAGCCTATCGAATTTCATCATCCTGATTAACTTCCAAAACTGATATTGTATCAGCTAAAACTGAGGCTATACATCTTTAGCTTTATATGCGTCATTGGGATCAACTGACACGGCTATTTTCGTGCCATTATTATTGTTTCTAATGTTGGAAACGCCTGCTCAGATAACCACTTGCTGCACTGTTTTCGACAGTGTTCACCACATTGTTACACTCCACATCATTAGACTTTGATGTTTCTTGATTCGAGGTCGACCGAGGTAATGAGTCTGATTTTTAAATAACACAGTTTCTCACAATTTCCTCTTCCTTTATTGCGTTATAATTCGCGAGTTCCCGGTACCGAGAACCACCTACTCTTCTCCGACTGTCACTCGCTTTAATTAATACTGAAGTATAAATCAGAAACAATACCTAAACGACTGCACTCTTCACATTTTCAAATTAAACTGAACTGCCAGCCAAGCGACCAGCTGTCAGAATGCCTGGCGGCGTTTTCTTTGAAGCTGAAATTTGAGCAGACATTGTTGAGTGTCAACACTGGGTACTCATATGACGGTGTTAGAGGCGTCTCGCACATCAAAGCTTAATTGCGAGCAGCAAGATTTACCCAGGGGGCGTATTTCGGGCTCCCGCGCGTTTGCCTGTTGCCTGGCTTGCCGTGGCGTGACTTCAGTGAGCAGCTATTGCGCAGTGTACACGGGCGTCGTGGCGTTCCTGGTTGACCTTTGTGCTCACTTGCTTCGGCGTAGTTTGCGATCTATGGCGCATGCCGATACGAAGTGGTATCTGCTGTAATCTTGTTAGTTGTTTACAGTACTTTCCGAGTGAAAGGAGCTAAAGCACATCGTGTTGTGCTGTTGCCAAGTACAGTAACTCTGGATGGAGAACAGAGAGCGTTCTTAACCACTGGTTTCCGAAAGACTTCTGCAACGTGATTTGCAAACGAGAGGACAAGATCATTATTAAAAATGGAAGGCAGTATTCCGAAGATTTTCGTCAATTGGATTAGAAACGGGACATAAGGCTAGTGCGGCGGGATCTGGCACACAGAAGACAACGTACAGAAAGGAAACGTCGCAATAACGTCACAGCAGTGAGGAAGAGGACTCTCAAAACGCTGTAAGTTTTGTCTCCCAAGAAAACAAAACTGTACAAGTCAGTTAACACAGAAATTACTTCTGATCTAATCGTTATCAGAAACGAGCAAGAAAATTAGGACTTGAAGAAACAATTGGCTCTTATGGAGAGCAGTAATGGACTACTGGAGCAAAAGCTTGCAGCTATAAAGAAATCTAAGAAACAAGGTGTATCTATAAAAACGTATGTCCGTGGTAGTAAAGATACCGGATGAGTAAGTAAGGAGATTAAGAACGTACTGTCTCAGTGTTTCACCCAATGACAAATTCAGTGCCTGAAGAAGAAGAAAAAAAAGTGTAAAGTGGCTCTCGGAGGATATTGCAAATGACATTACTTTGAGAGTTTTGCCTTCAAAAGCATATGCTTACCTAAGAAGAAGGATCTGTTCTTTGCCCTGTCAACCAATACTATAAAAACTGAAAAAGCAGTTTAACTGTGAACCAGGCATATGAAAGGGTGTGCTAGATTTAATTAAGGCTAGATCAACAATGCTTACACCAGTTGAGGTCGTGGCTGTCCTAAATCTTGATGAAATGAACACTGATGTTCATGAGAGCTATGATTCCCGGAGCGATGTCATGCTTGGACCACATAACGTTCGGACCACAGAAGAACGCTGAAGTAGCCGTAATAAGAAGTTTATTTTCAGAGCGGAAGTAGCCTGTACATTACTGTTTTTGATATGTCAATGGCAAGCAGCCTGTTGCAGAAAATCATTACAAGAACATGAAGGAGTTTCGTTCAGATTGTAAAGGTTACATGCAATCTGGGAGCGAAAAATTCGAAAGTGTGGAAACAACTTGGTGTACCCACAAGTAAGACGTATTTTTCTAACCCTGAGGACAACACAGTGAAAATATTTGTTTTTACGACGTTCTGTACTTGCTAAAATTACTAAGAAATCACTTTAATGACAACGGAATCACGTTATCTGAAAGTATCATATTTGCAATACTGTAATATATGTTCTGCAGCAACAAAAAAGCGAACTTTCGATCACCTGTCGCACATAGAAAGTTTACGTGATAGTGAGTGGACGTGCAAGTAAGATCATTAGAATGGCCTCACAGCTATTTTAACGGCGTTCTGCCCACACTGTGAGAAAATGTACATCCTCCATAAATATCGTGAAGAAAGCTACATCGAGTTGAAAAACGACGTTCCGATGTGCTGAACTCGAGGTACACTCTAATTCAGAAAGCGCCTCATAGAAGTGGTTATTGTTTCAATCTTAGAAGTCACGAAAACTCCCTGAAGAGGTTTTCAGAAATATGCGAAATAAGCGATTAGGGAAAAGAAACACTCTAGTCTTCTTTCAAAAACGATTTGCTACATTAATAAATTCGCCTTTTGAAAAATGCAGAGGTAACCTACATTCTGAAACAAGATTGTCTCTAAAATTATTTTCTGTAATTCCTGATATTCTTGCGTTTTATAATAAACCCACGCCCTTCCAGGCGAAAAATAGAATGCGCCTACTAATACCGTCTGGTAATTAACATTACTTGCCCCCTGCTGCGTCCACTGCGAAATTCATGATACTTCACATAAAGAAGATTTCCTTCGCGACTGTGATCTTAGGGATTTAGCGAGCTCCAGTGAAAATGTTACTCACGATGCCTTAAGAAAGTTGGCTGGGTGGATCGTATTCAAGTGCAAAAACATTATGACCTCTTTGGGAATTACAGCATAAAAATCTCACGTCGATGCAAAATTAACAGCTAAACAAGTCTGGATAAGTGTGTTTGCGAGAAGTGGGCTTACTTCTCCTTCATCTGAGTGGTTTGCTACGTTATTACACTTCTAAATTATTTCAGCGTCTTTTCTTAGACCAAATATTTTGTTTTAAATGCGTGACGGATTCGTTACAACACTTGTACAATCGAGATTTCCCAAATCGAAAAGAAAACCATTGATTTGTAAGTAAGAACGAGAAAGTTCATCCACATTAGATTTTTGAGCAAAAGAGCCGAATGGGATACAATGAAGTCGGCTTCGGCGAAAAGAAATCTATGTACTACGTCGTCTTCAGCTACTTCAAGTTCAATTTTTCTCGTCAAAATCATAAAGTAAGTTTCGTCATCTCTATCATAATATTTTCAAATTTGTTGACCTGAAGTAGCACATAAAAGTGTAAAATAGTCAGTTTAGTCACGTTATTCAGCATTACGTCTCGGTGACGATCATCTATGGCTAGCCTTAGATTGTTGATAACTTATGATAAATGTTATCATCAGTGATTTTTACCGTTTAATATTTCCTTTCGAATACGTCAAATACAAATTCTCGCGGACCAACTTGATCTTCATTAATGAGATGCTTAAAACTGAATGAAAGGAGACGTGAAAGATTGTTTTACTGTGTGAGATTCCTATTAGCGATTGCCCGACTGCGTCAGCGCTGGCTGCCATCTCTGTGATGTAACACGTCGTTGACGAGTGACAGCGTACTCGTCGGAATTGTCTACAGTTTATGTACCCCGGAGATAGCATCCTAATGGATGCCACATGAGAAGGCATGACAATGAATGAAGCGAATAATGGTTACATTTTCACAATATAACATCATTATTAAAACAAAGCCTGTAATTTATCCGTTGACTGACCACAATAACACATTTTAAAAGAAACAGCTACCTCTTAAAATCCGCTGTCCTAGGCAGCTGCCTAGAGGTTGCGGTTACTGACGCCAGAACTTTATTGACCTGTAGAATATGTCGCATGGAAAACTTTATCATTTCTAAAAGCCTCCTTAGTTATGGGCATGTGGTAGATCCAGCCATCAGTTGCACTGGTTTGTTTCTCTCTTCTGTCGGTCTCATTCCTCCTTGTTACACGGAATGTACCTGAAATGAGACTCACTGCGTTATTGACAATTTTCCTGGTTCACCACAATGCCTTATACATCGGCGTATTAAGGACCTGCTGGAGATGTTCCTCGTGCTATTGGGGTGAATACGAAAAAAGGCACCATGTCATTGAGTTAAGGGAAGCAGAAGGAAAATTTCCTCAGAGAGGATTCGATTGGATTGTTTGAGGGAAGAGATCAAACAGCGAAGTCATCGGTCTCATCGGATTAGGGAAGGACGGGGAAGGAACTTGGCCGTGCCCTTTCACCTCAGAGAGGAATCAGTAAAATGCTGTCAACTCTGCGCGTCGTTTTTCAGACTGAACGTCATTACAAAAACTCAAATGGCACATAGGGTGTATTATCGCCGTCTTTGGAATGTACTCTACAGCCATGAGTGTATGTAAACAAGCCTTCTGGCAGTCTATAACACTGAAGACCGAAGCATCTGATAATAAATAAGAGATGTTCTACATATTCAGTATGGGATACCGGTCGGGAATAGCCTGAACATTAATGTGACTGTAATCTCCATGCACGCGAGACTTACCCTCTTTCTTGAGAACCAAATGTGTTGGGGAGTCAATGCACTGTTGGCAGGATGTGCAATGCACTTCTCTAGCAATTCATCCACAGCGCACTACACTATCTGCAACTTATCATGGAGTAGCCACTGTGTTTGTGAAAACCTGGTGGCACAACAGTAGTTCTTATCCTTTTCACAGTATCTCTCTTAATGTCATCGCGGGTAACGGGTTGACAAGCACTTAATACACACGTGTGGGAGGTTCCATCACTTAGTGTATTGTCACTAACCTATGAATGTGCCGTTGACTGGAGGAAAGTTGTTGTGAAGAGAAGGTGATGTTCTCCACTATGCTTCTAGTCACACGATGCAGCTGTGGATGGTGTGTACAACTTTCTTTCAGGAATGACGTGCATTTTCGTGATCTCTAGAATCAACCGAAACCAAATCCAATACAGTCTGTGTGAGCAACTCATCGGTGTATATATATCCATTGTCGTCTCCGATATTGTAACTGAAGTTTTGTACCCTCTTCTGTAAGCTCTCCTCAGTCAGAGAAATGACGATGAGTCTGAAGTCAGGCGATGGGTGTCGATTAACGTTGGTAAATGAGGAGAATTTCGTTAATGATAGCTGACGTTTAGCCTCCGCTAGTTTTTTGCGCTGGCTTCACAGGCTATCTCGTAACAAGGATTTCTCCTCTTGCAGTGATAGGCGTTATCTTTTGGTATACACTAAATGCGTTCGCAACTGCGAACATGGACAGCCATCAGCTGTAGATTGGAATGACGACAATGAAAATTGATGTCTGACCGGGACTCGAAACCGGATTTCTTGCTTATCGCGAGAGGTTGCCTTACCATTTAACTATCCGTGCACGACCCACGGCCAGATCCAAACTTCCATACGTCGTCCGCTAGCAAAAAGTCCACGTAACTATTTCGCCACGACCAAAGTTAACGATGCAGATAGCACAGCCATACGATGTAACAATTAAACCATTTGCCACCCTGAGCTGGGGCAAGGGATTTTAAGTATGTTGACAGTGCTGTTCGGAATCGTTCCTACCTCGGAACCGGAGTCGACCGGAAAATATTGGGTTCTACTTCTGTGAAGTACGTGGATGCAGGAAGCAAATTAGTTCGATTCACATGTCTGAAGGTTTGACGTAATTTAATAATTTCGTGAGCTCTGATGCCTAATGAAGATCACGAGTGGAGTTTGAGTGCTCGCAGAAAGATGTGCAGTTGGACATGACTGCACCAAAACGGTTGGTGAACCAGCACCATCGCGTGATCCGTCGATTACCATTAGCACCCAGAGTAGTGGGCAATGCTGGACGGTTTGTTATTGTCAGGAGACCATGGTGCATACCGATAGCTGGGAGCCGTTGACCTCGTCGTGAAGCTTCAGACATGTTCGGTGCTGCTCCGTTCCTGCCAGCCGTAGAGTATCCCTAAATGGCTGCCGTTGCTTTACAAACAGCATGTCATGAATCAGCGGATGTTTTCGGCTGTGCGCACCAACTCGTAGGACAGTATGCCTTCCAGGTGCATGTTTCGCTAGCGGCTGCTGGGTAATCGGGACGTTCATTTTGTAATGCGAAAACATGGTCAACCATTCGCACTTTAACCTCTTACTTGACTTCTGCATTAGTTATTAGGCACGCCTGAATCCTTCAAGGGAATATACTCGCCCATGCGACCCTCAGCCTGTATTCATATCAGTTAAAAGGGACGTTCAATTTTTTTCTCGGTCAATTTCTGTTGAAAACATGTGGAATTTGTTGTGGGACGCTTCATACCATGTACTTAAAGTTCCAAAAGATGGCGACTCTGTATGTAGCCTTCAAAATGGCGTCTGTAGCGGAGGTGCTTTCCAAGGAGAGAGCTGTCATTGAGTTTCTTTGGACGGAAAACCAGAGGATCGTAGATTTTCATAGGCATTTGCAGAATGACTACAGAGACCTGACGGTGAGTCGTTGAGCGACCCTCCTGTCATCATCGCAGTTGGGTCACTCTAAATTATCCTAGCCCATGCTTGTTCCTGGGCGGACACAGTTGTGACTTCTGCAGTGTCAGAGCATATGGACAGTATCATTCGAGGTGATCAATGGATCGCAATCAAACGCCTTGCTGCTTAACTTGACGTCTCTGTTAATTGTAGTGACACACTGGTCCCTCCCCCCCCCCCCCCCCCCCATACCGACAGTTGGGATACCCAAAGATGTGTGACCGTTAGGTTCTTTACCACCTAACAGAAGGCTATATAAATCAGCCATGGAGCTGATCGTGACAAAGTTTTGTCGAACATCGTCTTAGACGATGAAACATGGGTTCATCATTTCGAACCCGTAAAAAAAAACTGTAATTCAAGTAGTGGCGCCACACCACCTCTCCTCTGAAGAAACTGTTCAAACTCACAATCTCAGCTGATTAAGTCATGATGACGGTCTTCTGGGACTCTAAAGGGGTTATTTTGTTTGATGTCCTCCCTCATGGTGCAACGATCAGCTCTGAAGTGTATTGTGCTTTACTAAAGAAACTGAAGAAACGACTTCGGCGTGTTCGTCGCCACAAAAATGCAAACGAACTTCTCCTTCTTCATGACAATCCTGTTCTGTGCAGCCGAGAGGAACTCACAAAACGTCATTGGACTGTTCTTCCTCATTCACCCTGCAGTCCGCATCTCGCACCTACCAACACCCATCTGTTCCCCCCAACGAGGGATGCATTCCGTGGAAAGCAGTACGTGGATGACAGGGAGGTTATTGATGCAGCAAGACGTCGGATCCGACGCCGACCAATAGTGCTGTACGATGAGGCCATACAGCCCCGCCTCCCCAGTAAGCTGGCGTAAGGGCGTCGCGTTACGCAGGAAAATAGGATTTTGTAGGCAAAAGAATGGGGAATAATATGGTGTATTGGAGTCCCGAATGAAACCAAACAGCTTTCAGAAAGAAATATATTGCATTAATTATTGAACGCCCCACGTAGTACATGTCGGCAAAACTGTATCCGTCTGTTAGTCTGCTCTGATAAAATTGCTTGAACGACTTTTTGCGTTGGTCATTTGGATATTCGTTCTAATAATACCTTCTTAGCCGTCTCAAACTTGCAAAAGGATTGGGGTGATAAGGTTACATCAATAGCGATGGAAGCATGCTCATGTTTGTGACGCAGTAATGCGGAATGTTTCGCTGTATCATCACCAAGGTTGTGAGTGGAAAACACAGATTTCACAATGGTGAACCGAGTTTTTGGTTCTTCTGGTAGGAACTGAGACAGTTTTAGTGATACACGTTGGACAGTGAAAACATTCTTGGAAATGTGACCGTATGGCACTAACAGAATGGATCCGGCGGTATCTTCGAACTTAGCCCCATTGATCGACCACGACGCCGTAGGAAAGCCCTATACCATCTTGTGTGGCACGGCCGGCAATGTTCCACCAAGGAGTAGGAGCGGATTCGTCACCTCTAAACCCATCGCGGAAGAACACATGGAATCGGGAGGAGTATGAATATGATGTTGTTCTCAGGCACTAACATCAGATGTAGGTCCAACAACACTTGCCTCTATAAGTCCCGGCGGCTCCTCAATCGGCAATAAGTCAATCAGATGTGTGGAAGACAATACAGAACTTCGCCACGTGAAAGCACCACGTTCTTGTACACTCGTGGGCGTCACTTTCACTAGTAGGGTCCTACGTGAGTGGCTTCATGTTGTTCGTTACACAGCGCAGTCCCTTAGAGGCGCAGTTCATATTGACGAAAGGTCCAAATAGCGTATGATAGTCCACAATATTCATTGTCTTGGCGGGAAGGTAGCTCCTCACGATACGTCTATGTGTTGGAAACGTACAGTTTTGAGTCACTAGAGTGGGAGCTTCGTAGCAGTGAGTATGCAGAATAATAAGCGGATACTGTTGCCAGGAACAAAGCTACTTCACTGACATGAAACAATACACGATAGGAGACACAACAACACAAGTACACAGCAAGATAATATTGAGAGAGAACAACAAAGACAGTAAAATATGCAAAGACATAAAGTCACGCATTGTTCTTGGTATCTACACTCCTGGAAATGGAAAAAAGAACACATTGACACCGGTGTGTCAGACCCACCATACTTGCTCCGGACACTGCGAGAGGGCTGTACAAGCAATGATCACACGCACGGCACAGCGGACACACCTGGAACCGCGGTGTTGGCCGTCGAATGGCGCTAGTTGCGCAGCATTTGTGCACCGCAGCCGTCAGTGTCAGCCAGTTTGCCGTGGCATACGGAGCTCCATCGCAGTCTTTAACACTGGTAGCATGCCGCGACAGCGTGGACGTGAACCGTATGTGCAGTTGACGGACTTTGAGCGAGGGCGTATAGTGGCCATGCGGGAGGCCGGGTGGACGTACCGCCGAATTGCTCAACACGTGGCGCGTGAGGTCTCCACAGTACATCGATGTTGTCGCCAGTGGTCGGCGGAAGGTGCACGTGCCCGTCGACCTGGGACCGGACCGCAGCGACGCACGGATGCACGCCAAGACCGTAGGATCCTACGCAGTGCCGTAGGGGACCGCACCGCCACTTCCCAGCAAATTAGGGACACTGTTGCTCCTGGGGTATCGGCGAGGACCATTCGCAACCGTCTCCATGAAGCTGGGCTACGGTCCCGCACACCGTTAGGCCGTCTTCCGCTCACGCCCCAACATCGTGCAGCCCGCCTCCAGTGGTGTCGCGACAGGCGTGAATGGAGGGACGAATGGAGACGTGTCGTCCTCAGCGATGAGAGTCGCTTCTGCCTTGGTGCCAATGATGGTCGTATGCGTGTTTGGCGCCCTGCAGGTGAGCGCCACAATCAGGACTGCATACGACCGAGGCACACAGGGCCAACACCCGGCATTATGGTGTGGGGAACGATCTCCTACACTGGCCGTACACCACTGGTGATCGTCGAGGGGACACTGAATAGTGCACGGTACATCCAAACCGTCATCGAACCCATCGTTCTACCATACCTAGACCGGCAAGGGAACTTGCTGTTCCAACAGGACAATGCACGTCCGCATGTATCCCGTGGCACCCAACGTGCTCTAGAAGGTGTAAGTCAACTACCCTGGCCAGCAAGATCTCCGGATCTGTCCCCCATTGAGCATGTTTGAGACTGGATGAAGCGTCGTCTCACGCGGTCTGCACGTCCAGCACGAACGCTGGTCCAACTGAGGCGCCAGGTGGAAATGGCATGGCAAGCCGTTCCACAGGACTACATCCAGCATCTCTACGATCGTCTCCATGGGAGAATACCAGCCTGCATTGCTGCGAAAGGTGGATATACACTGTACTAGTGCCGACATTGTGCATGCTCTGTTGCCTGTGTCTATGTGCCTGTGGTTCTGTCAGTGTGATTATGTGATGTATCTGACCCCAGGAATGTGTCAATAAAGTTTCCCCTTCCTGGGACAATGAATTCACGGTGTTCTTATTTCAATTTCCAGGAGTGTATTTTACATATCCGTACCGATCTCGGCGGTCGATGCCGCCGTTGTCGGCATTACTTTCCCGCACAGACAATGGATATTGTGGACCATTTTATCCAATTAGGACTTTCGCCAATATTGACTGTGCTTCTAATGAACGGCCTAGTGCCATGACATAGATCCATGTTGTTGTGTACATAGTTCCGCGTAGTCAGCGCGTACACAACTTTCCCACTAGAGCGCGCCCGGCTAAGCACAAAAGCGCAGGCGCAGCGCTCGTCCGTCTCCGCTCTACGAGATGGCGCTGCCATAAAGACGGACCAAATTCTGCTTCCGCCGTTCCGCGTATTAATATGTAATGCAGCCAAAGAGATTGCTGTTAACGTAGAACCATTTCTCCTCGCGGATCACACTCGCGCAGTGATACCTGAACGCGCAAGGTATTATAACGAGTGTACAGACCTCCGATTAGTCAGTCTGCATTAGGCTAGGCGCAAATTGAGACGTGTTTAGCGCGTGTGGCGCAACGCAGCTCAGCGCGCATTTTTGTAACATCACAGGGTCAAATGGGACCGCGCAAACTGCGACGCAAACTGCGATACGCGCCTGCGGCAGGTCGCGCGGCGTTGTGGTTGAGGCACAGTTTCTCGCGCCGCGCGTCGGGCTTCTCTCGCTAGCACCGTGGGAAATTCGAGGCGGGGAGCGGAAAAGTAGCCCGGCCATATGCTTACATCGGAACGGCGCATATGAGCAGTGGTAATATTGCCCATACGATAAATTTTGCCTTACTGTGTACTGAATTTTATCGCCTTTGGGTAGTGTTTCGTTTTTCGCCACTTAAACGCTCCAGCTTTCTTCGTTAGCACGTTATACTTTTCTGTTATTTATATCTGCATAGTTTTGTTTTGTTTTTCTTCTGTCAAGAAAAATGTATACTTCAGTAACTGATGAGCCATTGGCCGCTGGAATTGCACCATATGCCTCCGCCATGTTTTCAGATCGCAAGAGGATAGTGAATAAGGAAGCAAGGAATATTATAAAATCATATGATTAAGAATCAAGGCAGGAAAGTAAAGCAAGGTTATCTTCTCGCTGCCTAGGAAGATAGTGTATCTGTATGATCTGTTACAAAAATTTAGAAAGGGATAATCTCCACCGGTGTGATCCATTTGTGCTTCTGGTAAAAAGCGTCCCAGATCTGAAGTATAGAGTTTCACTGTGATTACTCTGATGTGGATGTAATAATGTAATACGACACACTGTACTACATGCATGAGAACAACATATTTCCACTGCAAGCTAGAAACAGTCGAGAAGCAGTCACAAATAACAATGTTTTAATTGGTTCGTCGTGATGAGAAAAAACATTTCAATTGTTGCATGGACATTATCAGCATTAATAAACTAATTATACAACAACAGGCTACACAAATGAAGAAATGGTCGGTATTATTACGAAAGTAGGAATATCCTAAAAGAGTGTTATGATTAGATATATTTAATTTGTTGAAATGTGCTGCTGGCAAAGGCAGATCTATTTTCATGATAATGTTTTTCGAACTTCGTCTCACAAGGCACACATGGCTAGCTTGTGCATTCCTGTCGCGCGCATATCCTCCGCTGCTGACAATACACTGACCATTGTGTTGTGCGAGAGATCAATTGTTTATTTTTCTCAATAAAAACTATATTATTCGCGATCACGCATTGTCAGTTTGGCAAGCCCTAGGTGAGTAAACAGTATCTGGCATGTGCCTATCATTCCGCCTGAAGGAACGCTCGTAATTATTTTAATACTGCTCAGATCAAGAGAAGGAATAAAATCCTTTGGTAAGTTTCCATTCCAGTCGCTCAGTGTTAAAAATACGATGGGTTACGGGAATCCCACCAAAATTCCAACAGAATTGCCAATCTGTTTTTGTGTGAGCTGTTAACCTTTTCTCATTCGAAGAAACATCACCTTTTATGAGTAAAGGCCACATTTCTCATGGTGACTAGTTTAATTGTACTCTTAAAAAATTAGTCACTGGAGTGAAATAAATAAAAAAAGAAGTATAAGTAGTGATATATCGCCATAGATAAGAAAGTTCCGTGTGTTTAATAATTGGCAAAATACTCTCCTCCTTGTGTGCTATCATTAGCCACACTTTCGTTTCGACGTCTCGAGCGGTTTAGAAGATGCGAGAGACGTTGCGAGTATTTCATTCTCGCGGGCGTAAGATCGGAAGTGCGCGCGCTACATGGGATCCATTTTCTCGAGATCGGAGGCAGATAGAGACCTCCTCCCAAGTCTAAATAAAAATTCAGCATGTTAGCTAAATTTCATACGCAGCAACTTATGGTGTAATACGCACCAAACGCAAAATCATAGCGACCCCTAATTTTTATTGCAAACTTTTTGTGTTTTGCGTAGTGCCTTACTAAAATGTGTACATCACAATAAGAATGGTCATTAGCGAGGTGACGGGCACTTCGTCACGAAGCTGACATTTAACGCTACAAGTAAGGCAAAAATCATATATTTTCAGAGAATAGTTTTTGTAAAATCGTTTGAGAAAGATAAGAGGTTGCGCGCGCTTCGGTTCAGTCACAGCAGAGCGTCGCCAGTCGACGCGTGCGAAGTAAGGTGTAAGCGTCGCAATATGCGCTGGACCCGCGCGACCCGTGCGGCACGTGCGTGTCGCGCTGTAGTGTCGTGTCACGTCACACGTGCTATACGCGTCTCAATTTGCGCCTAGCCTTAGTCTGTACCAGTCTGCATTAGTCTGTATTAGCCTGGAGTCAAGTTTCAGTCTGCGCCTAATAAGATTACCATATTCCTGTACATAGCCATGAAGATAAAGGACTAGACACTTTGTCAAGTATCAGAGATATGTGAGAATAAGATTAACGTACCAAGACCAAAGGGACTTCAGATTTTCAATTGTAAACAGCATCCAGAATCAAGTTACGTAATATCAAGGAATTTTTATTATTTTAATAAATGTGTGTGAAAATTAATCTGATGGTGTGTGTACCGAAGGTGTTACAGTACGCACACCACACATTTATACTGTAATTGTATGTTTGTGTTGTATGATAGTAATGATGGAAGGAAGAGTGTGAAACTCAGTGCCAGCTTCACGAATGGAAGAGGTCCTCTGAGGTTAACGACCCTATCCGACGAATGGATCACATTCAACACTGCCACATGTCCTCAGTTGATGAGATACTTCATGGAGGTTTGGAATGTTATCAAGAACTGGTGATCTGTAACCTTACGCCATCACCTCTGCCATCACCTCTCCTTTCCTTGTCAGTAATGGGGGACAGCCAAAACTTCATCCTCCAAATGGATTCGAACAAGCCGTCGTTTCATAGTAGACACTTGCATAACCAAACCCTTCGTGACAGACAGGTAGCATAACATCGAGGCTATGTAGGTACGAACAAGTTCCTAACATCTCGACCTAGGTTAAAATATATTGCAAGTAATGGACTGAGGGACCCCCGGGCAGAATATTTGTCGCAAGAGCTCAACCCGGCTACATCTGTGCTCGCACTTTGCTACAGGAAGTTTAGTTGAAACAAACTCATAATTAATTGACTGCTTCTGCTACACGCCATATAGGGACCATATTGGAATAGACGAAATAATACGAAATGAGACGTTATTAGAATATGAGAGGTACTGGGAAACGATGTTGATCATATGGTCCCGCCCTTAGGACAGTACAGTATAGAACGCTACTGAAAGAAATAAGAAACGAAAAGAAGAGCTATGACATTTATTAAAGATATTAATTGCACTGAAGTTAGCGTCTTTCGTGATGGATTCCTAGACACTACAAAAGGCGGGACATGGTTATATATAAGGTGTGTGATCATCAGTGAATATGCTAAGGTGCCGGCCGCGGTGGTCTAGTGGTTCTGGCGCTGCAGTCCGGAACCGCGGGACTGCTACGGTCGCAGGTTCGAATCCTGCCTCGGGCATGGGTGTGTGTGGTGTCCTTAGGTTAGTTAGGTTTAAGTAGTTCTAAGTTCTAGGGGACTTATGACCTAAGATGTTGAGTCCCATAGTGCTCAGAGCCATTTGAACCAATATGCTAAGGTGGATACTAAGGATTAAGTTTTATCGTTCTCAAGAAAGTTAAAGATCAAATCGTCAGCACTCAAGTAATCTCAGAAAGAGAAGCAAGTATATTCCTGAACGTTAATCACTGGAATCACTGAAAATTGTACGCGTTTATGCATCAACAGCCTCGCACGCTGATGAAGAAGTTGAGGACGCTTGTGAGAAATTACAAGACCTGTTAAACAAAAATATTCCATGCAAATGGGCGACTTTAATAGAAAAGAGGAGACAAAGTGGAAGAATGACTCTTTAATAAGGGATTTTGTTTACATCCCAGAAACAATGGAAGAGACATGCTAGTGAAATTTACTGAGAAGAACAGACAGTAAATCCTAAACACATTTTTGAGTAAGAACCAAGGTAGCAAATGGACGTGGAATGGCGCAAACGGAGTTAGAAATTAGGTCGACTACGTACTTTAAGCAAGAAACAACTCGTTCTGGGTGTGTAGCTTACAAACCAGTTTAGGATGATCAGATGATCAATGTCAGTACAAAATGGCTCTGAGCACTATGGGACTTAACATCTATGGTCATCAGTCCTCTAGAACTTAGAACTACTTAAACCTAACTAACCTAAGGACAGCACACAACACAATGTCATTACATTTCATTTATCGTTTTCCATGGATCCCTTGGAGAGGAGTGGAGCAGAAGTCAACAGGAACCAAACCAATCCCTGATCCTGCACCAGCCCGAAGCAGTCGATCCAACTCCATATTGACCCTCTACACAGAGCTGTTCAACTGGGATCGATCGTACCGCTTGAAAACAGGCACAAACTCAACATTAGTATGGTTAATTGCTGATGCTATTTTTACCAGGTCGCTCTCAATACTGTAGCCCTGGTCCCTATCGATACTGTACATATACAGGGTGAGTCACCTAACGTTACCGCTGGATATATTTCGTAAACCACATCAAATACTGACGAACCGATTCCACAGACCGAACGTGAGGAGAGGGGCTAGTGTAATTGTTTAATACAAACCATACAAAAATGCACGGAAGTATGTTTTTTAACACAAACCTACGTTTTTTTAAATGGAACCACGTTAGTGTTGTTAGCACATCTGAACATATAAACAAATACATAATCAGTGCCGTTTGTTGCATTGTAAAATGTTAATTACATCCGGAGATATTGTAACCTAAAGCTGACGCTTGAAAGCTCCGACGTTCAGTTGCGTGTTGTAACAAACACGGGCCACGGTCGGCGAGCAGCACCTGCAGGGACATGTTTACGATGACGACCGTGTTTACGAGTGTGGCTGTAGTGCACTGTTGTGGTTTGGTCTAGCTGTCGCAGTGTCCGCATGTAGCGCTTGCTGCTATTGTTATTCTGCATTCGTCTCCGCACACAGACCAACTGTAGTACACCGTGTTACCAGACGTCTGTGATAGTGTAGTGTTGTAGGAACTGTGACCATGGTGTATTCGAACTCTGAAAAGGCGGAGATGATGCTCATCTATGGTGAGTGTCGACGAAATGCAGCTGAAGCCTGCAGGGTGTATGCAGAACGGTACCCGGACAGAGAGCATCCAACGTGCCGCACATTGCAAAACATCTACCGCCAACTGTATGCAACAGGTATGGTCGTAGCACGCAAACGGGTCCGTAACAGGCCCGTCACAGGAGAAGCGGGTGCAGCTGGTGTGTGAGCTGCTGTTGCCATGAACCCACACATGAGTACACGGGACATTGCGAGAGCCGATGAACTGAGCCAAAGTAGTGTCATGCGCATACTGCATAGTCACCGCTTTCACCCATTTCATGTGTCGCTTCATCATCAATTACATGGTGATGACTTTAATCATCGAGTGCAATTCTGTCAATGGGCATTAACAGAGAATGCGTTGCAGTTCTACCTGTTTACCGATGAAGCGGATTTCACAAAGCACGGGGCAGTGAATCCACGGAACATGCATTACTGGTCCGTGGACAATCCTCGCTGGCTCAGACAGGTAGAGCGACAGCGACCGTGGACTGTAAATGTATGGTGCGGAATCATTGGCGACCACCTCATTGGTCCTCACTTCATTGCAGGGGCCCAAACAGCTGCAACATACATCGCGTTTCCACAGAATGATCTGCCAACGTTGCTCGAAAATGTCCCACTGGAAACGCGTCGACGTATGTGGTATCAGCATGATGGTGCACCTGCACTTTCCGCAATTAACACTAGGCTGACCCTTGAAGGACGTTCGACGGGCGTTTCATAGGACGTGGAGGACGCATAAATCGGCCAGCCCGTTCTCCTGATCTTACACCTCTGGACTTCTTTCTGTGGGGTACGTTAAAGGAGAATGTGTACCGTGATGTGCCTACAACCCCAGAGGATATGAAACAACGTACTGTGGCAGCCTGCGGCGACATTACACCAGATGTACTGCGGCGTGTACGGCATTCATTACGCCAGAGACTGCAATTGTGTACAGCAAATGATGGCCACCAGATTGAACATCTATTGGCCTGACATGTCGGGATACACTCTATTCCACTCCGTAATTGAAAGCGGAAACCACGTGTGTACATGTACCTCACCCCTCATGGTAATGTACGTGTGCGTCAGTGAAAAAGACCAATAAAAAGGTGTTAGCATGTGGACGTAATGTGCTGTTCCAGTCTCTTCTGTACCTAAGGTCCATCACCGTTCCCTTTGGATCCCTACGTAATTCGGTGCTCTCCGATACACACGATCGAACAGCGGAGTGGTACTCAAGCGTCAACTTTAGGTTACAATATCTCCGGATGTAATTAACGTTTTACAATGCATAAAACGGCACTGACTACGTATTTGCTTATATGTTCAGAGGTGCTAACAAAACTAACGGCGTTCCATTTAACGTAGGTTTGTGTTAAAAATCATACTTCCGTGCATTTTTTTATGGTTTGTATTAACCAATTACACTAGCCCCTCTCCTCATGTTCGGTCTGTGGAATCGATTCGAAAGTATTTGATGTGGTTTACGAAATATATCCAGCGGTAATGTTAGGTGACTCACCCTGTATACTACCGATAATTATTTTACTCATCGTCACAGCGGTTCAACGTAATTATGACTGAGGATGATTTGGGAATGTGTGTGGCTCTAACAGGGTCAAAATAAGTTCTGTGTTAACAGAAGTAGGTTCTGAGAACAACAGTCGTGATGCAGGCGTATGTGAATGATTAAAATTCCTTTCAGAATGGCTTATCGTCGGGTACAAACAGATAAAATTTGAAATGGCAATTACCGCTTTCGTCCCTTATCGCCATCAGCAGATCGGATAATTTGGAATTCAGTTTCTTGATGAAAACCATTCTGTAATTACTACGGTCAGTTTAGTATGTTATACACACTGCGTCTTCCATTTCTTTCTCTACATCTCTGTCTGCATACTGCAGCAAGATGAAGCGTGAAGGCTGCAGCTGGACATACCGTAAACGTATGGTTTCCCTTTTTAAAAACAGTATCTAAAATATTTCCTTTTCGCGCCCGTAAAATTCTGATCTGGAGTATATATATATATGTGTGTGTGTGTGTGTGTGCATGTGTGTGATTGAAAGCATCCGGACACCCCCAAAAATATACAAGTTTCATATTAGGTACATTGTGCTGCCATCTACTGCCAGGTACTCCATATCAGCGACTTTAGTAGTCATTACTCATTAGACATCGTAAGAGAGCAGAATGAGGTACTCCAACGAACTCACGGACTTCGAACATAGTCAGAAGATTGAGTATCACTTGTGTCATACGTTTGTAAGCGAGATTTCCACACTCGTAAACATCCCTAGGTCCACTGTTTCCGATGTGATTGTATAGTCGAAAAGTGAAGGAACACGTACAGCACAAAGGTGTACTGGGCGACCTCGTCTGTTAACCCAAAGAGACCACCGACAGTTGAAGAAGTTCGTAATGTGTAACAGGCAGACCTCTATCCAGGCCATCACACAGGAATTCCAAACTCCATCAGGATCCACTGCATGTACCGTGACAGTTAGGCGGGAGGTGAAAAAACTTGATTTTCATGGTCGAGCGGCTGCACATAAGCCACACATCACCCCGGTAAATGCTAAACGACGCCTCGTCTGGTGTAAGGAGCGTAAAAATTGGACGATTGAACAGTGGAATAACGTTGCGTAGAGTGACGAATCACGGTACACAATGTGGCGATCCGATGGCAGGGTGGGGGTATGACGAACGCCCGGAAAACGTCATTTCCTATCGTGTATAATGCCAACAGTAAAATTCGGAGGCGATGGTGCTCTGGTAGGTCGTGTTTTTCATGGAGGGGGGCTTGCACCCCTTGTTGTTTTGCATGGCACTATCATATCACAGGCCTACATTGATGTTTTGAGCACCTTCTTGCTTCCCACTAATAAAGAGCTATTCGGCCGATTGCATCTTTCAACACGATCGAGCACCTGTTCATAATGCACAGCCTGTGTGAAACGTCGCAGTTATTTACACGGCTGCAGAGTTTTGTAGTAAGCTTTATTCCGTTAGGTCAAGGAGTGATGGAGGCTGGCAATGAAGCCTCCACCCCCGGCCGTTGTGTAGTCGGCTGCTGGCGTCATAATGCCATCTGTCGCGGTGTGAGGCCCATGAGAACTGCGGTGTGTGGAGCGAATTAAGATCACTTATTCATCTCACCTAAGAAACTAAATAACTATAATAAATATTATTTGTTTTTTTTTCAAATTTGGTATAGGAACTTTTATAATTCAGAAGAACAGTGTGTAAAATTTTCATGCAGATAACTTTAATAGTTTTGAAAAGAAAAACCTATTAAGAAGTACTTAATCAACACTTAGTAAAGTAAATTCAAATCGGAACCATGACAGTTTAAGTTTCATTGTTAGCCGGCCGGAGTGGCCGAGCGGTTCTAGGAGCTACAGTCTGGAAACGCGCGACGGCTACGGTCGCAGGTTCGAATCCTGCCTCGGGCATGGATGTGTGTGATGTCCTTAGGTTAGTTAGGCTTGAGTAATTCTAAGTTCTAGGGGGCTGATGACCTCAGAAGTTAAGTCCTATAGTGCTCAGAGCCATTTGATGCATTTTCTTTGTTATTTAAAAACAATAACAGCACTCTCAGTGCGCACAAGTTATTTTTAAGGAATTTTGATTCTAAACTTGTAATAATTTTGCTTTCGTAATGGAAATAATAGTTTAAAAGTTGATATTTGTATTTTGTGTTAGGGTGGGAGTGGATGAGAGTGAATGTGAGTGTGTATGCGGGGACTTACGTCATATTTCAATTTTATAATGTATTGCACCATCCGTAACTTGCAAGTGTTACGTAACCAGGATGCCGGCCGAAGTGGCCGTGCGGTTCTAGGCGCTGCAGTCTGGAACCGCGAGACCGCTACGGTCGCAGGTTCGAATCCTGCCTCGGGCATGGATGTGTGTGATGTCCTTAGGTTAGTTAGGTTTAACTAGTTCTAAGTTCTAGGGGACTAATGACCTCAGCAGTTGAGTCCCATAGTGCTCAGAGCCATTTGAACCATTTGTAACCAGGATGTCCTGAAAACGGTGAATCTCCCTAACTGGTGGATGACATATGTCTAGGAGCGTTTGCTTTTGTAATAAGGCAGCCAGAAACATAGTAAGAGGATACTTAGTTCTAAAGTATATTTGAAGCATAGTTTTCTTTTAATTTTCGTTTGGTTTGGTTTTGTGGAACATTTTATGAATTTTTGCAGCATGAAATGACGTAGATGCATCTGCGAATGCTGATTAGAGTAAAGCGGTTGGCGCGTGAAATTGATTATAAAAGGTTAACCTGATTGGATAATCGTTCTGATCAAGCAATGAGAGAAAAGTCTTTCTCGCGTAACTGAATGAGATATATGCCCTGTGAGCGACGGCATTCAGTCATTCGTGGACTCGCTATAGGACGTGAAGGTCATGTCAAATGTGTCCGAAAAAAATATTTGTAAGATGGAGAAATGATGGTTAAATCGCGGTCGGTTTATATCGCCGTGCTAGCAGATGCAAATACGGGCGTTTCGGTGAAGTTGTGAGAGCTTTTGGAATGTTGGTTGCAGAATAAACCACGTGTGAAACTATCGGCCTTTGTGAATGTTCTGCGTGGCGTGTTCCGTAAGCATGTACAGAACATTTTGGCGAGCATCTTCTTTCGAAGAATCCACTGAAAAGGACCGAATGTGAACTCGTTTTGTGACAGTGTATTGCCTTTGTGAATCTCGTAACATTTCCGGTTTGACTTACCGAGCGAGGTGGCGCAGTGGTTAGACACTAGACTCGCATTCGGAAGGACGACGGTTCAATCCCGCGTCCGGCCATCCTGATTTAGGTTTTCCGTGATTTCCCTAAATCACTCCAGGCAAATGCCGGCATGGTTCCTCTGAAAGGGCACGGCCGACTTCCTTCCCCATCCTTCCCTAATCCGATGAGACCGATGACCACGCTGTCTGGTCTCCTTCCCCAAACCAACCAACCGGTTTGACTTAGCACATTACTGGCTGTCTTATGTGTGCTGTAAGCCCGCACAAACTAGTAGTAAATGTACTACCAACGTAAATATGGGCTTGGTGACACCATACATGAAAAGGACCGTAATAAAACATCAATATCTACAAACAAACATATTCAATGAAGGAAGGAAGCACCCAATTTGCCCTTTATTAATAGATATTTAAAGGTTTATCTTGTTACTTGATGCGGACTTTGTAATCGTAAGTATGGACGGTGGTTTTCTTCAACGCTGCTTTTCTCATCGTCTACATAGTACCTACGAATGCAGAGCAACGGGTGGTGAATGGACGCTATACTGCGGTAGGTGGACATCAATAATTAAATCGCAACACAGCGCACTAACCCCGCCCCGTCGCATGTGGCGGAGTGGTTACACGACAATAACTCCCTGTAATGGACTGGGCTGCGCAGAGTCCTGACCTGAATCCTAGAGAGACCCTTTGGAATGTTTTGGAACGCCGACTTCGTACCAGGCCTCACCGACCGACGTCGATTCCTCTCCTCAGTGCACCACTCCTTGAAGAATGGGCTGCCATTTCCCAAGAAACCTTCCAGCACCTGACTGAACGTATGCCTGCGAGAGTGGAATCTGTCACTAAGACTAAGGGTTGGCGTACACCAAAGTGAATTCCAGCATAACCGATGGAGGGCGCCACGAAGTTGTAAGTAATTTTCAGGCAGGTGTCCGCATACTTTTCATCACATTCGTTTTTAATTATTGACTCCTGGACTGTATTTGACCAAAAAGATTAAAAAAGGAGGTGCTACTATTACATTTAGAAATAATAAATTTCCACTGCTAACAAAATGTTAATTATGACACTATTTTGACTGAAATTATTACTTTCAGAAAAAGGAAGCAATATATGTACAGCGTAGAAAAATTCAGCTCTTAGGACTAGTTTATACCCACGTTACAGAGGCGAAGAGAAACTGAAAGAATGTACACATTTGCCTGGCATATTTCACTGATAGTAATAATTACACATCGGATGCCATGAAAAACTTGAACTCCACGTCAACCGATCTGAAGATAGCGATGACGACGAAAAACGATAATGAACATCTGAAATTTTATGTGATTGTACCAGATCATAAACCATTTGAAAAGAAAATAAAGATTTCGCGATCAAATACGCTTTCATTTCCTTGTCTTCATTTTCTTTCCTTTTATTCTAGTTAGTCAGTTAAAGTTTGTCTAACATAAAAAAGGGTCAATGGCTCTGACCACTAAGGGACTTAACATCTGAGGTCATCAGTCCCCTAGACTTAGAACTACTTAAACCTAACTGACCTATGGACATCACACACATCATGCCCGAGGCAGGATTCGAACCTGCGATCGTAGCTGTCGTGCGGTTTCAGACTGCAGCGCCTAGAACCGCTCGGTCACACCGGCCGGCCATAAAAAAGGTTTCTTTGAATTTTTAAGCTGTTTTAGAAGGAAATTATATGCAATGTGCGAGAAAACTGTACCTGAATCACTTCTTTCATTCTCCAGTAATAGGTTCACGGAAGCGCTGCGTGTTATACAATGAATCTACCTTGTTTCTTCAAGAAAACATCACCAGACCTTGTCGTTTTTGACTCTTCATAGATATCTTATTTTATAAAATCACTCTAAAAGTAGGATTACCTTAACATTGCCTGGGGATACAGACATGGTAATAACTAAACACAGCCACTTGACACGGTTAGTAAAATTTAGCAAGGAACTGTAGATTCCATGTCACAGCAATTTTATAGTTCCTTAATAACGTTTCTTAAGAAGCGATGTGAATACGGCGTACCTTGTAGGTAGCACTGGTTAACAGATACAGCAGTTGATACGCGTGATCTCTCTTTCTGTTTGACTGGAACAACGCGGGCAGCTTCAGCTGCAATGTGGAATAGGTGCTTGAATTTATTCCCCGCCTTCTCTCTCGCTCTCCCTCTCCCTCTCTGTTCAGAATCCGTTATAATCCTTATTGAAAAATATTGGCGGCTTTACGTACCATCACTCATGGCGTGCTTTAGCTCTTTTAACAGTGCCGCACACGCTTTTGCTGAATGGTTCACTATCGCCGATATTCGCTTCGGTTCATATCGTATTTTCCGGTACACATGCGATAAGCTATATATTGCGATTCGATGACAGTATTTATCCAGCCACATCGTCTGATCGACATTGAGTTTGTATGTCTTTATGCACTGCACGCTCTTGTGCAAAATTTACGTTCGAAACTTGTACCTTTTACAAGCAGATAATGTCACATAACGGAGGAATGGAGTCATTAAAGGATATAAAATACAGGCTATTGCTTCACAGTAAAGCATTTTGCAGTCCCCTATTGTAGCCACAAATTGCCGTAAAAATGTACGTAAAATATTTCTTTAGTAAACCTGTGTCAGGAAAGCGTCATAATAATGTAACATCTTATAGCACTATAACGGTTAAGGTGCCTTCTCAGCATACCAACAGCGTGTAATAGTGCTTGTATTGAATATTTGGCTAATTTTTGTCGGTACGTAGACAGAATGCTGACAAAGAAATGTGACATAATTCCAGGTTGAGATTAAAATAGTTTCGGCTTAAAGAATAAGTCATGTAGGTCCCCACTTCGGCAGCTTATGAATCAATTGAGATGTTTATTTTACTGAAGTAACATCTCGTTTTGCCTAGTGATGATGAGCGGTCCTCGTGCCAGATATCTTCCACCACAAAAAAAAACAGGAGTGCTCACATAGGATCAAACACAGGAAATATGCGTCAGAAACCAGCATCAGTAGGTTCTATACCAAAGATGTAGTCTCTTTTAGTATTATTTTCAATTTGTTCTTTGAGATTTTACTACAGTGTCCTAGATGAGCCTCACACCATATCATTTACTCTTCATTGTATTATTAAAGGCACAGCAAGATTGTAATTCTTTCGTTTTTTTAATGATTGGCAAATAAACTATTATTTTCTCCAAAATCAAGCATAATTAAAATACGCAGTAGAATTAGATATCTTCAAATCAGCCTTCGATCAGGTTGGGTCCAACACCCCAGTTGTGAAACGTTGTCCAAGACAAGACTCTGGTGGGTTTGGTACTGATTTCTGTACGTATGACATATTATGAAGTGTCAAAAGTGGATGCCATGGTGTGAACGTCTGTAATGTGTGACTGTGCAGTGTTTGTGCTCCGTGTGGGAAGTATGAGCTTCAGGACGTTAAACTGCGCCTATTATTAATGTATTTCGTCCGTCGCTGAAACGTTTCGCATAGTTACTCATTCTTTAGAGAGTGTCTTCAAAGCGAGAAGCGAGCTATTCTCAAGTATGGAACATACTGTCAGACATGGTGTTTTGCAAGCGTATGAAGACTGTAGGATGACGAAACAGATACCGTGGTGTTAAAAGACAGTAGTACTCACTTCGCTGACAGTGGATATACTCACCATTTTCACGCATAATTTATATGAGAAGATTTTAAAATAAAGTTTCTCGTTGTGTAGGTCATTATATTAATAATCAATTATTCGCTTGTAAGACTACTTTCTACAGAAATTACTGAAAGGACAAAATGTTACTAGGCATAGCGTGATGAATATCTGGTGCAAGAGTTATCACTCATCTTATTTCTGGACACGAAATTTCTACTTAAAAAGTAGTCAAACATTCAAATAAACAATTGTTTGCATACACGTTTCGGTTTTAGAAACGAAGTAGAAGAGAAGAATCAGACACTGACAAGTTCTCAGGGAGAAGTAGCTGAGGCATAATAGTGGAGTTTTCTTTCTTGTCCCCACTGCCTACTTGAAATTTTCAGATCAACCAAACTAAAAATATGTCGCTGTTATTCTGTCTCTCATTAAGAAGCGTGTGCGTCGAATATTTAAATGCCAGTCCTTTGCTGTTCTCATAATGCACTTCTGTTTACACAGCACCTATTTCGACTCCTGTTACGCCTACACTCATTACCAAATCATCCTCAGCCATAATCCCGTTTAACCACTGTGACGATGAGTAAAACAGATATCGATAGTGTAAGGCAGTGCTGGGAAGCAGCTGAATCGTTCAAACTCAACAAGCCATTAGTGAGGACGGAATCTATGTCAGATGCCATGCAGAATTGAAACTTCAGTTATGCTCATTCCTGATCATCATAAGTAAGACCACATACAGGGCGTAACCGAATTATAGAATCGTTCGTCGAGAGCACGTAACTTTTAACCACTGTGACGAGCAAGTTTGAAATTTTACTAAATAGCGCCTACGACATCCTCTCTAATGGCCGAAAAGCTTAACGACTTGCCACGTCGCCGTCGGGCTATGCGATGCTGTATACAGCAAGGTGCCGATACATGAGACAAAAGACCAGAACTTAGAACAACATATGAGGTGTAAGGCTGGTTAATGATGGCACATTGCCAGTGGAATTAACCAAAATTCTTTCCAACGCCACCGTGGAAGTGCCACAAAATGGGATGGTCGTCATACCCCTTTTTACACACATCTCTCTCCTTTTCTTGACGCATGTGCGATGCAAGTCAGAATCACGATCCCTAGAGTTGAAATCACTCGTTTTCCTTTCAGGTGACTGAGGAGAATTTGACACGCACGCCGCTGTTTAGTAACACACACGAATAGGATTGATGGGGTAGCAATAAGGGTCGTCAACAAAAGACCGCTTCCCTTGGGACGTCTGATTCCTACACATCTCGCTGTCGGAAACGACAGTTCGGAGTGCGATGAACAACTGGAAGACGTTGTTGAAAACGTCCGACTCTGTAGACATCCCCCGACGATTTAACTCTGTTCTAAGGCCATCGTTGGCCTGCTACTCACTGAACGTTCAAAATCATCCGACAAAATTTTAACGTGATGTGACAAATGGTGTTTATACTTATTCAGTCCTTCTATTGCATGATCACGGAGGAGGGAGAAACATTGGCACTTGTGTAATAATGAATAAAACGGACCCTCAGTTCAGCTGTAGCCTCTGTGGCACCTGTGGACCTATGTTAGGCAGCTTAAAAGTGTACCTGCACAGAGAGCCAGTCGTTGAGTCCTAGACACCCGTCTGGTAGCAATCACTTTGGTACCCCTTACCTCAGTGGCACTATGTCGCTGAACTAGCTCTGTTGGCTGCATGAGAAATCTAACAGATGTCGAATGGCACTCCTGACACGTCGGCACCTTGTATTTCCTGACTGGATGTTTCCGTACAGGAACATCTTAAAGTGCCCAGCAAAGATGCTAAAGTGGGACCGAGGGTGTTGCTAAACTCGAGGGTCTTAGCGCGATCATTTTCCCTTTTACTCATGCATGTGTCAATGTCGCGCTCCCCCTCCCCCCCCCCCCCACCTACCCCACTGATAACGCCACGGGAGGGCGAAAAGCAGGAAGGCTGAAAAAGCATAAACACGGTTTATTGATTCAAATAACGTTCAAGATCCGTTGAAAGGTTTTGAATGGAACCTAGTGATTCCACCCAGTACACTACAGGAAAAGTTGCGGTCGCACTACACTCCAAAGGGGTGTGATCACCTGCAGTTGGGTTGCAGGCAAGTCGGCAATGTCCTCAGAAAAGGGCTGAATTGTTCGTGGAATGAAGGGGGGAGCCGAGGTGTCAGTAGTGTGAAAGCTTGGTAAGAACGTGTTCCTGTTGCTCTTTGTACTGAGAACTGTCGTTTTCGACTGTGACATAGGGGGAATCAACGCCCCAAGGAAAAGGGTGGTTTCATTGGCGACCTTTATGCCATCCCTTGAGACTTTTTCATGCCGATACGTAGCGGCGGTATGTCTGAATTTTTTTCCTCAGCCACTCACAGGAAGACCGCGTGATTTCAACTCTTTATTTGGTCGCTCTGATCTCCATCGCAGAGGCGTCGAAAGAAAGTGTGAAATGTCGTCTATACATAAAGGCTGCAGAAATAATCCTATAGCATTCTTCTCTGTAGGTAGCGGAATTCTAGAACAGATGCTAAATTCAAGTATGATTTACCGGGAACAAAATAACATTCTCCAAAGAAACTAGGATCGATTTGTAAAAATTCGATGGTGCAAAATGCAGGTCGCTCCCTTCAGCGCCAAAGAGGTAACCAGGATGAATTAGCGTCTCTACACTTCCGAGAAGCTTCCACAATTAATGTCTTGCCCTGCGGCGGACAGTGCTGTTATGAAACTTCCTGGCAGATCTTAACTGTGTGCCGGACTGCGACTGGAACGCGGAACCTTGCCTTTCGCCAACAAACCTCATACCGACTGAGGTATTTAGGCACGACTGAGGATCCACCGGCTGCTTCGAGTCTCGGTCGAGCACACAATTTTAATAAGCCAGAAAGTTCCAAGTTCTCAAAAGGTTATTGATTGAACTCCATATCGACATCTACTACTGGAAATATATTTTCAAATAACATACGAAAATGCATCCGGGTGACGTCGACAACTGGCTGCATTCCGTAAGTTAACTGAACGTTGCATAGGCCGGGAGAAACTCATGTCCCATATGTCTGACTAGGTTTGCTATTGCACTGAACTTTTCTTGGTAGATAGAACGCAGACATTGTCCTGGTTGACGGTTATCTGCAAGCGAAGTAGTATTTTGTGTAGTCCGCAAATGAGTGACGAGGCCACATTACAGCCACTATTATAGTATATTGACTTAATGGACCGTATTTCTTGGGATTTCACTTTTTTTATAGATGACACGGATGCGTGTGACGAATTACTGATACATGTATTAGCAGTATCCAGTTACAAACTTATAAAATATCAGCCTGGGAAAATACCTAGCAACTTCCACGATATGTAGAAAAATTTTATATTTAGCACGCCAAATATCGTATTCCTAGACTACACAATTAATAAATCACAAATAGAATCATTTACTTAAGCTTAGATGTTGGTCAATCAAACGGAAGGCTTCCATTTACTAGTATGGTACAATAACCTGCAATTAAAAAGAACTGCCCTACAAAATGCACAGTTCATACAGGAATATTACTGAAATGTGTCAGATCGATATAATGTCGGAACGTATGGAGATGTGGGTTGTTTACGAAAGTGAGAGTACGAATAGACCAAGGCTTTTTTGATTGTTGTATCCGTGTGTGTAATATAGAAATTGAAATTGATAAATCGTGACTGACAGGCACTCGAAAAGAGACGAAGTATACTTTATGTAAACTGCTATAGGAATGTCAAGTAATTGGTCTGCATGGAGCGAAATGCGATTATTCTTTATTCCCCTACTAATCAGTGATGATGATCATAGTATTTAGTATACAAATTGAGACAAGAGTGGTTAAAAGAGGTAAAAGTTTTAAGTCTCCAGTAAATCGTAAAATAAATATATAATTACAATTTTGGTAAAAGTACAGTACGTTCGATTTAAAACTTGCAACAAAATGAGAACTATGGCCAATACTAAAGTGTTGAGAAACCTGTGGTAGAGTCTTGGGGCTAGCTAACAACTTATCTAACGTAAATTACCCAGCCCTTAGCACCATATTATAATTTCCGACCTGAAAGCTTAGGCTGCGGCTCAAACAATACTCAAAATTATAAAATGCATTCTACACTCTCCTCATTATCATTTAAATTTAGATCTACACTGGAGCGTAGTAAAATTCGTAGGCCGCAGGGACTATAAATGAGTGGATTCGCCCAACGGAGGAAAATGACTGTCTGTTACGAACTATGTGCGATATGGTGCCGCCGGAACACCACTTCATTATTTCTTTTGTCAATGAGATGAATTCCACAGCAAGAGCATTTATTACTTCATCCAAATTTTGTTTCCGTCCCCTCAAGAGAATATCGACAACGAGATTACAGACTATTGGCATATTCTTCAGTTACGTCGCAGAAATAGACCTCTTTCGCTACTGTATATTTTAGCTTGCATGTGTCCCTGTATTCCAGAGATTGCCACGTTGTTATCCACCGTTGTAGCAGGAAAAAGAGGTGAATATTCTGGCCCATTTTCTCTCCTGGGAATATATCTTGAAGGGACTGAACAGCACTAACAGAATAGGAGTAAACGGCAAACTTTTCGATCGATTACGCCTCACGTGTTCTGTTGTCTTCATGATTATCTACAACTTAGAATTGTTCAGTGCGAATATGTTTGGTAAGGGAATCCCGAAGACATAGTTTCTAAAATTCATCAAATATAAAAGAATTTGTGGGATCTTAAGAAGTCAGTGTGATGATTTACTCTAATCATATCTCGAAGCATTAATATTCGCCATAATCATTGCTACGAGGTAGCTCTTTACAGGATGCCAAAGGATTCAAGTGCTCGCGGACGCTTGTTAAGAGGACCGAGGAGGCGTACTGTACACTGGCGTCTGCGGTATGGACTGTATTTTGTATGCTTGTCACACTAATCGCCAGTTACCGCCTCGACGTGAAGTGACGGGTCACCGGTCCCCATGGCCAAACTAATTCTATCATGGTGGACTGCGTGCATAGTCTTCAGGTGTGGTGGTCTAGCGAATCTATACACCGTACATTCATAATCAGGCCATGACCGCACAAGGGAACAATTGAACTGATGCAGATAGGCTCTGTATGCTGGCGATAAAATACGGGAATGCATTTTGCAACAATAAGAGCTGTAAGGGGCCTCATTTAATTTGCTCCTCACTGGTAGTTGGAATCAAAAGCGATTTCCATCAATTGAAGTTGTGAAAGATTAAAAATAGAAAGATATAATTTTCTAAAGAAACATAAGTAACCGTTTCAATCAAAAAATTAAAATCTATTTTAATGCTCATTACCCATACTTTCATCAACAGCTTTCACGTCTATTCTGCATATCTGGAAGACGAACTGACTGAAAATCGTCTTTGAATGAGAGGCAGTGAACTGGGCTCTTTGATATGGACGTAATATTACCTAAATCAGTTGAACACAACCAACCATTATCTAGCAAGGCACTGTTCTGTAGTTGAAACAGTGGGGTAGGACTTAACAGACATTGCATATAAAACACTGTAAAAAATAGGCAGCTTTATATGTGGGAATGTGCAAAGATCTTATACATTCTAGCAGTATTCGCTACTGGCTTCTTAGAATGGTCTGTTCGATAGGCCCTTCCCGGAGGGTCATGTTAACACTGATAGACTGATATCTCCCATTCCCTCCATGAAAGGGAATAATGATGTCACTAATTTCGATGATCAAGACGAGACAGTGGTTACCCATCTTTTCCAAGGTCGTACTCACGCAACTCGTAAAATCAGCTCTACACAAGCCAGTCAGATGAGTAAAGTCTCTTTGAGGTTAAAGGAAACTAATTAAGGTAGCCAGTATTTGCAGTGTCTGTATTTTTCGGTGTACTATGCAGTGTCCTCCAGATTTGCACGCATGTCTGAGGGAACAGGCACTGCCACGACCAACAGTTGTATGAAGTGAAAGAAATGCAAACAGTTAAAAGTAAATAGTAAAAGGTAAATGTAAAAAGAAATGTGTTAGGAATTGCGAATACGAATAGACTGTACCTGCACGATTTGTTAGTGACAAATGAAAATTTGTGACGGATCAAGAATCGAACACGGATTGACCTCTTTTACGAGAGAAGTCGCCTTAACAACTTGGGCTATCCGAGTACGCATCCAGGACCGACGCAAATCTCCGTAAGTTACTGTCAAAGGAATGGTCCAATTCGATATGTCGAGATCTACGACGAAATTTATCACGCAGGAACAATACACCGCAAGACATGCAATGTCAACATTTTAGATGCTACGGCACACTGCAAGTGTTTAAAAAATGCTAAAGTTTTTTTGCCGCGTTCTTATGACAGCGATTTGTACAGCCCTTCACGCCTACGGTGCCAATGGGGGAATAAGCAGATGCAGCCATGACAAGAAAACGTAGCGCAGCGAAGCGTGAAGCCAAAAGAGCACAAAAGCGACTTTTAAGCACTTTAACCATATCAACTATGCCTCCAGTCACTAATGTTTTGCGTAGGGTGCAGATTATATCAACAGCTAGAATGCTGTAGATGTAATTGTTACACAAGTGACTAGTTGAGGAAAGAAAATCAAAGCAATGTGTTATGTTACATTACAGACAATTAAATCAATCGGGATTTTAATTTTTTAACATCAAATATTTTATAAGAATTTTGTAGCACAATTATTATGTTATTTTTCCAAAAGTGTGCATTTTACTAACAATGGAGCAGTTCCTTGTTTGTACCCTGTGGTCGTCACAGAAACTCGAAGTCTCAATTGCGTGATGAAAACAAACTTTTTCCTTACACCAGGCACACCTGATAAAAGTACTAGTAATGCATTCAGGTACTTTTCAGTGACTAATTGTTTTATTTGGACGAAATTGGGATCGAGTAAGAAATGCTCTCGGCTGTTGTTCTGCATGCTGTGGTGCTTACCAGGTACACTTGGTCAAATTCCAAAACCGTGGTGATACAGACTGACAACGTACAAATGACTGAAGTTTAGCAACACTATTCCTCTGATAAGCCAGAAATGACAAAGAGCTATTGTAAATTATACTCTGACAATTTATTGAAAAACGCTTTAGATTTCAAAAAGAATTCTTAATCGAGAGGCTGAATCAGAGTATTAATTCCAAGTGGTATCCGATTTATATTAATATTCTTTTCGTTGTCCTGTCGAAGACAGAAGTGTTATGCCAGGCCAAGAGTCAAACAAAAGCAGTGAATAATTTTCTGCAACTGGTAAGAAGACGTTTCGGATGTAACAGTGAAACTTATTGTCTCCCATTTTTCCAGTTGTTTCTACATCTGTTACAAGATTTTTGTTACGAAAAAAAGTAATTTTAAATTGTTGGCTCCAATTTGCGTTGAGATTCCTGAAGACAGATATAAAGCCGCGGAAACGGTAATCCACTGTACTTACTTTTGTGGACTGGCAAGACAGCCAATCCACAAGGACGGGAGGCCGAAGGGCACGCGTTTAAGCTCACGCAGGCTGGCGTGAGGTCTGGAACAGGTCAAGGTCTTATAGTAGCAAAAATAGTACGTAGCTTCTGGAATACTTAACTATAATCCATAATTGGTGAACATCGGTCTGACGGTACAGGCGTCACAAGATAAATAGCAATTGATAATGTCGCCTTGCTAGGTCGTAGCAAATGACGTAGCTAAAAGCTATGCTAACTATAGTCTCGGCAAATGAGAGCGTATTTTGTCAGTGAACCATCCCTAGCAAAGTCTGCTGTACAACAGGGGTGAGTGCTAGGAAGTCTCTCTAGACCTGCCGTGTGGCGGCGCTCGGTCTGCTATCACTGATAGTGGCGACATGAGGGTCCGACGTGTACTACCGGACCGCGGCCGATTTAAAGGCTACCACCTAGCAAGTGTGGTGTCTGGCGGTGGCACCACATTTATCCCTGGCATTGTTGCACTTGTGTCAGCATTCGTCGACTGCACAAACGTCTCTGTCATTTTTCGATCGAAATCATAAAGCGTGTCTTGAAACTTCCTGGCAGATTAAAACTGTGTGCCGGACCGAGACTCGAACTCTGGACCTTTGCCTTTCGCGGGCAAGTGCTCTACCGACTGAGCTACCCAAGCGCGACTCACGCCCCGTACTCACAGCTTTAATTCCGCCAGTACCTCGTCTCCTACTTCCAAATTTCACAGGAGCTCTCCTGCGAACCTTGCAGAACTAGCACTCCTGAAAGAAAAGATACTGCGGAGACATGGCTCAGCCACACCCTGAGGGATGTTTCTAGAATGAAATTTTCACTCTACAGCGGAGTGTGCGCTGATATGAAACTTCCTGCCGGATGAAAACTGTGTGCCGTACCGAGACTCGAACTCGGGACCTTTGCCTTTTGCGGGCAAGTGCTCTACCAACGAAGCTACCCACGCACGATTCACGCCCCGTCCTCACAGCCTTAAATCCGCCAGTACTTCGTATCCTACCGTCCAAACTTCACAGAAGCTCTCCTGCGAAGTTGGTAGAGCACTTGCCCGCGAAAGGTAAAGGTTCCGAGTTCGAGTCTCGGTCCGGCACACAGTTTTAATCCGCCAGGAAGTTGCATATCAGCGCACACTCCGTTGTAGAATAAAAATTTCATTCTAAAAGCGTGTATTGTTCCTGCATTAAACTTGACTGACTGGCTGTATACACAGTATTTTATGACATAACAAGGAGCTTCGCGTTATCGTCAGCTACAAATTTATCATTAATGACACCTCCGCGACACGTTTACTAAAGGTAAACTTTGTAATTCTGCGTCTTCCCTACCTGCATAGTTCCCAGAATACGTTTCACTAAGTCAAAGAAACATGTAATTCAGAAATGTTCATCTGACTTGCAATTCAGAGGGTCCAGTCTTGTAGCTCTCCCTCGGTAATAGTTCATTGACTCTCACGAGCAGTTCTAAACTCTTGGAATAGTTTTTCGTTCACAAATTTGTGAGTTAATTTTGGGCACATTTTTCGTAGTTCGTGCGAATCTGTCTGACATTTATGCGATTCACGTTCACATTTTACAAAACGAAACCTGATTTGGAAAGTACATAACGTTAAGCATTTTCTGCCACCTTTATTTAATTAAAAAATTTACGGCCTTGGTGTTGTCGTCGAGAGCTGTAACTCCACTGTTTTCTTTGAGCTAGAAAGTAACTGTATTTTGGTTCTGGGCTTTAATTAGCACAACAATCATCGTTAAAACCACACTTCGCAGAATCGTCAGAGATACTTCCTTTATCTTCTAATGTTTCCATAATTTCTTACGAAATGACATCATTCGAATTGATGTTCAAGCAAGTAACTAATAAATAGCACATATGTAGGTCTTCAGAAGAATTAGGTGATTTCTGCTGCGTGTCACATTCTTCATATTTCATAATTTTAAGACTAAAAACATTAATTGGTTTCCACATTACTATGAAATTCTGCAACCCGCTCAAAGACAGAAGCTATTAGCAAGTATATGCCGAGGAAATACAAAGAAAGTTAAGGCAGTTTTATCTCCATTGTTAACGATAAGCGATATCACAAAGGCAAGTGCTGCTTATTATGTATATTAAATGAGTTGAAAATTTGAGCGAATAGAAACTTAACAGTCGGCTGCTGTGGCCGTGCGGTTCTAGGCGCTTCAGTCCAGAACCACGCTGCTGCTACGGTCGCAGGTTCGAATCCTGCCTCGGGCATGGATGTGTGTAATGTCCTTAGGTCAGTTAGGTTTAAGTAGTTCTAAGTCTACGGGACCTCAGATGTTGTGTCCCATAGTGCTTAGAACCATTTGAGCCATTTTAGAAACTTAACAAATCCGTCAGAGAAACAACGGACAAAAACTGAATTTCGCTGATCGCTTTGAGCCGTATGTGTCATCATCCAAGGCGATGCACCTGCCATGTCGCACATGCGCTGTCTGCTACAGCCACAGTGGTGGTGTACGTTTCTCCAGCCACCTGGCGAGCTACAGTATCGGCAAGTTTCAACCTTCTTCAAAACTTACTTGCAGTGTGTCTTAGCAGCTAAACTTCTGAAACAGTATTTATTTCGGTATATTCTTCCTATATAACAAATTTCACGGCAGGTTTCGACATGTCAGGTTGGACCATTTCCTTGCAATTGTCCATGTCGTGCACCGTTTCTGTATTCCCGCACATGGAGAGACGTTATTATTACTGATGTAGCCTCTCTAGACATGTAATACTATATGCTGTGTTTGTGTTTTCTGGTATACTAAATGGCTCTGACCACTATGGGACTTAACATCTGAGGTCATCAGTCCCCTAGCACTTAGAACTACTTAAACCTAACTAACCTAAGGACATCACACACACCGATGCCCGAGGCAGGATTCGAACCTGCGACCGTAGCGGTCTCGCGGTTCCAGACTGAAGCGGCTAGAACCGCTCGGCCACTCCGGCCGGCTCTGGTGTACAACCCATTGTCTTTCAGACATGCATGCATATAGCTCTCAGTCGTGCCAGTGTCTGTTCCTGCAAACACGTGTGACGTCTGATGGCCGTTGCACAGTACACTCTAAAATAAAGATACTGGAAATAGTATTACATGAGTAGACAGGCCGCGACCATAATAATACAGTCTCTCCCTGTGCAGGAGTCACAGCAATTGTATGAGTGCAGGAGGTGGACGCTCGGACATTTACAGATTTAGATGATCCTGGAGGCATGCTTGAATAGCAAAAGCTTAGCGGGAAATCCGGGTTCGAGTCCTAATCCCAACAAGACTAGACACAGATTGGGCGTGAGGTAAATCAGAAGATTAAGGAAATTGTGGAGCAAAGGAAGACGTCGGGGACCAACAGAAGCCAGAATTGCGCGATATTTTACAGGGTATTGCGGAGATATTCTTGCCCAAGACAGGTGCGATAAGAAATCTCCAATAAGAATTCGAAGTCAGTGACCTTCAGAAGTTTTGCGCAACACCATATGCAGTACTACTTGTACGTAGAAAGAAGGTTTGTGAAGAACTGAATGAGATGATGAATGAAGGAATAATCGAAGGCGCAACTCCACCTTACAACAGCCCCTTGCATGTGGTGTTAAAGAGGGATCAATCAATCCGCCTTCTGCTGCACTATAGGCAGATCAACACTATAATTGCGCCAGAGACAGACAGATCGGAGAAGCTGGATACTTTATTACAGAAGCTTTATGGAATGTCATTATTTATGACGCTCGATTTACGAATAAGTTTCTAGCAGACAGAACTCCACGAAAGCTGTCGCAAATATAGGACATTTCTTGCTTTCGGTAAATGTAATCAATTCAGACATCTACCGTTAGGATTAAATATACCGTTTGGATAGCATACTCGATGATAACTAACAGCAACGTATCACCAGCTACGTGGGTGACATACTGATAGCTGAAACCTCATGGGGGCCAGCCTGGGTGGACGAGCGGTTCTAGGCGCTACAGTCTGGATCCGCGCGACCACTACGGTCGCAGGTTCGAATCCTGCCTCGGGCATGGATGTGTGTGATGTCCTTAGGTTAGTTAGGTTTAAGTATTTCTAAGTTCTAGGGGACTGATGACCTCAGAATTTAAGTCCCATAGTGCTCAGAGCCATTTGAACCTCATGGGGAGAGCACAGTGAGGTATTAAGGACACTCCTTACCACCCTGAAAAGCAATAGAGCTACTGTCAGTCTGGACAAGTCATCTTTTGGGTCAGTGCGTGTAAAGTTTTCGAGACACATTATCTCAGTACAAGGAACAGCGGCAACTGCCAAGCCGAGAGGACGCGCAGCAGCGGCAGCACTTGTCTGATCAACAGTAAATTAATTTAGCCTTTGTTTTTTTGGCAAGTGTTTCTGCAAAGAAGTGAAGTAATCGTGTGTGTTTCACAGTGTAGGCTAGTGGTTGGAAAATTAATTGTAGTTTTTGTTTTTGCGTAAGTCTCGTGACTATCCTTGTGTAGGGCGGCTTTCTAGCCTAAATTTTCCCGTCCACAGAAACTCTGTCATGCCACTGAGTTTTAATTATGTGCCAGTAGACAGGATACAGTCTAGATCAGAGCATTCTAGTTTGAATATTTATCTCGTGCAGTAACTTTTCGGTAAACAGTATTTCCAATAACAGGTATCTGTAAATGCATCAACTTCAGTAGAGAAATTTATTTCTGTTTAACAGCTTGCGGTCTCAGAGTTCAGTGAGAAACCTGCACATGAACTTTTCGTGTTACGTTGTTGTCCTTTGGTAAATTTTTATATATAATTCAAACTCAGTAGCACCATTTGAGACCTTATATCTATTTTATACACAGTACGATATGGCTAGAGACTGTGCTTGTTGTGAGCGGACACAAGGAGAGTTGGCTTATGTCCTTAAACAGTTGGAAGCTACGTTGCCTACCGTCTACAAACTTTTAGCTAATGCTAGAAGTTGCGGTGATGCCGGGGCGCCAGTGACGAGACCTGCGACACCTTTGGTGCCACTGGAATCCCATGGTGTCCTGGACGTCGCAGTGGCTTCTGATACGCAACATCTGACCGGTCCGTCCTCATTCCAGAGTGGGTGGCAGACGGTGGTGGGTTCGCGTGTCACTGGGCGGAAGGCGAAAGCGGGAGCAGGCCGTACGGGTGGTTCTCTACGTCTTAGCAACAGGTACGAGGTGCTACCCAGTGTTGATGATAGCTCTGAGCCAGCACGGAATGCCTCTTCTGTTGGGCCAGCGGTCGATTTTCCTGCCCATTGCGGACAAGCACAGAGGGCATTGGGAGCTTGTCACTGGGAGCTTCAATGTTAGGTGGGAGATGGAGCCCTTCAGAAAGAGAGCAGGTAAGACGGGAAAGAATTCCAGTGTGCATTCGGTATGTTTGCAACAAGGTCTCATCCGTGATGTGGAGGAGGCCCTGCCGGCGGCTATCGAGCGCACTGCGCGTAACCGGCTGCATGTAGTGGCACATGTCGGCACGAATGACGCCTGTCGCTTGGGTTCTGAGGCCATTCTACTCTTCTTTCGGCGGCTGGCTGATTTGGTGAAGGCAATTAGCAGCGCACGGGGGTGCAGGCTAAGGTGTCTGTTTGTATTACCGTAACCGGTGTCGATCGCTGTCCTCTGCTTTGGAGCAGAGTGGAAGGTCTAAACCAGAGGCTCAGACGACTCGGCGACGGTATGGGATGAGGATTTCTCGACCTTCGCTATCGGATGCAGAATTGTAGGGTTTCCTTAATAGGTCAGGCATGCACTACACACAGGAAGCGGGTATTAGGGTAGCGGCGTACGTGTGGCGTGCACATGGTTTTTTTTTATGTTATAGAACCCCTCGCTTTGGACCAAAGACGACTTGCCTGTTACACTACTGGCCATTAAAATTGCTACACCACGAAGATGACGTGGTACAAACGCGAAATTTAACCTACAGGAAGATTTTGCTGTGATATGCAAATGATTAGCTTTTCAGAGTATTCACACAAGGCTGGCGCCGGTGGCGACACCTACAACGTACTGACATGACGAAAGTTTCCAATCGATTTCGCATCTACAAACAGCAGTTGACCGGCGTTGCCTGGTGAAACGTTGTTGTGATGCCTCGTGTAAGGAGGAGAGATGCGTACCATCACTTTTCCGACTTTTATAAAGGTCGGATTGTAGCCTATCACGATTGCTCTTTATCGTATCGCTACATTACTGCTCGCGTTGGTCGAGATCCAATGACTGTTAGCATAATATGGAATCGGTGGGTTCAGGAGGGTAATAAGGAACGCCGTGCTAGAACCCAACGGCCTATTATCACTAACAGGCGAGATGACAGGCATCTTATCCGCATGGCTGTAACGGATCGTGCAGCCATGTCTCGATCCCTGAGTCAGCAGATGGGGACGTTTGCAAGACAACAACCATGTGCACGAACAGTTCGACGACGTTTGCAGCAGCATGGACTATCAGCTCGGAGACCATGGCTGCGGTTACTCTCGACGCTGCATCACAGACAGGAGCGCCTGCGATGGTGTACTCAACGACGAACCTGGGCGCACAAATGGCAAAACGTCATTTTTTTCGGATGAATCCAGGTTCTGTTTGCAGCATCATGATGGTCGCATCCGTGTCTGGCGACATCGCGGTAAACGCACATTGGAAGCTTGTATTTGTCATCGCCATACTGGCGTATCACCCGGCGTGATGGTATGGGGTGCCATTCTGGTCACCTCTTATTCGCATTGACGGCACATTGAACAGTGGACGTTACATTTCAGATGTGTTACGACCCGCGTCTCTACCCTTCATTCGATCCCTGCGAAACCCCACATTTCAGCAGGATAATGCACGACCGCATGTTGCAGGTCCTGTACGGGCCTTTCTGGATACAGAAAATGTTCGACTGCTACCCTGGCCAGCACATTCTCGAGATCTCTCACCAACTGAAAACAATTGAAAACGTCTGGTCAATGGTGGCCGAGCAACTCGATCGTCACAATACGCCAGGCACTACTCTTGATGAACTGTGGTATCGTGTTGAAGATGCATGGACAGCTGTACTTCTACACGCCATCCAAGCTCTTTTTGACTCAATGCCCAGGCGTATCAAGACCGTTATTACGCCAGAAGTGACTCTTCTGGGTGCTGATTTCTCTGGATCTATGCACCCAAATTGCTTGAAAATGCAATCACATGTCGTTTCTGGTATAATATATTTGTCCAATGAATACCTGTTTATCATCTGTATTTCTTCTTGGTGTAGAAATTTTAATGGCCAGTAATGTAAATCAGCCACCGTGACCTCAGGAAATGTTGGTCCTCGCAGATCATAGATATAAAATATTAATTAGGTTTTAGTAAACTGCAGGAGCATCCAAGGAAAGATCGCAGAATTAGTATCGCTCACTGAAGGTTATAATGCAGAGATAGGAATAGGAACAGAAAGCTGGTTGAAACCAGACGTCAATGACAGAGAAATCCTAAGATCAGATCGGAATGTTTATCGTAAGGATAGGTTAGTCACCAATGCTAGCAGAGTGTTAATTGCAGTAAAAAATTCGATAAAATCTAGGTAGGTAATCACGGATTCCGTATGTGAGTTAATCTGTGTGAAATTGAGTATCAAATGACGGTCAAATATGGTGATGGATTGTTTTTATAGACCAACTGGGTCAGGATTTGTAGTTGTTGAGCGCTTCAGACAGAACTTGCAGAACATCATTAGTAATTTTCCCGATCATACCGTTGAAATAGGGGGTGACTTCAACTTGCCAAGTATAGATTGGGAAGGTTGTGCCATGAAAACTGGTGCCAGAGGCAGGGATTCGTATGGCATTGTTCTAGATGTCTTGTCCGGAAATTTCCTTGAGCAGATAGAGAAGCAACACTTGAGGCTAACGCCTTAGACCTCCTGGTAACTAACAGACCTTAACTTATCGAATCAGTTAACGTAGAGGAATTTATTAGTGATAATAAGGCTGTGACAGCATCTATGACGACGGGTCCTACAAGGAATGATAAGAAAGGTAGGAAGATATATTTGCGCAGCAAGGCTGACAGGATAGAAATTTCTGAATATCTCAGTAGTCAGCAGCAAATATTCGGTGATGAGGACGAAAATGTAGAGAACAAATGGGAAAAAATCAAAGGCATCGTTCAGTATGACCTAAAAACCTAGCTGACAAACAAAAGCATAACGAAGAGAAAATGAGCTTAAGGAGAGCAATGAGAGAAGCGTTCAATGATTTTGAAAGTAAGACGTTGTCAACCGACCTGAGTAAAAACCCTAAAGGATCTTGGTTGTATATAAAATCAGTAAGTGGGTCTGAATCATTTATTCATTCTCTAAGCGACCACACCGGCACCGAAACGGAAGATAACAGAGAGAAAGCCTAAATACTGAATTCGATCTTCCGAAATTGTTTCGCCGCGGAAGATCGTAACACTGCCCCTCCTTTCAATCGTCGTACGAACGTCGAAATGGCAGATATTGAAATAACGGATCACGGAACTGAAAAGCAGCTGCAATCGCTTAGTAGTGGAAAGGCGTCAGGACCAGATGAGGTATCTATAAGATTCTATAAAAATTACGGGAAAGAACTTGCTCCCATTCTAGCAGCAATTAATCGAAGATCGGTTGAGCAACGAAAGGTACGTAACCACTGGAAGAAAGCGCAGGTCATTCATGTTTTGAAGAAAGACCGTAAGACAGAGCCACACAATTATAAACCTATATCGTTGACGTCTATCTGTTGTAGAATTATGGAACACGTTTTATTTTCAGCAATTATGACTTGTTGGAAAATGAACATCTCCTCTACGAAAATCAACATGGATTCCGCAAACAGAGAACCTGGGAAACTCAGCTCCCTCTGTTCCTCCACGAAATCCACACCGCAGTGAACAACGGCGCTCAGGTTGAAGATACGTTCCTTTCCATACGTAGGAAAAGTACTGATAGTCCTGAATATAGAGATAATAGGAAACTTAATATTCTAAAAGAAAATATTAAACTTTTGAAACACACTATACGAATACTATACAGTACCATACAATACACTGTTACAAAAGTTATTAGTGTAGCTTCCTAGAGCCATACCTACTGAAAGAAAATTTGTTTGATTGTTATGGTATATCTGTTCACTAATTTGGCAATAGTAGACAGGCACTCGAACATTAAAAGATTGGAATAGTGAAAGTACAGGACGTAATTTAGTTTCTAACACTGAGTCTACCTTACAATTATTTTAAATATCAAGATTAGATATACGCACAACACGATTGTGTTGTAAGGGGCAGTTGTATTGCTATCACACTGACAGATACTTGTATAAATCATACAGAGAACCAATTTTTTTAAAAGTTTACGGGTACATCAAATTTAATTTTATGTTACGAGAGGTACGTAGGCAATACTCTTGTCCTCATCAGTGGCATAGTTACTGAAATCGAAACTATGGTGTCACAAATTAACAGTGTACACCCAAAATTCGTTTTTACTATGGAACTAGAATAACCATAGTCTATCAGTTTTGTATATTAAATGATGAGGAATAAGAAATATTTCGGAAACCAACCGGCACTGACAGCATAAGCCACAACTGTTTTACCCAGAAATGTATGAAAAAGCCGGTTTTCAGTGCATGACCAAAAGACTCAATATCCTCATTAGAAAAGAACGAAATTACCGTAGAGTTGTGCATATTAAAACATGTAGCAATAAATAACTGCTAAAATGCTGATAAGTTAGACAAAATGAATACTTCAAAATTAAAGAACTAAAGCACCAACATAGACAAATAAATAATATTAACTAGAGAAACAAAAAGAGAAACAAACGAATTACATTGCTTTACATTATTATGGTGTCATATCACAGGGAACTGTTGACAGTTTACGTAAACTAACGTACGAATCAGCTTTCACATTAACAAGTTGAGGACGTTAACCAAACACAGAAACCTCAAAACAACACCGTTTAAACAATCATTTATTTATAAAATCAAATGTGGTGAATGTGAAAAGTTCTATTTGAGGCAAACAGGTAGATTAATCTTCCTGGCAGATTAAAACTTTGTGCCGGACCAAGACTCGAACTCTGGACCTTTGCCTTTCACGGGCAAGTGCTCTACCAACTGAGCTACCCAACTACGACTCACGCCCCGTCCTCACACCTTTAAATCCGCTAGTACCTCCTCTCCTACCTTCCAAACTTCACAGAAGCTATCCTGCGAAGTTGGTAGAGGACTTGCCCGCGAAAGGCAAAGGTCCCGAGTTCGAGTCTCGGTCCGGCACACAGTTTTAATCTGCCAGGAAGTTTCATATCGGCGCATACGCCGCTGTACAGTGAAAATTTCATTGTAGAAACTACCCCCAGCCTGTGTCTAAGCCATGTGTCCGCAATATCCTTTCTTCCAGGAGTGCTAGTTCCAAAAGGTTCGCAGGAGAGCTTCTGTGAAGTTTGGAAGGTAGGAGACGAGGTACTGGCGGATTTAAAGCTGTAAGGACGGGGCGTGAGTCGTGCTTGGTTAGCTCATTTGGTAGAGCACTTGCCCGCGAAAGACAAAGGCCCGGCACACAGTTTTAACTTGCCAGGAAGTTTCATATCAGCGCACACTCCGCTGTAGAGTGAAAATCTCATTCTAGAAACAGATGTTTCTCCACCAGATTCTGAGAACATAGAAATTTGTGCGAGAGCTGTAAATCTTCATTGAGCGCACATACACATCGAGAAATCGTTACAGGTACTACTCAGGAAAGAGTAAGGCAGATTAATGGACATTCTATACTACAACACCGCCAACGTCTTTAGATAATAAACCTGTACCACTATGTGGATGCCCGCTGAAGACTGTAAACTATCATTTACTACGAAACTGTTTTTATTAACGCTTAACTGTGGACCTACAGAAGTGAATAGAGTAGTGGAATAGTGGCACTGTAGTTTAATTTTGCGACCAGATGAGATGCGTATGTAATGAAAGTGAAAGTTACCGTAAGTGATATTGCTTTTTACAAATTCTCGCGCGAAACGAGTGCTTGCACTGACGTATATCACCAATATTTTTCAAGACATACTATTCACTGACAAATTATCATAGGAATATGAAATAATTACAAGTAACTAAGGTCGGCGGAGATTAGAGACAAGGAACTGATTGGTAGGTTACTACGTTATTGGCATACTAGTTTTTGTTGTTATATAACTAACTTCAAATTACGTGACACTCACGTCACTGTGCAAAGCAAGAGCAGTGACGGTTTCGAACGAATTCGAGGGGAGTTTCTTGACACAAGTGAGTTATGTGGAAAGGGTTATTTCGGATAACGCTCTACAGTTTCGGTCACATCAATGGGTGGAAATGCTAAAAAGGCATAGGATTAGACTTATTTTCATACCATCCCACAGACTTCCATCCAAACCAGCAGTACTTATTATGCGTGATTTAGGAAGTCTATGTAGGGTTATTGTTCGAAACAGCACATGAATTGGGACGTTTTGCTTCCAGACTTCAAGGATGTCATTAATGAGTTGCCACACGGCTCCAACAAGCTTCCGCCCATCACGGTACTGAAGAACCGACTGCCGCGAGATTGGGTGAGAGATGTAGTGGACTACCCGCCGAGAGAAAACGGACGTCACAAAAACATTGTCAAAAAAGCGATAATCCATCTCAGGGCGACAACCATGAAAAGGAAGGTAAGAGCAGACAAGAAAGCGGTGATTACACAGTTCTAATTAGGTACTTTTTCTCCGTCTCTCGAACATATAAGAATCAGTGTGCCACAAATTATTTTCGGTCTATGAAGAAACCACGTGAATCCACAGAACTGTGCTCACTAGAAAGCGCTGGAACTGGAATCAATTAAAACAGAAAATCAGCTGGTGTCCACCATATCAGCAATGTCAAGTTCGTCACAGAATAAGTAGAATTTTGTGTGTGGAACAAACAAATTCAGAATTAAAATGCAAGCTGGAGGTTGTCGGTATTGCATAATGAGAAAAAGTCGATGTTACATTCTCTTTTGTAAGTATGATCTAATTCATGTGGAAAACATTTGATTGGATAAATTATTTTGGAGTCAAAGGACAGAGTACTAATTCAGACCAGTAGTGACTGTTAACTTGACTTTTGTGATTTCTCTTTTGTCATTGTGGCTATTTGTATAGTAATTAAAATAGTCACTGCCACTAAAATAAAAAAAACGGAAGTATTGTAAAATGTGTCGAAGCGTTGTAGGCGTATTGTTGCGGCATGAGGCCAGTAGCATTTTTTTTATTTGAGAAAGAAGAAAGGGGATTTCAGTGATAATTGGAAATAACGTGGGGAAGGTTTCTGCTACTCAAAGTATCGAGACTAACTATGTAGTTGAAGATTCATAAGGCTGTTCCTAGAATAGAGCAGCCGGCCGAAGTGGCCGTGCGGTTAAAGGCGCTGCAGTCTGGAACCGCAAGACCGCTACGGTCGCAGGTTCGAATCCTGCCTCGGGCATGGATGTTTGTGATGTCCGTAGGCTAGTTAGGTTTAACTAGTTCTAAGTTACAGGGACTAATGACCTCAGCAGTTGAGTCCCATAGTGCTCAGAGCCATTTGAACCATTAGAATAGAGCGAAGTAGTGCTGATGTTTGCGGTTTAAGGTCCACGCCGAGGTTGCGTTTGGACACTAATTAATAGAATGGAAAGACTAGGAGAGGGACACGGAAGAGCGTTTGCACCTGAAAGGAAAGAAGAGTTATGTAGGCCGCACCAAGATGCGTTTGTGCTGAATGTTAAAGGAATTCTGGAGGAAAAATGTTGGGAACGTTTTGTTATATTTGTTTAGGAGCACGTTGATGTTAGACGATGTGGAATGTCAAGGACAGCTAGAAACAGAGGCCGTATGACGTGGATCGACAGAAACCAGAAGTCCATCAGACAAGAATTGTGTTTTAAACGTACGTGTACCAATTTAAACAAAGGCTGACTTGTGTTTTAATGACTTTATTTTCTTAGATAGATAAATGCGACGTCGCTGAGGTCAGAGCGAAAACGAGGAATAAGATGAGAAGGAAACACCGTTGACTGTATATCAGACGGCAGAAGAGGAGTGTGTTATGGAAAATAAAGGTTTGCAAAGGAAACATAGAGAGGTACAGAGAAATTGTCTCCATATTTTAAATTTGTATGTATAATTATTCTGTCTAACGTTTGGTCCACGTGACATTTCAATACTTCAGAGATGCGGATTGGTTTCTTTCTGTTTCTGTTTTCTGTGTCGTGAGTTTGTTGAAGGCAAAATCGGACCCAGTCCGAGACAAGGACCACGTGAGGAGTACTAAAGAGAAGGTAACATACAAAATGTCGATCGACAGGTAGTTAGATGGAGTAGATAAATGGATGTAGACAGATATGCATGATTGGGAGGAAGCCGCTTGGTCCGCAGCTCGTGGTTGTGCGGTAGCGTTCTCGCTTCCCGCGCTCGGGTTCCCGGGTTCGATTCCCGGCGGGGTCAGGGATTTTCTCTGCCTCGTGATGACTGGGTGTTGTGTGATGTCCTTAGGTTAGTTAGGTTTAAGTAGTTCTAAGTTCTAGGGGACTGATGACCATAGATGTTAAGTCGCATAGTGCTCAGAGCCATTTGAACCATTTTTGAAGCCGTTTGATCCAACCTCTTGACGAAAGGTGAGAGAAACTGTATTAGGTTAAAATTAGATAGGGACATGAAAGTCTCTAAGGTTATACCAGTATGATGCTGATTAATTTTCTGAGCAATACTTTCGGCTAAGCTTTCATCAGGATAATTTCTGATTTAGTATGTATGTACAAATTGTTAGTAAGAATGTAATGTTTAGTTGGAAGTAATGTACAGGTAGCCTAGCAGATGATAAAGGCTCACGAGACAGAAGGGACGCCACAGTAAGATGGCCAGTGGCTACGAAAGCGAAATTGGGGGCTGGCTGACCCACCTTCTACGGTACGAGGCCACAGAGGCGGGAAGCGAGCGCCGCAAGGTGGCAAGGGCGCTGCCCTGTCTGACATGGAGCAGCACGTCATCCCTACAGACCTGTTTCCTCACAGCCAGTCAGCAACAAGGACAGCGACTCAACTAGCTGAAGATGATAGCGGGGTATGAGGTGCGACATTCCCCGACGACAGAGTTCGGACGTCGACAAAAAAAGACTCTGCAAACGACAGCGGATGTCAAGCAATGACACGAGCTGGCATCACATGAGATGGAGTTAAACTAATCCATAATCCGAAATCAGTGTTAACCCGATCTTTTGTGCTATACCATGAACTACGGGATCAAACGGTATTTCCGGTTAACCCATTCCATTGCCACGTGTCATAGCTATTTTCTGCGGCATATCCTTGTGAAGACAACTACGCTGTTCACTAGCACATCCAGGATGCTAAAACCCATAGGGCTCCTTGATGAATGGGCTAAAAGCAACGCGAGCCAACAAGGATTCCAGAGTGGAATTCTGAAATCCTATCGACAAAGAAGACGTATGTATATGCTAATGCAATGTCATACTGAGAACCTAACTCCTCAGTAACGAGCCTTGAGTATGCCCATGTCAGCCGTCACTAAAGGATAAGATGCGATGGAAAACGACAGCAACGGTGACGGATTCCTCCTCCCCAAGATGCAAGGAAAATGTCGTGCCTTTTCGCTGAAAAATTTGACCTTCCCACCCCGAGACGATCTGAAATCGATCATTGTCCCCATAATATGACTATTAACCCTGTGTCCCCAAAAGTATAGGAAAAAAAATGTTGTCCAGTGTGTCGTGTGTGATCTATAATTCAGTGTAGAAAAAAGAGTTTTGTGAATTAAATTTATACAATTATAGTTTTAAGAACTTTCTTTCTTTTTCAACAAGACTATTCTGGAAATCTTTTGTGAGGTTTTTTTTATATCCATGTCATTTATTGGTTTTTGCACTACGTAATTTAACTGTTTCTCAGTGTTATGCTATATCACTAACCTACATATGCATCATTATACGATTTTGCCGTTGTTTATATGTTGCAATTATTGTAAATGTATGAATCACAATCTAACGCTTTAGGTTCTCTTTGTAAATTACTAGTGTATTTGTGAATTCACTTGTGATGATTACATTCAGAAAAATGTTTTAATGTTGTAATTTATAATGTACAGTTATTATGTAATTCAGTACTTCCTCATTGGCTCATATTTAATTTCGAGTAAGAGTGTTTGAGTGGAAATGATGCGTGTGTGTGTGTGTGTGTGTGTGTGTGTGTGTGTGTATGTGTGCGTACGTGTGTGTACCTTATTCCAAATCTAGGATACTTTGTTAAGAATGTACCACCATATTGACAGGGAACAGTGAAAAGTTGGTACACGAACTAAATGCACTCTTTCCCAAATTATGTGTGACTGTTTTCCGTTGAAGAGAGCTGCTCAGAATTTATTCTCTGAATGTTTAAAATTTAGCAGTTGTCACCATCCTCAAACTGAACTATATATGGCTTGCAACGTGTATAGGTATTTCCTGTATATCGGACAGCAAGTAAGTTTGAATGTTTGTATGAGTGTGATAGTAAACATTACGCATTCACTTTAGATTGCCAATGCATCCCTTCCCAATAATAGCAACCAATTTTGTTTCAAATGGTTCAAATGGCTCTGAGCATTATGGGACTTAACTGCTGAGGTCATCAGTCCCCTAGAACTTAGAACTACTTAAACCTAACTAACCTAAGGACATCACACACATCCATGCCCGAGGCAGGATTCGAACCTGCGGCCGTAGCGGTTGCTCGGCTCCAGACTGTAGCGCCTAGAACCGCTCGGCCATCCCGGCCGGCAATTTTGTTTCCAGATATACAACGGGCACCGTTACACAAATTTTCGTTCAGACTGTAAAACAATGAAGTTTGTCACAGACATCGCAAAATTTCAAATGTGAATGGAATTTAGTGTAAGATGGCGAAACTGGCGGTAACTTCGACTCTGACATTAACGATATATAGCGTATTCCTTTATGTTTATTAAAGATTATTCGGTAGTGATTACCAATTCGTCAAGTACGGGTTTGATTTCTCGAGAATTACGTTTGCTTGGGATGGCAATATCACAGGCAGACAGCAGATCAAACTGGGCCGAAGGGTACCATTAACTTAACGCTGGTTGCAAAAGTTGACGCCAAGTAGGGCAACGTAGGTCGAAATTGGTTGTGTGTACTGGACAGGACGAAGGAACGCCCGTCTTGAATCGACACCAGGCGCAGAGCAGCTAACGTCACGGGTGCCCGGATGGAATCTTGCACGAAATGACTGCCGCTCCCACGTTCCTATAGCGTATCTCTGCGGAGAGGTGTTGTAAAGTACAGTAAAGGTCCCGGAACGTGGGCGACAATGAGCCTTGGGCGGAGAACGCAGACAAGACGGCGATAGTCTGCCTGTAGGACAGCAATATACCGGTGGACACTATGCAGGCTCTGTGAAAGCTACAGGTACTTATGGCCCAATGCCATCAACAATACACCTGAAGAGAGGTATAATGATTCTATAAGTATGAGGCTGCAACTTCCTCTCCCCAAAAATGCCTGGCTGGCTCCTCATACGTATATAGCAAATAGGAAGCTTAGGAGGGTCATAGGAAAGAACATGCTGTAACACAAAAACGCGCTCCATGGAGGCACAAACAGGACAGAGACAAAACAAATTTCTTTACTTAGTTGTAGACCTCTGAGCATGAAAAATGTGGGAATTTCATTTGTCAGCGTTGCCTGACTTAGTACTTTTAGAAAACAATTGAGAGATCGGAGGACGCTCCAGGAGAATTTACAACTGTCATTGGGTGACGACTCGTGAGAGGCTAGGGCTGGCTCTCAAAGAAGGGGCGATTGTTAAGAGGAAAGACAGGGGGGAAATAAGGTGGCACTTCTTCCGCTGCTAGAGAGAAAATCACTTCGAATTCTGCTCACAGAATTCGGTATGGGAAGTAGTCATTTCACTTTGCAGCTTCAGTTGGAACTTGATGTAAAGTTTACGTTAGGTAGCTTTTCGGGATTCACATGCATCGTTGAGTATAGAAACACATGTGACTGATATTGACTACAAAGGCACTTATGACCGAGATTGGTTATTCAAGTGCATGTCATTTATGTTGAATATACAAATGAACTGATAATGAATATACAGGTGGAAAGGAATGATGATGAATATACGAACAAAACGAACTTACCATGCATGTACTCGTACATCAGGCTATTGTGAACATCTAAATGGTATGGAATTAATTTATCGTTATCTAAACGGAACTCTACACAAAGATAAAGTTTCGGACTGTATAAGACCACCATATTATATTCGCTACAGGTCAGTATTCAACCAAGTGTTTACCATTCTAGTAATTCCCTTGGAATTAGTTGAAAATTGGCCCTTACCTATTATCTTGATCGGAGCTCGCTGCAGACCCAAACATAAAGCTAAAGGAAGCGATGCTGTTCTGCACCTCATACCCAGCCATAGTACGAGGAACCTACTTTGTCCTGACCATGTGGTTACCAAAACCTTCGCATCTTTTTGTGCAAATTACCTTGTACTATCTCTCTGGACGTAACAGCTTCCTGGTCAGACAGATTGTATGTAGTAAAAAAGGAGTCGAAGGTGCAGACATTGGTGGCATTGTATGAAGAAATATGAAACAAATATACATCCTACGTTAATGAAACACCAATGCAAAATACGACTGCATGATTCGCAAGCAACAGAATTTCATCTCGAAATACGTAAATAGCAAGAATACGTGTTCGTCACATCGCTAACATCGTCCGCCACAGGACAAAACTTTCAGAACGAGGGAAAATTCTTACGTAAAGTGACGAATCTGTGTTCACTTAAGTTGTGTATTCAAAAATCTAAATAACAACCGAAATTACACGAAGCACAATGTACTGATAATACTGTACGGTGATCCTTAACAGTCGGGCACTCTACTCGTATTCGCCATAGAGGTCTCGGATTCCCAAAATTAATAAAAAAAAGCAACACCTCGTGATCGTCTCAAATAACCAAAATTTACAATATCATACGAGAGAGCATTCTTATTTCGTAAAAGCCGTACGGACAGAGGCCTCATTAATCGCATAATGTCGAATTTACTAATAATTTCCTCCCCAAGATGTTAATAGCACACACAAATTTCAACATACAAATTCCTGAGTAGTTACGATACACTCAGCCAGGAAGCGACCACAAACCAGGCAGCCTGAGAAGAAATTTCAACTAATGCCTACAATGTTTATTGTTGGTTACACGAACTGGTTTCCAGCTGTCACGCCATCATCGGGTACAAAGAAAAAATATGTGGTGCAGTAAAATTTTGCTGGGTGAAAGATTTCAAATTAATGCATCTACAGAGTATCTCCATTACAATAGGCGAAAAATGTTGATGTTAAAATTGGGAATAAAAAAGGAACGATTATTTCTGTGTAAATGTGATAGAGATTATTTAAGTAATGTAACTTAACTAAAATATGTGACACAATAACTAATGAACTACAGACAAATTACAACAGCTGTACTTGGAAGAAAATATATGAACTACAAACCTTGGTGACATTTGCCAAAGACGTGGATGAGCAAAATAATCTTGTCTTTCGTAGATCCTAAATTACAAACAGATAAGATATAATCGTGAAATTAAGCAAGTGAGCAACGCAGCTGTGATTATACAAAGTAAAAATTTTTACAAGAGAGAAATTATAGTAACTCAGCTCAAGGAAAACGGGGTGTGTGTGTAAGACGGGCAAATTACAACATGGCCTGGATGGGATTATGGGTAGTATCCGCAGCTATAAATGGCGAATAAGCTCATTCAGTACCAAGCTTGGGTAGATGGACATGAGTTTATTAATTTCCATTATTTCAAGATAATTCATCTTGCTTCCCTTATGGAAGTGATAAAATACTTCATGTTTCATCTAGTAACTACGGTGATTTTTAACTTCTGTGGTGTTCCTTTAACCGGTACATATTGCCCTGCCAGACTGACATACAGAATTTGCACAGTTACAAGCAATTTTATATATTCCACTCTTTTCCAAAGCTGAAGTGCTGTCTTTACCGTTGATGATAAAGTGTACAACGGTGTTGTGCACATAAAATTATGTTTTTACGTTCCTGGATTTGAGCATTTTGGTTACATCCAGTGATACTTCTCCTACGTATGGAATTGCACACCATTTATTGCGTTCGTGAGGCGATGGGTCAAGGACAGCGTAAAGATGAGAGTACAGCTGTTATTTCTGCTTTTTATGCATTATTTAGTCCACTAAACTAGGAGGATAGCCATTGTTTGGTGCTAGACTTTGGATTCCATTTAATTCCGTTTGGAAGTTGTCGCCACACATATGGAAGGATACAAGGCGATCTATCATTGAATAAAAGGCAGCATGTTTAGGGGGCACTGTATATTGAGAATTTGCCGGTATTATCATATCTGTGGTGGTATGTTACTAATAAATCTTGAAAGTATGAATGTGGTCACCGCTGTCAGTGGTTAGCTCTAAATAATTTATACAGTTACTTCCCAACTCCATTATGTATTTTATATTGTTGCTTTTTGAATTTAGCTGCTTGAGGAATTTTTCAAGTTGTCTGGTAGTACCTGGGCATGAGCACAAAACATCATCAACAAACCTAAACCAATATGCAACCTTGGGAGAGAGTGGATTATTTTCTGAAAACTGTGTTTCGGAATTGTTTATAAGGATTTCAGCAAGGACTGGACTGAGGAGGGATCCCAGAGCTAGACCATCCAACCGTTTGTACATCCTGCCATCGAAACGGAAATAATTTTATGTTAGACAAGTTTCTGTAGCTAACCTTCTGTCGTCTCTTACAACTGGGTTAACTTCGGATTTATCTACCAAGCTTGTGACGATAATTAGACGCCCCTGAACAGGTATATTAGAGAAGAAGTTGCTAACATCAAAAGAAACCAGGTTGTCACTAGGGGAGATCTGCATGTCTTTTAACTTGTTCAGTAAGTGAAGTGAATTAAGGATACCATTACTAAGTTTCAATCTTGATCAGGTCATTTAACTCTCTGACTAATTTGTAACATTGGCTCGAGATTGAAGACACCACATGGCGGATTGCGATATTGTCTTCATGGAGTTGAAAACTAAAGGTAACTAAACCCCGTCAGCACAGGTGTCGATAGTACCCTAATGGTACTGATCGACCGCCGGGTCATCCTCAGCCTATACGCGTCACTGGATGCGGATATAGAGAGGCGTGTGCTTAGCACACCACTCTCTCGGCCGTTGTCAGTTTTCGTGACCGGAGCCGCTACTTGTCAATCAAGCGGCTGCTTAATTTGCCTCACAAGCACTGAGTGCATTCCGTTTCCCAACAGCGCTCGGCAGACCGAACGGTCACCCGCCGAAGTGCTAGCCAAACCCGACAGCGCTTAATTTCGGTGATCTGACGGGGACCGGTGTTACCATTGCAGCAAGGCCGTTGGTCTTTATGGAGTTTAGGGAGGCCATAAATTCTTGGAGCTATAGGATTCATGTTTGTGAGGAAGTAGGCATTAGAGTTTCATTTGAGGTTGGTAACAATTTTACTTTTATCGTTTTAACATTGTGTGGGGTCTTCCTGTATCTGCTGTAAGTTGATGGTACTTAGGAGATCTTCCACTTTGTTAACATAGTCACATTTTTTAATTAAGAAAACAGCATTTCATTTGTCAGATCGGATTGCTATAACATTATAGCTATTTATTTACTTCTAAAAGTTGTTTAATACTTGTTGTTCTTTAGCTGGTGGGCCATTAGAAACTGTATATGCACTAGTTTAAAATTTATGATCCAGAGTTTAATAAACACAACAGATACATGTAACAGAGAGTTAAGTCATCAACAATGCGTTCTCCTCCGCTGTTTACAACAGCCTACACTGGGATAACTTTTCGACTACGTGACTGGAGAAGTCGCATGGTTTTGAGGCGAAGAACTTGTCGAGCTATCTGGAAAGGAAGTTTTCGAACATTGTCCGACAGGGAGAGAGTAAGGTGAAAATACGTAAGAACAGGTGAATAAAGTGACTGCAAAATGACTATCCAACCCAACTCCTGTATAGTGTTTTTTCAGTCTAGTAGAATTCGGGCATGAGTTATCGTGGAGCAGCATCAGTTCACGCAGTCTTCTTGGTCGTTGATCTTGGATTGTTTCTGCAAGATGACTCTGTAGTTCACAAAAAATGCCAGCCAAGATGATTACATATCGGGAAAGCAATTTACAGTGCACCACATTGTCACTCTTTCAATAGAAGCAAAAAATTATCTTTTGTGAATCCACCCAGGTCCTTAATCGGGGAGTGCTGCATTGTTGGGGCTAAACTATTCCTTTCTTTTCCTTATGTTAGCATAAATACACCATTTCTCGTCACCAGTAATGATACAGGTTTTGATCTTTCGAAGAAATGGAAAGCAGAATGTAGAGCAGAGGTCTTTGGTGTGACGTCATAAGCGAGTGACTGCGTGTGACATCGCTCTCTAAGTTTTTATATATTTTTAGGTTTCAGATACATATTTTAACGGCTTTTGTGATATTATTTACTATATAAGTGACTTATTAGTGGTTTCTTCATTCACCTCTGCCTCTCTTGTGTTGTGACCTGAGATTTGTGAGTGTTTCGTATCGGCAACTTAACCTCTTACCTGTGTTTACATTCCGTGCTGACCAGTTGCAGTTGTAGCGGCGCATCAAAAGCTAAGTACGAATTAATTGTGTGTGTATAATGGTTTTATTTAGGAACTTTAGTAGTCTTCAACCGGTGTTCTTGGTGTTTTCTGGTGAAATAATTTCAGAAGAAACTTTTGGGAACTGTTTTCAGTTTCGTTATTGTGTCATTAGACTTCTGATTCTCTTTCTACATCTACATTCTACATTTATACTCCGCAAGCCACCCAACGGTGTGTGGCGGAGGGCACTTTACGTGCCACTGTCATTACCTCCCTTTCCTGTTCCAGTCGCGTATGGTTCGCGGGAAGAACGACTGTCTGAAAGTCTCTGTGCGCGCTCTACCATCTCTCTAATTTTACATTCGTGATCTCCTCGGGAGGTATAAGTAAGGGGAAGCAATATATTAGATACCTCATCCAGAAACGCACCCTTTTGAAACCTGGCGACCAATCTACACCGCGATGCAGAGCGCCTCTCTTGCAGAGTCTGCCACTTGAGTTTATTAAACATCTCCGTAACGCTATCACGGTTACCAAATAACCCTGTGACGAAACGCGCCGCTCTTCTTTGGATCTTCTCTATCTCCTCCGTCAAACCGATCTGGTACGGATCCCACACTGATGAGCAATACTCAAGTATAGGTCGAACGAGTGTTTTGTAAGCCACCTCCTTTGTTGATGGACTACATTTTCTAAACTCTCTCCCAATGAATCTCAACCTGGTACCCGCCTTACCAACAATTAATTTTATATGATCATTCCACTTCAAATCGTTCCGCACGCATACTCCCAGATATTTTACAGAAGTAACTGCTACCAGTGTTTGTTCCGCTATCATATAATCATACAATATAGGATCCTTCTTTCTATGTATTCGCAATACATCACATTTGTCTATGTTAAGGGACAGTTGCCACTCCCTGCACCAAGTGCCTATCCGCTGCAGATCTTCCTGCAATTCGCTACAATTTTCTAATGCTGCAACTTCTCTGTATACTACAGCATCATCCGCGAAAAGCCGCATGGAACTTCCGACACTATCTACTAGGTCATTTATATATATTATGAAAAGCAATGGTCCCATAACACTCCCCTGTGGCACGCCAGAGGTTACTTTAACGTCTGTAGACGTCTCTCCATTGATAACAACATGCTGTGTTCTGTTTGCTAAAAACTCTTCAATCCAGCCACACAGCTGGCCTGATATTCCGTAGGCTCTTACTTTGTTTGTCAGGCGACAGTGCGGAACTGTATCGAACGCCTTCCTGAAGTCAAGAAAAATAGCATCTACCTGGGAGCCTGTATCTAATATTTTCTGGGTCTCATGAACAAATAAAGCGAGTTGGGTCTCACACGATCGCTGTTTCCGGAATCCATGTTGATTCCTACATAGTAGATTATGGGTTTCCAAAAACGACATGATACTCGAGCAAAAAACATGTTCTAAAATTCTACAACAGATCCACGTCAGAGATATAGGTCTATAGTTTTGCGCATTTGCTCGACGACCCTTCTTAAAGACTGGGACTACCTGTGCTCTTTTCCAATCATTTGGAACCCTCCGTTCCTCTAGAGACTTGCGGTACACGGCTGTTAGAAGGGGGGCAAGTTCTTTCGCGTACTCTGTGTTCGTCAGGATAGAAGTCAGGAGCGGAGGGCGTTGTAAAATGAAAATTAATTGAGTGGAATGGACCCAGTTTATTCTTGTAATGATGGTACAGTGGTGCCTACGTAGGGCTGAGCAGCCCCAAGAGGGGTTGCCGTCTGCTCATCAGAGAGGCAGAGACTAGAGGAGCGACTACTCGGGGCCGAGGTCAGAAGCTAAGAGAGCGCGGAGCCGTTTCCAAGCCGCCCTCGCCGCTCCCGGCCGCGTCCCCACGTGATCACACGATTAGTCTCTGATTGGAGGATTGATTCCGCCAACGCGCCTTGCTAGTAGCGTGCCCCCGTCAGCGCAACCAACCCGTGGGACTTGAGTCTGACCGAGGAGCACGTGGCAGGAATGTGCTGACCATGGTCTTCCGGCCAGCACCTTCCACCACAGTATGCCCAAGCCGGCTACGGCCGAACATTATGCATTGAAATTTTATTTAAATAAAATTTTGTCGGCAATGATCCCTCTTGGGGGTCTCCTCCCTGCACATCTGTGTAGAATCGAATTGGTATCCCGTCAGGTCCAGTGGACTTTCCTCTATTGAGTGATTCCAGTTGCTTTTCTATTCCTTGGACACTTATTTCGATGTCAGCCATTTTTTCGTTTGTGCGAGGATTTAGAGAAGGAACTGCAGTGCGGTCTTCCTCTGTGAAACAGCTTTGGAAAAAGGTGTTTAGTATTTCAGCTTTACGCGTGTCATCCTCTGTTTCAATGCCATCATCATCCCGGAGTGTCTGGATATGCTGTTTCGAGCCACTTACTGATTTAACGTAAGAGCAGAACTTCCTACGATTTTCTGTCAAGTCGGTACATAGAATTTTACTTTCGAATCCACTGAACGCTTCACGCATAGCCCTCCTTACGCTAACTTTGACATCGTTTAGCTTCTGTTTGTCTGAGAGGTTTTGGCTGCGTTTAAACTTGGAGTGAAGCTCTCTTTGCTTTCGCAGTAGTTTCCTAACTTTGTTGTTGTACCACGGTGGGTTTTTCCCGTCCCTCACAGTTTTACTCGGCACGTACCTGTCTAAAACGCATTTTACGATTGCCTTGAACTTTTTCCATAAACACTCAACATTGTCAGTGTCGGAACAGAAATTTTCGTTTTGATCTGTTAGGTAGTCTGAAATCTGCCCTCTATTACTCTTGCTAAACAGATAAACCTTCCTCCCCTTTTTTATATTCCTATTAACTTCCATATTCAGGGATGCTGCAACGGCCTTATGATCACTGATTCCCTGTTCTGCACTTACAGAGTCGAAAAGTTCGGGTCTGTTTGTTATCAGTAGGTCCAATATGTTATCTCCACGAGTCGGTTCTCTGTTTAATTGCTCGAGGTAATTTTCGGATAGTGCACTCAGTATAATGTCACTCGATGCTCTGTCCCTACCACCCGTCCTAAACATCTGAGTGTCCCAGTCTATATCTGGTAAATTGAAATCTCCACCTAAGACTATAACATGCTGAGAAAATTTATGTGAAATGTATTCCAAATTTTCTCTCAGTTGTTCTGCCACTAATGCTGCTGAATCGGGAGGTCGGTAAAAGGAGCCAATTATTAACCTAGCTCGGTTTGTTGAGTGTAACCTCCACCCATAATAATTCACAGGAACTATCCACTTGTACTTCACTACAGGATAAACCACTACTAACAGCGACGAACACTCCACCACTGGTTGCATGCAATCTATCCTTTCTAAACACCGTCTGTACCTTTGTAAAAATTTCGGCAGAATTTATCTCTGGCTTAAGCCAGCTTTCTGTACCTATAACGATTTCAGCTTCGGTGCTTTCTATCAGCGCTTGAAGTTCTGGTACTTTACCAAGGCAGCTTCGACAGTTGACAATTACAATACCGATTGCGGCTTGGTCCCCGCATGTCCTGACTTTGCCCCGCACCCGTTGAGGCTGTTGCCCTTTATGTACTTGCCCAAGGCCATCTAACCTAAAAAACCGCCCAGCCCACGCCACACAACCCCTGCTACCCGTGTAGCCGCTTGTTGCGTGTAGTTGACTCCTGACCTATCCAGCGGAACCCGAAACCCCACCACCCTATGGCGCAAGTCGAGGAATCTGCAGCCCACACGGTCGCAGAACCGTCTCAGCCTCTGATTCAGACCCTCCACTCGGCTCTGTACCAAAGGTCCGCAGTCAGTCCTGTCGACGATGCTGCAGATGGTGAGCTCTGCTTTCATCCCGCTAGCGAGACTGGCAGTCTTCACCAAATCAGATAGCCGCCGGCAGCCAGAGAGGATTTCCTCCGATCCATAGCGACACACATCATTGGTGCCGACATGAGCGACCACCTGCAGATGGGTGCACCCTGTACCCTTCATGGCATCCGGAAGGACCATTTCCACATCTGGAATGACTCCCCCTGGTATGCATACGGAGTGCACATTGGTTTTCTTCCCCTCTCTTGCTACCATTTCCCTAAGGGGCCCCATTACGCGCTTGACGTTGGAGCTCCCAACTACCAGTAAGCCCACCCTCTGCGACCGCCCGGATCTTGCAGACTGAGGGGCAACCTCTGGAACAGGACAAGCAGCCATGTCAGGCCGAAGATCAGTATCAGCCTGAGACAGAGCCTGAAACCGGTTCGTCAGACAAACTGGAGAGGCCTTCCGTTCAGCCCTCCGGAATGTCTTTCGCCCCCTGCCACACCTTGAGATGACCTCCCACTCTACCACAGGTGAGGGATCAGCCTCAATGCGGGCAGTATCCCGGGCAACCACAGTCGTAGTCCGATCGGGGGATGCGTGGGACGAGCTGGCCGTCCCCGACAAACCCCCATCCGGACCCCCACAGTGATGCCCATTGGCAACAGCCTCAAGCTGTGTGACCGAAGCCAACACTGCCTGATGCTGGGAGCGAAGGGATGCCAACTCAGCCTGCATCCGAACACAGTAGTTGCAGTCCCTATCCATGCTAAAAACTGTTTTACAAAGAACGTCTGAACTGATCTACAGAGAGCGCAAACAAATCGACAAAATTTAAACGGTTATTAAAATACAAGATTGCCTAGTAAATGCAGTAATGCTGCTACTTGCGCACTGCTGACAGTGCTCGGCGGCGGAAGGAGACTACGCGAATTTACACTATTCAGGTACTAAAACGCGATGCTACAACTCTCAAATACTATAATACGCCCGAAATTTATGAATTAAACAATGTAAGTACCAAAAACACGCAAAGAAATTAAGAATTAAACTATGTAACAAATGAGTGAGCTGGGAGTATACGACTTGCTGCTGCAGCTGCTTATCCAACGGCGGCAGGGAGCACACTGTGTATTAGTCTTTTGTTATATTCTCATTTGTTGTTGATTAATACTGGTAATAATAGTAATTACTTCCCTTGTAGAGTAGGTCTGTGATTATTGTAGTCAGGTTTTTAACATCTTCTTATTGTAGTAGCGGAACTCAGATAAGTAGTTTTCTTGTTTCAATAAGTATAAAATTTTACCATGAGTGAGAAGTGTGGGCTTTGCCGTAGGTTCGTGAGTAGTGGATCGCGGTGTGAGACTTGTTCGAAGTATTTTCACTGGGGGAATGCAGTGGGGAAGCCAGTAGGCATTCTGGTGAGATCCTCTCCTGGAATTGCAGGTCATGTAGCAAGAGTAAGTTGATAGAGGAGCAGGAGCGTAAGATCTGTGCCCTTCAGGTGCAGTTGAAAAACGCGCAGGAGGAGCTACATAGGATGAGGAGGGAGAAGGGGGTTGAGGAATGGGAGCTGGCTGTTGGCAAGAGATCTGCTACGGGAAGAAGATTTTCAGATAGTTTTACTATTGGTGTTTGCTATAGATATGACCAACTGTCAGAGTCTAGCGGAGAGGAATCTCCAGTAGCTGTAGATGTAGGAAGTATGCAGCATACCTCTGCAGTTACGGTGGCTAGGACAGTTGCAAAGTCGAAGGGGAAGAAGAAGGTTCTGCTGTTAGGTAGTTCTCGTGGCAGAGGTGTAGGCCAGCAGTTGCAGGAAGTGTTGGGGAGTGAGTACCAGGCCACCAGCATTGTGGAGCCTAATGCAGGGTTGGATCAGGTGACTGTTAGCATAGGGGGGTTATGTAGGGATTTTACTAAAGAGGATAGGGGGGGGGGTGTATGTAGAGATTTTACTAAAGAGGATCAGGTAGTAATTGTGGGTGGGGCTGGTAATAGTATTGATAGGGATGGGGAGTATGACATAGATGGTGACCTGGAAAAGATAGCCACTCAGACTAGCAACACGAATGTGCATTTCGTGGAACTGTTTAAGCGTCACGATCGGCCTCATCTTAATACAGCCGTCAGGCGTAATAACATGAGACTTGGGGGTGCGCTGTTGACAGAAAGCATGAGTCACATTTGAGTGGTGTCGGTGGAGTCTATCAGCAGGACGGGTGCACTAGACATGGCCTGCACCTCAACAGGTATGGGAAGGGGAGGTGACAGCATAGGTGGGGGTGGTGGGACCACTCATGGGAAAATTCCGGCAGTAGTGGGTGTTAGAGCTGCACTTTTTTTAGATTGAAGTCAGCTGACAGGTATTCCTGCTTGAGGGAAGTCTCTCTAACAAAGGAACCACTTTTGACAAAGCTTAGGTATCCGAGTAATCAGGGAATTAGTTTATTTCATCAAAATATACAAGGTATTAGAGATAAAGTTAGTGAACAGCTTATAGATGTTCACTCTGAAAGAACACTTCTTAAATAAGGAGATAATTCATAGGCTTTCTTTACCAGGATACAGGTTGGTTGGCAGCTTTTCTAGGAGCTCTTTACGGTGTGGGGGAGTAGCCAAGTATGTGAAGAACGGCATCCCATTTGAGTCAATTGATGTTTCAAAGTACTGCACTGAAAAGGTGTTTGAATGTTGTGCAGGTGTGGTTAAATTTAATGGAGCTAAACTTCTAACCGTTGTTATTTATAGATCCCTAGACTCCGACTTCACAACATTTTTGCTAAAGCTAGAGGAGGTTCTTGGTTCACTTTATAGGAAATACAAAAAGTTAGTTATATGTGGTGACTTAAACATTAATTGTGTAAGTGATTGTGCAAGGAAAAGGATGCTGGTGGACCTCCTTAATTCATATTATCATATGCAAATCATATTCTTCCCAACGAGAGTGCAAGGGAACAGTAGAACATCCATAGACAACATTTTTGTTCATTCCTCATTACTAGAAGGGCATTCTGTTAACAAAAAGGTGAATGGCCTTTCAGATCATGATGCACAAATTTTAACTCTAAAAGATTTTTGTGCTGCAACACATGTTAAATTAAGTTATCAACGGTTTAGGAAAGCTGATCCAGTTGCTGTAGAGACCTTTGTAAACCTTATCAAGCAACAAGAGTGGCAAGATTTTTATAGTGCTTATACAGTAGATGGTAAATATAATGCTTTCCTCAAGACTTTTCTCGTGCTCTTTGAAAGTTGCTTTCCGTTAGAACGTTCAAAACAGGATACTAGCACAAACAGGCAGCCTGGGTGGCTGACTAGAGGGATAAGAATATCCGGTAGAACAAAGTGGCAATTATATCAAAACGTTAGAAACAGTCAAAATCTCAATGCAGCAGCCCATTACAAACAGTACTGTAAGGTGGTGAAAAATGTTATTAGGAAGGCAAAAAGTATGTGGTATGCAGATAGAAAAGCTAAGTCTCAGGATACAATTAAAACCATATGGTCAGTCGTAAAGGAAGTGGCTGGTCTGCAGAGACAGGTCGAGGAGATAGAATCAGTGCGTAGTGGGAATGTCCGTGTTACTGATAAGTCGCGTATATGTACAGTATTTAATAATCACTTCCTGAATATAGCAGGTGAACTAAATAGAAACCTAGTCCCAACAAGGAATCACATATCGCTCTTAGAAAAAAGTGTTCTGAGACTGTTACTTGAAATGCTCATCCATGATACTGACAAGAGGGAGATTAAGTTAATAATTAAATCATTAAAGACCAAGCACTCACATGGATATGACGGGGTATCTAGCAGAATACGGAAGTATTGTTCTCTGTATGTTAGCCCAATACTTAGCCATATCTGTAACTTTTCCTTTAGGAGTGGTCGGTTTCCTGACCGATTAAAGTACTTGGTAGTGAAGCCACTTTATAAAAAGGGAGACATTGATAATGTTGACAATTTTAGACCTATTTCTATGCCATCAGTGTTTGCTAAAGTTATCGAGAAGGTTGTATATACAAGGTTACTGGAGCATTTAAATTCACATAATTTGCTGTCAAATGTTCAGTTTGGTTTTAGAAATGGTTTAACAACTGAAAATGCTATATTCTCTTTCTCTGTGAGGTTTTTAACGGATTAAATAAAAGGTTGCGAACGCTACGTGTTTTCTTTGATTTAACGAAGGCTTTTAACTGTGTTGACCGTTATGGAGTACGGGGGGTAGCCTACAATTAGTTCGCCTCTTACTTTAAGAACAGAAAGTAGAAGGAAATTCTCCGCAATATTGAGAGTGGTAGTGATGTTCAGTCCCAATGGGGCACTCTTAAGTGGGGCGTTCCACAAGGGTCGGTGCTGGGGCTACTGCTCTTCTCCTGGAAGAGCAAAAAAATTAAGCAAATTCCAGTGTTACATTGTCGATTTTCTTTATTTAATCTTAAGACTTATCACCTGAATATGTTTTTTATATTTCATTTTATCTGTTTCTACTATCGTGTTATAATTCCATGTCTTGACTCGTTCCATGACCATGGAGACTTCTCCTTAATTTGGTCCCACGGAACAATAAATAAATAAACAGAACAGGAATGGCCGGTGTTCACGAGCCAGTTGATGACGAACCGGCAGAGACGCACTTATGGACAGCCACCAACTATTGTAATTTTGGCTTAAGGCATGCAGTGCACATACATGAGATTTTTGAACCTTGCTCATTGCATGCAAATGTCGCACGATGGTGGAATGATCAAAGTTATCAATTCATCACATTTGCCAGTTCGCGAATACACTGACTTGGATCATTGTGGATTAATGTGTTTAAACGATCTTATTAAATCCTGAAAGTCTCCTAAAAGTGGAGAGTCAATAATGCCAAAACGATCGTCCTCAAAACAAGATCACCATTTTCCTCTCGTGTTCTAGCCAATGGCGTTATCCGTATACATGTTTGTGGCTATCTCCACTGCTATTCCTTTACTGAACTCAAACGGTTTTTTCTTCTAATTTAGGGTCTCTCCTATTTCAGAGATCCACTTAATAATTCGTTGATATGTTCATTTACCAACTCCTCTGGTACTTTCTCTCTAATGGGATTTATAATTACACTAGTATCACCTGCAGAAAGTACTAACTTTGCTTGCTGAATGTGAAATAGAGCCGGCCGCTGTGGTCGAGTGGATCTAGGCGCTTCAGTCTGGAACCGCGCTACCGCTCCGGTCGCATGTTCGAATCCAGCCCCGGGCATGGATATGTGTGATGTCCTTAGATTAGTTAGGTTTAATCAGTTCTAAGTTCTAGGGGACTGATGACCTCAGATGTTAAGTCCCATAGTGCTCAGAGCCATTTGAACATTTTTTTTTGTGAAATGGAAGGTCATTTACATATATAAGGAATAGGGCTGTACACAAAACTTAACTATATGGGATTCCCTTGGTGAATTTTGTTTTGCCCGTCAGTAAAATATTCTACCTTTCTGACAGCATCTGAATTACTTAGGACAACGTTTTGCGTTCTGTTCGTTAAGTAGCCTGTGAATCCTGAAAAGCTACCTGACGCGAACTTTACATCATGTTACAGTTGGAGCTGCAAAGTGAAACAACTACTTCTGACACCGAATTCTGTCAGCAGAATTCGAAGTGATTCTCTCATTAGCATCAGTTAAATGTAGTACCTTAGCTCCTCCTGTCTTGCCGCATAACATTCGTCCCTGCCTTGAGAACCAATCCAAGCCTCTCACGAGCAGTCACGCAGTGACAAATGTCAATTCTCCTCGAGCGTCCTCCCAATTCTCGGTAGTTTTCCAAAACTACTACGTCAGACCACACTGACTAATGAAGTTCCACATTTTCATGCCCAGAGGCCTACATCTAAAGAAAGGAATTTGTTTTGGCCCTGTCCTGTCGATGCCTCAAAGGAGCACGTTTTTGTGTTATAGCATGTTGTTTCCTATGACCCTCTCGAGGTGCTTATCTGTTTTATGAGGGGCGTTCCATAGGTATTTTTGGGACAAGAAAGTTGCAATCTCACACTAACAGAATCCTCACACCCCACCTGCCATTTCCTGCCAAGACCACAGAACCATAAATACCTGTAGCTTTTGCAGAGCCCGCATAGTATCGATCGGTAGATTGCTCTCCTACCAGCAGACGGGCGCTGTCTTCTCTTCATTTTCCACTCAAGGCTGATTACCGCCCACCTTCCGGTACCTTTGCTATACATTATAACACCCCGACCGCAGAGAAACGCTTCAAGGATGTGGGAGCGGCAGTCATCTCGTGCACAATTCCAACAGCTCCCTTGCGCCCTTCCGGATGGCCGTGGCGTTATCTGCTGTCCCAGTTGTGTCGGTTCGCTACCGGCGTTCCTTCAACTTGTCCAGTACACAAAACCGCCTTCGGCAAAAACTGTTTTACCCTGCGTCAGTGTCGCATTTTACTACTTGCGTTAAGTTAACGGTGCCCTTAGGCCAGCTTTGATCTGCTATTTGTCTCAGTAATAAATAATTCTCAAGAAATAAAACGCTTACAAGTACTTCATGCTTTGACAATTACTATCGGATGATGTTTAATAAAAATAAAGGAATACGCAATTTTCAAATCAAATTATTTATATCTACTTGTGATTCTATATAACTCGCATCTCAGTTAACATGAATGTGGAAGTCTACGAAATCGTCACTCTTGCCGTTTTATATTTTTCTGGCTGTTTAACCACTACCTTGTTATGCTATAGTTAGGTTAGGTTCTGGATAATGGAGACATATTCCTAGCATTCAGTTTATGAATGCAACTTTTGTTCTGAAATCGCGCCTGCTTTTTCACTACAAACATGGCATTACAAGTAGCTGGCTCGCACTGCCATAACTAGCTTAGGGTCTGCTATCACTCAGTGGTCAGTATGGTGGCTGAAGAAGGCTGGTTCAAAATAAGCAATGTGACCAGTGGGTGTGGGTTTTTCGCCGGTGGATATTTCCAGGGATTGGGTAAGTTGGTTGAAGAAGAGAGAATGGCGACTAACAGTAGCGAAATATAACATCGATATTGCATATCAGGGCTATTATCTTACTGACCTTAAAACGTAAGCCAGTAAAATCTTCACAAACGTCATACAGTAAACCCAAATACACCATAAAAATCACAGTAATTATAAAGCTCAGTATAAGTTTCAGTACGATAGTATGACTAATGTTAAGAAATTTACAACAGTTTTCAGCTGTAAGCAACGTGTTGCACGATTGAAATTAATAAAAGTAAAGCACTGGGGCGAGTACATCATATGGGATATTAGACGAATGCTACAATTTAAGAAAATATGTAACAGACTATATATCAAATTCTGTATGTATTTGTAAAGGTACAGACGATTTTAAAAAATACAGATATTCTACTGTGCCACAGCCATATCGTCCACATGCTACACCGGCAATGCTGGAATTCAATATGGTGTTGGCTCACCCTTAGCCTTTATGACAGCTTCCACCCTCGCAGGCATACGTTCAATCAGGTGCTGGAAGGATTCTTATTAAATGGCAGCCCATTCTTCAAGGAGTACTGCACTGAGGATAGGTATCGATGTTGGTCGGCGAGGACTGGTACGAAGTCGACGTTCCAAAACATCCCAAAGGTGTTCTGTATGATTCAGGTCAGGACTCTACGCAGGCCAATCCATTGCAGGGACGTTATTGTCGTGTAACCAATCCGCCACAGGCCGTGCATCATGAACAGGTGCTCGATCGTATTGAAAGATGCAATCGCCCGAATAGCTCTTCAACAGTGGGATGCAAGAAGGTGCTTAAAACATCAGTGTAGGTCTGTGGTATGATAGTGCCACACAAAACAACAAGGGGAGCAAGCCCTCTCCATGAGAAACACGACCACACAACCGCCTCCGAATTTTACTGTTGGCACTACACTCGCTGGCAGATGACGTTCACCGGGCATTCGCCATACCCACACCGTGCCATCGGATCGCTAAAACTTTTATCCACTGTTCAGTCGTCCAATATTTATGTTCCTTACGCCAAACGATGCGTCGTTTGGCATTTACCAGCGTGATGTGTGGCTCGACCATGAAATCCACGTTTTCTCACCTCCCACCTAATAGTCGTAGAACTTGCAGTGGATACTGACGCAGTTTGGAATTCCTGTGTGATGGTCTGGTTAGATGTCTGACTCTTACACATTACGACCCTCTTCAACTGTCGGCGGTTACTCAACAGACGAGGTCGGCCTGCACGCTTTTGTGCTGTACGTTTCCCTTAAAGTTTCCACTTCACTATCACATCGGAAACAGTAGACCTAGGGATGTTTAGGAGTGTGGAAATCTCGCGTACAGACGTATGACACAAGTGACACCCAATCACCTGACCACGTTCGAAGCTCATGAGTTCTGCGGAGCACCCCATTCTGCTCTCTCACGATGTCTAATGACTACTGAGGTCGCTGATTTGGAGTACCTGGCAACAAGTCGCAACACAATGTACCTAATACGAAAAACTTATGTTTTAGAGGGTGTCCGGGTACTTTTTATCACGTAGTGTACGTGATGGCAGAGAATGCCTCATCAAAATTATTGCTTCTACCATAAACCCTTTCAGTCTTCAGATTTTTAGACAGTGCAGGCCACAAACTACAAATACATTTTCCTGTACAGTTTGAGACTAGGAGGCCCAATTTATCACACTCGATGGCAGTAGAGTATGGTGTTTGCAGTCACTGTTCTAATTCAAATGTTAGCTGCCTTACTTCCAAGTAATCCCTTTTCTTCGTTGCGTTTTGCAAAAATGTTGTCATCTTCTGAACTTAATATCAGTAGTCCGACTGCATTATTATTGGGTCACGTTCATCGTCTACATTTGTACGGGTGTGAAGGACAATTGTTCAAACATACCAGAGAAGTGCAGAAGAAGTAGAAGTGAAAATTTTAATATAGGATACATAGGGTTCAGCAAGTCTGCAAACTAAGATTAATTGGTCTACGAAACCCACCTAAGCTACAGCTCATGCGCGATGCGCTACTTTTCAGTGTTGACTCGCTCTGTGCGCACACACTATAGGTCCTAGGCAGAAGGGTGATTCAAGGAAAACGTACAACAGTGGCCTTCAAATGCAGCGCCAACGCCACCCTCATCCGCCAAGGGTCAGGATTTTTGGTATGTTGTTCATGGCACTCCCTCCTAACACTGTACAAAACTTTGCGGTTACATGAATTGTTACCCACTTTTGGTCTTTTTTTTTTCTTTGGTCTTTATGGAGTGAGCTGTTATCATGCCACCGGCTTAGTCGTGCACTTACAAATTGCGAAATTGATGCTTGCGTAAATTATTCCTCAGAATTTTATGAATTTTAACAGCATAAATTTTGCTCTGAAATCGCTTTGTTTGTCTGGCCTTCTTACTGCAAAGCTATTGTGGTTACAGGGGTTAGGTTTAGATCGAATTCTAAACGTAATGAGTGATAGCATAAAGTTCACAAATGTCTATTTTTCTTTTCAATGTCTTCACCGAAAAGGTTAAATTGATAGTTTTAACGTAACAGTGGCAATACAGCCCCGTCAATAAAGATCAGGAAATCGAAAATATGACTTAACTCGTGTAGTCGCTAAATTTTGTACAGCGATAGGTGTGAATGACAGGAACAACTTACTAGCAATCCTGACCGGCTTTTCTAGAGTGTGGTAGCGGTGGTGCGTTTGTAGGTCAGTTTTGTGTGTTTTTCTTGAATAACTGGAAACCTGCGGACTCTGTTGTAGTCTTGGTTTTCAGTCCTGAGACTGGTTTGATGCAGCTCTCCATGCTACTCTATCCTGTGAAAGCTTCTTCATCTCCCAGTACCTACTGCAACCCACATCTACTTGGTGTATTCATATCATGGTCTCCCTCTACGATTTTTACCCTCCACGCTGCCCTCCAATACTAAATTGGTGATCCATTGATGTCTCAGAACATATCCTACCAACCGATCCCTTCTTCTAGTCAAGTTGTGCCACAAACATCTCTTTTCCCCAATCCTATTCAATACATCCTCATTAGTTTTGTGATCTACCCATCTAATCTTCAGCATTCTTCTGTAGCACCACATTTCGAAAGCTTCTATTCTCTTCTTGTCCAAACTACACTCCTGGAAATTGAAATAAGAACACCGTGAATTCATTGTCCCAGGAAGGGGAAACTTTATTGACACATTCCTGGGGTCCGATACATCACATGATCACAGTGACAGAACCACAGGCACATAGACACAGGCAACAGAACATGCACAATGTCGGCACTAGTACAGTGTATATCCACCTTTCGCAGCAATGCAGGCTGCTATTCTCCCATGGAGACGATCGTAGAGATGCTGGATGTAGTCCTGTGGAACGGCTTGCCATGCCATTTCCACCTGGCGCCTCAGTTGGACCAGCGATCGTACTGGACGTGCAGACCGCGTAAGACGACGCTTCATCCAGTCCCAAACATGCTCAATGGGGGACAGATCCGGAGATCTTGCTGGCCAGGGTAGTTGACTTACACCTTCTAGAGCACGTTGGGTGGCACGGGATACATGCGGACGTGCATTGTCCTGTTGGAACAGCAAGTTCCCTTGCCGGTCTAGGAATGGTAGAACGATGGGTTCGATGACGGTTTGGATGTACCGTGCACTATTCAGTGTCCCCTCGACGATCACCAGTGGTGTACGGCCAGTGTAGGAGATCGCTCCCCACACCATGATGCCGGGTGTTGGCCCTGTGTGCCTCGGTCGTATGCAGTCCTGATTGTGGCGCTCACCTGCACGGCGCCAAACACGCATACGACCATCATTGGCACCAAGGCAGAAGCGACTCTCATCGCTGAAGACGACACGTCTCCATTCGTCCCTCCATTCACGCCTGTCGCGACACCACTGGAGGCGGGCTGCACGATGTTGGGGCGTGAGCGGAAGACGGCCTAACGGTGTGCGGGACCGTAGTCCAGCTTCATGGAGACGGTTGCGAATGGTCCTCGCCGATACCCCAGGAGCAACAGTGTCCCTAATTTGCTGGGAAGTGGCGGTACGGTCCCCTACGGCACTGCGTAGGATACTACGGTCTTGGCGTGCATCCGTGCGTCGCTGCGGTCCGGTCCCAGGTCGACGGGCACGTGCACCTTCCGCCGACCACTGGCCACAACATCGATGTACTGTGGAGACCTCACGCCCCACGTGTTGAGCAATTCGGCGGTACGTCCACCCGGTCTCCCGCATGCCCACTATACGACCTCGCTCAAAGTCCGTCAACTGCACATACGGTTCACGTCGACGCTGTCGCGGCATGCTACCAGTGTTAAAGACTACGATGGAGCTCCGTATGCCACGGCAAACTGGCTGACACTGACGGCGGCGGTGCACAAATGCTGCGCAGCTAGCGCCATTCGACGGCCAACACCGCGGTTCCTGGTGTGTCCGCTGTGCCGTGCGTGTGATCATTGCTTGTACAGCCCTCTCGCAGTGTCCGGAGCAAGTATGGTGGGTCTGACACACCGGTGTCAATGTGTTCTTTTTTCCATTTCCAGGAGTGTATTTATCGTCCATGTTTCACTTCCATACATGACTACACTCCATAAAAATACTTTCAGAAATGACTGCCTGACACTTAAATCTATACCCGATGTTAACAAATTTCTCTTCTTCAGAAACGCTTTCCTTGCTATTGCCAGTCTACATTTTATATCCTCTCTACTTTGACCATCATCAGTGATTTTGCTCCCCAAATAGAAAACTCAAAACTCCTTTACTACTTTAAGTGTCTCATTTTAAAATCTAATTCCCTCAGCATTACCCGACTTAATTCCACTACATTCCATTATCCTCGTTTTGCTTTTGTTGATGTTGATCTTATATACTCCATTCAAGAGATTATCCATTCCGTTCAACTGCTCTTTCAAGTCCTGTACTGTCTCTGACAGAATTATAATGTCATCGGCAAACCTCAAAGTTTTCATTTCTGCTCCATGGATTTTATACCTACTCCGAATTTTCCTTTCGTTTCCTTCACCTCCTGGTCAATATACAGATTGAATAACATCGGGGAAAGGATACAACCCTGTCTCACTCCCTTCCCAACCACTGCTTCCCTTTCATGTCCCTCGACACTTATAACTGCCATCTGGTTTCTGTACAAATTGTAAATAGCCTTTCGCTCCCTGTATTTTACCCCTGCCACCTTCAGAATTTGAAAGAGAGTATTCCAGTCAACTGGAAAACATATTCCAGTACAAAGTTGAACTACATGTTTCCTATGAAAGGGTTTCCTTAGTATGTTTATATAAGACCAATAGTTTGCGCGCAAGGGGCGAGAGGAAACTGAAAATTCCGCTCACCGAGCATATGCTGTAGCTTACATGGGTTTTGTGGGCGAATTTGTGGTAGTTTCCCGATCTGATGGACAATATGTGTTGTGTATCAACAGTTAGTCTCCACTTCCTCTACACCATTCTGGTACGTTACGAAAAGTTATCTTTTAAACCCCGTATACACGGAAGTGTAATTGGGACGCACTCAGTCTCATGGGCAGTGGAGAGCTACATATTTTTTAGCTGGGTGTATGTTACGTGAGAACAATTTTCTGCTTGAAATTAATCACTGCCCAGGTAAAATGCAGTATAAAAAGAATCCAAATACAAACATAATCTTAAAAGTTCTTGTGTACCCAGCTGCTCACTAATGCTAAAAATTATGTTTCAGCCACTTAGTTACATTAAATTCACTTGTTGTACCCAATTTTGTGCACTTGCTTTTGATTTTATCTTGGCTGATGAAAGTACTTGTCGTGTAAATCAATATATGTCCAAAAACAGAACGCCAGATCTGTGAAAATACTACAAAAGTAAGTAACTACGGAAATCAGTGGTAGAACAATACTTACGACTAGTGATTATGACAGTAGATATAAACTCCACAGATCGTTACATTTACCTTACTATTTCCTTACGAATGTTATAATTATTCAGTTTCTTACAACACTCTCTTAGACGCGACAGTAGATGGTGAAACTTTTCCGAATGCGACTATGAAATTAATACACATAATCCCGCACTAAAAACGTTAAGTGGTAGTACTTGAAATTTTCAGCATGCGAGTGCCTAAGACAATCCAACAAGTGAGAACATAACAGCTGCTTTTCCCGCTGATCAAACACGTCGACCTGAATTTACGGCAGAAGAATTCTGCCTCTTAATTAAATTTATCACCAATGGAACGTAACTGACATGCGCGGAGAAATGTGATAATAATCACCAAAGTAATTCATGGCCGCAGTTTGTTATCTCAGGCAGGCGGGCCGCTTTCTAAAGCCGTTCCAGGAGCAATTCGTCACTGTGGCGCAATTATTCAGACGTGAATAATTTAATGGTCCGCTTGATCTCTCCACAGTTCAGAAAAGCAAAAGTAAATTCTGTTTCTCCGAAAAAGGTTATCCGACCGCTAAAATGCTCTCACAGGGAAATACCCTTAATAAGTCACCAGTTGGAAACATTGAGGGTGGCTTTAATGCAGATGAGTAACAGAGAGGACAATTCGCTTTCAGTCATTTATCCTGTCAGTTTCGTAATTCTTTTACTTAACGGCAAAATTATCCCAATAAGCAACATGAATATATTTTGTTTTGACAAGAATTCACTCTCAGAGTGTTATCTGTCAACTGTATTTGTTATTAAAATAACGCATTTCAACATACAACATTGTTTTAATTCCATGTAAATGATCTAAGCAAATTGCTGTTAGTAATCAAATATTACGTGTTCCATTAACTTTTGTGAATTACGACTACTGTTGAAACATTCAGAAACCAAATAATGATATTTGATACCTCAGAGTATCTAGTTTTATTAGTAAACAGCAACAGATTCCACAAGAGAACGTAAGATCCAACGTGCATTCTTCTCAGTTTTCCTTCTGTACGGAAAAGTTTGAACTAACGGCTTTCAGCAGTTGTGTACTAAATTTTTAGGCTGCTTCCCGATCTCCCACACATACCTGTATGCTTAATACAGGATGAGTTAAAATACTAATTACCACAGAACAAATTTTTCACAATTCAGTTACAGATGGCACCCACCTCTTTACTCCCCTTGAATAATGAGCGTTTTATAGTGCAAGGAAGTCACCTAACTACAGAAAAAATTATAACAGCTGTTAACTCGTGGACTGGAGGTCTCCCACCTGCCATAGGCGGGGCAGCATGAAATAAAAGAAAACCATTTTGAATTGTTACATTGCAAACGTTTTGTTGTACTTTAAACAAGACCACACTTGATTTCGTCCTGCCCTGTGTGGTTATCACATCATATTGTGTACGCAACACTGAAGAACAAGAAAAATTAATGTCTCGTCGACGACGAGGTTATTAATAGTAACGGAGCACAAGCGCGTGCTGGATAAGGATGAGGAAGCAAAGTCCCACATTCGGCTTTGAGTTACTTAGAGAAACCGCGGAAGGGATTCTGAAGCCCTCACTTTCCATGTGCTTGTCCAGTACGCCATATTACTCGGTTAGGAAGTGAAATTAAACTTACTAATCACTTGAAACTGAATTGTTTTACGTAGCATAATAAATGCAGTTGTTCCAGCGGGAATTACTGTGGGATATGTTACCCAGTCAGCCTCAAATAAGAACTATTATTTTCAGTTAACCAATCGGAAGTCGATGGTTTCATCTGCCACAATCAGCGACATATTTTCGAGCTCTTCTTTGACTTACGAATCCATTGCGACAATGACGTGCTTTCGAACTATGCGATCTCGCTCCGCTGTCGTTGCCGTCACATCGCATCGTGAGAGTACAAGTACTTTGCGTACGGATCGGTGGATGTTAGAAGATCTTCAAAATCGTGTTTTTAAGAATCTTAGTATTCTAAAACCAAGCAGAACAAAAATTAATCTAAACAAGGGAAATCTCACTATCGTTCAAATTTAAATATCGCTGACACTATAACTGTACGGTGAAGCAAACGCAGAAACTTTCAGCAGAAATCGAGTCTAGTTCTCTCCAATACTGTTCATACGTTCTAATATTTTCAGGTAAGTTAAAACGTTTGGTGTCGATGGACTAACCTAAACCTCAATGGGAGTCGTCGCCTCAGGGCCAATGGAAGTTTTCATAATTACATTTAAAATAAGCGAGCTCTCTGTTGCCTGGAATTCGTCTCTAAAAGTCACTGACATCATGTTGTTCTGATATCTTCTTTGGTTGTCACTCATTGTGATCGCGGCACACTAATACTAATGCCTTACATGCCATCATGGTATTTCCAATCAGACGCACCATACAGTAGTGAAAATCAGTATAAAGGCAGGGTTCCTACGAAATATACATGTTTCGAATTGATTATGACAGTAGTAGATACATATAAAATATAAACAGTCATGATAGAATTACATAGTTTCTCTCACAACACGAATAACAAAATAATGCGCTTGTATATATTGGATGGAGATTGGTATCAAGGCACTCATTTTCCTTTTGTGTTATTGCCTTATTACCTCAAAAATTCTCTTTGGCAATGATTTTGTTGGGATTTGTAGTTTCTGCAGAGAAATTGTCACCCATTCTTCTCGTATCGCTTTTTTCAGCTCGCTTACGGCCTCAAATTGCCTTCCATGGCTATAAACGCACCTTCCAAGTATTCCCTAAAGATTTTCCACCGGGTTCAAATCCAGGCTACGTGCAGGTCAGGGCAAGAAGTCGATATCTTTCTCTTCAAATTAATTTTTGTTGTGCATGAAACTGCACAGATGCGTTATCTTGTTGGAACATTAGACTTGCGTCCCCTAGGTTCTCATACATTCTAATCCATTCTGTCTCTAGCATGTCAGTGACCTTATTAAAGTTCATTCTAGTGTTCACTCAAGCAATACGTTATTAACCTTTAGCGCAGAAGGTTGCCCAAATCATAACTTTTACAACACCAAAACTTCGGCTCATTGTTGCCTTCTGCTCTGTTTACAGACCATGCCAATCATTTGAAATCTATCCAGACCTTCTAAATTAAACTTCTTCTCATCACTGAAGATCACTTTATCCCATCCTCAAGTCCATGACATACGTTTTTCAGCAAATTCCAATATAGCATGTTTATGTCAGGGTGTTAGAGCAGGTTTCTGCAGTCATTTCTTGAGTCCTAGATATTTTCATTTGATAAAATATGTCTTACAAGTCTGGCAGTTACTGGCAACAGCAAATCAACAACAAGTTCGAATAATAACTGTTCGTGAGCCCTGTTTTACGCAAAAATATCTGTTTTGATGCTTCAGCTAACTTTTCCTTTGCCCTTTCCATATCGGGCACCGAATCTAACGATATTATAAATCACTGTACTTGAGCAGTTCAACTTCCTGGCGATTTGACGACTAGAGAATTCTATTATTGCCTTCTATGCACAGATTTTTTATTTTTTGTGTCATGATTACTGTTTTCCGCGTGGCTATGTCCCAGTCATGGTCTATGTACACATTACGCATTGTTACTAACCGTGTCTGCTTCCTATCCGCAGAAAAAGCACGTGCACACATTAACACCGCACAGAGCCGACTGCCTTTATACCGAGTTCACCCTCTCCCACGTCACTCGTTGATGTCTTGTTCTATACTGTGCTACTGACATCAAATGCGATACCATTTGACTGCATTTGTCAGTATACTGCATCTTATACTCTTGCATATATACACTGTCCGCAACTATTCCAACCGACAATGTTAATTTTCTTACAAATATCTATGCCTTCATACTGATTTCCACTACTGTAGTCTTCCCGAGGCATCATGTTCGAGGTTGATGCCACTCATATTTCATCGTTCTGAAGGAGATGAAAATCTTAGAGTTTTTGAGTTACTTGATATGGCCCAAAAAATAATTTTAGGACGTATATCTAGAGGCCAAACTTAAAATAATGTTGATGACATTCGTTATAATACCGACTTCAACCATGTGCAAATAATTTTACAATTAGAACTTGAAAAGAACGGCCATTAAAATAGGTGTTATGGATTCATTATCCGGATTTTATGCAAACAGTTGTTGAAATATTTGTCTACACTTACTCCTACTCGGAGGTAATTGCTAATTATATACACCCATTGAAAATCCTTTTGTTAGGTAATGTTTAACGATTAAACGAATTACACTTGAATAATACTTCCATAACAAAGTACATAATCCTAAGAGTTCAAATTTCAATAGGCTTTCAAAGGAACTAAAAAGTGTGTGGTTAAATTAGACATTTTCAAACTGAAGTTGATTGGCTTGCTTATTTAGTACTGGAATTCGTCGCAGTAGTTTCGTGATTTTCGTTGTAATGTGTTACTTATTTGTACGCGGAATCAATTTTTTTTAATTTTCAAGTTTTTAAATTTCTGTATTTAGACCAGTAGGCTCTGAACTGAGTAGAGAATGATTCCATTTTAGAGTATCTCTTGGTAATAAGGTTTAACGAATCCGAGAAAAAAATAATCAGAGAAGAAAATAAAGTAAACGTGATTCTCTTCACCTCGTCCTAATCGATGGTTGATATATCAGTCTTATGCCAAGGCCGACTGAAACGGAAACGAAGCAGCTATGCCCGATTCTTACTCAGGATATCAAAAAAGTTCAGGATGTATAAACGATATCAACTTCTTACGACATTCAACAAGTGCTCCTATGAGCAGGTGATAGTCCTATTACTATGTTTTGTGAAATGGATGGCTAACCTAAAATTTGAAACACGTTGAAAACAAATCTCGACTGATGAACCTGATTGAGAATGTGAAGGCCATTGCTGAGAAAAGTCATCTGAGCTTTGAAATTATTGAATGTAATAAACGTCGACAGAAGATATTTTTCGTTATGTCTCCATACATTTTACCACAAAGAATCGAAACTGATTTGGATTGTTACCTTTGGATTGAAATGTCTAGGAACCAACGCTTGAAGCATGAAGGAATGTGAGTGATAAACACGTATAATCCACTGAACAGTTGGTAGAGTGTAACCAGTGGGCACATAGTTAGAATTCAGTTAGTCTTGTTGACAAACAGCAACTCACACGTGGTGGAATGGATGGATATCTCAGGAGTTATGAACCTTCTAAGTCAACTGCTATTTAGCACAATGCATTAAATTACCGTAGCACGCTTCTGTTTTTGATGCTGTGACCACTGTTCTGCTCGAAACTGAAATGTGTAGAAACCAAGGCTTGAAACATGAAGAGATGCAAGGAGTCAAGAATAATATGGTTACAAAGTCTTCCTCCACGGAGTCCTAGCAGAAAGCTTTCAAGGACTGTTGATAACTGCCTCCATTATCGCCGTCGGGGGTTTAGTGTGGCTTAGCCCCTGACGACGATTGTGAAGGCAGTTATCGAGTTCATAGTAAAACCTGTAACAATGAAATGCCTCAGGCAGAATATCCCACATGTGTCACAGTTACACCAATAGCCCATGTAGGGCATCATGGGAGGCGTTCTCCCGAAAGGTGGGAGTACCTTAAAGTGACCTGTCTGATGCGAAGTTGGTTTCATTAGGAAAGTTGTTCCCTTTGTTGCATTGGCCAGTGAATACGTTATTGAATAATTGATCATGATGTAAGAAACACACATGCCGAACTCGCGGATCGACAAGCCTGAACGTCTGTTTGGTATTCGGTTCAAATCATCTCACCAACAGCATCCGTCACATGTCAAACTACATTTCATCGGCATTACCATCCGCTTGACAAATGCGATGATTTCGCTGAGACACTAGCGTCGGAAAGCTAAACGCCATCTGGGAGGGAGGACAGTGGAACTAGATATGAGGTTTGCAATTGTGCAAAGGCCGTCAAAATTTCCCTACAAATCGGTACTTCAGTATCTCTATTATGACGTTACACTCACTCTGGCCTTAATGCGTGCATTTATTTAGTTGAGAAGGTAGTCATAAGGCCGCAGTATTCCCCACTGAAGCAAGCTGGTCAACTAATGTTGTAACTGGTCCTCGGTATTCTGGATACTAATACGGGGATGATGAAGATGCCCTGGCTGGTTCTACACATGTTCAATCGGGCAAAGATCTGGAGATCTTGCTGGTCAGAAGTGTACCTCAGCATCACACAGAGATTACATAGACACACATGCCAAACGTGGACGAGCAGTTTCCTGTCGAAAAATGGCGTCATGTTACTGACACTAAAGAGCTAGAAAATGAAGATGAAAGATGTTTGTGACGTACAGCTGTGTCGTCTGAGATCTCAGTCACTACCAGCTGAGACCGTATCCCATGGCTCCTCACACCTTGGCGCAAGGAGAAACACTTCTGTGCCTCTCCGGAAAGTTGGAACAATGGCAACTTTTCTACGTCGCCGCCATTCTCTCATCTGTTGCGATACATAACGGCGATTTCGCTCTGAATATGATTCGACACCTTTCACGTCACTGCACAAGTCCAACCATAGTCGTTTGTGTAGTGGTGTTAACGGCAGCCTGCCCATGGTACGGTAATTTCATAGTCCCACTGCTGCTGGTCACCGACGAAAGTTGTGAGATAACACAGAAATTGGTTGGGAATCAGTTACTTGTTCTTGGATTGCAGGCGTAGATGTGAATGGGCTACGATGAGCCTAGTGCTCAATACGCCGAGCCTCAGTTGCCATGGTCAGAGGTGGTCGACCAGAACCTTGACGACGAATATGCCTGCTCTGACATTCCGATGAAATCAGTGATTGGGTCATTGTCACATCCAAATTTCGCACAAATCGGGATACTGAAGTGTTCGACTATCTATCGAATGGAGACTCTGAGTGTGGCACATTTCTTAGTCTGTCAGGTACTGATAACGCAGTCACACACGAGTATGCGACATCTCTATGTCCTTTACAGTGGTCACCCAATATCTAACAGTATTCAAGCCCTACCTGGTCTTGTGAGAACGCTGAGCACGAACAACTCTAATGCACCCTACTGGCATTATTATGTATCACAAAAAATTGCTACTCGAAACATTTTCATACCAGTCGATGGTTTGTACATGTGCAAAGTTACATTGACATCCAGCCATGTATTCTGGATGCTTCACATTTGTTTGTCAGGTTGTGTGTATCGAATGTATAGGCCACACACTAGTTATGACGCCGTATTTACTGCCGTAATGAACTCTATACTATAAAGTTTGGCTACTGCGGATTCAGAATACGAAATAATCTGGAGGAGAGTAAGCATCAAAGATCGGTAGAACATATTAATCGAAAGCATTTATAGGCGAACTTCTTCAGGATCTTAATCTCTGCTATCGGGAGTTTGGGGCACCACAACGCCCTGCATCTGCATCGCGACCCAGTGCTACGCACTTCGCCGGCCTCTGCCAGCTGGGCCGTTGTGGCCTTGGCCACCAGCTGCCCTCTCAGCTCCTGGTGCGTCAGCATTGTGGAGCCATCACAATGGCGACCAGAAAACGCGCTGCAATGCTATTCGCTTGGTCGCGGGCTGCAGAACTGCACCCCTGTGGAACATGCACGCCGTGAGCCGATCCCACGCTGTGTCACCAGACGATGGCTAGCACATTCAACTGTTGAAGCTTGTTGGAGTAATAAAGAGTTTACAAGCATATCCTCTGTCGTGCTGCAGCCACGCTCTCCACACTCCGGCCCTTTGTAGCTCTGGTCAAACCGTCGAACACACAACACCCAGTGTGGGAGAGCTGACAACTAGAAGAACGGTCCTTCAACCCCTCCGTAGCGGTCAATAAACCCTGACGTGCTACGGTCTGGTGTTAGAAGTCAGTGATTTAGAGACAAAGAAGAAGGTATGCATAAGTCTGATGATAGTAGTGAGTCGGCTGGGGCAGAAACCTATGTGAGTAACAATGCAGACTTTCATTTGTCACTCGTGGCATCCATACATTCTGCTATCTTTGCATCCTTAGTATCCTTTTACCCTTGTAGCTTTGTTTTTCGTTATTTCGTGTATAGACTCATTTGTATTTGGTAAAAGCCGAAGAGACTGACTCCAGCAACATGCATGTGATGCAAGTTACCAGCTCAGACATCCCGTGCACCAAGTTGTACAATGTAATTCTTGGGGTATGCCTCAAAAAGTTCATTACACAAGCCTGTGTCAGGGATGCAGCTGGCTTAGACGTGAGTCACTGTAGCTACCTAGAGGACTTATGAACAGGCCAAATTAGCAGTAAGTTTTTCCTGTAAACATTAATTTTGTAGTATACACTGAGTATTCTAAATAGCAAAGTTTGGGTAAAAGATTAGAGGAGTTTTTATATTGGACTTATATTATTGGTATATGTGAATTTTTGGAACTTAGCTTGTTTAGCAATATGGTAAATATAACCGATGGTAGTTTAGTACTGGCGAAGAGATCGTGAGGATAAGATCAGAGAGATTAGAGCCCACACAGGGGCATACACACAATCTTTCTTTGCACAAACAATACGAGACTGGAATAGAAGGGAGAACCGATAGAGGTGCTCAGGGTACCCTCCGCCACACACCGTCAGGTGGCTTGCGGAGTATGGATGTAGATGTAGATGTAGAGTCGCAATGAAACACGTTTCTTCATGTTTCCTGTATTTACATTATTCGTCACTGACGCAAAGCAGCAACATGCTGAGGCATCACACCGACGCGAGACGAGTCACTGGCCCTGACGAAGTGAGTCAGAACGGTCTAGGTCTGCCGTGATAAAGTGAACATGCAAACAGAGAACCAGACAACGATATATGTAGAATTTCCACATTAGTGGAAAACATATGGAGAAGATTATGTAGTTCTCCAAAGGTGCGCTATTGCATAGGAGGATAGGTAGAAACCACAGTGCCTCAGTAGAAAATACAGCTCATGAAAGCATGGTACACTGGACTAGTCTCTCGGGGTGAAAGGTACAATTTAAGGTTTAAGTGGTAGTTCTCCAGCTCTTGTGGGCAATACAGCACGACTGTAGTGACTCTACCATAGGTTATTTACTTTTTGTGAAACGTTTATGTTAATTTCTTCTTCTGAACACATGTATCTGTATGTTATGAACACGTCTACGCTTGAATGAGTTTAGGAATGCCAAGTTTCAAATAATATAAGATGTTACATTCACGCAAGGGTCTTGAATATGAGCATAAAGGAGACATTTTTCTGCGGTTAAAGTACGTGATTAGGTAATATATTAAAGGGAATCCTGGGTGACATTGCACTTTTGAAGAATGACTAATGTAATGGGTGCAGTAGAAACTCAGCATGTTTAATTTAGTCTGGTAGGGACATACGGAATAGCTGGTGGTACATAGTGTAACATGTTGATCAATTTGCAAAGTGAGATAACTACGTTAAAGAGCATATACGATACGTTTCTAGGCGTAAGTACGACATCACGTGAGCAATATTGGGTAAATAGTCCCTCAATTTTGTAGGGAGCATCCCAGATCCCCATATTCTTAAAGAGATTCCTTAACACTGCTGCTGAATGGACAAGTGAATGTCGTGGATTGTAAATGCTTTATTGCAAGCTTTGCCAAGATACAGTGGGACAGTATGGAAACATTTGCATAAAGCATTTAGAGAACTGTAAACAGTGAACTAAGGTATGAATGGTTCAAAATGGCTCTGAGCACTATGCGACTTAACATCTATGGTCATCAGTCCCCTAGAACTTACAACTACTGAAACCTAACTAACCTAAGGACAGCACACAACACCCAGTCATCACGAGGCAGAGAAAATCCCCGACCCCGCCGGGAATCGAACCTGGGAACCCACGCGCGGGAAGCGAGAACGCTACCACACGACCACGAGCTGCGGTCGTATGAATGGTGTTAACAAAAGTAACCAGTGCAGTCAAGTTTGGTAACTTACATCAAATATACTAGTGCCTGTGTCACAGTACATGTGCATAGTTTACAGAACTAGCCATGGATCAGAACTAAATGAACTGTAGGGGCACTTGGCTTTCCTAATTGTGTGTATCTGTTCAAGTTAGCATTCGTCAGAACAATAGCTGAATTCTGGGATTGAATTACGCCAAAGAAGTGAGATGTGTTGTAGCGCCACAGCAGTGTTAAAGAAATTTAGGATAAAAATGGTTCAAATGGCTCTGAGCACTATAGGACTTAACATCTTAGGTCATCAGTCCCCTATAACTTAGAACTACTTAAACCTAACTAACGTAAGGACATCACACACATCCATGCCGGAGGCAGGATTCGAACCTGCGACCGTAGCAGTCCTGCGGTTCCGGACTGCAGCGCCTAGAACCGCACGGCCAACCGCGGCCGGCGAAATTTAGGTCGCAGTGTTATATTACTGTCCCAAAGGCATGCAGCTGACGATGCAGCTGACATTCAGAACACGACACACGTTACATCAACGTCTGGTAATGCATTCATAACGAGCCATCGATGCGGCAATGTGTCAAACAGTGCTATATTCCTTTGCCACTAGGCAGCCAAACATATAGACACCAAAGTGCTATTTGTGCGCAGCCTCCTGGGAGATATTCGAGCTGGTGACTGTAATAAGCGGTCATTGTATTCCCAAATCACTCCAGCATCTGCTGGAAAGCCATAGTCGTCATCATCCAGTTGCTTGAATGCCGAGATCAAGAGTTTGGCGGCCTGTGCCGTCCTGCCTCTGTGCCGCTTTCCTTGCTTATGGACGTCGCCAGCCACTGCCATCCGGTCCACAGGGGCTTTGGCTGCCAGCTCCTGGCGTGTCAGAGCTGCCAAGCCATCACGCTGATGCATAGACAGTGAGCCGCAGCGTATCTCCGCTTTGCTGTGGGATATGGACACCGTGTGTTAACGTCGGGCCGCGCCACCACATGAAGGCGAGCTTCTATAACTGCCGTAATAAGGAGTTTAGATGCATGCCATCTACTTTGCTGTCGCCACCTCCCCCTCATGCCGGCCTCCCAAAGCCTTGGCCAACCCACAACGCTCTGCGTAGGAGAGCTCCCACCACGCTCAAAACTTGAAGATTAGTTCTTACACTCCTCTATAGCGGTTACTGCACCCCTGACTTGCTACAGTAAGGTGATCAATGTGAGAATGTTCTAAACAAAAAAATTCCCATCCGATCTGACCAAAAATTGTAAGGTCACAAGTTACTCAAAATCAGTAAGCAGTTCCCTGAAACCGCTGGATAAGCAGCAGCCAGCAGCAAGTCGCACTTTAACTCACTTATTTGTTTTATAGTTTATTTCTTAATTTCTTTGCCTGTACTTGGGTACTTGCATAGTTTATTTCACAAATTTCGGACGTATTGTAGTATTTGAGAGTTGTAGCATCGCTTTTTAGTACCTATATAGTAAAAATTCGCGTAGTCGTCACTCATCTGTTTGTTTTGAACGGTTTGTGAGATAAAAGAAAGGGAAAAAATTGTTAAGGATAGATAGGGTCTGCAGCTGTTGTGTACGGATTCAGGGAGAACTGGCCATCGGTCGTAAACAGCTGGAAGCTGTGTAGGCCGTGTTCGACAGGCTCCAGGCTGTTGTTCTGAGCCGTGGTGACATTGGGACACCAGAGGTGAGCACTTTGGCTCCTCTGGAACCTATAGCATCGCCTGGGATCTCTGATGCGACTGCGCCCTCGGATTCCGATGTCCCTGCCGGTCGACACTTGCCTGACGGTGACTGGGGTCACGAATCCCTGGGCGGAAGGCGAAAGTTGGTGCTGGTTGCAAGGCTGTACCGTTACGCCTCCGTAACAGGTTTGAGGTACTGGCCATTGCTGGAAGTACTTCTGAGCTAGCAAGGGCGGCCTCGCCTGTTGCGGCAGTGGCCGGTTTCCTGAGAAGTCTGGACAAGCGCAGAGGGTGGAATTGCTTGTCAATGGGAGCTACAACGTTAGGAGAGAGATGGAGCCCCTTAGGGATACGGCTGCTAAGGATGGGAAAAAAGCCAATGTGCACTCGTGTGCATACCGTGGGGAGTCATCCAAGATGTGGAAAGGGTCCTTCCGGATGTCGTGAAGGATACAGGATGCAGTCAACTGCAGTTGGTAGCTCACATCGGCACTAATGGCGTGTGTCGCTATGGATCGGAAGAGATCCTCTCTGGTTTCTGCCGGCTATCTGAGTTGGTGAAGACTGCCAGTCTTGTTAGCGAGACGAAGGCAGAGCTCACCATATGCAGAATCGTCGACAGGACCGATTGCGGAGCTTTGGTACAGAGCCGAGCGGAGCGTCTGAATCAGATGCTCAGACGGTTCTGCGATCGTGTAAGCTGCATATTCCTCGACTTACGCCATAGGGTGGTGGGGTTTCGGGTTCCGCTAAATAGAGCAGGTGTCCACTACACACAGGAGGCGGCTACACAGGTAGCAGGGGCTGTGTGGCGTGGACTGGGTGGTTTTTTAGGTTAGACAGTCGCGGGCAAGATCAAAAAGGGCTCCAGTCTCAAAGGGTACAGATCAAAGAAACAACGAGAATCGACCAAGCAGCAGTCGGTATTGTATTCTTAAATTGTCGTAGCTGTGTTGGGAAAATACCACAGCTTCAAGCACTGATAGAAAGCACTGAAGCTGAAATCGTTATAGGTACAGAAAGCTGGCTAAAGCCGGAGATAAATCTGCCGAAATTTTTACAGAGGTGCAAACCGTGTTCAGAAAGGATAGATTAAATAAAGTGGGTGGTGGTGCGTTGGTGTCTGTTGGTAGTAGTTTATCTTGTAGTAAAGTTTAAATAGATAGTACCTGTGAATTACTAAGGGTAGAGGTTGTACTCAACAGCAGTACCAAAATAAAAATTGACTCCCTCTACCGATTTGCCCCCCCCCCCCCCCCGACTCAGCTGATACAATACCTGGACGGTTCAAAGAAAACTAGAATCTCATTACAAATAAGTACCCCACTCATACAGTTATAATTGGTGGAGACTTCAATCTACCCTCGATTTGTTGGCGAAAATACATGGTCAAAGCCGGTGGTAGACAGAAAACATCTTCCGAAATTGTACTAAATGCTTTCTCTGATAATTACTTTGAACAATTAGTTTATGAGCCCACACGAATTGTAAATGGCTGCGAAAACACACTTCACCTCTTAGGCACAAATAATCCTGGTCTAATAGAGAGCGTCATGACGGATACAAGGTCATTGCAGCGAGGCTCAAAACCATATCAACCAAAACCACTAGAAATAAACGCAAAATATCTCTATTTAAAATAGCAGATAAAATTCGCTTGATGCCTTCCTAAGAGAAAGTCTCCATTGCTTCCAAGCTAATTATGTAAATGTTGACCAGATACGGCTCAAATTCAAAGTACAGTATCGACAGCAATAGATGGATTCATACCGCATAAGTTAAACTGTTCCACCATGGTACACAAAACACGTCAGAACACTATTGCAGAAGGAACGAAAAAAGCATGCCAAATTCAGAAGAACGCAAAATCCTCAAGACTGGCTAAGTTCCACGGAATCTCGAAATTTAGTGCGGACGTCAATGGGAGATGCTTTTAATAGTCTCGACAATGTAACGTTGCCTCAAAATATGAGACATAACCCAAGGAGATTCTGGTCCTATGTGAAGTACACCAGTGGCAAAAAACAGTCACTACCGTCACTGAGCGATAGCGATGGAAAAGTTGCCGATGATGGTGCCACTAAAGCTGAGTTACTAAATACAGTTTTCCGTAATTCCTTCACGAAAGAAGACGAAGCAAATATTCCAGAATTCGAAACCAGAACAGCTGTTAGCAAGAGTGACATAAAAGAAGATATCTTAGGTGTTGCGAAACAAATCACTTAAGAAAGGCAAGTCTACCGGTTGTAATGGTACTTGAATTACGTAACCATTACGGCACCTCACCTGAACCTCTCGATACCAGTAATATTCTACTGTGTTTCTGTAAAGTAGTTAACATATTTCTGAGACAACATTCAGATTTGATTTCATTAATGTAGAGATGCTTTGATATATGGATATGTTTATGTTGCAGTGATATTATTCTTATTTATATTCTTTCTTTTGTCACTATGATGTTTGACGTACTTGTAACTCTGATTTTTGGGCGCATAAGCGATTATTAATTAGTTGTTAGAGAGTCGGACCTTGAAAAAGTCAAGTCTTGGACGTCATGTTGGAAAGACGCATAACGTAGTCAGCTTATAAAATGTGAACTTTAACAGTGACTGTGAGGAAGATGTTTTCAAGTATGTTTAGTATTGTGAAGTGATGTTTTGTGTGTTACGTGATATTGCAATAAAAGCAATTAAAAGGAAGTGTAACTTAAATTCGGACTGCTGATTATTTTTTTTGTACATCACCATTGTGCTAACTTTGAAAGGTTTAATCTTCAAGAATGGTTTGTGAAGCGCATCTACAAAACTTTTGAATATAGCAGAATAAAACCTAGGCCTCTCTGCAGCCGAGCTTGGAATCATCACCACCTAGATTTTCGACGATTGAGCCATGATTTTACCATGAGACCAGCCTGGGAAACGCGAAAAGATGAGTGCCTAGTTTATTCTTTATTACATGAAATGACTTTATTAGCTGTGCTCTAATGACACCTGCCACATAATAACTTTGTTATTGCCCGAAAATGCAGTATTTAGCAGCGTGAGCAACACCACAATCATTTTTTAATTTGACTTTTGTTGTGGTAGGGTTGTTAGAAAGTCGGTGCTCTTGCCGGGATAGGCAGCACCAAATATTCAAAAATTAACTGTAGATGTGTTTCAGGAAAAGTACATAGTGAATCTGTTATGAAAAATATCGACAAAAACCTGACAATCAAATATTAAGGAGCGACAACCACAGGACGAAAAATGGACGCAAAAAACAATGGGACGACATAGGATTTAAAATAAACACTACGACTGGATTCCGACGGAGAAGACTTCAGCTATAAGTTAAGTAAAAATTCTAACGAATTTTGTAATTTGGTATTGTCATTTCTAGTGGTTCATTTTCTGGATAAAATTAATGCAGGGGAAGAAATAGTGGGGTAGGATCAGAAACTCGATAGGATTGAAATAATTCTGCAGCTTCTGAGCAAGCAGAATGAAAATATAAATAATTTAAAATCTGAAATGAGGGCTGAAATTGACGAAGGTTAGGAGAGAATTTGAATAAGCAATTAAATGCAATAAAATCTGAGTTAACTGAGGTCAAAAATACACTGGAAGGTAACTTAAAGGTGATAGAATCGAGGGTAGACAATGTGGAGGGAAAAGTAATTGTTTTTGAAAATGAATTCATTGCTGAAAATAGTAACACAGCCAGGGAAATTCAAGAACTTCAAAATGAAAATGAATCACTAGATGAAAAATTGAATGACTTGAAAGTAAACAGTGTTAATGCAGTCAGTAGTGTTGAGAAAGAGGTTGACAGTTTAGAATCAAATCTTACCAATAAATTAGACACATAAAAAACTAAAATAAATCAAGTTGAAGAATATGTTGTTAACATTAATTTGTACAGTCATGGACCAGCATGGTCGGACCTGTTAGTGAAAAGTTTTCCTTGTGATAATTTGCACCCTGTTGATTTTTTGCACCATTCCAAGGACAATTTTGTGCCAGGAATGTCTGATAATTCAAAAATTAAATTTGTCAAAAAATTTCTTGAAGGGGCGGCCCTATCCTGGGCTAATCAAAATTTTGATCAGTTGGAAACCTTTGCCAATTTTGAGGAAAGCTTCTTAAACAAATTTTGGTCAGAATCTGAACAGGGGTAATAAATCTGAATTTTTAAATGGACCTATTTTCAGAGGGAGAGTGGGCACCATGAATGCATTTTGTAAAGATCAATTGAGAAAATGAATACATTTAGATAAACCTTTTGATGAAATGACACAAATAGATGCGCTGAAAAGAAGGCTACCTGAAAAATTGAAATGGAATTTAGTTCATGGGCCTGATGATTCTGTGGAAGAATTTTTAAAATATGTGGATAAATTGGATAGGGCATTAGAAAGAGGGAATGTGTAAAGTTTTAACGATGGTGAACACCAACAGGGGGCGGGGGGGGGGGGGGGGTGGTATTCAAACAGGTATGGAGAGAGAAGAGAATACACAGACAATAGATACGAACAACACAGGAGAAACAATAGGGATCATAATGGTAATGACAGTGACAGGGATAGAAATTTAGGAAATAGAAACAGGTGGGATGACAGAAACAGGGGGGAACAAAACTGAAGATCAAATAACGGAGAAAACAGGCAGGAAAACTCCGGACCGCCTCAATGAGGGTCCACAGTCATGGGGCGAGAAAATGTAATCACAATAGGACCTACAGTAACAACTGGGAATTTGCAGACAGAGGAAGAAGGAGAAATATAACTTATTATTATAATAAAACCAGTGGAACCCAAAACAAATACTCACTACAAATAACAGACACTCATGTTCAACACCAAATTAATACTTTAAAGTTTGATCAGAAATTTTGGGATACAATAAGAGAAAATAATCATGTTGAAAGCAATAAAGTAACTACTTCTGAGAACAAGCTAGATGAGGATATTGCAATTGTCCCCAAATTTTATAACTGGGTAGAGAATGATAATCTATGTATTTCTGAAGTATCTGACAAACATTACAGCTCTGATTTGAATAAGTTATTTAATGAAAATGAAAGGTTATGTGAAGAGAGAGAGATGGAACTTAATGTGACTGAGGATAGGATGCATGATGAGGAAAGATTTGATTTTCATGAAAATATGGAAGCTAATGATGTTGTTGAGAGTTGTACGGAGGTAAGTAATGGTGAGATTAATGCTGTGGGTGAGTATCAAGTATTCGTCGAGATTACTTCAAGAATGGTTTGTGAAGGACATCTACAAAACTTTTCAATACATCACAATAAAACCTAGCGCTCTTTGCATCAGAGCTTGGAATCATTACCACCTAGATTTTCGACGATTGAGCCGTGATTTTACAACGAGACCAGCATTGGAAACACGAAATGATGAGTGCCTTGTTTAATCATTATTACATTAAATGACTTTATTAGCTGTGCTCTAATGACACCTGCCACATAATAACTTTGATGTTGCCCGAAAATGCAGTATTTAGCAGCGTGAGCAACACCACAATCATTATTACATTTTGACCTTTGTTGTGGTAGGGTTGTTAGACGGTCCAGATGGCATAGCAATGATGTTCCTTTCAGAGTATGCAGACAAAATAGCGCCTTCCTTAGCAATCATATACAACCACTCACTTGACGAAAGGTCTGTTCCTCAAGACTGGAAAGTAGCACAGGTCACAGCAATATTCAAGAAAGGAAATAGAAGTAACCCATTGAATTACAGACCCAAACCACTGACCTCAATTTGCAGTAGGATTTTGGAGCATATAATGTATTCGGGCATTATGAATCACCTTGAAGAAAATGACTTATTGATACATAACCAACACGGATTCAGAAAATATTGTTCTTGTGCAACACAGCAAGCTCTTTATTCCCTTGAAGTAAAGAGTGCTGTCGACAAGGGTTCTCGGATCGAATCCATATTCCTAGATTTTCAGAAGGCTTTTGATACCGTTCCTCACAAGCGACTGTTAATCAAATTGCGTGCACATGGGGTATCGTCTCAGTTGTATGATTGGGTTCGTGATTTCCAGTCAGAGAGGTCGCAGTTCGTACTGATAGACGGTAAATCATCGAGTAGAACAGAAGTGATGTCTGACGTTACCCAAGATCAATTCCAATTACAAAATGATTTAGAGAGAATTTCTGTATGGTGCGAAAAGGGGCAACTGGCACTAAACAAAGAAAAGTGTGATGTCATTCTCATGGGTACTTAAAGAAATCCGATAAATTTTGGGTATACAATAAATTGCACAAATCTAAGGGCTGTCAATTCAACTAAATACCTAGGAATTAAATTTATGAGCAACTTAAATTGGAAATACCACATAGATAATATTGTGGGGAAAGACCGCGCTTTGTTGGCAGAACACTTAGAAGATGCGACAAACCCACTAAAGAGACAGCCTACATTACACTTGTCCGTCCTCTGCTGATATACTGCTGCGCGGTGTGGGATCCTTACGAGGTAGGATTGACGGAGAACATCGAAAAAGTGCAAAGAAGGGCAGCTCGTTTCGTGTTGTAGAGCAATAGAGGTGAGAGTGTCACAGATATGATACGCGAGTCGGCTGGAGTGGCCGAGCTGTTCTAGGCGCTTCAGTTTGGAAACACGCGACCGCTACGGTCGCAGATTCGAATCCTGCCTCGGGCATGGATGTGTGTGATGTCCTTGGGTTAGTTATGTTTAAGTAGTTCTAAGTTCTGGGGGACTGATGTCCTCAGATGTTAAGTCCCATAGTGCTCAGAGCCATTTGGACCATTTTTTTTTTTTTTTTTATGATACGCGAGTTGGGGTGGCAGTCACTGAAACAAAGGCGGTTTTCTTTGCGGCGAGATCTATTCACGAAATTTCAATCACCAACTTTCTCTTCCGAATGCGAAAACTTTTGTTGACACCAACCTACGTGGGGAGAAATGATCATCATAATGCAATAAGAGGAAACAGAGCTCGAACGGAAAGATTTAAGCGTTCTTTTTTCTCACGCGCCATTCGAGAGTGGATTGGTAGGGAAGTAGTATGTAAATGGTTCGATGAACCCTCTGTCAGGAACTTAAGTGTGAATTGCAGAGTAACTATGTAGATGTAGATGTAGACATCATCTGCTCAGTCACTCAGTGACCATAACGATACCGAAACGGAAGAGGACCGAGAGAGGGACGAAATACTGAATTCGGTCAACGGAAACCGTTTCATTAAGGACAATAGTAATAACGTTCTGTCTTTAAAAAACAGTACTAAAGCCAAATGGTAGATATTGAGATAAATAATAGCAGAAAAGAAAATCAGTTGAGATCACTTAACAGTGGAAAGGCATTTGAACCGGAAAAAACCCCTGTGAGATTTTACAGGAATTATATGAATTAACTTGCTCCCTTGCCAACATCAGATTATAATGAGTTGTGGAACAGTGACAGACACTAATAAATGACCACCTTGTGTGTTATATTACGACGATACTGCCTCTCTCTGTGTGTGGGGAAGCGGATAATGATGGGCTCGACTGTAGTTAATGATTGTTAGCTGATTAGGATCTGTACGTTTTAATGCTGAAAACGTTACTCATCCGAAACATTTTTAAATACCCTGAGTTTAGCAATAGCCCGCATGCCACCATACGACAGTGATCATGTCACACTGAAACCTTATAGGAAACATACCACCCTGCCTATAACCATATTAAAAGCGAATTAACTGGTACATCCAAGCGATGTTGATACACAAATAATCTCAACTCAACTTGAATCGACTGCAGGCAACAGAGTTACTACGACATTACGCACCTGCACCCAGCAACAATCACACACTACCCCAAGCACTGACAGCATTTAGCGGTTACTCTGGAGTTATGGCCTCCGCTAAGGCAGTGATCTCTGTAATATACACTCTGCAATGAAGCAGATCGGTAAGTTTGCAATCGAATGTTACAAAGAATAATTATTATGTTGATGTGAGGCGATGTAGGATTCTCACAAATCCCTCGATCTCAAAAAATAAATTTTACCTGGCAGTTTATGGCGACGCAAATTTTGAGAGAGAAAGTAATCAATGAAGAAGTACTCCAGTGGATGCGAAAGACACGACAGACAATGTTACATTGGCACGCGTTTAAGCTACTTACACTTAATGGATGTAACCACACGAAAATATAATTTTAAGGCACATGTATATTCTGGCTGCTTATAATTAAAGTGAGCTGCCCACGGATGTCCAGTGTGGACGGCAATTATCGTATGGCAGTGAAAAATGTTACATACGCTAATATATTAATGGGGAACGTATATACCGTGCGAAAATGTTTGGTTCCAATTGTGGCCACTAGTTGCAAATCTGAAGCTGTACAGCATCTCTCCTCAGTCTCTGGTGGTCATATTGAAAAAAATGTGTACGCATCAGTTAATATGAAAATCTACATTATGTTTTCTGACTTGTTTCACCTATTCTACCCATGTCCCGCTACTAATCAGTTAAATGTGGAAATATTTCTAACGGTCGTTCTTGCATTCACAGCATCAGATTTGCCATACGATAACTACAGCCGACATGAACCTCTATGAGTAGCTTCAACAAACTCATACTACTAACCACGGACAAAGCCGAAAGTATACTTCACAAAATAGTGACATTACATGGAACACGATACAGATTACTACTTACACACAAAAGAACGTACCACTGTGCACTTTTCGAGTCGGTATGGATCTTTAAAGCTAGTATACGGGTGCATAGACCAGCTATCTTCATGAACAAAATCACTGTCAGGCAGGGGCAGGAAAGAGTGCTACTTAGACGATCTACGGCGTTTGGCGTCACATCAGTCGATTCTCTGTATGTGTTGCTTAGAATATACCCAAGCGATATAACCATGATTATCGGGCTACGAAATGATGGCTGAAGATGGGTATATCTGAGAGTGTGTTGCAGATCACTGGGCAAGACACATAAGACAGGCGCCAACCAAACTTGGGATGTGGATACTTGGTAAAAAGAGTGGGACGAAAGTAATAAGGGCCGTCAAGTCTATTCATTTTTCCATAACATCCGAGAGCGGTTACGGATGCACCATGTCAACTCTGGTCGAGGCGCGGTTCATTTTGTGATTGGGCACGGCCGTATCGCAAGCACTTGCAGCACTGCCGCTTTCAGAAAGGATTCAGTGCACAAGCAGGAAAATTGGTTCCCCAGAACGCTTCCCTTTTAAATTCAGTAGATACAGACACCTTCGTCACAACATACCGTAGAACACATAACAGAAACCACACTAACAGAAGCACTGAGAAACGCAGTTACATATACGCAGCTGAACGCAATAAGTAGCAAGATTTCTAAAGCAGAACATGGCTTATATAAACACATTTACCATTACAGATGGCGCAGAAGCAAAGAGCGGCCATCATAGATAGTTCAAGTAGTTCCAGTAGTGACGATGAAACGAGTGACAGTGACAACATTGACGTAACAAACAGATAAACACATAATATAAAAAACGCAAAACATACACAACAAGTAGCATGAACATTAGTCAAATATCACAATATAAATATCATTATGCATGAACGTAATTAAAATGAGAATTAATTATAATAGTCTGTAGATCGATATTGTTCTGGAAACCACGTCAAACCTATACACGCCACTGTTAATTAGTTCAAATGGTTCAAATGGCTCTGAGCACTATGCGACTTAACTTCTGAGGTCATCAGTCGCCTATAACTTAGAACTAATTAACCCTAACTAACCTAAGGACATCACACACATCCATGCCCGAGGCAGGATTCGAACCTGCGACCGTAGCGGTCGCTCGGCTCCAGACTGTAGCGCCTAGAACCGCACGGCCACTCCGGCCGGCTGTTAATTAGTAATGTAAATGGACACATCATTGAAAATGTAATAAAATGAATGTAATACAAGTGTAGTACGGTGTAATGCTCTAACTTACTTGAATATTAGATGTAGCACGTATGTAGTCGCTGAATCTATTACAAGTACACGGTCCGTTCATCTATGTACCACATGGCTAGAGAGCTAAGTTTTCATTACTTTTCTGTTTGCTTCATCTGAAAGTGTCAGGAAGCAGTTACGGCAGAATGGCCACGAACTCATCTAGGGTTCCCTTATAATGTTGTTATGTAATGGGGCTCTCTTCCGCACGCGTCGCTTTCCTGATAATATGAAACTGTGAAAGCAATGGCCTGCCGGCGAGCTAATGGAAGGCGGCACGTCACATTTCCCCCGCGCTGGCAGCTGGCGTGTTTGTCTTTGTGACACGGCCAGCTATGGAGTAATTAGTTTTCCAGGGGTGCTTCTGCAAAGGGACTGATTTCGTCACCACGGCGATCTGCTGCGGCTGACATGCGCTCGTAATGAACTTGGCCCAACTTGCAGGTGCGCGTGCTCTGCATTCGGCCTGAGAGCGCGCAGCCGACAGCGGTCAGCCCGCAACTCCACTTCCTGCAGAACGCCTTTGCTTTCATCATCTTATACGTCCTGTGACAACCAACGTAAGTGGAAGAAACTCTCAGCTACCTTTCTACGTGTACATACAGGAAATATGACATCCCTCGGACACACGGAAAAGTATTAGATCAAAATCGGTCGGATAATGTATAATATTTGCGTTAAGGAGGAGTGTGGTACTTATCTACCTCAATGTCTGCCCGTGGGAGCTGAGATAATATATGCATCTGGGGTTCGCAGCAGAGTGAGTTCGTAAAATGACGTGACTTTTTGATGACGGTCACTGATGATGGGAGTGAAACTCATCGCACCACCGCACCATTCACTCGGCTGGAAACCCGAGAGCTCCGTATCTGATACTTATCGGGTTTCATATGTTTCATCTTTACTTTATTACCTACTTCGCTGAGCGTCTGAGGTATGAAGTCATAAGGTGGAACGCATAATTTTACGAGTTACGCAACACAGATTGTGTTTAAATGTGATTGCATGCTGACCAGTTACATCTACTTCTACACATACACTCCGCTAGACATCAAGCGGTGTGTGGTGGAGGGCACTATTCGCGCCAAAGTCATATTTCGCCCTCTCTGTTCCACTCGCGGATGTCGCGAGGGGAAACCGACTGTCTGAACGCCTCAGTACGATTTCCCTCTGTGGTGTCACCGCCAGACACCACACTTGCTAGGTGGTAGCCTTTAAATCGGCTGCGGTCTGGTAGTATACGTCGGACCTGCTTGTCGCCACCATCAATGATTGCAGACCGAGCGCCGCCGCACGGCAGGTCTAGAGAGACTTCCTAGAACTCGCCCCTGTTGTACAGCCGACTTTGCTAGCGATGGTTCACTGCCTACTTACGTTCTCATTTGCCGAGACGATGATTTAGCATAGCCTTCAGCTACGTCATTTGCTACGACCTAGCAAGGCGCCATTATCAGTTACTATTGATATTGTGAATCATGTACCGTCAAGAGCGACGTTCACCATTAATGGATTAAAGTTAAGTATTCCACCAGCTACGTCCGTTTTTTCTAAATTCTAATTTCCTTGTCCTGTTCCAGACCTCACGCCAGCCTGCATGAGCTAAAACGCATGCCTTTCGGCCTCCTCTAGTAACACGGTGTTGGCACTCCTGCCAACCACAACAACCTCTTCTTTGAATGGTGATCATTGCGCGATTTGCAGTTTGGTGGTAATGATATATGCTCGACATCCTCGGCGAAGATCGGAATTTGGAATTTAGTGAGCAGTCCCTTCCGTTTAGCGCGTCGTCTATCTGCAAGTATGTCCCACTTTTAACTGTCTATGAAATTTGTAGCGCTCTCGCGATGGATAAATGTATGAGTTACGAATCTTTCCGCTCTTCTTTGGACCTTCTCAGCCTCTTGAACCAGACCCAACTGGTCCCATACAGACGAACAATACACTAGGACTGGACGAACCAAAATATTGTAAGCAATTTCCTTTGTTGAAAGACTGCATCGCTTCAGGGTTCTACCAATAAACCGCAATCTGGAGTTTGCCGCGTAAGTTCGTCTCTAGTGAAATATTTAATATCATAAAATTAGTAACAGTATAAAGACCACAAACTTTACGTAGAAATATAATTTCTTCTGTCACGAGTTCGTAAGTGTGCAGAAAGTCTCCTCCCGCACCTTGTTTACGGTTAATTTAACACATTAAACCGAAAATTGTGTGTCGTCAGGTTCATACCGCTACTTTCCATTTACAAAAAGTAATTTGAAAAATTCTGGAATGAACAGTGAGAAGTTAGTTGTTTAATTGTTTGGCTCTGTATATCACAAGAAATTTCATGACCAAGTAAGAGGAACGGGTGGTTAGTTACGCTAATTTTATCTCCTTTGATGACAGAAGATTTGTTTCCACGTGTCCAGAAAGCCTGACTACAACATTTTCATTTCGACAACGAGAAATTCATCTTCAATGAAACGTACCGGTGGAATTATCTATATTCTGTCAGGAAAAATTTTCGGAAATATTCAGTCTGAGTTTGGTAAGATTTTAATGTGGTGTAAAGACTGGCAACTTCCTTTAAATGTTCATAAATTTAAAATAGTTCACTTCCGAAAACGTAGAAAACAGTTGGAATCAGTCATATCAACAATGCACCAGGGAGTAACAATTTGTATGGATATGAAATGGAATGATCACATAGGTTCAATCGTAGTCAGAGGTGGCAGGTTTCGTTCACTGGTTGGATGCCGGCAAAATGGCATCACTCTACAAAGGTCACCGCTTACGAAATAGTTGTATGTTTCATCTCATGCGTGTTGGACCCTCATCATATAAGACTGATGGGAGATACAGAAATTATACAATGAATGACAGCACAGTTAGTAACAGGTTTGTTGGATTCACTGCAGAGCGTCAGAGAATTTCTATGAAACATGAACTGACAGACTGTTCAAGATATACGGCAACTATCTCCACGAAGTGTACTTTCTACCCTGAGGCCTGTATATTGTTCTACGTATCGCTCCCGCAAGAGAGCGAACAGAAGGGGCCAGTAGCTTCTGCAATGGTCTTGATCGTATTCATACGGAGTATGAAGACTATGTTGTTCCCCAAGCAAAGCACTTTGAATCATTTCACTTACAGACTCCTACTAGTGCTCCGAGCAAATGTAATAATTTGACGTACTTCTTTTAATATACTATCAAATTTCCCCTAATGTAGTTGCCCCTAATATGTAGAAATAAGCTAGCGCAACCTTAACAGGGATGGGGAAGGGCATTATGCCGTTTTCTTTTCAAAGTAACTTCCTCGACATTCACCTTAAGCGGTTTGGAGAGACCATGGAATATCTAAAAACTGATAACCGCTCTGGAATTTTAACCGTGATGTTGCGGGATGCATGTCCGTTGCGCCACCTCATCGGTCGTTAGAAGATAAGAACAATTTATCTACTGTCTTCCACAGTGAGTTAGTATATGTGTTTGGATGATGTCCTGAACTTCGCCTGAGTCTAGATTTTTCTTGAATTTCTTAAGTTAACTTTCCCTTATGTTTCCAATATTACGAAAAAAATTCGGCTCATTCATTTGCAAACATATTCATGTCTCTAAATTTCACCGTGGCAATCGATAGCCTGCAGTGGTGTGCAGAATTGGAAGTGACATCAGCAGGAACAATAAAGATCATATTTTCTTACGAGCAGGAAAATCCTTACCCGATGACATTTGTGGCCTAGTTCGTTTATCTTGCAATAACACAGCGTATATGAATATTATAATAAATGGGAGGACGTACTTCATATGTTACAGTCCTCAACTGAGCAACTTACTAAAAGACAGTGTAAAATCATATTGGAAGACGTTATAAATATTGGACTTCTCGCTATGTTATTGGATCAAACAAAATTCTTTTCCGAAACAGAGTGTCGCAAAAACTGCAATGTTAACTGTGAGCTAAACATATTAGTCCGGAAAGTCGTGTAGCATTGCAGTGGCAATCGTCTGTGAGTGGTAGTATACGTTCTGGTGCAATGTATGAAAAGGAATATTTCAGGCCTATCGTTTCATGTATTAACTTAAGTTTTCATACTATTCATTTCCACCTCACCTCCCGAGAGGCCTCGCTACGTACTTCCTAAGATGAATTGATCTACATTTTGATTTGCAATCCGCAAGTCTCCTAGAAGTTTATGGCACACAGACCATTACGCAAAACTGTCCTCCCAATTTTCCACACAGAGTAGTGCCACTAAACCTCTGCATCGCCATAACCTCTATAGACATGTTGTTTTGGCTACTGTAGGAGTGTGCACCGACACAAATAAGGAAGGAAAAATGTTGCGATGGCCGGTAGGAGAAATCGAGAATCATGTGTAGAAACACAAAATTGTTAAGGCTTTCGTGGCCACTTGTTGACAAACTGCCTATTGGCTTCTGTCTCGGGTTTTTCGGCCGACGTTCATCTAATGATTTTTCTGACGTTTCGCCACCACGAGTGGCTGGCATTGTCAAAGCTTCACCCTCCATTGCCGGTGGTGAACTGGAGCCGAGCTCGCGGGCGCAGACTATATGTACCTCGTGCGCCAGCGTCCGAGGGCTTCTCCGCGGTCATTTCCGCTGCGGTTCTACTCCTGCTACCTGCGACGGTCGTTCGCTGCAGTACGGGAACCAAGGATCCGTTTACCTTAAGGCTTTCCTCTTTCTTGTTCAAACTGTTCGCGTGTTTTTGTATTTCTACAGCTTCTCTGAACAAGCGCGTGTGATAGTGCTTCTCTACAGCCAGAACTTCCGTGTCGGCGAATTTTATTACGTGGTCGGTCTCATTCAGCGCGTGCTCTGCCACGGCCGAATTCTCCACCTGTCCGAACCTGCAATGTCGCTTATGCTCTTTGATCCTGGTGTTAATGGATCGTCCAGTCATTCCGACATAAACTTTTCCGCATGTGCATGGTATACGGTACATTCCCGACATTGCAAGTGGGTCTCTTTTCTCCTTCGCCGATCTAAGACACTCTTTGATCTTCCTTGTCGGTTTGAAAATCGTCTTTACGCCATGTTTGCGCAATATACGGCCGATTCTGTCCGTCACTCTGGGAATGTATGGCAGAAAGGCCGTACCCGACATTTCTTTTTCTGGTTCCTTACTTCGCCGAGTGTTTGGCTCTGTTACACTTCTAATATAATTTGTGGAGTACCCATTGCTCCTCAGGACAGTTTCCAGGTGTTGCATTTCTCGTTTGAGGTGTTGCGGCTAACATATTCGTCCTGCTCTCGTTACGAGCGTACTAATCATGCCTCTTTTCTGGCTCGGGTGGTGGTTTGACAGTTTGTGCAGGTATCGGTCCGTGTGTGTCGGTTTTCGATACACGCTGTGTCCCTGGTTTTCGCCGTCCCTTGTGACCAGCACATCTAGAAATGGCAGTTTCTTGTCCTTTTCTACTTCCATGGTAAATGTTATGTTGGCATGGAGGCTGTTCAAGTGTCTTAGGAAGTCACCGAGCTGTTCTTCAAAAAGGAGGGAATTTCGCTATCATCCCGAGAACTGTACCTATGGAGGATATCATTGCCAACACCGAAGCAGCCATTCGGACCCTTCCTTGCGAAAGGGCAGAGGAAATACGCACGGAAACAGCCAGGATACTGCGCCGAACAAAACCACCAGCTTGCAACCTGAAGAAAGAAGAGGTACAAGCCATTAAGAATCTCAACGCCGACAAGAGTATAATGGTACTGCCTGCCGATAAGGGGAATGCGACCGTCGTAATGAAGACCGAAGATTATGAGCAAAAGATCCGAGACCTATTAGATCCGACGACGTACCGAAAACTAAGCGCAGATCCGACGCAGTGTATCACACGGAATACGAATCAATTAATCAAGGCGTCTTCTCTGCCGGCGGACATACAGAGAAACCTGCGCAACACAGAAGCCCTACCACCTCGGCCGTATGGATTACACAATATCCATAAGAACAACGTTCCACTGAGACCGATCGTTAGCGCTCCTGGATCACCGACATATAAACTGGCAAAACACTTGGCCTCTCTGCTCCAGCCACACGTGGGGAAGACCGACACATACATTAAGGACTCAGGACATTTCATTGAGAAGCTGAAGAAACTGAAACTTGCACCAAACGACATCTTGGTCAGCTTTGATGTTGTTTCGTTATTTACGAAAGTGCCACTCAGTGACGCTCTGGAGCACATCGGTTGCATTTTCCCGCAGGACATCAGAAAGCTCTTCCATGCATGTCTCATAACGGGCTGTTTCACGTGGAATGGCGATTTCCATGAACAGCTGGAAGGCGTCGCCATGGGTAGTCGTCTCAGTCCAGTGGTGGCCAACTTCTTCGTGGAACAATTCGAAGCACAGGCACTGGACTCGGCGACTTGCAAACCTAAAGTGTGGTACAGGTACGTCGATGATACTTTCGTGGTGTGGAGCCATGGTGAAGAACAGCTCGATGACTTCCTAAGACACTTGAACAGCCTCCACGCCAACATAACATTTACCATGGACGTAGAAAAGGACAAGAAACTGCCATTTCTAGATGTGCTGGTCACAAGGGACGGCGAAAACCTGGGACACAGCGTGTATCTAAAACCGACACACACGGATCGATACCTGCACAAACTGTCAAACCACCACCCGAGCCAGAAAAGAGGCATGATTAGTACGCTCGTAACGAGAGCAGGACGAATATGTTAGCCGCAACACCTCAAACGAGAAATGCAACACCTGGAAACTGTCCTGAGGAGCAATGGGTACTCCACAAATTATATTAGAAGTGTAACAGAGCCAAACACTCGGCGAAGTAAGGAACCAGAAAAAGAAATGTCGGGTACGGCCTTTCTGCCATACATTCCCAGAGTGACGGACAGAATCGGCCGTATATTGCGCAAACATGGCGTAAAGACGATTTTCAAACCGACAAGGAAGATCAAAGAGTGTCTTAGATCGGCGAAGGAGAAAAGAGACCTAGCTGCAATGTCGGGAATATACCGTATACCAAGCACATGCGGAAAAGTTTATGTCGGAATGACTGGACGATCCATTAACACCAGGATCAAAGAGCATAAGCGACATTGCAGGTTGGGGCAGGTGGAGAAATCGGCCGTGGCAGAGCACGCACTGAATGAGACCGACCACGTAATAAAATTCGCCGACACGGAAGTTCTGGCTGTAGAGAAGCACTATCACACGCGCTTGTTCAGAGAAGCTCTGGAAATACAAAAACACGCGAACACTTTGAACAAGAAAGAGGAAAGCCTTAAGGTAAACGTATCCTTGCTTCCCGTACTGCAGCGAACGACCGTCGCAGGTAGCAAGAGGAGAACCGCAGTGGAAATGGCCGCGGAGAGGCCCTCGGACGTTGGCGCACGAGGTACATATAGTCTGCGCCCGCGAGCTCGGCTCCAGTTCACCGCCGGCAATGGAGGGTGAAGCTTCGACAGTGCCAGCCACTCGTGCTGGCGAAACGTCAGAAAAATCATTAGATGAACGTCAGCCGAAGAACCCGAGACAGAAGCCAATAGGCAGTTTGTCATGTGTAGAAAACTTGAAGTTTAATATGTTATTTTATTTCTACAGAGAAGATAACGATTAACTTGGTGTGCCTCCTACGTGGAAATACTTGACCATGTATTACTGCTCGCAGAACGCAGACTAAGTATTGTCTTCGTAACACTCAGTACTGATGCTCTCGAAGTCTGTGACCGAACTGGGCCGACCAGCCATGGGTGCCTTGTTAAATCAACGTTGACAGCAGGTGCTGAACTCTGTCCTCCTGGAGGTGAGGAGCTGCCTGCTCTTTTGATTGGCGCAAGAGTCAACACCTTGATGGCGTTTGACGATGCTGCGCTGGTCGGTGTGCAGTCGATTCTTTAGGGCTGCACATTCCTCGCCCCTACCAAAAAAACATGCCACATTCTTATCGTACAGGATCGACACCGAGCTCCTGGTCGCGCTCCGACATCCGTCCTGCGCTCCGAGGGTAACCCCGCACAAGCGGCCACCCTCTTTCTGAGCCGGTCCGGTGAAAACCGGAGACAGTGGCGGTGACGAGGGCGGCGTTGGCGGCTGCGGCAATGACGACGACGACCGAGCCGAGACGAGCGCCGGAAAGTTGAGCTGCGGCGGCGGAGAGGGTGAAACGGAGCACTGGTAAGGTGGGTAATATCACTGGCTTTACAAAACTGTTGAAAGGCCTGAGCCGAGAGCTGTGTAGTCCTTCGTCTGTAACCAACACTTCAGGCAAACCTTCCAAGCAGAAAGTAGATAATAAAGCCTGAGTTGTACTACGCGACGTAGTCGATTTTATGGGCTAAACGAGTCCACAACAAAAAGGCAACGAATCTACATCTACATCCATACTCCGCAAGTCGCCTGACGGTGTGTGGCGGAGGGTACCTTGAGTACCTCTATCGGTTCTTCCTTCTATTCCAGTCTCGTATTGTTCGTGGAAAGAAGGATTGTCGTTATGCCTCTGTGTGGGCTCTAATCTCTCTGATTTTATCCTCATGGTCTCTTCGCGAGATATACGTAGGAGGGAGCAATATACTGCTTGACTCCTCGGTGAACGTATATTCTCGAAACTTCAACAAAAGCCCGTACCGAGCTACTGACCGTCTCTCCTGCAGAGTCTTCCACTCGAACTTATCTATCATCTCCGTAACGCTTTCGCGATTACTAAATGATCCTGTAAAGAAACGCGCTGCTCTCCGTTGGATCTTCTCTATCTCTTCTATCAACCCTATCTGGCACGGATCCCACACTGCTGAGCAGTATTCAAGCAGTAGGCGAACAAGCGTACTGTAACCTACTTCCTTTGTTTTCGGATTGCATTTCCTTAGGATTCTTCCAATGAATCTCAGTCTGGCAACTGCTTTACCGACGATCAACTTTATATGATCATTCCATTTTAAATCACTACTAATGCGTACTTCCAGATAATTTATGGAATTAACTGCTTCCAGTTGCTGACCTGCTATATTGTAGCTAAATGATATGGGATCTTTCTTTCTATGTATTCGCAGCACATTACACTTGTCTACATTGAGATTCAATTGCCAGTCCCTGCAGCAAAAGGGACCATCGTTCTACAACTATAAGCCAACGAATGTTCCAATAGGGACCATCAAAGTCAATACGCACTCGTTGCCGCGGCGATTGAGACTTTGGGAAAGCTGAAAACGTTTACTGTGGGCCGACTGATTTTCAGCACAAGCGCGGCACTGCGACGTGATCTGTTCCATGTGGGCGTCCATGTCCGGCCAGATACAATGCCGACGTGCTAACTGTTTTGTGCGTACAGTTCCCCAATGTCTTTGGCATAGCAGTCCCGATACATCTTTTCCGAACACTTCATGAATAAGCACACGCAATTACCTAGAGTTATTCTGCAAGAAAATCACGTCGTGCTGGACGGAGAGGCTATTCCGACGAGCAAAATAACGGCGCACAAAAGAATTTCGAATGTTTTTCATTGAACGAGTCCAAGGAGTATGTATGTAGTGCACGAAAGGTTCTAGTCAGGGTCTTCTCCCGTAGCCTGTGCAATTTTCCTATGGTTTAGTGGAAAATTCTGTACAATTTCAGTGTCCTACGCGTCGATCTCACAACAAAATGCGGCGGTAGCATCGGATTCAAATTAGGACAACAGAAAGGGGAGAAAGGGCGTCAGCATTTGCATTCTTCGACGTGAGCAGGTCAATGTTTCGTACTGATACTGTGACAGTAACAAAGCAAAATGTTGTAGCTTCTGAGGCATGTGTGGCGGAATAGGCGTGGACGGATGGAAGAAAGGCTGAAGTGATTTATGGACCTTCACTAGACGAAACTTTCGACCAAACAGATAATAGTGAAACCGTCACGCCATAATCATAGTGAGCGCTTCTTTCTCGATTTGGTGGTAGTTACATTGAGCCTTAGTCGTTAACTAGGAAGCGAGAACAATCGGCCTGTCCTGTGAACCAAATCTGCGCGAGATCACAATTCCGATTCCGCACGAAGGGGCGTCCAACTGTCAAAACGTCCGCTGCCAAACCACAGACTTAGCGGGATCGATATGAACAAGGCATTTGTCATTCAGCAAGACGTATTTAAGTTTCTGGAATGCATCCTGACAGTTTTTGCCCAAACAGGCACAATCGTCAGGCACAAACAGTGTGACGGAACTGCGACTGGGCTACTTTGGGTACAAACCGTATATAATGTATCAACTTACGGAGAACTGACTGAGATTCTGTCACGTTCCGCGGGGCAGGAGATGCAGGATGGGCAGTAAATGTGAGTGAAGGGGATGAACACCTTGGCCATTAAGAACATGGCCTAAGTACCGAATCTCAGACAGAAAAAAGACACATTTATTCAGGAGACACTTCAAAGCTCCAGCTGAAATTAGTATGAAAAGCGTATGAAGGTTACTGTTATGTTCTTCTGGTGTACGTCCTGACACAACAATATCATCTAAGTAATTTGAACAGAATCGAACTTTTGCAGTAAGCAGTTCTAAGTAGAGTTCGAATACGGCAGGCGCGGAAGCGCTGCCAAAGGGTAAGCCCAAAGTATTCAACAACCCTTAATGTGCGTTGATCACAAACACTTTATGAGACTCCTCATTCAGTGGAATTTACAAAATACGCGTCGTGGAAGTCAGTTTTGAAAAGCAGCGCCCTGCCCCAAGCCTATCCATTAATTCCTCAGGGTGAGGCAATGGTTAAGTATCAATTATTGTTTGTGGATTCACAGTGTATTTAATCTGCAAGCCCATCACGAAACTGATATCGTAGCTAACTCCCACCGAAGGAAGAACTTCCACACATATTCGGAATTCGCTCCCTCCCACTCGTAAACCGAACAATGTGGAACTGAGAAAATGCACCCTTTTACCTCCCCCACCACTTATTACTAGAATAGCGAAGTTTCTGACATCATTAAAACATAGGAAAGGGGACGTTTGGACCCCACATAAAATACTTTCATCTGTGACTCAAACAAGTATTTCCTTTTAGTGTAAGTTTTCCCCTACGTTTTAGAACTTACCACAACAGATGTTTAATACATAATTATTATATTATTTATTTCAACTACAAGATATCTTACAAATTTATTGTTGATAGAAACCAAGAGGTTTCTAAACAATAGAATTTCTTTTATAAATATTTGTAGAACGTGCTAGACACATATAGCATATAAGGTCATATTATACTCGCTCGTGTTGCACACATGGCTTTGTTCTACTTTTTGCGCAAGTCATTGTAATCTGCTAGATGTACTTAGCATAGGTGATTTTTGTTTTACGCAGACATTTCCTCACATGGTTTTGTGGCACTGCACACAGTTGTCACTGGCCTTGTTGCCTTTGCTGAGGCTGATCTGGCATATCTTCCTCTTTCTAGATGATTTTGGATTTGTGTATTCTTCCTTTGCCTATTCTTCTTGATATTACATTCTCTCGCGTTCATTAACCAGCTGTAGTATGAACTTCTTCGTTTCTATTTTCTTGTTCGTTACTATTTTGTAGATGACTCACGCATTTATTCTCCCCACATTCAGGATATTGTAGAAGAGATTCATCGATCATCTCCTTACAGGCGACCTTTGCAGTATATTTTCCGGTGTTTGGATCAACCACGTACCCCTTACTTTGTTGCATTGTAGAATGTCGTGGTTTCAGGTTTCTTCTTTCCTTCTTCACTTATTGGTACTTCAGCATGTAGCGCACTCAGAAGAATAATATTTTCATTCTTCTTTCCTTGGGATACAATTATAGTGCAGTGTGTGTTGCCAGTCTGGCGCAGGATGGTGGTTGAGTGTATTTCAGCATTTAGCTTCTTTAGCTCACAGGGATTTCACGACGCATCATTGTTCATCGTGCCAACTGATGAAGTTCGGTTTTCTTCGTACGTCTTAGCAAGTTGAAGAAACATGACGAAGTTGGCGGTCGTCGCGTTTCTTCCTTGATTCAGAAATGCCTCCATGAGACGCTGAACTGTGTACTTTCCGAATGGTTTCTTCTCTCTATGTGGTCTTTTTTTCAGAGATATGGCAAACAATGTATATATCTCCTTTGCGCAGGCTTCGGTAGTACGCCAGAACTTGAAACAATATTTGTCACGTTTATTGATCATGGGTTGTGTGAACCTGCATCTTATTTTGTTTGGTAAGAATTGCTGGTCTATGGTTACATTTCCTCGAGGGTGGTAATAATGATACTGGTTTGAATGAAATTTTCCAAAATTTCGCATACAAGAGCAAATTTGTTGGGTGGCAGGCATTCAGCTAGGGTTGATTTTTCGTTGAAGCTAAGGAGCTCCTGGAATCTGTCTCTTGTCATAACGTACTTCATGAAATTAGGCCCCAATAATGCGACCTGAGATCATCTACAGACGTAACTTTTCTGCATGTGACACCCTGAGCAAACACAATGAATATCAATTTTTCCAGTTCCTCAAGTACACACGGTTCAGTTATTGGTTTTTAGTACTTTTCGATAATGTAATTATGTGTATTTCTTCATGAGACGTATCACTGTATAGTCAAGAATAAGACGGAAAGACATGACAACAGGGTCGTCTACTCGTTAAAACCGTAAGTAGTGGAACCTCCGCTCTCCTTTAGAACGATCATAGCTTACCTTCTTCCAGAAGACGGTTCCACCTCTGGCGACCATCATTGTAGAGGCAGTCACCTGAGCATGTTGTGAATCCCCTCCTGATTCACAATGCTTTCATTTTCATCTTTATCAGTGAAGCAAATATTCAATTCTGTCCTCACAGAGACATAACAGTTCTTTATTAGAAAGTCGACGCTGACGATACGTGTTCGAAAGTGTCTTTTACGGACCAAGAATATTACCTGAATGGCACGGTACAAACTGTTGCAGATTGAACTGTGCACGTGCCAAAATGCAACAATGAGAAATAACAACTCTGCATGACTGTTGAACTTTGCCGCTTCTTTGTTGTATTATCTGCATATATTCTGAAGACTTATTACAGCGATGTCAAATTGAAAATAGGCAAAGTTATATGATACCATGAACGAATTAAGAAATGGATCTCTCATCGCAGAAAAAAAGTATAACAGGGGTAATTTGAGCCCTTCCGCTGTTGTAGTCTTAACCTACAGCGTAATGGGCTCAGATTCACAATGTACCCATTATCCTATGGCTAGCCACTGATACCTGCAAGCCCGCATCCAACAAAAACATACATGACCTTCCATTTATATACTCGGATAGACAGATGTATGAGACTGATTTTGGGCCATTGTGTCCCATAGTCGGATTTACTTGGAGCGCTGCAGAGGCCCTCCAACTCCCCCCCTCCCCCTTACCCGTCCCCTGTTGTGTTCAATCCAGTAGCACGATTATTTCCGTGATCACGATGTCTATACGCCCTATCACATTTCTGAACAGACTGCCCTACTTACTTGCACTTTGGAAGTTTTTGCTTCCTAAAAATCTGCTGAACGTATTCGGAGAGCCACACCTATAACATATTCGCTCTCCGTATTACGTACTACCCGCTTATCCATTGACCCAGTCACTGACTCAATCTCGGTCAAGACTACTGCATTTACCGCTTCTTCCTCCAAGGTGTATGCACCTTCCGTGACATTTCAGAAGGCAGACCCCGCAAAAACGAATCAAGCTACCATTCTTGATGTTGATTCTTTTCATATGGTCCACAAAAGCCACTACTGAGTCTCCTTGATACATCATTAAGTTGATCACCATAATACCTCTATGAATGTCTTCGAAGGAATGAGTAATCTACAATTTCTCGTTCTACATTACATGTACTCTAGTCCCCTCCCCTCCAATTTTAATCTAGCTACATCTCTCTTCTGTTCTTCAATCTAGTTTTCTCGTTTCGAGGTAGTATATAATCTATCAATAGAAACAGAAACATCTTACCCATATTTACCTGATAATGGTTCCACCAACAACGCTGTATAAGTAGTAGCATCTTAGAAGATGGAGACACACCCGAAGATGACACTAACTTCTATCAGACTTTAAACGACCTATTTCGTCAAGCAAACTTGAATTATCATTTTGAGCCATAGCTAACTGGCCCCGGAAACGCTGAATCGCCCCCTGGGTTGCTCCATTCTCAATGACAAACATTTTCGCTTTCTACTAACACCACAGGTGTACAATAAAGCCAAACATAAGCTACAGAAAAGGAAGACTAATACACCCTATCAGGATCAAACCTAACTTAGAGATGCAGCGATGATTGGCAAAGGCTGTGAGTGATAGGAAAGCACAACTGTAACGAACAATGGCAGGCAGATTATCGGAGATTCAAATCCAAATTCTCGGAGCTGAGGACCACGGAAGGGCCCTACTTCGGTTTCGTGTGGAAACGTCAGGAGTTTACTTGAAAACTAGCTCTGATAGCCATTGCTGAAGCATCCTCTTCCTTCCTGCCCTCCGTTGGTTCACCACAACAGTCTCCAACAGTTGTCTTGACATAGAATGTAATAAGGTGCTTGGTGAATGGCTCTCTGCGGGAGGTGGGTTGAGGAATGGGTGATGAATGTAGCCGGTCAGTTGATAGAACACTTTACTGACAACGTCAACTAAACGTTGTTCAGCTTATCAGAAACAAACAGAATGCACATGCCGGGAGAGGATCCTCGGAACCGAGCACGCCGGATGCACCACCAATGGCATTCCTTGTGAAGAGTAGGGGGAGGGCAAACATGACTTCGTACGGTGGTGGCAAGGGGCCGGATGGACGGGTGACAGCTAGACGGAGTCCGGTGATGGGGCCATGCTCTCAGGCAGCGGACGTTAGTTCACGGCATTTTGGAGGTAGCGTCATAGATGCATCGACAACTGGCACAGGTTATGAGTCATCGGAAAGCCCAACTGTGACAAACTATGACGGGCTGAACCTCGGAGGTGTAAATTCAGATTCTCGGAGTTGATGTCTACGAAAGTGCAGGATTCCGGGATCGCTTCGAAACGTCTCCAGCTTTGGGCGTTGTCTGAGGTGTAGCTTGATCGGCAATTCGGTGTGTCACATTGCCGTAGTCGCTTGATGTTCCCGCCATCTGGCGTGTGGGAATGTCGATTGTGAAAGCGGCGCCTGTGCTGACGTTGCTGTGTTAGCACGGGGCATGAACGGCGGGCTGTTTCCAGAGCGCGTGACAGAAGGTCTGACAATGCAATAGAATGACCAGTGCCTAACGCCTGTCTTTGGCGTCAATGCTACTCTGGGGTCTGTCTCTCCTGCTCAAAGGTTTGTTATAACTTTATTCCGTGGAATATTGGTGTGCAAGTTTGAGTAACCATCTGGTTGAAAAGGAACACTATATAAATGATTTTGCAGTCTTACACAATAAATCTACAGGATCACGATAGTCTTCACACATTGTAGCATCATTTGATTCTCTATACCATCGCATTCCTATCCCATAACGTTGCTGTGGATCGCTACGTGTAAACACTCTCGGATACTTTTTTTTAATTTCCTTTCATTTAAGGACCTACTGCCATTAAGCCCTTCAATGGAAGAAGCGCTAATTAATTTTATTATTTAATTTTAACATACGACTGTATTCCAACAATTACTCCTCGGTAATCCTCATGTGAATGTTCTGATAACCTGGACACTAAAACAAAACCAAAACAATGATAACTATGACGAGGAGGGCTGTCCAGTTAATATCCCCAGATCTTATTTTGTGGTGTTTTGGCTCGCTTATATAATTTGCTTCGACCTTTCGCATTTCAGGTACCTGACAATTTGTCAGCTGTTTCCGTAGCATCTTTGAACCGCAGGCTTTACTCATGTATTGCAAGCCCGCTTAAGAAACATACATGCCGTGGAAATGTATTATTTCCTGCTGTGAGGTTGATTGGGAATTGTCAACAATGTGTCTGACAACCATAGTCAAGTTACTTCTTCGAGTAACACAGAAACGTTCTGCTACATTCCTTTGGTGTTTCTTCGGTATTTCAAATAAATATTCTGAATAATTTTCAGTTATAGTGTGTCACCTAAGTATCAATTGTATTTTTAATGCAGGGCAGTCATTACACGCAGAAATCAAAACTAACCTCTTATTTTTATTATGAATTATGTGTTTTACCCCTCATCAGGACAATTATCGAGGACTGAAAGCTGCAGTTGCTTGATAAGTCTGTGGAAACTTCATTGCACTCTAAAGGCTAGACAGCATTGGTTCTAGGTTTCAGTCTCACAAGAGACCAGCGTTTGATCTCTTACGTAAAATAGATATAGCCGCTGGGGTTCCTGAATGTAGCTAATAAATTATATCAAAACAATCCTACACGAAGATAGAAAACTACACAGCTGGAAAAATTAGTACACTTGTAAAAACGACGTCATTTTTGTTCCTATGACGGCATATACCACCTGGAGAATAGTAGATGCACTGGTAATGGTTTCAACGTCGTCCGCCAACGCTTAGCATAGTACCATAGCTATCAAGACGCATCTGTGTCTATCCTTTAATTCAAAATGCTCACAGCCAGAATGCTGAGTATGAGACGAACGTATGAAGTAAGGTGGCAACCATGCCACGGAGATGCACTCGTACTTCCAACAGCCAACAGAGCGAAACTGAAAGGGGTCAAAGTATTGCCCTCTGAGTGATGGGATGGTCCTTTCGGAGAGTTACCACACAAGTTGGACGTGCTGCGTCAGTTGCGCAACGATGCTGGTATCAGAGGTGATGTGAACATTCTCACACCCAAAGACGTGATTCTGGACGTTCACGCAGCTCAGGCGCCCGAAAGGTTCGCCTTATTGTAAGGGCAGCAGTGGCAGATGGTACAGCTACCGCAGCACAGATAAGCGCTCTTGTGAGACCAGCCGCGTCAACATGAACTGTTGCGAAACGGTTATTAGCAGTATGACTACAGGTACGCACATCAGTCGCCCGTCCTCCACGCTTGCCACAGTATCGACGTTCACGGCTCGACTGCTGCCGTCAGAGAATCTCTTGGAAGATGAAATGGCGTGCCGTGGTCTTCAGCAATGAAAGCAGATTCTGCCTGTACTCAAGTGATGGTCGTATGCGTGTACGAAGTAGACCTGGTGAGCGTTGTCTTCAAGAGTGTATTTGTTCAAGAGACAGTGGTACCCCCAGGACTTATGGTCTGTGGTGCAATAAACTAAGTCTCTCTTTCACTATTGGTGTTTCTGAAGGGGACGCTAATCGGCGCTTGGTACGTGCAGAATGTTAGGCCCGTTCTTTTGACGTTCGTGCAACAGGAAGGTGATGAGTTGTTGGAACAGGATAATTCTGGCCCACACGCTGCCCATGAAACTCAACGTCCTCTGTAAGACATGCGGCAACTTCCCTGCCCAGCAGGATCTTCAGCCATGTCTCCAGTCGAGCACATGTGGGAATGAAGGGACGAGAAGTGACTCGTGCGACTCGACAGACAGCTACCCTTACAGAACTACGTCAACAGGTCTAACAGGTTTGGCATGACGTATCACAGCGCAGTATTCGCCATCTGTGCTGGATCCCAGAGTCAGCGCCAACGTAGCCCGTGGAGGCCACATAATGTGCTAATAAGGGTGTTTCAACATGGATCGATATCTGGTACCTCAGAACCGCTTCTACTATTGATCTGTAGATGTAATCTTTTCATAAACTGCCGATGCACTGTTGGTACAACACATCTTGAGTGAACTGGAAACCTCTAAAAAGATGTGCATAATTTTTTCTGGATGTGTATTTCGTGACGTTATTCCGTCGAGAGTACTCACTCCATATACGGCCTGTGTCTCTTGCATCCTCCACTTCCTTCAACCGTTACACGCTCAATTTTCTAACCAATAAACTACGCTACTCATTTCCTTTAAATACGCAAAGTTGAAGACTTCATCACGAGAAGAATACTAGAACCTCATATAACAAATGAAGACTGTTAAATACACTTACAGCAACCTGCACACCAACACGATAAACAAAATCGCCATAAATTAAGTCCACAGTGGTAGATTACATTATAAGCATTCGCCACGTCATATGCTGCATGACCAGTGCTTAAAACGTTGTTGTTACTGCAGGCTGTACTCTCGATTTATCAAAAATATTCCACTATGGAAACCAAAGTACAATATCAAGAAATCTCATGCTTATCAACGTGAGTGCAAAATCGTACGCTGTACACCGTACACTCAATGCACAATGCATGCGTCATGGTCACCTGGGCTGACATTGATCGTGAGCTCTTTCACGGAAATCTTTTTTCCAAGGCCTTACTATTACTATTGGGTTAGAAATGAACTAAATTATTTCTGGGATTCCTACAAATTGTTGCTGTTAGCAGGAAGACTAGGAATGTTTACCAATTTTACGCAAAAATCAGGTTCATTAACTAAGCTTCTCTTTTGCAGTGTGCGACGTTTACCAGGAATAGGTTGTGCAGTGGAGTAGCCAAAAGTAAGGCAATAATTCCAGTTGATTCTTCCGCGACCTACAGTGTTGGTTGGTGGGGAACATGGCCGTTATGTGATTTTATTTCAGTGATTACGAAATTAAGTAGAATGTACGCATTGGGTAGCCAAGACAGCTGGTTAATGGCAGTTCGATTGGACAAGGAAATTAATATATTAAACAGACTATAATCCACTTCGCTGACTCAAGTAGTCCAAATTATCATCCAGAGTGGCGCACCTGCGTTACTACAGGATAACGACCCTGCCATGTACGGAATTCGGTGGTCTGCTGGATTGATGCTAAGCTGGTATACATAATGGCTAGGTTCGATTACCGCTTAAAGACATACTTTTTAAAAGGCTCAAAGTATCCTGTTTACCTCTGCTGGTGCCAATTGAAGAACGTATTACTGCACTGTGGTTTCACTTTCACATGAAACATGATGTCCCTTAGCTGAGGACTAGCGGTTACGAGCGACCGCTACGGTCGCAGGTTCGAATCCTGCCTCGGGCATGGATGTGTGTGATGTCCTTACGTTAGTCAGGTTTAAGTAGTTCTAAGTTCTAGGGGACTGATGACCTCAGAAGTTAAGTCGCATAGTGCTCAGAGCCATTTGAACCATTTTTGAACTAGCGGTTAGGTCGGGCCATGACAGAGGCGAAGTGGAGGCAAGTAGAAAGTCGGTCACGCGTAACCTTTGTTACGCTAGTAATTTTAGTGTAGTAGTAAACCAAACGCCATTGAATGTCATACAGCCCTTATTTAATCATGTATTTGAGTTTGAGATGTAGAATATATTCGTTATAGACTGTAACTGGTACTTGAATCTTCCAATTTGCGAAATTTAACCCATTTCAGACGATACAATTCCATCAATTCGTTGTTTTCCCAAGATTTCTATCATCTCAAGATCTCCACGTAAGTTGCGAGTCTGGGTTCGTGTCCTAGATGGCACAAAGGATTTCATTATGTCTCTTCAAGCTCTGGCATGAGTACATGTAACTGCTGGTGGAAACAAAATTTGATTTTTAATATCTATCCATCTAATGACAGAAAAAAATCGTATGTGATAGTTTCGGGTTCTAGTGAGACACAGAACTGATCGAAACATCATTTGAAATAAAAACATGCCACACCTAGCTAATAGTGAAAATGAATTCGATAGTTAGCAGTCAAAGACAATATGCAAGGAATTCGATTCTCAATCAACACTGAAGTCTGCGTCACGTTGTTTGTAACTGAAACATGTGTACATCTCGTTACTGGTGAAAGAAACATATATTTAAAGCCCATTCGCAGCTAAAAAGCAACTGCGATAGGTGGTGGGCTCGAATACTGGGAAAGTAGAATATATTCATTTATCTCGTCATTTCAGTTTCAAACATCTCGCTACTGCTCATATATTTCGGTACCTACCATTTGATTGTGCTTCTTAACAATCCGCTTAGATGCTGGGTTCGGAACCCCGTCCAGTACAAGACTTTATGTCAATTTTCCTTAGTTGTCTATGAAACCATAACTAATGCCATTCGTTGTTAGTTAACAGGGACAATATTTGATAGGCAGAAGAATTAGTGCTTTGCATGTGTTCTGTGTTTAAAGGATAATAAGAAAGTTTAGGAAATAGGATAGGATAGTTAGATTTTAGGCATGTAATTGTAAGTACAAATTTACCGACTGATACAAGTTAAAAATGAAGTAGGCCTATATCAGGCTCTTGATGCTAATACAACAATGAACTATGCTATTTTCGAGTCTCTGTCAGGCACAAAATCTTTGCTTAGTTGCAATGCATATAGGTGCTGGGTTTTAATCCATATCCAGTACAAAACAGTTTATCATGTCCTTTCACAGAACACATGCACAGGTACCCGCGCAAGCATAGCTTACATTTTTCGTGTCACCTTATGTTGGGATAACAAGGGCGATTGGTGACTTTCGTTATTTATTTATTTAGCGTATGGCGTCACACATGAGCAGCGACTAGCAATTATGGGTTATATAGTAATACAAATTTTTACAAAAATATATTAATTTCATAATTTATAATTAAAAAATAAGTCTATAAATTAATATATATTTTGTCGACCCATTCAAGGGCTGCATCTGTCACTTCAAATAAATCTTCAAAGTTCCCATGGTAGGCTCTTCTGCTACAGCTTGGTACAATGTGATGGATCGCCTGGTGTTCATTTCCACAGTCACACTGAGAAGATGAAGCCTTTCCCCATCGGTAGAGGTTTTCAGCACAGACACCGTGGCCTGTGCGGATCCGATTAATTCTTTTCAAGGCACGTCGCGTTAGTCCCATACTGGTTAGTCTTGTGTCAGGTCTTTGGAGGGTCTGATGTTCCTCATGGGCAAGGAAATGAGATACGATATGCCTCTCCAAAGGAAGTCATAGTATTTCTTTGCTGTATAAATGGTGCTCTCAGATACAGATATTATCAGCATAAAGAGAAATTAACAATTCATCTTTACCTACAATCCATTGAAATAATCAGTTTACTGCGCCTTACGATTGCAGTCCCATTTATTGAACTAAATTCCAGCATTAAAGATATCTTCCTCAAAAGGGGATACCTCCTACTTGATTTCATCCTGAAATGGTCTGTCCGCTCTACACGTTTTCATAGGTATTTAGCGTTGAGTGAATCCTGATCTGCCTACAATACTGTCACTTAGAAGTTTCACCACGTGAGTTTCCAAGCCCAACTGGTTCTTGGCTTCGTCAAGCAGCAAGGTGGAACTACGTAAGCATAGCAGGGCTGAGCGATGAGGGAAAAAGGTGAGCGACCGCAAGCAAACGAAATGGACATGCTAGAAAGTGTTCCGAACTGTTTACTACGGACTCCAGAATTGTAATATCGAAACAGGCACAATGTAGTGTTATCGTTCCAGATTGTGGTGAGATGGATGCTTCTTTGCGTGGCCTTTCCGTCATTATGGAGTAGGTTGCCGTCATATATATTCACGCGAGATAGTTTTCTACAAATTTTCATGTGAACAAGGTTGTCTGTTCAGTTTCACAGCTTGCTGAAAGACGTTTGGATCTATGTCCGATTTCTATTCATTCATCCCATTGCTTTCACACTCATTAAATACTATTGTGGACGTTACTTCGAATACAGGATTGTTTTTCTAGGCTATGTAAATGAATGATCATGGAAACTCATGATATCCGTTGAAGGGTAATTGTATGCAAGACATGACACTTTCTACTCTTTTCCTCGATAGTATAAAAATGCTTACTGAGTGTTCACATGATTTGCGAATCTTACGATGTCTTCTTCTGCTCCTCTGATCTCTGTTTAAAACCTCCTTAAGAACCTCATTCACGAGAGAATATTCAGTTTCATTATGTTTCACAAAGGAAGTGTATATCTGAATTCAGCAAAAAATTAAAAAAAAGATTACGAGGGAGTGCTGAAAACAAATGACTCCGATTCTTTTTATTTCAAAGTTCTTAAAGCTTTTAAAATAAAACATACTTCATTAACATTTTAATTCTTTGTTCTTCATGTCCACATATTTATTTCTCGACACAGTCACCCTGCCGACGAGTACATTTCTCCCAACGAAAGACTAATTTGTTGAAACCGTCAGCCGCGCAGGATTAGCCGAGCGGTCTCAGGCGCTGCAGTCATGAACTGTGCGGCTGGTCCCGGTGGAGGTTCAAGTCCTTCCTCGGGCATGAGTGTGTGTGTTTGTCCTTAGGATAATTTAGGTTAAGTTGTGTGTAAGCTTAGGGACTGATGACCTTAGCAGTTAAGTCCCACAAGATTTAACACACATTTGAATATTTCGAAACCGTCACTGTAGGATGTTTGACTTTGTTGACGGAACCACGTCACCTCTGGCTGCTTCGCTTCAATACCACCAAAGTGAAGTCCTCGAAGGTGTTATTCGGATTGGGCCAAGTCGAGACTGTATGGAGGATGATCGATGACAGTGAACCTAGCGCATTGGAATGTTGCAGATGTCGCAGTGGTCTGCCACTGAATACTGAAGCAGAGGGTGCTCCAGGTGTGAACGAGCTCTTCGTGCTTGCGTTTACAGCACGCTGTTTCTCACACGCCGCCATGATACACGCTTCAGTGCGGAGCCTTCTACTTGCAGAGGATTGCAACTTGCTTCAGCGAAGCGGAAAAATCGACCGAGTAATATTCATGACATGTAGTAACTCAAACCGTACAGAGACCAGAATAAAAATTTCGGAAGCGTTGCGTTTAGCATGACCTCGTAATTTATTTGTGAGTACAGTTGTCAACTAAATAGGTAAGTGTGTGTCGCAGTGGAACTTCATGGCACGTGTTTACCGTAAGACTTCTGTTTAGCAGCTGTACGAGTTCATTTCATTTCAATTTATTACGTCTTGTAGGATGCCGTGTTTATCCCCATTTGTATTTTACAAATTTCTCCTAAGAGGAGAGATTAAATAGTACAGACAGCAGTTAACTTCATGAAATTTGCTAGAAACGTTATGGTTTCAAGTTATCTTGGTTTAACTTAAATCTCCATTTCACTATTCCGTTGCTTCTTGGACACTTCAGCAGGTTTCATTTAAAAAGGGAACTGTTTCAGGGCATTAAAATAGGGCTCATAATATATTAAGAACCAACAGGTTCAAGTTTAAGTGTAGTGACTAGCTTTCAACCTTTACACTTTTCCTATATGTATTTGTGTTACGATATGCAAGGTATTTCTGTGACTTGGACTTGAGTTTTGTCATCGAGGTAATGTATTAGACTGGGGAATCTCCTAAATGTTAATTTCTACTTTTCGCAATCTTAACTGCCGTAATTCAGCTTCTGGGCTGAAAAAAAGATCAAGAGCATCACATAAGAGAAAAGAAAAAAGCGTATTGCTCGTCTATCAAATATTTATGTATACATAAATATTTGTTTGTACTTTGTTATTTTGACAGTTAAGTATGATGGCACTGAGGTATTAAATAGGTGGCGCTGCTTTACTTCGTAGTCTTCTTTGTCAGTGGGTACTGGTACTCGCTGTTGTGGAGTTCTTATAGTGAATTTGGGTGGTATTCGACCTGGAGCTGAACTAAGTTTCTGGGCAGCAGCGGAGCCGCACTGTTTCAACACTTCGAAATTTCACACTATTTTACACTGCCTTCGATTAATGTATGCTTTCGCATCTGGAGAAGTTTAACGTGGTCTTAGTGTTAATTTATTTTGATGATGAACTTTAGCAGTCAGTGCATCAGTATCACTGACGGACTTTTACAGTAATGAATAATCCGGACTAGGACTTCGGTTTTACAATCGAGTTAGCTTACTTTACGTCGGATTCTGCCAAATATTACCTGCTATTTCACGCAAGCTTCACTGCACATAGCTATGATCGTAATTCTTTAAAATCGAGGTGGAAACCGATACATATTTAGTAATTTCATGGAAGGCTATCTTATATGTTCTTGTGTTATTGTTGACATACAAAATTCAATACTTAACTTCGTCACTGTGTTGACTAAATTATTTTGTATTTTAGTTGCATTTAATTTATCATTTTATTTAACTTATTTTATTGTTCATTAATTACTGCACTACATGATAAGCTTCAAATGTTTAATTGGTGCTTGCCTTGCAAAATCTTGAGAGCAATGACTGTTTTAGGGAGAAGCACAGCGGAGGATTATCCACCGCTATCACTGCAGAGACACATTTTGTTCACAGAGTCGTTCAGTGCCCTAAAATCGAATAATCCTAGTCCTAATTTGAGGAAACGTGCACCAATTGTAGTGATTATTTTCTGAACTAGGGGTTCGATATGCAAGGAACCATCTTTATCTAACCCTATTCAGGTGTAGCCAACGTCTAGTATAGCTGCACCTATAGATACTCCAAACTGGCACCACCACAATGAGTGTCTTGTCATGAGTCATCAGTTCTCTCTCAACTACCATATTAACTTGCCTTGCAGCGCCGTCAAGATGGGGTTGATCGTAACGCAGTAACAGTTACACGAAGTAAACATTAGTGATACAAGCTTGAGTAGAATGTTCGTTACTTTCATTCCATAATTAACATATGAAATACTTCATTATGTGAGAGAATTTGACGGTTTTTGTCCATTTGAACCATTCCGCACATCAGCATTTGCCTTCTAAAGACCTACACTAAGATAAAAAATAGAGCCTTTTTTTTAATTTCATACCACATTTTGGGCTAGACACTGTCTACCTCTCAAACAAACATTTATAAGCTTTCAAACCAAATATGTGGTTCATTTATTAGTGCTTCAGATAGTGGATACTGAAGATATTTCATAATGTATGCAATTCATAATTTTCGTGTTGAATTTTACAGTTTCTTCACTCGTAAGCGTTTGAAGTTCTAAGCTCTTGGAGGGCAAGAAACACTATTTATTGAAAGGACTGGTCTTTTACATCGTAACCTGCCTTTCGTCTTTTACACCGTAACCTGCCTTCTAAAACCTGCATCGATGAACTGAATTAAATACGATAAATAAAAATGAATGGAAGAATTGGGATTGAAATCAGTGAAATGCAATGACACAAGTGAATTAGTTCAGAAACACCCTTACTTGCATAGTAATGAACAGTGACTGTTTCGCGTTCATGACGTCCGAATTTGTCCAGGGAGGCAGGCTCCAAACGAGCAACGTCAAGAAACCAATCATATACTTCGGCAGGTGGATGTTAGGTTTTTGACGAACTAGACGAGTTACGGGTGACTTTGAAAAGAGGTAAGGGGAAAGGTGATGTGGCAGCAGCATCCGCGCGGGACTGTGAACAAACTCAAACCTTAAACAGTAACGGTAGAACATCGACCGATAAATTCAGGTACTGTTGTCAGACGTTAGCATTGCAACTGCCTATGAGGCTGATCGTGATATACCCTTTATTTCTGCTAAGGAATGGCTGCATTTATCGGGGTACGTGAACTCTCAGAAGAGAAGTGAGGTTCTGAAAATCCTCATCAGCTACATCAAGGGCCTGTACAAGCTGTGGAAACACGAATGTGATGTGCAATTAGTGCAAAAGTAATTCTAAACCCGTTAATTGTCCATCACACCATAATTTCTTGAAGGTGTGTGAATACGGTACCGCAAGATATTTTTCAGAGAACTAACAACTAAAGAAAACACCAACATTATTCCAGAACACAAACCGGTAAAGCTTTTACGGTCGTAATATGATGATACTTTGTATTATCAAAAACACTTTGCAGTATTGTAGTAGATGCATTTGTCGAGTGTTCTTTTGTATTGCCGAGCATGAAGAATATTCCGTGCGATTCCGCACAAAAGGATGCGCCTCTCCGGTATTGGTTTCTGTGTAACGACGGACGATGTTTGCACCTTACGTAAACACTATCTACATTAATTCATACGTCACGTTAGCCTATTGGATAGCCGGCCGGAGTGGCCGTGCGGTTCTAGGCGCTACAGTCTGGAACCGAGCGCCCGCTACGGTCGCAGGTTCGAATCCTGCCTGGGGCATGGATGTGTGTGATGTCCTTAGGTTAGTTAGGTTTAATTAGTTCTAAGTTCTAGGCGACTGATGAGCTCAGAAGTTAAGTCGCATAATGCTCAGAGCCATTTGAACCTATTGGATAGCCGCAAATATACAGTGCCAGTGAGATTTCCTCATTTGACTTTCGAAGAGTGCACCCATAGCCTGTACCGGGGATAAGTGGAAACAGCACCACTTCAGACAGAAATTCAATGGAGCACCGTGGGGTACTCTACCAGCTGCAGGCATGTTCGGTTTCAAATGGCTCTGAGCACTATGGGACTTAACATCTATGGTCATCAGTCCCCTAGAACTTAGAACTACTTAAACCTAACTAACCTAAGGACAGCACACAACACCCAATCATCACGAGGCAGAGAAAATCCCTAACCCCGTCGGGAATCGAACCCGGGAACCCGGGCGTGGGAAGCGAGAACGCTATCGCACGACCACGAGATGCGGGCCATGTTCGGTTTCATTCCAATTGAGTGACTGAATTCCACTTTTTACATCCTCATGACAGTATGTCTCACGGTATTCCTTCACATCTATTCCTCTCGCTTTGGGGCTACCCTCGGTAAGACAGGGGGAAACGCAGGTGACACGGAAGATTTGGTTCGGTCCTGTATGCGTGTCTCGATCCTCTAATTTGTAAAATTCCGTCACGCCAGCAGCTGAATGAGCACATAGTTCCGGAAACCCCTTGCTAACATCTCATGATATTGTCGATCTACATACACATCTACATAGATGCTCCACAGCCACCGTAAGGTGCGTGGCGGAGGGTATCCTGTACCACTACTTGTGATTTAGCCTCCTGTTTCACTCGCAAATAGAGCGAGGGCAAAACGACTATCTGTACGCCTCCGTATGAGTAATATTTCCTACTATCTTATCTTCGTGGTTGGCGAGAGCAGAATCGTTCGGTAGTCAGCTTCAAATCCGGTTCTCAAAATTTACCCAATAGTGTTTTCCAAAAAGAACGCCGCCTTCTCTCCAGGGATTCCCATTTGAGATCGCGAAGCAGCTCCGTAAAAGTTAAATTTTATTCGGACCTACCGGTAACAAACCCATGAGTTGATTCAAAGTCTTCCTTCAAATCGACCTCATACGGATCTCAAAAACTCGAGCAGTACTCAAGAATGGGTCGCACTAGCAGCCTATATGCGGTTTCCTTTACAGGTCATTACCACTCTTTCCTAAAATTCTCCCAGTAAACCGTAGTCGACCATTTACCTTCCATACGACATCTTTTCATTCTCGTTCCATTTCATATTGCTTTGCAACGTTGCGCCCAGATATTTAAACTACTCGACTGTGTCAAGCAGGACACTAGTAATACAATATCTGACCGTCAAAGGTTTGATCTTCCTGCTCATCGGCATTAACTTACATTATTCCACATTTAGGACTAGATGGCATTCATCACACTGACTAGAAATTTTGTCTAAGTCGTCTTGTACCTTCCTACAGTCATTCAAATTCAGCACCTAACCGTACACCAAGGCATTATCAGCAAACAACCACAGACTACTGCCCACTTTGACCACCAAATCATTACTATATGTACAGAACAACAGCGGTCTTATCACACTTCCCTGGGCCACTCCTGACGATACCCTTGTCTCTGATGAACACTCGCTGTCGAGGACAACATACTGAGTTCTATTATTTAAGAACTCTTCTAGCCACTCACATATCTGTGAACTTATTCCATATGCTTGTAACTACATTTGCAGCCTGCAATGGGGCACCGTGTAAAACGCTTTCCCGAAATCTAGAAATATGGAATCTGCCCGTTATCCTTCAACAATAGTTCTCCGTATGTCATGTGTGAAGGTGGCAAGCTGAGTTTCGCACGAGCAGTGTTATTAAGAACATGGTGTTTCGTGGACATAAGCTGCTTAGTCTCAAGAAAGTTTATTATATTCGAGGTGAGAATATGTTCAAGGATTCGGCAGCAAATCGAAGTTAGGGATATTGGTCTGTAATTTGGAAGGTCGGCTCTTTTACCTTTCTTATATACTGGAGTCACCTGCTGTTTTACTTTTCTTATATACTGGAGTCACCTGCTGTTTTACCTTTCTTATATGCTGGAGTCACCTGCTTGGGACTTTGTGCAGGCCGAGAGATTCACGATAAATGCAAGCTAGGTAAGGGGCAACGCCGTAGTGTACTCTTTGGAAAATCGAATTGGGATTCCATCCGGACCTGGTGATTTATTTGTTTTCAAATCTTTAAGTTGCTTCTCTACGCCAGGTACGCTTATTTATATGTTGTCTATACGGGAGTCTGTTCTATGGTCAAGTGACGGTATGTTCGTACGTTTCTCCTGCGTTGAAAGATTTCTTGAACGTAAAATTTAAATCTTCAGCTTTCGTTCTGCTATCTTCAACTGCCACACCAGACTGGTCAACAAGGGACTGAATGGAAGCTTTAGACCCGCTTAACGATTTTACATACGACTAGAATTTTCTCGGCTTCTCTGCTACATCTTTGCTAAGGTATTGTGGTGATAGATGTTGTGTGCTTCGCGCATAGCTCTTTTCACAGACGTAGGTATCTCTACTAACCTTCGCTTATCGTCGTTTATGAGTCCCCTTTTAAACTATAGTGCAACAGCCTCTGCTTCCTCAGCATCTCACAAATTTCGTTATTAAACCATGGTGGGTCTTTCCCATCCTTTATCCACCTACTTCGTACGTAACTCTCCAGACCACGATTTACCATCTGCCTAAACTTTGCCCATAATTCCTCCACATCCATCTTCATGGAATCAAGTGTCAGTTCACTGTCTACGTGAGATGCTAACAACTGTTTATCTGCCCTATCTAGCAGAAACACTCTACTAGCCTTCTTCACTGATTTATTAACTTTCGTAATCACAGTTGCTATAATGACATCGTTATCGCTAACCCCCGTTTCTATACTGACATTGTCGATGAGACCCGGCCTATTTGTCGCTGGAAATTCTCCTCTACCTGTGAGATGCCGAGCTAGCTGCTCAAGACAATTTACAGAAAATGTGTTCAAAAGTATTTCGTATGACTGTCTGTCTGTGCCCCCCACATTCAAGCCATAGACATCCCAGTCTATACCCGGCAGGTTAAAGTCGCCTCCAACTAGTACTTCGTGATCTGAGTATTTACGCGCGATTGGTCATAGACTTTCTTTGAATGACACTAGAACTGCCATAGCGGAGGAGCCGGCAAAAACATCCAACAATTAACCTGGTTTCACCTACACCTGCCATACGCGACCAGACGACTTCACTGTCACACGCAACTTCGACCTCAATACGAACAATAATTTCGTCAACTGCAATGAAGATTGCGAGCTCTGCTTGTACCCCGCGGGCAAGGCCAGCAGTCGTCACCACATCCGCCAGCAGCCTATACGAACTGAGGATCGCCTCAGAATCTATGCGACAGGCGTTGTGGGTTCAGACGTGAGCCACAACTTGCAGAAGACTGCACACTGCACACTGCACACTCGATACCAACCAGCAATGCCGCCTCCACATCTCGGACGAGGTCCCCCGGCAGACATTGGCTTTCTTTCAGCCCAGAAAGCTATCTGCGTAATGCAGTCTTATAACGCGCCTAACATTGGAGCTCCCAATGTCCAGTAACCCCTCTCCCCTCCCGTGTGCCTGCTCGGACCCTGTTCAATGACTGGCCACCTGTCCATTTAGGGACGAATGGGTGAGGCCTGGCGGCCAGTCTCCACATTGGCCCTCCGCCTCGAGCGACGCGAACACATTACCACCCGCCACTCACCCCGCTGTGCGGGCGTGTTCAATGTGTTGTGTGCACTAGGAGGTGCCTCGGAAGCATAGCCCGTGACACCTGAGACGTCCCATGCGACGTTCCAGATTCTCGGCCACCGCTACACCCCGAGGCTGCATCCTGCAAGTGACTGTAGCCAACAGGACGTTCAGCTGTTCGCTAACTGCGGCCAGGTCCTCCTGAGTCCGCACACAGCGCCCACGCATCCTACCCATCCTAGCACGACTAACTGAAGAAGTGAACTATAAAAGCAGACAATCCTAGGTATGCGACTTGCTACCCTCCTGATGTGTCACCAATGGACGCTGATGTATTGACGAGATACATAGCTGGCTGTTCAGTAAGCGACTATTGTTCTATAGACTAAATGAATTTACCCTTACAAAAAAGCGACATTAACCTTCTTAAACAGAGAAACGAGCACGAAATTTAATAAATATACCACGTGGAAAACAGAGAAAAGGATAAAGACTTAACTTGCCGCTCTGGAGACGCACTCGTATCTTAGCCGATAGCTTAAGCCTGTGCTGTTTTATTCTTTATATTGCGGAAAACACGGTGAGGAAATGCACCCTTTAAATATGAATTCCCTAAAATGAATAATATAAATGACAAGTCAAACGTTAAAATAGGTTTAAGTGAAGATGCACTAGGTGTGAAATACGATTTTCTAGCGAACGGAGCGAATGTAAAGTTGCGCGATAACGAGGCATCCTTAAGAGTTATAACTACAATGAAGATTTCACAAACTTTTCCATCACACCGTCGAAAACTGCAAAGACAGCTTAGCCTGCGCTCTGATTCATGTCTTAGAATCATTCGTAAATTTAATGCTCGATTTGAGAACAAATCGAGTAGAATCAACTGAATGTTGATAATAGAGCCAACAATATGAATGTACTTTTAAAAGATACTTACCGTTTTTGTTAATGAGCCACCATTTGAAGAACGTTGTAATAGATGATGATACACCGCAAAAATGTGTTATTTTTGACTATTTTAAACCTACATGTTCAATGCATCAAAACTCATCCAATTTGCTTCTGGACTTACAAACTGCACTTTCAGAGCGGGCAAAGTTTGCTATCGTGGCACAACAAAGAAAGCAAATCCGAGAAAATAACCCAAAATGTAATTACTATCACACTACACGTACAGAGTATTTCCAACCGAATTAAACCAGAAATAATACTACTAAAGACGTAGTACAACAACAATCACATTCTTGCACTAGTTAACGCAAATACAGCAGGTACTCCGAAAATGAATATTGAATCTCAGCTATAGATCTTATGTTAGGTGCATTAATTTAGCCACGGCGATTCCATGCACGTCACGATAAACTCCTGCAGTACTCGTTTATGTGTAGGAACGTCAGAAAGTAAGTTATACATGAAGGCCATTGTTCAACAAGGGTGGAGTGTTTTTAGATGAGAGTACACCTTCTGAGTTTCCTGGCGAGACAGTTCTGCTACGGCACGGATAAGAGGTGCGTCAGTGTGCGATTGAAATGGCGCGGCAACTAAAAACATACTCCTAAGTGGAAGTAAATGGAATAGTATGATTCTTGTAGGTAAAACGTTTAAAATACACACAGATTCACCGTAAAACTCCGGTGATTGGTAGATAAAATAGAATATCACGTTCAACCGCGGGGCAGTTGCGCTAACAATTAGACCAAGGCCGCACAGACGTGGGAGATAACAATGGAGAAGTTCATACCTTTTGTATGAGATTTCCATTTTTTGGGTAAGCTGGAAAGACAGCTAAGGGGAAGAGACTTGTCAACGAGACGTCCGGTGTGGCCGTGCGGTTCTAGGAGCTTCAGTCTGGAACCGCGTGACCACTACGGTCGCAGGTTCGAATCCTGCCTCGGGCATGGATGTGTGTGGTGTCCTTAGGTTAGTTAGGTTTAAGTAGTTCTAAGTTCTAGAGGACTGATGACCACAAATGTTAAGTCCCATAGTGCTCAGAGCCATTTGAACCATTTGAACTTGTCAACGATGAGGACATTCACACAGTGTTTCTCGAATGGCTCCGTGACCAAGGAGCGGATTTCTGTCGTTGAGTAACTGGACATTGGTAGAACGTTCCGCCGTTGTTTACAGAGACGTGGCGACTATGTTGAAAATATTGGTAGGTGTCTACGTCACTTTGAAGGGTAGTGGAGCATTCATTAAAAGTTATTTGGCCTGCCGTAGTAATGTGTAGCCTACGATTTGATCTTATTTATGGATTCTTCCATTACTTCTTGGTAGAATAGTTCCATATTTAAGACTGAATAACATGTTCACTGCTTCATTGGTTCACGGGCGTCGCGTCGGATAATGCTGTGGAAGCTGCACTATATCTCAGCGAGAACCAAAGAAGAAGTTACTATGACGGGAAGTCTCAAGCAGCAGAACACGTACAGTTTTCCTTCTACTGATCAGTAGAACGAAAACAGTATACATGTAATTCAACCTCAAATTACATTTTGACGTACATTTGTATTACTAGCTGTTAAGATTTTATATCATGAATACAGTAACTCACTGGTTTCGTTGAAGAAGTGTTGTCTAGTTGTACCATATATTCTAGCGTGAGTATTGTATCTCATCTATTTTCCATGTGTGTTTCACAGCATATTATTAACTTTATAGTGAAGACCGTTCAAATGCAGAGATATTGCAGTTACCATGTATGGTGGGTTATAATATTATACTGCTTCTGAATAAGTTTTAAGTGGACTTACTGTGCCTTCGGACATTTTTATTTTAATTCACTTAGTAATAGCTTTGCAACGATATTGTTAACATATTTTTACATAGTTATCATAGCTGTCTTTTAACCTCGTTAACAATACACATCGAGTTATTTTTCGTAAATTGAACCATCTTCTATTGCCATCCAATGGTGGTATTTAATGTTGTCGAATGTAATGTTCTTTCGCCAGCATAATTTTGCCTGTTTGTGAGTAACATATACGAAGAACGTTGGTAAATATTCACTACGAAAATTACATGTCATATGCTATGTGAATGTGTTAGTAGCTCTTATGTGTCTCGTTGAACTGCAAGTCATCTAAAGATGTTACTTTGGAATTAAACCGGTCGTAACTTAATAAATGCACCTAAAACAAATCTGTGGTGGTTTCCTTAACATTTATATTCATCAGCTGTGGAAGCACAGTATGATCAAGATTAGGTATAAAAATGATCCAGTACCACTTAAATTTGCTACACATTTGATGCATCGACATATTCAAGAGCAAAATTAAACACTAAACTCGTGGTACTTTAGAGACAAAACATTTGTGAAAACGTTAGCAATGAGGATATGGAAAATACTTGGAGCCCGAAAAGAAGATACATAAACAATCTGAAGGAGACGTACATCTGACAGTGTACGGTATAAACACTGGCGGGGTAGGGAATCTCTGAGCAGAAGACGAAGGTGGGAACTAGCCGAAAGGCTGTCCCCTTACGGCTTAGAAAGGGGTTTGAGATGTTACCCACTATTAGCAATATTAGGGGGACCGGAACGATTTTGCTCGTGTATATTTTGTTTTGTCATTGAGTACTTCAAAATAGTGCCAAAGACGATTTAAGACTACAGTGGATTCTGTACTCGTAACCAATTACTTCCGAAATTGTTTTTTTTTTTAAATTGATGGTGAAATGGCTAGTCAAATACAGGAAGAGGTACCGTGTGGTTATACTTAAAGTGCAACTACTCATGGAGGCCCAGTATGAGCTGTAATTAGCATATGGCAACGAAATTTAGTAGATATGCTAACGTGTTAATGCGGAACCGATTTAAGCTGGAAATAAATAGTAACAGTTTTAGCCACCAGGAGCAAATCTTGCACTACACACTGTTTGACAGTATGAATCCTCGCTGCCATTTGTCAAGCGATAACGTGAGTTAACATTATGACTAACGAAAAGAGAGACTGTGTGCTTTTAGTGAAACTGTTTTATGTGAACTGCAAGGATTACTGTGCTGCATTGTGGGAGTGTCACTGGCTGAAAGGAAAGGTCCGATGCCATTAAATGATTTAAATAAGATGATAATGAAATTCGAAAACACGGATGAGCTTTGTGTGGCACCTGGAAGACGAAGGCGTCCTATCCCGGTAGAAGTTATTGACGCGGTTGCTGTAGCTCTAACTGACCCTGTAGCATATGCTCCGGGTAGTGTTTGTGCTCGTGAAGTGACACGAGAACTGTCCAACTGTCCAAACCGTGGTCAAAGTACGGTCTACTTTAGACTGGTACTCCAGGCAGAGCAGCAGATGAAACCTCATAATGCGCACCAATGTTCTGAATTTGCTCTTCGGTTTCTGACACGGATCGAAGTTGATGACTTGTTGCCAGGCGATATCGTATGGAGTGACGAGACACACTTTGCATTGAAGGTGCAGTGAATACACAGAACTGCCGAGGTTGAGGTACTACTTCTAAACAACGAGTTGTGCGCAAAGAACCATTGCACTCGCAGCATGTAACTGTGTGGTGTCAATTCACAAGCACCTTTATTATCTGTCCGTTCTTCTTAGAAAGGAATACACACAGAGAGCCCCTAAGGTGTACTGTGACTTCAGTACGTAATCGAGGCCTCCTTGTACGGCGCGTAATCTCTGCTTTGCAAATGCGCAGCTGTGTGGAAACTACTGTTTTCATGCAAGATGGGGCAAATCCTCGTGTTGCTTGCACATGGAACACTCACTCCATCTTCGGGCCACAAGTGGTCCATCGGGACCAGCCAACCACTGTGTCATCCACAGCGGTGTGGTCAGGACACCGCTCTCCCGGTCGTTATGGTGGTTTTCTTTGACCGGAGCTGCTACTATTCGGTCAAGTAGCTCCTCAATTGGCATTAAGAGGCTGTGTGCACCCCGAAAAATGCCAACAGCACGTGGTGGTCCGGATGATCACCCATCTAAGTGCCGGCTACACCCAACAGCGCTTAACTTCGGCAAGCTGACGGAAATCGGTGTGTCCACTGCGGCAAGGTAGTTGCTTGCTCGCAGAATGAAAGATCTGCTTAATACAACTTTCGAGGAATGTGTTATCTCCAGAGGTTTCCTAGAAGTGGGCCTTCAAAATCACCTAGTCTGAATCCATGTGACTTTTGGCCTTGGGGTATCTAAATGAACCCGTTTAGCAAGGACACATTCTGTCTCTACCTGATCTGAACGCAGGTGTGCAGAAACACTTGCTGATATTTCACTGGAATTACTGCGAGAAACTGCTAAGTATGCAGCATCTCGTCGACAACACCGATCCTTATACTGAACAAACTGTGTAAGCGGCAGTTCATAATAAAATCATTATTCTGCCTTTCTTACTTCTTTGGTCATTTCTGCCCATTAGATATGGAAAGGTTTTTATTTGTCTTTCTTGCGTTCCCAGCAACAGATTTGCTCCTGGTGGCCGACAATGGAACTATGTTTCTCCTACGTAAATACACTCCTGGAAATGGAAAAAAGAACACATTGACACCGGTGTGTCAGACCCACCATACTTGCTCCGGACACTGCGAGAGGGCTGTACAAGCAATGATCACACGCACGGCACAGCGGACACACCAGGAACCGCGGTGTTGGCCGTCGAATGGCGCTAGCTGCGCAGCATTTGTGCACCGCCGCCGTCAGTGTCAGCCAGTTTGCCGTGGCATACGGAGCTCCATCGCAATCTTTAACACTGGTAGCATGCCGCGACAGCGTGGACGTGAATCGTATGTGCAGTTGACGGACTTTGAGCGAGGTCGTATAGTGGGCATGCGGGAGGCCGGGTGGACGTACCGCCGAATTGCTCAACACGTGGGGCGTGAGGTCTCCACAGTACATCGATGTTGTCGCCAGTGGTCGGCGGAAGGTGCAAGTACCCGTCGACCTGGGACCGGACCGCAGCGACGCACGGATGCACGCCAAGACCGTAGGATCCTACGCAGTGCCGTAGGGGACCGCACCGCCACTTCCCAGCAAATTAGGGACACTGTTGCTCCTGGGGTATCGGCGAGGACCATTCGCAACCGTCTCCATGAAGCTGGGCTACGGTCCCGCACACCGTTAGGCCGTCTTCCGCTCACGCCCCAACATCGTGCAGCCCGCCTCCAGTGGTGTCGCGACAGGCGTGAATGGAGGGACGAATGGAGACGTGTCGTCTTCAGCGATGAGAGTCGCTTCTGCCTTGGTGCCAATGATGGTCGTATGCGTGTTTGGCGCCGTGCAGGTGAGCGCCACAATCGGGACTGCATACGACCGAGGCACACAGGGCCAACACCCGGCATCATGGTGTGGGGAGCGATCTCCTACACTGGCCGTACACCACTACTGGTGATCGTCGAGGGGACACTGAATAGTGCACGGTACATCCTAACCGTCATCGAACCCATCGTTCTACCATTGCTAGACCGGCAAGGGAACTTGCTGTTCCAACAGGACAATGCACGTCCCCATGTATCCCGTGCCACCCAACGTGCTCTAGAAGGTATAAGTCAACTACCCTGGCCAGCAAGATCTCCGGATCTGTCCCCCATTGACCATGTTTGGGACTGGAAGAAGCGTCGTCTCACGCGGTCTGCACGTCCAGCACGAACGCTGGTCCAACTGAGGCGCCAGGTGGAAATGGCATGGCAAGCCGTTCCACAGGACTACATCCAGCATCTCTACGATCGTCTCCATGGGAGAATAGTAGCCTGCATTGCTGCGAAAGGTGGATATACACTGTACTAGTGCCGACATTGTGCATGCTCTGTTGCCTGTGTCTATGTGCCTGTGGTTCTGTCAGTGTGATCATGTGATGTATCTGACCCCAGGAATGTGTCAATAAAGTTTCCCCTTCCTGGGACAATGAATTCACGGTGTTCTTATTTCAATTTCCAGGAGTGTAGATACCGCGTTTACGCTCCAGAATATCTGCCACGTGTCACTCAGGTTAGATAATTACGGCCTACAATGGATCTCTGTGAGCTGCACTTTGAGTACACTAAAGTGACAAAAGTCATGGGATAGGGATTCAAGTGAAAATTTTCCGACGTCATTGTGGCCCCACTACAGGAATTAACATACTCTCAACAATGAATTGTTGCTGGAGCTAGACGCAGGGGTCATTGCATTTCAGAAATCGTTAGGAAATTCAATATTCCGAGATCCACGGTGTCAAAAGTGTGCCGGGGACATCAAATTTCAGGCATTACCTCTCACCACGGACAACGCAATGGCCGACTGCCTTCACTTAACGGCCGTGAGCAGCGGCATTTCCATAGAGTTGTCAGTGGTAACATACAAGAAAAACTGAGAGAAATAACCGCTGAAATCAATCTGGGACGTACGACGAACGTATCCGCTAGGACAGCGCGGCGTAATCTGGCGTTAATGGGCTATGGCAGCAGACGACCGACGCGAGTGCCATCGCACGGCGTCGACTGCAGCGTTTCTCCTGGTCTGGTGGCCATATCGGTTGGACTGTAGACGACTGGAAAATCGTCGCCTGTTCAGATAATTTCTGATTTCATTTGGTAAGAGTTGATGGCAGTGCTCGAGTGTGACGCTGACCCCACGGAATGAAGGACCCAAGTTGTCAAAAAGGCCCTGTGCAAGCTGGCGGTGGCTCAAAAAAAGGTTTGGGCTGTGTTTACATGGAATTGAGAGTATGTTCCGCTACTTGGAGATCATTTCCAGCCATTTATGAACGTCATGTTCCAAAACGACGATGGAATTTTTATTGACGACAATGCGCCATGTTGCTGGTCCAAAATTGTTCGCGATCGGTTTGAAGAATTTTGTGGACTGTTCGAGCGAATGGTTTGGCCACCCAGATCGCCCGACGTGACTCCCATCACTCATTTATTGGACATAATCGAGAGGTCAATTTGTGCACAAGATCCGGCACCGGAAACAATTTCGCAGTTATAGACGGCTCTAGAGGCAGCATGGCCTAATATTTCAGCAGAGGACTTCCAACGACTTGTTAAATCCATGAAACGTCGAGTCGCTGCATTACGCCGGACAAAAGAAGGTCCGAAATATATTAGAAAGTATTCTATGACTTTTGTCACTTCAATGTATAAATACCAGGTACATATCCGGCATCGTGTGCTTTTTGAGTTTAACAAGGGTTGTATTTGTTAATTTCTGTCTTTCCGATTGCTATCGATGAGGACGACCATCAACTTGAGACAATGACATATTAAGGGTGGAAGTGGAAGATAAGTGTCAGACAAACGCAGAACTGTCAAAAACACTTAACCAACGTTGTTCGGACCATCTAAGAACATTTGCAGCAATTTGGTAAAGACAGAAAAATCTAGCTGATCCACCATATGCAACTTACTGCTTCAGCGTCACAATACACAATCGTTTCTTGATTGCTGGCCACTGGACATGGCAAATGGTTGCTCTGTGAGATCCCAGAACTCAAAAGGCAGTGGCTCTCTCCGAATGAAACGCCACGTAGTAGAGTTAGGCCAGATTTACAACCCACGAAGGTGCGTTTGTGTGTTTGATGGAGTATACGCAAGGTCGTTCATTTAGAAGTGCTTAACTTGGAAACACTACACTCGTACACAAATTTCACGTTTTATATTTTACAGAAGCGAAACTAGCCATGCTTTGTAGATATAGATACGCTGAACACGAATATCAAGGTTAAAATTGTCTCCAAGCTCGAGTTTATAAGTAAACAAGGAGTTTATGTTTCACAGTCATACTTGTGGCACATTACAAGAGCTACATGCAAATGCATTTGTGACCAGGCTTCCTTGCCGCAAGCCAGTGAGGCGGACACTTCCGGTACAAATTGGCGACTCTGATTTACATCAAGACTCATGTCTACACTATCCAGTCATCTGAGCATAATCGAATGTAGGAACCGGACTCGATTTTGTCATTTGTCACAACTGCGTGTTTTTGAGTTGCATTACTTCACTTGTTATTCGAATGAGTGTTGTGGAGGTTGGCAGTGATTGTATGTCAGTTGAAATGTGAAACTCAAGAACTGAGTTATTTTGCTCGTGTGTACTTCCACAAAAATTTCCACAACTGCGGTAATTAACCTGATAACCTTTGGTACATTTGTGTTGATGTTATTTATGGTTCAAGAAGTTAAGCATTAACTAAATCAGTGAAACAAGCATACGTCTTGTATTTAGGTGTCGAGTTGGAGACCACCATAAATCGTGGGCTCCCCACGTGTGTTGCACCTCGTGTTCGTCTACACTAGATGATTGCATTTATGGTGGAACATCTCCATGAATATTGTTGTGCCTACTATTTACTGTGAACTCACAAATCATTCATAACATTGCTGTTTTTGTATGGCATCTCGCTTGAGGAACGGATCAATAACAAGAAGAAAACGAGTGTTTAATACTCTGACATCCCATCTGTCATTCGCCTTGTGGCTCATGGAACAGAACTGTAAGTTCCTCTTCCCCCACATGTACCTCCATCAAGCAGTGGTAGCAATGAGGTGAACCGACATATACAGCCTAAAAATTGCAGTTATCTTCCAGTGACGCTGATCCTAGATTTACGCCAACATCGTCATCCGGAGAACGACACAAAGTCACACAGTGTGAACTCAGTGATATAATTATGGATTTAGATCTTCCAAAGTGTAAAGCCGAACTGTGGGGCTCACGACTGAAGCGTGTCTGTATTTCAGGTGCGTCAGAAGAAACTTCAGTGCCATTTCAGTACTGGAGGCGACATTGCATCCGTCGGTGGTATTGACCGTTTGTTGAAAGACCTCAGCCATTGGTTTCCTTCTGCCTATACACCAGTAAGATCATATGATGACCTGTACTGCCACGAGTCTGTTGGATTGTAGCTCATATGCACTGAAGTTGGCTATTTATAGCCGAAATATAGATTTGCAAGAGTAATAAAAACTAATGAGATTGTGACTCATTGCTGTGTGGCTGTTCTTCCTTTGATCTGAACATCACATACAGAACAGACAAGTGGCGGTTCTTCATAGACGGCTCACAAAGAGGCCTGAGGACAGTGCTGTTACACAATAGCAATGAGAGGCCATCCATCTCTGTTGCACATGCAGACTTATCTAAAGAAATTTATACCGTATGAAAATCCGTTGTAAGCTATGTTAATCGCAACCATGAGTGGCTAATATGTCGAGAGTTTAAAGTCATTACGTTAGTTTTCTGTTTGCAAGGGGATTACAGTAACTATTATTGCTACCTGTGTGAGTGGGACAGTCGCACGAGAAGAAAACTCTACACACAGTGACAATGGCCTTCGTAAAAAGCTCTGGTGTCTGGGTCAAAAAATACTGCAAAAGAATCCCTAGTGAATCCGAACAAAATTGCTCTCCCACAATTGCACGTAAAAATGTGACTCACGAGAGCATTTGTTAACGCTGATCCCAGGAATAAAGCAGCATTTCAATATTTGTGTAATAAATTTCTGCTACTCAGCACAGAGAAGACAACATAGGGGGTATTCATTGGCCCACAGACACGCCAGCGGTTGTGGGACCCGCACTCTAACCACTGATTTGCTGTAGGCACGGAATTGCTTTTGTAATGTGAGAAAGCTGTCTTTGGGAAACAGGAGAGCTGAAAATTACAGAGAACTTGTGAACGAATTCATTCGAGGCCATGGGCTACAACATGACCATGAAGAGCAGTTTATTAGCTCCCGTCTCGATGTGTTCCCAGAGAAACGTGGTGCAGCCAGTGATGAGCACGGAAAGCAGTTCCACCATAATAATTTTCTCATGGAACAGCGGTACACAGGAGAGTGGACTTGTATTATGTTAGCTGAATTCTGCTTCATATTACGAACAATACCCACAAGAGAAAGGCAAAGAAACCATGAGATTAAGCTAGCTAAGCTTAAAGTCCCAACTTACTTGTAACCCTGAGGCAGGAGACAACTGTAATCTATCGTGAGCGATTTTAGTTTCTTTTATAGGCCGTGGTCACTTGTTTCGGTATCATTTGTTTGAAGTTCGAGTGACGATTAAATCCAAGAATCCCCGATCGATCTTCCTTCGAGGAACAGTTTGGATGCTGGTGATGCTGAATAAGCGATTAAGAAGACCAAACAGCGAAGGTAATCAGTTTCCTGTGTCCCTCCCTTCACAGAGCCGGGAAGCAATGTATTTAGTATGTCTGCGTATAGAATAAATTCTGCATGCAAGACTGAGAAAGTGTTCTAAATGTTTTCCGCAGCGCATACCTGAGAACCAACCCGTAATTCGCCTCGTGAAGTTTGCGAAAACGCCCAAAAACTACATCTAGGCGGGCCGGCACACCGATCCTCGTCGTTAATCAGCGCGGCAGATTCGATCCTGGGCGGGTATACCTTCCCGTCCCGGTAGCGGTCGCGTTGACACGAGCGGATACCCCAGTCAGTGCCATAATGGTCACAGAATGTCTGGACTAGTGACTTCCATCCGTTTATTATTTACAATAAACGCAGATCTTCTTCCAATTTTGTGTCAAGTCGGTAGGTAGAGTTTGACTTTCAAATTCAAAAAAAAAAAAAAAAAAATGGCTCTGAGCACTATGGGACTTAACTTCTAAGCTCATCAGTCCCCTAGAACTTAGAACTACTTAAACCTAACTAACCTAAGGACATCACACACATCCATGCCCGAGGCAGGATTCGAACCTGCGACCGTAGACCCTTTAACCGCTTGGCCACACCGGACGGCCTTTCAAATTCGTCGAGCGTTCCACATAAGGCTCTCCTTGTTCTGATATTGGTTTTGTTCAGTGTTTGTTTGTCTGTGAGGTTTTGGCCACGTTTAAATATGCAGTGAAGTTCTCCTTTCTTTAGTAGCAGTTTTGCAACATCGATATCGAACAGCGAACTGAACATCTCAGTCCTAGAGATGAATTTTTCATGTTGATCGCTGTGAAAAATATCTACCAACGTTTCTTTACATTTCTGTTTACAGTCGTATTCAGCGTTTCTGTAGAGACCTTGTGATAACTCATTCCCTGAGCAGAAAAGTTTGGGCCTGTTGGTGATCAGAAGATCTGATCACATACTTTCACTTGTCGGTTCTCTGATTTGCTACTCAAGGTAATTTACTGGTAAAGTATTCCTTGACCCTACTACCCATCTAGATCGCTTGAGTCTCTATACCTATAGATGGTAAGTTGAAGTCTTTACCTAATACCATAATATAAACAGAAATGTACGCGAAATCGTCCTCAAGTTTCCCTCAAATGCTTCGTCACTATTGCTCTTGTGGCGGGGTGTCTATAAATGTATCGGATGACCATGTCTGATGTCCCTTTAACACTTAGCCTCAGCCAAATAATTTATCGTATTATCTTAGAGCTATAAAGGCCCCTCCACCAGAAGCGTACAGGCAATCTTTGTGATATACACTCTAGTCGGAACTTGCGATTGTTGTTGTTGTTGTTGTGGTCTTCCGTCCTAAGACTTATTTGATGCAGCTCTCCATGCTACTCTATCCTGTGCAAGCTTCTTCATCTCCCAATACCTACTGCAACCTACATCCTTCTGAATCTGCTTAGTGTATTCGGCTCTCGGTCTCCCTCTACAGTTTTACCCTCCACGCTGCCCACCAATACTACGAGTAAATTGGTGATTCCTTGATGCCTCAGAACATGTCCTACCAACCGATACCTTCTTCTAGTCAACTTCTGCCACAAATTTCTCTTCTACCTAATTCGATTAAATACCTCCTCATTAGTTATGTGATCTACCCATCTAGTCTTCAGCATTCTTCTGTGGCACCACATTTCGAAAGCTTTTATTCTCTTCTTGTCCAAATTATTTATCGTCCATGTCTCACTTCCATACATGGCTACACTCCATAACATAACAATTTTTTTCAGTCGTTTCTCACATATGTTACATCCTCTCTACTTCACCATCATCATTGTTTTGCTCCCTAAATAGCAAAACTCATCTACTACTTTAAGTGTCCCATTTCCTAATCTAATTCCCTCAGCATCACCCGACTTAATTCGACTACGTTCCACTATCCTCGTTTTGCTTTTGTTGATGTTCATTTTATATCCTCTTTTCAATTCACTGTCCATTCCGTTCAACTGATGTTCCAGGTTCTTTGATATCTCTGACAGAATTACAATGTTATCGGCGAACCTCAAAGTTTTTATTTCTTCTCCATGGATTTTAATTCTTACTCAGAATTTTTCTTTTGTTTCCCTTATTGCTCGCTCAATATACAGATTGAATAACATCGTGGTTAGGCTGCAACCCTGTCTCACTCCCTTCCCAATCACTGCGTCCCTTTCATGCCCCTCGACTCTTATAACTGCCATCTGGTTTCTGTACAAATTGTAAATAGCCTTTCGCTCCCTGCCACCTTCAGAATTTGAAACAGAGTATTCCAGTCATCATTGTCAAAAGCTTTCTCTAAGTCTACAAATGCTGGAAATGTTGGTTTGCCTTTCCTTAATCTACCTTGTAAGATAAGTCGTAGGGTCAGTATTGCCTAGTGTGTTCCCACATTTCTACGGAATCCAAACTGATCTTCCCCGAGGTCGGCTTCTACCTATTTTTCCATTCGTCTTTAAAGAATTCGTGTTAGTATTTTGCAGCCGTGACTTATTAAACTGATGGTCTGTAATTTTCACACTTGCTTTCTTTGGGATTGGAATTATTACATTCTTCTTGGAGTCTGAGGGTATTTCGCCTGTCTCATACATCTTGCTCCCAGATGGTAGAGTTTTGTCAGGGCTGGCTCTCCCAAGGCTGTCAGTACTTCTAACGGAATGTTGTCTACTCCAGGGGCCTTACAATTGCACTACTATTTACCTCTACCTTCAGCCAGATATCCGTCCTGAGACCTTCCCACATACGCCCTTGCAGTTAACTGATATACAACATAAACATTTTCATTCCTTAATTTGCGATTCACGAACAGTACTCTTTTTGCTCGAACAGTCCACGGGTATACTGCGGGTTCATAGTGTCCAACGGACACAATATTTCGGCGCACTATCGGGGAAAATCGGCCGTATATTAAGGAAACACCGAGTTAAAACCGTCTTTCGCCCGCCCAATGAAACACGGGAATTACTGGAAAGTGTGAAAGATGACCTCGGTTTGAGGAAGGCCGGCATATAACAAATTTCCTGTGAGTGTGGGAAGACTTAGATCGGACAAACAGTGCGCACCATCGAAGATCGTTGTCGAGAACATCAAAGGCACACTCGACTGAAATATCGAAATATGTCGGCGGTAGCAGAGCACTGTTTGTCCGAGAAACACGAGATGGATTATTAGCGTACCAAGATCCTGGCTCAGACCTCTAAATATTGGGACAGCGTTATAAGGGAGGCTATCGAAATTCACACCAGGGAAGATCTAATCAACCGAGATTGCGGCTACAATCTCAGCGAGGCTTGGGACCCGGCATTGAATATAATTAAGAAGACTCTCAGCAAGAAGTATTAACTGGCGACCAGGGCGGAAGTAGCAAGAACATCGACGCTACGACGGATTCTGACGCCCACGTCTTCGCGACTGCCGGCGCGCGGGCGCGGTCGGCTAAGGGAGCGGCCCGTGGGGGGAGGGGTTTTAAATCGGCCGCCCGCCCTCAGGAGCTCAGTTCGTCAGCGCACCTGACGATGGCGACATGTTTGATCGCCGAAATATTGTGCCCGTTGGACCCTATGAACTGGCAGTATACCCGTGGACTGTTCGAGCAACAAATACGCCGGGAGAAACTGAAGAATCACTGCTCTTTTTAATTACCTGCTTGGAACTATAACGTATATCATCGGGACTACGGAGAGATTTCTCTGTCCTGAGGAACCCATTCGTGCACGCCACACATACATTTCTACCCCTAGTAGCCGCTTCCCGTGTGTAGTCCCAGAAAATAAGATTTGGGTACAGAGCAGGATCTGATAGTGGAGGTAGAAGTTTTGCATCCAAGATGGTCACATAACAGTCTGAGCCTCTGTTTGAAGCCAAACCAGAGGAGCACGATCGGTTCTGGGAACGATGCTGCTAACCGCTAGGTAACTCTGTTTCCATCCTGCGCGAGGCTAGATGTCTTCATCATAGGAGCCAGCAGCCTGTGGGAAGGGAGAGTGGCCTGTAAATCCACGCGGCAGGCTTCATTCTCGCAGATATGAGCTGCGATTTCAGCTGGGTGCACCCAGAGCGTTCAGTCGCTGCCGGCAGAGACCCCTCCACATCTCAGACCTGAACTCCAAGCAAGCAAAGTTGACACTGATTTTCCTTCCCAAACCTCATGCTCTTTCCGTAAGTAGCTCAGTCGCCCACTTAATGTTGGAGCTCCCAATGTCAAGCGGTTCCACCTCCAGCTCTTGTCCGGATCATTCAAGAAGATAGAGCTTTCTTCCAGAAGACTAGGTGTCTGATGCTGCCTCTGATATATTTGTGTGACCGGAAATTAATGTTTTTAAGCATTAGACTCCGACAACTGATTTGTGAACAAGTTTTTGTTGTTAATCAATTACGTAGCCCCTCTTGTTACCAACAAACTTTTGCCATTTAGTATGAAAATTTTCAACGAACGCTCGGTAAAATTCTATTGGTTCTTGAGTAAATTAACTGTATTTGACTTTATGGACATTAAGATTCAAGATTCAAAATGTTTTTCGCTTGGAAACTGTACAATCGGTTCTAATGGAAATCAGAAGGTGAAATATCGATGACGTGTGTATGGTGGGTAAGGAATAACCCCCCCCCCCCCTACCCCATTTCCTTAATTTTCCCAGGGTCTTGCGCAGTGCGGTCTTGCATTACTGTGTTGCAGAATAGCACCTTTTCTGTTGACAATTTTTGGGTACTTTTCAATTAAAAACTGATTCATTCGAGTCAGTTGTTCACAGTAACGGTCTGCATTCAAAGCTCTGGCCCACAGTGGATTTTTTGCAGACACCAAACTAGATGGACTTTATACTCGTAGATTCCGAAGCATTAAACAGAATACGTGAAAGAACTGAGACTGGTGACCCTGGCTGTTTGATCTCCTCAAACACTTAACATCAGTAGCAGGCAAACTACTTCTCTAAGAGAGATCGATCTGTGGTTCTTCCATTTAATCGTCGCACGAACGTTACAATGACTGATACCGAAATACGTGGCCACAGGCTATAAAAGTAAGTAAAATCGCTTAGGGGATACCAATACGATTCTACATAGGAAACGTAAAAGAACTTCCTCCTCTTCTGGCAGCAGTGTACTGTAGGTCGGTGAAGAAGGGAAGTGTTCCCTGTGACTGAAAATAAAAACTGAGGTCGTTTCCTTTCTCAAGAATGGTCGTCGATCAGACGCACACTACTGTGGGCCTATAACTTCGACATTGGTTTCTGGTAGAGTTTGGACCACGTTTTATGGTCTCGCATTATGAAATTTCTCGAAACCGAAAATCTCCTCTGTAGGAACAACGTGGCTTCAAAAAACAATGGTCATGGGAAACTTATCTCGTTCTGTTCCTCCACGAGACCCACAGAGCAGAAGATACCGGTGCCGAGGTCGAAGCCTTGTTTCTTGATTTCCAGAATACGTACGTACAGTTGAACAAAATATGACAGCATGGAGTATTAAACCTTCCGTGTTACTAGACTGAAGAATTTGTAACGAACGAAGTACAGCATGTCACATCCAACGGTGATAAGCCTTTTAACGTAAAATAAATGTGAAGGTAGCGTTAAGGATCCGTCAATTTTCAAAATACAGTGACGGAAAGAAAATCGTGACACCAAGAAGGAGTTGTGAAACGTAAACGAAAGGTGGTAGGAGTGCATCTGCATCTCAAAGATGCAAGAATGGCAGTAGTAGCGTCATTATAAGACATTGAAATCAGGTTTGCGTTAAACACACAATTGTGCCTGTATATCTACTATATCTTTCAATCAGCATCACCGACCCTTTGGTTTTATATTCTCTTCGCAATTTTTCGCCTTGTTCCAGTTTTAATCAGTCACCATTCCATCGCCTGTTTTTATTTTTATGATATCCCCTAATTTTGTTTTCAACTTTTCTGTAGGATGCAGAGCGGCATATTACGCTGCTGCCTGCCCGGCCCCCCTCAGGGGCTGGTGGGGGGGGGGGGGGGGGGGGTGGGGGGGGGTGGAAGGGGGAAGAATTGAAATCCAATAAAGGAAAAAGAAATTATGGTAGTGGAGAAATGAGATTATGATTTAGGTGGAGTAGTTTTGTTTAGAGAGAGTTAATTTTATACTTTTGTGTTTTTAAAATTTGTTTGGGTTAGTTTACCGAACTGATTCAGCGAGAGATAATGATTCGCCCTGTGTATGTGCGCGGGATTGAGCAGGTTTGATGCTGCTTTCCGACTGGCTCTGATGTATCTATGACAATCAGGAACTAGCATTTTCGCGCGTAGTTTGGGAACTAGAAACCTTTGTTGTGTAGAGAGATAAGCAGAGTCGGGGCTGGATCTCATAGTGATCAGACCAAAGGTTAGGTTCTCCGATGAAAATTATTAACATTGTGATGTTTCGGCACCAAAGTGTTTGAGAAGAGCCGTAAAGTGTGAAAGAGGTTTCAATTTAATGCACTGTTTTAAATTTAGAACTTTTGGTGACATCTTAAATAACTAAATTCCCGCTGGCATGTTGTTTACTCGTGAAGGCGAAAACCAGGCGAGATGACGCAGTTGTTAGCACACTGGACTCCCATTCGGGAGGATGACGGTTGAAACCCGCATCCCGCCATCCTCATTTAGGTTTTCCGTGATTTCCCTGAATCGCTTCAGGCAAATGTCGGGATGGTTCCTTTGAAAGGGCACGACCGGCTTCCTTCCCCATCCTTCCCTAATCCGATGACACCGATGACTGCACTGTGACTACCCACAAATAAATCAATCAATCACCGAGCGAGGTGGCGCAGTGGTTAGCACACTGGACTCGCATTCGGGAGGACGACGGTTCAATCCCGTCTCCGGCCATTCTGATTTAGGTTTTCCGTGATTTCCCTCAATCGTTTCAGGCAAATGCCGGGATGGTTCCTTTGAAAGGGCACGGCCGATTTCCTTCCCAATCCTTCCCTAACCCGAGCTTGCGCTCCGTCTCTAATGACCTCGTTGTCGACGGGACGTTAAACACTACCCACCACCACCAAATCAATCAATCAACATCAGCGAATGTAAACATTTTTGTCACGCGAAACTTATTATAGCATGATCTGAGCGAGTTATTCAAAAAGAAACAAACCGCTTGTAAACTTGCTATGAAGACTAACTAATAATTAGCATAAACTGGCTGCGGTTGACAACGACGTGTATGTGTGTGTGTGTGTGTGTGTGTGTGTGTGTGTGTGTGTGTGTGTGTGGACTTTTCAGGCGGTACAGCTCAGAGTAAGGATTGGTAGTAATTGGTGTATGCAAGCTTACTGTAATAGAGTGAAATTTTACGCAATAAAATACTTTCATTTAACTATTCTATCCAACAATAAAATATTTTTTGTGCCATTTGTGGTTATCAGGAGCACAGCTGTTTTTCCTACAGCTGATTTTACTACAGCTTTTTCCGGCTGAGATCTGCATTTCACTAACTTCAAGGAGGCGTGCGTATCAGAAGGTGAGTAAAACTTTATTTGCAGCAACACAGCACCGCGCCGCCGCAAATAGTGCAGCAGCTGATAAGTATAAAAAGCTGTAGAGAAGAGATCGGCGCTCGGAATAAATGTGAAAGCGAACAGTGTTGAAACTGATCAAAAGAGAGGATAGAACAGCATATGACAAAATGCAAAAGTAGGACACTGGGACCATAAATGTAATCCTACCGTGGAAAGAAAAAGATGAACATCGTAGATTACGACAGAAGAAGCTAGCAGACGGAACGACGTAGGTAGCGGCCGCCGCTATCTCAACAACTGCGCTGACGGTGTTGGTAGGAGATGAGAGTCAACGAATTGGTATAACTGGAGGCAAAGGACACTCCTGCAGTTCCAGCGTGTCGAGACTACACTTGACGAATAGGGATGAGTTAAGTTTTGTTCATCTGTTGTTTGCTTGTATCAAAAGACTCTTTAAATGGAGGGGAATGATAATTCTGTAGATGTGAAGAAAGAGGATGTGATTCAGTTTGGTGGAAGAGCCAGTCAAACCAACACTGCAGGACAAAGAAATGTGGGTGAATCAGAAATTAATCTTGTTTCAGTTCCTAATTTACGACAATTATCTACAATTGTGGGAGAGAAACATGGACAAAATGTTTTAACAGATGTAAATTTGGGTATTTTTGGTAAGTTGTATGGGACCAAACTAACTGCTGAGGTCATCGGTCCCAAAGCTTACACACTACTTAATCTAACTCTTCCTTCTTGGTAGTACCACTTGGACGTCCGGTGCTCTGCCTTCTCGTGACAGTACATCCTCTGACCACTGCTGCCAGTAGTCATGTACAGTGGCTCCACCACTGCCACGTCTTTCTGCAATATCGCGGAAAGACTCTCTGGCTTCTCGTAGCCGTATTAGACCACCTCGTTCAATCTCTCTGAGACGTTGAAAATGGGATTTTTGTCACTTGCATCAGCTCACCCATTCTAACATGCAAATGAGACAAAAGTCACCCAAAACGATTAACAGTCATCACTGAACTAATGTAGGTATCACGAAGATCAGACGCAGATCTCCTGTAACTTGCCTGTGGTTTTATGCCCATGGGAATGTTCAAGCCAAGAAAAGTTTTTATCTTCCTACATGTTGTGTGTTTGTAAGGTTTTTCATGTTTCTGGTATTCATGTTCAGCATAAAGATTAGTCTGCATAACAATCCACTGAATTACATCATTAGATATGAAAAAGGTGAACAAGTTATAGGGTGTGGAATCCTCTAAGCCTCTCACAAACGCTGCAGGACCAGTTACTGACGAAAAAGGTGTAGGTTGTTGTGGTTTTCCTGTTTTCCCCCACTGAGGAGGCTGTTTACATGATGTTACATCTGTGGGAGTTGCATTTTCGTCACCTGCATTATGTGCCAGTACTTGCACTGGAACAGCAGTTGAACTGGATATAGTTTCCCCAGAACAGTAACATGACATGTCCATTGTTTGATTCCGTATTTTCTCAGGTGAATCACTTTCGTCTGAAGAGCCTGTTTCAGAAATAACTATTCCTGACTGTGGTACACTGTAATCTGGGTTGTCACCACTGAAGTCTGCATCCTCGTCCGACGAACTCTGACCTGATAGTATTTGAGCATGGAGTATTGCTATTATCTCATCATGTTTCACTACTTCCATAAAGCGATTCATTATAAATTTAAATGGGGGATAATGCCTCAAATTACATATATATGTACTTTGTTTACACTCTCATGCAACTTCATAGCACAAACAACGCACAAAATGTGTAACGCTACCCGATATTCATGTAGTGGAGGAACGCTGATGTATGGTGGTACATATTTAGTATTCTGGAGTATTCAGGAAATACTTGTCTTCTATAGAATATATCTAAGAACCGTGAATTCTAGACTGATTCTGGATGTACAACAATCATTATCTTACTAGGAATAAACAGCTGAATCAACAATGTATCATGTAAAGGCGGAAACAATTGCGCACTCGATCGTACTGGGCAAAAACCAGCAACACTGCCCACACTGCAGGAAACAACACTTGCACAGACAGACTGCATATTGCAATGCTACATCTGACCACTCTGTGTCATAGTGGGAACTACCAAATTACATACAGTGGGTAGTTCAGAAAACATACCTTCATGCTGGACGAGTCAGGGCTTTACAATTAAGTGGTAAATTTTTTGTACCACCATGCATTGAAGCAAGGACGAATTGTAGTACACATTTTATACCACCTACCCCAAAAGAGTTAATAAATACAAAGTGAAGCTAGATTTCGATGAGGATCCTATGATATTGGAAATACAGATAAGAAACATAATTATACCGTTTTCTAGGGAAAAGAATCTAATTACTGAGGAGGGTGACAGTTTTGCCATTAGGGATTGCAGAAAATGGCAACATATGGAAGGGTATTATGAATGTGGCACTGAGGAATTGAGAGTTGATCCAGAAGGGTTGCTGGTTGTACAGCACATGACAGAAAGGAAAGTAGAAAAAGTATGTGAACTAAACGCAACTTAGGAGGAAGAGTTGAAAGAGGTTTTGTTTATGCATAGAAATATTCTCTCAGATTAGCTGGGACTGTGAAATAAGATAAACTGTTTTTGAAAAGCCCTATACCAATTGTGGAAAAACATAAGCAAGCAGTAATAAGATAGCGTGTATGCTCACTTCGGTAGGCGCACTACTTGGTGAGTTCCCTCACTAAATGTGTCCATTCTCGTTATTCTTTTTTTTTTTTTTTTTTTTTTTTTTTTTGCACTGTATATCAACCCTTTCCCATCCAGGTTCTATTCTCACTGTGTTCTTCAATTCTTGTTTTACTCTTTTCTATCTGAGGTCTATCCTAGTTGATGTGAGCACAACTTCTGAGGATTAGGGTAATTTAGAAAATGAATCTTTGGTACAATTATACACTTGTAACACCTGCCATCTCTAGCAAAAATATTCTTGTGAAGGCAAGAAATAATTTTTGTTGAAGCATAATGTTATCTACATCTACACTCCGCAAGCCATCCAACGGTGTGTGGCGGAGTGCACTTAACGTGCCACTGTCATTATCTCCCTTTCGTGTTCCAGTCGCGTATGATTCGCGGGATGAACGTTTCCGGAAAGCCTCCGTGCGCGCTCGAATCTCTCTAATTTTACATTCGTGATCTCCTTGGGAGGCATAAGTAGGGGGAAGCAATATATTCGATACCTCATCCAGAAACGCAGCCTATCGAAACCTGGGCAGCAAGCTACACCAGGATACAGAGCGCCTCTCTTGCAGAGTCTGCCACTTGAGTTTGCTAAGCACTTCCGTAACGCTATTACGCTTACCAAATAACCCTGTGACGAAACGCGCCGCTCTTCTTTGGATCTTCTCTATCTCCTCTGTCAACCCGACCTGTTACGGATCCCACACTGATGAGCAATAGGTCGAACGAGTGTTTTGTAAGCCACCTTCTTTGTTGATGGACTACATTTTCTAAGGACTCTCCCAACGAATCTCAACCTGACACCCACCTTACTAACAATTAATTTTATATGATCAATATTGAAGGAAGTGAAGTGGAGTCTGCTTTAGTAAAAGTCAGCGGTTATTAGCACAGGCAGTAGGCCTGAAGTTGGTGTTTTTGTAGGTACTAATGCACAAAAAGGGGTGCTTACACCTAATTCAGAATTAACAGGCAGTGGTTCCTGTTCATATGTTGTGGTTGAAACGGTAATGCACAAAAGGGTGCTTACTTTCTGAGTGTAAGAGAGGTTTATGTGGAGGAAAAAGTGTTGATATCGTTGTGATAGTTGAAACTGTAAGTGATGAAATGTAGGTTTCGAGCAGGAAACATTATTTTCTTAAACAATGTGAAAGTAAGATGGAGATAGAACTGAATGCTAGTAATTGGATAGCCAGGGAAAAATCAATTCCGAAATGGGCTCTTGACAGTTGTGAGTTTAGTAATGCTGATGGTATAAGGCAGATAAGAAAACAAGTTGGGGTTAATACCACAGAAGGCACTGCACTGTTTGCAGTGCTAGGAAACTGATGATTACCAGGTACTCGAGTTATGATAATACCATTTTAACTTCTTTTCGTGTTGTCAGTCTTCCTCTTCTGTCATTCTGAACTATGACGTATCAGCTTTAACTTTTTTCACTTCTGTACTAAAGAAGAAACAACAGAGGTACTGTCATGTTGAAGGTTGTACACAGAGAGAAATATTTAATTGTGGAATGAAGGGTTCATGTAACCTGAAATCATTATAGGATGTGGTTGTGAAAATGAGGTGATTAATGACGATTCAAGGTAACTTGGGATAGTGACAAATGTTATGCTAATGAAGAATGGGTAGTGAATTTTGAATTGATTACGTAAAATTTACTGAAGGTGTGAAGGGATATATTAATAAATGGAGACTCATGAGGATTATGACGTATTGTTGCAACCAGAAATGTGCTGTCATGGTAAAAACAGATAGTGATGGAGTAAGATGAAACAACGATACACCCTGTTGTTGTGAAGGAAAATGATTAAAAGATTTTTGTAACATGGAAAGATACCGGATGTGACTACTGCCATTATATGCTTACCACGTTGATGTAGAAAATATAATGAAGTTTCTAAAGGACCATACAAATATTAGTATTAGCTAAAATCTTTTGTGAGAGAGCTGGCAAGAAAGAAGGTGAAACGAAAAAGTTGTACATAAGTGTTTTTTTAATTTGTGTATGGTCTACGTCCCACCCACCTTCCTCCCCCCATGAACCCTGGACCTCGCCGTTGGTGGGGACGCTTGCATGCCTCAGTGATACAGATAGCCGTACCGTAGGTGCAACCATAACAGAGGGGTATCTGTTGAGAGGCCAGACAAACGTGTGGTTCCTGAAGAGGGGCAGCAGTCTTTTCAATAGTTGCAGGGCCAACAGTCTTGATGAGTGACTGATCTGGCCTTGTAACATTAACCAAAACGGCCATGCTGTACTGGTACTGTGCACAGCAGAAAGCAAGGAGAAACTACAGCCGTAATTTTTCTGGAGGGCATGCAGCTTTACTGTGTGGTTAAATGATGATGGCGTACTCTTGGGTAAAATATATCGGAGGTAAAATGGCCTTCCTTTCGGATTTCTGGGCAGGGACTACTCAGGAGGACGTCGTTATCAGGAGAAAGAAATATGGCGTTATACAGATCAGAGCGTGGAATGTCAGATCCCTTAATCGGGTAGGTAGGTTAGAAAATTTAAAAAGGTAAATGGATAGGTTAAAGATGGATTATATGAAGCTGTTATCTGTACAGATACCATTGGTGATCTTGCAGCTCTAGAAGAATGAATTTGCAATGAAATAAGACGTTTAGCTGCTTACAGGCATTGATAAATATCAACTGGGCGGGTTGAGAAACGTGTGCCCCGACGAGGACTCAAAACCAGGACGTCTTGCATACATGGCAGACGCTCTATCCGATTGAGCGAAGGAGGACACAGTGCAACTGCAGGGACTTATCTCTGGCATTCTCCCTGTGAGACCCACACTTTCCAACTTTATGTCCACACACTACATTTGCAGTGCTCCTGTGCACCATACTCATTTCTCGCGGCAATTGATTTACCGATTCCCGTAAGAGTTTGAGCAATGTGAGTGCATCCGCACTGAAGAAGATCATTAGCCAGTAAGCCTTATCTACGAGTATATGAAGATCGTATCTGTTCTGCCTGACATGGGCGAGTAATGAGTATAGTGGGCAGGGGCACTACAAATGTAGTGTGTGGACAGTAATCTGGGAATGTGTGTCTCGTGGGGAGCGTGCCACAGATAGGTCCCTGTAGTCGCACTATCCTCTGAGTTCTCGGTGGCGCAGACTGAGAGAGCATCTGCCACATGAGTAGAGAGATCCTAGGTTCGATCCCTGTTCGGGCCGCACATTTTCCAACTGCCCCCGTTGATATTTATCAACGCCTGTAAGCAGCCAAGGATCGGATCTCATTGTAACTTCGTTCTTCGAGTGTTGCAAGATCACCAATGGTATCTGTACAGATAACAGCTTGATATAGATAAGGCTTACCGGCCAATGATCTTCTTTAGTGCGGATGTACTCAGATTGTCCCAACTCTTACGGGAATCGGTAGACTGACTGCCGCAAGTACTGAGTATGGTGGACAGGGGCACTACAAATGTAGTGTGTTGACAGAAAGTTAGGAAGTGTGGGTCTCACGGGGAGCGTGTCCTAGATAAGTCCCTGCAGTCGTGCTGTTCTTGTGTCCCCAGTGGTTCACTCGGACAGAGCGTCTGCCATGTGAGTAGAAGATGCTGGGTTCGATTCCCGGTCGGAGCACACATTTTTCAAGTGTCACCGTCGATTTTTATCAACGCCTTTAAGCAGCTAAAGGTATGATTACATTGTAATGTCATAGTAGGAATTAGTGATGTTCGGCGGCAGAAGCAACAAGCCTTTTGGTCAGGTGAATACGGGGTTATAAATAGAAAGTCAAATAGTGGTATTGCAGGAGCAGGTTTAATAATGAATAAAAAAATAGGAGCACGGGTAAGCTAGTACGAACAGCATAGTGAACGTATTATTGTAGCCAAGATAGACACGAAGCCCACGCCTATCACAGTAGTACAGGTTTATATGCCAACTAGCTACGCAGATGACGAAGAGATTGAAGAAATATATGTTGAGATAAAAGGAATTATTCATTTAATTAAGGAAGACGAAAATTTAATAGTCACGGGGGACTGGAATTCGATAGTGGGGAGAGGAAGAGAAGGAAAAGTAGTAGGTGCATATGGAATGGGGGCAAGGAATGAAAGAGGAAGCCGCCTAGTAGAATTTTGTTCAGAGCATTGCTGACACTTGGTTTAAGAAACATGAAAGAAGGTTATATACGTGGAAGAGGCCCTGGAGACACTGGAATGTTTCGGATGGATTATATAATAGTAAGACACAACTGTATGAAACGGGTTTTAAACTGTAAGACATTTCCATGGGCAGATGTGGACTCTGACCACAATCTATTGGTCATGAATTGTAGATGAAAACTAAAGGAACTGAAAAAAAGTAGGAATTTAAAGAAATGGGACCTGGATGAACTGAAAGAGCTAGAGGTTGTGAGAGCTTCAGAGAGAGCATTAGAGAATTATTGACAAGAATGGGGGCAAGAAATACAGTAGAAGAAGAATGGGTAGCTTTGAGAGATGAAATAGTGAAGTCAGCAGAGGATCAAGTAGGTGAAAAGACAAGGGCTAGTAGAACTCCTTGGATAACAGAAGAGATATTGCATGTAATTGATGAAAGACAAAAATATAAAAATGCAGTAAATGAAGCAGGCTAAAAGGAATACAAACATCTCAAAAATGAAATCGACAGGAGGTGCAAAATGGCTAAGCAGGGATGGCCAGAGTGGAAATGTGAGGATGAAGAGACATATCTCACTAGGGGTAAGATAGATACTGCCTACAGGAAAATTAAAGAGACCTTTGGAGAAAAGAGAATCACTTGTATGAATATCAAGAGCTCAGATGGAATACCAGTTCTAAGCAAAGAAGGGAAAGCAGAAAAGTGGAACGAGAATGTAGAGGGTCTATAGAAGGGCGATGTACTTGAGGGCAATGGGCAATATTATGGAAATGGAAGAGGACATAGATGAAAATGAAATGGGAGATATGATACTGCGTGAAGAATTTGATATGGCACTCAAAGACCTAAGTTGAAACAAGACCCAAGAAGTAAACAACATGCCATTAGAACTACTGATAACCTTGGAAGAGACAGCCCCGAGAAAACTCTACCATCTGGTGCGTAAGATGCATGAGACAGGCGAAATACCCTCAGACTTCAAGAAGAATATAATAATTCCAATCCCAAAGAAAGCAGGTGTTGATAAATGTGAAAATTACCAAACTATCAGTTTAATAAGCCACGGCTGCAAAATACTAACATGAATTCTTTACAGACGAATGGAATAACTAGTAGAAGCCGACCTCAGGGAAGATCAGTCAGGATTCCGTAGAAATGTTGGAACACATGAGGCAATACTCACCCTACTACGCCGGCCGAAGTGGCCGTGCGGTTAAAGGCGCTGCAGTCTGGAACCGCAAGACCGCTACGGTCGCAGGTTCGAATCCTGCCTCGGGCATGGTTGTTTGTGATGTCCGTAGGTTAGTTAGGTTTAACTAGTTCTAAGTTCTAGGGGACTAATGACCTCAGCAGTTGAGTCCCATAGTGCTCAGAGCCATTTGAACCATTTTTTTCACCCTACTACGTATCTTAGAAGATACAGTAAGGAAAGGGAAACGTACGTTTCTACCACTTGTAGACTTAGAGAAAGCTTTTGACAATGTTGACGGGAATACTCTCTTTCAAATTCTGAAGGTGACAGGGGTCAAATACATTGAGCGAAAGACTATTTACAATTTGCAGAGAAACTAGATGGCAGTTATAAGAGTGGAGGATGAAGAAAGGAAAGCAGTGGTTGGGAAGGGAGTGATGTTATTCAGCCTGTATATTGAGCAAGCAGTAAAGGAAACAAAAGAAAAATTCGGAGTAGGAATTGAAATCCATGGAGAAGAAATAAAAACTGTGAGGTTTTCTGATGACATTGTTATTCTGTAAGAGACAGCAAAGGACCTGGAAGAGCAGTTGAACGGAATGGACAGTGTCTTGAAAGGAGGATATAAGATGAAGATCAACAGAAGCAAAACGAGGATAATGAATGTACCCGAATGAAATCAGATGAGGGAATTATATTTGAAAATGAGACACTTAAAGTAGCAGATGAGTTTTGTTATTTGGGGAGCAAAATATACATGATGGTGAAGTAGAGAGGATATAACGTGTGTGAGAAACGACTGAAAAAAATAATTATGTTAATGAAGTGCCAACATCAAGCCAGAACAGAATGTAATTTGCGTAAAATAAAGAGACGCTATCCATAGCGAATAAAGAAAATTTCATAAATACACTCCTGGAAATGGAAAAAAGAACACATTGACACCGGTGTGTCAGACCCACCATACTTGCTCCGGACACTGCGAGAGGGCTGTACAAGCAATGATCACACGCACGGCACAGCGGACACACCAGGAACCGCGGTGTTGGCCGTCGAATGGCGCTAGCTGCGCAGCATTTGTGCACCGCCGCCGTCAGTGTCAGCCAGTTTGCCGTGGCATACGGAGCTCCATCGCAGTCTTTAACACTGGTAGCATGCCGCGACAGCGTGGACGTGAACCGTATGTGCAGTTGACGGACTTTGAGCGAGGGCGTATAGTGGGCATGCGGGAGGCCGGGTGGACGTACCGCCGAATTGCTCAACACGTGGGGCGTGAGGTCTCCACAGTACATCGATGTTGTCGCCAGTGGTCGGCGGAAGGTGCACGTGCCCGTCGACCTGGGACCGGACTGCAGCGACGCACGGATGCACGCCAAGACCGTAGGATCCTACGCAGTGCCGTAGGGGACCGCACCGCCACTTCCCAGCAAATTAGGGACACTGTTGCTCCTGGGGTATCGGCGAGGACCATTCGCAACCGTCTCCATGAAGCTGGGCTACGGTCCCGCACACCGTTAGGCCGTCTTCCGCTCACGCCCCAACATCGTGCAGCCCGCCTCCAGTGGTGTCGCGACAGGCGTGAATGGAGGGACGAATGGAGACGTGTCGTCTTCAGCGATGAGAGTCGCTTCTGCCTTGGTGCCAATGATGGTCGTATGCGTGTTTGGCGCCGTGCAGGTGAGCGCCACAATCAGGACTGCATACGACCGAGGCACACAGGGCCAACACCCGGCATCATGGTGTGGGGAGCGATCTCCTACACTGGCCGTACACCACTGGTGATCGTCGAGGGGACACTGAATAGTGCACGGTACATCCAAACCGTCATCGAACCCATCGTTCTACCATTCCTAGACCGGCAAGGGAACTTGCTGTTCCAACAGGACAATGCACGTCCGCATGTATCCCGTGCCACCCAATGTGCTCTAGAAGGTGTAAGTCAACTACCCTGGCCAGCAAGATCTCCGGATCTGTCCCCCATTGAGCATGTTTGGGACTGGATGATGCGTCGTCTCACGCGGTCTGCACGTCCAGCACGAACGCTGGTCCAACTGAGGTGCCAGGTGGAAATGGCATGGCAAGCCGTTCCACAGGACTACATCCAGCATCTCTACGATCGTCTCCATGGGAGAATAGCAGCCTGCATTGCTGCGAAAGGTGGATATACACTGTACTAGTGCCGACATTGTGCATGCTCTGTTGCCTGTGTCTATGTGCCTGTGGTTCTGTCAGTGTGATCATGTGATGTATCTGACCCCAGGAATGTGTCAATAAAGTTTCCCCTTCCTGGGACAATGAATTCACGGTGTTCTTATTTCAATTTCCAGGAGTGTATTTCAAAATGCATGGGGAACTGAAGTTCCATTGTTGTGTGAAGGAGACTAATTTTGCATGAAAAACTATGTTGATGTATTTGGAAGCAATATAATTTTCTCAAATCATTGGCTACTTCAGGTTTACAACTACCAAGACTTAAGTAGGGGAAATGTAATTTGCTGTATATAGGTTTTGGAATTTGCCCAATGTTTAAGTTAAATTACTCAAAACTTTTATTAGGAAGAAAAACTTTTTCATAATTAAAGGGTTGTGATGTGGAGCGCCTTACATCGTGCTTATTGAGATCGTAACAACAGTGAAATCCGTGCAGCATATGTCACTCGCAATACATGTGGCATCTGATGCCCCAGTGTATGTAGTTTCTACGCGATCTGGTAGAGGTTACTACCTGACAGACAGTTTGAGCTGCAGTCAAAATTGCTGTTCTTTATGTTTCATTTTCCAATTGTTCATCAATTACTAGTATAACTGTTCTTAGTTAAAGTGAGTGAATGCAGGTGTGATTGTGAAATAATGTTTTATATAAGGTATTTATAGTATACTTTGAAGTAAGTGGTCTCACGAAGAATGTTCGAGAATGACGTTTGTGTTAGTCATCTGCACGGAGGAATTCGTTATTAACTGTTTGGTCAGTTTATGGTAGTGGGGAAACGAGGTTATGATTTCGGTAAAGCAGTTTCATTGAGAGAGAGTTAATTTTAGGTTTGTGTGTTTTTAAAATTTATTTAGGTTAATCTACTAATCTGATTCATTGACAAATTTTGATTGACTCTTTGTATATGCGCGGGACTGAGCAGCTTCGATGTTTCTCTTCCAATCAGAAATTATCATTTTCGAGGGTATTTAGGGAACTACAACTTTTTTGTGTAGAGAGGTGAGTAGAGTTGTGGGTTGGATCTTATAGCGATGAGACCTATGGATGGGTACTCCAATGAAAATGATTAATATTGTGATATTTCGGTACCAAAGTGTTTAAGAAGCGCCGTAAGTGTGGAAGAGAGTTTCTTTTAATGCTGGCAATTGGAATTTTGTTCGAACAGCGCTGCGCCACGACGCCATAGTTTCCTTAGGGTTTGCTTAGGAATCAGGTAAACTTCAGGGATTCTCAGCCAACTCCAGTGGCAGGCGCTATAAGATAGGCGTTCTGCATCACAGTATGGTCCTAGAACCGTCAAACAATATATTACTTCTTCCTACGTATATGTAAAGAAAGTTTATGAACTGTAAAATTTGAGAGATTAGATCTAAAAAGGAGGTTTAGTAACAATAGTGTTTCCCACGAACACTTTGAGACTGGACCATGAGAGGGAAGATGTAAAAATGATATTAAAAGTATCCTCCGCCACACTCCATGAGGTTGCGTGGAGAGCATGGATGTAGCTATTAAAGAGAAATCTACATTGGGGAAAACAGTTCTAAGGAAACAGATTGGCAACATCTTTCGTGTAGACTATAAGCAGAAGGCTAAGATACAGCATTGAAAACATACTTACAAAGCTGAGAATGATTATAGAAAAATTTAGTTGATTTGGACGAAAAATGCCAACTCACAAGCAAAGGATAAATCGACATATGTTATGAGAACACGATTGAATTAGTTCGCCCAGTGCTAAAGCATGACTGTCAGAAAACTCTTAAAATACATGAAATTACATTATTAATTATAATCCTTAGAATGTTGTTTGTACGTGGCATATACTCATGAAACAGAAGGCCAAATAAAAAGTCAAATTGCAACACAGTTCTTAGTACTGTGAAAAAGTGCCATATGATAATTTTGTAATTGAGAAAAACCAAACCATGATGATAACAATACTAGAAATTTACACAAGATAACTATCTTACTTTACACAATGCAATTCAAGTACAACATTAGTAGTGGAACAAAGCCACTACACCCATCCTTGCATTGTTGCCAAATTTATTGAAGTGGACAGATCTAAGATGGCGGTGATAGATGTGGCAACATTGCTGCCATGTCATGGCGTTAAGTTCAAATTTTGTCTTGAAAATAGGCCAACTGGGCTACCTCCACTAACCTAACCCCTCCCCTCACCCCTCCCATTCCCTCCCTCACCCTTCCCCCCCCCCCCCCTCCCCCTGCCCCACCTGGGAATTGATGGGGAAAGGACACAGTCTGGGCTGGGCTTTTGGATACGATGGATGTGTCCTTATTTTGTGTATGTTGCTCCCCTCCCCTCCCTTCCCCCATCAGGAAGTTGGCGGGAAAAGCGCTCAGTCTGTTCTGAGCTGCCAGATAGGATGGATGTAAGTATGCATTGTTTATTTAAGCCATTTCAAATTTCATAGACAGTAGCTCCATCCAGTGTGTTCACTGCGGGGTCTAGAGTCCAACTGACCTAGTTCACAACACTGCCACCAGAGGGCGCTGTTGTCCATCCCACTCTTCCCCTCCCATGGCGTAATCGAAGATGGTGGTCTGGGAAAAAACAGCGGGAGAAGGACATAATCTGTGTCTAGTTGCTGGACTATGAGGACAGAGGTAATTGTTAACTGTGTTCAGTGGATGAGATCTATGTGCTGGAGAAGGAGGAGTGTTTTAGCAACTGAGGACTGTGTCCTTAGCAATGATACATGGTGTAGATGAATACGTTTCATGAAATAATTAAAACTGGCTAAGTTACACTTCACAACTCATGCTGATAAATGCATGTGCCGTAGCTGTAGATCACTCGATAATAGTCCAGTCTGTCAGTTTTCCGAAGTGCAAGAGGCAAGACGTTCATCCACTCTGGTATGTGGCCTCTCCCAACGTGCACAGAAACTCGGACGGGGAGTGCGTCAGTGCATGGTACATCCACATAGTAGCAGGAGGACCACAGGCTTCCTGTCGGACTGGATATACCAGCGGCCCGCCTTCCCATCCCCGACGCACAGATACCCTTTGTTGTTGAACATGAACTGTGTCATGAATTATTACATCTGTTGTTGCAGAATATTGTCGTATATGTAACTTGAAGATGCCAGATGAACTGAATGTCCCACTGCACAAAGCAATGGAAATTAGCATATGACATTGTTGCCGGAAGGCCTCATCCGAGGGAGTTTGTCCACCAGGTGCAAGTCTTATTTCAGCCGATGCCATATTGGGCGACTTGCGTGCCGGTGATCAGTAGGACTTGATGGTGAGGACAATACAACACACATTCCACGAGCAGAGAATATCTCCAACCCGGCCCAGAATCGAACCCGGGTCCACTTGCATGGGAGGCGAGCACGTTACCACACAGCTAAGCAGGAGGACACTGCACAAGGGGACACACAGAGAGAGAGAGAGAGAGAGCTTTGCAGATGACTTGAGAATAGTTAAAGAATTACTGGTTTTATTCCGATGAGTACCACCACGGCCACTCTTGAACAGGGACTCAACAAAGATCGCGGAACACTTGTGAAACCGTCCCTGAGACATTTCACAGGCTTTTCTGGGAAGCACCACAGACTTCCCTCGTCCTCGAGCAGGGAGCTGCTCCAGGAATTACTAAATCCAGTTAAATGTGTCGCTAAACACACATTCAGAAAGAGCGCTGCACAGTAATTTCCTTCAATCTTGTATACCGCCACACTCCAACACACTCTAAAAGAAGACCATTGTACACTTGCGAAACCTCCGAGAGACTCTTCACACGCTTTTGTGGGAAACAGATCCCGAAACCAATGTCAGCTGCAATATCTGATTTTATAAACCGAAACGACGGTATTTGGAAGTCGAAATAAATGTCTCTGTAACTTTAAAATCAGGAACTTAACGGTTTTAGAGTTTTAGCTGTTTGTTTGAAGACACTACCAGGGAGAGAGAAAAATTTCTGAGTCCTACAGCTGTTTTGGTGTTATCACTTTTTGTCAGCAGCTCTTGGTTGTGCGGTAGCGTTCTCGCTTCCTGCGCCCGAGTTCCCGGGTTCGATGCCCGGCGGGGTCAGGGATTATTCTCTGCCTCGTGATGACTGGGTGTTGTGTGATGTACTTAGGTTAGTTAGGTTTAAGTAGTTCTAAGTTCTAGGGGACTGATGATCATAGATGTTAAGTCCCATAGTGCTCAGAGCCATTTGAACCATTTTTTGTTATCACTTTTCTGAAGCAGTGAGTGGCTTTAGTTCATATTTGCTGCTGCAGCTGGAGTCAGGGACAATATTTTCCTTACTTCTCGAAGCACACCCAGGTGTCTAAGCACAGGCGGAAAAGTCAGAACAATTACACGAACAGAATTCGAAGCACTGTCCTACAGACAAGAATATGACTAGAATTTCTGGTGAATTTTTGATGTCTTGCAGCTGCTGATCTAGAGATGCTCTGAAACCACAATGGCAGGTGAGATGGATGGGCTGCTTGGACTTGTCTCTGAACACTCGTACAAAGAATATCACGTGACTCCAAGAACTCTCTGTACGTATTTTACCAGTCTTCTTCGAGTCAGTCTGTAGAACCTCCTATGTCCCACATTAAGGATGTCTTGTGAATGGAGATTTGTGATTAGTTCTTACTGATTGCACTCCCTAGACTGCTGCTGCTGCCAGTGTGGGAGCACTGTCTGCCATTATCTGCTGACGAGACCTTCAGTGGCAAAACTATTTTCTACAGATCTAAAAGAAAACACATACAGCAGTCACAGTGCACTGACAGTTAAACCCTGCAAATGTGCTCTACAGATCATGAAATACGGAAATTATCGACAAAGACAGTTCCGCAGCTACACTGCTCTGCTATTGTCGAAGAAAGCTTGAATTTTTTGGTAATAAACCCGCCAAACTGCTGTTGCTGCGGTGTGGAAGCCCTGTCCACCGTATTTTTCCATAGACAGACCAATTGCGAGATTTTCAGCAGCAAAACTAATTTGTACAGATAGAAAAAGAAAGTTACAGCAGTCGTATTGCACTGACACTTAAAGCCTGCAAGAGTGATGTACAGACCATGAAATACAAAGACTACTGCCAAAGACACTTCTTAATTCCAAAGCTCTGCTATTATCGAAAAATATTCAATAGTTCAGCGTGAAACCGATCTGCAGCCGGGCTATATCACCACATACGACTTCGATTTCGCAAACACTCAATTCATGTCCTACCCCATACAATATGCCTGCTTAGCTGGGTGGTATCGTGCTCGCTCCCATGCAAGCAGGGCCGGGTTCGATTCCTGAACGGGTTGGAGGTTTTCTCCGCTTGAGAACTGGATGTTGTGTCGTGCTCATCATCATTTCATCCTCATTACCAGCGTGCAAGTCGCCCATTGTGGCGTCGACTGAAGTAACACTTGCCCCTGGTGGCCGAACTTCCCCGGATGGGGCCTCTCGGTCAAAGATGCCATACGCTCATTTCCATTTTTAACATGCAAAATCATCACCTTTGCATCTTGCATGCAGCTATCGAACACCAAACTCTCGTACACATACTGCGAAGGCAGATGTACCTCAAAGCACATGCACCATAGATGGTCCTCGCAGCCCTAGATATTTCCCGTGAGGCCGGTCGCTCATTCAGTGCCGCCAACGGTCACAAGTCAACTGCCCCCGTACGCCCGCTGGCCCTACGCGCGTTCAGAGCGCCGTCAGCTGATCATGGTCACTCAGCGAACTGTTGCACAAACGCTGGGCTGGTTCCCATCGGCACAAAGACTTTACTGTTTCCGGCCCTGGCTGGCTTGCTTGCTTACTGCCATGCATTCCTCACCCGTCTCTATACTCTGGAATTACATGTATTTTCACATCGTTTGACGGAATATCATACCATTTACGCGATAGGTCTCGATATAAAGCACATAGCAATATCGATTCCATAAAAGTATGGCTTGCACAGTATAATTCCGAAAATAAAGAGTGGAAATTATTTCTCTACAATCCCGAAATTTTAGCGAGGTGGGACGTACTGTAAACTACTCAGTAACTAGAAACTTATTTCACCTGCGAAGATCTTTACGTAGAAACTTCAAAAAATAGATGAAAGTGATAATTCCACTCGCGAATACCGATCTCAGTGATATACCAGATTCCATGTCGTCCTTCTAATTTACAAAGCCAACTAAGGTGTTTCTCAGCAAACGTCTCTTCCAGCTGTCTTCCACCGTCTAGATGCACACGACACACCACAATCGATGTTCTCTAAACCAAAAAAAGACGGAAATTATGTATAACCAGTCAACTGGACAATTAACAACGGGGGGAAAAACTGTATAGCGCAAGTACGCGCCCATATTGAATGTTTTCAAATTATCACGACGAACACACGCGCTCACGAAGTCTGCCCAGCACATACTGAATATTAGTTCCTTATTCACACGCCTAGTGAGCGACAGGCTTAGGTCAGCTACATTCCTGCACTCCAGCCGGACTCTCCAGTCCGGGTGGCTCCTACAGTAAGGCGGAAACGGCAATCGTTGCGGTGACATGCCACTGCGCCCCGCACCTCAGACAGAATCATCGTAGGAAACCAGCCCACTTATTTTATCACTATACTTACAGCTAAATATTAAGATTCCAGCCTCAAACTGGCGACATTTCACAATGAGCGAAGTATCGGAAATACTCCCTCCTGACAACGGCGGCTCTGGAAACATTAAAATCTCCAGCAACCTTATGAATGGGCATAATTTTCCACTTAACAAAAATCTTCCATTTGCCTTACGGCTATCGTAGTTTCCCATGACAAATACCTACCTTCCCTACGACAGGACATAGTCATTTTCCTTGCACATGTGGAAATCACACACATACTTTCTAAGCCCACTGATGACAGAGAATCTACCACGCAACACGTACGGCTATGTATAATACTTCGCCAACAACTGAATGCTGGCAATACTAAACAATACAGAGTGACAATCCACGGTGGATGGACATGTCTCTTAAGTTTTACTTGCGAGTTGTATCAGTGTGTCTCAGAAAAAGAGAGGTCTAACAAGTAACCAGATTTAAAAACACGATCGCATCGGCTATGTTACTCTCACAAGCGGTTTAGGTTCTACCGGTGCACACAAGTATCGCTAACGACATCCATGTTTAAAACTGTACAAGACTTAGAAATTGAGCCGGCCGCTTTGGCGGAGCGGTTCTGGGCTCTTCAGTCCGTAACCTCGCGACCGGTACGGTCGCAGGTTCGAATCCTGCCTCGGGCATGGATGTGTGTGATGTCCTTAGGTTAGTTAGGTTTAAGTAGTTCTAAGTTCTAGGGGACTGATGACCTCAGATGTTAAGTCCCATAGTGCTCAGAATCATTTGAACCTTAGAACTTGAGGTATGGTATTGCTTCTGAATGAAGTGGTTTTACACACAAATACCGCGACATTGAATGTAGCTGGTGATCGCTGGGGTGTGTATTAACAGACCGAAAGCACAGATACACGTCGCCAGCGGTGTAAGCACGTAATAAAATCACCGAAGTTAGATGGCCGGTAGACGGCGGGACGCTGGGTGACCTTAGCCAGAGAGTGTTGTATTACGAGGGTGAATGCAATATACAATTACAGAATGGATCGCGTGTTTGACCCTGTGCAAGACTAATTAAGTGTTTTAAACAGTAACAAACACTATTTACAGTGTGGTTCTCAGTACTCTCCGCCATTCACAACCTTGAGGTATCAGCTAACAAACAGTTGCTCTATGGCAACATTCTACTGTATTTCTATTGAGGTAATAGTGACACACGCGAGGTGACTGCTGTCTTTGATGCTTTCCTGGACAAAATAGAACCATCTGCGTCTAAACTTATTTGAATCTGCGTTGAACGATGGTAAAAAGTGGATGGGGTGATCGGTTGATACGGATTTGTAACGAGCTATGATTTAATGATAGACTGATGATGCATTCTGCAGAGAGGGGGAGTTGTTGCTGCATGCCATTTAACCATTTTTTCCGTTGTTCTGGGAGGGTGCATCAGTTGTGTGGCATTACCTGTGTTCGACTTGTATACACCTGCATGTCTTATGTGTGACTTAGATCACTATGTACTAGCGATCGTCAACAGCAAACTTCTGTCATCGGGGGACTTCCCTATCATGTCCATCCTGTTTTTACACTTTCCTGTAGACGAACGAAGATTTATGCGACGTACTCCATTCCCCTGCCGCATCTTGGGTATAAAGTTAAGTCTTCAGTTTCATAACTACAGTGATTCTAAGTGAGCGAGAGGTTTCTGTGAGGTACTGCAATCCCCACGTATACATCTGCTTGACAGATGTCCTGTTTACAGAGTTAGTGATTGTGTGACACGTAAAAAAATGAAATGATTGTATGGCACTGCTGGCCAGGAGAGCCCATCCAGGGAAGTCTGGCCGCCGAGTGCGAGTCTTACTGCAGTCGACGCCACATTGCGCGACCCGTGTTCCGGTGATGAGGATGAAATGATGAAGAGGACAACATAACACCCAGTCCACGAGCGGAGATAGTCTCCAACCCGCCCGGGAATCAAAACTGGGCCGCTGCACGGGAAGCAAACACGTTACCAACCAACGAAGCAGGCGGACTGCATGACATGTAATTTCACATGTCGCACGCCGCAGATATGCATTTGTCTGTGTCCTTGTAGGAGGCATTCTCCGTTACTAACGATCATCTTATAGGACTGATGCGAGCATAGTATAATTCCTGAATCGTGATCGGATGTGAACAGCGGGCGCTATATTCCTCTGCAAAGCTCTTTGTGCATGTATCACAAAGAATCGATGTTTAAGGAAGTAGTTTTTTTTCATTTTTTCGATCTGTACTAAATAATTTTTCCACTGGAAGTCTCGTAATTGGTCCGTCCGCAGGAAAATGTAGCGGACAGTTCTCCCACACCGGCAGCAACAGCAGTTTGGCGGGTTTCACAACGAAATATACAAGCTTTCCTCGACAATAGCAGAGCAGTGTAATTGAGTGTCTTTGGCGATAATTTCAGTATTTTATGATCTGTAGAGGTCTTTTGCAGAGTTTAACTGTCAGTGCAATGTGAATGATTTATGTTTTTTCTTTTTGATCTATACAAAACGGTTTTTACACTGAAAGTCTCGTCTGCAGGAAATGGCAAGCAGTGCTCCCACACCGGCAACAAGCAGCAGTTTGGAGGGTAAAATCAGTAACAACCATTCTGAATGCTCCATTCACAAGACATCCTTTATGTGGGGCATAAGAAGCTCTACAGACTGACTCGAAGAAGAAGAGGAAAATATGTACAGAGAGTTCTTGGAGTCACATGATATTCTTTGTCCAATGTTCAGAGACAAGTCCAATCAGACCATCCACCTCTGGCGGGATGCTATCACTCACCCGCCATTGTGGCTTTACAGCATTTCCAGATCAGCAGCAGTAGAATACTACATGTTCACCCAGAATTTTAGCCATTTTTCTCGTCTGTAGGATGGTGCTTCGAATTCTGTTTGTGTAATTGTTCTGATTTTTCCAGTATGTGCTTAGACGTCAGGGTGTGCTTCGAGAAGTGGGGAATACGAGGTGTGGCTAGAAAAAAACCGGACTAGTACTGGTGAAACAATAAAACGAATGCAATAAAGCTGAAAGTCGCGTGGCCTGTCACGTGACTCTCGCTCCGCCTACTGCTCGAGTTTCATCTGCCTCCTGCACTCAGTCTGCCCGTGGCGTCTGTTTTAAGTAGTTGACGTTTTGTCTGTGCGTCGGAAAATGTTGAGAGTACAGAAAGAACAGCGTGTTAACATCAGATTTTGTTTCAAACTAGGAAAATCTGCAAGTGAAACGTTTGTAATGTTACAACAAGTGTAGGGCGATGATTGTTTATCGCGAACACAAGTGTTTGAGTGGTTTAAGCGATTTAAAGATGGCCGCGAAGACACCAGTGATGACACTCGCACTGGCAGACCATTGTCAGCAAAAACTGATGCAAACATTGAAAAAATCGGTAAACTTGTTCGACAAGATCGCCGTTTAACAATCAGAGCAGTGTCTGAGTTAACAGGAGTTGACAAGGAAAGTGTTAGGCAGATTCTTCATGAAAGTTTCTACATGAACAAAGTGTGTTCAAAAATGGTTCCAAAGTGTCTCACAATTGAACAGAAGGAACGCCAAAGAATGATTTGTTCTGACATCCTGGAAAACATTGAAAGTAATCCCACCTTCTTACAAAATGTTATTACTTGCGATGAATCGTGGTTTTTTACTTACGATCCCGAAACTAAACGCCAATCGATGCATTGGAAAACTCCTGGTTCTCCACGACAAAAAAAAACCACGAATGTCAAAATCGAAATTCAAGGCAATTATGATTTTTTTTTCGACATCAAAGGGATTGTGCACATTGATTGGGTACCAGAGGGACAAACAGTGAATCAGCATTACTACATTAGCGTCCTGGCTACCCTACGTGAGCGAGTACGGAGAAAACAGAACGATTTGTGGAGAAAAAAGTCATGGATCCTTCACCAAGACAATGCCCCAGCTCACAGTGCGTTGTCAGTGAAGACGTCTTTGGCAAAACACAACATTCCCATCTTAGATCATCCACCCTACTCACCTGATTTGGCCCCTGTGACTTTTTTCTTTTCCCTAAACTCAAGTCAGCTTTGAAAGGAACTAGATTTGAGACTGTTGAAGCAGTAAAAGAAAAAGCGACGGAAGTAATGTATGGGCTTACCGAAAATGATCTGCAGCATTGCTATGAACAGTGGAAAATTCGTATGGAGCGGTGTAGAGACCGAGGAGGAGAGTACATTGAAGGAGATAACATGAAATTGTAATAATTGTAAATAAATGTTTTTTCCAGCATCAGTCCGGTTTTTTTCTAGCCGCACCTCGTATATCGTTATTGACTCCATCAGCATATATAACTAAGTGCACTCTAGGTTTCAGAAGAGTGATAACACTACAGGAGCTGTAGGGCTCAGAAACTTTTGTCTCCTTGGCAGTGCCTTCAAACAATCAGCTAAAACTCGAAAAGTGGTAAGTGTCCTGATTTTAGAGTTACGGAGATATTCAGAGATATTTATTTCGACTTCCAATTATCGTCGTTTTTGTGTGTAAAAACAGATAATGCAACTGTCATCTGTTGCGGGACCTGTTTCCGGCAAAACCGCGCGAAGTGTCTCAGGGCTGGTGTCACAATTGTGTCGCGATCTTTTTAGAGCCCTGTTCAAGTGCGGCAGTGGTGGTATTCCTCGGAGTAAAACATGTAATAGTTTAAATATTCTAGCGTCATCTGCAAAACTGTCTCTCTCTTTCTCTTTGTGCGTTGGTTCATTTAGTCCATGTGACACCTAAGTTACGAATGTGACAATATTCCACAACACAAGATGTAATAACTCCTGAAGCAGTTTGTGTCCAAAGCAAAGGTTATCCGTGTGCCGGAGATAGGAAGGAGTGCCACTGGTATTTCCAGCGCAGCATCTAGCCTGTGGTCCTGCTGCTACCGTGTGGCCGTGCCGTGACCCGGCGGGCTCCCAGCCTCAGCGTTTGGGCCCATTGGAAGAGGCCACATACCGAAGCCGGTGAACGTCTTGCCTCTTGCGCTTCGGAAGACTGACTGACTGGACTGTTATCGAATAATCTATGGTTACAGCACAAGCATTTGTCAACATGTGTTGCAAAGCGTAAATTAGCCTATCTTAATTATTTCTTGAAAGGTGTTCATCTTCATGAAATATCATTGCTAGCAACAGAGCCCTCAGATGTTAATATACACCTTCTCCAGCACAGACATCTAATGCATTGAACACCGTAAACAATTAAGTCTGCCCTCCCAGTCCAGCAGCTAGACACTGACTGAGTCCTTTTCACGCTACTCTTTCCAGACGGTCATCTTCAATTACGTCACGGGATGGGTGATGTGGATGGACAACCGTACCGTCTGGTTGTGGTGTTCTGAACTAGACTGGTTGAACTCCAGACATCTTTGGTGAACACACTGGCTGGGGCTACTGTTCATGACAACTCAAATTCTTTAAGTAAACAATGCACACTTATGTCCAACCTATCCTGCATCCCAGCAGAGACTGAGTTCTTTACCCACCAATTTCCAGATGCGGAGCGGTGGGGAGAGGGCAGAGAATTGGAGGGTGAGGGAGGTGGGATGGGAGGGGAAAGGGAGTAGGTTAGGTTAGTGGAGGTAGCCCAACTAACCACTTTTCGCGCCAAAATTTGAACTTCCCGCCCTTACGTCACTGCTGCATTGCTACATCTTGGATCCGCCATCTTGAATAAATTTGGCAATAATGCAATGTTTGTCCCACTACCAACATTTACGACGTTACAGGAAGTAGTTGCAGATAATGAAAATATTACAGTTTAGAGACAGGTCTTTACTCTCTAACCAGCTTATAGACCAACGCAATATATGGGAGGGATCTTAAATGCCTACTACGCAATCAGGATCAAATCGTAAATTTTAGTTTAAGCGACCTTAATAGATTGAATCGATGAAATATTTTGTAATAAGCTGGAAAGTCTATACAGCACATGAGAATGTTTCTGAAATAATACAAATTGTAAAATAAGGGCTGTCAACCACACAGACCATTGTGCATACCACACATGGAGAAAACTTTCAGGATGCGCAAGATGACACCGAAAAGTTTCACTATGAAATGATTCTGCCCAGGGGCTAGAGATAATTGAAACATGGAACATCAACCTCGAGCAGTGTTATGAACTCTCATCATGTGAACTACCAAATTAAGAAGACCACTATTCAATTCAGCAAATACAGAGCTTACCCAAAGTATAGATCAACAACTTAGTAAACCAGCCTGAGAGAGTCTGACACTCCACTCCTTTACTCTTACGTCAGACATCAGCAGAAACGCCTGTGAGTGTGTAAGCGTGTATAGAATAAATGACTGTGGTAAGGAGTGGACTGTTTTTCTATGACAGACCACAACAGTGTTTATTTATCTAGAATGCCTGTTTAACACCCTGGGCTTGACAAGACAGTACAGATGTACCATTTGTGCGCTTCACAAAACTTCACACCCTGACCCCAACTGCAGCGTCCTTTCCTCTGCAATATCATCTTTTCGGCATTAGCTGTAACAGAACATCAAAATACAATATATTTCTCCCCCTTTTTCTTTCTCTTAAAATTTTTTTCTCTATTGTTCTATTGCATTGTTCTAGAGCTTGTTTTTTAGTTGTACTTAACCCTTTCTCCTTTTCCTAATAGTAAACTTTTGTATTCCTTTCTTCTTCCATCATACTCTTTCTTACTGCAATGTTCTCTGGGTTAAATGTACATCCCTCTGTCTACCTCCTTCCATGAAATAACTTGTTTCTCACTAGCTTAATAATTCCATTCTCTCTCTCTTAATCCCTACCTTCTAATGTCCTTTCATATTTATTTCCCTCACATCCCCATTTTAATATCAACTTGTGGTACTTTCAACAAATCATGTATGCTTCTCATTTTCCTGCAAAATATCTCCTCAGCTATATGTTCACTGTCCTCCAATTACCTAATTCTTTACTTCCTTCTTACTTCTTGACTTTCTTTCGTCCACAAAAATCAACTTCTATTTTACTCTACACTATCTTGTTCAGAGAGAATCTACTACTATTTCGTCAAACTATCCCCATACAGATCTCTATTTCCTCCTTACTTTCCACTCTTTCCCCAGAACACATTTCGTTTTCGAAAGAGTTACTATAGTTCTTACTTTATTGTTTTTCCTTCTCAGTTATTCTTTTAACTTACTGCAAAAGTTGTTATACACTCCTGGAAATGGAAAAAAGAACACATTGACACCGGTGTGTCAGACCCACCATACTTTGTAAGTAGGCTGTTTATGTTTTCTCTATGTAAGTAGGCTGTTTATGTTTTCTCTATGTAAGTAGGCTGTTTATGTTTTCTTATTGGCAACGTTACGTAGCGCTCAATATGAAAATCACTGGCTGTGCTGTGTGCAGTCTGTGGCTGCTTTGCATTGTTGTAATACTCGCCATTGTAGTGTTAGGCAGCTGGCTGTGAACAGCGCGTAGCGTTGCGCAGTTGGAGGTGAGCCGCCAGCAGTGGTGGATGTGGGGAGAGAGATGGCGGAGGTTTGCAGTTTGTCATGAACTGATATATATATATTATGATTTGTGATGATATTAAGGTAAATACATTGTTTGCTCTCTATTAATATCTTTCATTTGCTAACTACCCCTATCAGTAGTTAGTGCCTTCAGTAGTTTGAATCTTTTATTTAGCTGGCAGTAGTGGCGCTCGCTGTATTGCAGTAGCTTGAGCAGCGAAGATTTTTGTGAGGTAAGTGATTTGTGAAAGGTATAGTTTAATGTTTGTCAGGGCCATTCTTTAGTAGGGAGTTTTGAAAGTCAGATTGCGTTGCGCTAAAAATATTGTGTGTCAGGTTAAGCACAGTCATGTAGAATTGTTCAAAGGGGACGTTTCATATGGCGACCCTGCCTTTCCATTTTTTTCATTGCTGTTTATATTAATTGCTTTGTGCTGCTGCATTGCCTCGTTCCTTAGTTTAGCATCTGAGCTCAGTAGATTTAAGTTTGCTTAAGAGGGGGTAGACTATATGAGAAACTGACTATGGAGAATAGGTAAAGAATGCATTGCGAAGTTATATAAAAAGGATTTGGGCCCAAATGAGTATTGTACAATCAGAAATAATTATTTTGAAAGAAATATGAACAGAATACAGAAAGCATGCTTGGATAGGATTTTTTTGGTGGAAACAAAGGATGAAATAAGAGGAAAGATATATGAAGTTTTGGGTTGGACTGCAGTACCAAATGTTACACTGAAAACGAACCCTGTCCTTTCCTATTGGTGTTATCCCACTATGTGTGTGTGTACCATTGTGTATTTGTTTTCTTCCTGTCTCTGTGTAATTTCATAGAATTTTTTCTTTTAATATTAAGCTACATTCACCATGATGAGGAATACTGTTATCCTCAAATACAATTGGCATTAATAATGTGTTATTTACTTTGTAAAGATGTTTAGACATTGTTTATTGTTTTGTTTTAATGCTCATGTGTAAAGTTGATGTTTCAATAATTATTCTGATCTATGTATGTACTTATGTCATAATTCCTGTAACATTGATGTATATGTTTATTTCTATTCTTTTGTAAAGCCTGTCTTACTACAAATGTTATCTGTATTGTTATGTTTTTAATAATGTATTTTGTACCTTTGTTATTGTATTCTTATGTTATAAAATTGTAATTGTCACCAGTTCATGATATTATTAACATGTAAGTTACATTTCACTGCACACGTTTCTGTTGGTCATAGTACATGGACAATATGTGAGAAGTAGGGACTGTTAGTGTTTGCACGTTTGTTAATAATTCTGCAAGGGACTGGATAACAGCATTTCTGGTTCTAAGGACAATTCCAAAAACTTTGTGAGTGCACAAGTGATGGTTTATGGACTTGCTATATTATCCGCAAGACTCTTCAATGGTGATTGTGCACCTGCACAGTCACAACAGATGGCTGCTGGCTATCTCTACAAGGACTACAGTGGGTCTACATCTTTGATGATCCATCAATACCATTATCTCTACAAGGACTACAGTGGGTCTGCACCTCTGGTGGCCCACCAATACCATACTCTCTACCAGGACTACAGTGGGTCTGCTCTGTGATGACCTACCTACCAATATTCTTCAAAACTTCGAATGACTCTGCTGTGGGTTTGCTCCATTGTGGCCCATTACCTGTCAGCATGTCAAGAGTCAGCACCGTCTTTCCATTGGAAGGACAACACTACTTCTTCAAGACTGCATGGAAATCCACTACTTCTGTGTGCATTGTCTTTTACTGCTCAGACTTTGAGAAAAGAAACGGCAGTTTCACTGTGATGAACAATGTGGACTGTCTTTATGGACTGTGAGACAATTTTAGCTTTTGACCAACATAATATCAATAAGTGTGTGCATTTGATTTCTTTGTTATTGTAATTATGAAAAATTTTTTCAAATCTGTATTGGCCACTGCCCCATCCAATTTGTAAAAATTTTTGTGGGGAGCATGGGGGCTATGTAAGTAGGCTGTTTATGTTTTCTCTATGTAAGTAGGCTGTTTATGTTTTCTCTATGTAAGTAGGCTGTTTATGTTTTCTTATTGGCAACGTTACGTAGCGCTCAATATGAAAATCACTGGCTGTGCTGTGTGCAGTCTGTGGCTGCTTTGCATTGTTGTAATACTCGCCATTGTAGTGTTAGGCAGCTGGCTGTGAACAGCGCGTAGCGTTGCGCAGTTGGAGGTGAGCCGCCAGCAGTGGTGGATGTGGGGAGAGAGATGGCGGAGGTTTGCAGTTTGTCATGAACTGATATATATATATTATGATTTGTGATGATATTAAGGTAAATACATTGTTTGCTCTCTATTAATATCTTTCATTTGCTAACTACCCCTATCAGTAGTTAGTGCCTTCAGTAGTTTGAATCTTTTATTTAGCTGGCAGTAGTGGCGCTCGCTGTATTGCAGTAGCTTGAGCAGCGAAGATTTTTGTGAGGTAAGTGATTTGTGAAAGGTATAGTTTAATGTTTGTCAGGGCCATTCTTTAGTAGGGAGTTTTGAAAGTCAGATTGCGTTGCGCTAAAAATATTGTGTGTCAGGTTAAGCACAGTCATGTAGAATTGTTCAAAGGGGACGTTTCAACTTGCTCCGGACACTGCGAGAGGGCTGTACAAGCAATGATCACACGCACGGCACAGCGGACACACCAGGAACCGCGGTGTTGGCCGTCGAATGGCGCTAGCTGCGCAGCATTTGTGCACCGCCGCCGTCAGTTTCAGCCAGTTTGCCGTGGCATACGGAGCTCCATCGCAGTCTTTAACACTGGTAGCATGCCGCGACAGCGTGGACGTGAACCGTATGTGCAGTTGACGGACTTTGAGCGAGGGCGTATAGTGGGCATGCGGGAGGCCGGGTGGACGTACCGCCGAATTGCTCAACACGTGGGGCGTGAGGTCTCCACAGTACATCGATGTTGTCGCCAGTGGTCGGCGGAAGGTGCACCTGCCCGTCGACCTGGGACCGGACCGCAGCGACGCACGGATGCACGCCAAGACCGTAGGATCCTACGCAGTGCCGTAGGGGATCGCACCGCCACTTCCCAGCTAATTAGGGACACTGTTGCTCCCGGGGTATCGGCGAGGACGATTCGCAACCGTCTCCATGAAGCTGGGCTACGGTCCCGCACACCGTTAGGCCGTCTTCCGCTCACGCCCCAACATCGTGCAGCCCGCCTCCAGTGGTGTCGTGACAGGCGTGAATGGAGGGACGAATGGAGACGTGTCGTCTTCAGCGATGAGAGTCGCTTCTGCCTTGGTGCCAATGATGGTCGTATGCGTGTTTGGCACCGTGCAGGTGAGCGCCACAATCAGGACTGCATACGACCGAGGCACACAGGGCCAACACCCGGCATCATGGTGTGGGGAGCGATCTCCTACACTGGCCGTACACCACTGGTGATCGTCGAGGGGACACTGAATAGTGCACGGTACATCCAAGCCGTCATCGAACCCATCGTTCTACCATTGCTAGACCGGCAAGGGAACTTGCTGTTCCAACAGGACAATGCACGTCCGCATGTATCCCGTGCCACCCAACGTGCTCTAGAAGGTGTAAGTCAACTACCCTGGCCAGCAAGATCTCCGGATCTGTCCCCCATTGAGCATGTTTGGGACTGGATGAAGCGTCGTCTCACGCTGTCTGCACGTCCAGCATGAACGCTGGTCGAACTGAGGCGCCAGGTGGAAATGGCATGGCAAGCCGTTCCACAGGACTACATCCAGCATCTCTACGATCGTCTCCATGGGAGAATAGCAGCCTGCATTGCTGCGAAAGGTGGATATACACTGTACTAGTGCCGACATTGTGCATGCTCTGTTGCCTGTGTCTATGTGCCTGTGGTTCTGTCAGTGTGATCATGTGATGTATCTGACCCCAGGAATGTGTCAATAAAGTTTCCCCTTCCTGGGACAATGAATTCACGGTGTTCTTATTTCAATTTCCAGGAGTGTATTTATTCAAATGTGGTATGTACAAATTAAAAGTTTTATCTGTGTGCATTTTCTTAGCTTTCCTACTCTTTGACTTTTGGATATATAATACAACTAAACTTTCTTGTGAAGTTAATATTTTATTTAGTTTTAACCTTTATACAATTTCAAATGACTCGCATGGTGCAAACCTAATGATTTTTCTGTTTTTGGATTAATCAATTCGACTGCATTGTCATGGACTACTTCACTTACTTCCATAGGGCCTTTGTATACTGAAGAGAACTTACTTTAACGCATTGTCTTCCTATTGTTCAGTGTTAATTTTACTCGATGTTGATGTTCTTTGATCTTCTACTCTGGGTACTGGTGGGAATTTGATCCTGACTTGGGTATCAATACTGGCGTTGTCAATGGTGCATTATCCTCTTGGCATACCGTTTCTCTCTCAGTTTCGTATAAATGTACTTCGTCCTTCACAATCTGATCATCATCGGTTTTGGTACTACTGTCTATATTAACTGTTAATAACTCTTGTTCCTCTTCATCAGTCGATTCCCAGTCAACTGTTTCCCAGCATGCTGATCACTCCCTAAACACACTTCCGAATCTTGCTGAACAAAGCTAAGTCTATTTACATGTTTAATTATAAAATTAACTTCATTTGGCGATTGAATCACTTGTGACTGGTCTTCGTACCATTCTTCTCATCAGTTCTGTCTTTTACCCTCAACTCGACTTCCTGTACCGGTTCATTTTGCGTGTTTTGTCCTGCTTAAGTCGGATTTTCTCAACCTTTCTGCGTTCTAGGCATCCCAGTTCCACCTGAATAACTTGGGTTTTGTTGTGGAAAACTCCTAAACCTTCCCGCTTCGTTTTCACGGTGATGATATGGTGGATTATAGTTACCACCATAGTTTCTGGGGCCAAAGCCACTATTGTAATTCCGCGGCTCACTAGAACCATAGTTGTTATTTGACCTCTGTGAGTTTGCAAAACCGTAGCTATTATTGTCACTGGGCGATTACTATTCTTCCCAAAAAGATTACGTCTTCCAACATTATTATTCTCATTGCAAGCATTATTAAAGCCCAATCGGTTGCTATTATTCCCCCTACCATTGTTTTCTCTCACTGCACGTTGTTTCTTCGCGTCGTCTTCACTGAAGATGAATTCAAGTTCTCTTCACATCTCTTTAAATACCTGTATATTATCTCGTGCTCTACCAACCAACGATTGCTGACAACGCAACAGTAACTTCATTGTAATCATACGTATCACTGTATGCATTATCTAAACATTGATTCCTTTTAGTCATTTCTTCAAAAAATCTAAATGACTTCTTTTCTACTGAATTTGGGAATGACTATTTTTGTAACAATTCATATTTTATTCTATTTTGGGTTTCCGTGGACCAGTATCGCTCCAAGAATGCAGATTTAAATTGTACATACGACTGACAGTTTCCAGCGTCTCTTTGCATGATTTCCGCTAATGTGCCTTCCGTTCGAGAACAAATGTAGTCAAATCTATGGCTAAGTGGCCAGTGCTCTGGTAAACCGATCTGGAATTGATGTATGAACGTGCGGGGCTGCAAGCTGTTCCCGCTTTCTTTGTAATGTTGGAATTTTCTGACTGTCAAAAAGTGATCATTGTCAAATTTTTCTATTGCACCATATGGCGTTTGTGTTTTTGCAACCTGTTCCGTTCCCCTCAACAGCGTCATGTTTTCCTTTATTCGTCCTCCCACATTTGATTCCCGTCTAGCATCGCATCTACGCAGCGGTGTGCAATTGTCTAAAATGTACCGTTCCTCGTGTATTGGACTGAAAGTAACGTTTATATTTCCCGTCAATGGAACACTGTTTTTCATTGTATTTGGTTCATATTGACCTCCGGTATATGACCTGTTGTACTGGAACTCGGAAACTGAGAATTTGGTACCTTTGTCTCCGTAAATTGCTCTGTTATGGAGTCCTTTGCGTACGTTCGTAGGGTCGGCTGCCGTTCTGTTGGAATGCGCGCAGTTACTTCTTCTCGCACAATTGTTTGCTGTTAACGCACATTACCTGCTTCGCTCACCTGTCTCAACTGTTCTCCTCTCACTTGCTTCTGTTTCGGTTCGAAAAATACCGAAGCAACCTCTCGTGGACATACAAGTGCAACCTCATGACTTTTGTGTTTCCGCTACTGCCACGGAAAATTGTATAACTGACTTGTTTACTTCTCAATTTTTTTCCACCACTAGGATGGGTGATACTATCGATTCCGTTGTCTCACCACTGCTTTCTGTACGGTTCTCGATACACCGCTTCAGTTCTGTACGAAGTTGTTCATACTGTCTTTCAAGACGATGTTTTCAGTGCGTATATCGTATCTTCTTATGCGGCTCGCGTGACACGTTTTGTGACATTGAGTTTTTCCACGAACTGTTACACTTTATCAGACGTCTTAAGTGTTAACTTATTAACTCTTTGGTTAACATTAGACACTGCATCCTGCACCTGGTCAATGTCAGAACGAATATTTTCTTGGTCAGCCATTAGCGCTTGAGTTCGTTCGCGCGAGTCTCTCGCCTCTCTCTTGATTTCAGTAAACTGTTCATTCACTTCCGTCCGCAACTTTTGCTGATATTTAGGGACTTTTTTGAACTCAGCATTGGTTTCAAAATTGAGACCATTTAAGGCAGAATTTGTGGCTAATAACCCTGCAATTGTTTCTGTTTTCAATTTGCAGTTTCTGTTTTTAAATCTGGTAACCTCGCATTTGTCGCTACACTTGTTTGCTTGACAACAATAGTGAGTTGCTTCAACATTGCAAACGCACTATCAGATTCATCGCCATCGTAACCTGTCACCATTTGGTGTAAATGTTGCCGTTTGCGTCTTTCACGTGATGTGATTGAGTTCCAAGATGGCTGCCGAGTAAGTGACGCCAGAAACCATTTCCAGAAAGTTAAGTGATTTAGACAGGAATATAATTTAGTTTAACGCCGACAACAAATTAAATACGTGCATTAGTGTATCCTTTAGTCTTGCCGTTAAAGGTTTGACTTTTCTTTGCGTATTTTTTCAGAAAACACAAAAAGATCGTAACTTCACGAAGTCGCGCTTAGGCTTAAATTTTGTAAACGTGTTTGTTTCTTGTTTCACTGTAATTTAACTAGTTTCTCGGTAACAAATAAGTAAACTACCGTAAATAGCGTATAACTTCATTGTTTTAATACAGATTCCAGAAAAACAGCGTAACTTTATATCAGAAACTTGCTTATATACATTTGTTTATAGGCCTAATATTCGTAACGTTTTTGGAGAATCAAAGTATCTCGTTTAATTGTCCATTTTTTCATTCCATCGAGTGAAATATATAATAAATATCGTATACCTTCATTGTTTTAATACAGATATCAGAAAAACAGCGGAATTTTAAATCAGAAACTTGCTTATATACATTTGTGAATAGGCTTAATTCTTGTAACGTCTTTTTTGATTTTCGGTAATTTAATTGATTTGTTCTAGCTAAAGTATTATTTTTGCCATGAGTGAGAAGTGCCTGACTTGCCGTAGAATTGTTAGTTCCGGGGTTTGGTGTAATGGATGCAGTAGTTTTTTTCACTGGGGGGACTGCAGTTGCGTGGGTGTCGGGAAAGTGGATCAGGCTCATCAGTGGTTATGTAGGATTTGCAGCAGAGATAGGAAGATAGTGGAACAGGAGGGGAAAATTGCTGCCCTTCAGGATGAGCTAGATCAGGCTAGGGAAGTTTTACAGGTTAAGGAGGGAGAAGGGCAAAGAGAGGTGGGAAGTGGCAATAGGTAGCAGAAGGAACAGGCCTAGAACTAAGTCTGACAGTTTTGTGGTGAATATCAAAAATAAGTTTGACCTGTTGCTTGAGTTAGAAACTGATGAGCCTCAAGCAGAGGTAGGTGTAGACAGGACACAACAAGCTTTCAATAGTAAATTGAAAAAGAATGTAGGAAAGTCATCGAAAAGGAAGAAAGTTTTGTTGTTAGGCAGTTCTCATGCCTGAGGTGTAGGCCAACTTCTGCAGGAGGAATTAGGACCAGAATACCAGGTCACAAATGTTTTCAAACCAAGTGCTAGTCTGGATCAGGTGACAGAGGATTTAGGTTCACTCTGTAAAGGATTTACCAGGGAAGACACCGTGGTTATTGTGGGAGGGCCAGGGAACAGCATCGACAGAGATCCTGGGTACAGTATAGAGTGTGACCTGGTAAGGATTGCGTCGGCATCGAGACACACCAATGTTGAGTTTGTATCTGTCCTGAGACGCCATGACCGGCCTCATTTGAACTCTTCTGTTGGGAGAGTTAATTAGGAGTTGGAACGGCTGCTTGGGTCGGGTGCAGGGGCTCATATTGGTGTGGTTCCTGTAGATTCTCTCAGTAGGTGGGACTATACCAGGTACGGCCTACATCTCAACAGGAAAGGGAAGGGGAAACTGGCTGGGATAATAGCAGGAAATTTAAGGGGGGGAGGCACTGCCATGAATGGTAAAATACCAGTGGTTACAGGTGTTGGAACAGCACCTATTTTAGGATAGGTAAGACAGAAAGATGTCAAGTTCTACGAGAGGTCAGGATTGAAACAAATCTTCAGTTTAGGTAAGAAATTAAACAGTACAATTCTAGCACATTGGATCATCAATCACACCTGTCAACTATAAATTTTCACCAATCACCAGAAATCTTATCTCCACCAAATTGTATCTCAGTCCTAGGTAATTGCATTGATGAATTAAAGTCACCCAACCCAGTTGACATAATCTGCCTCTCTGAACACCATGTGACCACTGGTATAGGAACTAGGCCTAAGCACAATGAGAAACTCAGACAGGAGAGTACTGCAAATGTTAGAATAAGGAAAGGTTCTCATAAAAGTATAATTAAATATAATGTAAGTATATTTAATCAAAATATTGGGAGTCTAAAGAATAAAATAGATGAGCTTCTGGTTTGTTTAGAAGATTTAGAAGCTGAGGATGAAATAGATATACTATGCCTGTCTGAGCATCTCATTGTTACTGATATGGATCAGGTAAATGTAAGTGGATATAAGCTCTCTGCACATGTAATGAGAGAAAATATGGAGAAAGGAGGAGTTGCCATATATGTCAAAAGTTATCATTGTGCAAAAAGTATAGAAACAAAAAAGTTTTGTGTAGAGAAACATATTGAAGCATGTGCCTGTGAGCTTAAATTAAATAAAGGCACATTTATAATTGTAACTGTATATTGGTCCCCATCAGGAAATTTTCATCTATTTCTGAAAAACTTGGACTCCTTGTTGTGCTATCTGTCAGACAGGGGGAAGCAAATTATTATTTGTGGGGACTTCAATGTAGATTCTCTGAAAGAGGGTAATAGGAAAAATGACCTTGAAGTATTACTCGGTTCTTTCAATTTGACACCCGGTATTGATTTTCCTACTCAGGTGGTAAAGGCTAGCAGTTCACTGATAGATAACTTCTTTATAGACCAAGATAAGTTTAACCAGATAAATGCTCAGCCTGTTGAGAATGGTCTTTCTGATCATGGTGCACAGCTAGTTACAATATATGACATTGCTCCATTCAGCAATACTATACAGTCCTCCAAAGTAGTACGTTCAGTCAACGATTTAACAATTGTAAATGTCAGGGAAAGCCTACAGCAGTTAGTCTGGGATGAGGTGTACCGTGAACCTGATGCCAATTTAAAATATAATTTATTTCATGACATTTTTGTAAATGTATTTGAAAACCGCTTCCCCAAGAAAATATTTAAATATACTCGTAAGAAATATTGTAACAAACCATGGCTTACTAAGGGTATAAATATATCTTGTAACCGGAAAAGGGAAATGTATCTGACAGCAAGAAAGAGTAGTGACCCAGAAACTATCAAACATTATAATTACTACTGTGTAATATTAAGAAAAGTTATTAAAAAATCCAGAAGTATGCGTATCATGTCTGAAATCAGCAACTCTGATAATAAAATTGAAACAAATTGGAATATTATTAAAAGAGAAACAGGTCAACCAAGAGCACAGGAAGACAGTATTACCATCAAATTGAATGAAAACTTTACGAACAAAAAGTCAGAAGTTGAAAATATTTTTAATAATCATTTTCTAAATGTTGTGGATATAGTAGGATCCAGGTGTTCATTAGAAGATGCTAGGCTGTTAATGGAAGAGGCCATACATATGCAATTTGATACAATTGAAATCTCACCCACTTCTCCCTCTGAAATTAGGAAAATAATAAACTTTCTTAAAAGCAAACACTCACATGGAATTGATGGCATTTCCAGCAAAATAGTAAAAGCTTGTTCTCAACAGATAAGTAAGATTCTCAGCCACCCGTGTAACAGCTCTCTGGAACAGGGTATTTTCCCTGATAGACTGAAATATGCTATTGTTATACCTTTGCATAGAAAGGGGGATAGATCTGATGTCAACAATTACCGTCCAATCTCCCTTCTATCAGCTTTATCCAAACTTTTTGAGAAAGTAATGTATTCAAGAGTAGCTTCACATATCTGTAAAAATGAAGTACTAAAAAAATGTCAGTTTGGTTTCCAGAAAGGTTTTTCAACAGAAAATGCCATATATGCTTTCACCAATCAAATTTTGAATGATCTGAATAACCGAACACCTCCCATTGGGATTTTTTGTGATCTCTCAAAGGCTTTTGATTGTGTAAATCATGAAATTCTGCTAGACAAGCTCAAGTATTGTGGCATGAGTGGGACAGTGCACAAATGGTTTAATTCGTACCTAACTGGAAGAGTGCAGAAAGTTGAAATAAGTAGTTCTCATAATATGCAAAGATCAGTACATTCCTCAAACTGGGGAACTATCTAGAATGGGGTTCTGCAGGGGTCAGTCTTGGGTCCTTTGTTGTTCTTAATATATATTAATGACTTGCCATTCTACATTCATGAAGAGGCAAAGTTAGTTCTCTTTGCTGATCATACAAGTATAGTAATCACACCTGACAAACAAGAATTAACTGATGAAATTGTCAATACTGTCTTTCAGAAAATTACTAAGTGGTTCCTTGTAAATGGACTCTCACCTAATTTTGATAAGACACAGTACATACAGTTCCGTACAGTGACTGGTATGACGCCATTAATAGATATAGATCTTAATCAGAAGCATATAGCTAAGGTAGAATATTCCAAATTTTTAGGTGTGTCCGTTGATGAGCGATTAAATTGGAAGAAACACATTGATGATCTGCTGAATCGTTTCAGTTCAGCTACTTATGCAATAAGGGTCACTGCAAATTTTGGTTATAAACATCTTAGTAAATTAGCTTACTACGCCTATTTTCACTCATTGCTTTCATACGGCATCATATTTTGGGGTAATTCATCACTGAGGAATAAAGTATTTATTGCACAAAAGCGTGTAGTCAGAATAATAGCTGGAGTCCACCCAAGATCATCCTGCAGACATTTATTTAAGGATCTAAGGATATTCACAGTATCTTCTCAGTATATATACTCTCTTATGAAATTTGTTATTAACAACCAAACCCAATTCAAAAGTAATAGTAGTGTGCATAACTACAATACTAGGAGAAAGGATGATCTTCACTATTCAAGATTAAATCTAACTTTGGCACAGAAAGGGGTGAATTATACTGGCACTAAAGTCTTTGGTCACTTACCAAATAGTATCAAAAGTCTGACAGATAACCTCAAGTATTTAAGAAGAAATTAAAAGAATTTCTGAATGACAACTCCTTCTACTCCATAGAGAAATTTTTAGATACAAATTAAGAAAAAAAAGAAAAAAAACGAAAAAAAATAAAAAAATAAAATAAAATAAAAACACAAAAAAACAAAAAAGTTGTTGTATTAACTTAAGTATGTTGTTAATTTAACTTAATTATGTCATGTATTGGAAAATTTGACTCGTTCCACATCATTACAAAATATCGTATTAATGATCCATGGAACTAGTATTAATGTAATCTAATCTAATCTGTCTCACCAACTTCCGTACATAGTGCGGTCGCGCTTACACACATTCTTTCCGTAGGAAACTGTCCCGATTGATTCAGAGTTACTACATTTGGTTCAATGTACCGAAGTTGCTCGTCCTGTGATTCTACTTCAGACCCACTACACCCGTCATTTGTTCGTTTTTGTGCAGTCTCACACTGTGATACCAATCTCGAAACTGCCACAATTCCCTCTGCGTTGTCACCGTTTTCGGTTTCGTTACTTACCCTCGATGCTTTTTGTTGTGTCTAAATTTCTATCCTATCGAGATCTACAGTTTGCCCTGTATGCGATGTTATCCATTCTTCCGCCATCTCCGATCGATTAACTAACCTCTGTGTTTCTCGATTTGCACGAGCCTTCGCTCTCGTCAACCTTAAGTTATATGACCTGACACGTCTCCAAAATATCACAGAATGTTTCTTAGATTACAAACACATCATTAGCAACGCCGTTCACTGTATATGGATATTCAAAACAAGTAAACAACGCCGTGAATAGCTTCGCTCGCGCCAGCAAGATCATGCACAAGTTACTTTTACACAAACACAAAACTTTATCTTTGCTCGTTAATACAACATTTTCTACTCTGTGGATCACACATGTACAGTATTCTGACAACTATACAGACGCGTACATTGAGTAACCTTGTCACAAGAACTAAAAAACCTTTTCCCATTTTCTTTCAATACTAAACTTTAATTTCTCTTAATAATTGCCATCCTGGCAGACAGTTGCCATTCTGGCAAGGTCGCGATTATCTGACGCTCCACTCCTTATCTCTTTCGTCAGACATAAGCAGAAACGCCTGTGGGTGCATAAGTGTCTACAGAATAAATGACTGGGGTAAGGAGTGGACCCTTATTCTATGACAGAGCACAGTGGTGTTTAGGGTGTACACAAATTGGTTTAATGAAGAATTATTGTCAAGGAAGTACATGAATTTACATGGGTTGTATTGTGACAATGTTAGGACAGTTATTAACATAACGCATTTCGTCCTGAGTCGTCGAAATAACTATAAACACAACAATATCAAATTTCTTACCAGAAGTTTCTTTACAAAATCACTCTTTCTACTACATCGTGAAGTTTGCCAATATTACGTCAAATCATCCGATTCTGGTACTAAGTTCAGTACTATTTAGGATGACAATCAAGTCTACGAAGAATGGTTAGTTTTTTGGTGAGAAGCTGAGCAAAAGATTGCTCAAGGTTGCTCGAGTTCACAATGGACACAAGCTGGTGAACCAACAAGTTTATGCCTCTGGTGGCAGTATTTATCTTAGATGCGATGATCTGTTGGTAGCATGTCTGCCCCCGTCCTCTGAAATTCCTGTAACAGCTAATCAAAACCGTTGCTGATTTTATCTGCAGAAACTCTCCTATGTTTCGCGGTAGGCGAGAAAACATGGACTCATCCCTAGTCTTGAAATATGGCGATATGCAAATGCATGGCTGGAGCAGTGTACATACTGCAATGCCCTCTCAGTTATCGCAAGAACAATTATCTATGTGGTGGTTCGTTTCTCCACTGTTGGAGCTCAACGATGCTACAGCTAGTATCTAGTTTAATGTCAGCTGCAGCGAATGCAGCGTTCACACAAAATTCCTCCTATGCATCATACAGAGCACTATGCACCCCGTTCTGCACTTGACGCCAGTTCAGAGGAGGGTCCCCGAAATTCTCGGTCTTGTCTCTCTCGTAGCAAATCTGTCCCCTATCTGGGTCCTTTCATGCTCCACGTCATGGCGTTTTACTACCAATAGGAGTGTTCCTCTTATTCTGTGGAAACTCTCTCTGCCAATCGCAAAAGGCCTACCATTAAAATATGTCGAAATTTTGGCGCTTTACGCCTTCCTAGTTCATCTCAGCCAATCGGACATTTTGTGCCCGCTCCAGACGCCTAAAAGTTACGTGCGTACATCACGAGGGCAACACATGCAGTTCACATTATCGGCTGCCTCACTGAATTGTTTATATCCATCTGGGAATTCCTCAACGCAGTGTTCTAAAGCTTCTTTCCGTACCACTCCGGTGGCCTGCTACTTGCCCTCGTGGATGAGTCACCTGGCCCATTACTTGTCGCTCGCCACGGGTCGCTTTTATGAGCTTTCATTTATACTCCTCCCGTGACGCACCCAGGACATCGCCCCTCACATTTGCTTCCCAAGAGAAATGTCTCCTCCAGCTGCTTGTTTCACTTCTTGCTCATTGACATGTAGGATATACGTTCAGTGTGTTAAATACCTTCGAATTAGTGTCACCTCTTTGCATTGAATACTGTAAATTTTATAGGCAAATCTCATTTTCGCAAATGTACGTTAGGTTATGATGGATAAAAACTCTCATGTCAGGTGCGAAATTGACCTTCATTTAATCTGCCACCTTACAAGAGTTATATATTAATCTCCTGCAATACTGAAAAGTATGCCATAAATTGAAGATGTTAAAGTCAAACTAATGTCATTACTACAACAACCCACTTCATGCATACAAAAAAACAGGGAAATATGCTTTAAAAACCCCAGTGACGAAAGGGTGAGCATTAAAAATGCACAAAATAAATGAAAACTTACATGTTAAGTTGGTATATAAACCTATATTTAAATCCACAATCAGATACAGAAAAATGATGAACACTTCCTGTCCAACATGTCTAACAAGGGGAGGCCGCCAATTGTGAAATTCAGATTCGTTTCATACTACGCATAATAAAAGCTCATGGCCAGAGGTGTAATGTGGCAAAGCACCAAGATGCACTTCTGAGCCGTTGTCGAGAAAATCGACAGTTAAAATAAACCGTTGCCGTGAAATGCCCTCTACGGTTAATAGTTTTATATAGCGTCGTGGCGCAGCGGTAAGCGCTCGGGTTTGTAATCGGAAGGTCGCCGGATCGAATCTCGCGCCATGCAACTTTTTTTTTTATTATCAGGTTTTTGTAATTCAAATATATATATATATATATATATATATATATATATATATATATATGTTGAATGGGCCGAAACGAGCCGCCGCATAAAAGCGTAGTTGCCTGCTAACTTCGAAAGAAGGTAGATGCGGTCCCTAGCGCAACTTATAACATCGTCGAAAATCAGTGCGGACGTAAGAGCTTTGGTACGCCCTGTTAAACAAACGGAAAAATGGAGGCGGTACAATTGGCGGGCGATCCGCCTTTACCAATATATATATATATATATATATATATATATATAAACTATTAATGAATTGCTTATGCATTTTGGTGAAGGCGGATCGCTCGCCAATTGTACCGCCTCCATTTTTCCGTTTGTTTAACAGGGTGTACCAAAGCTCTCACGTCCGCACTGATTTTCGACGATGTTATAAGTTGCGCTAGGGACCGCATCTACCTTCTTTCGAAGTTAGCAGGCAACTACGCTTTTATGCGGCGGCTCGTTTCGATCCATTCAACATCTGTCCTTCAAGTGCAACGAGCGAGTAACGGAGCTTATATTTCATACCTGCCACAGCAAATTTGTGTTCGTGGGGTTTCTATTCAAATTCGAACGTTTGACTTACGCTATACGTATTCGTTTCGGAATATCGTTTCTACGTCTTCCGTTAACTATACGTGGTTAACATTATGAAGACAATTAATAACATTTGTGAAATACAACTTTGCGGAAAACATAATGATGTTCGAAGTCGCCAGTTTTTCCACGTCAAATGACTTTCAACAACTTATTATATATATATATATATATATATATATATATATATATATATATATATATGTGTGTGTGTGTGTGTGTGTGTGTGTATGTGTGTGTGTGTGTAGACACATTTGAATAACAAAAAACAAATACAAAAAAAAATTGTGTGGCGCGAGATTCGATCCGGCGACATTCGGATTACGAACCCGAGCGCTTACCGCTGCGCCACGACGCTGTCGATAATTGTTAATCGTTGAGAGTATTTCACCGCAACGGTTTATTTTAACTGTCGATTTTTTCGACAACGGCTGAGAAGTGCATCTTGGTGCTCTGCCACATTACACCTCTGGCCATGAGCTTTTATCATGCGCAGTATGAATTGAATCTGAATTTCACAATTGGCGGCCTCCCCTTGTAAGCCTCGTTATCACTTTGATTTGCACAGCTGAATCTTCTTATATTGATAATAACCATCACAACTCTATTGATACACATTTATTATGTCATGACGAGTTCCGTTAAAGTGAATATCATCAGGTTATGATGCCAACAATCTTCATAACATATCCTTGCAGATATCCTCCTTCATAAGAAATTGTGAATTAAGAATAATTGCTATCAAAATCACTCATCATTACAAATTTATTTATTCTGGTACTATTTTTTATACTTTAACAACACTTTTGTTTATAACACTGGCTTGTAAAATAAAATATAGCAGTGCCGTTTGATACAATCACACGGAAAATTTGCAATAAATGTAGGAGCGTCAGAGGCAGTATTTTAAGAATATGCACAAGTACTGTGCCCTCTTGATTACTTTCTTTCTCAGTTTTCATCTGCAAGAACTAATTATTATCTATCAAATATTCTATACAAATGGATGTATCTTGTTACACCTTGAAATTACACCTATGCAGCATTTATTACAAGACACCAGTCACCGATTTTTGCAGCCTCCTTAATGGAAAGCACCCTGGTAGAGCGTCTATCGCTTCCATAACAACATGATTATGTTCATGGTATATTGTCTCATATGACAGTGTTTGCCGATCGATATTACAACAACCTCGTTGGAGAGTAGCCTGCAGCCACATGTTTGGAATTGCGTCTATACTTGCCATGGCAACCAGTAGCTTCTAAATGGGTCTCCAACAGGCCAACAGAGGGCAAGCCATGTACTGTCGAAACGATTTTTATTTATCTCAGATGTTAAATATTTTTATGTATTTTGTATGCAATATCTGTGGAACCAGCTAAGTTCCATGTGTTTTTATTTTTCATTCTTGTCGTTGTTGTTTTAATTGCGAAATTTTACGTTGTTATTTGACTTTTAACCCATTCTGTCAAAAGTGGGCGGAGTCTGCAATATACAGGGTAGTCCACTGATCGTGACCGGGCCAAATATCTCACGAAATAAGCGTCAAACGAAAAAACTACAAAGAACGAAACTTGTCTAGCTTGAAGGGGGAAACCAAATGGCGCTATGGTTGGCCCGCTAGACGGCGCTGCCATAGGTCAAACGGATATCAACTGCGTTTTTTTTAAATAGGAACCCCCATTTTTATTACATATTCGTGTAGTACGTAAAGAAATATGAATGTTTTAGTTGGACCACTTTTTTCGCTTTGTGATAGATGGCGCCATAGTAGTCACAAACATATGGCTCACAATTTTAGACGAACAGTTGGTAACAGGTACTTTTTTAAACTAAAATACAGAAAGTGGGTACGTTTGAACATTTTATTTCGGTTGTTCCAATGTGATAAATCTACCTTTGTGAACTTATCATTTCTGAGAATGCATGCTGTTACAGCGTGATTACCTGTAAATACCACATTAATGCAATAAATTCTCAAAATGATGGCAGTCAACCTCAATGCATTTGGTAATACGTGTAACGACATTCCTCTCAACAGCGAGTAGTTCGCCTTCCGTAATGTTCGCAGATACATTGACAATGCGCTGACGCATGTTGTCAGGCGTTGTCGTTGGATCACGATAGCAAATATGCTTCAACTTTCCCCACAGAAAGAAATCCGGGGACGTCAGATCCGGTGAACTTGCGGGCCATGGTATGGTGCTTCGACGACCAATCCACCTGTCATGAAATATGCTATTCAATACCGCTTCAACAGCACGCGAGCTATGTGCCGGACATCCATCACGTTGAAAGTACATCGCCATTCTGTCATGCAGTGAAACATCTTGTAGTAACATCAGTAGAACATTACATGTGAAATCGGCATACATTGCACCATTTAGATTGCCATCGATAAAATGGGGGCCAATTATCCTTCCTCCCATAATCCCGCAATATACACTCCTGGAAATGGAAAAAAGAACACATTGACACCGGTGTGTCAGACCCACCATACTTGCTCCGGACACTGCGAGAGGGCTGTACAAGCAATGATCACACGCACGGCACAGCGGACACACCAGGAACCGCGGTGTTGGCCGTCGAATGGCGCTAGCTGCGCAGCATTTGTGCACCGCCGCCGTCAGTGTCAGCCAGTTTGCTGTGGCATACGGAGCTCCATCGCAGTCTTTAACACTGGTAGCATGCCGCGACAGCGTGGACGTGAACCGTATGTGCAGTTGACGGACTTTGAGCGAGGGCGTATAGTGGGCATGCGGGAGGCGTGAGGTCTCCACAGTACATCGATGTTGTCGCCAGTGGTCGGCGGAAGGTGCACATGCCCGTCGACCTGGGACCGGACCGCAGCGACGCACGGATGCACGCCAAGACCGTAGGATCCTACGCAGTGCCGTAGGGGACCGCACCGCCACTTCCCAGCAAATTAGGGACACTGTTGCTCCTAGGGTATCAGCGAGGACCATTCGCAACCGTCTCCATGAAGCTGGGCTACGGCCCCGCACACCGTTAGGCCGTCTTCCGCTCACGCCCCAACATCGTGCAGCCCGCTTCCAGTGGTGTCGCGACAGGCGTGAATGGAGGGACGAATGGAGACGTGTCGTCTTCAGCGATAAGAGTCGCTTCTGCCTTGGTGCCAATAATGGTCGTATGCGTGTTTGGCGCTGTGCAGGTGAGTGCCACAATCAGGACTGCATACGACCGAGGCACACAGGGCCAACACCCGGCATCATGGTGTGGGGAGCGATCTCCTACACTGGCCGTACACCACTGGTGATCGTCGAGGGGACACTGAATAGTGCACGGTACATCCAAACCGTCATCGAACCCATCGTTCTACCATTCCTAGACCGGCAAGGGAACTTGCTGTTCCAACAGGACAATGCACGTCCGCATGTATCCCGTGCCACCCAACGTGCTCTAGAAGGTGTAAGTCAACTACCCTGGCCAGCAAGATCTCCGGATCTGTCCCCCATTGAGCATGTTTGGGACTGGATGAAGCGCCGTCTCACGCGGTCTGCACGTCCAGCACGAACGCTGGTCCAACTGAGGCGCCAGGTGGAAATGGCATGGCAAGCCGTTCCACAGGACTACATCCAGCATCTCTACGATCGTCTCCATGGGAGAATAGCAGCCTGCATTGCTGCGAAAGGTGGATATACACTGTACTAGTGCCGACATTGTGCATGCTCTGTTGCCTGTGTCTATGTGCCTGTGCTTCTGTCAGTGTGATCATGTGATGTATCTGACCCCAGGAATGTGTCAATAAAGTTTCCCCTTCCTGGGACAATGAATTCACGGTGTTCTTATTTCAATTTCCAGGAGTGTACATTAACCCGCCAAGGTCGCTGATGTTCCACTTGTCGCAGCCATCGTGGATTTTCCGTTGCCCAATATGTATATTATGCCGTTTTACGTTACCGCTGTTGGTGAATGACGCTTCGTCGCTAAACTGAACGCGTGCAAAAAATCTATCATTGTCCAGTAATTTCTCTTGTGCCCAGTGGCAGAACTGTACGCGACGTTCAAAGTCGTCGCCATGCAATTCCTGGTGCCTAGAAATATGGTACGGGTGCAATCGATGTTGATGTAGCATTCTCAACTTTTTTGAGATTTCCGATTCTCGCGCAATTTGTCTGCTAATGATGTGCGGATTAGCCGCGACAGCAGCTAAAACACCTACTTGGGCCTCGTCATTTGTTGCAGGTCGTGGTTGACGTTTCACATGTGGCTGAACACTTCCTGTTTCCTTAAATAACGTAACTATCCGGCAAACGGTCCGGACACTTGGATGATGTCCAGGATACCGAGCAGCATACATAGCATACGCCCGTAGGGCATTTTGATCACAACATCATTATGATATCGACCTTTTCCGCAATTGGTAAACGGTCCATTTTAACACGGGTAATGAATCACGAAGCAAATACCGTCCGCACTGGCGGAATGTTACGTGATACCACGTACTTATACGTTTGTGACTACTACAGCGCCATCTATCACAAAGCGAAAAGAGTGGTCCAACTAAAACATTCATATTTCTTTACGTACTACACTAATATGTGATAAAAATGAGGGTTCCCATTTAAGAAAACGCAGTTGATATCCGTTTCATTTATGGTAGCGCCATTTAGCGGGCCAACCATAGTGCCATCTGGTTTCCTCCTTCAAGCTAGACAAGTTTCATTCTTTGCAGTTTTTTCGTTTGACGCTAATTTCTTGAGATATTTGGCCCACTCACTATCAATGGACCACCCTGTATAAGTAAGACATGCACTGCTCTATCTTGCAGTGATTTACCACCAGAAGGAGGCTCCTGGTCATACAGCAGTTTGGTAAATCATCGTTTCATAACCTTATAGTTTTATATAATTTTATTTAATGTATTTTGCCCTCTGATCAGACTTTGTATTTGACTCATAGGTCTGAAGATGACCACAGGTGTGATCGAAACCAGAATAAATAAATTTGTGATCGAGACTGATTTTAATAGCAATTATTAGTAATAACATTGGTCACTGTCTGCTCCTACGATGTATTCAAAAGTAAGTAGTGAATTAAGAAGTCTAGACGTCCAGTCTGAATAGGGTACAAAATCTTGTGTACACTTCATGCCATGCTGCTTACATTCACTGCTAGATACACTTCTGCCAGGCAGTCGATGGATAGTTCATGTCATCATCACATTTCAAATTTTTCCTTCAAAGTTAAATAAGACAACTAGAATGCCTGAGCCGGCCGGTGTGGCCGAGTGGTTCTAGGCGCTTCAGTCTGGAACTGTGTGACCGTTACGGTCGCAGTTTCGTGCCCTGCCTTGGGCATGGTTGTGTGTGATGTCCTTAGGTTAGTTGGGTTTAAGTAGTTCTAAGTTATAGGGGAGTGATGACCTCAGATGTTAAGTCCCATTGTCCTCAGAGCCATTTGAACCACTTTTTTAGAATGCCTGAGTCACAGTATTGAGATCACTCTCTTAGGATTCCTTATGAGGCTGTTGGTAGTGTAACCTAATCGTGTCATGAAATAATAAGTGAGTAGTATACGAGGGCTATTCTGAAAGTGAGGAATGTTAAGCTGCGAAATGGAAACTACAGTGAAAATCGAAACTGTTTTATTTGCAAGGGTTAGCTAAAACTTGCAGCTACTTTTCTTCATAGTCGCCGGTCCGACTTAAACGTCTGTCGTAGCGTTGTACCTACGTTACAATACCCTTGTTGTAGAAGGCAGCCGCCAGTGTTTTCCGCCAATTCTCTGCGCTGGCCTACAACTCACTGTCTGTGCCAAAATGTTGTCTTCATATCCAGCGGTTCATGTGAGCAGAGATGAAACTCAGAGGGAGACAATTATGGGCAGTATTGTGGATAATCAAACATTTGCAATTGAAAACGATGCAGGAGCATCTCCTTTGCCCCTGCAGAATGCAGCTGAGAATTGTCTTGAAGAAGAAAACGCATGACAGTTATGTAATGTGGGCTGCATACCTTCAGGCGAAAGTTCTCACCAGGCCCTCGTACTTGACGGGAAACGCTATTGTTCTAGGTATCTTTATGTGCTCCCTGTGTGCTCAGAACTAAGAAGAACGACTTAACGCGATCGACGGGCCTACTAGACACTCTGCACAATACACGTGAGCAAAACTTCATCAGATTTTCACTGTGGTTTCTATTTCGCGACTGATCGTTCATTACTTTCCGAATAACACTCGTAGCTATGGCTATTCAGGCACACTGAATAACGTCACAAACACAATGCTATGTGGTTACTTATGATGGCTCTGACCTCATATCTGCAGCCTGCATACATACAGGGCGATTCCGTCACAAACAAAGAAGGTCGCAGCAGGAGATTAAAAAATGTAATATGTCAAAACAGTCCAGTTATCCTTAGTTCAAGACATTGGAAAATTGAAGAAAATCCGAAATGGCGGAACAAGGCCTCTTGTACTTTGGATCCTGTTGGACATTACAATCGAAGCTTGGTCCATTTCCAAAAGTATCAAAATGACCTTATCAGCAAAGTGTCACCATATTCTAAAGTATCTAAACAAACTGAGTTGCCTAAATTGGTGCAACATCGAGAAGAACCCAGGAAATCTGAATTGTGCAAATTGGTACCATTCTGAAAAGTGTCCAAATGGCATCAATAATTTATGAAATATATATAAAACTATTGACTATACTGGTGTAATTTGCAGTACTTCCACATCTACATAGTTTGTAGAAATTAAGCTTCATCAGCACCACACAGTGTTTATGTCACTAATATTTCCATGCCTATCATTGATTAAAAATATATAAAGACTGTAACTTGCAGTATTTTCAGTCTAAAATGTTTTTACTATTTACCAAACTTCATAAGCTTTCTCATCAAGACGCAATGTTTAACACGTGTAAAATACATAAAGGATAATACTGGTGTAACTTACAGTATGTCCATGTCTAAGACGTCTATCAAAGTATACATAACAGTACTGACAAAACTTACAGGTTAAGCAGCAATGTACAATGGATATACTTCTATCACTGTACCACACTAGATGCTAGGCGAGAATCAATCTCGAATTAAATACCTCCAGATCTAAATTGTTTTTATTGTTGTTCTGTAACCAAACAAAATACATATTAGCTAAAATAATGTATCAGTTACAGTAAGTGTGCGATTATTGTATAACTCACAGGTTACAATGACGCCTGAAACATGACTGGAATCCCAAATTAAGTGTTAGAATGCCATTTCTACGTTTAAATTATATACTCGGTTATTATTAATCTCTGACACTGAAGAACACTTCTACCTAAATTTAACAAGTAAAGCACGTGATGCAGAAACCCGTAACACTTCACTTTAAGAGTGAATAAGGCATTTTCTGACACTTTAGCACAACAAACTGTACTAGAAATAGTGTATCATGGTCAGATCTTTCATTTTTTGTATTGCATAGGCTGCTTTTCTTCTTAACACATAGGTATTGTTGTGTCTAGACAAGACAGCCTAGACACAATGAGAGGAAGCCGAAAGGCACGCGCTTAAACTCACGCAGGCTGGCGTGAGGTCTGAAACAAGATACGTAATGAATGCTATAAAGAAAAGTACGTAGCTTCTGGAATACTTAACTTTAATCCATAATTGTAGAACATCGCTCTTGATGATACATGCTTCATATAATAAATATCAATTGAATACGGCGCCTTGCTAGGTCGTAGCAAAGGTAGCTGAAGGCTATGCTAACTATCGTCTCGGCAAATGAGAGCGTATCTGTCTGTGAACCATTGCTATGAACGTCGGCTGTACAACTGGGGCGAGTGCCAGGACGTCTCTCTAGACCTTCCGTGCGGTGGCGCTCGGTCTGCTATCACTGACAGTGGCGACACGCGGGTCCGGCGTATACTAATGGACCGCGGCCGATTTAAAGGCTAGCACCTAGCAAGTGTGGTGTCTGTCGGTGACACCACAGGTATAATATTCAAATACACGAACTATAGTATGTAAACTGGGCTCAGTGAAAGACAACTGCAAACAAACTTCCACACAGAGTAAAGTTCGACCTGTCAGAAATTTGATCTCTTACCAAAATAAAATTATCTATACCATTTATCAAAATAAGTAAAGGTTTCTTGAACAACAGTAAGAAATAAACATAATACTGGTGTTGTAACTTAAGTGTTCTATAACAATAACTTAGTTATGGTACACTTGGCAAAAACCAAAGTTCAGTCACTATAAGACACGTTAAGAATGCCAAACATTGTTTGTATTATGTATTAAAATACTTATGGGTTCTCTCTGTGACATTACAAAACAAACATTGCACTACCCATCTAACCGACTACCTAAAGTGCACTTGTCAATGTGAATAGTTCGATCCTTGAACCACACTTCAAAGAAATAAAACATTGTCTCTATTATTTATCAGAGCATATGTAGATTGTTTGTTGATACTATTACAATAGTTTGCTTCGTTATACGTTACTTTTCCGTAACAACTTAATCTCATGTCCTGTCACAGGAAAAGCCTGGTATAACGCTCGATTGCTATGACAGAAACTAATGTTACCCTCTGGGAGGATTTTGAGTTTTGACCGTTCGTGTGTCTAATAGATGAGGGTACCTGACAATAATTTTGAATATACTGTAATTAATAGAAAAACTGAACAGGCTTTTCCTTTGGGGATAATGAAGGTATTAAAGTACATATACGAATGAAAAATCGAATGGTCGCCACTCCAATCAGGCCCATTAATTAGAAATATTATGTTCAAGAAAAATGAATATCAGTTGTTGTAGTGTACTTTCATTAAGACTCCCTTTGAATAGCACACTGGATGCACACTAATACAGGGCAAACTACGTTGTGTGTAGCAGTTGTTACCATGAATGCAGAAACCAGTAATCATAGAAAGAAAATTTGTACCCTACTCATCATAATAACAGTTACAATCACGATCATTACGTGACAAAGTGTTGAGATGTTATTGCAGGAAGCACTGAACTAAAATTGGACATGGAGGGGCTTTTGACTTAACTGGGACACAAATATCACAAATAAAATTAAATAATACTACAATTACGCTGCTTATACTTCAATTTATAGCAATGTGTCAGATTTCTTTAGTGCCAATAATAAATCAATTACCTTTCTAATATGAGAAGAATATGGTGGGGAACCATAAACTGATACTGTATCTGTAGTCAAACTCTGTAAGTATTTGAGTAGTAAGATTCAGTTCAACTAAATTCTTAGCCACACTTCGAATAGTCTATGTTTTCATCCCCCAAAGCAAATTACTCAACACTGAGCTCGATTAACCTCAAAAAAATCGTTCATGATAGCAATCAAGTCTAAATTGTGTTTCAAATAAGTTTAACTTGTGTACCTTTTTCATCACTTGTGAAGCAGCTATTCTAGACAATAACGTTTACACAGTCTGGCACTGAATTCTAGCGCATTTAATACACCAAGTAAATCACTAATTCGTTAGAAACAGGATACTCGGTTTTCTGAACACATAGGAGGGGATCCTGCATAGGTTCATGATTAGGATAAAAGTCATGGTCCTAAACACAGGTTTTCCGTCTCTAATGACCTCGTTGTCGACGGGACGTTAAACACTAACCACCACCACCACCTAAACACAGGTTTAAGGAACTTAGATTATTATTGAAGACACTCACACAAATTAACTGGTCCATGCTCTGATACGTATCTGTATGCATGAAGTTGATGGAGCAGTGGCGAAGTTGTGGTGGCAAGCCATGTGGCAGCTAACTGTATTCACGGCTCTTGATGTTTGAATGCTCTTTACAATTTCTTCTTGGCGACGAATTCCTTCTTGCCGAAAGTACCATGCAACAGCCAATTCCACATTCGAGGAAAAATTCCTTGCTAAACGGCTTCCAAATGCCTCCCTTGGCACCCTCTATATGTGTACGGTGCAACGTCTAGTCACTGATTCCATTCCGTTCCCACCAAGGAGCCGCCCAGTTCGACCGCCAAAACCACCTTTCACATCTCTCCAAGCCACTTCCGTTTCGGAGGGACTTCTCTACATCTTTTACGTTATACAGTGCAAGTGTCCTAAGCATGAATCAGCTTCCAGTATTCAAAGTTTTCTTTAGAAACATACGTATAATGTAAAATTTCATTACTTTAAACATCATTTAGTTTTTTTTCCATACATACATTGCAAACTTTACATTTCCTGTCACAAATCATTGACCTTAGCTAACAAAGAACAAACAATTCATAATCACAGATACACATTTCCATAGTATAAACCTCTTTCTAATGGATATAGATGTTACAGTACTACTGAAACGATGTACACTTGTGGATGAAAATACTTTGATCACTGTACCAGATTTTATGTAACTACTAGCCCGAATGACACTGTTATAAATTGTGCCATATGTTAGCAGTATCAGATAGATATAAAATAAAACCGCCCTCCACACACTGTTTGTTCTTGATGACTAAGACTATATATAATGTATATCTTATGACAAGTGGTGGCATATGAAGCACTCGCTTACAATTTTTGATGCTTAACTGCAAAGATGGCACTAAAATAGGAATTTCTTTAATAAATTGGTCTGATGCTAATCTGTGAAAATCGCGATTTATATTTTGACTTGTTACAGTTTTGTCTGATGCCTGTCTGTAGCCAAATAAGTAATGGAGCATTTTGTTAAAGTTTTGGTTAATACTTATCTGTAAGTGAACCATTCATTTGGGTTTATGGCAGTCACCAACAATGTACAAGGTTTGAAGTATGGTCATCCACAAGTGCCTCTTAATCTGTAAGTTAGATCACTGTAACAATAGCAATCCAAATTTGTTTTGATATATGATACACACATAGAAATACTGTAAGGTGGATCAGTATTGTCAATCTCTTTACGAATTTTTGGTAAATAATCCAAAGCTTTAATGTATTTTTGAACACGGTGCCAGTTTCTGCGATGTAGGTAGATCAGATACTTTTGAATGATGTGTCATCTTGGATTACAAGTCCACAAGGTTTGCAAAGCACCACTTGGCTAGTACTGCCATCTTGAATTTCTCTTTAAATTTACTGCAATTTTAAAGTTACAATAATAGGGTTGAATCCATCATCGGAGCATTACTGAATTTACCACTATGCAGTCTTTGGTTGTGACATCTTTGTCCTTGAATAAAGGTAACCCACACATGTTACGTCATAGCCCATGTGTGGGATAAAATAACCCCATGCATGTGACACCACTTATGTGCCAGGATCACCATAGCTACGCTACCTAAATCTGTGTCAGTATAGCTATGGTGTTTTTTATTAATTGAATTTTACAACAGTGGCAACACAGGCACACTCCATGATAAAAATAGATCAGAAATACAAACAACAATTACGCCTTTCATTTTAATGTGTAACAACGGCGATTTGTGGAACAATCCGTAATATTTGAAACTTCCTCTTGTTCGGCCTTTATACAATGAAATACTGTCACCACAATTTACAAGGTACATGGTGAGCATACAACCTAAAAGTGGCTCTTCAAGAATTTTACAAAATTGCAGTTAACAGTAATGACAAAATTAAAAATCCACAGCTCACAGATTATATAACATTCCTGTACTCTAATACTTGTTCATTCATGAAGTGCACTTACTTTTTCGAACCAGTTCTGTTTGTTAAATAATTACTTAAATACATAAATTTCATTACTTTTATTGTGTGCTTTGTAACGTTATGTGGTATTTAACTGGAAATTATGGAGAGTTCATGTTACTGTAGTGTAACTGTGTCATCATCTCCAATTCTCGAGCACCTTTGTGTCAGCATAGTCATATCAGATTCTTATCACGCACATATTAAGCGAAATTATTATGGAGTATGGGTTTTACAATTCTCTTTAATCTTAATATCAGATTTTTTACCATGATCCAGGAATATATGCGTTCACAATAACCTATTCAGTCGGTGACGGTAACAACCTACGTGACTGCCGGCCGAAAATGAACAGTATAAAGCTGTGTCGTTGAAAAGTATTTGGCATGTAATTCATAGAATTTTTATGTATCACATAAAATGTCCTTGGTCTTATATAGCAATAAAATTGGTAAAACTAAAAAAAATTATAGTATTTCACCCGGGCAAAATGATTTTACCTCTTCAGTTTTCCCCAGCCATAGTTTTGAGAAGTTACGTCATTACAGTTTCTTTTATTTTGCAGCAAAAAGATAAATAATATTTAAAACGCAGATAAATTAATGTGAAATTTTGTTATTAATTTTGGTATCCATTCGCAAAAGTACGTATATTAGTGGCATGTGCAGTCACTAATGTTTACAGGAAACCTCAATTTGCTCTGAAATACGGTGTCAGCAATGTAATTTTTGCGCTATTTACTGTTCCATGTGTCACACAGAAAATATAACCTGCCTGAAAAAAAAAAAAAAAGAGATTGATTTAGCTGAGAGACATGGACGGATGTCGCATTGTGTTTAGCATTGAATCACACATCTGCACTACCCCAGATGACCATCGATAGTGAGTATGGCAGCAACTTAGAGAGGCCACATTGTCCCAATGTTTTGGAGAGAGCAAGTTGGCTTTACTCCTGGAATCATGATGTGGGGAGCCATCGGGCATGATTTGAAGCCATGGCTGGTAGTGATTGGGGCCAATGCATGTATTGAGGGCAGAGGTGGTGCAACCTCATAACAATACGTTGATTCGTACAGCTAATATCTTTCTAAATTCAACCCCATCGCATACTCTCTAAACTTGTGAAGTTTAATTTAGTTCTTTTATCCGTTTCTAGGTGCATTCCTTATCTGTCAGGCAGAATATTTTTACCTCTGAGATTAGGAATATGGCAAACATAGCAGATGGTTGTATTTCCTAAGCATTTATTACAATGATCGTGTCATGCCTGCGGAGAGAACTATCGTAAATCTACTGGAAACATTGCGGTAAGGACGTGAAATTTATTTATTTCTGCAGTTATACGGTCAGCCGGTGTGGACGAGCGGTTCTAGGCGCTTCAGTCTGGAACCGCGCTACTGCAACGGTCGCTGGTTCGAATCCTGCCTCGGGGATGGATGTGTGTAATGTCCTTAGGTTAGTTAGGTTTAAGTAGTTCTAAGTTCTAGGGGACTGATGACCTCAGATGTTGAGTCCCATAGTGCTCAGAGCGATTTGAACCATTTTTGCAGTTATACGCCGATGTCACTTTTCTCATAATTCATAAGAAAGCATCAGCATATTAATCATGTACTGGTTAGGAATTTGAACAATCTTAATAAATGTTAATGAGAAAAGTAATGTATAAGACCCAAGAGAGTACTAATTACAAGAGCCCACGTTCCGAAACGTATGAAGGAATATTTTACAGTCTTCAACATAGCAGGTGGTTTTAATTAAACTTTCGCTACTCGGGCCAGTGTAGACGAAAAATTATGAATTATTTACCGTATGGCTACTCAACTTTGTAGGATTGATGTTCAGATTGTGTCCTCCAGTATTTGCATTGTTTGTCGCGTTAGTCCATGACTTGGTGTTAGGCACCGTTACAAGTGCGGCGGCGAAGATTTGAAACACAAGGGTCAGTGCGCATTACAGTTGCAGACAGAAAGCATTGGTCCTGTCACGTTGAGCGGGCCATTACTCGTAAATCTGCTTTCCCAAAAACAACAGCAACAGCGCTGCTGCTCTTCCCGAGTACCGACTCATTAACTCTCGCCATACAAAGGGAGGAGGGAGAAGGGCTACTTTATTCCTTCCTTTTGTATATATTGTAATCTAGTCATGCAGATCATAATCTAAAGTTTTCAAAATATGTTTATTGTTTTCCATGGACTCTGCTACCAGATCCCGGTAACTCAAAACATTAAGTTTTAGTACTGGATGTGACTTTTCACAACGAATATCATAATCGTGTTTTCACGTTCAAAACCCTTCTTGCACATCAATAGATCATTAAAAAGTATGTTGTGGATACATGTCTCCGGCAATTAACGAAATTTGGAAGGTGTTAAATTTCTTGTGGTAGTTATATATTGTATGTGGAGGGAATCAAGTACCGCATTTTCCCTCCCACCCTGCCCTTTGGTAGTACACGTTATGAAAAATGCTTTGGTACTGTAATATTTATAAGACTAAGGAGAGGTCCTCTTTCCACACCAGGCTTGAAGAACATGATTCGAAATTTCGAATTAACTGGCGATTTGGTAATTCCTTCTGAGAGACGGCCAGTTGCACCACGTATTGTTAAAGCAGTTAATTTTGTCATGGCCAACAATGCTGGATGCAGTGTGTGATCTTGAAGCAGTGTATGAACTGTGTCACGACAGCTGAACACTCCACGGTTCACCGTTCGAAATGTGCTTTGAACAACTGTGAAACAGTATCCGCACAAACTCCAAATGCAAATAGCCGTCACATTGAGCTATATTTGTAACCTGTAACATGGTACGCAAGTAACAAATGTTACCCTCTAAAGTGTAAATCAAAATGTGTTTCAGTCAACGGTTAATTCGTATGTCTCTTTCGCATGTTCTTTAAAAATGTTTTCACAAAGCTTCATTGCCTTCAGATGGTGACCCTCCTAAGCAGCTTCAGTTTAATTATAAACACCCTGTATATCTCGATCACTGACACTGGAAGCTTAAATAGAATAGTATAGACTGCCTGTGTTTTTTCGGACTATTCACTGAAAGGTGCATTTCCAGCAGATTACTTACGGTTGTAGCTATGACTAGGAAGAACATGGGAGCCTGTGGAGAAGAGTAGTCGCCCATGTTAGAGAGGCGGTGTATCGCTCGTTGTTTCCGGGCTGTGAGGATATCGCTGCAGGGAGGCAGCAGCGCCTGCGGAGCTGCGGGCCAAACTTGGGAGCGATAAGCAGCGCCGGCAATGTTTTCGGTGGCCGCGAGCGCTCTGTCTCCCCGGCCCTTCTCCGCCATTAAACCGCTCAGCAAAGAAGCTGCCACGGCCCTTTCCACGTATTTGATTTTGGAAATGAAATTATTCCAGCCTGCAAGCAACTAAACTGTATACAGTTGCTACCTCGCTATAGTGCACTGTGGTTTAATTCTAACGTATAAACCCACACTCATTACATGTGAACGTTACAACGAAACATAACTACGCAAAGAAATTGAATAATTATGTTAAAGATGAGGAATTAACTGTACAAGGTGCTCACAAACAGTATGAAACGCTGGTAAGGTTGATGCAGGGTAGGTTGCACTGAGAAACAATTGTTAAGAAAAAGTTCGATAGGTTGTTCCATTTCCTAGTTAATCAGCATTAAATTTAGCCAGTCAGGACTTTGAGGGCGCAAATTCTAGCGACCCTCCACAGAGTGTGTCGCCAAACGTGTTCTTGTTTGATTTCCTACAACCGAAAAAGAGAGCGATAGAAAAATTGGGCATGGGGCAGAAGTAAGGATCGAACCGGAGACCAGGTTTGAGCAGTCTCGTGCGTGATCATCTCCGCTATGACATCAGCTGATACTAAATGTATACGGCGAGTCTCTTGAATTTTCGCGCGAAATGGCTTAATGGACCATCCCGTATACTTGTTACTGTGGATCCAGATGATTGCAGAAATTGTGCCATAAGACTGTCAGTCGCATAAAATAAAATAAATGAATAGGAACAGTGATGCATGTAAAGTTATGTTGTAATCACACAAAATCAAAACGTGATATACGTGTGGTGCTCTGGCAGTCATTAAAACAGAAGCTTATTTCGCTGCGGCTAGATTTCTTCACAGAATTTCTGCCATCTACTTGTACCTCCAAATGTAAAAGTATTTTGTTGACTCCCACCTACATATTCAGAAATAACTACATAATAAGAAAACAGGAATCTGATATCTCATGGGAAGACTTAGAAGTCAACAGTTCCCAGATGCTATTCGCGAGCTGAACAATCGAGAAAAAATAGTGAAAGCGGTTTGAGAACCGCCTGCCTAGCACTTAGAAGTGAATATCAGAGCAGTAATGTAGATTTTGATGCAGGTACTTGTTAACGAAGGCTATTAACCAGTTTACTATTTTAACAAATTTTTCAGTCCCATTTTGCCGGGCGAAGTGGCCGTGCGGTTAAAGGCGCTGCAGTCTGGAACCGCAAGACCGCTACGGTCGCAGGTTTGAATCCTGCCTCGGGCATGGATGTTTGTGATGTCCTTAGGTTAGTTAGGTTTAACTAGTTCTATGTTCTAGGGGACTAATGACCTCAGCAGTTGAGTCCCATAGTGCTCAGAGCCATTTGAACCATTTTTTTAAGTCCCATTTTAAATAGTTATTTTGTGAAATAAATATATGGAAGGAACCCATTGAAAGGTTTCGGAGGACATTCATTGTATTCATATTTAGAGCTACGCAACGTACCTTTTGCAGTCTTGGGTAGTGTCTGATGGTCTGCTTTCCCAACAAATGTGCATTTCCATCGAATATTTGTCTTCAGCAGAAACGGACGGAATGTTAATGTTATCATCTTCTCAACGATTAGGTTGTTAGAGAAAGAGAGCAAGCTCGGATTTGGGGAAGGAAATAGGCAGCGTCGTTTCAAGGGTACCACTCTAACATCTGCCTTAAGCGATTGGGGGATACCATGAAAACTGGATGACGAGATATGGATTTGAACTCTGGTCCTCCCGATAACGAATACAGTGTCCTAAAATTTCACCACATGGCTATATGAATCTATCGGAGCCCTGACTGGTAAATACAGCCACTGATGTATTTTTAGATAACGTATCATTGATAAAATGAAATGAGCGTATAGCCCCATCCGGAGAAGTTCGGCCGCCAAGTGCAAGTCTTATTTCAAATCATACTACTTGGGCGCCAGTGATGAGGAAGAAATGATGATGAGCACAACACAACACCCAGTCCCCGAGCGGAGAAAATCTCCAACCCTGCGGTGAATCGAACCCGGGACCGCTTGCATTGAAGGCGAGCACGTTACCACCCAGCTAAGAAGGCGGAAGTATCGTTGATATTTTGGACGCACTGAGAAAGATATTTGATCTTGATTATTTGTTGCGTTCTCGTCCTCAAACAATTAAAGAATCTGAGAAAATTATTGGAATTCGCTGTCTCAGTATCTCGTAGAAATTCATTGTGAATGACTTCTTGGTTACACCAATCTTTGTGGTCAACAACGCCGTAGTAATTCTCGTTATCAGTCGTAGCTGACGTTTCGAAATGCGAACATTACACTCTTCTGCAGTAATCCTCTTTCACATGTTTCCCTAATACTACGGTTTATTTAATTGTCAGTTTCATGCATGTCGTCTCAAACACAGCAAATACCTTAGAAGCCGGTTGAAAAACTCCCTAAATATGATGCACCTGTAATCAGCCAGTGACACATAAATGGAAGGTGGGTTCAGATGGTTCAAATGGGTCTGAGCACTATGGGACTTAACATGTGAGGTCATCAGTCCCCTAGAACTTAGAACTACTTAAACCCAACTAACATTAAGGACATCACACACATCTGTGCCCGAGGCAGTATTGGAACCTGCGACCGTAGCAGTCGCGCTGTTCCGGACTAAAGGGCCTAGAACGCCTTGGCCACAGCAGCTAGCCTGGAAGGCGGGAATGAATTTAAAACGACATATAAACAGCAAATCTGCCATTTACGAGAACGTATATGCAAGCTGACACGAGGTTGCCTCAGAAACAAGATCAAATGACCTGCATCTCACACCTCGAGTTGTGATGAGGGTAGTTTACATGATCGATCGAAGCAAAATTAATTATTTAGTTTCAAAAACGGTGTGAAACTTTGAAGGTAACAGAAGGAAGTACTCTAAAAAAGATCTACAAGATTTCAGTCAGGGGCGCATTATACTCTACCCAGTCACATTAATGTGATCAAGTGTCAAGAGCCTGAATAACCATCTTTACCACCCTGTACCACTGCGAGACGTGCAGGGAGAGAGTCAATGATGTCCTAGAAGATACCGACAACTCTTGTGCCGTGGCTAGCTACTCTAGCTTTCTCGATTGAGGACCCATGGCACAAACAGCTTGCGATGTGGTCCCACAGAGTCTCTCTCCATTGGATTTAAATCCTTGGTGTCTTGTGGCCACCACTGTGTAGCAAACTCATCGTAGTGCACTTCGGACCACCCACGTACAGTGCGAGCTTGTAATACGTTGCATTCTCCTGTTGGTAGATGGAAACCTGCTGAGGAAGAAGAAACTGCATGTAGCTGGGGACATGGTCCCCAACGATAGATGTATACTTGTGCCGGTCCATAGTGCCTTACAGAATGATAAGATCGCCCAGTGAATCACTCTGTCTCTGCATTACGACGACAACTGCACTGTTCAAAGACATTTGGCACTTGCAACCGTTCGTCGTTTAATACCGGATGGTTATAATTAAACGTTCCCTGTTTAACACATTATAACATGGAAATTAACTACCATACGAGTACCAAACTCGGTAACATTAATATCAGGTACATGAGGGAGAGAGATAATGCAGAATCAGTTCAAATGAAACACTTTTAATGTGCTGCTACGGTATATTATGCCATTACATGCCGGTACCATTAATGCTACAAAAGGGGCTCAATATGGCACCCATCAGTGAAGATCCCCACTCTCGGCAATTCTTTGTGTTTACCTCACCCGTCAGAGAAGAATGAGCTTTGTCTGTCAATAGGATGATCAAGGGCCAGCCCTCGTCAACTTCAGTTCTTGAGAGAAAGTGGAGAGCGAAGTCAACACGCCGTAGTGTGTCCTGTCGTGCAAGCTGCTGTGCAATATGGATCTTGTACGGATACCATTTGAGAATAATTCTAATCACCTTCCGTACAGTGGACCACGGGATGTTCAACTGTCATGACACAGCGCGCGCACTGCCTGATGATCAGGAATTGCGCGCAGCATTGTCTGCCTTATCAACAGCGATTTCACCAACCACCTGTGGTGCAAAAGCCGGCCGAGTTGGCCGAGCGGTTCTAGGCGCTACAGTCTGGTTCAAAAATGGTTCAAATGGCTCTGAGCACTATGTGACTTAACTTCTGAGGTCATCAGTCGCGTAGAACTTAGAACTAATTAAACCTAACTAACCTAAGGACATCACACACATCCATGCCCAAGGCAGGACTCGGACCTGCGACCGTAGCGGTCACGCGGATCCAGACTGAAGCGCCTAGAACCGAACGGCCACGCCGGCCGGCCTACAGTCTGGACCCGCGCGACCGCAACGGTCGCTCGTTCGAATACTGCCTCGGGCACGGATGTGTGTGATGTCCTTAGGTTATTTAGGTTTAAGTAGTTCTAAGTTCTAGGGGACTGATGACCTCAGAAGTTAAGTCCCATAGTGCTCAGAGCCATTTGAAGCATTTTTTGTGGTGCAACGGGGTTTCGGCCTCTTCCTGGACTATGAATCACGATGACTGATCACGGCTCCTGGTGACCGTAGTTGGAACTGGATGGTGACAGATGGAAATCATGCACCCTATACTCTGGACATTAATGCCAAGTTTGGTACTCGTACGGTAATTAGTTTCCGTGGTATAACATGTTAAACAGGGAATGTTTAATTATAACCTCCCGGTACAACCCACTATATTTCAACTTGGTACCTACCAGTCATCTTCAATTATAACCTGCTGGTAAGTCCCACTATATTTTAACTTGGCACCTGCCAGTCATCTTCAGGCGAACCATGGAACACTGACGACTACTTACTCCTTTCCGGAATGTACAGCGCGCTGCGAGTACTCCGTGCATGCGACGAAGTCAAGTTGATAGACGGATCACAGCTCCTGGCCACAGTATCCTCGCTGGTGGAACCGCGGAGCTCTGCTGTCATATGCATTACCGCTCACGGCGACCGTTCCCGTCCTCTGGCGTATTAGATTAGAAAAAATAGTGGAGGTGATTGGGTTCTATGCACTGACCAATTGGTAGGGGCTATCACGTTTCAACACTTTACCGCCGCGTGTATTTCCACAGCGTCTTTAACAATGAAGTCCCTAAAAGATGTTGCTGTGGTCAGAATTATTGTTCTGTCATACTCCATTGAATGTCCAGTGTTCGGCATGCTAAAAGTGAGTGCAACGCTCCTTTCACAATGTGTGTAGTATGTGTTATGTAAGCTATATCAGATTGACATGGTAGTTTGTAAATTCTGGGCTTCCGCGATAACAGTTCGTGCTTCTCTGGTTCCAAAAGATTTGTAATATTTGATGGCTGACGGAAAATCACTTTCACTTTGTAACCTCCCCCTCACTTATCGACCTTAATGACAGTGAAAAATTAAACCGCGTGCACCTAATGGAAATTTGAGAAAAGCAATCGCCACCGAAGTTAATTTGTCGGTAAAGAGGGAGGAAAGGGTTACAACTAAATGAAAGGAAAGATGCAAATGAAACTGGTGAAAATTAAATTTGAGAAAAGGGTAAAATTAATAAATAAAGTAAATGTGCGCTCGTTACGTTAACAATTAATTGGCGTTAATTGGATATTTGAGATTTGGGGAAAATTACGGTCGCTAGTCCTATGGACAACTACTATAATAACCGAAAATGAAAGATCAATGCACATATAATTAGCACTAAAAGCGTGGCAACTGAAGGTTGACACGTGCTGTACGAAAACTGAACGTTTGTCAGAAGTAATAAATTTCGCTACACTCTGACTTAATTTAGCAAAATAATTAAAAAACCGGAAAATTGAAAGTTAATTTAGTAACTGAAATTAATAGTGAACTTTGTTTCTGAAGCACTACGAAATTCAGCAAAATAAGGTTAGTCTTGGGCTACCTCAACAATCATTTCAAAAGCAACTTGAATCTATGCAGTTTTAAAATAAGAGATTTAATACTAACAGAATCTTCCGTCGGTTCTTGGTAGAACAACATTATAATAATAAATGGAAAGCACCAGTTTGCTTTTGTTCTACACTATTATTTTTATTGCTAACCGGTTTTCGGCTTACAAGCCTTCTAAGCCGAAAACCGGTTAGCAATAAAAATGATATTGTAAAACAAAAGCCAACTGGTGCTTTTCATTTATTGAGAGATTTAACCTTGTACTTGAATTAAATGATTCTGAACAATTAAAAACAGTAAAATTTAGTACGTACCAAGCTGAGCTGCAGTCACAGGTAAGCTAAAATATGGTAACAAAACTCGCACTCTCAATTTCTGCTTGTGTAATCTAAATATTGTAGGCAGCTATGAATACTTTAACTGAACTTTGAAATTAAAGCAGTGAAATGGAATGATATTACTATAATAATGGCGTATGAATTTCAACGACACTCGGGTTCATTCCAGAAATGAAAGGGACCCTGCTTGGTAATGCAATTGGGACAATGAGCAACAAAGGTTCATGCTAAGTTGCTGTATTTTTGTGACGCAACAGTTTGAAAAGCTGAGGTCTGCCATACGGTTCTAAAATTTTACGTGCTTTTAGTCTTCCTTGTTGGTTGATTGAAGGTTTGCAGTCGTCGATCGGGTAGGTGGGGACAGTCACTCATTGTCGGCCATCGCTGTAGCAGAAGCTGGATGTTGGCGCGCCTTCTTCTCGACACGGTCACCAGGCGAAACGGGCTCTTGATGTGCGCCAGCTAATGCTTCCCGTCCGCGACACTGTGTCAGAAACTATCATCGCAAGTCGAGCGCAATTACATGCTGCCAAACCCCGAAAGAACGGCAACTCGCGGGAGCGTCACACAACACACCTGCTCCACCGCCCTACTCCAGCCAGACTCCGCTCTGCCCGCGCTCCCCGCGGCAGGGTTAACACTACCAAAGATCCTAAACACTTTGGTTCTCCACACCACCTATCGATGTAGTCGTTCGATAGCATAGTTTTCCCTAGGCCAGACCCAGAGTAAGAATAGAAATAATATTTAGAAAACAAACCAATTATACATCGACATACACACACACACATATATATATATATATATATATATATATATATATATATATATATATATATATATATATATATAGTAAAACAATTAAAATGTATAAAGATACAGAAATGTCATATCTTCAGGTAAAAAATAAAGGATAAAAATTCATGGTACAATAGATGGAAATAGGAGGATATGGATTTCCGGCCTTACAACTTGAAATTTATAGAGAATTCTCGTTGTATTAAACGAAATGTTGCCCACAAGGGGAAGATAAGCTAAAGATTTTGCCACTGTGTTCTTCTCTTTATGCACTTCCTGATGCTCGGTTTTATCTGACAGTGGCCTGTTAATCTGTCAGGTGAAATATTCAATTTTTTCTGAACACTGTCTTTACGGGGGCGAACACTGTAGTCAAACTACCTAGATATCAGACAGAGAGAGCTATGTAAGACTGTTTTCATCACGTTCATAGTTTGCAACGGATGATAACAATTGCCGAACACTGTATTTCTACTGGATATTCAATGCCGTATGATGTTGGAACAACAACAGTAACAAACCTTTGGGACTCCATTATTTAAGAATCCGTGGATGAACCTGATAGTGGTTATCATTTGGACAGTACATGGAACCCATCATCTCTAAGATTTGTTCTAACCAAAGACGGCAGCCGTGAGTGGTAATTCAGGGGACAGCTGAGTTACTTCGTTCCACCAGCGATGACGCTGCCGCCGGGATTTGGGCTTCGTCTGTCAACTTGATTTTGGCGCATGCGCGGAATGCTCCCAGCACCCTTTAAACTGCGCAACGAAGTGTTGGAGTGCTCGTTTGAAGATGACTGGCAGATGCCAAATTCAAAAACTATTGTAAGTATTAAATGACGACCGGCTGCAAGCCTGAATTTGTTTGAAGGCTCAGTTCGCCGGGAAAATTTTAAAACTTACTACGGGTGCACTGTTTTCCTTCTTAACCACGACACTTTTTACATACATACATACACAAGTTTTGTTTTTCGTGATCTACGTCTACATCTACATACATACTCCGCAATCCACCATACGGTGCGTGGCGGAGGGTACCTCATACCACAACTAGCATCTTCTCTCCCTGTTCCACTCCCAAACAGAACGAGGGAAAAATGACTGCCTATATGCCTCTGTACGAGCACTAATCTCTCTTATCTTATCTTTGTAGTCTTTCCGCGAAATGTGAGTTGGCGGCAGTAAAACTGTACTGCAGTCAGCCTCAAATGTTGGATCTCTAAATTTCCTCAGTAGCGATTCACGAAAAGAACGCCTCCTTTCCTCTACAGACTCCAACCCGAGTTCTTGAAGCACTTCCGTAACACGACATTCTTCTGAGAAGTCCCCACCCGAAGATCGGAATATGGTACTATTTTAACTACGGAATATTTTATCTACGAGTATGCCTTCATCATTTTACCAAGTAGTAAAGCTGCAGGCCCTCAGTAAAAGTAACAGCAGTAGTTTCCTCATGATTTCAACCGTTCGCAGTACCAACACAGCAATGCCATATTGTCTAAAGTTACAAGGCCGTAGCAGTCTATCATCTAGACTGTTATCCCTGCAATTCCTGAAAAGACTTGTGTCCCCTTCAGGAACCATATGTTTGCCTCGCCTCTTCACAGATGCCTTTCCATTGTGGTTAGACATACGGTACGGCTGTCTGTATCGTTGACGTACGCAAGTCACTCCAATTCTGCAGTGTCTGTGGTTCATGGTAGTTCAGCCTCTATACGAGCATGTTATCGTAATGTGACATATGAACGAAGACAATTTGGTGACACTCATTCCACAATTAAACGAGCCATATTGTTACTTCCAACAACATTACAACCTACACATCACATGGTGCACGGTCACACCCTTATAGACGTAATCGTAACGACAAAAACTGATATAGTAACAGAAACTGATGAGCTATCAACTACAGGTCTTTCAAAACATGTCGTAATATTCATGGTCTACTCTTGACAGCCTCCAAAATTTAGATTGACTGCATAACTTGCAGCGACAATAATCATATTGTTCATATCTATCTAAGACTGGACCGTTCAGAAATAAAACATTACGAGATGATAAGAGAACCCAGAACCGAAGGGAAAATTCATGAACCTACTCATACATTCACCGATCTGTGCGACAAGCACACTCCTTTATTACAAACCGCGTAAGAAAAACATCTGCTCCTTCACTGAAAACTGTCGTACGTCAAACGACGACAGGTAGGGATACTGCTTGCAGATGCCTCAAGTAAAATGCAAAACCTGAAAGCAACGGAAAGCCGGGAAACAAGTTAAAGCAATAAGTCTGCTTTGCCATGATAAGGTACGCTCGTTTTGTTGTGTGCAGAGACACGGCACACGCCATTATGTGGACGCTCCGATGTCAGAGAAAAATCGAGAAATGTTTTATAAGTGTCAGCCAACGAAGAGAATGAAATTTTGTCAGCACCAGTTACCAGATGTTGCAAAGTACTGTCATCCATGAGAAGCCAAAGACCACTAACTGAATCTGAAACTTTTCACTTAAAGCACTTTACAACAGACACAACAAATCAACAGTAATTATAATTTTTTCTGAAGTGATAGACAACAACGGTATAACATTGAAAAAGAATGTGTCAGTTAAAATATACACATTTAATTTTTCTTTCATGAACACTATATATCCCACTAAACAGAAAACAAGTATATTCCGACCCATTTGCGAGACATAAAACCCACAAGCGCCTTGTCCTTAGTGGCCAAATCAATGCTAAACAAAATTCAACTTATTTCACATACATCAGTCCGTTTTTCTTAAATCATATAGCACAATCCCTACGGCAATTAAAGTATATTGTGACCTAAAATATGTTATCCAAACACGTCAAGCTACAATATTGACGGTACCAGATTTCAGAAAAGAATCTGACACCGACAATTGCGATATAATGTTCATAAAAATGTGGCAGCAAATTTTTTCAAATCTTACTATAAAGTGGTTTTAAAGCTACTTGAGTAACACACAGCGAGGTTTTGTTTGCAGTAACGTAAAGTCATCCTGGAAGAAAATTCTCTCAGGCGTACCACAGTGGATAATCCTGCGTCATTGTTTCTCCCTTCTATGTGAATGAATAGTAGCCAGTTCTGTTCTCCTGTAAATATCATTTCTAAGCTGACCGCCTCAAGCTGTACTAAGTCCCAGAACTGAAAACGTCAACAATACTGCCATTGTAATTTCTTAGACTTTTTCGGCGATTTTGTGACATCTCGTTGAATCGGGTGTACTGGCGGTGGTCTGCGTTTTTCTGACACAATATTTCGACGCCGTATCTCGGAGTCTTCATCAGGTGCTTCCTGTGACTGAACGACAAGCTGACCGTGTCCCCTATAAATGTCTGGACGGTGTCTGGCGTTTCCTACGCCGTCTACTCCTGCTGCGACCGTGTCGGTTGGTCGCCAGATGTTACGCGTCTTCCGTCCGCGCCCTCTTCCGCTATTTTGCCCGGTGCGTTCCTCGCATTGTCGACAGGCTGCGTTTGCTGTTGGTGACCGTTCCAACTTTCTCCAGCGCCCCTGTCATTCTCCTGGTCTTGTGTTTTCTTCCGTTGTTTTTGTAATAGGTCCAAAGCTGGATTCCCCGCCGTGCTGAGTTGGTATCCAGCTTCGTGATTTATAATGTTCTCTGTCATCTTGATTTTGATCGATTCAGTGATGATGTTGTCCCAAAATTTAGGGGTCTTAGATAAGATCCTGGTTTTATTATAATTAATGGTGTGCTCAAGTTCCAAGCAATGTTCTGCTATTACCAATTTATTTGCTTGTCGTAGCCTGGTATGCCTTTGGTGCTCTTTACATCTTATATCAACGGTCCTGGTGGTCTGGCCAATGTAAGACATACCGCATTCACATGGTATATGGTACATACCAGGTTTTCTCAATCCCACATCATCAAAAATGGTTCAAATGGCTCTGAGCACTATGGGACTTAACATCTATAGTCATCAGTCCCCTAGAACTTAGAACTACTTAAACCTAACTAACCTAAGGACATCGCACAACACCCAGCCTCGTGATGACTGGGTGTTGTGTGATGTCCTTAGGTTAGTTAGGTTTAATTAGTTCTAAGTTCTAGGCGACTGATGACCGCAGAAGTTAAGTCGCATAGTGCTCAGAGCCATTTGAGCCAGCTGAGTGCAAAGACTTGGGCTTTTACTATTATCTCCGTAATGACACTTTTTCAGCTGTGATAACATACTTCTGGGGTAATATACCTAGAGGCTCATGATAGACGCTTCACAATTTCTGTGCACAACCACACTCTACTATAAGTAGCATTATTGCTCACTCACATACGGAATTATATCGCTGACTCGAAGAACAGTATCCATTAGAAGACACCCTCATATTGTAATCACGACTTTTGCTGGATATGTCGGTGACGTGACTTATACTTACCGCTTCTTTCTTGATGCTATAGTGGTCACTGGAATTGCGCCTATCTAACATGATGTAATCCTCACACGTAAGGCAACGCATACAGTTAGTTTGAATTCGACAGACCTTCTGTTAAAATTATGTAACTGCTGCAATTGCTCTCCGTCGTTAACTTAGTTACGTATTGGCGTGACAGCTTGATTTGTAAGCAGCGAAAGTAACAATCATGTGTGGGTTATTCGTCTTTGTTGAGACTGATCGAAGTTACTAGAGTTATCAATATTTTGCACAAGGCCGTGTATAAACCTGACAATAAACACACACGACAACAAAAATTAAATTTTTACGTTTTCCCAATTACCTTCTCGGTTAAAAATGACCGTCCTTGGCCCAAAAATGCCAGATACTGGAAACGGCCAACAATGAGTGTCACGCTGTCCGTAACAAGTAATGTGTCAGGTCTGCAAGATCCTATTAGGCTAGGAACAACTTGTTGGTTCTTTGAACAGGGGGAGAGAGGGACACCTTCCGTGCTGGGCAGAAGTTGAGTCGTTTTGCAGCATTTGTTCAATGGCTGCTTGGCAGACAATTTTGATCGTCGTTGATGCAGAGCTGCAGCTGGTTTGGTGAGAGCATAACAACGCAACATAGCTTGCACCGTGTAAGAGTTTAAAATCCATTTTTCAACGTCTCCACTTAGAATATCGTCTGCTACGATTATTATCATTTTTAATTATCCATTATAAGCAAATTATTGTACAAATTATAAAGATAGTTTTCCTTATGAAAGTTACGCTGCTTTCAGTCGAGTGAATGTTAGTCTTTCTATTATTTCAAATGTGGATTAACGGCTGCGCATTGTAAAGTCACTACTTGCATTACATTGTAAAGTAACTGCTTATATTACATTGTAAAGTCACTGTTTATATAGTCTTTTGTTGTGAAGTTGCTCGGCAAGTCTTTAGCATTGGAATTCTTATGAAGTTGGTTTATATGGACTCGAATGGTATTTGTCTCAAATCCATCAGAACTACCTTAGACATACGTACAGATAATACGTTCACATTGTGTTTCCATTACTTGCTCTAAACATTCTGAAGAGAATGAGACCTGGTAAAAGTGAACTTCGTGTGTCACATGATTTCTAGGCACCATTCCACTCAGCCTCTGTCTAGTCGGATGCGTGTTTGAAACTTGTGGGAAATCAGTTCTTACGTCGAATGGTTTCTCTTTCTAAGGGGACGTTGGTTTCAAAATATCAACTCGATTTTTGGTCATTTTTGGTGGCTTTACCAGTCTGGTTTTGTTAGGATGTTGTAGACAGCGTTTGTCTATTCGCATTTGTTCTCATTTTATGAAAAATCATTTTGAGAAGTTGACTTGTCTGAAAGTTGGGGTCAATCTATTGAATATATTGATATTACATGAATCCTGTTGTTGGTGGCTACTTCACGTCATCTTGACAGTGCCGTATATTATTCCACCACAAAATTTATCCCTTTTGAAGCACTTTAAGTGGCTACATGCTTTAATTTTTCTTTAATTGTTAACGTCTGAAATTGACTTTATTTCGAGAGATGGTAACTTGAGACGTGTTGAGTGGGCTGTTCACTTACGTTTTGTACTTTTTTGCAACAGATGTCTGAAGATGGATGTAATCCCGAAACGCGTAACATGTTCTACTAAAAGAGTCAATTGAACCCACTAATGACTTTATAGCAATTGTACAGCATTGGTCGCCAGTTATTAATATAAAAATGATCGTAGGCCTCAGACGGGATTTTATGTCATGTATACCATCCCCAGTGTCTTGATTTGTATGAAGATTCTAGATTCACCTACAGCTAGCCTAGTATATCCTTTTTCAGCGATGACGGGTGATGATGTATTAACGTTTACATTTAACCTATTGACAGCTGAAAAGCTAGGTTGCTGGACAGACGATCATTTGTTCCACGTGGCCATATCTGACGGGGGCGAAAAAACTTACGTAACTGACCACGAGCGACTGAGGAAAGCACAGTCAATCTGATGAAATGAGAAAAGGGTCAATGCATGAACATACGAGAAAAGGGAGACATTTGTCTGAAGTTCCGTCGGTAGGACATGGAAAATTATAGCTAATTCCTACGAATTGATAGATAGTGACGACACACGTAGGATCCTTCTGCAGGAATCAGGGCAGAAGGCATTAGAAGAATTGATAGGGATTGGCTACCCGATGTGTCGAGGAAGGTGTGCACAGAATTTCCAAGGGACTTGGTTCGAGCCAAAGGTGTTCTAGAACAAATAATTGTGATAACTACGAGTCGTGTTAGGCATAATTTCTTCTCCACCGACGTTATATGCTACCGCTGAGATCCATCATGTCACATCAGAAGAGACTGTCGTCATGAGCAGCGTAACAGACATGGCACGGAAACACATCGAGAAGGAGATTGTAGAAGTAAAGCCTATAATACACACATCAAAAAACGTTTTGCATCAACCCGGTTCCCAAGACTCCTGACGTTCACTAGGGATCTTGTATCACAGATACAGTCCCACTGGCTATTCAGAGATGTCATTAAACCCGCTCAAAGATGTAAGCAACCATCCATGAGCAGCGCTTATTAGACAGACGAGGTCCGACAGTCGATCAGTTCCAATCATTCCACCAGGAAGCAGGTACACGACTCGTGTTGTTTGTAGTTCAACGATACCTAGACGGTCAATACCGTTGTTTAATCGCATCCGCATTGTTACTTTGTGCCAGGAAGGGCTCTCAACCAGGGAAGTGTCCAGGCGTCTCCGAGTAAACCAACGCGATGTTGTTCGGACATGGAGCAGATACAGAGAGACAGGAACTGTCGATGACATGCCTCGCGAAGGCCGCCCAAGGGCCACTACTGCAGTGGATGACCGCTACCTACGGATTATGGCTCGGAGGAACCCTGACAGCAACGCCACCGTGTTGTATATGCTTTTCGTGCAGCCACAGCACGTCGTGTTATGACTCAAACAGTGCACAATGGGCTGCACGATGTGCAACTTTACTCCCGACGTCCGTGGTAAGATCCATCTTCGCAACCAAGACATCATGCAGCGCGGAACAGATGGGCCCAACAATATGCCGAATGGGCTGCTCAGGCTGGCATCACGTTCTCTTCACCGATGAGTGTCCCATATGCCTTCAACCAGACAATCGTCGGAGACGTGTTTCGAGGCAATCCGGTCAGGCCGAACGCCTCAGACACACTATTCAGCGAGTGCACCAAGGTGGAGGTTCCCTGCTGTTTTGGGGTGGCATGATGTGGATCCGACGTACGCCGCTGGTGATCATGGAAGCCGCCGTAACGGCTTTACGATACGTGAAAGCAATCCTCCGATCTATAGTACAACCATATCGGGAGCATACTGGCGAGGCATTCGTCTTTATGGACGACGCCCCCATCGTGCATATGTTGCGAATGACTTCCTTCAGGATAACGACATCGCTCGACTAGAGTGGCCAGTATGTGCTCCAGATATGAACCCTATCGAACATGCCTGGGATAGATTGAAGTGGTCTGTTTATGGACGACGTGACCCATCAACCACTCTGAGGAATCTATGCTGAATCGCCGTTGGGGAGTAGAACTATCTGGCTCAACAGTTCCTTGATGAACTTATGGATAGTATGCGACGACGAATACAGACATGCATCAATGCAAGAGGAAGTGGTACTGGGTATCAGAGGTACCATTGTGTACAGCAATCTGGAATACCTCATCTGAAGGTCTTACTGTATGGTGGTATAACATGCAATGTATGGTTTTTATGAGCAATAAAAAGGGCGGAAATGATGTCTATGTTGATCTCTATTCAAATTTTCTATACAGGTTCCGGAACTCTCTGAGCCGAGATGATGCTAAACTTATTTTGATGTCTGTAGTAAGGGAAAGAATGGGAAAAAGCCACCGTCAAACAACTAAGACACCGCCAGATGCGCAGGGTGGCGCTCACAGTAAATTTTAGTGCAACAAGAAACGCATGCAGAGGCGACATATTGCTTGATTGGCGTATTAAACGGTAGGAAACAAAAATTTTGTTACAAACAGGTGCTAACGTGTCGTTCTGACCTCATCTATATCTGCCTACATCTACACGATTACTGTACATTTCCAAATTAGGTGTCTAGCATATTGTTCGTCGAACCACCGTAAAGCTATTCCTCTGACGTTCCAATGTGGAACACAGTACGGGAAAAACAAATACTTCAACGTTTCCATGTGAGCTCTAATTTCCCTTATTTTATTACGAAGATCATTCCTCTCTATGCAAGTGGACGCCAAGAAAATATTTTTGCGCTCTGAGAAGAAACTTGGCAATTCAAAATTCATGAGAAGGTACCGTCGCAAGGAAAAAAGCCTTTGTTTTTATGATTGCCAACCCAGTTCGTATATCATACCGTGGCACTCCCTCCTCTGTTTCCCACAGTGGAAAACGATCTCCCTTTCTTAGAACTTATTCAATATCCTGCCACCAATCCTATCTGATGCGGATCCCATACCGCGCATCAGTACTGCAGAAGAGGGCTGACAAGCGAAGAGTAGGCAGTCTCTTTACTAGATCTGTTGCATTTTCTGAGTGTTCTGCCAATAAATCACAGTCTTTGGTTTCCTTTCCTAAGAACATTATCTATGTAACGTTCCAGTCTAAGTTATTTGTAATTGTAATTCCTAAGTATGTATTTATATTTACAGCCTTTAGATTTTTGTGATTTTTTTGTGTAACCGAAATTTAACGGATTCTTTTTATTACTCATGTGGATAATAACACTTTTCGTTATTTAAAGTCAATTTGCACACTTTTGGCACCACACAGATATCTTGTATAACTAAATTTTCGGTTGGTTTTGGTCATCTGATGACTTTACAAGGCAGTAAAGGACTGCATCATGTACAAACAATCTGTGAAGGCTGCTCATGTTCGCATCTAAATCGTTTCTGTGGGTCAGGAACCTCAGGGGACCTATAACACTTCCTCGCTGAACGCCAGATATCACTTCTCTTTATCGGGCAATAATACGAACTGTGACCTCTCTGATAGGAAATCACGAATCCTGTGGCACAACTGAGACGATATTCCATACTCACGTAACTTGAATAGAAGTCGCTTGTGAGAAACAGCATAAAATGCCTTCAGGAAATCTAAAAATACGGAATCAATTTGATGTCCTCTGTCGATAGCATCATTACTTAATGAGCATAAAGAGCTAGCGGTGTTTCACAAGAAGGACATTTACTGAATCCGTGTAAACTATTTGTCATTAAATCATTTATTCAAGGAAATTCATAATGTTCGAACACAGTATATGTTCCAAAATCTTACTGCCAATTGACGTCAGTGATATGGGTCAATAATTCTGCGGATTATTCTTTTCTTGGGTACTGCTGTAATCTGTGCAAATTTCCAATGTATTGGTACATGTGCTTCTATGAGCGAGCTGTTGTATATGATTGATAAGTATGGAAATACTGTATGAGAGTGCTCTGAAAGGAACCTACCTGGTATAAAATGTGCGCCATAGTCGTTGCTTTTATTAAGTGATTGAAGTTGCTTCGCTATACTGAGGATATCTACTTCTAAGTTACAAATGTTGGTAATTGTTCTTGATTAGAATTCTGGAATATTTACTTCGTCTTTTTAGGTGAAAGAGTTTCGGAGAACCATGTTAAGTAACTCTGCTTTGGTGGTTCTGTTATCAGTAACATCATCAATGTCATCGTGCAGTGAAGGTTTTGATTGTACTTTACCGCTGATGTGCAACATGAGGGCTCAGTACGAACGCTTATTAATTTCCTTCATGGGAAAGAAACACCTAAACCGGCCCTAGTGTAGGTTGTGTGAAGTATGGGGTAAGTCCCTAGGTTCAGAAATCTTGAGTTTTCTGTTGGGAGCGAAGAAATTTCTGGAAAATATGTTAATTTGGGCAAGACGTCACATGTGACTGTGCAGGATGTGGCATAGAATAGGTTGCAGGTAGGGCATGTACTCTACTCTCAATCCCCCAAAAAAATGGTTCAAGTGGCTCTGAGCACTATGGGACTTCACTTCTGAGGTCATCAGTCCCCTAGAACTTAGAACTACTTAAACCTAACTAACCTAAGGACATCACACACACCCATGCCCCTAGGCAGGATTCGAACCTACGACCGTAGCGGTCGCGCGGTTCCAGACTGTAGTGCCTAGAACCGCTCGGCCACCGCGGCCGGCCTCAATCCCCAACCTCAGGACACACTCTTCCTGCGTTATCCTATTTTTCTTGAGTTCAGCCCATCGCAGCTCAGTCGAAGTGGCTCCTTCAAATAGCTGATAACATGTTTTACAGTCGTAAATAGGATTTGGTGTGAACTTTTAATGGTGATTAAAACCCAAAGCCACAATAATGGTCTCCTCCTCAGGACATATATATTCCAGGTCCAATGTAAAGTGATCCCATTTTTAAGTTAATGACGGCATTCATTCCATGTTTGACATAAGAGACATGCATCATATAGGCTTAGGAAATTTATCTGATGTTTTTGAGTTAGACAGCTTTTTGTGCAACATGCAACATGCTGTTAGAAGAATTTCGTCTCAAGATGACATGTTTTTTAGCTTTACAGTGGTTAGTCGTTATTATACTTCGTCCATATTTATTGCTGTTGAACACAAACGTTTTTTGTCAGTACTATATAACGGAAATTTTATATGGATTTTGCTACACATCCTGCATCTCAGTGTTTCCATTTCTGATGCATAACGTACTATGTAAGACATCTTGCATTTTGTAGTGACTCAAATGCAGACGGTCGATATTTGCCACATGTTTTGTTTTTGTTTCGGTTCAGATACCTTACATATGAGTCAGTAATTTCCTGTTGTTGTTGCTGCTGAGTGTTAAGCAAAGCAATGCCATAGTATGTTCTACTGTAAGAAACTCGTGTTAGTATTTGGCAAGCATGATGTGTTAAAGGTATAGTTCGCTAATATTCATACGTGTACATTTCAGCACCTGCTTCCCTTTGAATTCGAATTATTGCTATTGTTAATGCCTGAGAGTATTTCGCCTTCTTCACGCATCTTGCATACCAGCTGGAATAGTCTTGCTAAGACTGGCTCTCCCAAAGATATCAGTAGCTCTGATGAAATGGCGCGTACTCCGACTTAGTTGTTTCAAAGCTCTGTCAAATTCTTCCTAGAACTCACTTTTTGAAGTTCTGAGGGTGCCAGAGATAAAATACCGGGTGAAGGGTTATATACAACATGTAAACCAACTAGACTGCAGTTATAAGAGTCGATGGGCATAAAAGGATGAGGAGGACGAGATTGGTGTTTAACGTCCCGTCGACGAGGAGGTCATTAGAGACGGTGCGCAAGCTCAGATTAAGAAAGGATTGGGAATGAAATCGGCCATATCCTTTCAAAAGAACCTTCCCGGTGTCTGCCTGACGCTATCTAAGGAATTCATAGAAAATCTAAATCGGAATGGCATGACGCGGGTTTGAATCGTTGTCCTCCCAAATGCGAGTCAAGTGTACTAACCACTGCCGTACCTTGCTTGGTGGGCATAAAAGGGAAGCATCGGTTGAGAAGGGGTGAGACAGGGTTGTAGCTTGTGCCCCATGTTATTCAATCTGTACATTGAGCAAGGAGTACAGGAAACCATAGAAAATATGTAGAAGGCATTAATGTTCATCGTGAATAAATAAATGAAAAACAATGCACTTTGTAGATAACATAGTAATTGTTCAGAGACAGCCAAGGATTTGGAAGAGCAGTTGAACGCAGTAGACAGTGTCTTGAAATGAAGTTATAAGAATACAGTAGATTTAAATAAGGCGTTGCTGAGGGAATTAGGTTAGGAAACGAGACACTGAGTAGATGAGTTTTGCTATTGCCGGCCGTTGTGACAGAGCGGTTCTAGGCGCTTCAGTCCGGAACCACGCTGCTGCTACGGTCGAAGGTTTGAATCCTGCCTCGGGCATGGATGTGTGTGATGTCCTTAGGTTAGTTAGGCTTAAGTAGTTCTAAGTCTAGGGGACTGATGACCTCAGATGTTAGGTCACATAGTGCTCAGAGCCAGTTTTGATGTTTTTTTATTAGGACAGTAAAGTAGCTGATGATGGCCATCGTAAGGGAGGGTATAAGGCGTGTACTGTCAATGAGAAGAAAAGTGTTACTGAAGAATAAAAATTTGCTAACCCCAAATATGGATTTCAGTGCTAGGAAATCTTTTCTGAAAATATTAATGTCGAGTGCAGCCTTGCTGGAAACTGAACCTTGTATTATGAACAGTTCAGCTAAGGAGAGAATAGAAGCTTCTGAAATATGGTGCTGCAGAAGAATGCTGGAGATTAGACGGGTAGATCATGTAGCTAATGAAGCGGTACTGTATAGAGATGAGAAGAAAAGAAATCTGTGTCGTGACTTGACTAAAAGAAGGGACCGGTTGATAGGACATGTTCTGAGGCATCGAGGAGTCTCCAATTTAGTATTGGAGGAAAGTTTGGGGAGTTAAAATTGCAGAGGGAGACCAAGAGATTAATACAGCAAGAAGGTGAAAACCGATATAGGTTGTAGTAGTTATTTGGAGATGAAGAAGCTTGCACAGGATAGAGTGGCGTGGAGAGCTGCATCAAACTAGTCTTCCGACAGGAAGCGACAACAAAAATAACGAGACATTAGCTGTATGTGTTATGGTCTGATGGAGTGAAGTTGTACATAGTGACGCTAAAGCTATCAGATGATTGCTTCACCTACTTGGTGTCAGCAGGCACTGTAAGAAATGCAGAAAGGTTCGATGTCTGGCCAAAGAGGTGACAGATATTGAGACAACAGAAGTAGATGTAACTACTGATGCAAGTCTCTATCCTGAGATGGAGGCCAGGGGAAAGTCCTGCAATGTTTGCAGACCTGTTCTGCGAAGATTCGTGCAGTACATATACTGCGGGGTGACATGAGACGAAGTGATGATCAGCAGGAGAAAGCATAGGCGCGAGCCATAGATAGTCTGATTAAAATTATGAATCCTTAAATCAAATGCGAAGTCACAGTGGCATCCCTCTTTCTCCTCCAGGAGACGGTGCATGTAGCACTGTCAAGAGAGGCAGCACATTACTTCGTTTCTTTCACTCCCCGTGGAAGTGACACCAACTGAGATCAACTGTACGTTATTCGAGTTTGGAAGGTAGGAGACGAGGTACTGGCAGAAGTAAAACTGTGAGGACGGGTCGTGAGTCGTGCATGGGTAGCTCAGTCGGTAGAGCACTTGCCCGCGAAAGGCAAAGTTCCCGAGTTCGAGTCTCGGTCCGGCACACAGTTTTAATCTGCCAGGAAGTTTCATATCGGCGCACACTCCACTGCAGAGTGAAAATCTCATTCTGGAAACATCTCCCAGGCTGTGGCTAAGCCATGTCTCCGCAATATCCTTTCATTCAGGAATGCTAGTTCTGCAACGTTCGCAGGAGAGCTTCTGTAAAGTTTGGAAAGTAGGAGACGAGGTACTGGCAGAAGTAAAGCTGTGAGGACGGGTCGTGAGTCGTGCATGGGTAGCTCAGTCGGTAGAGCACTTGCCGGCGAAAGGCAAAGTTCCCGAGCTCAAGTCTCGGTCCGACACACAGTGTTAACCTACCAGGAAGTTTCAACTCTTACCTAATCGATCTCCCTCTGGTATTTTACGTGAATTTGGCTTGTAAACTTCTCATGTCAAACAAAATAAAACACATCTATGTGCTACGAGAGAAATGCAAGATGGTCCAAACTCTCAACAACTACGTATAACCTTTGATGCGCCTGTACCAGGTTAATGTATTTTAAGAGGATTACATCGCTCAAGAACTTTGCAGATCTACCTTTGTGGCTCTCCAAATTTGAAGTCCAAACGTAGAATCATTACCTGCCAAACTTACCTGAATTACCCATAGGACAGCCAACTGCACATTGCATATCAGCCTGTGAATTCTGAGTACAAAAATAATACTTTGGGTAAGTGGTTACCCTATCAAATCAACCACACACCAATCTGATTAGAAGCTGATATAATGCCCAGGCCCAGTGTCCTCTAATTTCGTGTGGTTGCATTCCTAACAGCAATAGCACGAATTTTTAGCTGCTTCGATCACAGTTCACGGTGCACTCGCGAACGTAACTTTTGTCTCTCGGTCCTAAACATCCGATATGCAAAACACGTTACTTGCACCAGGAGGTAACAGAATAAGCTCCCACCATTCTATTCTGATTGAAACTGTACCTGATAAGCGGGTCTTGCTGCCACAAAGCAGGATAGCTCTGGAAATGCTGGCACTGTAGCTACCAACACAAAATATCTGAAATATTTCCCAGTTGCAACCAAACAATCATCAGCGACGATAATTTCAAAACACTGAGACAGCACACAGTGGAACAGTAAACACAACCCACTTCCTTAATTGCATTGCAGCAATGGCGTCGTGACTGACAAAAGCGATGCGCACTGTCTGACACCGTGTAATCCTGCGTGTATATCACAAAGCAAAAACACTTATAATCACCATACGATTGATCTTACTACGCAGTTCGACTGTTGAAAACATTATTTATCTAACACACACGAAACAAACATTATTATGCCATAACTGCAGAGATGTCTCTCTATACGTCCCCTCGGTTGAGATCCCAGCCTCGTTCTCCTGGAACAAAGACACGTATTCATGTATTCTGTTCCACCTGGGCGAAAAAGGCGTCGTGCTACCATCTTTAATAATCGAGAATATTTTTCATGTTAGAATTCCTTCCATCGATAGTTCCCACTGCGACTCTTGGTAGATGTCAGAAATTTTTGTTCTCTCTCCTAACTATTACAGTCGGTAACTTTATAAGCCCTTTCTTTGTCTCTAACATTTATGTTACTCTGAACTTGTCCAGTCATGCGGAAAGGAGCAACGATTCTCTATCAACACCGCTCCATGCCGCGTCCTGGAGCCTAGACGTTTCGGCCACTAGTGAGTTAAGATAGAACATCTGAATTAAACCGCGAATATCTCGTGAGCCGCTAGTCGGATCACGTTGTGGTTTTCACTACCGTTATGGTCATAAAATTCTCTATTAATTAGATAGACTTAAACTTTCTCAGTTCTTCATTAATTATGCTAGTTCAGCAAATCATGGACGTGAAGTATTATGGGCAAGGACCGTAGACAGCCATACCACTGTCACAACTGAACTCAGTCACCTCGCTGATGTGTGTCGGACTCATTGCTGCTTAAGGTAAATGTTGAGACGGTTCCTTTTAAATCGGTATGGCTAATTTTCTTCCACATACTTCCCCAATGAAGGCTACTGTTCCACTTCTAATGACATTGAGGTCACCTAATCATTCTTTCTTTTCCTACAACGCTGGATACGAAATCAGCCTATCATTTCCTATTGAACCTTAAAATTATCCATAAAATAATACACTCCTGGAAATGGAAAAAAGAACACATTGACACCGGTGTGTCAGACCCACCATACTTGCTCCGGACACTGCGAGAGGGCTGTACAAGCAATGATCACACGCACGGCACAGCGGACACACCAGGAACCGCGGTGTTGGCCGTCGAATGGCGCTAGCTGCGCAGCATTTGTGCACCGCCGCCGTCAGTGTCAGCCAGTTTGCCGTGGCATACGGAGCTCCATCGCAGTCTTTAACACTGGTAGCATGCCGCGACAGCGTGGACGTGAACCGTATGTGCAGTTGACGGACTTTGAGCGAGGGCGTATAGTGGGCATGCGGGAGGCCGGGTGGACGTACCGCCGAATTGCTCAACACGTGGGGCGTGAGGTCTCCACAGTACATCGATGTTGTCGCCAGTGGTCGGCGGAAGGTGCACGTGCCCGTCGACCTGGGACCGGACCGCAGCGACGCACGGATGCACGCCAAGACCGTAGGATCCTACGCAGTGCCGTAGGGGACCGCACCGCCACTTCCCAGCAAATTAGGGACACTGTTGCTCCTGGGGTATCGGCGAGGACCATTCGCAACCGTCTCCATGAAGCTGGGCTACGGTCCCGCACACCGTTAGGCCGTCTTCCGCTCACGCCCCAACATCGTGCAGCCCGCCTCCAGTGGTGTCGCGACAGGCGTGAATGGAGGGACGAATGGAGACGTGTCGTCTTCAGCGATGAGAGTCGCTTCTGCCTTGGTGCCAATGATGGTCGTATGCGTGTTTGGCGCCGTGCAGGTGAGCGCCACAATCAGGACTGCATACGACCGAGGCACACAGGGCCAACACCCGGCATCATGGTGTGGGGAGCGATCTCCTACACTGTCCGTACACCACTGGTGATCGTCGAGGGGACACTGAATAGTGCACGGTACATCCAAACCGTCATCGAACCCATCGTTCTACCATTCCTAGACCGGCAAGGGAACTTGCTGTTCCAACAGGACAATGCACGTCCGCATGTATCCCGTGCCACCCAACGTGCTCTAGAAGGTGTAAGTCAACTACCCTGGCCAGCAAGATCTCCGGATCTGTCCCCCATTGAGCATGTTTGGGACTGGATGAAGCGTCGTCTCACGCGGTCTGCACGTCCAGCACGAACGCTGGTCCAACTGAGGCGCCAGGTGGAAATGGCATGGCAAGCCGTTCCACAGGACTACATCCAGCATCTCTACGATCGTCTCCATGGGAGAATAGCAGCCTGCATTGCTGCGAAAGGTGGATATACACTGTACTAGTGCCGACATTGTGCATGCTCTGCTGCCTGTGTCTATGTGCCTGTGGTTCTGTCAGTGTGATCATGTGATGTATGTGACCCCAGGAATGTGTCAATAAAGTTTCCCCTTCCTGGGACAATGAATTCACGGTGTTCTTATTTCAATTTCCAGGAGTGTATTTATCACACTTTTAGCGCTGTATGAATGGTTTAAAATGATATTTAATCTGAGGAACACAGCTGCTGCATTGTTAAGGGGACTGAAGACATCTACATCTACATATATCTACATACATACTCCACAATCCACCACACGGTGCGTGGCGGAGGGTACCTCGTACCACAACTAGCATCTTCTCTCCCTGTTCCACTCCCAAACAGAACGAGGGAAAAATGACTGCCTATATGCCTCTGTACGCGCCCAAATCTCTCTTATCTTATATTTGTGGTCTTTCCGCGAAATGTAAGTTGGCGGCAGCAAAATTGTTCTGCAGTCAGCCTCAAATGCTGGTTCTCTAAATTTCCTCAGTAGCGATTCACGAAAAGAACGCCTCCTTTCCTCTAGAGACTCCCACCCGAGTTCCTGAAGCATTTCCGTAACACCCGCGTGATGATCGAACCTACCAGTAACAAATCCAACAGCCCGCCTCTGAATTGCTTCTATGTTCTCCCTCAATCCGACCTGATAGGGATGCCAAACGCTCGAGCAGTACTCAAGAATAGGTCGGATTAGTGTTTTATAAGCCGTCTCCTTTACAGAAGAACCATATATTCCCAAAATTCTACCAATGAACCGAAGACGACTATCTGCCTTCCCCACAACTGCCATTACATGCTTGTCCCACTTCATATCGCTCTGCAATGTTACGCCCAAATATTTAATAGACGTGACTGTGTCAAGCGCTACACTACTAATGGAGTATTCAAACACTACAGGATCATTTTTCCTAATCATCAGCATTAATTTACATTTATCTATATTTAGAGTTAGCTGCTATTCTTTACACCAATCACAAATCCTGTCCAAGTCGTATTGTATCCTCCTACAGTCACTCAACGACGACACCTTCCTGTACACCACAGGTGTTTCGTTTATATACGTGATATAACTGTGTTTTAATGGAGAGTACAGAAACGTGCCAATGGCTAAAGTGCGGGTTGTAATGACTGCCAAGGGAACACTTATCTTTGTAGTCCGCATTAATACTTCTGGTATGGTGAAAACAGATAAGCGACTTGCAGAAGTAGTGGACATTTTCCCAACAACTACAAATGTGAAAAAATCACAGACATTGCTTGAGTTTGTGAATTAGTATCGTTGTTTAGTCAAAGATTATGCTACTGTCGTCAAGCTGATGTACAAGTTACTGAAAAACCGGAGTACCTTTTAAGTGGACCACACAGAAATATGAGACCGCAGTGCAACAGATTACCCCTAGAATGGTTGGGCGAAAACTAGTTTCGAGAACGGTCGGGCTGGATTTGTGGGACTCAATAAATAAAACACTTATAACAAGTGACAAACAGTATATTTACATCAAATGACGAATTGTTTTTGATCAGGTAGCACTAAACGCTATAATGATATGATTTTAACCTTCTGAATTATGCAATAATTGTAAAAGGAAAAAAAACTGAAAACATATTTCTTTGTAGTACTCAATGTAATTAAACTGGAAATATGAGTAAATTGGACTATAAATTTGATTAAAATACGAATATGAATAAGTTCGAGAACTAAGAAGCAAACATGATGAATTTTCATTATGTAAATGGAAACTGTTGATATAATGGACAGTTTATGAGATATCGTCCTCTAAATTCATGAACCATCAGAACAGTTTCCCCAAACCATTTCAACATGCGCCAAGCACAACCACACCATGTGACCTTTGCAAAAGTATTTAGTTTTGCTGTTTCTTCAATAGTAGCATGTTTCCCTTTTCCATGGTTGTAGATCTTCAACTATTCTTTGATCTTGGCTTCAGGTGAGGCTACAGGCAAGCCTGCTAATTTCATGCAGGAGGTTTGGCTGCATTGCACTCGTTGTCAAATATGGTGTAACGAGAGACTTCCTTCGAGTTCTGAGGTATTCTCTTCTAACTGAAATGCTTTTGTTTGATTTGAATACAATGTAGCCATTGTGAGCTGCAATGTTCAGCAACTGGAAGAAAGAGAGAGAGAGGTCACCATCGTGTCCCACTAGCGACAGTATATTCACCACACATAGCATCAACGTTATCTACACCACCATTTGTTTTCTTGTAGTATGTTATTAGATTTGGTTTTTTCTTTTCGTCGCTGTCACTGTCAGTTTTTCGTCATTATGCGTTGACGAAATAAGCAGTACTGCTTTGTTTCGTTTTCGTACATATGAAAGTAATGTGACGTCCTTCTGAAATCAAATAGTACTTGAGTATCCTTTTATACATTTTTTGGGTAAAAACTCAACTGAAATTTCAGGCTTATTTTTTTACCTTACCAATTACAGTAATATTCTTTTTTTAGTACTTATGTGACGATTAGGTAAGAGGTAAACGAAATGTCTTTTACCAAATTTCTTTCAGACCCTTTTACTACAAGACGCGAAACTACATCGTCTACCTTATTACTGTCTTTGTACGGTCCTTGTGGTTTTGCACCTTTCATTGACTTCCAAATTTTTTACATAGTACGTTTCAGAACAAGCCAGGATGAAAACCATGATGCCGAACTTGGCGGGTTTGTATGGAATATACATCGTGAACCTGCACGTGTCTCTGTATGGAACCAGCATTTCGTCCAAAGTAGCGTTTTCTCGCGGAGCAAAATATGCATTGGAGTTGAGACAAACATCTCAAAGCCGTCTTATGGCAGCAAGACTATCTTATGCTTCTCTTTTTTCTCTGGTATGGATTTTGTGAAACCTGATACAACCAGTCAAAATTCTGAACCTTCTCAATGACATACTTACTCGAAGGATTTTTATTCCGATCCAATCTGTATTCCACAAGTCTATAATATTCATTTTACCGTCATTAAATATTCCATCTAAGTAAAGTGTACCAAAATGTGTCTTCAGTTGATCAGAACTTGTAGGCCTAGTCATATTTGGGTCACCCGTATATTTGTTTCGAACTGAATCAATACAGATATTGGTTGATTCAAGAACTGAATCATACAACAGATTGCTAAAAGATAATTTCAATGTCTCTAACGGTAAATTTACACCCATCGCAGCTCTAATACTTCCAGGCAAATGCATGGTAACTATGTTTTGACGTCTTATTCGAACGCTTTGTGGGAAACAAGTTTTTCTCCATTTGGTTGCCCCATTCCTTCCGTTATAAAAGAGCATGCACTATGTGATCAAAAGTATCCAGACGCCTGCCTGAAAATGACTTACAAGTTCGTGGCGCCTCCATCGGTAATGCTGGAATTCGATATGGTGTTTTCCCACCCTTACTCTTGATGACAGCTTCCACTCTCACGGGCGTATGTTCAGTCAGGTGCTGGGAGGTTTCTTGGGGAATGGCGGCCAATTCTTATTCACGGAGTGCCGCAGTGAGGATAGCTATCGATGTCGGTCGGTGAGATCTGGCACGAAATCGGCGTTCCAAAACATTCCAAAGGTGATCTGTAGGATTCAGCTCAGGAATCTGCGCAGGCCAGTCCATTACAGGGAAGTTATTGTCGTGTAACCACTCCGCCACGGGCCATGCATTATGAACAGTTGCTCGATCGTGATGAAAGATGCAATCACCATCCCCGAATTGCTCTTCAACAGGGGGAAGCAAGAAGGTGCTTAAAACATCAATGTAGGCCTGTGCTGTGATAATGCAACGCAGAACAACAAGGGGTGCAAGCCCCATCCATGAAAAACACGACCTCACCATAACACCACCGCCTTCCAATTTTATTGTTGGCAGTACACACGCTGGCAAGTGACGTTCACCGGGCATTCGCCATACCCTCACCCTGCCATCGGATCGCCACATTGTGTACCGTGATTCGTCACTCCACACAACGTTTCTCCACTGTTCAATCGTCCAATGTTTACGCTCCTTACACCAAGCGAGGTGTCGTTAGGCATTTACCGATGTGATGGGTGTCTTATGAGCAGCCACTCGTCCAGGAAATCCAAGTTTTCTCACCTCCCGCCTAACTGTCATAGTACTTGCAGTGGACACTGATGCAGTTTGGAATTCCTGTGTGATGGTCTGGATAGATGTCTGCCGATTAAATACTACGACCCTCTTCAACTGTCGGCGGTCTCTGTCAGTCAACAGCCTCTACGGTATTTTGCTGAACGTGTCGCTTCACGTTTCTACTTCACTATCACATCGGAAACAGGGGTTCTAGGGATGTTTAGGAATGTGGAAATGTCGCGTACAGACGTATGACACAAGTGACACCCAATCGCCTGACCACGTTCGAAGTCCATAAGTTCCGCGGAACGCCACATTCTGCTCTCTCACGATGTCTAATGACTATTGAGGTCACTGATATGGAGTACCTGACACTGGGTGGCAGCAGAATGCACCTAAAACGTATGTTTTTGTGGTTTTCCGGATACTTTTGATCACATAGTGTAAGTGACGTACATGAGTCTATTAGAGGAGTTGCACTTGAATCAACATCAGTAATTGCACCGGTGTTGGCAGCAGGCTGAACATCTTCCTCTTTGCCACTGCTTATTTCATTATTACTTTCATGATAACTTTTTATTTCGAAGTCTGGGTTCGTGGCAGACTCGCCTTCTTCATTCCCATCATCAAATAAAATTCTGTAAACTTCACTGTATGAAAGATTTTCTCTTGCCATCCAATACTGTTAACTACTGACAGTGATAATTCGGTTTTACAACATCATAAATACTTCGCTAAGTAACTTAGTGATAGGCCTACACCAAAATAAAAATTGGGCCTCATTGGCAGAAATTAGTCACGTAAATAGTTGGGCTGGGTCTGACAGACCAGTACGCTTTCTAGAAGACTGCCAAACAATGACTAAACGTAATAAAATCTGACTCACGACGTGATCGTTTTCTCTCAGATGTTTCAGGAAGCTACCAGAGTGCTCGACTCATATTATTTATAAGAACATAAATTCAGTGAAGCAAAAAGTAGTGGGTCTCACAGACCTTCCCCGACAATTTTAGTTGTAAAGAGGTTTGGATGAGATCCCGTTTGTTAAATTACCCCGATCTTAAGATGCTATTTATTTTATCCTGTGATGCTAGCGATTTTGGTATGGGATGTTTTTTAAATTAGGAGCAGAATGGCAAAGAGAAACCTGTTGGAGAAACCTTTCACCAACGCGTTAAGGGAGAAATTAAGTTTAGCACAATGAAGGAGTTGTTACCTTTCTTGCTGGGATTGAACTATTTTAAATGCTAACTGTGTGGTAAGCAGTTCACATTTGTTACTGTTTTACTGTAGCTGTTGAATTTAAAGGATCCAAGTAATCACCTAACTCGATGGGCATTGAGGTCAAGCATATATGATTATGATGTGTCTCATAAGCCAGGCAAAATGTGCCAGAACGTAGTTACATTGAGTAGGAAGGTCTGCTTGTTGCTAGCAATTGAAGTGCATCTTACTGAGTTTCAACACTCGTATGCGGAATTCTGTCAATATTCTACCCTTTCGGATTTCAGATGTGAAGACTTTATCTCAAGCAGCAGAACTCCACAAGGAAAGTGACTGATGACACCGAATTTGCTTAAGTGCCGTACCACTGCATAATGCTCTGCTGTTTACCAAGCAACACAATGGGAAACATGCTGATAATGCATGAGTTGGGACGAGCACAGGTGCAATAGTGAGGACCATATTGACATCGTTATTTCGTGCATGCTGACGGACTAAAAGGTGAGTCCACAAATTCCACCCAAAACTTCACCTGAAGCCTGCAAACCTTTTGAGATAGTATCTTTAGACACTGTAGGACATATTCCACATATGCAACACAAGAAGAAATAAATTTTGTCCATTACCGATCATTTTTCACATTACTTAGTTCTGGTATAAATTCCTGACCTGATGGCCAAGGCAGTAGCAAACACATATGTCAAATGTTTTGGTCTGGCTGTTTTGAGCCCTTGATTTGTTCTCACAGACCAAGGAACAGTACAAGTATGCAAGCTTTTAAGAATTTAAGAGGTGGAAATCCACCCCGCTATACACTTAAATGAATTACAGAGTGGAACAAGTTGTAAGACTATCGTAAAAATATTATCTTATTTTGTGAACAAGACACATAATGCTTGAGACAGATATCATACTGTGTCCACATACAACAATCGTATTCATGGACCTTATGCTTGGCCACACAAGCTGCTGCGGAATTTTTTCCCCCCAGGTCATGAACTGGCTGTTTCTCTTCTCACTACAAGGGTTTGTTGCATTGCACGCTACAACCGCAGGAATGTTTTTCAGTGCAGCAATTCTAGATGGCATTGTCGAACACAAGATTTTTCCCTACATGACCATGCCTTCAGTACAAATCAACATTTCATCTTGTGCCACAAGCATCTTAAGCAACTGAAATTATAGTATAAGTTTTGTTTTTACTATATAATTATCTATACTGTAACCATGTGCATTATAATTATCTATATAGCCTAAACCCGAAAGTCATGTTTCAACTACACACATACACATACACATACCACACAGACACACACACATACACACACACACTTACACACACACACACACACACACAAGAGCGCGCGCGCGCGCTCACGCACACACGCACAGTTAAGTTAGACTCAATTTGACAATGACAAGTAATTTTCTCCTGTCTCTCTCTCCCTTTTTCTCTGTAATTAGTTACATCTAGTGGTCTCCACTCCACAGTGTCATTATTTCTTTGTAACTGTCATACCTATTGGTAGCTGAGTGGTCAGCGCGACGGAATGTCATACCTAACGGCCCGGGATCGATTCCCGGCTGGGTCGGAGATTTTCTCCTCACAGGGACTGGGTGTTGTGTTGTCCTTATCATCATCATTTCATCCCCTTAAACACGCAAGTCACCGAAGTGGCGTCAACTAGATAGACTTGCACCAGGCGAACGGTCTACCCGACGGGAGGCCCTAGCCTTACGACATTTCCATTTTATATACCTATGATGGGACGAGAAGGAGGCCTGAGCATTAGATAAAGGCTTGTTCTTACACATAACCATTAAGTGTAAAGTTACTATACACTGTAATCCTTTAACTAACTAATTACATTCTGTGAACCTAAACTAAAAATTATATGCATTTTATATATTTATTTGTAATATCTGAATATACTAGAGCGAATAAATCAAATGCCAACATAAATGACATTCTATATATATTTGCCTACTTATATTTAAACACTCTAATTCTAATAAACTTCACGTTATTCAGCTTACAAGAAACTACAATTATAATTACACAAGAGATGATGATAATTGAAAAATGGATGACAAAATACAAAGCTTCTACGTCTACAGCAGCATGGGTACTTTGAAAATCACACTTAAGTGTCCATTAGAGGGTTAATCGAACCACCGTCACCCTGATTCTCTATTGTAACACTCTCGCACTGCGCTCGGGGAAAACGAAAACCTGTATCTTACCGTGTGTGCTCTGATTTCCCTTATTACATTATGATGATCGTTTCTCCCTATGTAGGTCTGCGTCAACGAAATGTTTGCGCATTCGGAGGAGATGTTGGTAATTGAATTTTCCTGAGAAGATCCCGCCACAATGAGAAAGGCGTTTGTTTTAATAATTTCCACACCAAATCCTATCTCATGTCTGTGACACTCACTCCCCTATTTTTCGATAATACAAAACGTGCTGCCCTTCTTTGAACTTTATCAATGTTTTCCTTCAATCCCGTCTGGTAGGGATCCCACACGGCGCAACAGTACTCCAAAAGAGGACGGACATGCGTAGTACAGACAGTCTCTTTAGTAGATCTGTTGCATCTTCTTAATGTTCTAACAATAAAGTACAGTCTTTGCTTTGCCTTCAACACCATCTTTTTTGAGTGTTCTTCCCAATCTGTGTAGTTCGTAATTGTAGTCCCAACGCGTTCAGTTCGGCTTACAGCTTTATATTTAATAGATTTATCGTGTAACCGAGGTGAACGGATTCGTTTTAGCACTAATGTGGATGACCTCGCACTTTTCATTATTTAGGGTCAATTACCAATTTTCGCACCATACAGATGTCTTATCTAAATCGTTTTGTAATTTATTTTGATGACTTTACTAGATGATAAACGACAGAATCCATAGAAAACAACCTAAGACGGCTGCTCAGCTTGTCTCCTAAATGTTTTATATCGATAAGGAACAACAGAGGGCCACTAACTCTAACTTGTGGAACGCCAGAAATCATTTCTGGCTTAAACGATCACTTTCCGTCATTTACTACAAACTGTGACTTGTCTCACAAGAAATCTCGAACTGAGAAGGTGTTCCATAAGCACATAATTTCATTACAAGCCGCTTGATGGATACAATTTTAAAAACTTTCTGGTAATCTAGAAATACGGAAACAATCTGAAATTTCTTGTCGATAGCACTCAAGACTTCGTGTGAGTAAGGAACCAGTTGCGTTTCACAAGAACGACATTTTTCTGAATCTATTTTGGCTATGTATCCTTAGACCGTTCTCTTTGAATTAATTGATAATGTCCGAACACAATGTATGTTCCAGAATCCTGTTGCACATCGACGTTAATGACCTGGGCCAGTAATTCAGTGGATTGCTCCTACTGCCTTTCGTGAATATATTTAGCAGAAGACTGCCAATCTTGCGGACTTTGATTTCATTTAAATTTCACATTTTTTTTCGTTTTTCCTGTAGCAGTGCTATGGGCTCTTTTGTGTACCATGGGGGAACAGCTCCGTCGTTTGTTGACTTCTTTGCTATAAACCTCTCAATTGCTGCTGATACCATTTCATTCAATTCAAGCCTCATATGGTCTATACTTATATTGTCAGTTAGGAAGAAGTCAAGATTGTCTCTCAGAAATTTCTATCTTCTTTTTTCAATAGATATGTTTTCCATTTATTTTTGGTGGATTTTGGAGTTACGGTATTCAGTCTCGCTACGACAACTCCATGTGTCACTAAACCTTGTATCCGTTTTCATGCTAGCTGTTGTCACAGGATTATTTGTTGCTAAGAGGTCAAGTGTATTTTCGCAAACGTTCACTATTCTAGTGTGCTCATGAATTAAGTTGTTACAAATCTGTCACATCCAAGAAATTATGTGTGTATTCACATGACTATTCTTTACTAATCAGCTCAGCAAACATACGGGGCAAAATGGAATAGACTGGAATTACAAACGATAACAGTGTAATAAATTACTAATGGACGACAGAACATATCACATATCATGGATGAAAAGGTGGATGCCATCACTAGAATAACTTTCAAAAATCAGTTCAGCATACGTATATGGAAAAATGGGAAAAGCTGGAATTACAGGCTACAGTAAGGTAATAAATTAATTTAGAGATTGGAACGTTTTATGTAACTGAAATATGGCATGGGCTATTAATTTACGTCTATGCCTGGTTAATGCACGCAGAAATTGCTACTGTACACGTCTATAGGGACCCCACTATCCGTCTGCTATACATTTCCTTTCATAGTTCTTAACATAGTCTACGTTTCTCAACAGTCCCCACCTTCCAACACATCAAAAGAGAATACACATACTCACCTGGACATTGTCTCTAACCCTCACGTCCCAGTACAGTCACGCGGCCATCATGTCCCAGTCGCATCGGGAACAAGGTCGCAGCAGCTGCTCCTAACAGAAACTGCGTTGGGGGAGCCCATTAGATCCTTCGCCTGCATGCAGTGGCTCCACCGTGAACCAAGCAATGTTTTCAAGTCATCTGGCGTGAAGGTTCCGTAGGAGGGTGTGTCTATGGACTCGTACCCCACTCCAAGGATGTGATAGCTAGATCGTCGTCCCACTATAGAGGCTGCTGCAGTCGCAGCTCCATACAACTATGACACTGGGGTGACCATGTGACACTCTGCCAGAGTTTCAGCCAGTGTTGGCGGAGGGTGACAGCAGCCTGTCTGCCACAGCAACAACAGCAGCAGTGCTTTTAAGGTTGCCCTTTTAATGTCTCTTCTTGCTCACTTGCGGCGGGGCCCATCATTCTCTCTGGGTCTGGTGAACCGGTAGCCCACACAGCTTCTTGCATCAGCGCTCCTAGCTTGTTGCCTGCCTGTCAAGATTTCCTTCAGATCTTTTTACCAAATATTAATAGATGTCACACAAACAGTCACAGCTATTTGCCTGAAAAAAATTTATTCGTATCAGTAAACATATCATAACATCTTTAGGTGAATTCTCATGTAAGGTCTCCTAGTTGCCCCTACTCACTCCATCTGATAGGACGAGGGACAATATTTACGAACTCCCTGAAGGTGTCCGTTAAGGAGAGTTAGAATGGAAAAAAAAATTTTCACATTTTCGGATTTTTATCTCATTATAAAATTTGCAATTTTCCAAATACAATGATATATATATATATATATATATATATATATATATATATATATATATATATATCATTTATAAACTCACATGGGAAGTATTTCATTTTATTTTCTTAAATATAATCAACACAGGTTGAAAATGTTAAAATTTTTACTTGTATTATTTCAAGATCTAATAAAATCGGTAATTTTTTATATAGAAAGCTGTCGATTGCTGTGTTATAAAGGTATCGTATCGTTTAATAGCGTAAACATGCTTTGTATGTCGAAGTGCTAACGTTTTTCCGAGGAAAAGTGACGAATAGATTGGTAAATCTCTAAAAAAGTAACGTATGGCGCCAAAATGAAGTGTTTTTTAAGAAACGTACATTTCATGGTAATAGATTTTCGAATAAAGGGAAACGCTGTGTTCAACATGTGGCGTGTGAAGTTACAGACAGTGAAATACAGGCAAACTCGTCAGTATCTAGAGAAACACCCATTAGTGCTTCGAAGATAAATAAAACGTTGTGATACGCAGTTTTCTCAAAACGAAAGTGATGTAAATGGTAGGTTATGTTATATTCTCAAAGCAGCCACAGACTGCACACGGCACAGCCAGTGATTTTCATATTGAGCGTTACGTAATGTTGCCAATAAGAAAACATAAACAGCCTACTTACATAGAGAAAACATAAACAGCCTACTTACATAACACGTAATGTTGCCAATAAGAAAACATAAACAGCCTACTTACATAGAGAAAACATAAACAGCCTACTTACAGTGATGTAAATGGTAGGTTATGTTATATTCTGATAGATTTACACATCCTAAAAGGGTGTCAGGTGAATGTATGTGTTGTAAAATATGTGGAGAGCCAGTTACTTTACATGAAGACAGTGAAGTATATAATGGACTAGCCAGGAAACTTATCATTAATTGAGCCAGTTGTAAATATGCTCATTCATTTTGGAATTTAGATAAGTGTAGAGATAATTATTTTGAAGTAAATGTTAGGTGGTTTTATGGATTGAGAGATATTGACAAAGAACACACTGCAGCAGAAACAATGTGTGCCGTGATGTATATGCCACGCCCACCTTGTAAAACAAACAAGTATACAGGATTTATTGGAGCTGCTGTGGAATCTGTTGTATGTGAGTCAATGAAGGGTGCTGCAAACGAAGCTGTTGAAATAAATGATGGTATTACTGACATACCAGTAGCTTTTGATGGCACTTGGCAGATGTATGGCCACAGTTCTAAGAATTATGTTACTACGGTGACCAGTGTGGATACCGGAAAGGTAATAGATCTCCAGATTTTAACCAAACATTGTTATTGGTGTAAATCATGGAATGAAGAAGGTCATATCTGTGACAGAAATTATGAAGGAACAAGTGGTGGTATGGAGGAATCTACAGTTATTGAAACTTTTAGTTGATCTGTGAACGAAAGGGGAATGCGTTACACTAAGTTCTTATGTTATGGAGACTCAAAAGCGTATAACAGTGTAGTAGCCGCTCAGCCTTATGGAGAGAAGATTATCACAAAACTGGATTGGGTTGGTCATGTCCAGAAGAGGTTGGGCACTACGTTGAGGAAGTTGAAACAAAGATTGAGAGACAAGAAACCTTCTGATGGTTAGACAATGCGAGGCAGGCTTACAGGCAAAATGATTGATGAACTACAGCAGTATTGTGGGATGCCCATTAGAAATAATACTGAGGGTTTGTTGAAAATGAAGCAGGCAGTATGGGCCACCTCCTTCCACAGACTGTCAACTGATGAAAAGCCAGTAAACCACCTTTACCCTCCTGGATCTGATTCATGGTGCAATTACCGCAATGGCCAGTACTCAAACAGTTCATACAGCCATAAACATTTCATCCCAGCAGCATTCATGGATATCATAAAACCTATTTACAGAAATCTGACAAATCCTGAATTACTGAAGAAGTGTCTGCATGGTCAGACTAAAAATCCCAGTGAGTCGTTCAGTAATCTTTTATGGACTCGCTTACCAAAAAATGTTTTGGTTGGAATAAAGACACTAAAGTGGGGGGGGTGGACTGGGGTCAGTGATGCTGTTGTTGGTTTTAATGATGGTTTTAATGATGGCAACATTAGTAGGGTGAAAGCGCTACAGTATATGGGAATTAGCCTTGGAGCAAACTGCATCAGAGAACGTGAACGGATAGACAAGGTTCGCATTGATAAAGCCGGGTATGCAGCACAGTTGGCCACGAAGGAGTCCAGAAAGAAGAAAAGAAGAAAATACTTGGAAAAAGATCAAGAGCGTGATATACAGCATGGTGCAGGGTGCTTCTGACTGACTAAAAATAAAAAAAATTGAGCATATATTAAGTGAGTTACAGTCTTTTGAAACTGCAGGAGCTGGTCCTGAAAATTTACATTTTCTGCTGCATTTTCCCCTAAATATGAGAAATCTCTTCGAGTAGATTATTCATATTTTCAGGGAGTAATAACATACATATCCTGAGTCTACTGTAATAAAAGAAGAACATAATGTTTTGTACAAGTAAAATTATTTAGGATAACGTCAAAAAAGTACACAACATTGTAACAGTGTAATTAAAAAATTGTGTTTCCGAAAGCAGTGGCTGAAATACAGTTATTGTAGTTCAGTAGACTCAGAACATACAGTTTAATGTCCTGCAAAAGTTTCATGTAAATGGCTACAGTGCTTCTTGAAATACAGGGAAGCCAAGTCACAAAATTTAACATTGTTGCGGTAGGGCGTTCCAACTCCCTTAACGTCCAAAACGGAAGAGACATACATATTGAGATAGTATCGTCAACTCTTGGTACACTCTACCTATTTCGCTTCTCATTGCATCATGCGTGGCTAATGATTTGGTATACTAGCATTTGTGAATCTTTACCAGTAACTCTACGGCACACACATTTATTTATTTATTTATTTATTTAACCTGGCAAGATTAGGGCCATCAGGCCCTCTCTTACATCTAACCAGGCATTCTACTTATTTTACATTCATACGTTTTAGTAGGCATGTTAAACTACAGCTAATACAAAAAGTGAAATAAACAATTAGAAAGGTACACCTGGAAAAATACATACATATAGAGTTTATATTCGTAGATCATAAGTACTGTTATAATTAGACATTATTGAAGAGACAAATTTTAGATAGGAGTGCTGGCAGCAGGGAGTATGAGGGAGACTCATGGTGAAGGGAGGAGAAGAATAGACATGATGAAACATAATTAAGGAAATATAAAGGAAAAGAAGATTGCCTGGCTAATAGAGATATATGAAGGGGAAGGCATCTCAGAAGCAAGATAGGAGACGCTAGCTTTGCTATTTGACAGATGAGAGGATTGGCCTGGTACATTAATTTTGTGGAGAACTTTATGAGGATGATAGTAGGAAATGCTTCAACTTCTTCTTAAAAGCAGCAGGAGATTGAATTTTGCGCAAGGTAAGGGGCAGTTTGTTCCAGAGGCGGACAGCGGCAACTGAGAAGGAGTTTGCAAAAGTTTTTGTTTTGTGAGTGGGCACAGTTAGGATACCAAATAAGAGTGACCTCGTGTTTCGATTATGATGGCATGACAGGTTTTTAATCTCTGAAGCATGGTACTGGGGTGCTTGCGCGACGAGGAGTCTGTGAAGTAGAAATAGAGTGTGGTAGTCACGCAATTTGTCCGGCCGCAGCCACTTTAGCTCGGAGTATGAAGCACTAACATGATCATATCGGCGAATGTTGCAGGTGTAACGCACACAGGCATTCATGGTTAGCTCTAGCCGTCTTTTGTTTTCACTACTCGTGCCTTGTTGAATCACATCACAATAGTGGAGGTTCGGTAGAACGAGTGCTTGCACGAGCTGGCGTTTCAAGTCCTCTGGGTGAGTCTAAATCACAGCTAAGTGCCTCTTGAGAATATTTTTTAACTAACGTCAGTCGTCCTCCAAAATTCCATCTATATCATCCATCTTGGGTTCTAGAGCTTCGTTCATGTTGATATTGCGAAATTACTCAGGTGATGGATTACAAATCTCTTTGATAAGACTGCATTCGGTCCATCTCTGCCCTTTCTGAAACGACGTGGTGCGTAAAAATAACACATGCGTATCGCGATCTATACTACACTCCTGGAAATTGAAATAAGAACACCGTGAATTCATTGTCCCAGGAAGGGGAAACTTTACTGACACATTCCTGCGGTCACATACATCACATGATCACACTGACAGAACCACAGGCACATAGACACAGGCAACAGAGCATGCACAATGTCGGCACTAGTACAGTGTATATCCACCTATCGCAGCAATGCAGGCTGCTATTCTCCCATGGAGACGATCGTGGAGATGCTGGATGTAGTCCTGTGGAACGGCTTGGCATGCCATTTCCACCTGGCGCCTCAGTTGGACCAGCGTTCGTGCTGGACGTGCAGACCGCGTGAGACGACGCTTCATCCAGTCCCAAACATGCTCAATGGGGGACAGATCCGGAGATCTTGCTGGCCAGGGTAGTTGACTTACACCTTCTAGAGCACGTTGGGTGGCACGGGATACATGCGGACGTGCATTGTCCTGTTGGAACAGCAAGTTCCCTTGCCGGTCTAGGAATGGTAGAACGATGGGTTCGATGACGGTTTGGATGTACCGTGCACTATTCAGTGTCCCCTCGACGATCACCAGTGGTGTACGGACAGTGTAGGAGATCGCTCCCCACACCATGATGCCGGGTGTTGGCCCTGTGTGCCTCGGTCGTATGCAGTCCTGATTGTGGCGCTCACCTGCACGGCGCCAAACACGCATACGACCATCATTGGCACCAAGGCAGAAGCGACTCTCATCGCTGAAGACGACACGTCTCCATTCGTCCCTCCATTCACGCCTGTCGCGACACCACTGGAGGCGGGCTGCACGATGTTGGGGCGTGAGCGGAAGACGGCCTAACGGTGTGCGGGACCGTAGCCCAGCTTCATGGAGACGGTTGCGAATGGTCCTCGCCGATACCCCAGGAGCAACAGTGTCCCTAATTTGCTGGGAAGTGGCGGTGCGGTCCCCTACGGCACTGCGTAGGATCCTACGGTCTTGGCGTGCATCCGTGCGTCGCTGCGGTCCGGTCCCAGGTCGACGGGCACGTGCACCTTCCGCCGACCACTGGCGACAACATCGATGTACTGTGGAGACCTCACGCCCCACGTGTTGAGCAATTCGGCGGTACGTCCACCCGGCCTCCCGCATTCCCACTATACGCCCTCGCTCAAAGTCCGTCAACTGCACATACGGTTCACGTCCACGCTGTCGCGGCATGCTACCAGTGTTAAAGACTGCGATGGAGCTCCGTATGCCACGGCAAACTGGCTGACACTGACGGCGGCGGTGCACAAATGCTGCGCAGCTAGCGCCATTCGACGGCCAACACCGCGGTTCCTGGTGTGTCCGCTGTGCCGTGCGTGTGATCATTGCTTGTACAGCCCTCTCGCAGTGTCCGGAGCAAGTATGGTGGGTCTGACACACCGGTGTCAATGTGTTCTTTTTTCCATTTCCAGGAGTGTATATACTCACCAGTATCTTTTTTATGTTCGGATCCTAATTTGAATTCTCTCCTTATAAGACTAATCGCACTAAGTTGTGGGCCATCCATTCACATCTTAGGATGACTGACGTAAATAACTGCGGTACTACAAGCATGAATTGCTGAAACGTGCGTGGCCTCATCCGAAAATAAACTCAGTCATGCGATTGGACACGCACACTTATCATTCCTGTGGTATCTCGAATAGAAAGTACCTATTGTGGCGATAGTGGAATCAGCCTTTCTTCTGTAGTTGCTTCATCAATCGCCGATAACTGACTGCCTGAGTCCCGAATTATTACTAACTCTTTTCGCCAAGTTTCTACATGTATTACGGGTTTTCTTTAAACGATTCTCACATGTCGTCACCATATCGCATCAGCTTCACGTGATAGGGTTCTTTAATCCCTGACTCTCTGGTTACTCAGTAGCATAATTGCCTCAATTCTCATGGTTATTATAGCTGATTGTCTTACCCATCATAGCCTGAACGGCCTTCGGGAGGAAACATTTTGATTGCCGCTGGTAGTTACGGTCTAGAAAGAAATACTGTGGGTTTAAGAACTGTCAGCACTCTATTGCTGTGAGGGAGATAACATGGAGAGAAGAATGCCAGGATGGGATGGACAGAGAGGGGGAGGGAAGAGGGCAACGCAGACTGGGGGAGGGGGATAAACCGAGAGAGGGGAAGGAGGATATCGACAAAGAGTGGGGGTTAAGTAAGAGGACAAAGAGGAGGTGTTGGGGAGAAGGACAGGGAGGTTGGAAGGAGGAGACGGACGGAGAGAAGGGGAAGGAGGAGATGGAGTAGAAGAAGACTTGCATAAATACACAACGGGCAACCCCGGATAATCAGCTAACAATACATACATACATCTAAAAAAGTTTTGCATCACCTCAGTTCCGGGAGCTCCGGAACATGTACAGAAAATTGGAATAGAGAACAACATAAACATCATTTCCGCCCTTTTTATTGCTCATGAAAACTACACATCGCATGTTGTACACCATACAGTGAGACATTCAGAGGTGGTGGTCCAAATTGCCGTACAGACCGGTACCTCTGATACCCAGTAGCACGTCCTCTTGCACTGATGCACACCTACATTCGTCGTGGAATTCTATCCACAAGTTAATCAAGGCACTGTTGGTCCAGATTGTTCCACTCCTCAACGGCGATTCGGTGTAGATCCCTCACAGTGGTTGTTGGGTCACGTCGTCAATTAACAGCCCTTTTCAATCTATCCCAGGCATGTTCAATAGGATTGATGTCTGGAGGACATGCTGGCCGCTCTAAGCGAACGATGTCGTTATCCTGAAGGAAGTCATTCACAAGATGTGCTCGATGGGGGTGCGAATTGTCGTCCATGAAGGCGAATGTCAGGCCAATATGCTGCCGATATGGTTGCACTATCGGTCGGAGGATGGCATTCACGTATCGTACAGCTGTTACGGCGCCTTCAATGACCACCAGCGGCGTACGTCGGATCCACATAATGCCATCCCGAAACAGCAGGGAAACTCCACCCTGCTGCACTCGCTGGACAGTGTGTCTAAGGCGTTTAGCCTGACCAGGTTGCCTATCCCACGATTGTCTGGTTGAAGGCATATGCGACACTCATCGGTGAAGAGAGCGTGATGCCAATCTGGAGCGGTCCATCCGGCATGTTGTCGGGCCCATCTGTACCGCGCTGCGTGGTGTCGTGGTTGTAAAGAGGGACCTCGCGATGGACGTCGGGAGTGAAGTTGCGCATCTTGCAGCCCATTGCGCACAATTTGAGTGTTTGAGTCGTTACACGACGTCCTGTGGCTGCACGAAAAGCATTATTCAACATGGTGGCGTTGCTGTCAGGGTTCCTGCGAGCCATAATCTATACGTAGCTGTCGTCCACGGTAGTAGTAGCCCTTGGGCGGCCTGAGCGAGGCATGTCATCGACAGTTCCTCTCTCTCTGTATCTCCACCATGTCTGAACTACATCGATTTGTTGCACACCGAGACGCCTTGACACTTCCTTTGTTGAGAGCCCTTCCTGGCACAAAGTAACAATGCGGACGCGATCGAATCGGGGTATTGACCGTCGAGGCATGGTTGATCTACAGACAACACGAGCCGTGCAGCGCCTTCCTGGTGGAATGACTGGAACTGATCGGCTGTCGGACCCCTCCATCTAATAGGCGCTTCTCATGTGTGGTTATTTACATCTTTGGGCGGTTTTAGTGACATCTGTGATCAGTCAAAGGGACTGTGTCTGTGATACAATATCCACAGTCAACATTATATTCAGGAGTTCTCGCAACCGGGGTGATGCAAAACTTTTTTTGTGGTGTGTATGTGCAGAGTACAACGAGTCTCGAAACGTCGTTTAGATAGTTGTATTGCAGTAGATTTCTGGCTCTTCTTACAGACCGACACAAGTATGATGTTCCCTGTGCTATGTATGTCGCAAACAGTAGTGAAATCATTTGCTACCTATCCTGGCACCTTCCGTAGTTCGGTACTCGGCTACGTAAAAGTGTTTTCCGTAAAGTAAACAAGTGAGTAGCGAGCGACATGGGTCTATCAACTTTTTCTGGTCTTCTCTTTCGATGGCACGCAGTTATCCCATGGTCATTTTGAAGTTCGTGCTACTGTAAAGGAAGAGCTATAGTGCGACATTCCCCAGTGAAACAGTTTTGAAAAATAGCTGCTAGTGTTTCAGTCTTCTCTGTGTTATCCTTCCTTCCGATGTCATTATGATCACAGATTGTAAGGACAGATTTCTTCGAACCGTTTAGTCTTTTAACGTAAGACCAATGTTAGGGTAGTATCTTCCTGAATCGTCTACCTGGTGACAAAGCCATTAAGGAGAGATAAACTGCCGTAAGCAGTTTTTGAGATACTCGTACTTCTTCCAACGAATCGCCCATCCAGGCTATCTTGTTTAACGATTCGAGCGTCGAGTGGTGGGGCCCGTGATAATCTTCTTAGCCGGTAACCTGCAGTACGTGGAGTCCAGAAGTATGCTCATTGGGCAATATCTTCTATGTCATATAACACGTATGGTATTGCGCTGATTGTTTATCTCTAGCACTGAACTGTTTGTCTTAGTGTGATCCGTTAATCCAAAGTCTCTACGAGGAATGGGAATATAGTGCGTGCCACGTGAACTGGCTATCATCCAACGATAGTTAAAGGTGATGCCTCTCATCAGCCCGTTGCACCGTATGAGAATTGGCGTTGGCAGCGCCGTTTTCCCTCTTTACACACTTGCGCCCTCAGAGCAGAAAACAGCATAATGATGTTGTGCAGGCACTGTCTTGCGGCTGCCACAGACGCCACCCGTCTTGTCCATCCAGAAGTCAACTGTCGAGCTAACGGACGGTGTAATTCAAGCCTGTTAACAGGAGCTGTAGTTACATTTCATGTAGTGATTCATTAATATGTTTGTAATAGAGAATAGAGTTCAAAGGAGTAAACTGAGGTTGCTCAGCAGAAAGTGCAACCAATTACAGTCTTTATCCCTACATATCCGGGCGTTTGAAGCAGTGATGCTTCGCAAACTTACAGTACTTTATCTGCTCGAGAGAGTAGATTTTTGTTCCATTAACAGTACTATAAAGCATTGCCGGAAAACAGTCAGTGGAGTCGAGACGAAGCTGTGGGAGCCCAAAAACGAAGCTATGATTCTGGTCCAAGCATTATCAATCGTGTGTGAAACATTTCATTTGAATGCATATTGAACACGTCAGTTATACAGAGCTTCTTGTATTCGAAAACACTTTATTACGCATGTAAGCTACAATGATACATCTTGCAACTGTGTGTTTTTGCTGTAATATGCCGTAATAGATGATTCTCTTCTTTATATAAACGATATTTTCTATTGACGCCGAATTTAGGTTCATGGCTGACGTTCTTAAAGCAAGGATGACTTGGATGCAGCGATCAGTTGAGCGTAATTTGCGATTGGCTGTCACTGGTGTTAATGCGAGATCGGTACCCCTAGAATTTGAGATACGTACTTTGCCCGATTAGTTCCGCACTCTCTACGCTCTCGTCGCTAATCTCAACCTACACATGCCGTTGACATCAGAACCAGAGTTCGCCGCCCGGATTAAGCGCACACAGTGCGCTACGGTTCCTGTTTGTAAACTCTTACACCAGCACACAGTATGTGACCGGGTACACTTCTTGATGCACAGAGTATGGCTAAATGAAAAGTACGCCTTTTGGAAGTGCTTATGGTTGTCTATCTTGAGGGTGATTTCGTTCTTGACACAAATCAATGAACTCATACTTCGTTTGGTTGGGCTACATATTGTACTGTAACTTATGCACCTACTTTATTGAAGGTTAAATGCATGCTTCCCTAGAGGCTGTGAAGAAAATTGTCTCCTTCTAAATGTACACTGAGCATGGCAAGTTACTCTTTATAGCGAAACGTATTTACTGTGCCATAAAGCTTTATCCCTTTTATCTTTAATATGCAAGACATAAAAACAAAATGCAAAGATTTATCTTCTTGTGGACGAGATGGATGTTCCTCTCCTATTCTTGGTACCTCCAACCACCTCAGCGTTTGTGTACTATTTGTTTTTCTTTTAAATAGAAGTCAAAGTGCTTTCAGTTATCAACACACAATGCCTGTGATGGCACCTATAAAATGTTTTCCTCCTGTTCAACACCGCAGCTATCTTCATTAATTATTTTCTGGTCAGTCATCCGCTGTAGTCATTCCTTCACTTCTCTCGCCATGTCTTCATCCATTTCAATTGCTGCCATAAGCACCACAGACGACTATTACCTATTATTATTATTATTGTTGTTGTTGTCAATACTACATAGTAGCTTTCTATCAACCTAAATGCACTTCTGGCCTCAATAAATAGAACGCCACTGTTACTATAATTGTTCCAGTTATTCCATCCTTTCTGATAAGTACGATGATTGCAATTACTATACAACTGTACAAACACTGAAAGCTACATTAGTTGCTTATCTTAATCAACACTGAATGTTAATTTTCATGGATGTATGAATTGTAGAACAAAGCGTCACAAATGCTTTTTCATTGACCACTTATCATGAATTTATAAATAAATATATCAGTAAAAGCAACGAGGAAGATGACGTGGCAAACATTTTCGTAATAAATACTTTGACTACACACAGAAAATGACAATGATGTTACCTTCGGAGAAACGTATCTTCACACCTCCAGATTTCTTCCACGGAAATTCTTATAGTAGTTCACTTTATAACGATAGACATACAGGATTCAGTGTTAGCCTCAAACTGTCGCAAGCCAACTCCTTTCAAAGCCAACATTCAATAACTAACTGCTTTCGAGGGCATTCAGCGGTATTTAATATAGTCTCCCATAATCCAGTGCTACATTTTCATAACTAGTAGAATTAATTGCCCAGATACATGTAAATGCCTAATGCATACTCTGACAACTTTAGGTTACACTAAATTCTTACAGTAAAGTGGCTAACTGTATGTCATTGTAATTGTTACAGATCGAAGAGAAAAAAGGAAAAGATTTGTTTTGTGTGAACGCGAGAGTCGTGCAACGAAAGTTGGGAAGATGCATTTTACTAACAACGCGATACGTCAAATATAGTCAAGACATCAGAGGAAGTCCAAGAGCGGGAAGTATCCTATGAACACACCTACATCAAGAGGAGTGCGATGAGGCAAGTGGGGTAAGAGTTGTGATGCACTGCAAACAATGACCGACAGTCACAGTACAATTACCATACAAAGCCAATTCCGGGCTGTTCTCTGCTTGTGGAGATTTTCCACGCAACACGGTCAAATGTCAATCCATCTGACTAGAGCTCCCAGTTTATAAAAAAAAATGGGAAACCGGTACGTAGGTTCAAGGAATTCGTCGAGCGCTGCTGCAGAGACCTGTCTGAGGAAAATGTGGACGCTCTGTTGGGACATTTTTCTGTACAAGTGCAGCACTGGTAAGATATACACCTTAGTTTGAAATCGTTCGAACAATCTTGGTCAAAACCTGTGGCACTTGCACCTGTCGAAATCATGAAGGGAACAAGAAACCCAATCTCATACAAGACAATATCAAATTCACTCCAAGGAATTACATTCCTTCAACAGACAAAAAACAATTATTTAAGAAACGTATGTTGTCTCAAATGTTATCTAAGAAGAAAAAGTATGAAAAAATAACGAAGGATGAGTAAGGTTTAACATCCCGATGACACAGATGTCATGAGAGTCGGAGAAAAAGCTGAATTGTCTCAAGGATGGGGATGGATATCGGCCGTGGCCATGCAAAGGAAACAGCCCGACATTTACCTGGAGTGATTTAGGGAAGTCACTAGAAAGATAAATCTGGATGGTCGGACTTGAACTTGAACTGTCGTCTTCCCAAATGCGAGTCCAGTGTGCGAACCACTGCATCACCTTATTCAGTATGAATCATTTAGGGAATGATGTAAATGTACCTATATTATAACCATAAGCCTTTGTTATTTGTCAGACTAGGAAAGAAATTGATGATAAATCTGTGCTAACAGACAACTAAGTACCAACCCAGTCCCAAGAAGTATAGGCTGTGAGTGATGAAGAATAAAGTATAGAAGTGCTAGTAGTGTATCAATGAGACATATCAGGATTATGTGATGTTTCACAATTACGACTATATTTTGTAATCATTTACAATGCCCGTATGTGTTTTTAGCAAATTATACTTTAGGAACTATGGTAGACTTTAAAGAACATTCGTTAGATAACAGTCGAATGAAGAAAAATTTGAACGAATTATTATCGAAGAAGGTCTTACCACTGGATGGCGCTTTAGGCCGCAGAACATCCAAAATAAAAGACACGAAGTACACGACTGTTTTCTAGTTTGTGCCTGAGATGCTCACCATAACAGTCTCAATAGTGCGTATCATCGTAGTGGGCAAAAATAAAATTTCGTGAGATCAGTGAATGAGGGGATCCAAAAATATGACTTTTCGTGTGAAATATTATAATTTAAAAGATTTTTCTTTTTTGAAAAATATTTAGCTTGGTAAACTCGGCTTTATTGTAATGTATATTGAATTTTCCGAAAAAAGATCATAAATTAATGTAGAGTTCATCAAAAGTTAATCAAACAGGAGTTTAATGAACCAAGTTTCCTTTATATTGCCGGCCTGTGTGGCCGAGCGGTTCTAGGTGCTACAGTCTGGAACCGCACAACCGCTACGGTCACAGGTTCGAATCCTGCATCGGACATGGATGTGTGTGATGTCCTTGGGTTAGTTAAGTTTAAATAGTTCTAAGTTCTAGGGGACTGATGACCTCAGCAGTTAAGTCCCATAGTGCTCAGAGCCATTTGAACCATTTCTTTATATTCTACCTCTATTATCAAACTCTGAAAAAAATTGTAAAAATGTTAAAAAGCGTCACCTAATAATATTTATTAAATCTTGCTCCTATTCACATAATTCTTCTGCTTACTTCCAGGCCTCTACTGTAGCCTTCTCGTTTGTCATGATTATATACTTTCCAAAAATCCTCTGTTACTTGTTTCACATACCTCCCTATGGACTGTCCGTTATATGGCTACTTTGGGACTTGCATTGGTTCTTGAAAAAAATTTCTGATTACTGATATTTTCAATTTACAAGTAAGTGGAGGTCCATGTACTTTTTCTGACCAGTCTATGAGTTCCAAAAGTGAAGTTGTATTTGGATTTACTGCAAGTGTTTCCTACGCAGAAGAGAGAGGTTTTCTGATGTTCATCATCTTCATTCCTCGATGCAGTTATCCTCTGGATACATACATTGCTTTCTTCTTGGTCTTCCAAACATTATAAAGACTGAAGCACCAATTCACTGTATTCGAATCACGATGAACGTTGGTTTGTTAGCAAAATAACATCTGCTGCTGCCTTCTTCTGGCGTTTTATTAGCTTCAGTCGATAAAGAATGTGGCGAGGTACTTCAATCCAAGAGAATTTCAGTTTGACTATAAACGAGGAGGGATAGTAAACCCCAACAATGTATTCTACAAGCAGTTGTAGCGTCTTCAAGCTATTGCCTTTACGGCCATGTTTTGAAACACATATGCGACAAATCCTATTTGCAATTGTGAACCACGAGAGACGTTGTTATTCTGTCAGAGACAGCAAGGGACCTGGAAGAGCAGTTGAACGGAATGGACGGTGTCTTGAAGGGAGGATATAAGATAAACATCAACAAAAGCAAAACGAGGGTAATGGAATGTAGTCAAATTAAGTCGGGTGATGCTGAGGGAATTAGACTAGGGAATCAGACACTTAAAGTAGTAAAGGAGTTTTGCTAATTGGGGAGCAAAATAACTGATGATGGTCGAAGTACAGAGGATATAAAATGTAGACCTGCAAAGGCAAGGAAAGCGTTTCTGAAGAAGATAAATTTGTTAACATCGAATGTAGACTGAAGTGTCAGGAAGTCGTTTCTGAAAGTATTTCTATGGAGTGTAGCCATGTATGGAAGTGAAACATGGACGATAAATAGTTTGGACAAGAAAAGAATAGAAGTTTTCGAAATGTGGTGCCACAGAAGAATGCTGAAGATTAGATGGGTAGATAACAAAAGTAATGAGGAGGTATTGAATAGAATTGGAAAGGAAAGAAATTTGTGGCACAACTTGACTAGAAGAAGGACTGCACCACATAGTTCGGTGTGCTGGTGATGTCCTTACTATTTACATAGATATATCAAGATAGCAGAGTCATTTGCAGACTTCATGTCTTCAATTTATACCATGGGTACCTAAAGTGCTATCCTCTCCAGTGGATCCCGTCTGCTGTAAACAAGGGGCCTATAAATACTCGTCCACTGGACTGTAAGACATATTCTGAGGCATCAAGGGATCACAAAACGGCGAAAATCGTAGAGGGAGAACAAGAGATGAATACATTAAGCAGATTAAGAAGGATGTAGGTTGCAGTAGGTACTGGGAGATGAAGAATCTTGCACAGGATAGAGTAGCATGGAGAGCTGCATCAAACCAGTCTCTGGACTGAAGACCACAACGACAACAACAACAACAACAACAAGAGTGGCTTACAGGGACGATTTCTAATGATTCCAGGTCAATTGGAAGTGAACCTGTCCTTATAGCCTGAGTTATTCTGTAACCATAAGGTTGATCTTTAGAGAGATCTTTGACAATAGTGTCATTCAGTGGAATCAAAGGCCCTGGAAAGGATATTCTGACAAATGACAGACTGATTTCATGTTCTGATGTATTATCAAGCACGTTGCAAATCTCACCACTTCACTTATTGTTAGACAGAAGTTGCCCATCCAATTGTTCGATCAAGTGGCGCAAAGGTAGCTCATTAGTACGAAGAGCAGAAACCAATAATATGAGTTTATGATTCACGTTTGTTTCAACCCAATGCATGACTCCTCCTTCCCAAACAGTGTTAAACTTCGTTGATTCATCACCAATAGCGTGTAAATTTTTATAAGTGTAACAGAGCTTTAGTGTAATATTTGCGTTCATCAATGTAGATACATTCACTCATGTCTGTCCTGCATCGCGCATGAAATTCTTGAAGTGATTTTATGACTTCTTCTCGGGCCCTTTATACTTTATTGTGGTCAACCACAATTCTCTTATCTCCTTCAGTAATTAATCCAGCATCCATACATGCAGCTGTTGTAATGGCAGCTGTAGCACGTAGAGCGACACCATACCTAATACTCTGCAATGCAACATTGTGCAGCTGTAACGCATTATACTGACTTGAACTTGAAGAAGAAGGTACATCATAATCATCACATGATATTTGCACAGAATCTTCAGAATATTCATCTTCAACAGCAGTTGTCTCTTCATCTTCCTTGGAGAATAGAAGTTCATTTGGTTGCAATGTTAATTCTTCCTTGCTTTCTACTTAAATTCAGAAATTCTTCTTAATTCACCTTCCTGTCTCTTCTGCTTTTTAATTTGTCTTCTGTGCTCAGGTGCTTCTGGTAAGACAATCTGATGATGTCCAACATATCCAACCTTCTCTCTTTGACCTTTAATAAACACTAGTTCTTTGGCAGTGATCTTCATATCCTTAGAACAAGAGCTGGGAATTTGAATTTCAGGCTTACAGTCATCACCACCTGGAAATGGAAGATCAAGTTTCTAATACAGTTTAATCTCACACTTGCAGTTGAGAAAGTCAAAGACCTTGTCTAACGTTGTTATGAAAACCCCTTTCACTACTAGTTTTCCGCTGCCAAGCGATATGTTTTTGGCCTTGTCCCAGCTTTCCTCTTCCTTCTTCAGAACTGTAACTCTCGAATTTATACTTGGTGCCACAAAACAGCTGTTTGATAGACTCCAATTTTCAAGCACTTTTGGATAAATATCTTTTTTCTAGATTGACTGCTGGGTAATTTAGTGACATTCTCTCCATTTTTCTCTATTAGCGGAAGTCTATATCTTAGAACATCACGGAGAGTTGGAGTTCATAAGGCAGCATTTCTCGACCAATTGCAATGAAGTTACTCATGTGAGGGGTAGTTGCCAGTCTTGTTTCCTTTTGCTAGCCATCGTTCCAAATTTTCAGATTTTGAAAGTACAAGAAATCGTTTGCACCTGGAAACAGAAAGACATGAATATGTCACTGTCTGTATGATCTTAATAAAGAGATGAGCTGCTGTAAATGAGTATGGCTAGTTTAAAAATTTCTACGAGTGACATAAAGGAGCTTACAGATTTCATAGTATATTCTTAGCCTTATATGCAGAGCAGACATACAGACAGAAATAATGATAAGAAAGCGCTTCTTGAAGGAAGACAGTTTATTGCGAACTTTACTTGAAATATCACGAAAGTAAAGTACCAATTTACCAAGCAAATTAATATAATTGCCATTTCTTGCAAATATAATTGAGAATTGCTAACCAGAATACAGCTTTATGAGCAGCCCCCTAACTTTTAGGAAAACGAAGTCAAAATATTTGACACGCAATGCTGGCTCAATGCAGGCTCACGTGCTGCTGGTAAAACTCTTTTACAAGGAGGGAGCATGATGCATAAAATTATACGAAACATCCCGAATTCCTATCCATACAAAATTACCTATGTTCACGAGTTGCATCGTGCTGATCTATCAGTAACACAAACGTTTGCTCTAGAATTTGTTGCCCTCGTGGAAGTGGACATTGAATGGCCATGGAACATTCTCTGTACAAACGATGGTCATTCTGATCTCCAAGGACATGTCAGTAACAGAACTGTAGAATAGGGGTAATGGAAAATCCGCTCACACACCAACCTGTACAATCTCATTCAGCAAAGGTTACTGTGCAGTCCACGTTGACGGGATCGTTTATCTTAGGGTCAAGTTTCAACGAGGAGGTAGGTCCTGCATTTCCTGTTACCTATTCCGTCATTGATAAACGCTGTGAGACTCTTTTGTACACCAACGTCGTTACAACCCTTCAACAGCGTGCGTTTGTGGGTAGGAGAAGTCCTGTGTGGATGAAATACTATGTAAGTGTAAACACTTGAAAAATATTTTCTCTTTTTTCATCTCTTTTTCAGTTTTAGGATTTTTGTGTTACACAAATATAATCTGTGATATTTCAGAGTTTTATTAGTGTATTAAGACTTGGTTATTGGTAGATGTATTTTAAAATTGTTCATTAGTGATATAATTATGATAAATTACACAAACAGATACAATGCTATCTGATCTATGCAGCATCTACTCATGAGCCTAAAACATTTCGTCTCGTGTTCTCTCGATAACCGTTTGTGGAATGGAAGAAAGCGTATAACGATGCAGAAACAAAACCCTGGCGTAAATTTCACGCTTTCGCGTGCCAGCCCCTACTAACAAACTACTTGTGAGTGTGTAACCGATCCTTGATAGTCTAAATATTGGCATTGGGACGGAGTTGACGTCGGACCTGGTTCCACAAACATTATCTCGGGGCCGGATATTGGGATCTTGCTGGCCATGAGTGTGCCTCGGCATTACCCAATCAATTTATAGAAACCAGTGTGAAAGTGAAATTAACGAGTTTTGTAACAAAGACCTAAATGCTAAAATGTGTACGCTTTAGTCCACCTTAACGATCGACATTTCATATAGAAGAGCATCATTACAATGACAATTGATGTAAATATCTACTCTGTAATCTCATTTGTTTAAAAGATACCGTAAATTTAAAATATCAGTATTTTCAGTTAAGCATCCTCACAAAACACATTGAACGATGACAGCATGACACCTTATTGAATCATTAGGTAACAGAATATTTGTTGTAAACTTTAGTGCATAATAATTACTTTTGTTCTTTATTTATTTATCAGAAAGCACATTGATGCAAGCCTATTCGCCGTGACATTCAAAGCTAAAAAGGAAATTGTATTAGTTGTATGTAAAAGAATTTAACAATGGATATTATTTTTATTTTATTTAGAACGTGGAAGTGGTCTAGCTTTTTGATTATTTAAATGTTTTAAAATGTAAAATAATGTAGAATAAGCTGTAGTCAATCAGATGTACGGCTTCAGGAAAGGGAACTGTCCTAGGCAGTTGAGCGAAGTTATTCGGCGCTCGGGAAAAGCAGCCGGGGACGGGCAGAGGAGTGCTGGTGCAGACGCGAAAGCGGACGGTTCGGCTAGGGACACCGAAGGGTACAGTTCGGATTGAGACGCGAAAGCGGACAGTCGGTCTTTAGGAAGCTAGGAAGTGAAACGACTTAGAAAATTTCGCGTTGTGTGGTGTCGCGGGACTTGGTCTCTGAGCGGTGAGCAGTCACGCGCCTTATGTGAACTCCAACTTTTCGTATAAATATCGAGGCGGAGTAATGGATTTGTGTTTCGCGATGAGATTGTGAATGATCGAACTGTGTAAAATGGATATGCGCTCGAGTGTAACAGTAACTCTAAATACAACCACTTTCGCTGTTAGTTTTCTTGTTCAATAAACATTATTGTAACCAAATCGCAACTGAGTGGCCGACATCATAAATGGATCGTTAATTTAGTTCCCTATATTATTATTACTGTTATTATATGTCATATTAACTTTGTATTTCACAAACTTTCCATTAGCCAGACTATTTAACCAAAGGGTCACAAGTGTCCAACTTAGTACGTGTAATGTGACACATTCGTTTCAACCCCTACAAGAGTTTGAGCCAAAACATTTTCATGAAGGGAAACCGTATTTGAGCCCGAACATCTTTGGGATTTTAGCTTGCATGATTTTCAACTACCAGCATACACAAATAATAGTGTCATGTGAGAAAGAATCAAACAATAAATCCCACGGAAGGTACCACATAAAGTGCTGAAACATGTTAGGGTAATAACAGAACTGTAAAACATTGTGTTGCTGCTCTCGCTAACTTTCTCCTCCGAAAGCGAAGATATTTCATTGACACCAGTTTACATATGAAGAAATGAGAATCATAATAAAATAAGAAAAATCAGAGCTCGTACGACCAGATTTAAGTGTTCGAGTTTCCCACGTGCTCTTCGAGGGTGGAACGATGAAGAAATAATCTCAGTAATCTGAACCTGTTTCCCTAAATCCTCAACCAAATACTTAAGTGATAATTTGCAGAGTAGTTATCTAGTGGTAGATGCAGTTGTAGATCTCGTCAGCAGTCACAGGTAACCACAAAGTCACAATTATATTGCATACGGTTCGTTAGCCGACCTTTCTTTACTAAGACTTATTTGTTCCTAGTATCGTATACTTTCAACGGTATGCGTTTACGACATTACTTGTGATACACCCTGTATGTGAGTGGGAAGGGAATTGCAATATTGAGGTTTACATATTTAAAAAATGTAACTGCATAAACAAATGGCTCTGAGCACTATGCGACTTAACTTCTGAGGTCATCAGTCGCCTAGAACTTAGAACTAATTAAACCTAACTAACCTAAGGACATCACACACACATCCATGCCCGAGGCAGGATTCGAACCTGCGACTGTAGCGGTCGCTCGGTTCCAGACTGTAGCGCCCAGAACCGCACGGCCACAACGGCCGGCAACTGCATAAACAGATATGCATATCTTCCTCATCTTGTCGCTCTAAAAGAACAAAGGTTACACTATAACATTACCTGGAACGTTTAAAAATGCCTTATTTTTGGAGGTTCGGAAGTTCTCTCTTTCGTAAATAAGATCTGTCTTTAGGCATTTTACAGCACGCCGATATGGTTCTGTCGCCGCAGCTGACGGCTCACACTCTTTCCGCCTCGTTTAGCGCAACGTTTCTCTCTGTTTAAATTAAAGGTTCGCTCAACATTCTGCTTGGTGTAAATGAAAGGGCGAGACAGCCGTCTCGCGAAACAGTGTCACACAAATCTTTCGCGAGGCACTTCTCGCACCGAAAGTGTATAGTACCATAAAAACGTTTAATGATGGAATGTGCATGGAAACATGCTCTCTCCCTCTCCCCCTCCCCCCTTCCCCCCCCCCCTCTCTCTCTCTCTCTCTCTCTCTCTCTTTCTCTGGTACTCTGCATGTAGTCGTTTATGACTCTCCGTGGCATCATAAACTGAAGCACGCCAGTTTCTTCTGTCCTGTACTATCTCCTGAAGACATGTCAGATTCGAATCCATTACTTCTGTAATACCCTCAATCAATATTATCCTTTATCGCCATATTATTATTCTGTCTTTCGATCTTGCCTAACATTAAGATCTATTCAAGCGAAACATATTTTGTCATGTGGCCACAGAAAGTCAGTTTTGTTTCAGTGTCAAACCTTGCAAGGAGCAATCTGGGTTGGTTTCCCGTAATATCCACCTATTCGTTCCGTTTGCAGTCCTTTGAACTTTAAGGAGCGTTCTCTAACACCATAACTGAGAGGTATCTGTTCTACACAGTTCAGTCTTGATTATAGTGTTGATTTCAGAAGTGTACATTACAACTGCAAAAATCACCGACCTTACTATGCGATAACTTTTATTGAAGTTAGCTCTACATTCCGTTGAACACTGTCAATGTTAGACACTACCTTTCTATTACGTAACGAGGGTCTCTTGGTTTGGAAGCAGAAATCTGGAAACAACGTTAATTGGAAATGAAAATTACCTCTGTTGTTTCTCCTCCTACATGCCATGAAGTGATAGGTGCAGTTGTTATTGTTCTAGTTTTCTTGATATTCACATATGGCCCAGTCTTTCCAATTTCTTCTGTCGCCCTCAGTAAGAGAATCATTAACTCTGCCACTTTTTCTGCCAACGGTGTGGTATTATCTGTATATCTGCGTTCATTTGTATGTATCCCATATCTTTTAATTCAAAGTTCTTCTTCGTCCAACCTGGCATTACTCGTAATTTGCACTGCATAGCCATTGGAGAAATAAGGTGACAATATACATCCTCCCGTACTCCTTTCTGAATCTTGCCACCCTTAGTTGTTCCATATAGGGTAGAAACTGCTACTTCTTGGTCAGAATGCAAATTCTGAAAGAGATGAATTAGGTGATCTACACTCCTGGAAATTGAAATAAGAACACCGTGAATTCATTGTCCCAGGAAGGGGAAACTTTATTGACACATTCCTGGGGTCAGATACATCACATGACCACACTGACAGAACCACAGGCACATAGACACAGGCAACAGAGCATGCACAATGTCGGCACTAGTACAGTGTATATCCACCTTTCGCAGCAATGCAGGCTGCTATTCTCCCATGGAGACGATCGTAGAGATGCTGGATGTAGTCCTGTGGAACGGCTTGCCATCCCATTTCCACCTGGCGCCTCAGTTGGACCAGCGTTCGTGCTGGACGTGCAGACCGCGTGAGATGACGCTTCATCCAGTCCCAAACATGCTCAATGGGGGACAGATCCGGAGATCTTGCTGGCCAGGGTAGTTGACTTACACCTTCTAGAGCACGTTGGGTGGCACGGGATACATGCGGACATGCATTGTCCTGTTGGAACAGCGAGTTCCCTTGCCGGTCTAGGAATGGTAGAACGATGGGTTCGATGACGGTTTGGATGTACCGTGCACCATTCAGTGTCCCCTCGACGATCACCAGTGGTGTACGGACAGTGTAGGAGATCGCTCCCCACACCTTGATGCCGGGTGTTGGCCCTGTGTGCCTCGGTCGTATGCAGTCCTGATTGTGGCGCTCACCTGCACGGCGCCAAACACGCATACGACCATCATTGGCACCAAGGCAGAAGCGACTCTCATCGCTGAAGACGACACGTCTCCATTCGTCCCTCCATTCACGCCTGTCGCGACACCACTGGAGGCGGGCTGCACGATGTTGGGGCGTGAGTGGAAGACGGCCTAACGGTGTGCAGGACCGTAGCCCAGCTTCATGGAGACGGTTGCGAATGGTCCTCGCCGATACCCCAGGAGCAACAGCGTCCCTAATTTGCTGGGAAGTGGCGGTGCGGTCCCCTACGGCACTGCGTAGGATGCTACGGTCTTGGCGTGCATCCGTGCGTCGCTGTGGTCCGGTCCCAGGTCGACGGGCACGTGCACCTTCCACCGACCACTGGCGACAACATCGATGTACTGTGGAGACCTCACGCCCCACGTGTTGAGCAATTCGGCGGTACGTCCACCCGGCCTCCCGCATGCCCACTATACGCCCTCGCTCAAAGTCCGTCAACTGCACATACGGTTCACGTCCACGCTGTTGTGGCATGCTACCAGTGTTAAAGACTGCGATGGAGCTCCGTATGCCACGGCAAACTGGCTGACACTGACGGCGGCGGTGCACAAATGCTGCGCAGCTAGCGCCATTCGACGGCCAACACCGCGGTTCCTGGTGTGTCCGCTGTGCCGTGCGTGTGATCATTGCTTGTACAGCCCTCTCGCAGTGTCCGGAGCAAGTATGGTGGGTCTGACACACCGGTGTCAATGTGTTCTTTTTTCCATTTCCAGGAGTGTAGTACTTCCTTGTTTCTGAGCGTCTTCGATAAATTATTGTGGTCGACACAGTCAAAGACACCCATCGAATTCTGCAGAAATAAATCATGCTTAGTGCTATAGAGCATCATAAGGAAACCTTTACAAGACCCGCAAGAAAAAAATGAGAACGCCCAGGTGTGGCGAATGTTGGCCAACAGTTCAAAACACACATTTCACTTTTAAGACAAGCGTAGTCTTTCTTCCGTAATCAAGAAAGAAGTGTAATAATCGTTTGTAAAATCTTAAATGTTACTCACGATGTTTCTAGGTAAAAATCATTCAAGTTTCTTTATGTGCCTCTGTTGACAATGTTGAAGTTGTGCATTAAATGAATTAATCTTTCCGAAATTTTCTTAAAAGTTTAATATGTTTTCGTGAGTAGCTGAGGATATGTGCTGAGATTGTATTGTTTATATTTTCTCTTGCAAGTAATAGAGAATTTCAGAATGCCTCTATAAATGTAACATCCTACATACATGAACCTCAATCAAACCTTGAATTCAACCAATCCACTCACTTCACTGTCACACGCTAAAAGTTTAAATGCTGTTCTCGATTCTGGGATGGATTATTTGACGTTCGTAAGCAGCTGGAAACCGCTTTGACTATTGTCAAATGACTGGAAAACGCTGGAGAGGGTGTATCGGGAGACCCCAAGACAGTCGTGTGCCAGGAGACACCAAAGGTACTTTACTTGTGAAGGTTTGTCTTGATCACATAAATCATACAATTCACAAATACCGGATTCGACTACTGCCATTTTCAGATCTGTTACAAATGGAAAACCAGTGGTGTAATTAAATAAGTTCGATTAAATGAAGCAAAATCCATAGGAGACCAAGTGGTAGAGAAGGAAAGTAAAAATATTAAGATGATGGACAACCATGCATACTAGCCATACATACCATATAACTTTTCTGATGTAGGATTCAACTTCGAAATCTATATATCTAGTTACATAGTAAGTGCTGGTGATGGTTGGTTCGTTGGTTCACTGGGGGAAAGGGACCAAACAGCGATATCATCGGATTAGGGAAGGATGGGGAAGGAAGTCGGCCATGCCCTTGCAACGTCACCATGCCTGCATTTGCCTGAAGCTAAATCACAATGTCCAGACGCGAGTTTCAATGTGAGTCCAATATGCTAACCCGTGCGCCACATAGTTCGGTGTGCTGATGGTGTCCCTACTATTTACATAGATATATCGAGATCGCAGACTCATTTGCGGACTTCATGTCTTCAATTTATACCAAGGGTACCTAAAGTGCTATCCTCTCCAGTGCATCCCGTCTGCTGTAACCAAGGGGCCTATAAATACTCGTCCACTGGACTGTGAAGTGCTTGTAAATAGTAGGGCTAGGCACCCTGTTCAGGAGAGACAGAGGCTAACGAGAGCGCGAGGTGTTACAACTACCCCTCTAACAAACAAGTTCGACTTTCTACCCTAAAATGGCACCGAATTTGACCAAGTGAGACTCATTTCACCTGTTGGAAAGTCTGCTGTGTCCTACGTCAACAGGAGGCAAACGCAAAAGGGAAAGGGTCTTTTTATCTTCGGTGGTTCAAATGTGCGGCGAATAACAGTACGCCTTATAGAAATCGCAGCAAAATTCGAAATTAACACCAAGTTCTCTTACTGTGTGTGTTTGCGGAAATCATTCTGGTAGCCACTGAAGGAACAGAGTGCAGGAAGCTGCATATTGTGACACAAATTGGAACAACTGATTCCTATCATCTAGGCTACGAGGTCATACTTGGGTCATTCCTCCGACTGGCAAAAAGGAATGAGATGACCAGCCTTGCTCATGGAGTTTCAACGAAGCTGACAATTTGCAGCATTTTGCCAGTCACTTATCAGGGCTCTCTGGTTTCGAGCCAAAAGAAGAAGTGAACTAGTTACTTAGAAGGTTCATTGACAAACTTGACAGCGACTCCCCAGATTTCCGCTGTAGTGTAGAGAAATATTGAGTCCCCCTATATGGGGCAACCATTCGTGATCGGGATGGTGCAGCCATTCCACCACCTGCACTTGTACAGGCAAACCGACGATGTACGCTTTTGATAGCAAGTGCGGAAACCACTACTGGGGGCTTTCTTCCGCTACAACTATCATGGCAGACTTCCATGTCAGCAGGCGTGACCCACCCTCAGTTGCACTGGTGCACTGAGGTGTTACACACGCTGCTGCAGACATCGTACGTCAACATTCTTGTCCAGCCACCAAAAAGTTGGTGGCTGCCTTTTTCATCAACACCACCTCGCTTTTAGCAGTCAGTACACTCCAAGGGGCCATAGCCACTATGGAACGACGCCAGAGGTGCTGTAGCTTGTTTTCTAATAAAATGTGTGAATGTAAATGGTGTTTTCCTGAGTCACCATGGGTCAAAATCATGACGACAAAACACTACCTCTACTCAGCAATGCCAATGTAGAGACCCACCCCAAGCCTCTATACTTCTGTGGCGGAAGCAGCTCCGAGACGGGCACTGGAAGCCGGACACCATGTCGCAGCCACAGCGATTAGCGTAGAGAGTCAGACAACTGTTGTGTTTTTCTTCTTCTACTTATGTGTGCAGGGCATGTGGGTTCAAGGCCAGACTGCTATTACTACTTGAGAGAAACATTTACGAAATCTAAGGAACCGGCTGATTTGTCGAGATTCCGTGCCAGTGATTCGGACCACAACTTCCAACCAGTAAGGTCCGCGTAGTGCAGCCTATTAGGGCACAGTGCATCACGAACTGAATTGGTGTCAGTGGAGTGTTTGACGTGTCACAATAATGGCCATACTTCTAGGCAGTGTACTGAGTCATAGTGGCTCATGGTTAGACTTTAAGGTGTATGTTGTAATTTATGATTGTGGGTGTCTGTTGTCCTAATACTGTTGCTTTAGCGTGCTTGACAGTGTATCAGAGGAGGGAATTCATCCGTCGATAAATAAGGCAGGCAACTGCACGCAGGTAAGGCAGAGATGCACAGGCAAATGGTTGCTATGAAGGAGGGCAGGGCATCATCCAATTTGTCTACTTCATTGGTGGAGCCAGCTGCCACTATTTGGGTCAGTCCCTTTCTCCCAAACTAGGTGAGGTTACATTGTCCTTCCTGTATGATCAGGAAGCTACAGCAAAGACAAGGTTTAGGTCCGACTATCAGCTATTGTAAGTGTTTGGGTTAATATTGACACGAGGCAATAGTTTTTGTGAAGTTTAATGAGGAATTGTTGAACGTACTAACATGTGAATAGTTAGGATAACAGTTCTGTCATCGCTATATGAAACAGAATAGCGCGAGGATCTTACAGGTGCTGTTGAGTGGAACCTCACAAAATCACGAGTCGGTAGATAGTGATAGGATATGGAAAGCAGATGGGCATATGTAGTAGGAGGAAATAGAAATAATAACAACGGTGCGCAATAGGGGTTGTTTTGGGGGAAGAGATCAAACAGCGAGGTCATCGGTCTCATCGGATTAGGGAAGGGCAGGGAAGGAAGTCGGCCGTGCCCTTTCAAAGGAACCATCCCGGCATTTACCTGGAGCGATTTAGGGAAATCACGGAAAACCTAAATCAGTATGGCCGGACGCGGGATTGAACCGTCGTCCTCCCGAATGCGAGTCCAGTGTGATAGGTGCGCAATAGGCGAGGTATTTTACTTACTGGCGTAAGATGTTAGAGGTGTGGATGAGCAGGCATATTCGAAGGGAGAGCTGTCATACAGTGTGAGACAGGAGTCGTTGGAAACCAGTGACGGAAATGTAGAAGGATGGGCGGAGTGGGCAGAGGCGGAATATTCAGGTGTTAAACGTAAACGGGAACCTCAAGTCCGATGGGCGGCGTTCCCAATAAATTTCAACGCTATAGAAACGTATGCAGATGCAGAGTGTGGCGTAAGACGAGTTCTAAGCTCTAAAAATTATAAATTTCTGTTGTACACGGCGCATGAGTCAGTGGCAAGCCTGGACGCTGTAGGTAGGAAGCGTTTAAACCGACCACGCATTACTTTGCGTGGTGGGGGAGACAGTGATGTGAAGCTACGAGCTTCAGTTTAAGCGGAGAGATTCCAGAAATGCGTTTAGCTGGTGTACTGTATAAGTGAAGATTACTGAGCAATAATGGCTCTCGATTCACTGTCCAAGCATCATGCCAAAGTTCACTGTTGACGACATGAGACGGAATGTCCCAACTGGGGGAAGTTGTCACTTGTGGACTAATGTCGCAAGCTTTGTCCATTTTCCGTCATTTCTTCGTGCGATATTTCCTGCCTATTCCGATTTTAGAGCCTTTACCCTTTCTACAACATTCTGAATTCTTCCCTGGCCGTTCTTAGCGAGACCTAGCAGTGACGTTGCTATAGCTCTCTGTGCTGTTCTTAGTTTTCTTTTGAAAAACTGTTTCAATATCCAAGTTTCACAGGAATTTGTTAGTACGGGAAGAACGTACTGTTAGAAAACAACGTTCTTTAAAAAAAATTGTTGATGTGTTAGATTTAAAAACTGTTGCGTTTCTTTCATAAGCCTTCTAACCTAGTACTAACGTTACTAATAATTAGTAATTAATTATTAATTGTTAATGACAGGTACTACAATTAATTTATCCAAAGCGTCCTAACAATGGAATCAGATATTTTTGTGGTGTGCCCAGCAGTTGTGTAATCGTAATTATAACCATGTATTCACTTACTATAAACCTGTCACATGGAATTGGAACAGCAGGAATCAACATTTTTAAAAAACTCCTTCCACCGAAAGTCATATAATAGGTGCGATAGATCTGTACTAATGTTAAATTGTGCCTGGAATCAAGTAAATACTCCGTAAATATTTTTTGCGCATGTGACTCCGACGTCATTGTGTTGTATACCTTAATGTGTCGCCCACTTGCGACAGCGATCTAAAGACTGATTTACAGAACAACATGCCGAAGTGATCACGTACTGAAAAAGTTGTATCGGAGGTGACAACGGCTGTGGAACCCAAAACGGACATTCAGGACTTTCACATGTCCTCTTACGTTTAGTGGATCTACGTATATCTCGCGAAGAGACCATGAGGATAAAATCAGAGAGATTAGAGCCCACACAGAAGCATACCAACAATCCTTCTTTCCACGAACAATACGAGACTGGAATAGAAGGGAGAACCGCTAGAGGTACTCAGGGTACCCCCCGCCACACACCGTCAGGTGGCTTGCGGAGTATGGATGTAGATGTAGATGTAGAAGGAAAATCGTTTAAACCACAGGCAAAGTCACAAAGGTTTAACTTGCGTGATATAGAGCCGGAAGGCACTGGGAAGCTACTTTAGGTGAGTGTTTGGCCAGAACTGCCTGATAATGTGTTATGTGTGACAGAGCCAGTAGAAGTGAATGATATAGTGTATGCATCACGCTTCTTATAAAACAAGTAATGTATGTTTATAAGAGACTGATTGGGAGAGAGAGGCATCCGTCAGTTTAGATAAATTTGACCCTGATGATGTGAAGCTAACCAAACTGTTCTTGGTAGCGAGTGTAGATGTTATGGGTGAGTATGATATGGATACGTTACGTGTGGGCCATAATGATGTGCAAATTGCCGCAACATATGCATCACGCTTTTTATACCGACAAGTATTGTATGTGTATAAGAGATTGATGGGGGGAGAGAGGCATCCGTCAGTTTAGATAAATTTGACCCCACTGATGTGAAACTAACCAAACTGTTCTTGGTAGCGAGTGTAGACGTTATGGGCGAGTATGATTTGGATACATTACGTGTGGGCCACAATCACGTGCAAATTCCGCAACATATGCATCACGCTTTCTTCACAGACAAGTATTGTATGTGTATAAGAGATTGATGGGGGGAGAGTGGCATCTGTCAGTTTAGATAAATTTGACCCCAATGATGTGAAGCTAACCAAACTGTTCCTGGTAGCGAGTGTAGACGTTATGGGCAAGTATGATTTGGATACGTTACGTGTGGGCCACAATCATGTGCAAATTGCCGCAACAACTGCATTATTTGCAGAAGAAGGGCTTTTCAATCGTACGGTGAGAGAGAGAGAGAGAGAGAGAGAGGGTGGGAGAAAGAGAGAGGTAGAGAAAGAGAGACACAGTAGGAATGGAAAAATTATTAGTGGAATTTGAGGATCTGTTTAATCATAGGGGTCTAAAAAATGGTCAAATGTGTGTGAAATCGCCGACCGCTGTGGCCACGCGGTTCTAGGCGCTGCATTCCGGAACCGCGCTGCTGCTACGGTCGCAGGTTCAAATCCTGCCTCGGGCATGGATGTGCGTGATGTCCTTAGGTTAGTTAGGTTTAGGTAGTTCTAAGTTCTAGGGGACTGATGACCTCAGATGTTAAGTCCCAAAGTGCTCAGAGCCATTTGAACCATTTTTTGTGTGAAATCTTATGCGACTTAACTGCTAAGGTCATCAGTCCCTAAGCTTAAACACTACTTAACCTAAATGATCCAAAGGACAAACACACACACACACACCCATGCCCGAAGATGGACTCGAGCCTCCGTCGGGACCAGCCGCACAGTCCATGACTGCAGCGTCGAAGACCGCTCGGCTAATCCCGCGCGGCCTGGGGGTCTATTACTAGTGATGCCCATAATGCAACATCAACAGGATACGAAGCACCTGAACATCAGAGATATTTCTCCTACCTAGGCATACACACCTGGATATGGAAAATTTCAACAATCAGCAACTGGATAATGGCATAATAGGAGAGAGCACTAAACCTTGGGGACAGCGTTTTTCCTTATACGCAAGAAGTCAGCAGATGGAACAAAAAATATAGATTTTGCTGTGGCTATTGGCATCTGCAAACTAAAACATAGCATATGAATACCCCATATCCAACATTGTGGAAACTCTTGACACCTTGGGGCAGTACCTCTACTTCTCTACAACAAATTTGAGGAGCCAGAACCATCAGCTGGAGGTGTTTCCAGATGACCAGCATAAAACTGCTTTTTCGGTTCCCAGAGGTAGTTGTATCAGTTATTTGCTGTATCACCGAACACCATTAGGGTTGAAAAAATGCACTGTCAACGTTTCGGAGATTGCTGGACGGAGTACTCGAGAGATTTGAAACTCCATTGAAATAACAGTGGTTTCAAGGAATATTTAGTAACATATACTGAGGAAAGTGTTTAAAGTATTTCATGCCATGTGTCTTGGAGAGTTACAATGAATAATTTAGGGGATAAATCTAATATTATGATCTCTGTAGAAAAACAGTAAATAACTTAAGATTGATCTTGTTTTTTGTCACATTGTGGTATCTCTACTTTTTTAACGTTGAATAGAGCTTGGCAGATGGGAGTATGTCCGTTCATTATTTGATAACAACCGTTCAAGTGAATAAATCGGTGTACAAAATGATTATTGTCCTATGGCACCATTTCCTGTAGAGGAGATGAAGGAGTTTCGCGGTTCTTCGAGGCTGTATAAGGAGGTAAGCGAAAACGGATTAAATCCTGGCTGTCTTTGACTGTGTCAAAATGGTAGTTTGGGTGTTACGTAAAAAGTAAGTGGGTATAATTCTCATCCTTTTCAAGAGCTTGCAGTTTTAAACTTTCCGATTTCACGGTCAAAACATGAAAGGATTAATAGTTCTCTTCAGGTCGGCTCATCAGAAAAGCCCTCTGCCTCCAGCATAGTGATCTAAAGCGAGACAAGTGCTTTTTCTAGATTGTAAAACCAACCATAGACATGAAATATGGTAAATGGAAATGAGCGTTTGGCTTCATTGACTGGGAGGCCCCTTACGGGCAGGTCCTGCCGCCTTGGTGCAGATCTTATTACATTCGACGCCATATTGGGGGACCTGAGCGCCGGATGAGGATGAAATGATGATTAAGACAACACAACACCCAGTCTCTCAGCGGAGAAAATCCCCGACCCAGCCGGGAATCGAACGCGGGCCCCTTCGGACGGCAATCCGTCACGCTGACCATTCACCTATCGGGGCGGACATGAAATATGGTACAAGGAAATAAACCGCTCGTACCTCTCTTACTAATGCAAATCCCGTTTGTGAGTGCGACTAACGACTCCATCGAGAATCATCGTAAAACTGCTGGCATATCTAATTTCTAAGGTTTTGAAGTTACTTTTCTCTCACTAAACAGTCAACAGTTTTTCTACCATCAGTAAACGCAAGTCACACAGAAAGAGATGTTACAGTATTACATTAAGTAAGGAAAAGTGCCATTTTGTCCTGGAAATTGCGATTTATTTCAGACATATGATTAGACGGAAAAAGGCAAAGAATTAAGATAAATGCCGGCGATGTACTTTTTTCCGGCTCCTCAAACATGTCGAAGCTACAATATTCTTGAAGTTGGTCAGTTACTACAGAAAATTCGTGAAAGGGTTTTTGCATATGCACGGCCACTCACACAACTACTAAAAATGGATTAAAATGCCAGTGGGCAACTGACTGTCAAATCTCATTGCAGAAGCTGAAAAAGGTTTCGATGTCATTTCCTGTGTTAATGTTTCTTGATTAATAGAAGGGGTTTGTGCTATCATGTGACACTTCCACCCGGTCATTAGGGTGCGTTTTGAGTCATGTAATACACTGAAGAGCGAAAGAAACTGCTACACCTGGCTAATAACGCGTAGGGCCCCCGCGAGCACACAGGAGTGCCGCAACACGAAGTGACATGGATGCGGCTAATGTCTGAAGAAGTGCCGGAGGGAACTGACACCACGAATCCTGCAGGGCTGTCCATAAATCCGTAAGAGTACGAGGGGGTGTAGGTCTCTTCTGAACAGCACGTTCCAAGGCGTCCCAGATATACTCAATAATGTTTATATCTGGAGAGTCTGGTGGCCAGCGGAAGCATTTAAAATCGAAAGAGTGTTCCTGAAGCAACTATGTAGCAATTGTGGACGTTTGAGGTGTTGCTTTGTCTGCTGGAATTGCCGAGGTCCCTCGAAATGTACGATGGATATGAATGGATGCAGTTGATCAGACAGGATGCCTACGTACGTGTCACCGGTCAGAGTATTACCTAGACGTATCAGGAGTCCCATATGACTCCAACTGCACACGCCCCACGCCATTACAGAGCCTCTACCAGCTTGAACAGTCCCCTGCTGACATACAGGGTCCATGGATTCATGAGGCTGTCTGCATACCTGTACACATCCGTCCGCTCGATGCAGTGGAGGCAATATGTTTCCAGTCATCAACAGTCCAATGTCGGTGTTGACGGGCTCAGGCGAGGCGTAAGGCTTTGTGTCGTGCAGTCATCAAGGGGACACGAGTGGGCCATCGGCTCCGATAGCACATATCGATGATGTTACGTTGAATGGTTCGCACTCTGACACTTGTTGATGACCCAGCATTGAAATCTCCAGCAGTTTGCAGAATGGCTGCACTTCTGTCACGTTGAAGGATTATCTTAAGTCGTCGTTGTTCCCGTTCTTGCAGGATCTTTTTTTGGCCTCAGCGATGTCGGAGATTTGGTGTTTTACCGGATTCCTGATAATATCGGTATACTCGTGAAATGGTCGTACGGGAAAATTCCCACTTCATCGCTAAATCGGAGATGCAGTGTCCCATCTCCCGTGCGCCGACTATGACACCACGTTCAAACTCACTTAAATCTATGTATCCTGCCATAATAGCAGCAGTAACCGCTATAACAACTGCGCCAGACACTTTCTGTCTTAAATAGGCGTTGCCGACCGCAGCGCCGTACTCTGCCTATTTACATATCTCTGAATTTGAATACGCATGCCTGTATCAGTTTCTTCATCACTTTCGTGTATATGGTGAGGAACGTTATGTGGATTATACAGGGTGTTTCAAAAATGACCGGTATATTTGAAACGGCAATAAAAAGTAAACGAGCAGCGATAGAAATACACCGTTTGTTGCAATATGTTTGGGACAACAGTACATTTTCAGGCGGACAAACTTTCGAAATTACAGTAGTTACAATTTTCAACAACAGATGGCGCTGCGAGTGATGTGAAAGATATAGAAGACAACGCAGTCTGTGGGTGCGCCATTCTGTACGTCGTCTTTCTGCTGTAAGCGTGTGCTGTTCACAACGTGCAAGTGTGCTGTGGACAATATGGTTTATTCCTTAGAACAGAGGATTTTTCTGGTGTTGGAATTCCACCGCCTAGAACACAGTGTTGTAGCAACAAGACGAAGTTTTCAACGGAGGTTTAATGTAACCAAAGGACCGAAAAGCGATACAATAAAGGATCTGTTTGAAAAATTTCAACGGACTGGGAACGTGACGGATGAACGTGCTGGAAAGGTAGGGCGACCGCGTACGGCAACTACAGAGGGCAACGCGCAGCTAGTGCAGTAGGTGATCCAACAGCGGCCTCGGGTTTCCGTTCGCCGTGTTGCAGCTGCGGTCCAAATGACGCCAACGTCCACGTATCGTCTCATGCGCCAGAGTTTACACCTCTATTCAAACAAAATTCAAACGCGGCAACCCCTCAGCGCCGCTACCATTGCTGCACGAGAGACATTCACTAACGATATAGTGCACAGGATTGATGACGGCATTATGCATGTGGGCAGCATTTGGTTTAATGACGAAGCTTATTTTTACCTGGACGGCTTCGTCAATAAACAGAACTGGCGCATATGGGGAACCGAAAAGCCCCATGTTACAGTCCCATCGTCCCTGCATCCTCAAAAAGTACTGGTCTGGGCCGCCATTTCTTCCAAAGGAATCATTGGCCCATTTTTCAGATCCGAAACGATTACTGCATCACGCTATCTGGACATTCTTCGTGAATTTGTGGCGGTACAAACTGCCTTAGACGACACTGCGAACACCTCGTGGTTTATGCAAGATGGTGCCCGGCCACATCGCACGGCCGACGTCTTTAATTTCCTGAATGAATATTTCGATGATCGTGTGATTGCTTTGAGCTGTCCGAAACATACAGGAGGCGGCGTGGATTGGCCTCCCTATTCGCCAGACATGAACCCCTGTGACTTCTTTCTGTGGGGACGCTTGAAAGACCAGGTGTACCGCCAGAATCCAGAAACAATTGACCAGCTGAAGCAGTACATCCCATCTGCATGTGAAGCCATTCCGCCAGACACGTTGTCAAAGGTTTCGGATAATTTCATTCAGAGACTACGCCATATTAATGCTACGCATGGTGGATATGTGGAAAATATCGTACTATAGAGTTTCCCAGACCGCAGCGCCATCTGTTGTTGACAATTGTAACTACTGTAATTTCGAAAGTTTGTCTGCCTGAAAATGTACTGTTGTCCCAAGCATATTGCAACAACGGTGTATTTCTATCGCTGCTCGTTTAGTTTTTATTACCGTTTCAAATTTACCGGTCATTTTTGAAACACCCTGTACCTCACAGAAACTGAATGTTGCTGAGAGGCAGACTGAGCAGGAACGCCACAGTAGTACGGATAATGGGTCCCACCCTTGCACACTGTTAGACGTCGCAAAGTGATGACATCAACTACAACCTGTTTAAGCTGCAGTCATAGTTCAGTGTGGATGAATGACTGCTAATCAACAACTGACTACAGTGGCGCAGGTGTTGGTGAATAACTGGTTGCTGGAGTTTGGTGTCCATGAAATGGTTACCATGGAATAGGATACTATCACAATGTCTGACTTCATGAAGTAGTACTGTCACTTATTATGGAAGCAAAAATTAATGGTTTGCCTTTTGAACCCACAAGCTAACTGCAGAATGAAATGCATACATTCCACTACTTGTATGATGTTGAGCTACTGTGTCAACATTCACCATAGTGACTGGGATGTTTGCTAACCATTTATTGTCGTAGGATTTAATTCCCAAGTGCACGCGAGCACTGGGTTTTCTCTGTATGAAGATACCTTCACAGTTCAGTATAGTCAAAACAAAGATCAAGAGGGATGGAGAGCCAATTCGAAATTTCGAAAAGGCAATAAGGAAAGTATGAAAAGTGTACAGAGTCCAAATATCTGAGCCCTGAAACGTGAGAAAAAGGTGGGGAAACATGTAGGAAAATCGCAGGTGTGTAGAGTAGGGAAGTGTGTATTGCTATCAATTCTGAATATCCCTAAGAGTAACAACAAGTAATTAATTACATAGTATCAGGAGCGAAACTAGGTGATCGAGGTAATGTCACTATTAGACGTCACGCCGCAGTGTCCAACTACAATGACTTTAGCTTATGTAGTGTGCTTATGACCGTTTGCAAGTGCTGCAGATTCATTGCCACATGTGTCAGTACTGACACTAAGGAAGAGCTGGGAAAAATAAGGAGAGTGACAACCAAGAGGATCTTTCGTTACCTACTAGTGAGATATCATACGGGTTGTGGTCTCGCAAGCGAAACGAACGATGTGGAGTACCTTGAAATTTTGTTTAGCTACACTACCTTGTAGCGATAGTGGAAGTGAGGACGGACGAAGAGCGATTCTATGTGCTGGTTCGGTTCCTGGTTGCAGTCGGACATTTATGGTATAGGTGTTCACCCGTCCACCCTTACTGGGTGAAGTTAGCGGTCTAGGAGAAATATATAGGCCTACACTTAAAAACCAAGCAGGTAATGCTAATCTCAGAGGTTGAGGGACGTCATGTGGTTATGTCAACAAAAGAGTTCCGTAACTTTCAGAAGGAAAGTCCAGACTGACAAGAACGCACGAGAGATTCAGTTATTTAATAGGCGACGCAGCCGGCCAGGAATACGCACGGGATTTCCTGAAGCTACAGTCCTATTTTTAGTGAGAATGATTAGACTGGATTTACTCCCTGTACAACGCCATAGTCATAGAGGGGAATCTCACCTGTTGGCTAGTGTTGCAGGAATAACTGGTGTGGACATAACTTAGCCGCTATTGTACTGGGGTACTCAAAACACGAAACTTAATCTCTCTCGATATTACTCTAGAACCCGACCGCATGCTCTTCCTGAACCAAGGCATAGCAACGCAGAAGGGACTTACTGCTGCAGAGCAGATGTTTCAGCACATCCAACAACAGAAGGGTTATCAACGTCATACAATCTTGTCCTTAAGCAACATGATATCTGGCACCATAATGGCTCTGACTCTTTCCTATGCATCATTGAACTACCAAGTGATCCCAATACACCAGATACAAGTAGACTGGACTGTCGTACGAGTTCCAGATACAAGTGAGAAAAGATATGTCGCGAGAATTTGTTGAGAGAATCAGTTTGCCTGTGTTATATTCGTTTGTTCCATATTTGTTGTGATTAAAAAAATGGCTCTGAGCACTATGGGACTCATCTGCTGAGGTCATTAGCCCCTAGAACTTAGAACTAGTTAAACCTAACTAACCTAAGGACATCACCAACATCCATGCCCGAGGCAGGATTCGAACCTGCGACCGTAGCGGTCTTGCGGTTCCAGACTGCAGCGCCTTTAACCGCACGGCCACTTCGGCCGGCCTGTTGTGATTAAAGGTACGAATAACATATGATTAAGGATACATTACTGATGACGTTGCAGATTCAACGAATGTTCTCAGTCATTTGACATTGAACTGTAATAGTTCAATGAGATTAATGATATTGTACTTTCATCATTTATTGGTGCTCTGATCAATACAGGTTGCAATTACTTTATGGGACGTTAATTTGTCAGTACATGTGAATTAATGGGTGCCAGTGTAAAAGCTGTACCTTGTTTTCGTATAATTTTGTAGGACACCTATGAAGGGAATTTCATCTTCAGTAGATATTAAGGTGTATGTAGAGGTAGAGTTTGGTCACTTTGTCCTGCTAGTTGATTTGTAGTCACTTGAGATTTTGGAATTTGATGTGTAAATGGAAAGCTGGTGGGCTAATGTCGTAGGCCTCAAATAGGGTCAAAAAACTGTGTAACTAGACCTACAAAACTGTATTGTACGCTATTATCAGTATGGGAATATGTGTTAAGCTTTTGCAGAAGTACTCTAAGCTAAGACACAGGGACTAGATCGACCAAGGGTATGGGGTGAGGGGGAGGGGTGTGTGGGGGGTTGGAGAAGTGAGGTATGAAGACCTGTCACCGTTTTTCAGCACTGTGGAGTAAATTAGCAGCACTGCTATGACCTTTCAAGAGGTCAGTGGGAACCACAAAGCAAAAAATTGACCAAAATGTAGTTACGTTAGATGCAGTGATACCAACAGCTCTCTTCAACATTGCTGGCCATCCGCAATACTGACGACATTGCATAATGGCAGGGTGATTATAGCAGTGGTAGGCCAGCTGCCACACCTTCTGTCTGCTGCCTTGTTTTGGTGTATGTGGTTGGAAGTGGTGCCTCGGCATAATAATTAGGTACCAAAACTCTCTAAATACCCATTATTATTAGCCAAAGACATCTCAGTCTAGCAGCACCATCTATGAGGGGAGGACTACGTCAGGTGATTGGGCGACATGGTTTTATAAGCAGCCACTACGAGACTTAGTCTCCACCACAGACATACCTACTGCTGTTTTTAAGTCCACACCTGTGGAAGTGGCGTTTTTCACCTGTTGAGCCATATTCGGTCTCAGTTCAGACACACCCAAGCTTTTGCTCAGGATGGCAGCAAATCGTAGCTGGTGCGGTGCAGCTGTTCCACCATTAGCACTTTTTTGTAGGTAAACGGACTCTGTACACCTACACACACAAGGGTGGACACAACCGTAGAGGCTGCCTTGGTCTACAAGAATCACGTCGCGCCTCCATGTCTGCCAGTGCGTCACTCCCTGAGTTGCAGAGCTGCGCCAAGACTCTGTACGCAATGCTGCTGAAGTCCCGCGTCAGCATTCCGTATCAGCCGCCAGCAGGCCGCTGGCCATCTTTTGCAGCACAACTCTCACGCTCGCTGCAGTCAGCAGACACCAAGAAAAAGGCGTTACACTATAGAACGACGCTATTAGCACTGTGGTTTGTTTTCTAATTAAATTTGTGACTATTAAGCATGTTTTCTTGAGCTACCGTCGTTCCGCATCCTGATGACAATCAAGCGCTTCAACTCAGTCACACCCCAGTAGAGGCCACACGCTCCGGGATTCTGCAAACGAGACATTTGGGAAAACTTAAGCGAATATCGAAAAGATAGACTAATGGTAAATGTAGGTGGTGCGTTTGTCGCAGACAAGAAACTCAAATCCATCAAGACAGATAGTCAAACTGCGTGTGCGACTGTGTGCGGAAAATTGACCATAAATTCCTTTTCTCGACCACCAGACGTAGCCAAACACTTCACAGGAAACCTAAGTTCACTAGGACGTACAATCATACTGTCATCACTGGAGGAGACTTTAATCATTCAACAATCAACATGGAGAATTTATAGTTTTGTGAGTGTCGGACGTGGAAAACGTCTTGTGAAACATTCCTAACCGCATCTCTGGTGACAAGCTAGAACAGGTTGTTCAGAAATGGACTCATGTTGGTAATATACTTGACCTAACAGTAACAGACATGCCTGATTGGAGGGTGGTGCCATACAAACTGCTATCTGTCACCATGTGGCAGTTGTAGCAACTATAATCACAAAAGTACATAGGGCTACTAAAACATATATGTGTATTACTGCCAGTGGTCTTGAAAAACAGGTAAAATCGCTAAATGGAAAACAGTTTTGTATTTTACACCGTATTTGCTTTTTGAACCATAATCGATCGCAGATCGCTCCAAGTACCAAGCGTGCTCAGTAGTTAAAAGAAATTATAGGTCCTACACGTCTACAAGAAAGTTAGCAAAAGTAATTCACAGAAGTACCGTCCAATACCCTTAACATCCACTTAATATAAAATTTTGGAACATCTTCTGAGATAAAATTTAATGACGTATCTCAGATAGAATAACCTACTCCATGACAGCCAGCATTGGTTGCGAAAACATCCGTGATGTGGAATCCAACTCGTACTACTGCCACATGACGTCATGAAAGCCATGGATCAAGGTAGCCAGATAGATGCAGTATTTCTCGATTACCGAAAATCATTTGACTCTGCATTAGACGTATTTAATATCAAAAGTACGATCTTATGGGGTACCAAGAGAAATTTCTGAGCGGTCTGAAGGTTTCTTGGTACGGACGACAAGGCACGTTATCTTGGATGGAGAGCCATCGACAGCAAGTGTGCTCTGACCTTGCAGACAATATTAATAGTAACATCAGCCTTTTCGGCGATGATGCAGTCATCTATAACGAAATACTATCTGAAAGAGCAGCACAAATATTCAGGCGGATCTTGATCAATACTGAATGTGAGAAAAAGACTGACAACTTGCTTTAAATGTTAAGTAATATGAAATTGTGTACTTCAGATAACGAAACAACAAAGTATTCTATGACTACAGCATCAGCGAGTCACAACTAGACTCGATGAATTGGTAAAAATACCTGGGTTTAACACTCTCTAGGGATATGAAAGGGAAAGGTCGCATTAGATCAGTTGTAATAAAACAGGTTCAGACTTAGGTTTATCGATAGAGTACTAGGGAAATGCAATTAATCCGCAAAGGAGATGACTTTCAAGTCACTCATGTGTCCCGTCGTAGAATATAGTCACTTGTGCATCACCCTTACCACGTAGGACTAACACGGGATATTGAACGCATACAGAGAATGGCAGCACGAATAGTGACAAGTTTGATCGACCCATGGGAGAGTATCACAGAGACAGTAAAGAAACTAAACTGGCAGACACTTGAAGATAGTCTGAAATTATGCAGAGAAATCTTACTTACAGATCTTCAAGGAGAAGCTATAAATGATGAATCTAGTAGTATAAGACATCTCCATGCACTCATTTTTCCCGCACTCCATACGTGAATGAAACGGGGAAAAGCTCTAATAACTGGTACAGAGGGAAATTTTCTTTGCTATGAAATTCATATGGTTTGCTGAGTATGAATGTAGACGTAGATTTAACTGTAAAAGTAGTTTTCAGTGAAATGTCTCAGTGATAATTTTAATGTGTGCATGAAATTAAGCCATTGTAGAACTCCTAGATTCTGTTGTCATTCTCTAGATAAAATTGACGTAATTAATGATCATACTACAGTTGTAATAATTCCTTCACAAAAGTGATTACTAACATGCTGGCCCGTTATCACTCAGCAGAAGTTGGTGTTATAAAAAGCAATTCAAGGTAAACGAAATAATGTAAACTTTATCTGTAGGTTTATCCTTGCTCCCTCTGTTTCCTGATAATTCATATATCTAAAGATAAACAGCTGTAGTTATGGTTTAACAGCTTACTCATGCCGCATTGCAGGCTTGCCATCAATTCAATTAGAACGTTATTGCACGAACCTCACTCCAGCTACCCACCCGACAAAACCCCAGACGACGATTCCAGCAACGCAAATGAACCTATTCATCACACGCTACCTGCAACATATTTCAAGTCGCGGAAGTAAAAGAAGCATCCAATACGAGATCGAATTCGAATCGCTAATGTAAAATTCTGTATTAGGAAAAGAAAATCCTAATCGGTTCAATGAAAATTAACATAAAAGCAAAAAATATTGAGTATATCTCTACTGACATTGTTAAAACACTACAACATCACGATAAGTCATTTAACTACATTTACTATAGAAGGTTTTTGATGGACTTAGAACAATTGGTTTGGGTTATAAATCACCTATCTTTCATGTCTTCACACAAAACAACAAAACTTTGGTGTGATAGAGTAATTAATGTGATCTGAAATGTCGTTTAAAGATAGTTTCTTTAGAAAGGACATGATCTGTTTTCTTCTGTATGTTTGTCTAGTCAACAACTTAACACTGTCGCTAGTAACTTCATCGACGATAGGACGATACCTCTTCATCGTTATTTCTTCCTGCAGTTGCTTTTACTTTCATCGTCATTCTGTAAAAGACGATCTGGCAGAGGAAATGAGGTTTTCTTAGCATTATTGATTTTTTCGGAGCTCGGTGGCCCCCGCTACTGCGTCAAGTGTTACGAAGCAGCGTTGGTGAGCTATATTTGAATATGAAAATAGTATTCCGTCGTAATACCGTCAGACAGCATACAGTATTTAGGTCAGATAAACAGGGTGTGCCGACACCTAGCATTATCAGTGATGTACCATAATTATTGTGAAGCACTTTAGAGGGAAAGTTATACGCCAATTATCGAAATTAATTTTTTTTGTAACAATGCAGAGACTTGGTATCTAAAGCTAAGTAGCTACTAAAACTCGCCGACAGTGATTACTGTAAGTGTATGCTCCAATTATTCATTGCAGTAAATTACACCTTTTCAAAAGATAACATAGAATTTTAGAATGAAATCTTCCCTCTGCAGCTGATTTTGCGTTGGTATGAAACTTCCTGGCAGACTAAAACACAGAATTCCTTTGATATTTGTGGAAGCGAATGTATTACCAACAGCGACACACATTTTACGGTGAAAACTTGGTAGTGATCGGTAAACCGATCAGTTGAACTACAGATCATTGTAGATACGTTCAATTCAGGTAAAATATAAGTATAGGAACGACAGATACGAAACTCTGTCAATGGCCCTATGTGTTATGCAGATTATTAAAAGTTAATATTAAATGGTTCGTACCATTCTAAAGGAGTATGACATAAGTTAACTGATACCAAGTAAGTTAACATACTGTACAAAATTAGACCTAGTGATGAAGAAACGCCGTTGTCCGTGTACAGAAAGTACGTATCCCAACAGGAATCTCATATTAATTTCGTAACCCTCGCAATGCCAAGGAGAAAGCGTGGGGAGGGGGGCGGAGGGCGTGTACATTACGCCAAACTTTTGAAAATACTGTAATTTCGTAGGTTTCTTTGTACACAAAATTTCGTAAATAATATTTATTATTTTTTACGAACCAGAGTCCATACACATTTTAAAATTCTCAGTTAAAATAAGCCCAAAAGTTTTGTCTTAGTAGTACTTGTACTTTCCACAGTGAGTGTCTTATTCGGTATCTTGAGGTTGAGGACCTTACACATCAGTATCTCTTTAAAAAGTATGTTAAAAGAAAATATTTACAACAATTAATGAAATTTGCCTTTTTTATCTTCTTGTGGTGATCACAAAGTACTCACGGATTTGGTAGTACACGTTGTTGAAAATGTGTCAATTTTATAAGAGTGTGCAAAAAGGTTCTGGACCCTACTTACACATCAGTGCCTCTTTACAAAGCATGTTCTTAATATAAATCAACAACAGCTGACGAACTCAGTATTTTTAAACTTTCTTTGCGGTGAGCGTAAAGTACTCACGTCACGGAAAGTGCGTTGGTATTACTAGGGTTAATATTGTCATAGCACTTCACCTTACGCTACGAGCTACGCTCAATAGTACCTTTATTTTCGTGTCTGATTTCTTGCGGTTCACCATTTGCAGTAGTTTCCTTTTCTCTCTAGTATTTCCCTTTGGCAAGGAGCTAATCTGATGTTGATAAAAATCCCTGTGCTTCACGTCTGGTTATATTTCCTCTGTTGTGTTCTGCAAGGGATTACCTCACTGTTTCCACGGCACCGGTGTAGATTGCTACATCATCCAGTTATGTTAAGCAATCTGTCTTTAGATTCTCTGTGCTCATTTCCGCTTTTTTTTAATGCTTGGTTTCTGAAATCTCACTTTTTTTATTTTATAATCATTCTTTCAATAGCGTACTTGATCATAATCGATGGAATCCCTTCTCTTGTTGCGCTTCATTCTCGAAATCGAACGACATCGAGACCTGTCAATGACTTGAGTTTAGGTCTTCCTGATTTCTAAGACTATGTTGATTAATCCTTGGCTCTCGGATTCACTCTGAACTCTGATAGTATTCGGATCAGTACGTTCCTTTCCGTATAGTCAACACTTTCTTAAAAATTACGAATACTGTCACACACATGCTCTGTCCAAACGTCTTGTACTTTTCGATTTTCTTGAGGTTAAATTATGCTCGGAGCGCAGTAGTATATGTATGGGCATTCGGCTCAACTTTATTTACATTAGTGGAGTCATGTGACCCAATGACGTCATCATCTTTACGTCATCAGTGACATCATAGCTGTTACCAGTGATGTCGTCTTCCTTATCAGTAAGAAGTCAGGTCCCCCTCCCTCCCATCCCTTTATCACAACCAAATATAGCAAAGTATTATAAATTCAAAATGGCAGAAAGAACCCAAATGCATTAGCGGAAAATAAAAATTATGTCCCCTTCCCCCCCATCTCCAACCAGTCACGCAAGGCAGTACTCCCTGTCTCCAGCCGATCATAGTGCTGAAAAAATTCGTGGTAGCAGTAGGAAGCCAATTGGATTAATGTAAAATACAAAAAATCTTTCCCTCTAACCGGTTTCCCTTCTTCTCATCGCCATCTCATCATAGCAGAGCAAAACGTTGGGAAGGCAAATTGTGTGTGATTTATGTCTCACACCCTCACTCTGTCCAACCAATCAGAGACTAGTATTAAAATGGTGTGAAATTACATTATTTATGACGTGCACATAGAGCCATGTCCCCTCCCCTACTCCTTATCTCAAGCAATTCATAGCGCTGTATTAAGAAAAGATGCAAGAGGTGATGGAAATAGACCAACTGAGTGTTCCCCCTCCTCTATTTTCCAACCAGTCAGAGCAGTGTATTTAAACGATGTGCAAAAATGACTCCTCCTATGTAGCAAAAACTTACGTAACCTCCACCTGAGAGTCAAAGATACTCATAATATCCTTGAAAGTCTCATTATTCAAATGTTCAAATGGGTATGAAATCTTATAGGACTTAACTGCTAAGGTCATCAGTCCCTAAGCTTACACACTACTTAACCTAAATTATCCCAAGGACAAACACACACACATCCATGACAGAGGGAGGACTCGAACCTCCACCAGGACCAGCAAAGCCGCATTATTTAGTGTATTACATACGTAAAATATCGTCTCTATAAACAATATTCTGTGCTCCATACAAACACGTTATCCCCCTGTATATGAAATTACTCTCTGTACTGTCTCATCATTTAAGGGTGGTCACCTATCCCCTACAAGGTGGCCATCATTCCCCCAGGAGGCCACCATTCCCCTATGCGTTGCTGCCATTTCCCCTATGTCGTCACCGTTCCCCATAGGTTGCTACAATTCCCCTGTTTTACCACCATTCTTCCTATTAGTGGGCACAATTCCCCCTTTTCGGCATCATTCCCCCCTAGGTGCTCACTACGTTGATACCATTCCCGTGGTGGCCACCATTCACTCTTTGAGTAGCTAAATTCTCCAATCGTGCCCACCATTCTCCTTTAGGTGGCCACCACCCACGTACTAGTAAGCCATCATTCCCCTGCATACTACTGGGTGGGTGAGATTACAGTGTGACTTCCATCACTCTGTGTGCTTAATATCCTTAATAAACAACTATATGATACAATGTAGAGCTTACCTTAATCCTGTCAAATCGATTGTATGATGCAATTGACAGTGGACTCTACTAACTCTTTTATTCACTTGGCGTTCGAACAATAACTGACAAGATAGCTCACACTACACCTCTTAAACAGAGAAGACCGCTGTGCTCACAATCGTGAATGACTTGGTGGGCGACATTATCTTGCCGGCCGAAGTGGCCGTGCGGTTAAAGGCGCTGCAGTCTGGAACCGCAAGACCTCTACGGTCGCAGGTTCAAATCCTGCCTCGGGCATGGATGTTTGTGATGTCCTTAGGTTAGTTAGGTTTAACTAATTCTAAGTTCTAGGGGACTAATGACCTCAGCAGTTGAGTCCCATAGTGCTCAGAGCCATTTGAACCATTTTGACATTATCTTACAAACACAATAGTGGTAAATGTTTCTCTTCTGATATCACAACACAATATTGCGTGCAGTAAATGTAGACTTTTTATATGGTTCGCTATGATTAAATTTTTATGCAGCACTCTAAGAGCTATCACCAGGCGAGATTGTGTCAGGGCACACAAGGTTTGTAGTTTTAATGCACACAGAATTGCAACAAATACACTTAATGCCTAACGCTCATGCCTAATGGCGAATGCACAACTACGCCTGTCAATAACATTAGAATATAGTTTGCCGGCCGGTGTGGCCGTGCGGTTAAAGGCGCTTCAGTCTGGAACCGCGTGACCGCTACGGTCGCAGGTTCGAATCCTGCCTCGGGCATGGATGTGTGTGATGTACTTAGGTTGGTTAGGTTTAAGTAGTTCTAAGTTCTAGGGGACTGATGACCACAGATGTTAAGTCCCATTGTGCTCAGAGCCGTTTGAACCATTTTTTTAGAATATAGTTTGCCCCCCCCCCTTCAGCAAGTGACATCCATCTGGAATCACATTAACACCCGATGATTGACGCATAACGCATAATGCCTAACGTCTAATATGGAAAATTACGTGCATGAACATACCTCTGATATAGTATTAAAATGACGGCAAGGCTAAAGATTAGCATTACTGCATACCACTAGAAACGTATTTCTTACAAAAACATTCTTGATATGAAGCCCACCGGTATATTCAATCCTTAAAAGACAGGCCATTGACTTTTACGTTATTCTTTGCTAACGACTAACACTGGTTGTCAGCCTGCTTTGCACTGTGCAAATAATGGTTTACAGCGTGTTTCCTGGAGTGTGTGTCTGTATGTGTATGTGTGTGTGTGTGTGTGTGTGTGTGTGTGTGTGTGTGTGTGTGTGTGTGTGTGTGCGCGTGCGTGCGTGCGCTACAGTCTGAGTCTTTCTCAAATGTTTATGCTCACTTGTCCTTCATATAACCTCGGGGTTAATTTTACCTCCATAAACATACAGAGATATGTAAATAGACATAATACGGCGCTGCGGTCGGCAACCCCTATTGAAAACCACAAGTGTCTGCCGCAGTTGTTGGATCAGTTACTGCTTCTACAACGGCAGGTTATCAAGATTTAAGTGAGTTTGAACGTGTGCTGTAGTCGGTGCAAGAGCGATGGGACTCAGCATCTCCGAGTTAGAGATAAAGTGGGGATTTTGATATACGACCATTTCACGAGTGTACCATGAAAATCACGAACCAGGTAAGTTGTAATAACTGCAAACTTTTATTTATAAGTATAGCTCCTGATCCCGCAGTGTAAACAGAGATTAGAAACATTTCTTTCAGTGAACAAAAGAAGAATAAGGACTTGGATACTGGAAACTATGGTCAGTATATTCACCATCGCTTTGTGGCTGACCACAAAAATAATTTTTTGGAGCTCGTAGAAGACGGCGAACAGTATTTCTTATGTCTTATTATTAATCCGCCGCCCCACATATGGTGCATCGGCCGGGAAATTAAACAGTGAAAGTGATCGGTATATTACAACGAACTCTGCAGGCGCTAACAGAATACGGAAGTGACATATACAGAAACCAGTGCTTAAGAATTGCTCGCGAGTGGAGAAACTAAGCTGTGAATGTTAGCCACAGTAATCTCGATCGTGACGGAAGGAGGGAAGCAGACGTCACTAGATCGTGGCTACCACCGGCGCTGTGGTTAGAAGAAGACGGTGCATCATTAAGGAGCTGCGTGGACCCGCAGGCTACTGCTCGCGCTCACCAGTGCCCAGTCCCCCCTAAAGCTACCGCAGTAGGCGATACTCGACGTCATCCTCACCGCCACAGCTGCTGCGGCTGTCTGCATTGCGTCGCGATGCGTCGCATCGTGTTTGCTGTGACGCAGTGCCGGCATCATTCGTCGAGGTCCAGCAACTAAGTTAAATCAAGAACATTTAAAGTGGTTGTTAGTTGCTGCTAATAGGCTACTAAAAATGGAAAATATTGATGAGAATAACGTGAAAGTTACGATGGATCTAGTCTCTGACGATGAATCCTCAGAATCAGAAACTGAAATTAATGGGGATAGTTCCATCGAAGTAATAAATCGAAAATTGGAGTGTGATTTATCAAAAGTAGAATCTGAATTGAATTTAAATGGTACTGCAAAGTTAGAACCATTTTCTGATGACGAGGTAACTGAAGTCAAAAAGGGAAAAAATAGATATAATAAGGTTATCAGATCATGAAACTGAGCTCAATATGTCTGAAATTCAGCAAAATCGGGGAATGCTACAAAGTCCTTTAAATCAGGTGAAATGCCAAGTGGCAATGTAGAGGCACCAATTTGGATTCAATTACTGTTTGCTGTACTTGAACCGCCTCATAAAGAACTGAGGGATAGTATAAAGAACTTAACGGTAAGATTGAATCTAGCTGTAAAGAAGTGAACAATAAAATGGAATCCAATAGCAAACACTTCAGTAAGATTGAGTCTAGTAATAAAGAACTGAAGGACGACAATAAAACATTAAAGGATGAAATGACCTCGAAATTGAGGAGTTTAAATTATAAAATTGAAGCTGACCACCATGGTCTTAAGTCAAAGTAGATCAGCAGCTAAATAAAGTAAATAATTATCAGAAAGATATTAAAAAAGTAAAATCTAACTGTGTAAAACTTTGTGAAGATGTTGATAAAAGATTTTCTGACAGGTTAGAGGCAACAGAATTATAAGTGAAGTACGTGAAGTAGCCGCGCCGTTAGAGGCGTCATGTCGCGAATTGTACGGCCACTCCTGCAGGAGGGTCGAGTCCTCCCTCGGACATGGAGGTGTGGGTTGTTCCTAGCATGAATTAGTTTAAGTGGTGTGTAATTCTAAGGACTGATGACCTCAGCAGTTTGGTCCCTTAGAAATATTCATATTTGAATATTTTTTTTAAACTAAATAGTAGTATTACTAACATAGAAAATACTGTAACCTCTGGTATTTTCCGTAGTACTGCTATACAGCATGTTGCTTCAGTTGATGCCGCTTTCATCGGATGTCGTCAATGTTCAAGTTTTGATCCAGGCAAACAAATTCACCCATTAGAGTTCTGGACAGATTTTGAGGATGTTTTGCCTAATGCATGGTCAGAGCGAGAGAAAATTTCTTTCATAAGAAGTCATTCGTCAGGAGATGCTTTGCGGTGGTCAGCTGACATAATGATAATATACAAAACTCTTTCTGTATTTAAAACTGCATTTCTTAACGAGTACTGGTCACACAGCAACCAACACGATGTTTTAAGAGAGTTTTGGAGTGGTAAAATATCTACTGCAGGTCGTGAGTCAGTAAAAGACTTCTCTAGAAAGTGGATTTCACGGCTGTAACATCTGACAGAAAAGATGAAACCGGAAATAATTATCATGGGACTAGAAGGCAAGCTACATTGGTGCTGGCAGAAAAGAATCGCTTCCGCACCTAGAGATAAGGTGGATAGGTACATTGAATATTTGGAGCGAGTAGAAAGAGTGGCTGCCGCTGAGGAGGAGATGCATATTAAGAATAGGTCTTCTAACCATCACGTAAACAACAGAAATAATGACAGTGGGAACGTGAATGTTAGAAGTATGGAGGTTCAGAATACAAGATCTGACTGTCGTAGTGAAGGACGTGATAGAAGAAGAGGGGGTAGACAGCCATCACGCTTTCGTAACAGTTATTATGACGAAAGCAGAAACATAAGTAACGTGCCGCTGAGACAAGACCGAGAGCCAAATGCCACCCTATTTGATTCTGTACTGAATGAACATAACACACCTCGTGTGGAAAACGAAATCCCAACTACGAGGAAACAGTAACACAGCCACTAACAGGAACACGAATCACAGTCAGTCAGCGCACACAAACAGATTAAAGGGACGATGAAATAGGAACAGGCAGTACCAGCGATGTACTCTCATAACAAAGTTGACAGCATTTTGACACTTTTGAAAAATGGGTCAAGGAAGAGAAAGAAAACGCTATAAACAATAGGGAGGAAGAAATTAACGGGTTTGAATCTGATAGAGACGAAGATGTAATAAGGGCTTACATCTTCGACGATAATGGCAATCTGAAGGCTTAAGTTGCGGTGGAGGAAGTAGAATCAGTTTTGCAAGGCTTTGTATAGGAGGAGCTGATGGATGAAGGTGTTAGCAATAATAATGAGGTCAAGGAACGTGTTAGCCGTATTGACTTGCCACAAACAGTAAAAGCCGACGAAAGTGTTATAGTTAGCAATAAAGCGAAAGGACACAGTTGTTCAGAGGTAGAGAATAGTTTAGCTGAAGTGCAGCAAACGGAAGAGGAGGAAGTAATCAAATGCTTTGATTTAAAATTGGTGGAGAGGTTGGAAAAGGCAGCTAAGAACGTAGAGAATGATGACCCCGTGAATCTAAGTGTGAATGTACTTGCAACTGAACAAAACTACTTTAGCTTCAAACAGATTGAAAAAGATTTATTAGAAAATGTTTACGATGAACCTGTTAAGACTAAAATAACTCACCCTATTATAAAAGACTAACATCCCAGGAGTAACAGTGCGTTGTCTTCTTGACAGTGGCACTGAAGCAAGTGTTTTGCCCAGAGCAGTTTTTGATTCTGTGACTGATAAGAGTGAAATAACTATCATGAAAGTAAGTGGTTTCAAAATAATAGGTGGTACTGGAAAAGTTTCTAGACCAGTAAAGCACGAAGCTTTGTTACCAATTGGCATCGGTGACGTTATAACAGATCATCCTTGTTTAATAGTGCTCGGTTTAAGTGTTGAGATATTAATAAGCACAGATTTCTTAACAAAATATCAGAGGAGGACAGATTTCGATCTGAACAACTTAGTTTTAAGTTTACCTGGTTCTCAAGTAATAAAAGAACCTTTCATAGTGAGTTATATAAGCGGTAATAATGAAGCCTGGGAAATGTCCATTAAGGTATTAAAGAATAAAGGATAATTGCTGGAAGATACTGAACTCAGTAGTAATGTACCAGATGCTAATCCGGAAGAAAACTATATCCTAGAAGAGATAGAGGCAAAGATGCAGTCAACAAATCAAATTTCTGGTAAACAAAGATCAGAATTGAAGGAAGTATTAACCACTCACCACAATGTATTTTCGAATACTCCTGGTGAAGTTAGAGGGCATGAATGCCGTTTGAATGTAAAGCCTTAGCTGGTATTTTTCAAGAAACCTTGTCAGGTACATGTTTCAAGAAAGCAAGCGGTTAAGAAAGAAGTTCAACGTATGTTGCATGGGTTATCATTGCGCAGGCAATCAGTGAATATAATAATCCTCTTGTTGTTGTGCCTAAGCGTGGTGGAAGCTTTAGATTATTACTAGACGCGCGCTGGCTAAATGAAATTGTAATAAGAGAGAGTGACCCTCCCCAGAGCATGGACGAGCTAATCCGAAAATTTCAAGGAGTTAGGTATCTTACACAACTTGTGGATACTGGAATTTGCCCCTGGAGAACGACTCATGTAAATATACTGCTTTTTCTACGAAGGAATGTGCTACCAATATAAAGTATTCCCATTTGGATTAAATGTTTCTGTGTGTGCCTTTGTAAGAGTAATGGATCATGTAATGGGGCAGCAAACGGTAGATCAGGTAACTATTTATCTAGATGATATACTGTTGGTAACTCTCACATGCGAAGAACATAAAAGTCTACTGAACAGGGGTGCTAGAATCTATAGAAAAAGGTAGTATGGAACTTAAGTTAGCGAACACTGTGGTGTAAGGGACAAAATGAAATTCCTGGGCCATGAAATAAATAAAATTCCTGTGCCATGAAATTAGCAGTGAAAGCATATCACCTGATTCCACCAAATTATCAGTCACTGTAAAATTTGAAGCTTACCGAAATAAAAAGAAGTTCAGATCAATGTTCCGTTTATTCGGATTCTTCCGCCGTTTTGTTAAAGATCACTTTTTTAATGCCCCCTTGTTTACTCAAATTGTTGACGTTGAGTGCCACATGGGTTTGTACTAAAGAGTGCCAGTCCGCTTTTGAAGAATTAAGAAACCGTTTGATGAATAGTCTTTTACGCCATCAAAATGTTTCGAATCTTTGGCATGTCAGTGTTTATGGGATTGTAATAGAGGTGTTTCAAATGGGAACAGAAGGCCACCAAGAAGTACATGAAACAATCGCTTGTCCGAGTCGTTCACTGTAACCTGTTGAGCGAAATTATGGAATTTCGGAAATAGAGGCACTGGCCATAGTCATTGGTATGCAGAACTTTGAGCATTATTTCTTAGGGCACAAGGTGTTACTCTAGTCTATAGTGGTCACAAGGCACATACGTTTTTAAGAACCTGAAAACTGAGACATCCAAGACTAACCAGGTGGGCTATGTAGCTTCAGCAGTTCGACCTCGAAATTACGAGGGATATCCAGAAAGTACATTACGTTTTGGAATTAAAAATAAATAAAGTATTGGAAATTTTTTAAATTATATACAGATGAAAGCCACACTTAAATACTACTTTTCTACATAGTTGCCATTTAAATTAAGGCACTTATCGTAGCGATGGACGAGCTTGGAAATTCCTTCGTCGTAAAATTCGGCCGCCTGCGCCTTCTACCACGTGGTTACCTCTTCTTGAAACATTTGTTTGTTTTAACGTTTCTAGTTTATTTTTGTGTGGTATACCTTTTCTAGATAGATTTTATTCAAAGAACTTAATTCTTGAGATGGTTTGTTTAAGACGAATGAATTGTTCAATTTTTTAATAAAATGTAATGGAGGAGTGACTTCCCACCCCCTACATCTAATGATTTAGTGACAGTATCGTACGGACGCTCACAGTGGTGTCTAGGATTGTGATTAAATAAGTGAAATTCTTTTTGTGTTTCTCATTCAACTAAAACCTGAGATATTTATATAAAAAAGTAATTTTGTAATAATCAAAAATTTCTGCCATGTTTCTATGAATTTATGTACATGATTTGTAAAAGTCCATGATCTCATGTTTTCTATGTGTATATAGATACAGTTATTTTGCGAGTTTAGTATTAAGACATTTTGCTAAAATCAATTTCATGTAAAATAGGTCAGCTGTAGTAACGTCCCTCATTTCTAATATTTCATTTTGTTAAATTTTTTTTCACAGAAGTAAATAGCGGGTGATGTGGCGAAACAATCGCTGTATCATTTGAGAAGTACAGAGGCGAGCGTGACAGGACTTCACTGCTACTAGAGCCACGTCACCATAACGCGTCTGTGCGTAGCGCACAAGTAAAGCACCATAACCTACGGATGGAATTAAAAATTAAAGGAGCTTTCTCCAAACTTCGTTAACATATGCTTCAGTGTATTAATGTTCAAATTTTTAAATCTCAGGGTGATCAGATGAATATCTTTCACTAAATGCACCGTTTCAAAGAGAAAAATGAGTGGCACTAAATAATAGCGATAGAAAGCAAACAAATTATATGAAGTGTCGGTTCGATATAAAAACATAGGACCCCATTAAGCTACCACCAATAGTTATCAAGTTTTTTATTGAAAACTAAATTTGGAACAAAAACGTCCTTATTTGTAGCTGATTAAGTATCAGTTTATTAATGATAGACAGTTCTGACCACTGCACTTTGTTACATCTATTAAATAATGAAAGTATAACAAGTTCCAAGACTGTTATGCAAATGAGACAATGCAAGTTCTCTTAAAGTTGTGGTTCCGAGGTCATACTCTACTGTCAGTTCCGTTATAGAAATTGAAGACGGCAAAGTTTAAATTCAGGTTAGCTAAACCTTTTTTTGTGATTATAGCCAACTTCATTCCATTCATACAAAAATTACGAAGGTTCTAAATTAATACACAACAGTGTTATAAAATATAATGTGTCCGAGAAAGCGGCCGTTTAGATGCTGCTACTTGGGGATAAAGGGTGTGATGGCAGGTGTTCCCTTCGAGCATTCGCTGCGCCCATTTATAAATACGGCCTGATAGGCAGCTAATTGACTTCACTTTGTACCCGCTATCAATCGGTTCGTGTCTGTCAAACGCCTGTTTAAGCGCTGCCTCGGGTGCCGTCACAGCCAGACTGCAACTAAACGCGTTTTTTCAGTACAAATAATAAGTAAATCCCGAGGACTGTACGCCATCCTGGGTCGCTTAGACCTCGCGGAAGTTATTGTTTGTGTGCCGCCCGTAATGATACCAAAACCGCGGGGCACGTGGTGAGGTTATTTTCCACTTTTGTGGCGAGCAATTACCTTAGATTATTAGAAGTCAGGGCGAAAGGCCATTTATTGGGAACTTACCGTAGAGGTCGCTTCTGAACTGCTCATAGTGCTGTTTAGGATATGGACTTAATTATTATTATTATTAGGAATATTACTGTGTTGTGCGTGTGAAATTTTCTTCAGTATAACTCAATCAGTTAGCACACAAAACTTTTATTTATAAATATAGTTCCTGATGGCGCTGAGTAAGCAAAGAGTAGAAACATCTTTCTGTGAACAAAAGGAGAAAGTGGACTTGCAGACTGGAAACTATGATCAGTATGCTCTCCGTCACTTTCTGTCTGACCACAATAGTAGTTTCTGGAGCTCTAAGAAGACGGCGAACAATATTTCTTATTTCTTGTTTTTAACCCGTCGCCCCACAACTCGACATGATGCATATCACCTTATTGTTGGATCACATCGCAAAAATCGCCAGGACTCGACGATATTCCTAAGGAATACTAAGTACATTTTTGGACTCTTATACATGATACCACTACACCACTGGTAAATGAAGTGATCCGGGCACTTTTATTCCTGACCTTCTCAAGTTTGGTAAAATCGTTCTGATTCCGATGACAACCGGACGTCCATACATTGATAAATTTCGCCCTATCACACTGCTTAATTTCGACTACAAAACTGTCGCCAGGGCGGTTAATAGCCGTTTGTCGGTACTGATGGAGAAAATTCTTGCTGTTCATCAAAGCTGTGTGCCTGGCACACGATACTGACTTCTATAGTCGAAAGCCGGGACGTTGTATGCGTCGCTGCATTGTCTTCTGTCTCTGGAGCCTTATTTTACATTTGTTTTAGTAAGGCATTTGACCGGGTCAGTCACAGTTTCTTGATGCAAGTGCTCAAGGTGACTGGTCTCAGTGATACTGCGTGTCAGGTATTACCCAATATTTTTACTGGTATCCAGTCATATGGTGTAGTGAAGGGACAACTTACTCCACAGATTACCAACTGACGAGGCTTACTGCCGAGGAACCCCCTATCCATACTCCTTTACTTGTCTTGTCTCTGGAACATCTGATTCACCATATTGATGATCATTTAAATGGCTGGAAAATAGTGGAAGACACCCCCGCAGTATGAGCGTATGCGAATAATGTTATGGTACTGCTATGTCATATGAATGACATATCTTTGCTCGAGGACATATTGGATTCCTTTTGTTCTCTACGGCCCGGTTTAACGACCGAAAATGTGCCCTGTTACCACTGCGGGGGTTTTCATCAAGCTGTCATTCCATGGGCAACGGGGGTCTCTCGTCACAAATCGTTGGGGATTACCGTGCATTGCTGCCCGATGAAAACGGCTGTACTCAATTGGCGGGAGGTGATGCAAAAAAATGGTTCAAATGGCTCTGAGCACTATGGGACTTAACTTCGGAGGTCATCAGTCCCCAAGAACTTCGACCTACTTAAACCTAACTAACCTAAGGACATCACACACATCCATGCCTGAGGCAGGATTCGAACCTGCGAACGTAGCAGTCGCGCGGTTCCGGACTGAACCGCCTAGAACCACTCGGCCACCGCGGCCGGCGGGAGGTGATGCATCGAATTCAAGGGGCACTTCGTGAATATTAATGCCGTTCCCTTAGGCTTTTTCAACAACATACGGCCGTTACATTCCTTCATTTTCATTAAAATGTACTATGTTGCAAAAATATCCTCGCTACCAGTGACAATGGCGCTCAGACTGAAGCAACTATCTGGTCGCTTCCTTTGGAGAAGTCATATTTTTAGACTCCGGTATGAAGTGGCAGAGGGCCCCATCACCTTCAAGGGTTGGGACTTCCCAATATCAAACTGATAGCTTCAATAATGTACGTATGGCGTAACGGTTTGGGTTGTTTGGGGGAAGAGAACATACAGCGAAGACATCGGTCTCGTTGGATTAGGGAAGGACGGGGAAGGAAGTCGGCCGTGCCCTTTCATAGGAGCCATCTCGGCATTTGCCTGGAGCGATTTAGGGAAATCACGGAAAACCTAAATCAGGGTGGCTGAACGTGGGCTGAACCGTCGTATGGCGTAACGTTTTAACATGTACTTGAGATTTTCGTTCTATTACATCTCACTTATTTTTGTGATTTCGACCGGGCAGTCTGACTCCCCGTGTCAATGTTGGCCTGATCATCTCTAAAATGCGGCGCATACATGTACTTTATGTTCGAATACGTTCTCTCGCAGCAGACTGTTATAAGTGACACACCTTACTACCAGATATTAACTTTCTCGTTTGGGAGTGCCATCATCCCTCTCCCCAGTTAAAATGACAGCGCCATTTACGTCCTGGAAAACAGTTTGGTTTCACGTTAGTCTTCCTGCCCTCCCGATGGAAGTCGCTTCATCATGGTATAAGGTCATTCACAATCTGATCTCGCCCAAGGAACTCCTCCATCGCCTTTGTCCTAGTCCGACTGGTCTTTGCGGCACATGTCATCCACCTAATACATTACCACACAGGCTTGTCTCTTGCGGACGGGAACGCTGTCACTGGACTCGCCGACAGCTGGCTTTACTTACCCGATCAGCTCAAGCTGCTTCCGCGGTTAGACTTCTTCTGTGCCCGGACTGTTCTGTTTTCCCTCGGACTAAGGCTAATTTGATCGTACAGCTCCTAGTACATTACGCCAACTGCGTAGTCAGGTGTGACGACGATCCCGACCCCTATGTTTTTCGCCAATATATGGTGAGTGCGCGTTTTTAGTGGCAGAAGATTCTATGTTATCGTGCTTTATTTGCTAATATGTTGCACACTGCATTTTATCGTCAAGGCATTGGATAGATTTGTTTCTTTTTTTTCCTTGTTGTGGAGCATTCTCTCGTTGTGTCTTTCTTGTGAAAAACTTTGTTTTCTTTTGAGACCCGGAATCATGAAATTTATCTTAACCAAGTTTGATTTTCATAATAAAACTAAAAATTTAAAACAAAGAAAATAAAAAATAAAACAAAAAATCGACCCAGTACCACGTCCATGCGAGAGACCAGGACAGTGACAGGCTGGGGGCAGGCGTCGTGGTCAGCCCTCGGGATTCGACCCCTGTCCACATTGTCTCTACCCAGTCTGAGTCCGACTGTCTCCGTTCTTTCCAGTAATTTAACGTAAAACCAACGGAAAAAGGGAGGAACTGTGCCTTAGTACAAAAAAAGAGTAGGGGTAATGTAATCGTCGTATGAAAATGGTTAGCGTCACTTCTTTTGGTGAGGAAGGACCTGTGCTCGATTCCTGGTACCTCCTCGGATTTGTTTGACGTAACGAAGTTTGGAAACATGGAATCAAGAAAAGATAAATGGCTTGGAAATATTTAAAATCGCCATTCCAACTGCGTTTGGTTTGTCGAGGCCGACTTTTAATTTGGTGATTCAACGGTGACAAGATTTTCGTTAAAAATAGCACTCCATTCGAAAATTGGTTTGTTATTAATATAACTACCACATCTCGACCTTCCTCATTACGTTGACAGGTGTGAGGCTGAAAGAAACGTGACTTTTTTGTTTGATGAAACTTTGCTTTTCTCTATACCTGCAAATTGTGGACCAGGAATTTCCCATGCTTTCTAATTTTACACTGTTATTGCATCATGAATCAATCGAGAAAATGATAGACAATAAATACTTATTGACTAAAATTTTCTCGGTGCATCTCACAAAAAGCATTGACTTGTCTGGCGTCACGTGCAACAGACAACATTCATCTTCAAGCCAGAGTCCGAATTATCTTCTCTTGCAAAGACAAAGACAGTGCTGTATGCTCGCATAACCATTCCTCCAAAGAGGGAAGCGCTGCTTGTTTAAATTATAAAGCGCTTTAAAAGAGTGGAATTAACGCAGAGATAGGAAATTTCATGTCACAAAATAAATGGGGAACGTCATCTTGATGTAGTCATTGTATTTCCATTGAACTGTTTGTGTGGGCACTGAATTTCGTTGTGGGTTGTATATACAAATAACTTTTAATGTTATAAAAACTGGCTTAAACTGGTTATTTTAAGTTTGACGTAAAACGCTTCTGTTTTCTTCAGAGGCTGGTTTCTACAGTTCCGATATAAGACCTAGCAAAAAGAAAAAGGCTGTGGGAACGTCGTCTGTTTCCTGCCTCTTGGAGAAAACAAATTTCTCAAGTTCTTATCTCTTTCCACACACTTGGTGTTTGCGGAATATTGGCGTAACCTTGGAATATGCTTTGGCAACTCCTGATTCAACACGTGAGATAAGAGGTCTCTAAGGAGTCTGCAGGGAGGTTTGGGTATAAAAACAGGAACAGTCACGTACAGTGCGTTGAGTTGATGCTGTATCGTTGGGGACCAGTCAATGACATCGTAAGGGGGAGGGAGAGGGGAGGAGTCAGTTGAGAGTTGAGAGAGCAGAGTCAAAAATTCGATAAGAGTAAGTAGTCTTCTGGATTCTCAAGTCTCTCTTTCAGACATTTTCATTGTCATATCTGTGAATTATTTTTCTTTGTCATACTCACGAATACATGTTTCCTTTAATGCCATAGAATCTGTGGTCCTCCTGATGGAGTACACCCAAGATGAGATTATGCAGCAGCAGGAACATTCCCTCGGAAGTATTCTAAGAGTATAAAAAGCAGAGATTACGACTTGCAGACGTCATTTCTGCTTTATCCTCAGAGCTGTGTACGTTTGTTTTGAACACCTACGCAGCTATGAAGTAAAAAGTCTACAAATAGAATATTACATTATTTTCTGCAGTAGAAGAGCAGTTGGGAGTCGGCAATTGAAGAAAAAAGTTAGTCTTCTTATGTGTACTGTAATTCAAACATTCTGTGTGTCATGTCTACGAATAAATGTTATTTCCTCTTTTAATGTTACATAATCAGCATTCTTAATGATCAAGCAGCAAATTAATCTGTAGTCCTCCTGATCAAGCAGGAGTCTCATTAAACAGCTGAGAGGAGAAAAATAATCTGCAAGAAGATATGGGCTGTAAATGAGGAAATCCATTCAGGTAAGCGACTTTGACAGAGAAAAGATTATTTTTACGCAAGGTCTTTGAACGAGTATCTCGAAAACGCTGAAGCTGGTCGAATGTCCACGTGCTACTGTCGTGAGCATCTACAGAAAGAGGTAAATGGACAGTGAAATTATCACTGGGTGCTAAATGGTTGGACGTGCACGCACAAGTGTTCCAGAGCACACCATTCATCGTACATTGTTGAACATGGAGATCCGCAGGAGACCAAACCTACGTGTTACGTGTTGACCCAGTGACTTCGTCAATTACCACTGCAACGGGAACGAGACCATCGGGATTCGGCCATCAATTAATGGAAACGTTTCGGCTCTTCGAGTGAATCACATTGCTGATAGACTAGGCCGATGCTCGTCTCCACATAAGTCCGTCATAGAAGTGGACCGCAGTTCTAAAGGTGCAATGCACCACGTACGCAGGCAGGCGGGAACTGTATCATAATGAAGACATTCTCCTGAACTGCATGGGACTTGTAGTAATCAAAGACAACTGCGAACTACCTTCATCCCTGAATGCTTGATGTCTTCCCAAACTGCAGTTTCTCTTTCAGCAGTATAACTGTGCTTGTTCGTGAGCCAGAACCGTCGTACAGTGGATTGAGAAATATTATAGTGAACTCAAGTTGATGTCTCGGCAACCGAATTCGCCTGATGTAAATACTATGGAACTCATCTGTCGCTATGGGGCACCATCACTGCGTACGTAAATTGGTGGCCCACTATTTACGCGAATCACATGACTTATGTGTAGATATCTAATGACAGATACCTCCAAAAAACTAACAACAACCTGTCGGATCCCTGATACGCTGAATCAGTGGTTTATTTCATACCAAAGACGAAAAAACAAGCTATTAAACAGGTGGCCATAATATTTTGGCTCATGAGTGTACCTTATGGTCTCGAACGGCTTGATACCGAATCTGTATTCAGAAGATGCATATTTACAGGTGTCATAGCAAAAAGTCTCAGATTTAAAACGCTTGATATTTCTTAGATATCAGTTTTCCCATTTTCTCTTGCCAAAGACAGCTGAAGTAGAGCAGATGTACCTCAGTACAAAGAATGCGTTTGTATCGTTGTCTGATGCTGGCATCATTTAAAGGTACTCAACAAATGCCACAGATCGACGTTTGAGAAAAATGTAAACTTGCCAAGATTGTGATTCTGGCCGGGGACAGAAGGACATAATTCATGTGCGAGTAGACGTCAATGGAAATGAAGATTTTCACGTAGGAGTATATAAAAAACTGGCTAGGATAATAGCAGAAAACGTGAAACCTCGAACGTCTAGTCAAAGGATAATGCCTGTTAGAAGCCTTCAATTATAACAGGATTATGTAATGTAAATAAGGAAACAGAAATTGTGTCTAAATATTGACTGAATAGTAAATAAATTAAATTTTGCCAACGCACCGATCCCTATAGAGATCAAACACGGTCACATTTCCCGAAAACGAAACGAGACATGTCTATAAAAGTCTATGGCATCCATTATTCAGATTATGAATCATAAAAATAGAAGATATTAGAAAAGGCAAAGAAATGCGCGTTGTACAACTTCATGTACCAAAAAACCCATCGTAACAGACATGCGAAATTATTAATGTTGAAGGTTGCTAATGATACAGAGATATGTCACTTCTGCTGCATACAAAACTTGTCGAGGCTCGCATGGAGTAGCGTTACCAATCATCACCATTCAGGTGTAGTATATGGATGACGCCTCATTCCTAGAATAGATTAGTTGCGTACTCAGCTGACCGGGCCAAGTTTCAACCAGTCACTGGTATGAAGCCTATTGTTAAATAGTGAGTAGTAAACTCAAAAAAATTAGTACTAAAGCGAAATTACCTTTTCCGATTTATGGCAGCATGGAATGCGTATGTGAACCAGTGCCGGCTGCATTCATAGTGGAGACTCTGGTTCGCATTCTGATTAGGTACATTTGCATGGACCTTTCAGTGTCGTCTACGGTATACTCTCCAGCTATTACGGTGGTATTTCCAGTGTAAATTATATAGACGCAGCGATTCCATGGGATCTATACTCAACAACTCTATGCAATTATCGAGACTGTGAATGGGTTTATGCTACAAAATAAAACGATGATATCAAGACCTGAAGAATATTTTCACAGCAAAAGTCTGTCATATTTGTGAGAAACCCTTTGTGGAAGGCCACGTGAATTACCGAGATAATTGTCGTTTGACAGGTGCATACAGAGGTGCAGCATCAGAGCTGCAGCATAAATTTCCGATTTATTGACTCATTAAATGATGTAACGTGTTCCGTCGAAAAGTGTACATCTTACCTAAAACCAGAAGAACTCAAGGTAATTAGGGCATATGTTTCCAATGATGGAAAGTTCAGTTTAGTTAACTAGCAGGGAGTTTTCCCATAGAGTATGTTACCAATGAATCGATCCTTCTGGATGATTGCCTGCCCTAAATGGAAAAGATTATGAGTTTACTAAAAGATGAAGCAATAACTGAGGCTGAATTCCAAAGAGCCCTCAGTGCATTCGGAGGCAAAAAATTCTAAGACTATTCCAGTTTGTATTTAAAATTCGATGTGCTGGTCCTTGACGACGTGTTAGAAACTTTCGCGAACTGTGCTTGAAGATGTATGAACTGAACTCTGCACATTACGTTTAGGTACCCAGTGTGGCGTGGAACGCTCCGCTAAAAATTAGGAAACAAGAACTGCAGCTAATAACCGATTTCCAACAACTCCAATTTGTGGAACGAGGCATCGGCATTGGAACTGTTCACTGTTTTTCCAGACGTGCAGTTGTTAACAACAGTTTCGTATCTCCTTACGACGAAAACGTCGATGAATCCTACTGGTATACCTGGATGTGAAAAACTGATATAGGTGGGTGATGTTGAACCATTTTCTAATTTTGAATGGCTTCCTTCAGAAATCATCAGGATTTTTGATGAGGAAACGTTTCAGACCATTCGAACGCCGACTACATATTGGAAGCAGCTCTTGAATACCCTGAAAATATCAACGATTTAGATGCAGATTTACTCTCATATTCGGGAAAAATAGCACCACCAGCTAACATCAAGAAGACACAGAAATTGTTTTCACAATGAATGACAGTAAAATTCTCAGTTTTCAAATAAATCTAAAACGACGTTTGAAAAATAAATTGGTCTTCAGAAAGCGTCATCGAATTCTATTTCTTAAGCAAGATTAATGCACGAAACGCCATATGACTGCATAGAAGGAGTTTGAGAAGAATTCCTTCAAAGTCATGAACAAGGCCATATTCGGCAAAACCAAGCAAAATATGCGGGATATCTGGGACAGTAGACTTATCACATCATATGAAGGCAAGTTCGGGGCAAATGTATTAAGTGAGAAACCTAATTATAAAAGGTGCTTCATTTTTAACGAAAATCTTGTCCATAAAAACTTCGCCGACTAAATGTAGTCTTTGACAAACCAATCGTAGCTGGAATGCCGATTTTAGATATTCCGAAAACACGCCTTTTCGAATTTCTTTATGGATATATAGTGAATAAACTAAGGGCCAAATTTGGTAGAACTGTGCTACACAGACAATGACATTCTCATATACCACATGAAAACGACCATTATCTATGAAGATATCAGGTGTGATTTCTATACAAGGTTCGATACTTCGGGAATCCCAGCGAATAACGAGTATGACATTCTGCTGGTGAATAATGAAAAAGTTTATTTGATTAAAGACAGACTGAAGGGGGAGCTTATCACAGAATTAGCGAGCGTACGTGGAAAAAGTGTATGTGCTTGAGACCGAAACTATGTAAAAGAATCTTCTGAAAATAGGTTCACGAATGACGATTTCAAACAGTGTGTCCTTGATTCCGAAGTGAAAACAATTGAGCAGTCTGTCGTTCACTCAAAGCGGCATGTTATCTCGACTGCTGAACAACTTAAACTCCCTTTACCTTCTCACGATGGCAAGCGATATGTACTTCCCGATAAATACTTTAATAGTGATGATTATATATAAGGTGAATACTCTATTAACTTCTGTTGTATAAATGTAAGTAATTACAAAAAGTATAAATAACGTCAATACTTGAAAAAATTGTCATTGTATGTAATGTAAATGCTTTGAAAAGTAATATTACAAAACATGGAAATAATGGTACGATATGAAAGACGGCCTGTGAAAAATAGATTTGTTTCATAATACATTTTGTGTGTAGCGTATTTCTTTGTGTTTGAGTTTTCTATACTTTGCCTCCATCACACAGAATTAGCGAGTATCTGTCTACTCTCAACAGCACTCTGTCTTATCAGGTTAGCAGACACACTAGACCACTCTCTCACTGCACGGAGCTTTATCTGCCTCGCAGCAGACGCGAACTGACGCTAAATGTGTGTAATGAATGCATGCCTGTCTGTGACGAAAAAAGCTAGAGAGATTGGAGTGTTAATAATTTTACGTAACAAGTGACGAGGGATGGCAGTTAATAACGAGACATAAATGAACAAACACGTATTTGAGATAAGATTTAATGCGGAATTTAAATGTAGAGATAGTATAGACGCTGTGATTCTTGAGTTTCTCCCGGCGTACTTGATAATCAAAATATCCACGGGTATGCTGCCGGTCTATAGTGTCCGACGGGCACAATATTTCGGCGATCATACATGTCGTCATCATCAGGTGAACTGACGGACTGAGCTCCTGTGAACGTGCCGGCACGGAGATCCGTACGCTATGGCTGCTCAGAGGGAACTGGATTCGGTCGCGGCGGCGGCCGATTTAAATGCCCTCCGCCCGCGGCGCGCTCCCTCCGCCGTCCGCGCCCCGCGCCACGGTCGCGCGGTGGAACAGATTGCGACGGCGTCTGAGATGACGTCGGTGTGATGGCTCTGTCCGCCGTGGTCGTCACAACTATACGTTTGCTCGATTTACTCTTGATTAACCCGATCGCTGGTTCCCAAGCCTTGCTAAGATTATAGCCACAGTCACGGTTTATGAGGTCGTCATTGGTGCGAATTTCGATGGCCTCTCTAACAACGCTGTCCCAGTATCTCGACGTCTGTACCAGAATCCTCCTGCGGTTATACTCCATGGCGTGATTTTCCAACAAACAATGTTCAGCGACCGCCGACTTGCTCGGATACATCAGTCGAGAGTGCCTCTGGTGTTCACGGCATCGATCCTCGACGGTACGCATCGTCTGACCAATATACGACTTGCCACATTCAAACGGAATCTGGTACACGCCGGCCTTCCTCAAACCGAGGTCATCTTTGGCGCTCCCCACCAGTGCACGAGTTTTATTTGGAGGACAAAACACAGTTCCGACCCGGTGTTTCTTCAGAATGCGGGCGATTTTCCCCGAGAGTGCGCCTGTGTATGGAATAAATGCAGTGCCTACCTCCTCCCTCGTGACTTCATCCATCTCAACAGGTTGTGCTGCATTGGTTGGGCGGAGAGCACGTTGAATCTGCCACTCTGAGTACCCATTTTTTCGAAATACAGTTCTCAGATGTTCCAATTCCTGGGGTAGACTCTCTGCGTCAGAGATAGTGCGCGCCCTATGTACTAGAGTTTTAAGTACCCCATTCCTCTGTGAAGGGTGGTGGCAGCTGTCTGCGTGCAAATACAGATCAGTGTGTGTGTGTGTGTGTGTGTGTGTGTGTGTGTGTGTGTGTGTGTGTGAGTTTCTTGGATCGTTTTGACTTTCTGTTTATTGTTGTGGTGTTCTGGTGGTGTCTTGTACTTGCCTTAGGTTGGCGAGATGTTGGGTATTTTAAGGATTAAGGATTGGTATTAGGACTTAGTCGTCGAAGATCGTCATAGAACGTTTGTGCTTATCATGGGACATGTCATACCGACCCATGGAGTGAATGAGGTTATTTCCAAATCTGGAAGAGCTCTCATAGAAAGCCCTTGCCAGAACTTGGAATCTTTCTTTGAGGAGGGGGATTTCGGCAGCGGCTTGCAGATCGTCGATGGGGAACCCCATGGGTAGAAGCAGAGCCCTCCTGAGGGCGCGGTTCTCCGGTCTCTGGAGTTTGTCCAAATGCTGCTTCAACGCGTATCCCCAGACAGGGCATGCACATTCCTTTACTGGGTGTATGAGTGAATGGTAGACATTTACTCCTACAGAGTAGGGAAGGGAGCTGGTTGTGTTGAGGACTGGGTATAGGATGGACATTCTGGCGCAGACCTTCCTGTGGACCTCGTCTATGTGGGGTTTCCACTTTAGTCTCGAGTCCAAGGTTACGCCGAGAATCTTGGCGGATCTGAGCCAGGGGAGTCGGGATCCATGCAAGTGCTGGTGAAAAGTAGGGTGGCGTTGAGGGGGTCTGCGTCTCTCGAGCCTCTGGGTGATCAGCATAGCCTGTGTCTTTTCAGGGTTGATGGTGATGCGCAAGCGATGGGCCCAGTTTTCTGTGTCATCTAAAACTATTTGTAGTCTACGAATGACCAGGTCCTTCTTCGCATTCCGAGTGTAAAAGGCTGTGTCGTCAGCATACTGTGCAGTGTGCACCAGGTGGGCCGTGGGAGTGTCCGCTGTGCACAGACTGTACAAAACGGGCCCCGGGACCGATCCGTGTTGCACCCCAGCCCGAATACACCTTTTAGTGGAGGTGGCTGTTTCTACCTTGACAGAGAAAGTTCTGTTCGTGAGATAGCTTTGGATTAGTCTAACTACGCTCCCTGGGAACCCCTGTGTATATAACTTGTATAATAGCCATACTGAGTAGAAGGGTTTGGCTTCATCAAGTACCACTGTCCCTCAGTAGCCTCTGTGGTTGAAGCCCTCTGTGGTTGCTTCCACCAGTCTCATGATCTGTTGTGGGGCAGAGTGCCTGTGTCGGAATCCGAATTGGAAATCCGGTAGAAGTCGGTGATGTGATTTCGTATGGGTATTAAGCAGGAGGTGCTCATAGATCTTGCTGAGGGTTGGCAAGAGACTAATCGGCCTGTAGTGTTGTGGGAATAATGGGTCTTTCCCTGGTTTGTGAATCGCGACCACTTCCGCGTGTTTCCAGTAAGCTGGGAACTCGTGGGTACGAGTAATCTCGTTGAAGACGTTTGCGAGGTGTTCGATAGCCGAGGGCGGAAGGTTTTTAACTAGCTGGTTGGTGACACTGTCGTATCCTGGCGCCTTTTGTGTAGGGAGGGACCTAATTACTTTTGCCAAGTCTTCGGGTCCTCCTCAGCACTGAGGAAGACAGCCAGTTTACGACGGACTACCTTCTCATGTTCGTCATCCTGGGGTTCTGCCGCTTGAAACTGCTTCTCAGAAGTGTCAGCGAGGGCGTTGGCCTTTCAGCATAGCTGTAGGACAGACACCTGTCGCTGTGCAGTGGCGGCAACCTAGCGTGTCTTTTGGAAATTGCTTGGTTGCTTGCCATAGTGTGTGATCGTATACTTTAAGGGCTGTGAGGCGGTTTTGCCATTGCTGGTTTCTGTGCTCATTGAGCGCTACCTTCAGCTCTCTTTGTAGACGATTGAGCAGCCTCCTGGTGGCCTGATTTCTGGTGATCTTCCTGTCTTTTGCCACTCTGTTCTTGTGTCGGATTTGGGCTAGCAAATGTTTCGGGAGTTTTACTTGCGGGGGCGGGCCGTCCCGTTGTGGGGGAGTGACACCTTCCGCTGCCTGCAAGATGGTTGCTGTTAGGTCTTGTAGCGCTTGTTCTACTGTTTCGGCAATAGGTGGCAGAGCGTAAGCGATATCAGAGGTGACAGTTTCTCGGTATTGCTCCCAGTCTGTTTGTAGGACCGCTGGTACCATGGGAGCGCTACCCATTCTCCCACATCGGCCTCTAGAATCAGTGACTTGTGATCTGAGGACATTCAGTTGATTGTCCTACCGGCCACAAACCCCATGATCCTCCTAGTGAGGCCTATGTATAACACGTCGGGCCTACCTCTATTTTTTGGAAAATGTGTGGGCACGACCGGACCCCATGTTTCGAAGTGGTGGTCGCGCGCTTGTCGTTGCAGTTTGATGCTGGCTCTCCAGATTACTCTAGAGTTCTAGTCGGGGTGGTTCGCACTGAAGTCGCCTACTATTATGAGTTTGCCTCCAATTTGCCATAGAGCAGCTATGTCTCCCTCATCTGTCTCGTCTTGTGGGGGTCGGTAGATTGCAGCAATTGTTAGGGGTCCAGTGGCAGTTGTTACTTCCACCGCCACTGCTTTGATTTAGTTGGTAGCTGGTAAGAATACCTCATGATGGGGGATCCCTCTTTTTTTGTATATGGCCATTCCTCCGCCTTGGGTTGGCCTGTCTTTACGGTAATTAACGTTGATGGGAACTGTCGCTTTTATTCCCTGTTTTAGGTGGGTTCCCCCATCATGCATATGTCGATGGAGAACTCCTTCGTAAGTTCTCTGAAGTCGATCTCTTGATTAACAGTGATGTCTGCATTAAAGATGCACATTGTCAGGCCTGATGAGGTCGCAGAGGGGAGAGACTTCTGTACTGCTCCCTGAAGGGCAATGAGGATCTGAGTGTTCTGCTTCTGGGCCTCCCTGTTCCTTCATCATTTTCATGATGAGGTTCAAGGTCTGGACCATAATGCCTAACAACTGATCCAAGGGGTAGACTGAGTGTGGAGTTCCCTAGAGCTTCCACTGTCTTGTTGGTCCTGGTTGTTCTTTTTGTGTCTTTCCCTGTGTTGTTCTTGTGGCTGTGTTTGGTGTTGTGGTGATGGGGCTACGTTTTCATGGCTTCTCAAAGAAGAAACCACTTCCGCGTATGTTGCCCTTGGTGTGTCTGGTCTTGGTTTTACCCAAGTTTTGTCTGTGTGTGTTGTCCTGTTTTGTCTCTCTGTGTGGTTTGATAGGGTGTTGATGTCTTGATTTCGTGTGCGGGGGCGACCTTCATACACTTTGCCTTCTGTGTGTGTCTTTTGTGGCCCCTGCAGCCTTGGTATTTGCCCGTGTGGTTTTTCCCACATGGCATGTACCTGATCGGCGGGTCCTTGTGCTTCATTGTGCAGGTCCTAATGTGCGCCTCGTTTATGTTGGCGGCTGAGTTTAGGTTCGTTCTGCGCATCTGACGTCACAAAACACAGTCAGCCAATGAACAGAGAACGACGTTGCCAGATCTCGACTGCAGTGCAGAGCATGGACGAGTGTCTCCAGTTTTAGAAACGTTCAGTCATAAATAAAGTAATAGAACAAAAGCAATGTCTTGATGGCAGACTTTCTTTTATAGAAAGTTTGGAAAAAGCATTCTTTATACGAATTGTTTGATATACTATTAATTAATTAAACCAAACAAGCAATAAGACTCCTAATTCAGGCTATAGCAAGGAAAGGTGTTTGTATCAATCTCACGAACCGCTTTTTCGCAATAAAGAACAGCGGTAATTGTTTATTTCCTATTGTACTTCGACGAAGCATGAGTAATTCATAGTCATACCAATACTGTTTGTCCATCTGTAACGTGCGCGTGGGGCACACGATACTCATTAAAGCCTGTAATATGGTGAGTGAGTGGGGTTTACCTTACGAGACAGGATTTTTGTATAGATATTGACCGTGTGTACCTGAATGGTGGCAAATCAGACTTACACCCACTCTGTAATAACAATGATACGTCAAATAAGTCCGAAATACAACTACACGTCAGGATGGACAAAAAAACAAAGCACAGCAGATGCTACCAATTTCTTAATAATACGGTCGCCAGCCTAATTAGGCATTAACTGAGTTTCTTCCCTGTACAAATTGGCAGATATTCGTGCAAAGCAACAAGTAGTAACACTGCGTAATATAGTAGAATCTTAGAACCAGAAAATCTATTGAACTGATAGTTTCACGTTCTGTACTGATATGGAAAAACCATAAATACATAACACTACACTATAATGTATACTACAAAACTTCGTACTGTCTATTGATCTGATTAAAATCGGGCATAGGTTACCCTAGAAATAGCACTTTCGAGCCACACACAAAATGTCAATTTTGATAAAGATAAAACACTGATAAATTTTGGCGTTTGCATTGACTTTGACTTTTGCTGGTCAAATCAATTTAGAGCACTTCAGAATTCAAATGAATAAAAAAAAGGGGGGGGACCCTGAAACTGTTATGATCACTGTATTAAAAAAAAAATTAACTACTGACACCATTATGCGCTCAAGATTTCCAATATATGAGTTACTACTCTCTTTATCTTATTTCCTACTCATTTAAATACCTTTATATCTTTCTCAAAATAATTAAACTTCATTACTATATCAATATTAAATTTATCTTCCAACTTTGTCAGACCTTCGTTATTCATTTGCTGGTTCATTAACAAAACAGTTCTTTAAACACCATTCTAACATAGCTAGGTCTGCAGGTAATTATTATTAACACAAACTTTAATTTTTCATCTCGGGACACTCGGATTGCACAACATTTGGAAAGGACCCTGTCTAGGTTAGTTGTGAGGATAATTAAATTATAGGAAAGTTCTGGTAAAATTTAAATTATTATTGCATAAGTCATTCTCTGGTCCATGCGAATACAGTACTAAAAGTTTCAACCTGTTTGTATCGATGCGGCGGTTGGCGGGCGGAGAGATGGCGAGGCACAGAGCACACATACAACCACAGCTATGGCTCTTGATGTATCGGCACTTTAATTCTTCTTAGCGTCGCAATACTTTTCCATTTAGTGCCTATGGAATTTTGCCATGCTGTATGGGCGTTGGAACGGCATACCCGAGGCTCAATGAAACTACGTCTTCCAGGAGAGCCTCCTGGCTCCAGAACGTGTTGCGCAGACCAATGCCAAACTCCAACTACTACTGCTGAGCCCGTTGTGCCGTGCAGTGCCCGCGTGCATTTTCCCGCGCTCGCCTGCCATCCACCTTTTACTGCTCCCTTACAGACAGTGTATTCACCCGAGGTTTTGCATTCTACATATCTTAACACATTGCCTACGTATGGACCAGACGCACAGTTACAATTTTAAACATCTTACAACAGTTTCAACATTTGTTACATTTCAGTCCTATTACAATATTGCTTGACATTTGACATAAACATTAATATTCACATTGAAAATTGTTTACAGTTTTCTTAACACAATGGCATGAAACAAGAAAACAAATGAAATCAGAACATCAATTACTCAAGTTTAACGAAAAATCAGATGGAAAAAAAATATTATTTATATGTACAATAGTACAACGTCGTTGTTGTTACATACCGTCATAGAGTTTCATTGCAAGGCGAGCTACGTTAATGTAACACAGTTAAGGTGTTGAGCTACTAAGTGGAAGGTTCTGAGTTCAAACATTGTTGTGTGCATTATATTTTCTTTATTTAAAAACAATATCGGAGTGTCTTACTTCACGAATTTTAATCGTTTGAATGCAGTTTTTTTTGAAATTTCTAGTGCTTTGTCTCTTCATTAATCCTTTCGCTGCTGCAGACACGTGTTCCCCGCATTCCGCGCTGTGCGCGATTTTGTCATCACTGCACTGCTCGCCTGTGCAGACACATGGTGTTCCCACTGCTTTGACACACTTATCATTCGATTTCAGAAAAACTATTTGGCCCAAAAATTTGATTTTTAGACATCTTCTTGACTGATACCTTCCCCCCCACAAATGACTAAATTTTGCTTCGATGTTCAACACAATTATTGTGCAGCATTAAATGTAGTAAACCATTGCACAAAATTTTGAAGAGCTTGCAGAGGTAAAAGTCCATAGCGTATACTTTCCGTATGGTCGATTTTAGTTGCCACAATGTCGAGAATGAAATGTGGACAAGATACCTAAATTTCATATAAAATTTACTGCATAACAATATGTCATTTAATTTAAGTACCACATAGGTGTCGTATGTAATATTGAGAAATATTCCGTCTTTCGCGACTGTAATAAAAGTTGTATTTACACCAGGCGCTTTTGGCTTTATTTTAAAGCACTTCAATCAATGAAAGGTATGGCACATACACAATGGTACTCATGTTCTCTTTCTTGTTTTTGTTCCACAGTCGCAGTTTTACCAATGGTATTTAAGTATATTCCTTTTCTGCAACTGTAATAAGCGACTAATTTAGACCAGCCGCATTTCTCTCTTTTGAAGCATCTTCAGTGGACAGTATTTTGTCTCCTCCATTGCCAAGTCACCTTTCGTAGTTTTGTGCTGCGGTAACACAATATTCAACGTTTGTGTCGGCTGATTAGTGTTTTAGCAAATAAATGCTGTTTGTGTGTGCCACACACAAAAATTATATTTGACATAGCTCAGAGCACTTCACTGATAGACGGTACATTCAAGTCCTAATGTTTTTGTAAGTCCACAGTTTTGTTTAATGTATTTTGTCTACTTCCTTTTGATTGATTGAAGTGATTTAAAATAAAGCCAAACGTGCCTGGTGTAAATAAAACTTTTGTTACAGTCGCGAAAGATGGAATATTTCTCAATATTACACACGACATCTATGTGGTACTTAAATTAAATGAGATATTATTATACAGTAAATTTTATATGAAATTTAGGTATCTTGTCCACATTTCATTCTCAACATTGTGGCAACTAAAATCGACCATACGGAAAGTATACTCTATGGACTCTTACCTCTGCAAACTCTTCAAAATTTCGTGCAATGGTTTACTATATTTAATGCTGCATAATAACTGCACTGAACATCGAAACAAAATTAAGTCATTTATGGGGGGAAGGTATCAGTTAAGAAGATGTGTAAAAATAAAATTTTTGGGCCACATAGTTTTTCTGGAATCGAATGATAAGAGTGTCAAAGCAGTCGGAACACCATGTGTCTGCACAGGCGAGCAGTGCAGTGACAAAATCGCGCACAGTGCGGAATGCAGGGAGCACGTCTTTGAAGCAGCGAAAGGGTTAATGCGGCAGTGATGGCTTTACTTCATGAACTGCGCGCTCCCCCCTAAACGTAAGCTTGTGAACTATGCTATACTATGGCGCTGCTTCTCTTAACGCTTGCGTCGTGTGCAACTGGCGACGCAGCAATCTCCCGCGTATGGGCTGGCATGCGCGACCCGCCAAGATAAACGAGTTGAACTGTAGTGTCTTGGTGTTTGGTGCATTTTCTGCAGTGTATGGGCATCTGGCAGTGGGCAGCTATGTGGTCTAGTGCCTGATACTTGAAGCATTACACCATCTTGTTCTTTTGGGGGAGCGGCTCCGTGGTGACAGGGACTGCCAGAGCAGCTTTGATCTAGCGCCTGTTCTGGGGTATGTCCGGCAGAGTGACTTGAAATAATGGCTACTTACTCTCTACCCCATTTTTTCCCATCTGTTCGACAGTTTTAGCAACAAATCCCTGGGTAGTCAGGTCTGTCTTGACTGCCTGGGCAGAGAGCCATCGGGGGAGGTCCCTAATGGCGATGTTTTTGTTTCTTGTCTTGGTGGTGGGGAACGTGTAGTGTGGTATGTTTTACCTGTGAGGGCCTTTTTTATGGTTTTGTGGTCTTCTATGTTGTGTAGTGTGATCTTTATCCCCCCCCCCCCCCCCCCGCCCTGTTGGCTTCGCTTTGAAATTGTCCCCCTTGAGTTGTGTTTTGAACATGTCGTGGAGTTCCTCATAGTTGCAGAGAAACTCCACAACGATCAGTGGGAGGCGATGTGATGTGTGATTCTGTGCTGTTGTTTATTGCGGTTGATCAGACCTGTTCGGGGTGGGTTCCACTCCCCAAGCAGGTGGAAGTCTTGGCTCCCGAAAGGTTTTCCTCTCCAGCACAAAGCCCTCTGAATCTTCGCCGGTTTTATGGTTCCCTCCAAGGACAACGGTTTCCTGGTTCCCTTCCAGGGCGACAAGAGGTGCTGTCGGTAGCTCAGGAACTGGGGGCTCCTCACAGGTGGAAAGGGCGATTTGGGTTCCGGGGGGGGGATTCCTGCTCTTTTTATGTCTGTCCTTTCTGTCCTCCTTTGAATGCCACTGCTTCATGGACGTGCACTGGAGTGGGGGGCATTTGAGGGATTAGGATCAGGTGGGGGGGTTGGGTAGAAGTTGTGGGTTTGTTGAGGATTTTAGTTGGTTGACAGGACTTCTGCTTGCCATTTAGGATAAGTTGTGAGAGTCAGTTTTGGGTGTTGGCAAGCAGGAGTGGGCTCAGGAGAGGGGAGGGAGGGAGGGGATATCAAATACTGACAGTGTAATTGTTTGTCTATGTTTTATATCTATTCTCATTTAGTGTAGATGTCGCAATGTCTGGGGATTGCCAGTTACAACCTTTGTTGCCACCGTTGGGTTTCCCGGTTGCATTCCAAATGGTTCAAATGGCTCTGAGCACTATGGGACTTAACATCTGAGGTCATCAGACCCCTAGAACTTAGAACTACTTAAAACTAACTAACCTAAGGACATCACACACATCCATGCCCGAGGCAGGATTCGAACCTGCGACCGTAGCGGTCGCGTGGTTCCAGACTGAAGCGCCCGGTTGCATTGCTGGACCTAATAGGACGATGGCCGACCCAGAGTTCTGGACAGAGGCGGCGGAAAACCTGCCTTTGGTTCCACGGCCTGCTTCCTGATCCTGACCTACTTTTTCCCTATTTTTTTTGGGGGGGGGGGGCGGTTAGCAGAACCTAGCTCTGCGGCAGCCAAAATGCTCTAAAAGGCAGGCGGCGCGGCTCGCGGCAACAGGAGGACGAACCTCGTGTCGCCGGTGGAAGGAGACAGCCACGACCCCAAGGCACCATCCAAGCTCGGCATCCCACCTCGACGAGAGGACACGACAATTCTGCTGTCGGACGACGCAATGCAAAACTTCCCAAGTGCCGTTTTGCTATGCTGCGAGACCTCCGTGCAAGGGGCAGTTAATGTTTTAATAAAAACAAAGCCGGAATACACTGCTGGTTGTACACCCGTGCAAGCGGGGGCCTATGGCTGAACGTGAGCAAGTTAGCGGAACAGATGCTCCACGCTTGACGGCCACTCAGCGAGTGTTGCCATCCTCACGTATCAGGTGTGAGTTGTACTGTCAACGAACAGCAGGCATGAGATTCCCCCTCCCTCGGGCGCTCACTCCGCCATCCGAGCAGCAGGTGCTCTCTGGGTCGTCCACAGCAGGGTTCAACGCCCGGCTTGTGGCCCTGCGTCTGGGGCCCTGCCTCTTTGTGCACCAAAAAGTTGTAAATATCTACCATCCAAATCATGGCTGGACACTTACACCGCCAATAAAGACGACAAAATCCTAGCCTGAAGTTCCTGACCACGCTACACAGAATTGGTAGCAAATGCCTATGGGTAAATACTACATTGCACACAACGCATATAGAGTTAAGATGATGAGGACCACACGTCTGGGTCGAGCCGAGATGCCATAGCAAGCAGACCATAGCGACGAAGGGAAGAGTGTGGCAGATCGCTGACCGGCCGAGCTCGTTCGGTCGGCAGCCTCATCCGGCCCCCCAACTACTACAACCCGGCACATGGACGACGATCAAGAGCTGGCTAACAATCTCGGTGCAGGAAAACGTTATGCGGAGGTGGCACATGCCACTGAAGCGACTAGCGTGGGCCGGGGTGGGGGTGGGGGGGGTAGGGGCGCTGTCGTTAGAATTGCTCTGACAGATGCCGCCTCCTGTCCGCTACCTACGATGAACCACGATGGGGACATGGACACCAAGACAGGTATCACTCCCACTGCATCGACGAGATGTTACGTGGACCCAGCCTTGGCTGAAGAGGCGAGTGGCGCAGCAGGCACGTGCCGCCCGCCACCTATGGCAAATCAGCGTACGAAGAGTGGCACCAAGAAGACTCGATGGTGCATTGTGACCGCCAACAGCGGCCTGCCATCGTTGACAGCAGCGCGTGTTTTGGACATCGAAGGGCCGCAAACATCCTCACTCAACTCTACCAAGACCACAGAAGCCGTTGTCGGATCACCTGTGGCACAACAGCTGCGACAGAGGCAGACGAACACCTCCAATTCCTGATGGAGCTCATCCCTGGAGCCCAAAAATCGGGAAACCAAGATAGATACCCGGCCCTGGAGGACACTTTCCTGAAACGTCGTGCCGATGCATTGCACGTTGCGTCTGCAAAGCGCCCAGCTGCCGTCACCTCCCACAGCGCACCAAGAGTGCACAACCAGCAGAAGATGTCTCGGAAGGGGACCAAGACCCCTCCCTAGATGGACGAAGACGGGTTCATAAGGCCCACGAGAGAAGCACACTGCCAGGGCAGTCGTGCTAGTGGCAGCAGCAGCCGGAGTAAACACCACCAACTACTACAGCAGCCTCCATGACGCAACAACGGAGGCGACCGACACAGAGCAGCAGAAGATGGCGCCCCCTCCCCCACCAGTTTCCATCCAGTGGGAAGGTACCTTCAAAGACTTCAAGACGAAGATCAAACAGGTGGTGAAGGGAACCTTCACAATGCGGACGGCAGGCCAAGACCTGTACCGCGTCATCACACACAGCGCGGACGATTACTGTGGTGTGATGGAGCAGACGAAGCGTAAGGGACTCCTTTCCTTCTCGTATTCGTCTGAACCGGTGAAGACAACGAAGGCGGTATTCTGGAAACTTCCATTCAACTTTGAACCAGTCTACGTATGAGTACTACTCGAAGAGAAGGGCTACCATGCCGCTCTTCTTCGCTGTCTTGGATGGCAACCTTATTCACACGAAGATCTCCAGGAAAAGAGGGTGGGCACTGCAGAAGTCACTGGTGAGAACTACGGCCCAGAAAAAGACCTCCACAGTGCTTCAACTGCCAAGTCATCGACCATATAGCAAAGTACTGACAGATGATGCCGCACCGCGTGAAATGTGAGGGAGACCACCCCAGCAGGGAGTATCGTCTCCCTAATAAGGACGCCCCAAACCTGCTGCAACTGCAAAGAGGTGCATGCTACTAGAGGGGCTGCAAGGCCTTCAAGAAAGCAGCTTGGGGCAACCTGCGCCCTAGAGGCCTGTGGGCAAAAGTTATTTAGAGGCTGTCGCTACATCCGCGGCACCGACAACGAGATCGGCCCAGCGACTACTCACATCCCCCCCCCCCCCCCCTCCACCTCGGGCGTCCATGGGCGCGGAAGGCGGAGAGAGCAGCCAGCACCGGCCGGCGCAGCGCCAGCAACAGAGTTCACGTAAGCCAGGGCAGAAAATCGGAGCGATAGACGCGGAGGACGGCCAGACAACGACCATGCCGCTTCGACGCCCGCCGAGCAAGCCCTGCCTTCACCGACGAAGACGACAGAGACGCCAGCTGCGCCCAGTGAAGCTGCAAAGCTGCGCGAAATGCTCTAAGAATTGAAGCTGCTCACACTGCAGCTTCCCCAGATGATAGTATCTGCCCTGACTGCGGCCAACCAGGCCACCACCACACATGCAGCCCCTTCCCCACATCATGGCCAATACTCCAATACAGGAGTTCACCATTTGCATTTATGATGCAAACAGTATGGCCATGGACGACTGCCTCGTCACCGAAACCTGGCTGAAACCAGGAGTGCAAATGCGGGCGCCAAATGTACGGTACTACCGCACCGACCGAAAAATGGGGGGTGGCGGAACAGCGGTGTATGTGAAAACAACACTACGCCATAATCCCTTCTGGCTGCCAGATTTGACCACGCCAGAAGCTACTGGTGTCGTGATCATTACGTCAGCGGGTCAGGTGAAGTTCGTGGACGCGTATCGAACACCAGGACGGCTGCTGCAACCGCGAGACTTCCACTTGTCGTTGACGATACGTGGCAGCTTGTCCATCGGCGTAGACTTCAACGCCAAACACCCTGACTTGAACTCTCGGGCCTTTTGACCCCACACACTATCACAAACGCGGCCGCGCCGACATCTTGGACGTCGCTTTCGTCAAGGGTGCCGCACACGACGCTATCGCGACGACACACGGGGCGCTATCGTCCGATCACCTTCCTGTGATCTTCGATCTCGCTACTGACGGAGTCGAACCACCGGAGGGCCGCAAGCAGTACCGTAACGTCGACTGGGAGCACTTCAGGAACCCCCAAGAAGAGACAGTCGCCGCCATATCTGATCCAGAGGCCGAGGGCGCCGATGCGGCCCTTGCCGCATTCACGCGTCTGAGGCACGAAGCGGCAGCAGCAGCCACGCCGCGTGAACGCAGACGCCAGCGGGAACACTCGAAGCAGCTCCCACCAGACACCGTCCAGGCCATCAGGGAGAAGAACCGTCTGTTACGAGAGTGGTAGATTACGCGACAGCCGGCAACGAAGGCCACTATCAACAGCATGCGTCGTGAAATTAAATACGCGATTGCAAACCACCGGAACCGCGACTGGGCCGGAAGAATTGCCACTCTCAGGATAGAGGACGGAACAGCCTGGAGGATGTCGAAAAGCTTCCTGCAACAACGCCAGCGAGTGCCGCCGCTCCAGGTCGCAGGCTATGTCATCACCGAGCCCAACGCCAAAGCTGGTGCGTTAGCCGACGCATTCGCCGGTAATTTAACGCCGGTGGAGGACGTCGTAGACGAAGAACACGTCCGCTTGGTAGAGCGGTACCTCCCTGTGTACCTGGCGCTCAGAGAGGTGGACGAATTCATTGCAGAAGTGACGGAGGACGAGGTCGTGCAACAACCTGCAGACAAGGAAGGCGGGAGGGTGCGACAATATCAGCAGCGAGCTGCTAAAGGTGCTGCCGCCGAATGCTATGCGGCAACTGACGGGGATCTGCAACTCCGATCTCGGGACCAGAAGCTTCCCATCTGTATGGAAACATGCGGAAGTTGTAGTGGTCCCCAAAGACGGAAAAGACCTGCGGTTGCCGCATCAGCCTGTTACCCGCAGTCTCGAAGGTTTTCGAGAGGCTGTACGTTAAGAGGCTGTGGCGACACATCGGGGAGGAAGGCCTGCTCCCTGACGAGCTGTTCGGCTTCAAGAGGTGCCACTCTACACAGCAGCAGCTTCTTCGACTGGTAGAGCAGGTGATGGGGGCGCCAGAATGTCACGAGTATCTTGGGATTGTACTCCTGGACGTTTCCAGAGCCTTCGTCAGCGTGTGGCACGACTGCCTTGTGTATAAACTACTAACACAAGGGCTACCGGTGTCGCACGCCCACCTGCTCAAGTCCTACTTGACTGGGCGCACCTTCCACGTGCGCGCCGACGACGGGACGTCGACAGCGCGTTCCATTGCAGCTGGGGTATGGCACGGATCCGTCATCTGCCCCTTGCTCTACTCGCTATACACCGCCAACGTCTCGAAGCGGCAGGGCGTACATGTTGCGCTCTACGCTGACGATACGGCGCTATAGGGAAGAATTACCTACGCCAGGCTGATGCGTCACCACCTGCAATCGGCTTGCGACGTCCTTGGAACTTGGACCACCAAATGGCGGCTAAAAATCAACGCAGCCAAAAATCAGGCCATGATCTTCACAAGGGAGAAGATTCCTGCCCACCTGCAGCCGCTCAGCATCATCTGAGGCCCCATGCCATGATCTAACACTGGACGCTACCTAGGCGTCACTCTGGACCGGATCCTGACGTTGAAGGCGCATACCAGGGAAGTAAGGGGTAAAGATCTTGGCAGATTGCGCTAGTTATACCCCGTACTCAAGCCAGCGACGAACCTGCCGCCACACTGCGGAACTACTCTGTACCTGACACAAATCAGGCCAGTGTTAGAGTACGCTGCGGTGGTGTGGGGCAACGTGTCTGTCTCGTCAATTGCAAACCTGCAGACGGCCCAGAACAAGGCGCTTAGGTTAGCGTTTCACCTGCCACGAGACTTCAGCGCCAGAGAACTACACAGAACAGCAGGAGTACCGATGCTAAAACACCGATTCCGGCAAGCGGCGCATCGTTTTTATGCGGCCGCGCTGACGTCGGAGAACGCCCTCGTCCCCCAATTGGGCAACCAAGTGCACTGACGCCCGACCACGAAATGGCCAGACCTGTTTCTGGTGTAAGAAACGCCAGAACAAGAGCAAAGAAGACCTACTAGCAGCCACGCAACCATGAAGAAGTTCCCAACGAGAAGACAACATTAAACACCACCAGGGAGAAGTAGGAAAGGCATGATCCACCCATACTACAACTCACCAGAGCATGATGCTCCTACTTCCGCTTCTTCGGGCTGAGTACACCTGGAGGGTGAAGGGTTCACGGTTAGGCATTTCCTTATTCTTCAGACTGAGGGGAAATTTGTTATTCTTTATTTTTGTGTGTAATATTGGGCAGTGTGAGAGCATGAAGCTCTGTGAATTTTCAATGCGATGCGATGCGCGTGTGGGTGTTCACTCGTAGGTCCGCGCCCAGGCAGGTTTGCCGGCGGCGTTTCAGACGTTCCTACCCCCGCCCTCGAAGTCAGTGCATGGAGATGCGTTTAGGTATACACGGTGCGCCCCAACCTGACATCATCTCGTCCCTAATGCGGTAAGGAGTACATAGGTCAGACAAATCGCACCATTGAAGACCTATACCGTGGACACCAACGGCACACGAGATTGCAACAGCCTAATAAGTCTGCAATCGCCGAGCGTTGCCTTTCAGAACTTCACGGCACGGATTATGACAAGACCAAGTTTCTAACACAGACTGCAAAATATTGGGACTGTATCATCAAAGAAGCTATAGAGATCAGAGTAAGAAAACCTGAACTGAATCGTGGCTGCGGCTATTCCCTTAACCAAGCTTGGGAACAAGCCATTACCCAGATTAAGGAAAAGACAGAAATTTCCCAGAACGTACTGACTTCGAGGGCAGGAGGAGGAACGTCCGAAACGCAGCCGGAAAACCTCCCTGGGCGCGAACCAACGAGGGAACACCCAGACACGGGGCCACAAGCCGGCGTCGAACCCCGGCGCCGACGGCCGAGAGAGCACCCGCGGTGCGAACGGCGGTTGGAGCGCGCGAGGGAGGGGAGGGGGGGGGGGGGCGGAATCTGATATATACCTCACGCCTGCTGTCCCTTGACAGTACATCAGCACACCATATGATGGCAACAAGGTCGATTGCCGAAATATTGTGTCCTTTGTACACTCACACCAGGCGGTTCACCTGAGATTTATTTCATCGACTATAGTACGTTTTAAGTATGAAATACAGAGATGTGTACGTGCGTGTGTGTGAAAGAGAGACAGAGAGAGGGACAACAATTGTGTACATAATTTTTATATATAAAATATAAAGAGAGAAAAGATTACATTGATTGAGACAGGTGTTTCAGAAATATAATATTTAACGTGTGATATAAAGAGAGGTTACACATTTGTAAAGGGCACAGAATTTGACATACCAAGACGAAATTTTTCGCATGTAATTCACAAATAATGCAAGTGGAGGTCGCATAATTTTAACAACACATCTGACGCAACTTTTGCATATCATTTAAATACTATGCTCTGATTGATGGGGAAAAGAGGAGGGAGAGCATTCAGTTGGTTTCTTTCCAGCATCTCTTGCAGTTTTTTTAAAATTCTGAGCTTTGATATCTAGAGATAAGGAGTAAGAAAATTGGAGTACGGGTTGATGTGTACATCAGAAATTATATAGCATTGCACCATTTTAATACTATTCTCCGATTGGTTGGAAATACAGAGGGCATGAGCTGTAAAGCACACACAGTTGCTCCGTTTCCAACATCTTGATGTGCTATGATTGGATGGTGATAAGGAGGATGGTAGGGGGAAGGGTTTTCCAAATTTTCCATTACTCCAGTTGGATATATTCTACCATCTTGGAATTTTTAACTACTGTTCTTGGCTGGAGATAAGGAGTCCTGTGCTATGTGATTGGTTGGTGGCAGGGAAGGAGCACAAAGTTTTTAATTTATGACTAAAGCAACAATTGGGATATTTTCACAATCTTTCATTTATAATACCTTGCTATGATTGATCATAAATGGAAGGAGGGTGAGGAGGTAGAGGAAAGGGGCATGGCTTCACACTAATAAGGATAATGACGTCCCTATGTCAGTGATGACATCGAAGATGACGTCACTATTAAGGGTGATGACGTCTCTAGGTCAAATGATGTCACAAATGTAAGCAAAGTTGATCAGAACGCCCATACCTGTACTACTGAGCATGAAATTCTGGTTGAAATCCTCCTTATTTTTCACCAAGACACTGATTTTTTAAAATTGTGTTTGCTGTGGCACCGAAAGAAGTAAATTTCCATACAACTACTACTGCTAATAGTAATAATAATCACAATAGTAGTAATAAATATAATAAAGATAATAATATGATGATGATGACGAAATATATAGAAAATGCATGAAATTCTCAGTAAGTACTACACATACCATTCTAAATCAGGTTGTGAAAGACTAACCATCTGACGTTAGAAAGATTACAGTCGACTAACAGATACTGAGAATTACATGAAAAGCGTCTTTGGAATCTCAAGGAATATTTTCTCAAGGGGTACAGCAATTTACAACTCCGCGTTTCAATAACAAATGCAGACTTGAATTACACAGCACTTAATGCGGCGAAAACACTTGAAACAGCGCAAGGACTAATGAGGTATAACTGATATCATGAAGATGATTTCGGTTAGAAAAAGACTGCCTGGAAAACATGTGAGTGACTTCAGCCAGGATTGCCACGATTTGTAACACCGAATAACTGGTTTATGAGAGCAGGTCTGTATGCAGAAACTGGGGGACTTCCGATAGCACTTCAGGATCAGTTAATTGCGTTGAGAGATTAAATGAGGTATCTAAGAGAGGACATAAATATTGTCTACGGCTGCATCAATTAGGAGACAGTAGGGACACCTTAATATACAGTACATGTAAATCTAAAACATTGGCATCTACATCATACTTGAAAGGACATGGTGAGGTTGCGAAAATAATTCACCAGGTATCAGGGCATTGGGATCAGTTAATGACAGATATTCCTCCATACTACAGAAATTCAAAATTTACTGGAGGCAAAATGCAATCACTGATCAATTAGGCAGTCTGAAAACTATTTTCGACAGGATAATACACCGAGCTGGCAGATGAAGTAAAAATCATGTAAAGAAATATATATCGAATTCAGCATCAATGTCAGACATGATAGAGATTCCAGACTCAACTTCGAAGCACCTAAAGGTCCTGTAACTAATCCATCGCTCAGCTGGCAATTGCAGAATGCAGATGTGCCCAGCATCTTCAGAATATCTGTTATTATTGGTTTTCCGTCTTGAGTTTACTGCAGTTTAATGAAAGAGGATTACGCCAGACGCCTTCTGGTTATATGTGTAAAGCATCTTCCGTGGTTATTCTGCAAACTGGATACTTATGTTTGTACATTTTTGGTTGTTTTAGATTAAAAATAACGTTTTGCTTCTAAAGTATGAGTGCAAGTTACTTACGGTGTTCCTTTACATTTTCTCCAAACCATTTCTTCTTCCCACCCTGTTAGAAGCGATTGCCGCCAAAAAATTTCTTTCAAATATTTACCTGGCAGTTTTTACTATTCTACAGTATTTCTTGCACTATATTTGGGTTATTTAAACTTCAACTTTGTAAACTGAACTGAAGCTATGCGTGTTTCTCTCTCTGCACTGTATTATGGTGTTTATGACTGTTCGTTTGTTTGCGTGAGGTTGTCAGCGTCGCCAACCTGTGAAACTACTTACTATTTTTTTAAATTTCGTGTGTGTGTGGGAGGGGGGGGGGGTTATGGGCTATATGTGTGTTAGTGTGAATTAATGGAAAAACGTATTATTATCTCTGGAGTTGTTCGTCTAGTTCCCGAAGGACCGTGTGGAAATGAGTGATTAATAATTAATAAGAATATTATGATAGTAAACTCATAATAACAAAGCTTTTGATCTACTGGGTTACTATCAAAATATTTACTCAGTGAAACAAGTCGTGAAAGCTATTTCTTTTCTTAATATGTACATCAAAGTTTACATCACTACCTAGCAATCCACACTTACATGCTTCCAGTTTGAGACAATATGTTGAGCGTTCCACTCTCTATTAGCTCCTGGTAAATATGAACACCAAAACTTTGAAGTCGTACAAAGAGTGAGGTCCCAGGTCACAGTTGAACGCAGCCACGAATGAGAAACGCAGCTGCTGCTGGATCTCTACATACGCCAGAGCTCAGCACCACTCGCCGATTAAGAGTGCAGCATCCACGTAATTCAGATCTGGCAGCGCTAGTGTTATCTGTCAAACTATACACCGAAGTTAAAAGTTAACATAAATTGATATTAGACTATCCCTCAGTATTATTCACGCATACACAGCTATTCTTGTACTCGGCAACATTAACGAATTTATATTGTCATTCAAGTGGATGTGGAATGCATCTAAATGTTATGCCAGGTTCTATGGGAGTCAGCAGGAATAAGGAAGGAGAGAAGTTGCGATTGCCGGTGGCATTAAGCCGAAATGATCTGTACACAACACTTCAACTGATCACTTTATTTTGAAATGGAAAGAAACTTACTTCTTATGCCTCCTTCGTCCACTTACATTTATCGACTATTACTATTCATTAAAAACAGGCTAAATATCATCTTCCTATTAGTATTGATGCTCTTGAAATCTGTGACCGAGCTGGGCCGACTAGCGATGGGCAGCTGGTTAAATCAGATCTGACAGAGCGCTGAACTCTGTCCACCTGGATGTGTGACGCTTCCATTGGCGTGCGGGTCAGCGCCTTCTTGATGCCGTTTCGCGGCGGTGCGCTGGTCGGTGTGCCGCCGATGCTTTAGGACAGCACAAGTGTTCTGCATTATAGAGGTACAGTAAAATTAAGTAATATTTTTTGTTTGTTGTAGTAACTGCTCAACCTCCTCCAGACACAGATCTAGGCTTCCTAAGACATATAAAATTGCTGATGTGGTTGTCTCAGATATGTTCTTTCGTCAACCACGACAACTGGCGAGGTGTATAATAGGTTTCATGTGGTTTTCTTCGTGCTGTGCAACATCTGCGACACAAAACGTGGCGACGATGCTGATCCCGCGTTTATTAGAGTTTGCGAGGTGCCCTTGGTGGGAAGTTTACGACCTCCGTTATCAAGTCCTTAGGAACCCGGTTTTTCAGTACTGTAATGGGTGTCAATTTTGTTATCCCATGGAGTGCCTCATTGATCACCTCCTGGAAGTCTTTAAGGAAAACGTCCCATGTCGTGTGCTGTTTGTTACAGTAGAGCCGGCACAAGTTTCCGAGTTCCTTAATAACCCGTGCTGCAGCATTCGAGCTCGGTTGGTGTGAAGATATAAAAATGGGATCAATTTTACATCGACGCAACGCCTCCTTCCATGTTTTTGACTTAAACTGTGGCCCGTTGTCAGAAATAATTTTACTCACATGACCAACCTGTGGTAGGAAATCCCGGATTAGGGCTCGTGATACAGTTCGTCCTGTCGCCCTCTTCAGTGCCGTAAAGGTAACGTATTTGGACGTTAGTTCAACAAAGACTAATACGTAAGTATATCGTCTTCTTGTTCTTGGCAAAGGCCCCATCAAATCTGTTGCTGCTAATTGTCTTAATTTGGTCGCTACGATTGGGTATAATGGTGCCTGCGTGCTCACAGTGGCGTACTTAGCCTTTTGGCAGTCTTTACACACCGGTAGTGCCATCCGAATTCGACGCTCCATGTTTCGAAAGTAACACATGGTCCTTAGCTTGAGATTGCACTTGCGTGGTCCGAAATGTCCATAGCTGAGGTGAGTTGTTTATTAGGTGTTCAGGGGTGCATACCACCCATTCAGTGTCATTGGCATAATATCGGTGGAAGATTATGCCTTTCCCCAAGAGGTAGAACTGCCTGACGGTGGCGTGTCTTCTGTCTATCCATTTCTGTTTCAGTAACACTCCTTCTTGATGTCCTGCATACTACAGGTAATAAAATTTTCAAAGGCTACTTTCTGCATATAGAAAAGGAAGTAGTGATTTTCCTCCAGATCTTCTTCCATGTTGTGCTCAAATCCGATCGGTGACCGTGATAAGGCGTCTGCAATAATGTTCTGACTGCCGGGGATATATTCTATCGAAAAATTGTACTGCTGCAGATATGATGCCCACCTAATGAGCCGCCTGTGATTAAACTTTGCAGTCATCAGGAACTCGAGTGCCTTGTGGTCTGTGTAGACGCTCGTCTTGCGACCAAACAGAAGGTACCTGAATTTTTCAAACGCCCATACAATAACCAGCGCCTCTAACTCGGTTACTGAGTAATTCCTCTCACTCTTGGCTAGTACTCTGCTACCAAACGCAATTGTCTTCCACACCCTGTTTCCTTCATGTACATAGTCTTGGAACACCATGTCATCAACACCTGAGTATGAACTGTCCGTTACTATGAAAAGCCCTTCTGCTAAATTATGGTGTGAGAGGAAGGGTGCTTGTAATAATGAGAATTTTAATGCTTTACATTGGGATTCGGCCGCATCGTCCCAATCCCAAGGAATCTTCTTTCCTGTAGGTTGATGCAACCTAGAACTGCTCTGAGTTGTGACATGTATGAAGCGGTTGTAAGAATTTATGATCCCTAAGAACCTCCTTAACTGCTTCTTTGTCGTAAGAATGGGAAACTTTTCGGGATTTGGCGCAATGCCCTCACCCGTGATGATATGTCCTAGAAATTTGACAGAGGACGTCCCAAAATTGGATATTGATTGTCACTCCGTATTCCTTGAATGTCGCAAGGAGTTCACCGAGGTCCGCATTGTGCTCTCCCCAAGATTTCTCCGCGATCAGCAAATCGTCCACAAAGCTGGTTACATGACATTTCAAATTATCGCTTAGTATTCCGTCCAGCCCCCGAATGAATGTGGCAGACGAAACGTTCAAACCGAATGGTAGACGACGAAACCGGTAACATCTTCCAAATGCTAAAAAGGCTGTGTACTGTCTGCAATTTGGGTGGAGCTCGATCTGCCAGAAACTCGATTTTAGATCAACTGATGAGAAGTTTGATATTCCATGGACGTTTAGTAAGAGTTCCTCTAATCGTTCCGGTCTGTCTGTTTCGGGTTCTATTATGGTATTAATTTGTCGCGAGTCCAAGACCAAACGAATACTACCATCTACCTCCTCGACTACTCTTAACGGGTTATTACAGGCTGAAGCCGTAGTTTCTATTATTCCTTCACTCAGCATTCGCGTAATTTCAGCTGCTACTTTCTGTCGATATGCCAAGGCGATTGGGTAGGATGACACACGAAACTGGTTGTGCGGACGTACACGGAATTCATATTGGAAGTTCTTTATTGATCCTGTCTTGGGAATGAAAAACTCCGCATGTTCTAATAGTAATTTATGAAGTTCTTTGCGGTGGTCGGACCTTATATTCTTTATTGCTTCCACTTTTTCTCCTATTTTCTTCTTTATTTCTCCCATTATTACGACTTCATACTCATCCGTGTCCTCCACCCCTACCCCCAACGTCGACCTGTTCTTCCTTTCTGTCTTTCTGACACGCATAGTTTATCCGTACACAGTTAGACAGTATTTGAGCTGGGATCAGCTGGTCGTCGAACTTAATGTGGACGGGATTCCCTTTCCTCAAAACCACTTCACCTGTATCGACAGGAAGTGATTGTGATCAAAATCCTGTCCGATCCTCGCACTGGTATTGTCACTCGTTTCCTATACTGGCACGTCTGCTGAGTGTCCCGATCTATCTTGCTGATAACTGTGATGTGCTACCTCTGTATCACAGTGGAAGTGGCACTCAGAATTCACTCTCCTTAATGGGCTACAATTATTGGAGCTATTACTCGCTGTTTCTGCGTGTGCATTGTTAGTTCCGCACTCGGTCATTGGGCTAGATCACGGCGGGCTTTTCCTCGGAGACACAGTTCTGTGTACTCCATCATTGGTATCCGAACGCGCAGTGCTCGTGTGCTCGTTTTGCTCTGGTTTTGCTATCCGACTCTCTGCTTCTTCCATTCGTTTCGTTCCTGGTGTTCGCAACGGCAATATTACCTTGAGTTTTTAAGAACGCTAGGGATTTTGAGTGGGCTTGTGTTGTACGTCGTAAGCGCCTTGCGAGTTTAGAAGTTGCTTCCGCGACTTTCATTGCACCTATTGATACCGTTTTGGCCAGGCCTGCTACTTTTTGTGCAGCCATTGACATTTGTTTTATTCTCCACATTAATTCTTTATTGTTAGTAATTCCCAACGAATTTCCGCTATACGCGAAATTATAGTCTGAGTCTCCTTCTTACGTTGTTCGTCACCTTCTTCTTTCATTGATCGTAGGAAGCTCAGTATTGGGCTAATGTCATCTTTTTGATCGTCGTCACACATGGGCGATGTAACTCTGGACACCTGGGCGCTAGGGCTCTGACGTGACCGAGTTGGCCTGTCTGCTCTCGTTCGTTTGACTATAAACTTCTGCTACCGTCTCGACCTGTATGCCTGTCTCGTTTTCATCATCTAGCTCACTATCATAATCACGGCCGCGACGTTGCTCTAAGATCGCGTCCAAATCACCTTCCTCATCAATGACTCTGTCGTCCTGTCCTGCTAAAAATGTGCCCATCTCATCTCCGAACCTATCCCCGTCAGTAAACTGCCCCTTATCCATTATGCTATCCTCTTTTGTTTTAGCTTCGCTTGATAATAGTCGTGCCTTACTTCTCGTGATCATTCATGAAAAACATATTTATCTAAAATTCACAATAAAAATAATCTACTCCATATATTTTTCCACATAGACATAAAATTTCAACAACGCCGTTCCAACGATGTAATTACATGCACAATTTGTTGTGGTACAGAAACTGCACACAAACCCGACAAAGTGTGATGTGGTGCGGAGACCACATCAAAGAAACACATAAAACAATGAACAAACAAAAAATATGCACGGTGAAAACAGAAACTGTAATCATGCGCCGCTACTTAAAACTAATCACGGAACTACAAGAAAAAGAACTTGGGTATTAATCATAAAAAAAAAATTAAAGAAAAAAATTTGAATGTTCCTACTAAGAATACTGTTTGCTTATCAGTGATTCACAGGAAAGATCCGAGGCTGAGGGTCGCCATTTTATGCGAGGTGCCGGGGCTAGCAGTGTATTTAACACTAAATTCTTCAAGAATCTTCATATATAAATGATGCTCTAAGCCCCCCCCTATTCTAACTCCGACTTTTGCTGTTGCACATGGATTAAAAAGAAACGCGAACTGACAGTAATCGACCCTGCAAGCGGAGTAGAAAAGAGTTTGTCACCTGCAATAACTTAATTTGATAAATAAGTTAAATAAAGGAAAGTTTCATTAACGTAGTGAGAAATGAAAGGGTTGCTCTACTGATTAACAGAATGACAGCTCTGTTCAAAATAACAATATGATTTATTATGACTAAACTCAAAATAATAAACAAAACACATGAAACATTTACAATACATCAAATTGGCTCAAATCGGATACTCAAATAAATGCTGTAAAGGTGAAGTTGTCCCTAAACTAGATTGTGACATTTATGACGAAGTGGTATGTGGAGCCAATTCCTTGCAACTCAAATCTTAAGAGAAACACACTGCCAACCCAACATTAATTGCTGCTACAGTAGTGAGAACTCAGACAATGAACACCCAAGACAGAACAAAGTTAGAAAAAGACGAACAGGCGCACTCTGCTTAGCTCTGATTATCACCTAGGAAAATCCCTAATCTGCCTGTGCTGCGGACATACAATACCAAGCTGTCTTCTTAACTGCAAGAACACGATCTGGCGTACCGGAGGCGATGGCTGGTTGCTTCGACATCCCGTCGTCGTGATGATAATGTCGCGAGTATAGCCCGAAACAAATTATCCTGGTCTGGTTGTTCCAGACTAAAGACTTCCTAGTAATACAAATGCGCCTCTGAGGGAGCCGAAGAAGGCTCGCCACACAATCACTGACGGTACAGTGACTGATTTTAACAAGCAAAGTTACACAGTAACTCCGATACAGTCAACTTTAGCCAAAACTGCTCAAGACAGACAACATAGGCCGCTTGTACGCAGAACGCTCAATTGCCAACTGTACTCGGAAAGTTACGTTGAAGTCGGAACTTCAGCAACTTCGTCAAACAGTTACAATTAAATAAAAGTATATTAGACAGCCAACGGAAGGCAGGCTGTCCAGAGCAGCGAGAGCTCAGTCTTGTAACCTACTCCCACCGAAAGGGGAGAGCCGACTCCCTCAAGAGCACCCATACAAGCCGAACACAGAACATTCCCGCCCCAACGACAGTGGCCATGGTTAAACGTTCCAATCAGCCACTCGAAAACCGGCGGAAAATTCCACTCTATTGCCGAAGCACTACTAGTCCACCAATGGAAATTCTTGGCGCCAATTTCTGCACCGATTTTGCTACGTCACGGAGCTATGCCCGGAGCAAGCCAGTCACAGTTACGAATTTTCAGAAAACGCGGGAATTTGCCCGCCAAGACTGCCTGGGAACACAAGTCATTCCCACGCCTCGCTGGTAGCCCGCCAGAAAGTGTTTTCACTAAGTTTCTGCGAAGTAACGGAATCTCTAGCCCAGCCGCTCCTTCTGGCCGCTTTCGACGTGTCGCTCCCGCTCTTATGACAATGTCGGCGTCTGGAAATCATCCACTCGACTCCCTCACACCCTTAAGCTTAACCCTTTCAAGCTCAACAGAGCTCGCCTGTCACCGGACCACCCGGGTGACGAGAGACGCTGCGTGGGAAGTCCGCGAGTGAAGGAATAGCAACTTTTCACTGCATACAATTAGAGAGAAAAATCGAATTACTCAGACTAAGATAGAAATACGAGAGGGGGCTCATGCCACCTCTCAAGTTTGCAATGACTTACATCCCTTCCCTTATGGGTGTTCTTGGTGTTCTGATGGTTTAAGAACTCAAACGAATAATTCTGTCTTTCATCTATTATACATCTACATCTACATCTGCATGGATACTCTGAAAATTTCATTTAAATGCCTGGAAGAGGGTTGATAGAACCACGTTCACAGTTCTCTATAAATCCAATCTCGTAAAGCACACAGAAAGAACGAACACCTATATCTTTCCGTACAAGCTCTGATTTCCCTTAGTTTATCATAATGATCGTTTCTCCCTATGCAGGTCGGTGTTAATAATATATTTTCCCATTCGGAGAAGGAAGTTGGTGATTGGAATTTTGTGAGAAGATTCCGTCGCAAGGAAAAACGCCTTTTTTCTAATGATGTCCATCCCATATCCTGTACCATTTCAGTGACACTCTCTCCCATATTTCGCGATAATACAAAACGTGTCCTTAGGTTAGTTAGGCTTAAGTAGTTCTAAGTTCTAGGGGACTGATCACCATAGATGTTAAGTCCCATAGTGCTCAGAGCCATTTGAACCATTTGAACCAATACAAAACGTGCTGCCTTCCTTTGAACGTTTTCGATGTACTCCGTCAGTTCAACCTAGTAAGGATCCCACACCGAGTAGCAGTATTCTAAAAGAGGATGGACAAGCGTAGTGTAGGCTATCTCCTTGGTGGATCTAAATCCTGTATCATTTCAGTGACACTCTCTCCCATATTTCGCGATAATACAAAACGTGCTGCCCTTCTTTAAACTTTTTCGATGTACTCCGTCAGTTCAACCTGGTAAGGATCCCACACCGAGCATCAGTATTCTGAAAGAGGACGGACAAGCCTAATGTAGGCAGTCTCCTTGGTAGGTCTTTCACATTTTCTAAGTGTCGTGCCAATAAAACGCAGTCTTTCGTTAGCCTTCTCCACAACATTTTCTATGTGTTCCTTCCAATTTAAGTTGTTCGTAATTGTAATTACTAGGTATTTAGAGGAATTAGCGCCCTTTAGATTTGACTGACTTATCGTGTAATCGAAGTTTAACGAATTCCTTTTAGCACTGATGTGGATGACCTCACACTTTTCGTTATTTAGGGTCAAATGCCAATTTTAGCACTATTCAGATATCTTTTCGAACTCGTTTTACAATTTGTTTTGATCTTCTGATGACTTTATTAGTCAATAAACAACCGCGTCTTCTGCAAACGACCGATTATAGTGTTTCATCACATCCGAGCTCCCAGTAGAACCGTTTCTAAGCGAAGACGTTCAGTTTCAGGGGCAGCAGATTGAACGACTGCTGCTTAGTGTACAACAGATGACGAATTTACTGTCGCAACATGCAGTACTGCAGCTGGTTGCTGCACCCAAATTTCGCCAGTTAAACAACAATGAAGATGTCTGGCCCGAATATCAAGCACAACTGAGAATCCATTTCACAGCACACTGTTTTAAACGTATGCCCCGCATTGCATTTTTTCTGTCCACGATCGGAGCCGACATCCACCGTCTAAGTATAAAGTTATTTCTCAAGTCTCGTCCAGAAGATGTTCGTTATGAGTAACTCGTTGCAAAACTCGACGAGCATTACGGGGCACGTATTTATGTCGCTACAGCGAGATTTAAACCCTTTCGTCTTAAGATGCACTCTGAAGCGACTTTAAAACAGTGGATTGCTGAACTCAAAGAGTTAACAAGACATCGTAGGATCCACTGCTCATTTTGATGAAAGTTTCTGTCAGCGTTATGGCAGTTTGTGTTCTGCCAACTTACACTGAACATAAATGAGTAGCTCTTGTACCGAGTCATCTTCTCGTTTCTGGGTATCGTTCCTCCCCCCTCTCCCCTCCCATTCCATCGTAGGTGATCAATATACTCCAGGAATCGTCTTCAATAACCGCGTCTTATACCCGGAACGCTCTAATGAGCAGGAGGGACCGCAAATAATGAGCTTAAGAAAATAGCGAAGTGGGTCCCTACAGCGGGTGGTGCCAGTATGGTCTAGAACTCGAGTGTACTTCAGTGTCCCTCACGAAATATGTAATAAAAGGCCATGCCTTTTAGCCGATTAACGTCATTCGTCCTGGCTGTTGGGATATACAGGGTGTTAAAAAAAGGTACGGCCAAACCTTCAGGAAACATTCCTCACACACAAAGAAAGAAAAGATGTTATTTGGACATGTGTCCGGAAACGCTTAATTTCCATGTTAGAGCTCATTTTAGCTTCGTCAGTATGTACTGTACTTCCTCGATTCACCGCCAGTTGGCCCAATTGAAGGAAGATAATGTTGACTTCGGTGCTTGTGTTGACATGCGACTCATTTCTCTACAGTACTAGCTAGCATCAAGCACATCAGTACGTAGCATCAACAGGTTAGTGTTCATCACGAACGTGGTTTTGCAGTCAGTGCAATGCTTACAAATGCGGAGTTGGCAGATGTCCATTTGATGTATGGTTTAGCACGGGGCAATAGCCGTGGCGCGGTACGTTTGTATCGAGACAGATTTCCAGAACGAAGGTGTCCCGACAGGAAGACGTTCGGACGAACTGATCGGCGTCTTAGGGACCAAGGAACATTCCAGCCTATGACTCGCAACTGGGGAAGACCAAGAACGACGAGGACGCCTGCAATGGACGAGGCGCTTCGGACGAACTGATCGGCGTCTTAGGGACCAAGGAACATTCCAGCCTATGACTCGCAACTGGGGAAGACCAAGAACGACGAGGACGCCTGCAATGGACGAGGCAATTCTTCGTGCAGTTGACGATAGCCCTAATGTCAGCGTCAGAGAAGTTGCTGCTTTAAAAGGTAACGTTGACCACGTAATAAAATGAGCTCTAACATGGAAAGTAAGCGTTTCCGGACACATGTCCACATAACATATTTTCTTTTTTTGTGTGTGAGGAATGCTTCTTGAAAGTTTGGCCGAACTTTTTTGTAACACCCTGTATACTCTGTCTGGGTGTAACATATAGCTGGGGAAGACAGACTCAGCAATCGCAGTATCAGTGATGCAAGCATGCATCTTGTGAGCCACAAGCAGACGCCGTCTCGTTGCAAGTCAGGCGGTGCACATTCGTATCAATGACTGCGCATCTCGTACACAAGTTATCATCCGTCAGATGAATGGAGTTTATCTGCTGCCGAACAGCGAATTTCGCCTTCACCCCCACGTACAATATGACCAACTGAGATACCCAATCACGACTACGACCAGTCCTCGTACCTTTACTTCCTCCAGTACCTCGTCTTCTACCCTCAAAATTCCACAGAAGTTCTCCTGCGAAACTTGTAGAACTGGCACTTCCGGAATAAAAGATGTTGTGGAGACAAGGCTGGCCACAAACTGAGCGATTTTTCCAGACTGAAGTTTCACTTTGCTACAGATTCTGCTGGTATACAGATTTCATCCACCAGGAAATTTCATACCAGCGCACACTCCGCTGAACAGTGAAACTTTCATTCTGGACACATGGCTTGGGCAGTGGCTAAGCAACGTCTTCGCAATATCCTTTCTTCCAGGAGTGATAGTCTTGCAAGCTCCGCAAGAGAATTACTGTGGCGTTTGGAAGGTAGGAGACGAGGTACTGGCGGAAGTAAAACCTTAAGGACACTTGGTGAATCGTGCTTAGGTAGCTCAGTTGGTAGGCGGCTCTGAGCCAAGTTGCGAAGCGGATGTGCGAGGGTCTCTGTGCGGCATGCGCGAGCGGGCCATTATTTACCCGCGTGGGTATTGGTATTGCAATGTAAGCAGATCACAACGAACGGCGATGACGCTTTCGTACAGCTTCCTCTAGTACCATAGAAGTCATTCTTTGATGTCTTAACAGATGTCCCATCATTGTATCCCTCCTCCTATTCAGTGTTTTCCACATAGTAATTTCCTCTCCCGTTCTGCGCAGAACCTCCTCATTTCTTCCCTTATCAGCCCACCAAATTTTCAACATTCGTCTGTAGTACGGCCTCTCAAATGCTTCGACTATTTTCTGTTCCGGTTTTCCTACAGTCCATGTTTCACTGCCATACAGTGATGTGCTCCAAATGTACATTCTCAGAAATTTCTTCTCAGCAACTATTTCCTCTAATTAAGGACTTTGTTTGATATGAAATAAAGCATACGATGTAGCCCAGCGTGAAGTAATGCACGTCGATTCACATCTACTTCTCGGTATACATCTTTCGATCGTACCCAGCATAGTTTACCTGAAATTTGACGTTGAAGCTGCATGCGAAATGCTTCTTCGCCTTTCCACCAATGGATATCGATTCCACCACTCGGACAGCAATAGAAGAGTAGTGACTGTAGACTATGCAGGACTCGGAGTTCGGAACATACGAATCTTCGAGCTGCCGTTTGAAGCTCGGTCTACGCTTGTCGTGGACGCGCCGCGACCTTACGAGGAAGTACTAAGTCACGTGCAAGAAAAGTGGCATACGTTTAAGAGGTATCCGTTCTGAACGGGGTGCGTCAAGTGCGAAACGAACTGCGCAAACATATCCCGTCGTACGTCACAGTAGGCGGCTGTCGAGCGATCGTCATTTATGATGGTCAACCGAGGACTTCTTCGGGGTACGGGCAGGAAGGGCGTGTCCGCCTCGAATGCCTGCAGAGACGCCTCGTTCAGATACATCGTGAGGCACAACGTCTACACCGCAACCTACGGCACTGCCCATTACATACCCTATGTGAACAAAAGTATCCGGACACCCTCAAAAACATACGTTTCTCATATTAGGTGCATGGGGCTGCCACCTACTGCCAGGTACTCCATATCAGTGACCTCAGTAGCCATTAGACATCCTGAGAGCGCAACGGAACTCACGGACTTCGAACGTGGTCGGGTGATTGGGTGTAACTTGAGTCATTTGACTGTACGCGAGATTTCCACACATCCCTACGTCCACTGTTTTCGATGTGATAGTGAAGTGGAAACGTGAAGGGACACGTTCAGCACAAAAACGTACAGGCCGACCTCGTCTGTTGACTGACAGAGACCGCCGCCAGTTGAAGAGGGTCGTAACGTTTAATAGGCAGTCATCTATTTTAGCCATCACACAGGAATTCCCAACTGCATCAGGATCCACTTCAAGTACTATGACAGTTAGGCGGGAGGTGAGAAAGCTTGGATTTCATAGTCGAGTGGCTGCTCATAATAAATACATCACACCGGTAAATGCCAAACGGCGCCACGCTTTGTGTAACGAGCGTTAACATTGGAGGAACAGTGGAAAAACGTTGTGTGGAGTGACGAATCGCGGTACAAAATTTGGCGATCCGATGGCAGGGTGTGGGTATGGCGAATGTACAGTGAACGTCATCTGCCAGCATTTGTAGTGCCAACAGTAAAATTCGGAGGTGGTAATGATATGGTATGGTCGTGTTTTTCATGGAGGAGGCTTGCACCAATTGATGTTTTTCGTGGCACTATCACAGCACAGCCCTACATTGATGTTCTAAGCACCTTCTTGCTTCTCGGTGTTGAAGCGCAGTACGGAATAGCGATTGCATCTTTCAGCACGATTCAGCACCTGTTTATAATGCACGTCCTGTGGCGGAGTGGTTACACGATAGTAACGTCCCTGTAATGGACTGGCCTGCACAGAGACCTGACCTGAATCCTGTAGAACACCTTTGGGATGTTTTGGAACGCCGACTTCGTTCCAGGCCTCACCGACCGACATCGATACCTCTCCTCGGTGCAGCATTCCGTGAAGAATGGGATGCCATTCCCCAAGAAACCTTCCAGCACCTGATTGAACGTATGCCTGCGAGAGAGGAAGCTGTCATCAAGGCTAACGGTGGGAAAACACCACACTGAATTCCAGAATTACTGATGGAGGGTGCCACGAACTTGTAAGTCATTTTCCGCCAGGTGTCCGGTTACCTTTGATCACATAGTTTATGTCGAGGCAGTGAGAAACATGACGGACTCGGTCGTTGCTCCTTTCCAGTTGCCGACCCCCGTGTGCCAGCTTCCGGCGCCCACTACGTCAAGGCCTGCATCGGAAACGTCGACGTGCTCCACAGCATCGACTACGTCTGCATTTCATCCGTTTGAGGAAGCATTGCACCTGAAGGTCAGTTCAAGCTCGGACACGGAGATGCGGCAGATGCGTACTGCTTGTCGTGATCCACAGGGCGCAGACACACGGTCCCGCAAGCAGAAGTCACCTAAACGACGAAATAAGAGGAGGCGGTCCCCAGAAAACACTTTGCAAGACGGCGAAGCGTTGCAGGAACATGAGGACAATCCCACAGCGGCCCGGGCTTTGCACCCCACTCCAGTGGTTCCTGGTTCGCTGCTGGGAACATGCGTCCCAGGACAAAGACAATTTGATGATGCTCAACACACAGCCACCCCTGCCAATTTTGGCGCTAAGACACCAGATGAAAGTTATCCGTCCCCTAACGTGCAACACCTACGCTTGGTGATTGGGAGTCTGATATGGAGATTGAAAGAATGATGTCAAACTCTAGCGTCCACGTGGTATCACCTGCAGGTGGATATATATACAGGGTGGTCCGTTGATAGTGACCGGCCCGCACGTTCACCGGATCTGACGTCCCCGGATTTCTTATATAGCACGAAATAAGCGTCAAACGAAAAAACTGCAAAGAACGAAACTTGTCTAGCTTGAAGGGGGAAATCAGATGGCGCTATGGTTGGCCCACTAGATGGCGTTGCCATAGGTCAAACGGATATCAACTGCGTTTTTGTTTAAATACTAACCTCCATTTTTATTACGTATTCGTGTAGTACGTATTCATATTTCTTTGCGTACTACACGAATATGTACTAAAAATGGGGGTTAGTATTAAAAAAAAAAAAGCAGGTGATATCTGTTTGACCTATGGCAGCGCCATATAGCGGGCTAACCATAGCGCCATCTGGTTTCCCCTTCAAGCTACACAAGTTTCGTTCTTTGTAGTTTTTTCGTTTGACGCTTATTTCGTGAGATATTTGGCCCGGTCACTATCAATGGACCATATATACTGGTGACAGAGACGGTCAGACGGACGATGTGGCGGGCGCTTAATGGCTTAAAGGACTGCAGTGACCCAGGTGAGGTTAATTTTAACAGTATTAGTTCCACTATCAAAACACAGCTGTTAAAAAACATGACTCGGGCGACGGATAGTGTTTTCGTGCTTCTTCAAGAAGTGCAACATTTTCTGCGGCTGGATGTTAAAGGATATAAGTCTTACGGCAACTAAAATACCGACGGTGGTGATTGTACGGCCATATTGCTACGCGGTAGTATAGAAGCACCGGAAATTCAGTATTTGCCGTCAGCGCGAGGCGCTGCGCTCTCCATCCGCGCGGTCCGCCTTGTGAATCTGGAAGGCCCCATCTGGTACTGCGAAGCGTCGAGAGCGAACAATCTATTTCTCTACTGACTCTTTCAAGACGGTACAGAGCATTTCGTGGTGGGTGGGGACCATAACAGCGTCTTACACACTTAAGATCAGGTTACTAGCTATGACCCATGTGCATCCCTTCACGCGATGGTCACGGACCTCACTTTGCATGACACGTGGACAATGATCCACGGTGACCGACGCGCATATACACACTTCACCAGCCACTCGCCCAGCAGATTGGACAGGATTTTCGTTTCCCGAGGTCTTCTGCCAGCGACTGTCAATGCCGAGCGGTGGCCCGCTACTTTCACCGACCATGAGGCCTTCATAAGCGCCGTGATCCTGCCACGACAGCAGACGAGCTGTAGTAGAGGACAATGGACGCTTAACGTCAACATTCTCCGGGAAGGGGCTTGATGGTTCAAATGGCTCTGAGCACTATGGGACTTACCATCTGAGGTAACTTAGAACTACTTAAACCTAGGGACATCACGCACATCCATGCCCGAGGCAGGATTCTAACCTGCGGCCGTAGCGGTCGCGCGGTTCCAGACTGAAGCGCCTAGAACCCCTCGGCCACAGCGGTCGGCAGAGGTTTGGTGTCTAGCCGTCACCGATACCGGCACAAATGTGAGCGACGATGTCACACCTATGATTCCGCGATATGATGGTGGATACACTGCGCCAAACCAGGTATTCACTACACGCTCATGGCCTATGGACGAAACAAGGCGCTTTAGCAGCTATCGACCTCTGTGTTTTACTACACAGGGAATTAGCTCCACAATAACCTTCGCCAGCACGCCAAACGGCCGTCCACCGGACACAGGCACAGCTCCTGTTGATCACGGCAGCCATATTGGAAGGCATATGGGTTCGAGCGAGACTGCAAGATTCCATGCCAGAAGAACGTGCTTCTCTTTGTAATATCATCAGAAAATGGAGACATCGTAAGAGGCGACTCATCGCGGGAGTTACTGCGGCGGAAGGACAACGCGCAGAGACACACCCTACCATCTCCCCTGTCATCACAGATTATTACCACACTCTCTATCTGGTAAACGGATTGAGAATGACATTGAGGGCGTCCGGCACGACCTACCGCCTTCGGATAGGGTGCAAGGAGACCACACATTCTTGGAGGCCAAAACGCTGAATGAATTGCGCCTGCCCTTCTCTTGGGGCGCAAGAAAAAGATCCTCTGGACCTGATGGTCTTCCTCTTGAATTTTATAGCACCTTTTCAGACCTGATGGGGGAAGTATGACAGCAGATGTGCTGCGATCTCCTAGATCTCAACTCCCCCCCTCCCCCCCCACCCTGCCAAATTTTTGGAGTGCATGGTAATCCCTATGCCAAAACCAAATGTGGGTTACGGGGGTTGCAGACCGCAAGACTTATGGCACTGACTGTGAATTCAGATTACAAGCTGTTCGCACACATACTTCATGCTCACCCAAGCCGACCAAACACTTCTTGGAGGTGGCAGTAATATATACATGGCGGTAAGCTTTTATAGTGATGTGGTGGCGCTCATGTCAGCATGTCGGTTAGAAGGCATCCTAGTGGAGGGCGACCTAGATTACGTATACGACCGAATTGAGCAGTATTCCTTGCAGGCTGTCTTAAAGAAGATGGGTCTGTCCCCAGGATCGGCTGGGATGTTTCTCCGTCTCATCGACGAGACCCCTTCCGCGTCCGTGGTCAGTGGCTAGCCATCGTTCACTATTGAGCGCTCAGTGCGACAAGGTTGCCCTCTGTCAGCCTTTCTCTTCGCCTTCACCATAGAGCCTCCACTTCATGGTCTATGTCAGTGTTTAGAGGGCATTCACCTCCGCAGTGTGCATTTTAAGTCTTCTGCCTATGCGGACGATGTACTTTACTCGGCGATGTCGGTAGAATATACGTACCGCGATCGCGTGGCTTCAGGGATACGGCGAAATGGCCAGAAGCCGTATCAACTTGCGAAATTCGCACTGCATGGATGTGGGAAGAGGGCTGAATTACAGTAAGCCGGTGCGCATTAGGAGGATCTCGGCGATGAAATGTTTCGAAGTGATCTTTCGCGGGAACGTACAGCATACAGCTGCAGCTACGTATTTATTAATATGATCCGCACACAAGTTCTACTCCGTACCTTTAGAACACATGACTTGATCATGCGGGTACATTTTGTCAACGTTTACCTCTCCCCGAAACTTAATCATCATACACACGTTCTCCCAAATCCCGATATGGTGGATGCCAAGTTTCTGGCGACCTTTGGGCATTTCGTCAACGATGGTAGGGTGTTGGGGACCCGTTAAAGAGACACTGACGTTGCCCACACTGGTGGCATTGGAATGACAAACATAACAAACAGGCCTCGCGTTCTCTTTCTGCAGATTATACACCGCCTGCTTGCTTCAGATAAGGACACCCTCACTGGTACACTGATTGAGGAGGTGGCGCCTCAGTCCTTCCGGCGCCGATCCCTGTTGGACATATTGCGCCACCAATGTTTCACATTCGCACTTATTTGGTCGGCGTGCGTTATCTACTATATGTCCTAACGATCACGTGGGCTCCTAGAACCTAGAGCTTCTGCCCTTCACCGCTATTTTCAAAGGATACTGCGTGCTAATGTGATTGAACGCTTACATCCGGCGGTTGGCTACAAGCGGGCTTGGACTAACATACACTCGACTTCCCTTTCCACCGCGTTGAGGGCACTGTGGTTTGTGATAACGACTGAAAATTTCCCCTCCCGACAACGTTTATACAGCATGCAACTTGCCAATGACCCTCTCCGCCCTAGATGCTCCGCAGTCAACACCGACATGCACTGTTTCGTTCGTGATACGACTGCCGATTGCTAGCTCCTCACACGTCGCATGTTGCCGTCTCTGCTGCGACGGACGCCTGATCCATTCTCATGTCAGTTACTACCATGCTACTCGTCATAACGCCAGGGTGTAGGTTAAAGGTATGGCGTTGTCATGCTTTTTTAGTGAGGGCATTGCAGAGTTGTTGGATTTTGGACACTATTTAACGAGCAACTACATTGTTTAACGGTGTAAGGCGTGTTATGGCTCGAGTTTTTCGAATCACTTGGGGTCGTTGTTTACTCACCCTTCACACAATTAGCATGTACCGACTGTAAGGAGAGATTGAAGATGTAACACAGAATGGTCTGGTGAGAGACATCAGTGGTAATTATAGGGTGTTTAATAATCGCAGAACGAGAAGACGACCTAGACACTCCACCGTCTGACTGCTCGGCTGCTGTGGACACTCGCTGACGAAGATAAAAAAATTATAAAAAATTAAAATACGAAACAAATTAAAATATTGTACCCTTTCTTTTATCTTTTTCTTATTTACAAAATGGTAAAAGGCGAATTTCATTTTTGTTCATGGGCGGAGCCTGAAGTGATGGTGGACACTGCGGGCTTCCAAATAACTACGCACCCTCCGACTCAGAGTTACAATATTAAACGTTTTAGCTGGTTTCGTTGTCTAGGGGCTGATATACGTAGTTGCCGCATTACACGCCAAGTACTAATGAATCTACAGTGTACAATATGAATACACACATGAATCGAATGGTCGAAGGTTCTTATCACTCGGCAATTGCGAATTTATATAGAAATTTATAAATGAAAGATTGCCATTAAATAAAATCTGCAGGTACTATCTTAACGACTGTAAATGATGAGTACAACGGTAGAAGTACTTTCGAGAATGTGGTATATTTCTGCAAAACACTTATTGGTGTCAATGGTTCAGCAGTTAAATAAAATATGAGTTGAATAAAAGGAAAACAACAGAGCTCACGAGATATTCACTTCTAAATGCACACTACGTCTTCACTGCAGAAGCCACGGAAATCACAAAAGAGCACAGGTCGGCACTCCGAAACATTTATATCCTCCGTGACCACGCGCGAACTGCTCCACTGTCCAAGTCTTTCCGCCGACTGTGCGTCCGTCACGCTGTACCGTCTGCGTCCAGCACTCACTCCCGTGATCAGTGCCGTACTTTCCAGAACTACCGCACTGCCAGAACTGCCTCGTGTCCTCTTCGGAAACGATGTCCAGTCTCCCCATTCACGAGCGCTGTGATTGGCTAGAGCGCTCGCTAGTCACATAATGAAACATATTCCAAATACTGGATTTACATTTAAATACTTGAAATTAAATAAATGTTCCTGCGGATGGACCATAAACACGCTCTAACACACATTATTAAATACATAAACAACTAAATAAACATATATCAAAAGAAAAGAAGCAAAAGGTAGGCCAGGAGCCTAATGTCTCTGTGCTTTCTAAAACACAGTAAATAATTGACCAGTTTCTTCATGAATAGCATATATCGGCTATTAACAATGACATAGATGAATCAATATATTTATAAGCATGCTGCTACCGTGTTTTCGTGTAACTGTAGAGTACTTATGGCCTGACGCGATCGATAGTATTCGACCACTTTGACCTCCAATAACACATGTACTATTTAAGTTACATATCAATTTAGGTTTACACTAATAGCTTTCTTAAGACACGTAGATCGACGAAATCGGATGAACAGTTTAGATTTTGGAAATTCGTTGCTGGGTGTTACTTGTACAATTTATAATCGGATACTAAACTTTAAACTAATAAACATATTGAAAATCTGGTTATACCATCAGAATCGTAGTGAAAATAATGGTAATGTACATGTTTCTTTTTGAGGTATCGTGATTCATCTGGCTACAATTAATTTCTATACGAACTGTGAAATGTCTGCTATTATGGTTCACGTAGTCCGCCATCTTTGGCACTCCCAGCATAGACATCTCCCTCGACACAAAGCGCCGTCCTCGTCACAGTGTCAACATGGAATTCCCAGCCACGCGGCCGATGGACCACGTGCTCCGGCAACCTCTGTTGCTCAGCTAACGTTCGGCAACATGTGTTTGCTGCCGGGCCGCGGCTTTGACGAGCGTCCTGTGCGGCCACGCCAACTTAGAATATTTTCTGGGCTCCACAATTCGCCCATAGTATGGGTGTTAGGAGACAATGACTGAAGTCGAAGACGTCTAGGGGAAAAAATGAAAGACAAAAAAATAAATAAACAAGAAAACAAAGAAGCTGGTAGAGCACTTTCCCGAGCAAGGTAAATGTCCCGATTTCGGATCTACGTAAGGCACACAATTTTAATGAGCCAGGAAATTTCATGTCAGCGCACACTCCGCTATAGAGTGAAAATTTCAGTCAAGTTATAGTGATGTTTGTTACTTGATGGGATCACCCAAAGTGTGGCAGATTCATACACACGTGCTGATATCCTAAAATTGACAGATCTTTATATGAAACAGTTTTGTCTTTTGTAGTATCTCAAGATTTTTTGGACACAACTGAAGTTGATTTTGAGGGTCCATCTGTTTCTCTTGTTCATAGTGCACAAGGCACTCAGTCTACAGTTACTGTTAAAGTGAATAACCACAGGGCTCAGACAAACCGTAAACATGAAGGTTAGGTGGTACATGAATTATAACTCACAATGAGGTGAAGACTTCTTATCCTTAGTAATTTACAAATCATGGAAGAGAAGCTTGTCCTTCTTACAAAACGAATAAGAGTATTTCAAGTACGGTAAACCAGTTGGTATGCAGTCGGATTACAAATCAGCCAGGCCAGGCATCGGTTTACTGCACGGACTGCACGGCTACAGCATAGCTCTCAGTATGTGAATGTTATGACGGGACAACCATCACTGCTGCCGCCAATAAAGGCTTTCGTTTCCGCTTCGCGTAAACTTTCTGTTATGGTCCACAGACAGAAGAAGAAACTTTTCCTTCATAAAAAAAGAGGGGCTTAAAAGACAATGAAATTTCAGTTAGACGCAGGTGTGTGTTTTCCTAATCAATAAAGACACCAGTGAAATGCTCAGTAGTCCATAGATACAGAAACAAACTTCAGTTTTGTCTGATTATAACAAAATGGCTCTGAGGACTATGGGACTTAACTTCTGTGGTCATTAGTCCCCTAGAACTTAGGACTACTTAAACCTAACTAACCTAAGGACGTCACACACATCCATGCCCGAGGCAGGATTCGAACCTGCGACCGTAGCAGTCCCGCGGTTCCGAACTGCGCGCCTAGAACCACTAGACCACCGCGGCCGGCCTGATTATAACAGACATAGATACTAGTAATTAGCATGTACAGTTTGTCAGAAATTATTTGTGCCTGAACAAAATTTTCCGTTTACTATGTCCCAGAAACAGATCAAACATTTTCGGTTTAGACTGGTTTGAGTAGTTGAACTTGTGCGCTCTGGGTAATGTGCTACAAGTAACTGATTCATGTGAAATAAGTACAGTGAACTTTTTGAACCAGGTTTAGGAACGGCTAAAGTACTGAGGCGCATGTTACTGTTAAGGACAATGCACAACCACGAATTTATCGTGCTTGGCCTCTCACCCATGGTATACGTGAGCAGGTTCCTCAGGAACTGCAACGATGGAAAGACAACGAGGTGATACCAGCCGCATCGACCGGACAGTGGGCATACTCCTTTGTCACACTTAAAAGTCATCAGGAAGTTTATGTGTGTGTGTGTGTGATTTCAAAGCCACAGTAAAACCACAAACTATCGTGCGTCTATTTCCTCTCCGATGATCGGGGGAGTTAAAGAACAGATTATGACAGGTCACATTCCCTTCTGTGATTGATTTACGTGGGTCACACTTATAGTTACCACCATACGAGCAATCCAAGCAATATTTTGTGATCAATACTCACCTGCAATTTTTTCAGTTCCGAAGCTACCATTCGTAAGTGCTGCAGTTCCTGCAGTTTTTCAACGTTTCTTGGAAAATTTACAGAGAAGGTAACATCATGTACAAACTATTGAATGCTGAACATTTGGTGAATTTAGTGTGTTTGTTTAACGTGCTCACCGCCGCTGCCTTAATCTGTAGTAAGGAAAAATGCCCTTTCTTCCACGAAGAGCATGAATATTTAGGAAACGTTATAAATCAACAGGGGATTCATCCAACTTATTCACACTCGTCTGCAATTAAAGATCTTCTAGTGTCCCGTAAAGTCAAGGAACTATAGGCCACCATATGGAAATTAACATATTATGTCATGTTTATTGCAAATGTGGCATAAATTGCTGCTCCACTGAACCGGATACATCAGGAAGACGTTGCGTATGTGTGGTCCCAGCGATTTCAGGACGCTTTCAGAAATTAAAGGATTCTGTTCGTTGTCTAAATCCCTTTGGTCCAGTTAAGCATGTTGTCTTACCTGTGGATGCATCTTCTTACAGTACTGGAACTGTGCTATTGCACAGAGTTGGTCCATCTGATAAGAACATTGCTTTCGCCTCAACCACTCTTAACAAAGCACAGTGCAGTTACTGTCAACTTGAAAAAGAGGCGCTCGCCACTATCTGTGGTGCTACTAAGTTCCAAAAATATTTGCACGGTCTAAAGCTGTGTTTTATTACATATCATTGGCCATTTATGGTATTGTTCAATCCTTCCAAGTGGGTCCCACAATGGACAGAGCCAAAATTGCAACGTTGGGCTGCGTTATTGTCTAGGTATCAATAAGAGTTGTTGTACAGCTCCATTGCATAATATTCGAGCGCTCATATCTTGTCTCTGCTACCGGTCGCTACTGAACCAGCGTTTGAGTCGTCTGAGCAATCACATTATGAAAGAGAAACCCAAGATTTCGTAATTCTCTAAATTTTGTTCTTTACTTTCGGAGTACTGCTGGAGAAACTGATTAGGACCCAGATCTACGGACTGTTTTACAATACATTCTTCATGAATTGTACGTAGTTTGAATGTAATTCTCCACCCAGTGGTGCACCACTACTTTTCGCATCATCACACTACGTGCATTCCGCATTATTTGCTCGATCAGATGTTCTGCTGTTGCATACAGAGAATCACGATGCACTGGTTGTGATTCCTCATGCCCTCCAGCGGGAAGTTTTGTCCTTGTTGCATCCAGGTCAGTGTGGTGCAGCTGACACAGAGCAACTGGCCTGACGTCATTGTACTTAAAATCAGGACATGGACACCCTAATTTAGAAAATGATCTTTTGTTGCAATATTTGTGCCGCGCATCAATCCACTCCGTCACAATGCTTCTTCCATGGACTGTATTAAAATACATTTTAAGCCAAAAACCAACGCATCACGAAGGGACTATCCTAAAGGAACGGAAATCTGTAGATGTATTGTACATGTACAGACAAACAAATGATTACAATTTCAGAAAAACTAGATGGTTTATTCAAGAGAAAGAGCTTCACAAATTGAGGAAGTTGACAACGTGCTGGTCCACTTTTAGTTCTTATGCATGCAGTTATTCCGCTTGCTGGTTATTGATAGAGTTGTTAGTTCTTCTCTTGAGGGATATCGTGCCTAATTCTCTTCAATTGGCGCTTTAGATCGTCAAAATTTCGAGCTGGTTGAAGGGCTATGCCCATAACACTCCAAATGGTTTCAACTGGGAAGAAATCCAGCGACTTTGCTGGCCAAGGTAGGGTTCGGCAAGCACGAGGGAAAGCAGTAGCATCTCTGACCATGTGCGATGGGAGAGTGAGGGTATTGTGTTGCTAAAATGTAAGCCCAGGATGGCTTACGGGCAGGAAAATGTGCCGTAGAATATCGTCGACGTACAGTTGGGCTCTAAGGCTGCCGAAGATGACGACCAATGGTGTCTTTATATGAAATAAAAATACCAATCTAGACCATCACTGTCGGTTTTGGGGAGGTATGGCTTAAGTCAGGTTAGTAAGCCACCGATGTCCAGAACGCCTCCAGACATGTCTTCTGCCTGGAATCTCACTGACTGGACTAAAATTGTCTTCACTGATGGAGGTCTGCCTCGAACTGTGCCCTGATGACCAGCGAAGATGTGCTTCGCTAAGCTGCGAAAAGCGTGTGGGAACCAACCTGACTCTCGCTCTCCATACAACCCAACAACCAAGGCTGACGGTCTTGGGCACCATTTCTTATCACACCACGACACCTTTCGTTGTCATTTGCGGCACCCTTACAGCACAGCGATACGTCGACGATATTCTACGACCCGTTTTGTTGCCCTTCATGGCAAGCCATCCTGATCTTGCAACATTTCCGCATATAATGCCCATCCACATATGACGAGAGTTCCTTCTTGTCCTTGAGCCTGATTATCTTCGTGTTCGCCAAACCCTACCTTGGCCAGAAACGTCGCCGCTTCGCTCTTCAACTTAGAACGTTTGGAGCAATTTGGTAGGGCCCTCTAACCAGCTTGGGATTCTGACCATCTTTTTCCGTGCCAAGATGACCGCCGTTTCCGTAGTGCGTTAACGTCCGATCCGGTCTTATCACGTATTTATGGTGGAAAACGGAATCTGCTAACTTCCGCGCTCGGTTGGCGACTGCATGAAGCGCCAATGAGTCGCGGAGAGTGATTGTAATTCGTGCGGCTGATACTGTAATCATAAAACCCGCCAGGGTAGCCGAGAGCACTAACGTGCTGCTTCCTGGACTCGGGTAGGCGCGCCGGCCCCGGATCGAATCCGCCCAGCGGATTAACAACGAGGGCCGATGTGCCGGCCAGCCTGGATGTGGTTTTTAGGCGGTTTTCCACATCCCGCTAGGTGAATACCGGGCTAGTCCCCATGTTTCGCCTCAGTTACACGGCTTGCAGATATCTGAACACTTTCGCACTATTCTATGGATTACACTCGACACAGACAGTTGGGGTACACTAATTCCGTCCCGGGGGGGTACGGGGTGGCGTCAGGGATGGTATCCAGCCACCCCTTCGACATTAACATGCCAAATCCGATTAATGATGGCTGACGCTGCGGGACAAGGCTCAAGCGATAGAATACTGTAATCATAAAATACTGTAAATACTCTTCGTGATTCAAGTGTACTCTTCTTCAAATCGGAAAACAATCAAGACGCCAAGGCCATACATGAAACAATCACTAAAACAATAAAACGCTGAAAAGGCAAAGTAAAAGTAAAAGCAATCAGATCCACAGCGAACACAGACATATCAGGAACGGAAACACAAGCAGATAAAAGGAAAATCGTAGAAAACATAGTCCAACTAAAAGATATTTTATGTGAAGAGTCGAGCTAATTTCGACCTCTCCTTGCAGTGTGTCAGTCACAACTACTCTAACTGATCGGGACTTCCTGGAGGAAACACGTGAGATCAACTTAAGTGAGCACATTTCCAAGGAAGAGTTCTACGAGGAAGTCAAAATGAAGTTTAAAACAGGCCCCAAAAGTAAACGAACAGTTAATAACGTCCAGGAATTTTTCTGCTGCTGCAAGGGGAATGAGTTTGTTTTCAGTTCGAGTCCTTATACATGAAAAATGTGTAGCTGTTCGGAAACGTTTCCGTTCCTCGGGCCTAGATCACCAGCTAAAACGTTGCGATAAAAAACCAATATGCGGAAAATGTGCGAAGCCAGGTCACAAGAATTAAGAACGCCGAGAGGAGGCCACTGTTGGATGTACACCATGCAAATATAGAAACAGAACATGTCATAAGGCATGGGGACGTGACTGCTCTACCTACAAGCAATTGTTCAAGGGGCAAATAGAGCGTACTGAATGTGACATAACCGACAACGTTCACTTGCACGGAGTACAACTACAACGGGCAGACACTACAGTCAATCTTAAATACAGGTATAGATATAGAAAGAAAGAATACATGCAAGTGCAAACGTAAGTCACCAGTCATCGTCAACTAAAACGAGAGATAGGCGGCGAGCAGTCGCTTGGTGACAACATGTGAGTATAGCACAGTTAACAGATCTTCGAACGAACGATCTTACAACGTATAACATAATACAGCAAAGATATTTTAACATGGGGATGAAACGATCATGATTAGGACAATACAACACCCAGTCCCTGAGCGGATAAAATCTCCGACCCAGCCGGGAATTGAACCCGGGCACTTAGGATTGACATTCTGTCGTGCTAACCACTCAGCTACTGGGGCGGTCAGTATGTAGATGAGTGCATGTAATGTGCGAATTTATAGCCATCTTAAAATGTTAATCAATAAATAAATAAACAAATCAAATCAACAACTCTGTCAATTAAATCACGCCGAGTAGCTGATTGCATGAGGGCAGAGGTAGATCAATGCGTTATTGATTTGCTCAATTTGTGAACTTTCTCTTTTAATTAAATCGTCAAGTTTTTGTGAAACCGTAACAATTTGTGTGTACACGTACATCGTATCAACCGATTTTTGCCCTATTTGGATAAGTCCTTCGTGGTGCTTTTTTTTGTCTTAGAGTGTATAGACATTGATACTGTAAATCCATTGTGCAACACGTGCTGATTTTCAACAGTTTTGTGAAGGAAATGGCACACATCACGTAACTGTCACGCCTTTTCGTTCTCAGTCGACAGGTGACGCTGAACGGTTGGTTTGATCGTTCAGAAGTATTCTAGAGGAACTTCGTTACCTCCACACATGGGAGCATGCCCCAAAGATTTGTCTTTCCACCAACTGTTCCTTGCCACATGACGGGAAGCCGTCGGCAAAATTATTACACGGTCGTAGTCGCCGTACCCTATTGCATCTTCTACGGCCACTACAGAAAAATTTCGTTCTTCCGGGTCAGAGAAAGTTTCAGTTGAGGATGAAGTTTTCTTTAAAGTTTCTGTCATGAAACGCCCTTGGGGCCAAGGTGTCATCACAAAAGTATTGGCTCAATCGTCTCGCGTCTTTTAAGGTCCTCCGTGCTGCACCGGCGTCACCAGAAGCAGCTGCGGTGCTCTTGTGTAATGAGTCTACCGCAGAGCTTTTGCCCATAGACCATTCATGCTATCGTGGTTCGTGACAACAGTTATTTCCATCTATCCGTCCAAAGTGGTGTCGATGGCGATCGACGTCGCAGCACTACCGTCGCTGACGTCCGGTCCTGCAGGCAGGGCCAATGTCCGTGCAGGTAGCGCCCACGAGCAGCCGTCACGACGCTGCTGGGCTTCCACGTTGTTCTCCTGCCCGCAGTCTCTGCGTCTCTGGATGCGGGTGTGCCACCTGTTGCCGATATTTCGTCCGGTGTCCCCAGTCACTCGCAAGTGGGTACCGGGGTGTGGACAGGGAGATACCGTCGGCCATAGCTACGGTCCGTGTATCCTCATATGCGTCCGCAAGCAGACATCTTTTCCACCCCTTATGCGTCACTTGACCCAGCGAGGATGAGAAGATTTGTTGGAGGGGGAGGGAGGAAGACGTGCTCTCGTCCGGAGAATGAGGTTCCAGATTACAATTGGCACCTCACTACGGCACCACAAGCTAAAGGCAGTCGCTCCCAGATGCAGCCACGAATGAGAGACGTCGCCGAAGACACACCCTCAAGACCTTCCATACGCCGTCGCTGCTGGGTGTCTGCTTAGGTCAGAGCGCCGTGACACTCGACCCGCTTTTTGATAGCCGATTAAGAGAGCAGCATCATCATAGCTCAGACGGGCAGCGCCAGTATTAGTAGTGAGAAATTTGTACCGAAATTAGAAGTTAATTGTTAAGGAATATGCGACTCTCCTTCAGTACTATTCAAGCATAGCGACATTAACATTGTCCTTCAAGTGGACGTGGAATGCGCCTAAGTTTAGTACAGTTTCAGCAAGTTTCTTACTTTCCATCTTCAAGCGAAGATGGATATCTAGATAGTAATTACTGTTGTTGACAGGTGTTCTTCATTATAATTCAGAAATATTTATTGCGTCTTCTTTTGTGAATGACTTTCAGAGAACTTGTTTAGTAACTCCGCTTTAGTGTCGCTGTCTTCATTAAAATGTTGTAATATGACTTTCCCGCAAGAACAGCGAAATACCATCCTCTTTGGGACATCGGGTACTCCGTCGCTAAAAAACTTCTACAAAGAAATTACTTTACCGAAGTCATACGCTCTAGTCTCTTAGAGTCTTAATAATTATTCTGACACCGTAGAAATATACGTCGTTTATAGTTTCTTATGGCGTTCCTTTTACGCTCATAAGACCGTTTCAAATGCGTCTTTGCAATGATTATGTAAACAACTAGTATTAAAATATGAGCATTTCGAACATTAACTAATCGTCTTGTTAGTGCAATCTTGTAATACCAAATTCGATTCAAACACGGACTTTCATGTTCCATGCACAGTGTTATACGCGCCCAGTAAACTGAAATTGTAGGGGACAACTCACGAAAGGATGGAATACACGGTCTGTCTCAATGCAATGTGTCCTTCCTCAAGGGGCGCTCCATTTATACGTCGCATAAAACTTACTGTTGATTCTGAAACTTTTCTATCACGAACTGTTCAATTATTGCAATATGAAGACGCTATGTGCCTCTACTAAACGGCCATGTAGCTTCAAATGCCTACGATAGATCTTACTAGTGACTCGGGCACGCATCGCACTAGCAGCATTAAGTATTTAAGGGCATACGGCTTACCTGCCTCAGCGTATTTTGTTTGTGGACCACTGCGTAGACTTACGAATATCATTCATAGAACAACGTTAAGTAAATGATTATAATCACTTTAAAATAACTTTCGTGAAGTAAGAAACTTCAGGAAAGTTGTCTTGGGGCGGGAATGTTCTGTCTTCCGCGCTGAGCTGAGGTTTGGGGTGACGTCCCAAGTTAATGATGGGAGGACGTCGTGATGTGAGTAACATGTTTACAACCAGAGGAAATTTTGTGTGGAAATCGTGGGTGTACATGTGTATGAGTGATCCAATATGTACTGGAGGCTGGTTGAGGTGGCGCAAACAAAAGAAAGAATAAGAATAAACGCGCATGAGCTACATGTTTAGCTATTGTTGCAGCAGCCTCTTGTGAAGCTTAGTATGCACTCTGAGGCATTGTTCAGACCCTGTGCCGAAACTCTTTGTCGTTTAGTCTTGTGGCAGAATTCTTCGCAGTGACACGCAAAAAATCGTGTCCATAGTTAGGTTTCCGTCAAGGAAAGCAGAAAGCTGAATTGAGTCATCTGCTGCGCTGCTGAAAGAACGTACTGTACATAAATGAAGCAAAGTTACTGAAGCAGTTTTTTGAAAACGTTTTACTTGTAGCATAAAAAATTAAGTATCACATATTTTTGTTTCAGGCTTTTTTTGCTATGCAGTTGTTCTCAAACGATTTCAGGAAAATTATTGGTTAAAATATGTGATTATTTCCAATCTTAAGTCCCACATTACAGCCTGTGGGTGAGGTGGTTATTTTTTTTGTTATGGATCACATTTATTACGATACCTCAAAGTTTTGTAATTCACTCCCCGTTGTTAGAAGAATTCGTAGTGAATTAAGAGGGCGAATTGTGATTCGTAACCAGCGAAAAGTAGAAACTGGTAGTCTGAAACTGACGTCAAACTTCTAAACGTTTATCTCAACATGACTGAGAGGTGATCGCTAGGTTAAAATACTCAAAGAACGTTAGCTCGCTGGGATTCGATCTCGCAAGTTTCCCTTTTGCGCAACAAGCCCTACCACACCTTTTTGTTCGCTACTCAGTAACTTTTGAAATAAAGCAGCTGCAACACGATGGACTTCTAAAATTATCTTGTGCCGGTTCGCCATTTGGGTGTAGGGCCAGCAGCCTCCTTTAAATGTATTTCTGCTTGTAGCATGTTCTCTAACCAAACGGAACTTCTAACTTCGGATTACATGGTGAATCATCAGTTATCTTACATTTTTATACTCTTACACATTACCCGTATTAACAACCAAACTGGTCGAAGTGGCCGAGCGGTTCTAGGCGCTTCAGTCTGGAACCGCGCGACCGCTACGGTCGCAGGCTCGAATCCTGCCTTGGGCATGGATATGTGTGATGTCCTTAGGTTAGTTAGGTTTAAGTAGTTCTGAGTTGTAGGCGACTGATGACCTCAGATGTTAAGTCCCATAGTGCTCAGAGCCATTTGAACCTTAACAGTCAACAGCATCTCATTAGCAGCTGTTTTACCAAATTTAGGATAATGTATTGTTTCCACCGCACCACATGTGAACTCTTCAGCATTAGGTTTACTTGAATGAAATCGTGTTACAACCTGTACGAGGATAATATCATCTGTAAACTAGCTTACGAAGTGTGATGTTTTGTATTGCAGTAGCCTTTCAGTGTGATGATATAGATAATTGCAAACATTCGAGACTCATAAGTCTGTACCATTTTCAGAACAGTTCCTCACGTCTTGCTTTGGAATAACAGCAGCGGGCTTCATGGAGAAGAATAAGTCACTAGCGGCTCTACCTGCAGCATTAGAACTGCTAAATCCAGTCTTAATCCTGTGAATTTCTCTTTTTGCATCTCTGTCAACAGAGTTTCCGTTCACTTCTGTAGCTAAGTTTCTTATAGGGAGTCTACTGTGTCCCTCTCAGGAAGTTGGGAACTATGAACTACAAACAGTACACTGACACTTGCTTGCTGTTTTGAAGTTTGTTTGGTTGCAAGATAAGCACCTGTGGTAACACTAACTACTAACAACGCTAGCAGCTGCCAATTCATCTTCAAAGTAATGCAGGTCATTATAACAACATTTTATCAAATTGGTTACCTGTGCTAGGAAAATTTTGAACTACTCCTAAAACTGCAGCATGGGCAGCAGGTACGTACATTTGAAAGGATACAAACAAATTCGACCAGTAGACCACCACACGAGCTGCAGATAAGATCCCTCTTGAACCCTTCACGTGGCACGGCTGATCTCTCGTCTTATGCCAGCTGTTCATGAGGTGGTAGTCGCATAGTCTTCCCAACTTAATTTACTCATCATAATTCAGACAATTTTCACGAAATATTTATAAATTTTATAAAAAAATCTACCTCGTGAATCAGTGTAGCTCTGAGTCAAAACCGTATGGAAATCCCTAAGCAATTCCTGAGATCAACATGTACAGACGGGCGTGAGCAAGCGACTTCAATTTATATATATAGAGAAGATAATGCATCTTACTTTACGGCTAGCCAGTAACAGCTGGTCTAGAAATATCACCTCACAAAACTTAAACAGTCGTGCGCATTCGCAAACGTGTCCAGCACTTTTTTCCTTGGGTGAAGGTGGGAGACGATACGACCGTAATGTTGATTGCACGATTGCTTGCTCTATTCTGTAACTCATAGCTGACGTGCATTTCACACGTCATACATTTGTCGTATGTGATCCATATTTGGTAGACAAAATACAGTGCTGTTTAGTCAGAATAAGCCTCAACACCGACATAACATATTAGTGGACTAGTATTCCTATATCCAAAGTTATTCTTTGATGTTATGCTTACAATTAATATACGTTTCACTGTAGTGAATGCTCTTATAACTTAATAAATAACCAATCGAAAGTCCCAATTTCCAAGTATTTTTCAGTGTTGGAATAATTTTCGGATTCAGCACAGTCACATTGCTAATTAGAAGTAAACAGTGTCAACGGATTTACGCAACCAAGAGTGGCCATTAATAAATTATATGTTTGCGAATGGGTTGGGTCTATGAAAACGTAAATTCACTGCGTTGTAACGTTGCTCTTTCGAATATTTACTGTACCTTTCTGGCAACGTACGTCATTAACTGCTTTTTTGCAGTTGTGTTTGGTGGACTCAAATAATGTAGTGACAGGCCGGAGCTCATTTCTCTTTACCTGTCTCCACGATTCTTATACGAGATGTACCATCAGCGACAGAATTTGCGACACCCCTCACCTTACCGTTATTCCGAACTGCTCTGATTTACTGTCAGTTAAGCTGTATAAACTGCTAGGACACGACGTGCTACGAACATATTGTCTACAGGCGTGAAGTCGAAAAACTATCAGAGTGTTGACAGGGTGATTTAGATTAATACAAAAAATTACAGTTTATCATGATAACGTTACTAAAAATGTCTTCTTTAATAAAACAAAGGATCCCAAATTGGCGCGAATTAGCAGGATAATACGCATTTTCAGCTAAGAAATGTTCTCTGTGTACATTCAATCCACAGGCAGTCATGCAGAGGTAGCGTTACAGGAAGGACTATAACGAAAGTATTCAAACGCAGCAATAGGGACAGATATACAAAAAAAATTAGCTAGCCGTTCATTCAGTGGCACAATTAGGTCAATACAACAGATAGAAGTACAAAAAGAAGACATTATCAAGTGTTCATTTCTACAAGTTTTAAGTCTTTACATCAGCAAGGTAAAGAATGTAAGCAGTGACAAAACTTATGAGGAAGAAATTGCCTTAATATTTATTTACTGGTAGTCACTTGTCCTAATATTTAATTGCTGGTAGTCAGTCTGACTGCTTATGACTCTTTCAAGGAAGAGGGAATTTTTTTTTCCTGAGACATTATAGCTGAAAACTAACGCAGTCTTCTCCTCAAAGATGGAACACTTTACAACAGAGCTAACGTGCAACTGCAGCGTTCATCGCTTCTCTGTTGTCACAATGATGGCTAAAGCGAAGAATTCGCAACGTGAAAGACGAAGTAGACCGCAGTTTCTGTTGCAACGAGCATCTTCGAATCAAAACATAAATTTGCTACCTCTATGTCACCCATCATGTGAGAATCACATATAATACTTGACCTTCTCGTAAATTACAAGAAAATATCGAGTGAATTCACAAGGATACTTCTGAATAACACCATAAAGGAAGTGGCCGTGCGGTTAAAGGCGCTGCAGTCTGGAACCGCAAGATCGCTACGGTCGCAGGTTCGAATCCTGCCTCGGGCATGGATGTTTGTGATGTCCTTAGGTTAGTTAGGTTTAACTAGTTCTAAGTTCTAGGGGACTAATGACCTCAGCAGTTGAGTTCCATAGTGCTCAGAGCCATTTAACACCATAAAGTAGATCAAATGTCACATAGTCGCCAGACGTATTCTACTGTGTTAGCAATTCTGCATTATACTAGCGACAGGCCGAATAAATTTGCTCAGCCGATGGGTGTGCTGAGATAGCTAGTACTGCGTAAGCTCACGTTTTGAAAGCCGACGGCTCCGGCTGACACCCCTGCGCCTGGGAAACGAAACGTATAAAATATAGGTCAAAGACTGTTACTCAAATTTATTCACTATGATTGGTGTCTGAAGTGTAGTTACGAATAATATTCAGACACGCTTACTGCAGTTCGAACATCATAAACAAATAGCAGGTGAAAGTACTTACACGCCTTTCTTCTTCAGTATCTGTAGCAGTTAGATTTCCTTTTCATCTTAGCTAAAGTTAAAATTATAAAACACATTCAGCAGAAGCGATTCGCTTCTTAATATTCTCAGACGCTATTTTCGTTTTTAGTAAATAATATTCATTTTAATATTATGCGCTTTCACCTTCTTATCTCCTCAAAACTACTATACACGCTTGATACTTGAAGTTATAATGACACTACGGTCAAAACTCTAGTAAAGTGAGTTTAGGAAATATTGTTACATGAAATTTAATATAATTTAATTCTTGTTTGGCTAATGTAAAGCATTATTCTACAATGCAATACTGGTACTGTTCAGAATTCAAGTAAATAAATGTAGATATCTCTCTTTAAAACATAAATGATATAAAAAATAAGCAAATATCAGTGTAATCTTTTCTTCATTGCATGGTTCAAAACAGAATAAAATAAAAATCGCTAAATATATTATCGCAGAAGAATCTCAGTAGGACAGTCACCGTGGTGTAGTGGTTATGATACTACACTGTTGCATGGAGGGTTGTGAGCTAAAAAATCTCCTGCACTCTAAACCTTTAATTTCTATATTCGGTTAGAGTACATCCTAGAAGCATCCACAAATGGCAAGAAGCATTGTACTGGAATGTTCTGTAACTGTATATACACCATATGTTTTCTGGCCGGAGGCAGTTCACTGCGCACTCTTCTATGTGCCAGTGGAGAATAAACCTTCGTTAAGTGAAGTTAGTGTTCGTCATTCATCAAATTACACCTTTTTTCTATGTGACACTATTCTGGTGAACACGCTGGGTATTGGAACTTGTCATAGCGCACAATCTCGTCGACACAGTGGCTCCCATCAGGCCACGACAGAGCCGCCGTTTACGTGGCGAGAAACCCGAGTTCGAGCCGTATTCAACAGATTGCACTCTATCGGAGACAGAAGAAGAAGAGGACGTTACGATGACAGCAACTGTGTGCCACCACATGAGACATCCTTCCGGGTTCTCTGGTGACGATGGCCAAGATCAAAACACGTGGCTGAAAATATATGACCGTATAGCCAAATTTAATAAATTGGATGACACCGTGTGTTTAGCTAACGTATTTTTCAACTTGGAAGGAACTGCCAAGCAATGGTATGAGAACAACGAGGAAAATTTCACAAGCTGGGAAGTATTCCAGGCGGAACTGCGCAAATATTTCGGTGACACACAACGACAGGAGTGCAAGGTTGAAGTAAAATTAAAGTGAAGGGCACAGCGTCCAGGAGAAACTACAGCATCCTACATTCAAGACGTCTTGGAGCTGTGTAAAATAGTGGATCCTAGAATGAAGGAGGAAGACAAGGTTGCACATCTCATGAAGGGTGCTGCTGAGGACATGTATCAAGCCCTAATGCTGAAGGAGGTTTCGACAGCAGACGACTTCATAAAATGGTGCCACTATATCGAGACAATGCATCAAAAAAGATTTACACGCAAGAAGTTTGAACAGCTAGCAAACGTCTTATTGATGTCTCTGGTGGAGGAAGGAACTGATTTCACAAGAGTTCTTCATGAGATGGTGAAGGAGGAAGTTCAAACGGCACTTGGATTGCACGGCGATTCCAAAAAAACCGAAACGCTTCAAGAGGCCATAAGGGAGGAAGTTGAACAGACATTGAGCCCAGTCTCTCGTCCTTCATTTCCATTTAAAACGGCGAAAAAAACCGAGACCCAGGCGAAGTTAAGTTCCTACAATGCCGGATGAGCAACCTGTTTGGGCACCAAGGAAGACAGACGTCTGGAGGACCCAGGATAACCAACCAATATATTTCCACTGCGGATGACCGGGACATGTGGTGCGCTATTGTCGAGAAAGGCTGCGAATATCTGGTGACGCCCGCGCCAGAAGACATCAGATTGATCTTAGCCGTCACTAACTTCGGGACGACGAAGATGAACAAGAAGATGTGGGTGCAAGACGACGTAGGTCACCATCGCCGAAAGCTAGCCGCTGGGGTGGACGCTCCCCGAAACGCCGAACAAGGTCTCCATCACCGTTTAGAAGCTCCAGCCGATCCCCTAGCCGCCACAACCTGGAAAACTAAAGGGTGCGACCTTCCTTGGAGGTGAGGCCGCCGAAGAGAAAAATCCTCCGCCGTCGATCACGGTAAAAATGATAGGAAATTACGTCGATATCCTCATGGATGGCCGACCAGCCGAAGCTCTTGTGGACTCTGGAGCATCATATTCAGTCATTTCGGATAAGCACCGTCACCAGTTGCAGAAAACCGTATTCGTCGACAACAAAACGTCTCTGCTGAAGGTAGGTAATGGGAAATATGTAAAACCTACAGGAAAATGTTTCATTCGTGTGGGTATAAGTGGCCATACACAGCCCTTGGGATTCATCGTATTATAAGAGTGTAGTCATGACGTCACTCTCGGATGGGACTTTTTGAAAGCTTCTCAGGCAATTATAGATTGTGGTCGCTCGAAGATTATGGTAGACGAGATGAGATACTGTGGACAGGAAGATGCGGATCTGAGTGAATGGAGACTGTGTGCTGGATGAAATGACCATTCCTGCAACCAGCGCTAGGAAGGTAACTGTCATGTGTCATGCCATGCCTGAACCCATGGATCTTGTAGTGGAATGTAAGAGAAGCATACTAGTCTCTTTTAAGAACGGATTCGGTGAACTGTGGATAGTTAACTGTCGCCGAGAACCGCAGATCGTTCCAAGAGACACGTGCGTATCAAAAGCTGAGCCGTTAATTGCCGAACAGTGGAGCGTCATAGAAACCTCCCATGCCGAGTCTGTGGGCGAAATTGGCGCTACCACTACAAGACAAGATCTTCTAGCTCGACTATTACCATATCTCACTAAGGAACAACAGAAGAAGCTACTTGACATTCTTCAAGGGTTCTCTGCATGCATCAGTCCAAAGGTGAAGAGCATGTTAGACAAATCATCGGTGAACTACCGGATCAGCACTGGAGACCATCAACCAATAAGCCAGAGACCATATCGAGTGTCAGCAACAGAACGTCAAATAATTCGCAACGAGGTAGAGAAAATGATGGAGAAGGACATAATTGAGCCTTCGCAGAGCCCATGGTCGTCACCAGTGGTTCTCGTCAGGAAGACGGATGGCAGTTGGCACTTTTTTGTTGATTATAGATAATAGGTAATAAGATAACTGAAAAGGATGTTTACCCACTTCCACGAATTGACGGTACACTAAATTGTCAGAAGGGGGCTAAGTTTTTCCCACCCATGGACATGTATTCGGAATACTGGCAAATCGAAGTAGATGAGGCTGATCGTGAGAAAACTGCATTCATCACCCCTTAGGGCCTGTATGAGTTTAAGATAATGCCGTTTGGTTTGTGTAATGCACCAGCAACATTTGAACGTCACCTGAAGCGGTTAATGTGCCTTTGTTATTTAGATAACATTATAGTGTTCTCAGAGACATTTGATGAACACGTAAAAGGACTGAGGGCCGTTCGTAAATGTCTCTAACAAGGCGCACTGAAACTTATTCCAAGAAAGTATCTCTTTGGAGCAAAATAAATCAAAATACTTCGACACACTGTGTCAAACGAAGGTGTGCGGCCAGACTCAGAAAAGGTGATATCTATATCGGAATTTCCAATCCCTAAAAGTATTAGAGATGTGAGAAGCTTCCTCGGATTATGTTCTTATTACAATCGTTTTATCAAAGACTTTTGTATCAAAGCCAGGCCACTCCAAGTGTTGTTAAAAGCCGATACTAAATTTATCTCGAGCGGTGCTCAACAAGATTCTTTCGATGTGCTGCGAAAAGCTGTGACGACTGACCCTGTACTTGGTCTGTATGATGAGACAGCACCTACAGAACTACACACAGATGCCAGCGCGTATGGGATCGGTGCATTTCTGGTGCAGATTTAGGATGGAAAAGAGTAGGTTATAGCCTATGCATCAAGGACACTTATAAAGGCCGAGAGAAACTACTCAACTACAGAAAGAGAATGTCTTTCTGTGTTCTGGGCCATGTGCAAATTTCGACAGTATCCCTATGGAAGGCCATTCACAGTTGTTGCAGATCATCATTCACTTTGTTGATTGACAGGTCTTAAGGATACAACAGGACGACTCGCCAGGTGAGCACTACGTCTTCAAGACATTACCATAGTGTACTAAAGTGGAAGTAAACACCAAGATGCCGACTGTCTCTCAAGAAACCCTGTGAAAGACTGTCAAGACTTTGATGAACATGGTGACTATCACGCTGCAATCCAGGATCTCTCTGCTGAGCGGAAGAAGGACGCCAAGATATCTCAAATTATGCTTGCCTTAAATCGGTCAGAGGATGTGAAAGGGCAATTTAAGGTAGTTAATGGATTACTTTGCAAGAAAAACTTTGATGCATTTGAAAAGAGGTGGCTACCAGTGATTCCTTAACACATGCGCTTAGATGTTCTACAGAAATTCCATGACACACCCGATGCCGGACATTTAGGATTTATTAAGACATACGATAGGATATGCAAGAGATTTTTCTGGCCAGATTTATTTAGGAGTGCCCGCCACTATGTGTCGCACTTTCGAGAGTGCCATAGGAGAAAAACAGTTCCTTAGAAACCACCTGGCCCACTCATGCCAATTCCATCAGCCGAAATGCCTTTCCAGCGTGTTGGGATTGACCTCGTCGGACGATTTCCATCGTCTGCTAGTGGCAATAGATGGATTATTGTTTGCACTGATTATTTGACACGCTATGCCATTACAAAAGCCCAGAAAACATCCGAAGCATTCGACGTAGCCAAATTCATAGTGGAAGACATTGTATTAAAACACGGTGCCCCAAGGTCGTTAATTACGGATCGAGGGTAAGTTTTTCAATCTAGTCTTGTGACAGAGATAAGCCGTCGGTGCAACATTACTCATCATATGACGACTGCCTACCATCGTCAAATTAACGGGCTTACTGAACACCTCAATAAGACCTTGGCCGACGTGCTATCAATGTTCGTCAATGTTGAGCAGAGCAACTGGGATGAGGTGCTACCTTTCGTGACGTTTGCCTACGACACCACCAAACAAGACACCACAGGATATGCGCCATTTTTCGTGGTGCATGGGCGTCAGGCGACTACGACGATGGACACTGTCTTTCTGTTACATCCTTATGACGTGGACGACGACTACATCGGCCAAGTGTTGACCAGAGCTGAGGAAGCTCGACAGTTAGCTCGATTCCGCACGCTGCAGGCTCAAGGAAACGATCGCCGAAGGTATGACGCGAACCACTGCTCTGTTGTCTACCAGCCTGGTGACCTCGTCTGGATCTTCACTTCTGTTCGGAAGGTTGGTCTCTCTGATATGACCGTCAGGCGCTACTTTGAACCTAATAAGGTTGTAAGACAATTGCCTGATGTTACTTATGAAGTTGAAGATTTCGACCCCGACACAAGACGACGAAAGATCAGAGATACGGTCCACGTCCTTCGAATGAAGCACTATAAGGATCCTGCATCCCAGGGTAAATTCAAAGCTCCAGCGGTAGGCCTCAAGCGGAAAGGTGACGAAGAGCGTAGCGGCAAAGGAAGTTCTTATTAGATCACCGCCTGGGCAAATATCAGTCATCGGGAGTCGGAGTATGCAAGACCGATGACTCGTTCCAGGTCTAGCACGACCCGACACCGAGACGCTGCTCTCTTAAGGAGAGGGCAATATCGCAGAAGAAGCTCAGTAGCACAGTTCCCGTTTTGTAGTGGTTATGACAGTATACTGTTGCATGGAGGGTCTTGAGTTCAAACCTCACTTGCACTATGAACTTTTAATTTCTATATTCGGTTCGTGTACATTCTAGAAGTATCCACAAATGTCATGAATCATTGTATGGGAGTGTTCTGTAATGTATATATACCGTATGTATTCTGGCGGGAGGCAGTTCGCTCCGCACTCGTGTATGTGTAAGTGCTGAATAAACCTTCGTTAAGTGAAGTTAGTGATCGTCATTCATCTAATTACACCTTCTTTACGTGTTAATAATTCCAACGAAGAATATCGAAATGTAAATAAATGACTACATATTTGTTACTTTTGATCATAAAAAGTTGGTCAGAATGCAAAAAAAGTAACAATGAGCAACGTCTTTTGAACACAATTCATTTAACAAAATACAAAGAAGTGATAATGGATAGGTCACTTTTGAACAAAGAACGCTGTTAAGAAGACAGTAAATACACACTGAGGTGACAAAAATCATGGGATAGAATGGGCTAATGATATACACATATAGAGATGACGGTAATGTCGCGTACACAAGGTATAAAAGAGCGGTGCAGTGGCGTAGCTGTCATTTGTGCTGAGGTGATTTATACAAATAGGGTCCCTACGAGATTACGGCCGAACGACGGGAATTAACAGTTCGAGCTAGACGCATGGAACATTGAATTTCGGAGATCATTAGGGAATTCAACATTCCGAGGTCCACAGTGTCAAGTATGTATGTGTCGATAATACGAAATTTCAGGCATTATCTCTCACTGTGGATAGCGCAGTGGGCGACAGCTTTCACTTAACGACCGAGAGCAGCAGCGTTTGCGTGGAGTTGTCAATGCTAACAGAAAAACAACACTGCGTGAAATAACTGCAAAAATCAATGTGGGACGTAGGACGAATACATCCTTCAGTGCCGCAAAATCTGGCGTTAATGTACTATAGCAGCAGACGAACGACGTGAGTGCCTTCACTAAAAGCACGACATCGCATGTCTCGCCTCTCCTGGGTTCACGACCATATCGGTCGGACCCTAGACTATAGGAATACCGAGGCCTGGGAGATGAGTCACGATATTAGTAGATTAGAGCTGTTGATAGGGTTAGTGTGTGGCGCAGACCTCATGAAGCCATGGACCTAAGCTGTCAACAAGGCACTGTGCGAACTGTTGGTGGCTCCATAATTGTCAGGGTTGCGTTTACATGGAATGGACTGGGTCCTCGGTCCAGCTGAACTGATCACTGACTGGAAATGGTTATGTTCGGTTACTTGGAAACCATCTGCAGCGATTCATGGACTTCATTGTCCCAGACAACAGTGCCATTTTTATGGACGACACAATTGTTCGCGATTGACTTCAAGAAAATTCTGGACAGTTCGACCGAATGATTTGGCCACCCAGATTACCCGACATCCAATATTTATGGGACATATTCGAGAGGTCAGTTAGCACACAAAATCCGTGCACAGTCTACACTTCCGCAATTATGGACATCTGTAGAGGCAAAATGGGTCAATATATCTGCAGGATACCTCCAACGGTTTTTTTGAATCCGTGCCACGTCGAGCTGCTGCACTACGCCGAGCAGAAGGAGGTCCGACACGATATGAAGAGCTATCCAGTGACTTTTGTCACCTCAGTGTATATGTGTGTCGCGCGCATCTGGCAAATCATGTGTGTGATCAGTGCAGATCGTTCATCAAAATGCAAGTATATAACAGTGTACATACTATTTTTGGACGAAAACATTGAAAATACATTACACCTTACAGTTCGGACCCTAATATGAAACCTGACCTTTACAAACGTGTTTCTCGCCATTTAACTTGTAATAAGTCTCTTATTGTCACAACTAAAAGGACAAAGTTTACATCTGGCACCTTTACATATGTTCATGCTGCTCTATAGTTTGGCATAGAGCCTGATATAGACTGGCCTCGTGTTTGTATTTTTCTCATAATTGCAGTGAATGTTGCATTTTGTAGAAACCGTTTCCGGTTTCATTTTATGGAGTAACAAGTCTTCCTAGTTCCTTGAGGAATATTCTTGTTTTGTGAATGAAATTTGTTTTCCACACAAGTCGGCGTTACAAAAGCATTGCAGGCAGAAGTGTTAAGCATATCGCAAAATACAATTACAGGCCAACGAGTTGTATTTCACTTGTATGTGGCAATAAGCTGTTCGAGCGTGCCAACTGACCTTTCGTGCCATTGTACTCTAGTGTCATTTTTGGTGTTTTGTCTTCTCTGTTGCTTATTTCCTTATCGTTATGCCTTGTGCTCACCTGTACAATCTTCTTATTTTTGTTTTGATTGTAGGATACTACTGTGTTATCTTCCGTAAAATAGAATTCTGAACCGTGGACGTCTTTGCATTATTACTTAGGCAGTTCTATCTTGCCTTTTCTAGCTATCCCCAACATTGTAATTTTGCTTTTCAGAAGTGCCTCACCCACCATCTATAACGTAAAAAAATCGTCGTTTGTAATATTCTGCCTTCTTAGGTCATATGTCTGATTCGTGGCAACACGCAAACCATAGTTTTTCTGACGTGGTACGTTAGGTGGTTTTCTGTATAGATTTGTGTTTTCTAAGCATCCAAACTTGCAGTGTCGCACAGTGCCCTTATCTTTATCACATACTTGGCGGATTGCTTGGATTGTGTTGTCTGAATTAACAGCGACCTCTAAAATCCACCAGTAGCTCATCAAACAGTTACATCCTATCCAGGGTTATATAATTTAGGAAGTATTTCTGCCAACTATTCCAATTCGTCGCTTATATGTTCTAGTTTGTGTTTTGCTATTCACACCAGTCGATGAAACTTACCATCGAAACGAAACACTCGAGGGATGCGAAAGAACATCTTCAGTCCCATATAGCAGGAAAAATTACTCTAGTTGATTCTCGATCTCATAAGCAACTTGTTGATTCACCATATGATTTATAAACAGCAATAAGCAATAATACATCATTGTATGCTTCTAATGCAGTTTCATGTAAATCTTCCCATTTGTGACCGTACACTCTATGCTCCTCAACATGAGTCATTTGCAACATAGTAATAGAGAGAGTTTTGTCCATAATTATTTGAAAATCAGATTTGATACCAATTACGACGCACGTAGCGTATATGGTTGGCCGACGTGTGCTCTTTGATTACGTTTACGCTGTATGCCCTTCTACGATGTGGAAATGGTACCAAACACCATCAGATGTTCTTGTCTTTCGACTGAATTACTCCTACAGTTGGAAAATTCTCGGTACTAACCTCAACATCTGAAGCACAATCTTCCGATTCTGATGTAGGGTGAATGCTATCTTAACTAATATGACTTTCTTCTTCTGAAATATCCTCGCCACTACCATATACACTGCCTATTGCTTTTAATTTACTTTCAGTTAGGCGTTACTTTTCAATGAAAACCATAGACCACTATTTAGAGCTCAAAATACAACGTCTTCTTTCAACAGTCAATCGGACGTAAATGATTTCTTGCCCTCCAATATTTACATCTTCAGTAATATAGTGTCTATTGTTGCAAAAGCAAGCAGTGACCTCAATTGTTGTATACATTGTCATGTGCATGTATCCGGATACAGTGGAACGTGAAACTCAGTAACAGAAGTATCTAAATGAGTATTAAATGGAATCGGGCGATTATGACCAGAGGAACACAAGTGTAACAATTTCAACTAGAAAGTACCGAATAATGTTTTTTCCAACAATTCAAGGTTTTATGGGATTTAGTTACGTACAACCAACACATAAAATGACAGACACAAAACATTATATTCAAATAAGCAACAAAAAAATCAATCTATTTCCGGATCATATTGATCCGCGGACCATAGAAAGGTTAAAACAGTTTCCTTTATGAAAGTTTTCATTTACACCACGTCTAACATAAAACAACACAGCTGGAAAGACAATGTAACACTGACTAAAAAATACATACATCCAGAAGCAAATTTCATAAGCTACCATTAAAATATAGTCTCAAACCAGAAAAAGAAACAGCGCAAAGAAACCTTTCGCAGTGAGCGGAATATAGGACTCAAAAATCGTGAAAAATCTTTAACAGTTGAATTATTTCAGTGTAAGTTCGATTCCAGCTTCTGATAACATGGAAAGAGAACAGTGGAGATTGTGACACAAGAAACAAAAACTGCCCAAAGTAATGTTTCTAATACATTCTTAAGTAAAACTGTCGATCGTTCTAGAAAAACTAAAGGGACGTAAAGCATCTCTACTGGTAACTATTACGAAATAACTGCTGATGCCTTAGATAAACGATGAAGAAAAACTGCCACACTTGGCAGTCGGCTAGCGATTCTTCATCCCAGTTCAAGACAAAAGTGTACGTAGCAAAACGCAGTCCTCCCAATGAGTTTGTCCCGCGTCCAGCCATCCTGATTTAGGTTTTCCGTGATTTCCCTAAATCGCTTCAGGGAAATGCCGGGATGGTTCCTTTCACAGGGCACGGCCGACTTCCTTCCCCATCATTCTCTAATCCGTCGAGACCGATAACCTCGCTGTTTGGTCTCTTCCCCCAAATCAATCCAAAAAATCCCAATGAGTTTACTAGAAAAGCGATTTAAGAAAAAATGAGCCTCTGGCAACACTGTAACTGCGTGCAGCGTGACCAAGAGCAGGTAGCAGCACTGCACTGTGTTGGAGCTCAGTGAGACGTAATCTGCCTTCATCAGTGGTGAGGCGAGCACACCTTGTTTGAGTCTTGTCTGTAGTGCTGCTTGCGAGCGAGCTTGCGTCTGCTTACTTCCGAGTGTTGGCTCTTCTTCGTGTCGAATTCATCGGTCATCATGGCATTTCCTATTGCCAAGCGACAACTTAACATTTCCTTAGGACCATGAACGACCAAAAGCATTTGAAGCAGAACGGTTTACGCAAGACGAAATACATCTCCCGCCACAAGATGTTCTCGGACTTTATTTTTCGACCCCTTAGTACCAAAAGTACAAAAGGCTGGCGAATGAAGAGCTGTGTGCGGACGTTTTCTAACACCATGATAATGATCTCAAGTTCCGATACTCGGGCGGGTATATATCAACTGTTATGGTTGACCATGCTGGTTTTGGCCTCTCAACACTGAGGGTTTGCGAACTACTGTTGACGTGCCGTCGCGCGTGTTGTGGTCACCTTTAAACATTACTCAGCGTCGTCAGTCATGTTGCTGTTCTACCCTATCTTGTCCTTGATGACGTTCATCGGATAAAAACTGAACTGTAGAAACATGTGCCTTCTTATTTGCTTACTGCAGGCTGCAAGGCTGTCGTCATGTATAATGGCCAGCCGAGCACTTGTTTATGTTGTGGTCAGAAAGAGCATGTCCATTCTGAATGTCTGTGACGTAGACTGGTTAAGATGCATATCTGAGACGTCACTCACTCTCCTGCAGAGCCTGTTGTGCTACCTCTAACTTACTCGTAGGAGGCGGATCTGCTTGCTGTGCCGTCTCTGAATCAGTGGGCTCTGGCGTCGACTCCCCTTGACGACGCCATAGGCGTTTTGCTTGTCTATCCCACGTAGCCCTTGGAGGCAGTACCGATGGACTACGGCCGTCAGCGCACATTCGCCGTCTTTTCTGACCCCACGGTTGTTGACTATGGAGCAGTACCGACCTCCGCTTTTCTGCCGTCTTGCAGCAACTGGCAGAGCAAACCGAAGAGAGATTGCAGTACCATTTCCAATGGCTGCTTCCATCGGATGACGGTTCTCCCACTGCTGATCCACTCTCCTCCGACGCCATGGCAGCAGACGATGTGACCTCTCTCCCCACCCCCATCTCTGGTCAGGATCCACCTATAGACACCGACCTTTGCCCCCCTATGCCCGATTCAGTTGCCCCCCACATTTCTGTACCTGACGCTATGTGTGGGCGTTATTCTGATAGCATTCCTGTGAAACGGCACAGTGAAACGTCTGTCTTCTGGGCGGACGACGACGTTGATGTTGACGATGGACACTTTCGAGGTGTAAGGAGTGTTGGCTACCCTCCCCTGGTTGAGTCGGTCCTGTCACAGTGATGTGCCCTCCGTGTTTGCTTCACCCACCCTCCTGGCAGTGGTGCTTTTCAAACTTGTTGCATAGCAATGGGCAATGTTAATACTATTCATGCATACCATATGTTGTGACTTGGCAAGACAGCCAAGCCACTAGGACAGGAAGCCGAAAGGCACGCGTTTAAGCTCACGCAGGCTGGCGTGAGGTCTGGAACCGTTAAAGGAATAGAGACTAGCAAAAAAGGTACGTAGCTTCTGGAATACTTAACTTTAATCCATAATTGGTGAACATCGGTCTGACGTTACATGCATCACAAGATAAATAGCAAATGATAATGGCGCCTTGCTAGGTCGTAGCAAATGACGTAGCTGAAGGCTATGCTAACTATCGTCTCGGCAAATGAGAGCGTAATTTGTCAGTGAACCATCGCCAGCAAAGTCGGCTGTACAACTGGGGCGAGTGCTAGGACGTCTCTCTAGACCTGCGTTGTGGCGGCGCTCGGTCTGCAATCACTGACAGTGGCGACACGCGGGTCCGACGTATACTAAAGGACCGCGGCCGATTTAAAGGCTACCACCTAGCAAGTGTGGTGTCTGGCGGTGACACCACACCATAAACTGGAATTACTCCATGAAATACTGTTTGCTGTGGACGTTGAGGTGCATGTTGCAATCTTTTCTGCTATCCGTGGCTTTACACGTCTCTCATGCTTCCCCTACTGAGAGTGGGGCGGCTATCCTCTTACGTGGCCTTATCTGTGCTGATGCAGTTTCCTATCTCAGGATGACACAGATAGTTCTCTCATGTTTCGTGGCGTCAGAATCAGCAAAGTCCATGCACCATCTGGTTTAGATCACCCCCGAGGTGGTGAGGCCTCTCATCCTTTGTCGGCAGCATACCTCAGTCATGGGAGGCGATTTCTATTCCACTCACGTGCCCAAACACCAATTACTACGTCACTCTCCTTGCACAGTAGTAGCAACAATAGTCCAGTATCTCAGCATGTTCATGATGGTCACCCATGGTTTACGCATTTCATTAGCCATTCTTCCAGTCGTCTCAGTCGTGTTTGAATCTCACACAACATGGTCAGTGGGGTGCAGGCTGCTGAAGTCTGGCCTCTTCCATTCTCTGACCATGACACATATACCTGTATCATCAATCTCAGTCGCCAGAAGGTGTGACATGGCCAGGGACCATGAACAATGAACAGGATCCCTCCTACTTCACTCGACTGCCAGCATGTCATCAAGATTATGTGGACAGCTTGTGGTCGGCCTTTACCAGTCTTTACCAGGGGTAATACTAAATCAATATGTGTTGAATATCAGTTCAATAACTTTAACCATTTTCGAAATTTGGACATTTTTCTGTAAAAATCATTGGCGCAACACAAAAGAGCTAGAAACTTAAAAATTTATATTTAGATTCCTTTTGCATAATAATTTAGTAGAAACAGTATTCTGGATCTCACAAATTAAAGTTTTAGTTAAAATTTATGGTTTTCTGGTTTTTATCTTAAAAATTAAGGAAGCAAGATGGATTAAGTAGGCGAATAAATAAAGCCAGGATGTTTAAATTTAAGTAGAAGGGAGATCCGCTATAATCATAAAGATGTGAGAAGTTTCAACTGAATAACTATAAAACTATAGTGGTAGCGTATCTCCAAAGGGCAAGTTTGGAGCTCGTCTACTGTGTGTAGTGTAATTAAATTAACTATCTCGCCCAAAGTATTTGACTTAGCCACGTCAGACTTTTATTATGATTACTTACCTGTGTGCTGCTTGCACATTTAAATTGAGAGCTTCATCGGCCATCAGAAAAGGAAGCAATGATTTATTCTATAACTTAAAGTGGTGCATTACTAGCCTAGCGGCTAGTCGGGAGAGCAGATTTGATTAGCTGTCCGCACCGCGGCTTTATATGTAAGAACGCTGCGCGAGAAAGAGAAGGCCCCAGTTCTCTCCAGATGCTGATTAGCGCACCACCTGTGGCGGGAGTCGCGTCGCGTCGGTATCGTTGATATAAACAGCCTCGGATGCAGTAATAAGTTACCCGGGATATGTGTAACCCTGAAATCGTTTTCGAGTGAAGTGTTAGTTTTGGGATGACGTTAATGATCCATCTTTAGTTTGCGTAAGTCATATTTTCACGTGCCGCCGCAAGACAGACATTCTACCATTATTAGCGTGGCCTTTGATGAACATTATCATCAAATTATGGCGAGCATTCACTTAAACATTTAATTTGAACAGTTATAGTTGCATCAGCGCATTAGACCCTGAACTGCTCTGGTAGTTGGATTGAGTGGATTCTTTTGGTCTGTGACTTTCAGAATATAGTGAACATTTTAGAGAGAATGGTTTTTGATTATGAATCCCAGACAATCTCCTAATTCCTCAGAGCTATAAGCTGTAGCTATAAATGTATTTCTCAGATGAAGTGACCACTAGGAATTCTAATTACAGGCTTCACGTTTTGCTAATCGCTTTCTGGTTGCCAATATTGTAGTTAGAGAGCCAGTGTTGAAAACGGCAAACAACAGCATTAAATAAATAATAGGAAAATTAACAATTATTCCACCCGCCGCTCCACACTACCTCGGCAGGTTCTACGAACAACTCACCTGAACCCGATAGCTTCCAACTAGAGTTTTATAGGACATTTCGTCCTCTACTGATGTCAGTGTGGACTGAAATTTGTCCCGACCTTATGCACTCTCTCGTGCAGATCCCAGATGGTTTACCTGATGGTCTCCTCATTTCCATCCACAAGCCTCAGGGTACATCATGTATATATGTTGCTCAACAGAGACACAAAGGTCTTTTCCAGCTGTTGACTATGTAGCTTAAATGGATGACCTGGTACATGGTATCTCCTTATCAAACCCCTCTGGGAGGTGCCAATGACATCCACACTGTCATTATGGAGACATAATCGCTCTTCCTCACACACATAGGTCCCCTGGACTTATGGCCACTATTGACTTCTGCCAGGCATTCGACTGAGTCTATTACGACTACCTGGAAGGGGTGCTCTGCAATATGGGATATCCGGATATCCTAATACTACCAACGACTTTGTAACGTGTCTCCCTCATGGAGCGATATCCCATATGCTCTAAAATGGCTGTCTCACTCCTCCCATCTTGATCCATCATTCAGTGGGTCAAGGCTGCCCGCTCTCTTCCCTGTTGTATGCTTTTGCTGTAGAACCATTGCTCTGCAGTTTCCATCAAGGCCTTTCCGTGATGTCTTTCAATGGCCATGTATTCAGCTGCACTGCTTATGTGGGCGATCTAGTTCAGGAGCAGTTTAGGTATGTATCATGTCGCCAACTGAGCGATAACCCTTTTTGACAGCTATCAAATGTTGCTATGGCGCCTCTGCCCTCCTGCCTTAACAGGCTCTTGCAGGAGGCCCATGCACCATGCACTCTCTCAGCTCCTATACAGCCTTAAGACGTTCTGCTAACCTTCTTTTACTTCTGCCATTTTTTTCTTGAAATGAGCTATGTCCATACTTCTGTACTGCCAATGTGCTTGATGCCCACAAAGGCGATCTATGGCTTTCTTCAGCAGAAGAGATCACAAAATGTAGTTGAGGAGTAGCATCTTCACGTTGACTGGCATGCCATCTGATGATCAGTGTGTGCTCCTCATCTTGTCACTGACGTCTAATCTGCATAGTACCTTACAGTCAATTGGAAGCTAGTACGCTCGTCACATCTTCAAGGGATTCACCTTACTGACACCTCGTTATTTGTCACCTATGAGGGTCTGGTCATGGACAGTCATGGCCTGGTGTGAAGACTGGCGATAAATGTCTGATTGTTTTTGCAACATTTCCTGGCCTTAATTACCCATATGACTCCTCATCAGATAACTCCTCACCTGCTCCTCTTTCCAGAGTAAAGACAAATTCCGTGAAGTGGATTTGTAGACACACAGTTCACTATTTGTTTGCTGATGGCGAGGAAAATGTCTTTGATTTATGGAACTGCCTTAATGACCGACATTGGCAGTTGTCTGAAAGCTTAAATACTGACAGTATCTGTTACATTTTGTTTGTTGTGTCTTTCTTAACCCACTCTGGAGTTGGGATGTTATTTCAATGAACAGTTAACCCACACCTTTTCCGCTCTTAGTATTGGTTGTTCTCTGGTCATAAGAATGTTCTTTGTAGCTATACTCCACGTTTTCTATAATTTCCTTGGTTCGCGGGAGAGAGAACAGGACATGGGGGCCATGCCTCGGGTGGCGACCATTGCCCACTTTCCCTGAACTCCCTCTTTGGGCGCCAGGGAGGTTCCTTTGGAAAAAAAGAAAAAAGGAAAAAGGAAACAAGAGGTCAGCTTCGTGCTCTCTAAAAAAAAGCGATAAAGGCTACAACAATATAAAGTTGGTTGAGATCTTGGCCACGGAAGGCAAAGAAGAAAACAAGGAAACAAATTGAAACAAGGAAATGCCATGTAGAATGGGCCTACAGTCTCACTTATGTTCGAGTCACATTCGCCCCAAACTCTATTTTTAAGTTGAAGCATCAAACTGGAAGCAATTTAAACCTCCATAATTCGTTGTCTTCTGTATTTCTTTCTCTTACTCTTGCATTTATTTAAACATTAAATTATAACATGAAATTTTTACAGACATAAACGACTACTTTGCTTCGTCCATGACTCAACTAAGGCCAACAGAAAATAATAGTGGATACAGTGATGTCCTCCATATCCAGTGATGTACTAAATATACAATAGGTAGGCTACACTAGATTCCGCATTATGTTACGCACAGTAATTCCATTTAAATATTTGATGTCCAAGTTTATCTTCCAAGAGCTGGTATGTAGACGTTCAATTAATGTTCACTGTAGAGAAGATGCTCAAGGCGACGCCTATCCTTTCGCAAACACTTCGCCACTAGCTGGATCATACTTTCCTGGAACCTACACAACATGCCTGCATCCACCACTGCTGAAGAGGCGTGCACGCGAGATACCAGGTCGTGTACACCCATGGATGGAGTGCCTTTGAGTGCCTCCACAAATAAAAACCTATTGTCGTGGAGGTATGTACCATCTATGCAACTCATTGAAGGCAGTTTGTTTATTGCCATACGCGTTTCGCTTCTTTTATTTGGGAAGCATCATCGGTGGTCTGAAGTAAATGTTTCCTTTTATACGTACAGTAAACGTATTATGTGGTGGATACAATATGCTGCTATATTACATTTTCTCATGGTTTTCTTTTTTTTTAGGTTAGAATCTACTTTTGTAGAACAAATTTCATAATGTGAACTTATCGGTCGGTGTTAACTCATGTGTGTGGTCCTGGAGATGTATTCCTTAGTTTCCATACTCAAGCTGGTGGATTTATGGCGTGAAACACCAAGCACTAAAAACATATCGACGTATTCATCGCCTGTGTACTCCATCGGAAATCCGCGGTACGTGAACTCCACAGGAGCAGTTATGGTCGTGAACTGCATGCAATTTAATGGATACAACTGTCATGTGGAAGGCTATTGTCATATGACATAATGATATCCTGCTTATAAACGACGAGAACTAGGGAACAAAGGCCTAAAAAATTAAAAAGGAATGTAACGAGGATTCGAACCATAACTCCATGGTGAATGTGGATTTGATGTCACAGACGTCTACTGAGTGAGCTACCACATCTGACACAGTACTGTGGGGTGATATAAGTTCGCTCCATATATTCTGATGGACTGCACGATGTGAAAATTTTGCTAGCTTCTCGTTCTCCTGTTTGCTTTTCGCCTTGTATTTGGGTGAGAAAACGCATGCCAACGTCCAAGAGGGCATTTGTTTCTTCATCCTGTATATTGTAAGTTTGGGTGTGTGCATGTATGTGTGTTTGTGTGTTTTAGTATGTTTGTTACTCCATATTGAAGCGCCTAAGAAACTTGTCCACCTGCCTCATATCGCGCAGGGCTCCCGCGAGCAAGCAGAAGTGCCGCAACACGACGTGGCATGGGTCGACTAATGTCTGAACTAGTGGTGTAGGGAAGTGATACCATGAATCCTGCGGAGCTCTCCATAAATACTGAAAATCACGTTGCAAGACATCCAAGATATGCTCAGTTCTGTTCCTGTCTGGGAGTTTGGTGGCCAGCGGAAGTGATTAAACTCAGAAGAGTGTTCATGGGGCCACTCTGTAACAATACAATTCTGGACGTGTGGTGTGTCGCAAATTCCTGCTGGAATTACCCATGTCTGTTGGAATACACAATGGAAATGAATGGATGCAGACGATTAGACTGGATGCTTACGTACGTGCGTGTCATCTGTTAGATTCGTATCTGGACGTATCAAGGGTCTCATATCACTCCAACTGCACACGCCCTGCACCATTGCAGAACCTCGACCAGTTTGAACAGACTCCTGGTGACATACAGGGTCCATGGATTCATGAGCTTGTCTCCACACACAGCCGTACACGTCCATCTGCTCGATATCATTTGAAACGAGACTCGTCCGATTTATTTATTGTTCTGTGGGACCAAATTAAGGAGAAGTCTCCATGGTCATGGAATTATAACACGATATTAGAAACGGATAAAATGAAATATAAAAAAAACATATTCAGGTGACAAGTCGTAATTTTAAATGAAGAAAATCAACAATGTAACACTGGAATTTGCTTAATTTTTTAGCTCTTCCAGGAGCTCCTCGACTGAATAGAAGGAGTGAGCCATGAGGAAACTCTTCAGTTTAGACTTAAAAGAGTTTGGGCTACTGCTAAGTTTTTTGAGTTCTTGTGGTAGCTTATTGAAAATCGATGCAGCAGAATACTGCGCTCCTTTCTGCACAAGAGTCAAGGAAGTGCATTCTACATGCAGATTTGATTTCTGCCTAGTATTGACTGAGTGAAAGCTGCTAACTCTTGGGAATAGGCTAATATTGCTAACAACAAACGACATTAAAGAAAATATATACTGTGAGGGCAATGTCAGAATTCCCAGATTTTTGAATAGGGGTCGACAAGACGTTCTCGAACTTACACCACATATAGCTCGAACAGCCCGTTTTTGAGCCAAAAATACCCTTTTTGAACCAGAACAACTACCCCAAAAAATAATACCATACGACATAAGCATATGAAAATATGCGAAGTAGGCTACTTTTCGTGTTGAAGTGTCACTTATTTCAGATACTGTTCTAATGGTAAATAAAGCAGCATTTAGCTTCTGAACAAGATCCTGGACATGGGCTTTCCACAACAGCTTACTATCTATCCGAACGCCTAGGAACTTGAACTGTTTCGTCTCGCTTATAATATGCTTATTCTGTCAGATCAAAATATCGGTTCTTGTTGAATTGTGAGTTTGAAACTGTAAAAACTGAGTCTTACTGTGATTTAGCATCAAATTATTTTCCACGAGCCACGACCTTATTTCATGAACTACATTATTTGTTACTGTTTCAATATTACAAACAAGATCCTTCACTATCAAGCTGGTGTCATCAGCAAACAGAAATATTTTTGAATGACCTGTAATACTAGAAGGCATATCATTTATATAAATAAGAAACAGCAGTGGCCCCAGCACCGACCCTTGGGGAACGCCCCACTTAACAGTGCCCCATTGGGACTGAACATCACTACCACTCTCAATATTGCGGAGAATTACTCTCTGCTTTCTGTTCTTAAAGTAAGAGGCGAATCAATTGTAAGCTACTCCCTGTACTCCATAATGGTCCAACTTCTGCAGTAATATTTTGTGGTCAACACAGTCAAAAGCCCTCGTTAAATCAAAGAATACACATAGCGTTCGCAACATTTTATTTAATCCGTCCAAAACCTCACAGAGAAAAGAGAATATAGCATTTTCAGTTGTTAAACCATTTCTAAAACCAAACTGAACATTTGACAGCAAATTATGTGAATTTAAATGCTCCAGTAACCTTGTATATACAACCCTCTCGATAACTTTAGCAAACACCGATGGCATAGAAATAGGTCTAAAATTGTCAACATTATCCCTGTCTCCCTTTTTATAAAGTGGCTTCACTACCGAGTACTTTAATCAGTCAGGTAACCGACCACTCCTAAAGGAAAAGTTACAGATATGGCTGAGAACTGGGCTAACATACATAGAACAATACTTCAGTATTCTGCTAGATACCCCGTCATATCCATGAGAGTTCTTGGTATTTAGTGATTTAATTATTAACTCAAACTCCCTCTTGTCAGTATCATGGAGGAGCATTTCAGGTAACAGTCTCAGAACACTTTTTTCTAAGAGCGCTATATGATTCCCTGTTGGGACTAGGTTCAAATGCTTCAAATGGCTATGAGCACTATGGGACTCAACTTCTGAGGTCATTAGTCCCCTAGAACTTAGAACTAGTTAAACCTAAATAACCTAAGGACATCACACACATCCATGCTCGAGGCCGGATTCGAACCTGCGACCGTAGCGGTCTCGCGGTTCCAGACTGCAGCGCCTAGAACCGCACGGCCACTTCGGCCGGCTGTTGGGACTACGTTTCTATCTAGTTCACCTGCTATATTCAGAAAATGATTATTAAATACTGTACATATATGCGGCTTATCAGTAACACGGACGTTCCCACTACGCACTGATTCTATATCCTCGACCTGTCTGCAGACCAGCAACTTCCTTTACGACTGGCCATATGGTTTTAATTTTATCCTGAGACTTAGCTATTCTATCTGCATACCACATACTTTTTGCCTTCCTAATAACATTTTTAAGCACCTGACAATACTGTTTGTAATGGGCTGCTGCATTTAGATTTTGACTGTTTCTAACGTTTTGATATAATTGCCACTTTGTTCTACAAGATATTCTTATCCCTCTAGTCAGCCACCCAGGCTGCCTGTTTGTGCTAGTACCCTGTTTTAAACGTTCTAACGGAAAGCAACTTTCAAAGAGCATGAGAAAAGTCTTGAGAAGAGCATTATATTTATCGTCTACTGTGTCAGCGCTATAAATATCTTGCCACTCTTGTTCCTTGGTAAGGTTTACAAAGGTCTCTAGAGCAACTGGATCAGCTTTCCTAAACAGCTGATAACTATATTTAACGCGTGTTGCAGCACAAAAATCTTTTATGTTTAAAATTTGTGCATCATGATCTGAAAGGCCATTCACCTAACACAATGCCCTTCAAGTAATGAGGAATGAACAAAAATGTTGCCTATGGCTGTTCTACTGTTCCCTTGCACTCTCGTTGGAAAGAATACGTTTTGCATCAGATTATATGAATTAAGGAGGTCTACCAGCATCCTCTTCCTTGCACAATCACTTATACAATTAATAATGAAGTCACCACATATAACTAACTTTTTGTATTTCCTATAAAGTGAACCAAGAACCTCCTCTAGCCTTAGCAAAAATGTTGTGAAATCGGAGTCTGGGGATCTATAAATAACAACAGTTAGAAGTTTAGCTCCGTCAAATTTAACCACACCTGCACAACATTCAAACACCTTTTCAGTGCAGTACTTTGAAACATCAATTGACTCAAATGGGATGCCGTTCTTCACATACATGGCTACTCCTCCACACCGTAAAGAGCTCCTCGAAAAGCTGCCATCCAACCTGTATGATGGTAAAGGAAGCCTCTGAATTATCTCCTTATTTAAGAAGCTCTCAGATAAACCAATAATTTCAGAGTCAACATCTATAAGCAGTTCACTAACTTTATCTCTAATACCTTGTATATTTTGATGAAATATACTAACGGAGTGGCCGTGCGGTCCTGGGCGCTACAGTCAGGAACCGAGCGACCGCTACGGTCGGAGGTTCGAATCCTGCCTCCGGCATGGATGTGTGTGACGTCCTTAGGTTAGTTAAGTTTAGTTAGTTCTAAGTTCTTGGCGACTGATGACCTTAAAAGTTAAGTCGCATAATGCTCAGAGCCATTTGAGCCAAATATACTAATTCCCTCATTACTCGGATACCTAAGGTTTGTCAAAAGTGATTCCCTTGTTAGAGAGACTTCCCTTAAGCAGGAATACCTATCAGCTGACTTCAATCTAAAAAAGGTGCAGCCCTAACACCCACTACTGCAGGAATTTTCCCATGAGTGATCCCACCAACCCCACCTATGCTGTCACCTATAAACTTTGCCAACCTCCCCTTCCCATACCTGTTGAGGTGCTGGCCATGTCTAGTGAAACCCGTCCTGCTGATAGACTCCACCGACACCACTGAAATGTGACCCATGGTTTCTGTCATCAGCGCACCCCCAAGTCTCATGTTATTATGCATGACGGCTGTATTAAGATGAGGCAGATCGTGACGCTGAAACAGTTCCACGAAATGCACATTCGTGTTGCCAGTCTGAGTGGCTATCTTTTCCAGGTCACCATCTATGTTATACTCCCCATCCTTACCAATACTATTACCAGCGCACCCACAATCACCACCGGATCCTCTTTAGTAAAATCCCTACATAACCTCCCTATGTTAACAGTCACCTGATCCAACCCTGCATTAGGCTTCACAATGCTGGTGACCTGGTACTCACTCCCCAGCACTTCCTGCAACTGCTGGCCTACACCTCTGCCATGAGAACTACCTAACAGCAGAACCTTCTTCTTACTCTTCGACTTTGCAACTGTTCTAGGCACAGTAACTACTAAGGTCTGCTGCATACTTCCTTCATCTACAGCTACTAGAGATTCCTCTCCACTAGACCCTGACAGTTGGTCATATCAATTGTAAACACCTTAGTAAAACTATCTGAAAATCTTCTTCTCCTAGCAGATCTCTTGCCAACAGCCAGCTCCCATTCCCCAACCCCCTTTTCTCTCCTCATCCTATCTAGCTCCTCCTGTGCGTTTTTCAACTGCACCTGAAGGGCACAGATCTTACGCTCCTGCTCCTCTATCAACTTACTCTTGCTACATAACCTGCAGTTCCAGGAGAGGATCTCACCAGAATGCCCACTGGGTTCCCCACTGCATTCCCCCCCCAGTGAAAATACTTCGAACAAGTCTCACACCGCAATCCACTACTCACGAACCTACGGCAAAGCCCACACTTCTCACTCACGGTAAAATTTTACTTTTTCTAAGTTCCGCTACTCCAATAAGAAGATGTTAAAAACCTGACTACAATAATCACAAACTTACTCTACAAGGGAAGTAACTACTACTATTAACAGTATTAATAAACAACAAATGTGAATATAACAAAAGACTAATACAGAAAGAGTATCAAACGTCTAATGACACAGTAACGAAGCTGAAAACAGTTCCCAAAAGGTTCTTCTGAAATTATTTCACCAGAAAACCCCAAGAACACCGGTTGAAGACTACTAAAGTTCCTCAATAAACCACTATACACAAACAATCAGTTAGTACTTGGCTTTCGATGCGCCGCTACAGCTGCAACTGGTCATCGCGAAATGTAAACACAGGCAAGAGGTTAATAATTTTCCAGTCATAAACAATCCATTGTCGGTGTTGACGGGCGCAGGCGAGGAGTAAAGCTTTGTGTCGTGCAGTCATCAAGGGTACACGATTGGGCCTTCGGCTCCGAAAGTCCATATCGATGATGTTTCAAATGTTCAAATGTGTGTCAATTCCTAAGGGACCAAACTGCTGAAGTCATCGGTCCCTAGAGTTACACACTACTTAAACTAACTTAGACTGACTTATGGTAAGAACAACACACACACCCATGCCCGAGGGAGGTCTCGCACTTCCGGCGGGAGGCAATCCGTAACACGGTGCCTCAAACCGCGCGGCCACTCCGCACGGCGATGATGTTTAGTTGAACGGTTTGCACACTGACACTTGTTGATGACCCAACATTGTAATCTGCAGTAATTTGGGGAAGGGTTGCTCTTCTGTCTCGTTGAACGATTCTCTTCAGCCGTCGTTGGTTCCGTTGTTGCAGGATCTTTCTTCGGCCGCAGATTTGACTTTTTACCGGATTCCTGATATTCACGGTACACTCGTGAAATAGTCATCGCTACCATGGAGATGCTGTGTCCCATCGCTCGTGTGGCGACTATAACACCACGTTGAAACTCACTTAAATTTTGATAACCTGGCGTTTTGTCCGCCCCTGGTAGCTCAGTGGTCAGCGCGCCGGAGTGTCATACCTAAAGGCCCAGGTTCGACTCCCGATTGGGTCGGAGATTTTCTCCGCTCAGGACCTGGGTGTTGTGTTGTCCTTATCATCATCATTTCATCCCCATCGATACGCAAGTCGCCGAAGTGGCGTCAACTCGAAGGACTTGCACCAGGCGAACGGTCTACCCGACGGAAGGCCCTAGCCACACGGCATTTCCATTTCCATTACCTGCGATTGTAGCAGCAGTAACCTATCTAACAACTGCGCCAGACACTTGTTGTCTTATTTAGATGTTGCCGACCGCAGAACCAAATTCTGTCTGCTTACATATCTCTGTATTTCTCTGTATCTGAATACTCATTAAACTTAGTAGATCAAGTTTTACATGCGAACCAATGTTCGCATTGTTCGCATGTTCGAAAACGTCATCCAACAGTGCTACAGAGCGTAAAAGTTATGGGCTTCGACACCTGTGAATTTGTGTATCTACTGGGTGATACCATGATGATGTTGCGAACTTTCTAGGACGATAGAGAAGGATACATTTTGTAAACCCTCATCGCCATTTTTGTAAAGGCCTCGTGACTGTTGCTGTCGAGTAGCCACTGTTGTGAATATAGGCAGAGTTTGTGAGTTCGTGGAACAGCTTGTGGTGCAGTACAAAAAAATGGCTCTGAGCACTATGGGACTCAACTGCTGTGGTCATAAGTCCCCTAGAACTTAGAACTACTTAAACCTAACTAACCTAAGGACATCACACAACACCCAGCCATCACGAGGCAGAGAAAGCCCCAGGGTCAGGTAACAGGATAGGACATGAAGGTTCTACAACACCCCATGTGGTGTCACCGCCAGACACCACACTTGCTAGGTGGTAGCCTTTAAATCGGCCGTGGTCCATTAGTATACATCGGACCCGCGTGTCGCCACTATCAGTGATTGCAGACCGAGCGCCGCCACACGGCAGGTCTAGAGAGACTTCCTAGCACTCGCCCCAGTTGTACAGCTGACTTTGCTAGCGATGGTTCACTGACAAATTACGTTCTCATTTGCCGAGACGATAGTTAGCACAGCCTTCAGCTACGTCATTTGCTACGACCTAGCAAGGCGCCATTATCATTTGCTATTTATCTTGTGATGCATGTACCGTCAGACCAATGTTCCCCAATTATGGATTAAAGTTAAGTATTCCAGAAGCTACGTACCTATTTTGTTAGTCTCATTTCCGTGTCCTGTTCCAGACCTCACGCCAGCCAGCGTGAGCTTAAACGCGTGCCTTTCGGCCACCTCATAGTGGCTTGGCTGTCTTGCCAAGTCACAACAGTTTGGCGCCGAGGATTGGCGACGAGCCAATTCGCCTTTGTACCAATACAGACTGATATACTTGTGTAATGGCTTCGCCACAATCTCCAGATGTACTGTCCGAATTTTATCGCTTGCAGAATCAGCAGACGCAGGCCTTACTGGATGCCCTTGGACAGCTCGTCCAGGGTCAACGTACAATGCAAAACGATGCAGCAGCCGCCGCTCCACCGCTCACGCAGCCACAACATGCAGTTGCACCACCTTTTCGTCCTTTTGATGCGGCACTGGAAAGCTGGACGGAGTGGTCACGCCAATTTGGATTCCATCTCGCCACCTACCGAATTCAAGGTACTGAGCAGCAGCGTTTTTTGGTAGCATCCGTAGGTGTCCAGACATACCGTGTGGTAGTGAAATTATTTCCCCGACGCGACGTAGCAACTCTGTCCTACGACGAAATTTTGTCGGCATTAGATGCATATTTCAAAGAATCAGTCAATGTAGTTGCCAAACAGTATACCTTCTTTCGTACAAAACGTACGGCAGGACAGACTAATCGGGAGTGGGTTGCAACCTTGTAAGGCCTTACTAGGGATTGTGCTTTTGAGCGTCAATGTGGACTCCCTTATTCAGATACTATGGTACGTGATGCAATTACACAGAACGTTTCTGATGTTCGTATACGGGAAAAGATTTTGAAACTAGTCAATCCCTCCCTTCAACAAGTGATGGACATATTGGATCGGCAGGACACACTTGACTTTGCTCAGGAATCATTTGAAACTTCACCAGCCTTGTGTCACATTATCCGGCCTGCCGGGCGAGCTGCGCGGAACAGTAAACAGTCCTCGAGCCCGGCCGTGCCAAAGCCGCCTGGCTCTCAGCCACGTGTACCGCGCCAGAAGACAAATGCAGTGAAATCATACCCGCGGTGTGCTTACTAGACATTCGCGCGAGAATTGCCCGTCACGCCAAGCTATTTGCTTTTTCTGTAATAAAAAAGGACATGTTCAAAGTGTTTGCCAGAAAAAGCTCAGATCGGACGCTTCAAACCATTCCAGGCCCTTTGCTTCGCGCTGGAATCGGAATCGAACCAAGGATACTCAGGCTCGCGACACTTCGCCTATGGAAATTCATGTAGTTCATTCCACTCCGCCCAGTGCCTCTCTCTCTAACAGTTGTAACCTCCCCACCGTAATTTTAAAAGAAAAAAAGCAATACTTAATAGAAATGGGAGCCGAGTGTAACCTCCCCACAATGAAATCTACTGACAATGACAATTAAACAAAGATTATCAATCTGACTCAAATATAAGTTCTTCACGAAAATTTAAAGTCTATTCAGTGATAAGAAAATTCAATTAAACCGAAACATCGGTCTTTGGCCCTGTGTAAGACAATCAGAATTAAAGTCTTACCTCAGAATAAATGGATGTCACATATCTGCTCTTGTTGTTGCGCACCGCTTGGAGGAACTGCATTGCAAATAATAATATTGTCTTTTCTTCTGTGATTCTAGTGAAATTTTTTTTCAAAAGAAGTGGAATGAAATGGGAAGCGCAACGAGATCTTTAGTTCAATAAAAAATTAAATTTTTGAAAAAATGCTTTTGAAATAAAAATTATTATTAGGGAACTTGTTGGAGAATAGTTACAATAAATAAAATTTTTCATTATCTAATGATTATATTAATTAACAGTATACCTTATGCACCATCTTGACCAGTGTTGCCGACCGCCTACATCACACAACCGCACTGGGCTGCTACTACTAACCGACCGCTCTGCATGACGACAATTAGCGTACTGCACGCGACGACTACTGACAGAGTACTGCTCTCAACTAGACAGAGCTACAGACTCGCAACGACTACTCACTCGACTCGCAACGACTACTGACTCGACTCGCAACGACTACTGGGAGACTGGGAACCGCTCGCAACACTCGCGCGGTCAAGCGCATACTCTCTGGTCACAGATGCTACAATGCCTCGCCATCGCTGCTGCGTTACATACGTGTTTCATAACCCTCCACTGGGGGGGCAAAAATTTGGCAGCGATGGTGAGTCATTTGGACTTGCCAATCGCGGCAAAATTTTTCTTTAATTAACAAAATCCTACAACGTACAGAATATTTAAATGTTGTGCACACGCACTAAGTACAAAATATATCAGACAAAGACAAAATGTGAATACTAAACATAGTAGCAAATCAGAAAAAAGTAGATACAAATTTTTTGACAGATAAAGTGCACAGGCACTGAAAAAATTCTTTAGCATATTCAGAACAAATAAACAGACTGGCAAAAAATATTATGTTGACAAGTGACATGAGTGTACTTAATAAACATATCAGGAAATCATAAAAGTTATACAAATCATATTGAAAAATGAGAAAAATGCACAGGCACTGAAGTTCAGTAAAAAACATATTAACACCTAACAGAAGTGCTCATGCACTGTAGTTCAAAAAATAAAAAAAATGTATATACAATATAAAAGACAAGAGTGTACATATTCTGTACTTCAGAACAAATCAAAAAATGTCTTTAGCATTTTCGCAATAAATAAACATAATGGCAAACATCATGTCGACCAGTGCCATAAGTGTACTCGCACTGGAGTTCAGGAATCGACAAAATGTATAACCTATGAACGTAAATGATGTTACCAAAATTTTTTCTTTATGTGACAAGAATCAGGATAGGAAAGGGAAGGATTGCATCATGGTTGTAGCACTTTAGATTGCACACAGCTGCTCTGAAAGTCCATATCTTTCCACAGAAGTACAACACCAAGTGACACAACTTGAAGTTCTTTTCCCATCAGAATTTATCAGTGTAGCCAAGACACTGAACTGTCGTAGTAATGTTCCATGTTTTCATTTTGGCAGTACATTACGTACACCAAACAGTGGGACCATAATAATGTCTTCATCGCTCATGGTGGTGGACAGCATGTCGTGTCAACACCACACTATTACAAGGCACACCAACGTAGAATTAGTGCAAAACCAAAGATAGTGCTCCATGATCACTAGGATAAACAGGACAAATGGACATTGCAGTAATTCAGGGTAGTCAGCTTATGAGGTGAAGGATATCAAGTCACATAATATTGACAATTACAGACTTAATTAGTAGTTTGTGGCATTCATAGCCCAGTTATTGAACATTTCTGTACCAAGTATGTAGTATTACAGAAAAATGTTCATTAATTGTTGTACATAGAATCAGTAGCCTTCTTTTCCTGGTTACAAAGCATTATGAAATAATCGCATTCTTTTCAGTTACAGAGTATAATTAAGAATCATTAACCTTCTCCTAATTACAGTTAATTAATCATTTGTCATTCCAATAATCATTAGCCTTTTCCTAATTACAGTTAATTAATCATTTCTCGTTAATTAATCATTTGTCTAATTACAGTTAATTAATCATTTGTCGTTAATTAATCATTTGTGTAATTACAGTTAATTAATTGATCATTTGTCATTTCAATATAGTAAGAATTATTAGCCTTAATTAATTACAAAGCATTATTAAACAGTACCATAGTCAATTAATTAGGTGTCATTCCAATCTATTAAGAATCACTAGCTGGCATCATGGGTGATCGTATTACAATAAACAGTGGTGGTCCTTGGCCAGTTACAAAGTATATTTAGTAAGACAGAATAATGTTCATCAGAAGCCAGAGTCAATTATTGGCCTAGCATTAACATAATACATTGAGTGATACAAATTATTGGCACTCATTGGCCATTAACCAAAACATGAAAACTCAACATGAAAAAAAAAGGGCTAATTAATGGCATAATTAATAACAATTCTTCAAGTGACATTAATTATTGGCACTCAGTGGCCAGCAAGTATTGAATAGAATCATCATTCAGTATTATTCAAATTATTACGAAGTCATTATTAAAAATCAGTTAATTATAGTCATAGCATTAATAATCATGGGCATTACAAGTACTCATTACAATAAACAGTGTTCCTCATTCAGTAGTATTCAGATCATTACAAAGTCATTATTAAAATCAGTTAATTACAGTCAAATCATTAATAATCACAGGCATTATAAGTGGTATCATTACAATAAACAGTGGCAGTTATTAGCTAGTGACAAAGCATCATTTTGAATATAGTCTCATTAAGAGGTCATTACTCAAGTGACATGCTATTCAGAGTTGATCAGTATTATTCAGAATTATCATAAACTAGTGACATTATGTGGGACTGGTAATACATTTTTTTGGTAGCAATGCATTGCGTTGGGATCGATAATTAATTGCTGAAACATAACACTATTTGCTTTTGACCTATTGCAGCAAATGAGGATAGGTAACGTCATTCGTCATGAGTCAGCTGTAGCAAGATTATGTAACAAGGCAGTACATGTGATCACATTTATAAACGATAGACACAAATGGGTAAAAATATAAAAATGCAAGTACTAGAACAGGTATAATAAGTAACAGGTTTAGTAAGTGTCATGAAAAACTTCTCCTGGAAAAAATACAAAAACGGATTATTGACCTGAAAGAAGAAACGCACACTATGCTGAAAAGTAGTGAACTTCGAATTAACAGGTAGTGAAATGTGTATAAAATGTGCTCCATAGCTGTCCTTTCCAAAACTTTCCGTCATCCTACTATGCAATGTAACACCTGCTGTCAAAGCAAACTGCAACAAATACTTAAATAACTACATAACATAAATACATAACTTCAACATTATCCTCATCTGTAAAGAAAAAAAACTTCATTATCCATATCATCATAACTTCACCATTATCATCACCTGTAAAGAAAAACTTCATTATTCATAATACCATTTCCTTCATCATTATTCATCAGTATTCACTATCATCTGCAAAAAAATCACTTCATTACTCATTACATAACTATTCCTTATCTCTAGCATATTTCATCACTAAAACTAAGATGTGTAGTTCTCTCTGACAGCCTGCATCAATCACCTTGTATTCTGAAAGAAAAAATTAGTTAAGACTGCTATTCTTCGATGAGTATAGTATATTCTTGTTAATGTTTGTTAATCCTGATCCATTTACTCTTCCTCATAAAGTTATTGCATCTCCTTTCGTTTATTCCGTAGGTGAAATTCCCATTCATGTTAAATTTATTTCTTAGAATCATCATTCCTTTCTGAAATTGATGAACAAAGATTAATGTCCTGCATTTAAATCATATACCCCCTAGATAATGACTGGTTTATGGTAACATAATTAACCGTACAGCATAACATGACAGAAAACGTAATATGTCAAAGGCATTGACAGTGTTCAGAGGCAAAATGTACAGATAATATTACAATGCAGCAGCAAAAAAAATGTGAAACAGTCACGATGTTGAGATGTCATAAGGCAAAAAAAAATGTCAAAGTCGACTGGTGTGTGTTATATCTTAACTATTTCATAGTGCATACAAACAAAACTGGAGTACAGTCATATACACAAAAAATGGAAAATGTGCACGGTCTGATGTGTAACGACAAGAAAAGCGACCTGCTAATCTTACCTTGCCGGGCACTTGCCAAGAAAAAATACGATAATCATCAATAAGTAGTCACATAAATATAATTGCAGACATAGTCATAAATGTGTAAATTCATCTGGAAAAATATGCACGGTCTGATGTGTAACGACAAGAAGAGCGACCTGCTAACCTTACCTTGCCGGGCACTTGCCAAGAAAAAATGCGATAATCATCAGTAATTAGTCAGGTGAAATAATTGCATTAATAAATGACATCATAGTGTGTTGAATCATAAAGTGTCTTCATTCAATAAACGGTTTAATGTTTGAGATATGGTGGTTGCCTTTCGATTTTCTAGTTCTCAAAGTTTCGACGTGTACAACATTGGGGTGAGGGATGCTGCGAATCCGATATGGACCTGCGTATATAAGTTCAAATTTACTGCACTTACCTTTTAATTTACTGGATAAATAGTGTGTACGTACTAGTATCTTCTGTCCAACGTGAAAGACGCGGCGTGTACAAACCTGTTTTTGCTGTCTTCTCCGGCGCTCTGCGGCACGTTTGATGTTGTTCAGCGCAATGTCAATTATTTCGTGGTGTCGTAATCGACGAGATGCAGGAAATTTGATTAATTCTTTAATTTTGTTCGGTGGTTCAACGTTTTTCAGTATAACAGTCGGAGATAGCATAGTGGATTCATTTGGAATGGAATTAATTACATCTTGGAATGAGAGTATGTATGTATCCCAATCAATATGTCTTTTGTGGCAGTATATTCGGCACAGCTTACCAATTTCCTTCATTAATCTTTCACAAGGGTTCGAAGAAGCGTGGTACTTGGATATATATAGATCGGAGAAATGTTTCTGGCTCGTAACATGCGTGTCCATACGCTACTACGAAATTGAGATCCATTGTCAGAAATTACTTTCATTACATGCCCTACATGAGATAGAAAATGTTTTACAAATGCTTTCGAAACAGTTTTAGCAGTAGCTTTGCGTAACGGAGTGAAAGTAACAAATTTTGAAGTGAGCTCAACAGCGACAAAGATGTAGCAAAAACCTCTGTTAGTTCTGGGAATCGGACCAAAAATATCTACTGCGGCCATGTGTCTTAATTTAACAGGTAGAATGGGATATAAAGGAGGAATATGTGAAGTGGTGTCTGATTTAGCTTTCTGGCAAATTTTACAAGACGCTAAAACTCGTCGTATACGTTTTTCCATGTTAGTAAAATAACAGTTCTGTCTCAGTATAAGAAAACATTTTCGTGCTCCGTAATGTGCGTAACTTAGATGAGTGTACCAGATTAATTTGTTAACCAGTTCGTCAGGAATGCATAATAACCAATTGTTGCTGTCAGGATGAGAGCGGCGAAACAGAATGTCATTGCGTACAGTGTAGTGGTTTCTAATCGTAACATTATTCTTATCTAGCCAAAGGTGTTTAATTTCTTTCCACACATTGTCTTTATTTTGTTCTTGCGCTATGTCCTGTAATGACGATGAAATAAAGTTTTCAAATGCAACTTGCTGAATGTACATGACACTGAAATTTGTTTTGCAGAAGTTGGTTGCTACGTCTTGCTGATTGTTGCCGAGAGAACGCGATAGTGCGTCTGCTATAACATTTTGTGTACCGGGAATGTGAACAATCGTAAAATTAAATTCCTGTAAATACAGTTTCCATCTACTTAATCTATCGTGAGTGAATTTGGCTGAAAGTAAAAATTGTATCGCTCTGTGATCTGTGTAAACTGTGGTATGTCTGCCATAAAGAAAGTGCCTAAATCTCATAAAAGCCCATACAACACATAATGTTTCAAGTTCTGTAACAGAATAATTTCGTTCAGCAGGTGACAAAATGCGACTTGCAAATGCGATGTTTTTAATTACTATAGAGCCATCTTCTTCTATTTCCTGAAAAATGTGTACGCCTAAAGCGGTATTGGAACTGTCGGTGGCAATGGAAAAATTTCTAGTAAGATCTGGGTGCGATAAAAGTGGAGCATTCAACAAAGCATGTTTCAAATAACATTCTCGTGAGCAAAATTCTGCGTGTCAAAAGTAATGTTTGCGTTACTGAAATATGCAATCTGTGCTCTATCTGGTTAAAATTTATCGTACGTGTTATTATTTACGGGAGAATGTTGTGGCATATCCACTATATGAACTGTTCTTTTATTTCTTACTGACGTATTACGCTATCGATGACTCCTATTGTCTGTTTCATTCATCATAATATGTTGTTGCTGATGTTGTTGCTGCTCATAAGATCGACTGTTATCAAATGTACGCTGAAAATTGTGCTCATTATTTTTACGTTGGTCATGATAGTCACTTCTATACGGTGCATTGCGATAGGAATTGAAATAGTGTGTTGTCTGTACGTAGTCATTTCTTTGCTGCCATGCGTTACTATTTGTTGGAGCTAGGACTATACGTGCACGCGGCGAAACATTAAAGTTTGGTTGATCTTGTAGACTGCATTGTTGGTTAGATATGCTAAGCGGCTGACTTTCATGCTGTTGCGGTGAAAAACGTCTATTGTTACAAAAAAAATCCGTTTGCTGTTAATTTTACACATACTGATGATTACAATTTTATCTGTAATTAAAATTACGCTGGTAGTTGTCATTACGGGAGTGCCAACTGAAAATTGTCACATTCGGTAAAAGTTTGTCACATCGGGTTTTCATTACTCGTTTCTTAATACTAGGTAGAGCAATAGTTAAAGAGCAGTTTTGATAGATATAAAGGATAGTAGAAGAAAAGGCAGCAGTGCAGAAAACTAAAGATGAAACAGCACTACTACAGCTCGGGGCCCTATGCTCGCTACGGCACATATTCATTAAAGCGTAATGAATCCCCTGAGGTCTTTTACGCACTGCAAATAAATTTTAGCTTTTGTGTTATAGGCAATAGCGGTAAAATTTCAAAGGCAAATTGTTGTATTCGTGCTAATTCAAATTTCTTCATTACAGGCAATGCTGTTGTAAATACAAAAATAAATTGTCGCATCTGGTTCAAAGCTAGCTTCTGCATTACAGGCAATAGCGGTGAATGTACAAAGATAAATTGTCGTATACAGTGCAAATCGTGTATCTGTGTTCTGCCATTATTAAATTCCTTACATTTTCTGGCGGATAAAAATTGCTCGTAATCTACGTTCTCGTCATTGAATTTGAAAACACGTTCGGGTTTGTGTGTGAATCTGTTTGTCTGTGTCGTTTCGTACTTCAAGTTGCGTAGCTTTTCGGATTTTAATTCGCGTAGTCTCTGTAAATTGTTCACATTATACACGCTGCGTGACTCTGACAAATGCTCACAACGTGGCGAATGTTGCGGTATGTTATTAACTGAAATGTTTTTCATCTCTGTTACTTCTTGTTGTAAATTTGACAACTTCCTACGTAACGTATTGTGAGATGAATCGATCTCATTAATTGTCTGCTGTAAATTTTGAAATTCAGGTGTTTGGATAAATGAAACCGGTGCAGTATCGTCTGATTTATTGTCATTAGCATTTTCGATAACATCAATACGACTGGCCAATTCATCACATCTTTCAGCCAGTATTTTAACCTGATCATCGGTTTTAGAATCAGACGCATTAATCTGTTTTTGCAACTTGCGCGTAGTTTCGCTCAGTTTTTTAACATCACCTTTGATAACATCACAATCCTGTGTTAGATCTAATTGTTCGAACCTATTTGTCACTGTTTGAATATTTACTGTGTGTGTATCTGTTTTTGATTTAAGGTCAGAAATTTCATCCCGTAATTCCGCGTTCAATTGTTCTATGGTATTAATTTTGTCGGACACTGTAGTAATATTATTGTCTACATACGTCTTCGCTTTCGCGAATATTTTACGTTTGTCCTCTTGTCTCTGTGCAGTGATTGTTTCCATGACTTGTCGTTTTACTTTGTTTTGATCCTGAATAAATCTGCGGAAACGCGTATCACTGTTCTGTATGTGCTGATTAAAGCGCTCGTTAATCTGAGTGTTCTGCTGTTCGAATTTCGCGTCTATCTTTGCGTCCATTGTGCGCGAAAGTTCTACCGTCATTGCTTTAAACTCGTCGCATAATTGTGTAGCTTTTTCAGAGCATTGTTTAGCGACTCCGCTAATTTCGTCTCTGAGTGTTTCTGTTGCGGCTGTTTGCATTTCTCTTAATTCTTGCGAAACAGATTTAATTTCTTCGCTATTTTTTCGTGAACAAGCCTCAATTTCCACGCGCAACTGTTCCTTAGTGTCATGGCACTGCGCGGCAACGTCTCTAATTTGTTCACTAAGCTGTCTAGAATTGTCGTCTAATTTTTTATTTAGCTGTTTGTTATCTTCCCTAAGTTGTCTAAAATCTTCACTTTGTTTGTCTAATTTTTCGTTCTGTTCACTAAATTGTTGTTTGAAATCTTCACTTTGTTTGTCTAATTTTTCGTTCTGTTCACTAAATTGTTGTTTGAACTCTTTACTACTGTTGTCTTGGTTTTCCATCATTTGGTTAATTCGTTGCAGCAATAGTGTCATAATTTGATCCGAACCAAAATTAGCATTTCTATTCTCAGTACTGTTTAATGATGTCCCTGCAGTTGCCGCACTTTGTGTGACCATTTGGTCATTTTGCAACTTACAAAAAGGATTATCAGTCCGATGTACACTGTCACTCACTATTTCGGAATTAAATAAATCCGTCTTACTTTGTGTATCCTGTTCATTTTCATTAGACGAATTCGTCTGTTCGTCACTTAAATTTTCCAAATCGGGTGTGTTAAGCTCGGCAGCGCTCATTACTATAGAGCGCTCCGCATCATCAATTGTCGTCAAATTAACAGACGAGACAATTGAGTTCGTTTGTTCATTATCAAGGTAAAAGTCATCACTAGTGGTTGTAATGCACTGATTGTTAGTGAACGCAGGATTGTCATCATTACACTGCGTGTCACATGTCCTATCGGTAAAGTTGTTTGCGTCGGTAATTTCATTCATAATACCTCGCGATACACTATTCACAGTCTTTCGCGGCATTTTAACAATAGTCAAAATTATTCACAAAACAATTAAGCACATATGCAAAAGCAACACACAAATACAACAAAGCAACAAATTGCCGTTGACCTGTAGAGAGAAAGTCACAAGATTAATAAAAGCGTAGCGCCAAATCCTAATTATACTTAAGCAAATAAGAGCAGATATGTGACTGTTTTTCAAAAGACTCTCAACGAAATTCGATCCTGGACTGGGTGTCGCCAAGTGTAACCTCCCCACCGTAATTTTAAAAGAAAAAAAGCAATACTTAATACAAATGGGAGCCGAGTGTAACCTCCCCACAATGAAATCTACTGACAATGACAATTAAACAAAGATTATCAATCTGACTCAAATATAAGTTCTTCACGAAAATTTAAAGTCTATTCAGTGATAAGAAAATTCAATTAAACCGAAACATCGGTCTTTGGCCCTGTGTAAAACAATCAGAATTAAAGTCTTACCTCAGAATAAATGGATGTCACATATCTGCTCTTGTTGTTGCGCACCGCTTGGAGGAACTGCATTGCAAATAATAATATTGTCTTTTCTTCTGTGATTCTAGTGAAATTTTTTTTCAAAAGAAGTGGAATGAAATGGGAAGCGCAACGAGATCTTTAGTTCAATAAAAAATTAAATTTTTGAAAAAATGCTTTTGAAATAAAAATTATTATTAGGGAACTTGTTGGAGAATAGTTACAATAAATAAAATTTTTCATTATCTAATGATTATATTAATTAACAGTATACCTTATGCACCATCTTGACCAGTGTTGCCGACCGCCTACATCACACAACCGCACTGGGCTGCTACTACTAACCGACCGCTCTGCATGACGACAATTAGCGTACTGCACGCGACGACTACTGACAGAGTACTGCTCTCAACTAGACAGAGCTACAGACTCGCAACGACTACTCACTCGACTCGCAACGACTACTGACTCGACTCGCAACGACTACTGGGAGACTGGGAACCGCTCGCAACACTCGCGCGGTCAAGCGCATACTCTCTGGTCACAGATGCTACAATGCCTCGCCATCGCTGCTGCGTTACATACGTGTTTCACAGTGACTGTGTTCATCCCACAAATAGTGTGCGTCGACGTCGCCGGAAATCACGTCACGTCGCAAGTGATTCTGTACCAGTGCCAGTTTCCGTTGCATGAGACAGTCGTTCTTGTCGTCAGCAGGACCATAAACTTTTTGTGGACTTGGCCATTCACGGCACAATGATACCATTCCAGCTCTATACCGGAGCTGCAGTTTCATTGATCAATCACAACACGTACAAACAGCTGGGCACACCTATGTTGCGTGCCGCAAATGTTAAGCTAACTACATATTCAGGACAAGCAATCCGTGTGTTAGGACAGTGCAGCCTTCTTGCAACATACAAAGGACAAACAAAACTTGTGTCATTGTACATCCTTCGTTCTTCTTCTGCCGTGAACTTGTTTGGTTTAGATTTATTTCAGTTGTTTAACTTGTCTATAGTCAATCAGGTCCTATCAGTGAACCAGACTGTGCCTTCAGCCAGTGTTTCTCGTCTATGTGAAGAATTTGCAGACATTTTTGCACCGGGCCTCGGTTGCGCTAAGAACTATGAAGCACATTTGGAACTGAAAGTAAACACACAACCGAAATTTTTCAGAGTGCGCAATGTTCCCCACGCATTGCATGATGAGCTCACAAGAACATTACACGATTAGGAATCGCAAGGTGTAATTGAACATGTGCAGGCTTCTCTCTGGGCATCACCCTTAGTAATTTTGCAAAAGCCTTCAAGAAAATTAAGACTTTGTGTGGACCTCAAGGCAACAGTGAATCCCCAACTAGTGACTGCAACTTTTCCTTTACCCCGCCTGGAAGATCTTTTTGACAAATTATGCCCGGGTAAATATTTTTCGAAGTTGGACCTAGCACATGCGTACTTGCAAATACCGGTGGACGAAGACTCCCAGCGCGTTTTGGTGGTTAACACGCATCTTGGTTTACACCGATTCAAACGACTGCCATTCGGGTGTGCATCTGCCCCTGCATTGTTTCAGCAATATCTACAAACTGTTTGTGCGTCGGTCCCTACTGCAGCAAACTATCTGGACGATATTGTGATCTCCGGAAAGACAGGAGAAGAACATTTAGCCAATCTCCGAACATTATTTCAGGTCTTGCGACAAAATGGTCTTCGCTTGCGGAAGGACAAATGTGTGTTTTTGGCTCAGGACTTACCCTATCTGGGCCATGTACTCAATGCCCAATACATACATCCGAGTCCAGAGCACCTCCGTGCCATACAAGACTTGCCTTCGCCGCAGAATTTGAAGCAGCTACAGAGTGTGCTGGGAAAAATAAATTATTATCATCGCTATGTGCGCCACGCCTCTTCCATTTCAGCTCCGCTTCATCGCTTACGCTGTAAAGGTGTTCCGTTCGTCTGGATGACGGAATGCGAACGCGCCTTTCGCCAGTTGAAATCGGCGTTGCTTTCCAATACTTGCCTTTTGCCGTTCGATCCCCAGAAACCCCTTTTGTTGATGGTAGATGCATCGGATTTCGGGATCGGTGCTGTGCTTGCGCACAAAGATGGATCGCATGATCGCCCTATTGCCTTTGCGTCCAAATTGCTCTCGTCTGCGCAAAGAAATTATTCACAGATCGAGAAAGAAGCTTTGGCTCTCGTATTTGGTGTTACAAAGTTTCACGATTTCTTGTATGGTCGTCACTTTAACATCATCACAGACCACAAACCTTTGACATCGCTTTTTCATCCGAACAAGCCTGTACCTCCACGTACAGCGCAGAAATTCATTCGCTGGTCTATTTTCCTTTCGCAGTACCGGTACGATATCTTGTATCGGTCCACTGCTAAGCACGGAAACGCCGATGCGTTGTCCTGTTTGCCTATTGCTGAGGATAGAGCATTCGATTCCTCCGAACTTGCTTGCAAGTTCATTGATTCGGAAACCGATGACGTGATCGAATCGTTTCCGATTGATTTTCGTCGTGTAGCTACAGCCACAGCTGCTGACCCTGTCCTTGCTACCGTTCTGCGTTTTGTTGCTACGCAATGGCCCTTGTCAAAGTCACAGATCGAGGATCCGTTGGTTCGTCGATTTTTTGCTCACAAGGTGAGCCTTTTTGTTCGACGTGGTGTTTTGCTGTTGCGTTCTGATAATGATCAGTCCAGAGTCGTGGTCCCACGTTCGTTACAGTCCTCTGTCTTACGGCTTCTCCACCAAGGACATTGGGGTATAGTGCGAACGAAACAATTTGCTCGTCAGCACTGTACTTGGTTCGGAATCGATGCTGCGATTACGCATATGTGCTCTTCTTGCATGACGTGTGCCGAACACCAATGGCCAAACGCCACTTCCCCTTGGCAACGCTTACACATAGATTTTGCTGGCCCATTCTGGAATGCTCGATGGTTGGTTGTGGTAGATTCATTCAGTAATTTTCCTTTTGTTGTCCGGATGTCTTCCACGACGTCATCTGCCACCATCCAAGCGTTATCCGCTATCTTTTGCACTGAAGGTCTTCCACAGACTATTGTTTCCGACAATCGCCCGCAATTCACGTCCGCAGAATTTCAATCATTCTGCAAGGCCAATGGTATTCAACATCTGACGTCCGCGCCGTTTTCGCCGCAGTCAAACGGTGCCGCTGAACGATTGGTCCGGACTTTCAAGTCCCAGATGTTGAAGTTGAAAGAGTCGCATTCTCGGGAGGACGCGTTGTTGCGCTTTTTGTCCTCGTATCGCTCTCAGGCCCGAGATGGTCGCTCGCCGGCTGAGTTGTTGCACGGTCGCTCTCATCGAACCTTGATGTCTTTGCTACATCCGCCGCATCAGGTTCCTGTGCAGCAGCAGACTCCTGCTTTTGCCCCAGGCGACGTTGTATACTATCGCAACTATCGAGGTTCACGGCGTTGGCTCGCAGGGCGCATTCTTCGCTGCCTCGGCCGCTTTATGTATCTGGTTTTGGGGGCCTCTGGTGAGGTGCGTCGGCATTTCAATCAGCTGCGCCTCTGTCGTCGCATGGGTTCTGCTGCTCCCCGTCTGCTTTCAGCGACGGTGCCGTCCGGTCAGCGCCCTGGGGACCCATCTACTGGCTCGCCTCATCCCCAGGTGTTGCCGACCCTGCCTTCCCTTTTACCCCATGGCGACGCGCCGCCACCGCCGCCGCCGCCTAATCTCCCGCCGGCGACGCCCGCAGTGGACGCGTCGCTGCAACCGCCGGGCGCCTCCCTGGGTCACGCGCCGCCGATCGCTTCCCGTGACCCGTTGTCCTCCGCCATGGACTTCTTGCCCGCTCCGGACCATAGAACGTCTTCGCCCGTCGGGTGCCCCGTCCCGATGGAGGTCGACCCTTCGGCCCCTCCTGTCTCTCTACGGGCGAGTACACCGCATGTTGGCGTGCACCCTGGACTAGGTTTTCTGTCGTTTCCTAGCTCCCCTCTGACCGAATGGCAGGGTGCGGGTGGCACAGCCTCGCCTGTTGTTAGGCTCCTCACCTCGTCGCATACGTCAACATGGGGTCCTCCCCACGGCGGGCGGAAGCCTTATAACACAACCGTACGCCGATTTGCGGGGAGGAATGTGGTGTCACCGCCAGACACCACACTTGCTAGGTGTTAGCCTTTAAATAGGCAGCGGTCCGGTAGTATACGTCGGACCCGCGTGTCGCCACTATTAGTGATTGCTGACCGAGCGCCGCCACACGGCAGGTCTAGAGAGACTTCCTAGCACTCGCCCCAGTTTTACAGCCGACTTTGCTAGCGATGGTTCACTGACAAATTACGCTCTCATTTGCCAAGACGATAGTTAGCATAGCCTTCAGCTACGTCATTTGCTACGACCTAGCAAGGTGCCATTATCATTTGCTATCTATCTTGTGATGCATGTACCGTCTGACCGATGTTCGCCAATTATGGATTAAAGTTAAGTATTCCAGCAGCTACGTACTTTATTTGCTAGTCTCCATTAGTTGACCTGTTCCAGACCTCACGCCAGCCTGCGTGAGCTTAACGCGTGCCTTTCGGCTTCCTGTCCTAGTGGCTTGGCTGTCTTGCCAAGTCACAACACTTTCCTAAAACAAGGAAGCCGGTACTGAGATCAAAGGACTCACCTAAATCAAGGATCACAATGGAGACTGGCAAAGGGACTTATAAAACAAGTACCCTGATGGTGAGAGGCAAGAGGACTCACATTAAAAAAGCACCCTGAATCGAACAGAACACAATTACATTCACGTCGTTTTTCCCGGGTAACACTATATGTAGCTTTAATTGCACTGTTGAACAGACCAGTGACCTGTCCCAACCTCTTTCCACTTCGGCGCCATCTGTGGAGGTAATTACAGCAATAATTCATACACCGTAATGTGTTATGATCTGGGGAATCACGTTGGTTTCCTATTGAATACCGGTGTCGCATTACAGAATGTAAGAATACCGACCTTTCTGAGACGTTAATCTGATGGGTAATTTCCAGAGGTACTACCCCGTTTCAACGGATAGTAACATTTTGATTTGTGTCGATTACATCGCCATCTATCACGCTACGACACAATTGCTCCATACAAAAGTTACATACTTTTACCCTGAGAATTCGAATCACAATAAAAACTGAGGGTTTCTATTGAATACTTCAAAATTAATACCCCATCCCACCCCCTGTGGTGGGGCAGCAGGCTGGCCGATGGTAATGTCATTGAATGTCCCCTTCGAGGCGAACAATTGTTATTACATCCCTTTTTGTAATCCGATGTGTGGTTTCCTTTATATTTCTCTAAACAGTTTTAAGTGCCCCATCCTATACATATGTATATCACGGGCATCCTATAGAATGCCTAGGTAATGTATAGAATGGCTAAAGTTGAATGTCAGAGTGTGAAAAGATGGACAATTTATACATTGCATAGGCACTGTATACTTTGCCGGATTTTCTAATGGAAAAGTTTATAATACACCTAATCCCGCCGCCGGCCGAAGTGGCCGAGCGGTTCTAGGCGCTACAGTCTGGAACCGCGCGACCGCTACTGTCGCAGATTCGAATCCTGCCTCGGGCTTGGATGTGTGTGGTGTCCTTAGGTTAGTTAGGTTTAAGTAGTTCTAAGTTCTGGGGGACTAATGACCTCAGATGTTAAGTCCCATAGTGCTCAGAGCCATTTGAACCTAATCCCGCCATTTTTTTTCCCGCCACTACTGTTTGTGATAGCGTTCGGGTTTTTTCCTTTTTCTCGTATCTGTTGAGTCTCGTTAAAATAAACCAGAGGTGCTCATACATGCCAAAAGTGTGACCGAAACGTTAATCTGTGGCCATTCTCCTATAGATAATGATGGCGATGAGGTAGAAGTTTACGGTGTTACCATTTTGTGTAATGTTTGCTTCAATATTGAGAAAGATATCCAAAGTAAAAGGTAATATAAACTGGACCGTGAGATTTAGGTGAAAAAAAAATGAAAGGGCCTCTAATAAAAAAAATTCATTCTCTGTCTTTGTGTGCCACGTTGCAAGTTCCGAATCTCGACGTCGTCAAAGGACATGGTGGCAACGGAATCTGTTGGCAGTTGTTATGAACGTGAAGGATCACGGCGTTTACCGACTTGTAACTACGGAAGGAGTCTTGAAGTTGATCTACGAGAGATCAGAATCCACCGACGTCCACAGAACTTAATGATAACTGAAGACTCTCCTGACCATCAAATACTTCTCCGAGCTACAGTTACTTCTCAGTCCACACGAAACGGTCAAGTAATCGTCAGGTGTATGTGCAACACGGAATGTCAAAATATTAACTTTTATTTATTTTATTTAATCGTATGGCTAGGACCACCGTCGGGCAGACCGTTCTCCGGGAGCCGGTCGTTCAATTTGACGCTACTTCGGCGAACTGCAATCGAGAAGGATGATAGGATGATGATGAAGACAGCACAACACCCAGTCCCTGGGCGGAGAAAATTCCCCGACCCAGCAGGGAACTGAACATGGGCCCAGAGGATTGACAACACGTCACACTAACCATTCAGCGACCGGGGGCGGAAACAATATTAGGTGCCTTTATGTAAAAAATAAGATGAAGTGCAATGCAAAATGTCACTCTAACCTTATCTATCGTTCCCTGCTGCCACAAGTAGGTCATGCCTGTTATGCTTTAGTGATTTTTGTGAAGAAGGAAAGTGAGTCCTGTCTTTAACAAGTATTTTAATCTCAGTTCTTCTTTCATCGTTTCCTTGTAAGAGATTCTGTGCTGTATTTCGTTGTTTTGTTCTTTCAAGTCATATACAAAGTTCTATCCGTACGTCTTCTTCAAAAAGCACAAAAGGAACTGGAAAAAAAACCTGGTGAATACCAAGGTGACTTTTGCCCCAGTAGAACCTGCACAGAACAAATTTTCATCTAAAGATCATGCTAAAATACAAAGAAGTCATAAACAGCCCAATAATTTACACGTTTGTTGAATTTAAAAAGGCTTACGACTCTGATGACTGACGAGCACTCTTTGATGTCACTGAAGAACAAGAGTTTCATCCAAAAACCTCTAACCTCATCAAAGAAACATTGACCGATACTACCTCCAAGGTGAAATTCATGGGTAAAATATCCGAGTCTTTCCTGATCAAAACTGGCGTCCGAGAAGCTGATGGTCTGTCTCCTCTCCTATTCAACCTTGTGCAGGACAGGATGATCCGCGAATGGGAAAAGCAGTTGAAGAATAAAAAATGCTGGAAACCTATACAGATGGGACAAGTCAAGGATGACATAAGAATTTTGTGAGTAGCTTTCGTTGACGACTTAACCTTACTAGCAGATGATGAGATAACAGAGATCTAACCGGTTGAAATGAGTCAAGATTGTGCAGAAAAAGTTGGTCTGCAAGTATCTTTCCTAAAGTACCACAAAAATTGACACCCAAAACTTGACAACAAAACACGGTCATATCAATAGAGTCCCACATTCTAAATACACTCCTGGAAATTGAAATAAGAACACCGTGAATTCATTGTCCCAGGAAGGGGAAACTTTATTGACACATTCCTGGGGTCAGATACATCACATGATCACACTGACAGAACCACAGGCACAAAGACACAGGCAACAGAGCATGCACAATGTTGGCACTAGTACAGTGTATATCCACCTTTCGCAGCAATGCAGGTTGCTATTCTCCCATGGAGACGATCGTAGAGATGCTGGATATAGTCCTGTGGAACGGCTTGCCATGCCATTTCCACCTGGCGCCTCAGTTGGACCAGCGTTCGTGCTGGACGTGCAGACCGCGTGAGACGACGCTTCATCCAGTCCCAAACATGCTCAATGGGGGACAGATCCGGAGATCTTGCTGGCCAGGGTAGTTGACTTACACCTTCTAGAGCATGTTGGGTGGCACGGGATACATGCGGACGTGTATTGTCCTGTTGGAACAGCAAGTTCCCTTGCCGGTCTAGGAATGGTAGAACGATGGGTTCGATGACGGTTTGGATGTACCGTGCACTATTCAGTGTCCCCTCGACGATCACCAGTGGTGTACGGCCAGTGTAGGAGATCACTCCCCACACCATGATGCCGGGTGTGGGCCCTGTGTGCCTCGGTCGTATGCAGTCCTGATTGTGGCGCTCACCTGCACGGCGCCAAACACGCATACGACCATCATTGGCACCAAGGCAGAAGCGACTCTTATCGCTGAAGACGACACGTCTCCATTCGTTCCTCCATTCACGCCTGTCGCGACACCACTGGAGGCGGGCTGCACGATGTTGGGGCGTGAGCGGAAGACGGCCTAACGGTGTGCGGGACCGTAGCCCAGCTTCATGGACACGGTTGCGAATGGTCCTCGCCGATACCCCAGGAGCAACAGTGTCCCTAATTTGCTGGGAAGTGGCGGTGCGGTCCCCTACGGCACTGCGTAGGATCCTACGGTCTTGGCGTGCATCCGTGCGTCGCTGCGGTCCGGTCCCTGGTCGACCGGCACGTGCACCTTCCGCCGACCACTGGCGACAACATCGATGTACTGTGGAGACCTCACGCCCCACGTGTTGAGCAATTCGGCGGTACGTCCACCCGGCCTCCTGCATGCCCACTATACGCCCTCGCTCAAAGTCCGTCAACTGCACATACGGTTCACGTCCACGCTGTCGCGGCATGCTACCAGTGTTAAAAACTGCGATGGAGCTCCGTATGCCACGGAAAACTGGCTGACACTGACGGCGGCGGTGCACAAATGCTGCGCAGCTAGCGCCATTCGACGGCCAACACCGCGGTTCCTGGTGTGTCCGCTGTGCCGTGCGTGTGATCATTGCTTGTACAGCCCTCTCGCAGTGTCCGGAGCAAGTATGGTGGGTCTGACACACCGGTGTCAATGTGTTCTTTTTTCCATTTCCAGGAGTGTAGTTAGGTGAAGTACTCGAACGTACGGTGCAACAGAAAATAGGAAAAAACATTCGTCTAATGAGTACCTTTGCAAGAACCTACAAGGTGTACAATAAAAAACGCTTGTCCAAAAAGACTAAAATTAAGCACTTAAATACAGTATTAAAACCTGCAGTCCTGTATGCCAGTGGAACAGCGACAGTGAAAGGTGACCTAGATAACTTATTGATGGAAGAACGTAAAATCATCAGAAAGATACCAGGGCCAAAGAAAACAGAAGAGGGCTATAGACTGCAATCTCGTCAAACAACTGAGACATTGTCCGACGTAGCAGCAGGCATCAAAAAAGGGCGATTAAAATTTTATGGGCACGTCTCTAGGCTTCCCAAAACAAGCCTCGCACACAAAATTCTGAAATACATCGAGTATTGTTAAAGAGTGGCTCCAAGAACACTCTTCTGAGTTTAAACTACACCCTGGATACAAGAGGTTAAAAAGGACCTACAATAGTTCAGATAAATTACTCATATATTTTAAACAGAAAGGTATGTAAGCATAAAGTTGACAGATAGGAGGTTAAGTCTGAGAACGTAGCTCCGAAGAAAGCAGGAACAAAATGGACAGAGAAAAGGAACAGAGCCGATGGCGAAAAAAATGAGAGCAGTGTAAAAAAAAAAGAAAAAGAATCAAGAAGCCTTGCGTGATCCAACAGGGTAATCGCAATATATATATATATATATATATATATATATATATATATATATATATATATATATACTGAAGCGCCAAAGAAACCTGTATAGGCATGAGTACTCCAATACAGAGAAGTACAGAGATATGTAAACAGGCAGAATTTTGTGGTGTGGTCGACAACGCCTATATAAGACAACAAGTGTTTGGCACAGTTGTTAGATCGGATACTGCTGCTACAATGACAGGTTATCAAGATCTACGTGAGTTTGAATGTGGTGTTATAGTCGGCGCACGAGTGATGAGATACAGCATCTCCCACCGAGGTAGTGATGAAGTGAGGATTTTCCCGTATGATCATTTCAAGAATGTACTGCGAATATTAGGAATCTGGTAAAACATCAAACTCTCCGACATCGTTGCGGCCGGAAAAAGATCCTGCGAGAACGAGATCAGCGACGACTCCAGAAAATCGTTCAACGAGACAGAAGTGAAACCCTTCCGCACATTGCTGCAGATATCAATGCTGGGCCATAAGCAAGTATCAGCGTGCGAACCATTGAACGAAACTTGATCGATATGGGCTTTCGGAGCCGAAGGCCCACTCGTGTACCTTTGATGACTTCACGACACAAAGCTTCACTCCTCGCCTGGGCCCGTCAACACCGAAATTGAACTGTTGATGATTGGAAACCTGTTGCCCGTCCGAACGAGTCTCGTTTAAAATGGTATCGAGAAATGTTACAGAGTGGCTCCAGAAAAACTATTCTTCTGAGTTTAAACACCTCCGCTGGCCACCAAACTCTCCAGACATAAACATTATTGAGCATATGTGGGATCCCTTGTAACATAATGTTCAGAATAGATCTCCATCCCCTCGTTCTCTTGCGGATTTATGCACAGCCCTGCAGGATTCATGATGTAACTTCCCTCCAGCACTACTTCAGACATCAGTCGAGTCCATGACACGTCGTGCTGCGGCCCTTCTGCTAGCTCGCGGGCGCCCTACACGATATTAGGCACCTGCACGAGTTTCTTTGGCTCTTCTTTGGCTCATAAAAGGAGTGGTGTGAAAAGTAATGTAGCTGATAACCATAATTTATCCATTAGTGTTTGAGAATGAGATTTCCTTAGTGACTTGCAAGAGGCTTTACACATAACAACAAAGCTTTCGAAAACTTTTGTTAGTGACATGCCCCTACAACATGAAGAAAGGTAGGAAGGTACTCTCTTACTACATTTTCGCTGTTCGTTCAGTAAAACTGCCGAATGAAGCATGACGCTCTAATTTATTATTTCTCTAGTACTAAGTGCATTCGCGATACATTTTGCAGACAGTATAACGACGTACCTTTGAAAGCACCGGCAAAATTATGTCGTTGTAAGACACATAGTTCAAAAGATATGAAGTAATAAACACTGAGATGCATAAAAACTTTCGCATCATGTATGAAGTTCACATTTTTTACTTCACTGATACGATCTCCAATTGCAACACATGTTGCAGACATAAGCCACATATACCGCAGGAGACGTCTGTAAAATTATGTCATTATACGACACACAGTGGAGGTGCCACGTAAAAATGAAACTGGAGTGCGAAATTCACTAGAGATGCAGATGAAATAATACATGAGAGTACACGGGTAAGACATGGGTTAAAAGCTCATGCCAAATTCCTGGAACGATTACTATCAAATTTGGTAGTCATATCAGTTACCGTGCGTTTTATTAACTGCATTGCTTCCACTTGTGATATCCGTTTACTGTGCGTTGAAAATAGGGCGTTTCTGCAGTAGATGTATTTAATTCTCCACCTGTCAGTAAAGGTATACGTCGTAGATTTGACAAAACGGCTCAGACTTTAGCGGAATTACTTTTAACGAACTAGTCGATATGCCCATTTCATTGACAACCAGCCCTTCGTGTCACAGGTTATAGGTTTGTGCACCCCATTGGTCAATAATTTACTGAAACGTCTCCATTAATACACAAGTTCACAAAATTTGTCAAAAAATTTCCCGATGTTGAGATCCTTGTCGCTACATTATGATGCCGTTCCGTTAATTTGTTTGCGATTTGTTGGACTTGATAACTTAATTTGCAACTGACTTCGTAGAGACGAACGAGATCATTGTTCCGGAATGTTCAAGCACACGAGTACCTAGTAAGAGGTCGTTATCGTTTTGAGGTGAGAAAGTCACAAGGAAATATATCTTCCGTTTTTGTACAAAAATTGTGATATAATAATGCTGCCGTTCCTGCACGTTACTGACTCGTGGGATGCGCAAAGCTATCCCTTCTTACGCGACGCCCTGGTTGGCGTTGAAATCAATGTGTCTGCGTGTTCATTAAAAGTAATTCCTCTAAAGGCCATGTTGTTCTCTCAAACCTAAGACGTATACATTTACTGAGAGGTGAAGGATTAAATTCGCGAGTTACAGAAGTGTCATATTTTCATCGCACAGTAAACGGAAATCCCAAGTGGAAACAGTGCATTTAATAAAATACACGTCGGAATCTGTAATCAATTGAACCGAGGGTTCCAAGAAAATGCTTTGTTATGCTTGGTTTGTAGCGAAATTATTGTCAGATCGCCAGGAGTTTAGCAACGTTAACCTGGTTGCTTTTCCTAACGACATTCACATCGCGCGTTGTAACTATGGTTCACAAATGATAGTTGTAGAAATGCAAATAACACTGAATGGCCTACATTTTATCTATTTCAGCTCCCAGTCGAATTGGTGTCAGTCAGCACCACTCTATCTTCGAAGTGAGAGCTTCTGCAGTGCTAGGCATCTCAACAAACACATTGGCTGAACAAATGTACACGTATTTTGGTGTCACACTTGGCAACTATGAGACCTTCGATTTACTTCCTGAAGTGGTGCAGAATTATTTTGGTAAATTCACTCGATATTTTCTTGCCATTTAGAAAATGGCTCAAATGGCTCTGAGCACTCTGGGACTTAACATCTGAGGTCATAAGTCCACTAGAACTTAGAACCACTCAAAGCTAACTAACATAAGGACATCACACATATTCATGCCCGAGGCAGAATTCGAACCTGCGACTGTAGCGGTCGCGCGGTTCGAGACTGAAGCAACTAGAACCACTCAGCCACACCTGCCGGTTCTTGCCATTCAGACTGAAATTTATTCATCCTGAGCAAATAGGGAACATAACAACGGATACAGGCATTTGTGTCAGCCTCGGCTTATAGGTATCACTGGATGCGTATATGGAGGGCCATAGGGTCAGCACAGTGCTCTCCCAGCCTCTGTCAGTTTTCGTGACCATTCTAATTGGTTCTTGTTGTAGACTATGGCGGAGGATGCCACATAATATCACATGAAAGTGCTACTACTGGGTTCCAATTCTTCATAAATATACTTCCTAAACTGATTGATCCCCCTGCGGGTTCGAGGGTAAGAGTAGGCCCGCGGTATTCCTGCCTGTCGTAAGAGGACCTCCATCTTTCCAAATTCTTCCTAAGACGAGCCAATTGGGAAAGGGCGCCTTTCATGGTGCATCTTGTCCATCGTGCATTGATGCCTCGGGCCAGCTTTATCGTCGTCGCATTGCTGTCCCGCTCGTTCTCCATCTCTTGGGTGACGATAAGTTCTTGGGTGCAATTTCAACTATGCACTGTGCAGTGTTGCTTTTTGTGGAGACGACGTCCATGGACTTCCTTGCACCTAATATCCAGCACGGTAGCCAGTCCGTTGTGGTGGGGCCGCCATGTACTCTGTTGGTTGTAGCCCCCTGACAAAACAGGGATCGCTCTTCTGATGCCTGCGCCGTTAACTCCCTACATATGCCAAGGAGTAGATGCCCATCTCCCTGGGGCATCAGGACTCCCGGCATTGCCATCCTGCCCGGTGGCCCTTCTTGTGGCTGGGTGGCGCCCGTGGGAAGGGCCCTTGGTCGGAGTAGATGGCATCAGGGTGGATGACACGCAATGAAGTGTGGCACATCTTCTCTTGCTGGTGGCCAACCACCACTTCAAAGCTAACATGTATGACCCCAAATCGTTCCCCTCCCTGGCCACACCAAGGGAAGAACGTAAGGCTATGAATGACAGCGAAACGTATTCGCCCAGGTATCTCGTCTGTACCGGAGCTGATGGAGAATCCTTTGTGTCCGTGAACCCTCAGTTCTTTGCAGAGCATTTAGAGGACAATTTCTGGGAGGGGGAGGGCTTGTCGAAAATGCGGTCTGGGTCAGTCATGATACAAACAGCATCCTCTGCCCAGTCACGAGCCTTGCTCGCTTGTAAGAAGCTGGGGGATGTTTCAATTACTATCACACCCCATAAAAGCTTAAATATGGTCCAGGGCACTATTTTTCACAGGGATATTCTCTTACAAACCGATTACGAGCTGCGCGACAACTTAGAGCGCCAGGGTGTCCATTTCGTCCGGCGCGTTCACTGGGCTCCAAGGGATCATCAAGTTGCCACCAGTGCCTTCATTTTGGCCTTCGAGGGTGACACATTACCAGAGAAGGTGAAGGTGATGGTCTGCCGCTGTGATGTCAACCCATATATCCCTCCCCAGATGCGGTGCTTCAGGTGTTGGAAGTTCGGCCATATGTCTTCCTGCTGTGCTTCCAGCCTCATATGTCGCGATTGTGGTCGTCCATCCCATCCTGATAATCCATGTGCCCCGCATCCCATCTGTGTCAACTGCAGAGAGCACCATCCGCCTTACTCGCCGGACTGTAAGATTCTACAGAAGGAACGGAAAATCATGGAATACAAGACCCTGAACTGACTGACCTACATTGAGGCTAAGCGGAAATTTGGATGGCCTCATCCCATGCACATGACGTCATCTTATGCCGCCACTGTCACTCCTGCTACAGTTCCCTCAGCTGCACCACATACAGTCAGCTCTCAGAGTCGAAGGACCACACCTCCCCCTAGATGGTGGGGAGCGCTTCCCTCCCAATTGCTCCCACACCACCTACCTTGGGAGCAGCACCCCCTCGCCACTTCTATGGCGGAGAAGCATAAGTCTTCTTTGGCTTCTCTCGCTCCAAAGGGATCCCTTGGGTCACTCCCTTTCCAAGTTCCCACCGGCAGCACAGCAGGCACCCAACAGTAGCTGAAGAAGCCACAGGTCGCTGGTCGTCGAGCTTCGCGAGCCTCTTCAGTCCCAGGGACTGACTCCAAGAAGCTCTCCCAGCAAGGGCAACCAAGGGAACAGCGCGAAAGTGAAACTGAAGTCCTGTAAGACCAAGGAACCTGCGGTGGCACCCACCGCTACCTACAAGCTCTGCGTCTGAGAATGAGGTGGAGATTCTTGTGTCCACTGAGGACCTCGATCTCGCGTCCCTCAGACATGATGGATGTCGCTCCTGTCGGTACTCGGTCGGTGGCACCAAGTGACCCGGCAGCGTAATTTGCCTCCTCAGTCCATTCATGCCTTTCTCGGCCATTAACAATGTCATCCTCCAGTGGAAATGCAGCGGTGTTTTCCACCATTTTTCTGAGCTCCGACAACGTCTCAGCCTTCACCCTTTCCTCTGCATTGCTCTTCAAGAAACTTGGTTTCTGGTGATGCAAACCCCTACCCTCTGTGGCTATCGGGGTTATTATAATAACTGGGCAGCTTCCGAAAGGGTATCTGGTGGCGTCTGTATCTACATCCTTTACTCCCTTCACAGCGAGTCTGTCCCTCTACAAACACCTTTAGAGGCTGTCGCTGTTCGGGTGTTGACACCTCAGGCTGTTACTGTCTGCAGTCTGTATCTTCCACCAGATAGTGATGTCCCGCAGGATGTCCTGGCTGCGCTGATAGCCCAATTGCCGCCTCCTTTTCTCTTACTGGGTGACTTCTACGCCCATAACCCTCTGTGGGGTGGATCAGTGGCAACAGGCCGAGGCAGCACCATTGAGCATGTACTGGCACAGCTCCACCTTTCCCTTTTAAATGATGCTGCCTTCACACATTTCAGTATGGCGTATAGCATGTACTCAGCTACTGACCTTTCGATCTGCAGCCCCAGCCTCTTACCGTCTGTCCAATGGAGTGTGCACGACGACTTGTGCGGAAGTGACCACTTTCCGATCTTTTTGTCACTGCCACAGCGTCACTCTTCTTGGTGCCCTTGCAGCTGGGCTGTGAAGAAGGCTGACTGGGACTTGTTCTTCTTCATTGCCACTATTGAGCCTCTTTCCAATGACGCCATTGATGCAGTGGTTCACTCAGACACCACCTGCATCGTTACTGCCGCAGAATCTGACATTCCCTGTTATTCTGGGTCCCCTCGGCGGAGGACTGTGCCTTGGTGGCCGCCTGAAATCGCTGAAGCGATTAAAGATCGCAGGTGGGCGCTCCAGCGTCACAAGCGGCATCCCTCATTGGAACAACCCATTACCTTTAAACGGCTCTGTGCGAGAGCCCGCCGCCTTATTCACCATGGCAAGCAGTAGTGCTGGGAAAGATATGTGTCCACAATTGGCCTCCGTACCTCTCCATCGCGGGTTTGGGCCAAGATTAGGCGCCTCTATGGCTCACGAACCTCCGCCAGTGTCCCCGCACTTTCAAGGAATGGTGCAGTCTGTACTGACTCCGACACAATTGCAAACCGCTTAGCAGAGCATTTTGCTCAGAGTTCCGTTTCTGTGAATTATCCACAGGCCTTCCGCTCCCTGAATGAGCGGTTGGAACATCGGACCCTTGCATTTGACACACGCCACCCTGAATTGTACAATGTTCCATGCAGTGAGTGGGAATGAATTCCAAAGTGCAGTAGCCGCTTGCCCTGATACAACTCCCGGGCCCGATCGCATCCACTGCCAGATGCTCAGACACCTCTCAGTGGACTGCCAGCGACGCCTCCTCGACCTTTACAGCCGTATGTGGGTTGCGGGTGAGCTCCCGTCGCAATGGAGGGAAAGCATCGTAATCCCCGTTATGAAACCTGGCAAAAGCCCACTGGAGGTAGACAGCTACCACCCCATTAGCCACACGAACGTTCTTTGCAAGTTGCTCGAACGCATGGTGAGCCGGCGGTTGGGTTGGCTCCTTGAGTCTCAGGGCCTTGTGGCTCTGTCTCAGGGCGGTTTTCGCCAAGGACGCTCCACCATTGACAACTTGATGTACCTGAAGTCTGCAATTCGCTCAGCCTTTTCCCGGCGACAGCAGCTCATCGCCATCTTTTTCGATCTCACGATGGCCTACGATACTACTTGGCTACACCACATCCTCGCTATTTTGCATGAGTGGGGTCTTTTGGGCCCACTCCCGATTTTTATACAGAACTTTTTATCCTACCACACTTTCAGAGTTCGCGTTGGTGCTTCCCGTAGCGCACCCCATACACAGGATAAGGGGGTTCCACAGGGCTCTGTCCTGAGCGTCCCCCTCTTTCTAATAGCCGGCAATTGTCTTGCACTAGCAGTAGGACTGTCAGTTTCTCCCCTCCGCTATGCTGATGATTTTTGTATTTCTTTCTGGTCCTCTTTTAGTGTTGCAGCTGAACGCCGTCTGCAGGGAGCTATACGGAAGGCGCAGTCATGGGCCCTCAATCATGGCTTCCAGTTTTCGGCCGCCAAAACTTGTCTGATGCACTTATTCCGCCATCATACCATCCACCCCCATCCCGCACTTTACCTCGATGACCAACTACTAGACGTAGTGAAACTTACTGCTACCTGGGACTGGTCCTCGATGCCAGCCTAAGTTGGCTTCCCCATTTTCATCAGCTTAAAGACAAGTGCTGGCGTCATCTCAATCTACTTCAATGCCTGAGCCACACCGACTGGGGTACTGATCATCATACACTACTGCGGCTGTACCACGCCGTTGTACAGTCCCGTGGTGATTAAGGAAGCATGGTGTATGGTTCAGCCACCCCTTCTGTACTACATCTAATACACCCTGTCCACCACTGTGGAGTTCGCCTCGCCACGGGAGCCTTTCGATCTAGCCCCATGAACAGCCTCCTTATACACTACTGGCCATTAAAATTGCTACACCACGACGATGACGTACTACAGACGCGAAATTTAACCGACAGGAAGAAGATGCTGTGATATGCAAATAATTAGCTTTTCAGAGCATTCACATAAGGTTGGCGCCGGTGGCGACACCTATAACGTCCTGACATGAGGAAAGTTACCAACCGATTTCTCATACACAAACAGCAGTTTACCGACGTTGCCTGATGAAACGTTGTTGTGATGCCTCGTGTAAGGGGGAGAAATGCGTACCATCACGTTTCCGACTTTGATAAAGGTCGCATTGTAGCCTATCGCGATTGCGGTTTATCGTATCGCGACACTGCTGCTCGCGTTGGTCGAGATCCAATGACTGTTAGAAGAATATGAATCGGTGGGTTTAGGAGGGTAATACGGAACGCCGTGCTGGATCCCAACGGCCTCGTATCACTAGCAGTCGAGATGACAGGCATCTTATCTGCATGGCTGTAACGGATCGTGCAGCCACGTCTCGATCCCTGAGTCAACAGGTGGGGACGTTTGCAAGACAACAACCATCTGCACGAACAGTTCACGACGTTTGCAGCAGCATGGACTATCAGCTCGGAGACCATGGCTGAGGTTACCCTTGACACTGCATCACAGACAGGAGCGCCTGCGGTGGTGTACTCAACGACGAACCTGGGTGCACGAATGGCAAAACGTCATTTTTTTGTTCTGTTTACAGCATCATCATGGTCGCATCCGTGTTTGGCGACATCGTGGTGAACGCACATTGGAAGCGTGTATTCGTCATCGCCATGCTGACGTATCACCCGGCGTCATGGTATGGGGTGTCATTGGTTACACGTCTCGGTCACCTCTTGTTCGCACTAACGGCACTGTGAACAGTGGACGTTACATTTTAGATGTGTTATGACCCGTGGCTCTACCCTTCATTCGATCCCTGCGAAACCCTACATTTCAGCAGGATAATGCACGACCACATGTTGCAGGTCCTGTACGGAACTTTCTGGATACTGAAATTGTTCGACTGCTGCCCTGGCCAGCACATTCTCCAGATCTGTCACCAATTGAAAACGTCTGGTCAATGGTGGCCGAGCAACTGGCACGTCACAACACCCCAGTCACTACTCTTGATGAACTGTGAAATCGTGTTGAAGCTGCATGGGCAGCTGTACCTGTACTCGCCATCCAAGCTCTGTTTGACTCAATGCCCAGGCGTATCAAGGACGTTTTTACTGCCAGAGGTGGTTGTTCTGGGTACTGACTTCTCAGGATCTATGCACCCAAATAGCGGGAAAATGTAATCACATGTCAGTTATAGTACAATATATTTGTCCAATGAATATCCGTTTATCATCTGCATTTCTTCTTGGTGTAGCAATTTTAATGGCCAGTAGTGTAGAAGCGGGCGTTGCTCCATTGCGGCTACGGCGGCAACTATTGCTCACAAACCATACCGCACAAATCTATAGTTCACCTCGCCACCCAAATTACCGTCTTCTTCTCCCCAACACGGCGGTCTATCTCCCGCCACGGCGGCCCCGAATTGGGAATCCCTTTGCCATCTGTCTGGTCACTTCTTCATGACCATGACGCTTCCACCCTACCACCTGTCCTGCAGACTCGTTTCTGTACCCCTCCATGGTCAATACCTCGGCCGCAGGTTCGGCTGGGCCTATTGCTTGTCCCTAAAGGCTCAGTTCCACCTGAGGTCCTCCTACGGATTTTTCTCTCTGTTCTAGGCGAGTTTGGGGGCTCAGACATCGTCTACGCTGAGGGCTCACTGGTCGACGGTCTTGTTGGCTTTGCTTACGCTCACGTTGACCATACACAACAATGGTCCTTGCTGGCTGGCTGCAGCGAATTCACTGCAGAGCTGGTGGCCATCTATCGCGCTCTTGAACATATTTGCTCCTGCTCTGGTGAGTCCTATGTAATTTGTAGTGACTCCTTAAGCAGACTACAAGCCCTCGATCAGTGCTTCCCTAATCATCCTTTAGTACTGCTAATCCAGGAGTCCCTTTATGCCCTCTACCAGAGTGGACGCTCAGTGACCTTCATTTGGTTCCAGGCCATGTTGGGATACCGGGCAATGAACATGTTGACCGCCTGGCCAAACACGCCACCAGTAAACCATATCTGGATATTAGCCTTCCGGAGACCGATTTGCGAGGAGTCTTCCGTCGCAAAGTTTTCGCGATTTAGGACACTGAATGGCGCAACCTGACCACACCAAGTAAACTCAGTGCTATCAAGGAGACGACGAATGTGTGGCGGTCATCAACACGAGCCACTCGCAGGGAATCAGTCGTCCTTTGTCGGCTCCGCATTGGCCACACCCGGATGACGCACAGCTATTTACTGCGCCGTGAGGACCCGCCTGTATGTCACTGCGGGTCGGCTTTCACGGTGGTCCACATTTTGTTTGCCTGACCCCTTTTAACTGTGCTCAGGCAGACGGTTTGCGCTGCCTGATACGCTCCCTATCCTTTTAACAGATGACACTGCCATAGCAGGCTTAGTTTTGCGTTTTATTCGGGCAGGGGCTTTTATCACTTGGTTTAAGTGTTATTCACTTTTTTTGTGTTGAGCCTTGCCTTTGGCCTACGATTTTAGACTGGGTTTTTTAGTGTGTTTCTAGGTGGTTGGCTTTTCCTTTTTGTCTCTATGGTCGTCCAACCACTGTCACAATCTGTACTTTTTTAATTCCTTTTGTGTGGTATCTGTCTGAGTCTTTCTCGTCCTGTGTCGTCTCTTGTCATCTCCATTGTTCGTTTTTATTCTTTGTGGGTGTTAGAAGTTTTTGGAAAAAGGGACCGATGGCCGTAGCAGTCTGGTCCCTCCAATCCCCCAAACCAACCAACCAACCAACCTAAACTGATTGAAATCTAAGTTCCAGGTTCGCCACCAGCACCGATCCTACTCTGTACGCAAATGTAAAGGAAACTGGACTGAAAAACAATTACACCGTTGCTTTAATTGATCCCTTAAATAATGCAGACGCGTAGAATTAATAACAATTTCACATAAAATGGTTCAGTAAGAAAGCTTTGACTGATTACGTTTTTATTATACAACAGGATTGGGTGCTACTAGTCACAGAAACGATGCGTTTCCGGAAATGATTTCTATTATGTGTCGCGTCTGTCGTGTACTATCATCGTCAGCATGATATTTGTGGTGTGCAAGCTGGTGCTTTATTTTGGTGGCTTTTTGGAAATTTGTGGTAAGGTCTTACGCGACCAAACTGCTTAGGTCAGCGGTCCCTAAGCTTACACACTACTTAATCTAACTTAAACTAACTTACACTGAGGATAACACACACCCATGCCCGAGGGAAGACTGGAAGCTCCGACGGGGGGAACTGCGCGGACCGTGACACAGGACGCCTCAGACCGCTCGGCTACCCCGCGCGGCAAACGAAGGCTTAGTGACTTTAATGAATGTAAACAAACATATTTTGGCCATAGATACATCCTAATTCGTTTATAATTTTTACATTCGGTTATTTTACCTCTGACTTAAAGACAATTCACGTTTCGAAGTACTGTCTTGCGTATTTATCAGAGATACATTTAACAGAATGTTGGTATTTACAGTGAAAGCAAATGATTATGTTGCTTGTGTGGCTTTGAGCGACTGTAATGGAAACCAGGGCCGTCATGTTGCACGTCATATTGAGACAGGATATTTATTTTTCGGGGAAGAGCTTTTACCACATCCCCTAATGATCAGTTCTATTCGGGTGTATATTTATACAGTTGTGTAACTTACAGGATGTCGTAAATGTGATCTCATCCTGCTGTTACCACTGTATAAAAATAAGTATTACTGTTTGACAGGCGAGACCATTGTTTTAACAGTAGCAAGCTTTCAATGACCATCTGATAATGGATAAAATAAAACTGAATCATATTCTTGTACATAGTGCTAAATATCAAATCTCTGTTGACCTCCTAGTATTTATGGAGTAAAGCTAACAGGAATAAAGAGATATAATAGAAAATACATTTATGATATACACTACCCTCCGTAAGTTTGGAAACACCTAGTAATTATAGACAATGGAAAGGAAATAGAGTATAAAAATGCATTTTGTTGTTTCCTAAATGTTTATGAAGCTCAAATAATACACAGGAAGATGCTACAATTAAATTTTCGATTCCTCAAAATAGCAACCCTTTGCCTTCTATCACTGCCTTGCACACTCTCGGCATGTGCTGCGTCAGTTTGGCCAAGGATTCAATTGTAATTAATCTCCATTCCTGCTGCAGAACCTCCAACAATTGTGACCCACTCAAGATTTTTCGTTTTCGGATCCTCCTGTCCAATTCATCCCATAGCAACTCGATTGGGTTACAATCAGGGAATTGGGGCGGCCATTCCATGTTTTTCAATATTTAACGAACCTATAGAGACTTCACATACTTCTGTCACAAGCGAGACGTTTGTTTCGGGTCGTTGTCTTGCAGCAAGACAAACCCTTCCCCAATCAGACGCAAACCAGATGTCTTAGCATGTCGGTGGAGAATGGCATGATAATCCTTTTTGTTCATTTTTCCATCTATTTTCACGAGATTTCCGACTTAATTCCCTTCAAAGGATCCCAATACCATCACAGACCCCCTCCATTGTTTACAGTTAGAATTAGGCGTTGAGGATACAAGCGTTCATGGGGTAAGCGGCGTACAAATTGACGGCGTTTACTTCCAAATATTTCGAACTTGGATTCATCAGTGAATAAGACTCTTTCCCAATCCCCCGCTGTCCAATTTTTGTCTGTATTAGCCCACTGAAGGCTTTTCTTCTTGTCAAGAGGGTACAACAGTGGTTTCCTTGTTGCTACATAACATCGTAGGTTGTTGTCTACCAGGCGTCGTCTCACTCTTGACTCACTCAGCGGTGTGTCCCTCGTTGCGTTTAGTTCAACAGTCAATTCATAGACAGTTGTTAATCTGTTACGTTTACTGGTCACAACCAAATACGTTTCCTGCCGTTCTGATATTTTCCTGGGTACTCCTGAGCGAGGACGATCTCCATAAGAGCCTGTTCCTCGATGCCGGTGTATAGTTTTGACAACTCCGCTGATGGAAATCATCAGTTTCTTTGCTATTTGTCGGATACTATTGCCTTCTTGGTGCAAAGTGATTATCATTACCCGTGATTCATGAGGAATATAGTACTTTGGGGCCACTTTCAATTACTTTCCCGGCATGTTATACCCTTATGCAAACGCAACTACAAGTGAACATAAATGTAAACAACGTACCTCTACATAGCCATGCGGTCTACTCGAGCCACTTGGCGTGTTTAGTAGGACTGCTTGGACAGGTAACGTCAGTTTACACAAAACGGAGCACTACTAGTATGTTCCAATATGTATGTATATGTACAATAATTAAGTGTACAATATTGTATGTGTCATTATTAACCTTTATTTGAGCTTGCTATTCCGTATTCTAACCAATAACCCACATAGATCACTTCCATCTTGCTCCATTGTAATATTCAGCATGGTGTTTCCAAACTTGTGGAGGGCAGTGTATAGTTACTGACGGGTTTAACGTTAAACAGTTGTGTGTTACCTAGGCCTACAGTTATTCGACATTTAACTGCAGCTGCGTCTATATCTCTATATCAAGCTGGCGAAGCAACAGGAAAAGCTCATCCTTGTCCTTTAAGCAATATCATCTGTCTGATCAGTTTTCCTCTGTCCTCCACTGATTTAGTTTTGCACGTATGACACGACCTACAACTGAAGCAAAGTTTAAACAATGCCTTTATCAGAATACTCTAATGACATTCTTCTCCCAATTCAAGTGATCAAGCCCGTTAAATAGACTCGCACAATGTCCTAACATTCTGAATATATCACGATATAAACTTAAGAGAAAATTATTTTCCCCTACTGACGTGTGTCAGTCCCTTATTCCCTTTGCGGCACTTTGAATATAAGGTACACTGGACACGTTTATAACGCGGAAAAATATTTTAAATTCGGATTTAAATCACCAAACAAAGCTTCTCTTCCGTCAAAGATGTATAAAATATTTATATAGGGGTTGTGTTGCATTCATTTAACTAATGTACCGAATGTGTTGAGTTATAAAATATGATGGCCAGCGCTACGTGTTACTGCACCCAGAATGCTCTTAAAGCATAGATAGCCTCTCTGTGTTGATTATATACCTGTTTGAGTAGAAGTGATCAGAGAGTCCTTTCCGCCACCAACTAAACAGAAATCTTACCATCGGACAGTGGAGATAAACCTCTTTGCTTACTGACAGGATCCCAAAATAGGTTACCCTGCATCAAGATAGAAGACTCACACCGATAGCAGGCGGAAAGCAGCAAGACCACGCTATCCTTTACAATCCACATAAATGTGCATTCACACACACACACACACACACACACACACACACACACACACACACACACACACACAGTTGCACTATAAGGACTGGGAAAGAAAACATGATATTTCAGATTACGCAGGCTAAAACAGAATGCACATAGTATACATGTGAACACAAAGTGATTGTTAATTAAGTCTTAATAAAGATGCACAGCACAGGTTCCTTGAATTAGTCTGATTCAGTTGTTTGCAGAATATTAATCTGTCAAATATGAAATAATTCGAAATGAAGATGCAGAGCGTAAGTTTTCTGCATTATATTATCCTGTCAAATTTGAAATAGTCCCTCTGTTCAGTCGTATCACACAGGAAAGGGGACAACATCAACTTAGCAGCACGTAATTCGATTCAGAACATGACAGAAATCGAATGGATACCACAGTGCCACAGAATGGCTCTCAAGGTATGAGGTTCTGTTTTGAGACAGCTTCTTTTGTAGAGAACTTTCATTACACCAAACCCCCACCCCCCCCAAAAAAAAAGATTGTGTAGGGAACGTGATTCAAAGGATAGGACGTTTCCCAGCAAGTTTTTCATAAACATTACATGAAACATGAATAAATAGAGAATGTGTAAGAATTGAAGTCAGGACATCAGCCATTTAGAAAAATGTAGGGAAAAACATACATAGCTTAAAACTAATGGCATTTTTTGACATTAATCTGTGGCACCAATTTACTGTGGTTGGAATGGACCTCAATGAATGAGCAACTGAAATTCAAGTTGTTCACATCTCGTTTAATTACAGTAACAGTTCATGATAAAGTGGCCGCATCCCTTCCTGGCTCACCACTAGGCTCAATGCAAGGAAATAAGCTCGACACAGAAATCAGGCTCAAAATTGAAGCGACCGTAGAGAATTTTGACAAAGTACCTCAACCAAAAGAAGACTAACATCTATCAATATGTACACTATATAATATACAGGGTGTTACAAAAAGGAACTGCCAAATTTTCAGGAAACATTCCACACACACAAAGAAAGAAAATATGTTATGTGGACATGTGTCCGGAAACACTTACTTTCCATGTTAGAGCTCATTTTATTGCTTCTTTTTAAATCACATTAATCATGGAATGGAAACACACAGCAACAGAACGTACCAGCGTGACTTCAAACACTTTGTTGCAGGAAATGTTGAAAATGTCCTCCGTTAGCGAGGATACATGCATCCACCCTCCGTCGCATGGAATTCCTGATGCACTGATGCAGCCCTGGAGAATGGCGTATTGTATCACAGCCGTCCACAATACGAGCACGAAGAGTCTCTACATTTGGTACCGGGGTTGCGTAGACAAGAGCTTTCAAATACCCCCATAAATGAAAGTAAAGAGGGTTGAGGTTAGGAGAGCGTGGAGGCTATGGAATTGGTCCACCTCTACCAATCCATCGGTCACGGAATCTGTTGTTGAGAGGCGTACGAACACTTCGACTGAAATGTGCAGGAGCTCCATCATGTATGAACCACATGTTGTGTCGTACTTGTAAAGGCACATGTTCTAGCAGCACAGGTAGAGTATCCCGTATGAAATCATGATAACGTGCTCCATTGAGCATAGGTGGACGAAACTAAAATGAGCTCTAACATGGAAATTAAGCGTTTCCGGACACATGTCCACATAACATCTTTTCTTTATTTGTGTGTGAGGAATGTTTCCTGCAAGTTTGGCCGTACCTTTTTGTAACACCCTGTATAAAACATGAGGTCGATTACAACATGAAAGTGGTATTTAAATTATGCAAGTGCCCATCAAGATCAGTTCATATGAAACCGGCACAAAAATTAAATAAGCAGGAATAGAAATGCAAAATATTTTCAAAAAACACAGGTAAATCAATACACAAAAAAATATCATAGCACAGATTTTGAAATGTCACATAACTTAGTTTGAAACATATCGGCCGGCCGGTGTGGCCGTGCGGTTCTAGGCGCTTCAGTCTGGAACCGCGTGACCGCTACGGTCGCAGGTTCGAATTCTGCCTCGGGCATGGATGTGTGTGATGTCCTTAGGTTAGTTAGGTTTAAGTAGTTCTGAGTTCTAGGGGACTGATGACCTCAGATGTTAAGTCCCATAGCGCTCAGAGCCATTTGAATCATTTCTTGAAACATATCGACTTTCATGCTCAAGTTTTCATAACCTTCCAGGACAGCATGACGGATAATAAAGGAGTCAATGAACACAAAGTAGAAAGCATAAGATTTTTAAATCAAGCAAATTAAAATTAGTTTGTAGCGTATATACACACCATCAATTACGAAGTGAGCATGTAATTATTATTCACTATCATATCCTGTGAAAAACATCTTACGCAAGTCCGTGCGTCGCACTGACCTAACATATCCACCACAGAACCATACACCAATCGATATTTCACTACGCTGGCGCACTAAAGAAGTAAACAGTTCGTTGACGTAACTTCCAGTGGAGAAGACAACCGTCCATTGGTTACGGCGACCACGTCGCTCTCGATGCCCAGGAGAACTCCTTGTAGTGGTTCGGATTGCCGCCCTCATGTCGTCGGTAACCCGCATACCGTTGTGGAAGTCCATACGCCTTTGACGTCCTCCCAGCACGTGCGTTATGGTCGGTTTGTGGTCCCTGCACGAGTATGTCATTAATTGGCCCTACTGAGTACGACTCCTAGCGGTAGAGGACATCAACCGGACTGTGTCGGCGAGTGACGGCTCACAGCTGCACAGACTCGTGCCGTATTAGGATTGGCATCTCATGTATTCGTACATTAGTGACGCCCAGAGTGATAGAGTTTATGTGTAAAATATACCAGAGGAAATACGCAACCAATACCTTCACTGTGCGACAGCAATTGTGATCTTACTGATGGCAGAGCCGCTAAAAATAGTTACTAAACACGGTTTTCTGGACTTCTTTCACCAAAGAACACGGAGTAAATACCTCAGAATTAGAATCAAGAACAACTTCCACTAAAAGTAAATTAGAAGCCGACATCCTGAGTGTAGTGGAGCAGCTTAACGTACTTAGTAAATGTGAGTTCTCCGGTCTGGCTTATATATCAGTTAGATTCCTTTCAGAGGATGCTGGCACAATTGCTACATCCTTAACAACCATATATACGAGCTCGCACGTCGAAAGATCCCTATCTAAGTATTGGAAAGTTACACAGATTGTACCAATATCCAAGAAAGGAAATGGGAGTGATGAACTAAATCACAAAGCTATATCACTATCGTCGAATTGCACTAGGATTTTGGCACATACACTGCGTTCCTGAATTATGAACTACCTCGAAGAAAACAATTTATTGACAAATAGCTGTGCCGTAAGTGTTTTTCCGCTAGCTTATCTCTCACCATTTGGCTTGGGTCGCCTAGAGGTTTAGATACCTGCTTGCACGATTCGCCGCTCGCAGAGTAAACAGGCAGTGCGCTATTGCGTAGGGCAGGGGACATGTCGAGCTCCAGTGGCGACACGGAGGTGAAACGTTGTTGGCGAATGTACATCGGTGGATTGTGCCGTGGGGCACCTCAACCTAGTTGTGCTGGCTTTTCCGTCAGTTGAAGGGAATTCTTTGACTGTTTGTCGCGTTTGTAGTTTCCTGCTAGAGGATCAGGATGGGAGCTAGACGCTAATCCAGTAATGAGGTGGCTCGACCAACTCGAAGTCCTGGTGCTGATAAAAAAGCTGGAAACTCTTTGCAGATAAGGGAATTCAGTGGGATACATGATGCATACTTCCGAGGAAATAACTGAGATGATACACGAGGTAGGATAAGACCACTGTCCAACCCTAATAGGCACCAACACAATGAATGTAAGTTGGGCAGTCCTGCATGTCCCACGCTCGTCTCCCGTTGCCTGTCGTCCTTCCAGAACATTCTGCCGTAGCTGGTCATGTAGTTCCAGCGTCCCTCGCCACAAAAACGCAACCTCTACTGCTTGCCATTGCCCTGGCTGACATTATGTTGCTTTCCTACATGTTCATCTTATGCAATCTTGTGCATTTCCCGTGACCCATTTGTGACAGGTTGTCTTGTGTGGGTTTGGAATTTGGTCAAATTTTAATGAGTTTTTAAGGGCTGAAAGGACCCATCGGAGAGTTATTGAATTCATTTGGGTTGTTGCAGTTATGATCAAATTTTCATGTATTTTTAAGTGCTGTATGGTTCAACTGGGCAGCCATTTGCTTCTTTAGCGTGGTAGCAGGTGGTTGTTTAAACATACGAGTGGTGTTAGGAGCTGCTTGGATCAGCTCAGCAGCTACTGTGTTCATTTTAGTTGCTGGTTGAATTTTCATGGGTGTTAAGTGCTACACAGATTAGCCAGCCTGCTGTTTGCATAGTTAATAATGCCGCAGATTTTCTTATTATACATAAATATGGACCTCATTGCTGCAAGTAGCGGCATAATATAGGTTCTGGTGCATTTTATATCAAATTAATGGTACAAATTAGTTAACTGACTAATGAACTTTCCACAGGCTAGGTAGTAACGTCCTCTGATACTAAATTCGGTGGTAACCATCATCAAGTGACTGAAAACATCCAACATTAATTGCGATCTCTCTCTCTCAGTTGCGTTGTAAGTCACTTACAACTCTGGTATAATGCTCCTAAACTAAACTTGCTGAGACCAGTTGACTATGGGGATGAGTCGCATTTGAAGTCTTGCCACCAATGCCACTGGGTTGCGAACCTCGGCCATCATGTCAGGGCTCTACAGCTCCCATGTGAGAACCCACAGCTCACTGTGCCAGAGAGTTTTTAATGATTCCAGACTCAAAAAAGTTGTCCTGTCCTTCATAGAAGGACTGTCGCTGGGGTTAATACTGGGATGTCGAACCATATGCTTCCCCGCACGGTTCCTGCAAAACCGAAACATCCTGAAATGTATTTTAGAAATATTCTGGAAAACCTGACACAGGGAGCAACAGAAAAGTACCTGTCTACTGAGCACCACATATAAAACGTGTACGGGTCTGTAGATTTAGGTTTGCCTCAGAATACAACGTCATAGAAGCGTTCATATTGCCAACCGCCCAATTAGTGGGCAGATGCTACGAGAACTCAAATGGCAATCTCTGGAGAGAATGCGATGTTCCTTTTCAAGGAACAGAATTGAGAACTGACATTGGAAGCTGACTGCAGAAGAATTCTACCGCCGCCAACATACATTTCATGTATGGGCCACGGAGATAATATACGAGAAATTAGAGCTTATACACAGCTGTACTGACAATCTTTTTCTTCTTTGCTCTATTTGCGAGTGGAATAGGAACGGAAAAGACTAGTAGTGGTTCAGGGTACCCTACAACATGCACCATACAATGGCTTGCGGGATATACAGATAGATGTAGATGTAGATTTAGTTTACATATTAAGATGTCAGTCCATCCATTTATAGGCACACAAACCACACAGAAGAATATAGTCTCTTATTTATCGAGAAAACGAAGCCGAAACTTCTGCTGCTGATTGTGTCTCTGTAAAAATCTACGTATAACCCCTAATTTTCTTACTGCAGTCAATTTGAGAGATGTGTGTAAGAGGGTGTAGTATGTTTGCCAACAACACATAGACGAAACGGTATCGAACTCACCTCTCAACTCCCCTTTCCCCAGAGCATCGCTTACCTGACGTATTCTCACGAATACTCAGGCCTTTGATATATAGTATTTGAATCCTATCGTCAGCAATGGAACATGCATGAAACAATGTTATGTTATGAGGAAATAGACAAACGGCTAGCAGAGGAGTTTGACCTGTGAAATAATGCGCCACACTGCACTAACTCCATGAACCAAACACAGCCTCTTTCATACACAGCAACTGTGAAGAAAATGTATACATAGGTATTGCAGTAACTCACAAACTCTGGTTACTAATATAGAATCACTGCCGTTATGAAACTAAAGACTCGAGATAGGCCAAATGTGGCAGAGAAATGGAGTACTTCGCATACATCTTGATTCATGTAGAAGAGGTTGCCAAAGCAGGTTTTCCATCAGTTTGATGGACATAATTCATCACATATGCGTTGGAAGTCCTCTGCTAACTGGAGAGGTTTGCTGTAAGCGACTGCTGGAAGATAGCGCTCTAAGTGACACGCGGAACACTCTGTCGCATACGAGTCGAACACCTGTTATATTACACAACTGATACATCCCAGGAGCATAACAGAACAAAATGGTTAAATGTGAGATAAATAACCTGCCGTAAAATCTCCCTCTCTCTGGAATGCATCATCACTTTACCATTAAATGATATCTCGTTACAACACTCGCAAGCGATTACTCCATCTGATTTCTGTAATTCTTTAATGCAGCTCCATGTCAATATAGAGGCACATGATCTCTATTCCAGGAAAGCATCGAAGGCAGCTGTTAGCTTGTATGTATCCCTATTAATGTAATAGATGTGTACCAGAATGTTGTTAAAAACCGGTCAGCAACTGTTCTTTAAGGTATGACGCCACATCATTGTGATTGGTAGAGAGTGCAGGGGAGCATATTACAAATACAGTTCGTTAAAGTTTAAAACACGCACACAGTCTTGCATAGGGTCAAACACTTGATCCATTCTGTAGTTGTTTATAGCAGTCGCCAAGCTGGTGATATAGCTAAATACAATATAAAAATATCTGTAAGGTGGGTGATTAAAGATAACTTTGTGCTCGCAACTGGAGTTGTGATCTGACATCTACAAATTTATTACTCTACATTTGTAACTCATCCACATTAACCAGTCTATTCCAGAGATGTAAGTCCATGATCACATTACTGTTTCCCTGGTTGCCAGTGCTTCCATTTCGATTTTTCTCATATCTCTCTTGCTGTCACACATGAATTCTCATATACAAATATTTTCCTGCACTATGCAGACATATAAATACTGTCTCATTTGCCCTCAATTTTCTCGTATTTTATCGTATCTTCCCTCAATTTACATGCATTTTCCGCCAATTTTCGTCATTTTTGTCCCGATTTTAGATCATTTTTCCCATTTTTACATGCATATGCTCATGTTGCTAAAATAACCAGGAAAAAGCAGTGTGCTAAGTTCCTATGGAACCAAACTGCTGAGGTCATCGGTCCCTAGGCTTACACGCTACTTAATTTAACTGAAACTAACTTACGCTAAGGACAACACACACACCCATGACCGAGGGAGGATGCGAAACACCGTCGGGGGGGGGGGGGGGGGGGGGGACCGCATGAAGTGTGACAATGCACGTTAGACCACGCGGCTACTCTGTGCAGCATAACCAGGTGTGGTTTGATTTTATATATGTAATATACATCAGGTGACTAAAATATTCCTGCGAATTTCCCTTTTTCCTATGATCTATATGCATGCATTTCAGATGGGACGAGCATGAAAGTAATCTGAGTTAGATTGCTGAAAGTATAGTAACTCTATTTCATAGCTACTTGTATATGAGATTCTACACGTGCAGCATGCGAAGGATATAGTGGAAACTCGAAGCCTCGAAACAATTCAGTGTCTCACACAGATGCATCACAAAATGCATCTGCAAGGGAGGACCTGTGTACAAATATGATTTCTCCTGCAGCTACCTCGATTTTCAGTCAGTGTATACTCTTATTACCTACTAAGCGTGGTCTGCTATTTCTGGTTAAACCATCCAAGTCTGATACATGCCCGATAATCCAGCCAAGGTATTTACAACCTATTTCGGCACCCAGTTCTAGACAAACGAAGATGTATGCGATGTACTCCATTTCCCTGCCATATCTTAGGAGAGATTCTAAGGGGTGTGTGAGGTACTGCAATCCCTGTGTATACATGTGTGTGAAGAGGCTGCGTTCTGTTTACGGAGTTTGTGTAGCATGGCATGTAATTTCACATGTCAAACACCGCTCCTATGCGTTTGCCTATTTCCACATAAAATGTCGTTATTTCATGAATGTTCTATTATAGACAATCATTTGACAGGACTGATGCAAGCGTAGTATAATTTTCAGACTGTAATGGGATGTGAACAATGGGCGCTTTACACTTCCAGAAAGCTATAAAACACATGTTTCACAAAGAACCTATGCTTTTTCCCCCTTTGGTATCTAAGGTAGTGGTTTTATCATCTTAGCGTTTTTCACCATAGTGAGTGGGATAGAAAACTTGCGGGGTAACTGTATGTCAGGTGTTGGAAATATATTTCCTGCACTGATTATTAACAGCATCGCATTCATGAGTAATATATCAGAGACGACATTACATTAACATTATAGCATGTTTAAATGAAGTACCATGTAGCCTTAGGAGCGTGTGTTTATATTCTACTATCATTTCTGTATTCTGAGTACCTTCTTGCTGTAGTATCCGAACACTACTCTAACAATACACAACTGATAATACATGTGACTTATGTAAAATGTTTTAAACCCGTTCTGTCTGGAGCTGTATCATGCATAAAACATAAATTTCTTTCTTGTTAATCGTCTGTTATATCACAGCAACTTTCTCAAACATGTCACACACGTATCTACTATACACCAAGGAGTAAAAACCTACCCTGCATGCATGCATCTGCATAGATTTTGTGCACTTCGATGGATGCCGAGAGTAAGATTGGGGTGGAACAGTCTTCTCTGAACAGCTGTTACGGACTCTCTCCCGTCATGAGACATGGAATGGTGAGGTTATTATAATGCCCTCCCACTTCTCGTAAGCTGCAAATAAAATCAGCGAAAATGTTTCAGGGAAGGTTGGTCAAAAGCAATGCAGGCAGATCTTTCAATCTCCAACTTTATTCTATGACTGCGAGCATACTACGTGACTTCCACTCACATAGGGAAAGATGGCCATTCATAATCGTAAATTCCGCACTATGATCGATGTGCTAGAAGTATTTAGGAAATCTAACAGCACTGGTATAGGACGCTGTATGGTATACTTTGGTGTATACGTCCGGGATTTAATCATGTATGGACGTACTGCACAGTCATCTATCTACATTCAATATCTAATGTATTTTACTTCGGAAACTAGTAGAGGGTTGGTCTAGTTGTGATACAGAAATTGGGAAACATGCGGCAGTGTCGTAAGCTGTGGCTGATATTACGGAAAAACTGGTGAAATTGATAAAACTGATCGGACTCTCAGCTGTGGAGCTTCTTACATACATCATCCCATACCATGGTGTCTTTTCCATTCAATTAATCCACTTGTACCCTGTTCATTACCACATAATGATTGACTGATACCGTTTGCTTGAGAGGGAGAGTCTTAGTGGGAGCAATACCTTCTGGGGATGCCTAGCACCGAAATAGTTCTCATGTCAAGAATGCATTATGAGCAATCAATGCTCTTGGTTTCTTAGAAGTGGAACACCGAGACATCTCCTACTCTTTCACTGTGGAAGATGAGACTAAATTTAGATGTATTTCCCTTTGGACTACTGTATGAAAATGTGCCGCAATGCCACAAACTCTTCTAGATTCCATATGTTGCGATGTCTTCCACATTGTGATAAATAAGAAACATCGCGTCTGTCATTTATTTCAACAATCCAGTGTGTTGCAATAGCAGCACAGTTAACATCATGCGAAGTCCAGCTTTATGTGAGAGCCAAAGGATCGAAACGCGTTAATGTCGTTTTAGCACGTTACAGCGACATTGAAGTGGTGATAGAAAAACAAAATCCATGACTGTGTACACAGTTATAGTCATACACTGCTCTGATGTGTTACAGTGAACAACAGTGTATCCAAATGCTTATGAAACAGCAACACAAAAATCGTCCCCTTGTGGCTGATGGTCAGTGGGGTTACTCTTCCTACAGTATAGGCGACAAAACTCTACACAGATCCGTGCAAGCGACATCGTTCATTAGTCAATTTTTCCAGTTGACGAATACATTTATTATTAATGAGATCGCCACACATGGTCAACATCAGCACGCAGACGGTATTTTTTCTGGTATATGGAGACAGAGAGAAGCGATAAGTTAATATTCAATTCTCTAAGAGGTGACGTTATCGAAGTATTAAAGTTGATAGTTTTCCTCGGTTAGATGTTACAAAAATAACGTGGAGAGAGAGAATGAGAGAGACACACACTGCTGTCAACGAGTACTCCGACATCGTTACACTGTCGTATTTTTAGCGTGGTAATCATAGGAATACTATAAAGGAAATTAGGTGATTTACAGGAGGGATATTTATAGTCAGTCATCCGATGTCGATGTATTGTAGGTGTTATGCTTCTGAATGTCTTTGTGCACTCCATGTGTACTCTCCATGTTTGTGAATTTCCTCCTGTACGTCCGTGTGCTATTTTTCTCGTTGTGATAGCACCGTACAAGGCCACTGACAGGTGGCGGACAAGATTGAATTCTAGCTAACGTAACAGAGCTGTCGTGATGTGATGGGATTTCGAGATAGTTTGCAGGGTTCTGTAACTTCGCGGGGGACATCCCCGACTTGCCGAAATCGGGTTGATTTAAATGCTGTATATCGAAGAATGGAGGATTTGTGCGAATACATCAGGTAAGCGATGCTTGAAGGAAAGGGAGTTGAGAGGTGAGTTCCATACTGTTTCTTGTAAGTATTGTGGGCAAAGATATTACAGCTTCTCACATACGTTTCAGGAAATGACTACATTGAGAAAAATCGGGGGTTGTACGATGGTTTTTGCAGAGAGACAATCATCAGCAGAAGTTCTGTCTTTGTTTTTTTCGATAAATAAGAGACTGCATTCTTCTGTGAGTTTTGTGTGCCTTTTCGTTTCCTATTTAACGCAAAAATAACTCAAAGGGAAAAAGACTGTCAATAGGCCTCTGTAGAGCGCTAAATTCTCATATCTCATCTTCGTGGTCCATACGCGAACTGTATATTGGCGGCAGTAGAATCCTTTTGCAGTGAGCTTCAAACGTCTTTTCTCAATTGTGTTCCTTGAATGAATATCGCTTCCTCTTCAGGGATTCTCATTTGCGTTCTCGATGCATCCGCCCACTAATTTGGCGGCGGCCAATATGAACGCTTCTATGGCGCTGTGTTCTGAGGGTAAACTAGATCTGCAGACCCGTGCACGTTTGAAGTGTGATGGTCAGTATACAGGTATTTTACTATTTCTCACGGTGACATGCTTTCTGTAATATATCGGAAACATATGTCACAACGTTTCGGTTTGCACGAGGCGTATTGTTCAACATCCTGATATTTACCCCAGTGACATTGAAGTGCCCAGCCGTTCTGAGAAGCATAGGACAACTTTTGCAAGTCTGGAAACATAACCAACAGTCCGGCAGGGCGACCTCTAGGTCGTCAGGTTGGAGCAGTATAGCCCTGATGCGCGAGCGGAGGTTCGCAACCCGGTGGTGTTGATGTCTGATGCTGACATGCGTCTCGGTGGTGGGCTGGGAGATGGGGCGCAGGTGTCGGGGCGTTGGAGAGGAGACTAAAGCATCGTACTGCCCCCATAGACCGATAGGTTTCAGAATTAGTTCAGAGCAGTATACCAGAATTCTAAGTGATTTACTTCCACCAGTGTCCGCCCCTGGTAGCTGAGTGGTCAGCGTGACGGAATGTCATACCTAACGGCCCGGATTCGATTCCCGGCTGGGTCGGAGATTTTCTCCGGTCTGGGACTATGTGTTGTGTTGTCTTTATCATTATCATTTCATCCCCATCGACACGCAATTCGCCAAAGTGGCGTCAACTCGAAAGACTTGCACCAGGCGAACGGTCTACCCGGAGGGAGGCCCTAGCCACGCGGCATTTACAGTACTTCACCAGCATTACAGAGCAGATATGTTGGATGTCTTCAGCTATGTGGCGATGGCTACCACCCATTTTGGTATCGGAGGAAGTCGCTACCACACCTGTGAGAAACCCCCGGAGACGTCATGGAAGACTCTGTGACGTGTATCAGGCGAGCGTAATCCGAATACAGGAAAAATAATTGCTCACACTTCAAAGGGACTCTCATGACCAATTTTATTTATTAGTTCATCTATTTTCTGTCCATGATGTGCCACCAGGTGAGAGGAAACAAGGGCGAAAGTACCATGGATATTATTTGAGAGTTCGAGTGGTAATCAAGAGTTTTTCCGTTGTGGCAAGATCTTTCAATGGAATTTGAATCTCCCACCAACATAGAGAGATATGATCATTGCAATAAAATCAGCTATATTACCTAAGCTATCAAGTGAAAACTAGTATAAACCTCATATTTACAACTCCTCTGTGGTGTTGTCTTGAGAGACTCCGTAGGTGACATGGCATTTGATAACTTTAAGAGGGTTTTAAAGTGAGTGTTCATCATGTGAGCGAGGTAGAGCATACTCTTATCACTCTGTCGTAAGACAAAAATGTGTTTAATATTCTAGTCCTGTGATGCTGGATGTGGAAGACTGTAAACTGAGGACAACAGATTTTTCTACCTGACGAGAAAACACCTAGAAAAAATTGAGGAAATGCCATAGTGTTATACAGGAGATTCACAGCAAGTAACGATACTACAGCGCTGTGTAAACTCAAGTGCGTTCCAATTTCATTTTGCTTCGAAAATAATTAGTATAAAAGGGAGGAATGTTCATGTTGCGTGAGAAATTCGAGGTGTATAGGCAAAACAACATCCCCATTTCGGACTCAGTATAATGAGTTGTTTCAGCTGAGGAGTCTATGTCAGGTACGGGGCTACACTTAGTCCATGTCGCACCTGCTTGTCTCGCATTGTGCCATGGCCAGCGACAGGACTGGTCACGAGTCATCGACGACCAGAAGCCGCAGCTTTAGGGTGTCGCAAAAGGCAGTTAAAAACAAAAGTCCTGTCTGACTGGCTGTTCAGGTACACAATACACTCAGTAGCTCACGCTGGACTAGACTGGAGGTAACTTGTCAGATTGTTCGTCTTGAGATGCCATGTTCAAGTAAGACTATGAACAGTATATGCGTAAAGAAATTGTCGTATGAAGTAGTTCTCATATTTCTGTAGGCTGCCATGCGACTTGCAACTCGTAAAGAGGTATTACTGTGTTTCTTTCCCCAGTGATGTTGCTACAGAACGGGGGTGGCGTCAGATGGAGCAGGGCAGGGAAGGGCAGGGCACTGTTGCGGGCTTTCAGTAACTACGCACACTACGACTCACAGTTAAAATATTCAAAATTTTGGCTGGTTTCGTTGTCTATGGGCTGGAATGCGTAGTTACCGCATTACAAGCCAAATACTGTACTACAGTATACAATATGAAGAAAAACGTCAATCGAATGGTAGAAGGTTCTTATCACTCGGCAATTGCGAATTAATATAGAAATTTATAAATGAAAGATTGCAATTAAATAAAATTTGCAGGTACTATCTTAACGACTTTAAATGATAAGTACGATAGTAGAAGCACGTTTTGAGAATGCAGTATATTTCTGCATGACACTTACTTGTGTCGATGGTCCAGCAATTTAATAAAATATAAGCTGAATCACAGGGAAACAATAGATTCCTACTTCACGAAATTTGTTATGAACAACAACATAGTTCGCGAGATATTCACTTCCAAACGCGTACTTCGTCTTCACTGCAGAAGCCACGGAAATCTCACAAGCACACAAGTCGGCACTCCGAAGTATCTCTATCTCTCGCGATGACGCGCAAACTGCTCCACTCCAAGTCTTTCCCACGACTGTGCCGTACTGTCCAGAACTGCCGCACTCCCAGCACTCACTCCCGTGTCCCGTACCGTCCTGTCCAGCCCTCCGCACGGCCAGAACTACCTCGTTTCCTCTCCGGAAACGATGCTCCTCTCCAACCTCCATACGCTCTTAGTAAGGAGCGCTGTGACTGGCTACAGCAAACGTATCCACACAAACATACTGAAGCACATTCATCATGCCGGATTTACATTTAAATAACTTGAAATTAAATGAATATTCCTACGGCTGGACCATAAACACGCTCTAACACATATTATTAAATACATAAACAAATTAAATAAACATATGTCGCAGAAATAGAACAAAAGGTAGGCCAGTAGCCTAATGTCTCCGTGCTTTCTAAAACACAGTATATATTTAACCAATTTCTTCCTGAATAATAAATATCGGATATAAACAAAGACATTGACGAATAAATATATTGATAAGTATGCTGCTACCGTTTTTCGTGTAACCGTGGAGTACTTATGGCCAGACGCGATCGATAGTAATCGGCCACTTTGACCTCCAATAACTCATGTACTATTTAAGTTACATGCCTGTAATTCATACCAATTTAGGTTTAGACTAATAGCTTTCTAAAGAAACGGCGATCGACCAAATCGGATGAAGCGTTTATATTTTGGATATTCGTTGCTGGGTGTTATTTGCATAATTTATCGTCAGAAACTACACTTTAAACTAATAAAGATATTGGAAACCTGATTACACCATCAGAACCGTCGTGCAAATAATGGTAACGAACATGTTTCTTTTTGAGGTATCATGATCCTTCTGGCTACTATTAATTTCTATACGAACTGTGAAATGTCTGCCATAATGGTTTCACAAAGTCCGACATCTTGGCGTCTCTTTCATCGACATAAAGCACTGTCATCGTCACAGCGGAATTCCCAGCCACGCGGCTGGACCATGCACTGGGGCTACCCCTCTCGTCCGGCTAACGTTCCGAACCACATGTTTGCTGCCGGGCCCCGCTGGCCCAGCGGCCCCCCCCAACTCGGAACATATAATATTTCCAGGGCGCCACAACTCGCCAGTTACCTCACAAGGGCGGCAGAGGAATTTCCCAGTTTGGTGGTGGGGTAGCCGACACGTGCCCACTGGGGAAACCCCATAACGTCATCAGGGAGAGGGGGAATTAATTGATAATTAACTAATTTGCACAATTAATTTGATAACAATTTGATATAAAATCTACCGGAAGACGCTTTATTTCTCTACTGCTGCACAACTCAGACTAGCAGGTTCTGAGTTGATTAGCAAGCCTGCAATTTGACATTGGCGGTTCTCATAGTATTTTGGGAATTGAAGGGAGCTTTTGCCGATATTTACTGTTTCTGTTGAGGCCGCAACAGACTGATCGACTGTCAGTAAACAGATCTTAAGATAGCTTCTCCCCCTTTGTCGCTACCTTTATTCCTTGTCATCTAGTTCGAAAGGTGAGAAACTGCAGAACTGGATACTTGATAATGCACGCTTTTTCTAATTTTGTCAACTGTATTGACGTAATTATGGTATGGAGGTTTTTTTTAATGCATTTAATTATATATCTGCCCCTACTGCTACATTTGTATATATTCCTAATAGTCCTTCCTGTAACGTTGCTTCAGTACGACTAAGGACTGAACGTAGACACAGACCGTTTTGAAACCGAAAGTTCATATAATCATACTAAAAGTCGACTGCTTGGGATATTTCGTTTTATTAAGAAAAAATGTTTTTCCTAACGTTATCACATGGTGTTTTATTTTATTGTATTACTATAGGGCGTACTAAATAGCGTTTTCGCATTAGTTTATTGAACACAACAGATAAACATAAATGATGAATCAATCAACAGCAATATAGCCGTCGAAATTATTTAAAACAGTCTGACAGTGCTCGGATAATTTTCCGACTTCACGCCTGTAGACAATGTGTTGGTAACGCCTCGTATCATCGAATGCTGTGTAAAAGACAGTAAGGCTGTGCATTTCAGCATTACTGTAAGGTGAGGGTCCTCTTGACTTCTGCGACCAGCTGTACGTTGGTGTCAGTAGAGCCGTTCTACTGCCTGTTGCAATATCCAGTTCTCTGAATGATCTGAATAGCGTGTCGCGAAAAGAATATATTGCTCCCTCCAGAGTCTACTTGAATTCAAGAATCATTTCGGTAATACAGTCGCAGATAGTAGACAATCACCCGTACAGGTCTATGGGAACGATGTCTCATCCGCTTGTTAAGCTCCTGTGATCATCCTATGCGGAACTTCATGATTGTGTGAACATTGTCTGAAGAGTCAGTGTAGACACTGTTGACCCCAGAGACAATAATTCCTTTGAAATCTCCAAAATGCTATGACCGACGCATGTCGCATCGATTATCATCCCACATGCAAAGGCCGTTAACTTCTGACATACTGCTATACTCACTACACATCTGGCTGCGAGAGACTTCTCAGATATTGTGTCAACACGCTCGGTTCCAGACTGTAGCGCCTAGAACCGCACGGCTACTCCGGCCAGCTGACCAGAAATAATTTCTCTTCAAGTGGGAATAACACTTTTCAAAGAAGCCGCAACACTTGTAACATTTCTATCGCTGTCGTGAACCCAGAACAACACTGCAATTTCTCTTATCGCGTTCCATTCAAGTTTGTGTACTTGCAACTATAGGGACATTTTCGCCGTAGTAAATGTGTTGATGATACCACAGATGATCTTAAGAGCTTGCACAGGCCACCATTCATTACATTTGTTAAGAATAAACGAACGACAGTATTACTGTATGAAAGGAGATACTGAGCTTGATGCTAGTTAGTGAATTTTGGCAGGATGTACGGAATTCTCACGGCAACTGCGTGGTGTCGCAAGCACAGCCTCGGGGAGACTACTGCAATCTTTACTAGGCGCACAATAAAATGGAAGGAGCGCGTACCGCCACTAACTTGGTTCCCATGCGCCAAAGAAAGCCGTTTAATAACGTAGGCGCTGCTGCGCACACCCATTGTGGACGCATGGTAAGTAGGAAAAAAAAAGGGGGAGCGAGGGGTTAGGCATGCAGGCGACAGAATAACTTTTCAAATATTCATCCCTGTATTTGCTGCACCTGCCATTCCGGGACTGGACTGCCGTGCTTTTCACCATGAGACAGCAAGCTAAATCTACTGTGGACGTCACCGAGACTACAACACTTGTGTTCCGGACGTGCAGCGTGTGAGAAACGCTGTGGATAAAGCTTCTGCTTGAACAGCAGAGCAAATAAAAATGTACTGAAGGCGTAGCTCTTCATATCGCTGATTGACTCTTCAATAACACAAATTACTTATATCTTCGTTTTGGCCATTTCGTATATATAATATGGACCGTATCATATATGTTGTGCAAAGATGAATGATACACCTGTAAAGAGGAGTCGTATCTCTCCGTGGAGATACAATAGATTTAGCAGATAATGTTATCTTAAAAGGTTCATCAAGTTTCTCCCATTTTGCAAGGATATTGGAGAAGCTAGTTGGAAATTTGTGTTTCAGCTTGCTTAGTCTCTTGTACGCGCAAAGCGAAGAACGGATCGAGATGCCACTCACACAAAAACGAGTGGTTTGACGCAGTTCTCGGCGTGTGTCTAGCGGTTGGTAGTGGGTAGCCGGGGTAGACGGTCGCACTCAAGCGCTCGGATCTAAACAACGGCAGTGGTGGATCGTTACGAGTCGTTTCTGTTCCATTGGAGTGCTCTCCATTATTTACGGATAGTGTCTGTTTAATACTGCTGCTGTAAATATCACCCTCTGCACAATTTTAGTTCTTTTCATACCTTCTCTGATGTAAAATCTACGTTCAGTGAATATCGATGGTGTATTTACAAGGTAGTGTCAACTTAAGCACGCCATCTAAATGATTCGTGTTGTTTTGGATTCATTACAGTGCTGTACATAATTTCCATACAGGGTCGGTTGAAAATATGCAGTTAAGAAACATTGTACTTTTTAGTTTTCATTCATTAGCCGGCTGGAGTGGCCGAGCGGTTCTAGGCGCTACAGTCTGGAACTGCCGGACCGCTACGGTCGCAGGTTCGAATCCTGCCTCGGGCATGGATGTGTGTGATGTCCTTAGGTTGGTTAGGTTTGAGTAGTTCTAAGTTCTAGGTGACTGATGACCTCAGAAGTTAAGTCGTATAGTGCCCAGAGCCATTTGAACCATTTCATTCATTTGCGTCTTGTACAACCTGCATTTAACGAATATCTGTCGTGTTATTCTACGGTTGCTTGACACTTGGAACTCATCGAGAGATAAGTTTTTATTAATTATTACTTTATTACAATTTAAGTGAGTTTTGGTGCTTTTTAGTTTACTATAAGAGTAGTATCGTGTGTGACAAATATGGATGTTGTCGTAGATTATCTGTTATGGAAGAAAGTAGTCAGGACTGCGTGTCGGGGTTTCAGTGGGGAGAATGTATCGGGGAACCCAAAGAATTGTTTCATGAGGCTCTTCCGTGGAGATGTTGATTACATAGTCGAGACAACCAAATTGTGAAACAGGAAAGAAAGATTTGTGCTCTCCAGGCAGAGTTATAAATTGGATATGTTTAGTTAAATAGGTGGAATGGGGCCAGCGGCGGATTGTCCTGCCCAATCCGGACAAGTACAGACAGCGGGTAAGCTACTCATTGGGAGCTCCAACGTTAGGGGGGTAGTGGAGCCCGTCAGGAAAACAGCAAGCGGGACGGGAATGAATGCCAATGCGCACTCGATATGTTTTCTGGAGGAGGGGTTCGTCCATGACGTGAAGGAGGCTCTACCGGCGGCTATCGAGGGGCACTGGGTGCAACTGCCTGCAAATAGTGGTACATTCCCGCACGAATGACGCCTACCGCTTGGGTTCTGGTCCTTTCGGCGGGTGACTGTTTTGGTGAAGACAACAAACATCGCAAGTGGGGTACATGCTAAGCAGATCACTTGTACCATCGTACCCATGGTCAGTCGCGGCCTTCTGGTTTGGACCAAAGGCTGAGACGACTCTGCAACGATATCGGATGCGAAATTCGCGAGCTCCGCTAACGGATGGAAAATTGTAGAGGGTCCCTCAACATCTCAGGCATGCACCACACGCAGGAGGCTGCTACAACTGTGGCGGAGCACGTGGTTTTTTATGTTAGAGGAACATCCCCTTGGGATTAGAGACGTAGTGTCTGCCATTGAAGTTACATCAGTCAAGATGTTCTAAGAGAATGCTCGTCTTCACAAATCGGATATAGAAAACGTTATTATGACATTAGTAAACTGTAGGCGCATCCAAGGTGAGATCCCAGGAACAGTATTGCTTATTGATGGTTATAATGGCTAGATAATATAAGGAACTGAAAGTTGGTTGAAACCTGAAGTGAGTAGCAACGAAATCCTAAGTTTAGATTTGAATACTTACCACGAGATTTGGTTAGTCGCCAGTGGTGGTGACGTATTTATAGCAATAAGGCAGAGGATATCTAGAGAGGCTATCATGAATCCCGAATATGAATTAATCTGGGTGAAGCTAAGCATCAGAGGCCAGTCAAAATAGGTAGTCGGATACTTTTATAGACCGCGTGGGTTAAGAGATGTAACATAGAGCACTTGAGATAGAACATACAGAATGTAGTTAGCAATTTTCCTGATCATGCTGTGTAGTGGAGGGTTGCTTCAACTTGTCAGGTGTAGACTTGGAGAGTCATGCTATCAAAACTGGTACCAGTGACAGATATACCTGTGACATTGTTCTTGAACGAAAAATACTTCGAGCACGTAATTAGAGAATCTGATCGAGGAGGTAACGTCTTACACCTCCTAGCAACAAACAGACCTGATGTTAGTGAATCAGTTACAGCTGTGATAGCAACAGTGACTAGGGGTATGAGAGGGAATTTTGAGACAGGAAAGAAAATATTGTTGCTTAGTAACAGTGACGGGATGCAAATTCCAGAGTATCTGAGTAGTCAGCATTAAATATTCAGTGCTGAGGATGAAGATGTAGAGCACAAATATATTTCGGGCAAGATCTTAAGGAACAGGAAAGGCACACCGTGGTTTAATAGCCGTGTTAGAAAACTACTGCGTAAACAAAGAGAGTTTCACCACAGATTCAAGAGAAGTCGAAACACAGCAGCCAAATAAAAGCTGAACTAAGCGAAAATGAGCGTAAGGAGAACAATGGGAAAAGCATTGACTTTGAAAGTAAAAATTTGTCGACTGATCTCAGTAAAAACTACAAGAGATACTGGTCTTCCGTAAACTCAGCAAGCGGTCCGAAATTCTCTGTTCATTCACTCAGGAACCATACTGGCACCGAAACAAAAGATAACGGAGAGAAGGCGGAAATACGGAATTCGGTCTTCCAAAATCGTTTCACCGCGGAATACTGTAACACAGTTCCTCTTTTGAGTTATTGTAAAATCGCTTAGTAGTGGAAAGGCATTAGAACAAGCTGAGAAACGTGTAATATTCTACAGAAACTATGCGAAGGAACTTGCTCCCCTTCTAGCAGCAGTTCATCGCAGGAGCAACGAATGGTACCTAGCGACTGGAAAAAGAACAGGTCATCCCGTCTTCAAAAAGTGTCGAAGGACAGAGGCACATAATTAATAAAACTGTTTCGTTCTTGTGAGTCTGATGTAGAATTATGGAACATGTTTAATGCTCAAGAATTATGAAGCATTTTGGGAACGAAAATCTCCTCGATAAAAATGAACAGCGATTCCGCAAACAGAGATCTTGCGAAACTTAGTTCGCTCTGTTCCTCCATGAGACCCATGGCGCTGTAGACAACGACGCTCATTTAGATGTCGTTTTCCTTGACTTCAGGAAGCCAATTGACTCCGTCGTGCACTGCCATTAGTGAAATAAATACGAATATTCAACCATATTTGCGACTGGATTCAAGACTTACTTCCAGACAGAATTCAACATGTCGCTTTTAATGGAATAAAATCAGTAGATGTAATTTCGAAGAATCACAAGGAAGTGTAATAGGACCGTTACTGTTTGCAGTATATATAAATAATCCAACAGAAAACGTCGGAAACTCTTTAATAGTGTTCGCAGATGATGCGGTTGTCAATAAGAAAGTAGGAAAGCCTGAAGACAGTACAGAATTGCAGAATGACCTGCAGGAGATTGATGAATTGTGTAGGCTCTGACAGCTGACCGTCAACGTAAATAAATATGAAACATCGTCCATACATAGGGAAACTAATCCACTTACTGTACGTCTAGACTACTGATGACAAATTTCTTGAAAGAGTATCTGCCGTAAAATATCTACGAGTAACTACCCAAAGCGTCCTTAAGTGGAACAACAACTTAAGATAAAATAGTAGGGAATGCTGACGCCTGACTGAAATTCATAAAGCGACTGTTAAGGAAATGTAACTCATCCAAGGAAGAAGTGGTTTACAAGGCGCTTGTTGACCAGTTGTTGAGTATTGTTCATAGAAAAGCACTTTTCGTCACGGGTTTCTTCAGGCGATGTGAGAGCCCTACCAAGATTCTCAACAAACTCCAATGGCAGACATTACAAAAGAGGCGATGTGCATCACAGAGTGTTCACTATTTAAATTTCGAATGAGCACTTTCCGGGAAGAGTCGGACTGCATATTCCTTCCCACCACATCTAACGAAGTGACAACGATGGGAAAACTTGAGAACTTGGAGCTAGTGCTGAGGCTTACCACAATTATTCTTCTCACGCGCCTACACGAATGGAACAGGGAAAGAGGGGGAAGGGGGGGTTTCACTTTGTGGTACCAGTAGTACCCTCTGCCAGCCACCGTTAGGTTGCTTTCTGAGCATAATATAGGTGCAGACGTAGGTGGTAACAGACAATGGAAGCTGAGAGAAGGCGCCATGTATTCTGTAAAAGGAGAAAACCCCAGAAATCACTTTTCAGATTCCGGTTACCAATGAGTTTGATATGTTACCTGAAGTAGGCAAAGAGCCTCAGCCAGTTTTGGGCGCTGCATAGCCGTAGGAACGGCTTTAAGGCTAGATCGGTAGAAAACTCACGCAGAAAGAAAAGGAGTCTTGCTGCTAAGGAGCAGTCAAGGGAGAGATGTAAGCCAACTGCAGCAGGAAAAGCTAGATATAGAGTATCAGGTCACAAGAATCATGAAACCTAGCGCCAAGCTTAGCTAGGAGACAGAGAACATACGAGCCTTGTGCAGAGATTTTGGTGCAGGTGAAAAGTTTGAGGGTTCAATAACAAGATTGATAAGCTTCTTGTATGCTCACAATCTGCGGGAAAATCTGAAGTAACAGTTGACTGTGCCTCTCTGAAAACAAACATAACAACAGGATCGAATAAATTAAATATCAGGGATTATAAACTAGCATTAATTTCGTGCAGAGTTAACATGGAAAAAGGAGATATCCAAAAGTTGAACACAAAGTCAAAAATATTGTAACAAATAGTTTTTGTGTTGATCGGAACCTAGAAAAATAGTGCATGTGAGTTTCTACTACACAATATTTCTCTGACAATTTTACAGTCTACACACCTCTAGGATCCTTCCAGCTATTTATGACAAATCTAGGTGCAATACTGAGCAACCTGTCACACAAGAAGAAACAGTTAGTAGTTTGTGGAGGTTTCAGTGTAGATTTCGTAAAGGATGCGGGCAGATAAAATGAACTAGAATTATTATTTTGGTGTTTCAATGTAATTTCAGTAGTCAGTTTTCCAACTTGTTTGTGGCAAAATTGTAGGGCACTGATTGATAACATTTTATAGACACTGCTCGTGCTGAAACAATTAATGTGTACAAAATGGCTAATATATTATCTGATGGTGATACAAAATTAGTGCAAGTTAACAATGTGGCACGTTACAACCGTGAGGCCGGTTCAATCAAAGCAGCAAGGTTTTTTAATGAGATCAGGACACAATGCTTTATGAGTAAGTTAAAAGGGTTGGTATGGGATGAGGTATATACAGAAAGAAATGGTAATGTCAGATTCAGTTTACTGCGTAGCAAATTAGCGTCAATATTTGAAAGTTGATTTCCTAAAAAATTATCCATAAGATTCATTACAAAAATAAATAATCCATGGAGAACTAAGGGAATTAAAATCACATGTAAGAGGAACAGGGAAATTTATATAAAGGGCGGAATAAGTCAAGATCTGTCATTAAGTGCATACTACACAGCTTTTGCAGAAAAGTCATTAAGATATGCAGAATATGCACATCCCGACAAAACTAAATGAAGCAGATAATACGATCAAAACCATAAGGGTTATTGTCAAACCGACCACTGGACTGTGTCAGTGTACAAGATATGATAACAAACTAAATGACAATTTTGATCCTGATAATTCATAAGTCACAAGTACTTATAGCAATCACTTCCTAAGCGAAGCAGCAAAATTGGATTAAATGGTTCATTTGAAGAAGTAGTAGATAGACTAATGTTAAAATGCGTTTCCACAAAATTGTAAGGAACTAGAAGTAGCACTGAAATTGAAAGAATTATAAAAATGTAGTGTTGATAGAATATCGAACAGAACTCTGAAAACTTGTTCCAAGTTAATAAATGGTTCAAATGGCTCTGAGCACTATGGGACTTAACATCTATGGTCATCAGTCCCCTTGTCCGCCCCAGTAGCTGAGTGGTCAGCGTGACGGATTGCCGTCCTCTGGGCCCGGGTTCGATTCCCGGCTGGGTCGGAGATTTTCTCCGCTCAGGGACTGGGTGTTGTGTTGTGTTCATCATCATTTCATCCCCATCCGGCGTGCTGGTCGCCCAATGTGGCGCCGAATGTAATAAGACCTGCGATATGGCGGCCGGACCTGCCCCGCGAGGGGCCTCCCGGCCAATGACGCCAAACGCTCATCATCATCATCAGTCCCCTTGAACGTAGAACTATTTAAACCTAACTAACCTAAGGACATCACACAACACCCAGTCATCACGAGGCAGAGAAAATCCCTGCCCCCGTCGGGAATCGAACCCGGAAACCCGGGCGCGGGAGGCGAGAACGCTACCGCACGACCACGAGCTGCGGACTCCAAGTTAATAAGTAATGTTCCAAACAGTTATGTTAAGTTACTTTAGCTCCTCTTATTATTGCTAATCTTAGAGATCAACGAATCAATCTCCTGATACACTCCGCATATTTTCGCTCCATAATGTCTTATCATTTTGAAGAGTAAATCATCATTTCAAAAGAAGGTACTGATTACACAAAAGCGATCAGTAAGAGAAATATGTCACGTTCGCCCACGAACGTACCTCTTCAAAGATTTATAGCTGCGTCGGCTAAGTTGATCCCTGACAGTTGCAGTGGGCTGGGTGCGGCAGCTTTGCGCACCTACCTCGGCCAGTAAGGTAACGTGTTTTTGTAAACGTTTCTATGGCAACGCCTCAGCGTTTTCACAGGTCTATAAACGGCAATTGTTTTCTCATACAACCATTACCGCTTACTAGTTAAAGGCTGGCAACAAGACTGCGAGCTGTCAGAGATCACCTTACACCGTCTCGACAATAGGCATCTTAACTGCGCCATCACAGTTAATATATTCGCTAATGAAATTCATCATACATAATCTATCACAGTTTGAGAAGAACATTGATGTTTGTACTTATAACACTACAGAGAAAAATGACCTTTATTACGCATTATTTAAGTTTCCAGTAGCTTCGAAAGGCGTCCAATTTGCAGCAACTAAGATTTTTGATCATTTGCCCTGTGACATACAATGCCTGATAGGTAGCAAAGCAAGTTTAAAAGCTAACTAAACATCATCTCTGTTGAGTCTAGACAAGACAGCCTAGACACAATGAGAGGAAGCCGAAAGGCACTCGCTAAGCTAAAGCAGGATGGCGTGAGGTCTGAAACAGGATACGTAATGATTGCTATAAAGAAAAGTACGTAGCTGCTGGAATACTTAACTTTAATCCATCCTTGTGGTACATCTGGAGATTGTGGCGATACAAGTGAGACTCTTTAGATACATGCAATGTTACTAATGGCGCCTTGCTAGGTCGTAGCCATTGACGTAGCTGAAGGCTATTCTAACTATATGCTCGCAAATGAGCGAGGCTTCGTCAGTGTAGTCGCTAGCCACGTCGTCCGTACAACTGGGGCGAGTGCTAGTCCGTATCTCGAGACCTGCCTTGTGGTGGCGCTCGGTCTGCAATCACACAGTGGCGACACGCGGGTCCGACATGTACTAATGGACCGCGGCCGATTTAAAGCTACCACCTAGCAAGTGTGGTGTCTGGCGATGACACCACATTCCTCCCCCGCAAATCGGCGAACGGTCGTGTGATAAGGCTTCCGCCCGCCGTGGGGAGGACCCCATGTTGACGTATGCGATGAGGTGGGGAGCCTAACAACAGGCGAGGCTGTGCCACCCGCACCCGGCCATTCGGTCCGAGGGGAGCTAGGAAACGCCTTAAAACCTAGTCCAGGGTGCATGTCAACATGCGGTGTACGCGCCCGTAAAGAGACAGGACGGGCCGAAGGGTCGACCTCCATTGCGTCGGGGTACCTGACGCGCGAAGACGCCATGTGGTCCGGAGCGGGCAAGAGTTCCATGGCGGTGGACGGCTGGTCACGGGAAGCGATCGGCGGCGCGTGACCCAGGGAGGCGCTTGGCGGCTGCAGCGAAGCGTCCACCGCGGGCGGCGCCGGCTGGAGGACAGGCGGCGGCGGCGGAGGCGGCAGCGGCGCGTCGCCATGGGACAAAAGGGAAGGCATCGTCGGTAACACCTGGGGATGAGGCGAGCCAGTAGATGGGTCCCCAGGGCGCTGACTGGACGGCACCGTCGCTGAAAGCAGACGGGGAGCGGCAGAACCCGTGCGACGACAGAGGCGCAGCTGATTGATATGCCGACGCACCTCACCAGAGGCCCCCAAAACCAAATACATCGCGCGGCCGAGGCAGCGAAGAATGCGCCCTGCGAGCCAACGCCGTGAACTTCGATAGTTGCGATAGAATACAACGTCGCCTGGAGCAAAAGCAGAAGTCTGCCGCTGCACAGGAACCTGATGCGGCGGATGCAGCAAAGACATCAAGGTTCGATGAGGACGACTGTGGAGCAACTCAGCCGGCGAGCGACCATCTCGGGGCCGAGAGCGATACGATGACAAAAAGAGCAACAACGCGTCCTCCCGAGAATGCGACTCTTTCAACTTTAACATCTGTGACTTGAAAGTCCGGACCAATCGTTCAGCGGCACCGTTTGACCGAGGCGAAAACGGCGCGGATGTCAGATGTTGAATACCATTGGCCTGGCAGAATGACTGAAATTCTGCGGACATGAATTGTGGGCCATTGTCGGAAACAATAGTCTGCAGAAGACCTTCAATGTAAAAGATAGCAGACAACGCTTGGATGGTGGCAGATGACGTCGTGGAAGACAGCCGGACAACAAAAGGAAAATTACTGAAGGCATCTACCAGAACCAACCATCGAGCATTCCAGAATGGACCAGCAAAATCGATGTGCAAGCGTTGCCAAGGGGAAGTGGCTTTTGGCCATGTAAAGACTTTCCGCGGCGGTGCGGATTGTTGTTTGGCACACGCCATGCAAGAAGAACACATATTCGTAATCGCAGCACCGATTCCGAACGAAGTACAGTGCTGATGAGCAAGTTGTTTCGTTCGCACTATACCCCAATGTCCTTGGTGAAGAAGCCGTAAAACAGAGGACTGTAACGAACGTGGGACCACGACTCTGGACTGATCATTATCAGAACGCAACAACAAAACACCACGTCGAACAAAAAGTCTCTCCTTGTGAGCAAAAAATCGGCGAACCAACAGATCCTCGATCCGAGACTTTGACAAAGGCCACCGCATAGCAACAAAACGCAAAACGGTAGCAAGCACCGGGTCAGCAGCTGTGGCTGTAGCTAAACGACGAAAATCAATCGGAAACGATTCGACCACTTCATCGGTTTCCGAATCAATGAACATGCAAGCAAGTTCGGAAGAATCGAATGCTCTATCTTCAGCAACAGGCAAACGGGACAACGCATCGGCGTTTCCGTGCTTAGCAGTGGACCGATACAAGATATCGTAGCAGTACTGCGAGAGGAAAATAGACCAGCGAATGAATTTCTGCGCTGTACGCGGAGGTACAGGCTTGTTCAGATGAAAAAGCGACGTTAAAAGTTTGTGGTCTGTGATGATGGTAAAGTGACGACCATACAAGAAATCATGGAACTTAGTAACACTAAACACGAGAGCCAAAGCTTCTTTCTCTATCCGTGAATAATTTCTTTGCGCAGACGAGAGCAATTTTGACGCAAAGGCAATAGGGCGAGCATGCGATCCATCTTTGTGCGCAAGCACAGCACCGATCCCGAAATCCGATGCATCTACCATCAACAAAAGGGGTTTCTGGGGATCGCATGGCGTAAGGCAAGTATTTGAAAGCAACGCCGATTTCAACTGGCGAAAAGCGCGTTCGCATTCCGTCGTCCAGACGAACGGAACACCCTTACGGCGTAAGCGATGAAGCGGAGCTGAAAGAGAAGAGGCATTGCGCACATTCAATCACACCTTGTGATCCCAAATCGTGTATTGTTCTTGCGACCTCATCACGCAATGCGTGGGGAACATTGCGCGCTCGGAAAATTTTCGGTTGCGCGTTTACTTTCAGTTCCAAATGTGCTTCATAGTTCTTAGCGCAACCAAGGCCCGGTGCCAAAATGTCTGCAAATTCTTCACACAGACGAGAAACATTGTCTGAAGGCACAGGCTGATTCACAGATAGGACCTGATTTACTATAGACATGTTAAACAAGTGAAATAAATCTAAACCAAACAAGTTCACTGCAGTAGAAGAACGAAGAACGTAAAATGACAGAAGTTTTGTTTGTCCCTTGTATGTTGCAAGAAGAGTTCACTGTCCTAACACAGGTATATGCTGTCCTGAATAACTATGTAACTTAACATTCGCGGCACGCAACGGAGGTTTGCCCAGTTGTTTGTACGTGTCATGATTGATCAATGAAACTGCAGCTCCGGTATCGAGCTAGAATGGTATGACCTTGCCATTAAAGTCCAAATCTAGAAAAAGTTTATTGTCCTGCTGACGAGAAGAGCGACTGTCCCGTGCAATTTGAACTGACACTGGTACAGAAGCACTTGCGACTTGATGCGATTCCCGGCGACGTCGACGCACAGTATTTGTGGGACGAACACTGTCACTGTTAGAGACAGTGGCACTGGACGAAGTGGAATTAACTACATGAATGTCCATGGGTGAAGGTCCACGAGCCTGAGTGTCCTTGGTTCGATTCCGGCGCGAAGTAAAGGGCCTGGAATGATTAAGAGTGTCTGACCTGAGCTTTTTCTGGCAAACACTTTGAACATGTCCTTCCTTATTACAGAAAAAACAAATAGCTTGGCGTGACGGGCAATTTTCACGCGAATGTCTAGTAGCACACCGCGGGCATGATTTCACTGCAGTTGTATACTGTCGCGGCACACCTGGTTTAGAGCGTGGTGGCAGCTGCGTGGACGTGCGCGAGGGCAGCTTACCGGGCCGTGCAGCGCGCCCGGCGGGCCGGTTAATGTTACACACGGCTGGCGAAGTTGCAAATGCTTCCTGAGCGAAGTCAAGTGTGTCTTGCCTATCCAATATGTCTATCACTTGTTGAAGGGAGGGATTGACTAGTTTCAAAATTTGCTCCCGTATACGAACATCAAAAACGTTCTGTGCAATTGCATCACATACCATAGTATCTGAATAAGGGAGTCCACATTCACACTCAAAAGCACAATCCCGAGTAAGGCCTTGCAATGTTGCAACCCACTCCCTATGAGTTTGACCGGCCGTACGTTTCGTACGAAAGAAAGTATACCTCTTTGCAACTACATTGACTGTTTCTTTGAAATAGGCGTCCAATGCCGACAAAATTTCTTCGTAGGACAGAGTTGCTACTTTGCGTCGGGGAAATAATTTCACTATCACACGGTACGTTTGCACCCCTACACATGACAATAAATGAGGCTGCCGCTCGTTACCTTGAATTCTGTAGGCGGCGAGATGAAATCCAAACTGGCGTGTCCACTCCGTCCAGGATTCCACGTCTGCTTGAAAATTACGGAACGGTGGTGCAACTGCATGTTGTGGCTGCGGTAGCGATGAAGCGGCGGCCGCCGCATCGGTTTGCAGTGCACGTTGACCCTGGACGAGCTGTCCAAGGGCATCCAATAACGCCTGCGTCTGCTGATTCTGCAAGCGATAAAATTCGGACAGTACATCTGGCGAAGCCATGACACAAGTAAATGGAAGCAAGTAGAAAGAACAAGACCCTTCTTGGACTCGTCGCCAAAAAATGTTGTGCCTAGACAAGACAGCCTAGACACAATGAGAGGAAGCCGAAAGGCACTCGCTAAGCTAAAGCAGGATGGCGTGAGGTCTGAAACAGGATACGTAATGAATGCTATAAAGAAAAGTACGTAGCTGCTGGAATACTTAACTTTAATCCATCCTTGTGGTACATCTGGAGATTGTGGCGATACAAGTGAGACTCTTTAGATACATGCAATGTTACTAATGGCGCCTTGCTAGGTCGTAGCCATTGACTTAGCTGAAGGATATACAAACTATCTGCTCGCAAATGAGCGAGGCTTCGTCAGTGTAGTCGCTAGCTACGTCGTCCGTACAACTGGGGCGAGTGCTAGTCCGTATCTCGAGACCTGCCTTGTGGTGGCGCTCGGTCTGCGATCACACAGTGGCGACACGCGGGTCCGACATGTACTAATGGACCGCGGCCGATTTAAAGCTACCACCTAGCAAGTGTGGTGTCTGGCGGTGACACCACAATCTCTCCTAAACAACCCCTTTTATTTCACTAAAGAATTTCTACTTAAAAGACGACAGCAAGGGACACGTCTGTTTTGAAATTTAGCTGCATGAGTGGGATTAAAGCAAAGATATATTCAATGATGTTAACACTAATAGTGTATACATATTCTGTAAACAGATCCGTTCCACATCATTTCGATGAAAGAGTGCTTCAAATAATGTATGGAACATATAAATAACTAACTAACTAACCAATTAATGCTCAAGTCTTCTCATCTCTACGTACATATTGCAACTCATATTCACGTGAACCTGCTTATGCGATTTAAATCATAATTTGTTGCTGGGTCTCACGAGCAGGTTTTCGTGTCTCTGACACCTATCCTGAGGCAGTTAGCGCAGATGCTTGTGATCAACGGAATGTACTGTCTACCGTAAACTACGATATTCTTCGAGGAGGACATTGCAGATTATTGTGGCGACAGCCTCTTGTTGCATTTCTGCCCGCTATTATTTTCACGTGCTCATTTTAAGTTCTGGACGCTGTCAGATGTCTTGAAATCGGTGATATCAAGTACCATTCGTGCGTTGCGCCATGTTGACGTCTTCATGCTCTGAGATTCAGCAAAAAAACTGCTGTAGCTCGTGATGATCGTAAAATGAACATTGTTGCTACTCCGTACTTACGTCTTGAGAACTGATAGTACAATTAACGAGTCATATGCAAGCAGTATCTTGCTCAGTCCAAGCAACCTCGTGAACTGAAGCTTCTGCAACAAAACCACAGGCTCTATCATGTCCTGAGTGAAGATGTAACACCATTCATTTTGCTGGTCCAACGACCAGGAGCCGCTACTTACTCACGGTTGATCAATTACTCGCGGGGTGTTCATTAATAATTAACTCGCATCAATCCGTTGAATTTGCACAGTTTTCATACATGATGTTAGGAGTACTGTTTGGTGATGTTCACGTGGGGAGAAAATGAATCTTATTCAACCTGTGAGAGGACAGGTAGCCGCACCATGAGCAGGGTCCGAGTAGGCACACGGGGGAGGGGTTTACTAGTTATCGGGAGATCCAAGGTTAGGCGCGTTATGAAGCCCATTAGGCAGATAGCGTTCAGGGATAAAAAAGAAAGTAATGAGCACTCGGTATGTCTGCCCGGGGTCCTCGTCCGAGATGTGGAGGCGGCTTTGCCTGCGGCTATCGAGCGTGTAGGGTGCAGTTGTCTGCAAGCTATTGCTTACATTGGCACGAACGACGCATGTCGCATGGGTTCTGAGGTGATCCTCAGTTCACAAAGGCGCTTGTTGAAGACTGCTAGCCTTGCGCGTAGGGTGCAAGCAAAACTCACAATCTGCTGCTTTTTTCCCAGAAATGATCGGGGTCTTTTGGTTTGGAGCTGAGTGGAGGGTATCAACCAAAGGTTCCGTCGACTCTGTGACAGTCTTGGCTAAAGATTTCTAGACCGGCGTTATATAGCGAGTGATGGAATGAATACCGGAAAGGCAGATTAGAGGCCATAGGAGGGGAAGTGTTCATTGGAGCTGACAGATATATTGTCTCTATTGAGGTCCAAGTTGAGTGTGAGAGTGAAATTATCTGGTCGCGTATAGCAGGTGTAAGTGAAACCAAGTTAATTGTTGGCTATATTTACTAGCCTCCCGATTTTGCTATGACAGTTCTTAGAGTCATTCAAAGGATGTCTACGGTCAGCTGCGGGTAAATACCCAGATTATATTATACTAGTTGGAGGCAACCTTAACCTACGGATTGTAGACTGGGATGTCTATGCATTCGTTTGGAAGGGGGGGGGGGGGGCACAGAAGAGAGATAGTCATGCGAAATACGTTTGAAAACGCTTTCTCAATACTGTCTTGAGAGATAGGTCGGCAGCCACATGCAATGGAAGTATTCTTAGAACTTGTAGCTACAAATAGGCCGGACCTCATCGACAACGTGAGTATGGAAATAGGCGTTAGCGATCATGATATCATTATAGGAACTATGACTGCGAAAATTAATAAATCAGTCAAGAAGGCTGGGAGAGGGTTCCTGCTAGATAGGGCAGATAAGCAGTTGTTAGTATCTTACTTAGACAGTGAATTGACATCACTTAGTTCCAGCAAGATGGATACTGAGGGATTAGGATAAAGTTTAACCCTAGCAAAAGATGTGGCAGAGAATTCGCGAAAATTTGGTTCTTCGTAAAATCAATAAGCGGGTCTAAGACTTCCATTTAGTCCCTGGTTGGGCAGTCTGGTGTGGCAGTTGAAGGCACCAAAATGGAAGCCGAAGTTTTAAATTTCATATTCAAGAAATCGTTCACACAGGACAATCGTGCAAATATATCACCATTTATCCATCGGACAGACGGCACAGTGATAAGCACCCCTGGCGTAAAGAAAGAACTGAACGAGTTGAAAGCCAATACATCACCATGTCCGGGTGGAATCCCAATTAGGTTTTACAAAAAAATACTCTACGGCATAGGCCCCTTACCTAGCCAGCATATATCGTGAATCTCTCGCTTAAAGTCCCAAGCGACTGGAAAAAAAGCACAGCTGACTCCAGTTTATAAGAAGGACCCTCAAAATTACACAGCAGTACCCATAAATTCCGGTTTGTTCCAGAATCCTTCAACATAATCTCAGTTAGAATATATTCAACTTTCTTTAGACTGAAAAGCATATGTCCACGAATCAGCATGGTTTTAGAAGGCATCGCACGTACGAAACTCGGCTTGCCCTTTTCTCAGCGGATGAAGGGCAACAGGTAGATTCCACGTTTCTAGATTTCCTGAAAGCATTTGACACGGTGCCTCATTGCAGGCTGTTAACGAAGGTACGAATATGGAATAAGTTCACGGATATGAGAGTAGCTAAAAGACTTCTTAAACAATAGAACGCAGTACAGTGTCCTCGAAGGCGAGTATTCATCACAGACAAGGAAATCATCAGGAGTGCCCCAGGGAAGTGTGATATGACCTCTGTTATTGTCTGTACACAAAAATGAGTTGGCGGACAGGGTGGGCAGCAACCTGCGGTTGTTTGCTGATGATGCTGTGGTGAACGGTAAGGCGTCGAAATTGAGTGGCTGTAGGAAGATACAAGACGACTTAGACAAAGTTTCTAGCTGGTGTGATGAGTGGTAGCTACCTCTAAATGTGGAAAAACGTTAGTTAATTCGGATGAGTAGGAAGAACAAACCTGTAATTTTCAGACGCGGTATTACTAGCGTCCTGCTTGACACAGTCAAATCGTTTAAATATCTGGGCGTAGTATTGCAAAGTGATGTGAAATGGAACGGGCATGAGTGAAATATGGTAGGGAAGACGAATGCTCGACTTCAGTTTATTGGGAGAATTTTGGGAAAGAGTGATTCACCTGTAAAGAAGACCGCACATAGGACGCTGCTGCGACCCATTCTTCAGAACTGCTCGAGTGTTTGCGATCCGTACCAAGTCGGATTGAAGGAAGACATCGAAGCAATTCACATGTAGGCTGCTAGAAGTGTGCCGGTGGGTTGTATCAACAGGCAAGTGTTAAGGAAATGCTTCGGAAACTCAAATGGGAGAGCCCGGAAAGAAGGCGACGTTCTTTTCGAGAAACACTATTGGGAAGATTTAGAAAACCGGCATATGAAGCAGACTGCCAAACGATTCTACTACCGCCAACATACATTGCTCGTGAGGACCATGAAGATAAGAGAAGAGAAATTAGGGCTCATATTGAGGCACAGAGACAGTCGTTTTCCTTCGCTCTCTTTGCGAGTGGATCAGGAAACGAAATGACAAGTACTTTGGTACAGGGAACCCCATGCCACGCATCGTACGGTGACTAGCGGATCCTTCTATGTAGATGTAGATGTAGATGAAGTAGCGGTTACTATGAGCGCAGTCTGCGATGTGCTTTTCTTTGAATAGGTAAACGATATCGGGTCCGATGAAGATGTTGTATGTCAGTTTCTAATACGTTTACGTATCAGTACAAATGTTTGTCATTTTTGTATCAAAATGGACCCAAATCGACTATTAATAACTAAAACGCACAGTTGTGTCAACATACAGTTAATTTTCTCAAGCACCTCAAAGCAATCTATCAGTGCCTTCATAAAACATTCTTCCATTTCAATCTTCTCTTTGTATGCGTATACATAAATTTATTGTAGGACTGAAATTTTCAACCCGATTTTATAGGTAGCCTGAGTCGAGGGTTTGCATCGTCGCCATCTTCAGGCACTGTGCGAACAGTGGGGCAGCGCTGTATTTTCGTAGCAATTAGCGTCGCACTGAACGCATACAAGTTTAAATCTCTGAGCGGACGCTCCATTTGTGTCTCTTGCGTAGTCGAAATTGCGAGGCAGAACTGCAGAGCTAGTGGACATACTGTAAGGTCGTAGAGTACGAATTCAATGTAGCAACTCAAAATTCGTAGGAATTACTTCCCCTTACTGACTAAGCGATCATGTGCCCTGTGTGAAGAACACTAAAACCAGTAAATATTCTTGACGGATCGAGAACGAATTCAATAACCTGAACTTCACGGACTCAGTTCAACTGCTATGAAGCTACAGTAAGAGAAATAATTTTCAAAGGCCTCAAAATTTGCAGCTATAGTTTTATATCTTGAATATGTTGTCAATCAATGCAAGAAACTGGATTCATGTTATCAGATCTACGGTGGAGACGCAACTCGTAGGATTAAAAGGAAATGACCGTTATTGCGAAATCTAATAATTCGGGCAAAAGTCTTAAAGAGTACAGAGTTCTTTAAACTGTTTTTATTATTGGTTTCAAACAAGCCCATTTCACTAAATGTAACTAAGTGACGCAATGACACGAACAGGTCATATGTTTGACTCCATTAATATGAAGCTGTCAGCGGTCCTCACGTGGTATTGAACACCACAATGCTAGAAGAGGCGTGGTTCTGTTAGAGACTGCACTCCGTTTTCTTCCTATGACCTTTGAACTGACTTACCCAGCCAGTTATAATGGGACCTACGGTTTAACGTGGATTTCAAACCTCAGTGCAACTTGCTTATTCTCGCATTTATAAACATTACCAGCGGTGAAAGAAGTGTTAACTACAAAATATACAAAATTTGCATAAAACCAAATTATATAAAGATGAGCGAACAGTCATTTCAAGTGACACTGGACAAACAACGATTTTGTTGAAACGAATATGAATGGTTTTCTTCGTAACGTTGTGTACGCTGAATTACAAAATGAAATCAGAGCTATTGGGCTCAGTTCTTCATGTGACATGCTACCATCTATCTGCTAATATCATTTAGAACTCGACAGCTGTTTATTCTTCAGTGGCTAACTGAAAGTATTCAACAGATTCAACTGTTGAAAAATAAACTAAATATGTATAATAACATGCTACTCAGACCCCCTGAAGGTTTGTGGTTTTATTTCGGAGGAAAAAATGCCTCCTACCTGCGCAAGTCCTTCCAGTCATTTAGTAGAGACTTAGCTCCGAAATCACAGACGGAAATAAACCCTCATGTAAAGAAGTGCTATCGTTACTTCCGGTGTAAGGCAGAAATTGGGGCCCCCACACGTATGCGGTTCGTCATGCGCTACACTCCTGAATGGCTGGTCAAAGTGGCACACGTCCATTGCTGTTGCTGTTGGAGGATAACATCGGAAAACACAATCGGCCATTATTTTTCTCTGACAAAAATAGATGTAAGCATTATGAAAACATGGAAACCTGTGCATTATATTAATTTACTGTCTGTTATAAGTGCTGTATGTCAGAGTGAAGAATTTCCAGTAATAGTGCCTCTTGAGAATGTAATGGTGAGTGAAGCGAATACTGTGACGAGCCCTGAGAAACAGCGAAGGAGATGTGCATCCGACTCAACGCTCCAAGAACAGCGTGTATCAAATGAACCACATATTTTGTTGAAGGGGATCTCAAAGATCTTATTAGTAATTTAAATTCATTGAAGAAAGAGGCTGAGCTTTCAGCTTCGCTATTAAAATAACAGAATCTTCTTCTTCATGATACGACGATGATACTTTATCGAACCGCCAAGCATTTTTCTCTGAAAATTTCTCCGGGAAAGGGGACATGGCTTTTTGCAATGAGATCGTTTCCTTTATGGAGACTCTTGACCGTGTTTGCAGAGACAAGATAAAAATGAGTCTCAGATCAGCACTTCTCACAATGGGATAGAAATTTCAATGTTTTCCCATTTGCTCAGGCAGTTAATATGAAGGTGAAATTGTTACGGCAGATCTTGTATACTTAATTAGTAGCAACGTTTCCAAAGGTTTAATCTGTATTACAACAACTGTCGATTAATGTTCATGGCATTGCATATGTCAGTTTTAGTTTTTACTTTCGCAGCTGTTTCATTTTTGTATGACGTAATCTAACCGCAAAAGGAAATATCAGGGAGATAATCTGCGACATTGAACCTCATGAGCACCGAATTTCAGTGTTTATTCTAAAGTGTGTGTTCATATGTTCTCTACACTAGAAGTAATGGTTTGTGGAGAATACCAGAAATCCGATTTGTTTTTAACTTGCATCACGGCAGCGAACACTCGTTGAGTGCATCGCTCCTTTTACGATCCCGTTCCTGTAAATTTTTGTTGCATAATTTTTGTGGGAAGTTGCTCAAATCATAAAAGAAACCCAAAACTATTCTTTCTTTGGGTTGTGAATTAATAATGCACACTTTGCTTCTCGGGACTAACTGTTAATATACAAAACTATTTCCGATTCCACAACCTTGATCAATCATGTTAGACACGTCTTTGATCACTGAAATAACATATACTTGTTCTGTTATTTTACTTGTAGCATTTAGGTTTGTGTTGTACCCTCGACTTCTTGTCTCAAATGTTAATTTTGTCAGTTACTATTACGTATTTATTCTAGTCTTCAATTAGTCAATCTCCTGCTTCGACCTCACCATCTCCTCCTTCAACTCCTCTCTATCCATCACCCCCCCCCCCCCAACCCCTCCCTCTGCCTGCACATCCTTCACCCTCACACCCTCTGTACATTTCATCCATCGCCTTTCTCTGTTCATTCGTCCTACCCCTTTTTCTGTTCATCTGTTTCTTCCCACTATCTCCGTCGACGTGCTCCTAGCGTCTGCGCACGTCTCCTCCTTCCCCTTTGTCCATTTCCATCTGCTTGTCCCCCCTTAAGTTTCATCTCCTTCAATACACTCTCTTTCATAAACCCCTCCTCCCTCCCTATATCTGTCCATCTCTTACTCCCCACATCTCTGCACATCTCCTCCACCCACTCCCAGTACATTAACTCCTCCTCCCATTCTCCGTTCATTTCCTCTGGTCTCCTCTCTCTGGACATATCTCCCTCCTCCTCTCTCTGTCCATCTCTGTCACCCTCGTGTCTGCGCCCATCTTGTCTTCCCCCTTAACTCTTCAAGTTATCACCCTCACCCTAAAAGGAGTTGGTAGCTCTTACCCCCAACGTAACGCATTTCTTTCCAGATGTTGAGTAATACAATACAAGAAGAGACAACGGAACACAACGAAAAAATAATGCGAATGCGAAGGGATTTGACAGATGTGATGTACAAATACAGACGAACAAATATGCAAAATTTCAGAAAAATTGGAAGATTTATCGAAGAGAAAGATCTTCACAATTTGAGCAAATCAACAACGTGTTCGTCTACCTGTCCCTCTTATGTACGCAGCTGTTAGGCTTGGGACTGATTGACAGAGCTGTTGGATGTTCTCCGGAGCGATGTATTGCCAAATTCTGTCCAGTTGGCGCGTTAGATCGTAAAAATCCCGAGCTGGTTGGAGGGCCTTGCCCATAATGCTTCGAACGTTATCAATTAGGGGGAGATCCGGTGACCTTGGTGGCCAAGGTAGGACTTGGTAAGCATGATAAATACCACAGCAGACACTCTCGCCTTGTGTGGCCGGCATTATCTTGCTGAAATATAAGCGCTTGTCGGCCTTCCATGAAGGACAACAAAACGGGGCGTAGAATGTCGTCAGTGTTCCGCTGTGCAGTAAGGGTGCCGCGGATGACCACCAAAGGAATCCTGCTATGAAAAGGAATGGTACCGCAAACCATCACTACTAGCTGTCTTGCTGTATAGCGGCCTTCAGTTAAGTTGGTATCTCATCGATGTCCAGAGCGTCTCCCGACACGTCTTCACTGGTCATCGCGGGTAATTTGAAGCGGCACTCATCACTGAACACTATTTGACTTCATTCGATGAGATTGTAGACCAAACATGTGTCCCTGACAGCAATGGGATACCATCCTGATTGTTACCAACCATACGGCCCAACAAACCATACTTGATGGTCTGTGGTGCCATTTCCCTTCATAGCAGCATTACTTTGTTTGTCATATGCGGCACCATTACATCGTAGCAATACAGCAGTGATATTATATTCCCTTTTATCGCCTACCATGGCATGCAGTCCTAAGCTTACATTTCAGCAAGGTAATGCCCGCCCACACACGGCGAGAGATTCTACTTCTTGTCTTCGTGCTTGCTAAGCCATACCTTGGCCAGCATGGACGTTGAAACCCTCCACAACTGAAAATGGTTGTAGCACTATGGGTAGGATCCAACAACCTGCCAGGGATTTTGACGATCTAACTAGCCAACTGGACAGTATTTGGAAAGATATCCCTCAGGAGGGCATGTAAGAACTCTGTCTATTCTTGTCAAGGTAAATAACTGCTTGCATAAGCGCCAGAGGTGGAGCATCTTGTTATTAATTTGCTCAAGTTTGAAATTTTTTCTCCTGAATAAATCACCCATTTTCTCTGAAACCGTAGTCAGTTCTTTGTCTGTACATGTTCCTCACATCTACCGAATTATTAACTTTTTCGATAATTTCTTCGTGATGCTTCCTCTTCCTTTCCTCTTAGTGTGTATATAATAGTAATCTCGCCTACTTTAAATCACTTCCTAGTTGACAGCCATGTATTATTAAAACCATAGACAGACAGAGTAAAGTTTATAACCTTTCCTCAGTAATGACTGTATGGAGTATTTCTACAATAGCGAACTTTTCTGCGTTCTTATTATTGTGAAATGACAATAGTGTCATGTAATCTAGTCTAGGTCAACTGCACTTCATGAGTACTTCTAGATTGCGAAACTGGTTGCATTCCATATGACTATGTATCATGTGTGTATTACCTGTATGTGAACTGAATATCGCCTAATAAAGCACTGTTAGTGCAGTGTTTACAATAGTGTGACTAAACTCATGGGATAGCTATGGCCTGCAGAACAGTCTGGACAGTTCGAACAAATGATTTGACCAACCAGATCGCCCGACATGAATCCCATCGAACCTTTATGGGGCTTCATCGAGAGGTCAGTTCATGCACAAAATCCTTCACCGGCAAGACTCTCACAATTACGGGCGGCTTAGAGGCAGCATGGGTCGATATTCCTGCAAGTAACCTATAAAAACTTGTTGAGCCCATGACACGTCGAGCTGCTGCGTTATGTCGGGAAAAGGAAGGTCCTACACCGTGTTAGGAGGTCTCACATGACTTTCCTCACCTCAGTGTAATAGGCCTGGCTTGAAAATGAACTTGGCAGTTGTAAACTAGTCATCAGCTTAATAAAACGCAACTGTGATGGGATTACAATATGAAATTACCACTACCTGTTTGAGGGAATTGTGAGGGCACGCAGTTCCTTCATTTTCTTTGAGTACCGTACTTCTTATTTTGTTCGTTTTAATTTTACACACGAGCAGAAATACAGAATATACGGTGAAGCGCCCGACTTGGTAGCCGCGCTTGTTAAAGCAGCAGGTTCCTGGAGGGGAAGGCACGCTGGATCAGGACTAAATACTACAGACGGATTAACGACGAGGAGTCTGTGGTTTTTAGGCAGTTTCCTAATTACCGCTATGTGTCTATCAGACTTGCTCCCATATTCCGCCTCAGATTCATGCTACACAAATATTTAAAACATTTTCTCACAATTTCGTGCAGCGTTTACTCTATACACAGACAGATTGGGTACACTGCTTCTGTCCTGGAGGCTGAATAGGTGACTGATGACCTTAACTGTTTGGTTTCCTTAAACACTTACTCAGGGTCAGCATAGTGTGAAGTACTCGAGTCGGGGTATTCACATTCTTTAGCACCGAAATATAGGAAGTAGTGGTGCTCACAACTGCTGCTTACGTACGACTGTTGAGCTATCAGGCTTGAGACTCATACATAGTTTTCCCGAAGATGCATTAATAAACCATAACATTGTTAGTCAAAATATCCACGGGTGTGCTGCCGGTCTATAGTGTCCAACGGGCACAATATTTCGGCGATCATACATGTCGCCATCATCAGGTGAACTGACGGACTGAGCTCCTGTGAACGTGCCGGCACGGAGATCCGTACGCTATGGCTGCTCAGAGGGAACTGTGTTCGGTCGCGGCGGCGGCCGATTTAAATACCCTCCGCCCGCGGCGCGCTCTCTCCGCCGTCCGCGCCCCGCGCCCCGGTCGCGCGGTGGAACAGATTGCGACGGCGTCTGAGATGACGTCGGAGTGATGGCTCTGTCCGCCGTGGTCGTCACAACTATACGTTTGCTCGATTTACTCTTGATTAACCCGATCGCTGGTTCCCAAGCCTTGCTAAGATTATAGCCACAGCCACGGTTTATGAGGTCGTCATTGGTGCGAATTTCGATGGCCTCTCTAACAACGCTGTCCCAGTATCTCGACGTCTGTACCAGAATCCTCGTGCGGTCATATTCCATGGCGTGATTTTCCGACAAACAATGTTCAGCGACCGCCGACTTGCTCGGATACATCAGGCGAGTGTGCCTCTGGTGTTCACGGCATCGATCCTCGACGGTACGCATCGTCTGACCAATATACGACTTGCCACATTGACACGGAATCTGGTACACGCCGGCCTTCCTCAAACCGAGGTCATCTTTGGCGCTCCCCAACAGTGCACGAGTTTTATTTGGAGGACAAAACACAGTTCCGACCCGGTGTTTCTTCAGAATGCGAGCGATTTTCCCCGAGAGTGCGCCTGTGTATGGAATAAATGCAGTGCCTACCTCCTCCCTCGTGACTTCATCCATCTCAACAGGTTGTGCCGCAGTGGTTGGGCGGAGAGCACGTTGAATCTGCCACTCTGAGTACCCATTTTTCCGAAATACAGTTCTCAGATGTTCCAATTCCTGGGGTAGACTCTCTGCGTCAGAGATAGTGCGCGCCCTATGTACTAGAGTTTTAAGTACCCCATTCCTCTGTGAAGGGTGGTGGCAGCTGTCTGCGTGCAAATACAGATCAGTGTGCGTAGTTTTCCGATACACCTCATGACCTAGGGTGCCGTCAGCCCTTCTCTTGACCAAGACGTCGAGGAAAGGTAATTTACCCTCCGTTTCAGTTCACAGGAGCTCAGTCCGTCAGTTCACCTGATGATGGCGACATGTATGATCGCCGAAATATTGTGCCCGTTGGACACTATAGACCGGCAGCACACCCGTGGATATTTTGACTATCAAATACGCCGGGAGAAACTCAAGAATCACATCATAACATTGTTCTTTAATATTAAGGAAAGCTGTAACAATTTTATCAAAAGAAAGTTTAATTTATACACGTACAATACCTGCGAGACTAGGAAGTGATAAAGAAGAGAGGCGTCAACAGCTTGGTTATAACCTAACAGCAGCAGCGGTGCTACTACTACTACTACTACTACTACTACTGATTTCAGGTTGAAACTACGCTATAGATGATTCTCTTCCCTTACTAATTACTAGTCTCGCATAGCACTAAAACTAGTAGTACTAATAGCAGTAGTAGTAACCATGCTGATGGCAGCAGTAAAAGAAAAGGGGAAAGTTAGTCATAACTAGCTAAAAACAAAAGTCATTGAACTGGGGCACTATCTACATTTGGTTTATATATTATAAATTAATATGAATTCATAAATTATGTTTGTTAGTATCTTGTTACTACAGCACATAAAGTTTTCACTTAAACCCGGTAATAGGTAAAGTTGTGCATATCTGAATTGTGGAAATACGCTGCTTGAAAAAAACAAGAGAACCTGCCAAAAGAAGAGGAGGAAAATAAATGGAACCTCACGTGTTAATAGGATATGTAATGTTATTTTAGTGATTACAACAATGGTTCAAATTTGAAATGAACTTGGATGTATGAACCCGCTTATCAGTACGACGTTGCACCCCATTTGGCCCGGATAGACCTACATCTACATCTACATCTACGTAATTACTCTGCTATTCACACTAAAGTGCCTGGCAAGGGGTTCAATGAACCACCTTCAAGCAGACTCTCTTCCGTTCCACTCTCGAACGGCACTGCTGGAAAAACGAGCACTTAAATTCATCTGCGCGAGCCCTGATTTCTCTTATTTTATCGTGATTATCATGTCTCCCTATGTAGGTGGGTGCCAACAGAATGTTTTCGCAATCGGAGGAGAAAACTGGTTATTGAAATTTCATGAGAAGATCCCGTCGCAACGAAAACGCCTCTGTTTTAATGATTGATACTCCAATTCACGTATCATGTCTGTGACACTATCTCCCATATTTCGCGATAATACAAAACGAGCTGCACTTCTTTGAACTTTTTCGATGTACTCCGTCAATCCAATCTCGTAAGAATCCCACATCGCGCAGCAGTATTCTAAAAGAGGACGGACAGGCGTAGTGTAGGCAGGCTCCTTGGTAGATCTTTCACATTTTCTAAGTGTCCTGCCAATAAAACGCACTCTTTGGTTAGCCTTCTCCACAACATTTTCTATGCAATACTTCCAATTTAAGTTGTTCGTAATTGTAATTCCTAGGTATTTAGTTGAATTTGCTTGATATCATCCTTCAGTCCCACCTGATGAGGATCCCACACCGCACAGCAATACTCCAGAATAGGGCGTACAAGCGTGGTGTAAGCAGTCTCTTTAGTAGACCTGTTGCACCTTCTAAGTGTTCTGCCAATGAATCGCATTCTTTGGTTCGCTCTACCCACAATATTATCAATGTGAACGTTCCCATTTAGGTTATTTGTAATTGTAATCCCTAAGTATTTAGTTAAATTTACAGCCGCCAGTTTGTGTGACTTAAGCCGTCGGCACACGGACCGTGCATTCGAACGTTAACGTGGAGCGTGCCAAGTTCAACGTGCTGCTGAACGCTCAGGAACGATGCGACTTGTGCATACGGTACGTGGACCCCAACGTGGTATACGCAATCGCAGCGCACTCCAGCGGTAGTTGAGGGATGTTTCTAGTTCGTAAATCACACTGTTTACGCAACGGGCGAGCGTACAATTCCGGCGTTAGCTATATTAAAACGCACATTTCCTCCATCGTCCACGAAAAGGAAAGTACCATGTCCAACCAGTGAGGACACAGGCTAATAAAAGTTCTACTACAAACAGTGCGGTTCAAATTTGTAATATTTCTCCACATAAAATAAACATTATTTCATCATTCCCACATTTTAGTAAAACCCGAAGGTCAGTCTGTACCTACCCGGTAGCAGAATCTTTGCAACATGTGAAATAAGAAGCGTAAAAGAAAAAGGAGCAAAATATCTTTATACAAGTAGCGCAAGCTGTCCTGTAAATTAAGCCTACCGAACAAAGTCACCCCTCAAAAAAAGGTGAACGTATATTTACATAACATCAAATATTATAGCCTATACTTATATTAAACTAATAATAAAGTATCAGAACCTAATAAAAACGCGAATGTTAGCGAAAAATATTGTCTAGTGTTTCGACGCGAACCACCGCCACAATTACGAATACATTAGTGGACACTGACGCTACTCATTACGCTAAACTACCAACACTCGCTTGATAATTAATCATAGCACCTTAACCCTTGCTAAAATGTTAATCGTAGATAGTTATGTTATTAATTGAAATTTAATTATAACAAATTGTACCAAGAACAATGCGTTTTGGGTGGATCTTCAGTGTGTCGCTGCCTTCAAATAGCCTACTGTCATAATACACAAGTTACAATAATTCTTTTGCCACGAATATGATGTTCCTTATTACTTTATTGGAACGAATCACACAGTTAACAACGGGTTTTCTCAATTTGCTGGTGCTCAGAAACGGCATACATATATACATAGAGGCTTGACATGAATGCCAATATGGCGCCTCACAACTCTGTACTGAAGGGAGACGGCTTGCGTGAGACGTAGGTGGCGTTTTGCCATCTCATTGGTCAACGCTCAGACGCACGCTCAGAGTATCTGACATGCCAGACTTCGCTCTGCACGTTCGGAAAGACTCCCGAACGTGCTATTCCACGCTATGACGTCAGAAAGTCGGCACGCTCAACGCTCAACATTCGGATGCACGGTCCGTGTGCCGACGGCTTTACCGCGTAATCGAAATTTAGCTGATTTCTTTTCGTATTCATGTGAATAACTTCACACTTTTCCTTATTCTAGGTCAATTGCCACTTTTCGCACCTGACAGATATCTTATCTAAATCTTTTTGCAAGTCGTTTTGATCATGTGACGAATTTACAAGATGGTAAATGACAGCATCATCTGCAAAAAATTTAAGACGGCTACTCAGATTGTCTCCTATGTCGTTATAGATCAAGAACAATACAGGGCCTATAACACTTCCTTGGGGAACTCCGGATATTACTTCTGTTTTGCTCGATGACTTTCCGTCTATTACAACGAACTGTGACCTTTCTGACAGAAAATCATGAATCGAGTCGCACAACAGAGGCGATATTCCGTAAACCCGCAGATTGGCTAGAATTCGCTTGTGAGGAACGGTATCGAAAGCATTCTGGAAATTTAAAAATATGGAATCAATTTGACATCCTGTATAGATAGCACTTACTTCTTTATGAGTATAAAGAGCTAATTGTGTTTCATAAGAACGATATTTTCTGAAACGGTGCTGATTATGTGTCAATAAATCGTTTTCTTCGAGGTACTTCATAATGTTAGAATACAGTATATGCTCCAAAACCCTACTGCAACAGGACGTTAGTGATATAGGCCTATAATTCAGCGGATTACTCCTACTTCCCTTTTTCGATATTGGTGTGACATGAGCGATTTTCCAGTCATTAGGTACGGATCTTTCTGTAAGCGAGTGGCTGTATATAATTGCTAAATATGAAGCTATTTTATCAGCGTACTCTGAGAGGAACCTGACTGGTATACAATCTGGACCGGAGGCCTTGCCGTTATTAAAAATTTAAGCTGCTTCGTTACTCCGAGGATATCTACTTCTATGTTTCTCATCTTGGCAGTTGTTCTTGATTGGAATTCAGGAATATTTACTTCGTCTTCTCTGGTGTAGGAGTTTCGGAAAACCGTGTTTAATAACTCTGCTTTAGTGGCACTGTCATTAGTGACTTCATCGTTTTTATCGCGCAGTGAAGGTACTGATTGCGTCTTGCCACTGGTGTGCTTTATGTATGACCAAAATGTCTTTGGGTTTTCTGCCAGATTTAGAGACAGAATTTCGTTGTGAAAATTATTAAAAACATTTCACTTTGAAGTACGCGCCATATTTCGAACTTCTGTAAAACTTTGCCAATCTTGGAGATATTGCGTTCTTTTAAACTTGGCATGCTTTTTTCGTTGCTTGTGCAACTACGATTTGACCCATTTTGTGTACCATGGGCGATCAGTACCATCATTTATTAATTTATATAGTATATATCTTTCAATTGCTCTGGAGCCGAGCGACCGCTACGGTCGCAGGTTCGAATCCCGCTTCGGGCATGGATGTGTGTGATGTCCTTAGGTTAGTTAGGTTTAATTAGTTCTAAGTTCTAGGCGACTGATGGCCTCAGCAGTTAAGTCACATAGTGCTCAGAGCCATTTTTCTTTCAATTGCTTCGATACTATCTCTTTGAAAACATTCCACAACTTTTCTACACTTACATGATCAGATCAGAAGGAGTGGAGACTGTCTCTTAAAAAATGGCTTTAAGAGCATTTTCATCAGCTTTTATTAAATAGATGTACTTTGCATTTCTTTTTGATGGTTGTAGGTGTTACAGTATTCAGCCTAGCAGCAACTGCCATGAGGTCGCTAATCCCTGTATTCGTGACAGTATTCACTATTTGTCCCGGATTATTTGTTGCTGAAAGGTCAAGTATGCTTTCGCAACCATTTACGCTTCGAGTGGACTCATGAACTAATTGTTCAAAATAATTTTCTGAGAAAGCGTTCAGTACAATTTCGGATGACGTTTTATGCCTGCTGCCGGCTTTAAAGTATAATTTTTTCAGCATATCGAGGGTAGACTGTAGTCACCACCGACTATAATTGTATGAGTTGGTTACTTACGTGAAATGAGACTCAAGTTTTCTTTGAACTGTTCAGCAACTATGTCTTCTGAGTCTGGGGTCGGTAAAACGATCCAATTAATAGTTTGTCGGGTATAACCTCTACTTATACTATTTCACACGAACTATCTACTTCAATTTCGCTACAAGGAGAACTACCTCTGACAGCAATAAATACTCCACCACCAACTGTATTTAATCTATCCTTTCTGAACACTGTTAGATCGTTTGAAAAAATTTCGGCTGGACTTATTTCCAGCTTTAGCCAGCTCTCTGTACATACAACTATTTGAGCCTCAGTGCTTTCTGTTAGGTCTTGGAGCTCTGGTTCTTTCCCAACACAGGTACGACAACTTACAACTAAAATACCAATCGTTTCTACAACTACCTTACTGTGTCTAACTTGCACACGTTTAGACGGATGTCCCTTCTGTGGTTCCCTGAGACCCTCTAACGTAAAAAACCGCCCAGTCCCTTCCACACAGCCCCCGCTACCCTTGTAGCCGCCTCCTGTGTGTAGTGGACTCCTGACCTATTAAGCGGAACCCGGAAACCGACCACCCGATGGCGCAAGTCAAGGAATCTGCAGCCTACACGGCCACGGAACCGCCTGAGCATCTGAGTCAGACCCTCCACTCGGCTCTGCACCAAAGGACCACGGTCAGTTCTATCGACGATGCTGCAGACGGTGAGCTCCACCTTAATCTCGGAAGCAAGACTGGCAGTCTTTACCATTTCCGCTAGCCGCCCGAAACCAGACAGAATCTGCTCTGATCCAAAGCGACACACGTCATTGGTACCGAAATTAGCCACCACCTGCAGTTGGCTGCACCCTGTACTCTTCATGACACCCGGAAGCACCCTTTCTACATCCGGAGTGCACACAGACTTCCTTCCCCTCCTTGGCAGCCATGTTCCTAAGGGACCCCATTACGCGCCTAACGTTGGCGCTCCCAACTACTGGCAAACCCACCCTTTGTGAATGCCCAGACCTTGAGGACTGAGAAGCTTCCTTTGGAACAGGATGGACGACTGCATTTGGCTCAGAGACATCGTCAGCTACAGATAACTCCCGAAACCTGTTCGTCAAACGAACCAGGGAGGCCCTACGATTGGGACCTCGGAAAGGCTTTCACTGCCAGCCGGGCTTTGAAATGATCTCCCACTCGACCACGGGTGAGAGGTGAACCTCAGTGCAGGCAGTACCCAGGGCGGTCACAGCTGTGGACCGATCGGAGGACACATGGGACGGGCTCGACGTCCCTCGCACCCCCACGTTCGATCCCCCACAGTGACGCCCCTTGGCAGCAGTCTCAGGCTGTGTGACGGAAACCAAAGCAGCCTGGAGCCGTGAGCGAAGCGTCGCCAACTCAGCTCGCATCTGTACACAACAATCACAGTTCCTATCCATTACTGCATTTGCTCCTGTTTGAAGCTCGTAAAAGTATGCAACAAACGAACGGTGTACTCGCCTTATTAGCAGCGGCAAATCGAAGTGCTTTCTCACTGTCGGTCTAACCGATACTCAGCTGTTCTAACCACACAAACAAAAGCCTGTACGATACGAGGGTCGGTAGCAATGACGGTACTATACACTACACTTTTATTGAAATAAAAGGTTGTGCCTAGTAAGCACCCAAACACGCAAGAAATTACAAAAATAAACTAGTAACTACCCAGATAACTGAAAATAAGTCGCTACTGTTTGAAGCTCGTAAAAATATATAACAAGCGAACGGAGTACTCTCTTTATTAGTAGCAGGATCTAGCGGTGCGCTCTCGCTGACGGTCTAACCGACACTTCAATTGGTTGTGAAGGGTGTCATAAAGTCATTCTATCTTATCCTGAGGTAAACTGTCCCACAGCTGATTTAACTGCTTTTTGATCTCCTGAATACTGGTACACTGATAAATTTTACCTCCGAGATTGACCCATACATGTTCTATGTGGGACAGATCTGCGGATCTTGCTGGTAATGGGAATACCTCGACATCACGTAGAGAGTTCATAATGACACATGCTATGTGTGGTCAGGCATTATCCAGTTGAAACATGGCACCATGATACTGTAGCTTCAGGATGCAGGATGTCCATCACGTACTGTTGTGCTGCTACAGTCTCCTCAGTCATTATCAGCCAGTATCTGAAGTCATACCCGAGGTTTTAATCGAACAGAGCGTGATAATTTCGGAAAGGAAGATGCAGCCATGTCTGAATTTTGCCGTACAAGGTTACGAGACACGGCCGTATGCCAATAGAGGTTGGTGGTGTGCTCTGATTGTTTCCGAGGGAAGCCGAAATTGCATATTTGCAATGGCTATAATTTTATTCATAACGTTTGTACCTTTACAGCATGCTTCCTGTATACAGTATGCAAACTTACGAAACTCGTCCAGAAATACCCCTAGATATCTCGTTACTGCGTTTCTCCTAATCGTTACATCATTTAATTTTGTTTTAGGATTTCTTAATAGGTTCCCTTTCAGCAGGAGGTTCATTGTTTTCTGATGTGCTAGTGATAGTTTAACACTTCGACACCAGCGCTCAAGTTCTTGGAGTGCTACATCACATTTGTCATCTATAATTGTTCTGGAGTCATCACATACAGCGAACAGCACGTCATCTGAAAATGCTACCAATCCGCTTACATTACCGCTGTCATGTAATTAAGGTCGCATGGGCTCCAGTGCTACATTCCAGAAGTCTGGAGTATGCATTAATCCTTGTGGACGTCTTTTGCTATTGTCTTGGTTATTTTCTTTCCTGGACATGAAAAGAAACATTTCGCTCATGACAGTAATCTCTGAGGTAGTTGTATAGTGCTTCTGGACGCTCAAAATCCCTCAGGCGTCCACAGGAAGACGGCCACCATAGGTTACCGAAAGCGCCAGCAGTATCAATCATCACTGCCAAAGCACACGTAGAATGGGTACCTGTCACTAGCGAAATCATCTTAGCTTGGCTTGCATCTTCTGAACTCTTACTGCTGAGGGCTCATCCAGTGTAGCAGCACATGATCTTGTGTTTTTTTTTCAAATATCTTTCCGGGAACCTTCAAAAGACAATGGTCTGTACGGTTTTTCCTTCATTGGATCCTTATCTAGCCCTTTCATTACAACTTCAGCGTTTTTCCACGGTACAATGACCCTTCATTGTAAGAGATACTCGTTGTACTGTTCGCGCAAGTAACTATTTCATTGTTAACATAGGCCGTTTATTATTTCAGCAGGGAACCCGTCAGGCTCTGGATGTTTTTTCTATTTCTGTCTTAAAATTATTTGCCTGTTTTCTTGTTGTGCGAAGTCGGACACAATTCAAGTTTATTGTTTCTATAGTCTCCCCACAACATTTTTGGTAGCCTACGCTGATCATTTATTTCACTTTCTTCTTCATCGTCAGGAAGCAGTGTTTCCATTGGCAGGGCAGCTGACTCTTTCCAAATTGCTGTTACCGTCCCATCATTTCTTTTGAGAATGGATGATACTGTTGATGATCACATTTTATTGCAGACTACTTTATATAGTACACCCCATGGGGGGGGGGGGGGGAGGGGTTCTAAGTTAGCCTCTATGAATAGCTTACATCGTTCCATTTTTGTTTTTCACAACTCTTCCTTAAAGTATTCACGCAACCTTTGGACCCTTTCTTCTTGGGTCTCTGGTTGAGCTTCCTCGCTCTTCTTGTTTCACATCTTAATTGCTGCAGCGCCCCGGTCCAAATGCAAGGTACTTCTTTAGAATGATCTTTGTGGACCTGTATCGATGCCTCCATTGCTCTATGTATAGCCACTTCATTTCTTTCGGTTTAACATTTACTTTATCACCCAGCGGTGGACTTTCTGGACGCTTAAACACCCTTCTTAGTTCTTTCTGTTAGCGTCCTTGATGTATTTGTGCCTTATGTGCATGTTTTCGGTATCATCTTTGAGTTACCTTCCAGTCGTGGTCTAGTGTACGATATTGGGGTTACTCGATGTCTTTCCACTCTCAGCCTTCAAGCTCTTCATACGGCGTGCCACTGCCATATTTGCCAAAGTGACGCCAATATTGGACGTTGCTCTGCCCTTCCCTTCGTAGATTGACGGATAGCGAGATTTATGCAATACCTTTAGGCTGAGTTCCATAATACCTTCTCCTAGTTGTCGTCCACTGTCATCTTTCACGCGGTAATGCCACAATACTGACTTCGCATTCTACCAATGTAGTACACAAGACAGTGATGTCGGACGTTGGGTTCTGGACCGAATTCGACGTTCTAACGCATCCCAAAGGTGATCCACTGGGTCGAAGTCGGGCCTAATGGCAGTTCCGTAAATTTTTGGAATGTTATTGTTAAAACCCCAGCACCTCACTGGTGCATTATCATGCTTACATAAATAATCATTATCTGCTCAATGTTCCTCTATTGTACACAGTACACGATTGTGTAAAATTTGCTCAAATCTTAGGGCGTTAGGTATTTTTAGGTACAATAAAAAGAGCACGTCCTAACCACGAATAATACACCATTTAAGTACCTGGCAGAGAGTTCATAGAACCATGTTTATACTATTTCTCTACTGTTTCATTCTTGAACAGCGAGTGGGAATAATAAACGTTTAAAACATACCGAACGCGCCCTGATACCGCATATTTTATTACACCGATCGTTCTTTGGCCGGCCGCAGTGGTCTAGCGGTTCTGGCGCTGCAGTCCGGAACCGCGGGACTGCTACGGTCGCAGGTTCGAATCCTGCCTCGGGCATGGGTGTATGTGATGTCCTTAGGTTAGTTAGGTTTAAGTAGTTCTAAGTTCTAGGGGACTTATGACCTAAGATGTTGAGTCCCATAGTGCTCAGAGCCATTTGAACCATTTTGAACACCGATCGTTCCTTCCTACGTACTTTTGAAGTACTAAAATATTTTAGCATCCTGAGGAGAAAGTTGTTAATCTCGCAGCGACGAGAAACGTCTTTGTTTTAATGACTGACACCCCAACTCAGTTATCGTATCCATAACACACTCTCGCGTAATTCGTGATAATAAAAAAACCAGCTGCGCTCCTTTCGACCTCTTCGACGTTCTCCCGTTTGGCAAGGATCCCAAAACCTATAGCAATACACTATCAGAGTGCGGACAAGTGTAGTGTAGGCAATCTCTTTAGTGGACCTGTTGCATCTTCTGAGTGTTCTGTCAGTACAACGTAGTCTTCAGTTTGTCTTCCCCACAGCATTATCACTGTGATTTTTCCAATATAAGTTGCTCGTTGGTGTAACTGGCTATGTTGAGAGCCTTTAAATTTGTGTGATTTATAGTTTAACCGAAATTCAGCGGTTTCCTTTTCGTACTCATGTAGATAACTTCACACTTTTCCTTTTCTAGGGTCAGTTGCCCCATTTCGTACCATACAGATACCTTGTTTAAATCATATTGCCATTGGTTTTGATTCATGACGAGTTTCCTACACGGAAAATGACAGCATCGTCTGAATACAGTGTAATAGAGCTTCACAGATTACCTTCAAAGTCGTGTATATAGATTAAGAACAGCACAGGGCCTATAACACTTTCTTTCGGAACGCCATATATCATTTTTGTTTTACTCATAGATTTCCATCAATTCCTACGAACCTTTTTGATATTAAATCACGAATCAAATCGCATAACTTTGACGATACTCGATAGGCACGAAATTAGATTTGAGTCGCTTGTGAGGAAAGATGCCAAAAAGTCTTCAGGAAATGCAGGAATTTGGTATCAAATTGAGATCCCCTGTTGATAGTACTCATTATTTTGTGTGCATAAAGAGCCAGTTGTGTTTCCCAAAAACGATATTTTCTGAATCTGTGCTGACTATGCAATCGTAGACCGTCTTTTTTTTTTGGTAATTCATAATGTGCTTCAAAACTCTACTGCAGACGACGTCAGTGTAATTGGTCTGTAATTTATATGGTTACTCCTGGATAATTTCACGTCAAATTGATGCTGCACTCAACCCGACTGACTTAGATTTATTTCAAATTTGGAACATTCAGTGATCCAGGTAAGAGATGGAAAACTACCGACTCGTAGCGGTATATGACGATTGTAAAGAAAGTTACAGGTCTACAAAGTAGATCAACTACGTAAAATTTACATGCGTCTGTCTCAACAATGAAACTTGTATCAATGAAAAATTATTGAGTGGAACTTCACACTTATATGGAACAGGGCATGTTTCTAAGAATTTTCACATTCAAGATTATTGGCCGTAATCTTTGACCTTGAATGCCTCAAAAGATTCAGCCTTCAATTTCTTATAAAAAAAAGGGAAATATTGTTGTATTGACCAATAAGCCACTAAAAACACGGTAAACATAAAGTTCGCACACCAAAGTCTTCATGAGGAAAATTTTATTTCTTCTACAACTACAGTAAGCAGCTATGAATCCGTTTTTTTTTTTTTTTCAGAACAGCAGACAACAGCAGTCACTGTTATTCTGATAAATTGTTTCTTAATGTGAACAGGCAGTCTATTAGAGTTTTATTTCAACCAGTCATCATTAGCTTGTTTCCTGGGTGTGGCTTGTTTACTCAAATTGCTGTGTATACGTGCTGTGAAGCAGTATTCAGCAATAGTTTGTAAAAAATGGATTTGAAGTCCCAATTGTACTGTTTCATTGAATTTCACGAAGGAGGACACGCAAGAGTACAGAAGAACTTGAGGAATGTTCGGGAGTATATGGTAAACAGGTGTCATAATGTATTGGTAGGAGGAAAAATTTGCAGCACATGTAGAAAGCAAATATTATGAAACCCATCAAGCGCTGCAGGTGTTGTTTCAGCTTTGCAAGGGACTTTCAGAGAACATGTTAAGTGGCGATGAAATAACACCGGATCTTACACTGGGTACTTTAAATACAAGCCTACAGTTTTTAGGTGAATCTCATGTGGAGAAAGAGAAGCTTCAGTGTAAGAAATGCACTCAAACCAAAAATTGAAGAAGGTTGCCTCAATGTTGGAATATACGTATGTGGCACAACTAGAAAAAAAGGAGTGTGAAAAAATAGAGAAATAGGAATCATAACCCAGCTTCAGAATCTGTGTGTGAAAAAAATTGAAATTTTGACAGTACTACGAAAAAAGCTGGGGTGGAAGAAAAACTATGAAAGAATTTTCCACTTCACGTCACATGGTACGAAGAGAAAACCTGATAAAATGGGGGCATGGTATATTAGTGATACCAAATCCAAAGTCAGGTAAGACATGTGAAAAAACCATTCGATGTGTACATGACTTTTGCTACGATCATAATGTGACCCGTGTGAAGCCAGAAAGGAAACACTGTGTATCTGTGAACGAAAATGGAATTAGAGTACATAAGCAGGACTAGCTAGAGCTGCATATTCTTAAGGAATTTTATGCATATTTCGAAGGTACACACTCAGATGGAAATACTGAATTTTGTGAGTTCCAGCGAAAGCACTGTGTTGTTGCATATGTCAATCTGTTCCATGCTGTTTTTTGTGTGCCTCACACGAGAATTTTAAGTTAAAGGGTGTAAACTGAAAGAAGTAACGAAGTAAGGAGAACACGCATTACCATCATAAAAGCATTATGTAGCATTTGATACATGCACTCCTGCTCATCCAGCATGTTTCTCAAGTGCATGTCCCTATTTTCCAAGTTTGATATGATTGTCTGATTATCTGTTTGAACTGTTTGGTGCGAACTGCTTTAACGAACTGCATAAAAGTGTTGGTTGACTATATGCAGGGCAGTTTCAATGACTATAAGAAAAACGATGCACGATTTCATTCAGCTGTTTGCATCGAATTTACAGCAGCGTCTACAATACTCAAGTGCCACCCAAGCAGTAGTCACAGATCTCTAAAGTAATTAAAGATTAGCTCAAGGTAAATTAATACGAAGTTGTTGGTTATTTTGTAGAGAGTTAGTCCTTCACCATTCGTGCTGAAGTACAGGGATTGCAGTGGAATAGTTAAGGGGTTACAATTAACAAACTATCTGATAAGAAATCGCCTGACACCGTCCTGAGAGACAATCTCGACTCCTTCCAAATTTAAAATGTAAATGCAGACCACATGTTGCTTGAATTCAAAGCAATAGTATCTTCAGCAGCTGAGAGATTTATACCAAATAAATTAACGAACAATGGAGCTGATCCCCATGGTACACAAAACAGGTCAGGAAACTTGCAAAAACAACAAAACGATCCTGCCTAAGTTAAACGAATGTTAAATCTCCAAGATTGTAGATCTTTTACCGAGGCTCGTAATGTAGCGGGGACTTCAATGCGAGATACTTATAACAGTTTCCACAACGAAACTTTGTTTCGAAACCTGAAAGGAAAAGTAAGGAGTTTCTGATCGTGTGTATAGCGTGCTAGCGGCAAGACACAGCCACTGCCTTTTCTGCGTGGTAGTAATGGGAATGCTACAGATGACATTGCTGCTAAAGCAGAGCTAATAAACACAGCCTTCCGAAATTCCTTCACGAAAGAAGACCAACGTAAGAAACTTAGATGCAGATATCCTCGGAGTTGTGAGGCAACTTAAATCACTTAGTAAAAGCGAATCTTCTGGTCCAGAATGTTTACCAATTAGGTTTCTTTCAGAGTATGCTGATGCAGTAGCCCCATACTTATCAATCATATAAAACCGCTCGCTCGACGAAAGATCCGAACCCAAAGACTGGAAAGTTGCACAACTCATACCAATATTCAAGAAAGGCAATATAAGTAGTCCACTGAATTACAAGTTCATATCAATAACATCCATATGCAGCTGGATCTTGGAACATATAATGTGTTCGAACAATATGAATTACCATGTTGACTCATAGTCAGCACGGATTTCCAAAAACATCCTTCTTGTGCTAGCTCCTTACTCACAAGAAGTGTTGAGTGCTATGCACAAGGAATTTCAAACAGGTTCAGTACTTCTAGGTTTCTGGAAGACTTTTGACACCGTTCCTCACAACCGGGTTGTCATCAAATTGCGTGCTTATGGAATGCCGTCTCAGTTAAGCGACTGGATTCGTGATCTCCTGTCAGACATGTCGCAGTTCGCAGTAACTGGCAGAAAGTCATTGAGAAAAGAAAGTGACTTCTGACGTTCCCCATCGTAATGTTATAGGCTCTCTGTTGTTCCTTATCTATACAAATGAGTTAGGAGACAATCTGAGCAACCGTCTTAGATTGTTTCCATATGATGATGTTGTTTATCGTCTATTTAATTCATCTGAAGATAAGAACCAGCTGCGAAACGATTCACATAAGATATCTGTATGGAGCGAAAATTAGCAATTGACTCTAAATAATGAAAAGAGCGCGGTCGTCCACATGGTGCAAAAAGAAATCCTTTAAATTCTGTTTACACGATAAATAAATCTAATCTAAAGAACGTAAATTCAATTAAATACCTTAGAATTGCAATTACGACACGTAGAAGATATTGCGAGGAAGGCGAATTAAGGGCTGCGTTTCATTGGCAGAACACTTAGAAGATGCAGCAGATCTACTAAATAAACTGCCTACACTATGTTTATCCGTCGTCTCTTGGAGTACTTCTGAGCGGAGTGGGATCCTTACCAGATAGCATTAACGGAGTACATCTAGAAATTTCAATGAACTGAAGCATGTAGAATGAAATTTTCACTCTACAGCGGAGTGTGCGCTGATATGAAACTTACTGGCAGACTAAAACTGTGTGCCGGACCGAGACTCGAACTCGGGACCTTTGCCTTTCGCAGGCAAGTGCTCTACCAACTGAGCTACCCAAGCACGACTCAAGCCCCGTCCTCACAGCTTTTACTTCTGCCAGTACCTCGTCTCCTACCTTCCAAACTTTACAGAAGCTCTCCTTTCTCCACCGAATACGAAAATATTTTGTTGACACCCACCTAAAGAGGAAAAGTTATCATAAAAAAGGGGGGGGGGGGAATCAGAGTTCGCACGGAAAGATATAGGCGTTCGTTTCTTCTATGCGCTGTTCGAAGGTGGAGTAATATATATTTATTGTGGAGGTGGTTCGATGAATCCTCTACCAGGCATTTAAGTGTGATTTGCAGAGTAGAGATGTAGATGCAGATAATTATAATGGTGAATTCGCTGCAACGTGTTGGAAGTTTGTGGGAAAAGAAAATGTCGCATAGGCTACGTTTACAGCACCGAGAAAACTGCGTACCTAGAATTACGTATGTACTTTTATACAGGCGCTGATAATGTGGATATAAGCTTTTCGAACATTATCATGTTCGATTTTTGTGAAATTTTTCACGAATGTCTGGTTCATGGAAAGACCTGTTGGAAAAACTTCGAAAAGTTGTGAATGTCGTAGATTCAGCTGGATATTGGCTAAACACACCAGACGATTTCCACATTGATGCATCAGCTCACACTGATGTATGAAAGGTTGTTAGAGTGCAGAATACGTTGGTCATTCGCAGTCGGATGTTTGTAAAGTTTAAATAACTTGGCTCGCAGGTGCTCTGAGTTGGTGACACAACAGAGAAAACCACTCTGCGTGAAAAATTACCAGTGGACGTGCGACACGAGATATTCCGAAGTCCACCGGCTAGCAACATGGGATACGTCTGAAATAGAGGGCGTAGGCGGCGCCCACTGAATTTTGGCTGGGACACCACTCCTCCTCGCTCTAGCACTCTTGTCAGTGTCCCCGCGTTCCAGTGCTACATTACCCGAAATAAATGTTAAACAAGCATTAAGCAGCAGGAAAAGTTTACAAGAAACAAAAAACATTTACACGTGCTTTCGTTAGAACCACATGTTGCTCTTCCCGCTTTTATTCTGTGGTTCGGTGTGGTTCCCTGCTAATAATTTTGTCTACTTCTGTGTTGTAAGTGTTTGTAACGTTAAAATATCAGAAAAATTCTGTCTTTCGGTAAATGGAGATTCATTCAATAGAAGACGAGCAAAAAAGAAAAATACGGCTATTTCGTGAAACAAAAACGTTCTTGTTGCAGATTACGTCCTAGATGCTCAGGTGAGCTACATCACGTGGGAAGAAGACTTACGACACACCACAGAACGCACTGCGTCCGCGAATACTACTGGATCTGCCTCTCACCTACATACAGTATGAGAGTACTGACGGGAACAACACGCAACCATATGTGCTGTTCATGGAAATTAGGGACATGAGACCTGGGTAACCTGAAAGGGCCAGAAGTTGTAGAGAGTTTCAGTAAAAGCATTAGGTTACGACTGACTGAAACGGCGGTATTGAATATAACAGAAATCGAAAGGGTAGTCTTGAGAGATGCAGTAATGAGGATAGCACGGGTTCAGATAGGAAAAATAGACAAAACCCCCTAGAAATCCCTAGATAAGAATCCAGCTGATGAAAGGAGAAAACATAGAAATGAAGCAAATGAATGAAACTGATGAAAGGAGTAGTTACCAAAATGCAACAAATGAAATCAGAGAAAGGGAATTAGAGACGACAAAAAGTAAGATTGACAGGAAATGCAAAATGGCAAATCAGGAATGGCAAGACGGAGAGGCTAGAGGAAATATACATACTGCCAATAAAAAGATAAGAAACCTTTGAAGAGAAGATAATCAGTTGTTAACTTCAGGAGCTGAGACGACAAACTACTACTAAACAAAGAAGGAAAAGTTATCAGGTTGAAGGAATATAGAAAAGACCTATACAAGTGAAATGAAGAGGAGGTTCGAGTCCTCCCTCGGGCATGGGCCTGTGTGTTTGTCCTTAGGATAATTTAGGTTAGGTAGTGTGTAAGCTTAGGGACTGATAACATTAGCAGTTAAGTCCCATAAGATTTCACACACATTTGAACACTTTTTTGAAATGAAGAGGAAGTAGGTGAAAATGAGTTATGACACATGATTCTGCGACAGAAATTTGACAGAACACTGATACAACTATGTCTAAACAAGGCCCTGGAGGAGATGACATTCCTCCAAAATCATTGAGATCCTTAGGAGAGCTGGCCACGATGAAAATATTACACCTGGTGTGCAAGATATATGAGACTAACGCGATACCCTCAGACTTCAAGAAGACTCTAATAATTCGAATTTCAAAGAAGGCAAGTGTTGGGATGTGTGAGTATTACGGACTATGATTTCTTTAAGTCATACTGAAACGAACTGCTTACAAAAGAATGGAGAAAGTGGTACAAGCCTATTCCAGGGAAGATCAGTTTGAGTTTCGGAGAAATGTAGAAAAACGAGAGACTTAAGCAACGTCACGATTTATCTTTGCAAAATACGTTAAATGAAATCAATCTACGTTTATAGTACCTGCAGATATAGAGAAATAATTTGACAGTGATAACTGGAACGAACTGTCTGAAGGAAGCAGGGATGAAGTAAAGAGATCTAAAGGTAATTTACGACTGCAGTTATAAGACTCAGCGGACATGAAAGAGAAGCAGTAGTTGGGAAGGAAGTGATACAGGGCTGTAACATATCCCTTACACTCTGTGTTTCTCAGTCTGGGTACTGAACAAGCAGTAAAGAAAATCAAAAAGCAATTCGAAGAAAGAATTAAAGTTCAGAGAGAAGAAATAAAATCTTTGATGTTTGTTGATGATATTGCAATTCTGTCAGAGACAGTAGAGGACTCAGAAGAGTAGCAGAAGTGCAGGGATACTGTCTTGAAAAAAAGTTATAAGATGAGCATCAGTAAAAGTAAAACAAGGCTAACAGAATGCAGCGAATAAAAGCGAGTGATGCTGAAGAAATCAGACAGAGAAATGAGGCTCTAAAGGTAGTAGATTGGTTTTTACATTTCGGCAGTGACGTAACAGATAATGAGTGACCATAGTAGGGAGGATATTAAACGCAGACTGACCGCATCGAGAAAAGAATTTTGTAAAAAGAGCACTTCGTTAACATATCATATTAATTTAACCCATAGAATTCCTTTTCTGAAGATGTTTGTATGGAGTGTAGCCTTGCACGGAAGTGAAAAGTTGATTATAAGCAGTTGATACAAGGAGAAGAATAGAAGCTTTTGAAATAGGGGGCTGTAGAAGAGTATCGGGATTCATTTCAATTTGTACAGCAGGAAACCATGCACATTACGTCACGGTTCGTTTTCCTCTCATCTAAAGTAGACGTTATGTTAATATCTTTTGCTAACTCACTGCTGTGATAAATAAGTGCATCTGGGTTTTCTTGATGGCCAAAGCTACTGTAATTTGGTAAAACCAGTCGATTCTGAGACTCGTAGCGTATAAATTGTTAGAATTTCTCAAATAAAATTCAGAATGAAGGCAATCCTGCATAGTTTGCGTTGGCCTATATGCGCTGTTTTTAGAACAAATACTTTATGTAACTTTCATTTTATTTCATATTTATACTGAAAAATGCCATTTTAAATGGACTAAAATAATGTCACATTGTACAGCATTTGATTTTTAAACAATATTAGTAAACTATAGATCTGAAGGGGAAAATAAGCTGAAGACGTGAAATGAAGTTTGTGTTAGGGAGGACACTAAACTAGGGTAGTCTTCCCAACTGCTGTGGTAATTGAATAGCTAGCGCACCTGCATAGAGAGCAACGAGTTCCGGGTTGAAGTCCCTGACGTAGTAAAAATTATAATTTATTTCTTTCGCTTCTATCATCATCGTAGATATTAGTAAACATTTTTCTAGTATTTTCAGTGAGGAGCTACAGAAAAAAAGGAAATAGAAACAGCAGTAAATCACGCTGGCTGCGCAACGAAATAGTACACAACACTAGTCAATCACGGAGAGGCCGTTGTCGATTGACTGCTGATTATGTGTCACTGTTAAATTATGCCGACAAGTGGGAACCTAATAACGAGGGTAAACAAAAAACCCTGTTTCGTTCCCCTGATCTATGCGAGTTAGTTATTTTTCAGGCGTGGCTGTGATATGGAGGTGTTCTGTGCCAAGCTATAAAGTTATTTTTGAGTGTATAATACTTTTTCATTCACTTCATATAACAATTTACTAACTGTAAGTTATGAAAAGCTCCGTATCACTATAAAATAAGTTGATAGATGAAAAGTTTAAGTGCTATAATAAACGACCTCCCCTCCCAACACTGCTTTATACAATTCAATATGTACTTCTAAGATTGCTTATAATGGAAGATAAACGTTATGTAACTCCTGGCTGCTTCATTACCCTGGAGATACACTAGAACAAAAGAGTGTATGTTACATCTCTACTAAAGTGCAGTCCAAAAAATGATGGAAAGGTATGGTCTCCTAGACAGGAAATGTCAAAATTAATTCTACCAGCAGAATTAAATTAACAAAGAAATTTAATATTGCTGCTAGTTCGACACAATATATCCAAGTAAATGGGCAATATAGTTCTAGTGTAAATGCAAGTGATGAGTGTAGTGACAACAGTAGAGAAATGAATCCTTCTGATGGTTCGACTGAGCTAATAAAGGAAACTGCAGCAGCAGGATTAAACGAAATCCTGGTCTTACTTTCTGACTCCACGATGGAAATGAAAAAGCTTTCACAGAAACAATATGGAAGCGTCAAAGCAAGGAAAATAACAGCATCATTAAACCCGTAAGTTTTTCAACAGTCAGACACACATGAATGACAAACACCTGAACCTAACCAACAGATTTTAGAATATCTAAAAGAAAAAAAGTTATTTCTGCTCCAGATAGAAACTCTAAAATTCGTATCCCCACTCTCTCTCCGCTTCATTTTTCTAATGCCTAAACTCAAAATCATTTCAATGCAACAAAATACATGATGTAAGTAGGAAAAGATTGGAAGACTGGGCATCAAAGGAATCATTAATGAGTACACGGGAAAGAAAGACGGATCATCCACTTGAGGAGGAAAATATGAATTTAGTTACTGCATTTTACCGGTCGGAAGAAGTTAGCAGACAAATGCCAGGAGAAAAAGGTTAAGTGACAGCTAGCATGGAAAAAAGAACAAGTGCAGAAGAAACTAATATTGTGCAATGCTGAGGAACTTTGCCGTCATTTCAAACACAAATATATTACCAGTAAAATAGGTTTCTCAAAATTAGCCCAGCTTCGACTACAACATCGTGTTTAGAGGGATATCGTGGCCCCAAAGTTGTCTGTGTGTATATGATTCAATATTATGTTAAACCTATAAGGGATGGCGCAAAACAGAATTTGAACTCTAAACCTAGTAAATATTTAAAAATAAATTTATGAAAGGTGTTATTTCTTACAGTGATTGAACGTAAGAAAAATATTAATGAGTTTTGAAAACTGTGAGATCAGTTTTCTCATTTTGGGTTCGGCTGAGTTGAAATAACCCTTACTCACGAGTGGATGGGTAGGTCGAGTGTCTAGTGAGGACCTACTAAATTGAATTGGATAAAAACCAATTTACGGCACAAATAGGCTAAAAGAAGGGGTCAGCTAGCAGGATGTTGTGAGATACCATTTGGGAATGGAGGGGGTCGACGGTAAAAGTTGTTCTGGAAGGCCAAGGAATGACTATAGTAATCGAGCTCAAATGGATGTGGTTAAAATGGTTCAAATGGCTCTGAGCACTATGCGACTTAACTTCTGAGGTCATCAGTCACCTAGAACTTAGAAGTAATTAAACCTAACTAACCTAAGGACATCACACACATCCAGGCCCGAGGCAGGATTCGAACCTTCGACCGTAGCGGTCGCTCGGCTCCAGACTGTAGCGCCTAGAACCGCACGGCCACTCCGGCAGGCCAAATGGATGTGGGTTACAGTAGTTGTTAGGAGATAAAAAGGCAGGATGAAGTACTAGGGAAAGCGGCATCAAGCCAGTCTTAGAAATGAAGACCACAAGAACAACAAAATGTCAAGGAAACACTCACCCTGAGCACAACTCAGATGTGGCTCGGAAATAAGCTGTCAAGGTCGACCAAATGACTATGTATAAGTGCAAGTAATGTTAAGCGAGGAAGTGCAGCGTTTAAAACACTGGGATAATATCCTGGAAGAAATGAATTCACGTCTTCTCCTGGCCATCGGGATATGGATGTTTTGTGGGCTCACTAAATCGATCTGGTGGCATCTTTTCAAAGCGGACTGTGCACGCTATTTCCCTATTCCGAGTTAACGACCTTCTCCGATGACATCTACATCTACGAGAGCGTGTCTGCTCCTCCCCAAGTTACCTTACCGTGTGTGGTGGATAGTATTCCTTATACTGATGTCACTCTCCCATACCCCTCCCCGCCCCCCCACCCCTCTCCACACCAGTTTCAGTCTTCGTTGGTGCGTGTGAAGGATGGCACTGTTAAGCTTACGTATAACCTCGGATTCTTATTGTCTTTATAGTTCGTTTTGCGAGATAAACGCTGGGGGAAGCAATATATTGATTGACGCTTCTAGTAACGTACCCTGTCAGAATTTTCGCAGTAAACGACACCGTATTCCACAGAGCCTCTCTTGCAGCCTCTGTCACTTGAGTCAAAAATGGCTCTGAGCACTATGGGACTTAATTGCTGAGGCCATCAGTCCCCTAGAACGTAGAACTACTTAAAACTAACTAACCTAAGGACATCACACACATCCATGCCCGAATCAGGATTCGAACCTGCGACCGTAGCGGTCGCGCAGTTCCAGACTGTAGCGCCTAGAACCGCTCGGCCACTCCGGCCGGCTCACTTTAGCCGATGATCAGTATCGTGGTACTTACGAGCTTCAGATACCAACCCGAGACGATATGCGCTGATCTTCTTGGGATCTTCTCTGTGTTCTCTATCAGTCCTTTCCTGTACAGAACCTAGACTAACAAGCTATAATCAGAGGCTTTTGTAAGCCGCCTAAATCGAAAATGGACTACATTTATTGATGATTCTCCCAGATAATCCCATTACGGCATCTGCCTTTCCTGCAGGTAATTTCACGTGGTCGTTGAGTTTAAATTGCTGCATACTTGTACTCTCAAATATGTAATGGATTTTACTGTTTCCAGTGACATTTTTAAACGAGTAATAACTGGTGTTTCCACCTACTCGTGGATGAAACAGTAGAGTTTGATTAAGCTGAGTGTCAACTGTCAGTCCCTGCACCAGTTAGAAAAATGGCTCTGAGCACTATGGGACTTAACATCTAAGGTCATCAGTCCCCTAGAACTTAGAACTACTTAAACCTAACTAACCTAATGACATCACACACATCCATGCCCGAGGCAGGATTCGAACCTGCGACCGTAGCAAACTCGCGTTTCCGGACTGAAGCGCCTAGAACCGCTCGGCTACAGCCGGCGGCTGCACCAGTTAGCAGATCGTTGGTCTCGGAAACTGACAACGGCAGGGAGAGCATTGTGCTGAATCCAAGCCCCTCCATACCACACCCAAACGACGCTATTATCAGAGGATGACGTGGAGGCTGTTGGTTACTGTATGCCTCATCAGGGCCAGTGGGCACAAACAGATTTGTTTTCCCAGCTAATCTTCAGCAGCGCAGTTCAAACTAGCCTGGTAGTATATGGACAGGAATTACGTTGGCTGGTTGTTTCGGCTACACTGTGGACGTTTAGCTGGTAAACCCTTGCAAATCCTCCATACTGTCCCGATCTCTCACCATGCGTTGTCACTATTCTTGGACCTCTGAAGAAAGACATTAATGGCAATCGATATGCTTCGGACGAAGAGGTGCAGTCGCAGTTCCATAGGCAACCGCAAACGTTTCTCCTTGAAGGGATTGACCGCCTTATCACACATTTGGATATATGTATTAACAGCTGTGGCGATTAATTTAGAAATAATAAACAGTTTACTAACTTTTTTCTTGGTGTAAGTGCAGATTTTGGTACCTGTGGTACTCTAATACGTACACACATCACTGTCATGATTATTTTCCCTTTGAGTCAGTCTGCACACAAACACATCATAACCTTTACGACCTGACGTTTCCTAGATGGCTGTCGCCTCCCCGCTATTTGGACTTTGCCTTTACGTTTAGACTAACCGTTTTGAGTCCACGTGTCTCCACTTCAACAGCTGACCTATTGCCCAGGAGAAAATAAGCATCAATGGCTTGCTCATGCCACAGGTACTGGTAGGTAGTAACCAAACTAGAAACATACTACGCCTAATAGCCGTAGTTATTAAACTCGACGAAAGACCACTTCTCAGCCAAGGCAGCATCAGTAAAACCTTTACTTCGCGGATGATCTTGCTGTTTAGCGCCCACCGACTTAAATCACCATCATTATCAAAACCTTCATACTGAGATGAGGTAATGGTAACTCTGTTTACCGAAACTGGTCATCGTAAATAAAGGTTCTGCAAATGTGACCTTGGACAATAGGCTGTCATTCTTCAATTTCAGTATTTACAGATTGCACCATATTACACAGCATGACATAGGTAACTATAGTTATTAGTCTAAAAACGAAGTAGATATTGATGTAATGTTGTTCATTACACAGACCTTAGTCTCCAACAGAAATATCTGCATTTATACTTGTTACAATAAATAAAGAAAAAGGAACGTTGATAAGCTACAATGAACAGCATAGTGAACTCATTATTGCAGCCAACACTGTAGTACAAGTTCATATGCCAACTAGCTCCACAAATAATGAAGGGGTTGAAGAAATGTATGATGAGATAAAACAAATTATTCAGATGGTTAAGGGAGTCAAAAATTTAATAATCGTGCGGTACTAGAAGTGGACAGTAGGGAAAAGAAGAGAAGGTAAAATTGTTTGTGATCATAGACTGGGAGAAAGGAATGAAAGCAGAAGCCGCCTGGTAGAACTTGGCCAGATCACCATATAATAATCACTAACGCTTGGTTTAAGAATCATGGAAGAAGGCTGTACTCTGGAAGAGACCTGGAGACACTGGAAGGTTTCAGACTGATATATAATTTTAAGACAGAGATTACGAAACCGATTTTAAATTGTAAGACATTTCCAGGGCCTGAAGTAGACTCTAACAACAATTTATTGGTTATGAGCTGTAGATTAAAACTGAAGGAATTGTAAAATGATAGGAATTTAAGGAGATGGGACCTGGATAAACTGAATGAACCAGAGGTTGTTGAGGGATTCACGGGGAGCGTTAGGAAATGATTGACGAGAATAGGGGAAAGAAATACGGTAGAAGAAGAACGGGTAGCTTTGAGAAAGGAAATAGTGAAGGCAGCGGATGATCAAGTGTGTAAAAAGACGAGGGCTAGAAGAAATCCGTGGGTAACAGAAGAGCTATTGAATTTAATTGATGAAAGCAGAAAATATAAAAGTGCAGTAAATGAAGCAGGAAAAACGGAATACGAACGTCTTAAAAATGAGCCTGACAGGAAGTCAGGCCAAGCAGGAATGGCTAGACGACAAACGGAGGTATTGAAAAGAATGTATCACTATGGCAAAGATAGATGCCACTTACAGGAAAATTAAAGTGACCATTGGAGGAAAGAGAACCACTTGCCTGAACGTCAAGAGCTCAGATGGAAAACCAGTCCTAAGCGAAGAAGGACAAGCTGAAAGGTGCGAGTAATGCATAGAGTGTCTTTACAAGGTGGATGTATAGATGTATTTGAACCCAAGTTATTGAAATGAAACTGAGCTAGGAAATAAGATGCTGCGTGAAGAAATAGACAGAACACTGAAAGTCCTAAGTCGAAAATAACATTCCATTAGAACTACTGATGACCTTGAGAGAGCTAACCATGAAAGAACTCTTCCATCCAGTGAGCAAGATGTATGAGACAGGCGAAAAACCATCAGACTTCAAGAAGAATATAATACTACCGAAAGCAGGTGCTGACAAATGTGAAAATTACCGAACTATCAGTTTAATAAGTCCTAGTTGCAAAATTCTAACACGACTTCTTTGCAGATAAATTGAGAAACTGGTATAGGCCGACCTAGGAGGCGATCAGGTTGGATTTCGGAGAAATGTAGGAACAGGCGTAGCAATACAGATCCTACGATGTCTCATAGAAGATAGGTTAAGAAAAGGCCAACAAGCATTTATAGCATTTGTATGGAACGCTTTCAACAGTGTTGGCTGGAATACGCTCTTTGAAATTCTGCGGATAGCCGGTGTGAAATACAGCGAGCGGAAGGCTATTTACAACTCGTACAGTGACCGGATGGCAGTTGTAAGAGTCGAGGGGCATGAAGGGGGAGAAGTGGTTGAGAAGGAAGTGAGATAGGGGTATAGTCTATCGCCGATGTTATTCAAACTGTACATAGAACAAGCAGCAAAGTGAAGAAAAGAAAAATTCAGAGTTCAAATTAAAATGCAGGGAGAAGAAATAAGAATTTTGAGGTTTGCCGATGACATTGTAATTCTGACAGAGACAGCAAAGGACTTGGAAGAGCAGTTGAAATGAATGGACAGAGTCCTGAAAGGAGTATATAACATGAACATCAACAAAAGCAAAACGGGGGTAATAAATAGAATGTAGTAGAATTAAACCAGGTGATGCTGATGGAATTAGGTTAGGAAATGAGACAGTGAAATTAACAGGTTAGTTTTGCTATTAGGGGAGAAAAATAACTGACGCTGGTCGAGGTAGAGAGGATATAAAATGCAGACTGGCTATGGTAAGGAAAGCGTTTCTGAAGATGAGATATTTGTTTACATAGAGTATAGATTTAAGTGTCAGGCACTCCTTTCTAAAAGTATTTGTATGGAGCATAGCCATGTATGGAAGTGGAACATGGATGATAAATAATTAAACGAGAAGAACCTAAGTATTTGAAATCTGGTGCTACATAAGAATGCTGAAGATCAGATGGGTGTATCACGTAACTAATGTGGAGCTACTGAATACAAATGGGAAGATTGTTGAACAACCTCTCCTGAAGAAGGAATCGGTTGGTAGGATACATTCTGAGAGTACAAACGATTATAACTTTAGTGCTGGAGGTAAGGGTGCCGGGTAAAAATCGTAAAGGCAGACCACGAGACGAATACAGTAAGGATATTCAGAACGATGTAGCTTGCAGTAGTTTCTCGGAGATGAAGAGGCTTGCACAAGTTCGAGTAGCATAGAGAGCTAGACAACACCAGTCTTCGGACTGAAGACTAGAACAACAGACAACACCCTGTATAGAAGGTGATTCTTGTTAACTTTTAACAACACCCGGTGAGAAAAGTATTTTAATATAAGACACATGGGGCCGCAAATATGGGTAAGTACACCAAAAGCGTATGACAAATCGTGAACTCGCAGCACGTGCAGCGGTTGTGGTTGTCGGTCCTGTACTCTCCGACAGGGCGCTGTGCTACACATTGCTGTACAACGGCGCAAACCACGAACGTATTTAGTACATGTGTCTGTTGTAAATTAGAAGTTACAAAATTGACATCGTTGCTGTCGGCCGCTGGTGGCCGAGCGGTTGTAGGCGCTTCAGTCTGGAACCACGCGACCGCTACGGTCGCAGGTTCGAATTCTGCCTCGGGCATGGATGTGTGTGATGTCCTTAGGTTGGTTAGGTTTAAGTAGTTCTAAGTTCTAGGGGACTGATGACCTCAGATGTGAAGTCCCATAGTGCTCAGAGCCATTTGAATCATTTGAACATCCTTGCTATAAGCAAGCACAAGCTATTTTTACTTTAAGTTGCCTTCCTTTTGTCTCTTCTTTCTTTGCTTGCTGAATTATTTAGTAAATAGAATTTAGGGCATTTACTTAGAACGACGAAATTCGGAAGCTTATTCTCGTTTATTTGTGACGCTAAATGGCAAACTCTTTTTGTACTATATTTTGCAATAAACAGGCGGAGACTGTGACACCGGTAAAGAAAATAACAAATCTTTCGTCAATGTAATCACGTAATTGTCTAAGGCAATGAGATATATTGTTTCCGCTTGACACAAGAGTCGAACCCTGGGTCACCGACGCCATAAAGTCCCGTACGTACACCCGGAGCTACACCGACGTAAATACTTGACTTGTGTTCGGATGATCATGTGCGACAGATCGACAGGCTCAACCGCTGCACGTACGGTGAGGTACGTTATCCGGTGACATCACATACTCAACAAATGTCATCCACTTCTGAGGTATTTCCCGACATTTGAGGCCCTATGCGTCTTAAATAATTTGTCTCAGCGTCATTTAAGTCGTTTCGGAGGTTCTTAAACATTAATAAAAATCACTCTGCATTCTAGTGACCGCCTGGATTTTGCAAGTGTCTCACTAACAAGTGGAGCACGCCTACACGTCACTGCCGATTTCGTTCAAAATTATGGCCAAAAATGGAAGTGACAGAAGGGAAAGTTCCATATGGCTATCGTTGTAGATAAAATAGCAGTTTTGGAAGTGATCGGGCAAGTCATGACGAATTTAAGTTAGCGTAGTTTCCAGGTAATGATGGAACCAGCGGAAAAGTTGCAACACAATAATGAGAGGGTCATGGGCTCGAATCACTTTTCGGAACTTTATTCTCAATTGCTGTGTTACTTACACTGCAAGAAAACCCAAACAATGCTCAATATAACATATTTATTAATTATTACATTCTATACATGAAAAGCAAAGGTAATGGAAATTCAGATTGTAAATAACTTTCCAGGAAGTGATTAGAAGGCGTAAACGAGAACTTCTTTTGTAAAATTAGATAATTCAATAACGTATACTTATTGATGTACATGTTCCAGACTAGCTTACCCTGTAAAGACAGATTAAACAGTTGTCATCTCGGAATCTTGCACGCGTTGTAAACACCACCGTTTTACATTTACACGGTTTGCTTTAAAGCGTCTACAGAAAGCGAACTTGATTTGAATTCGTAAAAGTTTCTGCCTCATCGAACGGTTTGGCAGCAAAACATGAGTAATGCATCATTTAGCCAAACATTGGTGATAAAAGCTGCCGATGTACAGTGGAATGTATTTTAATGCAATCTTGTCGGGATGCGATTTCGTTTTCTCTCTCGATGAGATAAGACAAGTTTTGAAGTTTTCTGGTCAAAGCCTTTAAATAGACACCACAGCGTTACACAACCACAGAGCATTTCACGGGAATCACTTTAGTACTCCACGACGGCAATCCTCCTTCGTCTTGATATATCTGGTCCTATAACTGTACATATGTACAGTTGACAGCAAAAAAAGTGGGTCACTGCCGAATACAACCAACATAACGTAGCTGTGTTGCAGGTCCTCTAAACACCAAAACCCTGTTGGGTACAGTCATTTGACTACATACAATGGGTACCGCAAGAGACTACTAAGAGACCAAAGGTCTTTATGGCAGTCAGTCTAATTGTCAACTAATATCGTCATACAAAACATATTTGAAAACACGTTCTTAGCGATGAGACACCCCATAACACTCATAATCTAACCTTAATTACACCAAGTGACATTCCAAAAGTTCTGAGAAAACAGATTATTTTACATATATCGTACAGTAATTCTTACTCAAAATTAAATACTGGAGACAATATATGGAGTTACAAAGCTGTACGGCAATTAGAAAAAAGTTTTTCGCTCGCTAAAAGGTTTTCCATCCACGTACTGAAGTTCGGTCAACGGCGAGTGGCTCTGGAAACTTGATATTGGACGAACCAGTAGAAAAACGCGATTAACGGCAAGAAGCACTCTAAGGAAATCTCAACATTAACAGCGAATCACCAGTAATATAATTGTTCTCGTAACACATCAACAGCTACGTGTACACAAATTTGAACTTCAAATAACATGACCAACGTCGTAGTTCTGGACCCGGATTCAAACCCAGCACCTATAGCCACTGCTAACTAAGCTAATCTTTGTTTGTGCCTTATTGAGACCCGATCACTAGGCATAAAGAGACGTGAATTATAGACGTTTGCACCAGTATCAGTTATCAATTCAGATCCTGAAAATAAATGACGAAAATTTTTGTACTGAACTGGGAATCCCGTCATAACAGTTACTGTCCTGGGAACTACCCCCAACGACGTTTAATATGGTGTCATTCACAAGGAACAGGGTATCCTCATGTTTAAAACTAAAATGCCGTCATATAAAGCTTGTGACAGGGATGCGAAACCAGCACCTCATCGGATTGTTAACGAAGAACAGTCATGCTCAAAATTATCCGAACGACCTGGATTGCATTTCGCCTCATTCCCATGCAACCCACATAACGCAGCTGTCTAGCAGGTCCTCTAATCGCTCCTTGATACAGTCGTTTGACAATTGAAAATGGTTCCAACAAGTCACCACTAGAAAACACTGCTCTGTATCGCAATAACTCAAGGTGTAAAGTAATACCACGATACAACAAACATCAGGGAACACCTCATCACAGATACGACTGTCCTTAAGGCTTGTAAACTCGCATTTATTGCAATAACTGACATACCTGAAATGTAAGCACTCTCATTATTACGTCACATAGGTAATGCACGTAGTAAGTTCGTTGTATTCATGATTTCCTCTTGAAAATAACATACATACTTGTTATTAAACACAAAATTTCGTTAAAAATTTACGTTATTCACGAGCAGCTGGTTGAAAATATGTATGAACTTCAAATGACACGACGAACCGACTCGTTCTGCATATGGATTCAAACCCAGGTCATGCAAACTAAGATTTCGTGACTGACGGAAATTAACAGTCATTCCTGACTAGGCATAAAGAGAGTGATATACCTCGATTTTAGACAGTACCAGTTAACAAATATCAACTTTAAATTACATAACGCAAAAATTTTTAACGGTCGCGAATTCCTACCCAGCATCTATTGTCCCTGTTAACGAACTACGAGAGATGTTAAATACTGCTTCTTCACATGTAACTTACTTGAAATGCAGTGAGATAAAGCTTTGTGTTGGACAGGGATTCGAACCCAGAACCTAATCGGATTGTTATCGCAGCACAATCAACTTTGACATATCGGATTTTCGCGGCAGTAGCTAGATGTATTAACTGAAATGACGACACGAAACATTAATTTTTTCCTTCCCAGGACTCCAACCCGGCCCATATCGCTGTTATATTCTAGAGAAACAATACTAAAAGAAACCTTACTAAAACTGTGCACTGTATTGTAATCAATGAAATAAAACTACCCACGATAACCTTACGACGAAAGACTGTTTTAACAAAATTGAGTATCTGTACACAAGCGTGCCTCTATCAGCACGAATTAGTAAAATGCTAATCAGTTAGATTTCGATTGGGTCTGTGTTTAAATGGTATGCTGTGTCATACTCAACAGGTATGAATATGTGGCATTTCATAAATAAAGTTACGTATTCCTAGAAACCCAAAATTTGCTTGTCAGCAGCGGAAAGAGGCGTTACCTGTTGTGCAACATTGTAAGTTTTCCACCATTGCACTTTGAGCTGAAAGTATTTTCTTGCGATTTGCTAATCAATTTATTTCCTTCATACTTATCACCCTGGCATGGGAGTCTTAAGTAAAGAACATTATTGAATTTCGTATCGTTGACGGTCGATTCGAATTTCTTCAGAGACGCTTGTATTGTATAGCAGCTTGGTAGTCAGATAGCCAAGATCTACGACCATTAACACAAATTACTGAGTCGAGCTGCCAAGAGGATTTGATGTGTAAGGGTTTTCTTCTGATTTTGTTACAGAATTTTTTCTGGGAATTCGCAGCTCCATGAAATAATACACAAAAAAAAGCTGCCAGTACCACGGTTAGAACTGACGATTCTCTTAACTTATGGAACTCGAGACACGGGCGGTACCACGGGGCTACGGACACACTGCTGCAAGCACGCCATTCTCGTCATGGTATTGGCCGCTCAGCCTCATAACACATCGTGAAAAATATTAAAAGTTGTCACTTATGTGAAGAATAGCATTTCTTTAACCAAAAAATTGAAATTTCTGTCTCAGTGTCATAGTTTACATGAGGATTATATACCACGAGTCATTCAAATGGAAAGGGGATATCAAGTGAATTTAGCGAGTCAGTTCAGTACCATACGCCGAAGTGATTGCACTGCCACAGTGTTGCCAAATGTTTGTGACGATATTGCCAATTCTCAGCTGTGCTTGGAATAGCTCTGTAACGTTATAGGAGGAGAACCCTGTGCTCGTGTCATAGGAGGATACGGAGAGGAGGCGCGGGGTGTGGTTAATATGCAGCGTTTTCTCCTACCAGCTGTGTCAAACATTCAGGTGTGTAATCTTCCATCACGATTACAGTTTCCCACAAAGTATATACGAATAAAACACTTACCTTGTTACTTAGTTACAAAAAATTATTTCAGTACAATAAAAAGTCTTTGGAAATCAACTTTACCAACCTGTCACGAAAAGTAAGATAACAAACACTTTGCCCCTCGAAATCGATTGCATCTATGTGCAGTCTTGTGATCATACGTAGAATTTCATGAATTGCACGAGAATGTAGAAAAATGTTGTTGCGAATGGAAGCTGTAAGAAACACAGTTACCTAATTATTCTGTACCACGTAATAATCAATTCATTTGATAATTCAGAAGAGAAGAAACTAAAAATTATGGCCATTAAGACAGAAACTAAAGTGCAGATGCGGGCACTGTGCAGATCTGCGCTTTTTCATCTTGAGATCTATACAAATAATGTACACTAACCAGCGTATTCATTGCTTTCGTAATGTTTCCCTCTTGTTTAGTCTCCTTATGATGATCTGGATCCACACCCATGAGCCTGATTTTTTCTTTGTACCCTTCCACCTACTATCTTTGTGTGTTATTGTTCGGTGTTCAAAAAGCAAAATATTATGCCTGCTTCCACGAGGTATTAAAATGAGGTCGCAAAAAGGCTAACGAATTAAAATCAAAATACAGTGAGACACCAATTTGTCTGTCGTCATGGTGTTAAGTGGACAGAAATAGTTGGGTGTTATTGTCGTCTTTTCTTATTGAGATTTTCATATTACTCTGACACAAGACGCCGAGATAAATGTGTATATTCTCCGTGACGAAACATCCCACGTTCCATTCATCCTGATCCATTCGTTACGTGCATCGGCGTCAATGAGTGATAGGAAAGCTGTTGTGGGGTGACGAATAACAATAACAATGGTTGTAATTACAAATCAATAATCAATGATGTTTACTGCATTACAGACGATTAACAAAATAACCAAGAATGGCTGAGTGTTTAATTGGCGCACTGAGTAGGTGTTCTTACCACTTTGTTACTGAATTCTGTTCTAGTTGTTTGCAGAGAGAAAACAAAGAACCCCGTAGCCATTCATATCGCTAGTACAACGAGATATTACCTATCAATTATCCTTGTTTTACATCACGAGACGAACATGGCGTCAGTGAGGTGATACATGAAATACATTTCTGTTTTCTCTCACTGTCTCTCTCTCTCTCTCTATTTTAATTTTAATTTTTTGAGGAAAGCATCGAGAAGCGCGATAATAAGCAAGTAGGCATATAACCTGTTCACAGTTATTTTCATCGGGATACATAATACAAAAATACAACTTTTAAGTCTGTTATTGCGTAATTCCAGTTATTGACAGTCTATTCGTGAGCTTGCTGGCATTAAGTGTGGTGAAACCTGTCACAGAAGCAAGCAAAACACAAATATTTCTCGCAATATGCGCAATACATAAACAAAATTTCGCTGCACTGACGTGTTGTCCGGTACATTGCACGGAAAACATATCTGATTCACGTTGCTAAATACAGCTCTATCAGATACCAATTTTGAAGTGTACCAAGTGTATAAAAGTATATCTTGAAATACGCAAAAAGGCCCATAGAGGTATTCGACTGAAACATAGCCATGACCAAAATTGTAACTGGGGTCGACAGCATCGTCGTCTACCACATTGACAACTCGAACGGTGACAGTGCTCGGCCGGTTACGTACGTTAACTGGTATCAAAGCTACAGCATGAAAACAAAAAATTGTTAATAACCCGAAGATCATTAGTTTTGGAACCCATAGAAAGTAAAGCAGTCATCAGTCGCAAGAGTGGTTTGAACACCACAGTGCTTTAATAGGCACGGTCTTGTTGGAGGTGGTATGCTGTTGCTTTCAACCGACCTTTGAGTTGACTTACCTAGCCAGTTAATAGGGGAACCTAAAATTTTACGTGGCTTTCGGACCACAGTGCAACTCGGCATTTTTCACATCAACAAACACTGCCCCAGGCGAAATATGTGTAAAACGGCATATAAAAATCGTGGGACTGGTGACGGATCGAACCTGAGACCTTCGTATCCATAGTCTTGCGCTTTATTACCTTGCCACCATGTAGCCAACACTATGGTTTCTGCTTGCCATTAAAATTAAGGATCTCTCGTTTGTGCCTGCGTTGGCAGTTGCGTGTCCCTTAGGAGACCCTACCTTTGGGATTAGCCTCGTATACGTGTGTGTAAATGACTTCCAATGGCCACTCAAGGAAGACAAGGATACCTAGTCTAGCTTCAATATTACAAATACGCCTCAGTTTGTGGATGAACGCAGACTTAGGTTGATAATCATTTTGAATATTTATCAGTACTGTACCCATTGGTGTGAAACTCACTTTCTACCAATGATTCCCACAGCTACAGGAACACTACTTTAATACCTCTTACACAAAATACTTACGCAGTGCTATCAGACAAAAAGATCAACCTGACACAAACTGTGGGAAGTTTGTTTTACAACCTTCGTACCTGGATAAAAAGCTTTTCCTGTTGGAGATATCTGTGAACGTTGCTGCATAAGACGATTTAAGAAGAAACTAAATTCCTTCAGCTACGCCAATGTTTAAAGAAATCGTGTTAACGGCACTAAATCGTGGTTTGTAAATCGTTTACCAGCCGTACTCTGCCGCATTTCGCTGGTTCCAAGGCAAAAAGCTTACTCACAAATTTCACAGGAGGAAAAGGGGGACGAAATGTCACCCACTGGAAGATCGTGTTATTTTATTTAAATGATTACAAAACCAGGTAAAACGAACAGTGAGGTTGTCAGTAAAAGCACATTACTGTTGTCAGTATGATGTTGCACTGACCAGGGCCTGTAATGATAAATGGCCCGTTAAAATCAGGCATAATGTATACAGAAGTGAAAGCGAGGGCACCACGATATTCAACAATTCGTATGCATTGCACACACACAGAAATTACTGTTACAGTGTACTTATAGAGCCCAATGGGTTAATAGCGTATTTTCCGGTGAGAGAGAGAACTGGCAAACAGTATTCGCTACATTAGGTTACTTAAACTGATGTCACTCTGAGCTATAATTTATGGTCAGCGTAATGTCAATGGGTCGGATGCGGGTTTAGCAACTGTGAAATACTTTTCCACATTACAGAAGCGAATATTAAATGTGAACTAATACTGTGAAAATTTTGAACTTGGTTAGCTTAGAATGAAGATCTTTCTGTTTATAGCAAAGGAAAACAATTGATTTTCTAAAACATTCTCTGTCATGCACAAGTTGAAACAGGTCACTTCGACCAAATCATATGGAAGAACTGACAGCGACGTATATCGGAAAGCAGCAAGATCCCTTGGCTTTTGGTTTGGCAGTATTCGACAGCCATTTCTAGGCGCAGGTAAATGAAGAAAGACAGTACGTTTTTGTTATCAAGTGACATCTTCATCAATTACTTCAGTTTTAATGTAATCTACGAGTAATTTCTGATGTTTGATATTAACATGAAAATAATTCCGTAGACAGGAAAAGAACCTGTTCTTGGACAACTACTTCTATAATGACCAAAAGGACTTAAATGATCTTCAAGCTCATGTGTTTCAGCAGCGGTATGAAGAAAATGATAGTAATAATGACCGTGATAATCGAATCATCCGGTAACGTCACACTTCACAGTGGATTTTCTCGAACTAATAAATTTCCTGAATTAGTGAAAATTTCAAAATGGCTTCAAATTGAGGCTATGACGCCTAGAAGAGTCTTTACATCCTGCTGAAATGAGAATAGCATAATCTCCACGTCAGAAGCTTGCTTCTACTTAACCATTTAATAGACTCGCGTTTTTTCCCACCGTGACTAGTTTAGTAAGGTAAGCACATCATCCATTATAGCACACTCCTGGGGCTGGGAAATGTGGCCACAATGGTCTGGTGGAACGAACTATCAAAAGTACAATGCGTGGGTTGAGGCATTTACTTTTAAGAGGCACACACAGATTTACTTCACCTCTGGTAACCTCAAGATAAAGCTGTTATAATCCAGAATCCGCATTAAACATCACGTTCCTTCATTCCAAACTGGACAGAGCCGGTTTACGTTGGAAAATGACATAGGTGGAGGTCAGGGTAAACAGAAATACTGTCACCAGTAAACTTACTTACATTACTGATATAGGCGAAAATTTCGGTACTTCATGACTCTTCATGGATAGTCAGCAATATGATACGATTAGATTAGATTAGATTAATACTTGTTCCATAGATCATGAATACGACATTTCCTAATGATGTGGAACGAGTCATTTTAATGAAAGATCTCTTTACATATCAGTATTCAGTTTCTTTACAGCAACTTTTTACCCCCCCCCCCCCCCTCTCTCTCTCTCTCCTCTCTCTCTCTCTCTCTCTCTCTCTCTCTCTCTCTCTCTCTCTCTCTGTCTCTCTCTCTCTCTCACACACACACACACACACAGATACACAACCACATTCTCCTTTTATTTTTATTTGTTTGTTGTGCTCGACCGTCCGTGAATGAGTTTCTTAGTTTTGAATACAGTTACGAAAGAAATATAAAAACAACTGATTTATGATGCTTAGTAGCAGTCAGTTCTGAGTATTACTAGTAACTAAGCTCCAGTCCCTAAACCTAGTTACAGAAATGCGAATCAGACGCATTACGTATTCTAGGCCGTAGCAGCCGCGTGTTTGAGGCGCCAGCTATGGTCACTTCCCAGCCCGCTGTAGGATCACATCGGTTCGTCTCCTTCCTGCTGGTAATGTAACTGAGATTTGGCAACAACGCGAGGTATGTTTGGCAACTCTGTGATCGACAAGTTACTTCCTGGTGTGCACGGAATTAAGCTTCAAAGTTCACTTGATTTCTCGTGTCATTTCCATTGAATAACCTGAGTTGTTATCGCTTGAGGTGTAACAGAAGATTGTAAATTTGCGGTTTTCAGCCCAGCAAAGTCACTGAACTTGGCAATCGCAACTAATCTCGTCCCGTAAATAGCGGTTTACAAGTTCTAGCCACTATTGGCCTCGTAAGAGGAAGGCGCAAACCATATCTATCCGCTAGCTGTGTGTTGACGTGCTGACCTGTAGAAACGCGACTGTTATGGTTCGTGGCTCCAGTCTCGCAGAGTGTAACTTTCTTATCCCTTCTGTGTAAGAGCTGCAAGTAGTCAGATCAAACATCGATAAGCAAATCGCAAGAAAATACTTTCAGCTCATAGTGCAATGGTGAAAAACTTACAATGCTGCACAACAGGTAACGCCTCTTTCCGCTGCTGACAAGTAAATTTTGGATTTCTAGGAATACGTAACTTTATTTATGAAATGCCACATTTCCATACCTGTTGAGTATGACACAGCATACCATTTAAAAACAGACTCAATCGAAATCTAAGTGAGAAGTATTTTACTAATTCGAGCAGATAGAGACATGCTTGTGTACAGATACGCAGTTTTCTTAAAACAGACTTTCGTTGTAAGGTTATCGTAGGTAATTTTTTTTCGTTTCTTATAATACAGTGCACAGTTTTCAGAAGGTTTCTTTTAGTGTTCTTGAAACAATACTAAGTATGAGAGAAAAATTAATCATCAACGATATATGCGAATTCTCTGTTGTTATCTATAACAGTCTGACAATGCACATGCAGTTTATTGATTACATCCATGTAGAAAACTTGTTCTGAGTTAAAGCTGTCAACCAAGGTTTGAAGAAGAATAAAATGCCAAAACCAGACGACAGATAATGCAGAAAATACTTTTCTGACTATTTTGGCACGATGCGCTCTCCCCATACATAATACTTAAACCTGAAAAGAACAAAATGATGCACAAGTTAGCCTTTTTTCCACATGCGACTATTTTGGGTTGAGAAGTGAAGAGAATTATGTTCAAAGTTCCATTACGTTGATAACTTCAGCAGACAGCAGAATTGAATTAAAAAAAAAATTGTAGCGAATGTGGTACAACACGCTACGTCTTATCAACAGGGCGCGACGCTTACCGTTACACTACTAGCTGTGACGTAGCTACAGCACCTCTGGAAGTGAACAACAGTTCCTCCAGAAATTCGGCATTCCACAGTGGTGTGAGATAATGCATATGGCCGGATCTAGACTTCTGAGAGACAAACAGTTACAGCATTTCTTTTGCACTGCACGATGGTTTCAACAAACAGATTGCGCAATAGAGTAGCTCAAATGGAAAGGAACACTTCCTATTTAAATTTCTGCATCCTACACAGTTGGCAGTTCTGTGTAGGTGGCAGTTACGTTATTTTATTTCAGTGATTACAAAATAGAGTCGAATGTATGCACTGGGTAGCGAAGGCAGGTAGTTCATGGCGATTCGGTCAACCAAGTAAATGAATGTTCTGAACATCCTGCAAACCACTACAGGGAGCCTGTGTGTCAGAATTCGCATCTTGTATGCCGCAACGGTGCTGTGGTAGAGAAATGAGTCGTAGCGAAGAGGGTTTGGTGGTCTGTTGGATTGATGATATATTCATATGATGATGGTCTCGGTTCGATTCCAACTTCTGCCTATTTATTTTTCATAGGGAGAGGCAGATTCTATTCTCTTCTGGCTACGCCAAATGAAGAAGGTATAATGGCATTGTGGTCTGCAAATCACATTAAACATGATATTCCTTCTCTACCAAGTAGACGTTAGGTGGAACGACAATAAAGTACGGTGTGGCGGCATGTAGAAACTCTATCACCAGTAACCTTTCTTATACTAGTTATTTATTGCTAGTGACGAAACAAACCCCGTGTATGGTCACAGGACACTTATTCCATCATTTATTTGAGCTTCTGTATGTCGATAAAATTGGTTCTGAACTGGTAATGCAACTCAGACCGACCTTAACGTGGAATTTGATCCCTTCGTGACAATACAACTCGCCTACAACTTGTTGTTTGTTCAAAACTGCAGATTCCTCAACATCTCCACATATTGCGCATGAATGGGTTGGAATCCTGGCCCAGCACTACACTTTTCACTATGTATTATCAAGCTCTAGCATGAGAACACCTATCTGCTGCTGGATAATAATTTTTATTTCTAATGCATTTTCAGTCGTTGTCAACACTAACGATATCTGACGTTTCTGACTCCCAGTGAGACGCAGAACTGTTATCGAGATCACTGTAAGTTCAAGGATGTTATTCCGAGCTGCTGGTGGAGAAAAATTCGGTAGCTGACGTCTCTTTGTGTGTAGTCAACAACGATATGTTTGGGTTTCGATTCTCAGTCAGCACTGAGCACTTCATCATATTATTTCTAGTTCAAACATGCTCATATGTCGGTGCTGGTGTAACAAACTCATACTAAACGTGCCCTTTCTCTAGATTATAACAGCGATACGTGCCGGGTTGGAGTCCTGAGAAGGAAAAATTAATGTTTCGTCTCGTCATTTCATTTAATACATCTAGCTACTGCCGAGAAACTCCGATATGTCAAAGTTGATTGTGCTTCGACAACAATCCGATTAGGTTCTGGGTTCGAATCCCTGTCTAACACAAAGCTTTACCTCACTGCATTTCAAGTAAGTTACTTGTGAAGAAGCAATATTTAACATCTCTCGTAGTTCGTTAACAGGGACAATAGATGCTGGGTAGGAATTCGCGTCCGTTAAAAATGTTACGTTATGTAATTTAAAGTTGATATTTGCTAATTGAACTGTCCGAAAATGAGGTATATCACTCTCTTTATGCCTAGTCAGGAATGACTGTTAATTTCCGTCAGCCACGAAATCTTAGCCAGCATGATTGGTTCAAATGGCTTTGAGCACTATGGGACTCAACATCTGAGGTCATCAGCCCCTAAAACCTAGAACTACTTAAACTTAACTAACCCAATGACATCACACACATCCATGCCCGAGGCAGGATTCGAACCTGCGACCGTAGAAGTCACGCGGTTCCGGATTGAAGTGCCTAGAACCGCACGGCCACCGAGGCCTAGCCTGCATGACCTGGATTTGAATCCATATGCAGAACGAGGCGGTTCGTCGTGTCATTTGAAGTTCATTCTCATTCTCAACTAGCTGCTCATGAATAACGTAAATTTTTTATGACATTTTGTGTTAAATAACAAGTATGGTATGTTACTTTGAAGAGGAAAACATGAATACGACGAACGTACTACGTGCATTACCTATCTGACATAATAATGAGAGTGCTAACATTTCAGGTATGTCATTTATAGCAATAAATGTGAGCTTACAAGCCTTAAGGACAGTCTTATCTGTGATGAAGTGTTCCCTGATGTTTGTAGTATCGTGGTATTACTTTACATCTTGAGTTATTGCGATACAGAGCTGTGTTTTCTAGTGGTAATTTGTTGGAACAATTTTCAATAGTCAAACGTCATGAGGTGAAATGCAATTCAAGTCGTTCGGATACTTTTGAGTACGATTGCACATAAAATCAAATGTTAAATATCAAATGTTTTCACCAATAGCCGCAGGTTTGAATCCTGCCTCGGGCATGGATGTGTGTGATGTCCTTAGGTTAGTTAGGTTTAAGTAGTTCTAAGTTCTAGGGGACTGATGACCATAGATGTTAAGTCCCATAGTGCTCAGAGCCATTTGAACCATTTTTTTTTCACCAATAGCGAAATGCTGGAACCTTAATTGACGATAGAGTTCTTTTTGCCTGACTGGATTCGAACCCAGTATCTAGCACCGTCGTTTTCTAGCCAGGAACAGACGATAAATAGCTATTGTTGGTTCACCAGTAGCTAGATGGGCGCATGTTTAGCTAGACATCAGGCGACGAAAAGTTCTGTGCTGAATGGAATTCAAATCCCGCACACGTGGTCATGAAGAAACTTTAACTATCAAATTCTTTTCCAATAAAAGCTAGGAATGGCATGTTTGTAATATCAATGATGTGATGGAAAATACTCTGCTGGCTAGAAGTTCAATCCACAACATGTCGTCGTTGGTGATCACAACGACCACAACGTCAAACCCAAATCCGTATTCACCAGTAGGATGGAGAGGAATGTTTGAACTTGAAATGATGTAAGGAAAGTTTGATCTTGTATGTTGTGATAAAAAGCTCATTATGTGGCTGTGAGTTGAAACGAACACGTTACAGCTGACAACGCACCAAGAGACGTTGAAAATGCAACTATTTTTCACCAGTAGTTCGGAGTGCACATGCTAGGGCTTGAAATGAAATAGTGAATATTTTGTGCTGATCAGAATTCGAAACCAGATAGATGATTTTCGAGGACGCTTAGAAGAGTTTTCAATCTTCGGGAACACAGTGAAATCGAATTCTAATCCCAGTCCAGCACCACAATTTTCAACGTCTCAGTTTCAAATAAAGCAAGAGCCTTGTGAACTTACATGATCATTGGTTCATTGAATGAAATACGTTTTCTAGTTTACGACGGCTTGCTGGTGACAGAGGCTCTGCCTTACGGGGTTTCTCCATCTGTCACTGCTCAAACGAATGCCACTCTGCTCCAGTCGGCAGCGAAGGGATGTTATCTTTACTGCGGATATTGAACTACGGAGCTTACTGGCGTTCTGCACTTGGCGTTACTAGGGTTGAAGGAGAGCTACTTGTGTGTGTTAAAAATCTACGCCTGACGTGAGATGTGAACCTACACGTTTTACACATCAATAAAAGATTAATCCATCAGACCACAGAAGCCCCTGCCAAGCACATAATTTGGAATTGCAGAGTATTCATTTAGATCTAGATGCAGATGTCAAGTGACACGTAACAGGAAGAAGGGCGGGATCTGGGAATGGATAGAAGTGCAGAAGTGCAAAATATAAGCGTGAAATGCTTGCAAAGTATTGCTTACTTAGATGTGTGCCACAATTCGCTTTATCTTAGGACCGAGAGATAAGGAACGACTGTTCTCAGAACGAAGAATGGGTTATAGGGAGGTGGAGATCAAAGAATACGGTTTCATAGGTGGTGAGAGGAATGATAGAGAGTAAAGACAGCAGCAATTAAAAGAGAAAATGTAGCGTCATTGGAAACAAAGTTTTGGGGGAGTGTAATAGAAGGGCACTTGCGGCGATAGTGTCAGAGAAAGATAGTGTGAGAGGGAATAGAAGAGATATTAACAACGAGTAAACATAAATGTTCAAATGTGTGTGAAATCTTATGGGACTTAACTGCTAAGGTCATCAGTCCCTAATCTTACACACTACTTAACCTAAATTATCCTACGGACAAACATACACACCCGTGCCCGAGGGAGGTCTCGAACCTCCGCCGGGCCCAGCCTCACAGTCCATGACTGCAACGCCTAAGACCGCTCGGCTAATACCGCGCGGCGAGTAAACATAATATGAAATCGTTGGCGTATTGCGTGGAGGACGGAGGATGTATTCATGGATGGAGGGGAAGAGATAGACATATTTGAAATAACAAAAACTACTGTGACAGAGTCCATCTACGCTGATTAGTTTGTAAGTATGTAGACAGGGTATAAATGAAATCAAAATAGAATACTTAACAAACTGTATATTAAAAAAAACCACTTGAATTAAAAGGGCAACTCAGAGAAAAGCTAACCCATATTGTATCTTTTCTGTTGCCTCGCGATCTTCCACTAGCTCCCAATGAGGAAAAATGAGGGAAAAGAAGACATAACAAAACATTTTAAGAACTCTAATATTTTATCCAGAATCCTTCATTATTTTGTACTTCTATCACGCGTCTTGGAATAGAATGTATAAGCCGTCGGACGTAACAGCCTGAAGAAGCAACTTCCTCCCAGGCTTCCAGGACGCAGTCCCAAAGAGCGTCCGCAGTAGTTGGTTGGTTTCGTGGCCAGTGCTCTGTTAATGTTCTGGCGACCTCAGCTCACATGTTTTCCGTGGAGTTCATATCAGCCGCCCGTGGCGGCCAGTCCATGACGTTGACGCCAATCGTGGAGAGCCGCCGCTGAACAAATGCAGACTTGTGAATGGGAGAATGGTCCTCTTCCAATGTGACGTCCCCTTCTGCGTACAGCATTCGCACTGACGGAAGCATCACAATTTCCAATATGTGGGCATACTGCGCGCTGTCTAGATTTCCTTCTATCCTGTGAAGAATTCCCGGCCCTCTCGCAAAATTCCAACCCCAGCAGGTAACAGATAGCCGGCCACTTCTTCTCGTCGTGGTTACATATTCGCGTCGATGGCGAGTCCCTTGCGGCCTGTAAACGATTCGTGGACCGTCGTTATTGGTGGAAAACACCTTCTCATCAGTTACAATGACGTTGTCCCACGACGCCCTCAGATGGAGCTCCGCAAATGCTAGTCAGTATAAAACGTTGTCTTCGCCGAGCTCTTGTTTCACGGCGGATCGGCGTGCATGCAGTCCAGCGTCCCTCAGCCTTCGGCGGATCGTGTCACTGGAGCCGGGGAAGCTGGTCTCCCGCCGCAACTGCTTCGCGTTCAGAAAGGGATTTTCTCTGCTCCTAGACACTAGGTCTCTGTCTTCCTGCTGTGAGGTCACTCTCTTCCCGCCTCAGCCAGGAGCCCTGTTGATGATGCCTCTTTCAAGGCAGATCCTCCACCATCTCGTTGCAGTGGTATGTGGTACGCCATACCGTCTGCCAGCTTCTCTGATGGAACATCCTCCCTCCTCAATGAGAGTGACGACTGTACCTCGGCCGGCCGGAGTGGCCGAGCGGTTCTAGGCGCTCCAGTCTGGAACCGCGTGACCGCTACGGTCGCCGGTTCTAATCCTGCCTCCGACATGGATGTGTGTGATGTCCTTAGGTTAGTTAGGTTTAAGTAGTTCTATGTTCTAGGGGACTGATGACCTCAGATGTTAAGTCCCATAGTGATTAGAACTATTTGAACCATTTTTTGACTGTACCTCGAATAGACCTCTCACAGTGAGCCATTACGGCAGACAGCATGAAGTGTATTTCTGCTTGCCGCTCTTATACTGATTCCAGGAGCGGAGGTAAACATATTTACGTCAAACGGATCGGCAGAGGCAGAGGCAGCGGCGCAGCCGTGCTGGCTCGTCCCGGGCTGTTGGCCCACCAACGCCACCGCCAGCTCGCTCACTTGCGTCTCGCCTCGGCCAGCCTGGCTGGCCCGTAGCTCGCGAGCCGCGGCTAGTACAGACCCGGGCCGCATGGCCACGATCACCCCTTGAAAGATCAAAGGTTACACCTAACTTACCCAAGTCTGTAGTACAAACTAACTGAGCTACAGCTATTATGCTATAAAATGTGCAGGCACACCTACAGTTGACGATTTATTCAAATATTTGACGAAAAATACTTCCAAAGATACATTAATTTTTAACATATGTACCACAAAATATTTCACCTAGCTAGCAATAGCATGGCGCAGGAAACTATACTTTCTCGTAAGCGCTGTGCGTTAGATGTAGCCTTAAGAAAACCTGTATTCAACCACGACAACTAAGCGGAATGTAAAAGTAAAGGCCGGCCGAAGTGGCCGTGCGGTTAAAGGCGCTGCAGTCTGGAACCGCAAGACCGCTACGGTCGCAGGTTCGAATCCTGTCTCGGGCATGGATGTTTGTGATGTCCATAGGTTAGTTAGGTTTAACTAGTTCTAAGTTCTAGGGGACTTATGACCTCAGCAGTTGAGTCCCATAGTGCTCAGAGCCATTTGAACCATTTTTTTGTAAAAGTAAACAAGTTTGGTGGCAGCTCCTCCAAATAATAGTATATACCTATTATATAATACACGTTTTGTGCACTTATAACATGTACTCAGTGTCTCTGAAACAATACATGCTGCACGACGGAAATTACTTTCTGCTGAGGAACTTCATTTACATCTCAATGATACACGACTACTAGAGAACATTGCTCTTTACGGCAGTCAATCCACTTGTAAATTAACATCATGATATCGAAGATATTACGCAACACGTTACTAGGGATGAGTAAGGCCTTAAGGTTTGCAACTAAACATGCTACTCCTTGCTACTACTGAATATGAAGTTGATGTGTCTTCATAACCATGTGTGCGGCGTTCGACTCACAGTCAGCATAGACATTTTCGTCACCTCGCTGATGGTGGACCAACATTGGACATTACTCGTCTGTTCCTGGTTAGACAACGACGGCGGTAGGCGCCGGGTTCGAATCCCGGTCAGGCAATACAACTTCAGTCGTCATTTAAGGTTCCAACCCCACTACTGGTGACAAACTGTGATAACTACATTCTGATTTTACGTACTTATTCAACAATCCGATTAGGTGCTGGGTTCGCATCCTTGTCCTCAGCATTACATGATGGCATTTCAATTTTAAACTTATGCATCTTTTATTCCTTGACAATGCAACACTATACAACGTCTTTCGAGATTAATTACCAAGAAGGTAATTGTCATGTTAGGGTTCCTGCTTTCGTACAAAATTTATCGTCATTTACGTTCAAGTTGAGAACTGATAACTGATACTAGTGCAAACGTCAATATATGACGTCTCTTTCTGCCTAGTGATCGAGTCTCGATAAGGCACAAAGCTTTGCTGGGTTAACAATGGCTTTACGTTCTGGGTTTGCATCCGGATCCAGAACAAAGACGTTGATCATGTCAACAACTTCGTGTGCAAGTAACTGTTGATGAGTAATGTGAACAATGATATTACTCGTGATTCGCTGTTAATGTTGGGATTTCCGTAGAGTGGTTGCCGCCGTTAATCACGTTTTCTTTTCCACAAGATTTCGGGATTGCAGCCGTGTCAAACACTCGCCTGAAGATGGCTGTAAGGTTGTCAGCCGAAATATCGTGGAAAGAAATCGATGAGATCCGGCTGCAATCCCGAAATCTTGTGGAATATTCGATACGCCGGGAAAATTTCAAGAGTCACGTTTTCTTTTAACTGCTTAGTTCAAATGGTCCAAATGGCTCTGAGCACGATGGGACTTAACATCTTAGGTCATCAGTCCCCTAGAACTTAGAACTACTTCAACCTAACTAACCGAATCACATCACACACATCCATGCCCGAGGCAGGATTCGAACCTACGACCGTAACAGTCACGCGGTTCCGGACTGAAGCGCCTAGAACCGCACGGCCACCGCGGCCGGCTTAACTGCTTAGTATTACATAAAGTTGATGCAAATCCACTCCCCGTTGAACGTTGAACGACGTTCAGCATGTGTTGCATAAACCTTTCAGACAGCAAAGAACTTGTTTCCAATTGCCATACAACTTTATAAATCCATATACTGTCTCATATATTTAATTGTGCCTAAGGATTACTGAATGATTTATGTGACAAAACTAGTTGTCCCATAACATTTGAAATGTCACTTATTGTAATTAAGTTTAGTTTACAAACGTTAAGGACTGTCTGATCTCTTCTGTACTATCGTGGTTTTACTTTACATCTGGACAGACTGTCATAAATACCGGTATTCTCTAGTAGTCTCTAGCGGTACCTATTGTGTATCTTACGACGACTGTACTGTGGAGGGTTGCGACGACGTGCAACACAGATATGACATGTTGGTTGCATACATTCAGGTGCAGTCTACACGTTGGAATTCAGGGGTGACCCACTTTTTTTGCTGTCGAGTGTACGTACCCTCAACGAATCGATCAACAAAAGAAATTTGTGATCCTGGAGTTACGTCTGTAGTTGCAATCCCAAATCCTCCTTTGTCTTTCCATTTAACGCCTTTTATGAAAATATCGTTAAGAACATTATGTTGAGCGTTATTTCGGTTTATTTGCAGTGTAAGGTAACAAAAGGCGCGCATAGGAGAGGGCCACGCGGCCCTCTGATAACCATTCTGTAGTATTTCGTCTGCGCCATCTGCTGCTTGGAGAGTACGTTAATGGAAATGGCTTATGCATCGAATTACACGTGCAAAAAATGATTTTTTTCTAAACTCTTGGCCTTCTGGAACACCCAGTTCTGTCTTACTGATTTCTGGCCACGTCCTGCATGAAACATAAATATAGACGACATTGGTTACGATGAATAGGCGTCAGTCACCTTGTAAGTATCGATGGCCAGACGACTCGTAGTCGTAAGTAATTGGATATGCTAAACTTCCTCGTGTATCAGACTATTGGTGAAAACCGTATCACAGGCCCTACAACTGAACAGAGCTTTTAACTTCACATACAGACAGAGAAACTTGGTGGGTGACTGTAATTCATCATACTTCAGCCAATTTGCATGAAACACTTATAACTTACATACACAAATCTTAGTCGTGAATGACTCTACTTATTAGTCAAAACCGTACCAAACTCCCGAAGGTAGTTCCTGAGATTAGGCTTCAAACAGAGTAATTGAAGGGAAGGGGATTTAATTTATAATATATTTAGGCACTTATAAATCCTGGTCAAGCTTCGGTGCTCTCTGGAGTTGCAGCGGCTAATTACCTTAGTGCTCTTCCTACCAAATACTGTCTCATCAGTAAATGAGCAGCTCGTGGCTCTCATCATTCTCAAGAGATTTCATTCCAGACGCCAATTAAATACGAAACAAAGAGGTTGAAAACAGTTCTTCAGTTCTTTTATTATCACACACAGAACAATACATATACTACACACTCACCACTGCCATTATTATAAACTATATGAAAAACCTTATATGTGAATTATTCGGTCTACTAGTTGAAACCGTATTTAATCCCCACAACAGTCCCTGAGATCAGCCTTCATACAGAGATAGAAAAACACTTTAGGGTACTGAACTTAAATTTGTGATATGTATGTATACACTATGGCTGTACTAAATGGCTACAAACTGCAAGAAATGATCCCTGAGCGAATAAGGAGAAAGAAAGGTCAGATGGACATATCATCGGATATGCACGGTGGATGTGCTAGAGTCTATTTATTAATTCATCACACCTTACAGCACAGTGCAGTGCACGACGTGCTATGCTGTGATGAGTACATGACTAGACTAAGTTGTAGAAGGGCCTCCCCACTGGCTTCTTAACACGAGAGAATACGACGCAGCAGCGTCTGACGCAACACGCAATGTGCCATCCTCCAATCGACTGACGTCACTTGAATACGTTGTTCCAGTGTCTGCACGTCAGAGACGGGGTACATAAACACGACTTCTTTCATGTGTCCTCACAGGCAGATATTTAAACGGTAGGGGTCCGGCGACCACGCCGGTCATGTGAATGGACTACCTCATACTATCCATCGTCTGGGATAGATGTTGTCAAGATGGAAGCCAACTGGGGCGCCATCATTACCCTTCGCGTTACGAAAGGTACATCTTCCAACAGGAAAAGCAGGGCTACACACAGGAATAGATGATAGAGATCGGCAAAGTCGTTCTTCTTTGGGAACTAGTTCTCTAGTGGTTGTTCCAGTATGATAACCGTTCGTTTTTACCCTTTCATCGATCCTTTCTTGCCTTATTGTGCAAGGTATATGAACTCTGCACAGCTCGATTCTACATAGAATTAAGTCCGATTGATAGGAGAGGGCTCGTGGGTTGTTCAGTTTCTCAGAAAGTCTGTCATTAGTCGGGTGACGTGACGGGCCAGTGATCACAAGCCAAGTAGACAGCGATAGTACGGACTGTGGAACATATTTACGACCCAGAACAGGCCATACCAGTCCACATTAATTACGCGTGAAGGTGGTGGTAGTAGTAAGTATATCTTCGTTTTCACTTCACATACAGGGCATTATATGTATTTGCATTTACACGATTAGTACACTCCTGGAAATTGAAATAAGAACGCCGTGAATTCATTGTCCCAGGAAGGGGAAACTTCATTGACACATTCCTGGGGTCAGATACATCACATGATCACACTGACAGAACCACAGGCACATAGACACAGGCAACAGAGCATGCACAATGTCGGCACTAGTACAGTGTATATCCACCTTTCGCAGCAATGCAGGCTGCTATTCTCCCATGGAGACGATCGTAGAGATGCTGGATGTAGTCCTGTGGAACGGCTTGCCATGCCATTTCTACCTGGCGCCTCAGTTGGACCAGCGTTCGTGCTGGACGTGCAGACCGCGTGAGACGACGCTTCATCCAGTCCCAAACATGCTCAATGGGGGACAGATCCGGAGATCTTGCTGGCCAGGGTAGTTGACTTACACCTTCTAGAGCACGTTGGGTGGCACGGGATACATGCGGACGTGCATTGTCCTGTTGGAACAGCAAGTTCCCTTGCCGGTCTAGGAATGGTAGAACGATGGGTTCGATGACTGTTTGGATGTACCGTGCACTATTCAGTGTCCCCTCGACGATCACCAGTGGTGTACGGCCAGTGTAGGAGATCGCTCCCCACACCATGATGCCGGGTGTTGGCTCTGTGTGCCTCGGTCGTATGCAGTCCTGATTATGGCGCTCACCTGCACGGCGCCAAACACGCATACGACCATCATTGGCACCAAGGCAGAAGCGACTCTCATCGCTGAAGACGACACGTCTCCATTCGTCCCTCCATTCACGCCTGTCGCGACACCACTGGAGGCGGGCTGCACGATGTTGGGGCGTGACAGGAAGATGGCCTAACGGTGTGCGGGACCGTAGCCCAGCTTCATGGAGACGGTTGCGAATGGTCCTCGCCGATACCCCAGGAGCAACAGTGTCCCTAATTTGCTGGGAAGTGGCGGTGCGGTCCCCTACGGCACTGCGTAGGATCCTACGGTCTTGGCGTGCATCCGTGCGTCGCTGCGGTCCGGTCCCAGGTCGACGGGCACGTGCACCTTCCGCCGACCACTGGCGACAACATCGATGTACTGTGGAGACCTCACGCCCCACGTGTTGAGCAATTCGGCGGTACGTCCACCCGGCCTCCCGCATGCCCACTATACGCCCTCGCTCAAAGTCCGTCAACTGCACATACGGTTCACGTGCACGCTGTCGCGGCATGCTACCAGTGTTAAAGACTGCGATGGAGCTCCGTATGCCACGGAAAACTGGCTGACACTGACGGCGGCGGTGCACAAATGCTGCGCAGCTAGCGCCATTCGACGGCCAACACCGCGGTTTCTGGTGTGTCCGCTGTGCCGTGCGTGTGATCATTGCTTGTACAGCCCTCTCGCAGTGTCCGGAGCAAGTATGGTGGGTCTTACACACCGGTGTCAATGTGTTCTTTTTTCCATTTCCAGGAGTGTATTACTGACATGAAGTCATACGTTAAACCCACATAAATAGCCTTCCTTTACAGTTTGTAGGAGTTTAAATTAAATACACGTCAAAGTGTCATACTAGCTGTGTGGGAGGAGAAGATTTATTTGGAAAAACTGAGACTTTCGACAAAGTAGCACAGAAACTCCGCACACTATAAAAAGTTTAGCATTACCTTGGTTCCGAGAGTTCCGGAGCCTGTACAGAAAATTGTAATAGAAGTTAACATAAACATCATATCCGCCCTTCTTATTGCTCATGAAAACCACACATTGCATGTTGCACTACCATACAGCGAGACCTTCAGCGGTGGTGGTCCAGATTGCTGTTCGCACCGATACCTCTAATACCCAGTAGCACGTCCTCTTGCATTGATGCGTGTCTGTATTCCTCGTGACATACTATCCACAAGTTCATCAAGGCATTGTTGGTCCAGATTGTCCCACTCTTCAACGGCGATTCGGCGTAGATGTCTCAGAGTGTTTGATGCGTCACGTCGTCCATAAAACGCCTTTTTCAATCTATCCCAGGCGTGTTAGATAGGGTTCATGTCTGGAGAACATGCTGGCCACTCTAGTCGAGCAATGTCGTTACCCAGAAGGAAGTCATTAACTATATGTGCCTGATTAGGGCGCGAATTGTCGTCCATGTAGACGAATGCCTCGCTAGTATGCTGCCGATATGGTTGCATTATCGATCGGTGGAAGACATTCACGTATCGCATAGCCGTTATGGCTCCTTCCATGACCACCACCGGTGCACATCGGCCCAACATAATGCCTACCCAAAACAGCAGGGAACCTCTACCTTGCTGCACTCGCTGAACCGTGTGTCTAAGGCGTTCAGCCTGACCGGGTTGCTTCCAAACACATCTCCGACGATTGTCTGGTTGAAGGCATATGCGACACTCGTCGGTGAAGAGAACATAATGCCAATTCTGAACGGTCCATTCGGCATGTTGTTGGGCCCATCTGTATCGCGCTGCATGCTGTCGTTGTTGCAATGATGGACCACGCCATGGGCGCCGGGAGTGAAGCAGCGCGTCATTGAGCCTATTGCTCACAGTTTGCGTCGTAACATGACGTCATGTGGCTGCACGGAAAGCATTATTGAACATGGTGGCGCTGCTTTCAGGGTTCCTCCGTGCCATAATCCGTAGTAACGGTCATCCACTGCAATACTAGCCCTTGGGTGGCCTGAAGAAGGCATGTCATCGACAGTTCAAAAAATGGATCTGAGCACTATGGGACTTAACTTCTCAGGTCATCAGTCCCCTAGACCTTAGAACTACTTGAACCTAACTAACCTAAGGATATCACACACATCCATGCCCGAGGCAGGATTCGAACCTGTGACCGTAGCAGTCGCGCGGTTCCTGACTGTAGCGCCTAGAACCGCTCGGTCACTCCAGCCGGCCATCGACAGTTCCTGTCCCTCTGTATCTCCTCCATGTCCGAACAACTTCTCTTTGGTTCAATCCGAGACGCCTGGACACTTCCCTTGTAGAGAATCTATCCTGGCAGAAAGTAACAATGCGGACGCGATCGAACCGCGGTATTGACCGTCTAGGCATGATTGAACTACAGACAACACGAACCGTGTTCCTCCTTCCCGGTGGAATGACTGGAACTGATCGGTTATCCGACCCACTCTGTTTAATAGGCGCTGCTCATGCATGATTGTTTACATCTTTGGGCTAGTTTAGTGACATCTCTGAACCGTCAAATGGGACTGTGTTTGAGTTACAATATCCACAGTCAGCGTCTGTCATCAGGAGTTCTGGGAAACGGGGTGATGCAAAATTTTTTTGATGTGTGTACATACTAATATTATCAGCATTGTCTCAGTAACTGTGGAAAAAAAGGAAATATTCCGAGCTAACATCTCAAAGATGTTCGGGCTCACATGCGTTTCCCCTTCGTCGAAATGTCTTGGCTCAAACTTGTCTAGGGGTTGAACCGCACGCGTCGCATTACCTTTGGTTAAATTGTCCGGCTGATGGTTAGTTTGCGAATTTTTATGAACCGTTCAAAGTAAATATAACAGATAACGACAGTAATAGTAATATCGGGGGCTAAATTAACGACCCATAAATGATGTATGCCACGCAGTTGCGATTTGGTTAGAATCATATCTGTTCAGAAAGCAAACTAATAGCGAAAGTGTTACACTCGAGCCCAAATCCATTCGACACAGTTCGATCAATCACAATCTGATCTCGAAACACAAGTCCAAAACTCCACCTCGATATTTGTGTTCATACTAGGCGCGGCTGCTCACTGCTCAGAGACTAAGTCCCGCGATATCACACAACGTGAAATTTTCTGAGTCGTTTGAATTCCTAGCTACCTAAAGACCGACCGTTCGCTTTCGCGTCTCAATCCCTACTGTCCGCCTTCGCATCTGCATCAGCAGTGTATCCAATAGTATGTAGACCATAACTGTCCCTCTGTCCGTCTCCGGCCACGTCTTCTGCGTGCCGAACATCGTCGCTCAACTGAGTAGGGCAGTTACCTTTGCTGAAGCCGTCCATCTGATTGGCTACAGCTTATTCTACATTATTTTACACTTTAACATATTTAAATAATCAAAGCTTGACCACTTTCACGTTCTAAATAAAGTAACAATAATATCCATTATATAATAAACGTTAAATTCTTTTACATGAAACCAACACAATTTCCTTCTTAACTTTGAATGTCACGGCTAGCAGCCTTGCACCAATGTGCTTTCTGAAAAGTAAATAAAGAACAATAGTAACAATCATGCACTAAACAACAAATATTCTATTACCTAATGGTTCAATAAGGTGTCATGCTGTCATCGTTAATGTGTCTTGTGTGGAGGAAATGATGTTCTGATGCTTAACTGTAGGTACTGATAATTTGAAGATACCATATCTTTTAAAAAAATCAAGTTACAGAGTTGATATTTACAACATTTGTGGTTTTAATGATGCCCCTCTATATGAAATGCCGATTGTTAAGATCGACTAAAGGGTTCAGATTTTAGCATTCAGGTTTTTGTTACAAAACTTGTGAATTTCACTTTAACATTAAATCCTGAACGATTATAGACATGATGAATATTCAAGTTTTCTTGGGATCACCATGAAAATTTATGAAGGATGGTAGATTTAAATTACTGTGGCTTCATTCCCATAATTACTACAGAATTAACTTTTTTCATAAATTTTTCCCTTTATGGCCGACCTTAGGTCCACCATATTTAACGTCCGCAGCTCGTGGTCGTGCGGTAGGGTTCTCGCTTCCCGCGGCCGGGTTCGATTCCCGGCGGGGTCAGGGATTTTCTCTGCCTCGTGATGACTGGGTGTTGTGTGATGTCCTTAGGTTGCTTAGGTTTAAGTAATTCTAAGGTCTAGGGGACTGATGACCATAGCTGTTAAGTCCCATAGTGCTCAGAGCCATTTGAACCATTTTGAACCACCATATTTAGCACTGCTACATCTCCCTGGCCACAAACAGCTTCTACGGGATTTCCCTATGACATAGGTTATCTTCTCTCTCATTCGCACACTACAGTGCTTATTCCTCATTCAGCACAATAGACGCCTTTGAATTTCCCCGTGTCGTGGCGAATCTCTGCTCTTTGTGGCACACAGCCCTGGACGACAAGGTTTGTTTCTTAGTTCAAAATGGCTGACTGTTTCGGCCATATCATTAAATGAGAGCGGAATGTTAGTTAACTCACACACCTGACTTCATAACATGTTGGCGTGTCATATACGTTACGAAGTAACATCCAAATTTACAAGACACGAATTCATATTACAATAACAAATTGCTCAAATTGCTCTGAGCACTATGAGACTTAACATCTGTGGTCATCAGTCCCCTAGACTTAGAACTACTTAAAACTAAGTACATCACAAAGATCAATGACCGAGACAGGATTCGAACCTGCGACCATAGCAGCAGCGCGGTTCCCGACTTAAGAGCCTAGAATCCCTCGGCCACAGCGGCCAGCTTTACAATAACATAATAACATAAATACCCTAAGCGCCACATCAATAGTGTAATTATTTGTAGTGGTGTTGATGCAGCATACTTTAAATTTAAAAAAAGTTGTATCTAACATAAATTATGAGCTGCGGCATATTAATTAAATGCCAAATAAAACTAGACATTTATCTAACTCTACTGTCTACTGACATCACGCAGAAATATCAGCGCCACTGCGCTCACTTTTACAGAACCTTTTCGTCGCAATGAAGTCTCCATCGGCGCTCCACAAATTCGGAGCCCAGGAGCCTGCCGAAATTCTGTATGGCTCTGCACCCCATCGCCAAGGTTTTTCGGGAACAAATCAGTTGAAATTCGAATCGAGTGTAGGTACCAGAAAACAAACACTTTCCTAAACCAACCAGGATCTGCACTGAACTCTTCCCCCTGTGGAATCGACACAAACAGATCTAAACTACATAGTAAACAATTGATTTACAGCAAGATGCTTCATCAATGATTATGACACATCATTCAAGTCCCACTTGACACATGCATCTTGTGACAGATTCCCAATCGACTTCTTCGGCAAATTAATATTTTCGTTTAATTTAAGTAACTCCATCAGACTCAAAACTAACAACCACTATGATCAAATATCATCCCTCGTTTCATTCCATGCAGTGAAGCGGCGTACAGAAATCGATTCTCCATACAACAATAAATTATTCCCCCAAAACATTCTCAGATCCGTAGATAAACATACATCTGTCTTCCTACGTAAGCACTATTAATTTACATTTTCGAAATTTCTCCGATCTGCATGCACCCAAAGTGGTGTGACCCTAACTTCTAATTTGCAAATTACAACTAACACAAAACCATCCAAAAACGTAAGTCTAACACATACATACATACTGTATAAATAAATCCCTTATATACCCCCAAAAACCTAATTTATACGCAGTTGTGCACTGATATCTGATTTGATACTTTTCGCAAAATAATTGGGTTCTCTGACCTCCATGCACCCAAATGTGTATGTAAACTATCTCTTTATAATTGTACAGACCTTGCGCTAAATAAGATCATTATGTGACGATACAAAAAATAAGCTATAATAAATCCTGAAATAAAACGTTGCAAATTATCCCTCCAAATAATCTTATTATCCAAACAGCGATACACTTATGTATTAACCTACTTTCCTCTGCCTTATTGGCTTACTTAAACCGTCAACTGCCATTTTAATTTTTACACTATTTACAGGTAGTACTACTAATTTCTTATTCTTTACCCTACGTACAAAACCTTCTGACACAGCCAACACATTACTTTCATAACTGAGCAGCGCGTCTACTTTCTCGTCATTTACTTTAATTTCAATGATGAGCTGTACATTAATCATTTCTTTTTACTCTAAACACTGTTCCCTCAATAAATCATTCTCTGTATCTTTCGCTTTTCTTCCATCTCTAGAGTACACACATCCTGTTCGATCCACCCCTCTAATTCGTACTCGTCCCAAAATAATTCATTAAATGCTTCCTTCACCCCAAATTCATCTTTTCTCCCTTCTAGACCTCTCATTATCTTATACTTATCTCGAGTCTCCAAATGAGGCAATAACGATAGTAATGTTCTACCGTAGCATCGCCAATCAGTTATAGTAAAATCACATTCCTCCTTAAGATACCATTCTATCCAAATATCACTTTCTATATTATAATCAAACTCACCCTATTCTCCCTTAAAATTATCGACATTACGAGTTACAACATCATTATCATGAAATAAAGCATTACTTTTTACTTCCACATCATTATAAAAACCTTCACCAACAGCACTTTCAACAGCCGCTGATATATTATAGAATTCGCTGCATGAAACCACATTTACCTCCATCGACAAATCACCAATATAAGAACCTTACATAATTTAACCATCCTCTGCCGTTACATCAAAAAAATTATAGCTACAGCGTAGTGTTATTTCAGAATCAACAGTACCATTAAATTCTGCCTGTGTTTTGCTTTCAATCTTATTCCTCTCCTACACACCCCTACCCCACATTAATTTCAGATCGCACATAAAATTCAAATCCACATTCATTCTCAAACAAACATTCTAGAGCCACTGGTCAATCCAGAATTTCGAGTTCACCTCCATTAGCGGAAAGATATGCATAGATTTCTTCCTCTGAAGTATCAATACCTGCAGCTTCAACTTTCGTAACTTCAGCACATAAAACATCATTAGTACCTTCCTTCAAAAATATTTCACCAATATCCACCGATACACACACAAATTCATCAACAGCTGACGAGAATATAGCTACGCCGCCCTTATTAACCTCCTTAACAACTTTCGTTGTCACAGTATCACCTGAAACATCATCACCTTTATCACTATAATCATTACCACTGGTTAGTACCTCTTTAGAATTTTCTATACCATCTAACTCCACCAAATTCAGCCGCACTTCAGGCTCCTTTTGTCACATGGAATCCTTCATTGTATTAACATTCACACGCTATTTCGTCTCACATTCATAAAACAAACCATTTAGCCCTAAATTGTCGTCATCGCTTTTATCGTTTTCTTTCATTATCTTAGGATTACGCCTTTTATGTACGATCTGATTTGAAAATTTACCTATTTGATTCTGACCTACTACAAATTTTATTTCAAAATTCTGACGCCATTCTGCCGATTTTTTAGCACCTACCATGTTTTCGTTTACTCGCGTCCTATTCATCGCCCGTTTATTTTGCCATTTCCGGACCTGAGATGCGGCTTAACTTAGTTTTCCGATGTCCCATTACGCTGGTTCATTTCGCCAGGTGCCGGTGCCTAAAGTCTACGGTCTTTGGGTCAGCCCCTGTCACGAAAGTATCCGTTGCTGCTGTTTGCTTTCCGTTGATAGCTTGCAGGATGTCTTTCATAGTAATTACTCGGACTGTAGTTAAGATTTCCATTCTGGAAACTATTTGTCTCCTTACTTGGCGGTTTAAATTTCAATGCCCGTTCCATTTTTTCTACAAAGTCCAAAAATTCGTCTATTGAGCTACTAGGACTGTGCACTAGATCCCACTGCAACTTTTCCGGTAACAGCCTTTTCAACGTCGTAATTTTAGTAAGCATTCCCAATAGACGTTTATATGCATTAATCTCGCAAGTTCACCTTTACAAAATTCTCGCATCGATCCATTCCCGTATTTAAATGTTGGCCCGTACAGAAACTCATTCTCGAATCGCGTTTGCTTCGCTTCACTCCAAAACTTGTTCAGGAAACCGCTTTCAAATATTTCGTAGGCAGTGAACGTATCACTGTCTGTATTTGCCCACGATTGCGGCCCACCTTCGAAATGTCTTTTCACGAATTTTATCTTCGAGTCGTCGGACATTTCCGTTATAAAACCATCCCTACATGCTGCTAGAAAATTTACTGGGTGATATTTCCCGTCGTCTCCAAAACACTTGATCGATCCCGAGTTCATCCACGGAACACTGATCACTGTAGAGGTTTGATGTGCAGCTAGAGAATTCAGTTCGCTTTTTATTTCATTTATTTACTTTGTAACTTCACTATTTTCAATTTTAATGCCAGATTCTACTTGTTCCTTTATTTTATCTACTTCTTTCTCCCCTTTACCTATTGGGATGGATAAGTTACTAATAAACTCTGTTGTCTCAGCTATTTAGCATCTTGCCTACACAAAGAATATCTTAGGTTGGCTCCTAGATCTGCCAGCATCTTCTCCACCGTATCACTGAAATTTTTTCCGCTTGATGTACCTGACAATCAAGTATCCCAGCTTCATCAGAAATTTTACCCATTTCATCCTGAACGGTTTTTAATTTTCCGTCCATCAATTCCTCGATTACACTAGCCATTTTACCTACTTCGTCTTTCACAACCAAAGCTATTTCGGATATAACCGAATCAATTTTTAAATCTGCGGCACCCATATCGGTTTTAATAGAATCAATTATTAAATTTACGTCTCCCACAGCAGTTTAAACCGAATCAATTTTTTTTATTTTACGTCACCCATATTGGTTCGAACACAATAAAGTTCGGATCCCGTATTGGTTTTAACAGAACTAATTTTGGATCCCAATCCACTTATCATTTGCATTAATTACGGTATCAACTCCTCCCCCCCCCCACATTTATCTCCCTTGCCTGATTGCGGAATATTTGCTCTACTAAATACACCGCCGATCACGCTCTCCCGCCCCGACTTCGGGCTAAGCGGATCGCTAGTAGTTTCAGACCCACACAAACAGGCCGACTGCTTAATATTAGCGACGTCTACTATTGGCAATAGAACTACAGAATCATTCACAATCTTGCTATCAGCGCAGGTACTTAGCTTTGTCATGCTGGATCCTTTTGCCATGGTATTGCTGCCGATGTTGCAGATGAAGCTGACGCTGAAGATCTCGTAGCCTCTGCTCTGGTACTGCAACCGCCGCTGCAAGTTGAATCGCCATTGAAGATGCCGCTGCTGGCTGTAACCACGTGCTTTCGATCTCACCTCTTCTTCTGCATTACTATTTTATCACTCCCAACCACTGCTAAAACTCGTTGCTCACAAATTTTGCAAAATTCGTAGCTCAGAGACCTCACACAAACTGTCTAAACCGGCACAGACTTGGGACCTAGGTCACAGAATGTCTTTAACGGTGAGAATTACAATTTGTAATTTCACAGATATTAAAGAAACCTAATTTACAGTCCTGAACCGATATCACATTTAACATTTGCGTGATGTCTATCGAAGTTCAGATAATACTCTTGAAACACTTTGCATAATTCAAATCCAGTTCCAAAATTTTCCAGAGTTCATATTACGCAACTAACACTTCCAAAATTCCTATCCCGGACGAGCCCCCAGTTGCGATCTAACATCCCAAAGAAGTTCATGCTCACATACATTTCCTCTTCCTGGAAATGTCTTGGCTCAAACTCGTCTAGGGGTTGAACCGCACGTGTCGCATTACATGCCGTAATGTACGTACTTGTGACCCTTTGGTTAAATTGTCTAGCTGATGGTAAGTTTGCGAATTTGTGTGAACCATTGAAAGTAAATAAAACATAAAACAACAGTAATAAAAATATCTTGAGCTAAATTAACGACCCACAAATGATGTAGGTTAGAATAATGTTTATTCAGAAAGTAAACTAATAGCGAAAGTGGTCGTATTTAGAGTTACTGTTACTCTCGAGCACATATCTATTTGACACAAGTCGATCATTCACAATCTGATCTCGAAACGCAAGTCCAATACTCCACCTCGTTATTTACACGAACAGTTAGAGTTCACACCAGGCGCGCGGCTGCTCACCGCTCAGAGTTTAAGCCCCGCGATATCACTCAACGCGAATTTTTCTGAGTCGTGTCACTTCCTAGCGACCTAAAGACGGACCAGTACTGTCCCTCTGTCCATCTCCGGCCGCGTCTGACGCGTGTCGAACATTGTCGCTCAACTGACTAGGGCAGTTTCCTTTCCTGAAGCCGTCCATTTTATTGGCTCCAGCTTATTCTACATTATTTTACATTTTAACGTATTTAAATAATCAAAGCTTGACCACTTTCACGTTCTAAAAAAAGTAACAGTAATATACTTTACATAATAAACGTTAAGTTCTTTTATATAAAACCAATACAATTTCCTTCTTAACTTTGAATGTCACTGCCAGCAGCCTTGCACCAATGTGTTTTCTGAGAAATAAATAAAGAACGAAAGTAACTATTATTCACTAAACTTTACAACAAATATTCTATTACCTAATGATTCAATAGGGTATCATGCTGTCATCGTTCGAAGTGTTTTATGTGAAGGAAATGATGATCTGATGTTTAACTGAAAATACCGATAGTTTAAATTTACTACATCTCCCTGGCCACAAACGCTTCTACGGAATTTCCCTGTGACGTAGGTTCTCGTCTGTCTCACTTGCACACTACAGCGCCTATGATGCATTCAGCACAATAGACGCCTGTGAATGTCCTCATCTAGTGGCGAATCTGCGCTCTTTGTGGCACACAGTTCTGGACGACAGGGTTCGATTCTCAATTCCAAAAGGCTGACTCTTTCGGCCACATACTTAAAATGATAACGAAATGCTCGTGAACTCAGAATATGCTGGGAGATCGCCAGAATTTCATAAGTGAAAAGAAGTAACACTTTTTGTTCAAAAACGTTGCGAAATTGCACATATCACTGCTTTGAAGTCTTTGCAGTAGACAAAGATAAACAATTTTTGATAATTCAGAAGCTAAAAGAGGGACCAAACTTCGAATCATGGACACCAGATATTTGAGAAAGATATCTTCTGAGCGAGCACAGACAGTCATTAGCAGACACGAGTGAAACGAATATGAAATTCAGAATATCAATAAATAACACATTACTGTAATTAAAATATAAATCTTACACAAATAAGTATTTTAGGCGTAAATAAAAATCCATTACTCATTGAATGGTGATAATTTTAAACATATTTCGGTTGTTTAACGTACGATGGAAATGGGAAGCAAAACGTTGTCCATGAAACTCACGCTGAATAACTATTTACTTAAATCACCAGTTTCTGTCACACCAACATAAAATACAACCACTGTTAGAGGTCTGCGTGTTCTGGTTGAAAACGTTCCCGAAAAAAATCTGATGTATTTTTCTTGCAGCATATGTAAGAGAGGATTAAATTATTAATTTTTAATTAACTGTGAACTCTGTCCTCCGAGCATCATCTCTGTATTAAATTGTTAGTTTATTAGTTAACTGTGAACTCTTTGCTGTGACAGTTATCTCTTGAAGTATCTTTCTGTGCATGATGGGGATCCATCGTGCAAGGTGAATGGTGATGATGATGATGAGCGTTTGGCGTCATTGGCCGGGAGGCCCCTCGCGGGGCAGGTCCGGCCGCCATATCGCAGGTCTTATTACATTCGGCGCCACATTGGGCGACCTGCACGCCGGATGGGGATGAAATGATGATGAACACAACACAACACCCAGTCCCTGAGCGGAGAAAATCTCCGACCCAGCCGGGAATCGAACCCGGGCCCAGAGGACGGCAATCCGTCACGCTGACCACTCAGCTACTGGGGCGGACAAGGTGAATGGTGAAAGCCATTTATGACTGAAAAACTAGATGACTAGAAAACAATGTCTCTTCCCCAGTATGAGTGCCTGTGAGAGATTTTTGATGCAGCCCACACGACGTAACGGTCATGTATTTCCTTCTTCATGACAATTCTCGGCCACACACTGGAGGGCAATAAGGACGATCTTGCAGCGTTTTCAGTGGGAAGGGTTTCAACAGCATACAGCTAGGACATAGATTCCTCTGATTTTCAACTCTGTCGCATAGGTGGCAGGTTCCTTAAGACAGACTCATCAGTGTGGCATGAAAACAAAGATGTCGTCAACGCCATACATCTGTTTAACAAACTAAATGTTGTGAATTATCCATTTGAGACAGGAACACAGTAACACATAACTGGCACAAAAATAAGGAAGAGAACCTAGAAATACTTCAAGTAGTGTCTGAGTATAAGATTCCGGAGCAGGAAACAGATATTTCCTTACCATATTTGCCTCACATGCTTATAAAATAGTTAGTTTGTAGGTTGTATTTTTCAAGTTAATGCAACAACACGGTAATAATACCTAAGTTGAAAATAATAAAGTTTCTGCTGCTTCTGGACACTATTTACAGCGATCAAATGTAAATATGACTTAATGACATTCTACGATTTTTTACGAGAGGTCCACTTCCCCCCTTATCTTCTGAGCCAAAAGACCGCATGACTAATTATTATGTGCAAAGAAAACAAACTACGAGGTAACACAAAGAAAAATGTCAGAAAATAAGAGCTTCCCTTTGCGCCAAGTTTTATTTTTTGGAGGAATACAAAATGAAGTTTTACGAAAACTTTCCTACATATAAATACAAAAAGAAATGATTTCAGGTTATCTTAAAAACCAGTAAAAATCGAGCGACCGAAGCCTAAAAGAATCTACGAATTAAAAAAGACAACTTGCCTTGTGGTAAGTACGTGCTCTAAATCTGACCAAATCAACGAGGAGATAAGCAGATTTCTTTTGTTGCCTGAATAAATGTCTGTTTTACATACGACTTAACTTTTATGTACTCTACATAGTTATACAGAGTTATAAATTACCGTTCGCGGACATTGAATAGAATACGCAAAGAACCACAAACAAGTCAAGGTTTCTAGAAAAGTCTTAAACACAACAAGAAGAGTCTCTGGCATTCCATAGGGGAAAGTGGAACAGCAGCCGGACCTGACGTGCTTGAATAATGATAATTAAATTCAACAGTTGTATTGGAAGCCAATCTCTTTTATTCAACACACGCTATCAGCTTCGACGCCAAATGTCGTCATCCTCAGGCCCCAACCGTAACCTGCCATCCACAACCGCTATAACAAGGACCAAAAGAGTCTGACCATATTGCGCTGGTGGCTGCAACGTATGCAATCCAGTTGAACATGGCCCCGCTGCCTACGACTTTGATCGTTGCACATGCTGGCGTACATGGTTAATAACTGTTTCCATTTGAAGACGGCGTTGGTCTTTGTCATTGTGGTTGCGAATGGCAGGTTACGCTTGGGGCCTGAAGATGACGCTTTTTGGCGTCGCGACTGGTAGCATGTGTTGAATAAACGACGTTGAATTCCAATACAGCTGTTGGTTTTAATTATCATTATTCAAGAACAAGAGTACGTGGATGCTGTGAACAAAACCAACGACAGTCTCGATACTATACTAGGAGTAGTGAAACTACAATGAGCAACAACTGGCTACCAAAACCAGAACTATTGCCTTTGTAGCGTGATAGCTTTTGGCAAAACTGTCACGCACCATAATGAAACTTCAGTTAAGTAACTAGCCCAACCAGCCTAGAAACGAAAGTACAAGTATAATTGAAATTAATGTCAGTGATTGCCACATACTACTACTAGAATTCCATACCACATTCTTCTTCTGGAGGTCTGTTTAAATGTAGCTGGGAGCCTGATTGACCACAGGGAGCTCCAATGTCAGGCGTGTAATGGGGCCCCTTAGGGTTATGGCGGCTAAGGAGGGGAAGAAATGCAGTGTGCACTCCGTGTGCATTCCGGGTGGAGTCATTCCTGATGTCGAAAGGGTCCTTCCGGATGCCAAGCAGAGCACAGGGTGCAGCCAGCTGCAGGTGGTGGCACATGTCGGCACTAATGAAGTGTGTCGCTTTGGTTCTGAGGAAATTCTCTCAGGATTCCAGCAGTTATCTGATTTGGTGAAGGCTGCCGGTCTTGCTTACGAGATGAAGGCAGAGCTCACCATCTGCAGCATCGTTGACACAACCGACTGCGGACCTTTGGTGCAGAGCCGGATGGAGGGTCTGAATCAGAGGCTCAGACGTTTTTGCGACCCGTGTTTCGGGTTCCGCTAAATAGGTCAGGAGTTTACAACACTCAGCTGGCGGCTACACGGGTAGCGGAGGCTGTGTGGCGTGGACTGGGCGGTTTTTTAGGTTAGAAGGCTTCGGGAAAGTACGGGGTGGGCTGCAATCACAAAGGGTGCATGGCAAATACAGGACGTGCTAGGATCAAGGAACAGTCGGAATTGTAGTAGTAAATTGTTGTAGTTGTGCTGGGGAAGTCCCTGAGCTTCAAGCGTTAATAGAAAGCACAGAATCTGATATCGTTATAGGTACAGAAAGCTGGCTAAAGCCTGAAATAAGTTCTGCAGAAATTTTTACGAAGTCTCAGACGGTGTTCAGGAAAGACAGATTAGGCAGAATTGGTGGTGGAGTGTTTGTGTCTGTCAGTAGTGGTTTATCTTGTAGTGAAGTCGAAGCAGATACTCCGTGCGAATTGGTATGGGTGGAGGTTATACTTAACAGCCGAACTAAGTTAATAACCGATCCCCAGACTCCGATGATATAGTTGCTGAACAGTTCAGAGAAAATTTGTGTCTCGTAACATATAAATACCCCACTCATACGGTTATAGTTGGTGAGGACTTCAACCTTCCTTCTATATGTTGGCAAAAATACTTGTTAAAAACCGGTGGTAGGCAGAAAACATCTTCCGAGGTTGTCCTAAATGCTTTCTCCGAAAATTATTTCGAGCAGTTAGTCCACGAACCCACGCGAATTGTAAATGGTTGCGAAAACACACTTGACCTCTTAGCCACAAACAATCCAGAGCTAATACAGAGCATCATGACTGATACAGGGATTAGTGATCACAAGGTCGTTGTAGCTAGGCTCAATACCGTTTCTTCCAAATCCACCAGAAACAAACGCAAAATAATTCTATTTAAAAAAGAGGATAAAGTGTCACTAGAAACCTTCCTAAGAGACAATCTCCATTCCTTCCGAACTGACTTTGCAAATGCAGACGAGATGTGGCTCAAATTCAAAGATATAGTAGCAACAGCAATTGAGAGATTCATACCTCATAAACTGGTAAGAGATGGAACTGATCCCACATGGTACACAAAAGAGGTCCGAACGCTGTTGCAGAGGCAACGGAAAAAGCATGCGAAGTTCAGAAGAACGCGAAATCCCGAAGATTGGCTAAAATTTACAGACGCGCGAAATTTGGCACGGACTTCAATGCGAGATGCCTTTAATTGGTTCCACAACGAAACATTGTCTCCAAATTTGGTAGAAAATCCGAAGAAATTCTGGTCATATGTAAAGTACACAATCTGCAAGACGCAGTCAATACTTTGGCTGCTCAGTGCCGATGGTACTGTTACCGACGACTGTGCCGCTAAAGCGCAGTTATTGAACGCAGTTTTCCGAAATTCCTTCACCAGAATTTGAAACACAAACAGCTGCTAGCGTGAGTTTCTTAGAAGTAGATACCTTAGGGGTTGCGAAGCAACTCAGATCGCTTGATACGGGCAAGTCTACAGGTCCAGATTGTATACCGATTAGGTTTCTTTCAGGTTACGCTGATACAATAGCTCCCTACTTAGCAATCATATACAACCGCTCTCTCACCGACAGATCTGTACCTACAGATTGGAAAATTGCGCAAATCGCACCAGTGTTTAAGAAGGGTAGTAGGAGTAATCCATCAAACTACAGACCTATATCATTGACGTCGGTTTGCAGTAGGGGTTTGGAGCATATACTGTATTCAAACATTATGAATCACCTCGAAGGGAACCATCTATTGATACGTAATCAGCATGGTTTCAGAAAACATCGTTCTTGTGTAACGCAGCTAGCTCTTTATTCGCACGAAGTAATGGCCGCTATCGACAGGGGATCTCAAGTTGATTCCGTATTTCTAGATTTCCGGAAAGCTTTTGACACCGTTCCTCACAAGCGACTTCTAATCAAGCTGCGGGCCTATGGGATATTGTCTCAGTTGTGCGAGTGGATTCGTGATTTCCTGTCAGGAAGGTCGCAGCTCGTAGTAATAGACGGCAAATCATCGAGTAAAACTGAAGTGATATCTGGTGTTACCCAGGGAAGCGTCCTGGGACCTCCTGTTCCTGGTCCATGTAAATGACCTGGGTGACAATCTGAGAAGTTCTCTTAGGCTGTTCGCAGATGATGCTGTAATTTACCGTCTATTAAGGTCATCCGAAGACAAGTATCAGTTGCAAAGGGATTTAGAAAAGATTGCTGTATGGTGTGACAGGTGGCAGTTGACGCTAAATAACTAAAAGTGTGAGGTGATCCACATGAGTTCCAAAAGAAATCCGTTGGAATTCGATTACTCGATAAATAGTACAATTCTCAAGGCCGTCAATTCAACTAAGTACCTGAGTGTAAAAATTACGTACAACGTCAGTTGGAAAGACCACATAGATAATATTGTGGGGAAGGCGAGCCAAAGGTTGCGTTTCATTGGCAGGACACTTAGAAGATACAAGTCCACTAAAGAGGCAGCTTACACTACACTCGTTCGTCCTGTGTTATATTATTGCTGCGCGTTGTGGGATCCTTACCAGGTGGGATTGACGGAGGACATTGAAAAGGTGAATAAAGGGCAGCTCGTTTTGTATTATCACGTAACAGGGGAGAGAGTGTGGCAGATATGATACCCGAGTTGGGATGGAAGTCATTAAAGCAAAGACGTTTTTCGTAGCATCGAGATCTATTTACGAAATTTCAGTCACCAACTTTCTCTTCCGAATGCGAAAATATTTTGTTGAGCCCAACCTACATAAGTAGGAATGATCATCAAAATAAAATAAGAGAGATCAGAGCTCGAACGGAAAAGTTTAGGTGTTCGTTTTTCCAGCGCGCTGTTCGAGAGTGGAATGGTAGGGAGATAGTATGATTGTGGTTCGATGAACCCTCTGCCAAGCACTTAAATGTGAATTGCAGAGTAATCATGTAGATGTAGATGTAGAGGTTGGACAGAGGCAACCCGCACAGTGGACATTACCAGCGTCCAGCCATAAGGTGAAACACAGGTATTATCAAAATACAAGAGCCCCCAGGAGGATGAGAATTGCAGGCAGGAAGTCTGAACAGGACATGCGTGCGGATTAAATTCCGCGGAGGTGGCACTGTCTATGTCATGTCCTGAACTATAGAAAGTCATTTAATTACATTTTTAACGTGAACAGTCGGCGGGCTCCGAAGGAACACACCGTGAGCAGACAATGAAAGAACACAGATTTGGTGCACCCTGCTCTCATCAAGAAGTCAGAATTCTGAGAAGCACTCCATCGAAATCAGTATAAAGGTAGAAAGCTTTAATGTGGAATGAGATAGAAGGCCATCTAGTGCTTTAATGTTTAAGAATACGGACCCGCAGCCATTAGGTTGCTGCGAAGTTAATGAACTTGTTGCTGAAACTGTTAAAAGATAATAAGAGCTGATGCCATTGGATAATATAGATAAAATCTACAGTGGGACAGGACTTGCTGCGGTTTGTGTGTACGGGAGACATGCTTGGCTAAAAACGCAAGATGGGATAGATCGTGCAGGTAACGGATTGCTTGTTCGCATCTCAACAATAAAACCTCACACGACTGGTTGATTACCTTTAAACTGATATTGTTACAGTGTTATAACGGACCATATTTGACAGGACTAGGAAGAATCAATGTAATTTGTGCATCTTGGTGGAAGAACTCTGCGGAAATTTGCTTCATCAGAGACTCGTCAGCCGAGAGAGAGACTTCGATTCCCGGCTCTGAGGCATCCTAGATGACTTTTAGAACTTTCAACCGCGATCGCTGCCACTCACAGGCACCAGTGACGATAACTATAGTGAGCCACTGCATCGCTTGCAAACCAAGCGCTAGTATGCACGCCGAGTTGTGAGTTTGATGTTAGGGATTTACATTCTAAATCAAGTATAGCCATTTGTTATCTTGAACTCAACACGTGGGCAATCGAGATAACAGTGCATATATGATGTTTTGTGTAGGTTTTTCTGCCGTTTGTGATTGACGTTCGGCAATCACTGTGCAACATCCACGACTTTCATTATTGCCCCAGTGTGGGTTTGACTTAAACGTATTCACCACCACTTCATTATCTGACCTTTTGCAAGGTGTTGCTACATTAATCCTTTTGTAAACGTGTATTAATACTCAATGAACATAGTTATTTGATTCTCTCGTGTACCTGCGTTTGCTCTGAAGTCCACTGTAGACAGTAATAAAAAGGCTATTATAGTAACCTTCCACTTATTTATTAATTATATGAAACTCACTATGTTATAATTATCTTACATACCACAACCATGTTTCATGCTTTCTCGGGCAATTCATGTTTAACAAATTAAATTCATTAAGTTATCCACTGTGTGACATCTGTAATTAAATTCACGTGGTTCAGTTGGTGTTGTCGTTGTAATGGTCTTCAGTCCAAAGGCTGGTTTGATGCAGCTCTCCATGCTACTCTATCTTCTGTAAGCCTTTTCGCCAACTACTCCAAACTACATACTTCTGAATCTGCTTACTGTATTCGTCTCTTGGTCTCTCAAAAATGGTTCAAATGGCTCTGAGCACTATGGGACTTAACGTCTGAGGTCATCAGTCCCCTAGAACTTAGTACTACTTAAACCTAACTAACCTAAGGACATGACACACATCCGTGCCCGAGGCAGGATTTGAACCTCCGACCGTAGCGGTCGCGCGGTTCCAAACTGTAGCGCCTAGAACCGCTCGGCCATCCCGGCCGGCCTTGGTCAATCTCTACGATTTTTACGCCCCCCCTCCCTACGCCTTCCTCCACTACTAAATTGGTGATTCCTTGTTGCCTCAGAATGTGTCCTGCCAACCGATCCCTTCGTCTAGTCAGGTTGTACCACAAATTTCACTTGTCACCAATTGTATTCAGTATCTCCTCATTAGTTACGTGATTTACCCATCTAATCTTCAGCATTCGTCTGTATTGCACATTTCAAAATCATCTCATCGCTTTTTGTCTAAACTGTTTATCGTCCATATTAAACTTCCATACGTGGCTACACTGCATGGGTAAACAACTGATAATCATGAAGTTTAAACATTACAGCTCTTTCTGGCATCCACAGGCCTACAACTATAGCTCTGCGGTATCTTCACACACACCGGTCGAACGAGGCAGAGGCGGAAATGGGGAATGCGCAAACTATAATGAGAAACGATACAGACTGAATCAGAGCAAGTTGGGTACGAGCCCGGCCCCAACGAAAGTGAAAAGTGGGCAGCCTTTCCTTACAAGTCGTTCCTTGGTCTTTTCGTTCACTTGAGTGAATCCTTCCGTTAGACACATTTGTTCACTAAGGACCATCCTCTAGGAGACATGCCTCGCCTGTGAGGTGTTGTGGAAGGATGATATGGTGGTCACCTATAACTCACGTCCACACATTTACGCCCAACCAGTGCTGCTGTCCCACAGCCACACATCCTATGGGGATTCTCTGTAGCCTACGGGTGGATGTTGTGGAGGCTGACAATACCGACCATCGTACAGATAACCTCATGCGTGAGTAGGATGAATGACAGATATCGTAGCACCATGACGGTGCGTGCGACGAACCAGCGATAAAACCGTCACCGCGGAAGAACGTCCGTAGGATTTAAGACCTGCATGCTTTGTTAGTGATATGGATTGTGATACTTGATTTGAGAATGTTCCTCGTGGCTACCTGGCTTACCTAACACTGGCGTGTCATCTACCTCGTGCTGATGTCCGGACCACAGTCTGCAGTTTCCAACGTCTGTTGTTCCAATGTCAGTGGACATGCCGGGTGTATGTCTCTTTCATGGTGACCCACACTCATAAACTGGCCTGTTTCACACAACTGACGAAACACTGTTGCAAACAGAGTATGATGCGGCTTCTGTCGGCGGGGCTATTTTTTCCGGTACAGTCATGTAACTTACCGCCGACTGCCATTTGCTTGTCCTTACGTGAAGACCATGTAGCCCTATTCCTCGGCACTGCACCGGGCCACTGCCTCTTGGCGCTGCAGTACACGACACATTTCCACTCCAGAATGAGCCGGCAACAACAGTGGGGCAGGTGCCCCTTATGACGAATGTGTGAGCTCACGGCCGTCATGGACAACTTTACCGTCCTATTGAACGTGGAGCGAAGACGCTAGTACAGATAAAACTGTCCTGCTTTCCTAATTTGCTCTTACGTGTGCTTTCAATCATTGAAACCTTCGTAGAATTCCCCACTTTGTCTAATTATTCAGGTTAGTCCTACTATTTTAACATGCCTACAGATTTGTAGTCTGGGTTCTTTCGATATCAGAAGTCATGTTAGTATTCTTCTCAGATCCTTTTTTTTTTTGCTTTTAGTCTGTATTTTACTTATTTAGTATAATTTAGATATCGTTCCCTTGGGGTTCCCCGAAAGCTAAGTTTACAGCTAAAGATATCTCTCCGTTAAGACTGACATGCTTTCTTCAGTTGGAATACTTCACTCCAGTAATACTTTCGCCAATATTTCGTTCAACAGCATATAGTGCTGAACTATTTGAGTGCCACTGGGAGTCAAGAAAGCATCAACCTCGACGCCGATATCCGTAGCCTTCTGCATCTGATGCGCGAACAGAGCGATCTTGGTTTCACAAGGTGATGAGCCAGTCATCACTAATAATGTTCTACCATTGCTCTAATATGTATTTTACGAACCAGGTGTGAAGCATCGTGTCACTGACGGTAGGCAGCTTCGAATATGCAGCTGATGTACAGAGGTTAGCGACAGAATAATAGATCGAGCGAGGACTCAATTACGCTGCTGCCTAGAACCCGATGATCACAAAAAATAAATTGCCAAAATTCTCAAAGTGTGAGGAAACAACGTCGCCACTGTTCTCTGAAGCAGTGGTAGGCTTTTTGCTGTGGTAAATGGAAATGTAGTGTGGCCGTCGGGTAGACCGTTCGCCTGGTGAAGGTCTTTCGATTTGACGCCACTTCGGCGACCTGCGCGTCGATGGGGATGAAATGATGATGATTAGGACAACACTACACCCAGTCCCTGAGCGGAGAAAATCTCCAACCCAGCCGGGAATCGAACCCGGGCCCTTAGGATTGACAGTCTGTCACGCTGACCACTCAGCTACCGGGGCGGACTTTGCTGTGGTGATCACACTGATCCGGGAACGCTGTTCACCTGAGTCATTCGTGGAGGCAGAGAAATTCACTGCTGCTGTGTTGGAGTGGGGCTGTGTTACTTTCTATCGGAAGAGAAATGAAGACTTGTATTTATGTAAGCAGATTGGAAAATTATGTGCTTACGTGACCCTTTAGTCCCATCCAGATACTGCCCTTGTTCAGAACGAAAGGGAAGTTAAATCGCGATTCGAAGGAACTCTGCTTAATTAGCGCTGAACTGTAAATCACTGATCCCCTTTGGCTCATATAGTGCATAACTTTGTCAACACTTTGGAAAAATAGTTCACTTAGCTTGAATGTGAATCACAATTATCTATGGAATCATTAAACCAGAACTTACAAGATACTCTTTCCGTAAAATTGAGCTATATAATGAAGGATGCTCTACACGATGTTATTTACGTCATTTTCATGTTTTGAAAGAATAGCAATGAGTGTTGGAACACTTAAGGTCGCATAGTGTACAAGAACTTTAAGAGTTCAAACTGTATATGTGATAGAAGATCCTAAACTTTTGCGGTAAAGATCTGAAGATATTAAATAAATATTTGGTCGTTTGTTAACAAAAGCAACCTACACCATATATCAACGACTTAAGCTCATTTCAAATGTTGATACAGACGATCGCGTCTCAGTTCATTCATTACAGGCAACTTCAAAAATTTGTAGCACCAGTTTATGAAAGGAAGATCGTTCTCGTTGTGTTCTCCACTTCTTCTTGTGGTTCTTGAGGCTTAGTGGGTACTGACTCCAATGCATTCCGAATCTTCTTGTCAGAGTTCCCAGTCTGGACAATCACAGAGGGATGATGACTAAGCTCTGCTGATCAGCTCTCTCGATCGAGATAACTCTACCCCTGTGAACCAAAGTCCTTAACACAACATTACGTTGTGATGGGTGAGGGCAGATCATACATCGTAGATATAGGTCAGAATGGGTCCGTTTACGAAACACATCGTGACCCAAGGAAATCGAAGGACTAAGACATGTAAAAATGGTAGATTTCAGTTTTTCTCCACTTCCATGATGGGGCAAGTGCTCGAATGGAGGGAGTTCAGGTGTTCCAAAAATAAAGGAAGCTTTGCTGCCCCACGTGGCCATACCACAAGTGTGTCTCCACCTATCTCCGGAAACATGTATCAGAACCACCGACCGAAATGCTTTGTCCTGGAAGTCTTTCTTAAAAGGTTATCTACTTCGGGAGACAAAGGCTTACCTATAGCAACACTATCAGTTTGTACCTAACATTGTTCATTAAACAAAAAGTAAGCCGAGTCAAGCACATGTTTGGAAATATATAAGATGTCCTCCTCTAGCTTAGCTCCTAAGAATTGTAATGAATCCACCAGAGGTATTTGTGTGGACCAAGAGACCACATCGAAATTCAGTAATACATAAGCTGGTTCTAGACACAAATGGTTCAGTTGCTGTATAAAATCTTCTGAGTATGGTGTTGATATTATCCAACCAAAGGGCTCAGAGGAGAAGCCAGATGTTAGGCTACGTATTATGTTAGGGTTCCTGTATTGTTGACAATGGAACGAAGCGAAACCCCTTCCATATGTATCTTAGGCAGGCCATAAAGTCATTGTAGAGCCGGCGCTTGCGCTCTTAAGCTCTTCTTCAGTTCATAAACTTGAAGAACAACCAGAAGAAACGGCGAACGCTACGAGGATGGTTCTACTACTTTATTCTTCTGGCGTGCCCTTTAAGATCACCTTATTCAAGAAACACCGTATAAAATGTGTCTTTCACCCTGTAGTGCGAGTACAAGCGAAGCTAGGTTCTGTTAAAGGCAACCTAGGTCTAAGGAGACCACGAGTATATAAAATCCAGTGCCAGTGTGGGAAACATACATTGGCCACACGTATCGCACTGCTAAAAGTAGATACGACGAACGCAGACGTCACACCAGAGTAGATCAAACAGAAAAGTCTGCTGTTGCTGAAAACCGTCTTGACATGGGACATAGCGAAAAATGTGGAGGGACAAAGATCCTTTCTTCCGCATGCACGTACTCCACCATTAAATAAGCAGTTGGAATATGTACAACCAACGGCCTGATTAAGAGCGTCACGGGAATTCAGCTTAGCAAGGCATGGGATCCACCATTGGTGGCACTAAGGCATCGTCAGCCGGAGACGAACAAATCCATTGAGTCAACCGATGTATAGACACTTAAACTGGTCGCCAAAGTACTTACCGCGCACGTGCTGAGCTGCGATTTTCGGCCGCGCTTTTGCCGCGTCACGCATACCAAGACCGTCGCCTGTTTCTACGGCAGCGGACTGTGGACGTCGAAGTCCTCTATCATTCGTCTACGATGACGCTATAGCCCGTTGGCGCCTGCCGTTCTCTAGCGATCTAGCGCATGATTTTGCGAGCAACTGCAGCATTACTTCGGTAAGCACCTGAAGATGACGAGCTGTTGTCTCACTGAAACAATGTGCAGCTTTCACAATATTATTTGACGAGATACGACGCACGTGAATCAGTGAAGAATTTATTACGTCGGAATATCTCCAATGGCACATTATCAGTTGTGTTTCTCGAAAGAACGCCTTCTCCTGTCCAGGAGAATACGTTTGAATATACAGAGCATTTTCATACTACTGGCGTATTGAACAACCGGTAATGGCCATTAAAATTGCTACACCAAGAAGAAATGCAGATGATAAACGGGTATTCATTGGACAAATATATTATACTAGAACTGACATGTGATTACATTTTCACGCAATTTGGATGCATAGATCCTAAGAATTCAGTACCCAGAACAACTACCTCTGGCCGTAATAACGGCCTTGATGCGCCTGGGCATTGAGTCAAACAGAGCTAGGATGGCGTGTACAGCTACAGCTGCCCATGCAGCTTCAATACGATACGATACCACAGTTCATTAGGAGTAGCGACTGGCGTATTGTTTTCAACTGGTGAGAGATCTGGAGAATGTGCTGGTCAGGGCAGCAGTTGAAAATTCTCTGTATCCAGAAAGGCCCGTACAGGACCTGCAACATGCGGTCTTGCATTATCTTGCTGAAATGTAGGGTTTCGCAGGGATCGAATGAAGGGTAGAGCCACGTCTCGTAACACATCTGATATGTAACGTCCACTGTTCAAAGTGCCGTCAATGCGAACAAGAGGTGATCGAGACGAGTAACCAATTGCACCCCAATTGCATCGTTGAGTACACCATGGCAGGCGCTTCTATCTGTGATGCAGCGTCAAGGGTAACCGCAGCCATGGTCTCCGAGCTGACAGTCTATGCTGCTACAAACGTCGTCGAACTGTTCGTGCAGATTGTTGTTATCTAGCAAACGTCCCCACCTGTTGACTCAGGGATCGAGACGTGGCTGCACGATCCGTTACAGCCATGCAGATAAGATGCCTGTCATCTCGACTGCTAATGATGCGAAGCCGTTGGGATCCTGCACGTCGTTCCGTTTTACAATCCTGAACCTACCGATTCCATATTCTGCTAACAGTCTTTGGATCTCGACCAACGATAGCAGCAATGTCGCCATACGATAAACCGCAATCCGACCTTTATCAAAGTCGGAAACGTGATGGTACGCATTTCTCCTCCTTACACGAAGCATCACAACAACGTTTCACCAGGCGCCGGTCAACTGCTGTTTGTGTATGGGAAATCGGTAGGAAACTTTCGTCATGTCAGCACGTTGTAGGTGTCGCCACCGGCGCCAATCTTGTGTGAATGCTCTGAAAAGACACTCATTTGCATATCACAGCATCTTCTTCCTGTCGGTTAAATTTCGCGTCTGTAGGGCGTCATCTTCGTGGTGTAGCAATTTCAATGGTCAGTAGTGTAATAGCAGGTCTCGGTATTGCTTCAGTGTCTTTCTTTAATTCTATCTGGTGGGGGATCCCAAACACACGAGCTGTCCTGAAGAATGAGACCTACCAGTATTCTGCATATGGTCTCATTTATAGATGAGCTGTACATTCCTAAAATTCTCAGTATAAAGAAAAGCTGACCATTTGCATTCCCTACAACTGGCTTGATGTGCTCGCTGCATTTCATGTCGCTTAAGAGCGTTACACCTAGATATTTAACTGACGTGATTGCGTCGAGCTGCAGAGCACTGATGCCGTATTTAAACATTACAGGATTTTTTCCCTACCTGTGAGCATTAACCTACATTTTTTGCATATAGAACAAACTGACGTTCATCACAGTAGCTAGAAGTATATCTAACTGATCTTCTATCCCCTAGTAGTCACTCAACGATGGTCTCTTCCAGTAAACAACAGTGTCATCAGCAAATAGTTTATGATTGTTCCTGATTATTTCTGTATTTACATGCTTAACAGGTGCTTCACCGACAAACTTTCAGATGCGGTGGTGCGGACCAAAACAAGAAAAAATATGTACTAAACATATGCTCTAATATGTATACCACAAGCGCTTCGAGCACTAACTCGTCTTCACTACTGTAAAACACATCCATTCCATTGAAGGAGTGGGAGTGGTCACAGTTATGAAGGTATGAACTTCAGAGCTCACGAATACTGGACAAATGTTTCTTGTTTTCGTCCACATTACATCCTCCCAAAATATGGAAAGCGAAGAGGTTGGACTACAAGAGATGTGTCTCGCAGTATCGAAGGTGAAAAAATGCTCAACGTTTTAAAAGTATTCATTTCAGATCCCATGTTTACCAACTTTTTTTTGTTTCGGTCCACACCACCCCCTCTGAAAGCTTGTCAGTGGAGATCTGATTCACACAGCAGAGAACAAGGTCGGACCTGTCACACTTCCCTGGGGCTCTCCTATCGATATCCTTGTCTAGGATGGACACTCTCCGTCCAGGACAACGTTCTGGGCCCTGTTACTTAAGTCGACTGCTGCTCCACCATGTTGAAACCACAGCTTTATCGGAAAACAATGGTGACAGCACAGATCGACCTATAACAACATAACGTACATCGCTGAAATGGGTTGCGGCAAATATCCTAATCTTTAACTACACTCCTGGAAATTGAAATAAGAACACCGTGAATTCATTGTCCCAGGAAGGGGAAACTTTATCGATACATTCCTGGGGTCAGATACATCACATGATCACACTGACAGAACCACAGGCACATAGACACAGGCAACAGAGCATGCACAATGTAGGCACTAGTACAGTGTATATCCACATTTCGCAGCAATGCAGGCTGCTATTCTCCCATGGAGACGATCGTAGAGATGCTGGATGGGGTCCTGTGGAACGGTTTGCCATGCCATTTCCACCTGGCGCCTCAGTTGGACCAGCGTTCGTGCTGGACGTGCAGACCGCGTGAGACGACGCTTCATCCAGTCCCAAACATGCTCAATGGGGGACAGATCCAGAGATCTTGCTGGCCAGAGTAGTTGACTTACACCTTCTAGAGCACGTTGGGTGGCACGGGATACATGCGGACGTGCATTGTCCTGTTGGAACAGCAAGTTCCCTTGCCGGTCTAGAAATGGTAGAACGATGGGTTCGATGACGGTTTGGATTTACCGTGCACTATTCAGTGTCCCCTCGACGATCACCAGTGGTGTACGACCAGTGTAGGAGATCGCTCCCCACACCATGATGTCGGGTGTTGGCACTGTGTGCCTCGGTCGTATGCAGTCCTCATTGTGGTGCTCACCTGCACGGCGCCAAACACGCATACGACCATCATTGGCACCAAGGCAGAAGCGACTCTCATCGCTAAAGACGACACGTCTTCATTCGTCCCTCCATTCACGCCTGTCGCGACACCACTGGAGGCGGGCTGCACGATGTTGGGGCGTGAGCGGAAGACGGCCTAACAGTGTGCGGGACCGTAGCCCAGCTTCATGGAGACGGTTGCGAATGGTCCTCGCCGATACCCCAGGAGCAACAGTGTCCCTAATTTGCTGGGAAGTGGCGGTGCGGTCCCCTACGGCACTGCGTAGGATCCTACGGTCTTGGCGTGCATCCGTGCGTCGCTGCGGTCCGGTCCCAGGTCGACGGGCACGTGCACCTTCCGCCGACCACTGGCGACAACATCGATGTACTGCGGAGACCTCACGCCCCACGTGTTGAGCAATTCGGCGGTACGTCCACCCGGCCTCCCGCATGCCCACTATACGCGCTCGCTCAAAGCCCGTCAACTGTACATACGGTTCACGTCCACGCTGTCGCGGCATGCTACCAATATTAAAGACTGCGATGGAGCTCCGTATGCCACGGCAAACTGGCTGACACTGACGGCGGCGGTGCACAAATGCTGCGCAGCTAGCGCCATTCGACGGCCAACACCGCGGTTCCTGGTGTGTCCGCTGTGCCGTGTGTGTGATCATTGCTTGTACAGCCCTCTCGCAGTGTCCGGAGCAAGTATGGTGGGTCTGACACACCGGTGTCAATGTGTTCTTTTTTCCATTTCCAGGAGTGTAGTAATAACATAAGCACCTCGATAAAGCATTTAAAATTCGATATGGCAAAACTGAACTACACTCCTGGAAATGGAAAAAAGAACACATTGACACCGGTGTGTCAGACCCACCATACTTGCTCCGGACACTGCGAGAGCGCTGTACAACCAATGATCACACGCACGGCACAGCGGACACACCAGGAACCGCGGTGTTGGCCGTCGAATGGCGCTAGCTGCGCAACATTTGTGCACCGCCGCCGTCAGTGTCAGCCAGTTTGCCGTGGCATACGGAGCTCCATCGCAGTCTTTAACACTGGTAGCATGCCGCGACAGCGTGCACGTGAACCGTATGTGCAGTTGACGGACTTTGAGCGAGGGCGTATAGTGGGCATGCGGGAGGCTGGGTGGACGTACCGCCGAATTGCTCAACACGTGGGGCGTGAGGTCTCCACAGTACATCGATGTTGTCGCCAGTGGTCGGCGGAAGGTGCACGTGCCCGTCGACCTGGGACCGGACCGCAGCGACGCACGGATGCACGCCAAGACCGTAGGATCCTACGCAGTGCCGTAGGGGACCGCACCGCCACTTCCCAGCAAATTAGGGACACTGTTGCTCCTGGGGTATCGGCGAGGACCATTCGCAACCGTCTCCATGAAGCTGGTCTACGGTCCCGCACACCGTTAGGCCGTCTTCCGCTCACGCCCCAACATCGTGCAGCCCGCCTCCAGTGGTGTCGCGACAGGCGTGAATGGAGGGACGAATGGAGACGTGTCGTCTTCAGCGATGAGAGTCGCTTCTGCCTTGGTGCCAATGATGGTCGTATGCGTGTTTGGCGCCGAGCAGGTGAGAGCCACAATCAGGACTGCATACGACCGAGGCACACAGGGCCAACACCCGGCATCATGGTGTGGGGAGCGATCTCCTACACTGGTCGTACACCACTGGTGATCGTCGAGGGGACACTGAATAGTGCACGGTACATCCAAACCGTCATCGAACCCATCGTTCTACCATTCCTAGACCGGCAAGGGAACTTGCTGTTCCAACAGGACAATGCACGTCCGCATGTATCCCGTGCCACCCAACGTGCTCTAGAAGGTGTAAGTCAACTACTCTGGCCAGCAAGATCTCCGGATCTGTCCCCCATTGAGCATGTTTGGGACTGGATGAAGCGTCGTCTCACGCGGTCTGCACGTCCAGCACGAACGCTGGTCCAACTGAGGCGCCAGGTGGAAATGGCATGGCAAGCCGTTCCACAGGACTACATCCAGCATCTCTACGATCGTCTCCATGGGAGAATAGCAGCCTGCATTGCTGCGAAAGGTGGATATACACTGTACTAGTGCCGACATTGTGCATGCTCTGTTGCCTGTGTCTATGTGCCTGTGGTTCTGTCAGTGTGATCATGTGATGTATTTGACCCCAGGAATGTGTCAATAAAGTTTCCCCTTCCTGGGATAATGAATTCACGGTGTTCTTATTTCAATTTCCAGGAGTGTATATTCAGTCTCTACATTCCACGGTAAAAAGGAACCCTTGTAAAACACACAAGGAAGCGGCGCCAAGTACGTATTCGAGTTGAAAGACTGGTAGTGTTGCAGTGTTAAACTCTGATAATTGAAATAGTTATTGGTCGATTAGATCATAGTGCACAGCGCAACAAAACTAAGGGATCACTTTTTCGAAACCCCTCAATTTTTTCCCATTACGACGTATAATTTTGAAATTTGGCTCAAAGATGCCTACAGCCCGTCTCTGTAATACTGCAATGCTTGGAGCCCTGCATGTCACCCTCGGGCTCGACAACACTTCAGTCAGCAAGATGTCGATAAATGCGAAGAAAGACCACAGCTCAGAGGTCCAGCTGTAAGGTGGGCTAATGATGTCATATTCGCACCAGATTTCACCACAATTCTTCCCAACGTACCATGGACGTGTCATACGATAGGAACATCGTCACTCATGCTCTTACCCATATTTCACCCTTCCTTTTGACACCTCTGCGATGAATGTTACAACCGCGAAACACGGCGGTGAAATTACGGATTTTTTTTTAATGGCAGAGGAAAACATTCCACACACAGTGGCGTTCAGAATCGACAGACGAAAAGGCCTCAGGGGGTGGCGCAAAGGCGCCAATGAAACCACCCCTTCCTGGGGAAGGATGAGGGGGTGTTGATACATATTTTGTGGTCGAAAACCACAGTTTTCAATGCGATGAGCAACAGGACGACGTTCATGACAATCTTCAACACGACTGCCTCCCACTACATGTTTCAAACCTATTCTAAGGTCATCGTGGGGCTGAAATACCTCTTAACGTGATATGATCTTTTTGGAGTATAGTGCGACCGAAGTTTCTGGACTTTCATACTGGGTAAAAGCGCAAGGGACCATTCAAAGCCATTCGATGAATTTTGTAAGTGATGCGAAGAAAAAAAATGAATTGTATGCTTTTTCAGCTCTCCTGTTTCACTCCTTCTCGCGACGTGATGACGCAGAGGTGCGACACTGACACATGCGTGAATACAACGGCAAAGGCTCGCTATAAGGCTTACAGTTCGGCAGTACCCTCGGTGACACGTGCCAACATTTATGGAGAGTTTTAAAAATGTGCCTGTCTGCCTCACAGCTGCTCTAGCACCTGATGGTAAGAAAACGCCTTCGAACCACCTTACACGAACATCCCTTGTTAGTCGATGTTCCTGGCATATATATCTTTTACATGCTCAAAAAGGAGAGGGAGTGTCATCGAGGGTATTATCGAACTGAGGGAGGAGCTGCGGGTGGAGAGGCGCTGTTAGGGACCCTTTGCTGTTTTCTTGACACACATCTTAATGTTGATTCTCCCCCTCCTCCACTCCCCAGGGTGACAGGAGGAGGAGTAGAGGGGGAAATTTGTGTTTCACGTCCCATCAACAACGAGGTCATTAGAGACGGGGCACAATCTCGGATTAGCGACGGATAGAGAAGGAAAGCAGCCGTGCTCTCTCGAAGGAACCATTTCGGAATTTGCCTTAAACAGTTTAGATAAATCAAGGAAACCTAAATCAGGATGGCCAGACGCGGGTCTGAACCGGCGTCCTCCCGACTACGCGAGTGCAGTGTGCTAACCATTGCGCTACCTCCCCCCCCCCCCCCCCCCCCCCCCACGATCCCAGTATCACGCCACAGGATGTCTAGAAAAGGATGAACTGAAGAAGCATAAAAACCCTTTGCAGCTTGGGATGAAATTCAAGTTTCGTCGAATGTTTTTGAACAGTCCCTAGTGGTTCTACCGTGTAGGCCACAACAAAAATTGCAGTCACACATTGCTCCAAATTGCTCAGGCTATGTGCAGTGGTACTACAGCCCCACTCTGTCCTTAGAGAAGAGTTTAAGCGCCCAGGGGGTGGCAACAGTGTAGAACGTTGTCAAGAACATGGTCCGGTAGCTCGTCGCACTGCGAACTGTCGTTTCGATGGCGAAATGTGTGGGAATCAACGCTCCAAGGTGAAGGGGTGATTTCAGTGACGCACTTAATGCCACCTCCTGAGGCCTTTTGGTGTCGATTCTGAGCGGCCGTGTGCGTGAAATGTTTTGCTTGGTCACCCGTTAGAAAACCGTGTGATAACAACGCTGGGTGTCGCGGTTTTGACCTCCATCTCAGAGGCGTTAAAGAAGACATGAAATGTGGGTAAAAGGGGATGTGACACGTCCAGGGTGGCTTTGGACAGAACTGTGGTGAAATTTGTGGTGCCAATGCAGCTTCATTATCCCACCTCATAGGTGACTTGACGCTCTGAGCTATGACATGTATTCGTACGTGTCGACATCTTGCTGTCTGAAGGGTCGCCGTTCCGAGGGTGACGTCGCAGGGTACCACAGAGAACGATTGCTGACACCTTTGAGCCAAGTTTCTAATCTATGCGTCATAATGGGAGGCAATTACGGTGTTTCGAAAAAGTGATCCTTTTCTTAACTGCGCAGAATATATTACACTTGCTCGTCCAAAAAGTGGACTGATTTAATACTGTACTTTCGATGCAGTATCTCATGCATGCAGCAGAGGGAAATTGAGAAATCTGACATACTTCAGTCAGAATCTCACTTTCCCTTTACTCGAAATAGTCATTTCGTAAGCACGTAAAAACCTTTCGCATTGTTCTTCCCACAATACGTTGTTTCCTAAGAACAGCCGTTGCAGCCTGATATTAATAATTTCCGTAATGAAATCTTCGTGCGCTCTAACAAGAACTGACTATATGGAATTCCTGGTATAGACTGCGCTCAGTGACTGCTTGCCATAGACTGGCAGACGTCTCAATTACATTTGACTTCCACGAGGGCTCCTGCCACGGTAAAGATGTTGGTCAAGAAATTGCCGCAGTTCTTGCTTCTGCCCTCGCTCGAGTTGTGCTACCTCTCGTTGACAAATTCTTTCTCTCGTCATCACTCGTTTTACTCCCTCATCTTCTTGTGTGAGAAGCCAAGACACGCAAGAGGTCCGGCTATCTCACGTTTTGTCACCAGTGGCCTTGGTTTCCCTGCCAACTGACGAAACAGCTGTCAAAGTCCCATCTTGCCTTATAGTACAGTCTTACAGATTGTCAGATCATCGGAATTTCGGCACTCAGATGCAATCCGCTTGCCGGGATATCTCTGAGAACGTGCAGTACCAGCCTAAAGGCATTTTACCGCATCCATTGCAATATCTCCACTGTTGTATCGGCAGCGTTTCCCCACATCATGAAAGCGTACTCTAGCAGCGGCCTGCTGTGTGGCAGGTACAGCGTGAGGCCATAGTGTGAGGGCAGCGTCGTCGTGGAGTTCAGAGATGGTTACTGGAAGCGCTTTACCCTCCACCTCTCGTATGTGCTCCTTCCACATCAGACACCGCTCCACGGTGACATCGACGTACGGTCATTTGCCAGTGCGAGACCAATGTGTTGACCACTCATTACTCGCAATGGCTGTAGGTCAGCTGGTAACTTGTTCCAGGTGGTGACCACCGCCTGGCTTTCAGCTGCGTAGAACTTACGGCCACTGATCCAAGCTTGTTGCAGGTCAGCAGCAGGTGGCGACACAGCAACTGCGCATTGAAAATCCACACAAACAGCGTACTGCCATCAGCACGTACTCCCGCTCTGACGTGAAATACTGTTAAGGTGTCGCCGGCAGGACACACATGGAAATAACTTTAAAATGTGTGACTGTGTCTCTAATGCAATGCAACCCAAATAGAGACACACTTATATACTAGGGTACTTATGTCTGATGTATCACGTAAAATAACATGCATATGATATGGAGTACTGAATTAATCAATGTGAAAACTATCACAGCAAATTTTTCCAGTATATGCACGAAGCTGAGGCAACACTCTTGACACCTGAACGATTAGAACATGCATTTTCATGTCGGTGAACTCGACTTTGTACGACGTAGCCACAGATTTTTTGTATTTCCTCTAAATGACTACCAGCACTTCCATGTAAAAATTAATTTTTTTTAGATATGCCTCTTGCCTATGCATTAGGCTCAAATGTAGAGGAACATAGCAGTTTCTTCTTGACACCATGTCCTTAGAATGTTCCCTATTTTCGCTAATATACTACCGTAATGCATTCTATCGTAAGCGACTGTGTGATGACAGTTATCTTCTATTCATGTAGTGCTTACGCCGCAAATATCGATTACTCCCTATGTACAAGGTCTGTCTGAAAAGTATCCGACCTTCGATTTTCCTGCGCAAATTAGAGACGATACCGCGGAGCCACTGTACACAGTAAAGGAAGAGACCTTTACGCTCAAGCGTACATTTTGTCCCCGCCTTCCAGGGCGTCAGTCGCTGCATTTCGGTCGCTGAATGAGGTGCTACTCAATGTGTTCGTCGGATTACCGGTTATCTCAAGATGACTGAACGTGTTGAGGAAGGATACTGCATGAAATTTGGTCAAAAGCTTGGAGATTCTGAAAGCGAAACAATTCGTAAGATTCAGCAGGTGTCTGCAGATGATACGACGGGTGGAACACAAACTAAGAAGTGGTTCAACCGATTCAAAAATTACCGTACATCAGCGTAAAATGACCAGCGTTCTGGCAGGTCCCAGACTGCTGAGAGTGCAGCTGTTGTTGAGAGGGTGCAAAATTTGGTGATGGCAGATCGTCGTTTGATCGTCGGGAGGTTGCCCAAGAGGTTGGAGTGAATAAAGATTCTGTAAATGCAATTTTGCATGATGATTTGACATGCACCGAGTGACTGCGAAATTCATGCCCAAGTTGTTGTCGCTGGAACAAAAAGACCTCCGTTTCGATGTTGCACAGGACCTTCTGGACACCACCAACACTGATCCTGGATTTTTGAACACCGTGATAACTGGAAATGAGTCATGGGTATACGGGTACGACACAGAAACAAAAAGACAGTCGACGCAGTGGAGGCATCCCGAGTCTCCAAGGCCGAAGAAAGTGCGGCAGGTGCGAAGCAAAATCAAGGTAATGCTAACTGTCTTCTTTGATGTCCATGGAATTGTGCATCACGAATATGCACCCGAAGGACCAACAGTGACAAAGGAGCACTATTAAGATGTTCTTGGTGGCTCCATGATGCAGTTCGGCGTAATAGACCAGACATATGGACGGCGAAAAACTGGCAACTTCATCACGACAACGTCCCCACACATTCATTCCACTTGATCCAAAATTTTTTGGCCGAAGCTCCTTGAAACTTCTGGTTGTTTCCAGAATTGAAGACGCCACAAATGGTTCAAATGGCTCTGAGCACTATGGGACTTAACATCTGTGGTCATCAGTCCCCTAGAACTCAGAACTACTTAAACCTAACTAACCTAAGGACATCACACACATCCATGCCCGAGGCAGGATTCGAACCTGCGAACGTAGCAGTCAAGCGGTTCCGGACTGAGCGCCAAGAACCGCACGGCCAACGCGGCCGGCTGAAGACGCCACAGAAAGGACCCCATTTTGAGAGTAGAGAAGAGATAATGGGGAACAACGATGCAGCTGAACACCATCCCAAAAGAGGACTTCCAGAGGTGTTTCCGGCAGTGGAAGGATCGGTGGGCTAAGTATCTGCAATTACAAGGGGCCTACTTTGAACGGGATTGGGGTCCCAGCCCCCGCAGGTATTCGAAATATTTTTTCTGGCCAAAGGTCGGATACTTTTTAGACAGGCCTCGTATAACAGCAGAATATCATGCATTCCCATTTGGAAACCATGTTTTTACATATTTTTACCCTTTTCAATATTTCCCATATTCTTCCATATTTTCCATATATTATCCATGTAATATGTGTAAATGTACAAATATATTTATAATGTTATTGTGTACTGTACCAAGTTTTTTTAGCAGCCAATGGGAATTTGGAGCCCTCCACCAAGCAAGAGAGATTCTAAAAGGTATCTGCTACGACACTTGTTCCTCCAAATGAACACCCAGAAACAACACATCCATCAACCCACAATGATAACTGCCAAAGAAAACTGTTACAGACGCTAAAATACACAGACACATATAAGATTTTAGGCATCCTAAATATGGCTTTTTCCTTAATGAGACTTACAAAAATATCACTCCATTACCACCTGACGACAATGGCACACATTTGTACGATCAGTAGGCATAAAGTTGTATTTAAGATATCGAAAACTAGCAATCCATGTGTGTGCTACAAAGTATAAGGGATTATAATGAAATGATAATTAAATCAAGACCCTAAGCTGTCGACAGGCGTTGATACACATCAACAGGGACAGTTGAAAATGTGTGCCCTGACTGGGACTCGAACCCGGGATATCCTGCTTAAATGGCAGACGACCTCTCCATATGAGCCACCGAGGGCACAGAGGATAGTGCGACTGCAGGGATTTATCCCTTGCACGCTCCCCGTGAGGCCCACATTCCCAACTTAATGTCCAAACACTACATTCGTAGTGCCCCTGCCCATTACACTCATTATTCGAGGCAGACAATATTACAGAGTCCTGTAAGAGTTCGGGCAATACATGTGCATCCAGTACATGTCCGAAAGAGCAGATACAATCTTCATATAGTTAAGGCTAACCGGCGATTGACCTTCTTCTTCTGTGCTGGATGCACATGCATTGCCCAAACTCTTACAGGACTCAGTAAGGTTGTCTGCCGCGAGTAATGAGTGTAATGGGCAGGGGCACTACGAATGTAGTGTGTGGACATTAAGTTGGGAATATGGGTATCACGGGGAGCGTGCAAGGGATAAATCCCTACAGTCGCACTATCCTCTTTGCCCTCGGTGGCTCAGATGGATAGCAGTCACGGTAGCTCAGTGAGTTTTTCAGAGGGTTTGCTGCCCTCTGTAATAAAAAAAAAACTGAGTTAACTGATCAACGAGGAGGTTAAACGTGTGTCATAGGACGTCCACCCAGAACAAATCCAACGAACAATAACGAACAAAATGAGAAAGAAAAGATGGATAGAGTGTCGGATATTTAAGCAAAAGATTCCGGGTCCGAGTTCCGGTCGGGGCACACATTTCAACTGTCCCCGTTGATGTATATCAACGCCTGTCAACATCTTAGGATCTTGTTTTAATTTCAAACACGTCCGAAAGAACAGGTACCATCCTCATATATTAAAAGACTGGCATCGACAGTTGTGTGTTTATGGAGGGTTTATCTCTGGACTGTCATTTAGAGGTGCAAGCGATCTTGTAGACATTTTTTAGAATCTCTCTGTGTTGGTGGATGGTTCTAAACCATTGTTGTGTGCTAAAAAAACTAGGGAATGTAACAAAGGTATAAATATTCTTGTACATTTACACATATAACGTGGATAATGTAGAGAAATCATGAGAAAAATATGAAAGAATATGGAAAATAATGAAAAATGCCAACAAAATATTTAAAAATGTGAATTCTAATTGGGAATTCGGATGTTTTGTATTTATACATAGAGTGCAATCAAAATCTGCGGCATAAGCACTGCTTATGTAGGAGATGAATGACACCCAACTTACGCCTATGAAGGAAAGCGTTATGCTGAAGGAGTAATCGGACTTTGTTTTTTGTTTTTATTTTTACGACTGTTAATGCAACAACACGATACACACAGGGGAGAGATGGCATTACAAATATGTGGTTTAATAGTGGAGAGGTGGGACATTCTTGGAAAATGGTCTCAACAGAAACTGCTGTATTACCCTACACGTGGGCCACAATGGAGCAACAATAGCCATACATGAAACAAATTTAGCACAGGAATGCTGGAAACCATTTAGGGGAAATATAAGCAACCAACGTCTATGTGATATAAGGCGGCGATTGTCTTTAAAAAGCCTGTTCTCATGGATTAAATTCCAGGACTATTGAAACAGCATCGTGCATATAATGAAAGACTTTGCTGGTTTATTTTCTTTTCACGTTGAAGGACTCGGTACTTGATACACTATGCACGTTTATTTACGTGATAAATTTGACATGAGTGATCTAGAAGATAAGTGATGTTTTTCGATAATTTGCATTGCACTAAAGATACACATTCGCAGATTCTAAAGTATTTCCTAGGTTACAGCCATATCATTTCACTTACAGCTGCTCCTGCCTAATCACAGAAGTGTGCAGCAGATGATGATGATGATGATGTTTGGTTTGTGGGGCTCGCAACTGAGCGGTTATCAGCGTCCGTACAAATTCTCAACCTTTTCTCAGCCCAATTTCGCCACTTTCATGAATGATGATGAAATGATGATGACAACACAAACACCCAGTCATGTCGAGGCAGGTGAAAATCCCTGACCTCGCCGGGAATCTAACCCGTGACCCCGTGATCGGGAAGCGAGAACGCGACCGCGAGACCACGAGCTGCGGAAGTGTGAAGTAGATTACGGTGCAGGTGTTGCCCCGTCAGACGTATCCAATCTGAGGCAGTAACGATATCTGCAACAGCCAGCTAGCGCTAGTCGGTGCCCTATTAACTAATGTTTAACGTTTCCTGTAAGCATTAGTATTTTAAGTAAAACTAATACACTCTTGTACGAAGTGGAAATGGTAGACATTAAAATAAGTGTTCCAATGGGATAATGTAACAGCTTCATGGAGATGATACATCTATTATGCATAAGCTAGACAGCATTAGAGAGCTTTAGAAACACATTTTAGACTTTCCTCACGGTTCGTAAATTCCTGGCCGAGTAACATTTTTGAGGGTGCTTCGAGTACATAATACATATGAGTCTATCGTACATCATTCATATGAACACATTTTTAAGAAACTATAGAAATACGTTTTAGGCTCCGTCTATACCACTACACAGTTCGAAAAACCTCTTGGGTAACTTGTTTCGGGAAAGCAATAACTGCATATGACATAGTTGCGTTTGACATATGGGGAAGTAATGAATTTTTTTGTGCCATACCTGTGGTAGCACAAGCTAAAGAACACCACAAATGCTTTCACTAATTATGTGGATTCTGACCAGTAACGAGACAACTGATGACCCCATATTTTGTTCAAAATGACCACCGGCAACGGCAATACAAGCTCCCAGTATGGTAAGGAATGACTGCTGCACACTTGTTACCATTTCAGCGGAAAGGTCCAAGCAGGCTTCAGTATTGCTTCGTTGCATGTCATCGGGTGTAGTTGGTATGTCCTTTAGACAGCGTCTTTCAGCTTTCCCGAGAGACAAAAGTCTACAGGAGTGAAATCTGGGGAACGGGCTGGCCCAGGTACAAATCCACTGCGTCCAATTCAACGATTTGGAAGCAATTAGTGAAAACATATTCCAGTTCTTCGTGCATTATGGGCTGGACAGCCATCAATTTTGGTACCACAGGTTCCTCCTATTCTGCAGAAGAACATCTCCCAGCACACGTGGAAGGTGGCCTCTTACGACCATGCGATACTTGTACGAGTTCAGTGTTCCGTCTATGAAAAACGGACTCCCTGGACGCTGACATTCCATCTGACGGACACCACGGGGACTGTCACCAGGCCAGCAGTGCATGTTTCGGTGGTTTATCTGGCCATGATTGATAAATGTTACTTCATTACTAAACAAGATATATGATACATCTGGAGTACCCTGTCGTAATACCCACGTACAGAAGGTAACACGCTTCTCATAATCGTTTCCATATCTAGACTGAATAAATATGCGTAAGATCAGTTTTCGCCTAGTTATAAGCGGAGAAATCGCAAAGTTACATGTTTGCTTACGTTTGGTATAAGAGGGCAGACGTTTATGGAACCTCCTCCAAATTCCCTTAGAGGCTTCGTTCTGATGACACTGGAAAGAAGTATAGAGCTCTATTAGAAGAAAACAAATTCGACGTAATAATTCGGCCCGTTATAAGCCAGACAAACTACCTGCGAACGTAGGAAATTCGTCTTTTTGTCAGTTATAACGTGGTGAAAATGGCACCTCGATATACACTACTGGCCATTAAAATTGATACACCACGAAGATGACGTGCTACAGACGCGAAATTTAACCGACAGGAAGAAGATGCTGTGACATGCAAATGATTAGCTTTTCAGAGCATTCACATAAGGTGGGCGCCGGTGGCGACACCTCAACGTTATGACATCAGGAAAGTTTCCAACCGATTTCTCATACACAAACAGCAGTTGACCGGCGTTGCCTGGTGAAACGTTGTTGTGATGTCGCGTGTAAGGAGGAGAAATGCATACCGTCACGTTTCCGACTTTGATAAACGTCAGATTGTAGCCTATCGCGATTGCGGTTTATCATAATGCGACATTTCTGCTCGCGTTGGTCGAGATCCAATGACTGTTAGAAAAATATGGAATCTGTGGGTTCAGGAGAATAATACGGAACGCCGTGCTGGATCCCAACGGCTTCGTATCACTAGCAGTCGAGATGACAGGCATTTTATCCGCATGGCTGCAACGGATCGTGCAGCCACGTCTCGATCCCTGAGCCAACAAATGGGGACGTTTGTAAGACAACAACCATCTGCACGAACAGTTCGACGACGTTTGCAGCAACATGGACTATCAGCTCGGAGACCACGGCTGCGGTTACTCTTGACGCTCCATCACAGACAGGAGCGCCTGTGATGGTGTACTCAACGGCGAACCTGGGTGCACGAATGGCCAAACGTCATTTTTTCGGATGAATCCAGGATCTGTTTACAGCATCATGATGGTCGCATCCGTGTTTGGTGACATCGCCGTGAACGCACATTGGAAACGTGTATTCGTCATCGCCATACAGGCATATCACCCGGCGTGATGGTACGGGGTGCCATTGGTTACTCGTCTCGATCACCTCTTGTTCGCATTGATGGCACTTTGAACAGTGGACGTTACATTTGAGATGAGTTACGACCCGTGGCTCTACCCTTTATTCGATCCCTGCGAAACCCTACATTTCAGCAGCATAATGCACGACCGCAATTTCAGGTCCTGTACAGGCCTTTCTGGATACAGAAAATGTTCGACTGCTGCCCTGGCCAGCACATATTCCAGATCTCTCACCAATTGAAAACGTCTGGTCAATGGTGGCCGAGCAACTGGCACGTCACAATACGCCAGTCACTACTCTTGATGAACTGTGGTATCGTGTTGAAGCTGCATGGGCAGCTGTACTGTACACGCCATCCAAGCTCTGTTTGACTCAATGTCCAGGTGTAACAAGGCCGTTATTACGGCCAGAGGTGGTTGTTCTGGGTACTGATTTCTCAGGATCTATGCACCCAATTTGCTTGAAAATGTAATCACATGTCAGTTCTAGTATAAAATATTTGTCCAATGAATAACCGTTTATCATCTGCATTTCTTCTTGGTGTAGCAATTTTAATGGCCAGTAGTGTAATTATTCATTATGTATATATTTATTGGGTGGACTCTCTTAGCTGCCTCACCCTGTATGTACCTACAATAAAAGAGGAGAAATGTTACGTAAAAAATATTATACATAACTGTTGTATTTTTTTATACATGCCATATTACACTGTACTTGTTCTATGGAGCACTTGTTAATAGCAGGAGGAATCAACACACATGACATTACTGCACATAAAAATAGGACTAACAGACAGGAACTACATGCAAAAATCTATTTTGTGCACATCTCATCCCAGTGCTCTGTGGGATGACCGACTGTTTTCGTAATCAAATTACGTTACAAAATGAGTATGAGGTATATGTACCGTAAAGGACCGTGGCTTCCTTAATTGAACATTTGTTAGTGATGGGAGGCGGTACTACACAAACCAGTACTGCTGGACAAGTGTGCATCACGATGTTGTAAGTACAGGATGTAGACGATGAGACAGTGTTCCGATTAGTGTGTACAGTTTCGCTACTTAAGGAGCAAGGGTTAGTTAGTTGTTAATATAGCTGCACCGCAGAATCTAAGTACGGACTTAAGGTAGAAGCAATGTGTATGTATAGGTCATGTCACAGGAAAAGGTGTGGTTTTAAGTGTGTTTGGAACTAACGGGTCCTCAACGCTGAAGTTAACATCTCTCTTACACATATTAAAAGAAACTAATGTGGACAAAATGTCTAAAATTTTTGTCACACAGCGAGGAATAGATCTATAAAATGTCAGCCGTTCACTCACTCCCACTCCAGTGGGGTTGATCCACACAATCTCTCTATCGCACAGGTCTTAATACAACGTAGAAGGATGAAAGGTGCTATTCCTGGGATTAAAACAGAAGTAAAACCGCAGAAGAGCTAAAATAAAAGCACAGCGTAATGTAACTAGATGACCACTTAGAAAAAACTTGAATGAGCCAGTCAACCAGTCAACACATTAATAACATGTCCCTAAAACTTTTGAAAACGAAGTTGGACACAAAATCTTAATATCCTAACCGCATTCGTTTCAGCGTTACTTAAAATAGAAGGCAGATCTGCTGGAAAATGTGCCGCTGCCCTCTGGTCTGAAAGTAAAACACAATCTAGTAAAATGTGGCACCATACATTAGGGAATTTTCTCATCGAAGCAAGAGGCCATATGACAGAGAACTGTGGCCTATGCGAAGACGAGTAAGCAGGGCCTGATCCCGTCTTAGTGGCTGAAAGGAGGATCATCACGACCGCGTAGTGGCCTTTACTAGACGCAATTTATTATCAGTCACTTTCAGCCACTCCTCTTTCCACTGACGCATGATTCTTTACCTCAACAGCGAGATGCTACCATGCAAGGGGATAGAACACTGAAATAACTGAGGATCGCTACACTCCTCTTTCGCTATTGTATCCGCCCTTTAGTTCCACGCAATAGCCTTGTGTCTTGGTACCCAGCAGGAAGACACCTCCTTCCCCAGCCATTGTAGTTGAAGGTGGGCGTCCTGGATATCCAGGACTACTTTATATGCAGGGTACACCTGTTCTACGGAGTGAAGAGCACTCTGAGAGTCGGAACAAACCCGGCCTAAGTGGCCGAGCGGTTCTTGGCGCTACAGTCTGGAACCGCGCGACCGCTACGGTCGCAGGTTCGAATCCTGCCTCGGGCATGGATGTGTGTGATGTCCTTAGGTTAGTTAGGTTCAAGTAGTTCTAAGTTCTAGGGGACTGATGACCTCAGAAGTTAAGTCCCATAGTGCTCAGAGCCATTTTTTAGTCGGAACAAACGAGGAATTTAGCACCCGAAGCACGCCTCATCTGCTCCAGTCCCCACAAGATCGCTTTCAATTCCACGTCGAAGACAGTAGAGTCTCGAGGCAGCCTGACCTGGAGGACATGATCAGGGAAAACAACAGAGCAACCATGGAGTACCGCTGTTTCAACCCATCAGCAAGGACAGCTGTAAAATTGTGGTACACAGTTAAAATAGCAGAAGAAAAGTACAAAAAACATATGCAGAAGTTCATTCTCTCCTTTGCTGCACTAAAGCTACAATTACCGTAGGCCTATGCAGTAACCATGTTGCCCGTGCTCGATTGCAGAAAGATCGTTCCATAGGTGTACGAGCAACAGTAAGGTTTGCTGGCTCATTTGGAGCTGTAAGGAACTTACCAGCCTGATGCACCATGAGTAGCTGCCACCGGATGGTGAGTGGCAGTTCTCCAGCCTCAGCACAGAGCACCTGCGGACAGCCTGATCCCTCCATGGCGAATAGCGTCAATAATCTTCAGGAAAGGAGGCCTCTCTGACCCGTACACTGTGCATCGATACTCTAGCCGTGAACGCACAAAAGCCGTATGAGACTGGATCAGACACGCCCTTTCTGCTTCCCAACACTTGTGGCTAAGGCACATCATGATATTCAGTGCCTTCTGGGTTCTGGCTTTCACATCTCTCAGGCGTGGTGACCACGACAGTCTGGAGTCAAAAGTAGAGGCCAGAAATCCCACTGAGCCCTTAGAATATAGAATGGTGTCGCTCATTTACAATTCATGTAAATTAAAAAATTGACGAGAACGTTTAAAAGAAGACGCAAACGCTTTCCCATAGAAAACTGGAAACCCGTCTTTGCAGACCACTCTAACCTGTGCACCGCAAGCTGCAACTGGCAGGTCTCTGTTGTAGGAGTGGAGGGGGAACTGAACACAGCAAAATCGTCTAGAATAAGGAGCACTGTATAGGACTCCTTACCATAGACGTGACATTGTTTACGGCCATGGCAAAGAGGGTAATACTTAAAACACTGTTCTGAGGAAAACCATTCCCGTGTTCAAAGCTATCCGACGACACGTTACCAACTAGAGAGCTAAGAAATAGCTTAGACAGAAAGGATCGTAAGAAAATGTGGACGTGGCCACAAAAACATCCATTGAGGAAGTATCACGAGAATACTGTCCCTGTAAGTAGTACCGTACGCCTTACTGATATCAGAAAATACACCGAGACAGTGACGTTTACGTTGGAAAGCCGGATGGGTAACAGCCTCTAGTAGGATGAGGTTTTTGACAGTGGACCGAAATCTGCGGACTCCACAGTGACAGCCGATAATGAGTTGCCTGGTCTCCAGCAGCTAGAGAAGACGGCGGTTAACCATTCGTTCCAGGGTCTTTTCTACACGGCAGGTTAAGGTAACGGTGCTCTAACTGCTGGGACATGAGCGGTCGTTTCCTGGTTTGAGAAGAGGAATCAGAATTACTTCTCATATTGAGTAGGGGAAGTTACCTGTCTGTGTTATTAAATTAAAACGTTCGAGGAGGATTTCCTTTCCTGGCAAAGCCGAATGTGTCAAATGTCGAAGCATACAGTACCGGATTTGGTCGTGATAGGGTGCAGTGTCATGAGGGTCAGACAATGACGATTCCAGCTCCCACATGAAGAGAGGGTACCCCGGCAAAATCCAGGAATTTACAGTTAATATGTAGGTTTACTGACGATGACTCTTCAGGTTTATTGAAGAGCTATTTTAAACCTATGGAGTAATTATACATTTGTTTTGCTAGTGTGGTAAACTACATGGACACCGATTCATCTGCCAGCTTACTGGGGTCTTCTACTTGCTGAGTTACCGACTGAATCAAAACAGGGTGATATGATCATTTTGTGATGATGCACTGGTGACAGCGCCACCTTTGCAGAGGTTTTCCTACCAGTACAGACAATCGTCATCAATAACAAAAGCATTTGTTTTTGGTAGGCATTCAGATCATATTGCTATGATAAGGCATTCCAGGCATGGGAAGATGTATGGAGGAATTGTGAACAGTGTGAAACTTCTTTTTGCGAAGCATGGGTTAAGTGGTTGCCATCTCAACACTTTGCCAGTTAGTAGATAATTTCTCTGTGAGATTACGGTCGCCGACAACCATTCACTAATTGAGTGATTTCATTGACTGATTCATATTAATGATGGACTGATTCTGCTTATCGCTAAAAAAGAAACGCACCTACGGGTAAGATAACTCACTTTCCTCATTTCGAGGTCGTTTATATGTAAAGTGGATCGAAGTCACCCCAACATTGTCACTCCCAAGCTAGTAGTAAGGTAGGATGGAAAGGAACCAAAGGTTATTAGATCGACAAACATGACCAAGAACCATCCCCTCTGAAAACCATCATTACAGATACGAGATCTGATGCTGCTAGTTCAATCTGCCTGCATCATATATCAGTTTACAGTAATACGCATTTCATCAGTACTTGAATCGACTTAAAATAATTGATATGGGTCAGTTTCCGGTAGCTTGTAGAACTTCGTGACAGTGCCTCGAAGCAATGAAGATTGCTTTAAGATTTTGTTTTATATTGGTATTCAGTGAACTATTTCAGTGAACAATGCGTTACAGACTGGAGGTTATGTTACTCAATGTTTATAACTATATGTTCCCGAACTTTTCAGTATGTGGTGATGTGACAAGATAGATAATATTGATGCGGAGGATTTGGATACTTTGAAGTACGTATTAAGGTCACACAAATTTACAGAATGGTACAGTGATGCAGTTCCAGTGGCAAACTTAGTGGTTGCACAGAGTAGTCTGTGTTAAACCTAAAGCGAAACTACAGTGAGAGCTACATAAGGTTATTTACAACAATGTCTGCAGAACGGCATGATACACGCACTGTAGCTGAACTGAGAAAGCGGTAAGAATGGTATTCTTGGGTACGTATGTCATCAACTGAGATGCAGTGGCAAAGGTATTCTTGGGTGTCTAATTTTGCTGTTTATTCTCTGCAGACGCTCAAGGGAACGCTTTACACATTGAAGACTGGTTCACGTGAGTCATTGGAACAGAAGACTAACACTGCTAATACTGATGAATCGTTTCAGTTACATGTTTCCCTTATTCCCCAAGAAACAAATTATGACCATATCTATAGTAGATGATTGTAGCACGGTTAATGTAGAAACCTCACGTTCTGATGCTCGCCACAAGTCACTAAAATTTAAATTTAACTGCGTGATGATTTCTTCGTATTTTTATTTACTTTTGACAATGTATGCGTATATCTCATTACGCAGTATGAGGTACATATTTGACTTTTAACCAGGCATTGGTAGAAATTTCTGTACTGTTGATGTTGTAATGTAGTATGTGTCTCTATCTAATCTTTTCGCAAAAGTAATGAGTTGTGAGAAATCTGATTTAGCAGCAGCAGACTAGTGGCCACAGGATGGCGACATGTATCTCAGAGTAACATGTACATACGGGGATTGCGAGAAGAGGATAGCCAACTCAGCGGAACACTGCAGGCAGGTTTATGTCACCACACTAGGGGAAATTTCTTGTCATGGGTGGCGTGACTACGTGTCAGTGAAACAAAAGACGCTCGGAGTGATACAAGTACGTCTGAATTTTGAGGCAGAAGAACTCCCTTTCGCCTGAACCAGCAGCACAACCACGTCACCAGGACCATGCAAAGCAGCAAGACGACTGAGCATCGTTGACAGCAACCAGGGGCTCAGACAGGGCTATGCCTACCGCCGCCAGCAGTGCGTTCCTCACGGGACTTCGTGCCACAGCACTGCCAACCTGCCGCCTGTGTCTGCTGCTGCGAGCATTGAGTCCTGCACGGGACTTAGTGTCTCACAGAGTGAGTGAATGCCATTTTATTTATTTCCTTCCCACTATCTACAGAAATTTAAGAGCTTTTACTCACATTTTTTTTTAATATATGTAAAGGCGCTGATAACATCGGCATTGAGCGCCCATAAGCTCCACAGACACACACATACACACTCACAGACACACACACACACACACACACACACACACACACATACACACACACTTAGTGCCTCAGCGCCAATCGTCGTCCAGATTCTGGGAAAGGGCAGCGGGCCGAATCCCGCTCACACCAGTCTGCATGCGTCATTGCTCCGAACGTGTGCGGTGCCGAGGGCCTGCTCCAAGTGCCATCGCTGATGGAAAAGTAGTGTGCTGCTGATATCACGGCCGTGGGCTACAGAGGCCGCTGGCCATCCAAGGGCCTACTGTCAGCAACTTAGGCCACCTACACAGCATCGTCTCACCAGGGCGGAAGCAGCTGCATGTGTATCAATTTTGGCCTGGGTCAATAGAATTAGGCCTGTTTCGTCTCGCTGAGACATGACAAAGCACGTACCGAAGTTGAAAAAAGCATTGTAACCCGTTTCCACTGGGCCCTCTGTCCCATATACACCTCCACTCATCCACTGAGTAACTACAGCCGCGCGCAGTGGCCGCGCGGTTTCAGGCGGCATGTCACGGACTCTGCGGCTCCTGCCGCCAGAGGCTCGGGTCCTCCCTCGGGCATCGGTGTATGTGTTGTTTTCACCATAAGTTAGTTTAATTAGTGTGTTAGACTAGGGACCGATGACCTCAGCAGTGTGATCCCTTAAGAATTCACACACATTTTTGTAACTACACCCTTCAGAGTGTTGTCAGGGGAGCCGACGTCCCCAGAGTCAGAAGCAGAGGGGGTGTCACACCCCCACAACATGACATCCGAGCCGCAGCCTACGGTATCGTCGTTTGGGTTGAGTGAGACTATTTTTGTTCTTCTGTGGTGGCAACCGTGGGGTCAGCGATGAGGAAACATAACAGTAGTTGGGTTACTTTTGTATGCTTGGGTATTCTGCCTCCTGAGCTGAATCTGAATCAGTTGTTTCCTTTATGTGTAATCGTTCTGGGCACATGGTTAGAAAGTGTGGAGAGTCCAGGTGGCTCATGATTACTCAAAAGAAGTAGGGTGGTAGTGCAGTTAGCCGTGAAATGTTCTGTCTGTGTTAATTTTGTGTTGTTATTTCTGTGTGGTTTTACATTATTAATTCTGAGTTATGAACCTGAATAACATGGAGGCAACGGCTAAATCGTAGACACAGAGTGTCAGCAGAGAGGAGGCAACACAGTAAGTAGTGAATCAGGTAGCTCAGTTTACGAGCATATAAACTGATTTCGGGTAGGAAAATATAAGATAAAATTAAGAGACTGAGTTGTTAAAGTCACAGACTCTAATAGTGGTCTTGGCTGTTACTAAACTTATTCCTCCCTTTTCTGGTAGGTCAGCTGAGGATGTCTTAGCATTTGTTGAGAACCTGAGGTTATCGCCTAATACAGGGCTTTAGCCAGGTATGCAGTTATTGCAGATAGCAAGGTTACATTTAATAGATGAAGCGAAGTTGTTTATACAGTACATAGGGGTGGTGTGCAAGGCAAAGACATTTCATCAACTCAGACGGGGATTAGAACAAAGACAGAGAAAATGGAATAGTTCAAAGTTTTTCCATGAGTAGTTGAGTGTGGTTTCTAAAAGACATAATGCAACAGTAGAAGATTTTGCAGATAAAATTAGAAAGCTTTATGCAGATACTTACGAGTTAACACTCAGTGAGGAGGTAAACGAAGTGTTGCTACGGGAAGCAGAACATCATGTCCTTACGGCTTTCCCCAGAGGTTTGGCACCAGAGATGTCTAGGGGTGTGCGCACTTGGGTGCCTAAAGATCTCCATGCTGCGGCTGCATTAGCATTGGAGTATGAGGAAAATAATGCGACAAGAGGTGTCAGCTTCGAAGAAATATGTTCACATTGAATTTGAAATGTTTCAATTGTGGAAGTGTAGGACGTGTATAGAGGAAATGCAACCAGTCATGTAGGGGTAATAGAGGTTATGTGGACTCCCAACTATGCAGTAGGGGCATTGCTAATGGTGGTCTGTGGGGTAAGAAGTGTCCCTCAAACATAAGAAGCAGAGCAGCTGGAGAGGGTTCCCAATAAAGATAAATGCAATGAAAACGAATGTAGAGACGGAATGTGCCATAGTGGTTTCGACAAATAGTAGGAAATTTAACGTTTTATTTGACACAGTGGAGTATGTCTCAATGGCCTCAAAAGAATTCGTATGTAGATCCGTTGGAACACACCATGTTACAAGGTGCACAGTGTATGGGTAATGATGTACTTCCATTGGGGTCGGTAACTATGAATTTTTCGTTTGATACAACCAAGATTGCTGTGGTTGTGCCCTCCTAAAATGATTTGTGGTTTCTGGCTGGATCAGGAGAGGTTCCTCAGGGTGAGATAACGGATAAGTGTCAACTACTTGCTGTGGGCTGACTGTAGACTTGAAGTCAACACGAATGTGAATGCGACCAAATGGCTTGGGCAACAAAACGAGTGGACTTGCCCACTGACTTGCTTGAATGGGAGTGAATTCAATTCTTTCAATTCACTGGCATCTTTGTCTCTTAAAGGAACTGAAATGGGGTGGGCCAGGGAAACTTACGCTGTACATTGTCTTTCAGCGTAAAATGCGCTACGAAGTTCTTAGGTTTTCCCATTCCTTCTTAAAATAATTCAGGAAATTCTTTAAGCAAGCTCCGACACTCTCTTTTGGTGCAAAAGCCGATACTGAAAGTGCATTGTCTATGATGCTAAGTCTAAACAAATCAAATGCTTCTAAATGGCATATGTTCTCACTGTCTCTTGATTTCAACACAGTAAGATTCATTTTCCTAGTGTAGGATTTATAACAGGCAGTTAAACTACATTGGGAATTCCTGTCCGTTGTAAGCAGTGAGATGCTTGCTACATTTAGAAAAGCATGGTGAGCCTAACTATTAATACGTGGCACGATTAAGTAAAGTTACTGAGGCACCTATGTCTAACTGAAAATTCGCATGATGACCAGCAATTCGGATAAGACAAATAGTTTGTTAGAACGTCGCCGCGTGGGGTAGCCGTGGCGTCTTGTCACGGTTCGCGCGGCTGCCCCCGTCAGAGGCTCGAGTCCTCCCTTGGACATGGGTGTGTATGTGTTGTTCTTAGCGTAAGTTCCTTTAAGTTCGATTGAGTCGTGTGTAAGCTTAAGGACCGATGAGCTCAGCAGTTTGGTCCCATAGGAACTTACCACCACCATCAGAACGTCGTTGCACAGCACTAGAGTGAGGAGGAGGCACAGTGGTACTCTTACTTTTGTCAGACCATATTGTAGGTTCTGAAAACACTGCGTTCACTGCATGTGCATGAACCTCTTTTGTTTTTTCTGGGAGCGGTCAAAATTGTCGTTTTTGTGCCATTTCTAACAAACTGGTTGGTCACGTCTAACACGTTGCGTTACACGATGGACAATCCTGTCTTTAATGATGAGCAAAATAACGAGGGCAAGACTTGACTAAAGTCACACATCTGCTTACATGTCTACGCGGCTGTCCGCTCTTTTTGTGGCTGCTTGTGGCGGTCGCGAAGAAGGTGCGACTCGACACTACAAATCGGAGCCTGGTCAAACTTATCGGCCGCTATGGCGCCCGAATCACATTTCTTTAAGGTTTGCAATACTTGGGTAAGTGGTGGATCAGAGTACCTCAGGATCTGTTCCCATATTGTGCTATCTAGGACACTAAATGTTATTGCAGCGAGTATCGTGAGATCACTGTAAAAGTTGCCACAACTACTCTTAAATTTACACTTCGAAGTCATACCCGTTCATTCTGTGTACCTCTGGCGGTACGTCTGTTCTGGCTTTTTCTGCAAGGGAAAGAACTGATATCTAGGTGAAGCTGCTTGGACTTTCTCATCATAGTACTGAGTGAGTGCAAGGATTACTCGATCATAGCTGAGTTCGTTGGGAGACGCAGTTCAGAATAGTTTTTGTATTAACCTGAACACTGGGGACACCACAGTGGAAAGAAAGTATTGTAACTTTACAGTACCTTGAACACATTAACTTGACAATGTGCTTGGAACTGAGTCAGGTATTCAAACAAGTACCGTTATGTGTCGTTAAATTGCCGGAACGGCGGTATACTGGTCGGCGGAACTTGTTGGTTAGGTTGGTTGGTCGGATGTGAGGCCCACTCAGCTTGTGCAGGCAGTAGTTGTTGTAGCGCCGTCAGTAAGGCAGCAATTTGTTGGTTCTGAAACTGAAAAGCCTTTGTTGGACCCATCACATTGGACATCTGTGGCTGAGGCGCGATAGCAGGGGGTGGAGGGTGCGGGGAATTCATGGTTTACACAAATACCTTATATCAAAAAGCAAGCAAAGCCTCTGAATAGAGACATTTGATTAGTTTTGCGGCGCCCCTCCTGGAATAGATGCAAGAACACAACAACAAATCAGCAAATATAAACGAGCACCACTGCAAGTTAAACACAAGGGAAGCAAGCAAAATCCTACGGCAAGTTTATTATCTTCGATCGCCAATGAATTATCCTGGTCGTCACTGTAATATACTCATCGCCATTGTTGAGCCTTGCACCAAGGAGGCAAGGGAGAGGATGTCGTTATGGGTGGGCCGTCTCCTCGTTCTACAACACAAATGCACACATATTTTAAAACAGTTCTTTATTTAAATATACTGGATACTTAACTTAAATAGAGTCCATGTGCTGTCAATAACAGTCGTCTTGCAGACAGTATTGTTAATCTTGCTATTGTCACAGTTCTGGTCATTATGTACTATCGTATCCTGTGACATGAACTGCGAATATACTGACAGATCCCTAACTGGAGTTTGACTCAGTGAGTCGAATCAGTGACTTAAACCCTACGGTCAGCGGCCGCAGCGTATATATTTCCGGTCGAGTGGCCGTTGGCGTCGTTTTGCTTGCGAGTCTGTCTCTGGCCTCTCTCGTAATAGGCGGGCTGGATCGAGCGCCTACTATCGATCTTCGAGCTACATCTTTGCCCACCGGTGTGCTGGCGGCAGCTGACGCCAGCACATAGACCGCTCTGTTCGCGGTGGCGACCTATATGTACGTTATGTGATCAAAAGGGTCCGGACACCCCAACAACTTACGTTTTCCATATTAGGTGCATTGTGCTGCCACGTACTGCCAGGTACTCCATATCAGCGACCTCATATTCATTAGATTTTGTGAGAAGGCAGAATGGGTCACTCCGCAGAACTCACGGCCTTCGACCATGGTCAGGTGATTGGTTGCCACTTGTGTCATACGTCTGTACGCGAGATTTCCACACTCCTAAACATCTCTAGGTCCACTGTTTCCGATGTGATAGTAAAGTGGAATCTTGAAGGGACATGTACATCACAAAAGCGTTCAGGCCGCCACTTCTCTTGACTTAAAGAGACGGCGGACAGTGGAAGAGGGTCGTAATGTGTAATAGGCAGACATCTATCCAGACCATCACACAGGAATTCCAAACTGCATCAGGATCCACTGCAAGTACTACGACAGTTAGGCGAGAGGTGAGAAAACTGGGATTTCATGGTCCAGCAGCTCCTCATAAGCCACCCATCACGCTGGTAAATGCCAAACGACGCCACGATTGGTGTGAGGAGTGTAAACATTGTACGACTGAACAGTGGAAAAACGTTGTGTGGAATTACGAATCACAGTACATAATGTCGCGATCCTATGGCAAGGTGTGGGTGTGGCGAATGCCCGGTGAACGTCATATGCTATTGATTGTCGTGCCAACAGTAAAATTGGTAGGCGTTGGTGTTATGGTGTGGACTGTTTTTCACTGAGGGGGCTTGCAGCCCTTGTTGTTTTGCGTGGCACTATCACAGCACAGGGCTACATTGATGTTTTAAGCACCTTCTTGCTTCCCAGTGTTGAAGAGCAATACGGAATGGCGATTGCGTCTTTCAACACGATAGAGCACCTGCTTATAAGGCACGGCATGTGGCGGAGTGGTTACACGACAATAACATCCATGTAATGCACTGACCTGCACAGAGTCAAGCCCTGAATCCTGTAGAACACCTTTGGGATGTTTTGGAACGCCGACTTCGTGCCAGGCCTCACCGACCGACATCGATACCTCTCCTCAGTGCAGCACTCCGTGAAATATTAGGTTGTCATTCCCCAAGAGACCTTCCAACACTTGATTAAACGTATGCCTGCGAGAGTGGAAGCTGTCATCAAGGCTAAGGGCGGGCCACCACCACATTGAATTCCAGCATTACCGATGGAGGGCGCTACGAAGTTGTAAGTCATTTTCAGCCGGGTATGCGTATAATTTTGATCACATAGTGTACGTTACCCAGCTGCGTTATCGGTGCGATCGCTGGGGGTGTGTCTTGGTCTTCTCTTGTCATAGGCGCACTTAGTCCAGCGCCTGCTATACAACCTTTCCTAGAGCTGACCAGTGTTCTGGAAAAGGTATACGCCAGCACAAACACGAAGCAGTGAGTGGACTTGGTGATTCATGTAAGCGAGGGCTACAGCATGATCCTGGGGCTATACTTTCTGCATCAACGTCATGCCATAATTGACCTATAACAAGGTATAGTGGAGTTAGTGAGAAGACATTCCAAATAAGGCAACCTGTTCTCAATGCTGATCTATCCCAAGGAGCATTTAGTGTACAGAACTTGCCAGTTAAACTGCAAACTATGACATCAAGGATTATTTTGTGTGACTGTTTGTCGAATGCCATGGGAAAGTCGCTATGGCTGAATCTGAACCTGACTTAACGAATAATATGTTGTATGTAACAGAAGAAATATTGAATTTAATTGATGAAAGGAGAAAATATAAAAACGCAGTAAACAAAGAAGGCAAAAAGGAATACAAACGTCTGAAAAATGAAATTGACAGGAAGTGCAAAATGGCTAAGCAGGGATGGCTAGAGGACAAATGTAAGGATGTAGAGGCTTATCTCACTAGGGGTTAGATAGATACTGCCTACAGGAAAATTAAAGAGACCTTTGGAGAAAAGAGAGCCACTTGTAAGAATATCAGGAGCTCAGATGGAAACCCAGTTCTAAGCAAAGAAGGGAAAGCAGAAAGGTGGAAAGAGTATATACAGGGTCTATACAAGGGGGATGCTCTTGAGGACAATATTATGGAAATTGAAGAGGATGTAGATGAAGATGAAATAGGAGACACGATACTGCGTGAAGGGTTTCACAGAGCACTGAAAGACCTAGGTCGAAACAAGGCCCCGGGAGTAGACAACATTCCATTGGAACTACTGACGGCCTTGGGAGAGCCAGTCCTGACGAAACTCTACCATCTGGTGAGCAAGATGTATGAGACAGGTGAAATACCCTCAGACTTCAAGAAGAATATAATAATTCCAATCCCAAGGAAAGCAGCTGTTGACAGATGTGAAAATTACCGAACTATCAGTTTATTAAGTCACAGCAGCAAAATAGTAACGCGAATTCTTTACAGACGAATGGAAAATCTGGTGGAAGCCGACCTCGGAGAACATCAATTTGGATTCCGCAGAAATGTTGGAACACGTGAGGCAATACTGACCCTACGACTTATCTTAGAAAATAGATTAAGGAAAGGCAAAGCTACGTTTCTAGCATTTGTAGACTTAGATAAAGCTTTCGGCAATGTTGACTGGAATATTCTCTTTCAAATTCTAAAGATGGCAGGGGTAAAATACAGGGAGCGAAAGGCTATTTACAATTCGTACAGAAACCAGATGGCAGTTATAAGAGTGGAGGGGCATGAGAAGGAAGCAGCGGTTGGGAAGGGAGTGAGACAGGGTTGTAGCCTGTCCCCGATGTTATTCAATCTGTATATTGTGCAAGCAGTAAAGGAAACAAAAGAAGAATTCGGAGTAGGTATTAAATTCATGGAGAAGAAATAAAAATGTTGAGGTTCGCCTATGACATTGTAATACTGTCAGAGACAGCAAAGGACTTGGAAGAGCAGTTGAATGGAATGGACAGTGTCTTGAAAGGAGGATATAAGATGAACATCAACAAAAACAAAACGAAGATAATGGAATGTAGTCGAATTAAGTCGGGTGATGCTGAGGGAATTAGATTAGGAAATGAGACACTTAAAGTAGTAAAAGAGTTTTGCTGTTTGGGGAGCAAAATAACTGATGATTGTCGAAGTAGAGAGGATATAAAATGTATACTGGCAATGGCAAGGAAAGCGTTTCTGAAGAGGAGAAATTTGTTAACATCGAGTATAGATTTAAGTGTCAGGAAGTCGTTTCTGAAAGTATTTGTATGGAGTGTAGCCATGGATGGAAGTGAAGCATTTACGATAACTAGTTTGGACAAGAAGAGAATATAAGCTTTTGAAATGTGGTGCTACAGAAGAAGGCTGAATGTTAGATGGGTAGATCACGTAACTAATGAGGAGGTACTGAATAGAATTGGGGAGAAGAGGAGTTTAAGGCACAACTTGACAAGAAGAAGGGACCGGTTGGTAGGACATATTCTGAGGCATCAAGGGATCACAAATTTAGCATTGGAGGTCAGCGTGGAGGGTAAAAATCGTAGAGGGAGACCAAGAGATGAATGCACTAAGCAGATTCAGAAGGATGTAGGCTGCAGTAGGCATGGGAGATGAAGAAGCTTCCACAGGATAGAGTAGCATGGAGAGCTGCATCCAACCTGTCTCAGGACTGAAGACAACAACAACAACAACATGTTGCATGTAATGGAACAGCTGAAGGGCCGTGCAGTATTGGATACAACATTCTGTTTGGTGAAATGTGGTACTGTATGAATACAAGAGAGGAACGGAGGCGAGGTACTACCCATCAAAGAGGATGTTTCGGCTCTAAGGTGGTTAAGTTGTTGAAGGGAAATTTGTTGACTATACTGGAGATTCTGGATGAGGGGGATTGCCAAAAAGGTGTTTTAGGCTGTAAGAGGGTACAGGATGCTGTTGGGATTGCATTTCGTGAGAAATTAAAGCATCTGAAGGAGGCAGAAAAAGACACAGTTAGAGGGCCTGTTGCTAAAATTTTTAGATCTGTTTCATCCGCAAAGGGTGTTGCCGGCTACACTAGTATTAGAACACTGGAATCCGATCTGGAACGAAGCAGCAGTGTACTGAAGACTGTACAGAATACCATGATATCTACAGCCAATTTTGCAGTATGTTATTAATCAACAGTTGGCTGAAGGTGTAATCGAAGGAACTAGTAGTTTGTTGCACCTACTGCTATTTAAATAGTACAACTGTGATAGATGCATACCCAACTCCCAACATCAGAGAAATAACTGATAATCTCTGTCAATCCCAGCACTTCTCGTCAATTGACTTAAAGGGTGGAAGAAAACTGCAATTTCCAGCGGCTTGGCGACACTATAAGTATATAAGTATGCAGTATGGATAAAAAACGCACCAGCAAAGTTCCAGAGTTTTTGGCAGACTACTACAAGGGCTAATACTCTATTAGTGTATGGTGTGTCTCGATGACATAATCGTCTTTTTGAGAGATATGAAGGAGCATAGACGACGACTGGCGTATGTATTCGATGTGTTTTGGGTAGCTCATCTGACACTAAGTACTGCAAAATGTTACTTTGTGCTAGAAGAAGTCGGCCGCTGTGGCCGAGCGTTTTTTTAGGCGTTTCAGTCCGAAACCGCTCTGCTGCTACGGTCGCAGGTTCGAATCCTGCCTCGGGCATGGATGTGTGTGATGTCCTTAGGTTAGTTAGGTTAAAGTAGTTCTACGTCTAGGGGACTGATGACCTCAAATGTTAAGTTCCATAGTGCTTAGAGCCATTTGAACCATTTTGTTAGAAGAAGTCACCTATTTACATCATATAATTAGTGAGGATGATGTAGCAGCTGTTCCTAGATAAGTGCAAGCAGTGTGGAGTTTACTGGTACGAGGAACTACCGAGGAGCTAAAACCTTTCTGGATCTCACAAATTATTATAGAAAGTTCATGAAGAGGTTCACAGATGTGCCAATGCTTACCCACTTGTCGTAGAAGGGTGTTAAGTTAGTGTGGTCAGAGGAATGTTAGAGAAAGTTTGTCGAATTAAAGGAGTTAACATCGAGTCCAGCATTCATGTTTTCACACTTTCAGATGGAGTGTGTACTTTATCCTGAGATATCCAGAATCATCCTTATGGGTGAATTTCGAGACAGGAGGTCGGTGAAAATAGTTCAACGAAGCCGACAATAATTATTCTACACTAGAGAAAAATGCTTATCTTAGTGTATGGGCTAACACGTTTCTGGTATTACTTGTAAGGAAGAAAGTTCAAGGTATTGACAGACTACGCTGGTTTGTAGATATTTCTACATTGCACAACGGAATTAAAGGGTCATTTTTCCGAGACCCCAAATTGTCGCCTAGTGAGATGTCTAAGTTTGACATTTCACTCAAATGTGCCTACAACCTTCCTCTGTAATTTATTTTAATATTTGAAGAATCAGCCTCAGTTGCACAAATTTCTGGTCTTTACCAGGTTTCGGCTAAATTAATCTAGCCTTCTTCAGAAGCATAAAATTACTATAACATGCCAGAGTGAGGCAAAGTCAACATTAAAATTAAAACCTATAGTACCGTGGTACAATGTCGAATTAAAAGTGCTTAACTGAAGTCCAGCCCCGGCAACTCTTCACCTCGTGGTCGGTTTGCAGCGGCAACTACGTAGCGCCAACGTGCTCGATGGTGACATATGGGTCAGAACAATATCCATGTAAGGGGATTGGGAGTTGAGGCCAGCTGCCCTCAGTGGAAAACTGCACCCCACAGCTGTAGTAACCATAGCAGGTGGGTCAACGTCACCACACCCGGGCAAGTTCCTTCTTATGAGAGACGTAACTAGGTGTCTGAGTTTAGTGAAACAGATGCAGCGTGTAGCGATGAAAATATGTCCAAGTTTTGAGGCAGAGTCACTCCCTTTCACCACAGTCCAGCAGTTCACCACGATACCAGAAATATGCAGGACAGCGAAATGACTTTGTATTGCCAGCAGTAGCTATGGGGTCGAGGCCATTCTACGCCTGTTGTCTCCAGCAATAAGTTCCTCTTGGGACTCAGTACCTCAGCAATAGCCACCATCCAACTCCAGCCTGCGAATTCTGCATACAGCAGTCACCACGCTCCATCATGGTGATCGTATATGGGGCTGATGGGTCACTTGAGGGCCATCGCTGACGGGGAGGTAGTATCTTGCTGACGTCCCGGGTGTGCTGCATCAATCAATAGGCCTGCCGTTGCCTCTATGAGCCTCAACAAAGCACGTACAGTAACTGAATAAACCAATTTCCAAGTATTTAAAGAGGGAGAAATGGCTCCATGAAGCTGCAGTAGCTGTATATTATTCAAAGACTACAACGGGTTGCATTAGCTTCAGCTGGTTAATGTAACTGAGTCGTACTAGCTAACTGTGGCTGCCTCTTATTATTATGAACAATGAATCATCCACCATTCACTAAGAATTAAGAACGTTTATAGGTCTATCTCTATAACTGGTATATTCTATGAAATCAGTGAACTATACAATAATGAGATTAATGTTTGTCTCGTTTAACGAGGAGATCATATTGCTCATAGAATATAACGGTTATGCAGGTAAGTAGACAAATGTTTATAATACTTAGTTTAATGATACGTAGTTTAATGATTTGTTGCACATGATGACAAGAGAACATCATCTTTAGGCAGTGTGACAGCTACGTTTGACTGGGTGGTGTCAATGCTGTCCTATATAGTTATTGAGTAAAGTGAACTGATAATACATCTTCTCTTCCTTTGTCTTATAATAACAATGAAAATTGTTATGGTAACGAACACACTAGCTACAATAATTTCAATCATATTAAAATGTGCTACATTCATGTAACATAATATGAACTACCAGTAATTAGTATCATTTGCATTCTGAATAAAAGCAATTATTATTAATATTAATCAGTACTGCTATGTGCACTGGAAGTTATAATTATTATCTTCATAACACTCTCGCCGGCCGAAGTGGCCGTGCGGTTAAAGGCGCTGCAGTCTGGAACCGCAAGACCGCTACGGTCGCAGGTTCGAATCCTGCCCCGGGCATGGATGTTTGTGATGTCCTTAGGTTAGTTAGGTTTAACTAGTTCTAAGTTCTAGGGGACTAATGACCTCAGCAGTTGAGTCCCATAGTGCTCAGAGCCATTTGAACCATTTGAACCATAACACTCTCGCATGTATACATAAATGAGCCTCAAGTATGTAGAGAGATTGGGACTTTGGATAAACAATTGTTTATGGTGTATATATATGGTGCTATAAGACAAAAATTGAATGTCCTACAATAATGTATTTTTAGAATTACGTAATGTTCTTTAATCTGTCCAGTGAATTGTCACCCTACAAGCCAGACTTTGAGAGTTCTGTTGCTGATCGATTCTAAAACATTTATTTATGATATTTCTCTCAGGCATAACCTTTGCAGATGGTATATGAGATAAATGTAACGTTCCAACGTTAATTACGTGTCGTCCTTTAATTGAAATGATCTGAACCTCATGTGGCACAATGTGCAACCCTTCAACCCCGTCTTCCACCTGATACCGGGATACTTCAGCACGACAATATATCACGATAAATTTTTAGGCATGTTAGGTAAGAGAAGTATAAGATAATGTCAGTTACCCAAATTTGGTTTTACCCACGTAAGTACAGTGTTTATTATACACTTTTTTCACTGGGTAATTCCCTATTTTCTTTGTATGGTGAATATGTTAGAACTGTTATGTGTCTCAGTAGTTGACAGTCAATTTCGTGTTACCTCTGTTTCCTCCATCATTAGCAAGGTGGTTCATAATTTAACGACTTGCGTCTCTGAATCGTGCATATGCTGAGTGGAACAAGTGTGTGGCCACTGGTTTCTCGCAGTATAGGATTACTCCGGAGCAGTGTGCGCCCACCCACAGGGTACTGGGTAACGGGTCCTATTACACTGGCGACTGGAAAACTTTCCATTGGGAAGTAGTTAGGCTTGATTCGGGTCATCCACACCCTATCTTTCCTCTCGGGAGCCGCAGTCTTGCGGAGTTAGAGGCAGAGCCTGGCAGGAGATTGGAACCGACAGGGGAAATACACATGGGGGATTCAAGTTGTGAGCAGGACAAAGAGGCGACGCTAGGCCGCTCGCCTTCCTCAGCTTCCGTCCACTCCCGCAAATACTCATTCGGCCGCGGTAATCGCACGACCTCTTTATTTATTTATCCACCGCGATAGTAAGGGTCATGTATTCATTGCGGCTTCCTCGACAATGTGCTTCCTTAATACCTATCGAATTTTCGTACATAATTTGTTAGTATAACGAAAAAAAACATTTATCACAGCAACATATTATCAGAAATAAACAGTAGACGCTAGAAAAATTGGACGATAACATGAATTAGAAAGGAAAATAACTGACAGTAGCTAATGAGTTTTCTAGTACCGATTATTCCCTTGTCAGGTATAATCTACGAATTCTATTTAGTTAAAATGATGTATACCTATTTTCGAGATCTGTGTGCCCACTGTTAAAAAAATTTGAAAGATTCGTTTATTTTTCTAGAGATAGACCTTTATCCGTAGAACAGGCAACGAAAGTTAGCAGTCCTGTTAGTTAACTTACAGATTGAAAATATGTGGCGTATCTGGACTCGAATCAAGGTCAAACCCTCGCGGGTAATGGTCTTAGCCACTGAGCGATACAGGCAATCTTTCTAACAACACTGTGAACTCTAGTCTGTCAGTAACTATTTCTTACTTTCCACGCTTCACGAAGAATCTCCTGAAAATTATTGGCCTAAACTGTGGTTACCAACGCTTCACGAAGAATCTCCTGAAAAATTATTGGCCTAAACAGTGGTTACCAACATGCGGGTTATTAACCCTAACAGGTAAAATTAAATTTTCGAAAGGGTAAATGCGAGAGGGTTCGACTAAATTTACTTTAAAATATGTCTACTATTGTCTCTGTTTCATAAGACTGGTGTACCGATGACGTGAGTTATTAGTAAGCACGTTTTTCCACATACTACCATTAACATGTGACACAATGTGGCGGACGTTGCTGATGGGAAACGAATGTACGAACAACATATTCCATGTCCTGAATATATGGGAATAAAATAGAAACACATACGTCGCTTATTCGTAAATATTTCATGAAAATGCCTTCGGCGATTTTTAGGTGGTTCTCCCAATGGACAAGATATTACTTCATTATGTGTTTCGCTACTGGTAAAAGAACTAATTGACAGTACAACACAACAGTAACTATGTAATTACTACTACATCGCTGTGGGGCCAATACAGTAATGTTATTATTTTTGGTATTTTTGCGGCGGTCAGGCTCATATCATTAGCAGACTGAAGTTTTCCACTTTCTGTCAGTTCAGAAGTATGGAGTCCAGCACTGAGATGTTTTACGAACAGTAGGTATAGATCACACATTTTGATTTGGTGGATTTTGAATGGGGGTACACGAAGTGGGTGGAGAAGTTGTCGCAAGGGAGAAGAGAGGAGCAAAGGAAGCACATTATGTAACAAGTGTCTGCAGTGTCGGTAGTTAGCTTTCTTTTCTGAGGAGGTTATAAACAAGCTTTCTCAATTATCTGACTGACTCATTACTTCGTGGTTTAATAAAACACCTACTACAACTAAATATCATTTACCTTTCGTCATTTTACATATATGAGTGTGCTAACAAAATTACTTTTCATTCTAAAGGTTAAATGGGCGCTAATGCTGATGATATAAGGGTGAGGTGGAAGGGGGATAGGTAATATCAGATTCACTCATGGTCAATGGTTTCAAGAAGGTCGGGAACCACTGACGTAGCGCCTATGAGACAGAGAATATCGTGGAGAAAATGGCTTAGCTGTAACATATAGACCAGTTTTAGAATAAAACTTTCATTCTGTAATGGAAAATTTGGACATATTTAATACGTGTGCTTTACCAGATACGAATCTAGGTTTCACACAAACTGTTAATGCGCACATAGTGGCACACCTAAAAATTCAGTCTACCACTGTCTTAAAAAGTACCCACCTCACATTTCACTAGTTTGGGCAGTAGTGTTAGATAAATGTAACACATCTGTGACAGACTGACAAACGAATTCCCTGTATTAGTTTAATGCTGAATACCTATGCCTCTCAATATATTGCCAGAATGAGACCAGTTTCATAAAGTGTGGGACACTCGTCACGTTACGGCGTCGACCCGCTTGGTGGAATAGCTGCAGCAGAGAGAACAGCCAAGGTAATGAGTGAGATGCCTGCCTTCGGGCCGGATGAAGTGCCTTCAGAACTTAGGTAACACGGCCGTATGCAGATGGGTATAATCCTAGGCGAGTCGCGCATCCCGCTATTGATCCAGAAAGTGCAGTAAGGCAGGCCAGTGGCTACAGCCTCCAGTAAAACCGGAAGGGTTCTTGATGCCGTCCTCGTGATGGTCAGTGGGCATGGTGCTCACGCCTGATGGCAAATGTTGTATTTACCAGCTCCTAACTGAACACGGTCGTCCAACTTGTGGGTCACAGCTCAAATGAAACGCCACTAAAAATTATAGTTAATCAGTTCCGAAACCGTGTTACACTTTAGACGGGTGCCCCTATAGCTGTATTTGCGAAAGAGGAGGTCCCTCTGCTTTGCTTAACTGGGCTTTAGCTTCCGTTAGGAGAACTCTGGCCATTGAGCCTTGCATTATGTCAACGGCAGTCACACATTTGATGACAAGAAGAATGAAGCACTATATTACGCTAGATTTGAACAAAGATATATTTTTAATAACTTAGCGTACGTCCTATGCATAATTAATGGTGAATATTCACATAGGTGAAAGTATACGGTTATAGAAACAAAAAGTGCCTCTATACGTCGGTACACAAGCTGAATAATCTAAAATGTGTGGTTACGAACATCTAACGTCTTCAGTATGAAATATTGTCCGAGTTAGTGACAAATGAATTCCAAATGTAAACATTTCTAAGTACAAATGCGGAAGTCGAATGAAGCTACTAAGATACAATGGAGTGGAACAGTATGCACTCCTAATAAGAGCAGGCTGTGGACATACTACACCATTTTTACTGTATGAAAAAGCTGCAGTGATACCATTAACCAATTTTTTAGCCACGAGCTCTGCCATTACGATGTTTTAGTCGCTATACAGAAACTCGAAATTTTTTTTAGCTGACGAATAAGGGAAGGTCGTACGGTAGGAAAGCAACTTGTATGTTGGGAAAACTGACACTACGTGCTTTAACATGTGTTACTTCAAGCAAGTGTTTCGCTTGTAGCCAAATTTTACCTTATTTAACTATCTGGTGGTCATAACTGTCGGTTACAAGGTGTTTTTTCTTGTGGGACTTGTGCTTCTGTAATGTTTGAAGCCGTGACCATTCAAATGGCGAACATCCACAAATGCGTGTTTTACAGATTGATCATGTATGAGTGGAATTACATACTCATCACCGTACTTAGAAATTACTTTTATTTGATTTCATCAGTTGAAACTGGGGTACGGTTCCTGCTAGCCGTTATTTGAGGCAGCTATCGTTGGTGCGTGCCCGTGATGTTAGTCGTTAGACACGCTTTTGTCCTAAATATTTAACGCTAACTTCTGTCTCTCATTCTCCTTGCCGCCCTTTAGTTCAGCTGTGACGTTATAAAAGCGCTACTCTGACTGGGTAAATTTACTAGAACGGAGTTTGTGGAATTCCGAAACACGATTTTTACTCTGGTTAGGGGTCTTGAAATATTGAGTCCTTCGAATTAACCTTGTGACCTAATGATTCAGTATGTCTAATTAATAATTGTAACAAGGCAGCCTATTGTTACTCTAATTCGAGGTACAAACTTTATCTTTCATGGCCACGAGTTCTTCTTTACGACGTGGCTAACGACATCAGTTTTCATATTAATAATAGAGCACGTGTTAACGAAAGGCGAGATGATATTCAGACTTTATTACTTAACAAGGTGGATTTGCATAGTGTCTGCAAGGCCGTCTGTCTGAGCGCTGTAATTACTTCAACATCTGCACCCGTACATCACTGTGAAGTACGAGGCAGTAAGTGCGTTATACGGTTTCCTCCCATTACACTGATGAATTGAGCTTGGAGGGAAGGACATTATATGGCGCATGTTCACAAAGAGCTATCACACACCTTTACCCCTTTCCAGACCCAGCAGATACTAAACAGTTATTAATTTATTTTTAACCTGAGCAGATTAAGGCCTGCAGGCTTCCTCTTACATCGGAACAGAGGTTCACACACAAAGTTATTTTACATCAAAATCACGTAAGGTATGACGATTTTAATGCGATAAACAGTAACCAAATGGTATTAAGAGGATTAAAATTGCTTTGAATCTATGTAAAGTCAATGTGAATTAACAGTACTGACTAAATAGTAAAACGGTAGTACTAGTACTACTGCTGTAATCATTCTTACTATTACTTTCTTGTGATACAGATCCAGCTTCTATAATTTTTTTAAATGATGTCACATTGATTGTTACTGATGAGTTTATTTTACTTTTACAACTTCGAAACAGGTGGCACTTTATAGTATAAGAATTTAGACATGTAGATTGACGTCTAGCTCCATCTCAAAAATATTATACTTGAAAATGGCACAAAATTCGAAATTGCAACAGACAAATGAAAACAGTATCGTATTTAAAAAACTGTTGCTACTCCTACTGCTAATAATATCAATACTAAAAATAACAAGTGACATGGATCAAAGAAGTTAAAGGAGACCTGAGGGAAATGGAGACATGATGGAAATAGATGTAACGGAGGAAGCAACAGAAGATAGAGAGAAGTTAAGAAAGAAAGTAAAAAGTTTCAATGGCTTCCTGGAGAGAAGGATGACAAATAACAGGCACAACATGGAAGAAATAAAAGACAGTGTTAGGGAAAGAACAAAAATTTACTGGTAAGAAAGAAAGGAGGAAAGAAAGAAGACCTAAGTCATTTCATGTGTTCCTTAGTAGGTCAAACCAATAAAAATAATAGTAATAACGAGGTACCAATAATAATATAAATAATAACAACAGCAGCAGTTATAGCGATCGATAAAAATGTATGTATTAGTATACAAAGTGATGTGACACTGTGATTTCTGAGGGAGAGAAACTTAGGTAGTCTGTATTAGCTGAGAGTATTTGTAAATAACGAATATGTCGCTGAAAAGTAGGACATAACAGCTTAACAAGTGCGTTTAAGGACAAAGGAAGAGATTGTTGTTGTTTTGTTAACCAAGTTATTAATTGTTCTTTGAATCTGAGCTCGTTATTCATTTCTCTATATATATTGAGGAAGGTCACTCTTGAGTCGTTTTCCTGCTGCTGAAATAGATCTCGAGATAGCGGCTGGGTAATGAGGAGGAGAAGAATGAATTTTGCTCTAATGGGAGCCAGGACATCCGTTATTTAGGCTAGACAAGAGTTTCAAGGCCTAGAAGATGTATGAGCTACGGTACATTAGTATGTTGATTAGACGGTAGCCGGCAGGTGTGGCCGAGCGGTTCTAGGCGCTTCAGTCTGGAACCGCGCGACCGCTACGGTCGCAGGTTCGAATTCTGCCTCGAGCATGGATGTGTGTGATGTCCTTAGGTTAGTTAGGTTTAAGTAGTTCTAAGTTCTAGGGGACTGATGACCATAGATGATAAGTCCCATAGTGCTCAGAGCCATTTGAACCATTTTTGTACAAGTTTCTTCCTCATATCGGAAGGGAAGAGCTTTCTGTATTTTGTAGGGAACGAAACGATGCTGATGTCTTCTTGCACACTGCATCTTTGTGCACTGCCCAGTATGACTTCTCATCTGTTGTTACTCCTAGACTCTTTGCTGAGGGAAATATGTTGATATATTTCCCATTTAGGATTAAAATGGTAGGGATTCCCTATACTTCGGAATAATGAGCTCATAATTACCAACAAACATCGCTTGGATTTTGGATGGGCTTGAGCTTTAACTCAACATCCTATGTTCATTTTTATACAACACACATCTCATCATTGAACTTCTCGACAGCTGTCTTCACGCTAATAGATTTGGCATTTAGATACAACTGGATGTCGCCAGCGAATCAAAGGTATCTATGGTATGAAAGACCTAATGGCCGAATGAGCAGGCGCAGTGATTGGCACACTCGATTCGCATTCGGTACGACGATGGTTCAAATCATGAACAATTACGAATGATCCCATGGAAAGAATGGCTGTGGGGCTGAGGACCACCTACCTAAAAAAGGGTGGGGGTAAAATGAGCAATGTGCGAATATCTATACATTATTCTTCCAGTATTTGAGATTGGGAACACTTAGTGACTTGCAACGTAATTTCAAACTTTATGAAACTTTTTGTCACTGACAAGCCACACAAAATGACCGAAGGAAAAAAAAAAACATGAACGTTCAGTTTATTACTTTCTTGTTACAAAATGTATTCGTGACAATATGCAATTATACCACAGAAAGTACCACTAAGTCCGCCCCCTTAGCTGAGTATACAGCGCGTCTGACTGCCATGCAACGGGCGCGGTTTCAATTCCCAGCCAGGTGGCAGACATTCTTCGCTCGGGGAATGGATGTTGTGTTATCCTCATCACAATCATCATCAACACAAAAGTCACTCCATGTGCCGTCAACTGAAAAGCCTTGCTACTCAGTGGCCGAACTTCCCCAGGTGGGGTCTCCCAGCCATCAATACCGTACGATCATTTCATTTTACTCACCAGTAAAATTATATAGCCGTACGACACATACCTCAGGACATATGACGTCATAAACACTGAGATACGTGAAAAATGACACATTACGCACGACGTTTAACATTATTACTTCTTCGCTGGTATCTCTGAACGCAACACGTTCCGTTGACAGTACACCTATATACCACTGGATGTGCGTCCAAGCCGAGCGGTCTAAGGCGCTGCAGACATGTACTGTGCGGCTGGTCCCGGCGAAGGTTCGAGTCCTCCCTCGGGCATGGGTGTGTGTGTGTGTGTGTGTGTGTGTGTGTGTGTGTGTGTGTGTGTGTGTTTGTCCTTAGGATAATTTAGGTTACGTAGTGTGTAAGCTTAGGGACTGATGACCTTAGCAGTTAAGTCCCATAAGATTTCACACACATATGAACATTTTTTTATGCGTTCAAACTTATATGAATGTACGACACATAGTTCAGGAAACACGACATTACAAACATTTAGATGCGTGAAGAAGAAACTCCAAGGCGGAATTAACAAGAGATACAGTTGAAATATGGATACAAATACGTGTGAAATATTTAAATACATGTGAAATATATTTGAAAAGTTGCGTATGCAGGCAACGTCACGAGTACAGATCTCATATTAAGCCCCTTGAACGACTTCTGTCAAATTTGTTGCACATATTATAAACTGGAAAGAATTACCGCCGGGTTAAGAACCACCATCCTCCTACCGGGATAGCGGTAATAACAAGGAGAGATATGGGACGAGGATACGATGGACAGACAAAGAGCTGGAAGGACAAGATAAACGCAGATAAGGTTCAAAAATGGCTCTGAGCACTATGGGACTCAACTGCTGAGGTCATTAGTCCCCTAGAACTTAGAACTAGTTAAACCCAACTAACCTAAGGACATCACAAACATCCATGCCCGAGTCAGGATTCGAACCTGCGACCGTAGCGGTCTTGCGGTTCCAGACTGCAGCGCCTTTAACCGCACGGCCACTTCGGCCGGCCCGCAGATAAGGGGGATGGGTGGATATTGATGGAGAGAGAGGGAGAGTTGGGAGAGAAGATGAAGAGAAAAAGGAATGAGGAGGAGATGCACAGGCAGAGGAGGGAAGAGGAGATCAACAGCCAGAAGGGGAAGAAGGAGATGGGCAGGAGGAGGAGGCAGGAGGCAATTCACAGAGAGAGGTGGGTGTAAGAGGCAGGCAGGGAGAGGAAAGGAGGAGATGGAGCTAGATGGGGAGGAAGTGATGAACAGAGGGGGAGGAGCATATGGATATGGAGGGGGGAAGATGGAGATGAATAGAGAGAGGGTCACGAGGAGATGGATAGGAAGGGAAGGATGGAGGAGATGGACATAGAGAGGGGGTGTGGTATATGGGCAGAGAGAGGGCAAGTGGAAATGGAGAAGGAAAGCGGGGAGGAGGAGATGGACTCATTAGAAGACTATAACATAACAGAGCGACGCCACGTACTTAGCTAGTAAGAAATAAAGAAGGAGTTAGTGAAAAGGTAAAGTATATCAGCTAACACATCATTACGTTATGGTTAACTATGTTTTGTAGTAACATTACACACACACACACACACACACACACACACACACACACACACACAAATCAAAACCTTAAATATGTTTTAAATATTATTTATTGTGCAGAAGTGGTACAAAGCTGTATCACTTTTCAACATAATCTCCCCCACGCTCAATGCAAGTCCTCCAGCGCTTACAAAGTGCATAAATTCCTTTAAATAAATTATTTTGGTAGTCCGCGCAACCACTGATGCACCGCGTGGCGTACCTCTTCATCAGAATGGAACTTCTTTCCTCCCATTGCGTCTTTGAGTGGTCCAAACATATGGAAATCACCTGGGGCAAGGTTTGGTGAGTATGGTGGATGAGGAAGACACTCAAAATGCAGGCAGTGTGGTGCCTTGCATTGTCATGTTGTAAAAGGACACCTGCTGACAGCAATCCACGTCGCTTTGATTTGATTGCAGGCTGCAGATGATTTTTTCGGCGATCTGTGTATGGTGAACTGGCGACAGTGGTCCCTCTAGGCAAATAATGCTCCAAAATGAAGCCGTTTTCGTCCCAAAAGAGAGTCAGCATAACCTTCCCTGCTGATGGTTCTGTTCGAAACTTCTTTGGTTTTGGTGACGAGGAACGGCGCCATTCCTTGCTCGCTCTCTTCGTTTCAGGTTGGTGGAAGTGAACCCAGGTTTCGTCCCCAGTAACGGTTCTTGCAAGGCAGCCATCACCTTCTCGTTCGAAGCACCGAAGAAGTTCTTCACAAGCATCAACACGTCGTTCTCTCATTTCAGGAGTCAGCTGCCGTGGTACCAATGTTGCAGACACTTTGTGAAATTGGAGTACATCAAGCACAATTTTGTGTGCTGACCCATGACTAATCTGTAAACATGCTGCAATGTCATTCAGTGTCACCCGGCGGTTATCCTTCACTATGGCTTCAACTGCTGCAATGTTCTGTGGAGTCACAACTCGTTGTGCCTGACCTGGACGAGGAGCACCTTCCATTGAAGTCATACCATTTGCGAACTTCCTACTCCATTCGTAGACTTGCTGCTGTGACAAGCAATTCATCACCGTACTGAAACTCCATTCATCGATGAATTGCAATAGGTTTCACACCTTCACTATGCAAAAACCGAATAATAGAACGCTGTTCTTCCCTGGTGCAAGTCGTAAGTGGGGCGACCATGTTTTTACTGATACTGCGACGGTATGTGTGCATCGGCACTATGCTGTCACCTACAGGCCATTCTGCGCGCTGTTTGTAGCACGCTTAGCAACTTACAGGATAACGGCGCGAAATTTCGATTTGTTATTACAAATTTAAGGTTTCCATTTGACTCACCCTCGTATATCTGGAACGAGGCGCTACAGGAGCTCAAATGTCTCAGCTTCTAAGGCAGCACAGGCTTTCGAGTTCATTAACATTTCAAACTAATCGTTTTCCACCGCCTGTCTTCATCATTATACTGGTGTCAGATGTTTATAAATAGTGAAGTCCTTATCTCGAAAGCGCTCTGGTCAAAATCTCTAATCCTTTCGGACGTGTCATTCTCATATACCACCGGAACTGACTTTGCGAGTTTCTTCTTCACTTTGAAGATTCACTGTTTTTTTTCCCTACGACACAAACTTCGTTATTATGGATATAGATTCGATAGCGTCCTGTGTCCCTAGCTTTGACTTCTGTCAATGTCTTTCACTGCCATCTCCACTCTAGCTTCTCTCGGGCAAGGTTCATCACTAATATGATTGCGTTCTCTCTGCTGTCTGTAGGCCCTAATGCTATTGTAAATATAATACTGCCATTAATCTGTATATTTTAAAATTTGTTTGTTCCATAATAATTTTGAAAAATTAAGAAAATGCTATAACGAGAGTAAGCTTTTGTTAATCTATTTAAAATAACCTCTTTGACGTAGGTGTGATAAATGTATTAAGACATATTTTGTAAATAATTATGTAATACTTCAAGTACAACTGTAATTAATTATGTCAGCCGGCCGCGGTGGTCTAGCGGTTCTGGAGCTGCAGTCCGGAACCGCGGGACAGCTACGGTCGCGGGTTCGAATCCTGCCTCGGGCATGGGTGTGTGTGATGTCCTTCGGTTAGTTAGGTTTAAGTAGTTCTAAGTTCTAGGGGACTTATGACCTAAGATGTTGAGTCCCATAGTGCTCAGAGCCATTTGAGCCAATTATGTCAATGTTGTGTGTATATGCTGTCATGCAATTGTAGATGGTTCATACATAGGGTTTTTGTAAGCAGAAGTGTAAATTGAAAAGGTGTAGGGATCGTAGGAAGAACGGAACTCCGTTCTGTGGTGGAATGGAAAAGCTGGTGGGGCGCGCGAGTGAGATTTGGCGCGCAAGTGGCTCATATAGTCGGTAGCTGCCCTACAAGTAGTGAACACGCATTACGTTGGTCAAGCACTAGAGGCCCCGAATTTACCTGCAAGACTAGGTTTTTGGCCTCGGTCGTGTTCTACATAACTGGCGCAATACGGCAATAAATTAATAGCTCAGAAATTTGTAATTTTATCTTCGGCACCATGAGGAAGACAGAGCTATGTACATCAAGAGCCGTACCTGCGCAATGTTACTACGCAACACAGCCTCACGCCACCTTCGACATCAGTAACAGGCAAAGTAGTTTATTTAGAAGTGTATCACAGTATGAACCATCCATCTTCAATCAGTGGAATATAAGTGTTAAATGTACCTTTGTGTTTAACCGTGATTTTCCTATGTCATTTACCTCAGTAGTGTCCATACCTAAACGAAATTTTTCCGAGTATCCTGATGTTTACTGAAGTTCGAATAATACACTCCTGGAAATTGAAATAAGAACACCGTGAATTCATTGTCCCAGGAAGGGGAAACTTTATTGACACATTCCTGGGGTCATATACATCACATGATCACACTGACAGAACCACAGGCACATAGACAAAGGCAACAGAGCATGCACAATGTCGGCACTAGTACAGTGTATATCCACCTTTCGCAGCAATGCAGGCTGCTATTCTCCCATGGAGACGATCGTAGAGATGCTGCATGTAGTCCTGTGGAACGGCTTGCCATGCCATTTCCACCTGGCGCCTTAGTTGGACCAGCGTTCGTGCTGGACGTGCAGACCGCGTGAGACGACGCTTCATCCAGTCCCAAACATGCTCAATGGGGTACAGATCCGGAGATCTTGCTGGCCAGGGTAGTTGACTTACACCTTCTAGAGCACGTTGGGTGGCACGGGATACATGCGGACGTGCATTGTCCTGTTGGAACAGCAAGTTCCCTTGCCGGTCTAGGAATGGTAGAACGATGGGTTCGATGACGGTTTGGATGTACCGTGCACTATTCAGTGTCCCCTCGACGATCACCAGTGGTGTACGGCCAGTGTAGGAGATCGCTCCCCACACCATGATGCCGGGTGTTAGCCCTGTGTGCCTCGGTCGTATGCAGTCCTGATTGTGGCGCTCACTTGCACGGTGCCAAACACGCATACGACCATCATTGGCACCAAGGCAGAAGCGACTCTCATCGCTGAAGACGACACGTCTCTATTCGTCCCTCCATTCACGCCTGTCGCGACACCACTGGAGGCGGGCTGCACGATGTTGGGGCGTGAGCGGAAGACGGCCTAACGGTGTGCGGGACCGTAGCCCAGCTTCATGGAGACAGTTGCGAATGGTCCTCGCCGATACCCCAGGAGCAACAGTGTCCCTAATTTGCTGGGAAGTGGTGGTGCGGTCCCCTACGGCACTGCGTAGGATCCTACGGTCTTGGCGTGCATCCGTGCGTCGCTGCGGTCCGGTCCCAGGTCGACGGGCACGTGCACCTTCCGCCGACCACTGGCGACAACATCGATGTACTGTGGAGACCTCACGCACCACGTGTTGAGCAAATCGGCGGTACGTCCACCCGGCCTCCCGCATGCCCACTATACGCCCTCGCTCAAAGTCCGTCAACTGCACATACGGTTCACGGCCACGCTGTCGCGGCATGCTACCAGTGTTTAAGACTGCGATGGAGCTCCGTATGCCACGGCAAACTGGCTGACACTGACGGCGGCGGTGCACAAATGCTGCGCAGCTAGCGCCATTCGACGGCCAACACCGCGGTTCCTGGTGTGTCCGCTGTGCCGTGCGTGTGATCATTGCTTGTACAGCCCTGTCGCAGTGTCCGGAGCAAGTATGGTGGGTCTGACACACCGGTGTCAATGTGCTCTTTTTTCCATTTCCAGGAGTGTAGTAAATTACTGGCAAGAGTACTGTTTTGGTAGTAAATTCTGAAAATCATTATTAAATACTAAAGTTTGCGCTTATCAGTTTAAGGGCCACCGCTTTGCGTGGCCATAGGGATAAGTTTTCAATATTATTTGTGAAAGTAAAGTAACATAACTGTTTAACTGCAACAATCTTAACAGTAATTGTTCATGTTGCTCCTCCACGTCAAAGAAAGCCAGACAAATATTGGTGTTAGTAAAACGTTAACAAATAACAGTCCAAGAGAAATTAAATTTAGTCGTGTTAAATAATAGTTTTGGTCATATGAATGATAGCTATAAGTTTAATATTTTTTGTATCCTTGTTGAAACATATGTGTGTCTTCTTCAAATAAAAGGCTCTGAGCACAATGGGACTTAACTTCTAAGGTCATCAGTCCCCTAGAACGTAGAAGTACTTAAACCTAACTAACCTAAGGACATCACACACATCCATGCCCGAGGCAGGATTCGAACCTGTGCCCGATTTGGGCTGGCGGCCGCTTTATTAAGCGAAACAGTTTATTGTTTTAACAGGCTTTGTCTGATAAAAGGTTTCCAAAAGTAATTGTTCTTACTGCTTTTCCCCCAAAGTGTATGACTCGGAGAAAAACAGTTCGATACTTTACCATTGGGTTGAACACGGTTAAAATCTCTCTCCAAGAGTCGATGGTTTGCAGTGTTAGTGTTGCGTAATTTTGTGGTGGTGTTCCTGCTGCTACTTACTGCACACTTCTTACATTCCGAATCGCCGATCTTCCGTCTTTACAGTGGTAGAACTTAAACGTTCTGGTACCGTATTGACGAGAACGCGAAAGTACCGTTGCATGTCCTCTTGAATTCCAAACAGTCTAAGATTACTGTGCCTCTGAGATGGTTCAAGTTCACCAGATTTCACAGTCAACTTCCGTTCGAGCAACTGTCAGCCAATTTCATAGATTTTTTCAATAAACATGCGTCACTCGTATTCACCTGTAAGGTGTTACGTAATTATTTTATCACTGCTGCAGTGACAGTATCAGTGATGGTTACGACCACGCCACTGAGCGCCTCCTGTGCCTGTAGCGTCGAACTTGACCTAGGCGTTGATGAGCTCGAGCGACTTCCGACCGCAGCTCCCGGGGTCGGTCACCCACAGTTCACTCACCCGCCTGACCGTTGGCCACGCTGCAGGTTGTTCGACAATTCCCCATTTTAAATGCAGTCCCACTTTGTAGGTACTTAAAATGAAATGTTAATGCGAAACTGGACACTCGACAAGTGAACCTCAAATACGAAACAGCACTGCTTGTTTCATTCAGAAATACGGTGCAATGTTTCTTTCGACATTTGCATGCACATAAGAAGGAACTTGCGTTGCAGCTGCCTTCGGAAACGCATGCATGCAGTTGCTATAATAGAGTAGCTTCTTCTATATATTGAAACTACGATTATGGAAATACGTCCCGGACGGGGCCCCCTTCCTAGATTTCCCTCTTTACGTGAGCGGTCGTATAACAGCTTGGGCCATGCGAGCACAGATCATAGCCAGACCGAAACTTTCATATCATTGTTCGTGTGTCATAAGGAGCACTCGAACTATACCTTTACTCCCGTCCAGGCAGTAGAGTTGAGAGCCTAGTTATGACGAATAAATACGAAATAGTAGACCCTGGGTTACTAAGAAGTATAATGCGATGTTCCTTTGTACGTGACTGTATGTGTGAAGGAACAGGCGCTACAGCCTTTTAGAAATATAGGAAATGTATGCGCAGTTACGAATATGAACCATCTTCGGTTTTATATTGAAATAATGACAATGAAAATTTGTGCCAGAATGGGACTCGAATCCGGATTTCCCGCTTTAGGCGAGTGGTCGCCTTAACCACTTCGGCCATCCGACTGCTAATCACGGTCAGCGATCGGTGACCACTTGTCGTCCTTCGTATGCCACAACACGCATTTATACGTTACGCATATTTTCTTCCAGAAAGGACACATTTATTGAGAGTTAAGGGCCTGGTATTGGTGAATAAATAAGAAACAACAGCGCCTGCGTTATTAGGAAGTACGACGCAATGTGCCTTCGGATATGTACTCATCCGGCACAAATTTTCCTTGTTGTTATTCCATTACACAACCGAAGGTGGTTCATATTCGCAACTTTGGAAATATGTCTTGTATTTCTTGACGGTTGTGGTCGCTGCAGTGCCTGTTCCTTCGGACATTCATGTATGTCAGAAGGAACATTACATCTTAGCTTTTTATCACGTGGTCGTAACCAAGTGTTTGCGTAATTGTGGCTGTCGTCACGTCAGTGGTGACTAAGATTAAGACAGTGAAGGTGGCCTAAAACTTATTCCCAACAGATGGCGAGATAGCCACTTATCTGCTCATGTTCGGTCCTTTGATGGCGTAGGCGTCCGTCTTCTTCACCTACGTGCTGGGGTTTGTTGCCTAGTCGATGATATAATTAATAAAAAGGGACAGCTACAGTATGTTCAAGCCTTTCAGAAAATTTTAACATGAAAAAATATTAAGAAATACAAATTGAGGTAAACCTATCACACATTCAAACACGTCTACTCACAGTTATCAACGATATGGCGACCTGCCTTTCTGTAGTAGTCCCCATGTTGCACGTGACAAACGCGTGAAGGTTTTCAATAAAATCAGTGAAGTCAAAAACTAGTACCTAGAAAGAGCGAGGAATAATGGCGGGAAATGAACCTCGAAAATAAGAAATGCCGGCCACGAAATTCGAGATACATTAACAGAAACATAAAGTGGCTTTTTACTGATGAACGATACCGTTTACCTTAGTTACTGCAAGCTCTCGACCGCTAATCATATTACACAACTGCGCTCTGCTGCATACATGGTGATGGAGAGAAAGCCGTGTTCTACTCGTGGAGAGAAACTTCCTACCTTTTCAAGCCACTGTATACAACTGAGACCCGGAGATCAATTTTCTGTTGCTTTTGTTACTTTGGGCGCCCCCTCCCTCCCATAACATTCTTCCGCAGGATGCGAAGAGGTGCCTATCGCCAATACAACTTCACTATGAGGCGCCCCTTCTTCAGCATCAGCTCGGGAATATTAGCCGACGACGATTGTCCACCAGTGGTAGTCACTAGAATTTTACCCAATACTCCTAATTGTACAGAGCAAACGTGGGAAAACTCTCCTCTATAAGAGAACGCGACACTTGTCCCTGGCATTGTTGAAGCAATGGTGAACACCGAGATGTTCTGAAGAAGATCCCAGCAGAGATGTCAAAACGTCAATTACTTTAGAAGGGAATATAATGGGGCCTAACAACTCAGAAGATTTTAACTTTAGTGACAACGACCACGAAAGCCTTCAGACTTAGATAAAACACTTGTATGGGAAAGAGGTTCATACACCATCAGAAGACTGGAGTACTTTAGCAGAAGAGGAGATAAATTACTAAGCGATCTTATAACACTAGTCTACTGTGACACTAACTAATGCTACCCTCTGAGAGGATTTGGGTAATTTGACCGCGCGTGTGACTAATGGATAAAGGTATCGGTCTGTAATTTAGAATACATTGGAATTAACTGTAAAACTAAACAGGCTTTTACTCTGGGGTTAATGAAAGTGGTAAAATTCATATACGAATGAAACAATAACGGTTGCCAGCCCAATTAGGCACATGAATTAGGAAATACATGTTTAAGAAAATTGAATGTTAGTTATTCAAGTTAATTTCATTAATATTTCCCTTAGTATAGCACACAGGATGAAAGCGGACACAGCGCACTCTGAGCTATGGGTGGTAGCAGTTACCGATAACCCACAAACTAGTAATCATAGAAAGCAAAAATTGTACCAAGCTTATACTAATAACAGTTAAACTCAAGATCATTACTTGAACGAGTACTGAAATGTTAATGCAAGAGATTCAGGACTAAAGATGGACCTGAGGGGCCTCTGTCTTAACTGGCTCTTAAAAATCACAAATAAAGGTAAATGATACGACAATTACACTGTTAATATCGCTCTGTTTATATTTGTTTTCCTTAGCAGCAGTAATATTCCGATTATCTTTCTAATATGAGAAGAAGATGGTGGGGACCCACAAACTGGTACAGTACTACTCGTCAAACTCTATGATTATTTCAGTACCTAAATTTAATTTAAACAAAATCACTTGTTAACTTCACTTGGGATAGTTGGTATTTTACTTTTCAATGCAGATTATTCAACACTGAGCTCAATTAACTTAAAAAACAATTCATGATAGTAATCAAGGCTAAATTATGTTGCAAACGAGTTTAACTTACTTACCTTTTTCATCACCTGTGGAGCATACATTTTAGACACTAATATATGGACACTAATATATACACAATCTGGCATAGTGCTTTTGCAAAACATTACTTCTCAATAAGCTGAGAGTACTTTGGCAAAATTTTAACTAACTTCGCTTTTGTTGATCACTTTGAGCAGCAGGAATTAAGTAGTGCTCCTTTGAAGTCTTCTTGTGGGCTCCGCTATGTGGACGATACATTTATTACATGGCCACACACTGAAGAACAACTTCATGTGTTACACAATTTCTTAAATGGAATTCATCCCAAAATCAAATTTCCCTTGGAGGGTGAGAGTGAGGTCTCTCTCATGTTTCTAGATGTGTTGGTATACAGAAGATCTGATAACACTCTAGGTGACAGAGTGTATAGAAAGCCGTCCAGCACAAACAGGTATTTAGACGCCACTTCGCACTAGCACCCAGCCCAGAAGCAAGCAGTGCTCAACACCCTATCTTCACGTGAATTCCGTGTCAGCGATGACGACAACTTGGAATCGGAGTTGGATTTTTTTAAAGACGACAGTGAAGACAAATGGATATGATAAGTTTTCAGTCGTCAGGGTTTTAAAAGAAATATTAATCACGTTGATAAGAATGACGAGAAACCGCCCTCTCACTCCTTTAGGTTACAGTTCGTTTCTGGGGTCACCGACCGCATAAACAGATTTCTTAAGGATAATGGTATCCAGACATCTTTCTTTAGTCAAAACAGAATAAAAAAATTCTGGCGAAAAACGGATGCACTTGATTGCCCCCACAATGCAAGCGTCTGTCAAGTGACATTTGGCTGTGACAAAGTGTATATAGACGAAACGGGAAGAACTGTTAACGAACTCATTCAGAAACACGAGCGGCACACGCGGCTAAAACAAAGTGTAAAATCGGCAGAAGCAGAACATCACAAGAACTGTGACTCTGACATCGATTTTAGTAACGTACGTGTTCGGGCTAAGGAAACCAATATTTATAGAAGAAAGGTCCGAGAAGCAGTTGAAATTTTCAAGAATGCATGTAATTTCCCGCCGCATGAACAATAGACTTTGCCATTGGTGGGGAGGCCTGCGTCCCTCAGCGATACAGGTAGCCGTACCGTAGGTGCAATCACAACGGAGGGATGTCTGCTGAGAGGCCAGAAAACGTCTGGTTCCTGAAGAGGGGCAGCAGCCTTTTCAGTAGTTGCAGGGGCAACAGTCTGGATGATAGACTGATCTGCCCTTGTAACATCAATCGAAGAGGCCTTGCTGTGCTGCTAGTGAGAACGGCTTAAGCCAAGGGGAAACAAGCCGCCCGGCTAGCCGCGCGGTGTAAAACGTTGCTTTCCGAGCGGCAAGGCGTGCCGGTCCCGTCACGAATCCGCCCGGCGGAGTAGTGTCGAGGTCCAGTGTAGCGGCCAGCCTGTGTATGGTTTTTAGGTCGGTTTTACATCTGCCTCGGCGAATGCGGGCTGGTTCCTCTTATTCAACCTCAGTTACACTATGTCGGCGATTGCTGCACAAACACTGTCTCCACGTACGCGTACACCATAATTACCCTACCACGGAAACATTTGGGGCTACACTCGTCTGGTATGAGACATTCCCGCGAGGGAGGGGGCGGGAGGAGGTCCAATGGGGGACGAACAGCACAGTAACCCTGGACTCAGTATGGGGCGGTGGTTGGTTGGGTGGACTGCTGTGGCCTGTTGTGAGGTTGTGAACCACTGAGGGCTACGGCGGGACGAAGTCCCTCTGTCGTTTCTAGGTCCCTGGTTTAATGCACACACATACTCATACAAGGGAAACTACAGCCGTAATTCTTCCCGAGGGCATGCAGCGTTACTAAATGATGATGGCGTCCTCTTGGGTAAAATGTTCCGGAGGTAAGATAGTCACCCATTCGGATCTGTGGATGGGCAGTACTCAGGAGAACATCGTTATACGGAGAAACAAAACTGGCGTTCTACAGATCGGAGTGTGGAATGTCAGATCCCTTAATCGGCAGGTAGGTTAGAAAATTTAAAAAGGGAAATGGATAGGTTAAAGTTAGATATAGTGGGAATTGGTGGCGTTCAGTCGCACGAGGAACAAGACTTCTGGTCAGGTGAATACAGGGCTATAAATACAAAATCAAAAAACGGTAATGCAGGAGTAGGTTTAATAATGAATAAAAAAGTAGGAACAAGGATAAGCAACCACGGACAGCGTAGTGAACGCAAGATAGACACGAAGCCCACGCCTATCAGAGTAGTACAAATTTATATGTCTACTAGTTCCGCAGATGATAAAGAGATCGAAGAAAAGTGTGCTGCGATAAAAGGAATTATTCAAATAGTTAAGGGAGACAAATATTTAATAGTCATGGGGGACTGGAATTCGATTGTAGGAAAAGGAAGAGAAGGAAAAGTAGTAGGTGAATATATAGATTTGGGTTAAGGAAGAAAATGAGATCGGTGAGAAATGCAAAATGGCAAAGCGGGGATGGCTAGAGGACAAATATAAGAATGTAGAAGCATATATTACTAGGGATTAGATAAATACGGCTTACAGAAAAATTAAAAAGACCTTTGGAGAAAAGAGAACCACCTGTAAGAATATCAAGAGCTCAGATGCAAAACCAGTCCTAAGCAAAGAGGGGAAAGCTGAAAGGTATAAGGGGTATATAGACTATGTATACAAGGGAGACGTACTTGAGGGCAATATTATAGAAATGTAAGAGGATGTAGATGACGGTAAGATGGGGCACATGATACTACGTGAAGAATTTGACAGCGCACTGAAGACCTAGGTCGAGAAAAGGCCCCGGGGGTAGACAACATTCCGTTAGAGCTACTTATAACCTTGGGAGAGCCAGCCTTGACGAAACTCTTCCAGCTAGTGAGAAAGATGTACGAGACAGGTGAAATACCCAACAGACTTCAAGAAGAATATAATAATTCCAATTCCACAGAAAGCAGGTGCTGACAGATGTAAAAATTACCGAATTATCTGTTTAATAAGTCTCGGTTGCCAGTTCCTTACAGACGAATGGAAAAACTGGTAGAAGACGACCTCGGGAAAGATCAGTTTGGATTCTGTAGAAATGTTGGAATACACGAGGCAATACTGACCCTACGATTTATCTTAGAAGATAGGTTAAGGGAAGGTAAACCTACACATCTACCATTTGTGGAGAAAGCTTTTGACAGTGTTGACTGGAATACAGTATTTCAAATCTTGAAGGTGGCAGGGGTGAAATACAGGGAGCGGAAGGCTATTTACAATTTGAACAGAAACCAGGTGGTAGTTATAAAGAGTCGAGGAACACGAAACGGAAGCAGTGGTTGAGAAGGGAGTGAGGCAGGCATGTAGACTATCCCCGATGTTACTGTATACCGAGCAAGCAGTAAAGGAAACAAAAGAAAAATTTCGAATAGGAATTAAAATCCATGGAGAGGAAATAAAAACTTTGAGATTTGCCGATGTCATTGTAACTCTTTCAGAGACAGCAAAGGACCTGGAAGACCAGTTTCACATAATGGACTGTGTCTTGAAGGAGGATATAAGATGAACATCAGCAGAAGCAAGACGAAGATAATGGAATGTAGTAGAATTAAATAAGGCGATGCTGAAGGAATTAGATTAGGAAATGAGACACTTAAAGTAGTAAATGAGTTTTTCTATTCGGGGAACAAAATAACTGAGGATGGCCAAAGTAGAGAGGATATAAAATGTAGACTGGCTATGGTAAGGACAGCGTTTCTGAAGAAGATAAGTTTATTAACATCGAGTATAGATTTAAGTGTCAGGAACTCGTTTCTGAAAGTATCTGTATGGAGCGTAGCCACATATGGAAGTGAAACATGTACGATAAACATTGTAGACCAGAAGAGAATAGAAGCTTTCGAAATGTGGTGCTACAGAAGAATGGTGAAGATTAGATGGTTAGATCACGTAACTAATGAGAAGATACTGAATGGAATTGGGGAGAAGAGGAATTTGTGGCACAATTTGACTAGAGGAAGGCATCGGTTGTTAGGACACGTTCTGAGGCGTCAAGGGATCACCGATTTAGTATTGGAGGGAAGCGTGGAGGGTAAAAACCGTAGAGCGAGACCAAGAGATGAATACACTATGCAGATTCAGAAGGATGTAGTTTACAGCATTTATTCGAAGATGAAGAGGCTTGCACAAGATAGAGAAGCATGGAGAGCTGCATCAAAGCAGTCTTTGGACTGAAGACAGCAACAACACACAACGTGTGCTTGCTAAGGAAACCAACATTTATAGAAGAAAGGTCCGGGAAGCAACATGCATGTAATTTCAATAGGGAGGGTGGTTATAGGTTTCAGGCATCGTGGCTCCGCGCCACGAAGGAACTGAATATGCGGCCGCGGTGTGCGAGAAATATATATAACGCGTTGCAAGTCATCTCAGCGGACAATAAAATTTTGAGTAAACCTTCCCCTTCTCTTGCTCTGTCTGTTTCGCATATAGCCAATGATGATTTCCGGACCAATAGCAGTAGGAGGAGTTTCAACCAATAATCTCTCTCCAACGTAAGTGTGGAACAGTACTTTGCTATCCAGTGACGATGGGCCACCAATAGTATCCACAACAGTTTAGCCAAGAACGCCCCTTCTTCTACATCAGCGCGGGAATATTAGCTGATGACGATTGCCCACCAAAGGTAGCAACAAGAATTTTAACCAGTACTCCCATTTCTCCAGCACAAACGCGGGAAAACACCCCTTTACAAGTGAACGCGGCACTGGTCTGTGACAGTGTTCTAGCAGTACAGGACACTAAAACATCCTGAAGAAGATCCCAGAATACGGGTCGAAACGTCGACTATTCTAGAAGGTAATGTGACGCGACCTGATAACCCAGAAGACTGTAACTTAAGTCACTAACCATTCCTGTGGCGCCACGCCGACGGAACGTCTTGACCGTTTGAAGTTTAGGTTACCGGGCTGGTTTAGGCACCAGTTCATCGAATGCGAAGGGACGTCTAGTATCCCTACTGATCGGCGTGCTCTCTTGATCTGGTCATGTTTGAAAGCAATAGCTCCAACTTTAATAAAACTCACAATATTGCGCATTTTTAATGCTAATTGAATGCTGAATGCGAAAAATGTTTAGCTCCCTCTACCCGATAGTCCCCCATGCAGGCATGAATTCGACGGTGTTTGTCACTTGGTGAAAATTCGTTTTGATGCGGAAATTGATTGATGTAACTAGTGAGCATCTGAACCACGCAACTAATTGGTCGGCGCGCGGTGTATAAGAACTGGTAATGTTGTCAGCATCATTAATGTGTAATCGGATTTTCCGGACTAATTTTGTTTAAATTTCTGTCAGTTTATTTCCTGATACTATCAAGGGCAGTCTTGGTGGCTTCTCCACATCCTGTGTCTGTCTATGAAAAGTCTACGAATTATGCCGGCTCTCAGCCATTGACTGCTCAACAGTTTGCATCGGTCAAAGCATCGCTCTTTCGTGCGTGTTGCCCATACTGTTGCTGAACAGCGTTCCTCTCAAGTCCGGCATACGTCATATACACAATGCAAAATAAATGCAGTTGCGATGATATCTCTCCACTCATAAATCAATGACTAATAGTTAACGCAAGAGTAAACATCGATAAAGTAGGATGTACTGTACAAAAGCACAAAATGTGATTAAAGCAGTATGTCCCTAAATCAGAAAGTGATAGAAAAAATTTAAAATTAATTAAGCTGGAGAAATATAAATGAAGAGAGGGCTTCAGTCAGCATCATGTTCAGATGCGCCCACACAGTTGGAGTAATCATTTGTTCACGCGTAATATCAATGTTGCCGTGTGTCAGTATTAATGGTTCAAATGGCTCTGAGCAATATGGGACTTCACTTCTGAGGGCATCAGTCCGCTAGAACTTAGAACTACTTAAACCTAACCAACTTAAGGGCATCACACACATACATGCCCGAGGCAGGATTCGAACCTGCTACCGTAGTGGTCGCGCCGTTCCAGACTGTAGCACCTAGAACCACTCGGCCACTCCGACCGGCTTTTAGTATTAATGCAGACACTAATAATAGCACCTTTTACCTGTGTCAGACATGCCTAACAACTCATCACCAGTTATCTGCACCTGTTAACTATTTCTAGTGCGTAGCATCACCCTGGATGCTAAGATCACTCGGAATACGGGGACTTCTCGATTGTTGACTGTATTTTGCAGTATAGTAATTGTCACACTCTTACGGCCTGGCGAGCTTGATAATTACTCATTATGTGAAACACTCGCTGGTTCTCACAATTTAGAGCTGAAATACGATTCTGCGTCATCTGACATCAATCACAATCCACAAATTATTCTTCGATCTGTTGACAAAAGCTGCAGCTCAAATTACGCAGGAGAAATGAGCCACTATCTCGTATTTTCAGCTCGAATTAGCCGTCTGCTGAGAATTATTCAGTATTATGAAGGAAATATATGTTTCATCTCCATTACGTAAAAAACTGCTGGCAAATGTATATTAAATAATTGCACCTAGGGAAAAAGTATTATTTGTCATCGATAACCACGTGCAGAAAGCGCGGTCACTCTTATAGAGTCCTCTAGGAAAAAATTTATCAATAAGAAGGATAAAATGGTTCAAATGGCTCTGAGCACTACGGGACTTAACTGCTGAGGTCATCAGTCACCTAGAACTTAGAACTACTCAAACCTAACTAACCTAAGGACATCACACACATCCATGCCCGAGGCAGGATTCGAACCTGCGACCGTAGTGGTCGCTTGGCTCCAGACTGTGCCGCCTACAACCACTCGGCTACTCCGGCCGGCAAGAAGGATAAAACAATTGCTGAAAAACCATTCGATTAACAAACTGATGCAGTTTCCACGTCGTCACTAACATCAATAATTAGGAGAAAACGACTTCAGTACCTCCCTTACATCTGCCAAACCTCGTCACCTGTTGCTAAAATAGCACAAGAAGTTTCCGGGAACAATCAGAAATAAAGATGAGGAGAAACATTAGTATGTGAAGCGGAAAAATATTACAATAAAACGGAGAATTCTTCATGTGGCAAGGACGATGATCATACCTGTTGTTGCTAGTAGCTTACCTTTCCGTGTGTTAATAAAATTCAGATTAATTTTTTCTTGCGAGTGATGTCGGTTTCTATCGTATTTAGCAGGTACTCCATTATATTACAGTACCATTTAAAAGCACACACATGAAACTGAAAGTTTCCATAAATTGCAGTTGTATTGAATTCTTTGATCATGTTTGACTAGATAACAGTAAAGATGTTCTCGAAAATATATGTAGACGCCAGTGATACGGGTAGAGGTATTGCGCAGTTCATTGCTTGGTAGACTTATCTTAGCCGGCCGCTGTGGACGAGCTGTCCTAGGCACTTCAATCCGTAACCGCGCTGCTGCTACGGTCGTAGATTCGAATCCTGCCTCGGGCATTGATGTGTGTGATGTCCTTAGGTTAGTTAGGTTTAAGTAGTTCTAAGACTAGGGGACTGATGACCTCAGATGTTAAGTCCCATAGTGGTTAGAGCCAGTTTGAACCATTTGGTGGACTTGTCATTTCTCCAAGAGCAAGTAATTTCTATTGTTTAACACTATTTTAACAGTGTTTTTGTGCACGTGCTTTATACGCTTTTCGTGGGAAGTATCTAGATACCACAGTGCTGAAGAATTCAGCAATTACGAGATTAATTTCCCGTTTCTGGGAGTGCGAATCAGTTGCAGATATGAAGAGATCTAGCAGACCGGTAATTTTGACGGATGATAAACTGCCTGTCCTTTAAATATCTGGGCATAACGCTGCAAAGCGACGTGAGGTGGAACCAGCATGTGAGAACTGTGGTAGGGAAGGCGAGTGCTCAACTTCGGTTTATTGGGAGAACTTTAGGAAAGAGTGGTTCACCTGCTCGAGTGTTTGGGATCCGTACCAGGTCAGATTGAGGGAAGACAGAAGCAATTCAGAGGCGCGCTGCCACATTTCTTACCGGTAGGTTCGAACGACACGTACGTGTTTCGAAGATGCTTCGAGAACTCCAATGGGAATCCCTGGAGGGGAGGAGACTTTCTTTTGGACAAATACTACTGAGAAAATTTAAAGAACCGAAGCTGACTGCCGAACTATTCTACTGCCGTCTGCATACATTGTTCGTAAGGACCACAAAGATAAGATACGAGAAATCACGGCTCATACGAAGACATATAGACAGTCGTTTTTCCCGCGCTCTGTTTACGAGTGGGACAGGAAAGGAAATGAGAAGTAGTGGTACAGGGTACACTCCGCCACGTACCGTACGGTAGCTCGCGGATTATCCATGTAGATGTAGACATGAGGAATATTATCTTGCGACTGCTGTCAAAAAATTTCTGGAGAGGCTCTGTTCGATGTCTCTTACGGAAATGCTCAGAAAGCTATACAGAGTAATCGAAGGCACGGATAAAAGAAATATCTACCATCTTGAAAATAGTTTCGGTCATCGTTGGCGTTTACGTAATCGTAGAACTGGACTGTTTTTTCCTCAGTGATGCATAGAATCACCCTAGTGTATACGAAAATAGGCAAACGCAAGAATTTTTTTTTCAAACAAAAAACCCACATTTCTCACATGAAAAGACCTTGCACTTCACATATTTGAAGGGAGGTGTGCCATACGCGTCGACGAATAATGGATTCCAGTTTCCCTGAAATTACTGTGAACATTGTTTTGTACCAAGGCATTACTGCGAAGTTAATTTCACTTCTTGTGGCTGATGTGCGTGGTTCTTATCACCCTGTAGTATGAATCTTTCTTTGTCCACCATACTGAGAGTCATACCAGACCTAGATGCCTTTACTCTACAAGACAATCATGCATTAGCAGTCTCATGGTTTAAGCAGAAAAGGAACATAATAACATTCAATATTTTATCTGGAATCGAATACCAGATTTGTGTCATACAAGAGACTCCTACCTACACATATCACATATTTGAGAAGGAATTGGGAAATGATCACCTCATTGTGTAGTCCAATGTAGCTATTAATAAATACCTTTCACGTACAACGAAATCATCCAGTCCTCGTTCCATTAAATTCACAGGAAAATCATGTTTATACAGTACGAGCCTTTGGACACACAAATAGAGAAAATTGTTTTCTCTCGTAAAATTCGACTGAAATCAAAGGTGTCACGTATTAAACAACCTACTACCTGCATTAATGCTTCCATCATAACGCGCCCTTTCATGTTCATTCATTAACTTTCATTCCCCCATCATATCGAACATGGGAAAGAGGGTTATTCGTTATTAACAGGCTAACAGCCCTCTCCCCCCTTTTTTCCTCTAACAACATTTCGCTCCATATTTCCCCTATAAGCAAGACACAAAACTATAGGCTTTGTCCTACTCATTCAGGCAGTGGAAAGAAAAACTCAAAAACTCTGATTACCAATCCGTCAATTCCTCATTTCATCAATTCCATCAATTCTTAATTCATAATAACCTTCAGAATAAGTCTGAGTGCTGTGTAGCCTTTCTGACTACTGCCCTACTTTGTCCCAAAAGCCATACGAAAGTAATACGTGGTAACAGTCTGTGATGGAGAGAAGGAATTCATGAAACAGTATCTCCAAAAGGTAACCACTGTTACATCCTCCATCCAGGGGAATCAACAACCAACAACCAACTTTCGAAGAACCAACACTGAACGCTAAATGCTGTATTAGCACGGTTTAGAAATCCTCACGTTTCAGAACTTCACCGCAACACTTACACAAGACCTTTCACATATTACTGTCCTTTTCAGAACTTACTGCACTATGTGTCGGATGGTGAAAAGATCTACAGTGACTTATAAGATATAAACACAGTAGATAGCATTAGAGAAAAACACATATGGAAAAAAAATACTGCAAACAGGTACGTTAGTCTATGCTCGCCACACATATACCCGCAAGAGCTCTGTGAGTCCCAAGAGAAAATCGTTTATTTAACTCAGGATCTAAAAGTATACAAATTGTAAGAAGGCACTCCAAAATTCTGTCTGGGTGGACCACTGTTGGCGCACGTTTCTTTGATACCTCGTCAAAGGAAACTGTAACAATGATCAATGATCTAACAGTCCGTTGTGCTCCAAAAGTGAGAAAAAATATCAGTAAGTTTCTCATCTGTTTATAACGTTGAATGTGATTTTCGAATTGCCTGTGTTATGTACATTAAACAACATCAAAAAAGGTTCTTCTAAATTCAGGTTGTGGTTTCCTTATTGCATTCGTCTATTACAATCCATAGACCTGTCATAATTATCGGAAAAGTTTGTTCCGCGATTTTATACAGAAGAAAAGAAAAATCGCCCACAGTTTGAGGCTTTAATCCTTACAGTATGCCACCAATGAAATTTTACTGTCTTCTATAATAAACGCGTAAGGGGTTGTGCTATATCTGTAAATTTTGGAATGAATTTTCTACAGAAACTAGCAACACACTAGTTATTTCTATGGTAGCCATTGACAAATACTGTATGGCTTGTACAAATTATGAGTCAGTTCATACACCATGGTGGCCAATAATATGGTCAAAATAGTGACACTTTGTCAGCTATGGATCAGTTGTATTGCACATAACCGAAAAAAGCCCTTACATAGTCCCACCAAGTGTGGATGTCCTTGTAAAGCACAGTGATATCCAGGTATACCATACAATGTTTCGGTTTTAGATGTCACAGAATCAAATATAATAAGCGTTGGAAAGTCGATAGTGCATTTTTCTAACAGGGTGGCATCTGACGACAGTGATAGTAACCAGAAGGAACTGTATATACTGTCTTGCGTCAATCCTCTGGTGATAACTGTAATGGGCGGCGGCTTATTCGCAAATCCATGGTTGTAAAACAACGGCATTGCCCTACATCTTGTAAGTTTTCTATAATGTTTAACTATTGATTTACTTACTACCAACTCAGGACTTTTTCAGAGCGATGACTAAAGTTGATCTACAGCGATTAGTGTTTTTCTCTGCAACTCCGTCAAAGAGCTGCTGACTGATAAATTCGTCGATCGCTGGTGCTAGATGGTGCAGAACTTTGTATGGATTCCTGTAATACAGGTCGCTCACTTTCAATGGCGACACTAGGCAGCACTAGTACCACCGATGGCAATAGTCCAGGTGCTTCAAATAATTCTGTGTAATCCTCAAAAAACCTCTCAATGTCCACTCCATCACATCCTTTCACATGCAATACACTTTCCCCCTTAGTGCGAGTAAGCTGAAAGACTATTCTGGCTTCGACTATTCTATACTGCAACCCATATTCAACTTCCAGGTTTGCCATCAGTGCGCCACCTGATAGCTTCACCTCATCCAAATTTAAAGTTGGCGTATTCTCATAAAGCTCCCCATCCCGCTCCCCCCAACCTCCCATCGCTAACCCCTCTGTCCCCTGAGAACCTCCTGCCATTGCACAGAAAGACGCAAACACAAACGAATCGAGTGGATGAACAGTGTCCAAATTTACTGCACAAAATTTGCCTGGCCACCACTACCTGTGATCCTTTATTCAACAATAACTAGCACAACCTTACCTTCACGGACTGTCGCGTACGTTACAGTGCCGCTTCTGGAATGCGGTGGTGCAACGGACACCGATCGATTTTAACCGGTGGATTAACGATGAGGGGCGGTATGCTGGCCAAATTGGATGTGGGTTTCCGAGGATTTTATACATCTAAGGAGGTGGCTACCAGATAGGTACCCAAGTCTCATCTGAGTTACACAATTTACAAACACTTAGAAAACGTTCCCCCTGTTTCAGACGGATAACATTGCAAGGAGACACATACTCCCTCCCGTTGGTGATGATGTGGCGACAAAGAGGTCATCCAGCCATCCTTTAAAAATTAACTATGCCAATTCCATACTAACCACGCAAACCCTGCGTAGATGTAGGACAGTGCCAAAGAAGAAGACGAAGAACTGGTGCAATCCTCCTTCGTCATAGCCAGTTGGACAAATGTCAGTCAGAGATTTCCCACAGGTATGTCCTAGGGTCACACTCCCTGCGAGCACTGCACAGTGGTCATATCGCCCCCTGACCCATTTAACATAGGTGTGCGAGTTTTACCCCAAGTTCATCTTTATCATGGCTGCAGACATTTTCTACAGGAGTGACTAACCTGTCTACATCTTTGAGACAGTCGATTCGTACAGAATTGCTGAATATGACCTGGACAGCCGCATTGAAAACTGCGCAATTCTCTCTCGGCTTCATCACTGTGTCAATCTCAGACAAAACTGATGCAGTTGCTATTGCTTTGTCCAACGTTACGAGATATTCATGCACACTTCTCGTGACATTTTGACCAGTAGACCCCGCAGAAACGCACCAAGTTCCCTTTGTTCTTCTTCCTGCAAGGTAACTCTATTAGCGCAGTCATCAGTTAACTCATAGCTACTAACACTAATTTTCCTTATTCGTCGCACAAAGCTTTCTACCAATCTCTCTTATCTTTGGACTTCTCCATTAAGCTGTTTTCGCTAATACATATGCCAATTTTTTCTTTAGCAACAATTCAATAACTTCATGCAATTTCACAAAGCAATGAGCATCCAGTAACTCCTCCTTGCACATTAAATACATTGTAGCATCGCTTATTAATTTTAATCGCGTCAACCTTAACAATTCCTCGCTATTCCACTTTCCTAGCTTTGCCGCCGCATGAAAATTATAGAGAAGGAAGGGGTACCTTCAGGTTTTCATGTCCGTAGGGGCTACACATTTTTCATTTTTCCCATATATGCCATTTATATATTTCAGGACATTGTTATCTACTTTTCATTGTCTCTTTTTGGTTTCTACAGTTCAGTTTTAGTGCCTGGTGAATGTTATGTACAAGCTAACTGTATTACTACAGCGAAACCTGTTTTTACATTCCCATCCATATTTTCCCGCCATTTACAATTTTTTCTTTTGTTGCCGCTATAAGCCATATTCACTCAATTAACTGTTTTCTTGCCACTAAAATATTCAAATGGATAACATTTATCACATTTTGCGCTTTTGAATCACTACCACATGCTTCAACATCGAGTTTCAAATAGATTTTTGTGGCAGCTACATGGTGTTCCCACTCATGGACAACCTTTAGGTTATCAAAATTGCGCATTGCCGACAATATATCCCGACAATGTCGATTGGTTACATTTCGGTCACATGAATTGCATCCATGTGTACTACAATGCCACAGATCACTATAGCCTGGCGACCTTTGCGGCAATACACACCCGTGCCAGAAGTGTTAACTAGGGGCCACACATTATTGCCGAAAAATGGGCCTACGCGAACTACCAGAAGTGAGTGCACCTCTACTGCTTTTACATCACACTAGGAACCCAGTTAGAAAGAATAAGAGCCATTTGCGTATAGGGATGTTTAATATTTTAAGTAAGCGGAATGATTCAGAAAATATAAGTAATGAAGTGATGATGGATGCATACCTGTACCAGAATTTTACCAGATTCTCGAAACAGATTTCGTATATCTCGTGCAACTTTTTGAGCCGAGAATTGCTAAAACCAATACGAATGTGAGAGGGTGTACAACAGTTAAAACCCGACTGGTTATCGACATTAGGCTTTTAGTAATAGTACGATATTCTGCCTTACGGCAGGTCTTGTCATGGGTTAAGCCTCTTCCACTTTTGTCTGTCCATGACCAGTCTTCCCATTTCTGAATATTTGTCTCCCTTGATACTGTCCAGCATTGCATATCTTCTTTTTCCTCTTCCCTTTTTTTCCTCCACCATTCCTTTTATTCCTTCCTTCAGTAAACAGTCCCTCCTTAAACAATATCCAATCCTGTTCCGTTTTCTCTTTCTGATGACTTTCAGCATGTTTCTTTCTTCTCCAACTATTCTTAATACTTCTTCATTCCTTACTCGGTCTTCCCATTTCACTTTTTGCATTCTTCTCCACGCCCACATTTCTAGTGCCTTCAGTCTTCTTTCATCTTCCTTCCTCAATATCCAGGTCTCCGCAACGCTCCGGATGTAACACTTGACAAGTCTTTTCCTCAGATTTTTGTTTGGTAGTCCACAAAGTAATTTCTGTTTCTTCTTGAATCCTTCTTTTGCCGTTGAAATTATTTTCCTAATTTCTGTTGAACAATACATATCACCCATTATCACACTTCCCAAGTAACAGAAGTTATTCACTAGCTCTCATTCCTCTTCCCAAATTTTCATACGGCATTTTCTCCCCATTTCTCCAGTTACCATGATTTTCGTTTCCTTCTTGTTAATCTTCATTCCACATTCTTATAATTTTATGTTTAAATCATCTAAGATTTGTTCCATCTCTCTTTCACTCTCTGCCATCACAACCATGTCGTCTGCAAATCTTATACACTCCACTCTCCGACCCCCTATACAAACTCCTCTCCTTCCATCAAAGGTTCATTAATAATTTCCTCCCGATAGATATTGCACATTGTTGGTGATTAACAACAACCTTGTCTTCCATCTCTTCTCCGTTCAATTTCTTCACTCATCACATCTCCTATTCTTACTCTTGCTCTCTGGTTCTAATATAAATTTCTAATTAGTCGTCTATGCTTCCAGTCAACTCGATCTTTCCTTAGTATTTCCATCAGTTTGTCCCATATGACAGAGTCAAAGCCTTCTCAAGATCAATGAACACAACATACACCTTCCTTTACTTCTCCATGTTCCTCTCTCCTATCACTCTCAGTAGCCCAATGGCATCTCAAGTTCCCACTCCGCCCCTGAAACCAAACTGTTCGTCTCCTATTACGCAATTCAGCTTTCCACATGGCCTTCGGTTGAGCGTCCTCAGCAAGATTTCGGCTGCGTGCGAATCAGGCTCACTGTTCTATGTTCCTCACACTTTGTGCGGTTCTTTTTCTTTCCTGTAGATATTCATATACTTTCTGTAAAGTCCTTTGGCCATTTTCCTGTCATGTATATTCGAATACACAATTCAATCAACTCCCTTTTCCATTCTTTCTCCAATGGCTTTAACAGTTCCGTAGGAATCTCATCAATTCCCATTGCCCTTCCATTTTTCAACTGCTTCGTAGATTCTTCAATCTCACTAGTTACTATTGCATTTCCTTTGCAACTTTGTCTTCTTCTTCCGTCCCGATGTCCTCTTCGCCTGGTCTGCTGTCTGCAGCGTATAGCCATTCTATATATTCTTCCCATCTTCTCACAATTTCCTAGGGTTCACTCACCCACTCACCATTTTACCGCCTGCTGCCTCTCCTTTGTTTAGTTCATTGTTGTTTCTCTTTTCCCTGAATGTCAAATCCATTGCTTCTTTGTACATCAAATCATATTTTCTTTCTTTCTCTAATTTCTCTATTTTGTCACACTTTTCTGTAAGCCATTTCTCCTTTGCTTTCTCTGTGTCCCTTTTTAATTCATTATTTAACCTCCTGTGGATGCGCTGCCCTTCTTCTGTGTTTAGAGTTTTCCATTTCCTGCCATCATCCATCTTGGTTATCATATCTTTCTTTACATTTTTCATCTCCTCGACTCCAAGCGTTTCCTTAGCTGCCTTTTTTATCCCATGCTTAAAACGATCCCTTCTTCCTTCTCCGCATTCCGTTTCCTGTCCTTGCATCATGATTTCACAATATGCATTCTCTAATTTTACACAACTGCCTTTGTCTTTCAGATTCTCAAAATTAATGTGCCCTCTCTTCTGCCCTTGCCAGGTTCTTTTCAATTTAACTAGAACCTCAGCTACTACTAATATATGAGTCGGGTTTTAGCTACTGGTAGTTCTGGCAGAAGTTCACAATTTTATTCGTAAGCCTCATGGTACTAGAAGAATGCAGTGCTTTGGTATAAGGACGGATGTATTCAATTAAAAGAAATTTAATGAAGAATTAAAAAAATTATATTATGTTTTTGTTCACCAGCACACACCACTGTCAATTTGTACTCAATGCGGGTCTGGGGGTGTATGAAATTCATGAAATCAAATGGAAACCACGTTTATGAACTACCACCAGTGCTTCCACTCATCGGCGTAACTTTGTTGTCCCCATTTAACATAGGTTCGAAGACTTCAGAATTTTTTGTGCTCTTCATCAGTAATGATTACTAGCTCTTCAGCAAGGGCTTGACAACTTTTGCTTTAGATTACAATCCTTGTATGCATAACTTTTGCCGTCCCACAGCTTTGGTCGTAGATGAATCACGTTTACAAAAGTCAGAGTTCAGTAGTCCATTTCTCTGTTGCTATACACAATAAAATGAAGACAACAATCACCTAAAAAAACTGCGGCTATATGTACGCAAGGATACATTAGAACAAAAGCCCAACGATGTTGTTTTCCCTCAGACACAGACAAATAATTTCACCGCTGTCGGTGAAACTATAGAAAACAAAGGTACGAACGAGAGGGACGCATTTACAGAGGACAAAGTTAGATATTGCCCTACACTATAATATATTTTTCACCATTGGTGGACAACATTGAGAACCTCTCGGCAATGCGTCGGCAATTATCTGCAACAACCTGCAACGTCAGTAATATCATCTAGCCATACCGCAAAATTGTTGTCTATTGCCGCCATATGACACCAATGTATAAAGTAACGCTATGACGGGCAAATATTGCCTTAAAATATGGTTCATCTCAGCGTACCTTAAGATAATACATAACATAAAATTGTCAGTGTGTTTTGAAGATGATATCATTTTCGGCTCTGTGAGAAATACAAGCTGCATTTGTAGGAACAATTTGAAAATCTATCTGCAACGTTTCACCACCTGACGACGCTAAGATACAATGAATCATCAAATCCTACATCTGGATATCGTTAGCCTCTTAAAGACAAGTCACATAACGCAAAAAAAAACAACACCCAACAACACACAGGAAAGACTGATATCACCTTAGTGCCATCACGTTGTGTTAATTTCGCTAGATTCTCATTAACGTGTTCTTCTATACTCTTAGTTTCGTCATAACATTAATAAAATCACTTGAGATTATGGTTCATTATGACATTTGGAATTCTTATGATTTTTTTTTCAGATTCGTGAAACCTTCTGAAATTGGTGAACGTATGGCTTATGAATGCACCATGGTGTCTGACATGACCAGGAAAGCACGCAATTTACAACGCATAAATTAAACTGCTTTATAATATACCAGTGGTCGATATAATGAAACCTGCCGAACTAATATGTTCTCTTAACGACAGCTACGTCATCCCTAAATTGTAGCTTTTGTCAGGTGTTCATGGATTCGACAAAAATTAGCCAATCTCCATTAACTCGACGTTATTTTCGACAACATACACACTGACCTGGATACTACTACTATCCATTTTACCCAGCAGAAGTATTGGTTATGTCTACATTTTCTCCATCAATACAGTTACCGACTTTTGAACAGAGATATTTGAGACTCTCGCTTTCCTTCTGATATTTTAACGCCAGTACTGTATTTTATTGTTTTCAATTCCCTCTCTTTTAGAGGTACAAAGAGCATGCAAATACCGGTTATTTTTTCACTTCATTCACTATCCTTTAACACCTTACAATCGACAAAATTCTAAATAAACAACGTTTACACATCACTGCTCGTAATTCATTTTTGATTATGGAAAAATTAAGATATAACTTCCTTCACTGCCGATTCCACTCTCGTGTCGCACCGATCCGTTGACTTTCCTGACAGTGCATTAGAGAGACGTGGTTATTAGCAGCAGTAATTCTGAAATTCATGAAATGAGGGCTATTGCATGAGAATTACACAATAATCGCTACCCATTGCTAGACTGCATAGGCTGCCAGACGCTCGACTGCCGACGACTGCCTACTTTTGCGGAGAAATACCGATCAGCAGCCACGCAGTGTAAGTGGCTCACCTTAAGCAAATGAAAGCAAATATAATGCTGTATGTTATGTACTTCTGACTAGCCCCTCAATGTTGTTTGTTAATCATTATTTGGCCTTTTAGCAAAAAATAATCCTGGACAAATAGTGAGTATTGGGACGAATACAGGGATTAGCGACCACAAGGCAGTTGCTGCTAGGCTGAATACCGTAGCACCCACAAACATCAAAAAGAAACGCAGAGAATATCTATTTAAAAAAGCTGATAAAAATGCTCTTAATGCCTTTTTAACAGACGGTCTTCACTCCTTACGATCTCATTATGTAAATGTAGAAAAGTTGTAGAATGTTTTCAAAGACATGGTATCGACAGCAATTGAGAGGTATATACCACATAAATTAATAAATGACGGTACTGGTCCCCCATATTGCACAAAAACGGGTCAGATCGTTGTTTCAGAAGAAACTAAAAAAGCATGCCAAATTTAAAAGAACGCAAAATCCCCAAGATTGGCAAAGTTTTATAGAACTTCGAAATATGGCGTGTATTTCGATGCGAGATGCTTTTAATAATTTCCACAACCAAATTCTGTCTCGAAATCTGGCAGAAAACCCAAAGAGATCTGGTCATACATAAAGCACATCAGTGGCAAGACGCTATCAATATCTTCACTGCGCGATAACAACGGTGAAGTCACTGATGACAGTGCCACTAAAGCAGAGTTATTAAACACGGTTTTCCGAAACTCCTTCACCAAAGAAGACGAAGTAAATATTCCTGAATTCCAATCAAGAACAACTGCCAAGATGGGAAATATAGAAGTAGATATTCTCGGTCTAACGAAGCAGCTTAAATCGCATACCCGGGTTCCCGGGTTCGATTCCCGGCGGGGTCAGGGATTTTCTCTGCCTCGTGATGACTGGGTTTTTTTTTTTTTTTAGAGATGGGGCCCCTCCACGCCCGCACCAACGTGGTGACCAAACCAAAAGTTCTACTGTCACCTCCGTAAACATGTTAGTTGTCTAGTATGTGGATCACAGGATGCTGGGCTGTGATGTTGTCCGTGCGTCTGGGTAAGGCTACGCATTAACACGGTCCATCAGGTGATAGATAGTGGACGAAACGCGAGTGAGGGTAGCGATTTGAAGAGCAGAGGAAAAAAAGTGCCATGGCTCGTGCCGTGGGAAAAAAAACCTCTGCGACAGTGGGATGGGTAGTAAGAGCAGTAGTGGCTTACTAGCTGCGATAGTTCATGCAAGGTTGGATTTGTTAGTATAGGTATCATGCATCATTACCATGACAAGCGATGGCGATGTGTCCCAGTTGTTGCTGCTGCTGCATTCCTGGAACAATCAAGATCATTATACAGTAGTGGGAGATCGGCCATAGATCATCTCACTGTGTGGGGGATGTGTGGAGCTTGTTTGCATGCAGTGTACGGTACGGCTTCCCTGTGTGGTGCCAGTTATTCGGCAGTGTACTCCAATCCAGCTGGATATCCAGTAATGGGTCTGATTAACAGGGGCTCGCCTGTGCCGTTATGTTTGCGTATGCTTGGCCATAGATGTTATGTCCTTACAAGTATGTCTTTTGGTCTTTTATGTTTCCATCTATGGTTGTGGTCGTAGTTCCCCAGATTCAGAATAAACGGGTTCTGCGAATGTCTGGAGTTTCTGTATAGTCTTGTGGTGAGTTTGTGGATTACCTCCGTGAGAGTCTCAAGTCGGTATTCCCGGTGAAGGTCCGCGATGCGTGTGTATCGTGGAGCATTGCTTATGATTTTGAGTACTTTGTTTTGTATGAGCTGCAGACGGCGCAGACGTGTAGGCGCAGCGTATCCCCAGACAGGAGCTGCGTACGTCATCAGGGGTCGGATAAGTGTCATGTACATGGACCTCGACACCCTTCTGTTCAGTGTGCTACGCCTGTTGAGCATAGGATAGAGCTGTTTGAGCCTCGCGCTAGCTCGGTTGGTCATGTGTTGTATGTGGTCCCCCCAGAGTAATTTCCGGTCCAGCCAGACACCGAGGTATTTGACTTTCTCACGGAAACGTATTGGGCGTGCATGTAGAGTTATTGGTCTGCAGTAGCGGTGTTTGCGATGTTGCTTCGGTCTTCTAGTGAACAGAACGGCTTCGCACTTGTCGACGTTTACTCTAACACGCCATTTCTCCAACCAAGGCTCGGCCACTCTGAGTGCAGTCTGTAGGCGTGATGTAATGTTTGATGGTTTCCAATCTTGCGCAAGGATGGCTGTGTCATCCGCGTAGATTGCCATCATTGTGTTGTGTGTGGTTGGGAGATCGTTTATGTAGAGGTTAAACAGCAGGGGCCCTAGGATGCTTCCCTGGGGTACTCCCGCATGTATACCGTGTTGTGTTGATTGTTTTCCCTGCACGTCAGTGTTGAAACTCCTGTCTGTGAGGTATGAGTGTATTAGACGCAGCAGCCCATCAGGGAATCCCGCGTCGCTGAGTTTGCGGATGAGGCCGTTGTGCCATAGACGGTCGAAAGCCTTTTCGATGTCCAGGAACACTGCCCCTGTAGCTTTGTTTATGTTGAAGCCATGTGTTATATGTTCAACGACCCGTAGGAGTTGTTGTGTTGTGGAGTGGTGATTCCTGAAGCCGAATTGCTCCGGTCTCAGGATGTCATTTGTTATGCAGTGCCTAGTGATGCGTTTGAGAATCACCTTCTCAACAATCTTACTGAGCGAACTCAGAAGGCTGATGGGTCGGTAATTTTGTGGGAGGCTGTGGTCTTTCCCCGGCTTCCTGAACATCAGGACCTTGGCCGTCTTCCAAAAGGCGGGGAAGTGTTGGTGTTTTAGTATGGCATTCGTTATGTGTGTTAGGTACTCAGTTGCTTTATCCGTGAACTCCTGGAGGACACGGTTTTGAATGCCATCATGACCAGGGGCTTTCCTAGCAGCGGAATGCATTATAGCCCAGGAGACTTCGGCTGTGCTAGCATGTCGAATGTCGTCGCGCGATGGTTGGGCTAGAATGCGTGTAACCTCTTGGTCAGTAGCAAGTGTGAACACTGGATCTGATGGTACCAGGTTCGGTGTGAATGACGCTGCGAGTGTTCGAGCCATTAGTTCTGCTTTCTCTTCCGCTGAGTATGCAGGTCCGTCAGGCCCTTGAAGCGTTGGGGTGTATATTTTCTCCCTGGTGAAATGTCGGGCTAGCTGCCACACGCCAGGTCGTGCGGTGTCCAGCCCTTCGAGTTTTTGGTTCCACTGTCGTGTTCTGTGTGTTTGTATTTTATCGTGTATGATGCCCTGTAGTCTGTTAATGTGCCGTTTGAAGTACGGACGCCTGGTGCGCTGCCATTGTCTCCTGAGGCGATTCCTCATTGAGATTAGGCCCAGGATTTCCTGGGGCAGGGCCGCACTGCGTTGTTGTGAGGTGCGATCAGGTATGGTGCCTGCCATTGCGTCCTGGACGGCGTTAGTGAGGGTTTCTACTGCCTCGTCAATTTGTGCTGTTTCGTTAATTTCGTGTATAGGTGGGATGTGGCTATCAAGCGTTTGCTTGAACAATGTCCAATTCGCACGCCCGTAGTCCAACATCTTGCGTTGTTCTGTGTGCTGCAGTGTTTCCTCGATGTATAGTATTACAGGTTGGTGGTTTGAGGGCAGATCGTTTTCAACGGCAACGTTGAGTGTCGCTGTAATGCCCTTGATGAGGGCCATGTCTATCACGTCTGGCCTGTGTCCCCTCTGATAGGGAATGTGCGTCGGTTCAGCCGGCGCTAGTGTAATGTAGTTTCTACCTAGCGAATGTTCGTACAATTTTTTGCCGTTGGGATTTCGTATGCGTGAATTCCATTCTGGGTGTTTTGCGTTCAGATCTCCAGCGACTATTACTCGCGGTGAAATGTTGAGTAATGTGCTGATATCGCGTGTTGAGATGCCTACAGGGCTGTTGTATACCGATATCAGCGTGGTGTAGGCTCCGTTGAACTTGACTCTGACGGCCGTAGCCTCGATTTTTTCCAGTTCGGGGAGCTCTATGTTTGTGTGCTCAATGTCTTTGTGTATGACGATTGCAGTTCCACCTGCCACGGCGTCGCCCGGTCGGTCGGTACGATAGACACAATAGCCAGGAAAGTTTAATTGTTTGTGCGGTTTAAGTTTAGTCTCGCTCAGTAGCGCGACAAGGATTCCCTTGCGCTCCATGAACGCGGCAAATTCTGCCCTTTTGTTGTGGATCGAGTCTGCATTCCAGAACAGGATCCGTGATAGTGTATGCGGGTCTGCGTTATGGGCCGGGTGTGGTGTATTATTCATGTAAGAGTGTGAAAGAGTGTTGTGATGGCAGTGTGTATGACAGCCCAGTATTGCCCGGGTTCGGAGCTCATGAGCTGGGTGATGAGTGTAGTGACGGCCGTCAGCACCTTGGTAAGGATTTGAACGGTCGTGTGTCGGGGGAATAGTGTTTCCAGTATTCCCCCAGGTGGTGTGCTGGTGTTGGGTGTGGCAGCCTGAGGTGCTGTTGTGGAGTTAGCGGCCGCTTGTGCGGGTATTGATGTGTTGTTAGGAGCGGCATTTGTACTTTGTGGCAGATGTTGTGGCGCCTGTGTTACTTCTGTGGTGAGGGGGATGGTAGTGTGAGTTACAGTCTCGGTGTCTTGTTGACTGTTTTCCTGTGTGTTGCTGTTCCGTTGTTGCTGTGTGGCCTGTTGTGGTGGATTCGTGTTCCCCGCCCTGTGTTTGCGTGTGCGTCTATTCCTCCTCTGGGCTTGGGGTTCGGGGGGTTCTTGTGTGGGTGTGTTTTCTTGTATACGACGCGTTTCTTCGCAGCGCGTGATTTCCGGGAGTGGGGTCGTGTTGTTTGGGGGCATAGGTGTTGGTACCGATGCTTGCTGGGTTTCAGGTGTTGTCTGTGGTTGTTGTGTGGCTGTTGCAGCGGTTGTTTCACGTGTGTGTGTAGGGCGCTGAGGTTCCGCAGCCTGTGCCGTCCCGCCAGGGTGTGCAACCGTGGCAAACGTTACGCCGTTCCTTACTGGGTTCGGCGCTGGCCTTGGACGTGGTATGTCGTACAGTACCCTACTTATGTCTCGCTTTCGCTTCAGCGCCTGTTTGTATGAGTTGCACTGTCTGAAGTTTGCCGCATGGGGCCCACCGCAGTTGGCGCAGCGTCGCTGGTTTGGTTGTATTTGTGTACATGTGTTGGATCTGTGATTGCCAGCGCATCCGCGGCAGCGAGTTGCCAGGCCGCAGCGAAGGGCCGAGTGGCCGAACCGCTGGCAGTTGTTGCATTGTTGGGGGACGTTGGGTGGTTCATAGTGTTCTACACGTACGTCCATCCGCAGAAAGCTCTTTATCTGCAGGATGGCGCGGGAATCGGCCGTGTCGGCTAACTCAACCATGTAGTGTGGTAACGGTGCATGTGTACGGAACCCTGTCATCCGGGAGGCACTTTTGCAGTCGAATCCCAGATAACAGAGGGCCGCATGTACTGTCTCGTTGGGGGTGCTGGGGTCCACTCCCTTGATCACGTACTGCTGGGTTCTCTCGTCCAGCGTTCTGTACGTGTAATGTTCAATCTTCCGATCTTTGAGGAAGGTCAGAAGATCTTTATATTCTTTGTCTGTGGCAACGTACAGTGAGGCCCTATCCCCCGAGTACTTTGCATGTAATGTGCTGTTTATGTGCCTCTCCGCGAATGCAGTGTTAAGGGCACTAAGGTTCCCGTAGTTTTGTATAACAACCGGGGGGAAACCAGTCTTGTGTTGTATGGGCACTGCTGTGGCTTTGTGTGCTTTGTTGTTGTTCGCCACAGCTGTGTTTGCGTTTGGTTTTGAGTTAATGTTGCTAGCCTGAGATGAGCTAGTGGGTGTAGGCAACAGCGCCTTTCGGTTGCCTAGCGAGTTTGGTTGCTCGCTTGTTTGTGCTGGTGTTTTTTTGGGTCTGCGTTTTGGGCCCTCCACCTGCCAGGGCCCTGTGTAGTGGTTTTCTGTATCCTCATCCGCCGCCGCTGCCTCGGTTTCTTGTGGCTGCGACGCCGGTGGGAGAATGGTGCATGACTGTCCAGTGACAGGGGAGTGTAAGGTAATGTTTAGTGTAGCTGTCTTGGTGGGAGAGACGTCCGCCCCGAAAAGTTCGGTGATTAGCCGACGCGACTCGAGCTGCTTTTGCGCTTTCGCGCCAAGCTGTCGAGCGTCGCCAGCCGCTCCCTTGCCTTCGGTAGCGGGCGGGGCGCGGGTTTCGGCGGGCACAGTCGATCCTCGCGCCTCTTGTGTTGCAGTCTTGCTGCGGGTGATAGCAGGGGAAGTGCTGGTAGCGTCCGCCATTTCGCACTTAGGACTGTTTATTGGGTGGGAAGGGGGGAAACGACAATTTTACTTTTCTCGAAAGGTGAGAGAAGTGTAACTTGTTCCCTATGGAAGTGGGTGGTCCCTACTTACGCTAACATGCGCTGTTCGTGCAAGCGCGGCACCTAAAGGAGGTGCGGAAGAAGAATGGCCTGCAGCACGCGGGCTTGGTCCCGTGAAGGAGCCCTGGTACTGCCTCAGAGTCCCTAAAAGAACGTGAGAATCACGTTGGGGGCGTTGGGTAACCAGAGGCTACCGGGAGCTGCGAGCCGAAGCTCTTTCGCGGCAGTCCGCGACTGGTTGCGCGGCTTTGCGTCGAAGGGGAGCAGGCTCAACCCTTCGGCACTCGGCCGGTTGCCGCTGGGCGGCTGCGCCGGGAGCGGCTGATGCGCGCTCCCCGGGCGCTGCCGGGCGACTGACTGCGGAGCGCTAGTAGCGGCCGGCTGGCGCGCGGCCGGCTGGGGGGGGGGGGGGGGGGGGGTAGCGGGCGAGCTACGGCTGTTGGCGGTCGGCGCCTGCGCTGCGAAGTCCTCTCCGCTCGGCGTCCACGCGACGACTCCCTTACGATGACTGGGTGTTGTGTGCTGTCCTTAGGTTGGTTAGGTTTAAGTAGTTCTAAGTTCTAGGGGACTGATGACCGTAGCAGTTAAGTCCCATAGTGCTCAGAGCCATTTGAACCATTTTTTTTTTAAATCGCATGATAAAGGCAAGGCCTCCGGTCCAGATTGTATACCAGTCAGGTTCCTCTCAGAGTAAGCTGATAAAATAGCTCCATATTTAGCAAGTATATACAACCACTCGCTCACAGAAAGATCCGTACCTAAAGACTGGAAAATTGCTCAAGTCACACCAATACCCAAAAAGGGAAGTAGGAGTGATCCGCTGAATTACAGGCTTATATCACTAACGTCGATTTGCAGTAGGGTTTTTAAACATATACTGTATTCGAACATTATGAAGTACCTCGAAGAAAACGGTTTATTGACGCATAGTAAGCACGGATTCAGAAAATATCGTTCTCATGAAACACAACTAGCACTTTATGTTCATGATGTAATAAGTGCTATCGACAGGGGATGTCAAATTGATTCCATATTTTTATATTTCCAGAAGGCTTTCGACACCGTTCCTCACAAACGTCTTCTAACCAAACTGCGTGCCTACTGAGTGTTGCCTCAGTTGTGCGAATGGATTCGTGATTACCTGTCTGAAAGGTCACAGTTCGTAGTAATAGACGGAAAGCCATCGAGTAAAACACAAGTAATATCCGGCGTTCCCCAAGGAAGTGTTATGAGCCCTCTATTGTTCCTGATCTATATTAACGACATAGGAGACAATCCGAGAAGCCCTCTTAGACTGTTTGCAGATGATGCTGTCATTTACCGTCTTGTAAAGTCATCAGATGATGAAAACGACTTGCAAAATAATTTAGATAAGATTTCTGTATGGTGCGAAAAGTGGCAGTTGACCATGACTAAAGAAAAGTGTGAAGTTATTCACATGAGTACTAAAAGAAATGAGCTAAATTTCGATTACGCGATAAGTAACACAAATCTGAAGTCTGTAAATTCAACTAAATACTTAAGGCTTACAATTACAAATAACCTGAATTGCAGCGATCATATAGATAATGTTGTGGGCAAAGCAAACCAAAGACTGCGATTCATTGGCAAAACGCTTAGAAGGTTCAACAGGTCTACTAAAGAGACTGCTTACACCACGCTTGTAGTCCCTATTCTGGAGTATTGCTGTGCGGTGTGGGATCCGCATCAGGTGGGACTGACGGATGACATCGAAAAAGTACAAAGAAGGGCAGCTCGTTTTGTATTATCAATAAATAGGGGAGATAGTGTCACAGACATGATACGTGAACTGGAGTGGCAATCATTAAAACAAAGGCGTTTTTCGTTGCGACGGGATCTTACCATGAAATTTCACCCACCAGTTTTCCCCTCCGATTGCGAAACATTCTGTTGGCACCCACCTACGTAGGGAGAAATGATCATCACGATAAAATAAAAAAAATCACGCCTCGCACAGGAAAATTTAAGTGCTGGTTTTTACAGCCTGCCGTTCGAGAGTGGAACGATAGAGAGACAGCTTGAAGGTGGTTCATTGAAACCTCTACGAGGCACTTTATTGTGAATGGCAGAGTAATCACGTATATGTAGATGCAGATGTGGTAAGAGCTAACGTTTGTCAATTGTGTTTTGTCGTTATGTTACACCATTAATGATTTGAGGTGTATGGAGATTTTTGATCTGGTGACGTGGTAACTGGGAGGGTGAATTTTTCGGTCCCTAGGAAGGTAACATTTATGTGACTGAACTCTGACTGTGGTCGTCCTTCTGTATGTGACGTTGTACACGTACAGAAGTTTCGTTACTCAGTCGACTGGCAGCTTGTTTCATGTTATCCTAGCTTATTAGTGGAATGACTGCAGGAGGTGCACGTTGACACACTGTCGCTAGTGTATCCCATGCCTCCAAGCAACAGCATACAGCTTCCTTGCCTCTACATTGCTGCGAATAGTTGCTACTTGGTCAGGACGGGGGGATAATGACACGGTGACAGGTAGCTGGGGCTGGGCAGGCCCATCCAGTGGAACTGCTCAGTATGGTGAACATGGGGCCAGGACCACAGGCAGGATAGCGGAGACAGCCAGCCTCGGCCTCTCACAGCGTGCAGCTGATTGGATCTCAACTGGTGCCTCGGACCGTGATGCAGCGGAAGAGTGCTGGCTGCCAGGGGCCTGGACAGTGAGGCAGCGGCCAGTGATTCGCAGCAAGGTTACAGTGGTGGTAGCTGCGGAATTGGTGTGGTGATAACGGGTACACGTCATTGTGCGGCATTGCCATAACGATGGCGACAAGCTTGCTCTGGCGGTTTACATACAGCCGTCTGGAGGTTACCAGGTCGAAGATGTTACGCTCCGGCGTTCCTAGGTCATAGAAAGTTCTCTTGAATTGGGGCCGTAGTCCGGGACCAGGCTGTTGCAATGCGGGAGTAGTTGACTTGCGGGAGGAGGATGGCATGGGAGTAGCTGCACGGCGAGGGGTGATACTAATAGCAGATCATTGGCTGCTGCTGTTAGTGGTTGCTACACCCTAGTTACAGGACTGGGCCACTGCGTCGGGCAGTGTCGTGGCCGTCCGATACTTGTACCACAGTTTTCAAGGCACAATGGACATTCAAAATAAATATTTCCACAGCTGAACTGTTGTTATTACTTATCAAAATACACACAGCGCACTCACTGTCTCTACTGATATAACTTAAGATAATCCAAAAAGCATAGACTGAAACATATCAAGCTTCTTTTCTTACCTACAAGAATATGTTTCACTGCCGTTCAGTATGAAATTTCGTTCAGTGTAATGAAATTGAGACTGTGTGACAGCATAACTCAGCATTATCGGCAGAAGATGACAAATGGTTATTAAGAAAAGATATAGTCACTATTTTGGTGACCAAGCCCTCGTGCAACGCTGGCCACAATGGTGTGCTCAGAAGACCGCCTCCGAGTATAGTACTGGTAGCGGTGTTCTCGACGTGCGAGCCAACTGTCACTCGAATACTGAACTTACTTTGTATGAATACAATGTATGGACCTCCGACTATCTGTCTCTTGACAGGCATTTTCTTCTGTGGTCAGTTTCTAGAATTACTTAGAAAGAAAGAGTAGTGAACAATATCTGTTGTCACTATTGACTGACCCAATGTGTGTTCGTGCTGTCGCAAGTTATGTGTGTACTCGTTAGGTTTTTCTGTTTGCTTTATTCTGTTACTAATATGTCACGTTTGTTCAGTGAGCAAGAAATTTGGGAAGATAAAGAGGAAGAATATAGTGATTCTGGATAGAAGGGAAAAATATCTGCGTGAGAATTTTTTAAGAGGGTTGATACTCTGGTAAGATGCTCTCTGCCACAATTCTTCGCCACTAATTTTTTTGCTAAACACATTATTGCTGTAATCACAATTTAGTTCTCTTTTATTTGTCTTAATCTCGTCTTCCTTACATATGAATCTCATAATGAAACAGCATCTAACACAGATTACCAAGATTTTTGTGGGGAAGATGAGACGATTTACTGGTAAAACAAGTAGGAAAGAAAGAAACTAGTATTATCATGATTGCCACTCGCGTCTTTGTGTACCACGGTACCCTGAGTTTCCCATAAAAAAAAATACTTATGAAATTGCTCAAGAACCCACCTCGCACTTTTTGAAGAATAATTATAATTTCTGTCATCACTACTGTAAAAGTTTTACTCTATCAGGGAATTAAAATTAATATGAAAAACAAACCTTGAAGTTTGCTCCTATTTAGTAATTACTATCCTTTAAGAAATATCAGATACAAAAGTGCCATCAAAATTTTAAGTAATGACATAAATGGCTGATATTCTGAGCCCAAACTTTTTCTAAGTGGCTCGACTTCAAAGTGTTAATACCTTGTCATAGGGCTCACTATGATGTTAGGCTGACCTCGAAATACGTTTTAGCTGAACTAAGACGAGCTTTTGACAAACAATGTAAGTAATTTTCATGAGAGGATAACATGATTTATTTCGGTACGATAGTGAAAATATTCTCGTCGACAAGTGAACTGCAACCTATAAGTCAGATCAACAGTAATGTCCATGCATTGTTTCGTGGAGTTATAGAACAAATCTATAGAATTTTGGTAAATTTATTGCGTGGTTCAAAGATCTAAACAACTATGTTGACTAACCTGTAAATAGCCACGTGCATTTTGATGAGTAATACAGACGTGTAGAAGTGAAAACATTAAATTTGAGGATTCATTCTACCTGGCAAAGCGTGGCACAGGTACCGAAATTTAATCACCAATAAATTCTGTCCAACTTCAAAATGGTTCAAATGGCTCTGAGCACTATGGGACTTAACTACTGTGGTCATCAGACCCCTAGAACTTAGAACTACTTAAACCTAACTAACCTAAGGACATCACACACATCCATGCCCGAGGCAGGATTCGAACCTGCAACCGTAGCAGTCGCGCGGTTCCGGACTGCGCGCCTAGAACCCCTAGACCACCGCGGCCGGCTCTGTCGAACTTGTATGTTTTATCATTAGTAGCAATGCGTGAGCCACTTGTACTTTGGATTTAATGTTACAGAACAATTTAGTTACGGAAGTAGAGGTACGTGTGTTTTGCACTGAGAATATCATATATTTTGAGAAAAAAAATGTAACGTTATTTTGGTCCAGTTTCATAGACCTGTAATTGTACTTGCGTATTATGAGAAGCAAACTCCCTGTGATTTCTACCCGCAGTAGTTTCATTCTTTCATAAATTTTTATATTTTCATGGAAAGAGGGTATTTTCAAGATATGAAACTTTCGTCTTCTGAATGAAACATTGTTTATCATTGTCTTTGCCAATTGTTGCATGTCATGTTTGCAGCATTACAAACTTACTCTTTGTGTATTACGAAAATATCAACGAACATTTAATAAGCTTGTGTCTGGGGGTAGCGGGCATCAGGAAAAGGTAATCTGCCACCTCCACATGACTACAACCGTGAGATGACAAGAGCGAAAGGAATAAGATACGCAATGTTGGCTACCATAGCATGCGTATTTTGTTATTGACCCGGAGCATCTACGTACTTGGACGTACGAATGCTTTTGTCCAATGGCAAAATTAAGCTTTACAGATAACAATTTTCCTTAAACACCCAAAAATTAAAAAACTTTGATGAACTGTAACTCTCTGATGACGCCATAGTTGGCTATCCATAAGCACTACAAGTTTCATTGTTACCCGGATTCTTATGCATTGTCTGATAAATTACCTTGTTTAACGAAGGCTACGTAGCCCATGAGCAGCGTGTAACTGCTGCCAACCGTGATACAATGTACTACACATTACGTGATATATATCTATCTGCAGGGAAAAATTTAAATGTCACATAAATACTGTACGTAATATTGGAAAAATTTCCGTCTTTTACGGCTGTGATAAAAGTTTTATTTACATCAGACGCATTTTTCCGTATTTTAATGCACTTCGATCAAAATTAAATTTACAAAGCGTGCCTTTCAGAAGCAATCTGCTGTTACTTGCTGAAATATACATCAATCGAGACAAACGTTGAATATGATGTTCCCGCTACAGCGATGCACAAAACTACGACAGATATTCAAGTGGCTCGACAATGTAGGAGCGAGGATACTGTCCACTGAAGATGCTTCAAAACAAATCAAAATGCGTCTGGTCTAAATAAGACTTTTGTTAGAGTCGCAAAAATGGACTGCATCTCAATATTACTGGCAAAAATACGACTCTAGTAGAGAAGATATAAAGAAATGGACAATATGAATACTGCACTTGTGCCTCACCTTTCGTTATTTTCAGTCGCTGCGACCGTTGTCATATACATCACTACAGTCCGTGTCGGTGTCTGAATGATCTGATCTTAGAATGATGACGATTGTGGTGTCACCGCCAGACGCCACACTTACTAGGTGGTAGCCTTTAAATTGGCCGCAGTCCGGTAGTATACGTCGGACCCGCGTGTCGCCACTGTCAGTGATTGCAGACCGAGCGCCGCCACACGGCAGGTCTAGAGAGACGTCCTAGCACTCGCCCCAGTTGTACAGCCGATTTTGCTAGCGATGGTTCACTGACAAATTACGCTCTCATTTGCCGATAGTTAGCATAGCCTTCAGCTACGTCATTTGCTACGACCTAGCAACGCGCCATTATCATTTGATATTTATCTTGTGATGCATGTACCGTCAGACCGATATTCACCAATTATGGATTAAAGTTAAGTATTCCAGAAGCTACGTACCTTTTTTGCTAGTCTCTATTCCTTTAACTGTTCCAGACCGCACGCCAGCCTGCGTGAGCTTAAACGCGTGCCTTTCGGCTTCCTGTCCAAGTGGCTTGGCTGTCTTGCCAAGTCACAACAACGATGGGATCAGGCAGATTGTCAATTAAAATTTCCCTCCCTATGTGCTCCTTCTGCAGCCATTCTGCGTGCCGAACACATTTAGCTCATTCTGAAGGAGGTATGCTATGAAGTGCTTAGTGCAAAAGCCTTTCTGTGTCAGCAATTTTAAATGCCGTGTTTCGTTCTGCGACATACATTTTCACTTCTGCCTGTATCAGTTCAATCGGATTGGACTGGCAATGATACTGCTGCAAACGCAAACCTGTATATCCTTGATCCTGTGCGGTACAATCGATTTCATAAACTTTAACACCAAGTATATGAATCCCTACAAGATTCAACAACTCAGCCCGAGTTTGAAAGTGCGCAGTATCTTTTTACTTGCAAGCCACAGCATGATTTTGGCTTTTTGTGCTAGTTGTTGGTGCTTTGTCAATAACAACTGAGTGATAAATCGCATTGCCCATAACAGTTACTGAGTTTGCAGGCCACTGAGGGAGAAACTGTTTCCTAAGCCAAAATGTAAATGTCTCTGAGCTTGTTTCAGAATGATGATCCCCTGAAATGCTCCTTTTCGCCCGGAACACTAATTTCCTTTCTGGAACGAATATGAAAGCAGAACCTGCATGAAGTAAAATTATTCGTCCACCTTCACCAACTGTTACTTTAAAGCCAGTGTCCAAGACACTTTCCTCGTATGATTTTGGTTTACCTATGTATCCTTTAGCCATGTTTCGAGCAAGTAATAAAGTTCTCATTGCCAGATTTTCTTATTTCAAGAATACTCCTTAAAAACTACGTTCTTAAAGCAGCGACATCAAACGCTCTATTAAAATTGTATACTGTCATTCTTATGAACATATTTCAACCCAATGTTTTTCAGCACTCTTCGCATTGAGGTAACACTGCCATTACAATTTATAGCTTCATGTACATTTTTGACTATAGTAAATTACCCTGTCGTGTAATAATTGAGCACAAGTCGTCTTAAAAATGGTTCAAATGGCTCTGAGCACTATGGGACTTAACATCTATGGTCATCAGTCCCCTAGAACTTAGAACTACTTAAACGTAACTAACCCAAGGACATCACACACATCCATGCCCGAGGCAGGACTCGAACCTGCGACCGCAGCAGTCGCGCGGTTCCGGACTGAGCGCCTAGCAAGTCGTCTTAGAACATCTTTGTAGAAATCACATAAATTCGTGACAAGCTTCTCACTACTGTGGTGTTTCCATGGCGATCCGAAAGCGGGACTTCCACTAGTCTGGACACATAAATTACTTTCGCTGACAGTCCGCTAAACGGTTCGCAAGCTGACGCCGCTCGTTTTCTGCAGTGTGTTCCTGTGATCTGGCACCACCTGTGGTAATTCCATTGTTTTCTACTTCGCGCTTGAAGAAAGCTTAAATCCTGTAAATTATGTCTCTCGCTTGTTTATTGATAATTTTTGCTTACTACCACTATTAGCCATGACAGCTCGCAACAAACTGAACAGAAATTCACCTATACCTCGCTACAATCACCTTTAACACTAGCACTGGCTGGTCAGTAAGGAAGTTGAGCGACTGTAAGAAGATGCAAGACGACTTAGACAAAATTTACGGTTGGTGATGAATGGCAGCTAGCCCTAGATGTGGAAAAATGTCAGTTAGTGCGGATGAGTTGGAAGATCAAACCTGTAAAGTTCCGATACAGTATTACTAGTGTCCTTCTTGACACAGTGAAGTCGTTTAAATATCTGGGCATAACTCTTCAAAGCGATATGAGGTGGACCGAGCATGTGAGAACTGTGGTAGGGAAGGCGAATGGTGGACTTCGGTTTAGGAAAGAGTGGTTCACCTGTAAAGGAGACCGCATATTGGACGTTTGTGCGATGTATTCTTGAGTACTGATCGAGTGTTTGGGATCCATACTAGGTCGGACTGAAGGAAGATATCGAAGCCATTCAAAGGCGGGGAGCTAGATTTGTTACCGGTAGGTTCGAACAACACGTAAGTGTTACGGAGATGCTTCAGTAACTGAAATGGGAGCCCCCGGACGAAAGGCGACGTTCTTTTCGAGAAACACTACCGAGAAAATTTAGAGAACTGACATTTGATGCTGACTGCCGAACGATTCTACTGTCGCCAAGATACATAGAGCGTAAGGACCACGAAGTTAAGATACGAGAAATTTGGGCTCATATGGAGGCATGCAGACAGTCGTTTTTCCCTCGCTCTATTTCCGAGTGGAACAGAAAAGGAAATGACAAGTAGTGGTACTGGGTACCCTCCGTCACGCACCTTGGGGTATCTATGTAGATATACGGAGATGCACACGTTGACAACACAGCATTCAAAAAACTACTGAATGCTCATTGTCTGTCGGACGATGCGTGACGTCAGGTTCGGAGAAAGAGCCTAAACACGAAGCACCCAAACTGTATTAGCCATTGCGAATAAGAACAACCATCGTCCGCGGAATGGATTGACGATAATGAAAATCTCTGCCGGACTGGGCTCAAATACGGATTTCCCGCTTATCGCGAGTCTGGGTCCGGCACAAACTTTCATTGTCGTCATTCCATTCTACGGCTGATTGTTGTAATTATTCACAATTGTGAATACATTTAATATACTTCACAACGGTTGTAGTCACCGCAGTGCCTGTTCCTTTGGACATGCAAGCATATCCAAACGAACTTTGTAACGTAATCATAATAATACAGGCACTGAAATACAGTAAACATGAATCTGTCGTTCATACTTCCAATTAGAGTCCTTTTCCTTCTGGTTATGTTGTTCTTTCAGGAATTGTCTTTTAGAGCATTACGGTAAGATCTTGACTTATTTAGTAGCTGATTAAATAAATACCACTTGTGAATGATTTAGAGAGCCTTCGTACCTTAATTCCGATCTGCAAATGTCACAGTCTTTCTTACAAGTCCGAGTTTGAACATATCCTCATTTAGATCTAAGAAGGATATATTAGCTGCTTTCTTAGTGTGTTATATTTTAATGACATGTGTTTTGTAAAGATGTAATCATGGAAATGACATTGAGGCACTTAATTCGAGGGTCTCATCATGTTTCAGGCATCAGTTTCGATGCATATTTTAGACATGGATGTGTAATTACTGATGAAGTTTAATCATCGTTACATACGTTTTAGATGTCGAATTAACACTGTCACACTTGTCAAGGATCATGTGTTTTGTAGAACAATTTAAACGTGAAAATATTTTTTATATCGTCCATCGTACATTACACAAAATGTAGTACAGGGATTCATTCCCAAGAGCCGATTAACCTGTGAATTCATACGGTAAGCCGTGCGGACATATATATATATATATATATATATATATATATATATATATATATATATATATGTGTGTGTGTGTGTGTGTGTGTGTGTGTGTGAGTGAGTGAGTGAGTGTGTGTCTGTGTGTGCAGTTTTGTGACTTTATTGTTTCTAACTTGCTCCTAGAGCTACAGGTTTACTTCCACCGTCTTACATATAAGAAATCCTTACCAGCACCATTAACATTTTTAAAATTCCCACCAACTGCATCTTGGATTTAGCGACTGCAGTGCCTCAACTGCAGCACTGAGAAGCAGATGTCCAAAAGGGCATATCATTGGCTTTCGGGCCAAAGGATGAAGCGTTTCGGAAGCAGCTAAGTTTGTAAATCTATTGCATGCCACCCTGGTTAACGTGTAACGTGAATTTCAAAATGCTGCTACGCAAACCTGGCGCCGCACAGTGGTTCAGAACGACTGATTCTCTGGCCAAAAGTCGAGAAATGGAGGTTGAAAGTGCCATGTGTTTGGAATGGATTCTTGGATTCTTGTAGGGGGGGGGGGGGGGGGTATGGGGCATTCAGATCGTATCAGCAGAGGTCACAAAATTGTATACCTGCGTCCCTGTGACAGCCGTGAGTTGCCTCTTGTAGAAACAGACGCACGACGCTTCAGTGCCCAGTTATACAGTGCTTCAGAAAATCATACATAATTGTACAACGACGATGTTTGCTGTTATTTATGAAATGTTATGCTAAAGGTAGTAGTGATTATCATGTTGTTTCTCTTCTTTAGAAATACATTTGTGTCGATACAAAAAAAAAAAAAAAGGCTAGCCCTGGCATTGACAGGTGTTTGTTGAACTACCTATTAACGAAATTTTCAAGAATTAGCTGCTCGAAAGTTGGCTATTTTGAATAATAACGATTTTAGTGTTACCGTGCACGCTGTCGTGCGCATTACGCACTGTGATTAATGCCGATATTCTCCCCTCAGCTTTCTATATCTGAGGCTTGAAAGGTCCGAGGTATGGAGGGTTTTTCGTAGATGTTTTCTATCTCTTTCTAAGGTATTGTGGAGATCAGTACGGTATATTATTGCAGCGGTGTAGCATTCTGAATAAAGATTTGAAATAAAAATCTAACCGTAATGACTATTTTTATAGAAATATCGAAATATGTTTACAAATATTATTTCAAACATTGTTCGTGGACAATAAACACAATTTGTAAAACATAATAATATAGTTTTTTAATCGATTGTTCATGACTGTAGTATTACTTATAATATTTTTACCTTACACCGTACAATATATATATATATATATATATACATATATATATATATATATATATATATATATATATATATATATATGCATTTTTTAAATTTTAAGGCATACATGCAAAGAAATTATTTGTACACGCAGACAAACATTCTTAGCCCTAGTGATGAATGGAGCTCAGATTTTGACAAACAAGCAGATGGTATGGAAAAATATTTTACCGAATCGTAAGGATGTCCTTTCGCAATTTCAGCTGATGAAAGGAAATGTTTAAGGAATCTCTTATTTACAATGAAGATAAAATGGCAGGATAGCAGCAGAATTCTGTAGCGCTTATACGCCAATCATGAAGAATGACTTGACCAGGATGTAGCTATTGCGGTTTGTCTATTTTCCTATTCCTTATACGCTGGAACCTTGTTTATGTTGACTGCCACGAAACGTATACCTCGCGTTTATGTTGATTCGAGAGGGGTTCCCACCACCATGACTTTCTCCTTCCACATTTCCCCTCTGCGCACCAACACAAACGCATTCCACTATGCTTTGCAGTGTTTTGATAACTGAGGTGGGGGAACCGACACAAACGAGAGGTGGGAAGTGAACATAAACTCGAGTCAAGTCATACGCGAGTCAGTATAAACGAGGTTCCAGTGTATCAGCCGGCCGCGGTGGTCTCGCGGTTCTAGGCGCTCAGTCCGGAACCGTGCGACTACTACGGTCGCAGGTTCGAATCCTGCCTCGGGCATGGATGTGTGTGATGTCCTTAGGTTAGTTAGGTTTACGTAGTTCTAAGTTCTAGGGGACTGGTGACCACAGATGTTAAGTCCCATAGTGCTCAGACCCATTTGAACCATTTTTGAACCAGTGTAACATGAAAATTTTTCCTTTAAACGTTTTTTTTCACTTTCGAGCTAACGTTATTGCGATTTGTTGTAGAATGCGAAATTGAAAAACAGGGACGAACCTACTCCTAATTCTGATACATCAGGATCGGATAAAGCCACAAATTTGGAAGACCCTCATTGGACTTCCCATCATCCACCGAACGGAGTAAGCGACGAAAAGCCGATGATCTTCGGAGATGAACAAGTCCAAGGGCATTGGCATTTGCAAGGGAAATGAATCTCCGTGCTTCTGGGTCCCATGCTGCAGCAAACATGCTCAAGGATATTACAATCACTTCTCTTACGCGAGTCTCTCGGTATCAGTTAGCATTCGCACAAAGTTTTAGACAAGTACGTCAAGAAATTGGCGCAGATGTTGCTTTAAACTTGATAATAAGCGGTGAAACGACGAAAGAAACGTATAATATGGTCCGGGAATTAGCCAATGAAAACAGCGACAGGTCGGTTTATCCCAGTTATCATAAAATACTAGCTGCTAAATCTCATTGTTACCCACCAGAGTATTCAATAAGTATAACGGAAACAAGTGCGAAAGTACCATTCCAGGCTTTACTAGACCATAGTACAGCTCGATTGCTTCAAGTGCAATCTTATGTCATGAAAACACTCGACAATTCCTTCACGAATAACATGAAGTTAATTTTGAAGAGGGGATGCAATGCTTCGTCATCGCAGCAGTGTAACCAAAAATTTGACGAAAGCGACAGCTCTGACACTCATGTATTTTTTACTTCCTTGGTTCCGTTACAAATGCTAGTAGCATCATACGACAAATCTGAGCAGCAGCTTGTCGTTTGGAAGAACCCAACGCCTTCGCCACCCCGTTACTTCAGACTGTTGAAGTTGCAACTTTTGAAAAAAACCGTGCAGTCAATTGTTGATGGAAAAAAATATCGTCGATAAGCAGATAGCATCTCTCGTCACATTCGCTACAGTGACGGAGTGTACTAACGTTGAAGTAAAATATGACTTATCGATTACAATGATAGATGGCAAGGTGAGAAATGTTATTACTGACACTAAATCTGCGCAAACATGTTATTTATGTAATATGAAGTCGAAAAATTTCAACAATTTACAGTTGGTGGAGCAAACAGAATATGATACCTCGAAACTAAATTTTGGAATTTCTTCCTTAGACGCTTGGATAAGGTTTATGGAATGGATGCTTCATATTGCATATAAACTGAATGACGGAACGAGTAAATGGCAGGCGCCATCAGTGGATGAAAAGAAAGTAGTTGAAAATCGTAAGGAACAAATACAAAGGAAATTTAAAGCTGCTTTAGGTTTAAATTATGATATGCCTAAGCAAGGATTTGGCAGTACAAACGACGGCAATACAGCCAGACGTTTTTTTGAGAACGCTGCCTTAAGAGCAGAAATTTTTAATTTGGACGAGAAATTCGTAGCAAGCTGCAAAGGAATTTTGCAGACAATGACGAGCGGTTTCGCTGCACATATCGAAAAGTTTAGAGTTTATCGCTTAGACGTCGCCAAACGATATGTTGAGCTATATTCCTGGTACCCGATGCCAACAGGTACATACCATTTGAATTCATGGCTACGCAATAATTGAATTGAGTGTCCCGCCAATTGGACAACTTTCCGAGGACGCTCAAGAAGCGAGGAACAAGGACATTCGTCGGTACCGCGAAAATTTATCTCGAAAATGTACGCGAGGGAAGACAATGTCTGACGTTTTTCGTCGGCTTCTTGCATCCTCGGACCCAATGATAACTAATTTTCAGAAATTAAAAATGAAAATTACTGCACCATTACCTTCTGATGTACTAGAACGTCTACTGGAAACACGAGAAGAGTATGTCACAAATAATAGCTTACCAACAGCAGAAATCGAAACATGTACAACGGATCCATATGACCCAGATTATGATATTTAATTAAATGTATTGTATGGAATTATGTACGTAAAATAAAACAGAAATTTACATATTCTAGAAAAGTGTTTTTCATCCTGGAATTTCAAATGTCATGATTCTAATATCAAAATCGTAATCAGCGACTCCGAAAACCCAATGGTGTAAATTTTCGGACCGATGAAGTGATAATTTTTTCGAAAACGTCCGCCATTTTGAATTTCGTAATTCTGATATCAAATTCGTAATCAGCAACCCTAAAATTTGAAACTTTGGAATTATTAATCTCACTTTTCGACATCTGGCCAGGAATTAGGCCGTTCTGAACCACTCTGCGCCGAGGCAATTTTCGTGCACTATGGGACATAGATGACAGGGGTTAACAATGACTGCAGAGATGTATGAGGGCGAATAGATGTGACAGATGTGCAGCTGCTGAGCAACTGACCACCCAGATCAAGCAAGGGCCTCAGCTGCAGGCTCCTGGTTCATGAACCCATGTTGACTGCTGTTCACCGGCGGCAAAGGCTGCAATTAGCACGCCAATACTGCCACTGTTCGTCCACAGGAGGCCTTTCCAGATGACTCACGTCTTATGCTCCATCGGACAGATGGCTGTTTGGTGTACTGCATGAAACGTCAGCAAGAAAAGACCCCACAAAAATTGCCGAGAGGATCTAGGTCAGAGGATGGATCTTTACGGTCTTTATGGTCTGGGGAATGCTTTAGTGGTAATCCTTGGTTGATCTCTTCTTTCTGGAGGGCACGATGAATCATCACATGTGTGGATCTATCCTTGTGAACCATGTACACACCTACATGCAGTTTATATTTTATCAGAACGATGGCATCTACCAGCAGGACATCGCAATACGTCACACATCTCGCAATGTACACGCCTGTTTCAAAGAGCACCAGGATGAGTTTACATACTCTCCTGGCCACCAAACTCCTCGGATTGAAATCCAATCGAGAATCGGTAGACCGTCAACAGAGAAACCTAGTGTGGATGGCCACGGGACCAGAGTCAGCATGGCTCTATATCCCTTTCAGTACCTTCCAGAACCACATTGACCCTCTTCCTGCTCGGCTCGCATCGGTCCACACTGTAAAAGGCGGTCATTCAGGATTTTTACAGGTGACTACATAAATGTGACTTGAAAAAAGGAGTACCTGAATGTTCTGGGAATATGGAGAAATGCTTTTGTAAAATATTATCTCATCGGCACCCTCAACCTAGTGAATCCAGTAGTGTAATACTTCTAAAATACTCACACCTCTTTGCGATTCCGTCATTAGAATTGATTGGACACAAGGGGAATATAGAAAAATGCTTTTGTAAAATATTAAACAAGCCCTCCTTCATTATCTCATCGGCATCCCAACCTAGTGAATCCAGTAGTGTAATTCTTCTGAAATACTCACACCTCTTTGCGATTCCGTCATTAGAATTGATTGGACACAGCACTCCTCACTGATTTTGTTTGGATCGATTGACTATTCACTTCTGACAAGAATTTTGAGGCAATGGGCTATAATTTATCCTTTCTTTGCACATTCGCCAGACTCAACCGAAGCTTGTCTATTCCTTAAACTCACTTCACAGCCACCCCTCCCTGCCGCCGTTGGATAAGCAGCAGCCAGCAGCAAGTCGTATACTCTTAGCTCACTTATTTGTTACATAGTTTAATTCTTCATTTCTTTGCGTGTTTTTGGGTACTTGCATTCTTTAATTCATAAATTTCGGGCGTATTATAGTATTTGAGAGTTGTAGCATCGCGTTTTAGTACCTGAATAGTGTAAAATCGGGTAGTCTCCTTCCGCCGCCGAGCAGTGTGTCAGCAGTGCGCAAGTAGCAGCATTACTGCACTTACTAGGCAATCTTGTATTTAAATAACCGTCTAAATTTTGTGTCGAATTGTTTGTGCTCTCTGTAGATTAGTCCAGACGTTCTTTGCACTACAGTTTTTAGCATGGTCAGGGACTGCAACTGCTGTGTTCCAATGCGGTATGAGTTGACATCCCTTCGCTCCCAGCTTCAGGCAGTGTTGGCTTTGGTCACACAGCTTGAGGCTGTTGCCAATGGGCATCACTGTGGGGGTCCGGATGGGGGTTTGTCGGGGACGGCCAGCTTGTCCCACGCATCCCACGATCGGACTGTGGCTGCGGCTACCCGGGATGCTCCTCATATTGAGGCTGACCCCTCACCCGTGGTAGTGTGGGAGGTCGTCTCGAGGTGTGGCAGGGGGCGAAAGACATTCCGGAGGTCTCAACGGAAGACCTCTCCAGTTTGTCTGACGAACCGGTTTCAGGCTCTGTCTCCTGCTGATACTGATCTTTGGCCGGACTTGGCTGCTTGTCCTGTTCCAGAGGTTGCCCTTCAGTCTGCAAGATCCAGGCGGTCGCAGAGGGTGGGCTTACTGGTAGTTTGGAAATCCAACGTCAGGCGCGTAATGGGGCCCCTTAGGGATATGGCAGCAAGAGAGGGGAAGAAAACCAATGTGCACTCCGTGTGCATACCGGGGAGTGTCATTCCCGATGTGGAAAGGGTCCTTCCGGATGCCATGAAGGGTACAGGGTGCACCCATCTGCAGGTGGTCGCTCATGTCGGCACCAATGATGTGAGTCGCTATGGATCGGAGGAAATCCTCTCTGGCTTGCGGCGGCTATCTGATTTGGTGAAGACTGCTAGTGTCGTTAGTGGGATGAAAGCAGAGCTCCTCATCTGCAGCATCGTCGACAGGACTGACTGCGGACCTTTGGTACAGAGCCGAGTGGAGGGTCTGAATCAGAGGCTGCGACGGTTCTGCGACCGTGTGGGCTGCAGATTCCACGACATGCGCCATAGGGTGGTGGGATTTCGGGTTCCGCTGGATAGGTCAGGGGTTCACTACACACAGCAGGCTGCTACACGGGTAGCAGGGGTTGTGTGGCGTGGACTGGGCGGTTTTTTAGGTTAGATGGCCTCAGGTAAGTACAGAAAGGGCTACAGCCTCAAAGGGTGCGGGGCAAAGTCAGGACATGCGGCGACCAAGCAGCAATCGGTATTGTAATAGTAAACTGTCGGAGCTGCATTGGTAAAGTACCGGAACTTCAAGCGTGATAGAAAGCACCGGTGCTGAAATCTTTATAGTTACGGAAAGCTGGCTGAAGCCAGAGATAAATTCTGCCGAAGGTTTCACAAAGGCACAGACGGTGTTTACAAAGGATAGATTGCGTGCAACCGGTGGTGGCGTGTTCGTCGCTGATAGTTGTAGTTTATCTTGTAGTGAAATAGAAGTGGATAGTTCCTGTGAATTATTAGGGGAGGAGGTTACACTCAACAACCGAGCTACGTTAATAATTGGCTTCTTTCACCGACCTCCCGACTCAGCAGCATCAGTGGCAGTACAACTGAGAGAAAATCTGGAATACATTTCACATAAACTTTCTCAGGATGTTATAGTCTTAGGACGAGATTTCAATTTACCAGATATAGACTGAGACACTCAGATGTTTAGGACGGGTGGTAGGGACAGAGCATCGAATGACATTGTACTGAGTGCACTATCCTAAAATTACCTCAAGCAATTAAACAGAGAACCGACCCGAACTTTTCGACTCTGTAAGCGCAGAACAGGGAATCAGTGGTCATAAGGCCGTTGCAGCATCCCTGAATATGGAAGTAAATAGGAATATAAAAAAGAGAGGAATATTTATCTGTTTAGCAAGAGTAATAGAAGCCAGATTTCAGACTACCTACCAGATCAAAACGAAAATTTCTGTTCCGACACTGACAACGTTGAGTGTTTATGGAAAAAGTTCAAGGCAATCGTAAAATGCGTTTTAGACAGATACGCGCCGAGTAAAACTGTGAGAGACGGGAAAAACCCACCATGGTTCCACAACAAAGTTAGGAAACTACTGCGAAAGCAAAGAGAGCTTCACTGCAAGTTTAAACGTAGCCAAAACCTCTCAGACAAACAGAAGCTAAACGATGTCAAAGTTAGCGTAAGGAGGGCTATGTGTGAAGCGTTCAGTGAATTCGAAAGTAAAATTCTATGTACCGACTTGACAGAAAATCCTAGGAAGTTCTGGTCTTACGATAAATCAGTAAGTGGTTCGAAACAGCATATCAAGACACTCCGGGATGATGATGGCATTGAAACAGAGAATGACACGCGTATAGCTGAAATACTAAACACCTTTTTCCAAAGCTGTTTCACAGAGGAAAACCGCACTGCAGTTCCTTCTCTAAATCCTCGCAGAAACGAAAAAATGGCTGACATCGAAACAAGTGTCCAAGGAATAGAAAAGCAACTGGAATCACTCAACAGAGGAAAGTCCACTTTACCTGACGGGATACCAATTCGATTCTCCATAGAGTACGCGAAAAAACTTGCCCCCCTTCTATCAGCCGTGTACCGCAAGTCTCTAAAGGAACGAAAGGTTCCAGATGATTGTAAAAGAGCACAGCTCGTCCCAGTCTTCAAGAAGGGTCGTCGAGCACATGCGCAAAACTATAGACCTATATCTCTGACGTCGATCTGTTGCAGAATTTTAGACCATGTTTTTTGCTCGGGTATCATGTCGTTTCTGGAAAACCAGAATCTGCTCTGTAGGAATCAACATGGATTCCGGAAACAGCGATCGTGTGAGACCCAACTCGCTTTATTTGTTCATGAGACCCAGAAAATATTAGATACAGGCTCCCAGGTAGATGCCATTTTCGATGACTTCCGGAAAGCTTTCGATACAGTTTCGCACTGTCGCCTCATAAATAAAGTAAGAGCCTACGGAATATCATACCAGCTGTGTGGCTGGATTGAAGAGTTTTTAGCAAACAAAACACAGCATGTTGTTCTCAATGGAGAGACGTCTACAGACGTTAAGGTAACCTCTGGCGTGCCACAGTGGAGTGTTATGGGACCATTGCTTTTCACAATATATTTAAATGACCTAGTAGATAGTGTCGGAAGTTCCATGCGGCTTTCACGGATGTTGTTGTAATATACAGAAACGTTGCAGCATTAGAAAATTGTAGCGAAATGCAGGAAGATCTGCACCGGATAAGCACTTGGTGCAGAGAGTGGCAACTGACCCTTAACACAGACAAATGTAATGTATTGCGAATACATAGAAAGAATGATCCTTTATTGTATGATGATATGATAGAGGGGAAAAAACCCTGGTGGCAGTTACTTCTGTAAAATATCTGGGAGTATGTGTGCGGAACGATTTGAAGTGGAATGATCATATTAAATTAATTGTTGGTAAGGCGGGTACCAGGTTGAAATTCATTGGGAGAGTCCTTAGAAAATGTAGTCCATCAACAAAGGAGGTGGCTTACAAAACGCTCGTTCGACCTATACTTGAGTATTGCTCATCAGTGTGGGATCCGTACCATACCGGGTTGACGGAGGAGATAGAGAAGATCCAAAGAAGAGCTGCGCGTTTCGTCACAGGGTATTTGGTAAGCGTGATAGCGTTACGCAGATGTTTAGCAAACTCAAGTGGCAGACTGCAAGAGAGGCGCTCTGCATCGCGGTGTAGCTTGCTGTCCAAGTTTCGAGAGGGTACGTTTCTGGATGAGGTATCGAATATATTGCTTCCCCCTACTTATACCTCCCGAGGAGATCCCGAATGTAAAATTAGAGAGATTCGAGCGCGCACGGAGGCTTTTCGGCAGTCGTTCTTCCCGCGAACCATACGCGACTGGAACAGAAAAGGGAGGTACTGACAGTGGCACGTAAGGTGTCCTCCGCCACACACTGTTGTGTGGCTTGCGGAGCATAAATGTAGATGTAGATGTAGAAATTTAAAGCTGCTTGGGGCATAAAGGAACAAAACACCCATAACATCGTTTTAGTATTCAACGTTACCACAACAAAAAATTCGCAGACAATTCATAATCCCGACACCTAAATTCAACACCAACTTTTATGTTCACTTCAGGATGTTTTCTATTGCTTGCAACTTTCACTTTTGTTCATTGAAAAGGTACATCTTGCCAAGTACCGACCACTTCACACTGCTGTAATCCAGACTTACACAATATGGACGCATAGCTCCCGGTGTCAAAAATACTTGTCAGAACAATACCATTTATGCAATTTCCAGAACTAAATATATCATTGACTTTTAATAATATTTTCCTCATATCCTCAAAATTTGGGACATTAATATGCTTAACACATTTGCGGTCCCCGCAGCAGCTACACAATTGGCTGCCAACGTCACTCATCATTCTCTTGGAGTTGGAATCTCAGCAAGTGACTTATTCCTGGGGTCTGCTGATTGAACTTCAACATTTCTGAGGCCTTTATCTCTTTCTTGCCTCCAGCTATTATTATCCCCACGATTACTATGTTACGGTTGATCATCCTTACGTTACAACTACCTCTTCCCCTTCTAACATTCTTATAACTGCCGCAATCTATGAATAGTTTTCTGTGCCTCCAATTTCCTTTTGCAGGAGAATCTGTGAGAGTCTAGGCACCCACAATCATAATTACAACTCTGCTGTAAAATCCTTTCCTTTCTTTCCCCTATGGGGTTCCTCCCTATTATCATCTTCAAGCTATTGCAATACTCTCTGAAATATCTCATCAGCAACTTTCCAACATCTAGTGGGATTAATTGGCTTCAGACGTAATTGTAATTTAACTAAACAGATTCAAATTAATTCAGCTGGGCTATAAGTATACTATAAAAATAATTTTTCATTTATAAATCTTCAAAGAATAGTGCAAGATCCATATAGTTAGACTGGTGAAATGCCTAAATCATGATTATGCCATGTACTACCTGGGTCTTTTGCTGTCTCCGTTCAGTAGCATTCAAGAATAAATGAAAAAAATCTTTTTGTGAGTCAGTTTCGAGTCAAAGTAAGCATACATATGAAATGTTGTTGCCCCCCCCCCCCCGTCCAAGCAAACTTAATCTTGTGTGGCTCATGTCAAAAACACAAGTTAAACTTATCTAGCCATGCATGTGCAAGAATGTCGGCCGGTGTGGCCGTGTGGTTCTAGGCGCTTCAGTTTGGAACTGCGTGATCGCTACGGTCGCAGGTTTGAATCCTGCCTCGGGAATGGATGTGTGTGATGTCCTTAGGTTAGTTAGGTTTAAGTAGTTCTACGTTCTAGGAGACTGATGACCATAGATGTTAAGTCCCATAGTGCTCAGAGCCATATGAACCATTTTGATGTGCAAGAATGCTGTGTGACGTATTTCGCAAGTATTGAAATTTATGGACTGGGAGAATATGGTTGAAATCAATACTTGCTATGTCTCGCATATTCATGGTTCCCCAGTTAAACCGTTCTCCACTGTGATGATCCCGACTATATCATTACTATGATCCAGTTCTGGCTCATCTTCAAACCCTGAGTAATATTATTCATCTTGAATCTGACTTCTGATGTAATTAATGTTTCTAGCAACGCCATCATCCAACCTGTCTTCAAGTCTTCAATCTCACCAGTAATTCTTGACCTAATTCCTTTTTTCCAATTTATCTCCGTCCGCCCTTCCTGAAAATGCGAAAGTGATATGACTTCTTCTGAATCGTATGCGCTCCGCTCAACAAAGTCAGACAGCTGAACTACAATAGCAACAGGTTCATCTATCATGTTAACATTCTTATAAAGTTCCTCTTTAGTAATTAAAATTGCCTTCTCAGTACTGAGTTTTAATAATTTTGCCCGTTGCTCAACATTTTGCAGAGCAATATGATGACTAGCTGTTTGTTCCCTAACGTGATCAACTACTTGCCAACCCAAAATAACATGGATTCTATTTGTAATTCCGGCCTTTGTTTGTAGAGTGATCCTCTATCAAAGCCTTCAGCACCTCCTGCTGTAATTTATTTCGATTACAAATTGCACTCCTTTCCTCAGTTCGACTTTTTTCAAATATCGTATACTGGTTCTTAACAGTTCTAGCAGTCCCATAAAATTCAGGCTACATTTCTCCTCCGACTTGATTGGTGTGTTTATTAAATGTAATTGAAATAACCTCACCAACAAAAGCTAAAGTGCATTCCTAATTTTAGATACGTTCCCTTAATTCTTGTGCACTAGTACATTGTTCTTTAATACTAGACTGCTGCTCTCTCATACTGGTCTCCAGCTGATCATTTAATTTATTTTCGTGAGGCTCAGTCTGCCCTATTGTACTTTTCTTCTGTTCTCTTATAGCTTCACTAACTTCTCCCTTATAAATTTCATTATCCCTAGCAATACCAAGGCATATTCGATTATCTGTATTACCACAGAGAGTGCACTTGATGCCCACCCTAAAAAAGTTAAAAAAGAAACAAAATTCATTAACTGTTGTAGAGTTATACTAACAACATTCAAGGTGACAGTTATTGAACTACATGAATTAAAATCGTCACAACTTCTGAACAGTTAGCGATCGGACGTTCAAACTTCATGGTTGGCAGCTGGGCATGATGGAAATTAGTATGCGCAATTGCATACGTCTTCTTACTGTCGGCCATTTGCATGTGAAAATGTCACGGTACAGCGTGCCTAGCCTATAGTGCTTGTGAATGCCTACTATGCTAGCAACAACGTCCCAGCTGCGTCTCAAACGACGTTTGCGTCCGAGTTCAAGCTGAAGACAATAGATCTAAGTGTGCTAACACTCAATAATTTGATTCGCAAGTTTGGGAGAACGGGTAGTGTTCTTGATAACTGTGCTGACAATGTCTGTCGTCCCAAAAAGGGTGAAAACGCCTGAAACCATCAAGACGACACGCGATGTGTTCAAACCAACGCCAGGAAATCGATCAGGTGGGGGATGAACGGGGAAACACTGCGACAAATTGTTGTTGAAGATCTGCCGCTTTTCCATACTAAATACAAATCTAGCTCCCATTAAGGCTCAGGGCTAAGTAAAAGCGTGTTTATCGCCAACACTATTGTCTACAGATTTGACGAACACGGCTTTGATGTGAATGTGGTTTGGCTTAGCGACGAAGCCCACTTTCATTTGGATGTGGTCGGCAGTAAGCAAAATTGGCGCATTTGGGGGACTGTGAATTCGCATTTCGCGATCAAGATGTCTCTTCACCCTCAATGGGTGACTGTGTGGGTTGCAGTGTCCAGTAACAGAATAATCGGTGCGATATTCATTGATGGCATGGTGACTACCAAACAGTGCCTGAAAGTTTTAGAACATGATTTCGTCCCCACTATCCAAGGTAACCCTCATTTCTATAAAATGTGGTTCATGCAAGACGGAGATTGACCTCATCGACGCAGGAGAGTGTTTGATGTCCTGTAGGAGAACTCTGAAGCCCGCGTTCTGACTCTGGGGTAACTTGAGGCCACGGACATGGACCTCGATTGGCCGCCATATTCTCCAGATCTGAAAATATGCTACTCCTTTTTGTGGGGGATATTAAAGACAAGGTGTACAGCAATAACCCCAAAACCACTGATGAACTGAAAACAGCCATTCAGGAGGTCATCGACAGTATCGATGTTCTGGCACTTTGGCGGGCCATGCAGAATTTCGCTATTCGTCTGTGCCACATCATCGCCAATGGTGGCAGCCATATCGAACATGTCATAACGGAAATCCAAATATCTGTAGCGACATTTACCCGTTGAATAAAGTGTGTGTATTCAGTGGTTTGTAACTCATTTGCGTTTCTTCATATAATTCAGTAATGGTCACCCTGCGCTTTGGAAAGAAATATTGACGAATGAGTAGGGTCCAGTACCTGAAAACGTCTTTTAGCAAACTCTTATCAGTATTAACATATTTTCTGTAATGTGTACTGCCAAGCTGGTTGTATCTTATAACCACCACAAAAAATTAAAATGTAAATTTTGTTAGCTATTTTTGACTTGTACTCACAATTTGAAAATATTGAATACATCATCCATTTCAGAAAATTACATGTACTATTGAGACTAAATTTGTAGGGTTTAGTTTAACTGAAAAATTTAAAGTATTTATGGAAACTGGCAGAAGTGATTAAAAACAGTGAATATTTTTTTCAAATTTTAAAATATAAAGTAACTGACTAGGTTACAATATTCTGAAAAGTAGGCATAAAGTACCCCCTCATTGTCATTGCAAGAGTTAATATATTAATTAAGTCTTGATCATGATTACTTCGATGAGCTTTTACGCTGATCTTATGTCCACCTTCAACGCAACTGGCGAGAGGCAGAACACAGTTACAGTTCAACAAAACTTAAAAATTACTTGTGGCATCAAATGGAGTACTCCTTAACATGTATCTTTCGATGTATCGAGACATAGGTGAATGTATTAAACAATTATATGCAACCAGATGGTGCGTTATATCTCCGATGAAAGTTCTTGGCCTTATTTATTAATTACCTGTGCACATCGCCGATTTCTTGAGACCTGCTAACTTTTGTGGGACACAAAAGTTCTGCGGCATCAGTGAGACACTCCTTTACAAACTCCCTTTCGGAAAACGGTTTTACGATTCTTGCTGTTCTTAATGCTATTTTTAAACTTGCTCGCAGTACAGATGTACTTTGATTGTCATTCTGGAAAATTGAAAACAATACGTTGTACAGCAAGACTGCGTGTGCTACGGACCTCCTCGTATCACGTAAACAAGGAAGCGGAGCCGTCAATGCTCATTTGATATACGTGTTTAATCATAGATGTCGCTGTTCACTTTTCTCACTGGCTGAGATGTGGCAGATGTGCTGCACTTCCACACTTTCACACTTTGGCCGGCCTTGCATTAAATGGTTACTTCAAACCTCACTTTATCCAGGTATCATCACTATATATCACTTGAATAAAGAATATTGTGCCAACATGTGTTCACCATTAAAGTATCACACATAATGAAGTTTTTCACTGCTGCCTCCTAAGCATGAAAGACAATATTCACTAAACTAATTCGCTGGCTATATAGTGCACCCGTTATACTCATAGAACTCAAACGGATGAAAATTATGCTTGAAACACAACGCAGGCACTCTTTTCAGATACACAATTCTTCCTACGACTTGACACCATTAATTTTCAAGACGAGAATACAATTTGAATACTGAGGATGTGACAAAGTACATGTATCCCTTGTAAGGTGGGAGATTAAATGAGTGTCAGTTTCTCACCTTACATTAGAGTTTTTATATATCGTGGCATATTAAATGAATATAAATTTCGCAACTTACGTGACAGTTTTTATACATTGTATCACACTTCGGCGAAAATGACCAGATTTGCCTATTAAAATTTACAGTATGCAATGCAAAGGCATGACACTCAATCGACGGTATTAACACACCGAAGTTCAATCCTGCATGTCAATGAGCAAGAAGTGAAACAAGGTGCTGGAGGAAACGTTTCGTTTGGGAGCAGATGCGAGGCGCGATGTGACAGGCCAAGTACAACAGAAAGCTCTTAAAGCGACCCGTGGCACAGGACAACGAACAGTCCAGGTGACTCATCCAGGAGGGCAAGTAGTGGGCCAAGGGAGTGCTACAGAAAGAATCTTTAGAAAACTGCGTTGGTCAATTTCCAGATGGATACGAGCAGACCAGTGATGCAGTCGATCACATGAACTGCCCGTGGTATGCTCAATATGTATGCATGTAACCTTCAGGCGTCTGGAGCGGGCAAAAATGTCCGATTGGCTGATTTCAACTAGGAAGGAGTGAAGTGCCGAAATTTCTACGCAATTTGGTGGCAGGCACTTTGCGATTGGCAGAAATAGTTTCCACAAAATAAAAGGAATGCCCCTATTGGTCGGAAAAAGCCGTGATGTGGAGGACGAAAGGACCCAGGTGGGGGTCAGTTATGCTGTGAGAGACACAATACCGAAAATTTAGCAGCCATGCAGCTGACAGCTCATTGCAGGTAAGGTAAATACCACTTGCAGAAGCGTAAATTTGTTGGTTCACCAGCTTGCATACACTGTTAACTCGAGCAACCTTGAGTGATCTTTTCCTCAGCTTGTCACAAAAACTAACTTGATTGTCATCTTAAATAGTACCGAACTTAGAAGCGGAATCGGATGATTTGTCATAATATTGGGCAACGTAACGATGTAGTAGCAGAACCTTCCGGTTAGAATTTTATGTTGTTGTGTTTAGAGTTATTTCGATTAATCAGGACGAAATGCGTTATCTTGATAACTGTCCGAACATTGTCACATTAGAACCTATGTAAATTCATATATTTCTTTGATAATAATTCTAAATTAAGAACAATTTGTGTACAGATTAAACACCATTGTGCTCTGTCATAGAATAAGGGTCCACTTCTTACCCCAATCATTTATTCTATAGACGCCAACGCACTCACAGGGTGTTTATGCTGGTGCCTGATGAAAGAGAAAAGGAGTGGAATATCAGATAATGACGACCCTGCCAGGATGGCAATAGGTCTGCCAGGATGGCAATTAGTCGGATTAGAAAGAGTAATTAAAATTTGGTACTGAAAAAAATGGGAGAGTTTGCGCTCCTGCGTCTGTTTTTAATACTCTATTTTCTTCCATTTTAGCTGAGTATCACGACTCTACAGCTGTCTTCACAGATGTGTCGAAAGTGGGATACTTCGCCGGTTGTTTTGTTGTTTTACCAGATCGTGCCTTCAACGTCCGACTGCCTCGAGACTTTACAGTCTTCGTTGTGGAACTGTATGGGAACTTGTGGGCACTGGAGCATGTCAGTGTTAAAAGTGCAAAATTCCTTGTTTGTTCCGATTCTCTGACTGCCCTATACCCTCTACAGCGGACGTACATAGCAGATACAGTATCCAATTATATTGAAGACGCCCTTCTCCATATACAACGCCTGTGGAAGAAGGTGTCTTTCTGCTGGGTACCAGGACACATTGGTATTGCGGCGAATGAAACGGCGGATGCTATCACCTCCTGTTGAGGTACAGAGTCATGTATCAATGGGAAGACATGTAGCTAGAGGTGGCTAATAATAAGCTCCGTCTAGTGGAGCCCACTACTTGGCCGTGGCGTACCTCTTTTCGCCCATAAAAACGGAATGAAGCCCTGATTGCTCGTGTTCGCATAGGCCGCAGTGCTTCGTGGCATCGCTTCTTGCTCCAGCGAGAGGATTATTCTGTGTGTAGTACTTGTGAGGTACAGGTAAACGTGCTCATCATTTTACTTGACTGTGTTTTATTTTGGACCAGGGAGGAGCAGCAGATTTGCCGGAATTTCAACGCTTTCAGACCATCTGGTTACGGATGTGTACGTTTACTGTGTCTTAGCTGCAACAGAGGAATTTTTCCTAATGGAAACCTGAGGTGCGTATTTGTAAATCTTCAATCTTTACATCATGTGCAAGTGCCGCCAACTGTTGGGCATCACTATGAAAATATCAACAAGTCAATGTTGCAGTGCGCAGCAGCTCGTGACCATCAAAATAAGCGGAGGTAATTGTTTCACTATATTCCACTCTGTAACTGTATATTGTTATTGTTATTTTGCATGGTAGTTGTTGAATGATCATTTTACAATTGATTAAAATAGAGAATATTTCGTTATTAGTTATTTCAGTCCATAAAATAAAGTCAAGCATACAAAGTACGTTTTGAAAACGGGTACATTGTTTTGTATAAATCTTGCACAAGACATCAAAAGGCCACCTTACAGCCTCACTACATAAAGGATAAGTTTGCTTTCTCCAGAAAAAACTTAAGTCTGAAAGGGTTAAGTGACCCTGAAATGAATGTTGTTTGAATGTTATGGTTTCAGATCTGTCCAACTTGTCTCCTCAAATTTTAGGAAGCTGTTGTTAATGGATTGACAGGGTGACTGGCTCACCCATGTTTTTCGTTAAGTGGTCAGACAGTCGCATTTCCTTGAGCTTTTCTTTGAGCTCTTCTATTGTTTTACCTGTCTTTTACACTCATTTACAACACTTACCAACGTCCTTTGCTTTATTGAGGCCTGTGAGGTGGAGGGATTGTGTGGATCGACACGAGTTTGGTGGGAGTGACTGAATGAGTATCGAAAGAAAGTGTGTGAATTCCTAAGGGACCAAACTGCCGAAGTCATCGGTCCCTATGAATGAGTATCATTTCATGGGTTTCCTCCTCACTGCGCGACAACAGTGTTTGACATTGTATACACATTCGTTTCATTTAAAGGGTGCTGATAACCTCGGCGTTTCTCCCATATGCTCCAAACACACACACACACACACACACACACACACACACTCGTCGATGCGGGAAAAACGGTGAACATATACGTTAGGACAGGACGGCGAAATCTGGCGTTAATTCGCTGTGTCAGCAGATGACCAACGCTAGTGTCTTTGTTAACAACACGACATCGCCTACAGCACCTCTTCTGGACTCTTGACCATATCAGTTGAACCCTTGACGATTGGAAAACTGTGGCCTCATCAAATGACTCCCGATTTTAGTTATTAAAAGGTGACGATAGGATTCGAGTGTGTCGCAAGACCTACGCAGCCGTGGCTCCAAGTGTCAACATGGCATTGTGCAAGCTGGTGGTGGCTCCATATTGGTGTGAGCTATGTTTACACGGAATGGACTGGGTCCTCAGGATGTTCGGTTACTTGTAGAACATTTGCAGCCATTAATGGAGGTCACGTTCCGAAACAATGATGGAATTTTTATGTATGCCGATTCGACATGTCACTGGGCCACAGCCATTCATGGCTTGTGCGAATAACATTGTGGGCAGTTAAGGGAATGATTTAGCTACTCATTAAACATTTATGGGATATAATCTAGAGGACAGTTCGTGCTCAAAATCCAGCACCCGCAACACTTTCACAATTACTGACGTCTGTAGAGGGAGCAAGGCTCAATATTTCTACGGGAGACTTCCAACGGTTTGCCATGTCACGTCGAGCTGGTGGATTACGGTCGGGAAAAGAAGGTGCAACGCGATGTTAGGAGGTACCCCATGACCTTTATAATCTCAGTGTACTGTGAGCAGCATGACCAGATGTCGACGAGAGACCCACACACAGCAAGCGGCTTTGAAATGATATACAAATGTGCATGTGCATATGTTGTGCTACATGCGCACGATGAAGATTACTATGTTGCTGCCGGCCGTGGTGGCCGAGCGGTTCTAGGCGCTACAGTCTGGAACCACGTGACCGCTACGTTCTCAGGTTCGAATCCTGCCTCGGGCATGGATGCGTGTGCTGTCCTTAGGTTAGTTAGGTTTAAGTAGTTCTAAGTTCTAGGGGACTGGGGGACTGATGACCTCAGAAGTTAAGTCCCATAGTGCTCAGAGCCATTTGAACCATGTTGCTGTGAGAGGTGGCATGAACCCCCTCTCATATTTCTATCTTACTCTGAGTAATTCGATTTTCCTCTCTAATTGCATGCGGTGAAAAGTTGCTATTCCTTGACACGCAGATTTCCCACGCAGCGTTTCTGGTCACACAGGTGGTCCGGTGACAGGTGGGTACTGCTGATATTGAAAAGGTTAAGCCGACGGGTGTGAGGGAGTCATGTGTATGCTTTCCAGACGCTGACACTGCCATAAGAGCGGGGCCGACACGCCCACAGGGGCCTGACGGAGCGGCTGGGCTAGAGATTCCGTTACTTCGCAGAAAGTTAGTGAAAACACTTTGTGGCGGGCTACCAGAGAGACGTGGGAATGACTTGTGTTCCCAGGCAGCCTTGGTGGGGAAATTCCCGAGTTTTCTGCAAAATCATAACTGTGATTGGCTTGCTCACGGGATAGCTCCGTGACGTAGTAAAATCGGTGCAGAAATTGGCGCCTAGTAACTCCATTGGTGGAATTGTAGTGCTTCGGCAATAGAGTGGAATTTTCCGCCGGTTTTCGAGTTGCTGATTGGAATGTTTACGGACAGCCACTATCGTGGGGGCGGGAATGTTCTGTTTGTACGGGTGCTCTTGAGTGAGTGGGCTCTCGCCTTTCGGTCGGAGTAGGATACAAGACTGAGCTCTCGCTGCTCTGGACAGCCTGCCTTCCGTTGGCTGTCTAATATACTTTAATTTAATTGTAAGTGTTTGACGAAGTTGCTGAAGTTTCGACTTAAACGTAACTTTCCGAGTACAGTTGGCAATTGAGCGTTCTGCGTACAAGCGGCATATGTTGTCTGTCTTGAGCAGTTTTGACTGAAGTTGACTGTATTGGAGTTACTGTGTGACTTCGCTTGTTAAAATCACTCACTCTACCGTCAGTGATTGTGTAGCGAGCCTTCTTCGTCTCCCTCAGAGGCGCATTTGTGTTGCTAGGAAGTCTTTAGTCTGGAACAACTAGACCAGGATAATTTGTTTAGGGCTATACTCACAACATTATCATCACCACGACGGGACATCGAAGCAACCATCCACCGCCTCCGGTGTGCAGGATCGTGTCCTTGCAGTGAAGAAGACAGCTTGGTGATGTATGTCCGCATCACTGGCAGATTAGGGAATTTTGCTAGGTGATAATCAGGGCTCAGCACAGGGAGCCTGTTCGTCTTTTCCAACTTTGTTATGTCTTGGGTGTTCATTGTCTGAGTTCTCCCTACTGTAGCAGCAATTAATGTGGGTTTTCTCTTAAGATTTGAGTTGCAAGGAATTGGCTCCACATACCACTTGGTCATAAATGCCAAAAGCCAGTATATGGACAACTTCACCTTCACAGCATTAATTTCAGTATCCTATTTGACGTGTTATAAATGTTTCATGTGTTTTATTTAACCTTTTTCGTTTAGTCATAATAAATCAAATTGTTATTTTGGACAGAACTTTAATTCTGTCGATCGGTAGAGCACCCCTTTCATTTCTCACCACGTTAATGAAACTTTCCTTTATCAAATTAATTTCTATAAAATTAAATTATTGGAGGTGCCAAACTCTTTTCAACTCGACTTGCAGGGACAATTACAGTCAGTTCGCGTTTCTTCTTAATCCATGTGCAACAGCAAAAGTCGGAGTTAGAAAAGGTGGGGCTTAGAGAACCACTTCCATATGAAGCATCTAGAAGAATTTAGTGTCAAATACACTGCTAGCCCCGGCACCTCGCAGCTGCTGCTTTGTCTCTAAAAGGGACATGTCGCTAGCCTGGTCCACAGCCAAGTCCTTGTTAATTTTCTGTCACATCCGATTTGTGCAAACTAATATTGTCAGCAACTCTCTCTTCTTTGAGCCACAGTGTATGAAGCGTATAATTTACTTTGATATATTCTGCAACGTGCTTAAATCTATCCGTAAGTAATTTTTTGTTACGTATATGTCATGAGATTTGGCACATACGTTACCATTAAAAGACACGTTATCTATATAACATGTTCGTCTCACTCCTTACACATACAGTTTGTTACAAAATACTCCAGGAAATGCAGGTTTTATCAGTACCTAGTCATTTTATGAAATATTTGTTTCTTTTTCTTTATATAACGTTATTTGTTTTACGTTTTGTGTGATTATGTTGATTGACTTCATCTTACACTTTATCACTTCAGTTGAACTTACCCTGAGCAGTGGAACACTTAAACTCTTTCCTTTAAGAGTTCTATTGAATCGCTCCACAACTGATATTTTCAACTTGGAAAACGATGAGCAGTGATTTATTCTATGTTTTACCATTAGTTTCTTGACATAAGTATTGAAACACCCCACACCCAAGTCTGTTTCCAAAAGTTTACACATCCCGTTATTTGTTGCTACATATTTTTCAAAGGACGTCTGCAACCTCTGTACCAGTTTTACTCGTTAAAGCAGTAACCCCCACATATTTGGAGTATATGTCCATGACTGTTGATGAATATTTACCACCTTAATTGAATTTGGATCTTGCAATCAGGTCAACCAAATCGGCTTGACAAAGGTCATCAATTCCTTTCGTGATAACCCATATCCTAGCAGAAAATTTGCTTGCTGGGTGTTGATGTGCTTTAGCTCTCCTACTTTCATGTTGATTACAATGAAGTGAGCAATAACTTGTGGGAATGATGCACCAATAATAAAGTGTTTCTTATTATTTGCTCTAGCTGAGTACCTGACATTACCAGGGAATGTATTTATTCCATTCTTCTATTAGCCCATATCCCCTTCCCTGTCCCTCTGTCCATTTCCTCCTGCCCCATCACCCCCTCTCTCTCCACCGTCTCCACCTCCTACTCTCTGTCCATCTTCTGGTGCCCCTTTCTCTGCCCATCTACTCTACCCCTCTCTATGCCAGTCTGCTCCCTATGTCCATCTGCTCCTTCCCCTTGTGTCCAACTCTCCTTCCCCCCTGTAACTCCATCTTCCCTCCCCCCCACCTCTTTGTTAATCTCGTTTTCCACCTTTCTCTGTGTCCCCCTGACCCTGTTTATTTCCTCCTATTTCTTTTCACTTTCCACTTCCTCCTCTCCTCTCTCTCTGTCCATCTCCCTTTCTCCCTTCTCTGTCTATTTCGCATCCCCTCTCTCGGTCTGTCTCCTCCTCCTCCTATATTTGTCTATCTTCTCCTTCCGCCTTGCCATCGGTCCATCTCCTAGTACTCCCTCCTCTCTCTACTTTTTCACACTTATCCCAATAGAAGGATGGTGGTTCTAACCCCCACAGCATTTCTTTCCAGACTGTAACTAATGTTTGTACCACTGACTGAAATCGTTCCAAGGGTTTAGGATGAACTATTACCCATGACTGTGCCTGCATACCATATATAAAACATATTTCACACATATTTAACAAATTTCACACGTACTTGTACACATATTTCAGCTGTTTGTCTACCCAACTGCTCCCAGCATTTTCATTTTCACGCAGATCTGTGTTTATTACGTCGTATCTCCTGAACAATGTGCTGCAGTGATACACCCATGGTTTACGTGCCTACTGTCTGCGAAATGTGTTGTCAGTAGAGTTCGTTGCAAAGAAGTAAAAAAAAATAAAAAAGTCGTGGCTGATGTGGTAGTTTTACCATGCGTCTCAACGTTTATGTCGTCATGTTTCTTGAACTAAGTTTCATGCAATTATGCAATTTTGTTGATCCGTTCAGTGGTGTATGTGGAAAGTGCCTCCAAATAATATCTCGACTACAGTTAGTGGTAAAGAAGTAGTAAATTAAAATGCCATGCTTCTTGCGGCTGTTTTACAGCATCAACAGCGAAAATGTAGTAAGGGACAACCTTCCTTTTTGTCATAATATTGTGTGATCTGCAGCAAGAAAATGTTTCGAAAAGGTTCGAAATTACGTGTAAGGTTCGTTGCAAGTCTCTAAGTGGTCCCATTCTCAAATAGAGGATTATCAAAATATGCGTGTTCTCGTGTCATGAGCTGCACTGCTTTTAGATCCATATCCCCACCTCTTTGATATGTGAGTGGTTCTCATCCCCACAGTGATTCTTTCCAGACAGTAGATGACAAATGTAACACGTTTGGTTGAATTCGGTCCAGTGGCTTAGGAGGAAACGTGGAACATACAACATGCATACATACATAAGAACGTTTTTATAACTTGTATGGATTTCAGAAGCAGAGAGTGAAAAATCAAAATACTATAGATATGTAAATTTTGTTTCAAAAAAGTTACATTTCTTTGTTCAACAACAAGGTTAATGGACTCGAAAAGATAAACTGTAACATAGAAACGCACAGGGCCGCTTTCATTGTTTAACAAAAAGGTCGATTACATTTACTAGTGTCATCTGGGAAATCTGGTTAGGGGCAATTACTCCACCACTCTTCCAACAACCTCACATTTAACTTTCCAGTTACTAGGCTTCAGTATTACGCATCTCATATTCTGGTAACAAGTCTTTAATCCACTTCACTTTTTGTAAGCTCTTCACGAAACCCCGCGACACAGATGGAATAACTCAGCATATACAATTCAGCGCTGTCCTCGAAGGTACACCAACAGATCCCATACTGTGTTGGAGATGATTTTCCATCATCTATTTTACAAAAGTTATATCCAACTCACAGTAGGGCTTTGTTCATTACGGAATGAAACCACCACGCGAAACTACGCTACTTCGAGCGCCGCACAACATGCGAGATGATATATATATATATATATATATATATATATATATATATATATATATATATATATATATATATAAACGAGAAATCCCAAGCATGAAAAAGGTTTCTTTTTCAGCCACACCTTCAGTACGATGTCCGACAGAGTACTGATCTATGGTGGCTAGTCAGTGGTCCTAGAATACAGCACTATGACGTCAATTCCGGTTGAGAAAAAACGAGATTCCTTTCACGTGTACATCATTAAATGCCTGGCATATGAGTATTTCCTTTTACCCAGTTGGTTCAATTTGTCATCTCTATATCTGAATCCTGAATAACCGGGCTGTATGATATCGAATTTTTTGAGAACGGTGTTTTTGTTTGTATTTCAATTCTCATATCAATGACAGATCTGTTCAGTGCTTCTTCACCTTGATTCGAACAATCGATGAAATGAATGGTACATTTCTCGAACTCTGTTCTACTCATGAGTGAATTTCTCCTTAGTCCTCTCTCTGTCCATAGCAAAGAGACTGAAAATTGCCGTAAATTTCATATATTTGTGCAGTACTTTTTGTCCATTTCTCAACTGAGTAGTTATTTTCGGGATATCTGTACGAATTCAGGCATAACATTAATTACGTTATGGCTGTGGCATCGAATAGGCTGCAATCACCTGTCATCAAATTCTTGTTTGACAGAAAAGCTAAAATTACGTATCTCGCGTTTTCGGCTCCTGTATTGCGTTAACTTCCCACATCCATGTCCTAATTTCTGGTGCAATTGACTGAATTAAATCCCAGCGACGGAATGCTAGAGTCAAACTTGGATCCTTGTCTTAAGATAATCCATAAAGATATTAACTCTTTCTGGGACAAGAGTATTCCTGGAATTCTCCAATACTTTTTTTCGAGCACAAGTGTCGACTTAGCTCCTACATAAGCTAATAAAATACAGTAAGTGTCTGGTCTGCTGTGAATCAGTACAAGTTCTTGGTGAGCGTTTAATATAATCAATCTGTAATCCCCTACAATCCTCTGCGAGCAGGATGCAGATACCAAATCGAACATCTGAAAAAATTAATTACTTTAATTTCTTTCTCGTTCTCCACCCAGTATTCTGTAAAAGTTGCATATTCTTTGATTAGCATTGCATTTTCTGTGTTGCGCACATGATCAGTAATTTAGTTATTCAAACGATACTGAGTTTCCAAAAAGAAGTGAAGATCATGATTTTTGTTTAACTCGTTGTCATTAGCTTTTATCACTTCTTTCTCACAGAGAACGCTTCCTCCAACACACAAACGACTCTCCAATGGAAGCATGTACGTATTTTCATTTTGGATTACAATCGCTGTGGAAATGATGCGAGTGAAAAATGGTTGATCAAATTGTTTATATTGGTATTCGAAACGAGTAAAATAGATGTCAAAGAGAATTTTCTGTCTCGCATTCAGTGTGTGACTCATCATCATATTCTTCTTTTCCTGCACTCACCCCAATGTTGAATGGGCGCTCACGCGAATGATGTTAGTGTTTCTAGCACTGAGATCCTAGCGATGACGGTATCTGTCGATAGTGAGTCTTCTTCTGATTCACCACTTTCTTTGTATTGTATTTTTCTCTCCAAACATTGTATGACGCCTGAATAAGATGCTCACAACGTTTCTTATGTCTAATCGAACATTCACTCCTTCACCGACAAAATACATAAGATACCATTCTTGTTCTCTAATTGATGCACTTAATTGTTAAACGTATCTTACCACCACTGGCACGTATAGTGGTAAATTAGGTCCTTCCACAGTATTATATCCAGGTCGCGCTGTAGGCCAGAACTGTGGTTACGTATGTGTAGGAGAAGCATTGTGGAATGAACCTCCAGAAATGTTACAGTCAGTGCATAGGAAGTCAATATTCTGAATATTTACTGGATGTTCTGCTGTCTTTGAGGTTTGTTTATCAGTTCCATTTCCCTCCAAACATAAAACTGAGCCTAAATTATTTCCCCCTCGAAATCAACATATACTTTATTCATCATGGATCGTTTGAGTGTTTTATTGTAACTAAGATTAAATTTCACAATAATTCCTCTATTTTTCTCTACATTGTCTTCGTGCTCAAGCTTCATTTTGTATGATTATACTTCCTTCAAAAAGTCTGAAATAATCTGATGGATTTTATGAACTGCATGTTTTACGGTAACTCCGTACAGGATTTAAACATAATCTGTTTTACTATGAGATTAGCAGTTATTGCTTTTAAATGCCATATTAGATATAGAATTCCACGTAAATAAGTTGCACAAATCAGTTCCGTATGCACAGAGAGATAAATTTAGCGTCGGGTTAAAGGCAGCAGTTATAACTGAGTTTCCACCAGAGACCCTAAACGTTACACCGTGCTTGATGACTTCCGTTGCGATACTGTCAGTATGTGTTTGAAAACTTGGTAATTTATGTGGAGTAATTTAAGCAAAGGCGGCCACACCTCCGACTTCTAGGTTATTTAAACGTATTGCAGCTGCACTTTACTGTATTATTTTTAAAATACCGTACAATCTCCGGAGGAGGAGTTAAGTAGCGAAAGCTATGAAAATAGTGTACAACCTCTCCCTTTTCTCGTATGACACCAAATGTGAACCAGGTCCTACTTCAGTGTGGAGATTGATAATCGCATTCTCATACCATTTAGACATTTCGCGTAAAGTATCTCCCATAAACACACCTATAAAATGTTAAGTGTTTTAGTTAGAAGGTTGCTCAAAGAAAACTTTTTTTCGTTAAATATAGACCAAACCCGTTTTTCCTATATGGCTCTACACAAAACCCCATCCCTTCACGAAGTGGTAGTGCTTCCATCGCATAATTACGTTTTTTCATCTGAGCTACTTGTTTTTGAGCAGCTTTCACATCTTTTACAGCCCTCACGCCACCTGCTACACCTCCTGCTAATCTTCCAAGTGCATATGATGCAGCACGTATTCGAGCGGAAATTAATATTTCACCTTTCTTGGGGATGGGTATTAAATGCTCTTTGCCAAGCGATTTTCGTTTTGGGGCAACTTATGAATCTATTTTATGAGTGACTTTCACAGGTGCTATGGAAATACTGCCCGGCTTCAGACACAGTAGACTAGTTCCAAATTAATTATTCTGATCTCAACATTGTCTACATCCTTCTTCTTTTTTTACCGTCTCTTCGTCATCTTTTTCATACTCATATATATTTTAAATTTAGCTTTCATTGCACCAGTCACTGCTAAGGCAGTTAATTTTTCACTGCGATTAGCATCTTTCACCTTGAAACTTTCTGGCAGATTAAAACTACAGAGCAGGAGAGCTTCTGTGAAGTTTGGAAAGTAGAAGATGAGGTACTGGCAGAAATAAAGCTGTGAGGACGGGACGTGTGTCGTGCTTGGAAGCTCAGATGGTAGAGCACTTGCCCGCGAAAGGCTAACGTCCTGAGTTCGAGTCTCGGTCCGGCACACAGTTTTAATCTGCCAGAAAGTTTCATACTAGCGCACACTCCGCTGCAGAGTGAAAATTTCATTCTGGATCTTTCACCTTCGCTCTACACCATGCTTTCCAGCCAGATTCTGGTCTGCTTGATATCTTTCTGATAAACTGTCTGGGTGCTTTTCATAAGTGATATCATGATCCCTTAGTGCTGTATCTAATGGAATGACTGCAACATCGTCACTATTAGACTGCTCCATCAACTTTGTTCGTGGCCCACAGTATGAGTAGCCAGAACATAAATTTCTACACGTAAGTTGTTAATAACGTGGTGAAGGAGACCTCCACCTTGCCTCCCCTTCATCTTCTTCTTCATTGCTCGTGTACCAACGCACAAGTGATACGCTACAATCTGTGCCACAGTCTTCAACTTCCCACGAATCCTATTACTGATAAATGTGGTGTACAGCCACAAAATGATAAAAATTACGATCTATTTCCTGGTACAGTTAGATGAATTTTAACCAGTGTCTCCAACTGTGAAAAAACGATTATAATTATTAATTGTCTCATTCCTGAAAACGGTCTCAGAGTGAAAAATGTATATTATTTTATATTCCAGAAAGCTTCAGCAATGTAACTATAAGTTTCTAGGAGAAGTTCTTCAAAACTTGAGTGATGTTACACGTTTCACACTTCCAAATAAGGAAGACGTATATTACCCGACGTAGCTCCACCGTTTCAGATTAATGATTTTTACGACTTTGCTTGTGATGAGCAGGAACATACACTCCTGGAAATGGAAAAAAGAACACATTGACACCGGTGTGTCAGACCTACCATACTTGCTCCGGACACTGCGAGAGGGCTGTACAAGCAATGATCACACGCACGGCACAGCGGACACACCAGGAACCGCGGTGTTGGCCGTCTAATGGCGCTAGCTGCGCAGCATTTGTGCACCGCCGCCGTCAGTGTCAGCCAGCTTGCCGTGGCATACGGAGCTCCATCGCAGTCTTTAACACTGGTAGCATGCCGCGACAGCGTGGACGTGAACCGTATGTGCAGTTGACGGACTTTGAGCGAGGGCGTATAGTGGGCATGCGGGAGGCCGGGTGGACGTACCGCCGAATTGCTCAACACGTGGGGCGTGAGGTCTCCACAGTACATCGATGTTGTCGCCAGTGGTCGGCGGAAGGTGCACGTGCCCGTCGACCTGGGACCGGACCGCAGCGACGCACGGATGCACGCCAAGACCGTAGGATCCTACGCAGTGCTGTAGGGGACCGCACCGCCACTTCCCAGCAAATTAGGGACACTGTTGCTCCTGGGGTATCGGCGAGGACCATTCGCAACCGTCTCCATGAAGCTGGGCTACGGTCCCGCACACCGTTAGGCCGTCTTACGCTCACGCCCCAACATCTTGCAGCCCGCCTCCAGTGATGTCGCGACAGGCGTGAATGGAGGGACGAATGGAGACCTGTCGTCTTCAGCGATGAGAGTCGCTTCTGCCTTGGTGCCAGTGATGGTCGTATGCGTGTTTGGTGCCGTGCAGGTGAGCGCCACAATCAGGACTGCATACGAACGAGGCACACAGGGCCAACACCCGGCATCATGGTGTGGGGAGCGATCTCCTACACTGGCCGTACACCACTGGTGATCGTCGAGGGGACACTGAATAGTGCACGGTACATCCAAACCGTCATCGAACCCATCGTTCTACCATTCCTAGACCGGCAAGGGAACTTGCTGTTCCAACAGGACAGTGCACGTCCGCATGTATCCTGTGCCACCCAACGTGCCCTAGAAGGTGTAAGTCAACTACCCTGGCCAGCAAGATCTCCGGATCTGTACCCCATTGAGCATGTTTGGGACTGGATGAAGCGTCGTCTCACGCGGTCTGCACGTCCAGCACGAACGCTGGTCCAACTGAGGCGCCAGGTGGAAATGGCATGGCAAGCCGTTCCACAGGACTACATCCAGCATCTCTACGATCGTCTCCATGGGATAATAGCAGCCTGCATTGCTGCGAAAGGTGGATATACACTGTACTAGTGCCGACATTGTGCATGCTCTGTTGCCTGTGTCTATGTGCCTGTGGTTCTGTCAGTATGATCATGTGATGTATCTGACCCCAGGAACGTGTCAATAAAGTTTCCCCTTCCTGGGAAAATGAATTCACGGTGTTCTTATTTCAATTTCCAGTAGTGTATATAGGCTTACTGTTCAATGGGTCATTATGGTGCAGAAAGGTATTATCCATATCAAACACAGGAAAATTCCAAAACGATTAACTAGAGACAATGCTAATGTAGTTATTCTTTTTAGACCAGACAAACCTAATTGGAGACATGTTTTCATTCCTCGAAAAGTGTAGACGACCACAGGACGAGAATACACTAAATTTTATGGTTCTAAGCCAAGATGATGATTAAAATAACGCACATTTACGTTGTAATGGTTTCACTGTTATAAAATTGAAATGTTTCGTGAACTAATCAATGTCTATTTTTTAAGATAACCCCAGTCTTGACGAAGTCATATGATCAATGTCATAGCAAAAATGCTCCTTCTGGGACATGAAGCCTGAACCTCTAGATTCGAACCCAATGCTGAGAGATATGGTTCAGCTTAGCGACCAACGCCTAACAACTAACGCGTAACGCCAAACAGCTAATTCACAAATCATAACGCCTCATGGCTAATGGCTAATATCTAATACCTAACGCAAGGCTAAAAGCTAATGCCTAACGAATAATGCATAACACTTGACGGTCAACGCCTAAGAGAAAATGGCCAATACCTAATGACTAAAACGTAACAGCCGGCCGTGGTGGCCGAGCGGTTCTAGGCGCTTCAGTCCGGAACCGCGCGTTTGCTACGGTCGCAGGTTCGAATCCTGCCTTGGGCGTGGATGTGTGTGATGTCCTTAGGTTAGTTAGGTTTAAGTAGTTCTAAGTTCTAGGGGACTGATGACCTCAGATGTTAAGTCCCATAGTGCTCAGAGCCATTTGAACAATTAAAACGTAACAACTAATAGCTAATGGCTAATGCATAGCGCCTAGCACTGTCAAGAGTGATTTAAATTTAGACATTTTCTTTCAATCGGTCCATTTCTGATTGAGTTTTGTGCTTATCAACATGTCTCCCAATTTCATTAGACGGAAGATTGGCCTTAAGGGTGGGTTGTTGATATATCGAAAAAATAACCGCAGGAGACGGCCGCTGCTGCAATAGAGACAATTTAAAGCTAACTATGTGCTTGGATGTATATTTAAACCTATTTCTCGACCGCTACAGACTGAGGCAGCAGTTCTGAAATGAGAAGATAGACCAAGATGAAGCCAAGAAACCAATGTATTTATGAAACCAGAAGATGGAGAACAATAAGAATAATAATAATAACAAGATGATGAAGAAGAAGAAGAAGATGATGATGATGATGAAGATGATGAAGAAGACGAATCTGATGTGGAAGATGATGTTGTTCTGTTGCTGATGATGATGACGTTTATGGGGATGACAGAAATGAAGAGAATTCAGGAAGGAAATATACAGTGGAGAGAGCAGCATACTTTTTTATTGAGGCAAAAGACGAAACATATGATATCGCATTTAGTAACACGTTTAAACCTATAACGAAACTGACGATGATTGGTGATTCACCAGCAGATGTCGATAGAGGTGACTTGATTCACAATGTAAGGAATGAAAGTATTATATAATTTATTGTTTAAAGCTAAACCCCCTAAAAAAAGTAACACAACATGAAATCTTCAAAATTATGATAAAAGCCTCAATGTACGTATAAACAAGTCGGTTCAAATAGAGGCCACAAATATCAACATATCTTTAATGCTGCATTAAATAAAACTGGTGGATCATTAGATAGAGAGAACGAAAATGCACATGCTGTTCGCAGTTGGAAAACTGTCTCCAATGAATTGTCAGCACATTCCGCCTTTGTTCATTAGAATAACCCGAATGAATTAGTCAAGCAATTAGTTTCCTTGCTAGCTTCGAAATTGGCAGGTCATAGCTAAAATGTTAACGAAATTATATCTTTTGCAGAGGAACTTCAAGAACCATCAATTATAACCTGAAGTTTGCAACAATGGCTGCCGAAAATGCTAAAGAGACACACGCAACTGCAGAATGGAATGTTCCGTATGAGAACATTCTGCCACCTGAAAGATCGCCACAAAAAGTACATTGTGTAAAAGCGGAAGAAGATTTTGAAACTGTTCGCATAATTATTGTGTTAAATTTTGCATATTGTACACCTCACATCTGATGTTGGGAGCAGATTTTCAGAGACCGCATTCGATTTCAGAGGAGAACAGAAAATACAGGCAAAATTTTATAGCCGATATTACAAGATGCTTTTCAGAGATTGTGAGAGCTTAGCAGATGCATGTATCTTCTTACATAGTACAATAGTTTATGCTCTAATCTGGTATGTTCTATGCCACTGATAATCTGTATCTGCGGCACTATTTAAAATATGACAGCGGAACAATACATAATGTGTAGATGAAAAACGAATTCGCTTTTGGGTGTTCGGTGTGTTTCATAGCTGCGTTGTAAAATCCAAATGCAGAGGATATTCTCTGAATTTCTAAACGGTACGACATGCATCTGCAAGCGGAATAAGGTGCACTCGCTGAAGACGGCAGAAGGCTAGTAGCACCCAATGGTTGCATAGCTGACATGGCGCCTAGGGCTCAGGCCCCGCGAGCGAAATGTGATAACTGCAGCCACGCGCCGCGCCTCAGCCAAAAGGGCAGCAAATATTTACTTGCTGACGAGTTCAGACTTGACAGGATGATGAAATACGAAATTACATTACTGCGCAAACGCAGTCACTGTTGCTGCTGATTCGGAGCTACTACGAGACATTCGGAACAAATCCGCTGGTTGGAGAGATTATAAAATTGAGAGCAGCCATATCATATATAAATGAGTTCGGTCAACCAAATGTACATACACTCTAAGACAAAAAAACTAAACAAAGTAGTCGTACCGTGAACGAATTACCCGAATAGGATGTAAAATAAACATGCATACAAACTAGTAATTACAATTTCATATGAACTGTGTGATTTACACAAGAGAAAGAGCTTCAGAAATTGAGCAAATCAATAACGCGTTTGTCCATCTTTGGCCTTCGTGCAAGCAGTTAATTCGGCTTGAAAATGTCTGACAGAGTTGTTTGATGTCCTTTTCAGTGGTATTTATTGTACCAAATTTTGTCTAATAGGCACGTTAGATGGTCAAATCCCGAGGCGTTCTCGAATTCAAATGGCTCTAAGCAATATAGGACTTAACATCTGAGGTCATCAGTCCCCTAGACTTAGAACTACTTAAACCTAACTAATCTAAGGACATCACACACATCCATGCCCGAGGTAGGATTCGAACCTGCGACCGTAGCAGCTCCGCGGTTCCGGACTTAAGCGCCTAGAACCGCTCGGCCACCGCGGACGGTCCAAGAGTGGGAGATCTAGCTGATTTGCGGGCCAAGATAGGACATGGCAAGAACGAAGACAAGCCGTAGAAATTTTCGTTGTGTGCTGGTGATCATTATCTGGCTGAAATGTAAGGCCAGGATGGCTTAAGGTGAAGGGCAAAAAAACAGGTCGTAGGATATCATCGATGTAGTGCTATGCTGTAGGGGTGCCACAGATGGCAACCAAAGATGTCCTGGTACGAAAGGAAATGACACCCAAAAGCATCAGTCCTGGCCCGTATGGTGAGCGACAGTCACGTTGGTATCCCACCACCGTCTGGGACATCTCCAGACCCGTCCTCGCATGTCATAGGGGCTCAGTTCTAAGTGGTACCCATCACTGAAGACAGTTCCACTCCATTCAATGAGATTCCAGGCCGAAGACATCCAAGGACACGCCCCATACCGTGGTGGGATATCAACATCGTGGTCGCCTGCCATATGACCTAACAACCAGAGGTGATGGTCAGGGGTACTATTTTTTTATATGCTGGAAACCTTTTATTGTTATCAGCGGCATCGTTATAGCAGAGCAGTAAGTCGACAATATTGTAAGCCCTGTTCTGTTGCCCTTCATGGCAAGCCATTCTTGGCTTACCATTTAGCAAGGACCGAGCGAGGTGGCGCAGTGGTTAGCACACTGGACTCGCATTCGGGAGGACGAAGGTTCAATCCCGCGTCCGGCCATCCTGATTTGGGTTTTCCGTGATTTCCCTAAATCGCTTCAGGCAAATGCCTGGATGGTTCCTTAGAAAGGGCACGGCCGATTTCCTTCCCCATCCTTCCCTAATCCGAGCTTGTGCTCCGTCTCTAATGACCTCGTTGTCGACGGGACGTTAAACAGTACTCTCCTCCTCCCTCCTCTCATTCAGCAAGGTAATGTTCAGTCACACTTGGCGATAACGCCTTCTTGTGCTTGTGCCTGTTCGTCTTCGTGCTTGCCAAACCCTACCGAAACCTACTTTAGTGCGTCGATATTTTTGTTTAGTTACAGTGTAGTATAACTTTTCATTGGAATGCAATATATTTCATAATAACACAGTTTTTGTTATATTTTTACCCTCCTGTATTCATTCCCTGTGTAAAATATGGCCGAGAGGAGTGTGTGTGCTGCATTACACCAATTTGCAGAATTAAGGTGAAGAAGCTTACATATTTTCCTTCACTCAAATAAGCTACTGCAGTATAATTAAAAATAATGCAAAAGAAAATGCCTCACTGTCATTCGATGTACAAATAATTAGCCATAATTACTATTTAAATTTCCTGACAACGCCATTTCTAATATCTAAATTTCCCGCCAACTGCTGCTGTCTTTAATTTTCCCACCCACTGCGACCTTAATGAGATCTTACATTCAAGCTCATTGATGACATCATGTGTACATGTGATGGACACTTGTATCGCCTTCATGACTGCTTGATCACATTGAAGGCCAAATTTCAGGCAAATGCCGGGATGGTTCCTTTGAAAGGGCACGGCCGATTTCCTTCCCAATCCTTCCCTAACCCGAGCTTGCGCTCCGTCTCTAATGACCTCGTTGTCGACGGGACGTTAAACACTAACCACCACCAACCCTTGAAGGCCAAATGAAGATCAAAGAGGCCTGGAGAGTACGAGAGGCGTTCAGTAAGTAACTTATCATTATTTTTTTTGTGAAAGTTGGTTGGTTTTATTCATGGTTCCAATACATCATATTACTCCGTACTCTTATGACTAAAAAGAACCTATTTTTCGACCTTATCTCCGTTCAATAAAGCGGCCTTAAGGCACTTTAGTGGTAGAGCCTGATTGTTCGCAGGGTGCAACTCCACTGTTCGACGTAGGAGTCCACGTATTTCTGCACCAGTAACCTCCCTACCGTCGCCGTAGTGCTTCTAGCTGGAGACCCTTCATTGGGTGAAACAGACGGCAGTTGGAAGGTGCGCGATGCGGGCTGTGGGATGGATAAGGAAGAACAGTCCAATTAAATTTTGTGAGCTCCTCTCCTTTCGGGTGCGCAGGCTTGTGTTAGGCACTGTAATGGGGAAGGAAAAGTTCGTTTCCATTTTAGTGACAACGAACGCGCTAAAGTCGTTTCTTACATGTCATGAGGCTGCACGATACACTTCAGAGTTCATTGTAACACCATGAGGGAGCATATCAAATACAATAATCGACTGAGGGTTCCGTAACACCGTCGACATGACCTTACCGGTTGAGGGTGCGGCTTTGAACTTCTTCTTCAGAGGATAGGTAGTGTGGCGCCACTCCATGGATTGCCGTTTTGTCTCCGGTTGGAACTGATGGACACACGTTTCATCGCCTGTAACGATGTTCGACAAAGAAACGGTCACGTGCACCTCCTTCACGTGGAAGCAGTTGCACACAGATGGTCCTTCATTGTTCTTCATGGTCTTCTGTTAGCCGGCAAGGAACGCAGCTAACACACACCTTTGAACTTCCCAACTCGTGGACGAGTGTTTGAGAATTACCAACAGAGGCCTCCAGTTCGGTAGCAATGCGTTTGCTTGCAATGCCTCAGTCATACCGTTCCAATACTGCAGGAGCCACAGCTGTGTGTGGCTAACCGGTGCGAGGGAGACGGGACATGTTTATGTGACCTTGTTGCAATGATGACGCCTTGCCAAGGACTCGTGCTTTTGTTCACTGGCAGGTCTCCGCAGACATTCTGCAAACCCTTAAGAATTTCCGCCAAACCAAGCTCAATGACAGATGTCTGATTTGAGCTCAGTTCCGTCACACACCCCATTTCGAAGGTTACTAATAGCGCTGCCATCTATAGGAGCTTCATGAACTATAGTAGTTAAGCGGGAATATTCCACGACGTCCCACAGCAAATTCTACATTTTTCCAATGTAATTGGCTGAGGAAAAAATGTGTTGCCTTTCTTATTGAATGCCCGTCGTACATGTCCATACTACTCGCTTCACCTTGCTGTTCCACTTTCTCGGCCTCCACAGTGTAGTTGGACACAACCACGACCCGCTGACATTACGTCTAACAGACAAATGACACATAGTTGTATAATATTCTCCGACACATCGAAGATCTCAAAGTATTTCGTTAGCTAGTATGCATAAACAGTGATCAAAATGTTCCCGTTCGTAGACCCACTAACCCCTTGCCTACATCTCGGTACTCATAAAACAGCGTCGGAATCGCATATACGCTGCAGCAACGTCCGCAGACGAAACCTTTTCATTGCCCCTCATATTTATTTCAAACAGGGATAGTTGTGAGTGACAGAAATCGGCCACCATTTCTTCGGTGTTAGTTATATTGTTCTTATACGTAAATGAGCGCTTTATAAACGAGGCACAAATATTTAACCATTGCTACTTAAGTTGTAATTATGGTAGTAGGATTATTTCACGAAGTATAGCTCTCTGGGTGTACCAGTGAATTGAAACATGATGATAGTAGTTATTATGGGATCACAAAGAAAGTTTCATGTTGCAAAATCATACAATCCGTCAGGATGCGCTACGTTACTACTCTGTGCAATCGGAAATGTATGACGATAGTTTCAGAATCATTGTTTTATTCCTTCGACTGTAGTGCTGTTGCGTCTGTGTGTATTTACTCCCACTCGTTAGCGCACTTTTGGTCTTCCTCTTCTTCGATCTGTTTCTGGTTATCGTCACATGTGACATGTCTTTGATAGCTGTACAACACATGAATCAAACAAAGCAGATTTCCTCTTCTCACTGTTCTGAGTATTCTTTGTTAATATCTGCTTCACATCCATAAACGTGTTTTAGTCGAAGCGGTAATGTCTGTAGAACATATGTTATGATTGAACATTGGATGCCTTATACTGCAAAACCCAGTTTAAACATTTTCTGTTCGTTACGATATGACGTGAAAAGTTTTCCTTTTTTCTGAGAAACGTTTTTTGTTTATAGAGTTTGTGAGAATTCCTAATTTATGCAAGTGAATGACGTTCCGGCGCTAGATTTCGGGTACTGTTGGAATCACTGAATGCACTTAATAATATGACAGATATTTCAAAGAACAGAATTTAACAGAAAGTAGTCTACGGATGAAAGGCAGATACAGTATTAACCGAAAATAAGTAAATGTGAAAAGTTTGAATATAAAGTACTTATAACGAGAATAAATTTGAAGTGTTAAAGACTACGCTGCAGTTGAAAGCAAACACTGAATCGAAATGGAAAGAATTCTTTGGAGCAGGCAAAAACGATTTAGAGAAACATCATACTTCGGTGAGCAACAAGTATTATACTATACATCGTTAGCAGCGCTCCATTTCTACTGTGACATGTCAACAGCCATAAAACAATTAAAAGACAGTGTTAAATATAATAAGAGGTTGATTAATTTGTTCACACGAACGGTAATGGAACTAACCTTTTTATAGACTCCAAAACTTTCTGCGATTAACTTTAAATTTTTCAAGAAAGAAACGTTTTCACAACAGAGAGACGATCAGTAGAAGCTGGAATTTATGCAGATAATTTCATAATAAGATCTAAAATAATCCAACAAATATTATGGTTCAGAACCATGCAGAGGACACCAACGGTGGGACTGTATAGTGTTATATTTCATATTCTACAAATGTAGTCGAATCGATCACCTATAAGTGAAAGTACATACCAGAAGCAGTAAATCAATGGCTATTATGTCTGCATAAGGAACTAAAATCACACCGCGCCTGTGATTTAGTGGTTTATATTTTCATACACCTTTAAAGAATACTGAATTGTATTTGTACATAGGTAGGACGTTCACTCAAGCAGTGATATTCATACAGTATGTATGTCACAATGGAAGAAAGAGGATTCAGATTTCATTACTAGAATCTAACACACAGGAAGAGGTGGCTAAGGCAGTAGAAACGCATTCTGGCAAGTGAGGGTTTAAACCATTGTCCACCCATCCATATTTATGACTTCGGTGAATCCCCGGTATCGTTAAGTCATATGGCGGGATGATTCCTTTGAAATGGGCCCTGCCGATTTTCTTTTCCATCCCTACCCGAACCGGGGTTGTGCTGCATCTCTAACGATGTCGTCGTCAACGGGTCGTTTTAGCTCATTTTTGTTCATAAACAAGCTATTACAAACTTGTTTTACTCTGTGAGTGTTACAGCAATATCAAAAGTATTGGTTTTCCTCTCATCTACTTCATAGCAAAAATGTTCCTTTTTAAACGTTTTGTTTGAAACTGACTAAATATAGTCATTAAATACCAGATTTAGCGCTTTTAGTTCGGGAAAATGCATTAGTGATGACGATTTCAATTTTGATTTAACGCACAGTGGCATCAAATTCGTGTTAAAGTGAAACAGCTGACGTAATAACTCATCTGTCCACATGAATTTTGCCTCAGTTGTGAAAAAAACCACTTTTATACAGCTAAAAAAGACAGGTTATCTCTGACTTCGCGGACCTACTCGGATCCTTCCGCTGCTGCCACAGCCTTCCATACGATCAATCTAGCGAATGCGTGGCGCGCGTGCACGCCGGGCACCGCGTGTTTCTTGCTGCTGCGCGACGGCGATGGCGACGGCGCCGCTTCTTTGAGGACGCGGGCCATCAGGAGGGGCGCAGCTCTAATGACGCGACTGTCGATGAGCCGTAAAGCTGTACAACCAGTGCCGCCCCGCCATTAATCATGCCCTCGTGATGGGACATGCGCGCCAAAAAATTGGCTGCCTTCTAAATCAGCCGCGCTTGTCTAATCGGAAGCTCTAGCTCTTACGAGCTGTCACTCAAAATGCGGTAAACACATGACCGTGTACTTGAATTTAATTCCCTGTTAAGGAAACTAAGTATGTTTCCCAGAAACATAATGCATTAACGAAAGGTAGCTTTTGTAACAAAGAGCAGCAGTCAGGAGATGGGTTCGATAGTCTCTTTATTAAGGCTTGACAAAATTTTCTACTACATGGACGTTCATGAACATTATAGTAACTGACAATTATCTATAAGCTGACTACCTGTAAGTTACTGTGTTCAAGGCTCATAGCGTAGAGGTTCTCAGTACCCATATAAAATTCTGTTTGGAATTTTGTAAAATTTTCTCACAGTTTTGCTTTTCCTGTGTTAAGATACTTCAATTAACGATCCAGAAACTTATAAGTGGCGATCAAAATGTTGTCTTTGCGGACGTGATGCAGCGGAATGCATCCCAGCGCGACTCCGGTGGGGGTATACAAGCACCGACATGTAGGCAAGGGGCTAGTGCGGTCTTCGAAGTGAAACTTTTAAACTTCCGTTATATGAAAGAATCTTCAATAGTTTCTCAGAGATATGTGCCTGGCAGAATCGCGGAACACGACCTAACACGCTCAGTCAGCTAGCTCGAAGGTTTCAAATCGATAACGAACTCAGATTTGAGAAGCAACGCCGATATCGATAATGCAATCTTCTTTCACACGAGCATGTCTGTAAGTTAAGAACTGAAGCTGGTTAATCACTAACCATTTCTCGATCTAGCAGATCTAATAAAATTTCTCCGCTAATATTTCTTGGTGTTATAACAAGCGTAAGATGTATACGTGCCTGCACCAATATCGCTACTCGTTTCTCTTTTCAATTAAGAAAAAAACGGCTATGCTGTTAGAAAACTGTTCTTATTGTTTGAGATTAATTTATGAGTTTAAATAAACCGAATCGTAACTGAACACATCCGACTGTTAAAGCATTAGCTACTAGAAATGTCCAAACTTACATTAATTTAAAACGTGTTGTTGGAAATCTTATAGTAGTCGATATGATTTTTAATCAGCAATATAATGAAATCCATATTGATGGTAACGTAGTATTTATGAAAAATGAAATCGAATTAAAATCTACTGTCTTCTGTTGTTAAATAGAGAACTAACCTTTGTTTCCAGTTTAAATATTGTATTTCATTTATAGCCCATGCAAGTGATCTTAATGGGCGAAGTCTTTTGATTTTTTAATTTTCTTTGTTTTAAAGCTCAACTATATCGACCATTCTCATTCCATTCTGCTGCCGACAAAAATTAACGGCAGTGCCTTTTAGGCGTTATGCTATTAATATTCATCACTGTAATTTCATTTAAGACCGCCTATAAAAGTTATTCACAGGACGTGTACCCCTACGGTGTAGCACATTGGACTCACGAAATTCCTGTCTTCGACTCGTCGTTTCCCTGGAAGAAAATTATAGGAAATTGGTCTCTAGGTGAAAGCCTCACTCTTTGACAAACTGCCTATTGGCTACTGTTTCGCGTTATTCGCCCGACGTTCGTCTGATGATTTTACTGACGTTTCGCCAGCACGAGTGGCTGACACTGCCAAAGCTTCATCCTCCATTGGTGGTAGTGAACTGCAGCCGAGCTCGCGGCCGCAGACTATAATTATGTACTTGGTGCGCCAACATCCTCGTGCGCCACGTACACATAGTCTGGTCGCAGGTTCGAATCCTGCCTCGGGCATGGATGTGTGTGATGTCCTTAGGTTAGTTAGGTTTAAGTAGTTCTAATGTCTAGGGGACTGATGACCTTAGAAGTTAAGTCCCATAGTGCTCAGAGCCATTTGAACCAACACATAGTCTGCGGCCGCGCGCTCGGCCCCAGTTCATCACCAGCAATGGAGCGTCAGGCTTTGACTATGAGACCCAGTCGTGCTGGCGAAACGTAAGTAAAATCTTCGAACGTCAGACAATGAACCCAATACAGAAGCCAACAGGCAGTTAGTCAACAAGTCGGCACGAAAGCTTTAACAATTTTCCCTTACACTTTGCCTACCAAACAAAAAAATTGTTCACTGCTACATCTCGAACAGTATATTTCAGCTAAATCTTCCCAACGGTTTCAACCATATACATTACTAATCCAAATGCTCAAAAGATACCCACAGGAAACGAAAGGCAGAACAAGAGCTGCTGTTTGCCTGTACTTTACCACAATACAGCTTTAGGCAGCACTTATCAATATCCGATTACAACAGTACTCACTAAACTTCTACCAGTTTTTTAATTTGACAAACAGCGCTCATTAATCATCAAAACTGTTGCATGACCTTTCGTCGGTATACTAGCTGAAAAACACTACATTGCCAATGTATTTTTAATTCCAATCTTCTATTATTCCATCTCATCCTTCTTTTCCCTCTGGCCATCTCCTCATATCACCTCTCTCCACCCATCACCTCCTCTCCTCCCTCTTTGGCCATTTTCTCTCCCCCTCCTCCCGCGATCCTCAATTCACATCCTCGTCGCCCTCTATGCGCCCTGTCTATGTCTATGTCCTCCATTTCCCTCTCTCTGAACATCTCATCCTACCCCTTCTCTTTATCCATGTTTTCCACCCTCCTCGCTAAATACAATTCCTCCTCGGCCCCTTCCCTATCTATCACCACGTTATTAACCCCACGGCCACGCCAATGGGAAGTCAGTAGTTTTAATCCTAACAGTATTTCTTTTTAGCCAGTAAGTAGTACGTGTGGCATGTTTGGTTCAGTCAATCGAGGAGCTTAGAACGAGATGTTGATCATGTGCGTGTGTGACATATATTGCTCACATACAGCATGAGGTACGTAAGAGAGGCCAACTGAACAACTCACCCACTTTTATTGAAGCAAGAAAATCGCTCAAAAGCCGCTTAGCTTGAGAGGAGACATTGTATGGTGTTCATTATTTTTTCGTAGGTCGAAGGAAAGAAGCCATATGATACACAAATTGTCTATTTTAAACGGATTGGCCTGTTATATTAATTCTTCTCAATAATGCGTCTGAAGGCTTGTACAATGCATTACATACACATCAAAAATACTTTTGCATCACCTAGGTTCCCAGAACTCTTGAAGATAGATGTTGACTGTGGATATTGTATCATAGACACAGTCCTTTCACTGTTCTGAGATGGCACTAAACCCTCCCAAAGCTGTAAACATGCATGAGCAGCGCCCATTAGACGGAGGGGCTGATATCCGATCCGTTCCAGTTATTCCACCAGGAAGGATGTATACGGTTCATGTTGTCTGTAGTTCAACCATGCCTAGACGGTCAATGCCGTGGTTCGATGGCGTACGCATTGTTACTTTGTGCCAGGAAGGGCTCTCAACAAGGGAAGTGTCCAGGCGTCTCGGAGTGAACCAAAGCGATTTTATTCGGACATGGACGACATACAGGGAGACAGGCACTGTCGATGACATGCCTCGCTCAGGCCGCCCAAGGGCTACTAGTGCAATGGATGACCGCTACCTACAGATTATGGCTCGGAGGAACCCTGACAGCAACGCCACCATGTTGACTAATGCTTTTTGGGAAGCCAGAGGACGTCGTGTTACGACTCAAACTGTGCAAAATAGGCTGCATGATACGCAGCTTCACCTCCGATGCCCATGGCGAGGTCCATCTTTGCCACCACAACACCATGCAGTGAGGTACAAATGGGCCCAACAACATGCCGAATGGACCGCCCACGATTGGCGTCATGTTCTCTTCACCGGTGAGTGTCTCATATGCCTTCAACCAGACAATTGTCGGAGACGTGTTTGGAGTCAACCCGGTCAGGCCTTAGACACAATGTCCAGCGAGTGCAGCAAGGTGGAGGTTCCCTGCTGTTTTGGGGTGGTGTTTTGTGGGGCCGATGTACGCCGCTGGTGGTCATGGAAGGAACATAATGGCTAGGCGATACGTGAATGTCATCCACCGATCGATAATGCAACCATATCGGCAGCGTACTGGTGAGGCATTCGTCTTCATTGAATACAATTTGCGCCCCATTCGCGCACATCTTGTGAACGACTTCCTTCAGGATAACGACATCGCTCGATTAGAGTGGCCAGCATGTTCTTCAAACATGAACCCTATCGAACATACCTGGTATGGATTGAAAAGGGCTGTTTATGGACGACGTGACCCACCAACAACTCTGAGGGATCTACGCCGAATCGCCGTTGAGGAGTGGGGCAAACTGGACCAACAGTGCCTTGATGAACTTGTGGATAGTATGCCTCGACGAATACAGGCATGCATCAATGCAAGAGGACGTGATACTGGGTATTAGAGATACCGGCATGTACAGCGATCTGGACCAACACTTTTGAAGGTCTCACTGTATAGTGGTACAACATGCAATGTGTGGTTTTCATGAGCAATAAAAAGGACGGAAATGATGTTTATGTTGTTCTCTTTTCCAATTTTCTTTGCAGTTTCCGGAACTCTTGGAACCAGTGTGATGCTAAACTTTTTTTGATGTGTGTGTTATACGGTAATTTTATTACATCTGATCACGTTACCGACATATGACGAGTGCAAACGCATGCTATGATTCTAGTACGACATGCACAGTAAATAATTTAAGTAATTTAATGAGTACGGTTAACGTTGATACAACATGTGTTCCAAATGCTGGTCATTACAAGTCATACATGTTCTAAAAGATTGGATGTGTGCAATGTTACACGATAAATTTCATCCGAGCTGATAGCAGAACAGGCTCGTATAATACGATCGCCAGTGTTTTCACGAGTGGTTGGAATTTCACTGTAAACTTTTCTTTTCAAATTATCCCACAAGTGAAAGTCCGGAGGCCTTAGGACTGACGAATGTGCATGCACTTTTGTGTTGTCGGATCGACCAATTCGACGATCTTCGTATCTGTTGTTCAGTACCTCTTGTAATGTAGCAAGGCTGCAAGTTATTACGTTGCTGTAAAGCACACAGCCGTCTAGTAAGGTCGCTGCGCTGCAGGAAGTCTATGTTTTTTTTATTCCCTCTACGAATCCAAATAATCCATATTACATATTATACCATTTTTTTTTCAAATTTGGTACACAGCCTTTTGTTATTAATGGAATGATGCTGTCAAAATTTCAGATTTTTATTTATTATAGTTTTGTAGATAAAGAGAATTACCTAAAACTCCTGAAACACACGCTTGTTCTTTAAAACCAAGTTTGGAATAATAACAGATTGACTTTCAATATCATTTTAAGCCATTCCAAAGTTATCAGTGCATAAAAATCAGTCAATTAGAATTTTTCTTTTAAAACATTACTCACATTGCATTACGTAATACAAAAATCGGTCAAAATTATTATTTGATTATATTTTGCCGTGTGAGAAAGATTGAGAGAGTGTATGTGGGACATACGTTAAAATTTTATATTTCAGTTTTCGTGAAACATCGTACAAACGAATCGTGGGAAACTTACGTCGCAACCACGATTCAGGTGACGTATGTCGGTGTGTGCTTGCTTTTGCATAAAATCAGCCAGAATGGAAGTTGAGGCGGAATAAGTTTATTTATCAATTTGAAGAATATTTCCCATTTCGTTTATTTTGGTTAAACAAAATACAAGATTTTGTAGTTTTGATGACATTAATTACTATCAGATTAGTGACTGGATAAGTCAAGATTGGCGGCGAGAATGATCAGGAACGAACGTGCTGATTGGTCATTTAGATTAACAGCCAATTAGAACTAAGCGGTTCCCGCGTGAAAAGAGGAGTGGGCATATAGGAGAGTACCTCGAGGGAATCGCTTGCTTGCTAGTCTACGCATAACACGACGTCAGATCGCTCCTTAGAAATACTTTGTAAGATGAGGAAATAGTGAGCTAATTTCGGTTCGAACATATCGTGACAGACCCGACTGGAGTTAAAAAAACATTTAAATGAAAATTCGGTGTTCCTAATTTAAATAGTTTGAGAGACTTGAGCGTGTGAACTTTCTGGTCGTAGTAACAACTCCACGTGGCTTGTCTCGGAATATTTTGGCGGGCACCTCCTACGAAGAAGACCGCTGAAACGAACGAGTGTTTAACTCGCGAATAGTTGTGAGTCTGTGACTGGTAGAAAGTGAAAATTAGTCGGGTCGAACTTACTAAAATTCTGTCTGCTTTTTGAGTGAATATTTGTTACACAGACAGTGAACTTTGAATGATAACGTTTTACCATGTTAAATACGGACCTGATAGCCATTTCATATGTCTCAATATGAATAAAAAGCAGAGTCAATCCAATTCTAAACGCTTTTCTGCCAGTAGACTGAAGATCACGAACGCCCGATTTCTTAATCATGAACTGTCAGGAACTGACTTTCAACTAGTGTTATGCGGCCTCTGTGTGGTAGGTATTAGGTGGTGGATTCATCAACGCTGCTTTACACTGCCTAGTGCTTGTCTGCTACGACAGAGTGAAGGGACAACGACAAGAATCCTATCGAGGTAGGTGGACTGAATGATAGCGATAACAAACACGCACACGACCGACCCCACCCCGCTGCACTCTGTTGTTACCCATGCAGAATATGCTGGACATCCATCGTGCTAGTACCACACGACATGTTGTATGTCCAATAGAATGCCTTCTAGTAACAGTAGCAGTATCCCTGTTAAGAAACCAAAATAACTTTCACTATTTAAATTCCCATCAATAATATAAGGACCAACAAGTTTATAATTTAGGTAACCAAACTACACGTTAACTAACCGAGATCTATATTTGTCCATTTCTCTCAGCCACTGTGTGGTTTCAGAGGACCAGTAGTGCATGTTGTAAACATTAACGGGGCTATTGCTTGTAAAGGATTCTTCATCTGTAAATAACATCTTGGTCATGAATATGTCATATTTTCGCTATTTCCATAGCTTACATTCCAAGGATAGTACCCTTCGTTGAAAATCATCGCCATGGATCAGTTTACAGCTCCTAAGCTGTTAATGGCGTGTCTCTCGTCCGTTCCTGATTTGTGTCAGTTTTGTTTTTGTTTATCGCTGTTTACTTTTAACACTTATATCGATTAGTAGCAGGTTTATATTAGGTAACTGTGTGTCTACTATTATGGATTGTGTGTTCTTTCTTAGTTAAGGTCATTTATTTGACACAGGAAATTTAGAGTTTGTAGTGTATATCTGGAAAAAGATAAATAATTGTTTAAAATAATGTAATTTTATAATATGTGTAAATTTATAAGATAAACAATGTATTGGAAGCTGGTTCATGCTTAGGGCACTTGTACTGTAAAATGTAAAAGATGTAGGAAGTCCCTCTGCCACCGAAGTGGCTTGGTGCGATGTAAAAGGTGGTTTTGGCCGCCGAACTGGGCGGCCCCTTGGTGTGAACGGTACGCAGTCAGTAGCCAGCCATTGCACGGTACACATCGACGGTGCCAAGTGAGGCAATTGACGGCCGCTTTGCATGATATTTTGCCTCGGATGTGGATTTTGCTGTTGCTTGGTACTCTCGGCAGTAAGCAATTGCTCTAATACGTTACATAACCGTCACCAAGAAGAAATTTGATAAAACATTCAAACATCAAGAGGCGTGAGTGCAGTTAGCTGCCACGTCGCTTGCCACCACAACTTCGTCACTGCTCCAGCAACTTCATGCATACAGATATGTATCAGAGCATGCACCAACTAATTTGTGTGAGTGATTTTAATAACATCCAAATGCTATAAATCTGTCTTCCGAACCATATCTTCTATCCTGATAATGAACCTATGCAGGGTCCACTCCTAAGTATTTGTAAAACCGAGTATACTGTTTCAAATAAACTAGTAATTTATTTATGTTTTTCAAATGTGCAAGAATAAGAAAAAATAGAAGTTAATTAGAATTTTGATAAAGTACTCTGAGCTTATTGCAAAGTATCGTTTTGCTAAAGCACTATGCCAGATTGTGTACATATTACTGTCTAAAATACCTGCTCCACAGGTGATGAAAAATGCAAATACGCTGAATCCGTCTGAAACATAATTTAGCCTTGATTACTATCATGCACCATTTTTTTAAGTTAATTGAGCTCTGTGTTGGATAATCTGCCTTGAAAAGCAAAATGTAAACTATCCCAAGTGAAGTTAAGAAGTGACGTTGTTTATATTAAATTTTGCTTCTGAAATAATCGTAGAGTTTGACGAGCAATACTATACCACTTTAGGGGTCCCCACCATATTCTTATCATATTAAAAAGATAACTAGAATATTATTGCTGCTAAGGAAAACAAATATAAGCAGAGGGACATTATCAGCGCAATTATGGTATCATTTACCTTTAATTGTGATTTTTATGTGCCAGCTAAGACAGAGGCTCCTCAGGTCCATCTTTAGTTGCCCACTTCTTGCATTAAAATTTTGGTACCGATTGAAGTAACGATCTTGAGTGTAACCGTTATTAGTATAAGTTTGGTACATTATTTGCTTTTTATGCTTACTAGTTTGTACATTATTGGAAACTGCTGCACCCAAAGCTCAGAGTGTTCTGTGTCCACTTGTATCCTGTGTGCTGTGCCAACGGAAATATTTATTAAATTAACTTCAATAACTAACATTCAGTTTTCTTAAACATATATTTCCTAATTAATGTGCTTAATTGGGCTGGCTACCGTTCATTTTTTATCCGTATATGAATTTTTATGCTTTCATTAACCCCCAAAGTTTAAAGCCTGTATAGTTTTCCTGTTAATTTCAACATATTCAAAATTATAGTCCTAAACCTTCATCCATTAGACACACGTGCGATCAAAACTCAAAATCCTTTCAGAGGGTAACATTAGCTTGTGCCACAGCAGGTTAGTGTTATATGTGGCTTTTCTCTTGACAGGACTTAGTGTTCGGCAGTTGGGAAAGAGTGGCGTATAACGTATAACAAGCTAGTGTAATATCCTCTTTCCTGAAATGTTTGTATTATGTCAAAGGGACATAGCCAAGGTGATGCACGTTCTGGATATTTCTCTGCATACAATCGCTCTGATATTGTCACATTTTGGCGACGTTCGCCGTAAAAAAAAACCATATCAACTTTCCCAGATTTTGCGTAGAACAATTGTGAAGATATGATAACTTTATGGAGATGTCGTCTACTCGCTACGACAGCAAACCACAGATAAATGGTGTGATGCAACACATGAACACACGAACCCCGCAGTGTGTGTAACGTTGTTTACATTCCATGGTCTTCATGAAACAAATGAACACGCGAAACCTGCAGGCAGTGGAATATTGTTTACATTCGGTGTATTCTGTATACCTAAGAAACCACATAGCGTGTCTGTTCACTGTCGCTGATACTCAGTGATTAACCTAACAGAACATAATGTATTCCACGATTTTTCGAAAGTATTATTAAAAAGTAAATAATGTAACATGACAATTTATTTAACATCACCATGTTGACTATGGTATCTCCTCTACCTTTCCACCTACGAAAACGTGATAAACACCACACTATGTCCCTCTTTAAGCTAACTGGATTTTATCTGAAAGATTGTCTTCAATGGGTAAAAGTGAGTGAGTTATTCAGGTGGCCCTTGTTAAGCGCCTCACCTTTGAGGTGCTCGATTTTCTGTTGCTTTACACCATACGACTTCAGAAAGGATGTTAAATTAATCCGTGGCATCCAGCAGTGTGATCTTAGGTGGCTAGCTGTAGTGCTCATTCTCTCGATCTCTTTCACACACCGAAAAGCACAAAGAAGAGAGAAACTGCCTCATACTTCTAAAAGTATTCCAACTTAACAAATTACAGGAAAGAAATACCAACATCTCGTTTTCGAACATTTTTTACATTACCTCTTCTGTCCACATCCCTTTTTGTAGTGAAAAATTTTACTCCCACATTATTACTGTACAGATAATGTCATGTAATGTACGTAACAGATTTGGTTGAAATTGCTCCAACTGTTCCTAAGTTATGATTAAATTTTGGCCCTCTGCCATTCCCACCAATATATGATGTTGTTGGTTCTCAAACACACAGTGCTTCCTTCCAGATAAAAATTAACCAAAATACCCACAATTCATTAAATAACCTCCTAATGCCCTGGCTGTCCATCTTCCCCTTGTTTCTCACTCCGTCCATGTCCTCCACTCAACATTCTCTGTCCATCTCTTCCTGCCAGGCTCCCTGTCCATCTGCTCATCCCCTTTGCAACACCAACATCGATTGAAAGTAATTTATACAGTGTAATTATGTGTATGTTACTATGAAGTGGTTGTTCTTTATTAGTTCAGATCTTTGAACTGTCAGAGGGAATTGAAGTTTGTAATGTACTTATTGTAAAGAACTTAATAGTGTTTAAAAATAATGAAACTGTATTAAATAACAATGTTAAGAAAGAGAAATGTGTATGTAAAAGACAGGTTAATGCTTAGGGATCTTGTACGGTATAGTAAATAAGGTGTAGGGAACCCCCTCCGCTACGGAAGTGGCCCAACGTGCGCTAAAAGGTGGATTTGGTGGTCGATCTGGCGGCTACTGTGGGAGCACTCTACGCAGTCAGAGGCTAGGCGTTGTAGGTTAATATCGAGGGTGCCAAGTGAGGCATTTGAAAGCCAATTTACATTGAAGTTACCTCGGATGTGGTTTCGGCTGTCGTATGGTGCTCTTGTTATTACGGAATGGCTCTAAAACGACGATAATACGTCTCCAAGAAGAATTTATAAAGAGCATTCAACAGCAAGAGTGTGAGACCAGATAGCCGCCACGTGATTGCCACCACTATTGCGCCACTGCTACGCCTGCTTCAGGAACTCAGATATGCATCATAGTACGGACCAGTATGTTTGTGTGAGTGGTTTTCAATAATAATTCCAGTGATTCAAACATGTGTGTGAACCTTAAAATTATCCTGATAATGAAACCAATGTAGGGTCCCATCTTAAACGTGCAGAAGACCGAGTATCATGTTTCTGAATAACTATTGATTTGTGTGGGCATTAAATGTACTAAAGTTCAGTGCCAAAGTGTATAAATGTTGCTAGTTAAATTACCTGCTTCACAGGTAGTGAGAAAGGCATACAAATTGAACTTACACGAAAGTAATTTTGCTTTGATTACTACTATGAACTATTTTCTGAGGTTACTTGAACTTAATATTTGAATTACTTGCTTTAAAATATGAACATATAAATTGTTTCAAGTGGGGTTAGAAATCAATATTGGCAAATTGCAATTTGTTTCTTAAATAGTCACAGAATTTGCCTGCAACGACAGTTTCAGTTTATGGGTCCCAACTATACTCTTTTGTATTATAAGAAAGATAAACGGAATATTACAGTTGCTAAAGGAATCTGACACATTTCCATAATACTGAGAGTATAAAAAGCGTTTATGTAATGTTATTTAACGTCATTTGTGGTGTTTGTATGTTAGTTAAACCAAGGCTCTTGCCATGCCCAATTTTAGTCTTGTGATATCTTGAGTAATATCTTAGTGCTGAATTGGTTAATGATTGAGACTGTAACTATTCTTGCTGTGAGTGAAATATCATTTAACTTCCTATGATTGCTGATTTGTGGAAATAGCAACTACTGCTACCCACTACTCAGTTCGTATAGTAGTCATGAGTATTGATTGCACTATTTAAAAGGAGTTTTAATGAAAGTCACCTTAGCAATTCTGTTTAATTTTTCTTTAAACTTAATGTTTCAAATTATTATGCCTAATTAGGCTGGCAACCGTTTGTTGCTTCATTCACATGAACTTCACTACTTTCATTTCTTCCAAAATAAAGCCTTTCAGATCTCTATTAATTGCCACAGATACGAAATTACAGTTCGATACCTTCTACCCATTAAGTAAACATACGGTCAAAGCATTTCTAAATTCCTCCCAGAGGGTAACTCTAGCTTGTTATATAGTGTTATACGTGGCTTTTACGTATCAGAACTTAAGGTTCAGTTACAAAGAAACTGTGGCTCGCGTTGTACCTTCTCTGTTCATTTGCACCTCACCTCTCCGTCCATCTCTTCTTTGCCCCTCTGTCCAACTGCTTTTCCCCTCTCTAAGCTAATCTCCTCTTCCCAATTTATCTTCTGATCACCCTCTCTCTCTGTCTACACTCCTGGAAATTGAAATAAGAACACCGTGAATTCATTGTCCCAGGAAGGGGAAACTTTATTGACACATTCCTGGGGTCAGATACATCACATGATCACACTGACAGAACCACAGGCACATAGACACAGGCAACAGAGCATGCACAATGTCGGCACTAGTACAGTGTATATCCACCTTTCGCAGCAATGCAGGCTGCTATTCTCCCATGGAGACGATCGTAGAGATGCTGGATGTAGTCCTGTGGAACGGCTTGCCATGCCATTTCCACCTGGCGCCTCAGTTGGACCAGCGTTCGTGCTGGACGTGCAGACCGCGTGAGACGACGCTTCATCCAGTCCCAAACATGCTCAATGGGGGACAGATCCGGAGATCTTGCTGGCCAGGGTAGTTGACTTACACCTTCTAGAGCACGTTGGGTGGCACGGGATACATGCGGACGTGCATTGTCCTGTTGGAACAGCAAGTTCCCTTGCCGGTCTAGGAATGGTAGAACGATGGGTTCGATGACGGTTTGGATGTACCGTGCACTATTCAGTGTCCCCTCGACGATCACCAGTGGTGTACGGCCAGTGTAGGAGATCGCTCCCCACACCATGATGCCGGGTGTTGGCCCTGTGTGCCTCGGTCGTATGCAGTCCTGATTGTGGCGCTCACCTGCACGGCGCCAAACACGCATACGACCATCATTGGCACCAAGGCAGAAGCGACTCTCATCGCTGAAGACGACACGTCTCCATTCGTCCCTCCATTCACGCCTGTCGCGACACCACTGGAGGCGGGCTGCACGATGTTGGGGCGTGAGCGGAAGACGGCCTAACGGTGTGCGGGACCGTAGCCCAGCTTCATGGAGACGGTTGCGAATGGTCCTCGCCAATACCCCAGGAGCAACAGTGTCCCTAATTTGCTGGGAAGTGGCGGTGCGGTCCCCTACGGCACTGCGTAGGATCCTACGGTCTTGGCGTGCATCCGTGCGTCGCTGCGGTCCGGTCCCAGGTCGACGGGCACGTGCACCTTCCGCCGACCACTGGCGACAACATCGATGTACTGTGGAGACCTCACGCCCCACGTGTTGAGCAATTCGGCGGTACGTCCACCCGGCCTCCCGCATGCCCACTATACGCCCTCGCTCAAAGTCCGTCAACTGCACATACGGTTCACGTCCACGCTGTCGCGGCATGCTACCAGTGTTAAAGACTGCGATGGAGCTCCGTATGCCACGGCAAACTGGCTGACACTGACGGCGGCGGTGCACAAATGCTGCGCAGCTAGCGCCATTCGACGGCCAACACCGCGGTTCCTGGTGTATCCGCTGTGCCGTGCGTGTGATCATTGCTTGTACAGCCCTCTCGCAGTGTCCGCAGCAAGTACGGTGGGTCTGACACACCGTTGTCAATGTGTTCTTTTTTCCATTTCCAGGAGTGTATCTCCTCCATATCCACTCAGTCCATCTCCTCCTGCCTCTACCAGCACATCTTCTCCATTCCCCTGTCACTGTCCATCTCCTCCTACTCCCTCTCTCTGTCCATCGCCCCTTCCCCGTTCTCTATAACCATCTTCATCTGTTTCATCTCAGTCCACCTCCCCCTAGACCCTCTCTATGTCCATCTCCTCATCTTCTCTTTCTCTATACAATTCGCCCTCCCATGTCTCTGTTCATCTCTTTCTCCCACTTTTCTGTGCCCATCTTTTCTTCCACCTTTTTATCTGTCCATCACTTACTTCCTCCTTCTCTCCCCACGCGATCACCCTCACCCTAACAAGATGTTGCTGCTTCTTACCCACACAGATTTTATTTGCAGATAGTGAGTAATATGTGCATCAAGTGTAGTTACCATCAGTCCATTGGTTTAGGAGAAGATATGGAATATATATAAGTAAATAAGCTCATACATACATCCACCTTTATAATATTTTATGGATTATAGGACATCCAGTTGACAGACTATGGCAAAATTTATAAGCAGATTCTTTTGCTAGCTGATCACTCAACATATAAGAAGATCAAGACACTCTGTTGCAAATCAAAATATCCTGCACAGTATTTTTGAGATGGCTAATGTCACTACACAGAATTTTAAATACTCTCTTACCATTATTTAAAAGTGCGGGCAAGTCCATATTAAATCCAAGAGCCGCCCTTCCGCCTGTGTATAAGACATAAGCGGCTTAAATGTATTTCATATCACAAGTACCACGTAGTGGCAGGCCCCCTCAGCGGAACAAAAATTCGTGGGTTAATGGAATGTAGCCAGTCCATGAACGTGTCAGGTCGATGTCGTCAAGGCTAGTTGCAGGCCGCCAACGTTATCGTCGCTGTCTCTCATAGTGAACCATGAGGTTTCTTATTGTTGGACCAATGGTGCTGTAACTACGAGCGGACTACGAGACTGTGATTCAGCCTTCCTTCGCCCCTATATAGTTCCATATGGCTTTCCCATTTTTACTGTAGCAAATGGCTGTTGACTTGGATGATTAGAACACTTTTACTTGTTGGGCTGACTGCATATAGGTAATCTGAACAGGTCAGGAATTTCTTGCTTCGATTGCCTCTGTTTCGCTGCCTTAAATTATGCATTAATTTTCGCGTCACGGACAGTAAATTGATTTTGGAGGTTCACTGAGAGGACTTCGTCAAGGATAATGATTATGCAACCAACATACGTGTCGCTTAGACAAGTGATTCCGTTAATTACATTGGATACTTTTTCCAGCTAAGCTGAAGTACTTCAGGTGTTGCTCATTCAAATATCGAGTGGCTTCATGGCTTTTCGATGCCTAGCGTAAAAATGCTTCATACCTGTGCTGGTAAGACAGTTGTGTACAGGTGGCTGTAAAATAGAACCTTATTTGTACCTCGTGCGTCATCAGGGTGTGCTGTTGGATTGATAATGATGGTTTCCCAGCCTCAGTACATCGAGGGGATTCTGTAAGCGCCCGCAGCCAGCCTAATGCACCTCAGATATACGATATTTAGTATCTTTAGATACGATGATCGGGGAACTCTGTACATATTGCAGCTGTAATTGAGGTAAGAGTTAACAGACCTGCAGTGAAACTTTTGCGGCTTCGTTCTGTCTGCCCCCATCAGCTTTCATCGAGATACTTCAGTATGCCAATCTCACTAATCGCTGTCCCATTTCTAAGTTTCAAATAGTTCAAGAATGATGTAGCTTAATGTTAATCATGCCGATTTACAGAGGTTAGTGAATTATCACAGATACACTGCCACTGGAGAATTCGTGGAACTTCTGATAAGAAACTTGAGCAGGTTGCTACCGCTATAATACGCTACAAAATTCCTAATGCAAATCATTTGCGCAGCCCTAACCGTATGAACAGCGCTGGAGGGTACAAGCAAACTCGAGACGTATGAAACTCAACAGAGTTCTGGTGGTTAAATGTTCGCCTTTTGTTGGTTGTTCATTTCAAATCACGCGGTAACAATACCGGAATCGACTCGTGCGCCGGCCGCTGTGACCGAGCGGTTCTAGGCACTTCAGTCCGAAACCTCACTGCTGCCACGCTCGCAGGTTCGAATCCTGCCCTCGGGCATGCCTGTGTGTGATGTCCTTAGATTAGTTAGATTTAAGTACACTCATGCTCATAAATTAATGATAATTGCAGAATGTGGCGCCACAGAACGTGGCACTACACAAAACTGGCACTAATAGCATAGGCACATAGGGAACACACACGACACAGATCTATAAGTCAACGGTATTGGCGATAAAGTTGAGAAAACCGTCCAGAAACACATGTGCTACAAAACGCCACTGTTTCCTACGCATGTACCCCGACATCAGTATCGAATATGATCACCATGCACATGTACACAGGCCACACAATGGGTTGGCATACTCTTGATCAGGTGGTCGAGCAGCTGCTGGGGTATAGCCTCCCATTCTTGCACGAATGCCTGTCGGAGCTGCTGAAGTGTTGTAGGGGTTTGAAGACGTGCAGCGATATGTCGACCGAGAGCATCCAAGAGGTGCTCGATGGGGCTTAGGTCTGGAGAACAAGCAGGCCACTCCCTTCGCCTGATATCTTCTGTTTCAAGGTACTCCTCCAAGATAGCAGCTCGGTGGGTCCGTGCGTTATCATCCACCAGGAAGAAGGTGGGACCCACTGCACCCCTGAAAAGGCGAACATACTGCTGCAAAATGACGTCCCGATACACCTGACCTGTTACAGTTCCTCCGTCAAAGATATGCAGTGGTGTACGTGCACCAATCATAATCCCACCCCACACCATGAAACCACGACCTCCATAGAGGTCCCTTTCAAGGACATTAAGGGATTGGAATCTGGTTCCTGGTTCACGCTAGATGAAAACCCGGCGGGAATCACTGTTCAGACTGTACCTTGACTCGTCCGTGAACATAACCTGGGACCACTGTTCCAATGACTATGTACTGTGCTCTTGACACCAGGATTTACGGGCTCTCCTGTCACCAGGGGTCAGTGGAAGTCACGTTGCAGGTCTCCGGGCGAGTAAATCTTGTCTGTTCAGTCGTCTGTAGTCTGTGTGTCTGGAGACAATTGTTCCTGTGGCTACGGTAAGGTCCCGAGCAAGGCTAACTCCAGTACTCCGTGGCCATTGCGGGCACTGATGGTGAGATATCGGTCTTATTGTGGTGTTTTACACTGTGGACATCTCGTACTGTAGCGTCTGGACACGTTTCCTGTCTGCTGGAATCGTTGCCACAATCTTGAGATCACACTTTGTGCCACACGGAGGGCCCGTACTACGACTTGCTGTGTTTGACCAGCCTCCAGTCGCCCTAGTAATCTACCACCTCATAGCGCCATCAGTATGTGTTCTTTGAGCCATTTTCAACATACAGTCACCATTAGCACGTCTGAAATTGTCTGCACACTTACTCGCTGCACCGTACTCTGATATGCACCAACACACCTCTGCGTATGTGGACTGCTGCCAGCGCCACAGTGCGATGACTGCAGGTCAGATGCACCGCATGGTCATACCCCGAGGTGATTTAAGACCGCAAACCTCCCACGAGAGTGTTGTTTCACCATGTATCAGCATTATCCTTAATTTATGAGCATGAGTATAGTTCTAACTCTAGGGGACTGATGATCTCAGATGCTAAGTCCCATGGTATTAGGATCCATTTGAATCTGAATCGACTCGTGCGACATGCCTGCCGATATTATTGTATGTCTAAATTACGAGGTATGAGACGGCGGGGTTTCTGGCTATTTTGGCTCGGCGCAAGACATGGCAAGGCAAACCGCTGCAATTTGTTAGGTTGTTAGTTCCGTTGATTTATTTCATGCTGGATTTATTTTGCTGTTGTTTTTGGATCTCTCTAGGTTTATCTTTTGGACTATTATGGTGACCTCAAGATATCTAGGCCATTCTGACACACTTCCGAAGAAGGCAAGTCATATATTGGGTTTCTCACGCACTCTATGAAAGAACTAAATTGTGATCTTTGATGCACTCACGTGTGTCGCTTACATGAAGTGAGTATCTTTAGAGGTGCAAAAGTGACGAGGAGGAAATTTTCAGTGTGCATTTATGGACAAGAAACTCACAGAATTGTGGCAATAGAAAATTAAACTACAACAGAACAGTTGACGCTTCATATGGAGTCTCTGCATTGACAGGAACAGCAGAAGGAAAAGCTGTATCAAATGTTGCAACAACTGGCGCTCCTGAAACAGCTAGTGCTACAGGGTTGGCAGCATCCTAAACTTCATCGAGGTCACTGGACTATTTCAAAGAGTCCAAGGAGGCTTGGGGAATTATTTATAATGTTCATGTTTCAGCTGGCTGAAATATCACGGTGATTTCTAATTCAAATTGGTGACTCAACATCCGTCAGCAATTTTTGGATGGTGACATACTGCTGCTTTGTACTTCATATTGAATGTCACTTATTCTCATACAGTAGGAATCATTCGAGCTCTGTGCTCTGCGGTGAGAGGACCCATTGATCAGTTTTTAATAGCTGCAACAGATTATACCAGTTATACGACACGATGCTGATTTCGCACTGACGCAAAGCCGGTATCGCACCAATGTGACGACATGATGTCTATGTTGCACCAACGTGACGCTGTCATCAATGTCACGACGTGTTGAGGCCTGTGATTTATCATGATTACCACATTTTCACGGAATTGATTTACACAAATGTTGCAATTTTTCTGCGAGTGTAGTATCGCACGGCGCTCCTTTGACTCGTCGCTGACACGTGATTTTGCGAACACATCGAGACGGTGGGCTCAGCGCGTCAACGCCTTCTCCTTGGCGTACACACTTTTATGCGATTTTTCTACAGGTGTTTCATCGCGCAGCAGCTCTTTGAGACGCCGCCAGCGCGCACCGGCACGTATCATGTCATATACGCAGTGCCTGACAACCAGTTCATGTTGCACACAAAGAGGAACATTAGCGACCATAAAAACTGCTTCCCCCAAGTCCCAGTATACATACAGTCGCTATATTGTACTAAAAATTCATAAATGCGGTACGATTATAATTGAACTTTCGCACATCTTAATTAAGTTGTCCTGAACCCCTAGAATTTTCAAATGTCCCGCACTGCTTAGATCGTGTAGTGCCAATACTGGTATGGAAGGTGGAGCAGTAGCATTGCTGTTGTTTTGATCAGATGTAGAATGGTACAACAGTTTGAACATCATTCCACTAAAGTGTGGTACCCATACGGTAAAGTAAATATTAGTATTATTGGACAATTCTGTGAGACCCCGCTATATACGCATTTTGGAGCCCCCTAGGGAATTAACGTTCAAGTCCGGAAAGAAAGCCAGTGTGCACTCGTTATATCTGGCTCTTCTGAAATGTGGAGGAAGCTTTGCTGCTACTATCGAGCATTCAGGGTGCTGTCTTCTGCAAGTCCGCTTGTGTTCACACACCACATGCACAAACTCTGTCCTTATCGTACTGTGTAAAAAAAACAAAAACAAAAAACTGTATAACATCTCAAAAAATACATACAAAGCAATCTGTGCTAACTCAGAAAGAACTAGCAGACCACGCGAAAGAGAAAATTACCCGACTGTGTAGCTGCTGAAGTTGGGATGTATTCAAACTGTAAACTAGAAGAATAAACAACCACTAAAACGTATTCTGCCGATTCCTTGCTGTAGCCTAAGATTTCAAGAAATTTTGTGCAAAAAGTAACTTTGGGTTAATTAGTAAACACCAAGCAACACAATGAAATAAACAGGCACCTTTCACTTCCTCGCAGAAGTACGTTTGAAAACAGAAACTAAATAAAATTGTTGTGGTTCAAATGGCTCTGAGCACTATGGGACTTAACTTCTGAGGTCATCAGTCCCCTAGAACTTAGAACTACTTAAACCTAACTAACCTAAGGACATCACACACATCCATGCCCGAGGCAGGATTCGAACCTGCGACCGTAGCGGTCCCGCGGTTCCGGACTGTAGCGCCTAGAACCGCTTGGCCACTCCGGATACAACGGCTACAGATACAGGCGCATCCCCTTGACTCTGTGACTGCCCCTACAGTGATTTTCTGTCAGTATGACAAATTTTCTGCTGGATACAATTTAAGCCGGCCAAAATAAGTGTGTAGATAACCCATAGAATGATAGTCCCTTGTTTGTGTGGGAGTTGACGAGCTTTTTCATTTTGCTTGTTATGGGTTTTGATAGAGTACAGCTCGTTTGTAGAAGCTTAAAATATGTGTTCCCAGGTAGTTTTTCATATAATATCCATTTCTTTTGTAGGATGTGATCCTACATTGATCCTGTCATGTATTATTTATTTTAATTGTGATTTACACTAAGTACAGTTTCATCAGGATTCATTCCTATTAAGTTTAAGGGCTGTGATTGAGAGATCATTATTTGTTATTTTATTATAGTAGAATGCAAGTATGTAGGAGTTTCCCTTGCATTAACGTTAATAATACGTAAGTGGCCCTCCATTGGCTACGAACAAAGTTATTAATTCATGTATGTTGGGTTGAAACGTTCTCCATTGTAATGATTTATAGTTTTATAATGTGTACTTTTTTTGGATTTCATCTATGTGTCATGTTTTATTTTTATCTTGAAATCTGTGTTTCATAAATCTAAATTTGTAATGATCAACAGGTTAGTGAGTCCTCTTCTTTCAAATTCAGTTCTTAGATGTTTCTTATTTATTCCTTCAACTTTTTCTTGCGGGACGATGAGGTGGCTACTGTCACCATTCGTCTTTCAGAAGCCATGAGGTCGGCACTGGCGCGCTGTACAAGTGAGAACGAAGGTGTAAGAGTAGTAAACGAGAATTCTAGAGACGCTGATAAAAGGATACGCAGTGCTCCAAATCAGTTACGTATAGGGTCGAATGATTACAGCCATTAAGTTAGTTAATGATAGGAGTTTTACAGTAATGAAGCTGGTTAAAACATGAAGGAATATTCGTAGCCAGAAGTGTGTGACATTCTACTGCGCATCTCAGTGGTTTGGTACCATGACGCAAGTGGGTCGGCGGAGCACCGAGTTATGCAACACGAAGGAAATCACTGTGTCATCGAGCAGCGGTGGATGTCACAGTGAGATGCTCACCACATGCCAGGGTGTTAGCACTGAGGGCGGTAGTCGGGTCAGTTACACCAGCCCAAGCAACACCAAAATATTCCACCGACCTAATGGTGATGAAGTACAGCAAATATCAGCGGCAGAAAGCCATATTTAAGGACCAGCGGCCAGCTCATCATTATAGTCTGTCACGAGGCGTTGGAGTAACTCACAGCCCGTGTCACTCAGCGTCGCCACCGCTTCGAAGTCGTCGCTGTCGTCGCAATAGTCACCATTGTAATGCAGGTTCTCGCCTAGGAAGCGCTAGTGTGACTCCACCACTGTAACCAACCTTGTCACTATCGTCGGACGCCGTCAGCAGGCAACTGCCTGTAATAGGAGTACTAGGAGTCATCGCCTCGGATGCACTGTGGAAACGCACGGTCGCCATCGTCCTGGGAAGCTGCCTCCACAAACACCGTGACTGGGGACCCTGGCCCGCTGACGCCAGGCAGCCACCGCCGAGGATGGTCGCTGAGGCAGGGCACGGACTTTTCCCACTGCCACCGCCGCACTGCGTGGTTCCAGCCTAGGGGGTACGGATCTCGTGGAGTTAGGAATCAGCCGTATGGAGCACCTATAACGACGGTGTGCCACGCAGAAGAAGAAAAAAGTGCCGATTTCGGTTATTTTGGTATCGAGCCTGTTGGGTTGTCCCTTTTCCTGTCTTTCGCCTGGATAATTTTGCCATGCTTTGAGTATACTTTTTTCTTGATTAAATTATAATCATTTAGTAGGAACTTTCAGCCGCTGAGTTTGCTGATAAACTTAGAGATCAGGTAGATAAATTACAGGTAGTAGTAAGTGAGTCTATAGAGGCGAAGAGGGAGCAGTAACAACCCAACCCATCCACCTTTAACGGCACTGCAGCGTCATTGGTGACCCTGTTTTCAGAGAAACAGGAGGAAGACGTTCCTATTTTTTTTTTTGGGGGGGGGGGAATTTGGCGGCAACTGCCAGATTGTGGGGGACATAGTAAGGAGCGTTTAATACGTGTTCCTAGACTGAAGTTAACGGGAGATGCTGGAGAACACGTTACGTGTCAAGAGAATCAGAGAGACGCTAAAACATTTGACGATTTTCAGGAAAGGTTAATAGAGAGTTAGCGGAAGAAGAACACGGCAAGGTATTGTTGGAAACAACTTAATAGGGTTTTTCGTATGGAGAATGAATCGATTGAAAGTTTCGACAACGGTATTCGCAAAATCAGTGATCTCACGGATGATGGTAGGGTTAGCTTGGTAAATTTTCGGGAAGCAGATCAGAGGACTCTTAACGAATTTTTGAGGGTATTAAGGTCGGAAATGTCATGAAACGTTCATTTCGAATTTACTAAGTGTTTGAGTAAAGCAATGGATACTGCATTATCAGTAGAGGAAATTGAATAATTAGCTAGGTCACGTGAATGACAGTGTTTAGTACGGACATAAATGTTTTCGCTGTGGATGAAACGCTTATGTGCAAAGAGATTACAGACATCAACGTAGCGGGTATTGTAACGAATTAGGTCCATCAAATCGGCAATGCCGTGATAGAGATCAGCAATGACGAAAGTTTCAGCTGCAGGGTAGATCTTGCTGACAGCAGTTCATCCGATCAGGGGGCATGGTGTCCACTGTGCCACGCTTGCAGTAAGATTTCGCACATGTAATAAGGCCGTGGCGGACTTTTTTATGATAGGCTACGTGGGGGATAAATTATGTGAAATGTTATCGGATACCAGTTCTCAGGTATCAGCTGCAAGTTACCGAGTATTTTGGGCAAATGGGTTAAAATAAGAGCACCACAGTGGACCTTAAGTGGCATTGTTGGAGGGCGGGTAAATTAATTCGGTGCTGTAGTGTTAACGTTCCAAGGGAGGGGGGGGGGAGGTTAACATCCAAGTGGTTAGCAGTGGGTACGATGATATTCTCGGACTCGACTTCCTGATTGCACATCACGCCATAATATATCTGGAACGGCATACGGTAGAAATGCATGGAACTTTGTTTCAGGTAGGCTCTGGAGCTGGAATGCATTCACTGTAGCAAGGTCCATCCCATGGCCAGCGGAAACAGTTAAACTGTGTATAAGTTCCCTTAAGGTCAATTCACGGGATCGCATACCGAAAGGTACAGGAAAGGTAGTCTGGACTGATGTTGGTCCTGACGTGCCAGTGAACCTTTGGCCGATAACGAAGTACTAGACGCAGTTAGTTGTTCCATGTGACGTAGCGTGTCCTATGTTCGGGAGGTAAACCACATCAGGGTAATGCTAGTCAGTAGAGATAATTTAATTCCTAGAAAAGTTGTCGTAGGGTACCGTCGTTACGAATTTTGAAGTGTTAGATGGGTCTGAATTAGACCGTGATTTTACAGCAAATTACATAATGCTGGATGGGTCTGACTACTGGTCAGCACTAAGGAATAAGGTAGCACATCTTGAATCACACAGACAGCATTGGTGGAAAAACTAATATCAGCAACACCGAAATTTCAGTACCAAATTCTTACTGTAATTCAATCATCCGTCAGCAAACGACCGTATCGACTTACAAGGCAATTACAGCCGGTTATGGAAGCGTTTACAGATCAGCAACTTGGAGATAGCATCGTAGAACCTAGTTGTGGTCCCTGTAATTGTGACAAAAAGCTCCAGATGGTGGCAAAGCATATCGTCTCTGGTGCGACCACCAGTGACGGGTGCCTGCTTACTTCTCTGGATCAGATGATTACCAACCAACTCTATCGTGTTACCATGGAACATCTCTTAGAGCATGTGAAAAGCTACAGAAATAAGCTGCAGCAGCAACCGATGGTCATTGGTTCATAACAGCAGTCACTTGTGTTTTCCTTGTGGTGATCTGAATTACATATTCCGGTGAGAGAATCACTTGTATGAACCTTAAAATTGTCCTGGTCATGAAATCAATGCAGGGTCTCATCCTAAATGTCCAGAAGCCGAGTATCCTGTTTCTAATTAATTAATGGTTTGCTTCTGTACCAACTGTACTTAAGTTCAGTACCAGAGTGTGTACGAAAGTAATTTTGCTTTGATTATTACTATAAAATTTTTTCTGAAGTTAATTGAACTTAATATTTGAATTACTTGCTTTAAAGTATGAACATATAAATTGTTTCAAGTGGGGTTAGAAATCAATATTGGCAAATTGCAATTTGTTTCTGTAATAGTCACAGAATTTGCCTGTAAAGACAGTTTCAGTTTATGAGTCTCCACTATATTCTTTTCTGTTATAAGAAGGATAAATTACACACTGCTTTCGCTAAAGAAATCTGAAGCATTTCCATAAAAGTGTGAACATAAAAAAGTGTCTGTGTAATGTTATTTAATATCATTTGTGGTTTCTGTATGCTAGTGTGAGTGTATTTCCATAATAATTCCAGTGATATAAGCACGTGTTTGAACTTTAAAATTGTCCTGGTCATGAAACCAACGCAGGGTCTCATCCTAATGTCCAGAAACCCAGAATCCTGTTTCTAATTAATTAATGGTTTGCTTTTGTACCAAATATACTACAGTTCAGTACCAGTCTGTCTGAAACTGCCTTTACAGGCAAATTCTGTGACTATTACAGAAACCAATTTCAATTTGCCAATACTGATTTCTTCTCATGCCGAATTTTAGTCTTGTGAGGTCTGTAGTAACATTTTAGTGCTGCGTTAGATGTTGATTGAAAGAGTAACTATTATTACCACTGAGTGAAATAACTTTTAAATTTCCTAAGATTGCTGATTGGTGTAAGTAGTAACTACTGCTACTCACTACTCAGTTCGTCCGGTAGTCGTGTGTATTCGTTGTACTATTTAAATGGAGTATTAATGAAAGTCAATTTAGTAACTCATATTCATGTTTCTTGAAACATACTGTATCAAATTATGATGCCTAGTTAGGCTGGCCAAAGTTTGTTATTTCAGTTGTATGCATTTACTACTTTCATTATCCCAAAATAAAGCCTTTCAGTTTTCTATTAATTGCCACAGATACGAAATTAATGTTCGATACCCTATATTCATTAGGCAAACACTAGGTCAAACATTTCAAAACTCCTCCCAGAGGCATTAACTTTCAGCCCACATGTTGTAAAGTCTAGTATTGATACACGGTTCAAAGCCAAGTAAATAGAGTGAAGAATAAATGGATGTAGAGGCAGAATGTGGGGACGCATTTTTTATCTTGGGGAATGTAGAGGGTCGAATGATTAGAGCAATTAAGGTAGTTAAAGGTACGACTTTATAGTAACGAAGTTAGTTAAAATGTGAAGGAATATAGGGAGCCAACTGTTGTGTATGTGTTACATTCTGTTGCACAGCGCATTGGTATGGTAGCGTGATGCAAGTGGGTCGGTGTTTTTCTAGTTTATGTATGTCGTATTTTTCCTATTTTTTTAGGAATCCGGTTACTCAGATGCACAAATATGGTACTCTGCATAGACAATTTTACTGTACAAATTGACACGTATTTATTAGTATGTTTGATTTGTTGTGTGTATGTGTCCACATTAGTCTTAAACTACAGTCTCTTTTAATGTTAGATTCTACCTTATCTATAATTAACATTTCATCATCTTCGATGAGTACTGAAGCTGAAGAAGTGAATTAAAATTTCTGCACATGTCTCCTGCATATCCATTGTGCTAACATATTTCAAATACACACATCAACACAAGTTTAGCATCATTCTGATATGTAGCGCAAGTATGTCGTTACTGCGACTATTCCTGTGTTTGATATATGTGTTTGGAAGTGGCACTGGTCATGTGCTTCCTGCTTTCATAAGCCAATTCGTGCTGTGTGGTAGGTGTCTTGACATTCAATCATTCAACGTATTTTGTTACATATATATGCACAATTGGTGTAAGTTCTTTCTAAACAACAACCACAAAACTATATTATAACGAATTTATATATTTTTTTGGTTCTCACAGATATAGTTTAATCTTGGGATTTCAACTTTGTTGCTGAGGTACAGTTTGGTTCTAATATTCAATTTAGAGATATTTTTCTTACACAGTTACACAGGAAAAGAAAAGAAATAAACTGGTTGAAATATTTACGATTTTCAAGTACATAAATCTGTGCTAAGAACTATTGCGGTGGTAATTTTATTCCTGCACTACAACTAAATTCCACAGTCCCAATTATAGCAGTCACATGGTTGTTTTACAACAACAAATCTGATGGACTGTGAACTATGTATATATACAATTACACTTACAGGGTGACAATTATTGAAGCATATGAAACAAAACGTAAATCAGTCACGAACAACGTCGTGCGTACACTTTGTTCAACATGTGAAGCTCACTAAAGTAATTCGGATTTAGATTATGACAAGTTCGATGTGGCTGCCATCATTGGCGATGATGTAACGCAGACGAATATCGAAATTGTCTTGTCTCGGTTGGGTTGAGCTCCCTCTTGCATGAATCACATCTTGTAGAAATCAGGGTCACTTTGGGTAATGGGGGTGAAATCATCTTCCAAAACCTTCATGTATAGTTCAGTAATCACCTTGCCATCAAGGAATAACGCACCGATTATTCCATGATTGGACGTTGCACACCACACGACCACCTGTTGAGGGTGAAGAGACATCTAGATCGCAAAATGAGGGTTCTCAGTCCCCCAAATGCATCAATTTTGCTCATTGATGAAGCCATCCAAATGAATGTGGGCTTCGTCGCTAAAGCAAATCATACTCACATCAAAGTCGTGTTCGAAAATTCTGTGGACAACAGTGTTGCCACAACTGATGATCCATGACCCTGGGTCTTAACGGCTGATGGGTTTGAAATTTGTGTGGCAAGAGATGAAGGTCTTTTACAACAGATTGTCACAGTCTCCTGGTTGATTCCGACCTGTTATGCAGCTCATCTAATCGATTTCCTGGGGCTGGTTTGAAACCCACCGCGTATCTTCTCGATGTTTTCATGTGTTCCCACCGCTTTAGGACTACCGACACTGATAATACTTTCATCACGAACACTACTCGCTCTCCCAGCTAGCGAATAGAAAAGCAACTGGAATCACTCAACAGAGGAAAGTCCACTGGACCTGACGGGATACCAATTCGATTCTACACAGAGTACGCGAAAGAACTTGTCCCCTTCTAACAGCCGTGTACCGTAAGTCTCTAGAGGAACGGAGGGTTCCAAATGATTGGAAAAGAGCACAGGTAGTCCCAGTCTTCAAGAAGGGTCGTCGAGCAGATGCGCAAAACTATAGACCTGTATCTCTGACGTCCATCTGTTGTAGAATCTTAGAACATGTTTTTTGCTCGAGTATCATGTCGTTTTTGGAAACCCAGAATCTACTATGTAGGAATCAACATGGATTCCGGAAACAGCGATCGTGTGACATCCAACTCGCTTTATTTGTTCATGAAACCCAGAAATATTACATACAGGCTCCCAGGTAGATGCTATTTTTCTTGACTTCCGGAAGGCGTTCGATACAGTTCCGCACTGTCGCCTGATAAACAAAGCAAGAGCCTACGGAATATCAGACCAGCTGTGTGGCTGGATTGAAGAGATTTTAGCAAACAGAACACAGCATGTTGTTATCAATGGAGAGACGTCTACAGACGTTAAAGTAACCTCTGGCGTGTCACAGGGGAGTGTTATGGGACCATTGCTTTTCACAATATATATAAATGACCTAGTAGATAGTGTCGGAAGTTCCATGCGGCTTTTCGCGGATGATGCAGTAGTATACAGAGAAGATGCAGCATTAGAAAATTGTAGCGAAATGCAGGAAGATCTGCAGCGGATAGCCACTTGGTGCAGGGAGTGGCAACTGTCCCTTAACATAGACAAATGTAATGTATTGCGAATACATAGAAAGAAGGAGCCTTTATTGTGTGATTATATGATAGCAGAACAAACACTGGTAGCAGTTACCTCTGTAAAATATCTGGCAGTATGCGTGCGGAACGATTTGAAGTGGAATGATAATATAAAATTAATTGTTGGTAAGGCGGGTACCATGTTGAGATTCATTGGAAGAGTGCTTAGAAAATGTAGCCCATCAACAAAGGAGGTGGCTTACAAAACACTCGTTCGACCTATACTTGAGTATTGCTCATCAGTGTGGGATCCGTACCAGGTCGGATTGACAGAGGAGATAGAGAAGATCCAAAGAAGAGCTGCGCGTTTTGTCACAGGGTATTTGGTAAGCGTGATAGCGTTACGGAGATGTTTAGCAAACTCAAGTGGCAGACTCTGCAAGAGAAGCGCTCTGCATCGTGGTGTAGCTTGCTCGCCAGGTTTCGAGAGGGTGCGTTTCTGGATGAGGTATTGAATATATTGCTTCCCCCTACTTATACCTCCCGAGGAGATCACGAATGTAAAATTAGAGTGATTAGAGCGCGCACGGAGGCTTTCAGACAGTCGTTCTTCCCGCGAACCATACGCAACTGGAACAGGAAAGGGAGGTAATGGCAGTGGCACGTAAAGTGCCTTCCGCCACACACCGTTGGGTGGCTTGCGGAGTATAAATGAAGATGTAGATGTAGATGTAGAATGAAATTCTTCAGCGTTAGCACACTTGTACGAGTTGTCTTCTGATTGATTTCGGTCACAAACTTCGCTTGAGACGCAGTTGGGCTGTTATTGATCGCATAGTAGGCCTTCACAAGCGCTATACGTTCAGGCACATTGTACCATGCCTTTGTAACGTGTAAATAGCCAATAACAAGACGCTTGCAAGTAAGCATACTAATTCCCGTCATGTCCCGCGATCAATCGTGCAGTTTAAACGTCCTAACGCAAACCATTCAGAAGTGATGACGATTTTTTTCATGTAATTCAATTATTGTTACCGCATAAAAGTTAAAATTCAAATTCAAATTTGTGTGAAACCCAAAGGGACCAAATTCCTAAGGTCATCGGTCCCTGGACTTGCACACTACTTAAACTATCTTAAACTAACTTATGCTAAGAATAACACGCACACCCATGCCCGAGGGAGGACTCGAACCTCCGACGGGAGGGGCCGCGCAATCGGAGACTTAATGCCTCAAACCGCGGGGCCACTCAGCGCTGTTAATCAGACTTAGGCAGCTCATGGCACGTGAAACTTAAAAACTATTCTATTTACATTATATGCAAGTTGAGTATATATATATATATATATTTCTCACATTAAATAGTTTTGTCGTTGCCCATGGAGTGCAGATACCTTGCACGTACAATTCTTGTCAACAAACATGTGTCACAGATACTTTTTTTTACGCGATATATAATTAAAAGTGCACACTATACACCTTCCTCACACACATGGTGTGCCTGAATAAATAGATAAATATTTACACCTCACGCACAAACACACACACAGAGACACACAAACATATTTACTTAGACTGTGATGAATGGTTCATACTATTCCGCATTACTTACAACCACTTTCATTTTCTCCCTCACACTCAATCAATGTCAATGTCTTACCTCCCTCCCCTCACCCTCCCCCCCTCGTGCCCCCGTTTCTGAACATGTGACCTGTGTGACTACATAACAGTTTCAGTCCCTTTCTCACAAATGACTCTTTTATCGTCATTAGGTGACAGGCTGACTTCAGAATGCAGCACAGTGTACACGTCGTGTCCTCTCAAATACTAGTTTCCTGCACCATATGCTGCGGCTGCTGCGGAGCACCACGAACAGCACTTTACAGGCATTGCGAAGGTTTTAGCTAGAGACGGCTCCCGATGCCACATGACGCATACCTTTAGCCTAGCTCTGGGTGGCATCTTCCAACATATTCTATGCATACATTTTTGCTCACAGACCTAAGAACTCCACAATCAGTGACATTCGCCTTGTCTTTCATTATGCCAATAACCTTATTGCTCTGTGGAAAAATATTGTAATGATTATTGGTTGTGTGTAAAGACGTGTCGAATTCTTTACTTGGCTCTGAGCACTATGCGACTAAACATCTGAGGTCATCAGTCCCCTAGGACTTGGAACTACTTAAACCGAACTAACCTAAGGACATCACACACATCCATGCCCGAGGCAGGATTCGAACCTGCGACCGTAGCGGTCACGCGGATCCGAACTGACGTGCCTAGAACCGCACGGCCACTCCGGCCGGCTCGAATTCTTTACTGTGGCACATAATTACTTCATGTGGATCGCACTTCTTCATCCAACAGATGAAGCTACCTCCATCCACATAAACTGACTTAGGATTAGCGAAATGAGGTTTTGCAAACTGATGTGAAATTTGACTAAGTCTAGTACGCACATCTCCACATAGAAAGTTTTTGTAAAGTGTACTGTAACCTCCGTAGTCTCCAAAACAACAAAATTATCACCGAAAATTGTGATCTATTTAAAATTAGGCCTGCCGATGCATTTTATTACACCCCAACACCCACCCAGTTAAGTGCTAAACAAAATTTCACAATTTTCTCTCAGTGTTTCTAATGGTTTGCCCAAAACTGAATTATTGATTAATTTAAAAAGTCTTTCTCAATGTGACACATTACCGCGCGAGATTAGCCGAGCGGTCTGAGGCGCTGCAGTCATGGACTGTGCGGCTGGTCCCGGCGGAGGTTCGAGTCCTCCCTAGGGCATGGGTTTGCGTGTTTGTCCATAGGATAAGTAGTGTGTAAGCTTAGGGACTGATAACTTTAGCAGTTAAGTCACATAAGATTTCATACACATTTGAACATGTCTCAATGTGACACGTCATGGAAGCCCTCAGTGTCTTACTCAAAACAATACACTCCTTTAACCAGGGAGATTGTTTGGCGGAGATATAGTAGCCTGGGTGAGTTCGATGCTGTGCTTCGTTTTCTAGACCTAGGGGCTGTGTAATAAAAGGCGAGATCGAGAGAGTATGTGGTCAAGCATAGACTCCGTAATTTCTCGCAAACATCAACGAGAATACGTACGTCTGTGTCCAAATAAGGGTGTGCATACTCTCCTATAGTGTAGATGTAGAATTCCCTCCAGTCATTCACAGCGTGCTCATACGCTGCATCCGTTATGGTATCGCCTGTAAGTTTCCTGGGAACTGCGGTTATGTCAAGTAGCCTGTTGTCTTTGAGTTTCGCCATATTATCTACATCCTCTTATGGATGCAGGCACAAGTTGAAACTTTCACTCGTCAGGGAATGCAGCTTCGGTGATGTGCATATCCTTCTGAAGCAGACTTTTGACAGGCTTCTGGAGTGGTACCTGCTTAAACATAACGAGTCAAGGGAGCGGAGCGTAATTCTTGACGTTATCCGTTTGGAGAATGAAATGAATATTTCAACATTGTCAGCAAGTCACTAACATCATCCTTCTCCTCGCCGAAATCAGCTATCAAAAAGAAACAGAGCATCATGCCCACACAAATTATGAAAGGAAACGGGTATGTGTCGCAGTAACTGATACTTCAAGTTGCTTGTGTTTTGTGTGGTGCCACATAACTTCTTCGTAAGATGAGGGTGGACCATACGAAAAGTTTCCTTTTTTCTATCTAATGCCAGCCCACAAATATGGCAGTCAACCGCATTATTGTACGAATCTCACTCTACTTAGAGTTTTCGATTTGGTCATGGAAATGCTGTCGCTGTAAGACTAACCAAACTCCCATGAAAACTTTTCAAGCGCAGTAGGAAGCCAAGCAGTTTGATTAACCCTTATGCCTAGTGTAAGATATGTATCGGCTAAGACCCAAATTATTTGACGTTGTGACGTAGTATCCCGCCATGTGGTGTACGTGTTTTTCATTGAAGGTAGTACGTGAGATTGTAGGTTAACCTTCACAGCGGGTCACAGGACCGAGGAGGCATTCGAAGTAGGCATGCAGCACAAAGTGTATCGCTCTTCATCTTGAGCATTCTTAATCTTTATGATTTTGTTTTCCTCAGTAGGCACGTCCTTGGAAGCACAATCTAGTAGGTGCTTTGCTAATAACTTCTCTGAGGAAAAGGCATTGGAGCACCTTCAACAAATATGCTGTTTACAGTTTTGTTTCAAAAATGGTTCTAATGGTTCTGAGCACTATGCGACTTAACATCTGAGGTCATCAGTCCCCTAGGACTTGGAACTACTTAAACCGAACTAACCTAAGGACATCACACACAACCATGCCCGAGGCACGATTCGAACCTGCGACCGTAGCGGTCCCGCGGTTCCAGACTGAAGCGCCTAGAACCGCTCGGCCACAACGGCCGCCCCCGTTTTGTTTACTCTGTTGCTAGGCAAGGAGTCGGAACATGTCCTTGATCCAACAGTATTGATGTCAGTCCCATCAGAAAATAGCAGCATGTTCACGTGCATAGTATGCTCACCGGCAAATTTTGAGAAGTGGAGGGATCAAACGGCTGTGTGTTCATCTTCCTGACTTGCGGTTCTCCAGGCCATAAACATGAACCGATAGTCCAGTATTCTGTGCCTATAATTTAGGTATATCCTAGATCTCACGTGTAACTTGATACCATGAAAATTATAACACTTACAAAAATCAATACCAGTGCTGTGTCGAGATGCGTTCTGCGAATTTTTCGTGTAATTTTTCTCGCAAGGCAGGACTGACGATGGAAAACAAGCGTGGTCGGTTTTATTTTCGAAATTAATACATTCGTTCTTATCAGATATATCCTTAGGAAACTTGATGAAGGTTGACCCTGCATTTTCTGTATCATAGATATACGTATGGATGTGAAGGTGTATTGTTCAGCTGAGTGCTTTCCATATCGGAAAACCAGTACAGTGTAACACTGAAGATGGACTCACGAAACCACTCGGCGATTGACGTCCTCCGTGATATCACACTATTTACCACCTCCTTTTCTCAAAAATAGTGAAAGTTCGTCTCCTCAGTGTCAGAGGCCAGTTTGGTGGGGAAGTGTGGAGGAAAGACAATTCGAAGCACAGCACAGCGATCCATTTAATAGCGGGACACCGCGGATCGTTAACAACCTCGAGGAGCTCCATTTCCAGAAGAGGAAGGCAAGCTGATTTCTCGACCCAAGTGAAGGAGATTCGCTCCTCAAAGTCGTCTACAGTCACCGAGTATTCTAATTCTGGTATGGTGTTATTAATATGACGTCCTTCAAAATGGTTCAAATGGCTCTGAGCACAATGGGACTTAACATGTGAGGTCATCAGTCCCCTAGAACGTAGAACTACTTAAACCTTGCAAACCTAAGGACATCACACACATCCATGTCCGAGGCAGGATTCGAACCTGCGAGCGTGGCAGTCTCGCGGTTTCGGACTGAAGCGCCTAGAACCGCTCGGCCACAACGGCTGGCTGACGTCCTTCACTAAAAGGACAAGGGAGGGGGTGTGGGGAACTGACAGTAATGGCAAGATTGCTACTGTTACTATTACTACATCTACCTGAGTACAATGTTGATGCTGGCTGCGACGAGAAGTGGAGTGGTGCATGTACTCTACCTTGCAGTTCGAGCGAGAGAGTGCGTGAGGGGGGGGGGGGGGGAGAGGGGAGAGAAGAATGCTGGGGATGGTGTGCTGCCCCAGTGTGAGCAATCTGGCTGTGGCTGTGGAGATGGTTGTTACCATAACTCTGATCCAGTTGCTGAAGGGAGGGTGGCCCATGGATGCCTGAGCTAAGCTGGTGCAGGGGCAGTGAGAGTGGGAGCGGGAGCAACTGTAGCTGCTGCAGTTTCCCATGCAGTGTTGAGTGGCATCCTACATGGTGAAGCATTCCACACAGGACCACACCTTTTTCGTGGTTTCTTCATGGCCCCCTTTTCCCAAGCCATGGTGTATTGTGGCGAGGCAGCTGGTGGAGGAAGGAGAGTAATGAAAAGTAATTAGGGACGACATTCTAGACATTGTTTGCTGTTGCTGCTGCCGGGAGAGAAGGTATACAAGATATATGTAACAGAGTGAGTGTTTATTATCGTTACCTATATTGATCTGGTTCCATGACATATGCCTCAGGTCAATGGTAATCATCTCCTTCATTTCCTCAACTCAATGCAGCACCGTGTCCATCTCCTCAACCCATTGCGTCATGTCATCATGCTCGCCCAAACTACCGTGACAAATGTATTCACTAAGATATTTTAAAAACTAAGAAACATCTTCTTGAGAATGTACACCTACACGTTAGCTGTGACAGGGATGGTATCGTGACAACTACCGTTCTCTGCTCCTCCTCTTCGAAATCATCAACAACAAAGAATATATCTAAAACAATAACCTATTAATAACCAATTATGTATACACAGCGTAGAATTAAACTTCAGGAAGGATGAAAATTTTCTTAAAAATATGTCATAGCAACATATTACGCCATCAAACAACACTACAATGAATAAATTATGTATTTACGATGCTGGAGCAGCTGCTACTTTTGCTGCTATCTCTCAACGTCTATCTCATCCAGTATTTCATGGATATATGCTGAAACAACAATAAAAGGACGTACAGTCTATATTACGAAATTTTTGGTTATAGAAATGTGAGCTTACCTGATAATTCTTCTTACATTTACAACTGGCACCACTGTTTTGTTGGCTGAATGTTTCATCTTAATGTAAGCGAGTAGTACACTAGCAGACAAACAGAGGCTGGGAAAGCCTATAGGCACAGAGACAATGAGTGCAGCCAGTTATGACAGGAGAATGAGGGCGACTGGTTCACTGATTCAGCATTAACCAATACGAAAGCATTGTTTTCTGGTTTTATGGAAAACTCTCTCTGCATATTTGGACGCATTGGTTTCTGCAGATGGACACACAAAGAGGAAGCAACCATGTGACAGAGCGAGAGAGAGAGAGAGAGAAAGAGATAGTGAGCAAGTATGGAATTTCCTGAACAAAGGAATGCCGACACCTGATGCGTTTTTCGCGGGCTCTGAGAATGAAGGCTGATCCCTCAGGCAGGTTGGCACATGCGACTGCTTGGAACAGTATTGGCGAGTGCGGGCACCTGGCGGTGTCTGGCTGTGTGGTCTCCGACAGAAACTTCTCTGTGGTGGGATGTTCGCCTTTTGGCAGCAATTTTATTTTTTTTGTGCACAATTGGCGCCGAGGATGGGCACTAAGGACAGGTGCCACGCACATGCTCGGTTTCATGGTAGTTCTACCAGCCACAGTGCACCAGCGCTAGCAGCGCACACTGGCGTGCCCAATCTCAGAACATTCCATTAGCCCACAGGCTTCCACAGTTAACAAAGCTGTCGGCACTCAGCGCTCTGCCCATTGCCAGCTGTGACCAGCAGGCAGACATGTCCCAACCTCTGCAATATGCAAATGCACGTGCTTGGCACCCCACCCGTTTCCCACCCAGCTGGCAGCTCATGTGGGTGACAGACAGGAGTGTGGGCAACCCGAAGTGACTGCTAATATGTCACACTTCATTCCGTTCCCCAGTGCCTAAGGTTATTATGTCACGGAAAGAGGGGATGCGGTATGCATATAGGAATGCTACCCAAGTGTGGGAGGGAGGTGAGTATTTATATTGCGTGGTATCAGATTAAATAATGAATATGCAAACTGAATTGAAAAAGAAGTATGTTCACTGGCCGATTCCGTGGATGTAGTTGTACATGGTTTTCTTGTTCCATTTTTGGCACTGTTCTCCTTCTTATAATTTCCATTTGAATTTTGTTTTCCAAATTTCACAGCACTAGGAACTGGACACTTGTTACGATGCTGAGATCTGGTAAACCGACATTCAAATGTCAATTACAAGAAGAAGATTAGCGCCGAAAATGGAACAAAAGCACAACATGTAGAACTACACCCACGAATCTGCCACTGAAGACGCCTTACAGGGAATAAAGACGAAACGCGTATGGCACGACAATTGTGTTTCATTCAGTTGTAATTAGATGGCCGAAAATTAAAAATCTGGCACCCGTGTTGGTCAAAGATGAGGTTCGGTATGGTGAGCGACTGTCGAACTCAGCTCTACCTATGAGCAAAGGCAAGTGGTCAATCTAGGGTACTCAACACTAATCACATAACCACAAGGACAAAAGGCCTCTGCTTCCCACATTCATGCAGAAGAGACTGGCTCTGATACATTTTGCCACTGCTGCTGGGCTATTTGGTGTATATGTGCTTTTCCCACAAGAGTGTGGTATCGTTCGCCTTTGGCACCACACCAAGGCAGTCGACATCCCGAAGTTGGTACCAGCCATTTCATTACTCTGCCAATCTGCAGCCAGCTCTGTAACATGCCCACATAAACCGGCATTGCCAGTGCCACCGTAGAGTCGATTTAAGGTACGCCACGTGCCAGGCTATCTAGTCTAGTCAACCTCGGGCACTAATCGTTGTGCCTCGATACATTGCCTCTGATTCTACTGTAGATAACATACACAGACTCGACCTGGCTCAAACGCTTGTACCGTTTATTGGTCTAGACTTAGACAGGAAATCAAGAAATCAATAGCTTATCAAATACTATGTATTAACTTCATTTTTTGCACTCTGTTATAGAACCCACCAGTTTTCTTGCATTCACCATCGGCGACGAAACAAGTGGCAAAGAGCAAAAACTACGTTCATTTGATGTTTGGTCCTACTTCTCCTCACTATAGGACACTGGCGACATCGTTTTGTTGGTTGTCTCACTGGTCACCAAGAATATTGGTATTGTTTTCCACTAGAGCATTTATTGTTTCTTGTAGATTTATAGTCAACTGTCGTGGCTCCTTACCACATTGCTTCTGTGTATTGTGTTAGTGTTTCAGAATATTCACCCAGCTGTTGACAGAGTTTCCTGCGCTATTTTATAGGCTGCTTTGTATAGTGAATTTAATTGGCACTTTCTTCCAGCTTAACGCAGTAGTTGCACTCGATTTGTGCACAAGCGTTCTTTTATGTGTGTAGCTCATGTTCAGTGCAACACAGGAACTGTCATTAACTCAAATTTTTCAGTTTCAGGCCCAAAAGATGAAACGTTTTATGGACTCCATGCCGCGTCGACCTCAGCACCCGCAATGTCACCACAAACAGCAGCATCTTTTCCTCACCTCCATTCTGTGTATTTGATTCTCAACAAAAGGAACGATTCGAGTACCGAGTACAACTCAAATCGAAGCTCCAGATGCTCCACATTGAAGGTAGGAACAGGCAATCACGTTTTCTTCCAACAGTGGGTGTTTCACTGTACGGATTAGCCTGTAAACTTTTTCCCATCACCCGCCCTGAAAGTGTTGCCTACGATGAACTAATTGCAGCATAAGACAAGCACTATGATGAACAAGCTAATGTGCCAGCTGCAAGTTACTAATTCTGTGGCTTGGGCCGGCAATCCCATCAGATGCATAACCAGTGGATGTGACTTACTAGGAGTCACACGACTTTTGCAAATTCAAGTGTGAATGTGCAAGTTACTATAGTGATGCCATGCTTAGGAAAGCGACTGGTTAATGTGTGTCAGATACTTGTATACATGAGCAGATTCTGAAGTATCCTGACGCGTACTTGAAATAGGTTTTGAAATTAGTGGAGCGGCAGGACTCGTATGTTAGTGCGGTGGTGGACTTCGATTCCGCTCCTGTTTGTGCAGTTTAGGATAAGGGCAAACAGGTGGCGCTTTTCGTTCGTACGCCGAAGTGTCAGCCAGCACAGCGTCAAAAGCAACACCAGAGTTAGAGGGTATTATATATCGTGCCATTGGTGTTTCGCTTCAGATAAGCGGCTGATGTACACATGTAGTGACGCTAAGTGCTACCATCGTAGCAAACAGGGACACATGAAGTCTGTCTGCGAGACATGCAGAAAGAGATGAGGTTTTGTATAGCAGTCTCAGCGATATGCCGATTCCAGTGCCGTAGCCAGCAGTGCTGGGAGGCTGGTAAACGACAGGGTGGTGGCTCGCGTCGTTCCTTAAGCGATCGTTTTGTTGAGCCTGCAGCGAGCGGAGTCGAGCTAACTACTGAGCTTCCTGCGATCTGGTTGACACCTGGTCGATGGTGTCGTCGTCCACGTCATCAGGTTGTAACATAAACACAGTGTCCATCGTCGTAGTCGCCTCACGCCCATGCACCAGGAAAAATGGCGTAAATCCTTTGGTGTCTTGTTTGGCGGTGTTGTAGGCAAACGTCACGAAAGGCAGCACCTCATCCCAGTTGCTCTGCTCAACATTGACGAACATTGATAGCATGTCGGCCAAAGTCTTATTAAGGCGTTCAGTAAGCCCGTTAGTTTGCGGATGGTAGGCAGTCGTCCTGTGGTGAGTATTGTTGCACCGATGGTATATCTCTGTCACAGGATTCGACTGAAAAACTTCCCCTCTATCCGTAATTTATCACCTTGGGGCTCCGTGTTTAATACAATGTCTTCTACGATGAATTTGGCTACCTCGAATGCTTCAGCTGTTTTGACGGCTTTTGTAATGGCATAGCGTGTCAGATAATGAGTGCAAACAATAATAAATCTGTTGCCCGCAGACATTGGAAATCGTCCGAGGAGGTCAATCCCAACATGCTGCAAAGGCGTTTCGGCTTGTGGAATCGGTATGTGTCGGCCAGGTGGTTTCTGAGGAACTGCCTTTCCCCTTTGGCACTCTCGACAGTGCGACACATAGTGACGGACACTCCTAAATAAACCTGTAATCTCCACTTGTAAGTCAATTATACGCATCATTTCCCTTTAAAGATGTTTACTATATCCGAACTACCGAAATATATTGTTGTGAACTCAAGAAATTGCTTGTGACGTCAAATAACAAGCAAGTTACTAATGAGACTTTCCTACGCTAGACTCCAAAAATTAATTAATATCAGTAATTAAATTAAATCAAACGCAAAAGACTATCAGATTAAGGGGTTGATATACAAATTAAACAAATTGCTTAAATGAATAAAACATGAAAGAAATGTATTTATTTCAATACCGTTTGTTTAAATATAACCAAAACAAATTTAGGGACCCATTTCTCTAGGGGTGGTTATGACTCTCTTTTAGTGGGAACGAGGGGGAAATGAATAATCCTGTCTTTCACATAATCATTTTCTAGTGTAGTAGTGACAGCGGCAGGTTTCGTGGCCAAAGCCGCATGCCAAATCACGATGTCAGAAGCTTATTTTCGTGATGGATGGAAAAGCCCCCCTGACCTTTGCTTTCGTGCTGACTCACCGAACTCCCCACTTCACTCTTCATCTGTCTCCCAGGTCAACAGTTCCTCAAAATTTTCTTCTCTCACGGCGTTGGCATTGGTGGACTCAGTGTACAACGCCGCTGAATGACTAATCGCCGGTTCATGATCACGTCTCCCCATATAGGGCGGAAATTTTCATCTAGCGTGGGCTTCTGTGTGACTCGCGTCTTTCTCAGGATTTAACATTCTTCCGATGTTTTTTTGCATTCCGGAGTTGTTGTGAAAGCAACCACACAGCATTTCACTCTAACTATTATCTCTGCATGACACCTGGACAGACTCACGTTTGGGCTTCGTCTCAGAGTCTGCTGGTGTCCATGACTTATAGGGAACGTCCATACTGTTCAGAAAACATCTTTTCCAGAAAGCGAACATAGATCACACGCCTCCTTTCTATACGCTCATCCCAGTGCTTGTGGGGTGCTGGAATTCTCGACACGTTCTTGGTTTCTAAGGCGGATAAGACAACTACTTCCAGGCCAGAAGAATTCACATGCATTTGCGAGTGCATTCTAGAAGTTCCATCCTAATGCCTGCAGAGGTCCATCAATTTTCTGCACGCTTCTCATTGTCCGCCGTGCACTTCACAACATGTCCATTCTTAAGCGGGGCGAGGGCATGCGCCAGTCTACCCGCTGTGTGGTTGCAGAGTGGCTCCAGTGTTCGCTGATCCAGCGCTCGCCGCATGGGATCCGGCCAGCTTTCTCCCGGACTGCTGGAGGTGTGAGGAAGCGAAGGAGGCCCAGGGCGGAGGCATCACAATAATTACATACCTTTGACGTAATAGTATTATGATGTTTAATAAAAATGTTATCAAATTACAATATTTCCTGTGAAAGGGAAACATGACTGTGTATACATAAATACAAAAGGCGTATTATTAAGAATTACTCCAAGGCCAAAGCTATGTATCATACGCATGTAATCTCGTCTCTCTATGTCGAAATTTGTGCCCCTTAAAAACATGTTATCTCTCTGTATTTATTACATCAAATACTATACTTCTTATACTCTGCTGACAATGAAAGAAATCTTTTCTTTCGGTATTTTAAATGCTTGAGATAATGTGCTGCACACCTGTGAACCCTCTAATGCCAAGTAATCATCCTCTCTCTCTCTCTCTCTCTCTCTCTCTCTCTGATACGCGCACATGCAAACACAAACACACTCACACACACACACACACACACACACACACACACATATATATATATATATATATATATATATATATATATATATATATATATATATATATATATATATATATATATATATATGCCAAATAATCTACATCCCCCTGATGCACACGTATGATCAGTAATGAATGCTTATCAATTCTCCTATATTTCTCATGAAATTATGCTTTGCCTTGGCATTTGAATTCCTCATTAAAGCTCATCTCACACATGTGACTTTGCACATATTTCCATCTCTGTCTCGATATGAAGTATCATCTATAACAAATAACTGAAATTTTCTTATATATGTTATTCACAATATTTACATTACATTTTTTACAGGTTACAGATGTTTATTATTTATTTAAGATAAAACCATATTACGGTTGATTCCTTAATTTTTCTGGGAGAAAAAGGTGGAATTCACCTCAGACTACAATCCACAGTTGTCTTATTTACAATAAAATTAAATTATGACGAACCACAAAATTTTTCCATCAGAAAATGTGATATTAACATAAAGATACAATTTACAGCTATTTGAATTTTTACAGGTCTTAGCATTATTTACAGTCAACATCATTTTACAGACGGTAATAACCACAAGTCACTGTATTGATCTTATCAGAAAGTCTCAAACATTTCTCACCTTTTCTAGACAGAGGTGGTACATGTTGTCTAACGGTAGAAACCACATGATGTTTGGCCTTAATTCTGCAGTAAGTTTATCAATATCTTTTAACAAATGTTCACAGTAATAATCAATAATAAGTTCTTTTACTGATGATCGTTCCACTCCGTTTGATCTATGCATCACACAATCACTGTCAGTTTTCAGTGTGTACATTTTTCCTCTGAGTTCAATGAATTTAGTAATTATCTCTCCCGACAACTTTCTCTTTATTTACTTATTGTTGTTATAATTGTTGTCGTCAGGGCAAGCCAACGTATCGAACCACTAATGCAGATCTGCTTTAATGATATAAGTACTTGATGTGCTTGTGCAATGTATTAGGCTATCTGAATGGAAGTAATATATTTTAATATTTTTTGGTTCACATTTTTATTACATGCACTCATAATGAAAACCTATGAGAAGTGCTTTGAAGTATCTAGAATTGCCATTCCTACGTCTACACGCTTGTCGAAAACAATGATGAGACTAATCTTTTCAACTTCAAATACATTGTCCTGTGCTCATATTAGGTCTTGTGATCAAATCAGCAGCTCCAAATTTCCATTCCTACCAGTTCCACGTTGCTCATTTTCCACACATTTGGAATAGTTTTGCTGAAAACGCTGCTGTTCATGAGTCTTAAGTGGAATGCCCCCATGCAGTGTCTGGCGACCATGAGCTGCAGAAAAAGGCAGCTGCAAATGTTACACATTTTTTTAAGCATTTCCGCTGCGTAGCACTCAGGGTCAATGTCCAGGTGGTCACTGAATTCTGCTGGGCTGTATCTCCTCACACACCATGATGCTGATGCGGATTCTCTACCGAGTACCGGTGGCCTCTTTACGTAATTCAACAGGGTGCATCCAGCGCCAGTGGCGTGTGTACTCGACGATGGCGTATCTGCTACAGACCCGGACGATACCCGGCTTCGTCGCGGCAGAGGGGTCGCTGTCTCGATCAGACAGCCATCCCACGACAGTGGAGGACAGCATGTGTGCATAAGGGGCGACCCGTGCTCCCAAGGCAGGAGTCGGTCGTGTTGCTTTGTTGACATGGGATGGCCAGCTGCATTGCGGCACAAAGTCGGGAGGGTCATGAGTGTGTGATGAGAACTTAGTGTGAAAGAGTGTTGCCCTGCCATGGCGTCGAACTGGTGACTTCTACTGACACGTCCATGTGGCTATCTCATCTGGCACAGCCTAGTCTTCCTAGTAGGGTTGTGAGACGGAATAATTTCGTTAGAAAGTGCTTATTGTCGGCAATGCCACAGCAAATGAGCTGCTTCCAGTCGCGTATCCTAACATAGCACTCCTATTGTCAGTGCGGAAATCTGCCTTAGTCCTTGCTGCACGAGACTGTGCAGCACCGTTGAGTTCGCTGTTCCAGCTAGTTAACCTGTCACGCAACACTGCGTCGTCTATTTTGTATTGTTACAGTGACAAAATCCTGAGCCCGTCTGCTCTCAGCACTACTGCAACAAATACATCGCTCAGGCTCACATTAATATCTCATACACATTGATGAGCAAAACATTATGACCACCTGCTTAATAGCTTGTTTATCCGTGTTGTGTGTCCGCAGCTTGTGGTCGTGCGGTAGCGTTCTCGCTTCCCGCGCCCGGGTTCCCGGGTTCGATTCCCGGCGGGTCAGGGATTTTCTCTGCCTCGTGATAACTGGGTGCTGTGTGATGTCCTTAGGTTTGTTAGGTTTAAGTAGTTCTAAGTTCTAGGGGACTGATGACCATAGGTGTTAAGTCCCATAGTGCTCAGAGCCATTTGAACCATCCGTGTTGTGGAGGTATATGGCATTAGATGTCTGCGCACAGGTCATGTAATTCGCGTAAATAAAGGGCCTCTGATTTGTGTACGTGGAGATGGCGCCTGACAGCGACACAGATGGGTTTCATAGAATTTACGGCAAGCAAATTTGGTGCATGCACGTCAACGTGGGTTCACTATAATGCTTCAAAAACCACTGCAGAACGGTTTTGGCTCCGACGGACGATTATACTCCCGAAAGATGACATCGCCGTCGAGGAAGACATGCAGGGGGTTTTCAGCTGTCATTGTGTCTTCGACTACTACCACAGGTCCCATGCAAGTTCAGGAAAATGTCTCCCACAGCATAATACTGCTCCATCCACCCAGCATGCGTGGCACACTGCACATTTCGAGACGCCTTTCTCTACGTTGTCGGTGTTTACGGAGACGACCAGCGACCTAGTATAGCAAAAATGTGATTCATCCGAAGAGCCGACACGTTTCAGTTGATCGCTGGTCGAATCCTAGCAGTCGCGTGCCCACTACAATCTCAGTTGACGATGTCGTCGTGTAACCGTAATTATGGTTTGCTGCGGGGCTCCATGTTCAACAAAGTACGATGAACAGTGTCCTCCGAAACACTTCTGCATGCAACAGCATCGTGCTCTTTCGGCAGACAGGCCACAGATCACCAACTATCCTACTTTGAACAAACAAACCTCTGAACCCCATATCCTGTGGGTCGATGACGTCCAGCCATTTAGCGCCTAGTGGTGGTTTCACTGTCCTTCTACCTCTTTGCGTAGATGCTCACGACAGTAGCGCGTGAACGTTTATCAAGCTTCGCCCTTTTGAGATACTCATTCACAGGTTCTGCGTAATAATAATCTGCCCTTTGTCAAAGTCTTTATCTCAATGGATTTCCCCATTTGCATCATACACTCCTGGAAATGGAAAAAAGGACACATTGACACCGGTGTGTCAGACCCACCATACTTGCTCCGGACACTGCGAGAGGGCTGTACAAGCAAAGATCACACGCACGGCACAGCGGACACAACAGGAACCACGGTGTTGGCCGTCGAATGGCGCTAGCTGCGCAGCATTTGTGCACCGCCGCCGTCAGTGTCAGCCAGTTTGCCGTGGCATACGGAGCTCCATCGCAGTCTTTAACACTGGTAGCATGCCGCGACAGCGTGGACGTGAACCGTATGTGCAGTTGACGGACTTTGAGTGAGGGCGTATAGTGGGCATGCGGGAGGCCGGGTGGACGTACCGCCGAATTGCTCAACACGTGGGGCGTGAGGTCTCCACAGTACATCGATGTTGTCGCCAGTGGTCGGCGGAAGGTGCACGTGCCCGTCGACCTGGGACCGGACCGCAGCGACGCACGGATGCACGCCAAGACCGTAGGAACCTACCCAGTGCCGTAGGGGACCGCACCGCCACTTCCCAGCAAATTAGGGACACTGTTGTTCCTGGGGTATCGGCGAGGACCATTCGCAACCGTCTCCATGAAGCTGGGCTACGGTCCCGCACACCGTTAGGCCGTCTTCCGCTCACGCCCCAACATCGTGCAGCCCGCCTCCAGTGGTGTCGCGACAGGCGTGAATGGAGGGACGAATGGAGACGTGTCGTCTTCAGCGATGAGAGTCGCTTCTGCCTTGGTGCCAACGATGGTCGTATGCGTGTTTGGCGCCGTGCAGGTGAGCGCCACAATCAGGACTGCATACGACCGAGGCACACAGGGCCAACACCCGGCATCATGGTGTGGGGAGCGATCTCCTACACTGGCCGTACACCACTGGTGATCGTCGAGGGGACACTGAATAGTGCACGGTACATCCAAACCGTCATCGAACCCATCGTTCTACCATTCCTAGACCGGCAAGGGAACTTGCTGTTCCTAACCAACGTGCTCTAGAAGGTGTAAGTCAACTACACTGGCCAGCAAGATCTCCGGATCTGTCCCCCATTGAGCATGTTTGGGACTGGATGAAGCGTCGTCTCACGCGGTCTGCACGTCCAGCACGAACGCTGGTCCAACTGAGGTGCCAGGTGGAAATGGCATGGCAAGCCGTTCCACAGGACTACATCCAGCATCTCTACGATCGTCTCCATGGGAGAATAGCAGCCTGCATTGCTGCGAAAGGTGGATATACACTGTACTAGTGCCGACATTGGGCATGCTCTGTTGCCTGTGTCTATGTGCCTGTGGTTCTGTCAGTGTGATCATGTGATGTATCTGACCCCAGGAATGTGTCAATAAAGTTTCCCCTTCCTGGGACAATGAATTCACGGTGTTCTTATTTCAATTTCCAGGAGTGTATATCTTCAGTAGTGTGATTCCCCTTCCGTGTCTGCTCCGCTTACATACTTTTATTACCGCCCGCAACGTTACCAGGTTGTATCCAGCGTCGTGGCGGGCAGTGTTTATGTTTTGACTTACCAGTGTATGGTCCGTAGGCTACAGATGAAAAGCTTTCCGAACTTTTTCTTTGTACTCATGTTTTTCTCACCCTTATACTCACATATACGTACCCTTTCATCTAGGCTACTTGCCAATGAATTTTGCTAGTAATAAGTTTATTCTTAAGAAATTGCTTTAAAGTTCTATAATGGATTACATAATTATTATTATCGTGCAATTTTGAAATGCGTTTCTTTGGAATGCTCAACTTGTTGATGTTAGGTGGTGAGACAGTTTTGTCCGGTCATAAAGGTAGATCGGAGTGGATATCATGGAAATTTTCTTAGTACTCTAGACCTACTTCTAATATGTAGGCAAAGTTTAAATCATCGGGTATGCTCATCGCATCGAAACCCTTGACAGTCATCCATGAAGACTCACAGTGTGGGAGGTGTTGCATCGTGACTCAGCCGAACAGACTTTTAAAATCGAGGTAGATAATATACACGACTCATCCTTATTATCGTCCTAGTCAGCTGTTTATCTAAAGTTTGCAACTGCTGTTTACGTGAGCAGTGAAGAATACCACCTCTGATACCGCACTCAACAAATTACAGTTGCCCGGTATCGGTAATAAGTTGCAATTTTTCTTTGATGGCCAACAGATCGGCGAAAAGAAAAAGAGTATATGTCTAAGTAGTCTTCCTAGCTGCTGTATTTAAAGAAGTTCTATAGTTCGCGTGCAATTTGGTAATCCTGTTATTTGATCAATGTCTCATCACTCAGCAAGCCTTAGAAGTCTTCGATATGTGGTAATTGTTTCACCATCGTGCTCGAAGGGAAAGATGCCGTTCTTAGAGATTGATTTTGGGCTTTTCATTATGAGACATATTTTTCAAGAGAGTACGCCAGGCAGTTGAAGGAATCTATAAATCTAAAATTTATGTCCCTAAGATATGCCATAGTTATAGATTCAGAAACTGTGTTACACTTTTCCATATTTTCTGTAATCACAGAAACGTGGCTTGGATTCATTTAAGTTGCTTCTTCCACCTGTCCGTCGATATTCATGTTTATGAAATATGCATTGCATCTTTTTATATTGTGGAACACAACAGGTACCGTAATATTAGGTCTATAATTTATAGTACAGCTATAATGCTCGGCATCACGAAATCTGCCTGTAACATGGCGATGATATTTGTATTTCACATCTACGTTCGTGAACCGTTCCTAGCTGATGTACCAAATATCTGCTGATTGAAACATTTGTTCCCCTTCAACGAGAATAATCATCTGCTTCTTCTGCGACAGGTCATTTTTTATTCGCTCAGTAACATGATACAGCTGATTTGTAAACCACCCCATGCAATATGCAACTCCGTACAGCTGAAACACAGAATATTCAACACAATAGCTGCACTACAAGTAGAAAGATTTGCTATACGGTTTTTGTGAATGAATTTCGTTACTAACAACTGGTTACAGCAAGCATTCAATTCCTCGTAAATGGCAAAAGATAATTTTAATTCTTTCTTATACGACAAGAATTTAATAAACTGTTTTTGTACCTCACGCATTTACTTCTCACTGGTTTCAAATGTGAACAGCCAACTTAAAGCACAACCGTCTTCTCTTCAAAATGGAAGTGGCATAAAGATCGTTTGAATACTACAGTTGAATAATTATGAGCAATGATAGTATTACGTACTAATCTCGAAAGGTTTTTTTTTTTTAAGTGGTAGAGAGAGAATCAGCTGCTTCTCGCTTTTGTAGCACTTCGAAACATGTAATGGAACCACTTGAAACCTTTTTACCTCGTGTTCCTCTTCTACTCCCCCTCTAACCCTCCAATTATATTCAGAGTACTTAACACCGTACACATTATCAGGTACATCTATCAGGGGCGATCAAAACGTTTTCGTACGAAGGCAGCACAGAATAGGTCTGTCAATGGGGCAAAGTCGCCGTGAGCCTTGAGGCAATCATCCCACCGATGCACCTGATACCCATTTGGTAAGACACCGTGTCATTCTGCACGAAGAGGTCCCCACATCCTCATACGACAGAAATCGTCAGCTTTCAAGGCCTTTTTAAATTGATCGAAAGCGTCATAATCGCATGTGGAGAGGGCAGGTCTCTATGTACTCACTGCGGCTTTGCGAGGGAGAAAAGATAATACGAACTCAGCCTTGAAGATATCTGGCCCGTATCATATGCCTGCCAGACGAATCAGTGCTTTGCGAAATGTCTCGTACACGCTTTATTGAACAGATATTGTCGCGTATCACTTTCGACTGGTTCTTGTTATAGCAAAAATGTAAAATTAGAACGTCCAGAAATTTCTGCTTCACGGTTTTCAGGTATAAAAAGCAGAACGCTACCTCACGAAAGCTATTTCACTTTCTGCCTCAGAGCAGTAAAAAAATTGTTAGAAGGCAGATTCAAGGCAGTTGTATTAATAGCTACACTGGCAAAGGAGCGTTATTTTTAACGAAAATCTTCTAGTCATTGAACTTAGCGGACTAAATGACGACTTTGTCAAAACAGTTGCAGTTGAAAAAGTGAGTTTAGATCATTTGAACACAGTTCTTTTTCCTCACTACCTCTCTATAACTCGAAGCTGGTCCTTCCACAGTGAAGGCAATGATACTAACAACACTTTCAGGGCAAATCCTTTATCAGTTTGTTTCTTTGTAGTCTCAACCGTTTCTTTCTTTTCCTGAACTATGGTGCAACCTAAGGTTCTTCCCGCGGTGCTACCAGAGGCGAAGGACATCTGTTCTTGCCTGTAAAAAATTGATGCTTATGGTGAGAATCGAACCCATACTTTGCCCATATCGACCTGGGATCAAACCACCAAACTATTTTTTCGTCTCTTTCTGTATCAAACTCACACCAGCACTATTCGAGGAATTTTTAACTGGCAGTTAAAGTCATACGTGAGAGGAGAATAATTTCTTTGTTCCTCGTATCATGTGGAGGGCAAAACGATAAAGACATATAAAAGTACTATCAGGGAGACTCGATCCGGGTTTCCAGTGCCCACGAAAGCAGGAATTTATTCGCTTTTTTCCTTTTCGAAAATTTAAACAATGTCAACATGGTTCCAAAATTGAAATAAACTGCGAAACGACATACCTGCAAAGTAGCCATGATTAGAAAACCGTAAGGACTCAACCGATAGATTGACGACGAAATAAAATGGTCAACATATTTGAGAATAAGTCACGATACCGTGGCTAGCACACATACTTATGCAGTGCTCATATATCGGTGGAAGGCGAGTAAGTACATATCGCCTCCTACAACTACAATGAAGGGTAGCAATAGCCATGCAGCAGTATTTGAATTTGCCTTCTGACAGTGGGAGGAGTATGGGCGCAACAGGATATTAGTCAAAATCGCATTCTTAGCCGATCGAGTTAGGAATGCCAACTTCTGTTTAAGCCAGTGACAGTGTGGCAATGACAGCTAAATCAGTACTGTAGAGAGTCTGTGGCGGAGCAGTGATGGCATTGAACCGTGACACTAAGTCCAATACATAATAGGCGCTCATTGGTGGATAACTGATTGTGCACCACTTGATATCACGAGGACGCCACCGCCTCTGTAGAACTGGAATGCAAAGATAAAACCACACCCTCTTCCAAGAAGTTTGCGGAGATGCTCGTACAACAGTCAATCCCTTCTCCACGCATTAACAAAAAAAAAAAAAAAAAAAAAAAAAAAAGTTAGTGGGATGCGGCCTGTGTAGAAGTAACTGAAAGAAATATAAAACGCGCGAACATGTTTCAACTGGAAATTCGATCGACCGACATCAACCGATTTGGCTATGGAGGTGGCAGATTATACCGTTCATGTAAAAATATGATAAAATCTCTCTCTGCTATGACTTATTTAATCTGATGACAACGTTGTAATGTGAATGAGAAGCTGCAATGAATGAAGTTGATTAGATTGATAATAATTTTCAAAGCACTGTAGACTGCACGTTACTCTAATAAAGAATCAGACTCTATTGAGAGACTGTAATATATGATGAGTAATAATTACACCAAGTGGCTGAAATTAAACTGGTGGTCTTCCAACTGCTGCAGCGCTGGCTGTATACATAACAGAATTCTGACACATCGAAGGCATTTCTATTAATCGTTGCGCCCATAGAGTATCCTGAAGAAAAATAATAGTTCCACTTTCTGCCAAGCAGGCGAAAATATGGGGCTGTAAGTAGACAGAATGTGCTGTGGGTGCAGGATATATGAGTACCTATCAAACACATGATAATGGAGGTACTGGCACGTTTATTAGGATATAGTTACACGTTATAGCAATTGTTCAAGTGGTTTTAAAACACGCCATGGTCGACAGTTTCCCGCAGCATATCCGGCATAATCCGAGTGATATGTCGTTGTATGCTATCCTTGAGATCACGAAAAATCCGGGTACATCCCTGATAGACACGTTATACATCTACATCTACTTCGACACAGATAATCCGCAAGCCAAACGACATTTTATATGTCTCCCTATGAGCCCTGATATCGCGTATCATATCTTCGTGGTCTTTACGCGCGATCTATGTTGGAGGCAATAGACACGTTCGGCAGTCAGCTTCAAATGCCGGTTATTTAAATTTTCTCAATTGTGTTTCTAGAAAAGAACGTCACCTTTCCTCCAGGTATTTTCATTTGAGCTACGAAAGCATCTCCGTACCACTTACGTGTTGTTGGAACCTACCGGTAGCAAATCTAGCAGTCCGCCTCTGAATAGCTTCGATGATTACCTTCAATTCGACCTGGTACGGATCCCTCACACTCGAGCAGTACTCAAGAATGGGTCGTACCAGTGTCCTATTTCAGATCTTTTGTACAGGTGAACAACTTTTCTAGAATTCTCCCAAAAAACCGAAGTCGACCATTCGCGTTCCTTAACACTGTTCTCACATGCTCGTTTCACCTCATATAGCTGTGCAACGTTACTCCCAGTTATGTAAATGACTTGACTGTGTCAAGCAGGGCACTAGTAATACTGTATCCCAACATTACATGTTTCTTCTTCCTAATCATGCGCATAACTTACATTTTTGCACATTTAGGACTAGCTGCCAACTCATCACACCAACTGGAAATTTTGTCTTGTATCTTCCTACACTCACTCAACTTCGACACCTTACCCTGCACGATGGCATCATCAGCAAATAACCTCCGATTGCTGCCCAACCTATACGACAAATCATTTATGTATGTAGAAAGCAACAGCGGTCCTATTACACTTTCTTGGGGCACTCCTGACGATACTCCTGCATCTGATGAACACTCGCCGTCGAGGACAACATACTGGGTGCTATTATTTAAGAAGTCTTCGACCCACTCACATATCTGTGAACTTATTCCATACGCTCGTATCTTCATTAACAGCCTGCAATGCGGCAACGTGTCAAATGCTTTCCGGCAATCTAGAAATATGGAATGGGTCTGTTGCCTCTCATCCATAGTTCACAAAAATGGCTCTGAGCACTATGGGACTCAACTGCTGTGGTCATAAGTCCCCTAGAACTTAGAACTACTTAAACCTAACTAACCTAAGGACAGCACACAACACCCAGCCATCACGAGGCAGAGAAAATCCCTGACCCCGCCGGGAATCGAACCCGGGAACCCGGGCGTGGGAAGCGAGAACGCTACCGCACGACCACGAGATGCGGGCCATAGTTCACAGCATATCATGTTAGAAAAGGGAAAGCTAATTTTCACACGATTCTTGAACGTGAAATTTAAACCTTCGGCTTTCGTTTTACTACCTTTAGCAGCCACACCACCCTGGGACTGAATAAGCCTTAGCGATTTTATGTAAGAATCTGTACTATTCGTCGCTTGTCGTCATTTGTGAGTTCCCTTTCGAACAGAGAGTGCAACAGACTCTGCTTCCTCAGAATCCGCCGAATTTCGTTATCAAACTTCGGTGGGACATTTACATCCTTTACCCATATACTAGGTACATAACTCTCCAGACAACGATTTACAATAAGCTTAAACTTTGCCCATAATCCCTCAGCATCCGTCTTACTGGAACTAAGTGATGTCAATTCACTGTCTAAGTCAGATGCTAATAACTCTATCCACCATAAATATTCTCCTAGCCTTCTTGACTGATTTATTTACTTTCGTAATCATAGTACCTATTATGACAACATGATCGCTAATCCCCGTTTCTATACTCACAATCTTTCTGATATTCCCACTATCACAAGTAACATAGATTTACATCAGGGGATCTGTAATGTCACACATCTTGAAACTGTCTAGAGATGATGCGGTAGTTAACAAAGGTTTCTGAAAGCAGATCTTTCACCTGGCAAGCAACATGTGGCGTCACCCCGTTTTGCATGAAAATATGGTGTGGACTCATTTGCGTTCTTGCAAAGATGGAATCGAGTGTTGCACAAGAACGTTCTAATAACGTTCAGATATGACTGTACACCTAACAGGCTCGCGAGCTGTGATTTCCTTGAATAAAACCAGGCCAGTAAGGAAGGAGCTTGTGGAACCACACCAAACAGCCACATTAGCTGAGCACAGTAGTTATTCAAACACAAGACGTGGAGGGGTACAGCTCCATATGCGAGTGTTCTGTGCATTCATGCCACTGTTCAGAGTAAAATGTGCCTCGTTCATCGAAAGAATATTCCCAGGCCAACATGTCATCTGTTCACATTCACTTCAAAAAACGAAGGGAAAAGTCACGGCTTTGTAGCCTATCTTGGGGCTTCATTTGATGCACGTTCTGAATCTTGTAGGGACACCAGTGCAAAATGTGCCGTAAAGACTTTTGAACTGCTGACCAGCTGTGAGTGCACTCCCGTGACACAGCTCGAGCACTGGCTGCGGAACTTGAGGCACGTGCTGCGCTGTCCGCTACAGTTACATTGACTTCATCAACAGGAATAGACCGCCTCCCTCTCCCTGCTGCACAACCTAGTTCATCTGTACCTTCAGGTACCTTAATCTTATTTGTAACAACTAAAACGGTAACACTTAACATATTATTTATCCCATTTATTGATTTGGGACATTTCTGCAACTGTTTCTTTGTGCTATATATCCACAACGCATTGCTACTATTGCTACCGTTCACGTAACACAACTTTACCAGCAGTGCACGATCTTTCTTCTCCATAGCCATTGGGTTTCCTACGGAAAACATCAACCTTCTTAACGCCTTACGCCAAAAATCACTTCACAAAAGAAATCAATTCGCGTCGCCAAGTAACAAACAGCACACTGACGTCAAAACACGAAAATTTTCACATTTTGACTGCTTACAGCGCCATGCCTTCACCTCGTGCCAGAGTGGGGAACTATTATTTTTTCTTCATACTCCGCGAGTGCACCGTTCAGCGATAATACCTACGATGTTTCAGCGACCTTCGATGAATACAGCCAGCACCGCCACACTCACAACACTGTCAGTTTAATTACTGCGACATGGTACCTCTCTCTGAGGGAGTGGGTTACGGGACGTATGCTGTCAAGTAATTATAGCACACAGATTGCAGTTTTCAAGTACGAAATCTTCCAAAGGAAAAAAGTGGATTGTGTCCTATTTTCCTAATAAAGTCATACTAATTTCTTTAAAAATGGTTTTGAAGGTAGGATATTTCTGAGATTATTTGCAAGAAGAGTGAGCATAAATTTTTAAGAAGACTTCACAGCCATTCTACACTACATTAAAATTGCTACACCAGGAAGATGACGTGCTACAGAGGCGAAATTTAACCGAGAGGAAGAAGATGCTGTGATATGCAAATGATTAGCTTTTCAGAGCATTCACACAAGGCTGGCGCCGGTGAAGACACCTACAACGTGCTGACATCAGGAAAGTTTCCAACCGATTTCTCATACACAAACAGCAGTTGGCCGGCGTTGCCTGGTGAAACGTTGTTGTTATGCCTCGTGTGAGGAGGAGAAATGCGTACTATCACGTTTCCGACTTTGATAAAGGTCGGATTGTAGCCTATCGCGATTCCGGTTCATCGTATCGCGACATTGCTGCTCGTGTTGGTCGATATCCAATGACTGTGGTATATGGAATCGGTGGGTGCAGGAGGGTAATAAGGAACGCCGTGTGGATCCCAATGGGCTCGTATGACTAGCGATCGAGGTGACAGGCATTTTATCCGCATGGCTGTAACGGATCGTGCAGCCACGTCTCGATCCCTGAGTCAACTGATGCGGACGTTTGCAAGACAACAACCATCTTCAGGAACAGTTCGACGATGTTTGCAGCAGCATGGACTATCAGCTCGGAGACCATGGCTTCGGTTACCCTTGACAGACAGGAGCGCCTGCGATGGTGTACTCAACGACGAACCTGGGTGCACGAATGGCAAAACGTCACTTTTTCGGATGAATCCTGGTTCTGTTTACAGCATCGTGATGGTCGCATCCGTATTTGGCGACATCGCGGTGAACGCACATTGGAAGCGTGTATTCGTCCTCGCCATACTGGCGTATCACCCTGCGTGATGGTATGGGGTGCCATTGGTTACACGTCTCGATCACCTCTTGTTCGCATTGACAGCATTTTGAACAGTGGACGCTACATTTCAGATGTGTTACGACCCGTGGCTATACCCTTCATTCGATCCCTGCGAAACCCTACATTTCAGCAGGATAATGCACGACCGCATGTTGCTGGTGCTGTGCGGGCTTTTCTGGATACAGAAAATGTTCGACTGCTGCCCTGGCCAGCACATTCTCCAGATTTCTCTCCAACTGAAAACTTCTGGTCAATTGTGGCCGAGCAACTGGCTCGTCACAATACGCCAGTCACTACTCTTGATGAGCTGTGGTATCGTGTTGAAGCTGCATGGACAGCTGTACCTGTACACGCCATCCAAGCTCAGTTTGACTCAATGCCCAGGCATATCAAGACCGTTATTACGGCCAGAAGTGGTTGTTCTGGGTACTGATTTCTCAGGATCTATGCACCCAAACTGCGTGAAAATGTAATCACATGTTGTTCTAGTATAATATATTTGCCCAATGAATACCCGTTTATCATCTGCGTTTCTTATTGGTGTAGCAATTTTAATGACCAGTAGTGTAGTATCATCACAAAAGAAGAATGTAGCGCATACATATGCAGTCAGATCCGTGAAACTGGACGGGAAACACCCATTCACCCATTACCTGTTCATTGAGATGAAGGTGAAATCGAATTACGTCATTGGCAGAGAATACAGAAGCAGTCATTGGTTTAGACTGCTACAACTGATGTGCCGTGGGTTCTACATTAGGAATGTTTCTGTGAATAGTAGCTTTCGGATGGGATGGAATAATGCATACCTTTAACTTGGCATCACTTTTTAATATTACATCTGAGGTGCATATGTGCACAGAATTTTTCATTTTAGATGTTACGCGTTAGGCAATATGCATTATGCGTTATGCAGCAGTCATTATGCATCAGCCGTTATGGGATCCTTAACAGTATTTTGACACCACAAGGAAGTCAGTTACTAGAGGGGGACAATCGTGGTTTTATAAATTTGTCGCCTGGAGCCATTAAGCAACTGAATTAGGCCTTAGGAATTGGGCGTAGACATTGTACTGTTGTGTGTATTAAGAAATACTATCTTGTAACGCATATACACCAACATCTAAAATATAGCACATATATATAAACATATCTCACGTATTTCCTCTTCTCCTAGTTAATAGCTGTATACATAATTAAAGTTGTAAGCTCACAGCATGGTTTATGACCTTTCTCGGTCATGATCGGAAGAGGTACTTCTACATCAGGTAAAATTTGTGCATTCTGATCACGTAACATTTACGCGATACCAAAGTCAAATGTAAAGTCTTTGGCCCCAGGACTTAGAACTCTAATACTATTGTGGTGCGTGGCTTTCTCCCAGAGTTTTGTGCTACAGTTTATCTCTGACTGGCAAAAAGTACTCCGTATTCTTAGTTTTCAGAAGATGGAGCTCACAAGATCACCAAAGGAAAGCCTTTATTGACTTACAACGGGCTTCAGTACGTGTACAACGAAAAAAGAGGTTAGCTACCGGCCTTGTGTAAGTGTTATAAAGAATAAATGCAAAGTAACACTGTCCGGTAAAAGGCACAGAGTTTTGGGCAAGGGGAGCGATGATTTTATTCTGTATGAAGCAGCAAGTGAAGTGCGAAAACAGTTTGTAAGTGCAAAATGCATGAAGAAGAAACTGATATTACGATTTTATCTATTTATGTTGAAGATGGAGGGTTCCAATAGGGGCTAGAACTTAGCAATATTGTTACCATCACATAGAAGTGCGAAAGAGCAAGTGAATGGCATTAGAAGAAACTACATGGGACCGACCGGGTCTTTGGAGAACATAATTTACTGATGAATGATCACAAAAAAATGGCTCTGAGCACTATGGGACTTAACATCGGAGGTCATCGGTCGCCTATAACTTAGAACTACTTAAACCTAAGTAACCTAAGGACATCACACACATCCACGCCCGGGGCAGGATCCGAACTTGGAACCGTAGCAGTCGCGCGGTTCCGGACTGAAGCGCCTAGAACCGTTCGGCCACCGTGGTCGGCCGTGGGAGAAAACAATCATTACTCCAGCTGTCTACGTTTAGCTACCGAACAACAAACGAGAAACATATGATCTGTTTATTTAACTACTAGGTGAGTGCCCGGTGTTGTACTTCATCCTGTTAGTCTCCTCTTTCCTCTCTGTGTAGCCTCTATCCCTGTCACTTCTCTCTGTCCATCTCCTCCTCTTCAATTTCTCCTTCATTTCCTCCTCGCCCCTGTCTGTTCATCTCCCCTTCCCCCTTCTCTGCCTGTCTCTTCCTCCCCCTGTCTCTGTCAATCTTCTCCTCTTTCCTTTCTCTGTCCATCTCCTCCTCTTGTCTCTCAGCACATTTTCCCCTCTCGTCGGTCTGCCCGTCTCCTCTTCTCCCCTATCTGTGACCATCTGATCCATCCACCTCGCTATTTGTCGTTCTCTTCCTTCCCCCTATCTCTTCGCTTTATCAGCCGCGCGGGGTAGCCTCTTGGTCTCAGACGTATTGCCACGGTTCGCGTGGCTCGGGAGTGCGTGTTGCCCTTAGCGTGAATTACTTTAAGTTAGATTAAGTAGTGCATAAGCCTAGGGACCGATGATCTCAGAAGTCTGGTCTCATAGGAAATTACCACAAATTTCCAAATTTCTCCACGTTATCGTGCTCACACAATAGTAGGCTATCGATCCTTACCTCCACAGTATTTCTTTCCATATAACAATATATGTACCAAATTTGGTTGAAATCGTTTCAGGTCTTTCGGGCCGCGCGGGATTAGCCGAGCGGTCTGAGACGCTGCAGTCATGGACTGTGCGGCTGGTCCCGGCGGAGGTTCGACTCCTCCCTCGGGCATGGGTGTGTGTGTTTGTCCTTAGGATAATTTAGGTTAAGTAGTGTGTAAGCTTAGGGACAGATGACCTTAACAGTTCAGTTCCATAAGATTTGACACACATTTAAAGGTCTTTCGGATGAGCTTTGTAATCATGGCTTTGCCTGTGTACGCACGTGTCAAATACTTCACAAGTACTTGTACAGATGTATCACATGAATCCCTAGTGAATTTCGTCCTGCACTTTCATTTTCACGCTGCTCATTGTTTTTGAAGTCTTACTTCCTAAACTATGTGCTTCACAACGATACAATTTTCCAGCTACATCCAGTGCTGCATGTGGTTGCTGCCTGCGAAATTTATTGTGAGGAGATTTAGAAGTAAGAAAGTAATAAATTAAAACGTCACGCATGATACGCCAGTTTTTGACGCATCTCAGTAGTTATGACACAATGCCTCTTGAATTATATGACATACAACGATATATTGTTCTTAGTACATTCAGCTGCATACGTGAATACTGTCTGAAAAATGTGTTCCGAATGGAGTTAGTAGTAAAGTTGTAATAAATTTAAATGACGTATATGATGCCACACTTTTCTCGCATCTGAGTACTTGTATTTGGCGTTGTATCTCCTGGACTGTGTGTCGTAAAATTATGTAGTTTTGTAGGTCCATTCAGTGAAATATGTGGAAACTGTCTGAGAAATGTGTTCCGACTAGAGTAACACGTAAAGAAGTAATATATTAAAACGTCATGCACTACGCGATAGTTCTTCATGCATGTCATGAGATGTCATGTCCACTTATCTACGTGGCATGCAATGATATAATTTTTCTGGTACACTCAGTGGTAGATGTAAATACGGTCTGAAAAATGTGCTACGAATAGAGCTAATAGCAAAGAAGTAAAATATTAAAAGTTATACATCATGCTCCACGAAGAGCGAAAATATAGGAAGCGACAAACTTCTTCCTTTATCATTACGTGGTGATCGTCATTGAGAACAAGAAATTATGTGCCAAGTTTGTTGCAAATCTCCAAGTGTTCTCATTCTCAAGTACTGTATGACTAAAGAAGGGATATTCATACATTGTCGAGTACTCGGGTTTTCATCCCCACCTCCTTCCGGTCCAGTTGTTTAGGGGGATATGTGGAACATATATATATATATATATATATCCCCCCATGAACCATGGACCTTGCCGTTGGTGGGGAGGCTTGCGTGCCTCAGCGATACAGATAGCCGTACCGTAGGTGCAACCACAACGGAGGGGTATCTGTTGAGAGGCCAGACAAACGTGTGGTTCCTGAAGAGGGGCAGCAGCCTTTTCAGTAGTTGCAAGGGCAACAGTCTGGATGATTGACTGATCTGGCCTTGTAACAATAACCGAAACGGCCTTGCCGTGCCGGTACTGCGAACGGCTGAAAGCAAGGGGAAACTACAGCCGTAATTTTTCCCGAGGGCATGCAGCTTTACTGTATGGTTAAATGATGATGGCGTCCTCTTGGGTAAAATATTCCGGAGGTAAAATAGTCCCCCATTCGGATCTCCGGGCGGGGACTACTCAGGAGGACTTCGTTATCAGGAGAAAGAAAACTGGCGTTCTACGGATCGGAGCGTGGAATGTCAGATCCCTTAATCGGGCAGGTAGGTTAGAAAATTTAAAAAGGGAAATGGATAGGTTGAAGTTAGATATAGTGGGAATTAGTGAAGTTCGGTGGCAGGAGGAACAAGACTTGTGGTCAGGTGACTACAGGGTTATAAACACAAAATCAAATAGGGGTAATGCAGGAGTAGGTTTAATAATGAATAGGAAAATAGGAATGCGGGTAAGCTACTACAAACAGCATAGTGAACGCATTATTGTGGCCAAGATAGATACGAAGCCCACACCTACTACAGTAGTACAAGTTTATATGCCAACTAGCTCTGCAGATGACGAAGAAATTGAAGAAATGTATGATGAAATAAAAGAAATTACTCAGATTGTGAAGGGAGACGAAAATTTAATAGTCATGGGTGACTGGAATTCGAGTGTAGGAAAAGGGAGAGAAGGAAACATAGTAGGTGAATATGGATTGGGGGACAGAAATGAAAGAGGAAGCCGCCTGGTAGAATTTTGCACAGAGCACAACATAATCATAACTAACACTTGGTTTAAGAATCATGAAAGAAGGCTGTATACATGGAAGAACCCTGGAGATACTAAAAGGTATCAGATAGATTATATAATGGTAAGACAGAGATTTAGGAACCAGGTTTTAAATTGTAAGACATTTCCAGGGGCAGATGTGGACTCTGACCACAATCTATTGGTTATGACCTGTAGATTAAAACTGAAGAAACTGCAAAAAGGTGGGAATTTAAGGAGATGGGACCTGGATAAACTAAAAGAACCAGAGGTTGTACAGAGACTCAGGGAGAGCATAAGGGAGCAATTGACAGGAATGGGGGAAATAAATACAGTAGAAGAAGAATGGGTAGCTTTGAGGGATGAAGTAGTGAAGGCAGCAGAGGATCAAGTAGGTAAAAAGACGAGGGCTAGTAGAAATCCTTGGGTAACAGAAGAAATATTGAATTTAATTGATGAAAGGAGAAAATATAAAAATGCAGTAAGTGAAACAGGCAAAAAGGAATACAAACGTCTCAAAAATGAGATCGACAGGAAGTGCAAAATGGCTAAGCGGGGATGGCTAGAGGACAAATGTAAGGATGTAGAGGCCTATCTCACTAGGGGTAAGATAGATACCGCCTACAGGAAAATTAAAGAGACCTTTGGAGATAAGAGAACGACTTGTATGAATATCAAGAGCTCAGATGGAAACCCAGTTCTAAGCAAAGAAGGGAAAGCAGAAATGTGGAAGGAGTATATAGAGGGTCTATACAAGGGCGATGTACTTGAGGACAATATTATGGAAATGGAAGAGGATGTAGATGAAGATGAAATGGGAGATATGATACTGCGTGAAGAGTTTGACAGAGCACTGAAAGACCTGAGTCGAAACAAGGCCCCCGGAGTAGACAATATTCCATTGGAACTACTGACGGCCGTGGGAGAGCCAGTCCTGACAAAACTCTACCATCTGGTGAGCAAGATGTATGAAACAGGCGAAATACCCTCAGACTTCAAGAAGAATATAATAATTCCAATCCCAAAGAAAGCATGTGTTGACAGATGTGAAAATTACCGAACTATCAGCTTAATAAGTCACAGCTGCAAAATACTAACACGAATTCTTTACAGACGAATGGAAAAACTAGTAGAAGCCAACCTCGGGGAAGATCAGTTTGGATTCCGTAGAAACACTGGAACACGTGAGGCAATACTGACCTTACGACTTATCTTAGCAGAAAGATTAAGGAAAGGCAAACCTACGTTTCTAGGATTTGTAGACTTAGAGAAAGCTTTTGACAATGTTGACTGGAATACTCTCTTTCAAATTCTAAAGGTGGCAGGGGTAAAATACAGGGAGCGAAAGGCTATTTACAATTTGTACAGAAAACAGATGGCAGTTATAAGAATCGAGGGACATGAAAGGGAAGCAGTGGTTGGGAAGGGAGTAAGACAGGGTTGTAGCCTCTCCCCGATGTTGTTCAATCTGTATATTGAGCAAGCAGTAAAGGAAACAAAAGAAAAATTCGGAGTAGGTATTAAAATTCATGGAGAAGAAATAAAAACTTTGAGGTTCGCCGATGACATTGTAATTCTGTCAGAGACAGCAAAGGACTTGGAAGAGCAGTTGAATGGAATGGACAGTGTCTTGAAAGGAGGATATAAGATGAACATCAACAAAAGCAAAACAAGGATAATGGAATGTAGTCTAATTAAGTCGGGTGATGCTGAGGGAATTAGATTAGGAAATGAGGCACTTAAAGTAGTAAAGGAGTTTTGCTATTTGGGGAGCAAAATAACTGATGATGGTCGAAGTAGAGAGGATATAAAATGTAGGCTGGCAATGGCAAGGAAAGCGTTTCTGAAGAAGAGAAATTTGTTAACATCCAGTATTTATTTAAGTGTCAGGAAGTCATTTCTGAAAGTATTCGTATGGAGTGTAGCCATGTATGGAAGTGAAACATGGACGATAAATAGTTTGGACAAGAAGAGAATAGAAGCTTTCGAAATGTGGTGCTACAGAAGAATGCTGAAGATTAGATGGGTAGATCACATAACTAATGAGGAAGTATTGAATAGGATTGGGGAGAAGAGAAGTTTGTGGCACAACTTGACCAGAAGAAGGGATCGGTTGGTAGGACATGTTCTGAGGCATCAAGGGATCACCAATTTAGTATTGGAGGGGAGCGTGGAGGGTAAAAATCGTAGAGGGAGACCAAGAGATGAATACACTAAGCAGATTCAGAAGGATGTAGGTTGCAGTAGGTACTGGGAGATGAAAAAGCTTGCACAGGATAGAGTAGCATGGAGAGCTGCATCAAACCAGTCTCAGGACTGAAGACCACAACAACAACATATATATATATATATATATATATATATATATATATATATATATAAAAACAACGTGCTTGGATGGAATGTTGCTTCTCTCGCGATTGATTTTGAAGTTACTTTTGTCCAGGAAGTATTCTCCTGAAACAGAGATGGTGGGCTGCAATTTACTTTTCTGTTCCTGCCTATAAGGAAAACAAAGAAATACACTGTTCCATACGAATGTGTTCAGCTCCAGTACATTTTCCCTTGGAAATATTAGATAATGGTGCGAGTAGCCGTGGCTAGCAGTGTATTTAACACTAAATTCTGCTAGAGTCTTCATATGGAAATGATGCTCTAAGGCCCCCCTTTTCTAACTCCGACTTTTGCTGTTGCACATGGATTTAGAAGAAACGCGAACTGACTGTAATCGACCCTGCAAGTGGAGTAGAAAAGAGTTTGGCACCTACAAAAATTTAATTTGTTAGAAATTAATTTGATAAAGGAAAGCTTCATTAACGTAGTGAGAAATGAAAAGTTTGCTCTACCGATCTACAGAACGAAAGTTCTGTCCAAAATAACAATTTGATTTATTATGGTTCAAAATGGCTCTGAGCACTATGGGACTCAACTGCTGTGGTCATAAGTCCCCTAGAACTTAGAACTACTTAAACCTAACTAACCTAAGGACAGCACACAACACCCAGCCATCACGAGGCAGAGAAAATCCCTGACCCCGCCGGGAATCGAACCCGGGAACCCGGGCGTGGGAAGCGAGAACGCTACCGCACGACCACGAGATGCGGGCAGATTTATTATGACTAAACTCAAAATAATAAACGAAACACATGAAACATGTACACTACGTCAAATTGGATACTCAAATAAATGCTGTGAAGGTGAAGTTGTCCACAAAGTAGCTTGTGACATTTATGACCAAGTGGTATGTTGAACCAAGTTCTTGCAATTCAAATCTTAAGAGAAACACCCAGCCAACCAATCATTAATTGCTGCTACAGTAGTGAGAACTCAGACAATGAACACCGAAGACAGAACCACGTCAGAAAAGACGGGAAAAGGCGCACTCTGCTGAGCTCTGATTATCACATAGCAAAATTCCCTAATCTGCCGGTGCTGCGGACATACAGTACCAAGCTGTCTTCTTAAGTGCAAGGACACGATCTGGCTGGTTGCTTCGACGTCCCGTCGTGGTGATGACAATGTCACGAGTATAGGCCGAAACAAATTATCCTGGTCTGGTGGTTCCAGACTAAAGATTTCCTGTCAATACAAATGTGCCTCTGAGGGAGACGAAGAAGGCTCGCCACACTATCACTGACGGTACAGTGATCAATTTTATCAAGCGAAGTCACACAGTAACTCCGATACAGTCAACTTTAGCCAAAACTGCTCCAGACGGAAAACATAGGCCGCGTGTACGCGGAATGCTCAATTGCCAACTGTACTCGGAAAGTTACATTGAAGTCGAAACTTCAACAACTTAATCAAACAGTTGCAATTAAGTGAAAGTATTTTAGACAGCCAACGGAAGGCAGGCTGTCCAGAGCAGCGAGAGCTCAGTCTTATAACCTACTCCGACCGAAAAGCGAGAGGCGACCCAACCAAGAGCACTCGTACAAGCCGAACACAGAACATTACTCGAAAACCGGCGAAAATTCCACTCTGGCTTGTCTGTCTATTGAGAAGAGCATGCCTAAAAAACCAACAGCTTCATGACTTACACCACTATTTCTGGACTAGTGACTCGATAACAGTCATATGCCAAGAGATATGTGCAATTGCAGTGGGAGGCTCCATCGCACTTACAACGTTTCTGAAGGACGGAACTGAACGGTAAATGGTCTAATATCAAAGGTTTAGAAAAATTTTTATTCGTTTGTAAAAAAATCTTCAACAAATTGCAGACTGCCACAGCAACGAATTTGACAGATTAATTTCAAATTTATCAGAAAAAAGAAGAAAGTAGTCAGCAATCACAACTGACGAAACTATTGTAAAGGTTAAATAGCATACGTCTGCTAGGGAAACTATGCGGCTTTCCCCTTGATAGATCCATGATGTATGTGTGCCCACCAGGCGCTAAATAATTGCAGCACTTGATAGTAAAGTGAATCAGTACATCCTATAGAGCTTGACCTGTTAGTGAGCATTTACCTGTCCAAAGCCGCTAATCGCAGCAAGCGCCCTATGGTTCGTAGACACGTCACTTGTAGAAGTGTGTAAATGTTCCAATCCCACATTTCGCCACGATCTTCAGGTGAGAGCATTGTTTGATACATCTCGCGGGAACGCTATGATTGGGCTGTTGACCCGACATGAATAAAATAAACTAACACGCGGGGAAGGTTTACGTAGCTGCATGAGGTCAGGGGAGTGCTTGATAACGTATACTTCAGTATTTTATGAAAATGAGACATAGAAAGTAAGACAAAAGAAAATGTGAAAAGCAGACATTGCCGGAAAGGCCACGGAGATGGAAGCAATACATAATAGCTAAGTTGAAACAACGAAACCTCGATTTTACAAGGCATGGAATTACGTACGTCTCCTGGAAACTATCGTATGGAAAAAAATTATAGACACAAGAAATTAATTAAAACAAAATGAATTTTGAAAGTGCCAAGTTTTTAAAACAGAGCAAAAAGCATATAATAATCCCTCTTAGTCCCATACATTTCACTGTGAATTCTTAACAGCTATGAAATTATTTGTAAGAATTAAAAAGAAAAAAAATGGGACGCATGCGACACACAAGTCATGTATGAATAATTCACCTCCTCAGTATTACCGATTACCTGCACACCACTTTATTCGTTTTAAATTTGACGATTATCTTTATAGTTATTGATAATTCACCGTCACAAGTTTACGGAACTATCTGTATGGACTTAGAAGTCTGTATTGGGCTAAGGGACATTGTATAATACTTCTCAGTCAGATTTAAAAACATGTTGTGAGAAAAATCGCTTTTTATTCAAATAATTGGTTTCAGCCTCATGGTCTTGTGTGCGTAAGTTTTTAAATCGATTTCAAACATTTTGATGAAATTATCACACAGGAATGTGATAAGTTTCAGGTTTCGTTCCGTTGCTCTTTACCAACGTACTACTTCGTTCTACGGACATCTCGTGAAAGGACCGTGAAGGTATAGATTGAAGAGATTCGAGCTCACAGGGAGGCTTACCAGCAATCCCTCGTTTCAGGAAACATTCGAAAGTAACTTCCGCAACACAGTAAACATGAAAGCGAGTTAACATTGCATTTTATCCAGTTATGAGTCATGTTGAAAGGCGGAAGTCTCTAGTTTATCGGGAAGTTAATTTGAAATCAACTGCAATATTTGTACCGAACAGACAGACAGACAAGAACTTAATATTACTAAAACGCGATGTAGTGCGCATTTATTAATGAATGACAACGATAATGAACAACTATATCGTTAACTTTAAATCACTTTTTATTTCTGGTAAAGAAACGTAAGGAGTGTGATTGCGTGAAACGAAAGTAATGAGTTGTACTATGTTCTGTATGAATATGGAACCTTTTCCTTACATCATGCATTCGGCAGATACTACTCTCCACATTTCAATGAAAAGAAAAGGTGAGAATGAAATAGACAGAAAATTCTGAAAATGACCTTCTCTGTCATAAATGTATGTTAGTTTTCTGTTTGCGTTTCTGATAGATTCGTTAGCATTTTACCTGTCATGAGCGTCAGGATAGCTTCTTAGACTTGCTAACGTGACGAGCTTACCGCAGCGGTGGCCCCTCACGAATCAATTGGCGACCAACAGGTGTGTGGGCTTCAATTTCTGGCCACCGTAAAGTTGCTCACTGCGTAAACACCTAATTGATCCTCGATATCAACGTCAACCACGTACGGCCGAAAATTAAAAATGGCCGTAATATCTTGTTTGCTCGCCTGTAAAGGAGGCACGTTTGAAGTGCGCGTGTTGAGCACAGCATAGCGGCCTTGTAATGAAGCGCTGGACGGATAACAGGCCAGCCTCGTTTAAATTAGTGCGGCGCTGTGTCCGGCGCATTTAGCGGGCCCCCTTTTGTCGCGGCTTACAAGGTTATCGAGCGAAACTGCTGATTGGATTCCGGGCCTATTTTCTTGAACAAAAAGCCCACCTCTCACATAATTCGTTTCAATCGGGGCGCGAGCGGGCCATTGCGACTGACACGCAACACGAGACGAGTTGGCGCCCTGCTCCGTCCGCCGGGATCAATCGCGATCACGCCGCGCCTCTGCCTCGCCACCTGCAAAAACCGCCCCCGCCCCTGCCGCAAATATTTGCCCGAGCTCTTCTTACACGCGTGCTGCGCGCCAGTTATAAAAGCAAACACGGAGATTAGGTCGGCGCTGGACACGCCTCGGTTTTCTTCTGCGCTGCACTGTAATGAAGCACCCGCTCTCTGATTTCGTTGCGCGAGACACGCCCTCTAATTTCGCACGCAGCGGTCTTTTTTCGTTTTGCGGCCGGTGTGTGTCTATGGAGAGCCGAGCAGGATTATACCGAGGGCCGCTTCTTCTGCGAGCACAAAAGGCCAGCGAGTCGCTCTCGCAGCTACTAGACTCGGCCTTCTTTTTTTATACGAAAAAGGGTGCAGGGGCTGTTTCGTATATCGTCCCGCTATTGTACATACTACCTTTGGCGAATAATTGGGCGCCGGACTACGATCAGGCGGCTTTCATTCAGAAATGGCTTTTACCCTCTTTCGCACGAATATCAGATACTCTTATTAAACAGCCCCACGGCTGGAAATCTCTCTGTGTTGCAGTTCGGACGTAATTATTACCGCCTTTGTTGATATTGCCTGTAGTTCCATTTCATGTAAACTCTCGCAATTGCCTGATTATTGCTTCTGAGTGTTAGTTATACAGCGCGGTCGACTAGGTCATAGTAAGTCGAGTGAAGTTGTTTCGTCCTAAGCACTGTAACACAAAGTGATAAATTGTTTTGCGGTTAATTTGATAAACAGCGTAGTCGGTAAGGCACTGAGTTCAGAGACTTCGATGAATCGCTGAAGACTTTGAACACTTTGAACCGTTTTCTCAGTTGTTTTTCATAATCGTAATACAATATCACACGTAAGTAGTAAGCTAGGAGTGCTGTTTCGTAAAACAAAAAAACAAAAAAGCTTCAGTAATAAATTCTCAGTTTCTCCCATTTGCCTCAGGACGAACGTCCCCTCCACTATACACAATTCACTGCCCTATGACACTTCGTAAAACGTAGAAGCGCTTCCTTTTGTCAAATGTATAACTTTTCTCTATGATATTAACATATATGGGGATTCTCTCCGTGAAAAAATAGGGAAAAAGATCCCATCCTCTTCCATTTACTCTTCTTTCAAATGCTTCTAATGCCTCTGAACACTGTGGGATTTAACAAATGGTTCAAATGGCTCTGGGCACTATGGGACTTAACTTCTCATGTCATGTCCCCTAGAACATAGAACTACTTAAACCTAACTAACCTAAGGACATCACACACATCCATGCCCGATGCAGGATTTGAATCTGCTACCGCAGGGGTCGTGCGGTTCCAGACTGAAGCGCCTAGAACAGCTAGGCCACACCGGCCGGCTTGCTCTTCTTTCCCACATCGTTCCGCAATCAGTGGCTCTCTTTCCCCCTTCCATTATTTGTGTCCTACTAAGTTCCTCTATCTTCTTAGGCCTATATATAGGTGTATCAGAATACTTTTTCCTTATAGGGCATGAACACAAAAATCACTTTTCAGTAAAGCTGCCTGTAAATGCTTCGTTTTCTGTACAAAAGCCAGAAATCGTCACTCAGATCTTAGACGCCTTCTTTCAGCTGTTATTCTTATCATGGAAATAATGAACCACTGAAAGTAGTTTCTTGTTATAATTCACAAATTATCTTGTGTGCAATTTTTTCGCTTAGTTTCGCAAAATAAGTAACTTAGTTTTAGTACGAAAACAAGGGAAGACAGACTTCTTGATTACAGAACTGACACTGAGAGTTTAATTTCCTACGTCCAGTACGTACTTTATTCCTGAGCACGTTTTCTGCATCGACATTTTTAATTTCCTCCCACATTACCAATCAGAATTACAACTGAGGTACCTACACATTTAAATAACATCTATAAGTATATTTGCGATTTTAACCATATATAATCATAATAATTTTGTAGAAAAAAAATGAGTTTCTGGCACATTTGCGTAATGTGCCATTGCTAAGATTATTCTCCGTAATTTTTGTTCGGTTTGCAACGAAATCCTTGTAGCACTTCTATTACAACAGAGATTTTCCTTTATCTCAGAACAAGATGAAAATGACGCTTTATTGTACATTTGTTTATTAAGAAAACTATTTAATGGTATATCCTGTACTATTTCAGAAAACTAAAAGTATGATTTGAGACTTTCTCGGCGTATTCCATTCGTGAAATCTTCTCGGGTGATCAGCCGAGTAAAGGCGTCGTCTTCTCGCAACGTTTCGAAGGGTTTCGTACCCATCATCTTCGCTTGAAGATGATGGGTACGAAACCCTTCGAAACGTTGCGAGAAGACGACGCCTTTACTCGGCTGATCACCCGAGAAGATTTCACGAAACTAAAAGTAGTTACTATGATATACCTTTTGTGACGTTCAATTAAAATTAAAATCGGTTGGAGCCCATTCAAAAAAAAGAAAGTCGTAAACCATGTCTCCAATTGCCCACTGCGGCCTTCAAAGGGTTAATACGGCAACAGAATTAAACATGAATGAATGTGCAAGGGTTAAATATATAGAACAATTATGCCAGCGCCATGATGCTTTCATGTAGCATAAGACAGAACAACAATAACAAATATTAGTTAGAAATGACAGTTATCAGGACCATCACAGTTAGCGAACTGGATGATAGCTGGACCAAGATGTATACGGCAAGAGAGAGAACTGATACGACTGACTAACTTAAAAGTTCGACTTCAGATATTACTTAGTGATGAATTGTCGTAAAATATACGTACGCTCCATTTAATTTTTATTTTACTATTGGTTTGAGTTAATTTAACTTCGTTTTAAAACAAGTGGCTATGTGTTATACTGATTTGAACATAGACGAAATGTCTGCTGCCAGTAACACTGCGATGTGGAGTGTTCTTTCCCCCCTTGTTCCCTAGTGTGTCCACACATTTCAGTAAGGAGACATCAGTACGCTCGCATGTAAGGCGGAGTAAGTCATTCAGTGGGTAGCGTATTACAGCCTACTTGCTTTGCGGGACATTCGTGCAGCGTATGTTTGAATCACAGCATCAGAGTCTAGTTGCCTTGTCAAATTATATTCATTTGCCAAGGTCCCCAAGTCTGTAAGACGTAGATGCTTACCTGATCTGATACAATTTTAACACAAACCAGAGTGCTGAATTACGTTTCTGCTTCAGTTACAGTCACTGTAAGAGTATAAAAATGCGCATAGCTACACATACGTTTGAAAATAAGCTTCAAATTTTAAGCTCGTGCACTTTATTCAAGAGATCTAATGGTTCCAAACTAATGTATTCACAGTTTGAAGTATGAATTGTTTTCAAATGTTTATTTTTCTAAATCTGTTGTGACGTCACTAACGTACACCTTGCAATCCCAACCGCCCTGATTACCAACAAACTTAGAGAATTTCCTTAAAGAGCAGAAATGTTTCATCTAAAATATTCAGTGTTTCATATCGTTTGGGGAGAATTAGAACACCTGAACAAAATTCACAGCCACATCAAGTTTACGATGGAAGTCGAGACAGATGGTGCATTGCCCTTTCTTAACGTCCTCTTTCAACGGAAAACCAATGGGCACCTCAGCCACAGTGTCTACAGGAAACCGACACACACAGATCGGTATCTGCGCTCTCTCAGCCAGCACCATCCGTCACAAAAACGTGGCCTTCTGAATACCCTCCTCCATCGTGCTAAAGTCGTCTCAGACGCTGAAAGTCTTCCACTAGAACTGACCCACCTCCGAAAAGTCTTTAGGGAAAACGGGTACAGAAAACGGACAGGTGTAACAGGCTATATCTGGTGTGACATGCAAGAAACACACCAACAGAGAGGAGAGAACACCACCGAAGAAGACAGGAAAAAGCTTGTGTTTTTGCCTTTCTGTGGTACAGTGTCGGAAACGACTAGGCGCCTCCTGAAGAGATATAACATTTCAACGGTGTTGAGGCCCCAGAAAAAATTCAACCGCTCATGACGCCTGTGAAGGTCGATCTAGGGCTTAGAATACCTGGAGTGTGACTGTTACTAAGTCGCCCAGACAGTACGCACTGTGCAGCAACGCCGGACGGAACACGAGAGGTGCTTACGCCTACGCTATCCAGGAAAATCAGCCGTGGCAGAACACGCCTTAGAAAAGGGACACCGAATTCTATTCGGCGAAACATCTGTCGTTATGAGAACGAAGGGATTCTGGGACAGCGTCATAAAAGAAGCTATTGAACTAAAAACCTCTGAAAACACCATCAACAAGGACGGCGGTTTGCAGCTCAGCACAGCCTGGGACCCGGCCATCGCGAGGTTAAAACGGGTGCGACGGACGCGGGATGAAAGCATTACCTTATATGGCGAGGAAGAGAGGATTAGTGATGTCAAAGACAGCAGTACGGCTATATAACGACGCGGCCACGGCTACACAGCAATCATTCTCACCACCTGACAATGACTGAGGAGAGCTCGGTCGAAAGTTCGTGAGATTTTAACCACCTGATGCGGCTGGAAGCCCGATAATATTTCATTATATTTTATATCACATAATAAATAAAAGAACGCTATCCCAGTAGCAGTATAACCATTCTTGGTCCAGCGTTCCATTTCATTTCTTCACTTTTATGATGCTTACAGGCGAATTGTATACAACTATTTCATGGTTTAATCTTGAATGCAAAACATATTCTTTAGAAATCATGCGCGAAAACCACCTGCTGTTGGATCAGAAAATGCGCGTTAGTTAAGTGTTGTTGGAAATCCTACCTAAGCATTTCCCTACGAATTGTATACAGCAATAACTGTGAAAAGTTTTTACAGTTTGGTAGCATTGACAACAACATTCGAAGACAAGGCATATTTTGTAAACCTACCTTCTAATATGTGGGATTTTTCTCACTCGTTTAATATAGGGTCCCTACGAAGTTGTTTTCTCGGAACGCTAGACAACAGTTCAAGCAAATCATATTAATGGAGTTTATTACAGTAAACTAAAATGATACTACTTAACCTTGCGCATTTACAAACATGGGTCGCGAGCCAATGGCGGCATGTAAATAATCAGTATCCTTCGATATATACAATTTCCATGCAAGAAAATAATACAGTTCGCAAGTCACTGCTATAGCGTTTATATCACGACTCATCTTCTAGTGTGGCCACGGCTAGGCGGAGCGGTGCTTATATTCTCTTCGTATAGGGGCCGCTCCTGTAGTGGTGTTGTCCTAGTCAGCGTACTATTGGCTTACGTCGTCTCACGGCTCTCCAGCTCTCTCTGCTGTAACCCTCGACGCCGACGTTCCGGCGCTTGATGTTACGGCGGAACATTCCTCCCCCACAAAGCGACGGACCGTCGTCGTGCAGGGAGCGCGACAACGGCGGGGGAGGACGGAGGATGGCCGCTGTGGTGGACCGGAAGCTGTGGCTGCAGAGGACGTCAAGCTTCCAGGCATATGGCTGTGGCGGAAACATCCCCCGAAAAACGACCAGAAGGGTAGGCGTCCACCTCCGGAGGTCAATAACCAGATGTTGAAGGCGTCGGCTGCCGCGGTGTGGGCGGAGGAGGTGAAGGCTCCGTCTCCATGGGGTCGTCCCGCGGTGTCGTGATGACATCCTCTGGCGGCTGCTGTGGCCGCGCTGTCCTCAGGATCCGTAAATCTGCGGGAAGAGACACGGAAGGATCACCGTGCACCATGGCAGTGTCCAAGCTGATTGTGATGTCGGCGCTGCAAGCCGTCTGGACCTGAAATTCGACGGACAATCTCGCCTCGCGCCTACCGTCTGCTGCCGTTAAGAAGCCTGTAAAAGATAATATCATGTTGCGTGAAGCGATACTTGCGGCCTTCCCTCGGCGCTGGATGCTGAGGAGGGAGGAGCAGTTGGAGCAGTGTCCGATGGCGGCGGCCGCGAAGCAATTCCGCCTGCGATGGTCCGTCTTGTGGATCCGAACGATAGGAGGCTAGAAACAGTTGCAATGCTTGATCCCTGGTGTGTGCGGAGCGAAGTTTGGCCATCTGCTGCTTGAAGGTTCTGACAAAACGTTCCGCTTCGTCGTTAGACTGTGGATGGAATGGTGCACTAGTTAGAGAGAATGTTTCTATTTCATTTAACAAGAACCGAGGGCCCTTGTCCGATACTACGACTTCAGGCAAACCTTAGAGGCAAAACATAGAGCACAACAACTGAGTTATGCTACGTGACGTTGTCGAGTTCATTGGTACAGCAAACGGAAACTTGCTATACGAGTCAACCATACTCAACCAACAAGTGTTCCACAAAAGTCCCGCAGAGTCTATGTGCCCACGTTGAGGTGATGATTGCGACTTAGGTCAAGCACATAATTTTTTTGGAGGAGCGGACTGATTTTTCGCACATGCGTGACACTGTGACGTCATCTGTTCTTTTTGGGTGTCCATATCCTGCCGAGTACAGTGTCAACGCGCTAACTGTTTCATACGAATGTCCTTGGTGAAGTAACTGCAACACTTTTTTTTGCAAAGCTTTAGGGGTCAACGCACGTGACTGTCCATTGTCGTTTTGAACAAGAATCACTCTTTTCTGTACAGAAAGGCTATGTCGACGTGCAAAGTATTGGCGCATTACAGATTTCTTTATGCTATGCAAGGAAAGGGGCCAAGAGGTGCGAATGTATGTTAGCAAAACAGTCAAATCTGAATCAGCTTCCGTGGCCTGCACAATTTTCCTGTAGTTCAGCGAAAATGATTGAAGTAATTCAGAATCCTGAGCATCGACGTGACAACAAGATGCTGCAGAAGCGTGAAACTCTGTATCAGGGCCAATATGAAGACGTGAAAGTGAGTTAGCATTATCATGTTGAGGTGTCGGACGATACACAATCTCGTACTGGTATTGAGACAACAACAAAGCCGATCTTTGCAGTTTTTGGGCAGTTCGTACAAGAACCGGTTTCTTCGGACTAAACAAGTACTGCTAAAGCTTGTGATCCGTTACAAATTTTCAATTTGTGAGTAGTTACACTGAGATTTGGATAACACTTCTGATGCGAAAGCATAGGCCTCTCTTAAATCACCAATTCTGAGCGAAACCACTGAGCGATTCCGTATAAGGAAGCGTCACCTTACAATACAACTGGTTTGTCAGGATCAATGTGAACTAAGCGTCGACCACTGAGCACTGCATGTATGAGTTTCTGAATAGTTACGTGGCGCTTATAAGTCCAAGTGAAGGGGAACTTTCTTGCGACGCAAACGATGCAATGGAGCTGCGACCTGTGCTGTATTCGTTATGAACCGAATATAATAGTTCATTTCCCCTAAAACTGGCTGAAATTCTGTGACATTGCGAGAAACTAGCAATTCTCTTATGGCTAACAAATGCAACTGAAGAGGATGTACACCTTGAATGTGTATGAGATCATCAAGGTACTGCAACTTAAGTTTTAAAAAAATCACACTTGTCCAGTCTACACTTTAGTCCTGCATCAGATAACACACCAAACAAAGCACGCAAATTTGCAATATAATCTTCAGGTGTAGGGCCTGCTAGGACAATATCGTCCCAATAGTATGAACAGTTAGGCACTTGTGCAGTCAGCTGTTCTAAATAGCGTTGGGAAATGGCGGGTGCGGAAGCACTGGCAAAAGGCAAACGCATATATTTAAACAAGACCAAATATGTACTGACTACACACACTTTTTGAGATTTTTCATCGAGCGGCATTTGAAGATAAGTGTCGTGCAAACCAATTTTTTAAAACTAACAACCAGAGCATAATCTGTCTATAAGAGCCTCTGGACGTGGCAATGATAAGTATCAATCACAGTTTATGGGATGACTGTAGGCTTCAAGTCAACACAGAGCCGAATGCGACCTACAGGTTTGGGGAGCAAAACCACCTGATGCGGGATGAAAACATTACCATATATGGCGAGGAAGAGAGCACTAGTGACGTTACAGACAGCAGTGTGGCTATATAACGACGCGGCCACGGCGAACCAGCAGTCATTCTTACCACTTGACAATAACTGAGGAGAGCTTGGGATTTCAACCGCCTGACGAGGTTGGAAGCCAGAGAAAATTTTATTAATTCATATCCCCGCGAAACCATGCATTCATACGATACAAAATTTGTTTTGAAATAGCAGAGGACCGTGGGGGTTCCAAACCCTTGAGATATTTGGGCAGTACATGAGACTTGGCCCCATCTACTAACCTAAGAAAATGGTGGGAAGATAGGTCACAACGACTACTTACTTAAATTGATCCATTAATTAATCTTTCTGGTGGGGAAGTGCCATGCCCCCCGGCCAGGGCCCCCTTGTGGGAAGGACAAATTCTATCACGACAATGCAACCTCTACTAAGCTAAGAAAATGGTGGGAAAAAAGGGCACCTCCAGTAACCTAAGTCATCTAACAGCCACCTCTTCCTAGGATTTTCCAGTAAAATGACTCAGATGATCGATCATTTGGAGGGTATTTGATTGTAGTGAATGGAATATTGCTTAAACAATTTACACATTGTGTGTAATATTGTTTATTTAAACAATTTAGGGGATTCAAGGCAGTATATGGAATATATGGAAACTGGTGGAGAGGAAGGATCTGATAACAGGAATTTCAAGGGTATATTGTTTATTTATAAAAAAAAAAACATCAGTTTGTGGGGGCTGGATTTCTCTTGCTCATCATTCCTTGCTGTCTGGAAACAGGTAGGTCCTCTTAGAAGTAATAACATGGAGCAAAGATGATGCATAACCTAATATTTGGCACTGTATTCTGGGTGTCTTAACCTAATGTTTGGGCCTTTGTCAGTACTTAACCTATTGTTCTGTTAAGTGGTTTTCCATGTCACCCCCATTAACTTAAAATATTCTACCGCCATTGATACCAAATTAAGTAATTAGTTATGTCCTCCCTCCATTTTCTGGTACACTTTTCGAATTTCACATGCTTTTGAACGCCATTTCTGGCGCATTCTTCTTTGCCACAAACACACCCTTAAACTTTGGTACTGCGTTTTACATAAAAGTTATCCACATTAACCTAGCGTTATGTACTTAACGCGCTGTTCTACTCCATGTCACCTACTCACACACACCCTCCCATTAACTATTGTATCGTTAACACCACATTGATACAAAAAATTTATGCAAATTTAAGAAATCGGTATTCTCCACATCTATGGGGTTGTTTTTCTCAATGTGCAGCATCCAATTGGTCGGTGAAATCGATGGAATGTAGTTTACACAAAAGATTTCTAATAAGAAACACATCCCACCAGTTGACGCCCAATGCTGCCGCCGGCCCGACTGCAGCTGCCACTGCAGCCGCAAGCCTCCACCAGATGCAAGACAGCGCTAGCCATCACTCTCACACCACTGCATGTGAAAGTTGGGTCTATTTTCGTGTATTCAGTTAGAATTCTTCGAGTGTTATTCTGATGACATATAACTCCAAGACGAGCACACGCTGGTCCCATACACGATGGCGCATAGCTTCGGTATGGTCCAGCACTGAGAGAGATGTTGTAATGCTTCCCAGAATAGCACGGGGTGTATTGTTCCTCGCGTTCCTAACAGAACTTGCAAGCTGTGTCTAACGTGCACACATACCCAGCATGGCTAATCCTTCACAGCAAAATGTTTGTCCTGCTGTCAATATACATCTCAGAAACGTTAAACGTTCACACCACTAAACTGCTTGTGCACTTATGACAAAAAACCATTAATCGTAAAAGCATTCTTGTTCTTTTTAAAGAGCTCACTGTCTAGGCACAGATGGGGGAAATCAGAAGAATTACGCATACTGAATTCTAAGCACTGTCATACAGAAGAGCGCACAGTGGCGGATGAATGATGGAATCCTAGCCAGAGATGGATGGACTGCTTTAACTTTTCTTTGAACACTTGCTTTCTCAGAACTTTCCATACATACCTTACCTCCATTCTTGTTCCAATCACTTTGTAGACACACCTACGTCCAAGCACAAAGGATGTCTTGTGAATTAATAGAGCATTATGATTCTGGTTTTTGCCGATCACCTTATTGCACTGACAATTAAGACCTGCAAAGTGCCCCTACATATCATCAAATACGGAAAGACTCTTACTCAATTACACTGCTCTCCCACTGAGGGCAGGAGCTTGAATATTAGAGCGCGAAACCGGTCTCCAACTGTGTCAGTGTAGTAAACATACAAAATCGCCTCTTTTACATCATTCGCACATACACCGTGAAGACAGACAGCATGGTACCGGGTGATCAAAAAGTCACTATAAATTTGAAAACTGAATAAATCACAGAATAATGTAGATAGGGAGGTATAAATTGACATACATGCTTAGAATGACATGGGGTTTTATTAGAACCAAAAAATACAAGCGTTCAAAAAAGTCTGACAGATGGCGCTTCATCTGATCAGAATAGCAATAATTAGCATAAAAAAGTAAGACAAGGCAAAGATGATGTTCTTTACAGGAAATGCCCAATATGTCCACCATTATTCCTCAACAATATCTTTTTTCGAGGAATAATGTTGTGAACAGCACTGTAAAGCATGTCCAGAGTTATGGTGAGGCATTGGTGTCAGATGTTGTCTTTCAGCATCACTATAGATGTCGGTCGATCACGATACACTTGCGACTTCAGGTCACACCAAAGCCAATAATCGCACGGACTGAGGTCTGGGGACCTGGGAGGCCAAGCATGACGAAAGTGGCGGCTGAGCACATGATCATCACGAAACGACGTGGGCAAGAGATCTTTCATGCATCTAGCAATATGGGCCAATGAACACAAGTCATCCACCCCCAACACATGATCAGAGCAACCTCAGCGGATCGAAGTCGCTCCCAGAACTGATCTACAAATTCGAGCTCTTTTCCCCTGGCACAAATGAGTTACTGTTTCTGGTCCGAACCTGCTTGCTTGGTTGCACGCTTTTCTATAACCATCTCCAACCTCAGGGATTACAAGAACAAATATATTTTCGCATGGTTTGCCATAATATTATACCATTTTCGCGGTACTTCTCGATATAATGCACTCAACAGCATCCTACTGATCGCTCGTGCAGTGTAATTCGCAAGACATAGACTGGAAATTATTTCTGTAGAAACCCGTAACTTTAGCTAGGTGGGGCATGCTGTAAACCGCTGAGTAACTTGAAACTTGTCACGTCTCTGAAGACATTCACTCGACAATTCGAAAAAAAAAAAAAAAGAGAAAACTGATATTTCCACTCGTGAATACCAATGTCGGTGATGTAGTAGATTCCAAATGATCCCTATAATTTACAGGGTAAACTAAGGTGTTTCTCATGTATAGAGAACTGGCAAAGTGTTTTTCACATATTAAATACACACACCACACTCGATTTTCCCTCGACTAAATAAAGGAGCGAAATGTGCATAGCAGTCAATGGGACAATTTACGTGGGAGACAATAACGGTCCAGTGCAAACACACGTCCCTACTGAATCTTCTGAAATTCCCATGCGATCACGAAAGCTACCCAATATATACTAAGTATTAGTTCGCTATTCGGCCGTCTAGAGGACAACAGTTAACTCATCTACTTTCCTACACACCAAGATGCCTTTGCATTCGGACGGCTCCTACAGTTAACAGAAACGTGAATCATTCCTGCCACAAGTCACTGGCGCTGCACGCCAAGCAAGCATAGACAGAATGACCCTACGAAGTCGTTCACATATGTACACTCCTGGAAATGGAAAAAAGAACACATTGACACCGGTGTGTCAGACCCACCATACTTGCTCCGGACACTGCGAGAGGGCTGTACAATCAATGATCACACGCACGGCACAGCGGACACACCAGGAACCGCGGTGTTGGCCGTCGAGTGGCGCTAGCTGCGCAGCATTTGTGCACCGCCGCCGTCAGTGTCAGCCAGTTTGCCGTGGCATACGGAGCTCCATCGCAGTCTTTAACACTGGTAGCATGCCGCGACAGCGTGGACGTGAACCGTATGTGCAGTTGACGGATTTTGAGCGAGGGCATATAGTGGGCATGCGGGAGGCCGGGTGGACGTACCGCCGAATTGCTCAACACGTGGGGCGTGAGGACTCCACAGTACATCGATGTTGTCGCCAGTGGTCGGCGGAAGGTGCACGTGCCCGTCGACCTGGGACCGGACCGCAGCGACGCACGGATGCACGCCAACACCGTAGGATCCTACGCAGTGCCGAAGGGGACCGCACCGCCACTTCCCAGCAAATTAGGGACACTGTTGGTCCTGGGGTATCGGCGAGGACCATTCGCAACCGTCTCCATGAAGCTGGGCTATGGTCCCGCACACCGTTAGGCCGTCTTCCGCTCACGCCCCAACATCGTGCAGCCCGCCTCCAGTGGTGTCGCGACAGGCGTGAATGGAGGAACGAATGAAGACGTGTCGTCTTCAGCGATGAGAGTCGCTTCTGCCTTGGTGCCAATGATGGTCGTATGCGTGTTTGGCGCCGTGCAGGTGAGCGCCACAATCAGGACTGCATACGACCGAGGCACACAGGGCCAACACCCGGGCATCATGGTGGGGGGAGCGATCTCCTACACTGGCCGTACACCACTGGTGATCGTCGAGGGGACACTGAATAGTGCACGGTACATCCAAACCGTCATCGAACCCATCGTTCTACCATTCCTAGACCGGCAAGGGAACTTGCTGTTCCAACAGGACAATGCACGTCCGCATGTATCCCGTGCCACCCAACGTGCTCTAGAAGGTGTAAGTCAACTACCCTGGCCAGCAAGATCTCCGGATCTGTCCCCCATTGAGCATGTTTGGGACTGGATGAAGCGTCGTCTCACGCGGTCTACACGTCCAGCACGAACGCTGGTCCAACTGAGGAGCCAGGTGGAAATGGCATGGCAATCGGTTCCACAGGATTACATCCAGCATCTCTACGATCGTCTCCATGGGAGAATAGCAGCCTGCATTGCTGCGAATGGTGGATATACACTGTCCTAGTGCCGACATTGTGCATGCTCTGTTGCCTGTGTCTATGTGCCTGTGGTTCTGTCAGTGTGATCATGTGATGTATCTGACCCCAGGAATGTGTCAATAAAGTTTCCCCTTCTTGTGACAATGAATTCACGGTGTTCTTATTTCAATTTCCAGGAATGTATTTTATCCCTATACTTACAATTAAATGATACGATTGCGGTCTCAGGTGAACGACATTCGACAATGAGCGAAGTGTCGGAAATACACTCTGTTGATGGCTGTGGCTCTGGATATAGAAATATCAGTAACATTCTTATGACTTGACATACTCTTCACATGTTATCATAGTACTTCACATCAAGCCCATACTGTCCTTATGACGACATAGTCATTTCCTTTGCACATGTTGTTACATAAACTCATACTTTATAAGCCTGATGCTCAAATGCGAACATATCACGCAGTCCATACTACTAAGTATAATACTTCGTCAGTAACTGATAGCTGATGATACGAAATAATACTGAGAGAAAATCAACCATGGGTGGGCATATCTGATAAGTTTTTCTTGCGTGTCCCAGAAAGACAGAGACGCAATGGGCCAGATGTTAAAGTACTCATCCCAACAACTACTGTATTTTACTGTCACAAGCGGTCATGGTTCTACAGGTGCACTCAAGTATCCATGTTGAAAGCTATACCCGCTTTACAAATTGCGGTATGACATGACGTCTGAATGAGGTGGGTTTTTGCCCAGACAAATACTGTGACGGTGATCTCAGGAGTATATAGTATCAGACCAACATGTCGCCGACAGTGCCACCTCATAAAATTCCTCAATTTAGAAAGTGGTTTGGCTGCGGAACATGGTATGAAACCGATATTTGTGACGCCCTGATGCTGCTAGATATTTATCCAGTATTTGTAGCGCATTCTGTCTTGATCCCTTGTCAGAGGTTCGGTGATATATCCCCTGAGCTATTGGCGATTGTTGACTGACAAGGGGAGGCCGCCAATTGTGAAATTCAGATTCGATTCATACTGCGCATAATAAAAGCTCATGGCCAGAGGTGCAATGTGGCAAAGCACCGAGATGCACTTCTCAGCCGTTGTCGAGAAAATCGACAGTTAAAAGAAACCGTTGGGTGAAATACTCTCTACGATTAATAGTTTTCTATAGCGTCGTGGCGCCGCGGTAAGTGCTCAGGTTCGTAATCCGAAGGTCGCCAGATGCAACATTTTTTTAATATTAGTTTTTTGTAATTCAAATATATATAAATTATTAATGAATTGCTTATGCATGTTGGTGAAGGCGGATCGCTCTCCAATTGTACCGCCTCCATTTTTGCGTTTGTTTAACAGGGTGTACCAAAGCTCTCAGGTCCGCACTGATTTTCGACGATGTTATAAGTTGCGCTAGGGACCGCATCTACCTTCTTTCGAAGTTAGCGGGCAACTACGCTGTTATGCGGCGGCTCGTTTCGGCCCATTCAACGTCTGTCCTTCAAGTGTAACGAGCGAGTAACGGAGTTTATATTTCATACCTGCCACAGCAAATTTGTGTTCGTGGGGTTTCTATTCTAATTCGAACGTTTGACTTACGCTATACGTATTCGTTTCGGAATATCGTTTCTACGTCTTCCGTTAACTATACGTGGTTAACATTATGAAGACAATTAATAACATTTGTGAAACACAACTTTGTTTGCGGAAAACATAATGATGTTCGAAGTCGCCAGTTTTTCCACGACAAACGACTTTCAACAACTTATTATATGCATAATTGTTGCAACTGATTACCGAGAATTGTATATATATATATATATATATGTATATATATATATATATATATATATATATATATATATATATATGTGTGTGTGTGTGTGTGTGTGTGTGTGTGTGTGTGTGTGTATACACACATTTGAATTACAAAAAACAAATACTAAAAAAAAGTTGCATGGCGCGAAATTCGATCCGGCGACCTTCGGATTACGAACCCGAGCGCTTACCGCAGCGCTACGACGCTGTAGAAAAATATTAATCGTAGAGAGTATTTCAGCGCATCGGTTTCTTTTAACTGTCGATTTTCTCGACAACGGCTGAGAAGTGCATCTTGGTGCTTTGCCACATTACACCTTTGGCCATGAGCTTTTATTACGCGCAGTATGAATCGAATATGAATTTCACAATTGGCGGCCTCCCCTTGTGAGATAGATCAGAAACGGTAGTAGATGGCGTGCTGATTGAGGTCGTAAGAAAACGTACACTAGCATCTCAGATTTCAAGGGTTAAGCTATCTGCTAGAAATGATGTCTGGGTTTTCGAAACAGGTCTTCCCATTAAGCAGATACCTGCGTTTGATCTTACTGACAGTTTCTTTAACCACTACTGAATCATATTTCTGGCACTCCCATATCTAGAAACGTGTCACCTTTCCTGAACATAACTGCTACAGTAAAATTCCAATGTGGTTTTAGTCACACCCTACGCGTCTTGCAACACATCCCACTTCTACAGCTTTCCACATGTTATCGTTCCAATTTAAGTTGGTACTGAGCAGAAGTCGGAGAAAGACATAACCACCACCTTCTGCAACCTGTGTAGAAACAGAACGACCTGAGTTAGTGCAACAGGACCGAGTTCTCACCATTCGGCGGAAGTGCGCGCTATGTAGTATGTCTCCAAACTAGATACAGATACTACAGTCCGAAGCAGATCTGCATCCATTCAAATCAATCTGTCCAACACGCTATCATCGTTTTCTCTACCACCCAACAGAGAAAAATTACGAAGTCACCTAGGCACTGATGCCGGCACAATGACACATAGCTGCGGTTCGGTGCGGTCCAGCATGGAGAAAGAGATTTCGCAATACTTCCCAGAATAGCGTAGTGGGTAGCCCTCCAAGCATTCCTAACGGTAAACCTTGTCCCTCACCGAATTTACACCTCAAACTGCTGCTGCTACTGCTGCCTGTGCTGCATTGTCCTGATGGAATTTGAACTTCCCACCCAGGGGCCACAGCAGAGGGGCATGACACCTTGCCACCAGAGGGGTTAATTAATCAATCAATTAAATTAAGTAGTCAATCAAATTTATTAGAGTGAGAGGGGTGCCTGTTCCAGTAACTCAGTCCTGAAAGTGTACCTGCAGCACTGAGGGGGGAGGGGTTGGGGGAGGGTGTTGGGGGAACAATAGGTTAAATGCCTGTCAATCAAAAGGAAATGGGGTGACATGGAAAAGCACTTAACGGAACAATAGGTTAAGTACCTGTCAATCAAAGGAGAATAATAGGTGAAGCACCTGTCAATCAAAGGAGAACAATAGGTAAGCCCCTGAGTGCATACCTGCCCCTGATGTAGGCAATCCACACTAACAAAATGCACCAGCTCCTGCTGAGTCCCACTACTCATATGTACTTCTTAATACTCTCTTAACAATATCCATCCAGCTGTCGTGTAGACATCCATTGCTGTGCTTTTGTGATCGACCGTTGATCTCATCTGTATTCGCTGAAGCGCTTTGGGACCCACATCCGTCCATCACTATAACAAAAGTAGGGTGAATCTCCTACGAAGCTGTTTTATTCGATTGTTGATTTTAATTATAATACAGAGAATACCTTATAAAACGTACATACCCTATGAACAGTTACTCCTCAGCCCTCCTTAAAGGTTTTTCACATTACGATAAACCATTTGGAAGCAGTCCTTTATTGTTTATTCGACCGTTTTCCAAGTATATTCCAGGATGATGCACCACCTTGTAACATGTCTGTCATGATATCGTGGTCAGATTAATTTACACTATGAAACGAAATAGTGTGTTGGTGCCGAACAGGACAACCTTACTTCAGCTGATTCTGAGAGAAAATTGAATGACAAACGTTACTTGGCAAGGTAGTGTTCGAATAACTCTCTCTTACAGTAGGTAGTAGTTTCGAGATGTGCACAGCACAATACTGGTTCTAACCTACTTGCCATTACTGTGTCCTTACAAGCCATCCACACTTCTGCCACATGTCAACCTTTCCTGGTCTTATCTCCAGTGCATTTCTCAATACACTACACTCAAAAATGCCTAATTAATCTTTCAAAACAATGACGTTTTGAGAAATTCAATACGACAACCAATAAAGAGAAAATAGTTCTGGTAGAAGTGACCTATGAAATTAATCAATAAATTGCAGGGGACAGCCATCTAGGTCAATGAAGTTCAACCCTGAACTGCTTTACGAAATGTGTTTAACTAGAACGAACTTTCATACGGCTGTTGTAATATATGTTATTACATAGCTTACTAGGTGATTTCTCAATGAGCTTATAGTTCAAAGTCAGGTATTAAGTAAAAACGAAAATTAATACTACAACTCAGTTCTCTGTAATTTATTCCTAATTTGGTATATCATACAGTTGCTGACATCATGCCTTCCAGACTGCTGGAAATTAATAAAGAAGCCACCTATACTGTGGGGGCCTAGTGCCCTCACATGAAGTGGTTCTACATTTGTCTCTAGTGGCTAGCATTGCTGCGTCTGGATCACGGAGTCATGGGTTCAAGTCCCATCTGGGTTGGGGAATTACTCTGCTCCGGGGATAGGGTATTTGTGTTGTCCTCATCATTTCATCATCATCATCATCGTTCGTGACAGTGGCTAGATTATATTGAGTAAAAGTTGGACTGTGTAAAAATTGGTACTTCGTACGACGCTGACGACCACACAGTTGAGCAATAAGGCAAACACATCAACATCATCATCATCTACATTCGTCATTAATTCGGAACAAATTCAAAGATGGAGGCTATCAGATTACACAGATCCTGCTCATACGTGAGTGTGCTATTGCCATTGGTGCAAAAGCCACACAAAATCTTTATTCACATAAGATTTTGTATGTTATAAATGCCACTACACAGCTAATATACGAGAGACATAGTTAATGCTCTTTACCACGTGGGACTTCTCACACCTTGCCAGGATAGTTAGGAAAGCCATAACTAAATCACTTTATATCCTGTGAGTCAACGATTCCCACAAATTGCTGGTCGTGACCAAAGGGCTATGGACTATGACAACACTACAACAGTCGAGTAGTTAATAGCTTGGCAGCATGCCACACTCAACTTACCCTCCCATAGAAAAGTGATGCGTGCACACACTATAATCTTTGCTGACTGACTTCCGGCACATATCCGTCGTATTCAGCCGCCGAGCTGCATCTCCTTTAATAATGGTGTGTCACGCCATTGCTCGCTATTCTTGGTGGCAGTGGTGGCAGACACCACTTTTAAACAAGTATCCACCCTGCTGGTAATTACGTCATTCTCTACGATCTACAGATATGAAAACGAACTCTAAATACTGCTTTAACGAATTTGAGAATGTCTGTATGGGCTGCCGTAATCAGTGGTACAGTGAACTATTTTTCCTTTTGAATGGGTCCATTGATGGACTCATTTCTTGGGACCAAAGTGAAGCAGTGTCAACTGCCGAGAATTTCATCTTAACTTTTACTTTTGGTTCTATCTGTGCTTGTTCCTAGCTCACACTGACTGCTAGCTTTGTTCGCCATGCTGGTCATACTTGGGGGCCGCAAAACGAGCGTCCACCTGAACACGCAATCCGGGCTCCCCACTCTCCAACCCCCTCTGCGTCAACTCAGATTAGCTCTCTTCATTATTACTTAAATAACTTAGCTCTCCATAACCCGATCGTTAAGCTGTTTTTATTGTTCTTAGCGCAATACTGCATCATCTGAAAGGTAATCAAACTACTTACATTTCTCATTTAACATTCTTAATGCCTTAAATTGTTATCACCCGACGTGTTCGCAGTATTATAGCAGCACACTACCCAGTCTCAAGTGGTGCTCAGTAAAAAGGAAAAAGTGTTTGGGTTTAATGTCCCGTTGACAGCGAAGTCATTAGAGGCACAACAAAAGATCAGACTGTTTTAAAGATGGGAAAGGATACTGACTCTGCTCTATCAAGGAGAATTGTCCCAGCATTTGCCTGGAGTGATTTAGGGAAATCATGGAAAACCTATATCAGACTAGTCAGATGTCGATTTTAACTGTCGTCCCAGTCCAGTGTGCTAACCGCTGCACTACATCGCTAGGTCTGGTGCACCATGTTCTGGTTGCAAGGCCGCAGCAAACGCCTAAGCCTTCCGACCACGTGGTCTCAAGCTGTGCTTAACTGCTGATCACTATGTTTATTGACGATGTTTCCACAAATCTTGATCGCTTCTTTTACAATGCTGGCCCATAAATCATTAATCCATTCAATAACAGATATTTCATCGAATGCTATTTGTTACCCGTTTATCAGATCGCGTATGGCACTACTGATTTCTCAGGACGCCATAGGCGGAAACACTTCCCGTGCTCTTCACAGTTCTGCTCAATAGTGCACATAGTCAGACTAACATAAAACTGTCCATTATAAACTGTATTATGTTGATAAGTACTGTTCTGAGACCTACGTAGTCTTTCATATCATCAGTTGACCAATTTTTGCTGGAGTCCTTCAGATTGAATCGGTTTTATACTTCTTTAGGAACCACCTAATGTTTAATGTTACTGAGCCACAGACTGCAAAAAAAGTCAGCTGCGGCAGGTCCTCCTCAGAGACCTTCCGCTTACGAGTCTTCATTGAAACGGCTTGCAAAACTAGTTAGTTGTTGTAGCCGTTTTCTTCAAGAGCTTTCAGAAGTTGTCTCAATCATTCAGGCAGATTTCATTTGTCTGAAGCGACTTCTGTTCGATACACCAAGGTTCTCTAAAGAGAATTTTTTGGAGGTGGTGGTAGTAGACACAGAAAAAAATCCTTGTTTTAATTGTGCTAGCACGAGTGTATGAGTAGGACTTAAGAACAAAACATGTTCATTAATGTTAACACTAATCACGTACACATCTCCTGCTAACCGATGCATTCCATATCATTCAATAAAAATATAATTCAAAATAACCATGAAATATGTAACCAACTAACTAACGATCTGTGTAGGTGGGTTATTGGTTAACATTTAAAAGACATCGAAACTGATGGGTTCGTCGACTATCAACTTATCCACATTTGATATGCAAATTATATACTGAAATACGAAGTTGAACTAATATGACTTGCAAATAACATATTCCTTCAGTTTTATTAAAGATGTCCCGTGTATTCGCTTCATTTAATTGTTGTACCGTCAGTGATTGCTAATATATCAAGTACTTGTCGCAGGTGTATTTTTTTCCCTATCACTGCGTTTAGCTGAGCTGGAAGTATTATAGATCGATAACAGAACGAAGAGGATGGAAGAGGACAGATAACGCAGGTAGTGAAAAAAGCGACTTCTGGTAGGACAATGTTCGCCGAAGTAAGGCGCCTGTGGAGAGGCAAAACACTACGTCACCGGCGATAAAGCAGCTTTCCTGTGGTGGAAGACAGCCCTTAGGAAGCCTCGGCAGGAGTTGGAGAAATTCTGGATGGCCTGACCATCGCTCCGACGACCTAAAAATTTTCAAAATAACAGTTGCTTGTCTCGGCCAAGGTGCAGTAAGAGGCTTTGTGTAGAAAGGCAAAGGGAGCATGGCACGACTCTTGTCGATACGAAGACAACACACCGCTGGGCACCGCAGCCTCTGTGAAAGCAGTCAGGGACGGATGGAAAGGCATTTACGACGTTACAATCCCTGCTGGACACGCCACAAGAGGGGTGAGGTTTTCATAAAGTGTGACACCGCACCTTTCTCGTACCAAAATACTTGTAGCCAGGCTTTCGAGGAAAAACAGACGGGAAGCGTAGGAGGTTTTTCTAAACATGGTGTTATGTTGAATAATGTTCTTTGAGTTACCGACGGGACAGAGTCAAAACAGTTTCCTTTCTTTAGCTGAAGTCACGTAGCCCTCCGGACCCGAAAATACGGCAAGTTCACTGTGCAGGCTGGTCTGACGCAGTACGTTTTGGAAAATTACTGAGACGTGGGGCACGCTCTTTAGCCGGATTCGTGGGCAGCTTTTATTCTTGTCCTGTGGGAGGAAGTTCCAACAAAACTGATACTTTTCATTGGGTAATTGCTTGTAAGACTTTTTCGATCGGCTAGCCATGATCTGGCGAATATTATGAGGAAGAACAGGAGGCGCTGAAGAGACACTTTTGCCTCTGGTTACAGGAGAAACACTTCTAATTCTGTTCGCAGGCTTCTGTTTTCGACTGCAGAGTGAACTTTCGTTACTTCATTTGTATCTCCAACTGGAACAAGATGTAAAGTGTGGGCATGGTAGATTTACGGGTGTCATATGTATCGTATTCGATGGTCACAGCCTGGAGCAGATCTCTGTTGAGGCAGCTGCTGTGATAATCCAAGCAGACATAACGACTCAATAACACTACTGGCGGTCAACGCTACGCCACAGCTGAAATGGTAAGATCTGCACTCGGGTTTGGTATGTATAGGACCTGATGTGCTCAGTGAACTGCTGAAGTGACAAAAGAAGAGGGATACCTCCTAATATCGTGTCGGACCTCCTTTTGCCCTGCGTTGTGCATCATCCGAAGTGACATGGACTCAACAAGTAACTGGAAGTCCTCTGCAGAAATTATGAGCCATGCTGCCTCTATAGCTGTCCACAATTGCGATAATGTTGTCAGTGCAGGATTTTGTGAACAAAATTTTCTGTCGATTATGTCGCATAAATGTTCAAAAATGGTTCAAATGGCTCTGAGCACTATGGGACTCAACTGCTGAGGTCATAAGTCCCCTAGAACTTAGAACTACTTAAACCTAACTAACCTAAGGACAACCCACACATCCATGCCCGAGGCAGGATTCGAACCTGCGACCGTGCGACCGTAGCGCTCGCGCGGTTCCAGACTGTAGCGCCAGAACCGCTCGGCCACCAGCGGCCGGCGCATAAATGTTCATGTTGGGCAATCTGGAGGGGGGTGTGGGCGCAAATTATTCGCTCGAACTGTCCAGAATATTCTTCAAATAAATCGCGAACAACTGCGGCCGGAGACGTGGTTCACTGTCATCCATAAAAACTCCATTGTTGTTTAGGAACATGACGTCCACGAATGGCTGCAAATGGTCACCAAGTACCCGAACATTCAGAGGACCCAGTCCATTCCATGTCAACACAGCCACACCAGTATGGAGTCACCTCCAGCTTGCACTGTGACTTGCTGATAACTTGGGTCCATGACTTCGTGGGGTCTGTGCCTCACTCGAGTGGTACCATCAGATTTTAGCTACTGAAACGGTGACTGATCTAAACAGGCCGCGGTATTTCTGTCGTCTAGAGTCCAACCTATATGGTCATGAGCCCAAGAGAGGCGAGTCAGGCGGTGTCATGCTGTTAGCAAAGGCACTCGCGTCTGTCGTCTGTCGCCTGAACGCCAAATTTCGCCGCATGTCCTTACGACACGTTCGTCGTACTTGGCACATTGGTTTCTGTGATCATTTCACGCAGTTCTGCTAGTCTGTTAGCACTGAAAACTCTACGCACACGCTGCTGTTGTTGGTTGTTAAGTGAAGGCCGTAGGCCACTGCGTTGTCCGTGGGGAGAGGTAACACCTGAAATTTGGTATTCTCTACACTCTCTTCACACTGTGTATCTCGGATTATTGAATTCCCTAACGGCTTCCGAAATGGAATGTCCCATGAGTCTAGCTCCAACTACCATTCCGCGTTCAAAGTCTGTTAATTACTGTCGTGCGGCCATAACAACTTCGGAAACCCTTTCACATGAATCACCTGTGTAGGAAAAATGACAGCTCGGCCAATGCATTGCCCTTTTTTTCCTTGTGTATGCGGTACTGCCGCCCTCTGTACATGTAGTTATCGATATCTCATCACGTTCATCACCCTAGTGTAGAGTATTTCATAGGTAGAAGGAACATGCCATTCTGGCTTGGATGACATTAGAAACTCAAATTTTTGGCACTCACTGTCGTCGGGTCGCGGAGACGGTTCTTTCCCTCTAGTAATGCAGTATCTCTACTTTATTTTTCTTTATCCAGAATCTCTAACAGCCATAGTTCCTTTTAATTGTTTAACGTACTTGTGAAAATCATCATGACATAATTGGATAATTAAACATTTTTATTGTACTGCAGGACAACTGTTGCACACCTTTATGCCAGGTTTTGAAATAAACAATAGAACTAGTGGTAACTTTGACTTTCATTACGTAGATATCTTACCTGCCAAAACAATACATTGTAGTGTCACTGTTCTGCGATCCTTTTGATAGCATTATACCTGTAACTTAGCGTTAATTAAATATCCTTGTGTAACAACAATAAGTAACAGTCTTCATTATTTATCTACATATTTATATAGGATGCATATATAAACGTGGAGTTGGTGGGGTAGTGCATACTGTGACTGGCACACCAAATTGCTGTTTGGCGGACAAGGACGTCAAGAAATAGAAAGGCATCATCTGTCCCTGCCTCCATTGTGAATGGTTACGGATGTTGTTGATGTGGTCCAAGTACTTGCGAGGACATTATTTCGTCACATGTCAGAATACTTGTTATTGCCCGTAACATTAGAAATTGAATGTGTCGCTATCCTTAATCGCAGTGACTATATTGCAGCTACCTCTGGTTTCGATGACGGAGAATTTCGTAAAGATATCACTGCCTGGTGACATTGTTTTGAATAAAGCCTGATTGTCGTTGATGGGCGCGAGCGTCTAACGTGGCAGTCGAGTTGAGCGGTTCCAGTAGGAGAGTTTGATCTGGGCGTCTGAGTTGGGTAGTCGGTTTCAGACTAGGCGTGGGTAATTTCAGAAGTTGCTAATTCGTTTCTAAAATGATCATTCACGCCATGTTTGTTCACCTGAGAATTTCAATGTGAAAAGGTGGATGTCGCATGTGGAACATTGCTGAATTGTGAAAATTTAAAAATGTTTCTTATGAGTAGTACTTTCCACCATCAATCATACTGCCCATGTCCTGCTAACAATAATTATTCCTAATCTGATCCAATATCATCCACATCCATAAATTATCAGTCAGTGGAATAAATGTTTCTTAATTAATGGACTGGGGAAAGACGGAAGTATCTTCGTAATATGGCATGCACCCAGCAGTCACGTTATACACGCTTCCTGCTTTTCGCATCCGTGAGACCAGATATCGAATGTGTCATCGAAGTAACGGTAAGTCGAACTAGGCTTTGCAGATGCTGCGTCCGGGGTGATGTCCTCATGTGCTCCGTAAAAAGTTTATTTATAACTTAAGCTACGGGGCTTCCAATCAGGTTGCTGTTCATCTGGTTAAAACATTTTCCACTATACAAAAGGTAACATAACGTCAGTGTGTGCTTAAAAATTCACAACATTGTCGTGAAACACCTGGGAGAGCACATGTAATAAATTTTTGACCGGTATGCGTGACCATCGTATCATCCCCTCCCAGTTGCAAATGTGTAAAACAGATAAAGGAACCACTTGTATTTCTGACACTATCTACACAGTGCTCAACATGAGTAATAACAAGATAACTCAAGTGCTTTTTGAGTCTGTAAGTTAGCGCTCGAGAGGTGATACGATGGGCTACAGCGAGGCTTCCTTTGTATGAACTTTTGACTCGCAATAATATGTAGGTGGAGGTGCCTGAGGCACGGGACTTAAAGACACTCTTTTCCAGAGAAAGTGATTGGGATGCTCCAAAACTTCTCATTAATCTGCATGTGGGGTCCTATGATAATTTTTGGTACGTCTCCACTTCCAGCCTGAACCAGATCTTCACATCGCAGTGAACGTGCTCCGTAATGACAGCTGCATTGCCTTCGTCAGCTGGAAGGACTATGATGAGCGAAACGCTACTTTTGTCATATTTCTTGCTGTGCACTTGCTTTCAGTGATGCGGTGGCTACAGTCTACAGGTTTCAGGCTTCTGCTCTAAACTACAGAGACGTTAGGGCGTGAAATTTGTGAGAGCACTGGTGGAGTTGGAATCCCATGACAACCCCGATGTCACTACATCTTCTGATGCGCCATGTCAGACCAGTTTGTTCTCACACGAAGGTAAATGGCAGGCAAAGGTAATTTTGTATATTTTTGGGCGGAAAGCGAAAGCAATCACGAATGTCTTCCCCTTACACTTTGCAGCAGGTTCGAGATCCTGCCCTGCACTGATAAAACATCTTGAATTAGATCGGGATGCCTATTGGATCAGTGACCAAAGTTCCTACCAAGCACGGACAATCACAGGAGGTGGATGATTGGGACACTGGGCGCTCCAGAATTAGTCAGGTAATGGAGACCCAAAGGAAAACAGCAGGCAGGTCGAGAAAGATGTCAATGGGAAATCAGTATGCTGGCCGACAGGTCTCGTCCGAGATGTGGAACAGGTTCTGATGGTAGCTATTGATTGCACTGAGTGCACCCGGCTGCAAATATTAGCACACGTTAGCACGAACTGCGCTTTGTGCCTGTGTTCTGGAGGAATCGTCAGTACCCGTACACCAGTTGTGTAGCGGCGTGCTAATAGTTAAGGGCCGCAAACCCCACACTGTGACTGCCAGCCAGTGTGGCCGATCTATTCTAGGCGCTTCAGTCTGGAACCCCGCGACCACTACGGTCGCAGGTTCGAATCCTACCTCGGGCATGGATGTGTGTGATGTCCTTAGGTTGGTTAGGTTTAAGTAGTTCTAAGTTCTAGGGGACGGATGACATCAGATGTTAAGTCCCATAGTGCTCAGAGCCATTTGAACCATTTAGAACCACACTTTGACAACACATTTGTTTCACCAATATTTCCTTTGCTTAAGAAATATGAGTACAACAACATAAACAATGTATTCTCAATAAAGCCCGTTCTCTCGTTTCCGGGCGAAATGAAAGAAGAGTTAAGAAACTACAAGAACGAACGAACAGGGGATTGCCGCCATTAGATGAATGACGAGCTGCATGCTGTCTCGTCGGTTGAGACTTGTGCATCGATGTTGTAGACGGTTGGCTGAACAGGTGCAGCACACCTCTCCATTTACAGTATCGTGTCCAGAAACGTTAGTCGTCCTTTTATTGGGAGCCAAGTTCATGTCTAAATCAAATACGCTATTCTGCGTCAGTCACAGAAGCCACTTATGGCGTGCACGGTAGTTTGGTAGGTTAGAGAAACTCGTCCTTGGGGCAACGATGAGATACCTGACAAAACAGGAAGAGAAGTACAGGGGATTGACAAAATAATGTGAACACCTGTACTTACTTGGGAATAGTTTACTAATAGAGCCTTGGATCTCCATTTAACCGTAATACAGCTGCAACTATCTTGGAATACTGGCGTACAATGATTGCATAGTCTCCAGTGGAATGTTATGCCACTCTTCGATCACAACACCTTCTAACTCTTGTAGAGACGAGGGGGAAGGAAATCTGCACCGGAGTCTGCGCGTCAATACCGCCGACAAGGGTTCAATAATGTTCAAGTCCGGGGACTGTACTGACCATGGAAGACACTGCACTTCAGTATCATGGCCCTCGTACCATTATTGTACTGTCCTGGCTGTGTGAATGAGTGCATTATTGTCCTGAAATATGCCCTCATTTTTGAGGAACCACATTTGTATCGTAGGGTGCACCTGATCACCTAACATGTTTACATAATCGTTGACTGTAGCATGGCATTTGAGAGTAATGATGGGACCAGCAGAATACCATAATATGGTTGCCCACACCATCACACTTGCACCTCCACCCTTAACCGTTGGTATCAAGCAACCAGGATTGTAGGCTTCTTTTGGCGTTCTCCAGACGTAAGCCCTGCCAGATGTTGGAAATAACGGAAACGTTGACTCGTCGGACCATATGACGTGTTTCCATTAATCAGCCACCCAGGATTTATCCGCCTGACACCACGTTTTACGCTTCTTTGCGTCGGTTGTCTTCACTAATGGTTTCGGTATTGCTACTCGTCCACGAATATTCGCTTCATAGAGTTCTCGGCGTACAGTGTCAATAGATACGGGTTCTCGAAGATGGTTAATGAGCTCTTCAGTCACATTAACCGATTTACTTTTGTGTTGTTTTGACACAATTAGTGTTAACGTATGACGATCTCTGTCATTTAGTTCTGATTAGCGACCACTATTACCTTTAAGCGATGATATCTTACTATGTTTTGTGTAGGCTGTCGTGACTGTTGAGACATTCATTAAGTTGGCTGTCTTGGTTACCGATGCTCCAGCTATTCGGGTCTCCACAATCTGCCCTCTCTGTTAAGTCTCTCCCTGCACGTCGAAATCGGGCTCTGAATGCAAATACTAAGTGTTTACTACTCGTAAGCAACCTGCCCTGATGCCTAGTCCGCACTGAACACGCACAATCCAGCGCGATACGTGCCTTGCCTGTGTTGTTGATCGTCAAACACATTCATCTCGTTACTACTACAGTTCTCGTTATTTTACCTATCCCCTGTAAGTCACATTACTGTCGAAGAAAGAAATTTCGTCCTTTCAGATCAGAAACTAAGAATATTACTATATTAATAAACTGCAGGGTTATCAGTGACTAGATCCCAGACTCATTATCGTTTATTAGAGGTATTATGGCTCATAAGGCTCGGGGAGTAGACAACATTCCATTAGAACTGCTGACGGCCTTGGGAGGGCCTGTCCTGACAAACCTCTACCATCTGGTGAGCTAGATGTATGAGACAGGCGAAATACCCTCAGACTTCAAGAAGAATATAATAATTTCAATCCCAAAGAGAGCAGGTGTTGACAGATGTGAAAATTACCGAACTATCAGTTTAATAAGTCACAGCAGCAAAATACTAACTCGAATTCTTTATAGACGAATGGAAAAACAGGTAGAATCTGACCTCGGGGAAGATCAGTTTGGATTCCGTAGAAATATTGGAACACGTGAGGCAATACTGACCCTATGACTTATCTTCGAATAAAGATTCAGGAAAGGCAAACCTACGTTTCTAGCATTTGTAGACTTAGAGATAGGCTTTTGACAATGTTGACTGGAATACTCTCTTTCAAATTCTAAAGGTGGCAGGGGTAAAATGTAGGGAGCAAAAGGCTATTTACAATTTGTACAGAAACCAGATGGCAGTAATAAGAGTCGAGGGGCACGAAAGGGAAGCAGTGGTTGGGAAGGGAGAGAGACAGGGTCGTAGCCTCTCCCCGATGTTATTCAATCTGTATATTGAGCAAGCAGTAAAGGAAACAAAAGAAAAATTCCGAGTAGGTATTAAAGTCTACGGAGAAGAAATAAAAACTTTGAGGTTCGCCGATGACATTGTAATTCTGTGAGAGACAGCAAAGGACTTGGAAGAGCATTTGAACGGTATGGACAGTGTCTTGAAAGGAGGATATAAGATGAACATCAACAAAAGCAAAACGAGGATAATAGACTGTAGTCAAATTAAGTCGGCTGACGCTGAGGGAATTAGATTAGGAAATGAGACACTTAAAGTAGTAAAGGAGTTTTGCTATTTGGGGAGCAAAATAACTGATGATGGTCGAAGTAGAGAGGATATAAAGTGTAGCATGGCAATGGCAAGGAAAGAGTTTCTGAAGAAGAGAAATTTGTTAACATCGAGTATAAATTTAAGTGTCAGGAAGTCATTTCTGAAAGTATTTGTATGGAGTGTAGCCATGTATGGAAGTGAAACACGGACGATAAATAGTTTGGACAAGAGACCCCAGGAAATCCCGGTTGGAAAGATGGGCAACATTCTGATAGGTCGTAGCAGCTAGGTGCTGAATATAGCGCCTTTCAACATGAGCGAGCACCAGCTGTCATTGGCTCAACTTCACTGCTGACGCTTAATGCACCATAGCGATGTACTGTAGAACGGAGTGAATAAGGCGTTCGTGAAATACTGTTTTATGACATTGGTGACAAGCTGTGCTCATTGTGTCAAAGTGTGCCGCTAGTAGCTAGTAACGGCTGCCAGAGATCTCCGATTTACAAATGCAGTGGAAATGACCGAAATGAATGAGTTTACCAGTGAGGAAGTAGCGCAGCTATTTAATAACTAACACTGACATTATGTGTAATTTTCTTTGGATTTAAAAGCTGAAATTGTTAAAGTGAACAACGTCTGTAAGAGCGGCGCTATTCTTCAAGCATGATTAAACTGCAAATCGAAAATCATTCACTTCATAATGTTTCTTCAGTTGCTTATGTATATTCATTTTGATTTGGAGGTGTACTTATAGCTGAAGAATATCAGTACGAGAATATAGTTAAAATAATTTTGAAAATATATGTGCGCGAGTTTGTGATATAGCGTACTCATATTACTTACCTATTTTCCGCGTAGATTAACATGTGTGCAAGGACAAGATTTCAAGCGCGTTAGGCAGATGTGTCGACTTCCGCCCCCCTGTTCCCTCATCTTAAACATACCGCGAGTAGGAGGTCTCTGGTCGTACAGTTGGAGAGCGTTCTGGAATGTAATGCCTCCGAATTCTTCACTCTGCTGTCAATAGCGGTTCAGGTACGACATGTCATGCATATTAATCGATCAACTTTCCCGCTTCACTGACGGAAGTTGCAATCATCTGCTGCTAGAGGGTTCCGAATTTTAGCATTTGACGTAATGGTGTGTAACGCAACGTTGTTAGTACTTGAGAATCAGCGTGCTGTAACAGGGGGCCATAGAGTTTTTAACCGCAGGAAACGTACCTCCTATTCTAATCCATAGCAGTATGAAAGCTGTGTACAGTTGTAAGTAGGCTGTTTAGGATTTTAGGTCGGTAACGCCACGTAGCGCTCTATATGAAAATTACTGGCTGTGCTGTGTGTAGTCTGTGGCTGGTTTGCATTGTTGGAATATTTGCTATTGTAGTGTTGGGCAGTTGGATGTTCACAGCGTGTAGCGTTGCGCAGTTGGAGGTGAGCCGCCAGCAGTGGTGGATGTGGGGAAGGAGATGGCAGAATTTTGAGAGCGGACGATCTGGACGTGTGTCCATCAGAATGAGTAAATTTGTAATATTGGATATCATGAACTGATATACATATGATGACTTTTGAATATTATAAAGGTAAATACATTGTTTGTTCTCTATCAAAATCTTTCATTTGCTAACTATGCCTATCAGTAGTTAGTACCCTCAGTAGTTAGAAACTTTTATTCAGATGGGAGTATTGGCACACGCTGTATTGCAGTAGTTTGATAACGAAGATTTTTGTGAGGTAAATGATTCATGAAAGGTATAGGTTATTGTTAGTCAGGGCCATTCTTTTGTAGGGATTATTGAAAGTCAGATTGCGTTGCGCTAAAAAAAAAAAAAATATTGTGTGTCAGTTTAGTGATGATCAGAATAAGCAAAGAGAAATGTCTGAGTACGTTCAGTTTTGCACAGCTGTTTGAAAATCAAATAATGTAAGAGGTTTACCAGCACTGTCTTTTATAAATTTTTCAAACGGCATGTTTCACAGTGATCAAGGTACCGACTTCAGTAATGCGCGATTTTGGGCTGTTTATTCATAATGAAGGGAACGGTGGTGTTAACCTCAATGTGTGTGGCACAGATGAGAGTGACGACCAGGTACGGCAACCTACAAGACTCATCGAAATCGAGTTGATGAACTCATAAGACGAATTCGTCAGATAACACAGACAGAACTTTGAGAACTTTGCTCTGCGAACAAAGTATAGCCTTCAAGTGTGACAGAATCAAAGAACTGGTTTCTTGTTGGGAGGAATGTGTCTGACACCAGGGTGAGAATGATAAGAAATAAATACATGTACCGGAAGAACAAGGAAGCAGAATGTGAACAAAAGTTATTTCATTTAAAAGGTTTTAAGAGTTTCCACTGAAGAAAGTCGGAGGCAATATTTTTTCAGCACATCCGCATATTTCGCACTTGGGCGTTATGCGGCTGCAATGGTGCGGAGCGAGAAATGAACATTTGGAGTAGCTGTATTTGGTGGGTTCTACCTCACTTGGGTCAGTCCTGCCTCATGCCAGAATCGACCCATGTTACCTAGAACCTTCCAGATATAGCTACCATAGTCCACAATTTTAGGCCTAACTATCTTAATTTTATTTTAAAATGTCTACTTTATTTTAAATTACTTAGAAACTTAATAAAAATGACTATTTATCTTATCAAGTTCTTTTATCATAAAATAATTATTTTTTTCATACAAAAGGTAAACCTAAGAAAATAAATTAAATATTTTTTTTATAAAAGGTGCACATAATCAAAAAATTATTCGTTTTCACAAAGAATAATTCATATTAAAATTTCACTAGCTCTTCAGTTCAGTGTACTTTATTATTTAACTGGGCAGTTACAATGAATTTAAAATAAAATTTCGTCCTCAAAAAGTCCAAAAACCTTGGGCATCAAAAGAATGAAACCCAGACAGTTTATTCTTGATGTTACTCTATTTATTTCGTTTTACCCTCTGGGTTTTTTCGAAGTTCATCTAGGAGTCCAGGTAGCTGGCCTTTGCACCTAGTCCCCTCATCTTTAATTGATCAGGCAGAGCTCAAACAGCAGTGACTTAGTGATCAGCAATCCCCACTGCATGGTTGTGCAGCCACTCCCAACCTGAGGCACTCTGGGAGCCAAAGTATTTGGTTGCAGTTTGTATACAAGGTGTAAATAAAGTACGGGAATGATGAATGTATTGATGAATAGTTAAAAGAAAAAATTAAACATCCATTGAATAGAAAAGTTATTATTAACATACATGCATTTAATTTTGATGAAGAGTAGTTAATATTATTTCTCAGCGTTTCTTGTGTGTAATCATTTAAAATGTTAAAATATTCATTGATATAAATTTGCTACATTAGGATTGTAATTAGCTCTTAGCATTTCTTCACAGTTAGGATATCTATCTTCAATTCTATGTAACTGTTGTTTTTAACTGTTTGTACTCTAATTATATAATAAGTATGGTCACAGTTTTCACCAAATAATTTTAAAACAATAAAAGCGGCTTTTAAATTTTCATTAATTGTTTGGGCATAAAACGATGTAAAAAACTAGTAATTTGTTCTTATCTTCCGCTTATTATTTCTGAAGCAATATTGACTGCTTATCTCAAATTTTGTATTTATTCCTCCTCTAATTGGACGATTTCTTCATTTTTGTCTTCTTTTTCTAGTCGTTCTATACAACAATTTTTATTATTTATCTAATATATATAAAATTTATTATTCGTTGTCTAATTTTATATTCTCCATGTTTTCTAACTGCTGGCAAAACTTCTTCGTAAACCCAATTTTAGAGATTTACAGCAAATGGCATTTTTAGTCTCATAACATAAGAATATAGACGAGGTTCATTGAAATATGCTATTAAGTTTTTTATATTAAGTTAATACTAACTCAATACATCTGAAATTATCGTAAGCTTTACTATATTTTTTGTTCGCATTGGCTGTAATAGCGTTCCTAGGACGTTCATATCCTAAGAGATCAACAACTTGATTGCACAAAACCAAGGATTTTCACCAGTAATAATGTAGAATCAGTTATTATTGCATCTAAGTTTGTTATTGAAAAGATCTATAATATCTATAATTGGATTCTTTTAACAGAAAAGTTCTTTCGACATTTTATTTTTATAAATAAAACTATGTATATATAACACACAGATGCAGGTACATTGATAAGTAACATTGATGCTTTGCTTTGCTTTGCTAGGTGTACATAAATGTAGTTACATATGCTATGATTGTTTGTGAAAACAGTAATTAGTGATAATATTATGCAGTAAAATATTTATTTGTTTCTTTTACTTGAATATTCGATACTGAGTGACGATTTACTAAGAGAATCATTAATGTATAAATGGAATAAAAAATATAAAATGGAATGATAAAGGAGCAAATAAAAAATGTTAGGATTAATGATTCAGCATGTTGTTCATGACATTAATAATCCTGATAGTTTCATTACAAGTAAAGGATGAGTATATACACATGAAATATTTGTTCATGACTGTTGAAAGGAAGCAATTTTCCTAGTATAAATAACGATCCTATGAAACAAATATTGATAAAGATGAGATCTGGCATATGGAAAATGATAAAAATGCATCAGATTATCAAACAAATGTGTTTGGAGTTTTAGTTCATGAAGTTAGTTACTTATTAGGTTTAAGTCATTCAGATGTTGATAGATCAATAACGTATCTGAACTATAATGGTTGCCATTTGGAGGTCATTTCAAGATGCTATTTATGCTATTGAAAGCTTAGATGGTAAAAAATGTCAACAGAGTCAACTATGCCAGAATCAAAACCTGTTGTTGTAACAATTGAACCAACAGTTACTTTAAATGAGTTAGTGAAAGCACTATGTAAAACTAATAAATCACTTATTACTGATGATTCAGTTTAATATATTTTTAATCAGAATTGGGTATGGGTAGGTGATGATATGTGTTTGCAATTAATCTTTGATTGGTTAAAATTATTTCCATAAAATTTGCAAAAACTGGATGGTATATACTAGAGACTAAACTGTGAAGTTGTATAACTTGTTGACAGTAATATATATATGACAAATTTACAAATATTACAATGAATTCCAGTAATTCCAAAGACAATATATAGAATAGAATTACATAAAAAATTTTCATTAAATGTTGCAGTCAACACTTATTTTGGTACAACATTTTTATTCTTTAATGAACTTGTAAATGGCTGTACTTTAACAGAGGAGTTGTAACTAGAGAATTTCGAGGGTTGCCTAGAAGAATGAATGAGATACATTAATGAATTCGTCAATTTTTCCAGGGTCAATACTTTTTATAAATATAATGAATTTACAAAGAAGAAGTTAGTCATTGCACAATTGATTTATATTCCTTTTGTGTTAAATATACGACATTAGTGCTTGTGGAAATAAATATATGAATATATACATTAGAAAAATTTAAAAATTTCATTTTTTTACAAAGGTCAGTTTGAACAACAAGCAGAGCAGTCATGTGTCGAATGAAAATTTTGTATTTATTGCAACACTGAGAAGTTAACTGATAAGTTTATTTCACAGAAATATATAAAATGTTGGTATAGAACGACGTGTAGACAATGTGTAAATGAATGTCATGTAAGTATCTGTAACAGTAAATGAATACATTAAGTATATAAGTAAAAAATACTTCTAAACATTATAATAAAAGTCAGTTACCACTAATTATGAGTGAATAACATTCGAAAATATTCTTCTTGATGAATAATGATGAAAAACATAAAGGACATACAAAATCATAAAAATGTAAACTTTGTTGAGAGATTAAATTTTAAATTCTTTTTATGTTAATCTGTCACATTAACATAAACATAATAACAAATGTAAAAACTGTACTTTGAATTATGTGAAAAATAAGAAAAGACAATTATCTCATAATTTATATTTAAATGTCTACAATATTTACTAGTCGAAATCTGAGAGTTATTATTTACAATTGTAATCAATTTTCTTTTCTATGAATAGGATGGCCAAACAGAAATTCATTGTTGTTCTACTTCATGACAACAAAAATAGTTTACTATGTAATAGCAAATTAAATAAAGCTGATCTAATCAGACTTATCAGTAGACATAATCTGAAATTTTAAAATTGGAAACTATTGTAAATTTTTTCAAAATAGTGAAACCAAACCAAGAAATTAATTTTTTCATGTATTACCTGTATGTTTGTGAAACAAGAAATTAGAAATAATATTGAAAAATTATTTCCTTTTTGTACTGATTTATTTCAGAAACTAACAGACAGAAGAACATTAGAGAACATCTATTTGATAAAGTGTTTACAAACATGTTTTAAACCATAAATTTTGAAAATAATATGAACTCAGTTGAACCTAATCTTTTCTTGACTACAGTAAAACCTAGATTTATGAAAACTGTAAAAGACAATCTAGGTACATATCAGGGATTGAAAGTAACTTTTAAACATTTTGATGAGTGCCAACTGCCAAAAATAGAAATATTATGGAATAAAATTTTCACACACAAAACTATAGGAGAGTTAATTAAAAATTTATATTGTTAAACAAAATATTTAATCAAGAATGGGTGATTTTCAAGCATTTAGATCACTATGGGTAATAAACAGATTTATTGGGTTACGGTTGGAATTAATATATATTCTCCATTAGGAGAATCTCTTTACATTGAATTACTAGATAAAACAAGAAGCAAAAATGCTTCCATGAATGGAAAAAATAAACATAAAAAATGGTTTTTGTGGACTATAAAATCTGTATTATAACCTGCAGATAAAAATTCGGAAAGAGTTACACAATATAAAAACGGAACCAACAATGACTGAAGAGAGTCATACAACATGACAGAAGTGCCAAGATTCCGCAAACTGCTAAAGATTTCAACGCTGGGATATCAACAAGTGCCAGCACGCAAATCAGTCAATGAAACATCATCAATATGGGCCTTCGGAGCGAAAGGCCTACTTGTGTTCCCTTTGTGACTGCACCACACAAGGCTTTACACCTCGCCTGGGCCCATCAACACCGATATTGAATGATTGGATATATGTTGCCTGGTCAGACTAGACTCATTTCAAATTGTATTGAGTGGATGGATATGTACAGATATGGAGACAGGCTCATGAATGCATGCACTCTGCATGTCAGTATGAATCTGTTCAAGCTGGTGGAAGCTCTGTAAGGGTATGGGGTGTGTGCAGTAGGACTAATATGAGACCTGTGATGCGTCTATATACCATTCTGACAGGTGACACATACCTAAGCATCATGTCTGATCACCTGCATCCATTCATGTGCACTGTGCATTCTGATGCACTTTGTCAATTCTGTCAGGATAATGTGACAACCCACATATCAGTAATTGCTACAGAGTGGGTTCAGGAACACTATTCTGATTTTACACACTTCCATTGAGCACCAGACTCCCTAGACATTAATTTCATTGAGCATATGTGGATAGCATTGAAACGTGCTGTTGAGAAGAGATTTCAACCCCCCCTGTACTCTTACATATTTATGGCAGTCCTGCAGAATGCATGGTGCCAGTTACCTCCAGCACTACTTTATACAGTAGTTGAGTCCATGCCACGTTGTGTTGCATGAATTCTGCGAGTTTGTGGGCACCTTATACAATATTAGGCATGTGTACCAATTTCTTTGGCTCTTCAGTGTATTAGTTTTGGTAGGAGGACAGAAAATTTAAGAACTGAGATATAGCAACACATTTCAGTTTCTGGGTTCTGCTTTGACAGACTTTCAGCCAATTTGAAAGAGATTAAAATGACTATATTAGGAAATTTTTCTTAGAAGAGTTATTCAGTCTAGTGATCAGAAAAGGTGTATAAGAAATATGATTACAACGATTCTTGGAAGAAAATTGATGAGACACAGTTATCAGTAAAAGAAGAACTTTATAATAAACAGAATGACTGTAAATTAAGTGATGAAGATTAGAAACATGCAAAAAAAATTGGGAAAAATTTAATATCTAAAATCTTGGTGAATATCATGATCTGTATCTTAAAACTGATGTGTTGCTACTGTCTAATGTTTTTCAAAATTTTAGAAAAAATTGTATAAAAGCATATGATGTTGTTCTACCTTGCTATTTAACTGCACCACTATTACCTTTGGACAGAATATGACTAAAAAAAACCCTTTGATTTATAACATGATTTTGGTATTATTTTAATGGTTGATGAGAGGATAACAGGAAGATATCACAATGTTGTAACAGATATGTGAAAGCAATCAATAAATATATGAAGTGTTTTGATAGTAAGAAGGTATCAAATTACCTTGGTTACTTAGATCTGAATATTTTATATTGTTTGTTATGAGTCAATATTTTCTGTATGGTGGATTTTAATTTGATGAACCAAGCAATTTTGATTATACAAAATAAGTATATAACTACGGAAGCGCATTGTGGGAGCCACTCACCACTATACACAACACTGTCCTATGTCTGGTTGGAACAATTATGTTTGGAGACGATAAGAAAATGGTAGGTTGCACTTTTTACACACTAGGTTGTAACTGTTGATACCGGTCGATATTTTTGCTAATTTTGATGAGAGTCAAAATTTTCCCTTATTGCTGTACAGTATTCTTGACGATGTCAATGTCTGTCAGGCCATCACACATATTTCACTCTATCTGAACCTTCAGTGATAGATACATAGGCAATGATGATGATATGATGATTATGCGTCCACATTTATCACTTGGACGAGCGTTAGCATAACCAACATGCCACAGGTGATTGTTGATCATGGGGAAGCACAGTGGTCGAAAGAAAGTTCTTACACTTGTTACATGCACATCGATATCTAGTACCAGTCCTTCTTGGCACTTGTAATAAAATATCACTGTTCATGAAAGCGAATTTACAGTTCACAGTTCTCACTTGTACGAGCATGTGTGTAACTGTCACGATGTGGCTGATTATTGATGATGATGAAATGCGATGACCAAGCGCATGTTTTATGCTCACTACAAGACACTGGCACTTGATTGCTCTCCTTTGTGGTAAATTATTTTACTGATTCTCATTAGTTTCACTCTGGGGGGGGGGGGGGGGGGCTGAACACGCCACGGATGATTTATGTTGCATGGTACGACACGTAAACGGGCAGATACTCAAATACATCATTGGTGGCACCGATCATACTTAACTGCTTCTTTATGCACTTTTCACTGAATCCTTTTCCTTATCTCATTACTTCACAATAAAAGTACTTACAGCCACACTTGACCTTCCATACGCATGCCTTTCCCATGCAGAGCTACCCACAACACAACATAGCACCTCTGCGTCCCATGCTCGTCTGTACAATGCAGCCGTTTGTGAAGATACTCTGCTACCAAACCAGCAGTATGGCAATACGCTTACATTCCCACACGAAAAAGTTTTCGAATTGCTTAAGACAATATCGAAATCTAGATAAATCCCTCCTGCAGGAGATTAAAGAGTTGGCACGAGTGGGGGGGGGGGGGGGAGGGGAAGGAGGTATACTGCCCCTCCCCACGGGTATAGACCGATTGCCACATAGTGGACCAGACATGAGTTACTCACAGTCATAGAAACATAAATAACAGTAAGTAAACAGTTGTCAAACAGAGAAGAAAAACAGTAAGTAAACAGTTGTCAAACAGAGAAGAAACATAACAAAGGAACCCTTCCTACAGTGCAACCTGTATAGCCAACACAGTTACAATGCAGTAGATAAACAAAGAGCTAAAATAATAAGTTGCAAAAATATTAAGTCGCTGAAACAGAAAGCTTTACAAATACGGCTCCAAAAGGTTAGACATGATTTACAGGTCCCTGAAAGAAAGAGTTCAGAAAAATAGTAGAAAAACACATGTGTACACTTCTACTCCTGGTAGACAATTTTACTGATGACACTATTTGGCATATAAAAAACAAGAGAACCTCCATTAGCACTAGCCCATAAAAAAATTATTTCACTACTCACAACACTGCATCACAAGGGAGCATTCTTTGCACTGAACGGGGGCGGTGAGCAGTAGTAGCGTCAATGCTGCGCCTACAGGCAGATGTGCAGTATAGTCGTCTCCTCGCCGCTCTCACCTCATGGTAATCTGTTCACTGGCGTACATGAAACAGCTTAATGACGCTCTCAGTTTTGTCCTAAAACTGTCCATTAAACCTAGTCATATTTTGTTACTACTACAGTGGACATTACGGTGTTCTGTCTGACATAGTAAACACATAAGCTAATAAGAAAGAGGTATATATGAAACTCGTCTAAGCTGAATTCAGTTACTAAGTGAATAATGGAAAAAAATAACAGTTAGACCATCATTTAGCAGGAGTAATAAGAAATTTTTAAATGAAAACCCTTTTGCATAGCACAACCTATTGATACTAGTGTTCACTCAACCATATAACTGTATGTGAAAGGTGGAACATATTACCCTTAGTCTAGATTGAACAGATAGTTAGTAAATAAAATTATAATTTTGTGTATGGTGGTAACACATACTAGTTGGGTGGTGTATGGGTTTTGATTAACAGAAGTTCATTAATCGGTGGCACAATCTTACCATGCCTTTCCTTCCACCATTGTGACTCATCACATAAATGCTCCATTGCCAATTCAATTTTGCTGTCCTACAATTGATCGACAGCCGGAAAATCGCTCAAGATGCTCGAGAATGTCCTTTCAGGACATTGATTCAGCAGGATTTCACATGGTGCAATACCTGTCGAAACATGAGGTAGGCTATTGATTACATTCAGAAAATCTGTTACATACACTTTCCACTTGCTATGTCTCTGACTATAATATGTTCTGCATATGTGGTTCACCTCTTTCATGACTCTCACGGCTGGATTTGAGGTAGGCCTATATATAGCTATCAGAACCTGTTCCACACCATTCCTTTGCAACCTCTCCTTTCACTCCTTTGATATAAATGGTGGTCCACTGTCTGATAGCACCTGCTTTGGTTTCCATACCTGCATAAAATAATGATTTTGCATTCTCGCTGATATTGCCATACCTGTTGCCCTCCTTAGGGGGTAGAAATTTACATATTTGCAACACAATTCTAACACCACCATCAGCTGTGTGAAATTGCCACAGGACTTAGGTAGTGGACCAAGCAAATCGACGGCCATGTCTATCATTCCGTCAGGAATTATTGCGTGCATAGATCCGTGACAGGTAAGAGTTGTAGTCTTAGTCTTTCGGCACACATCACAGGTCTGTAATACCTCCATAATCTTTTTGCTCATGCCAAAGAAAATACGCTCCTTCTTTAGCTTTTCTAGACATTTGTCTGCACCAAAGTCGGCATTACTGTAGTAAGTGTACCACACCCGCTTCTCAATAGCATATCAAACCTTCACACTCTCAATGTAGGATCTTCATTATGCTCTGGTTCGATATTCTTAAGTCAAATGAGTCATATTGAACGCCATTGATCAAATTACTGCCTAATTTCTGCCCTTGTGGCATATTAACATTTGTAGCATCAATGCCAGGTAGCATCCTCGAAAATACATCAGGTATGATGTTTTGGTTGCCAACGGCCTTGCCGCAGTGGTAACACCAATTCCCGTCATATCACCAAAGTTAAGCACTGACGGGCTGGACTAGCATTTGGATGGGTGACCATCCGGACTGCCGAGCCCTGCTGCCAAGCGAGATGCACTCACCCCTTGTGAGGCAAACTGAGGAGCAACTTGTTTGAGAAGTAGCGGCTCTGGTCTCGTAAACTGGTATAAGGCCGGGAGAGCGATGTGCTGACCACATGCCCCTCCATATCTGCATCCATTGACGTCTGTGGGCTGAGGATGGCACGACGACCGGGCGGTACCGCTAGGCCTTACTGTTCGGACGAAGTTTAGTTGTGATGTTTTGTTTCCCAGGTCGGTAGACAACACAAAATTGATATTCTTCTAAGGGAAGCACCTATCTGGTGTGACGACTATGGTATAATTTACCAACAAGTAGGAAAGTTAGTGGGCTATGTTCTGTGACTACCTTGGTCGTTCTGCCTGCCAGGTAATATCTGAAACCCCACAGGATAGCAAGTGCCTCCCTCTCTGTTGCTGTATATTGCCATTCCCATTTACTCAGAGCCTTGCTTGTAAAGGCGTTTGTTTTAACATTATTAGAGTCAATTTCACCCAGCTGGTATAAGTGCTCTCCAAATCGATAGTCTGAGTTGTGACAAGCCAAATAAAATTCTTTGCTCAAATCTGGGTGCGAAAGCAGCTAAGGATCGCGCAGCTGTTGCAGTATTTCCTCGAAAGAACCTTGGCATTCATCTGTCCAATACCATAAGACTTTGTTCTTCAACAGATTCAACAAGTGTCGGGTACTAAGTGACCCTCCACTTATAATCTTCCTATACCATCCACATAAGCCACACTGGACTCCCATTCGGGAGGACGATGGTTGAATCCCGCGTCCAGGCATCCTCATTTAGGTTCAAAATGGTTCAAATGGGTCTGAGGACTATGGGACTTAACTTATGAGGTCATCAGTCCCCTAGAACTTAGAACTACTTAAATCTAACTAACCTAAGAACATCACACACATTCATGCCCGAGGCAGGATTCGAACCTGCGACCGTAGTGGTCACGCAGTTCCAGATTGTAGCACCTAGGACCGCACGGCCACCCCGGTCGGCCTGATTTAGGTTTTCCGTGATTTCCCTAAATCGCTCCAGGCAAATGCCGGGATGGCTCCTTTGAAAGGGCACAGCTGACTTCCTTCCGCATCCTTCCCTAACCCGATGAGACCAATGACCTCGCTGTTTGGTCTCTTCCACAAAAACAGCCCAACCACATAAGCTAAGGAAACCCCTTAATTGCTTCTTTTGGTGCAGGAAAATCCTTGACTGCTTGTGGTTTGTTCTCATCCAGCTTGATCCCCTGCGCATTGACGATATGGCCAAGAAACTTAACCTCATTCCTTCCAAAATCTGATCTTTTCAAATTTGCTGTCACTCCTGCCTTCTTATAGGCCATGAGTACCTCTTGTAGCGTTTTAACATGCTCTTCCGAGTCTGTTGTTGCTATTAAGATATTGTCAACATTCACAGTCACCTACTTACTCAACTGCTAACCCAATAACTTATCCAATTCTCTCACAAAAGCAGACATCCAAATACTGAGGCCAAACGGTAGTACACGATACACGATACTGGTTGCTTCTTCCTCCATACAAGAATGCAGTGTAGGGTCTTGAATCCTTATGTAGACGGACCTGTCAGTGCCCCGATCTGAGATCTATACTACTGAATACTCTTTCCTCATGAAACTTTTGGAGTAACTCTTACAAATTCTCTGGAGTGTCTCTTTCAGGAATAATAATTTTATTCACTGGACGTGCATCCAATACTGCTCTGGCATCGCCATTCCTTTTTTCCACAACGAACAATGGGTTGTTCTGCTGGCTAGATGACCTTTCTATTATTTCCATCCACAACATTCTCTGAAGCTTTTCTTCCACTGCTTCACGTTTACATTGACGTATCGCATAAGGCCATACATAAAATGGTTCACGCTCCTTCGCTTATAATTTGCACTCAACTGTCTTGATTATACCAGGTTCACTAGAAAAAACCTGCCTGTACCTTCGCAGGACCCTCATCAGTTCTTCATGATCTCACAGTCTTGATGTTCTAGTGACTGCAGTTTCCGCTCAACAACAGGTTCTATGTCTTCTTTGCTGGCCATGCCTTCCCATTTCGACTGCTTCTTGCTCAGAGATCCCAAATCTCCTTTCACAGTGCCTTGTGGTGTTAATCACAAATCGATATCACAGCATATATTAGTCGTTCCCACTACTTATTTGACATTGATCCTCTCTTTAAAGGCATAACAACTCCCGTACCTCCTTTCTGCACCTCCACACATACTTTTCTAAAGTTTAATAGAGTCTTTAGTTCAGTTAACCAGTTGACTCCCAAAGTTACTGGCAGCGCCAACCTGGGCACAACAAGCGCCGACATGTCATAATCTTCATCACCGAGTTTCATTGTGACTAAGACATGTTCCTTGATAACTTTGCTCTTTGCACCCACGGCATCTGCGATACGTATTCCACGTACAGGAAAATTGGGTATCCATAGAAACCACCGCCATGTCTCCTGCCATTATTATTATTCCAGTGTCGCCCACTATGTCTATTCTTATGGTTTGAATCGGTATCTGTATTGGGTTCTTTGTTCCCTGACTCTCTTCTATCATCTTCTCCTCCTCCTGTTCCTCGTGACTCATGGAACATGTCTAATTGTCCTAAGGCTGACTTCATTGCCTCTACGTCATTTCTAGGGATTGCTAGCAACTTATAGTGAACTATAGTTGGTAGTTTACTTATGATGAGGGACACAATTGCTACTGTCGTCATAGGTTCATCTAAATACAAGTGCCTCTCTTAATAATGATGAAAAAATTTCTTTAAGTTCTGATCATGCCCTCTCTCAAACCTTGTGCCTTGGTATAGACTGTTACGAACTTCGTTATGCTTCTGTCGCGAAAAATATTGTTGCAAAAATTCCTTTACAAAATCATCAGTAGTTTTACTCTTACGTCCTATCCTCATGCCCTAGGTACCAGCGTAACCCTCCAGTCTTGCTGAAACAAAGCATACCTTTCTCAGCTCATCCCATAATTCAGTTAACACGCTATACCAAGACAGACCGGATCATTTTCTGTACCATTAAGCTACCTCCCGCAATGCTTTCATTGCGTAATAGTGATTTCTCTTCGCTCTTCTCCTACTGACCGACCTGTTCTTTAGTCTTGCCCACCTCACTGTACATCTCTTCTACTTGCCGTGCAGATGTATCTTGGTGTAGCGCAACAAATGATATACTAGTTTTACCGTGTTTCACTTCCTCATCCAGTTGTTCGAAATGCTCGTCGTAAACCTCAATCTTTTTAGTTAGTTTTTCCTTCAGTTCTTGTACATCCGATTCTAACTTTTCAAAAGGTTTAGTATTGTGTATAACGTTCTCCTCAAACCGAATGTTAAGTTCATCTGTCCTTTGATGACCTGTCTCAGCCAGCTTCGTTAGATTCTCACTAGTCTTATCGAACTTTTTACAGGTTCTTTCGTTTACCTACTCTACTGATCGGTTATTATCTTCCTTTAATTGTTTTTTATCCTGCAATAATATTTTTTGGTTGTCTACTGATCACCTAATATCTTGTCGGCCGGAGTGGCCGAGCGGGTCTAGGCACTATAGTCTGGAACCGCGGGACCGCTGCGGTCGCAGATTCGAATCCTGCCTGGGGCATGGATGTGTGTGATGTCACTAGATTAGTTATCTTTAAGTAGTTCTAAGTCTTAGGGGACTGATGACCTCAGAAGTTAAGTCCCATAGTGTTCAGAGCCATTTTTTTTAACCTAATAGCTTCTTTCTGGCACATAATATCTCCCTTTAACTGTTTGTTATCATGCAATAATCTTTTGAGCATGTCAGCGATGGGCACTCATCTCTTTTGGGTGTTTTCATGATTGGTGAAGACACCGCATTCGGACTTCCCATCTCTGTTGATAAACTACCGTCCCCTATATCGGAATCCTTCGACATTTCACTACTACTTGATTCTGTTTCGTCTCCACCTGATTACTTTCACCTAGAGAGTCTGCTTTCACCTCCCTGTCTACTTCGGTTGCACCAACCTTATTATTTGCCATACTGAACCAAAAATAAGTCACCCAAGCAAGAAATAAACAAATCACAATAACACTCGTAGCACAGAGTGGATGGCAGTAACCATAAACAAACTACAATGCCCTATGTATTCAAAACCGTAATTTGTGCTCATGAGCACACATAACATACAATATCTCATAATAGAAGAAAAAGAATGAAACATAAGCTAAGGTAAATACAGTTCTGCAGTTGTAATAACTGTTGCTAAAAAGTTAGACTACTAAGTAAGTAGGGTGTGGCAGTGAAATTTACTTTACTGTATGATCTGCAAAGTAAGTAATGTCTTGTAATTTAATGATACAAAAGAATTTTAAATATCACTGTTTGTAATTACGTAATTACAGAACGCAATCTGCACTACCAATTAATTACTCTCGCTGCTTCAGTTGCGTGAGGTAACAGTGTGATGCGCTACTTATTTTGCGTTGTCTTCTGCCACTGTAGTCGTGGCTGTTCGTAGCGCCGACTCATTGTCAGTTGACGCCGTGCCTCTATCACCACTGCACCGTCCCTGCAAAGTGCGGTAATGTTCACAGCGTCGTTCCTAGGCGCCACTCACGTCTCGTACAGTAATGGCCGCCAGATAGTTACTCACTTTTGTACATAGGTGTCGTAAGCGTCGTCTACCGTAATGGCTGCCAAATAGTTATTCACTTTTACACCTAGGTGCCGCTAGCGCGGTCATGAGCATATCACGATGGAGAATGTAATTCTTCATGCTTTCCCGGCGATCTGTTGACATCTTGCATATTCGGGAATCCAGCCGGATGTTCGCGTCGTTCTCGCACGATATTTCAACAGCGTGCCTCGCTGTCTTCTTCAGGTGCTACCTGAAACTGGTCCTTGGGTCGATGGAGTCCAGTATTTATGCCTGGTAGGAGCTGGGCGTTCCCTAATCGGTCTGCGCCGAACAAACAGAAGGGGTGGCGATGGGCAGCCCTCTATCACCAGTGGTGGCCAACCTATTTATGGAAAGGTTTGAAGAAGAGGCACTCTCTTCAGCCACATGTCAACCCAATTGCTTTTTTAGGTATGTGGATGATACCTTCGTCATCTGGCCCCATGGTAGAGAGAAGTTAGATGAGTATCTGCTACATCTGAACTCTAGCCATCTGAACATTCAGTTCACAATGGAAATGCAGAAGGATGTACTACTTCCGTTCTTGGATGTTCTGGTGAAGAGAAAGGCAGATGGCACATTTGGACACAGTGTGTACCGCAAACCTACGTGCACTGACTTATACCTACAAGCCAGTAGTTGCCACCACCCGGCACAGAAGAATGGAGTGCTCAAAACACTGGTCCACAGAGCACAAACTTTGTCAGATCCTGATACTTTGGCCACAGAAATAGAACACTTACGATCAGTGTTCAGCAGGAATTGGTACTCCTCTAGAGATATCCAGAAGGCATTTCAACCTGCCAACCGGCCAAAGGATCCAGAAGAAGAACCAGAAGAGGCAAAGAAGATGGCATACCTGCCACACGCTGGACCTGTCTCTGCCAAGATCAGCAGGATTCTCCAGAAATATGGCAACAAGAGCATATTTTGCCCACCCACCAAAATTGGGGCTATGCTGGGCAATGTAAAAGACGACCTGAGGCTATGCAAGCCAGGTATTTACAACATACCATGCCAGTGTGGGATGTCATACATTGGCCAGACCACCAGAACTGTGAACATCAGGTGTAACGAACACCAGAGACATACCAGACTCAGGCAGGCAACTAAATCAGCCATAGCAGAGCATTGTCTGGAACTTGATCATTCAATGGATTACAATGACACCAAGATTGTGACACAGACCTCAAGATTTTGGGACAGTGTCATTAAAGAAGCCATTGAGATTAAGGTCACAGACTATCTAATCAACCGTGACTCTGGATGCCAAATCAGCACTGCCTGGAATCCAGCGCTTGAGCTTGTGAAAGCTCAACGCAGGACACTCCGGGATTCTACAAGAAATAGAAGTGGAGACCGAGAGAACAGCCGTGAGACAAGGTGTCGGACATTAGAGACTAGATCTGACACACACCAGATCATGAATTCGACTTCAGAAGACGGCCAGGTCGGGCGCGGACGGCGGAGGGAACACCGGCGACCAGAGAGGGACAATGCAGCCGCGTCTGGCGGGCGCGGACCACAGATGGAACACTCGACCCGGCGCGGACCGATTAGGGAACGCCCAGCTCCTACCAGGCATAAATACTGGACTCGGTCGACCCAAGGACCAGTCTCAGGTAGCACCTGAAGAAGACAGCGAGGCACGCTGTTGAAATATCGTGCGAGAACGACGCGAACATCCGGCTGGATTCCCGAATATCCAAGATGTCACGATGGAGAATGTTTACTTCACAACATACACTAAGTGATCAAAAGTATCCAGGCATCCCCAAAAACATACGTATTTCATATTAGGTGCATTGTGCTGCCACCTGCTGCCACTAGACATCGTGAGAGAGGAGAATGAGGCGCTCTGCGGAACTCACGGACCTCGAACGTGGTCAGGTGATTGGGTGCCGCTTGTGACATACGTCTGTACGCGGGATTTCCACACTCCTAAACATACCTGGGTCCGCTGCTTCCGACGTAATAGTGCAATGGGAACGTGAAGGGACAGATATAGCACAAGAGACCGCAGACAGTTGAAGAGGGCTGTCATGTGTTATAGGCAGACATCTACCAAGACCATCATACAGGAATTCCAAACTGCATCAGGATCCACTGCAAATACTTTGAAAGTTGGGTAGGAGGTGAGAAAACTTGGATTTCATATTCGAGCGGCTGCTCATAAGCCACACATCCTGCCAGTAAATGCCAAACGACGCCTCGCTTGGTGTAAGGAGCGTAAACATTGGACGATTGATCAGTGGAAAAACGTTGTGTGGAGTGACGAATCACGGTACACAATGTGGCGATCCGATGGCAGGGTGTGGGTATTGCGAATGCCCGGTGAACTCTGGGCCAGTGTATGTAGTGCCAACCATAAATTTCGGAGGCGATGGTGTTATGGTGTGGTCGTTTTTTTCATGGAGGGGAGTCTATACTAGCATGTGATGCATTGAATCAAGCATGGGGTGTGTTCTTAGTCAGGAAATTGATGGGAAAGAACGTCGTGTAGCCTATGTATCTAGGCAGTTGAATACAGTAGAGAGGAATTACTCAACAACTGAGAGGCAGATGCTCAGCGTAATCGATGGAATCACATATTTTAAATGTTATTTATATGGGAGAAGATTTCGTGTAGTGACAGATCACGCTGTGTTGAAGTGGTTGTTGGGGTTAGGATCCGTCCACCAGACTCGCTAGATGGGCTGTGAGGCTCAGTGAATTCTACTACGAGGTGGTCCACAAGCCTAGGAAGAAGCACGGTAATGTGGCTGCACTAAATAGGAAGGTGGCAAAAGCAGAAGTCATAGGTTATGACTTAGCAGTATGGCAAGAATTACAGGACGCGGACGATTGTAAATTGTATCGGACACAGCCACAATTTAATATGTTCAATGGTCTTCTGTGCAGGGAAACGAAGTTAGGGCTAAGGGTAGTAGCGCCAGCGAAGTTGAGGGATGATGTTTTAAAGGAAGCACAAGATCATGTGTTATCTGGTCATGGACGGAGCAGAGTGACGAACAGGAGAGTCGCGGAGAGGTTTTGGTGGAGTAGTAGGAAATCAGATGTGGATCAATATGTCAAGAATTGTATACCATGTGCGCAGAGAGCAGATTTGAGTCAGAAACAGATACAGCTACAACTATTGCCGGAAACGACATTTCCATTCTCTGTTCTGGGAATCGGTGTCTTAGGACCTTTCTTGCAGACACCATAGGGGAGCAGATTCACTCTGACAATAATAGACCATTTTTTGAGGTATGTGGAGATGGTGGCTATGCTAAATCAACAGGCAGCAATGGTCGCGCAAGCGTTAGTAAACAACTGGATTTAGAAGTTTGGTGTACCAGAGACAATAATTATACACCAAGGGACAAACATCATGTCGGATTTAATGAAGGAACTGTGTAAACTGTTGAACGTAAAGAAGCTGAGGACGAGTGCGTTGCATCTAAAGGCCAACAGGAGAGAACAGGTACACAGAACAATCGGGAATATGCTGAGTTTTTGTGTGGATTCTCATCACCATCAGTGGGAAGAGTATTTGAAGCATATTGTATGCACGTAGGATACAAACGTCCATACAAATACTGGTTTGTACCCATGAGATGGTCTACTGGCGAAAAATGCCGTCACCAATTGATTTGGTATGGCTACAGAAAGGAATGACTGGTGACGCAGATCCTGAGGAACGGGGACACTGTAGTTGGAAACAATAAATCCCTTGGAAAGCTCGGACGAGTCTTAATACGGTGCCTCATACCGCTTCCCACTACAATTCAATGGCGTTAATATGACGTGACGTCATTATTTCTACCAACGTATCCTATTCTAGCACTTGCACTATAACGTCACACACGGACCAGTAATGTAGTGGTGCCTTATAAATGGTAAAGAGTACGACACGTGATGCATTCTGATTAGGTAAGAACATCATGACATCGACGCAACGCGATGTTGATGTGACGTGGAGAAGAACTCACATAGTTTCATAAAAAGCATAAACTCGTGGAAGAATGACAGTAATTATATATTTACCTAGGTTTGTTCTCTGCTGGTGCATCGAATGCCAAAAAACAAAGTAATATTAAACAGTTGTTAATAGATCTACTTCAACTGAAATGGCTTAACGTAACTTGTTCTTGGCAAATTCACACATCCTGATCCTCTCCCTATTCTGCGCAGCTTCAGAGTGAAACCCATACCCATTCAAGTGTCCCAGTTATAAAAGATGAATATGGGATTTATTTAGCAATGGCAAATGATTTGGGAGCATGCTGCATTGCGGCTGGTTGAGAACATCATGATGTAGGGGAAATCTCTGGTACAGCAGGATGGAGCTCTAGTAATTTGATAAAACACAAAATAAGAGCAGTTAAATGCGTAAATTGACAGAAACACAGGAAAAATTCGAAAATGTCTGACAAAATCGTAAAATTGGGAAAAATACGAAAAAATGTAGAAAATACGGATACATACAAAAAATTGTGGGAGAATGGAAGTACTTATGTATCTGGCAGTGTGTGGACTCTTCTGGTGCCTCCACATGACCGAATATCAAATTTTAATGATGTAATGTTACATAATTGGTTATTAACAGATAGACACTGCTCACAAACTTTCTTTCAGGTTGGGTTGGGTTATTTGGGGGAAGAGACCAAACTGCGAGATCATTGGTCTCATTGGATTAGCGAAGGATGGGGAAGGAAGTCGACCATGCCCTTTCAAAGGAACCATCCCGGTATTCGCCTGGAGCGATTGTAAGTAGGCTGTTTATGTTTTCTTATTGGAAACGTTACGTAGCGGTCTGTATGAGAATCACTGGCTGTGCTGTGTGCAGTCAGTGGCTAGTTGGCATTGTTGTCTGCCATTGTAGTGTTGGGCAGCGGCAGCTGGATGTGAACAGCGCGTAGCGTTGCGCAGTTGGAGGTGAGCTGCCAGCAGTGGTGGATGTGGAGAGAGAAATGGCGGAGTTTTGATATTTGTAAGAATGGATGTTATGAACTCCTATATATATTATGACTTTTGATGATACGAGGGGCGTTCAGAAAGTAAGCTCCGATCGGTCGCGAAATGGAAACGACTATGAAAATCCGATAAAGCTTTGCACAGATGTGTTGGGTAGTGTCTCTAGTATAAACCCAGTTAGCATCACGTCGCTCTTCTCATTTCTGAGCTCGCAGTGAGTGCGTAAAGATGTCTAGAAAATAGTGTCTGCCGCCAAGTACGAGGGCCTGGTGAGAAATTTCGCTTGAAGCTATGCAGCTAACATTACATAACTGTCGTGCTGTTTCGTCTTCACGACAATTCTCAGCCGCATTCTGCAGGGGCAATGAAGATGCTCCTGCATCGTTTCAAATGGAAATGTTAGATTACCCACAATACAGTCCGCAATTGTCTCCCCCTGAGTTTCATATCTGGTCACATGAACCGCTGTCTTTGAAGACAACATTTTGACACAGACAACGAGGTGTAGGCCAGCGTGGAGAATTGGCGGAAAGCACTGGCGGCTGCCTTCTATGATGAGGCTATTTAAAAGTTGGTACAACGCTATGACAAAAGTCTAAGTCAGAACGGCGACTACGTAGAGAAGTAGCTGAAAGGTGTAGCTAATTGTTACAAGTAAAACATTTCTGATGTTCACTGTGGTTTCAATTTGGCAATCAATCGGAGCTTACTTTCTGAACAGGCCTCGTATTAAGGTAAATACATTGTTTGTTCTCTATTAATATTTTTCATTTGCTAACTATCCCTATCAGTAGTTAGGGCCTTCCGTAGTTTGAATCTTTTATTTAGCTGGCAGTGGTATTGCAGTATCATTTGCTAACTATCCCTATCAGTGGTTAGTGCCTTCCGTAGTTTGAATCTTTTATTTAGCTGGCAGTAGTGGCGCTCGCTGTATTGCAGTAGTTCGAGTAACCAAGATTTTTGTGAGGTAAGTGATTTGTGAAACGTATAGTTTAATGTTAGTCAGGGCCATTCTTTTGTAGGGATTTTTGAAAGTCAGATTGCGTTGCGTTAAAAATATTGTCTGTCAGGCTAAGCACAGTCTGGTATAATTGTTCTAAAAAGGGGATGTTTCACGATTTAGGGAAATTATGGAAAACCTAAATCAGGATGGCCACGTACAGGATTGAACCGTCGTCCTCCCAAATGCGAGTCAAGTGTGCTAACCTCTGCGCCGCCTCGCTGATGATTGTGGAGGGGGTGCGTTAATTCCATTAGTGCAGAGGGAATGGGTAGTGAGAAGATGACAGGGGGGAGGGGAGGGAATAGGGGTTCTCCTGGGTGACCTTGATCAATTCCCAGTGGGTCCCCTTGGGGGGGGGGGGGAGGGAGGTGTGTGTTGCTGTACTTACAACGAGCCGAAGTAGGTAACCTGACATCAGATGTGTAACCTGACACTGTATGTGCTAAAATCGATATTTGTACCAGAAAGAAACTAGTCCTGCTACTAAGGGAGGAGGAACGAGATACGAAAGAGATGGAGGTAGAACAGAAATAGAATGAAGCTAGCTGAGTACAGAAGTAGGCTGGCAAGAAAAGAGAGAACTATTTGGAAAGGGTCGAGAAGGAATGCAAGAGAAAGGAAGAGAAGGAACAAAGGAAGTAGAGGTTGGAAGATCTATCCAAGCAGTTCAGATTAGGGCAAGAAGCACAGAAAAGGGAACTGGTGGAATAAGTATGACGGAAAACAGCTGAATTTGAAGATGGAAACCCAGCTTCTCCATATGGAAAAGATATTCTTAACTATGAGTGAAATCGTGATGAACTTTCACTAAATAATCTGGAGAATGATAATGCACATAATTTGCCTCTAATATTCAGTTTAAGGAAACTGATAAAGAGAGAGATCCACCGGATTCAGTGGACGAATTTACAGAGGTTAAGTTAGATTAAAAAATTTTTGTTGCAAACTCATTTGCTCCGTAAGCGCAGGACGTGCTAGACAGTAATGTCCCGACACAAAGAAATCTCATCAGTGCCGAAGCTAGAAGAAAAGAATTCGGCATCATGCGATCGGAAAGATGATTATGCCACAAAACCAAAAAACTTTCCTAAAACAACGCGAGAAGAATTATATTTTGTATCTGATATTAAACGGGTGGAAGTTGGAGATATGGGAGTTTCGCCTGAAACCAAAGGTGAGTAGGAGATCTGTGGTGAAAAAACTGCTAACCTGTTATCAAATGTGAAAGGCTGTTGCAAAATGTTCCAGAATGAAACGAAAATAGGAAGAAGAAACAAAGGAAGATGATGATACGGATTTGAGAGACGTCGAAAGTGATGGGGCAGACATTCAGCAAAATGCTGCTCTGAAATCGGCACAGTATCATTGCTCCGGGACTACTGACAAGATGAGAACTTCTGGTATCACTTGCACTCGCAGGCACCAGAGCGAATTTCTCACATTTTACCATGGTTTCTGTGGTGTCACCGCCAGACACCACACTTGCTAGGTGGTAGCCTTTAAATCGGCCGCGGTCCGTTAGTATACGTCGGACCCGCGTGTCGCCACTATCAGTGATTGCAGACCGAGCGCCGCCACACGGCAGGTCCTAGCAATCGCCCCAGTTGTACAGCCGACTTTGCTAGCGATGGTTCACTGACAAAATACGCTCTCATTTGCCGAGACGATAGTTAGCATAGCCTTCAGCTACGTCATTTGCTACGACCTAGCAAGGCGCCATTATCAGTTGCTATTGATATTGTAAATAATGTACAGACAAGAGCTACGTTCAACATTAATGGATTAAAGTTAAGTATTCCACCATATGCGTCCGTTTTTTCTAAGTTTTAATTTCCTTGTCCTGTTCCAGACCTCACGCCAGCATGCGTGAGCTTAAAAGCGTGCCTTTCGGCTTCCTCTAAATTTAGTGGGTTGGTCTCCTGCCAATCCACAACAGTTTCCATACAGGAGATCTGCGGTGCGAAGACAGCGGCCAAAAGTGGTTGTGAAACACAGATAAACCTAGGGACAGATACTGTTCCCACTGGGTTTTGATCGGACGTAGATACAGTGGGATAAAGATGTAAGCCCATATATCAGGTTTTCACTGCGTGATTGATCAACAATGAGCTTCCGGCCGCTATTTATAGCCAAGTCTGTTTCCAACACCGGGAAACGAACTCGACTTTAAAATGATAAAACGGGGTGAGACTAAGAACAGCTCACAGACTGGTTAGAGTCAAGGAAGGCAGTGTACCTGACAGAAAAACTCGCGGCACCTGAGGTTGATGGCTGGTTCGTTCGTCGAAATATTGTGCAGAACATGGATACAACAACTTGGATGAACAGCCGGAAGCTCACTATTAAGATGTAGACCCTCCCTGACGACCTCTCCTCCGTTCATTAAAAGAGACGCAGCACCCATCCAAAATCCCTCAGTCATCAATCTTACTGACTTAGGGTTGGGTTGGGTTGTTTGTGGGAAGAGACCAAACTGCGAGGTCATCGGTCTCGTCGGATCATGGAAGAACGGGGATGGAAGTCGGCCGTGCCCTTTTCAGAGGAACCATCCCGGCATTTGCCTGGAGCGATTTAGGGAAATCACGGAAAACCTAAATCAGGATGGCCGGACGCGGGATTGAACCGTCGTCCTCCCGAATGCGAGTCCAGTGTGCTAACCACTGCGCCACCTCGCTCGGTACTGACTTAGGTGTTCAACGAATTTGTACTGATGGCGTCAGTGATATGAGTATCCAAACAAACGCTCCAAACATGTTTACTGAAAAAACATGTGGATCATGAATATCGTCTGTGTGCGCGGATCAGTAGCATGCTGGTGCCCCTGTGTTCTTTCTGAAATGCAACTTGGTAAGTGCTGTTCACCAATGCTGTATGTGTTAGCAGCATAGCTACACGTTGTTATGCGTATGGAGATGTGATTCTTCTAACATGAAGGGGAGACACTTAATCAATTCTCACGAAGACAGCTACGCTGTAAAAGTAGCTATAATGGTTTCGTAGCAATAATTGTTATTTACCGACGAATAAAGTTTCGGACTCAACCTCGAGAGAATATAGAAAGAATCAGTGAAAATGTTCTGAATATATTTCAGATCATCGAGATCATATAAACACATCTTTCTACAAAGATTATAAATGTTCATTACGAAAATATTAGCGGCATTGAGTATAAAGTGGCCAACAATTTGGGAGGAGAGAGGATCAAGTCACCAACTGACCTTCCCGTGGTTTTGCCTAATCGCTTTGAGGTACTTTAGGAATGGATTTTCCATTACAACGACCGCCGGTTAATTGTCTGTAGTTGAGATATAGCTCCACTTCTGAGGACTTACATACCAACTGGACGTTAAGCTTTAGCTCCCTGCTCACAAACCGCTCAAACATTACATGCCCCATAAAGAGCACTCAACGACCAGTTTATTACAAACTGCTCCTCATAACGTGTTCCTACCCTTTTGATGTCGATTAGGAATTGCAGAGAACGAAAGGCTGCTTCGACAAACGAAGCTGGCGTAGTAGGAGAGTAGCAACACCTTTTGCAGTCAGAGCCAGCCTGTATCAGATATGTTCTATGTATTTACAGTCTATTTAGTCTATAGTACGTCGCAGAGTGAAGGGTTCATTATTATTTTCTCATACCCCTCTGTAGTGATAGCAGGTATCATTCGTCAGACTTAAGCACGAAAGTGTTGTCGGGGGAAACAAATGGCATCTGTATATTGAAACCTACCAGAAATGCTTCAGAAATTGAGTTTATTAACATACCTCAGTATTTTAACATTCTATCTAAATGCTGCTGGTGGTGGAAGAATTCGGCTAAGTAGGAGATGAGTGTGAGCCTATTGCTGATTACTGTATTGTGTACCAATGTGCTGGAAGAAATTACAAATATCTGTGTAAGGTGTCGCGGACAGAGAACTTCTAATGCTGATGATGGTGACGCCTCTGATGAAAGCGTGAAACACCTGTATCTACACTGAAACGTACTATGCGCCTTAACTAACTGTGTCCGATAGAGGATACTTCTGGTACCGCTGTAATTTGTCTGTTTCCTATGCTTATCGAAAATGGTCCGTAAGAGGGATAGCTATCTATGACCTTCTGTATGAATTCGGACATCTCTAACTCTACCTTCATACTGTTTTCGCGACATGCATTAGGAGGAAGTGCTATGTTGGTTGACTCCCCTAGATTCGTACACTCTCAAAATTTAAACAAAGAAAGAAGCCCTTTCGTGAAATACCAGGTCCCTCTTTTAGCTTATGCCACTGGGGCTGAGTGTGCTTTTGCGGTTACTGCACGATACCTTGACGAATCGCACCGTTTCTTTTCTGTATCGTGAAGCTATCCTACCCGGTATCAAATAGTGTCAAACTATGTATCGTAGCCAAGGTTCCTGCTCTACAACCTATATTTCCTTCCCTAATCACCAATATAAATACAAAATGAGATCGTAGATTCACTGCTCAAAGTTCTGTACATTATAGATATGTATTGAAGGCAGGAATGATGAATACAAAGTATGACAATAAAATCGTATGAAGACACCCGTCACAAATATGTTTGTTAAAAACTTGCAGTTTTATGTGACCGGATTAAGCTGCATGAAACAGTTACCTTAACATTTAAAAAAATAACATGTGTGCTTGTTCATCATTCCAGATGTAATAAAAAATATACTTACTATTACCAAAGAATCAATTCTTCATTCCAGTACGATGTATATGTTGAGGTCCATTAAGATAAGTTGTTATCTAGACCTTCTACAGCAAAGCCGAAAGAATAAGACATTCACTATCATCACATGACAGTAGTTACAATGCAGTAGATGAAACAAAGATATTTTAATGTGTTATACGCTGAAGCACCAAAGAAACTCATATCGGCACACGTATTCAAATACAGAAATATGTAAACAGGCAGAATACGGCGCTGTGTTTGGCAGCGCTTAAATATGACAAAAACGTCTGTTGTTAGACCGATTACTGCTGCTACAATGGCAGGTTATCAAGATTTAAGTGAATTTGAAAGTGGTGTTATAGTCGGTGCATGAGCGATGAGACACAGCATCTCCAAGGTAGCGATGATGTGGATATTATCCCGTACGACTATTTCACGACTGTACTGTGAATATCAGGAATCCGGTAAAACATCAAATCGCTGACATCACTGAGGCGGGAAAAAGATCCTGCAGGAACTAGACCAACGACGACTGAAGAGAATCGTTCAACTTGACAGAAGTGTAACCCTTCCTTGAATTGCTGCAGATATCAACGCTGGGCCTTCAAGAAGCGTCAGCGTGCGAATCATTGAACGAAACATCATCGATATGGGCTTTCAGAGTCGAAGCCCGACTCCTGTACACTTGATGACTGCAGTACACAAAGCCTTACGCCTCCCCTGGGCCCGTCAACACGGACATTGGACTTTAATGACTGGAAACATGTTGCCTCGTCAGACGAGTCTCGTTTGAAATTGTATCGAGCCGATGGACGTCTACGGGTATGGAGACAGCCTCGTGAATCCATAGACCCTGCATGTCAGCAGGGGTCTGTTCAAGCTGGTGGAGGCTTTTAAAGGTGTGGGCCGTGTGCATTTGGAGTGATGTGGGACGCCTGTTACGTCTAGATACGACTCAGACAGGTGACACGTACGTTAGCATCCTGTCTGATCACCTGCATCCATTCACGTCCACTGTGCATTACGACGAACTTTGGTAATTACCGCAGAACAATGCGACACCCCACACGTCCCAAATTGCTACACAGTGGCTCGAGGGATACTCTTCTGAGTTTAAACACTTTCGATGGCCACCAAACTCACCAGACAACAACATTACTGAGCATATCTGGGATGCCTTTACAACGTTCTTTTCAGAAGAGGTCTCTACCCCCTGGTACTCTAGCGGATTTATGGACAGCTCTGCAGGACTCATGGTGTCAGTTCCCTCCAGCACTACTTCAGACATTAGTTGAGTCCAAGTGATGTTGTGTTGTTGCACTTCTGCGTGCTCACTGCGGCTCTACACGATATCAGGCAGGTGTACCAGTTCATTTGGCTCTTCGGTCTAAAATATGCGTCTGTAAGACCTGCGGACAAATTATTAGACATTAGTAGCAAAAGAAAGAAATTAATGCTATGAAAGCAGGCACTAAACTGTTTCATTAAAGTAATCTTTAGTAATAAAAATCCGAAAAAGAAGGGGCTGATGCCTCGTGATGACTCGCTGTTGTGTGACGTCCTTAGGTTAGTTAGGTTTAAGTAGTTCTAAGTTCTAGGGGACTGATGACCATAGATGTTAAGTCCCATAGTGCTCAGAGCCATTTGAACCATTTTGAAGAGGCTGACATTTTTATTAAAACTGGCTATAGCTTCCGCTTCTGCTACGTGGGACTGATGACCAAGCAGTTTGGTCCCTTTCTCCCTTTAAGCCAACCAGTCGGCTACGTCGTTATTTATACGGTGGTCAGTCGATTCTGTCAGGCACCGTCTTTCCCATCGTGCAAGTGACTTTCACACCAACGAATAGTGCACACCACTTACATGACACCTCCGCCTGTTCCATTCACGGTGACTGTGATGTCACCGCCAGACACCACACTTGCTAGGTGGTAGCCTTTAAATCGGCCGCGGTCCGTTAGTATACATCGGACCCGCGTGTCGCCACTATCAGTGATCGCAGACCGAGCGCCGCCACACGGCAGGTCTAGAGAGACTTCCTAGCACTCGCCCAGTTGTACAACCGACTTTGCTAGCGATGGTTCACTGACAAAATACGCTCTCATTTGCCGAGACGATAGTTAGCATAGCCTTCAGCTACGTCATTTGCTACGACCTAGCATGGCGCCATTATCAGTTGCTATTGATCTTGTAATTCATGTACCGTCAGACCGACGTTCACCATTAATGGATTAAAGTTAAGTATTCCACCAGCTACGTCCGTTTTTTCTAAAGTCTAAATTCCTTGTCCTGTTCCAGACCTCACGCCAGTCTGCGTGAGCTAAAACGCGTGCGTTTCGGCTTCCTCTAGTATTCCTGGGTTGGCTCTCCTGCCAATGCAGTGACGACACCAGCGCAGAAACATATCTAGAATTGCTAATATTCGGTGTAAAATTTACTTTGCATTTGTAACTTTTCCTGTCTGTACTTCCCTGTTACGTTAAGTTTTTTTTAAATTCGACTTTGAATAGTTCTTGATTGCCTCTAATGTTTTTAGATTTGGACAGGTTGTGGTTGAGCATTTAGGGGAAGCATTCTGCTATTTAAGGATCATTACACCGCAAAACATTTATTTACATGTTTCTAACTAATGTTGCTTTCACATTAGCCGTCTTCCCTTAGTTACACTTATTTCCGTCGGGCAAGAGTATAGGAAGACAAATGAGGCTCAAACGGTTTAGCGACCATCTCGAAAGTGAATTTCCTTACCTCCGCTATCGGGTGGAAAAATCTACTGCACTTCTTAATTTGTCAAGTGTGCACTATACAGAGGAAGTAGTTACTCGGTTTTTGGTTAGAGGAACACCTCTTTGGGGTGAAGTGTCTGCCGACTTTCATGATGGATCAGCCACATTGCTCTCAGAGAAGGCCTTTCGCCCTCCTAGATGGGAAAAAGAAAATGTTAATGTGTCATTAATTACACTGTAGGAGCATCCACTGCAAGGTCCTAGAATAACTCTCGGTTTTTGTACGTAAGAGTGCCCATACAGGATTAGAAAAAGGACGTAGGCTGAAATATAAGTGAACAGCAGCGAGCTCCTAAATTCAGATTGAAATATACGAGCATTTAGCAAGGATAGAATGGATGTCAGTGATGCTGGCGTGCTTACAGCCGTAAATAAATCTATAATACAAAGCGAGGTTATAACAGATTCTGAATGTCAAATAATTTGGGTGAAGTTAATTATCAATTGTGGATCGGGTCAGACATTGTAATTGGACGCTGTTAAATACCATGTGCGTCAGGAGCTGGAGTAACAGAAAGTTTAAGAGACAATTTTGAGGATATTACGACTACGTTTCCTTACTGTGATAGAGGTGGAATTCACCTTACCATTTATAGAATGGGAGAGTCATCCAATTACAATTGGTGCTATAGAAAGAGATTTGACTGAGATTATCCTGAATGTCATGTCTGATAGTGAATTCGAGCAGAAAATTAAATAAAACGACACATAATGGCAACATATTAGACCTTCAAGAAAATAACATACACGAACTGTTCATATCAGTTAAAGTCGAGGATGGAATAATTACTCATGAGGATGGATAGCATCAATGACTACGGGTATCACAAACAATGTTAACATAGGAAGCCAACTATTTTTGATCAGCACTCTTGAGTGACGCGATATAACTTGCGGCGTATCTAATTAGTCAACTTCAAATATTCAGATCTGAGGGCGATAATGCAGAGCACAGACGGTTACAGCAGAAAAGCATTTTACACCATGAAAAAAACAAGTATGTGTCAAACAGAGTAGAGTAGACAAAAGAAAGAAGAAAAAAAAGAACTGAGTGAATCCAAAATGAGAGTAGTAGAGCAATGCGAGAAATATTTAATGAATTTGAAAGTAAATTTTTTTCAAACGACCTTACTAAAGTACTTGAATAGGTTTGGTCTGGTGTAAAGTCACTAAACTGATTTAAATCATCTATTCAGTCGCTCAGTGACCACGCTGCCAGCGAAAGAGAAGATGACGGAGAGAGGGCCGACACAGCGTAATTCGATATTGCAGTGCCTGTGTTATGCTGATAACAATGCACTGCGGTGACCACAGCCGTTACGAAATAAGTGAGATGAATTCGCAATAGCGAATAATAGCTACCATCAGCCGTAGAATGGAATGACAACAATGAAAACTTGTACCGGACCGAGACTCGAACCCAGATTTCCCGTTTATCGCGAGTGGTCACCATACCGTGGCACGGATAGCCAAACGGTAAGGCACAGTCCGCCTTTAGCCGCGGAGCAGCTCGGACTTGTTTACGTCCCGGCAGCGAACGTTCGCGGAAGAAGCGGTGTTTACACCGTCGTCACTCGCGTGTGTTACTGTTTGAATCGAACGCAATGGCACACAATTTCCGAAAAACCACGATACAGTTCACGTTCTGTAACGAATATGCACGACCGAAGGCTTTCGAAATCGAACGTTTCTTGAGGGACGAAGTGCAACTTAATTACACGGAGATTATTGGAATTCATTTATTTATCGTGAGCAGCACTCTTTACGTGAAGATGATTGACGACGCAGCATGCGATAGGATCATTGAAGCCGCCAAACGAGGATTCCAATTCCGACACTCCGATGGTCATATTGGCGAAGTTTTAGTCGCTCATTCGGGCCTGGGCGTGCGTACGATTCGAGTCTTCGAGCTGCCTTTCGAAGTACCAGAATCATTGGTCACTGAATCGCTCCAGCCGTATGGCAGAGTTATCAGTCATACGGCCGAACGTTGGGCAAGTTTTAGCACGTATCCAGTGCTCAATGGTGTCCGACAGGTGCGAATTGCCCTTACGAACCATGTGTCATCGTACATCAACATTGGCGACTGTCGAGCTATTGTCATCTATGATGGACAGCCCCGGACATGCTCCGGGTGTGGTGGTGAAGGACATCTTCGATCTGCGTGTATGCAGAGGAGAATCGTGCAACTCCCCAGCGGAGACCTCCAGAATCCGACTACACCAACGTCACTGCCGATGACTTACGTGGCGGCGCTTCGCGGGGAGGTGACGCCGAGGTCGGAGCGCACTATCGAACCGATGCCGCAGTTGATTGAGGCGCCTTTGGACCCCACTGAAGAAGGAATGGCTCCTACCAACCTCCACTCCCAGACATTACAGGTGGTGCAGAAAGAGGATGACAGCATCACAACAGGCATGGAAGCTAAAGTGGAACGGCCCCAGGGCGTAGTGGCGGCGGCGAGAACGCAGGTGATGTAAGATTCGCTAACACCAGAGGCCGAGGTTAGGGCCCGCAAACAACGCTCGCCAAAGCGCCGCAAGAAGCGCCGACTAAACCCTGCGGAGACGCTCCCTTCTTTTCTTGGGAAATTTGGAGCACCCCAATAATATCAGCTGGTATGAGCAGGACGACGAAATCACCGATGCGGACCATTCTACTGGTGGGGACTCGCATCCGTCCGCATCTCAAGAAACCTAATGCCGCAGGGACACGTCCGTCGGGCGACCCTCTGCGGATGTGCAAAGGGACTATCGATACGGTGAAACTTTGTCATTTTAACATCATGTGGAGATGACAGCTACTCGACCCCAGGCATACAGAATAGGGACAGTGAATGTAAATACCATTAGATCGCCCGTGAAACAGCAGTTGTTTAGGGACATGATATACGCGTCGGACGTGGATATACTGATGGTGCAGGAAATTTACATTCCTCAGTTCCAGGAAGTCCATGGATACATCTCCTACACCTCGCCGCACTCGAACAACGACAGTGGAACGGCGATATTGGTCCGGGACGGGATTCCGGTTCGCGACCTGGCTTATCTACCTTCGGCACGAGGACTGGCGATAACTGTTAATGGAATTCGCATTCTCAATGGTTATGCCCCTTCCGGCACAGACAACAGACGGGCGCGTGCGAGATATTATTCGGAAGAGATTGTGCCCTTATTTACCGGCAGATTCGATCATTTCATTATAGGTGGTGACTTCAATTGTGTTTTAGCCCAAAAAGACCAGACTCCACATTACAATACCTGTCGTGAATTGCATGTGCTATGCCGGGATCTAGAGTTAAGCGACACCTGGGACATGATTCATAGGAACCGTGAGGGATATACTTTTTATACCAGCCACTCGGCGAGCAGACTCGATCGAATATATGTTTCGGTTGGCCTACAGGATAAGGTTGTCGACGCGGAACGATGGCCTGCGGCATTTACTGATCATCTGGGTTACATTTGTGCCATATCACTCCCTAGGCAAAGTGTGTGGAGAAGCCGCGGGACATGGAAGCTCAATTCGTCACTTTTGGTGGACCACGAATGTCGTCGGAGAGTCGAGGAGGTATGGGCCACATGTCAACGCCGTCTACCAACATATACCGCCGTGCTTCATTGGTGGCTCGAGTGTACTAAACCGGCAATAAGAAGAGCTCTCATACAGTATGGTACGGATAAGACGAGATGGCAAAGAGACACTCTTTATTATTATTACACCATGCTTCGTGAGCTGTCCTTGCAGGTGCCGTCTGCAGAACATCATGCGGAAGTTCATCGTGTCAAGGCACAAATCCTATCGATCATGCGACGACGACTGGGTGGCATCCCAATACGGGCAAGATGTCTCGACACCATCACTGGGGAACGTACCTCGATGCACCATGTGTCGCGAGAACATAAACGTTACCGCCGGGCGTTGGTAACAGTGCTCCACGGTTTAGATGGCCGTCAGCTGACAACACAACAGGACATTGCAAATGAATTTTTAGAGCATTTCCACCACCTCTATGCCGGTACACCGACGGACCGTCTGGTGGGGGAAGAGATACTGCAACATCTGCAAACGACACTGACAGAGACGGATAAGGCAGAGCTTATGGAGCCACTCACGGAAGACGATATAAAGGTGGCACTCACAAAAGGAGCGGCCCATAAATCACCAGGGCCAGATGGGATTACGCTAGAGTTTTATCGAGAATTCGTGGACATGATGATGCCACAGTTGATGTCGATGTACAATGAGGCGATGCGTCCGGACATGCGCCTACCGTCGGATTTTGTGACGGGCTTTCTTCTTCCCATCCCGAAGATGGCGGGGAGTCGCAGTGTTAATCAATATCGGCCTCTCACTATGCTAAACACCGACTATAAAATCTTTGCACGACTACTAGCGTCTCGTCTCAAACTGGCGATATCCAGGACAATATCCCCTGACAAGGCTTGCCTAGGGGTGCGAAGTAACATCTCCTCGGCGTTAAGTGAATACCGTGACGTTATCGCCCTTGCGGAAACGTGTAAAATGCGAGCAGCGATGGTATCTGTGGACTTCGATCGTGCATTCGACAGGATAAACCATGAATTCTTGGCGTCAGTCATGAGCCGCATGGCGATTCCTCCTGTTCTCATCTCCATCGTTATGAGGCTAATACGAGGGGCGACATCGAAGGTGATTTTAAACGGTCGGGCAGCGGGCTCGATTCCTATTAACAGCTCAGTCCGACAAGGGTGCCCACTCTCCATGATGCTGTTTGTGATAGCGCTTGAGCCGCTGATGTGTGTTATGAGGCGCTCACTTACTGGGATAGCGCTTAACTCTTTCGTTTGTGACGCATATGCGGACGACCTGATCCTTCTTGTCAGATCAGGACATGAACTGCGTCAGGCTGTTGAACATCTAGACTCTTACGGGAGGGCGGCAGGCAGTGTCGTTAACATGACGAAATCCAAAATTATGCACATAGGACGGGGTCTGGAAGACGTACCGGGACCGTTTCAGACGGTGGAATCGCTGAGATGTCTGGGGATTACATTTACCTGTTCACTACGGCGGTCAGCGGCGGCGAGTTCTCGGCGGCTTCTGCAGAATGTTCGTCTGACGATACGCAACACCTCACTGAGAGCCTTAGACATGATCCAACGTGTGGCATACACCAACGTTCACATAGTGTCACGACTGCCCCATTTAGCGTAGATCCTACCAATACCGAAGGGTATTGCAGACCTCCTCATGGCTGCCTTTGGTTACTATGTTAGTACTGGGATGTTATTTAAGATCAAATATGATACGTTAACGCTACAGTTCCGGAACGGTGGCCTCAACCTCACAAACGTGCGAAACAAAGCTCTGGCGCTTTACATGCGAGCGATGATACGAAATTGGCAACAAAGGAAGCATACCATAACGTCAGCTCTGATAGAAGTACTTGTTCCGCCTTCGTACGAACCCCCTATTGCGGTGGGCAATATTTCGCCTTCTCTTGCACACATTGCCTCATTTCTTGTTGATTACAGTTATGTTCGTCTGAAGGTACCTTCGACGAGAATACCCACGACTCGGGAGACCTATAGATGCTTGATGGATCACCATGGCCGCAACATAATGGAATTCAAATACCCGTCGAGAACGTGGAGCCACATTTGGTGTGCAGTGCATACCCCATTACTGTCAACAGCAGCGAGATCGATGTGGTATATTCTTGTTGTTGTTGTGGTCTTCAGTCCTGAGACTGGTTTGATGCGGCTCTCCATGCTACTCTATCCTGTGCAAGTTTCTTCATCTCCCAGTACCTACTGCAACCTACATCCTTCTGAATCTGCTTAGTGTATGCATCTCTTGGTCTCCCTCTACGATTTTTACCTTCCACGCTGCCCTCCAATGCTAAATTTGTGATCCCTTGATGCCTCAAAACATGTCCTACCAACCGATCCCTTTTCCTAGTCAAGTTGTGCCACAAACTTCTCTTCTCCCCAATCCTATTCAATACCTCCTCATTAGTTACGTGATCTACCCACCTTATCTTCAGCATTCTTCTGTAGCACGACAATTCGAAAGCTTCTATTCTCTTCTTGTCCAAACTAGTTATCGTCCATGTTTCACTTCCATACATGGCTACACTCCATACAAATACTTTCAGAAACGACTTCCTGACACTTAAATCTATACTCGACGTTAACAAATTTCTCTTCTTCAGAAACGATTTCCTTGCTATTGCCAGTCTACATTTTATATCCTCTCTACTTCGACCATCATCAGTTATTTTACTCCCTAAATAGCAAAACTCCTTTACTACTTTAAGTGTCTCATTTCCTAATTTAATTCCCTCAGCATCACCCGACTTAATTTGACTACATTCCATTATCCTCGTTTTGCTTTTGTTGATGTTCCATTATCCTCGTTTTGCTTTTGTTCATGTTCATCTCATATCCTCCTTTCAAGACACTGTCCATTCCGTTCAATTGCTCTTCCAAGTCCTTTGCTGTCTCTGACAGAATTACAATGTCGGCGAACCTTAAAGTTCTTACTTCTTCTCCATGAATTTTAATACCTACTCCCAATTTTTCTTTTGTTTCCTTTACTGCAAAGAATTCGCGTTAGTATTTCGCAGCCATGACTTATTAAACTGATAGTTCGGTAATTTGCACATCTGTCAACACCTGCTTTCTTTGGGATTGGAATTATTATATTCTTCTTGAAGTCTGAGGGTATTTCGCCTGTCTCATACATCTTGCTCACCAGATGGTAGAGCTTTGTCATGACTGGCTCTCCCAAGGCCATCAGTAGTTCTAATGGAATGTTGTCTACTCCCGGGGCCTTGTTTCGACTCAGGTCTCTCAGTGCTCTGTCAAACTCTTCACGCAGTATCTTATCTCCCATTTCGTCTTCATCTATATCCTCTTCCATTTCCATAATATTGTCCTTATGTACATCGCCCTTGTATAAACCCTCTATATACTCCTTCCACCTTTCTGCTTTCCCTTCTTTGCTTAGAACTGGGTTGCCATCTGAGCTCTTGATATTCATACAAGTGGTTCTCTTCTCTCCAAAGGTCTCTTTAATTTTCCTGTAGGCAGTATCTATCTTACCCCTAGTGAGACAAGCCTCTACATCCTTACATTTGTCCTCTAGCCATCCCTGCTAAGCCATTTTGCCATTCCTGTCAATCTCATTTTGGAGACGTTTGTATTCCTTTTTGCCTGCTTCATTTACTGCATTTTTATATTTTCTCCTTTCATCAGTTAAATTCAATATTTCTTCTGTTACCCAAGGATTTCTATTAGCCCTCGTCTTTTTACCTACTTGATCGTCTGCTGCCTTCACTACTTCATCCCTCAGAGCTACCCATTCTTCTTCTACTGTATTTCTTTCCCCCATTCCTGTCAATTCTTCCCTTATGCTCTCCCTGAAACCGTATTCTTCTAAACCGTAAACTTGTGACCAGAAGTCGATTACATACAATTCATATGGTCGATTCTCCACAAACTGTGGACTGTTAGCAACGGAAGATCATGGTTTAGTGTGTGGCGCAGCGAGGGACGTCTGGATGCTGACGCGTCGAATACTGGCCTTCCTTCGGCGCACTAACTACACAGAAATCACATCGGATGTACTTTTCCTACCGGACAAGACCTTTTCTCCCAAACAAAAGACGTATGCGGTCAATTGGATCGCTGGACATGTGACGAAATATTTGTATTCATGCGATATTAAGTCCGTGATGGATTATTGGATGTATTTACAAGAACAACACGAGCTCATACGGAGTCATACGAAATACAGGGCTTACTTTTCCAACTTTTTAGGAAATGTTTTTCACAATCCGCCCGACAGCTGGGGTGTCCCAGAGCTGAGAAGCCTCCTGCAGCAGAACGACTAGAGACAGTACTGCGCGGTTCGATTATATTGGCATATAGCACACTGAGAAGAAAACTGGCCCCTACCTGTTGGCGCCAGTTATGACTGGATTATGTTAACGTGAAAAAAAAAACACACCCTCACACAACGATGGTAAACACCGGAACCGCCTCAGATAATGGTCCTTCGAATGGTCGACGCAGGAGAAATACATACCGCCCACACTGGCAGAAATGGTCAAGATTATATGGCTTTCTGCCAGGTTTATGATGCGACACCGCGTGCTGAGGGATTGTGATGCAGATGATAACTGCATTTTCACTCCCGCCTGTGACTAGGATTGTCATTTACTTTATTCCTGTTACAAAAAAAAAAAAAAAGCAAAAAGGAAAAAAAGAGGGCGGCCTTTGCGTTGATTTTATGGTTTCCAAATTGTTTTTGCTGTCTCGATACTTTTCTTATTCCTAGGACAGCACAATTGTACGAATAAAGATTGTTTGTTTACCCTGCCTTCCTGTTCCCAAAAAAAAAAAAAAAAAAAAGTGGTCGCGTTGTTGGACCATAAAGCGCAGGAACCGCGTTTTTATTTTTACTTTATTTCTTCTTAAAAAAAAGTCGAGAAAAAAAAGGGGAGTGATGTACGATTCCCGGCTGGGTCGGAGATTTTCTTCGCTCAGAGACTGGTTTAAAAAAAAGAAAAAAAAAGATATCCAAACGGTAAGGCGTCCGCTCGCGATAAGCGGGAAATCCGGGTTACCGGTCCGGCACAAATTTTCACTGTTGTTATTCTATTCTACTGCTTGTGGTAGTCATTATTTGCAATTACGAATTCATCTGACACTGTAATGCGTCTTCTGAAATGCAAATCGAAAGATAGTAATACGGTTCCTTCTCAGTCACCGCATTAATGGTGAAATGGTGCTCACTGACATAAGCTATCGCGGAATAAAAAATGAACTGAAACTGCTCAATAGTGGACAGTAAAATGAACCGGATGAAATAACTCTGAGACACTACAGAGATTGCACATTATAGCTTCCTCCTCATGCATCAGCTGTATATTATAGGTCGCTAGGTGGCCATTACTTGGAAAAGGAATGCAGGTCATTCTCACTTCGAAACAGTTCCGTCCTGTCGTAGAGGAACAAAATGCGAGCTTAAAGACTATTGGACCAGATTTGTAACTGGAATCAGATATTCCTTGCAGATAGAACTTAGCACGACGTTCGTAACTGGATGAGCTGACAGATGTCACAGTAATTTCGATATTACACCAGATGAGTGCTAGAGGGCCTTTACTGTTTTCAATGTATGTTAATGGTTTAGTGGATAGCGTTGGAAGTTCTGTACAGCCATTCGTAGACAATGATGTCGTCGAGACAAAGATTTCAGTGCCAGAAGACAACAGCGAAACACAGGAAGAACTAAACTACAGACGATCGGTGCAGGAAGTGGCAAATGAGCATAAATAGCCGAATGGAGCCACTGAGGCGATCAGCCACTGCAAACAGTAGCAACCGTAAAGCCCTAGTGAGACAAGCCTCTACATCCTTACATTTGTCCTCTAGCCATCCCTGCTAAGCCATTTTGCCATTCCTGTCAATCTCATTTTTGAGACGTTTGTATTCCTTTTTGCCTGTTTCACTTACTGCATTTTTATATTTTCTCCTTTCATCAATTAAATTCAATATTTCTTCTGTTACCCAAGGATTTCTACTAGCCCTCGTCTTTTTACCTACTTGATCCTCTGCTGCCTTCACTACTTCATCCCTCAAAGCTACCCATTCTTCTTCTACTGTATTTATTTCCCCCATTCCTGTCAATTGCTCCCTTATGCTCTCCCTGAATGTCTGTACAACCTCTGGTTCTTTTAGTTTATCCAGGTCCCATCTCCTTAAATTCCCACCTTTTTGCAGTTTCTTCAGTTTTAATCTACAGGTCATAACCAATAGATTGTGGTCAGAGTCCACATCTGCCCCTGGAAATGTCTTACAATTTAAAACCTGGTTCCTAAATCTCTGTCTTACCATTATATAATCTATCTGATACCTTTTAGTATCTCCAGGGTTCTTCCATGTATACAACCTTCTTTCATGATTCTTAAACCAAGTGTTAGTTATGATTATGTTGTGCTCTGTGCAAAATTCTACCAGGCGGCTTCCTCTTTCATTTCTGTCCCCCAATCCATATTCACCTACTATGTTTCCTTCTCTCCCTTTTCCTACACTCGAATTCCAGTCACCCATGACTATTAAATTTTCATCTCCCTTCACAATCTGAATAATTTCTTTTATTTCATCATACATTTCTTAAATTTCTTCGTCATCTGCAGAGCTAGTTGGCATATAAACTTGTACTACTGTAGTAGGTGTGGGCTTCGTATCTATCTTGGCCACAATAATGCGTTCACTTTGCTGTTTGTAGTAGCTTACCCGCATTCCTATTTTCCTATTCATTATTAAACCTACTCCTGCATTACCCCTATTTGATTTTGTGTTTATAACCCTGTAGTCACCTGACCAGAAGTCTTGTTCCTCCTGCCACCGAACTTCACTAATTCCCACTATATCTAACTTTAACCTATCCATTTCCCTTTTTAAATTTTCTAACCTACCTGCCCGATTAAGGGATCTGACATACCACGCTCCGATCCGTAGAACGCCAGTTTTCTTTCTCCTGATAATGACATCCTCTTGAGTAGTCCCCGCCCGGAGATCCGAATGGGGGACTATTTTACCTCCGGAATATTTTACCCAAGAGGACGCCATCATCATTTAATCATACAGTAAAGCTGCATGCCCTCGGGAAAAATTACGGCTGTAGTTTCCCCTTGCTTTCAGCCGTTCGCAGTACCAGCACAGCAAGGCCGTTTTGGTTATTGTTACAAGGCCAGATCAGTCAATCATCCAGACTGTTGCCCTTGCAACTACTGAAAAGGCTGCTGCCCCTCTTCAGGAACCACATGTTTGTCTGGCCTCTCAACAGATACCCCTCCGTTGTGGTTGCACCTACGGTACGGCTATCTGTATCGCTGAGGCACGCAAGCCTCCCCACCAACGGCAAGGTCCATGGTTCATGGGGGGAGGTAGATGACGATAACGTATTGTAAGTAGGCTGTTTATGTTTTCTCTATGTAAGTAGGCTGTTTATGTTTTCTTATTGGGAACGTTACGTTGCGCTCAATATGAAAATCACTGGCTGTGCTGTGTGCAGTCTGTGGCTAGTTTGCATTGTTGTCTGCCATTGTAGTGTTGGGCAGCGGCAGCTGGATGTGAACAGCGCGTAGAGTTGCGCAGTTGGAGGTGAGCCGCGAGCAGTGGTGGATGTGGGGAGAGAGATGGCGGAGTTTTGAAATTTGTCATGAACTGCTATATTTATATATGATGATATCAAGGTAAATACATTGTTTGTTCTCTATTAATACCTTTCATTTGCTAACTATCCCTATCAGTAGTTAGTGCCTTCCACAGTTTGAATCTTTTATTTAGCTGGCAGTAGTGGCGCTCGCTGTATTGCAGTAGCTTGAGCAGCGAAGATTTTTGTGAGGTAAGTGATTTATGAAAGGTATAGTTTAATGTTAGTCAGGGCCATTCTTTTGTAGGGAATTTTGAAAGTCAGATTGCGTTGCGCTAACAAAATATTGTGTGTCAGGTTAAGCACAGTCATGTATAATTGTAAAAAAGGGGAAGTTTCATAGTATTTGTCTATCATTTGTCAGCCAGGTACTGCGCGGCGCCCTAGCATTGCTTACGCAGCGTAACGTTTCACGTGTTTCGAATACCATGATCGCTTGGACTTACGTCTCTAAGATTCCACCGTTCGAGCGACATGGAAACCGGTTCTGAGTGTGGCGGCAATAGCATCTGCTAGCAGACAGTTTCGTCGAAGCTAGCCGTGCCATCAGATGGGGATGGCAGTTGTTCCGCTACAAGAAACAAATACTCGGCCCTACGCAATTACCGCTGTTACCTAGTTATATGCACCTGATCTTTAATTCAGTACTTCTAATTGTGCGTGTCATCGTTTAAAATGATTGTGGTTTTGTTCAACAGTACTGATGTTAGCCCACGTTACTTGTAGTCGTGGTGCAATCTCAGCTATCGACGTAGCGTCGGTTTAGGTTAGACACGCAGTGACGTGCCTAGTGTTTGTCATATCACGAGACAAAAATGTCGCTGACTCACAATTAATGAATAAACATAAATGGACCGAATTTTGGGTGACTTCTTTCAAAAGTGTGGATGATGCAACTCTTCGGCAATAAAATCTTATATTGGAGTCCGACCTATCAGGAGTCATTATCAGAGGATGCTAAAGGCAACCTTTTTAGCGAAAAGACGGCAAGGTCTGAAGAAACCTAAAACATTACCTATGGTTTTTGCAAGACAGTAGGGAACCTGAAAGCGGATTCTGTCGAACGTACAATATACCTGAAGGGAGGCCATTTTTTTAAAAAAATAAATGGAGATATTCTGATTCATATACTAGTACACCATTACATTACTTATTTGAAATTTAATTTATAACAGAGTAACACAAGTGATTGGGAGGGAATTGGCTTAAAATGGTATAGTAAAGGATGTAACGCTGTATGCAAATATTCGTCTGGTGTCGTAGCTACTTATAGCTGTAATAGGTGATGTGTGTGATAATAGGCATTATAGATCTAAAATTATTTCAGAATTTCAAATGCACACAAACACTAATGCGGAGTGTTAGAGCTGAGTAAGTTATTTTACTGTAACAAGAAAACCGCAAGTAAAAGTGGCATGTAGTGTGTCACGAATAATTTATGGTGGCACCTTTTTTTATGTGATTAATGTTGTAGCAGAGTAAGCAGAGTTCCACCGTGAGCTTCTCGCCATCGCTGCAACGTTCGGTTCATCAGCAGCACTAGCATCGCTAACCATAGGCAATTTGCCTATTGGTCTACCAGAGCATCCCGTCTCTATGACAGTTATCTCTCATTGTCCCATCAAAATAATGACCTCCACTCGGCTACAGCAACCCAGCACGAGCGTTAACGGCGATGGCGCTTTATTTGCAAGCTCTTGCTTCTTGCTCCTGGCACGTCTCAGACTACGTCGCAATGTTGCTCGGAAAGTTTCGGTCATAATATTCACCGTAATTCTTTGATACACGTGGTATAGCATTCACTGGAATTGGCTGTTGATATCGCTGTATGTTGCTACGTGATTTCACTACCTGTCGTGTGGCTGCCAAATTTGGCGTGCTGTGTTACCACGACGCTCGGTCATTTAATTTGGTCTTAATGGTAAAGTATAATCTTTTCAGGCCGTGACATGGCACTTTAGCAGCCACATTTCATATGACAGTAATTTCCTAAACCCATGAATCCTATTACAGTCTGAATCGACGACTCAGTAGCTAACACACTGCTTATTATTAACTTTTTCATTAGTTTAACGTGAGAAGGGGAGCGGATGAATGTATTCACAATATTAATTTCAAATCATGCACAGGCTATGATCCTTATCGTGCAAGGAGGACACATTGATGATAGTAACAGGTCACTCCTTCACTTTGGTTACACATATTATGCACAATATATCGTGTGAATTCAAAGGGCAATATTTGTTCAAACAAAAGTTTAAGAAAGTAGTTAGAATATACTGAGAAACCGCATAATACCTAAAGTGGCTGATTATTAATTTTTTAATGATACTTGTTTAACAAAAGGTAAACTGAAATATGTGGAATAGCGAGACTACGCGTGTTTCGTGCCAGTAATACTTATCAACGATTTCAATACAAAAAAAAAGAAAAACCCACAGTAATCGGCAATTTATGTTCGTTACGGCAATACCTTGTTGCGTGAAAATTAAATAATACTGTAGTCTCAAAAATTAAAAAAAGAACTGGAAAAGAAATGGATTAGCACTTGTTGCTGGCTAGTTGTGTTTCGTTAAAATTTTAACGCTTGATTTTGCTTCACTACAGTTAGAAATCTATACACTGTACAAATCATCAGTTACCTGTTGTTGAACACGTAGAAGTTTCATCACTCCAATGCATACCGTAAGTTAAAACGGTCAGTATCCAGTTTCAAGAATATTTACTATATCCAGCGGTAAATGCACAATTTAAATTCAAGAATATTAGATTCTTAACATGTGAAATTCTATATTTGTGTGCACTGAAAAACAACGTATTCTTGATGATGATTAGACATTAGTGGAATGAGTGCACCGAAATGCAAATAGATATTCTCAGCTAATTATTATTGCAATAAAACTCACTAAATGAGAGAGAATTCGGATTTACACATTATGAATTGACTTAGCCTCGAATTTACGGTACGCTATATCCAAGGATCTTACTCAACACGCAAAACAATCTAAGTAAATGATATTTCACGTAATTTCATCGGTGCAGCTTCCAAAGCATTAAGCAAACTTTTAAAACCCATTATTCTTCGTTCCATACCGATTCTCCAATTAACAAATGTAATTATTACTCGGGCTTTAGGCTACATTCTCGTGCCAGTGCTCTCAGTGAAATATAACTGTACGTGCGTTAGCAACCAATCATGATGTCGACCACTCTTGAACTCTCTTTCATACCTTGTAAATAGGAGGGGCAAAACACAGTTATTTTAGAATATGTTTCTGTTATAAAATTTTCCTCATGTACATGTACAGGGTGCTGAATTGATCTCACAACGTGTCAAGCCAACTTCTCTAGCTCGATTCTCTCAGTCTGATTTAAAAATCTTCTCCGATTAAACAGCGACATACACTCAACTTATTAAAAAGTAATAAATATTATACCAAGTAAAACAGTCTCATCAAGGTTTAACCAAAGGATGAAATGAATGTGTGCACTGAATATTCGTGAAGTGGTTAGTAGTAGTTGCAGAGAATATTATTAGGCGTGGCGTCAGCTTTCAGATCCTAACTTAGTCGTCGGCTTTTACATTTTAGAGCCTTTCCGCAGATGGCGTTAGCATTATAAAGCTAAGTTTGTTCCGCACTGAAAATGGATACATTGAAAGACTTGAACATTTAAGTCACATCAATGAAAGGAAAATTGAAAAATTTCATTGCCAGTATGCTCGTGCTATTACTGTGTTGTTTCAGATTTTATATTGGTGAATAGTTGGATGTGAGAAAAAATTATTTAATGAGATTCCATTTTCACATCACAAGGAGACTAGAGCACATTTACCGGCAAATCTGAGCTCTGTGTTTGGGTATTTATTTTTATTCCCCATCGTTATACTGCGAACACTATGAAGATTCGTCGCTCATACACTGGTATTCTAAAACATAACTTCCATTGTAGCTGAAGTCATTAACACGCACTGTTGTGTCAGTGAGTAGTTCTTTGGAATGCTAGTAGCTGCGTAAATTGCCAACCCAATATTTTGTCATTAAGAGTGGGATAATTGGTGGCGAAGAGTTGTTGGTTAAGCACCTGTACCCTGGTTAAGATTCTAAGCATTTGTGCAGTGTTGCATGGAATGTGGGCGAGCGACATTTTTGGTGCTGATGAAGATCTCTAATAGCAACCTCGATGGCGTTGTTATAACATAGTTTGTTATGCAGCAAAGCAGGTTTCTCCCTCTCCGTTTCCTTTCATTCATCATCAATACAAACACTGTTGTATATTCTACATGGACGCCTAAAATTCATCGACAGCGTACAGCTATAGTTCTGATGTGCTGGACGAGTGTGTAGTTGAAATATTGTTCGCTTGGAGAGTGGAAGACTTGCAGTGTGCAATGAACCACGACAAAACTAAGACAACATACATTTGAAAATCTGCTTCCCTGAAGACTTTTGAGATTATGTCTCAAGAAGAGCACCGTACTCGGTACGGGATGGAGATTAGCTGTCTTACTTTTATACCGAGTGTCAGCTGCCAGTCGTTGTACGAAGCGTTGAACCTGTACAGATCTTTCCTTTTGTCCAAAGTCGTGTCCTATCTCACATCACATAGTTGTTTATTAAAGAATTTGACCACATGAGGTATTGGTGGTCACCCTGTGAACTGACCACCATTATACACTCATCACCCTACTCCACTGACTCTCTTTCTCTGCTGGACATCATTCTCTTCTGGCCTTAATTCTCCACTAACCATCACTCCCATCCATTTTTAATGTGTTACCCAGTTTTCCGGTTTTACCCGTTTATTTCTTTACCATCTGTCTCTCTCTAATGTTTACTTTAATGACACAAAAAAGTTGTAATATGTTACAGACAGAATTAGAGGAATCTAGTTTTCTCCCAGTAGATGTCAACAGTAGAAGTTGATAAGACTCAATTTTGTTTTGCTTGCCAGAAATCGCTGGAAAAAGTCTCAACTTGCTTAGCTGATATCACGACTAAATTTGATAGTTTCTGTGCGTCCACAACGATGCATGTGCCAGACATGTCATATATTAAGCAGAGTTGAGATAAATGTACATTGGTATAATGACAATCACCTTGTCAGTTGGTCATCATCATCCCACCCATTAGATTCAATGGATAATGGCATTCACTGACCGTATTTTTCCACAATTTAAATGACCTTCACCCTTCACTAACGATTGTTCTCCATCCACTAGTATGGAGGATAGAGGTGGTCTGGTATTTCCATATCTACCAAGTCTACTGTACTGCATAATCATTAAATGTCATCTGACATACGTACACACATAATCAAAAAATTACATACATTGACCCTCAAAGTCCACTGATCATTCTCCACTGATCAACATCCTTCACTAATCATCAGTCTCCATCGACCATCATTCTCCCCTGATCATCATTCTCCAGTGAACGTCATTATACACTGAACATCATTTTCGGACGACCATCATCTTCCACTCGCCATCGTTCTCCATTGACCACAACTTACTGTTTGTTCTTGATATACATAAATGACTTGGCAGGAAGACTGAGAAGCAGTTTGCGGTGGTTTGCTGATGATACCGTGGTGTACAGTAAGGTGCCGAAGATGAGTGAATGTAGGAAGACACAAGACGAATTACACAAAATTTCTATTTGGTGTAATGAATGACAGCTAGCACTAAATGTAGAAAAGAGTAAGTTAATGAGGATGAGTATGAAGAACAAACTCACAACGTTCGGATACCGCATTTGTAGTGTCCTGCATGACACAGTGAAGTCCTTTAAATATCAGAGTGTAACGTCGCAGAGATATATCAAATGGAATGTGCATGTGAGGATAGCGGTTGGAAGACGAATAGTTGACTTCGGTTACTTAGGAGAATTCTAGGACAATGTGGTTCTTCAGTAAAGGGCAAAGCATATGGGACGCTAGTGCACCCTACTCTTGAGTACTGTTCAAGTGCTTGGGATCCGTACCAAGTCGGATCGAAGAAAGACATTAAAGCGGTTCAGAGGCGGGCTGCTAGATTCGTTACTGGTTAGTTCAAACAACAGGGAAGTGTTACGGAGGGGCTTTTGGAACTCAAATGGCTATCCCTGGAAGAAATATGACGTTCTTTACTAGAAAAACTACTGAGAAAGGGAACCGGCATTTAAATCTGACTGCCGATCTATTCTACTGCCGCCAACATACGAACACATTACGCGTAAGGACCACGAAGATAAGATACGGGAAATTAGGGTTCATCCAGAGGCACACAGACCGTCGTTTTCCCCTCGCCTTGTGTGCGAGTGGACTGGGAAAGGAAATGACTAGCAGTGGTACGGGGTACCCTAAGCTACGCACCGTACGGTGGCTTGTGGAGTATCTATGTAGACGTAGGTGTAGATGTAGGTGCCCCATTTTCCACTGACCAACATTTTCCACCTACCATCATGCTACACAAACCATTCACCATTTTACATCATCCTCCACTAACCATCATTCTCGGTTGACCATGATTCTCCAGCGTCCATCATCTTCCTTTGAACGTCGTTCTCCATTGTCCACCACTGACCCACACAGTGGTATGCAACAAAATGGTGATCTGATATGTCCAACATCTTCCTCAGTTACGGTAATGTATTGTTATTTAACTTCGACTTACACATGTATGCGTAACATCAAAAATTGTGAACAGTACATCCAAGTATTGCTCATCTTCATCATCATCTTTATCGTCATCTCTCTGATTTACACACCACAGTAAATTCTCGAATTCTCGCCCCCCCCCCCTCTCTCTCTGTCAGTAATGCTTACTTTACTGAAGCGAGAAAATTATAGCATATTTAGAGTGAATTACAGTTTTCCACTAGTACCTGACACCTACTGTATGTACTATTTAAGATGCTGTGGTTGACATCCTCTCTGTAATTTATTCATCTCTGCATATATATATATATATATATATATATATATATATATATATATATATATAATGCTTACTTTAACGCAACAACATCAGAATCTATTAGGACAGGTATGAGAGGAATGTAGTTCTCCAGTGTGTAGTAGTAGAAAATTACAGATTACAGTGGTTTAAACTGAGAGAAGATGATAGTACACTAATATGTAGTTACGATTATGGTGGCCCTACTTTGATATCACTTGGAAATAGCATTGTTCGCTTAGCTAATTCTCGGTGAAATTTTGGCTGCACTGCCAAATAATTGCCCATGTTTGTGTTTTGCAACCAATTTTTATATATTTAGGAGAATTTAACGTGTAGTACAAAGGTCAAACTATGGTCATATATTAAATTATAATTTATTTTGGTAGTATTTTAGTAAGGTGCGGTTGTCCATAAGTCGAGAGTTCATTGTCCCTCCAAAATATGACACAGTAATCGAACCTTCATTGTTAACAAGTGCTGCTCACAGAGAAAGCTTTTATCAGTAGTGCCAGTATGCTAGATGTTTGTGTTTTAATAAGTAACAATCACACAAGATCCGGATATATTTAACTTGAATGTGCACTGAACACGCACGGTGTGTCCTGAATGTAATGCAAGTTCATTTTACTGTAACTTTAGGATCTTTGAGATGTATAATTATTTTTGCATGAGTTTTGAAAAATTATTTTATTTTTGAGGCAACGACTGTGTCATCATCTTTGGCGATATTTCATTTCTGTCCCCTTCTTGGACAGTGCTGTACGTAAACAAAGCAGATACTCTCCAGTTTTGGTGATGAATTTAAATTAAAATATCTTCTTCCTTCACGTCACGCACTTTTATTAGATGTTAGCGTTACCTAGTAGCTGATTCCATGATTAGAGCACAGTATTCCCGAACAGTAAATATTGCAAGACTGCGTTTGAACGTAACCTCGACTAGGCCCAATCATTTATCACATTAACAATTAATTATCAATCAATTTCGTGAATGAAATTTTTCTACTATTGCATTATTTTGGTCCTTACTAAATTGGTTGTGAAACATCAATGAAAAATTGTAGATGATGGTCTATAACGTTGCCTCAGACTTAAACATCAACACTTGTTACATATGTCGATAACGTTATGAACCTAGCGATTGCGAAATACTTAATTTGACGGTCTGTAAATAGTTACGCAAAGCTTAAACCTAAATAACTGCATTTAGAATGCTATTTATTTATTTGTTTGCGTAGCGTTTCAACCGACACATATTTTCCACGTGGTCAGGTCAGTTTTACAAAGTCAACCTTTTATACCAAACATTAAATTTCAAATGTTATTTGTAGCTATTTAGGTATGGGAATAGCATTGGGGTTAATCAGAATAATGTTTCAGAATTATAAGCATTTACAGGGTGGCCATTACTAAATTAGTCAATCTTTTATACCGAACATTAAATTTCAAATGTTATTTGTAGCTATTTAGGTATGGGAATAGCATTGGGGTTAATCAGAATAATGTTTCAGAATTATAAGCATTTACAGGGTGGCCATTACTAAATTAGTCAATCTTTTATACCAAACATTAAATTTCAAATGTTATATGTAGTTATTTAGATATGGGAATAGCATTGGGGTTAATCAAAATAATGTTTCAGAATTATAAGCAGTTACAGGGTGGCCATTACTAAACTATACGAAATATAATCGCTATAACTTCTGAACGGTTTTCGTTAGGATGTCCAAACTGCTCGGTTGGCCACGGGCGTTGTGGGAATTCGTATGCGCATGCATGGTTTGCTTTAGCGATAAACCCCACTTAGATTTGGATGGGTTCGCCCACAGGCAAAATTCCGGCATTTGGGGGTGTAAGAATCCGCATTTCGCGATCGAGAAGACTTTTCACACTCAACAGGTGACTGTGTGGTCTGCAATGTCAGTCACGGAATAATCGGTGCGGTATTTCATGACACCACGGTGACTATCAAACGGTACGTGAAGGTTTTGGAAGATGATTTCATCCCCATTATCCAAAGTGACCCTAATTTCGGCAAGATGTGGTTCATGCAAGACGGAGCTCGACTTCATCGAATCAGGAGAGTGATGGCCCGCCATATTCTCCGGATATGAATACATGTGACTCCTTTTTGCGGGGCTGTATTAAGGACAAGGTGTACAGCAATAACCGCAACGCCATTGCCGGGCAGAAAACAGCTCTTCAGGAGGTCATCGACAGCATCGATGTTCCGATACTTCAATCGATGATTCAGAATTTCGCTATTCATCTGAGCCACATCATCGCCAGTGATGGCAGGCATATTTAAGTTGTCATAATCTAAATCCGAACATCTGCAGTGACGTACAAACGTTGAATAAAATGTGTGCACGACGTAGTTTGTAAATAATTTACGTTTTTTTTCATATGGTTTAATAATTGTCACCTCGTATAAGTGCAGCCATCTGTTGATAAGTACAAACAACTGGAGCGTAAAACAGCAGTTGATTTCTTTCACATCTTTGTAATTTTACATTATAGTATTGAAAGTAACACTTACCTTTAGCAACTACATATTACTAAGTTCGTAATTACATTGTACAAGCAGATGTTAGTTTTTAACTGCTTAAGGATTATGTATTTTACACTCATTCCCAGAATACAAACTGGATGCTATAGAGTTTAAAATGAAATTTACAGCTGTGACGGGAGTGAGAGGCCATAAATAACCAGAGATCATATTGGTGAATGTGAAAATACTGCAAAAATCATGTTTCGATAGATGATTAAGGTTATTGTTTGTTATTGAACACAGACCAGATGGGGTTACATTATGATTGGTTGTTTCATTTTAATGGTTGCTAAAATATTGTTCTGTAACTGGTTCTTTTATTTTAAAGGTGGTTAAAGCATTGGGTTTTGATCGAGCTAAGGGGAAAGGGCTACAAACGGCAAGTTTGTTAGTTCCTCCGTCTCGGAATTCATCACTTTCCCAGTAACACAAATAGGCCAGTTCCACCAACTGAGGTTTTTATAGCCTGTTTCATTTCAGTGTCTTCTAAAATATTATTTTCTGACTCACTTGAGAGAGGGGTGAAAGAGGGAGAGCGGATGGGTTACATCTACATCTACATCCATACTCCGCAAGCCATCTGACAGTGTGTGGCGGAGGGTACCTTGAGTACCTCTATCGGTTCTCCCTTCTATTCCAGTCTCTCATTGTTCGTGGAAAGAAAGATTGTCGGTATGCCTCTGTGTGGGCTCTAATTTCTCTGATTTTATCCCCATGGTCTCTTCACGAGATATACGTAGGAGGGAGCAACGTACTGCTTGACTCGTCGGTGAATGTATGTTCTCGAAACATCAACAAAAGCCCGTACCAAGCTACTGAGCGTCTCTCCTGCAGAGTCTTCCATTGGAGTTTATCTATCATCTCCGTAACGCTTTCGCGATTACTAAATGATCCTGGAATGAAGCGCCCTGCTCGCTGTTGGATCTTCTCTATCTCTTCTATCAACCCTATCTGGTACGGATCCCACACCGGTGAGCACTACTCAAGCAGTGGGAGAAAAAGTGTGCTGTAACCTACTTCCTTTGTTTTCGAACTGCATTTCCTTAGGATTCTTCCAGTCAATCTCAGTGTGGCATCTGCTTTACTGACGATTAATTTTATATTGTCATTCCATTTTAAATCACTCCTAATTCCTACTCCCAGATAATTTATGGAATCAACTGTTTCCAGTTGCTGACCTGCTATATTTTAGCTCAATGATAAACGATCTTTCTTTCTATGTATTCACAGCACATTACACTTGTCTACATTGAGATTCAGTTGCCATTCCCTGCACCATGGGCAAAATCGTTGCAGATCCTCCTGCATTTCAGTACAATTTTCCATTGTTACAAGCTCTCGATATACTACAGCATCATCCACAAAAAGCCTCAGTGAACTTCCGACGTTATCCACAAGGTCATTTATATATATTGTGCGTAGCTATGGTCCTACGTCAGTTCCTTGCGGCACACCTGAAATCACTCTTACTTCGGAAGACTTCTCTCCATTGATAATGACATGCTGCGTTCTGTTATCTAGGAACCCTTCAATCCAGTCACACAATTGATCTGATAGTCCATATGCTCTCACTTTGTTCATTGAACGACTGTGGGGAACTGTATCAAACGCCTAGCGGAAATCAAGAAACACGGCACCTACCTGGGAACCCGTGTCTATGGCCTTCTGAGTCTCGTGGACGAATAGCGCGAACTTTGTTACACACGATCGTCTTTTTCGGAAACCATGCTGATTCCTATAGAGTAGATTTCTAGTCTCCAGAAAAGTCATGATACTCGAACATAATATGTGTTCCAAAATTCTACAACTGAACAACGTGAGAGATATAGGTCTATAGTTCTGCACATCTGTTCGACGTCCCTTCTTGAAAACGGGGATGACCTGTGCCCTTTTCCAATCTTTTGGAACGCTACGCTCTTCTAGAGACCTACGGTACACAGGTGCAAGAAGGGGGGCAAGTTCCTTCTCGTAATCTGAGTAAAATCGAACTGGTATCCCACCAGGTCCTGCGGCCTTCCCTCTTTCGAGTGATTTTAATTGCTTTTCTATCCCTCTGTCACCTATTTCGATATCTACCATTTTGTCACGTGTGCGACAATCTAGAGAAGGAACTACAGTGCAGTCTTCCTCTGTGAAACAGCTTTGGAAAGAGACATTTAATATTTCGGCCTTTAGTCTGTCATCCTCTGTTTCAGTACCATTTTCGGCACAAACCGCCCCCCCCATGAACCATGGACCTTGCCGTTGGTGGGGAGGCTTGCGTGCCTCAGCGATACAGCAAGCCGTGCCGTAGGTGCAACGACAACGGAGGGGTATCTGTTGAGAGGCCAGACAAACGTGTGGTTCCTGAAGAGGGGCAGCGGCTTTTTCAGTAGTTGCAGGGGCAACAGTCTGGATGATTGACTGACCTGGCCTTGTAACACTAACCAAAACGGCCTTGCTGTGCTGGTACTGCGAACGGCTGAAAGCAAGGGGAAACTACAGCCGTAATTTTTCCCGAGGGCATGCAGCTTTACTGTATGGTTAAATGATGATGGCGTTCTCTTGGGTGAAATATTCCGGATGTAAAATAGTTCCCCATTCGGATCTCCGGGCGGGGACTACTCAAGAGGACGTTGTTATCAGGAGAAAGAAAACTGGCGTTCTACGGATCGGAGCGTGGAATGTCAGATCCCTTAATCGGGCAGGTAGGTTAGAAAATTTAAAAAGGGAAATGGATAAGTTTAAGTTAGATATGGTGGGAATTAGTGAAGTTCGGTGGCAGGAGGAACAAGACTTTTTGTCAGGTGAATACAGGGTTATAAATACAAAATCAAATAGAGGTAATGCGGGAGTAGGTATAATAATGAATAAAAAATAGGCGTGCGGGTAAGCTACTACAAACACCATAGTGAACGCATTATAGCGGCCAAGATACACACGAAGCCCACGCCTACTACTGTAGTATAAGTATATATGCCAACTAGCTCTGCAGATGATGAAGAAATTGATGAAATGTATGATGAGACAAAAGAAATTATTCAGATAGTGAAGGGAGATGAAAATTTAATAGTCATGGGTGACTGTAATTCGAGTGTAGGAAAAGGGAGAGAAGGAAACATAGTTGGTGAACATGGATTGGGGCAAAGAAATGAAAGAGGAATCCGTCTGGTAGAATTTTGCACAGAGCATAACTTAATCATAGCTAGCACTTGGTTCAAGAATCATTAAAGAAGGTTGCATACATGGAAGAAGCCCGGAGATACTAAAAGGTATCAGATAGATTATATAATGGTAAGACAGAGGTTTAGGAACCAGGTTTTAAATAGTAAGACATTTCCAGGGGCAGATGTGGACTCTGACCACAATCTATTGGTTATGAACTGCAGATTAAATTGAAGAAACTGCGAAAAGGTGGGAATTTAAGGAAATGGGACCAGGATAAACTGACTAAACCAGAGGTTATACAGAGTTTCAGGGAGAGCATAAGGGAACAATTGACAGGAATGGGGGAAAGAAATACAGAAGAAGAAGAATGGGTAGCTTTGAGGAATGAAACAGTGAAGGCAGCAGAGGATCAAGTAGGTAAAAAGACGAGGGCTAGTAGAATTCCTTGGGTTACAAAAGAAATATTGAATTTAATTGATGAAAGGAGAAAATATAAAAATGCTGTAAATGAAGCAGGCAAAAGGGAATACAAACGTCTCAAAAATGAGATCGACAGGAAGTGCAAAATGGCTAAGCAGGGATGGCTAGAGGACAAATGTAAGGATGTTGAGGCTTATCTCACTAGGGGTAAGATAGATATTGCCTACAGGAAAATTAAAGAGACCTTTGGAGAAATGAGAACCACTTGCATGAATATCAAGAGCTCAGATGGAAACCCAGTTCTAAGCAAAGAAGGGAAAGCAGAAAGGTGGAAGGAGTATATAGAGGGTCTATACAAGGGCGATGTACTTGAGGAAAATATTATGGAAATGGAAGAGGATGTAGATGAAGATGAAATGGGAGATACGATACTGCGTGAAGAGATTGACAGAGCACTGAAAGTCCTAAGTCGAAACAAGGCCCCGGTAGTAGACAACATTTCATTGGAACTACAGACGGCCTTGGGAGAGCCAGTCCTGACAAAACTCTACCATCTGGTGAGCAAGATGTATGAGACAGGTGAAATAACCTGAGACTTCAAGAAGAATATAATAATTCCAATCCCAAAGAAAGCAGGTGTTGACAGATGTGAAAATTACCGAACAATCAGTTTAATAAGTCACAGCCGCAAAATACTAACGCAAATTCTTTACAGACGAATGGAAAAACTGGTAGAAGCCGACCTCGGCGAAGATCAGTTTGGATTCCGCAGCAATGTTGGAACACGTGAGGCAATACTGACGCTACGACTTATCTTAGAAAATAGATTAAGGAAAGGAAAACCTACATTTCTAGCACTTGTAGACTTAGAGAAAGCTTTTGACAATGTTGAGTGGAATCCTCTGTTTCAAATTCTGAAGGTGGCAGGGGTAAAATACAGGGAGCGAAAGGCTATTTACAATTTGTACAGAAACCAGATAGCAGTTATAGAAGTTGAGGGGTATGAAAGGAAAGCAGTGGTTGGGAAGGGAGAGAGACAGGGTTGTAGCCTGTCCCCAATGTTATTCAATCTGTATATTGAGAAAGCAGTAAAGGAAACAAAAGAAAAATTCGGAGTCGGTATTAAAGTCCATGGAGAAAAAATAAAAACTTGGAGGTTCGCCGATGACATTGTAGTTCTGTTAGAGACAGCAAAGGACTTGGAAGAGCAGTTGAACGGAATGGACAGTGTGTTGATAGAAGGATATAAGATGAACATCAACAAAAGCTAAACGAGGATAAAGGAAAGTAGTCGAATTAAGTCGGGTGATGCTGAGGGAATTAGATTAGGAAATGAGACACTTAAAGTAGTAAAGGAGTTTTGCTATTTGGGGAGCAAAATAACTGATGATGGTCGTAGTAGAGAAGATATAAAATGTAGACTGGCAATGGCAAGGAAAGCGTTTCTGAAGAAGAGAAATTTGTTAGCATCGAGTATAGATTTAAGTGTCAGGAAGTCGTTTCTGAAAGTATTTGTATGGAGTGTAGCCACGTATGGATGTGAAACATGGACGATAAATAGTTCGGACAGGAGGAGAATGGAAGCTTTCGAAATGTGGTGCTACAGAAGAATGCTGAAGATTAGATGGGTAGATCACATAACTAATGAGGAAGTATTGAATAGCATTGGGGAGAAGAGGAGTTTGTGTCGAGAAGATGGGACCGGTTGGTAGGACATGTTCTGAGGCATCAAGGGATCACAAATTTAGCATTGGAGGGCAGCGTGGAGGGTAAAAATCGTAGAGGGAGACCAAGAGATGAATACACTATGCAGATTCAGAAGGATGTAGGTTGCAGTAGGTACTGGGAGATGAAGAAACTTGCACAGGATAGGGTAGCATGGAGAGCTGCATCAAACCAGTCTCAGGACTGAAGACCACAACATCAACAACACCGCTTTGACTTAAGACCAAAATTTCTGAAGATTTTCTGCCAAGTCAGTACACAGAACATTACTTTCGAATTCACTGAATGCCTCTCGCATAGCCCTCATCACACTACATTTTACTTCATGTAATTTTGTTTGTCTGTAAGGCTCTGGCTATGTTTATGTTAGCTGTGAAGCTCCCTTTGCTTCCGTAGTAGTTTTCTAACTCGGTTGGTGTACCACGGTGGATCTTTTCCATCTCTTACGATCGTACTTGGCACATAATCTTCTAATGCATATTGTACGATGGTTTTGAACTTTGTCCACTGATCCTCAGCACTATCTGTACTTGAGATAAAACTTTTCTGTTGAGTCGTCAAGTACTCTGGAATCTGCTTCTTGTCAGTTTTGCTAAACAGAAAAATCTTCCTACCTTTTTTAATATTTCTGTTTACGGCTGAAATCATCGATGCAGTAACTGCTTTTTGATCGCTGATTCCCTCTTCTGCCTTAACTGTTTCAAGTAGTTCGGGTCTGTTAGTCACCATAAGGTCTAATATGCTATCGCCACGATTCGGTTCTCTGTTTAGCTGCTCATGGTATTTTGCAGATAATCCACTTAAAAAACTTTCACTGAATTCTTTGTCCCTACCACCCATTATAAATGTCTGAGTCTCCCAGTCTATATCTGGTAAATTAAAATCTTCACCCAGAACTATAATGTGGTCGGGAAATCTACTCGAAATATTTTCCAAATTTTCCTTCAGGTGCTCTACCACAACAGCTGCTGAGCCAGGGGGCTTATAGAGACATTTAATTACCATGTCTGAGCCTGCTTTAACCGTGACCTTCACCCAAATTATTTCACATTTCGGATCTCCGTCAATTTCCTTCGATACTATTGCAATTTTTATCGCTATAAACGTGCCTCCCCCTTCACTGTCCAGCCTGTCTCTGCGTTACACATTCCAATCTGAATTTAGAATTTCATTACTGTTTAGCCTACATCTGGTTTCAGCCAACTTTCCGTCCCTAGTACTATGTGGACATTGTGACTGTTTATTAATGAGAGCAGTTCTGGGACCTTTCTATAGACACTCTTATAGTTTTCTATTACCACATTAATATTGTTATTCCTTGTTGCGTTTTGCCTACTGCTACCTTCTCGCGTCTCAGGAGGCGTCTTGTCGGGCCGAAGGAGGGAATTCTCTAACCTAAAAAACCCAAATCTGCACTCCACACGTACTCTGCTACACTGGTAGCCGCTTCCTGCGTGTAGTGCACGCCTAATCTATTCAGGGGGACCCTACATTTCTCCACGCGATAGCGGAGGTCGAGAAATTTGCACCCCAGATCTCCGCAGAATCGTCTGAGCGTCTGGTTTAAGCCTTGCGCTCGGCTCCAAACCAGAGGACCACGATCGTTTCTGGGAACGATACTACAAATAGTTAGCTCAGATTCCACCCTGCGAGCGAGGCTTTCCTCCTTCACCAAATCCGCCAAGCGCTTGTATGAACAGGGAATGACCTCTGAACCCAGACGGCAGGAGTCATTGGTGCCGACATGAACAACGATTTGCAGTTGGGTGCACCCAGTGCTCTCAATCGCCGCCAGCAGGACCTCCTCCACGTCTCGGATGAGACCCCCCCCCACCCCCCGGCAAGCAGAGAGAGTGAACACTTGCCTTCTTTCCCGACATTTCCGCTATTTGCCTAAGGGGCACCATGACCCGACTAACACTGGAGCTCCCAATGACTAATAAACCCCTCCACCGTGTGCCTGCTCCGACCTTGCTGAAGGAGCGGCCACATGTCCACTCACAGGCAGAGCGGGCGCTGCCACACGGCCAGCCTTCACATTGATCCTGCGTCTCGTGCGACGCCAACGCCGTTGAACCCGCCACTCCCCTTGGGGAGCGGGTGGCCCAACCGCGCCCGGTACCCGCGAAGATGTCTCGACAGCAGGGACCGTGGGTGAAGCATGGAACACCTGGGGTGTACCATGCGAAGCACCAGACTCCCACCGCCGCTACACTCCGAGGCAGCAGCCTGAAGACGGCTGACCGCGGCCATCAGCACGTTTAGCTGTTTGCGAACAGTGGCTGGCTGCTCCTGCGTCCGTGCACAGCAGTCGCACATCCTATCCATCCTAAGAAATTAACAATTTACAGTAGAGAGTTAATCAACTTTTAACTAGGCTGCTAATTCACTAAAGGCAGCTGATAGCTGACTAAACTGTGGTTACCAGGCACATATTATTGGAAACAATGAAAATAAGCACTACCAGTCTCTGGACTGTATTCAAAACAAACACCAAATCTATTGAACACTGTTACTAGTAATCGAAAATTAAAGCCTCCTAAAAACAAAAACACACAGAAAAAGAAGTGACAAGTAAGAAAAACACAGTTAATACATACATTAACGTCGCTTGCTGTACAGCAGATGTGAAGCAGACGGCAGTTACGACGACACTGACACTACTGGCACTACAGCTGACTAAAGGGACTCTCTCTGACTGCATTCAAAACAAACACGAAATCTATGGAACACTATTACTAGCACTCGAAAATTAAAGCCTCCTAAAAGCAAAAATACACGGAAAAAGAAGTGACAAGTAAGAAAAACACAGTTAATACTTAAATTTACGTAGCTTGCTGCACAGCAGATGTGAAGCAGACGGCAGTTACGACGACACACGTAGTTACATAGCAGAATGGGGCTATTTTTGGTGTTTTCAATTTTTTTCCTGCCCTCATAACTAGGCAGGTTACATCATCTTGAATTCTGATGTGCTGTGGTTAGGGTCGTGTGGAGGGTTGCGGCTTCATAGTATCATTGACGAGGACGATGATACCACAGATAATAGCGTTGACGCCGCTGATGACAATTGCGACATCACTGATAACCTAGTGTAAATCGATTAAAGGTTTTTGATTCAAAAACAAACCCTCATAGATATGCTACTAATGGCCACTTGAGCACAAACAGCCAATGTGCCTATGGTATTATTAAAAGGACTGTACGACCATCGTCACTTGGGACTTGGCAGTTGGGATTAATATGGGTGAAGATAGGATATGCAGTGTTGTGAGACACAGTGCCATTGGCCCCTGCAACAAGCTGGTTAACGTAAAGCTGGTTAACTGCTCTCGAGAGGCAGTTGTTGGCTTTATTTATTTCACACATTGATACCCTTGATTTGAAGCTATGTATCATCTGCCATTGAATATTGGAACCAGCAGATAGCATGTTTCTCTGTAAATAATTAAAAACCAACCTTGCCATATAAAATATAAATAATAAAACAGGAATCTTTATGTGTTGAAAATTAGTTTTTTTTACCATAAATACTGTGCAAAACCTTTAAAAACAAAAGTAACGTAAGTCCCCTTTCACATCCTACTTGATAATACCAGCAGATGGCTGCACTGAAAAAACGATAGATCTCTACAGATAATTGAAAACCAACATTTGCTTCAAAAACATAAAATTCTAGTTAGGAATTAAGGATTTAAAAAAGTTCTGAAGCACCATTTTACGACAGGCAAGAATAAACATCATGTTATTCACTATATGTATTATAAACAACGCTGCTCATTATCCAATACTTTTATGATTAGAAATGACCAAGTCCTACTAAAAGCCACTTAAATAACAGCAGTTTGGAATCTGAAGGCTGTGTAAAAACCGTTTAGATATTATTTGTCCGATATTATTGCTCACAACGTTCTAAATAAATACGTGAGCAGCACTGTTTGCGTATATAAATACATAAAGTGAATATTCATTCCCTGCAGTTGCATTACCACAAATTATGGCTTTAGAAAATAAAAACCTGCAGCACCACAAACACCCGCACACGCTAGAATTGTCGTATTGGGAAAGAAATAAAAGAGGCAGAAGTTTTGTATTACCAAAAATATTACTTAGACCACAAAAGCAGATGTACAGCTTGTAAACACACGACCAAAGACGGTAAGAGTTAGAGAGCATTGCTGTATTTAGCTCTCTGTTTAACTCATTAAAATACATGTTTATCGTAATATAAAAGAATCGCTACGAAAATCCGATTTTGTAGTCTCTGTAGACACAAAGAGCTATCATTATACGCCTAACACTGACTTTGTATGACTATCCTTCATTACTATAAATGCTAACTCACGCTATCGTTTAAACTGCAGACTTCATTTGTAATAATGTGGCATCAAACAGCGTCTCTCATGTGTTAACCTCAGTCAGTAAAGTAAACATCGAACATTTTTGCGCTGCTGCTATGTTTTGCAGATATTTTAGAATTTTTGCAACGTCTCAGATGCAGAAAATAATTGTTTCACCACTCTGTCATGTTTTTTAATTACTGTTGGAGCCATCTATTGGTGTCACACAAAAATTAAACAATGGTCGCGAATTTACAGTGGAATCATCTGCAAGTGACAGGAGGAACTAGGATATATTACTATTTATCGTTTTCTAGGTTTATGGGGGCGGGGGAGGAGGTGGGTACTGCAGGTGAAACTCATTTCCAGCAAATACAAATTCCTAATTGATTATTTATATTACCAAGCAAATATTGGCTTTTAATTATATGTAGAAAAATATTGATTTTTCAGTTAACCATCTCCTGGTGTTAGCAGCCCGTAGGATGTGAAAGTGGACCTACTTTTAAGTACTTTTTCGGGGATTGTGGGATAGTATTTGAGATAAAAAACTCATTTCAACTCATAAGAATTCTTATTTCATTACTATATTTTACGTTAGATTTAATGATTTATAAGTAAATATGCTATCTACTCCTTCCAATATTCAATGGCGAATTATATACACACTATGTGATCAAAAGAATGCCAACGCCTCCGAAACCATGCGTTTTTTATGTTCAGGTGAGTGGGTGGCACTTGTGACATACGCCTCTACGCGAGATTTCCACACTCCTAAACATCTCTAGGTCCACTGTTTCCGATGTGATAGTCTAGTGGAAACGTGAAGGGACACCTATAGCACGAAAGCTTGAAGACTCACCTCGTCTGTTGACTGACAGAGACAGCCGGCAGTTGAAGAAGTTCGTAATGTGTAATAGGCAGCCATCTACCCAGACCATCACACAGGAATTCAAAACTGTATCGGGATCCACTGCAAGTACCATGACAGTTAGGCGGGAGGTGAGAAAACTTCGATTTCATGGTCGATCGGCTGCTCAGAGCCACACATCACGGCGGTAAATGCCAAACTAAGCCTCGCTTGGTGTAAGGAGCGTAAATATTGGACGATTGAACTGTGTACAAATTTGTGTTCAGTGAAGAATCACGGTACACAATGTGGCGATCCGATGGCAGGGTATGGTTATGGAGAACGCCCAGTGAACATCATCTGCCAGCGAGTGTGGTGCCAACAGTAAAATTAGGAGGCGGTGGTGTTATGGTGTGGTCGTGTTTCAGGCCTATATTGATGTCTTAAGCACCTTCTTGCTTCCCACTATTGAAGAGGAATTCGGGAATGGCGATTGTTTCTTTCAACACGATCGAACACCTGTTCATAATGCACGACCTGCGGCAGAGTGGTTGCACGACAACAACATTCCTGTAATGGACTGTCCTGTACAGAGTCCTTACCTGAATCCTAGAGAAGACCTTTGGGATGTTTTGGAATGCCGACGTGGTGCCACACCTCACCGACCGACGTCGATACCTCTAATCAGTGCAGCTCTCCGTGGAGGATGGACTGCCATTCTCCAAGAAACCCTCCAGGACCTGAATGAACGTATACCTTCGAGAATGGAAGCTGTCATAAAGGCTAAGGGTGGGCCAACACCATATTGAGTTCCAGCATTACCGATGGAGGGCGCCGCAAAATTGTAAGTCATTTTCAGCCAGGTGTCCGGATACTTTTGATCACATAGTTAGCTTCAAATGAAAGTTACCAATGTGTGGACTGGTGAGCCAGTCCTTAAATGAATTATTGGCAGTTAGCAATGCAGTCATAACTGCAGAGAGTTTGGGTGAGTATCATGGGAGTGTGGGAGCTTGTGGAATGGAGTGCGGGGTGCTTCAAGCAAAATTTGCAGAAGCCCACATCCTTCCCTCCTCTCGCTTTTTGATCTTTGAATGGAGCAGGATGTCAATATCCCTGGAATGACATTGGAGGTAAGGAAGTGCTAATGCTCATGTCAGCGAAATATGACATATGTAATTGCCTCAGCTGTAATGTGACACCAAAACAAAAAGAGACATGTCAAGGTCCATGTAATCATCAGCTTCTCGAAAAAGCAGCAGTTTCCAGCACGACGTAACCTCCGTTTCTGGCGATGCATGGGACCCAATGGCAGAGAGACGGTCTCTGGCTGTCAGTGACGTAGAAGAGCGCTCCGCGGGCTTTCTCGGGTAGTATATCAGCTTTATCTACACTATACAGGTAACGAGAAACCATGGATTGAAGTCAGGGAAGGTTGTTGCGATGTTTAGCACACCAGACTCGAACACCTGACGCATCAATTGTAGGGCAGAGTCGCTCCGAGCCGAAAACACTGACTCATTATGTCCTCAGTACCTAGTGACATCGACGTCGAAGGAACGTTACACCGAATCTTCTTCCTACTCTAAACGTTTCTAGATATGCACAACATGATAATATTTGAATGAATACAAGTTTTCACGAAAATGACTAATTTGGTGCGGAGCTGCTAAGCAAAACTTTTAAGTCTATTGAGGGTGCGGATGAGACTCCCATTCTTATAGTACCTCTACCCCATCAGAAATGGTTCATTTCGGATGGATCCCATATCTTCAGCACTGTCTTGACGTAATAATTCTTTTCCATCTGAATTTTTTATATTTAAATTAGAACAGAATTTATTCGAAATATTGGTGCTTATTGACAAGGACATAGTTCTCATTGTTCATGTTATTGCCGTTGTTACCAATTGTTTTAAGGTATGTAAGAAACCCCATAGGCAGAGGTGATTTCATTTAGGACTTCAGAACTTTTTCTATTTTGTCACGCTGAGAGTCACATAAAAATGAACGGGATTCCCAAGTACTATTTTGGTTTTATTGGATCTGGCGTTTATTACCAAGCTATGAATAACTGCTGCCTTTGAAATAGTAGTAAACAAGGAAACAGAAAAACAAATGAAAAAAATGTTGAAATGAACACGAGCCGTACATTGAAAGTCACGTAATACATGTCTTGTAGTTAGTACGGGGTATAAGTCTATTTTTTGTGAAAGAAGTGAGTTGTCTCTTCCACACACACACACACTTAATCGGCCGTGTGGAAGAGGCAGTGCATTACTTTTTGTGACCGTTGGTGATACTGAACAGCCAATCTGTTGCAGCGACCGGAATCCGACGTCCGTTGCCCATAAAAGAAGACGCACGGAATCCCGGGCCAGGGTAAATGTTTCGGAAGCTGATGCGACCCAACCTGAAAGCGGCTTTAGACGTTGCGGGATGAAATATAGCGGCCCGCCGGCCACTCGCCGAAGCGCCGTATTTATGTATTCGGCCGATGGCCGGCACGACACCGCAGCTCTCTATCTTCTAAACACGTCACGCTTGTCCTCCACGTGGCGTTTTTTAAAATTATTTTTTCAGTTGCAATACAAATCTTTTGTGTGATGTAAATGTCAGTTTTGTGAAACTTTCGAATGATTTAAGTAGCGCTTCATGTTTAGCCACGTATAGTAATAGTGAACTCCCTTCACATTTGAAAGTGTGTAAAGTCACACTTTTTAAATCAAGAGGGCAATAAAGAGGTGATGCAGTTAGGTCCCGTCTTATATGGTTCCTATGAATGATCCCTTATCTCGGTCCTGAAAACAAGCACTCTGTCTTGGTATCTAAAAAAACCGTAACTGGGCTCATGAATTACAATACACTTCGAAAGGTAGGTGACCAGTACGATCTGTGTTAGTTCATTGTCAATTCATTAGCTATCGATTAGACTTCATGTACTTGAAAGTGTCCATTCTCATGTACATATTTGAAACCGGGGACAGAGACGGCTAATGTCATCATACTTACCCACCACAGTTCACATTCATTGCAGTCAACATATATTCTAGAGAGTAGTTTGAGTACATGCTTTATCAGACAGCATACCACCAATCACCTTACTTCGAATGTCTTTGTAATGACGTCAGAGAAGTACACCTATCCACAATGTAGGGCAGAGATTCTTCATTTTATCGGTACTTAAGAGAAAGTATTACACGTGTAGGAAACGATTCACTTCCATACATACTATCATGTGTGAGAGACCTAGTTTCGATGCATTCAAGAGCTTATGAAATATTATAAGCGTCCTTATTTTGGAGAAACCTATGGAAATTCAAATGAAACTGAATGATTTGCTATTCAACACGGCTCTCACAAATGTAAATCGAGCTTCTTTTCTCTACGATATTTTACTTGGTTTCCATATTAGTTTGTCATGATGGGTAAAATGTTGCACACCGCACATGCCAATGTTTACACATTATTCTGGCAGCGGGTTATCGAAGAACGAAATTTAGTTTTCAATAACACTGCATTTGACTTCTCTACTACTTGTTACTGAGACGAAAACAAGAATACATCTTCTTACGACTTCCTTCCTACGGAGTAGTGAACACTTCACTACAGTGAGATGAAAAGAGAGAAACACTGGAGTGATGGATAATACGATAGAGAGGAAATTAAAAATTAATTTCAAACTGGATACCTACAATTGTATTTCATGTTTATTACTATGACGAAGTCTTCGTGAGTAAACCTTTGTCACTTAGATATACTTCATCTTTGAAAAACGAACGGTTAGGGATTTTCCAAAGCGAAAGAACTTCAGCTTTGCGAGAATAGTTTAAATTTCAGGGGTAAATCAGGTTTTCGTAATGCAAAGCAAGTGCTTTACTAGTGACGCATTGTCCTTTTAAAACTGAGTTTCTAGGTACTAAAAAGAACGTCATTATGATATCATTGACTGACGAACTTATTCATGATACAGTTTTCTTCTCTCTGTCGCCTTTAACTAACACGTTAGCAGTCGCAATCTTATCTTTTAGGTTTAAAATGGCTATAACTCATAGGGATCATTAAGATATCATTGACTGACGAACTTATTCATGATACAGTTTTCTTCTCTCTGTCGCCTTTAACTAACACGTTAGCAGTCGCAATCTTATCTGTTAGGTTTAAAATGGCTATAACTCATAGGGAAGGGATTTGGCCTTAAAGTATCCCATCACACGATTACGCGGAGGTATGGCGCATGGCCAAAAATGCACAAAAATGCACCGAAATGCCGCCCTTGCGTTGCCATCTCGGCTTTCTTCGCTTCTACAGGCGAATGCTGTGACAAAGGCTGCGGCTGCGTCCCGACAGGGAAGCCATTGTACCAGATGCATGGCCACCAAAAAGGCCTGTGGAAGCTCACTAAATCGTCCGACGACGCTTAAGAGAGAAGGAGGGCACCAGTGCTTCTGAGTAGGGTGTGGCGCATATCTAACTTGTTGGGAGCGGTCACAGTTCGTTCTCTGAATCTGGCTGCGACTCTATGGGAACCTCACAATCTCTATTTCATTTCGGCGATCAAGGATTAGTAATTAAATGCTGCTTCATGGCTTTCTTAATTAATTCTGAATGTGTGCACTTGTCTTTCCAGTCACGAGTCACTCTGCACGCAACGCGCTGTCACACAGGTTAACACACTGGATTTGCAATTGCAATAGGCAGGGTTCAAATTCCGGTACAACATTACTCATTTACGTAAACAGTGATTTGGCTAGAACACCTTAGGCTAAAGTACCACGGTTTATTCCTTCCCACATCAGTCTTTTCCTCAGTCAGTGCACTCTGTTTAATGCACAGAAGTTGACTGCCCGTTATACTCTCATGCTCCCTCTTCTTAGGAGCTCTTTAGTGTATACTCACCATCGGTGCTTCTGACCTTACAGTACGTTTATGTTCTTCTCCATCAACGTCTGCTCTCCAGGAGCTTAGGAGTAGGTACTTCACAATGCACTGTTGCGTCCACTATTTCTGGTCAGTTAGGGAGTCTTACATGGCGAGAAAGTGCCTATAAACTTCCACTTGTGACAGACATCTTTGGCTTGTACGTTCGTGATCATACTGCGCAGTGAATGTGAGGTAAGCATGAATGTCGTGAGAATATTCGAGGAAGGTGAGTTTCCGAATTTTCCTAAAAAAGTTCTCCGTGATACATTACACCCGTCTTGTCGCATCAGGCTCTGGAGATTGATGAGCGTCATCGCTAGGCTTCCAAACTTACTACACAAAACCATCATGAAATTAGTGACCACTGTCTGAATCATCTCTGTTATAACAGTCATTCTTGGAACGGTCACTAACTTAGTACCGACCAATAGTCACGTATCTTCGTGAATGAAGTACATTTCCTTACGATTGTTAAACCGAATTAGGATCTGCTTTCTTTACATTGATTTTGTGTTGTCCTTTCACATTAAGTCTCTGCGGACACACATTCAAAAATGCCTCTGAGCACTATGGGACTTAACATCTTAGGTCATCAGTCCCCTAGAACTTAGAACTACTTAAACCTAACTAACCTAAGGACATCACACACATCCATGCCCGAGGCAGGATTCGAACCTGCGACCGTAGCAGTCGCGCGGTTCCGGACTGAAGCGCTTAGAACCGCTCGGCCACCGCGGCCGGCGCGGACACACATTCTTAGGTATTTTACGGTTAGGTTACCAATGATTGATTACTAATCAAACATTAACTGGCTCTGTCATCAATGTATACGCAATTAGTCGCATTTGCTGTAAGCATCCTCCTTGTTTACAGGGGCGCGGGGTTACTGGTTTCCTGTCCCTGCCGAATCCATAGATAGGAAACCGGTTTTGACAGGTGAGCCGTTTTCCTGAACGTCACGTCAGGCGCATTACAAACATTATGCAAGAGCCTATACAATTTTGAGAGAGGGATAACTCCACTGGATCACAATTCCGAAAAGTCAGCCACATTTGGGTTTATTCACTGATCAGGGACAGGCCTCGCCGCTGCTGCATCGCACCAACTTCACAGCACTGTACAGGAGGTGGGAGTACTGAATAACGTTCCACAAGTTAGTAACACATCTGCGTAACCATATTTAGAGATACTGAATATAAAATGGGATTTCTAAATGTAAATTACACGTTTTTGTGGAAATCGAAGTAACTTTTATAGAATGCTGTACTACATCTCAAAATGACAGTTTTTTATTAACATAGTCACCAAATCTATGGCAACAACGGCCGGAAAATTCTACCGATGGTTACATTCCTTAACGACAGTAGTCCGCTCGTCGGTCATGAAGATCTTCGAGAGCCAGGGCGTGTGAATGTCTTCATTGTTGGGAAACCTTTTTACCCCCCTACATTCTTTCATCTTGCCGAAAGTATGGGAATAGCGTAGTGCAAGATTTGGACTATATAGTGGATGCTTCCAAACCCACCACCAGAAAAGTTCAAGGAAAGTTTCTGGTGCTCCTGCCGTGTTATGGCTTCCCACGCCCGGGTTCCCGGGTTCGATTCCCGGCGGGGTCAGGGATTTTCTCTGCCTCTTGATGACTGGGTGTTGTGTGCTGTCCTTAGGGTAGTTAGGTTTAAGTAGTTCTAAGTTCTATGGGACTGATGACCATAGATGTTAAGTCCCATAGTGCTCAGAGCCATTTGAGCTCCTGCCGTGTGCGTTGTAGCATTATCGTGCAAGAGAACAACGCCTTTGCTTAATTATCAACACCTCTCATACGTCACAATGTTGCACAGCGATGTCAGCGTTGCATAGTACGAATCAGCATTAATGGTTGTCCCTTTGCCATAGATTCTATGTACACAACACCTCCAGAGTCAAACAAAACGATGCCCATGACTTTCCCTGCCGACGATGCCACTCATCGTTTCTTCCGTGGAGGCGAGTGGTTGTATCTCCATTCATAGAATTAACCTTCTTGCAAGCGTGAAATCATGGGCCCATGTCTCATCGCCCGTAATGATGAGATTTAGGAAATCATTGCCTTCCACGGAGTAATTCTCAAAATGGCTCTGAGTACTATGGGACTTAACATCTTAGGTCATCAGTCCCCTAGAACTTACAACTACTTAAACCTTACCAACCTAAGGACATCACACACATCCATGCCCGAGGCAGGATTCAAACATGCGACCGTAGCGAACGCGCGGTTCCAGACTGAAGCGCCTATAACCGCTCGGTCACTCCGGCCGTCAGAGTAATTCTCAAGGACGTCCAGGGACGCCTCCAACGCTGCACCTTTGTGTGTAGGTAGCAGCATTCGCGGAACGCACCGTGAGCACGAATTTCGATACTGCAGACGATCTCTGGCGATGCAACGAACACTGACTGTTGATATGAGCATCTGCTGAGAAATGTCTGTGACAGGCACTTTGCGATAGCTGCGAATCAGTTCCTCGATTGACTGGACGCCTGTGGTAGATGTCGAAGGCCTTGCCTCCCGTTCAGCATCACCCACTTCCGTGCGACGTTGCTCGATTTATTGCCATCATTTGATTACGGACTGAAACGACAATGGACTTGGTCCATTACCACCAGAATATCATGATGAATCTGTGTGCAGTGTAGACGTTTCGCCTTTGAGATTTGTAATGTCCGTGTACTTCAACTTTTGACTACGTTTTCAGTTGTCACGCCATTTCGCTCGCACACTGTGACGCACCTGTTATCCGTACCGCAGCAGAATTGTGTCTGCTGGAAATCCGGGACATGTACTCTCTTCTGATAATACGCCAATTTCGTTATGCAGTGATCTTAGCCTGAAATGAAATTTGCTACTTATTTCCCAACGTATGTTAATCAACTCACTCTGCTCTTAATATTTCAGCAGACGAAGTGAGTGGAAACAGAGATACACTACCGACACACCTGAAGTATGAAGGCCGATGAGCCTGGACCACACATGAGCTAGACTGCGTTTTCGTCGAAGAAGTTTCTCATTGAAAGGGAGCTAACTGTGGAAATATGTGACGGGGCCATCTTACGCTTGTATTCGTGTGTTAAGGAACTATCACATGTACATCACATGGGCTGCTGGGTGAACTGTCGATCTGGTAAAGAGAATTGTCATTGTGTTTATGCAGAATGTGACAAGCCTTCGGTTTTTCTCTCATTTAACATCGGAACATAGATCTTACGTTTTCTTATGATATTAAGTTCCTATCACTGAAGACTTATTGCAATAGCTGTACATCATGCACTTGGAGCTATAGTACAGATGTAGTGCTTGTTTCGTGTGCCTGCTTTGTGCTAATTTTTGGTGGATCTAATGCCACAATTTGGCCAAATTATAGTTGTGGATTTGTACTTAGTTGATGATGGCGGAAACTGAACTTGAATCGTAACGTGTCTAACGGTTAATTAGTATGCTCTGGATGTCGATGCCGTTCTTTCTCCAGTTCTTTCTTTATATTATCGGTGATTTGGAGTTCCAACTTTAGGCGCGTTATATGACCACTACGGAAAATGGCTGGCAAGTAGGGGAAGGAATCCAGTGTACACCCTGTGTGCATACCGGGAGGATTCATTCCAGATGTGGAATGGGTGCTTCCGGACACCATGAAGTGCACAGGGTGATGACACCTGCAGGTGCTAGCTCAAGTCGGTACTAACGTGTGTGCTGCTCTGGATCGGGAGAGAATCTCTTTGGTTTCGGACAGCTAGCTGAAGTGGTGAAGACTGCCGGACTTGCTTGTGAGATGAAGGCGGAGCTCACCAGCTGTAGCATCACTGAGGGAACCGACTGTGGTCCTTTGGTACAGACGCAAGTGGAGAGTCTGAATCAGAGACTCAGGCGGTTATGCGACCGTGTAGGCTGTAGATACCTTGACTTGTGCCATATAGTGGTGGGTCGCTGTGTTCCGCTTGGCAGGTCAGGTGTCAACTACACACAGGAAGCGGTTACACGGGAATTGGTTGGTTAGAGGGTTTCTGGAATCTACAGAAAGCGTGCCAGTGTGATGGGGTGCAGAGCAAGGACAGGGTGAAATTTGACCTAGCAATCGGTAGTGTAATTGTAAATTGTTGTTGCTATGCTGCGAAAGAACCAGGTCTCCAAGTTCGAGTTGCAAGCACTGAACCTCAACTTGTTATAGAAACGTAAAGCTGTCTAAAGCCGAAAATACGTTCAGCGTTAACTATTCAAAGGACATTAACGTGTTCAGAAAGATTAAAGAGAGATGGTGGTGGAGTGTTTATTGCTGTCAGAACTAGTTTACCTTGTACTGAAACTGAAATAGATGGTTTTGTGATTTAGTGTGAGTAGAGGTCATAAACTGATAACTGGTTCTTTTTATAGACCCCCGGCTCAGATGATTACAGCTGCAGAACAGTTCAAAGAGAACTTGAGTACCATTTCAATTAGGTGTCCCACTCACACAATTATAGTTTGTGGCGACTTCAATATACCATAGAGTTTTTGGCGAAAATACATGTTTAAGGTGGCTCGTATGCATAAAAAATAATCAGCAATAGTACTGAATGCTTCTGCAGAAACTTTATTTGGACAGTTAATTCAATAGCCCACTTGAAGTGCAAACGGTTCTAATACATGTTTCACCTCTCATCAAGAAAAAATACTGAGTAAATAGGGAACTTCTTGACGGATTCAGGGATTAGTGACCACAAGGTTGTTGTAGGGAGACTGAAAATCTTATCTAAAAAATGGCTCTGAGCACTATGGGACTCAACTTCTGAGGTCATCAGTCCCCTAGAACTTAGAACTACATAAACCTAACTAACCTAAGGACATCACACACATCCATGCCCGAGGCAGGATTCGAACCTGCGACCGGAGCCGTCGCGCGATTCCAGACTGTAGCACCTGGAACCGCTCGGCCACTCTGGCCGGCGAATACTTTATCATCCAATCCAACTAAAATCTAACGCAAAGTATATCTGTTAGCGAAGGTAGATAAAATTTCACTAGACGCCTGCCTAAGAGACAGTCTGCACTACTTCCAATCTATGTAAGCTTAGACCAGATGTGGTTTGAATTCGAAGAAATGTTATCGACGACAACTGACAGATGTATACCAAATAAATTAGTAAGAGATGGTACTGATGCTCCATAGTACACAAAATAGGTCAGAACAAGGTGGAAGAAGTAACAGGAAAGGGCGCTAAAATTAAAAGAACGCAAAATCTCCAAGATGGTCGAAGTTTTACACAAGTTCGTTATTTAGCAGGGACTTCAATGCGAGATGATTTTGATAGTTTCCACAACGTAAATCTGTCTCGGAATTCGGCAGAAAACCGAATGAGATTCTGGTCGTGTGTAAAGTATACGAGCGGCAAGACGTAATCACTACCTTCACTCTGCCGTAAATGACAGCGTTACTGATGGCGATCTCATTACGACAGAGTTACTAAACACGGTTTTCCGAAATTCATTCACAAAATAAGACAAAGTAAATATCCCAGACTTCGAATCACGAAACAACCGCCAACGTAAGTTAGAAGTACATATCCTCCGTGTAGCGAAGCTGCTTAAATCATTCAATGAAGGCAAGGCGTCCAATTGAGATTGTATATCAGAGTGGCTCTTTCAGAGTATGCTGCTACAGTACATCTTTTCTTAGCAATAATGTGCAACCGCCCGCTCAAGATACGTACAAAAAGATGGTAAAGTTACAGAAGTTGCTCCAACACCCAAGAAAGAAAATAGGAGTAATTTGCTGAATTACAGACTCATATCACTCACGTCGATCTACTGTGGGTTTTTGTAACGTATATTGTATTCGATCATTATTAATTACCGCGAAGAAAACGTTTTCTTGACTAATGATCTACACCGACATAGAAAATATCGTTCTTGTGAAGCACAACTAGCTCTTTACTCTCGCGAAGTAATGAGTGCTATCGACAGGGGTTATCAAATTGATTTCATATTTTTAGATTTCCAGAAGGCTTTTGACACTGTTCGTCACAAGAGACTTGTAATCAAATTGCGTGTCTGTTGCATATAGTATCTGTTCTGCGACTAGATTGGTGATTACCTGTCAGAGAGGTGACAGTTCGTAATCCTTGACGGAATGTCATCGAGTAAAAAATAAGTAATATCTGGCGCTTCCCAAGGAAGTGTTATAGACACTCTGCTGTTCCTGATCTACATAAACGATTTAGGAGATAATATGTGCAACTCTCTTATATTGTTTGTAGATCATGCTGTCATTTACCATCTTGTAAAGTCACCAGGTGATCAAAAACAATTCCAAAATGATTTAGACAAGTTGTCTCCATGGTGCGAAAAGTGGCAATCGACTCAAAAAATATAAAATGAGTTGTCATCTTTATGAGTACTACAAGGAATCCGCAAAATTTCGGTTACACGATGAATCACACAGATCTGAAGGCTGTAACTTTAACTGCACTCCAAGGGACGACAGTTACGGATAATTTAAACAGGAGCGATCCCATAGATAATGTTATGGGGAAAGAAAATTAAAGACAGAGATTAATTGGCAGAACACTCAGAAAACATAGTAAGTCTACTAAACAGACTGCTTACACTACACTTTTCCGCATTCTTCTGGAGTACTGCTGTGTGGTGCGGGATGCGCATCGGATAGGATTGATGAAGAACGTCGAAAAATTTTAAAGTAGGCAAGCTCGTTTGTTGCTTGTATTCCACATGTAGCTGTTTCGACTGATATGGGTTGATTTATCAATTGTAATTTTTTATTTGTAGTTCACTGTTGTTATTTGCCTTTACATATTGTCATTTGGTCATTTGAAGATAGTATGGAAGCAATGCCATTGGACAGAGCGCAGCAAGAAAATGATCTCCTCGGTTTAAGGAGGATAAAATGGGTTCAAATGGCTCTGAGCACTATGGGACTTAACATCTGAGGTCATCAGTCCCCTAGAACTTAGATCTAATTAAACCTAACTAACCTAAGGACACCACACACATCCATGCCCGAGGCAGGATTCGAAAGTGCGACCGTAGCAGCAGCGCGGTTCCGAACTGAAGCGCCTAGAACCGCTCGGCCACTCCGGCCGGCTAAGGAGGACAGTTTTGATATTCATGAAGAGATTCATTCCACGTTCATGAAGACATTCGGAGTTTGATGAAGACCGTTTAGACGCATTAATCCACAATGATCCACGTCAGTGTGCTCGAGAACTGGCAAGTGTCATTTACTGCGATCGTTTCACAATAGCGCGACATTCGCACGCAACAGGGAAGGCTCAAGAATCGCGTGTATGGTAGCACATACTCTAAGGCAAATTCACAAAAATCAGCTGGGGGGGGGGGGGGGGGGCGGCATGTGTGCATCTCCGTTTTCTCGTTATACAGGGTGATTCAAAAAGAATACCACAACTTTAAAAATGTGTATTTAATGAAAGAAACATAATATAACCTTCTGTTATACATCATTACAAAGAGTATTTAAAAAGGTTTTTTTTCACTCAAAAACAAGTTCAGAGATGTTCAATATGGCCCCCTCCAGACCTTTGCATATCAACCCGATACTCCAATTCGGTCCACACTCTCTGTAGCATATCAGGCGTAACAGTTTGGATAGCTGCCGTTATTTCTCGTTTCAAATCATCAATGGCGGCTGGGAGAGGTGGCCGAAACACCATATCCTTAACATACCCCCATAAGAAAAAATCGCAGGGGGTAAGATCAGGGCTTCTTGGAGGCCAGTGATGAAGTGCTCTGTCACGGGCTGCCTGGCGGCCAATCCATCGCCTCGGGTAGTTGACGTTCAGGTTCCATAACTAACCTTTTTCGTAGGACTCTCCATACAGTTGATTGTGGAATTTGCAGCTCTCTGCTAGCTCTGCGAGTCGATTTTCCTGGGCTGCGAACAAATGCTTGCTGGATGCGTGCTACATTTTCATCACTCGTTCTCGGCCGTCCAGAACTTTTCGCTTTGCACAAACACCCATTCTCTGTAAACCGTTTATACCAACGTTTAATGCACCACCTATCAGGAGGTTTAACACCATACTTCGTTCGAAATGCACGCTGAACAACTGTCGTCGATTCACTTCTGCCGTACTCAATAACACAAAAAGCTTTCTGTTGAGCGGTCGCCATCTTAGCATCAACTGACGCTGACGCCTAGTCAACAGCGCCTCAAGCGAACAAATGTACAACTGAATGAAACTTGATAGCTCACTTAATTCGCCGACAGATAGTGCTTAGCTCTGCCCTTTGTCGTTGCAGAGTTTAAAATTCCTAAAGTTGTGGTATTCTTTTTGAATCACCCTGTATATTAGTTCGTGAACAACGCCCACCATTCCTATCCTGTATCGTTACTAATGACGAAAGTTGGTGTCCCTATGCCAATATAAGGAAAATAATGCAATGGTTGGGCCCAAACAAAGCAGCAACTCCTCGTACGTAGACTTAAGTGCATCCGCAAAAAGGAATGCCATGCACCTGGCGGAACAGCGGCGGTGTGATGTACATCGAATTGCTTCTCCGAGGTGTAGCCATCACTGCTGACATTTATTATTAACAACTGAAACGTGTTGCAGAAGCAGTCTAAGAACGATGACCAAGACGACTGCGTAAGTTATCGCACTTCAGGATTACGCCCGCCCACATTCTTATAAACTGCCCAAAGAAACCACACAGGAGTGGAGTTGGGAAGCCATTCCGTACCCGCCTTCTCCATCTGACCTTGCAGCATCAGACTTTCAACTTTTCCTTTCTTGTCGAAAAGTCTTCACGGAATTTTCTATCCAGATGATGTGCTCCTAACATGGCTCTATGTATTCTTCGCATCAGAACTACGTTATTTCTACAACAGAGATATCGGAAAATTATCTCTGCGTTGACAGACTGTTGTAAATACTGCAGGAGAATAAGTTATTGATGATTAAAGTCTCTGTTTTGTTTATTGAATATATAGAAAAGCTATGTATATATTCAAGGTGGAGTGACTCGGGGGGAGGAGGGGGGGAGGGGGGGAGGGGGGAGGGGGGAGAATGGAACGAAAGGAAGGGGAAGGAATTACTGATGTCAGCTACATCGGGGCACCACACATTGATGTATATGGAAAAACGCTACGAACTTACATACCAAAGTAATTATATCGCGAAATAGGGGGGAGAGTGCCACGAATTGATACGTGAAGTAGTGTGGCAATCATTAAAACAAAGTCGAAATTCACTGCGGCAGGATCTTCTGATAAAATTCCAGTCGCCAACTTCTCACTCAGAGTGTGCAAATATGTTTTTAGCATCCACTTACATAGGGAGAAATGATCGTGACATTAAAATATGAGAAATAAGAGCTCGCAAGAAAAGATTCTAGTATTCGTTTTTTCCGCGCGCTCTTCGAGAGTGAAATGGCTTGAATGTCGTTCGATGAACCATGATATTGTATTATGAATTGTAATTAATATTTAAATAACATTACCTCCAAAATAGTAAACTGCACATTAAGAAATACAGAGCTAATGCAAAATGTGATGTATTAATGCTGTTTCAATTTTCTGAGTAATTGTGGATGATATGATTCTCTGCCAAATATTTATGTGATGAAAATATATAAGAAACAAAATAGATACAGATATGTAGCTTTCAGAGTTGATAGCTATCGTGCAATGCTATCTTCTGAGATATTGTATGTGGAAATCACATCAAACATTTGAAAGGGGTTAATTCAGAGGTTCATTCTGAAAATGTTTATGCACCGTGAAATGTTAATGTGTATAGATTTAAAGATACTGAAAACATTGTTGTGTCACTGGATGCTCCTCAATTTTCTTAGATTTCAGATGCATTCGGATTTATTCAGTATCTGACTGTAAATTACTATAGATTTTTAAAGTGCTTTCTGTCTCAAAGCCAGCCGTTGCTGGTCATTCTGCATACTGTTAAGTGAGACATCTGTCGTCAAAATTCCCATATCTGGCCACGCTGTTGGCTGGCCAGTACCAGACTTCACGCCTCTCGAGCCTGGGGCTGCACACCTAGTATTCAGCCACGTAGGCAAATTCACCTCACCTCATACCAACTCCAGCCCGTCAAATCCCTCGCCTATTTAATCGTCATGTTAGGAACGGTACTGTCATCAGCTCAGAAATTGTTTTCTTTTGTTGTCTTACACTGGGTGAGATTTGCAAATTCCAAAGCCCGACCGCATTTCATGCCCTCGACGCAATGTGTGCTCCAAATGCCGAAACGAGTTAGACACAGTGGGCGAGACACGTCATCTTGAATAAGCTCTTTTCCTCCGCGCTGCTGCTTTTCTTTCGACGACCGGTACAAATATTTTGAAAAGACTGTTATTTAAATTCAGACAGTTATTACGTAACGTATAGCTATCATTTTTTTTCGCATTTCCAAGACAGTCAGTTTTGCGTCTTACCTTTGATTATAAATTTACTGCTTCTCTTATAACGAATAAAACAATAAATCAGTATGAATCTTAACATGTGTTTGTAAGTATTATTCTACTCAGCAATATAAGGTATTATTATCAAGTGGATTCTTAAGAGCTTTAGATGAGTGTTATCAAAATTTACATTAATGAATAAAAAACAATTGTATAAATCGTCATTTCAGCCAAATGTTACTTTCACCATTAAAGCAATCTTACTTCTATATCTACAAACTTTCTACATATGAAGATAGACAATTTGTGTACCAATATTGTGTCGTCTTACTACGTATGACCGATTTATGGCTTACAGGCTGAATTTGCTGAGTATGTAATGCAAGTCTCTAGGCATATGGATGTAAAATAAATTACCGTTTCACTGATTACTGCTATGATGTGTTTAGTTTATTGATCATGACTTTGTGGAATGCCATCATAAAGTCTGCTGTGAAGCGTCGATGAGTTAGACCCTTTAAAACGAATAAAAATGTTTGCTCATATTTGTCATAGGGCTCATACACAGTTTGATTCTCATGGGATATGATGGTCAGCCCTTTCACAATCTGCAGTCATCAGCGGTAGAAGTTACCTAAGAGTTTTTCCGTGGACCATGGGTACAGGTCTGCGTGGTTTCTGGTCGTCCTGTTAGACATCACAGCCTGGCACGCAGATGTCAAATTCCGAGTAAGCTCAAGTTCTTCATTTGCAGTAAGATCGCTTGACTGTTACGCTACAGATGTGCCTCAAGCACAGTAATCTGGCAGGAATTTATAACAATACTACAAAATTGCATTTTATACTATCTACCTCAAATTCCTCTCTTTATTAAAAATTGTAAATTATTATAAATTTTCGTCTTTTACATAATTCTGGAATGTAGGAATGTACCATGGGTAATTTCACGAAATGATACTACGAGTGGAGGAGGAGGAGGAGACTAGTGTTTAAAGTCACCTCGACAATGCGTTGGCCGGCCGGTGTGGCCGTGCGGTTAAAGGCGCTTCAGTCTGGAACCGCGTGACCGCTACGGTCGCAGGTTCGAATCCTGCCTCGGGCATGGATGTGTGTGATGTCCTTAGGTTAGTTAGGTTTAATTAGTTCTAAGTTCTAGACGACTGATGACCTCAGAAGTAAAGTCGCATAGTGCTCAGAGCCATTTGAACCATTTTTTTGACAATGCGTTCATTAGAGGAGAGACGGAGCATGTGCTCGGATTAGGGAAGGATGGGAAACGGAATGGCAAGCGCCCTTTCATAGGATCCATACCATGCTTTGGCCTGAAGCGATCTAGGGATACCACGGAAAGCCTAACTCAGGATGGCCGGACGCAGGTTTGAACCGTCGTCCTCCCGAATGTAGGTTCAGTGTGCTAACCATTGCGCTACCTCGCTCGATATTACTACGAGTGGAGACCGATGCAAATGATTTACTTCAATCATTGAAACTATTGATTACAAGACCCCATTTGTTTCAAGTTTCTGGGATGAAAACAGACACACATGTCCATTCACAAACATTTTCATTAATAACTGTTCCATGAGGCTCATAAAGTCTCCCGAGTAGTGTAAAGCAGGGAACTCTCCACCTACGCGAATCTTCTCTCGATTTCTACATTTTCTTAACTCTGACCATTACCTTGTTCTGCCTACTATCCAATACTTTCGTCTCGAACATTTATATTCAAACATTTTTTACATTTCTTCGAATTGCTTATTTTGTTGTTATATTGCCAGACACAATTAACATATGTCGTCAAAGAAACACATGCCGATTTTACGCCGTTTCTTCTAATGAATTCTTACTGTGTTGTCTAAAAAAGCTGGCCGTAGTGTCCAGCGCGGTTCTAGGCGCTTCAGTCTGGATCGAATTCAGCCTCGGGCATGGATGTGTGTGATGTCCTTAGGTTAGTTAGGTTTAATTAGTTCTAAGTTCTAGGCGACTGATGAGTTCAGAAGTTAAGTCGCATAGTGCTCAGAGCCAATTGAACCATTTTGTGTCTAAAAAAGAATTACCATTCATTCAACCATCTAATAATTATTTGAACTTATTTTCGTTTAGAATAAATAAGACAAACGGTCTATATTAACACTGCTATACACCTAAAAAAAGAAAAGTAACTGGAATCCGGAGCCTTGTGGTATATTACGTCCTATATAAATTACAGAGTGAAGGAAAATGTACTGACAAGATTTGCAACTTAATACTGGCCACTCAGCAACATGAAGGTGTGAACTTCCACTTTTAACGGGATTTCGCGTTAGAGGTGCAAAGAAACTAGTGTAAACACGAATTAATTGTCCTCACAGGCACTTTAATGCTACTAATATCTTAAGAAACTCACAAATAATTTCCAGATAATGTATAGTATGCATGAAAATACCTCTTTAACGCTTCTTGTAGTTTGCTATCTAATTCGGATACTATTTCTTTCGCTTGTCTCTTTATTTATTGAAGAATATATAACTAACCTCGAATTTACTTACGTAATTATGAGCACATGGGTAACAAATAATTATTACAGGTCTTGGTTCTACAAAAGTTTTAGTATTTTCTTTATTTGATAATATTCCCACATATATGCATAATGTAATGTGCATGTGTGCATAATGTAATGTAAACTGCATTCGTATAGTGGTACGTTGGTCATACCAATAGCTGTGTATCATTCAATCTTAAATATTTCTTCCTGTGAATTATCTACACAAACTTCTTCAGGTTCTCCTACTTGTGAGTAACGTGGATTGTCGTTCAGACTTCCGCTCTCCTACTAAAACCGCACATCATTATGAGAACTGTTTTGGAACAAAAATGTATGAGGTCATGGATACTAAATTTGGTGAAAAGGAAATCACAGTGGCGTTTAACGTCATTTAGCGCTCAAACCCTACTATGACCACGTAGGGAGACACCGCCCAGGAAAGTGTGACCCTGTTTTCTAAGCTTAGGTAATGAACCTCATTATAAATTTAACGCCACATAATTTTCGGAGACCTCACTCTGAGCACATACATGGATCTCACCTAGCAGTAATGCAAGTCCTGTGCGCCATCTGGCATGATCTATGAAAACGCTAGGATTGATAAAACAAGAAACCAATTTTGCTCATTATGTCCACTGTAGTGGTCAGCTCTGTACATACAGCTTCAATCAACTGAAGAGGTACAGGACTCGCATTCGGGAGGCTTCCAGCCATCCTAATTTAGGATTTCCGTGATTTCCCTAAATCGCTCTAGGCAAATGTCAGGATGGTTCCTTTCAAAGGGCACGGCCGACTTCCTTCCTCGTCCTTCCCTAATCCGATGAGACCGATGTCTTCACTGTCTGGTCTCCTCCCTCAAAACAACCCAACCCAACCCAACTGAAGAGACTGATAATTTAAGATCGGCAGACAAACTACTAAAAGAATAACTTGGAAATGGTTTTGTGACAACAGGGTTGAATTAGACGGTGAACGCCAAGTTTTCCACCGGCGCCCTCTGTAGTTTTTCTTTAATTGCTTTTGTATGCAGATTGTCGAAAGTGTAAAAAATCTGGCCACATTTGTCAACAGACAACTGCTGTAGAAAGCAGTAAAGCAACCAGTGAGCGACATACACGATCGTCGTTGATTCTCCGTGCCTCGAGTACCAAAGCACCTGTCTGAAAAATGCTACATATACTTCGATAACGTGTGTGTTATATGAGAAAGACCTGCTATTACATCCACGGAATTCTACTAGCAATCAAACTGTAGGTCGTACTCAAACTATATATCGTGCTTTGAAAGACAACACTGTTGTTCCATATTAACCCAACCGTTAGTACTATTTATTCATGTAAGAAGGTAGAAAATCTTTAAAATGTAGCTTCGTCAACAGCCTGACGGTTCAGAGGGACTAAAGCTGTATGGTAATAAATGAAATTATAACAAGGTGGGAGATACTGATTTGATCTAATATCGAAACAATTTTGCAATATGCCGCTAGTATCGTTTTCCAACTGAGATAGTCCTGTTTAATGTGACAATGGAAGTATTATTAACATGAGAAAACCCGTGTAGTGTACCTTTTCGTAGAGGCCAACTATACACAATTTGTTAATCGCAACGGAAAATGGATATAGAAACGAATGATGTAGCTATCTATACGTTTAATTCAGATTCTTAATGTGCTACTCGAGTGACTATTTCACCCACATTTTCTTGTAAGTGGTCAGCCAGTTACATTTCCCTGTCATTTTCTTTAAGTTCCTCTGTGGTTTTACTTCTGTTTTAATCGAAGACATAGCGACTTTCACCCTTCTCCCTTGTAGGGCTTGTGGAATAGAGTGAATGTGTGGGTCAGTGCAAAGGGGGTGGGTTTGAGTGAAGGAGCGTAATTTTATATGTTTCCTCCTCACTACGTGACAACACTTTTAGTTTTAATTTTCAATTTTTTGGGACGTAGCGTTGCTCACTTCCGTAGGTTTAACGTTGAAATACCCCACACGCGCCTCCTGGGTGGTGCTAATTCAACAACAACGATTACAGGCAGCCAGACTATTCATAGGATCTCCTGGCAATGTCATATCAACTAAATAGCCGAAACAGTTCGTTTCAGAGCCCATTAACAAGAAACATTGGACCAACTATCAGACTCCTTCAACTGAATATCGAAAGCATTAGTAGGGCAAATTTTTGCTGAACAACAATATCGGTGTCGTCGCCACTCAGGAAACTCACGTTTCCAGCGAAGAAATATTCAGAAGCCGAGGTCGAATTTCTGGATATTCTGCACTTAGTGTAACTAACCACAAGGTGTATGGAATTGCTACATATGTCCGTAACAATATAAACGAAGCTTCACTGATTTCTGTAAGTGTGGAGGCAGATATACATACAGTTGTCATACAATTGCACGGTATTACTATTACAAATGTTTACAAACCACCCAAAACAACATGGCCTGATTTTGTCCTACACAAAGCAGAACATCCTGCAATTCACATAGGAGACTTCAATAGTCACCATGAACCTTGGAAGTACTCTCAAAATGATGAAAATGGGAGCATGCTTGCAGAATGGATTGAAGAGAATAATCTTCATCTAGCGTTTGATGCCAAAGATCAAGGCACTTTCAGTTCAGCTGCTTGGGACAAGGATTCAAATTCTGACTTATGCTTTGTTAGCTGCAAACGAAGTGGGTTTCCTATCAACGCCACAGGGAAAGTGATAGATGCCTTTTCTCACAGCCAACACAGTCCTGTAATAATCGGCTGCACGGCTCCTGTCATACGATCAACCACGCACGCTCGATGGAATTTCCAGGAAGCTGACTGGATGAAGTTTTTAGTGCAACTGGATAAGACCATTCGCTGAATACCTCCATCATATGAGAACTATCAACACTAAATTGCTGCAGTAACAGGAACAGCTAAAAAGTGTATGCCAAGAGGATACTGAAAAGAATATGTACCAGGATGGAATGACAAAAGTGAAATACTGTATCAACACTTCCAGCAAAGTGGTGACCCAGAGACAGCTACGGAACTCTTGTCCAGCTTGGACATGTATCGGAAGTAGAAATGGGCAGAAACAGTCGAAAAGATGGACTTTACCCACTCGATCAGGGAAGCATGGAGTCTTCTGAGAAAACTGGGAGGAAGTGCAGCCGGCCGGGGTGGCCGTGCGGTTCTAGGCGCTACAGTCCGGAACCGCGGGACTGCTACGGTCGCTGGTTCGAATCCTGCCTGAGGCATGGATGTGTGTGATGTCGTTAGGTTAGTTAGGTTTAAGTAGTTCTAAGTTCTAGGGGACTAATGACTTAAGATGTTAAGTCCCATAGTGCTCAGAGCCATTTGAACCATATTGAGGAAGTGCACCAGCATGCAGAAAAAAATCCGAAGTAACACCAGACCAAATTGCTTACCACATCATTACTACCTCAAGAGTGCCTCCTTACAAGAAACATACAAGACATATCAGACGACAACATCGTGACCTGAAAAAGATTGCATCTCCCTCCTCTGAGTATACCCATCCTTTCACAGTTTCAGACATTGACTCTGGATTGAAGGACCTCAAACCTTTTAAGGCGCCTGGATTCGATGGTATCCATCCAGAATTCCCGTTCCATATGGGAGGAAAAGCCAAGAAATGGCTGGCAGAATTCTTCAGTGACATCCTGCTGACTGGTCAACTTCCACTGAAGTTTAAAAAGGCGAAGATAATATCTGCTCTGAAACCTGGCAAACCCTGAAACACGGTAGAAAGCTATCGCTCCATAGCCCTACTTAGCTGCTGCTACAAGCTTTTTGAAAGGCTAATATATAACAGAATAAGTAGCACTATCCTAGAGAACGTTACAGTTGATCAGGCAGGCTTCAGACCAGTGCGTAGCTGCTGCGACCAAGTATTGTCTCTCACATTCTTCATAGAGTCAGGATACCATATGAAGCAGAATATATCTGTAGCGTTTGTTGACCTAACTGCTACCTTCGACACTGTGTGGAGGGAAGGTCTTATCTACAAATTTCTTCGCATCATACCCTGCAGAACAAGAGCTCGACTGATTAACAGCATGCTAAGCGAACGGAAGTTCCGGGTAATAACTGGAAGCAACGTAAGGAGAGGCAGCTGAACAACGGATTGCCTCAAGTATCAGTTCTCTCACCATTACTGTTCAACCTGTAGTTCTGTAAGATCTGTCGGTTGACAAGATGTGCGAATCACTGATTGTCCCATCAGATCCCACACGGGCTCGACTGGAGACGAGTTCTGAGCTCATGTCGCCCAGGGGAGTCGCTGCACGTGTTTCAGAGTATGCAGCTTTCACAGACAGCGAGAGGGCGAGCATTGTCTTGTTGGAACAACACGTCACCTTCCTGATGCAAGAGTGGCAAAAAAAAATGGGTCTAACAACATTTTGTACGAACCAAGTACTTTTTAGCGTCCCCTCCAGAAACGCACAAGAGTTGTACCATATCGCACCCCAGACCATAGGGCCTGGGTTGGGGCTAATGTGTCTAGGACGAATACACTCTACGAGACAGCAGTCATGAAGTCTACTTCATACGGGCAAACGAAATTCACTTGCGTGGAGGCATAATTTGATTTCATCGCTGAAGACCACGGCGCCATTCCATCTTTCAAGTGACCCTCTGACGACATCAGTCGAACTGCGCACGTCAATGCTGTGGCATGAGTGGAAGCGGACTAGAGGTGCCGGGTCCGTAGTTACACTGTTCATAACCGGTTCGCAACAGTTCGTGTTGACACGTCTTGGCTCACAAGCTCTCTTATCTGCTCCGTGGTAGCTGTACAATCGGGCACTGCTGCCTTTGGAATACGCCGACCCTGGCGGGTTGGTTCAAATGGCTCTGAGCACTATGGGACTTAATTTGTGAGGTCATTAGCCCCCTAGAGCTTAGAACTACTTAAACCTAACTAACCTAAGGAAATCACACACATCCATGCCCGAGGCAGGATTCCAACATGTGACCAGCCTGGCGGGCGTCTGTGCTGCGTGGACGTCCAGATCTTCGTTTACGGGTGTGAGAATTTTCACGTGACCACAGATACCAGCATAGTTGCACAACTGAGGCAGAAAGTCCTACTTGTGTGTCAGTTTTCCGAAAGAACCACCCCATACTCAGAAAGCCACAATTTGACCTGTTTCAAACATTCTCAGTTTGCTGCAGGAAGCACGAGTGCTTCTCCGTTGAATAGCTGCCCGCTTGCGTCACGCGTTTGCACCACAATTAGCATCCTGGTTGTCAGCATTACCTATTATAGGGTAAACACAGAAGGCAACTACGCTCTCTGTTACCGGACAACTTTGAAACCATTATCAGTACATCTACTATCTCCCAGGTAATATATGCAGTCATTAGATCAAAACGATGTAATCGTCCTAGGTGAGCAAATATTTTTTTTCCGGGAGTATAAAAAAATAAATGGCACCAGCCGACCGGTCTACCCGACGACCGACCCTAGGCACACACACTGCTTCTACGAAGAAAGTTGAATTTATGATTTATGTCAAAGGTACGCAAAGAGATTATTCTTGGAGTGAATAAACATCCAAACAGGGAGTTTTCGCCTGCCAGGGTGGCCGAGCGGTTCTAGGGGCTACAGTGTGGAACCGCACGACCGCTACGATCGCAGGTTCGAATCCTGCCTCGGCCATGGATGTGTGTGATGTCCTTAGGTTAGTTAGGTTTAAGTAGTTCTAAGTTCTAGGGGACTGATGACCTCAGAAGTTAAGTCCCATAGTGCCCAGAGCCATTTTTGAGGGAGCTTTCGTTTTATTCAAGCTCTTAATAAATCCAGGACCATTAGTAATTTCAGGTTAACGGAAATAATTGTAGAGGCAACGCTGCCGAAGTTAAGTACCTGCAATTATTTATTGACTGTACAACACTCCACCCTACGTCGAAATGAAAAATTGATTCTGATTCCTCTAAAATACCTTCTTTAACTATCTGTTCTCATTAATATAGCTGTGAGAGCTGGGTACATTTCACCACGGAGTGTTGGAGGACATCTGAAGCACCGCGAACTATTAGCATGTCGACTGCTGTTCTGGCTTCACTTGACGCAGCAGCAGAGAGACGTGATACGAAGGCGGTGCACCGAAAGACGACACGGCGCACAAAAGTGGCACCACTTCGACTTTCTGAGTCTCGGATCTGCGCCCAACACTGCGAGGATCATACCCGCGTATGTTGGTGCCGTATAGAAGTAATCTTTCCAGATCGCATTCGTCTTCGTAATATAGGCGTAATGATGGTATGGTTGCCACTGATTACACACCACAATCACCTCTGTTGCGCAGAGCCATAATATGGACAGTATGAGACACATTTCTGAGAGCTTAGGCCGAGACGTCATCTTTCAGAAAGATAACGCACGGCTCAATCTTACTCGCTGTCACGTCAGCTTTGTCGATACCGAGATTGTTAACCTGGCCCTCAAGAACCTCAGATCATTTACCCAATGAAAGCATCGTGTCGTGGATTCCCAACAGATAGGCACATCGGCATCATTCGCTAGCCACTGAACTCTGGCATAAAGTGGTGTCATTATGGAATGACGAACCTTAATCTCTCACGAAAGCTCTGTTCGACTCGACACACTGAGGCGTTAAAGCCACTGTTGCAGCCAGAGGTGGTAGTTCCATGTATCAATTTTCACAGAAGGTGTACGCCAGATCACGTACCAGTTCAATCTCGTAAGCTGTCTACTTTAGTGCAGACAGTACGCAAATAACTACAATATCGTTACCTTCTACCCTTCCTGGTGTTGCTATTTTAATGATTAGCGGTATACTGTATGACGCAATTAGGTGGCCTCCCATTTTGTCGGAGTGGGTTCTGAAGTTTCTGTGTAACTATCATATCGATAAACTTAACTTGTTTAAAGTTTATGAGACAAAAGAGGTGCATCAGGCAATATTAAATTATCACGAACCTTTTTTGTAGAAAAAAATCGAGTTTTTGCCGCCTGTGATGTTGAAAACAATGGGACAGCCTGATGGACCAAAGTAGGTAGCAATAAGGGTCGCGTTCGTAACACACAGTATCAGCTCATACATTTTATTAGTCTTTGTGCTGAAACATGTTTATCTACAATAGTATCTGTGGTAAAAGTAAGACGTAGATGTTGTGGGTGGACAGAATATTTAGAAATAATGACACGAAATCCGGTTAATACATTCAGCTTCACTGTGTTCCTCTGTAGAACCATAAAGTTGGGTGTCTTTGCAGTGTCACTGTAGAGCAGGTTTTGGGAGTAAATACTTGGAATTCAGATTTTTCACTTACTTGTCTTTGCGAGGAAGACCAAAGTGTTGTACAAGAATTCAAAATATCAATTAGGTATCTGTTGCTGACGTGCCGGTCCACACTCATGCTACATGACCTACACTCTAAGTTTACTCCACCGAGTTACGTCTATATATCACCGTATAAGAGCGGAAGCCTGATATTATTTTTCGCTCATGTAATCTAGAGGTCTCATAATTTACTAGCGTTTCATTGGAAAAGATGTTGATCATTATGGAGTTATTATAGACAAAGCGCAAGTTTGGGTTGGCCAAGGACAAGAACCAAACCATGTTTGGTCTTTCCAAAAGAATGTTCGTGGCCCAGACCGTAAGTGAGTTGACGGAGCTGTGAAAAGTAACTGTATCTACCGGCGGAATACATGAGAAGTACCTCAGCTAAAGAGCCAATTGCTTTTTTTACCGTCGTAGATCGTTTTGTTCTGGTGTACTGAATTGATGATCATGACTTCTTATGTAGGTTCACCAGAAAAACTCTCTATAGGTAAACTGAGTGATAGTAGTTTAGTGTGGTCGAATGTAGCAGCTCACACTCTTTAAAGTATTGGCTTCATCAGATTATGCGAACAGTGCACAAGTACAATATTTGGGCTATCATCTTTCTTCGTCGGGGACACATCTACAAAAAAGGGTTTACTGTTCAGTGCTAGTAACGGTTTCGTTACATTTCATTTCTACCGTTTCGCATTGTGAAACAAAATAACTACATTTGTATTCAATTTTCAAGTACTTCGAACTCCACGAGCTTCCAACTGAGTTCTTCCTCGCTCTTGTAAAGTTACAATTTGATCGCCGTGTCATTAACGTCACCGTATCGTACATACGTCTCTGCATTCCGTCTTTTCCTAGTTGCATCGTTAAATTTTCGCCAAAATTGACAACATTCGGGTTTAATTGGAACTTTCAAAATGTTTACATAACGTGTGGAAAAAAAGATTGTGTACCTAGGTAGTGAAACAGCTAGGCTCTAGTGGAAGCATGCCTGACACGGTATCTTCAGAATTCTCCACAAAAATGTTCTTCATGGATGTTGCTTATGGGCTGTACTTAATTATTCTTGCCGGCCAGAGTGGCCGAGCGGTTCTAGGCGCTACAGTCTAGAGCCGCGCGACCGCTACGGTCGCAGGTTCGAATCCTGCCTCGGGCATGGATGTGTGTGATGTCCTTAGGTTAGTTAGGTTTAAGTAGCTTTACGTTCTAGGGGACTGATGACCACATCAGTTAAGTCCCATAGTGCTCGGAGCCATTTGAACCATTTAATTATTCTTTCCAACTGGTCGTAAGACGGACCACCTCATGGACATCAAAGTACCCATTGCACACCAGGTTGAAACTTACAGATCCTATCAGGGTGTGAAGTACAGTGAAAGTGTCTGAAAATTTTGTTACTTAGTTAGTTAATTGCAATACTCGCTGTTAAATTTGAAACACGTTGGAAGATAGCAAGTAATGAAATTTTACTTAATGCGCGTATAAAGTATAATGGGAAGAATACTGGACTGAAATTGTAAGCGGTTTGTGGATATACAGAGTACGAAATTTAATATACAGAGCTGCCAAGCTTGCAAGCAGCAATGGCTCTAACTCGGCTGAACAGCAAGTGTAACTGAACTTGGGTGACATGTTTCATATTGCTTCAACTCTATGGCAGAGTTATTGTGTCGTAGTAAGTGGCGACTGATGGCGTCGCTGTCTCTCTCTTAGGGGCGTTGCACTGAAATTCTAATCGTATGCAAGCAAGTATTCCTGTTCATGTTAATTTGAAGTTCGTTGCATACCGCCTAGTGGAAGTTTTTATGGTCTGCAGTCCACTAAACAGGTAATGCACATCTCACTCTTGGGAAACTGGAACGAGATTGTCTGTTAGTGGCAGCTCACCTACTTCATAATTTGGACTACACAGGCACTTGAGAAGAAAATTTCGGAGTTTCTTCTTCGGGCTACGACTACGCTGTTCCAATGAGACACAATCAATACTGCTTTTCGTCAGTACTAATAAAACAAATTAGGAAACGTCCATTAATAATGAATAACACATCCATTTTTAGCTTTCAGAAGCGCTAATTGGATGATTATTGTAGCTCCACTGAGGACAAATCTCCCAGTGAACTGACAAAAGACGTTTCTGTAGTTACTCATAAGGATTAAAACCTTAAGCAGATAGCCAAAAGATAAACGACGATAATGTGACAGTGTGAAAGGCTCTGTTCGGTAAAGAATAACAAAAGAAACACTGTAGATACTTCTGTTCTCATATCAAAATTTTGAACCTACTACTGTATACTAATAAATACCGAACGTAGTGGGTTTTGGGTCTTAGAATCTGTTTTCAGGTGAGAAATGCAATAGATAATATTATTTTCTTTATCATCAATCTTTTACGTACACTGGTCGAGAACGCTCCTTTACTCTTCGTCGTCCAGAAAGGCTCTTGAAATAATTGTAGAAATTAGGCCCGACAGTTTACTAGCTTAATAAATTTAATTTATTAATGTAAATTCTACAGCGAGTTGTATTCAGTATTTTCCTCAATTCTGATTCTGTATAAGCACAAAAAGAGTGTTGAATTAGGGTGCAGTAAGCAATACGCAGCGAACCAGTGAGGAAAGCATAAAACTCTATACATTATTCGACACGTTGTATGATTGGAACAAAATTAAATTCAGTTTCATCAGCGCCAGAATGAATGCTGTCACAATATTGGCAAAATTACTCGAATGATTCGACATTCTAAATTCGTCAATGCCGCTGTTTACCCTCCATTTACATTCTGATTGTACGTCGACTGATAACTTACGTAAACGTCAGTGCGGCTTTTAAAAATATTGAGCAAAATATTTTTTGCTCGTTATGAATTACAATTCCTGGATGTTAGAAAATTACTTTGAAATGTAATATGTAAGAAAATCTTCAAAGAACTCCTATACACAATGAAATAAGAAAAGCGTCGCAGAAAATTGGAAGAACTCTCTGACGGTTACAGTTTGACTGTTCGAAAACCCTAAATTTTCTTCACAGCACCTAAAAATAATTTTTTTTCTTTCTTCCTTCAGCATTCGAAGAAGGGGAGCTATTTCTGGAGAATAACTAACGGAAAGCGATAAATTATTTTCGGTTGCCGGTCTCTAGAGGATACTACATGCAAATTATGGCTTAGATCCTTTATTGTTTTTGTATTATCGTACTCATCAGTTAGGTCACATCGCATTCTATACTGTTTATTACGTGGTTGAGTTTAGGAGCGGGATGATTTATGACCGTCGCGTCTTTTGACGATCATGTTAGTAGAAACGGCGCTCGTGGGAAAGCATCTACGATGAAAAAGAACGCACCTGTCTTTTGAAACCGATTTGAAAGACATATTAGTGATATTAAAATCTGATGAGGCTGTTAAATTCAAGTGGGGAAACAGTTACACATACTCCATCTGATAGGCGCAGCTTGTTCGGATATGCCGAACTTGTAAACTTAGTTATTTCGTTTACCGTATTTCTCTATTGTAGTAGAAGCTTAGAAAGAAAATTTCACATCTTAATCACTGAAATGGGGGCGAATGTATCAGTGAACCACTTATTGAGTAATTAAACAGATATATTTATTTTTCACAGAGCTGGGTAGACATGAAACATAAATTAATATCAAATATTACTACCAACAATGTCATTCCAGATGTAATTTATCTTATCTACTTTAAGGCTTTACAATACCTTAACTACAAGGAACATATAAGTACAAGAAATGAACCTTATACGAAAGAGTATGAGCAGTTAGCTGTACGGGGAGATACACCCACGTGCTACAACTGGAGCGTCTATAATTTGTAAAATACATCTGGGAGGCAAGTGAGCGATTTAGAGCACATGGGCTTTATCAGCTTCCATGTACATATGGTGTTGTACAAGATAAGACATCTAAGAGAGGAATACATCGACATGCGGTAAACGCTATTTGTAATTGCCAATGTGGTGGCTTCTCTGACGAAAGAAATTTATTTAACGCTGTTTATGGTGGCCAGTGTGGTGACTCTTCTGACGAAAGAAATTTATTCTTACGTTTTCTGCTACCGAATTATCACACGGACACTTTTCTTAAAGGAACTGCATACTTCTTATGTGTCATTGAAATAAGATTTCTAAAAGAGCTTCAGCGATATAACATATGCATAATACGATCAAACAGTAACAAGATAACAGTGCCACAAACCATTTCACAAAAAATGGCTCTGAGCACTATAGGACTTAACATCTGAGGTCATCAGTCCCCTATAACTTAGAACTACTTAAACCTAACCAACCTAAGGACATCACACATATGCATGCCCGAGGCAGGATTCGAACCTGCGACCGTAGCGGACGCGCGGCTCCAGACTAAGCGCTGAGAACCGCTCGGCTACACTGGCCGGCAAAACATTTCACAACCGTCAGGACAAGAGGTCGCACCAGTGCTGATCCGAGAACATCTTTCAATACAAGCGACTTTTCATTTGGCACCCATTTGAGCTGTATCAGTTTTCACTATTAATTGTGTCAGGCCCTGCATATAAATTTTGCACTTGGGTCTCCAGTAGTCCCCCTCAGCTTGGCACCCCTAGTTGCGGCAAGTGTCACTTGGGCCTTAAACCGGCTCTGGGTGAGACAAACTCCTCCCTTCTGAACCAAATGTAACACGCAATATTAGTACGGTTCACTATTAACTGTATTCGCGACACATTTCGCAGACAGTATCCACATACGCCGCTGAATGTACCTCCAAGTTATATCATTGGACGACACATGTTTCATGTGATATGACTTCATTTGTACTGAGATGCGTGCATCATGAGTGACGATTTAATTTATTATTTCTTTGCTGCAAACTCTACTCGCAACTCATTCCGCAGACACTGTCCAAATATACCACTGAATGTACCTAGTAATTATATCGTTCTGCGACATACATTTAAGGAGACACGACCTAATAAAATTTTTCCTGCGTAAAAACGCGAGAGATCGAGGTGAAATATTTGTACAAATATGTGTGATGTATATGAACAATATGTGATTTGTACATATGTGGACAATGCTGCACATAAAAACCTCCACATCAACTCCTGGATTAATTTCAACCAAACTTGGCATACACATTACTTACTATTTGAAAAGAAATAGTGTGGGGTAAGAACCAAAGACCTCCTATTAGAGTGGGGATGAAAACGTGGAGATAGAAGGGGTGAAAAAGAGATGGACAGGCATAAAGGCAGAAGGAGTCGAAAATGGCTCAAATGGCTCTAAGCGCTATGGGACTTAACATCTGAGTTCGTCAGTCCCCTAGACTTAGAACTACTCAAACCTAACTAACCTAAGGACATCACACACATCCATGCCGTAGGCTGGATTCGAACCTGCGACCGTAGCAGCAGAGCAGTTCCGGACTGAAACGTCTAGAACCGCTCGGTCACAACGGCCGGCCAGAGTACATTGACACAAATGCAAGGGAGGTAGTCATGGCTAAAATTGGAGGGACGAACAATAGGGAAATGGATAGGGAAAGGGCATAGGAGGAGATGGACAGAGGGTGGAGAGGAGGAGTTGAACAGAGGAAAGAAAGAGGGGGAAATTGACAGAGAGAGATGGGACGAGCAGATGGACTGCGAGTATGTAGAAATGGAAAGAGAGAGAGGCAAGGAGGAGATGGAGAGAGTGAAGGAGGGGATGGGTAGAGACTGTGGGAGGAGGAGATGAGCAGAGCGAGGGGAAAGGAGCAGTTGAACTGGGAGAGGGAGGAGGAGGTGAAGTGCTGAGAAACGGGGAGGAGGAAACTTGAAGAGAAAGACAAGAAGAGATAGGCTGAGAGAGAGGCGAGGAGGAGGTAGAGAGAGGGGAAGAGGAGATGGGGAAAGAATGGGAAAGGAGGAGACGGACAGAGGGAGGGAGGAGGAGGAAAAGGACAAATGGAATTCGAATAAATACATACCTGGTCGACACTGGGCACTCAGCTAGTAATTATTAATAGAACACGTTAAACATGAGGGGCATCAGTTGTGTATCATCTGTGAACGAAAGATAAACTCAAAACTAGCGGAAAAAAAGTGTTCGAAACTATGTTTTTACACATCTTGTGCACACAGTGTGAAATCGAAAGACACCAGAATACATTCTGAGGTTTTTTCCGAGTATTTTGGAATAAAGTACCCGTGGTAACTGGCAGATTCCTACATTATGTTTGATTTCATAGCGTCATTTGAGAGATCACAGACAGGCGCGGTTAGACGCACGTTGGTTAGAGAGGCCGTAGGGCATGAGGCCTGACGCAGGGGAGCATAAGCACTGAGGAGATTGCGTTAGGAGGCGCCGTTTGGCCATCTGACGACACGTCAGCTTCTGCTATGGGTGGAGTTAGGGGGAGGGCGGGGAAGAAGTAAGCCGGCTGTCTTAACGGCAGCACGTAGCCTGAAACGTTAATGCGACTGGTTTTCTCCCGGCGAGTGGCCGTTGCTGGCCAGTGCGTTGTGTGAGGATGCCCCATGGCACATGCACAGAGCCCGCCAATTATTTCACGGCCTCCAAAAAAGTAAATTCCCTAAAATTATACAAAATAGGCAATGGCACTGCATGGAAGCGACAAATGAGATAACGAAGCACACACAAACACTCACGCTGTAAGTATATAAGTATTTTAGATATTGGCGATGAAAAATATATGTCTGAACTTGTGGCCTTCAGAAGTCAATTACTTGTCAACACGTTAAGCGAGCTTAAAGAATTAAGAATCAACTAATAGCACTTGAAAACCGCTATGGGGAAACAGCTTCATAATATTTATTACATTAGTCGAACGTTAGTTATGAACCGGAATGTTGATTGCCAGGATTCAAAAACGATTTTTAATGTAAAATAAATTGCATAATCTTACATTGATAACGGTATGGGGCTTACGGTCCGTGATTTATAAGCATAGTGTAGTATCGTCGTAGTACGGCCCCTGACATCAACCTTCCAGGTTGCCTACCTGGCTGCGACGAGGAGAGCAGCGTGAATGGAATAGCTCTCGCGCCCGCGTACCGAAGATACACGGTCGGATTTTATTGTGACTTCGTACAAGTACACACGATCAGTGAGTATGTAAATGATTTACAGTTGTAATTCTGTCCGACAAGTAAACAGTCTCTATATTTGACACAGGAACTTTACCGTCGCCTAGCAGATTATGTACACGTCAAGAGGTTGTAACTGCTATAATTAAACATTAATCGACATGCCACATCTTTCTTTACACCGCTTAACTGCTAAGGACACGGCACAGAATCATCCACCACGCACAGATAAGCAACGTTACAAGTTCCGATCACCAAAACGCACTCCGCACGCAAACACTCTAAAAGCATTTCAAAATATTTCTAATGTAATTCCCTTCTCGTTTGCATCACCAAATACGTTCTTTTCAATAAATGTAAATCCTTAGTGTCTAAATACAAGTATTCATGGCCTCGTTGTTAGCAATATCATTTTCCAGCCACTGAAGTTTCAAAATTCCAGTGCTAATTATTCTTAAGTAAATTTATGTCAAAGCAAAAACCTTTGAAAAATGTTGCATTTTGCATCCACAGTATACATTTGGTATTATTAGATTGTTGTATTATGTCTCAATAAATATTACATAACTGCATACCATTAACAGATACAAGTGAGCCGGCCGCGGTGGCCGTGCGGTTCTAGGCGCTACATTCCGGAACCGCAGGACTACTACGGTCGCAGGTTCGAATCCTGCCTCGGGCATTGATGTGTGTGATGTCCTTAGGTTAGTTAGGTTTAAGTAGTTCTAAGTTCTAGGGGACTGATGACCTAAGATGTTAAGTCCCATAGTGCTCAGAGCCATTTGAACCATTTTTTTTTATACAAGTGATTTTCATCTTTGCCTGTGTTTACCATAACATGTATCTTCAGGTTTGTTTTGGGGGATGTACTCCGGAATATGTTCAGTGATGTTTGCAGGGAACTTTATGTGTGTATAAGCTCTATTTTGTGAGATGTGCGCAAGCTGTGGTTTCCGCAATTATTATTATGATCCGAGTAATCGGTATAGCGTAGGTTATGCCCCATTGGTGCAAAGTAAAAATAAAGTGGAAATTTCTAATCTGTAAGGAGTACGATGACACGATATTAGCCGGCCGGTGTGGCCGTGGGTTTCTAGGAGCTTCAATCTGGAACCGCGTGACCTCTACGGTTGCAGGTTCGAATCCTGCCTCGGGCATGGATGTGTGTGATGTCGTTAGGTTAGTTAGGTTTAAGTAGTTCTAAGTTCTAAGGGACTGATGACCACAGATCTTAAGTCTCATAGTGCTCAGAGCCATTTGAACCATTTTTTGACACGATCTTATATTTACGTTCTGGAACTCGTCATTTTGTAACATTCTCGAAGTTGTGAGTGGGCTACCTTACGCCCTCAATTATCTTCGGACAATATTTCGATCTGTTGGGCTTACTTAGGTATGGTGTTCTTGGGACTTCTGTAATTTACTTATTTTGTATTTGTTTGTTCATTATTTGCGACATTAAGGATCGAAACAGGTTTTTCAAACACTCACCTGATAATAAGTTAATTCAGTACTGTTCTGGGTTAGTTGTACTGACGAACTAATAAGGAATTGTGTGACATAAACTAAAGTTGGTAGACGTGGTTCTACATCTGAAACATTATGTCTGTTCAGATTTCATGCCAGTCGCGTAAGAGTGACACAAGTAACACCGCTATAAGGATACAAATCAGGTTTGCTCTCAATGCATGCTGTAGAAATCGTGAGCCTTCATTCCCTTTGAGATTGGATGTGGTGAGCTGATGTGAATCAACAAAGCCGTTAAGAAACTTCCTGGCAGATTAAAACTGTGTGCCGAGTTTCATATCAGCGCACACTCCACTGCAGAGTGAAAATTTCATTCTAGAAACAAAACCGTTAAGGTTACAAAGACACCATTATCAACACCTCACTGAGTTTGAACGAGGTAGTGTAATAGGACTACAGGGAGTTGGACGTTCTTTCTGCGTCATTGGAGAAATACGTGGCAGAAACGTAGCCACTGTACTTGATTGCTGATAGCGGTGGTCACGAGAATGTACGGCAGCAAGAAGACTGGTCTCTGGACAGCCACGTGGCACTACCTTCAAGGAAGACCATAGTGTCCGGCGTATGGCTCCGGTGTATCGTCTTGCGTCTGCAGCAGAAATTTGAACAGTATTTGGCACCACAATGACACAACTAACTGTTGCAAATCTTTTACTTCAAGGACAGCTCCGAGCAAGACTGCCTGTAGCATGCATTCCTCTCACCTGAAACCACTACCATTAGCAACTTTAGTGGTGTCAAGAGAGAGCGCATTTGAAGGCAAGAAAGAGATCTGTCCTGTTTTCTGATGGAAGCTGATTCAGCTTTGTGTTGGTTAGAACGAGGCCAACTGAGCGCCTGCAACCAAGCTGTCTACGTGCTAGACACACTGGACCTACACCTAGAGTTATAGTCTGGGGGGCGATTTTGCACGGCAGCCGGAACACTCTCGTGGTTATCCCACACACCTTGACTGCAAATTTTTACGCCAGTGCCGGCCGCAGTGGCCGTGCGGTTCTAGGCGCTGCGGTCTAGAACCGCGAGACCGCTACGGTCGCAGGTTCGAATCCTGCCTCTGGCATGGATGTTTGTGATGTCCTTAGGTTAGTTAGGTTTAACTAGTTCTAAGTTCTAGGGGACTAATGACCTGAGAAGTTGAGTCCCATAGTTCTCAGAGCCATTTTTTACGCCAGTCTAGTGATAAGACGTGTTGAGCTACCATTCATGAACAGCACACCAGAGAGTGTTTTCCAACAGGATAACACTCACCCATATATCACTGTTGTAGCTCAACGTACTCTACAGAGAGTCGACATGTGCTTTGACCTACTCGATCACCAGATCTGCTTCCAGCTGAACACATACGGGACGTCAACGAACTACAGCTCCAGTGTTTTCCACAAACCGCATTAATCGTCCCCGCATCGACCAGCCAAGTGGAACAGGCATGGAACTCTATCCCACGAACTGACATCCGGCACCTGTACAACAAATACATGCATTCTTGCATCTTGCATTCAACATTCTGGCAGCTGCACTGCTTATTAATGTACCAGCTTATCACATTTGCAATGTCGTATCTCGCGCTTACGTTAACCTATGATATTGCAATGTTAATTTCTTAAATATGTTACCTACTTAAATTTATTCCCTAAATTTGAACTATTTTTGTATGTTGCAATTTTTTGTCCGTCAGTGTATATAGACACATCCTTGGTCAAAATTCCAGAGTTTACTTAGCATACAGTTTTCTAGTGACAGAATCCTACTTTCTATGGAAAATAAAAGTAACACTAATTCTTTACATAATGCTCTTGTGTGAAGAGGCTGAAATTTTCATTTCATCACAGCCAGTTTCATTATGAACCTCTTTATAAACATTATGAGTTACGAACAAATTTCAAACAACTTAAATTGGAAGGAATACATAGAAAATGGGTTGATGAAGGCTAACCAAAGACGGTGATGTATTGGCAGGACACTTAGAAAATGCAACAGATCTACTAAGGAGACTGATTGCACTACGCATGTCCGCCCTCCTTGAGAATACTGCTGCGAGGTGTGTGATCCTTACCAGATAGGACTGACGGAGTACATCGAAAATGTTCAAAGAAATGCATCACGATTTGTATTATCGCGAAATTGGGGAGTGAGTGTCACTGAAATGACACAGGATTTGGGGTTGACATCATTACAACTAAGGCGTTTTTCGTTACTGCGGAATCTCCTCAAGAAATTCCAATTAGCAACTTTCTTTTCTGAATGCGAAAATATTTTGTTGACACCGACCTACACAGGGAGGAACGATCACCATGATAGAATAAGGGAAATCAGAGCTTGTACGGAAAGATATAGGCGTTCCATCTTTCCGTGCGCCGTACGAGATTGGAATAATAGAGACTTGTGAACGTGTTTCGATGAACCCTCTGCCAGGAACTTAAATGTGATTTGCAGAGTATCCACGGCGACGTAGACGTAGACTTTCCTTGTTGTACCTCATGGATTTACACTGTCATCAGCGGCTCACAAGATTTTTATTTCCCCTCTTTTAACAGTAGCTCCAGTTCCAAATTTTTTTCTAGTTTCCTGCACCGAATACTTACAGGTAATGATTGAATAACACCGTCGGTGGTCTAAAATCCCTTCTCGTTTCCCTCTCAATAGCCACTTCTCTTTCATTTCCTTAGACTCGATGCACTGTAAAGTCAAGTGAATGGGACCATCGCCTATGTTAGACGTCAACGTGCAACAACCAGTCGCAGACGGCAGGTGGCAGCATTAGCAGTGGAGGATATATAATGCGTGCCAGGTAACAGTGCAGTCGTGTCGTAATGCGGAAACAGGGCGATATATCTGATGACCAAACGGGCATGATTATTGGTTTTCCGCCTAAGTGTGGATACATTCCAAGAAGGATTCAGTTAATAAATTAGTCGTGTGCTGCCCTGGGTAATGTATACTGTGCATGGCAAAATGGCTCCTTACAAAGCCGACGCTGAGGCAGCGGCGCTGCTCCACGAGCTATGGAAGACAGGGGTGAATGACGGCTGCGAAGATAGCAGGCGCCTTCCATCCTGACTGCTGCTCGGCTGTAATCTGGAAGCCGATATCGCAGCTGTACATCCACTGAGTGGCGACAGGTGGCTGTTCGAAATGAATCACGTTTTATGCTCCATCGGATAGATGGCCGTCGTCATGTACGGCGTGAAACCCCTGAAAGTAAACAGCCTGGCCGGAGGAAAGAGCATTATGCTCAGGAGAATGTTTTCGTGGCATTTCTGGGTGATCTCGTCATTTTGAAATACACATTGAATTTACGCATCTCTCTTTTGGGACCATGTCCACCCTTATATTCAGTTTGTCTTACCTCGGCATGACGGCATTTACTACCCGGACAGCTGCGCTTAGTGGCCGCGCTGTTAGAGGCACCATGCCCGGATTGCGCGGCCCCTCCCGCCAGAAATTCGAGCCCTCCCTCGGGCATGGGTGTGTGTGTTCTTATTAGCATAAGTCAGTTTAAGTAGTGTGTAAGTTCATTTCAACTACCTGGACCCGGCAACGTGTCACATAGCTCTCAGTGTACGTGCATGGTTCGAAAAGCAACTGGATGAGTTTATCGTACTACCTTGGCAGCCAAGCTCCCCGGACTTAAGCGCAGTCGACAATCTGTGGGACACCTCAATCGGGCTGGATCCTCAACTGAGAAACCTAGCGCAGCTGGCAACGACACTGATGTAGGCATGGCTCCTCATCCCTGACATGATTATCTCTCTTCTTGTATGTCTCGCAGCTGTCCGCGCTGTAATAAGGTGGTTAGTCATGCTTTTGAAAGATGTTCACATTAACGTGACATGACAGTGTAACTTTAGTTAGGTTTCTGTACAAGTTGTAAATAGCCATCAGCTCCCTGTATTTTAGCTCTGAAACCTTCAGAATTTTGAAGAGTGTAGGGTGTATACATTATCAATCAGTTTTCTAATATACGCCATAGGTTCAACAGAGCCTCTCGTTTTCTTGTATTTCTAGGGGAACAGAAACTGAACTTCTCCGAGGTTGGCTTCTACTAGATTTTGCATTCTTCTGTAACTAATTACTATTAGCATTTTGCAACCACTGCTTTTTAAACTGATAGTTCGGTAGCAATCGCAACTATCAGCACCTTTCGCTTTGGAATTGGAATTATTACAATCCTCTTGAAGTCTGGAGGTATTTCACGTGTCTGACACACATTATGTGATCAAACGTATCCGGAAACCTGGCGGAAAATGACTTACAAGTTCCTGACGTTCTCCATCGGTAATGCTGAAATTCAATATTATGTTGTCCCACCCTTAGCCCTGATGACAACTTCCACTCTCGCAGTCATATGTTCAGTCAGGTGCTGCAAGGTTTCTTGGGGAATGGCAACTCATTCGCCACGGAGCGTTGCACTTATGAGAGGTATCGATGTCGGTCGGTGAGGCCGGCAAGAAGTCGGCGTTCCAAAATATCCCAGAGGCGATCTATAGGATTCAGGCCAGTCAATTACAGGGATGTTATTGTCATGTAACCACTCCGCCACAGGTCGTGCATTATGAACAGGTACTCAATCGTGTTGAAAGATGCAATAGCCATCTCCGAATTGCTCTTCAACAGTGGGAAGCAAGAAGGTGCATAAAACATAAGTGTAGACCTGTGCTCTGCTAGTGCCACGCAAAACAACAAAGGGTGCAACCCCTGCCTGGAAAACACGACAACGCAATAACACCACCGCCTCCGAATTTTTCTGTTCGCGCTACACAGGCTGGCAGATGACGTTCACTGGGCATTTACCATACCGACACTTTGCCATCGCATCGCCACATTGTCTACCGTGGTCGTCACTCCACACAACGTTTTTCCACTGTTCAGTTGTCCAATGTTTACGCTCCTTACACCAAGCGAGGTGTCGTTTGGCATTTACCGGCGTGATGTGTGGCTTATGAGCAGCTGCTCGACCATGAAATCCAAGTTTCTCACCTCTCGCCTAACTGTCATAGTACTTGCAGTGGATCCTGATGCAGTCTGGAATTCCTGTGTGATGGTCTTGATAGATGTCTGCCTACTAAACATTACGAACCTTATCAATTGTCGGCGGCCTCTGTCAGTCAACAGAGGAGGTCGGCTTGTACGCTTTTGTGCTGTAGGTGTCCCTTCACGTTTCCACTTCACTGTCACATCGGAAACAGGGACCTAGGGATGTTTAGGAGAGTGGACATGTCGCGTAAAGACATATAACAGAAGTGACACCCGATCACTTGACCACTTTCAAAGTCCGTGAGTTCCGCGGAGCGCCCCATTCTGCTCTCTCACGCTGTCTAATGACTGCTGAGGCCGCTGGTATGGAGTACCTGGCAGTAGGTGGCAGTGCAAAGAACTTAATATGAGAAACGTATGTTTCTGGGGGTGTCCAGATACTTTTGATCACATAGTGTATTATAAACACCAGGTTTAATAGTTTTGTATTCAAAGAAATTCATCAGTTATGAGAGAATTTTGTCCTCTCCGGGGGTTTTGTCTCCACTTTTGACTTTCAACGATCTCTCAAAGTCTTCTCACAGTATGACGCTTCCCATTTTGTATTCATTTACTTCTTATTTTGTTTCAATGAAACTATCTACAAGTTCTTTTCTCTTGTAAAACCTTTGTACATACCCATTTTGATTCCTAAGTTTACGTTCTTTGCTTAGTACTGGCTTTCCACCGGAGCTTAAATATTAATACTGCTGCTTTTCATTGGTTCCAATGGTGTCTCTAATTTTACTATAGGCTAAACTAGTGTTTCGTTTCGTCATCCGTTCTTCTACAGTACATCGTTTATTATCGTATGGCTCATTACCGACGATAAAAAGGTTTTAACAGCGTTAGTGAAAGAACAGTTACTAGTCTCGGAGCAGCATTTCTAGAAATATTTAGCGAAGAATATTGAAGATTTTGACGTATTTATTATCCGTTCGTGGATTCGAACCATATTCTGAATAATTTCTGTTTGAGCTTATAAATGGAACTGGCAGATATAAAAGCAAACAGAACACTGAAACCAAAATTTACTAAGTAGCTTTGCATACACTTTGATTACAAACAAACAGTGAAATCTGGCCATCCACGGCATGACAGTTAATGTCTTCTTATCATTTTCAACTACATTTTTGTGCAAACTTGGCTCTCAACGTTGACTGAAATTAAAACATCAAAGAGAGAGAGAAAGAGAGAGAGAGGCTCAGATCCATCGGTGAAGAAGTAAGGCTTCGTTTGCCAACGATTCCGCAACGAATCAGCAGTCTGTGTGCAGCTAAGCAGACTCAGATATGACTGTGAAGGTATGAGTAGAGTTATTTACTATGAATAGAAATTAGTATTTTCTACAGTGAATGAAAGTTAATAACTTTTTAATAAATGCATGAGTCTATTCCTGATTTATAATAATAAAAATAGTAATAATAATTGATTTCATGAAGAAGTAATAATTCGTAATAATCGTACGATTCACATGATTTTGAGAGGATAGAAAGTTTGGTGTACCATGTTGAATCTTGGCCCGTCTGGACGTACTGTGAGCAATAAGAGTTTACGGAACACTGATCTAAGGGACCCGGTAGCACTTTGGCAAGAAACTGTACGTATTTCTTACCCTGTAACATGTCTTCAGTAAACTAATGACCAGTCACGTACCCTCCAATTATCCAACATCAAATGTTCACACTGTACTGCCTATATGGATCCACCTGCCTGTGCCAATGTACAATCTCGGCAACCCAAACATTCAAATTTCGGACATTCAGCTTTCCACGGTTTGTAAAGATAGCTTCATTGGTGAAGAGAATTATGTGAAGGAATTCAGAACCGCATCAGAGGCGAGCGGCAGAACTTTTTGCGTTTTTATTTATCTCGCTGGTTTATCTGCTTGTGGACTGACACTTATTATAGATGCAAGTTGTTAACGGCATAATGCGAAAAACACTGGGCTTACGTATTCCAGAGGCACTCGCAATTCCTCTGAAGCTAACATGTGGGTTATGAGCAACAGCTGCCAGATCATATACTTCGTTAGCTCCGCTCGCTGCAGGCTTGCTCCTTACCCTCTGCGTAGTACCCCACTTCACTTCCAACAACATTTTGCACATTCGTCAAATTGTCATTCTTCTCCGACACCATGAGTCTGACAGAGCGAGGTGGCGCAGTGGTTAGCACAATGGACTCGCATTCGGGAGGACGACGGTTCAATCCCGCGTCCGGCCATCCTGATTTAGGTTTTCCGTGATTTCCCTAAATAGATCCAAGCAAATGCCGGGATGGTACCTTTGAAAGGGCACGGCCGACTTCCTTCCCCATCCTTCCCTCATCCGATGAGACCGATGACCTCGCTGTTTGGTCTCTTCCCTCCAAACAAACAACAAACAACCATGAGTCGGGACAACATCGTGCACACAACTCAACTGCTCTCTTCACATTCCTTCTGCAGTCTCCGTACGAAAGTAGCATATCTCATTTCTTTTGGTTTGTGAAAGACGTTTTTTTTTTTCAAACTAATCAGCACGTGACACACATGAAAGACACATGCAAAAAGAAGGCTACATACCCTCTGATCTCCTTTTATACAAGCGTTGTGGAGGTGTCGTTATTATCCGAATCAACATATTTCGTTACTTGGGTATGAAAAGTAAACTTCCGAGTAAGACAGCAGTCAGTTTCATGTTCAAAACAGATAAATTCTAATTTAGTACCAAATACTGTAATTACTCCGGAACTAGTAATCGGATTTTGAAGAGAGAGCCTTCGTTGAATTTATCGCTTTTAGGACTACGATATTACTAAATTTTCTTTTGACATGCGAGGTTCATACCTATATCTTTGTATTTAATGTAGCTCGTATTTCATCTGGATGAAAACAAAATTACATTCTCTTAAACAATTCCGGAAATTATATATTGTTTCACCGCTGAAAAATTGCAATAGTGTATTACAATTTTACTATATGCTCATTCTCCCTCTCGGCATATTCCCAGTTGCGTTCCTTCCGTCGAATCAGCGACCCTATATTTCTGACACCCTGTTAAAAGTGTCAACACACACCTCACCCCGAACTTTTTCTGTCTACTTTCCTGCATGGCGTCCAACGACGTTGCCCAATTATTTCTTGCTGATCTGAAAATAGTCAAATTGCTCTTCTATGTGATTCCTTCTATATTGCTAATATGTTCTTGTGTCAGATGTCTTTACTCACATTCGCCACAAACGTAACATGGATATTATTTAATACAGTGTTAAGTGGACTAACATTTCTGAAACACCATATGTTCTTTACTACGTCTATTACTGCAGGGGGCACTCAATAAGTAATTAGACACCAACACAGTTTTACTTGGTCAATTTGTGTTGAAAAAATAGCGCAGCTCGTTGTAGGACATCGTGGCATATTTTCACTTCAGCCCCTGTAGCATCGTGGAGTTCCGATAGGTGGCGGCGCTATACGTAGCCTTCACCGTGGCCTCTGTAAGGGAGGGGCGTTCCAAGCAGAGAGCTGTCAGATCATCGTAGATATTCATAACAGCTCGCAGTATGTCTACCGAGATGTGTCACCGAATGAAGTACTGTGTCTCGTTGGGCGTCTGTCATCATCGCAATAAGGTCGTACAAACCCGTCCGATCTCTAGAGTACTAGGCGGCCGTACACAGCTGTGACTCCTGCAGTGTTGTAACGTACAGGTTCGTGATGTTTGACCGATCACTATCAAATACTTCGTTACATAACACGACTTCTCAGTTGGTATTGTTCACAGAGCTTAGTGTGCCTTAGTGTACTCTGCAGCCGAGTACTGTGCACCAGCGTGGTTAACCAGCAAGCACATAAACAAGATGGACATCCAGTTCAACGCTGCTATGAGAACCATAACTGGATGCATATTGACTACCCGACTATATTGGTTTCCAACACTTACTCATATAGCACCACCATCCCTGCGAAGACAGGAAGCTCTGATGAAGGAATACACAAGAATAATTAATAACCCCCTACATCCTATCCATGAAGATGTCCCAATTTTGGAAAGAACACGACTCCGCTCCAGAAATCCCCCTTTAAAATTGGCGCACCAACTGTCAGCTGCCAACTTCATCATGGATACTAAATGGCACGAGAGCTGGAGAGATAGTGCCTCCCCTGACAACCGTGAACTTATCTGTCCATCAGAGAAGCCTAAGGGCTTTGAACTTCCACGACAGCTATGGAAAAGCCTAAACAGAGTCCGAACAGGACATGGACTTTGTGCACACAATCTACACATGTGGGAAAAGCTTCTCAGTCCTAGCTGTGACTGTGGGGCACCTAATCAAACAATACAGCACATCGCCCCGGACTGTGAATAAGAGCCTACCAGGGTAGTCGGGCTGACTTCTTCAACGCCACACCGCCCTGCCTCTAATGGATCGTCAATTTGGACGTCAGAATTTGAAGACTTGCGTAACCCAAAATATCTGCTGTGATGTTACTTTTTGTTGTTTTTATGTATTATATTTTATCTGAATATGTATCCTTCACTTACGTATTTTATAGTGTATTTTATCATATGGCCGGCCGCGGTGGTCTAGCGGTTGTAGGCGCTCGGTCCGGAACCGCGCGACTGCTACGGTCGCAGGTTCGAATCCTGCCTCGAGCATGGATGTGTGTGATGTCCTTAGGTTAGTTAGGTTTAAGTAGTTCTAAGTTCTAGGGGACTGATGACCACAGATGTTTAGTCCCACAGTGCTCAGAGCCATTTGAACCATTTTTATCATATAATTTCATAATGTAATAAGTGTAAACCATGTGTGTAGCGCCATACGCTAAATAAATAAATAAATACAGAACTTCATTGGACTGTTCTTCCGCATCCACCTTACAGTGCGGATCTCGCAGCTTCGAACTTTCATCTATTGGGCCCAATGAAGGATGCACTCGGCAGGAAGAAGTACGTGGATGACAGGGAGGTAGATGTTGCAGCAAGACGTCGGCTTCGACCTCGATCACCTAGAGTAGTACCATGCGGTCATACAGACCGCCAAATAAGATGGTATAAGGCCGTCGCATTGAACGGAGTCCTCAGCTCGTGGTCGTGCGGTAGCGTTCTCGCTTCCCACGCCCGGGTTCCCGGGTTCGATTCCCGTCGGGGTCAGGGATTTTCTCTGCCTCGTGATGACTGGGTGTTGTGTGATGTCCTTAGGTTAGTTAGGTTTAAGTAGTTCTAAGTTCTAGGGGACTGATGACCATATATGTTGAGTCCCATAGTGCTCTGAACCATTTGAACCATTGAACGGAGATTACGTTGGAAAATGGGGTTCTGTAGCGAAAAGAGTGGAGAATAATATCGTGTATGAGAAACCTGAATAAAACCAAAATGCCATCAGGAAAAAAATTGTTGCATTACGTATTGAATACCGCCCGTACTATTAATAATAACAATAATAACAACAATAATAATAATAATAATAATACGCAATGATCATGCAATGGAAACAAAATATAATTCTTAAAATTAATATTACGTTGTTCGCAAATAGAAATATTTACTTACATTGTTATTATCATTATTGTTCAAATGTTCAAATGTGTGTGAAATCTTATGGGACTTAGCTGCTAAGGTCATCAGTCCCTAAGCTTACACACTACTCAACCTAAATTATCCTAAGGACTAACACACACACCCATGCCCGAGGGAGGACTCGAACCTCCGCCGGGACCAGCCGCACAGTCCATGACCGCAGCGCCCCAGACCGCTCGGCTAATCCCGCGCGGCTATTATCATTATTGTTATTATTAGTACGCAGTGTCATGCAAAGATAACAAAATGTAATTATTAATGTTAATATTATGTAATGACCATTTAGTACAGAAATTGTAATATTTACATACGAAGGATACCTGGTAAGTTGTGACAGAGGGCCTGTTTACTTTCCCATGTAAAATAAATACATCAATAAATAAAACAAATTATTTTCGAATTTGGACTCTATGTTCTTTGATCTTACTGTAACTACCGTATTGTAAATAAGTAAGCAGGGCAGTTGGTTTAGAGACAGCTGCTGGTCTGCGGCAGACTGCGAGATCAGGGCGCGCTGCGGAGGCCAGACAGGAGGCCCAACGGCTCGCCGCAAGGAGGGAATACTGCATGAGGCTGCGCGCCATCCCTAAGGTCGCAACAGCCATTAAAAATAATTTTCGGCTGCAGAAACTGCGTTCAATTTGCTTTAATGAGGCCCAGCCGGATGCTGGGCAGCGCGACGTAATGTGCACGCCCCTTCAAACGCGGCCGCGCCGCTGCTTCCTGTTTGTGTCGGAGCGTAGGCGCAAATGCGCACCACATAATGAAAAATACTTCACGCGCCAGGAAGAGGACGCTTGCTCGGCCACTTTCGCTTGCTTCCGCTTTACAGGTAACTTCTGTGCCGGAAAACTGAGTGTATACGAAATAGGCTGTCAACAGATGACTGTTTCCACAAGGGTTAGACGTCGCAATACTCTAGATGTCCATGTTTCGTTATAAGTTTTGACTTTGTAGAAAAAGGTATATGAGTAGATATACAGAGTGGTCAGAAAATATCTGAAACGCTTGTCGTGATGTTGTAGGGCAGATGGTACTGAGACATAAATGTTAAGAAAAAAATGCTATACGTTGCGCCGTTTCCGAGTTATTTAGCATTGAAGTTAGCCAATAAGGTCGTTACGCGCGCGAATTCAAGTTTCTGCTAACCAAACAAAGCACTCGTTAGGTAACACCGCCCCTGGCAGGTCGCTTGAATGTGAGCGCGCGTCGCCCCGATTAGCTACACTCAGTGCTTAATAACTCGGAAACGGTGCAACGTATCGAATTTTTTCTTAACATTTATGTCACGGTGCAACCTGCCCTGCAACACCCCTACGAGCGTTTCAGGCATTTTCCGAATACCCAGTCGCTTTTACGAATGATGGATGGATGAGAACAATAAAGCATCTCGCCGTAGTCTGCTTTGTTAGTGACAAAGTGTAAACACAGCAGCGACAAAGGTGGGGAACGAAGACAGAAGTTAACTATTCAACAGTATAATACCAGTATTCATGTGAAGTATTTTATGGCTAAAGGAAAGCTGTCATCAACCTAAAGATTGCTTTGAAGTCAATAGGACTTTATTAGGTGGGCTCCTATTGGAGAAGTTACGCCCTTATCTTTATTAGACGTTTTGAACTGACTCACTTAGCCATTTACAGGGGGGCGTATAATGGAACGAGGGCTCAAAAATGCGATGCAGCTACTTATTTTTCACGTTAACCAATCATTTCCCGTGGTGAAAGAAAAAATAAGTGACAGAAAAACTTTTCTCCCTGTGTTGGTCCATTACTTTTGGTCTGACTGGGCTCATCTTCAGTGGTACTGGAGGAAGCCACATTTTTGTTGCATGTTGGATAACTCTATTTCTGTGTCCTTCTAATTACCATAAAAACGAAACAACTGAATGGAATATTTGTTAATGTAGTACACACAAAACATGTTTTTAGATTCATCATAAATTGAGTGAATCTGTTACAAAATACCAGAGCGTGCCTCTATTTCCAACCGTTCAGTTCAATATCCTCAAGAGGATAAATGTTCAAACGTGTGTGATATCTTATGGGATTTAACTGCTAAGGTTATCAGTCCCTAAGCTTACACTCTACTTAACCTAAATTATCCTAAGGACAAACACACACTCCCATGCTCGAGGGAGGACTCGACCCTCCGCCAGGATCAGCCACTCAGTCCATGACTGCAGCGCCCCAAGAGGAGACAAATCACGTCGCCGTTCTCATTTTCATTTATTTCATAACAAATTAAAATTAGACGGTGACAGAGATAATATGACTCAAGTGAGCAGCTAATCAATAATAATGGAGAGTTGATAACAAAAAAAATTAAAACGTTACACCAAACCACGAAACTAAATTGGAATATTTATGTGTTAACCAGAACCCTGATGTGTGTATTTGTTGTTTGAAAGGATACATAGCTGCAAGAGTTACTAAAAACTTTAAATGACAGAAGCGAACGTACGCGCTCGTCCTGTTGCGACGTTAGCAGCAAGTGCGGTCGAGGAACCGCATGTTTTGACACCTGAGAGAGCACGTCGACCGAACCGACCAGTGCTCTGTGAACCAAGTAAGCCTTGCAGTATCATCTACATCTACATATACATCCACATGGGTACTCTGCGCCGCGGGGATTAGCCGAGCGGTCAGAGGCGTTTCAGCCATGGACTGTGCGGCTGGTTCGAGTCCTCCCTCGGGCATGGGTGCGTGTGTTGGTCCTTAGGATAATTTAGGTTAAGTAGTGTGTAAGCTTAGGGACTGATGACCATAGCAGTTAAGTCCAATAAGATTTCACACACAAACATTTGGATACTCTGCAAATCACTTTTAAGTGCCTGGCAGAGGGTTCATCGAACCACCATAACAATTCTCTATTATTCCAATCTCTTATAGAGCGAGGAAAGAATTAACACATATATCTTTCGGTGCAAGCTCTGGTTTCCCTTATCTTATCTTGGTGATCGTTCCTCCCTGTGTAGGTCGGTGTCAACAAAATATTTTCACATTCGGAGGAGAAAGTTGGTGATTGGAATTTCGTGAGAAGATTCCGTCTCAACGATAAACGCCTTTCTTTTATGATTTCAGCCCAAACCCTGTATCATTTCTATGACACCCTCTTCCATATTTCATGGTAGTACAAAACGTGGTGCCTTTCTTTGGGTTTTTCGATGTACTCCGTCAGTCCTATCTGGTAAGGATCCCACACCGCGTAGCAGTAATCTAAAAGAGGACGGAAAAGCGTATTGTAGGCAGTCTCCTTAGTAGATCTATTACATTTTCTAAGTGTCCTGCCAATAAAACACAGTCATTGGTTAGCCTTCCCCACAACATTTTCTATGTGTTCCTTCCAATTTAAATTGTTCGTAATTGTAATACCTAGGTATTTAGTTGAATTTACGGCTTTTGGGTTAGACTGATTTATCGTGTAACCGAGGTGTAACGAGTTTCTTTTAGCACTCATGTGGATGACCTCACACTTTTCGTTATTTAGGGTCAACTGCCACTTTTCGCACCATTCAGATATCTTTCCTAAATCGTTTTGCAGTTTGTTTTGGTCTTCTGATAACTTTATTAGTCGATAAACGACAGCGTCATCTGCAAACAACAGAAGACGGCTGCTCAGATTGTGTCCAGAATCGTTAATAAAGATAAGGAACACTACCTTGGGGAACGCCAGAAATCACTTCTGTTTTACTCGATGACTTTCCGTCAGTTACTACGAACTGTGACCTCTCTGAAAGGAAATCACAATTCCAGTCACATAACTGAGACGATATTCCATAAGCACGCAATTTCACTGCGAGCCGCTTGTGTGGTACAGTGTCAAAAGCCTTCAGCAAATCCAGAAATACGGAATCGATGAGAAATCCCTTGTGAATAGCACTCAACACTTCATATGAATAAGGAGCTAGTTGTGTTTCATAGGAACGATGTTTTCTAAACCCATGTTGACTGTATGTCAATAGATAGGACACACATTGAGCTTCAGTGATTGGCGAAGACTGAGTATGAGAAATATCACGACCGCAGGACAGCTGCCGGGTAAACGCTTGCTCTGGCCGCGTGATCTAGGCTATTGGAGAGGAACTTTGAGATGGAAACCGCCTAATAATAACTAAGCCTAACCTGAATAAAATCCATGCACAGTGCATCCCTTTTAAGACAGTAGCAAATAAAGTGATTAATACTAAATGTATTACTTGAAATGAAAAGGCTGAACTACGCTGTTCAGTCAGGTTAGTGTGTCAACATGTGTAAACACTGAATAACCTTCTTTTTCAGAGCGAATCGCTGCGAGACGTACTGGAAGAGAGTGAATGAGGTCCTGGAAGATACCGACAGAGATGTGGAGCCAGGAAAACTGCAGAGCCATAACCAGCTACACTACGTTTCTTGTGTGAAGATCCAAGGCACGAACAGCGCGATCCAAATGGTCCCACAGCTTCTCGACAGGGTTTAAATTCTGGGAGTTTGGTGGACAGGAGAGTACGGTAAATTCATCCTGGTGCTGTTAGAAGTTAGCTCGACTTTCATTCATTATAATTGGTTCATTCCTGTAACTCTTTTCTGGTGGACCACTCTGATTCATATTCTCATCATTAAATCTTCCTCTCCACTTCACTTCCTGATTTCTATTGCTGCTCTGATTCTGTTAGTTGGTTGTGCATCGTATTGTTCCTTGACTATAACCCGAAAGCTTTAGTTATGACACATTGCACGATTCATGGTCTCTATAAAATTTAAGAGACTTCCAATGTACAAAATAGGACAATATATTAATTTCAACAGTTAAGTTGCAGGTAACCTCCTTCTTAATGCGGAAATTTTAGTGATTACCTCGCAACGACCTATCTAAATACACTCCTGGAAATGGAAAAAAGAACACATTGACACCGGTGTGTCAGACCCACCATACTTGCTCCGGACACTGCGAGAGGGCTGTACAAGCAATGATCACACGCACGGCACAGCGGACACACCAGGAACCGCGGTGTTGGCCGTCGAATGGCGCTAGCTGCGCAGCATTTGTGCACCGCCGCCGTCAGTGTCAGCCAGTTTGCCGTGGCATATGGAGCTCCATCGCAGTCTTTAACACTGGTAGCGTGCCGCGACAGCGTGGACGTGAACCGTATGTGCAGTTGACGGACTTTGAGCGAGGGCGTATAGTGGGCATGCGGGAGGCCGGGTGGACGTACCGCCGAATTGCTCAACACGTGGGGCGTGAGGTCTCCACAGTACATCGATGTTGTCGCCAGTGGTCGGCGGAAGGTGCACGTGCCCGTCGACCTGGGACCGGACCGCAGCGACGCACGGATGCACGCCAAGACCGTAGGATCCTACGCAGTGCCGTAGGGGACCGCACCGCCACTTCCCAGCAAATTAGGGACACTGTTGCTCCTGGGGTATCGGCGAGGACCATTCGCAACCGCCTCCATGAAGCTGGGCTACGGTCCCGCACACCGTTAGGCCGTCTTCCGCTCACGCCCCAACATCGTGCAGCCCGCCTCCAGTGGTGTCGCGACAGGCGTGAATGGAGGGACGAATGGAGACGTGTCGTCTTCAGCGATGAGAGTCGCTTCTGCCTTGGTGCCAATGATGGTCGTATGCGTGTTTGGCGCCGTGCAGGTGAGCGCCACAATCAGGACTGCATACGACCGAGGCACACAGGGCCAACACCCGGCATCATGGTGTGGGGAGCGATCTCCTACACTGGCCGTACACCACTGGTGATCGTCGAGGGGACACTGAATAGTGCACGGTACATCCAAACCGTCACCGAACCCATCGTTCTACCATTCCTAGACCGGCAAGGGAACTTGCTGTTCCAACAGGACAATGCACGTCCGCATGTATCCCGTGCCACCCACGTGCTCTAGAAGGTGTAAGTCAACTACCCTGGCCAGCAAGATCACCGGATCTGTCCCCCATTGAGCATGTTTGGGACTGGATGAAGCGTCGTCTCACGCGGTCTGCACGTCCAGCACGAACGCTGGTCCAACTGAGGCGCCAGGTGGAAATGGCATGGCAAGCCGTTCCACAGGACTACATCCAGCATCTCTACGATCTTCTCCATGGGAGAATAGCAGCCTGCATTGCTGCGAAAGGTGGATATACACTGTACTAGTGCCGACATTGTGCATGCTCTGTTGCCTGTGTCTATGTGCCTGTGGTTCTGTCAGTGTGATCATGTGATGTATCTGACCCCAGGAATGTGTCAATAAAGTTTCCTCTTCCTGGGACAATGAATTCACGGTGTTCTTATTTCAATTTCCAGGAGTGTATATCATTTTCCTGAAACCCTGCTGGCAGATCTCGTTCATAGTATATCCGCTCTCCCCCCTTGTACACTGGTCAGTTATGAAATTATGTTAGTAATTTACATTGCTTAGCTTGGGCCCAAAATCTATTTAAAAATATCAGTTGAGGTACATTAGATGAAGTGAGCGATTCAGCATATTGAACTGCTTATTACTGAGCAGGGCCTTCGAATAATATCTTTACAAATTCGATTTTACGTATGTGTAATTCTTTCATGTCATGAAGAAAACAGTCTTTGCAGCCTGCAAAGTAACGCATAGCATCATACTTCTTACATCACAAAAACTTTTGCAACCGGGTATATACATCGTAGGCCATCCCACATTTCTAGAATAATTGCACAACTCTGACTTCCTTATTCTACTGTTCACTTTGCTAATTTAACTTTCATTCAAAGAAGCCAAATTTTCCTTTTCCTTTCTCAGATAGCCAGATGTGCCTTCCAGTTAACCCATCAACAAAACTTTTCCCTCCTCATCGTCAGCCACAATCTTCCTGTCCACCTCTGTCAGCGCTTGCCTTCTTTCTTCTTACCTTTTGTTACACAACTGCTTGCCTGAGTCAAGTGAGCCCCTCAATTCACTTGGAACTGTATCCACTCTGACAAGTAACTTCTCTTCTTCATCCCCAAACGTTACTCTTAAATCCTCATATTTTTAGTAGAAACCCTCAATTTTACTGCTCATTTTTCCCATATCATCTTTTACACATCCCATACCACTTTTCGATGCACCTGTAGAAGTATCTGTTCCACCCATACAGGTCTTCAAAGAAAATCTCAGACTCATCAGTGCACTAAACATTTCTTTCACGGTCAAACCCACTAATTCTTCCTACCTGTGTGAGCCCTGAAACTCATTCCCACTGGCTATGGACTCAGAATCTCCAGATGTCTTCTCAATTTCCAGCACCATTTCTGTGGTTACCAAGAGCGCTGAAAATCACAAAATAAGGCGCCTACTGCCAACACTATTTTTGTGACTGCGACTCTTCTGCTGCGGTTGATGCTGTAATAGATTACTACGATGTAGTGAGATGTTCCACCATCGTGCATGTAGAATAAGTGAGGAAGTTAAAGTCAATTCGCGTGCTAGTGAAGCACAGGGAGAAGGGGTAGGGGAAAAACGTGAGGAGGCCATAGCGGATTCTACTTCCAGCTGACTCTGTGCTGCATCTCCCTACTGCTGGCTGCCTCCTCTGCGCTGGACAATCGTTGTACACCGTCACTACAGGCCACTGGGACATGTATCTTGCATATCGCTAAACTGGCTACACAGGCAATCTCGCTGCCTACCGAGTGATTTCACTGTGAGCTATCCCAGTTGAGCCCCCATATGAGACTTATTTTCGATCTCAACGTGCAATAATTACTCACAGACGGCAGGAGGCAGCAGTAGCAGTGTCGGGTATGTAAAGAGTGTAGGGAGGTCGTGGCAAACACTGGAATTGTTGTCGTAATGTGGTGATGGAGCTATTTCCCTGAAGTCGAAATTGGCATGATCACTGCCTTTCGGACCAAGGTTGAAAGAATTTTCTAAATATCTAAGTTGGTAAACTCTTCGCATGATCCGTATTTCAAGAATAACTAAAATGGCAAACTGGCACTGTCCAGAACCTGCGCCAAGCAGTGGTGCACTACGGGCCGTAGGTGACAGGGATGAACGATGACGGCATAGATTTTTACAGGCAAATAGTCGTGTAATGGTTGAGCTACTGACTTTCCAGGAGATAGAGAGGCAACTAAGAGTGTCTGGGCAAAGACCTTAGCGAACGTTGCTACATATGGGCCTCTGCAGTAAGGATCTTGTTCATGCAAACATGCTGACTGCTGTTCATCAGTGCCTATGGCTGGAACTTGCACGCCAATACAGCAGCTGCACGCCTACTGAGTAGCGACACGTGGCCTTTTCAGATTACTCACGTTTTATGCTCCGGCGTACGAAGGGCCGTTGCCGGGTAGGGGTGAAATATTCTGCAACAATAAACGGAGCGTTGTGAGCTGGGAAACGTTTCCGTGGCATTCTCTGGGTGACATCGTCAATCTGGAAGGCACAGCGTGTCATCACAAGTATGCATCTATGCTTGGTGACCATATCCACCATTACATGCATTTTGTTTTTCCTCAGCACAGTGGCATCTACCAGCAGGGCCGTGCAACTTGTCACAAAGTTCACAGCGTACTTGCATGCTTCTAACAGCACCAGAGCGAGTTTACCGTACTCTCCTGGCCACCGTCCTCCCACCCGCGAATCTTTGATCTGTGGGACAACCTCGATCGCGTTGTTCGTGCTACAGATCCTCACTCGAGAAACGTAGCGCAACTGGCCTGTACACTGGAGTTCCATGGCTCCACGTCTCTGTCAGTACATTACAGGACTTCGTTATCCCTTCATGAACGTCCTACAGCAGTCCGCACTGCAAAAGATGGTTATTCAGTATTCGAACATATTCCCACTTTCAGGTACTGGACAGTGTACTTCAGCTTTATCACTTCCACAAACTTACACCCGGCGCCTCTACAAGACAACATATCTACGTCTGCGTGCTTGCAGCCAATATTCTGGAGGATACACTTGTTACTAATGTACCAGCATTTCACATTTGCAACGGTTCTTCTCACACTTACATTAACCTGTGATCTTGCAATGTTAATCACCTAAATATGTTACCTTTACAAATGCATTCCAGAAATTTCATTACTCTACATTAATTATTTTTGGGTGTTGCGATTTTTTCGATCTGTATATGTAACCATGTACCGCCAATCACTGATTTTTGTGGCAGGTGCTACCCTTGATTACTACAATGGTTTAGTGGTTGTGCCTTGGTAGTTGTTGTGTCTCTGGAGATACAAGTGTTTAAAGTGGCCGCTGTGGTAGTGTGGTTGTCACCAAGTTAGCTTCCATTCCCTTCACATCAATATGTATTTCACGGGAAAAAGTTCGTGTTCTCTGTATCTCTTGGAGCTTTTATGAATATTTTTGGGTGTTAACAAATGTTTTCGACTGTTCTAAAGTATTCTGGAATGTTATGCATGTGGAACGTTGTAGAAAATTTCTAATGTTTCTTAAACGTTATCGGGCGTTCTGAAATGTTCTCTGTGGTCTGTGGCGAAGTGATTAGCATAGTTCCTTATTTCAAATTAGAGTGCCGTTGAACACTTCAGATTTAAAAGTACTAGAGAGTACTGTTGACCATTCGAGAGCGCTTTCTAGCGTAGCATACTAGCTACTGTACCAATTTTTGAATGTTTATTTTTGCTGAGATCTCGAATGCGGTATGTTTGCAGAAAATAAATGAAAATAAAAACCATGCACACAGCTTCCGTTTCAGGTAATAACAAATAAAGTGAGTGGGACAAAGTGTATAAGTGGAAGTGGAGAGGCCTAACTGCACTGTCCAGTCACATAAACGTGGCCACTAGTCAAAAGCCTGAATAAACTACCTCTTCCAGCACGGGCTGCGAGACATGCAGGAAGAGAGTCAGTGAGGTCCTGGAAGGCGCCGGCAGTGATGTGAAGCCGTGATAGGGCCAGTGGTGTCGCCAGCTGCGCTAGGTTTCTCGGTTGAGGATGGAGGTGGTCCCATACATTCTCCACTGGGTTTAAATTCCGGGAGTCTGGTGGCCAGGGAAATATGGTTAACTCATCCAGGTAACATTCAAACAGCAGAAGTACACAATAAGCTCTGTACAAGTTGCATCGTCCTGCTCGTAGATGCCAAATTGCATGTCGGGGTGGACATGGTCCTTAGTATAGATGCATACTTCTGTTGATCCACTGTGCATTACATAATGCCCAGATCATCCAGGGAAAGCCATGAAAACATGTCCTAGACAATAAATCTCTCTTCTTTGGAATGGGTCCTTCCAACAACTGTTGCAGGGGGTTTGCTTTCACACGTTCCACGTCGATTGAGCTTATAATGTAACTCATTCATTAAGGCCACTTTTAGCGAGTCTGTGGACGTCCAGTTTCAGTATTGGCGTGCAAATTCCATCCTCCATCGCCGTTGAACGACAATCAGCATAGGTGCATCAATCGTTTGGCTGCTCTGGGGGTCTATACACAGCAACGATTGCTGAACACTCATTGTGGAGACACTGTTGGTAGTTCGTTGGCTCATCTTGACCGTCGGTTATTCAAAAGTAGCATGTCCGTTCGCTCACGCACATCTCCTCACCTGTCGTTCACCCCTGTCCTCTATGGCCCATGGTGCACCACAGTTGCCTCAGCGCTGGTTTTGGATAGTGCCATCTCACCATCCATGGTATGGCTGAACACGAGCAGTTCACAAACGTATCCATTTCGGAAATGCTTACACCCTTACCCCAAATGCCAATGATCATACTCTTTTTAGCATCAGATAAATCGCTCTGCTTCCGCTATATGACAAAATAGCTGCACTGTTCCCCATGTCCCTGGACACAGCTTGTATACTCTCTACTGCTAGGGCTGCCACTGAAGTCGGTGACTGCTTATTGCACATTGACATCGAACACAGGCCGATGTAAAACAATTTAGGAACTATATGTTTGTGTGAGACACGCTGTATGTCAATGTGAGTGTGTAGTCGTCGTCATGACCAACAGGATGAAACATCCCCATTACAAGACTGTTGTAGTTTCCTACCGGTCCTAAAATGATAATGCTGGAAACTAGAATATGAAGATTTGATCATTACTTCAAGATAATATCCGTGCTTAAATTATTGGATCCACAGACTGCAGGAAGGCTGAACTTATTGTAACTCTGCTAACACGTCTTGAGGGGTGCCGCTTCGAGCATGTGTATGTTTTTTTCAAAAATATTGTTTACTCCAAAATTTCAGATGTTGCACAGAACTTTGCGTGGTATCGAGGACGTAGTGTACCAGACTTCTTGCGAAAGCAGCAGTATTCCACTTCCTCGAAAAATAAAGCCAAGCAACGTTACCGTAATTGATGATTTAGCAGTGTGAAACCAAGATGAGTTAGGGAAATATTTTTGCTTTGGACGGCAGAAGCATTCAATTTTCCCACGGCAGTTGGTCTGGGAGGAGGCAAACTTTGTTATCGCTTGCAAACAGGACAACCTAAATTTAAAACATTTTTATGAAGCATATCTAGCAGCCGACTTATCATTCAGTGAACTCACCACCCTCGTATATGAGAATTTCTGCAAAAACCCGCAGTATTGCTCTCTGATTGTTGATAAGGTTAGGAAAAAAAGGTGAAGGTCAATGAGGAAGAAACTTTGATGAGATTCTACACACTATATCACAATGTAATTATGAGAGTACATTTTATGCTACCCATAAATTCATATAAAGACAATGTGCCCATTCTGACGGATGAAGCGGAAGCTAAATTTACGTTTATACGTCGACAGAAAAATCGAGACAATAATCGCATGATTAGAGGAATTAGATAGTCGTTTCAAGACGGTAGCTGCAAATGGTGAATATCGGCTGAATCATATAATCCAGCAAAGTGAGCAAGCAAAGAACAAAAGGTTAACAGCACTGAATAGGATTATGAAGTCAGAAGCTACGAGAAATGAAGCTCAGCTGAAAGCAAGATCGTAGAGGTGCAGTAACCCATTTATCTCAAACTGCGGTTCTTAAAACTGGGACTGCTCGGGTGTGATCAGTCTATCTGTGAAACTCTTAGACTCATAACAGAAAGTATTAAACAGTTCTTAGCCGTGGTGGTAGCAGATGGCAGTAGAGGTTGTAATGGTCGCCTAGTCGTTGATATAGCTAATTGCTGTAATCGCGCTATTTCACTCCCATTTACGGAGCTTGTTAGCACTTGATGTTAGGTTGGCGCCATTAAAATGCGTTGTAGAAATCGCTGCTGCTTGCTGCTGTGTCTCGATGCTGATGCTGGCTCTAAATCTGGTTGTCTAGGGTTAAAAACATGAGGTCCCGTGTTTTTTATGTGCTTTTGATGATAAAGAACGAGCGAAAGCAACAAATATGTAAACTTCAAATATTTATTACTCTGGTGGCCATCTTAATTCCACTGTCCACCAAAGACCATGACACAACACAAAGTAGTACTTCCATTACATGATCTTTGCATTGTTTATCCACCTCAAACAATAACACACAAACACACTTTACCAGAGTGACATTCCGACTGCCTCCCGACCGTTCTTGCTGCTTGTATTTATAACATTGTCAAAGAACTACTAAAAAGAGATATAGTTTACAAGTCACATGTACATCTGTTATCATAATTTGTGCAGAAAAGTTATTAATTTGCATCGAGTGACATAATTTAACATGTTATTAAAATGACAGACAGATTTGTAGACTTGACAGAATAATTCTTTGTTACAAAAAGGCCGTTTTTTAGAAGTTTGTCAACTGACTTCTCTAATTTGCATAAATAAGTAAGTAACATGAATTATTAAGAATTACATTGGTTTTCGTCTAAAATAGGATTGATTACGTGAATACTGAGTGAAAACACTCCTAGTGAACAAATAGGTTTCACTGGGTGATTTTTATTTAAGGAGATCCAAAATACCTAAGTTGGCTACTATTTTTCGTACTTCATATTAATTATTTAAGATAAACTTAGTGTTTTTACATGATGACATTTGCTGTATCAGTGATCAAGTGATATTAACTTTTGTGTGGGTCAGTTATTCAGTATGATTTAATGGGTTGACTGTTTATGGAGACATGTTGTGCAATCATTGTTAACATACACAATAACTTTTCTATAATCATAAATACTCGTTAAACTGGTTGAATTTGGAGGGTATCACATACTTCGGTAAAGTAAAGCCTTTAATATGTTCCATTACAATACCCCCCTCGGGTAATATCATTTACAGAATGTTAATGATATTAGCCGACTAGGACAAATGTGTCAAATGCTTAAAATTTGGAAAAGTACTACTTTAATAATTTTTGTTTTGTTTTACTATGCATAATGTGTATGTATACCATGACCGTTACACCGTTTCAAAATGACTTTTTCCTGCAAATATTTTAGTTATGTTCTTTCAAATGCACTTTGTGTTATGGCTCTCAGTACGACAGCATAATAAAAATATTTAGTAATATATGAAAGTAAAAAAAAACTTAATCTTTGCTCCCAGTGAGCCATATGGAAAATGATCAAAAACAGACATAAATATATCACATGCGATCTTAAGATATATAAAAAAATATATGTAAATTATTTCAAAGTCAGCTCTCATTGAGTCACAGAATAATCAAGATAATAGAAGGAACAAATATATTACATAGATGGACAGTTCAGATGTCCATAGGAAAAATATTGCAGCTGTCTGCTCATTTTGAGCCACATAAAGGAAATGAAAACAAAAAACATAATTAGAAGTATGGACATGATATATAAACACAAACACTAGAGAAGTCACATGTATGAATATAATATGCATTTTTAAAAAAGGAAATATTTAAAAAACTTGTCTCCCATTGAGACAGTCAAGATAGTACAAGAACATATTAATACTAAAATTGGACACTTAAATTGGTCACAACATAACACAAACATCAAACTTGGTGAACATCTGATTAGCTGTAGAAAATTGTACACAAATCTTATGCCTAAGAAAATAGTAACAAAATGATGGGTCTTGCACAACAATTTTTACATTGTCTTTTATATTTGGTGCAAGTATGTCCCATATTCAACAATACAAACAGAAAGTAATAAATGTTTGTCACCTCTTTGGGTGCATGTTTAAACTTGCCCCTTGCAAGTAAAGAAGATGTCTCCAAATTTAATATTCAATAGTGACAATAAAAATATAAAAACATTGTCTCAGAGATCTGGAACTTTTCCAGGGTCTGTAGGATGAGTGGTAGTTGCTATTTGACACCCAGTAAAAAAAATGTTTGCTGATAACATGCTTTATGGCAAATGGGTAAGTAACTGTATTCAAACAGGAAAATGTGCTTAATCATGTTTATATGGTTTCAATTCAGTGATGTTTCTTAATCCAAATAACCTTCTTGATCTGGGAAAGATAAGTCTATACGCATTAGGATGTGGGCTTTCTTTTATTTCAAATGGACAAATGTCAATGTTTACTTTAACATATGGACAACTTAGCTCAACATCTTTTTGTCTGTTTCAGTATTTTCAAATAATAGATCATTTTCAATTTCTTTAGTTCCTAAGTCTAATGTCTCTTTCCTACACTTAAGACACATCCCTCTCTTTTTGCAAAGCACTGACAATTAAACATAAACCTTTGTTTTCATCTATTCCTTTCAACACTGTGTTGTCACTTAACAACCTACTGTTTTCACCCCCTTTTTTATAAAGTCCACTACGGATTCTTGTCCACCATGTAGGATACAAGGTTGCACTTACCTTTGCTAATTCTTTCCAAAAGGCATCTTTGTTTATACAGTTTCCATAGTTGTTCCACAAAACTTCTAAAAACTTTTCCCCTTTTTCTTGAAAACACACATTTACATTCCATCCCTTTATATTTTCTTTATTATTATTACCATTCTCATAGATTAGTGTTTCATAGTTCCCAATAGGCAATAGCTTGTCCTCAGATACACATTCCCTAGTCTGCATTTCACTTAAATTAACCTCATTATTACCCATGTTTGTCACATCACTTACCTTTACTACATAATCACTTTTCAATTCTACAAATACTTTTATTTCTTCCTCCACACTCTCATCAATAACATCACTTGATTTAGGATCATTATTTAAATGTCGCTCTATTACTTCTTCCTCCTCCTCCACAACAACCCCATCTTCAGTTTCCCCCCTATGTATCTGAATCTCAGCAATTGGACCTTTGGCTCCATTAAACACTTCGGCATCCCCCTTCTTATCAAATAAACCCCCCAAAATAGATTCTATTTGTGGTGTGTCTGACTTGTTATTAACACCAGTATCCTTTTCAGCCCAACTAAGGAACTCTACAATACCTTCAACTTCTGCACTTTCACTAACTACCTGTGCTTGAACACTGTTTTTATTAACTGTATCACTTTTACTCATAGTATCCCAAAACCTTTTATTAAATTCTAATTTATTCATTCTAACAACATCAGTATTTTCATGGTATTTACTCTTTACATTGTATCCTCTCCTTTTCCAGTTTCGGTTATGTGTTGTCCTATCATAATATTGTCTAGCCCCAAAACTACGGACATCTAGTGGGACTGTCCACCGTTTCCCGGCTGGTTCCCTCGGTCTGTCCGTTTGTAGTTGTCGTTTTGTTCACTAGTTTCAACAAACCCCCTTCTATCTTGTTCTCTTCCCCAATACCTATTTCTATCATTCCTGTTATCTCTCCTCCATCCTCCCTCCTGTGTATTGTTTCTGAAATCATTTTCATATCTCCTATCTCCCCTATTTGGAGCATTATTTCCAGAATTTTCAAAGTCTCTCCTCCCATAATAATCTCTATTTACATTCCTGTTCCACCCCCCATACTGATTGTTGCCAGAGCCAAAACTTTGGTTATTCTCTCTTTCCAAGGCCCTATCTAATCTATCTACAAATTTCAGGAACTCTTCCATTGAATCGTCTGGTCCATGGACCAATTCCCACTGCAGTCTCTCTGGTAACCTTCTTTTTAAAACATCAATTTGTGTCATAATATCAAAAGAGTTATTCAAGTGAGCAAGTTTTTTCAATTGATCTCTGCAAAATTTTTGCATTCCCCCTACTTTCCCTCTATACACTGGTCCATTTAGAAATTCTGACTTTAATCTGGCTTGTATGGATTGTGACCAAAATTTGCAAATAAATTTAGCTTCAAACTCTTCAAAAGTATTCCAAGAATCATTATTCTCATTTGCCCAGGATAGGGCCTCCCCTTCTAGAAACCGTTTTACTAACTTAATTTTTATGTTATCTGTCATTCCTACAACAAACATATCCTTACATTGATGAATAAAATCAATAGGGTGCAGATTTTCACCAGGAAAGCATTTCACTTGGATGTGCCCATACATTGTATTTTGATTGTAAAACATTTGTTTTGACATCAATGCATCTTCCAATTGTGTATATTTAGTGTGTATCTTTTCTACTTTTGTATCTACATTAGTGGTATACAGGTTGTACTCTTGTTTAAGGTTTTCTGATGTTTTGTCTATTCTCTGATCTAATCTTTCAACTTCAGTATCTACTCTGTTGTAGATGACAGCAATACTGTCTGTGTTAGCTTGTATATTTTCATTTAAACTTTCAACTTTAATTTGAAATTCTTTTCTGAAGTGTATCAGCTGTTCGCTAGTGTCCTTACTGAGGGTAGTTTTAATTTCCTCACACTTCTCATTGAGATGAGTAGTTAATAGATCAAAATCCAAACTTAACTTATCCAGTCTATCTGTGTTTTCTTTAAGTTTCAAACTTACTTGTTCACTTGATTGTTTAACATCCAAACGTACTTGTTCACTTGATTGTTTAAGTTGTGAGCTTATTTGAGTTGCAAACCCTGTTAGCCACTCTGTTAAGTTTAATTGTTCACCATCCCCTGGTTCAATTTTTACATTTCCTACGGTCTCAGGTAGAGACATGTTAACTATAATTTTTTTTTTTTTTTTTTTTTTTTATGACAACAACAAAATACCTTGCTTTATGTAGCTATACTCTGATGTGATCGGTGTTCTTGTTGGCTTTTTTCACATCTATTCGGTTTTATCTTGATTGATGAATTCCATTGACAATCCAGACGTTAATCTTCCGAGCGGTGTGATGATAGTTATTCGTAATCTCACATACACACGTTTTTTTGTTTTTCACTTTGACATATCTTCACTGTTGCCACACTGCACAAATAAACTTTTTTTTTTTTTTTTTTTTTTTTTTTTTTTTTTTTAAGTGCTAAGCACTTACGAAATTTATCGCTGCACTATTATCATCGATGCACTTAAAGATCCCGGCTGAGCCCCCACTTTTGTAATGGTCGCCTAGTCGTTGATATAGCTAATTGCTGTAATCGCGCTATTTCACTCCCATTTACGGAGCTTGTTAGCACTTGATGTTAGGTTGGCGCCATTAAAATGCGTTGTAGAAATCGCTGCTGCTTGCTGCTGTGTCTCGATGCTGATGCTGGCTCTAAATCTGGTTGTCTAGGGTTAAAAACATGAGGTCCCGTGTTTTTTATGTGCTTTTGATGATAAAGAACGAGCGAAAGCAACAAATATGTAAACTTCAAATATTTATTACTCTGGTGGCCATCTTAATTCCACTGTCCACCAAAGACCATGACACAACACAAAGTAGTACTTCCATTACATGATCTTTGCATTGTTTATCCACCTCAAACAATAACACACAAACACACTTTACCAGAGTGACATTCCGACTGCCTCCCGACCGTTCTTGCTGCTTGTATTTATAACATTGTCAAAGAACTACTAAAAAGAGATATAGTTTACAAGTCACATGTACATCTGTTATCGTAATTTGTGCAGAAAAGTTATTAATTTGCATCGAGTGACATAATTTAACATGTTATTAAAATGACAGACAGATTTGTAGACTTGACAGAATAATTCTTTGTTACAAAAAGGCCGTTTTTTAGAAGTTTGTCAACTGACTTCTCTAATTTGCATAAATAAGTAAGTAACATGAATTATTAAGAATTACATTGGTTTTCGTCTAAAATAGGATTGATTACGTGAATACTGAGTGAAAACACTCCTAGTGAACAAATAGGTTTCACTGGGTGATTTTTATTTAAGGAGATCCAAAATACCTAAGTTGGCTACTATTTTTCGTACTTCATATTAATTATTTAAGATAAACTTAGTGTTTTTACATGATGACATTTGCTGTATCAGTGATCAAGTGATATTAACTTTTGTGTGGGTCAGTTATTCAGTATGATTTAATGGGTTGACTGTTTATGGAGACATGTTGTGCAATCATTGTTAACATACACAATAACTTTTCTATAATCATAAATACTCGTTAAACTGGTTGAATTTGGAGGGTATCACATACTTCGGTAAAGTAAAGCCTTTAATATGTTCCATTACAAGGTAGAGAGAAAGAGTAGGGTGAAGAAAATGAAAGATATGGTATCACCGATAACATCTACCGTCAACGCGCTTGTGAATATCTATGGCGTATGGGATCAGTCGAGATCAGCCGTATATGCTCGGAACGCTACCAATGTGCTTAACTAGGGAACCATACAAATTCGAGACAGGTAGTTTGTGCAGAAACCTGACTTTACGGAGCTACTATTCCTTAAACCTTCGAACCCCCGAAAGTTATGGCCAAGAGAGATGAAATCATAGGGTGAAATATTATATACGACTAATGCAATAGGTGAGATAACGGTCCAAAATTACTACACCACTGTTAAGCGGCAAATGCAGAGAAGGCCAATGGAATCAACACTCAGAAAAAAAGGCTGAACACAGTATCTGTGAAGCGTATATATTATGATCATTCCAACGAAATCCTAGACGGACTACTATTACTGACAGCATCAGCCACCGCAGTGAACACAGCTCATGTGACGAAACAATATCAATCGTTTTGGAGCTTAGAGAGAGTCACATTATTGAATAATAAAGGAGATGGTGGTCAGTGAACTGCATAGGCCCACTCATGAAACGTTCCGGAAAAGATGGGTCATAACACGCGATTTAAACGATTAATGGTAGGCAAATCTTGTTGACATGAGAATACATGCGATCGGAGAAGGGTTCTAACATATTTTAATGACCGTAGATACATATTCCTAGTTCACCTCGGCATTTCTCTGAAGACAAAGACTATGAAAGACACATTGCACGTGTCTGAACAATTGCTGCAGACAGAGATGAAATGGTGTCCTGACAACATGCATATTGATCACGGAACTGAACTGTACAACACGTATTTCAAGCTGGTGAAGGAGCAATAAGGAGTAAACCACTACTCAACAGTCTCACACATGGAAGCAGGTGTTGTCGAGCATCTGAAAAGAAGTATTAAAATCCATATGGGGATGAGATTTAATCTTCGTGCTTCATACACATGGCTACAAATTCTCCTGCATGTTATAGGGGAATATAATCAATGAGGCAGCTGTCGCCAGCCGAGCAACAACTGCAACAGGGAAGTGAGCGATGCTGTGACACTTTTAGAGTTACAAATAAAGATAGAATCATATAATTCCATCTTTGTGCTTTGATAATTCAGTTCTTGAATTCCTGCATGTTACTTTAATATTAAATACAGTGAAACTACGGAAGACATGTGCCGTAGGGTAATCACTAACTTCAGTGTTCGTTTGAAGGAAGTTAGGAAACGAAATGGTGAACATATTGAGCGTGTGCTGAGTTAGAACAAATCTCCATGGACGGCTCTTCATTGTAGTATATGTTCCTTTCAGATTGTATTGACAAAAAAGTTTATATTCAAAAACAAAATGGTAACACATTTCGTGCGCCACCCTGTACATACAGTTCTCGCATTTTTATTTATGTCGGACTGTAACCGATTTTGTGACATTTTACAAGCATATAACCAGGAGTGAATTATCTAGTCTCACCTGTATGCTCTGGTAGTTTGGGTTTTAGTCTCTGCCTGTTAATTTAATATCTAGTAGACAAAGTTCTCACGTTTTCGTTGATGTCGGGAAGCAAGTGATTTCGTGACATTTTACAGATTCCTGGCCAGGAGCGAATTATCTACTCTCACGTGATTGCTTTTGTAGTTTACTTTTTGAATGACTGCATGTTAATTTAATATTTACTAGACTCACTTCTGGCGTTTCCGTTTGTGTCGGAAAGTAACGGGTTTTGTGACATTTTAGTTTGTACCCAGGAACGAATTATTTAGTCTCACCTGTGTGTTTCTGCAGTTCAGTTTTTGAATCTCTGCGTGTTAATCTAATTTAGTAGACATTGTTCTTGTGTCTCCATCAGTGTTTACAACAGAGTTCCGCAGTATGTGTCGAGTTAGTCTGACAAACAGTTTCCAGGTTCTATCAGTGACTGACAATGTCCTTCAGCCAAATGCATCCATTTGTACTGTTTCAAAGGAATCCTCTCAGCCTGCAAGATCTGGGCAGTCACAGAGGGTGAGAATTTTGGCGGTTAGGAACTTCAATGTTAGGCCCTTTATTGGGCCCCTTAGTGACATGGCTGCCAAGAAGGGACGAAAGCCAGTGTGTATACCGTGTGCATACCAGGTGGAGTCATTCCAGACATGGAACAGGTCCTTCCAGATGCCATGAAGAGCACAGAGTGCAGTCAACTGCAGATGGTGGCTCATGGCGGTACCAAAGTTGTGGGTCACTTTCGATAAGAAGAGATTCTCTCTGGTTTTTAGTGACTATTTGTAGTGGTTAACGCTGCCAGTCTTGCATGCGAGATGAAGGCAGAGCCCATCATTTGCTGCATAGTCGAGAGGACCGTTGACACAGAGCCCAGAGGAGGGTCTAAATCAATGGTTCGGACGGTTCTCGGTCTCTGTATGCTGCAGATTCCTTGACTTGCGTCATAGGGTGGCAGGTTTCGGTTTCCGTAAAATAAGTCAGGAATCAATTACATGCAGTAAGTGGCTACTCGGGAAACGGTGGCTATGTAACATGGGTTGGGTGGTTTTTAGTTTATAGTATTTCGGGAAACACAAAAAGGGCTTCAGTCACAAAGGATGAAGGTCGAACACAGGAAGAACCTAGATCTAGGACCCACTGACATAAAAGTTGTAAACTGTCGTTGCTGTGTTAGGAAAGTATCAGGGCTCTGAGCGATAATATGAAGCACTGATGCTCGAATCGTTATAGGCACTGAAAGCGGACTAAACTCGGAGATAAGTTCAGTAAAAATTTTTACAACGGACCTAATCGTAATCAGAATTGATAGGCTAAATACAGTTTGCTGTGATGTGTTTGTTAGTGTTACAATTAGTTTGCTTGTAGCGAAATTGAAGTAGATAGTTCCTGTGAGTTCGTATGGGTGGGCGGTATTCTCGGCAACATGAATAAAACAATAATTGCATCCTTTTACCGACATCCCAACTGAGATGATACAATTATTGCTGAAAATATTAAAGAAAACTTGAGTCAGATTTCGAACACGTACCCGACTCAATCATTTATAGTTGGTGGTGACTTCAATTTACCCTCGATATGTTGGCGAATATAAATGGTTAAATCTGGAGGTAAGCACAAAACATCATCCGAAATTGTACTAAACGCATTCACTGAAAATTATTTCAAGCGGTTAGCTCAGAGCCCATTCGAATACTAAACGGTCGTAAAATACAACTGACCTCTCAGCAACAAATAACCCCGAGTTAATAACGAGCATTAAAACTCAAAAATGTTCAAATGTGTGTGAAATCTTATGGGACTTAACTGCTAAGGTCATCAGTCCCTAAGCTTACACACTACTTAACCTAAATTATCCTAAGGACAAACACACACACACCCATGCCCGAGGGAGGACGCGAACCTCCACTGGGACCAGCCGCTCAGTCCAGGACTGCAGCGCCTGAGGCCGCTCGGCTAATCCCGGCATTAAAACTGATACAGGGTTTAGTGAACATAGGGTTGTCATAGCGAGATTGAGTTCCTTAACTCCTAAATCCACCAAAAACAAAAGAATAACATACCTATTCGAGAAAACAAATATAAATTCGCTTCACGCCTTCCTGAGGACAAGCTCCACTCCTTCCAAACTTACAATACAAGGCAGAACAGATGTGGCTTGAATTTAAAGAAATAGTATCAACAACAATTGAGAGATACCCCAGATAAATTAACAAACGACGTAGCTGATACCCCTCGGTACACAAAGCAAGTCAGGACACTGTTGCAGAAACAACAGAAAAAGTATGCCAAATTTAAACGATCGCAAAACTCCATGATTGGGGATCTTTTACACAAGCATGAAACTTAACGCGAGTTTCAAAGTGAGATGCTTATAACAGTTTCCACAACGAAACTTTTGTCGTGAAACGTGGCAGAAAACACAAAGAGATTCAGGTCATGTGTAAAGAGTGCTAGTGGCAAACCACAATCAATACCTGCTCTGCGCGATAGCAATGTAAATACTGTCGATGAAAGTGCTGCCAAAGCCGAGTTACTAAACACAGCCTTCCGAAATTTCTTCACCAGAGAAGACGAAGTGAATATTCCAGAATTCGAAACAAAAAGAGCTGACATCATTAGCAGCTTAGAATTAGATATTCTCAGAGTGGTCAAGCAACTTCTATCATTTAATAAAACGAAGTCTTCCGCTAAAGATTTTATGTCTCTTAAGTTCCTTTCAGAGCGTTCTGATGCAATAGCTCCATACTTAACAATCATATATAACAGCTCCCTCGACGAAAGATCCATTCCAAGAGTGGAAAGTTGCACAGGTCACGGCAATATTCAAGAAAGACAGGAGGGGTAATCGACTAAATTACAGGCCCATATCATTAGCGTCGATTTATAGCAAAATTTTGTAACATATATTTGTTCGAACATTATGAAATACCTCGAAGAGAACTATCTACTGACACATAGTCAGCACGGACTTAGAAAACATCATTCTTGATAAACACAACTACCGCTATATTAACTCGAAGTGTTGAATGTTATCGACAAGGGATTTGAAACCGATTCAGTGTTGTCAGATGTCCAGAAGCCTTTTGATACCGTACCTCACAAACGGCTTTTAATCAAATTGCTAGCATATGGAACACCGTCTCAGTTATGCGATTGGATTCGTGATTTCCTGTTAGACAGGTCACATTTCTTAGTAGTTGACAGGAAATCACTGAACGAAAGAGAAATGATTTATGGCGTTCCCAGTACAGTGCTATGGGCCCTCTGCTGCTCCTTATCTATGTAGACCATTTAGGAGACATTCTCAGCAGCCGTCTTAGGTTGTTCGCATGTAATGCTGTCATCTATCGTCTAGGGAAGTCGTCAGAAGATCAAAGCCAATTGCATAACGAGTTAGGTAAGACATCTGTACGTTGCGAAAATTGGCAGTTGACCTTAAATAACTAAAGGTGTGAGGTCATCAAAATGAGTGCTAAAAGGAATCCGTTAAACTTCAGTTACACGATAAAGCAAACAAATCTCACGATCGTACATTCAAATAAATACTTGGGAAACACAATTACGAACAACTTAAATTCGACAGAACACAAAGAACGTATGGAAAATGTTGTGGGGAAGGCAGATCAAAACAGCGGTTTACTGGTAGAACGCTTAGGAGATGCAACAGATCTACTAAAGATCTACTGCACTACACTTTCCCGTCCTCTTCGACGGTACTGCTGCGCGGTGAGGGATCCTTACCAGATAGGACTAACGGAGAACATCGACGAAGATCAGAGAAGGGATGCACGCTTTGTTTTAACGAGAAATAGGTGAGAGAGTCTCATGGGCATAATACAGGATTTGATGTAGACATAATTAAAATAAAGGCGTATCTCGTTGCAGCGGGACCTTCTTAAGAAATTTCTATCACCAATTTTCTCCTCCGTATGCGAAAATACTTTGTTGACGCCAACGAAAATAGGGAGAAACGATTATCAGGATAAAATAAAGGAAATCAGATCTCGCACGGCAAGATATAAGTCCTCGTTTTCTTTCCGCGTTGTTCGAGAGTGGAATAATTGAGAATTAGTGTGAAGGTGGTTCAATGAACACTATTCGAGGCACTTAAGTATGATTTGCATAGTAGCAATGTAGATGTAGATGTAGAAGAGCTGGACTTCGTACGATGAAGAGGTTAGCCATTGATGTATGTGACAATGCACTTGTAAATTCAATCGTATTAGGATACTGTATCAATGCAAGTAAAAGTTGAATATAGGTGATTTGTTGCATGTTTCGAAATACAAAGCCACGTTTGAGTAGTCTTACCTATCCAAGCAGTCACCGTTGATAATTACAGTGTCGATATTAGAGAGGAAAAAACGGAAGAACTTACTTCTAAAAGACCACCAACATTGAAGAAATCGCAGGAATTTTTTATACAGAGGAAATACAGAAAAGTTCTTCAGTGGACGTGTTTCTCATAGAGCGTATCATAAAGTTTCGTGGGAACAGGGCTTTAATCAAATGGCTTGGCTTTTCAGCATTACGAAGTTCATCACAGGTGGTGGTGGTACTCTCAATAAACTGCCAGTTGAACTTTATATCCCGAGATTACATTTCTGTAGACCTGGAACGAAACTGAAAAAGCGTCTTACTTGTGGTGGAAAAGAATTAAAGTACTTGATGGGGCCTAATGACCAGCAGACCGCTTACCAATACTGATCTGCTTAAATTCGGCAAGAAAACCAAAACAGCGAGATTTCAAAGTGTGTTTATGCCGAATATTTTGGTGAAGGTTATTTGGAAATGCAAATAATGTGGGATCGCATACTCTGACGTTGCAGGAATGTATGGAACGCACTGAGTTGTGTATGTTAAAAGAAAACAGAACATAAGTGCTCTTAACTTGCGGGAGGAATTGTGCAATTAATTCACCAAGAGCTGTGCGTTCTACAGTTTAAGACGGTACGAAGACATTGATTCGTACCTCTGTGCTCATTTCTGTATAATATTCTCAAGATGAATGCTTAAGAATAGCACCACGTACACGACCATGTCACATGAGACATACATGTGAAGTCATACACTCAGACCTTAAAAGAGTGCCCGTCTTGTATAAAGTGAAAATTACTTTCCACCAACAAATCCGAGAAAGAGTGAGAGGAGTATTGGGTTAACCACGTGGAACCTTTAACAGCATTCCAAACATCAGCTTGGCAAACAATGAAATTCTTCTAAGACGTCTCAAACTTATGAAAATTTCTCCTGTATCACATGACATTGATGTTCTCAAAGCAGTTATGTATAAAAGATTTGTAAAAGAAATTCGTTTATAAGCAAAATTAATATGTTTAAAACAGTAAAAAAACGACAAAATGAACTATACTTTAGCCTGTAAGGTTCAATAGGATCGATAGTCAGTTTCTCTACAAGTCATATTTGTTAAAGACAGTACTAAATGGGCGTTCGCAGCGTTCTTACCTACATTCACTTCACCCAAACAGTCTGGAACAGTACAGAGTGCCACGATTCGACGGGCTACTACCTGTTTAACCTGCAGTTACCACAGAAAGTGAAGTGGTGAAAGTGGTGGGATGATGGTTGACTACAATCTATTGAATTGTTGCCATCATACCGGATCTACTATCATAATTACAACATCGTTTATGTCAAAGGTCGTAAAAAAGTTTTGTAGCTTCATAACATTTTCCGATATGTCAAAATAAGGAAGCTTGAAGGTTATAACTGCCAAGCTATTCAGAGTTTACATTTGTGCTTCATAAAATTCACAAATACAACGCCTTTCGCCACTGTGGGGTCGTAGGGGATGATACCAGGAGTCCAGGAACAAAAACGTCAATAGTAATTCATTCTACTCTTCTTCTTCTACGATACTAGCACCCAACAAACAATAGCATGCATGGATTACTAATGTGATGTGTTTTTAATTGTTTCTAGGTGCACTCCATGTCATCAGCCAAGGGAGTGACGATCCACAGATTGAGCCGGACCGAATAATACATGAGACAGCAGTCAGTAAGGTCCTGTGGACTGATTTGGACGCTGAATGTAAGTGAAGCTCTATAGGCGCCTACACGTTTATAAGCACAAGCTATGCATAATACTTGATATTTTCTTTCTTTGTAGGTTATGTGAAGGAGATAATACAAGATAGATTTGCCACAGCTGACCTCATGAGGATGGTGGTGCATCTGTGGGTGGACATGCAGCATTCTGGTCCGTCATCTATCACGAAGTCTGTAATGATGTTCTCTCAGTCTGCCATGCAGCAGTCTGGTCCGTCATTTATAATGTACCTCGTGTCAGCCGTTGCAGCAGACTTGTCCATCATCTCTGATGGAGCACAGAGCGGTAGTGCCCTACGCTGGTCTGTGGCACAGTTTCCACTGTGTAGGCCACACTCTCCGTGCCCTAATGCTCTCATGAACATCGAAATCACTGGAGATGACTACAACATCACACTGGGTTTAGCAGCAGCAGCAACCCTGCCCACACTGTTATGGACCACCACATAAGTTCTGGGGCCATGCCGATCTGACCTGCAGTTGCTGGCGTATTTGGGGATCACAGTTGTTCATACTGATAAGACGAATTCAGGTTTCCGAGATCATGCCACTTTCCTTAATACACTACTGGCCATTAAAATTCCTACGTAACGAAGAGGACGTGCAACAGACGCAGGAAGAAGATGCTGTGATATGCGAATAATTATCTATTCAGAGCATTCATACAAGGTTGGCGCCGTTGGTGAGACCTACAACGTGCTGACATGAGGAAAGTTTCCAACCAATTTCTCATACACAAACAGCAGTTGACCGGCGTTGACTGGTGAAACGTCGTTATGATGCCTCGTGTAAGGAGGAGAAATGCGTACCATCACGTTTCCGACTTTGATAAATGTAGTATTGTAGCCTATCGCGATTGCGGTTTATCGTATCTCGACATTGCTGCTCGCGTTGGTCGACATCCAATGGCTGTTAGCAGAATATGGAATCGGTGGGTTCAGGAGGGTAATATGGAACGCCGTGCTGGATCCCAAGGGCCTCGTATCACCAGCAGTCGACATGACAGGCATCTTATCTGCAGAGCAGTAACAGATCGTGCAGCCACGTCTCGATGCCTGAGTCAATAGATGGGGACGTTTGCAAGACAACAACCATCTGCACGAACAGTTCGACGACGTTTGCAGCAGCATGGACTATCAGCTCGGAGACCATTGCTGCGGTTACCCTTGACGCTGCATCACAGACAGGAGCGCCTACGATGGTGAACTCAACGACGAACCTGAGTGCACGAATAGCAAAACGTAATTTTTTCGAATGAATCCAGGTTCTGTTTATAGCATCATGATGGTCGCATCCGTGTTTGGCGACATCGCGGTGAACGCACATTGGAGGCGTGTATTCGTCTTCGCCATACTGGCGTACCACCTAGCGTGATTGTATGGGGTGCCATTGGTTACACGCCTCGGTCACCTCTTGTTCGCATTGACGGCACTTCGATCAGTGGACGTTACATTTCAGATGTGTTACGACCCGTGGCTCTACCCTTCATTGAATCCCTGCGAAACCCCACATTTCAGCAGGATAATGGACGACCGCATGTTGCAGGTCCTGTATGGGCCTTTCTGGATACAGGAAATGTTCGACTGCTGCCCTGGCCAGCACATTCTAGAGATCTCTCACCAACTGAAAACGTCTGTTCGATGGTGGCCGAGGAACTGGCTCGTCACAATACGCCAGTCACTACTCTTGATGAACTGTGGTATCGTGTTGAAGCTGCATGGGCGGCTGTACCTGTGCAAGCCATCCAAGCTCTGTTTGATTCAATGCCCAGGCGTATCAAGGCCGTTGTTACGGCCAGAGATGGTTGTTCTGGGTACTGATTTCTCAGGATCTATGCACCCAAATTGCGTGAAAATGTAATCACATGTCGGATGTAGTATAATATATTTGTCCAATGAATACCCGTTTATCATCTGCAATTCTTCTTGGTGAGCAATTTTAATGGCCAGTACTGTATTTGTGAGACAGTTAAGGAAAGGGAGCTCCCAAAATACACCAACGACCCGTGGTATCCCATTATTAAGTGCAAAGCAGATCTTTACTGTGAACTGAAACATCCTCTGAAATTGCGATGTGATGCTGGTGTTGTGGAGAATAGCACCGTCCAAATTTGTTGGAGAAACGGCGTGATATCATAGAGAAAGTCAATCGCTGAGTGGTCTGGAACTTTTACCAAAAATGTCATGCAGCGTCAGTTTATCGAAATGCAAGAAAGAGGGTCGACAAAGGCGCTTACCCGTTTAGTCTGTCCTATATATATGTATAGACGCGTATCTACGATGCAATTATTGGAGGATCCAGTTACATTTCTCTACCGAAAGATATTGCTGTTAGAGAGGTTCGCATTAATTTCTAGATTACAGCTGAGAGGTATGTATTTTGCTTTGCATGATCCCTTCTGGTTTGCGATGAGAAATTATCCTAAAGCGGCATCTGATAAAAGAAGATAACATATAACTTATATTTGCGAGCGTCACAATTGCCAAAGTATTTCATTCCCTGTAAGAATCCAAGACTTACCTAAATTCAAAACGCGGAACCGTGATTACTGAAATCACATATACACCATGAATAATGATAAGTCAGAAGATGTAGATGAACACTCTGTGCAGAACAAAGAAGCCAAATATAAAGCACTTAGAATCGTCTACCTTTCCAATTAGCTGGCCACCACCCCAAATACGCAGATTTGATGCTAATATCTGAGGGCTAGCAGCAGCATTATGTTATATCAAAAACATGTCTTGCCCACATTCCCCCCCTCTCCCCCAATTGTCCAAACATCATGGTGTTTGGTACTTTTTCCGTAATTGCCTCAACTCATGCAAGAGGAAATAATTTTAAAGCCACATCATTCACTGCTAAATCCAGGAAACGGTGTGTGTGGAAATGTCTGCTAATAACAAAAAGTTGTTAAATTTAATGATACTCAAGAACAGGACCGATGTCAGTTCATCATTTACACAAGCGTCGGGTACCTCCAAGCTCCTGTGTTGCCTTGTGAAGACCACCCAACTGCTCTTCATTCTACATCCACAATACGGCACATACTGTATATAGCAGCATATCAGATTGTATGCTCATATAACTCCAGTAACCACAAATCGGAATCACACATCGGGGATTATTCTGTGATATGGTGGAAGTTGATGTGATTCATCACTAAAACTTTTCTATTACCAGCTCGGAGCAAAATGATGTCTTGTACGAGCAGGGAGTTGAGTGTCATGTTTGAACTACAGCTGGGTGAAGAAGTGATAACTCCACATAGAGACCACAGTCATCTACCTGGGAAGTTCGGCACTGCAACTTACAACGAATGCAATTAGAGGTACCATCTGCCACATACACTATGTTATCGGAAGTATCCGGACACCTCGCTGAAAATGACTTACAAGATAGTGGCGCCCTCAATCGGTAATGCTGGAATTCAATATGCGTGTTGGCCCACCCTTAGTCTTGATGACAACTTCCACTCTCGCAGGCATACGTTCAATCAGGTGCTGGAAGGTTTCTTGGGGAATGACAGCCCATTCTTCACGGAGTGCTGCACTGAGGAGAGGTATGGATGTCGGTCGGTGAGGCCCGGCACGAAGTCAGCGCTCCAAAACATCCCAAAGGTGTTCCATAGGATAATGGCCACAACTCTGTGCAGACCAGTCAATTACAGGGATTTTACCTTCGTGTAACCACTCAGCCACAAGCTGTGCATTATGAACAGGTGCTAGATAGTGTTGAAAGATGCAGTCGCCATCCCCGAGTTGCTCTTCGACAATGGGAAGCAAGAAGGTGCTTAAAACATCTATGTAAGCCTGTGCTGTGATAATTACACGCAAAACAACAAGCGGTGCAAGCCCCTCTACGAAAAACACGATAACACCATAATACCACCACCTCCGAATTTTAATGTTGGCCATACGCATGTTGTCAAATGACGTTTACCGGGCATTCGCCATACCCACACCCTGCGATGTGATCGCCACATTGTGTACTGTGATTCGTCACTCCACACAACGTTTCTCCACTGTTCAGTTGTCCAATGTTTAAGCTCTTTACAGCGAGGCGTCGTCTGGCATTTACTGGCGTGATGTGTGGCTTATGAGCATCCGCTCGGCCAAGAAATCCAAGTTCTATAACCGCTAGCCTAACTGCCACAGTACTTGCAGTGGGTCCTGATGCAGTTTGGAATTCCCGTGTGATGATCTGAATAAATGTCTACCTATTACGCAGTACGACCCTCTTCAACTGTAGACAGTCTGTCAGTCAACAGACGAGATCGGCCTGTACGCTTTTGTGCTGTACGTGTCCCTTCACGTTTCCACTTCACTATCACATTAGAAACAATGGGCCTAGGGATGTTCTGGAGTGTGGAAATCTCGCGTACAGACGTATGACACCAGTGACACCCAATCACGTGACCACGTTCGAAGTCCGTGAGTCCCGCAGAGCGCCCCATTCTTCTCTCTCACGCTGTCTAACGACTACTGCAGTCGCTAAAATGGGGTACCTGGCAGTAGGTGACAGCGCAACGCACCTAATATGAAAAACATGTGTTTTTGAGGGTGATCGGATACTTTTGATAACATAGTGTGTAGAGTGAATACGGTGATCAGGTCAGGGCTATCCCCGATGATTTTGAAGAGCACTTTTAATTTTCAAAGAGAATCACGTACAGATTGAGGCCCAGCTTCCTGTATTTGGTTTGTTTACCGCCCAAGTTTCTTCAGAAACTTGCTGAGGCATTGTATGAGGAGGATATGCGTATCACCAGAGCCGCATATCATTATGACCCAAAGTTTCAAGTTGTGACCAAGAAGGGGGTCTTTCCATTTGAATACCCATATTAGAAGGAGACTCCACTGAACCTCACTGCCTACAAGAAACTCATTCTCCAGTAAAATAACAGGCATTCCCGTAACACATGCGCTCCATGAGCGTGCAGTCAATATGTGGCAGGGGCCTGGCATCCATAATTTACAAGAGTGTGTAAGAATATAATCGAACACTGAATTGCTGCTGATATTAGACGTCTCTGGGAATTTCCGGAGTGTATGCCTTGGCACACACTATCTAGAATCTGCCTTCTAGTTCACCATTCCAGGGCTCCTGTGGGGCACACTGTGAAGAAGAACCCATTTCAGCATTGAAATGTTGACCGATGTTCATACGCTGCTTTTCTTCGATTGCGAGATTTGAGGTGGACTTCCCAGTATAACCACACGTAGGTCAAGGCCAAAAGGTCGCTATTGAGTAAGGAGGAGTTTAGGCCAGTTGACAATTTAAGTTACATTCCTTACATGGATGTAAACAACCTCTATGGGTGTGCCATGTAGCGAAGTCCACCATTTGGAGGGTTCCGGTAGGCTAAATCGTCAATTACAAGGAAAAGATCCATGATATAGCTGAGGGTAATGGAGAGGGGCATATCCTAGTGGTAGAACGGGAATACTCACCCATCTGCATGACGAGCACGGCGAATTTCCGCTGTGTCTAGAGCGCCACGATATGGCTCCATTCCAAAGCTGTTGATAACACTGTAGATCAAACAGCAACATATTGTGAACTACAGAAGCATCCTGCATTATCTAGGTTGGGGATGTAGCTTGGTTTGTACACCTGCGGATTATTCAAGCAACATTGCTGGTTGAAAGAGTACAGAGATGTTAACACCAAAAAGAGGGCTCTTGTGACATGTGATGCTGAAATGATTTTTACTATGTAACGAAGGGCAATGAAGTCACTATGGAGATGGACAAGGTTTCAGTGCAGATCAGGAAGACTGTCTACATCGGTATGTGCGATTTGGACCACTCCAAATGCCACATATAACACATTCACTATGAGCCGTGAAGCCATACTTCGCCGATCCCATGTTACTTTGTATGGATACAAACAGTTTCTCCCGTTAGGTGAAAGGCTGAATCTATATGCAATAACTAGGTACATATCCCAAAACATTACGCATGATGATAGGTGGCCAATAATCCTTTTGGAATTACACCTTGAAACAACGAGGCTATTGGCCTGATGAGAGATGAGGAGAATGGATCGCAGACTGTGGAGTTTATGGTGCTCAGATCAAAGATAAATACATACGGTGGAGATGCAGGTGCCCACCAGATCCAGGCTAATTGAGTGCATCAGGCAGCTTCAAGGGCTTTCAGGATTGAAGATTGCAGGAAGTGCCTTCTTGAGGGCAGGGGTGCAGCTCCACGCATTGTGCGCCAGTCAATCATTCCATGATTGTGAGACTATGAGGTAGACACTACACTGCAGTTGAAAGTGGAATTGTCACGTTATGACGATAAACAGTTCATTTGTGGAGGCGGTATCGGCACCCTTCTGTACGCACACTATTCACTGGAATAGCTGTGTATGTGACTGTGCATTTATTTGTAACTAGTTGATGTGTGTGCATACGTGTGTGCGAAATAGTTGAATTAACTGGTTGTCGTGTGTTCCTGAGTGTGAGTATGCGTGCCTGCTTGCACATGTGTGTGCATGTATTGTTATTTACATACTTTGTACCACGTACAGGACTTCACACTACATGTGCTTCTAAATAAGCTTATATTTATGTGCATTGGTGTGGGCGGGTGGGTCTGGGTTTCTTTCTTCGCCAAATGCTATTAGTCCCTGTTTCTCATATTTATATTGTATATATAGGAAAAAAAGCACCGATATAGTGTAAATACTGTACGTATTGAAAGAAATATAAGTTCCCTATGATGAAACCAAACAGAAAGAAAATTGTTGATATGTGTCAATACATCAAAATAAAAGTGACAGTTATTGTACATGAGAAAAAACAGCTTTGTAAAAAAATACTGAGTGAATAACAAATGATTATAAAATATTGTAATAAAAGACAAATGATTGTGAATAAAAATGCGCTATGTGTATACCAAATAACAGTGTAAAAGGAAAAGTGAGGCTAATAAACAACATAAAGATTGTAAATGGTACGTTCATAATGAATTATTAGTTTATTTTTTATACTTTTCTTACTATTTGCAAACCTTTACACTATAGAATTAATTATTAATTTATTAAAACAACTATGCGCCTCTTCTCATGATTCTCATACCTTGAATTAAAGGCCCTACACAGTTTAGCCAGTTATAAAGGACGGTAAGGGGTGGAGGGGGAGCTTGAATCTTATTGGTCGATAGGCTTTCTCACCAGTTTCATGAGCTCCTATTGGTCAAGGGGTTTCACACAAGTTTTATCTCGTGTGAACGGTACCGAGTTACGTGTTCACCTGGATAAAATGTATCTGGTGTGGTAGACGTTCCCTTGACCTTGCGTATAGCTCGCACAATTACCTAAGGTGTGTGGGGGTTCCTCTGGATGCCCTTAATCAGTTCTCGGTGGTTCCCCACGGCAAGGGGTGTATGGGTGACCTTGATTATAACGAGCCCTGGTGTGTAACCTGACACCAGAAGTCCTTAGTAGTGACCTTAAGAAAAGAAACATTTACAACCAGATCGAGGCCAGTATGCCGACTGATAACCTGCTATTACTACTAGATTGTCGTCAGTGTAAGTTTGAGCCTCATGACAAGTTGTCCGCCAGCCGTACTTGGCAAACACAGCAGTGACACTGTAGCGTAACAAGGAGCTGTGGCGAGAATATTTAGCGGTGGCTAGCAGGGCCGTTTAGGACCGACAAGCAGCGTGGAAGAGAATATGCAGGGTACTAGGAGCAGGCAGGTAGTGATTGGTCAGTGGGGAGGAAGTAAAATTCAAAAATCACACGGAACAAAGCAACTTTCACGAGGGACTGTAAGAAGATGGTTTCTAAATTACGGTAAAATATAGTGGTGAACTGAAATATTCGATGAAAAATACATAACTTGCATTACGTATATGCTATGAGCAAATGATGAACATCTATGGAATTGCGGCGATGAAACGAGATCATTACAAGCTTGAACTTGTTTCTGTACACGATACTTGAAAACCTGTAGAAATTTTAATTAATGTAGTTAATGTAAAACGCAGAAAATGAACTAAACTTGCAATATGCGCTTATGAAACACTACATGGAATCTGAAGTCAACAATGACATCAACATTTTACTTTTATAATCAGGTAGATATTCAAAAAATTAATAAACTGGTATGCAAATTGTGCCATTATTGTGAATTGTTCACATACAAACATAGTATGATGTCACAATGATTATCCCAGAGCATCACCCAGCAAATACTGATATACGTGGGGGGATGTACCGTCTATGGAACTAAATGAAGGCAGTTTGCTTACTGCCATACGCGATTCGCTTCTTTTATTTCGCACAATTTCTGTACTGTACCACAAAAGTTGTTTCTAACCTAAAAAATAAAAGAAAAACACGACAAAATGTAATATAGCAGCATATTGTATCCAACACATGAAGCGTTTATTGTGTGTGTAAAAGGAAACATGTATGTCAGGCCATTGATGATGCTTCCCAAACAAAAGAAGCGAAACGCATATGGCAATAAACAAACTGCCTTCATTTAGTTGCATAGATGGTACATACCTCCACGAATTGAGAGCAACTAAGGGAAAGATGGAAAAAAATGACGAAAATTCTGGTATTCACACAACCATAACTCAATATTTTCAGGTGTAATTATGAATTTTGAACTCACAGCAGCTTCAGATGTGGCAAGGTAGTGGTACATTTATTCAAAACTATTGTGAATTTGTAGTAATGTTTCGATATATTAAAATTCAGTGGTGGTCATTTTTAATTTGTTGTGTTGAGTACATCACCAGTCATCAACAATGAAGTGGCTAAAAACAAAAAATGGCATATATGTCGGTGTGCAGGGCTTGTGGTCCTGGTCCTTCTTTTGCAATCCATCGGAGTGATTGGGTGGTGAATGTTCAAATAACTTACGGGTTTGGTGCCGGAAGACTTCGTCGACAACCGCCGATATTTGAACAGGAGCACACCCTGCCATTCTCAAGGCACAACTGCAAGGAGGAAGCAATGTGCAAGGAAATTTAATACCTTGGTTCACAGAGGAGAACTCTTCTGTGAACCGAGGTATTAAATTCCCTTGCACATTGCTTCCTCCTTGCAGTTGTGCCTTGAGAATGGCAGGGTGTGCTCCTGTCGAAATATCGGCGGTTGTCGACGACGCCAACCGGCAGCAAGCCCGTAAGTTATTTGAACATTCAATTCGCCGGGAAAAGTCAAGGTCTCACCGCATGGTGAATGTTTTTGGGTGGCCAGAGCGCCCAATGGCGTAAGGTAGCGATCGTTACACTGAGTAAATTTTTTGTGGTCTCGAGTTGAACACTCAGAATATTTTTGTGACTTCAACAGTTTCGTGCGAGCTAGTTCTGGATTTCGAATTTCCTCTGGAGTGAAATATTTTGTGTGGGTTTCTGTGTTGGTTTTCAGCGACCATGTGGACTTTATTGTTGTTTAAGCAGTTTAAGGCGGCCGTGAAGTTTAATATATTCCGGCATTTATTATTCATAACACTGTGATGAACTTGGTTTATATTTGTTATACTGATAGTTAATGAACTCTTAGTTTTCGCTGTGACTGTGAGTTTTATGCAGACAAATATTCAGATTTTCGTGCTGCATTTTGAGACTTAATGCTACACTGTATGAAAATTGTTCACATGCACCATTGTGTAACAGTTCTGATGGCACTACGTATCTACATTTTGCACTGCTGCATTTGTTGTGTCGGTATCTGGGCCGACACCGTGAAGTTGAGATGGCTGAAAAGGCAATCTAGACTAACGCAGACGGGCGTGAAGTACTGGAACAGGATACGTAATTAATGTTAGGAAGAAAAGTACGGAGCAGGTTTAATACTTAACTTTACTAAATCATGGTGGTACATCGATCTTGACGATACACAGGAGACTTTAAGTACAATCACTGTATGGCTAATGGCGCCTTGCTAGTTCGTAGCCATTAACTTAGCTGATGGCTATTCTGTCTCTCGGCTAATGAGAGAGAAAGGCTTCGTACATCTGGTCGGTAGCTAGGTTCTCGTACAACTGGGGCGAGTGCTCTCTCGTATCACGAGACCTGCCTTGGTGGTGGCGCTAGGTCTGCGATTACACAGTGGCGACACGCGGGTCCGACATGTACTAAATGGACCGCGGCCGATTTAAGCTACCACCTAGCAAGTGTGGTGTCTGGCGGTGACACCACATTCCTCCCCCGCAAATCGGCGAACGGTCGTGTGATAAGGCTTCCGCCCGCCGTGGGGAGGACCACATGTTGACGTATGCGATGAGGTGGGGAGCCTAACAACAGGCGTGGCTGTGCCACCCGCACCCGGCCATTCGGTCCGAGGGGAGCGAGGAAACGCCTGAAAAACTAGTCCAGGGTGCACGTCAACATGCGGTGTATGCGCCCGTAAAGAGACAGGAGGGACCGAAGGATCAACCTCCATCGCGTCGGGGTAGCCGACGCGCGATGACGTCATGTGGTCCGGAGCGGGCGGGAGTTCCATGGCGGAGGACAGCTGGTCACGGGAAGCGATCGGCGGCGCGTGACCCCGGGAGGCGCTTGGCGGCTGCAACGAAGCGTCGAATGCGGGCGGCGCCGGCGGGAGAACAAGCGGCGGCGGCGGCGGCTGCTGCTGCTGCGGCGGCGGCGGCGCGTCGCCATGGGGCAAAATGGAAGGCATCGTCGGTAACACCTGGGGATGAGGCGAGCCAGTAGATGGGTCCCCAGGGCGCTGACCGGACGGCACCGTCGCTGAAAGCAGACGGGGAGCGGCAGAACCCGAGCGACGACAGAGGCGCAGCTGATTGAGATGCCGACGCACCTCACCAGAGGCCCCCAAAACCAAATACATCGCGCGGCCGAGGCAGCGAAGAATGCGCCCTGCGAGCCAACGCCGTGAACCTCGATAGTTGCGATAAAATACAACGTCGCCTGGAGCAAAAGCAGGAGTCTGCCGCTGCACAGGAACCTGATGCGGCGGATGCAGCAAAGACATCAAGGTGCGATGAGGACGACCGTGGAGCAACTCAGCCGGCGAGCGACCATCTCGGGGCTGAGAGCGATACGAAGACAAAAAGAGCAACAATGCGTCCTCCCGAGAATGCGACTCTTTCAATTTCAACATCTGTGACTTGAGAGTCCGGACCAATCGTTCAGCGGCACCGTTGGACTGAGGCGAAAACGGCGCGGATGTCAGATGTTGAATACCATTGGCCTGGCAGAATGACTGAAATTCTGCGGACATGAATCGTGGGCCATTGTCGGAAACAATAGTCTGCGGAAGACCTTCAATGCAAAAGATAGCAGACAACGCTTGGATGGTGGCGGAGGACGTCGTGGAAGACATCCGGACAACAAAAGGAAAATTACTGAAGGCGTCGACCAGAACCAACCATCGAGCATTCCAGAATGGACCAGCAAAATCAATGTGCAAGCGTTGCCAAGGGGAAGTGGCTTTTGGCCACGCAAAGACGTTCCGCGGCGGTGCGGACTGTTGTTCGGCACACGCCGGGCACGAAGAACACATATTCGTAATCGCAGCATCGATTCCGAACCAAGTACAGTGCTGACGAGCAAGTTGTTTCGTTCGCACTATACCCCAATGTCCTTGGTGAAGAAGCCGTAAAACAGAGGACTGTAACGAACGTGGGACCACGACTCTGGATTGATCATTATCAGAACGCAACAACAAAACATCACGTCGAACAAAAAGTCTCTCCTTGTGAGCAAAAAATCGGCGAACCAACGGATCCTCGATCCGAGACTTTGACAAAGGCCATTGCGTAGCAACAAAACGTAAAACAGTAGCAAGGACAGGGTCAGCAGCTGTGGCTGTAGCGACACGACGAAAATCAATCGGAAACGATTCGACCACTTCATCGGTTTCCGAATCAATGAACATGCAAGCAAGTTCGGAAGAATCGATTGCTTTATCCTCAGCAACAGGCAAACGGGACAACGCATCGGCGTTTCCGTGCTTAGCAGTGGACCGATACAAGATATCGTAGCGGTACTGCGAGAGGAAAATAGACCAGCGAATGAATTTCTGCGCTGTACGTGGAGGTACAGGCTTGGTCGGATGAAAAAGCGATGTCAAAGGTTTGTGGTCTGTGATGATGGTAAAGTGACGACCATACAAGAAATCATGGAACTTAGTAACACCAAACACGAGAGCCAAAGCTTCTTTCACTATCTGTGAATAATTTCTTTGCGCAGACGAGAGCAATTTGGACGCAAAGGCAATAGGGCGATCATGGGAGCCAACTTTGTGCGCAAGCACAGCACCGATCCCGAAATCCGATGCATCTACCATCAACAAAAGGGGTTTCTGGGGATCGAATGGCGTAAGGCAAGTATTAGAAAGCAACGCCGATTCCAACTGGCGAAAGGCGCGTTCACATTCCGTCGTCCAGACGAACGGAACACCTTTACGGCGTAAGCGATGAAGCGGAGCTGAAAGGGAAGAGGCATTGCGCACAAATTTATTGTAATAATTAATTTTACCCAACACACTCTGTAGCTGTTTCACATTTTGAGGGGAAGGCAATTCTTGTATGGCACGGAGGTGCTCTGGACTCGTATGTATGCCTTGGGCATTAATGACATGTCCCAGGTATGGTAAGTCACGAGCAAAAAACACACATTTGTCCTTCCTCAAGCGAAGACCATTTTGCCGCAAGACCTGAAATAATGTTCGTAAGTTCGCACGATGATCTTCTTCTGTCTGTCCGGAGATCACTATATCGTCCAGATAGTTTGCTGCAGTAGGGACCGACGCACAAATAGTTTGTAAATATTGCTAAAACAAGGCAGGGGCGGATGCACACCCGAATGGCAGTCTTTTGAAGCGGTACAATCCAAGATGCGTGTTAACCACCAATACGCGCTGGGATTCGTCGTCCACCGGTATTTGCAAGTACGCATCGGCTAGGTCCAACTTTGAAAAATATTTTCCCGGGCACAGTTTAGCAAAAAGATCTTCCGGGCGGGGCAAAGGAAAAGTAGCAGTCACTAGCTGTGGATTCACTGTGGCCTTGAAGTCCACGCAAAGTCTCAATTTTCCGGAAGGTTTTGGCAAAATTACTAAGGGTGAGGCCCAGAGAGAAGCTTGCACACGTTCAATTACACCCTGTGATTCGAGATCGTGTAACGTTCGTGCGACCTCATCACGCAATGCGTGGGGAACATTGCGCGCCCTGAAAAATTTCGGTTGCGCGTTTACCTTCAGTTCTAAATGTGCTTCATAGTTTTTAGTGCAACCTAAGCCCGGTGCAAAAATGTCTGCAAATTCGTCACACAGCCGAGAAACACTGTCTGTAGGCACAGTCTGATTCACTGATAGGACCTGATTTACAATAGACATGTTAAACAACTGAAATAAATCTAGACCAAACAAGTTCACTGCAGAAGAAGAACGAAGAACGTAAAATGACACAAGTTTTGTTTGTCCCTTGTATGTTGCAAGAAGGCTGCACTGTCCTAACACAGGAATTTTCTGTCCGGAATATGTAGTTAGCTTAACATTTGCGGAACGCAACGGAGGTTTGCCCAGTTGTTTGTACGTGTCGTGATTGAGCAATGAAACTGCAGCTCCGGTATCGAGCTGGAATGATATCACTTTGCCTTCAAAGTCTAAGTCCACAAAAAGTTTATTGTCCTGCTGACGACAAAAGCGACTGTTTTGTGCAATTTGAATAGACACTGGTACAGAATCACTTGCTAATTGACGTGATTTCCGGCGACGTCGACGCACAGTTTTTGTGGGACGAACACAGTTACTGTTAGAGAAAGTGTCACTGGACGAAGTGGAATTAACGACATGAATGTCCATAGGCGAAGGTCCACGAGCCTGAGTGTCCTTGGTGTGATTCCGGCGCGAAGCAAAGGGCCTGGAATGATTGTGATTGTCTGATCTGAGCTTTTTCTGGCAAACACTTTGAACATGTCCTTTCTTATTGCAGAAAAAGCAAATAGCTTGGCGTGACGGGCAATGTTCACGCGAATGTCTAGTAGCACACCGCGGGCACGATTTCACTACATTTGTGGGGTGGCGCGGCACACGTGGCTTAGCGCGCGGCTGCAGCTGTGCGGACGTGCGCGAGGCCCAGTTACCGGGCCGCGCAGCGCGTCCAGCGGGCCGGTTAATGTTACACACGGCTGGCGAAGTTTCAAAAGATTCCTGAGCACAGTCAAGTGTGTCCTGTCTATCCAATATGTCTATCACTTGTTGAAGGGAGGGATTAACTAGTTTCAAAATTTGCTCCCGTATGCGAACATCAGAAACGTTCTGTGCAATTGCATCACGCACCATTGTATCTGAATAAGAAAGACCACAGTCACATTCAAAGGCACAGTCCCTAGTAAGTCCTTGCAATGTTGCTACCCACTCCCTATTAGTTTGACCGGCCGTACGTTTTGTACGAAAGAACGTATACCGTTTTGCAACCACATTAACTGTTTCCTTGAAATAGGCATCTAATGCAGACAAAATTTCCTCGTAGGACAGAGTTGCTACGTCTCGTCGGGGAAACAATTTCACTATCACACGGTAGGTGGACACACCGACACAAGAAAGCAAAAACGGCTGCCGCTCATTACCTTGAATTCTGTAGGCTGCTAGATGAAAGTTGAACTGGCGAGACCACTCGTGCCAGGTTTCATCGGCTGCCACGTATGGTCGAAAGGGAGGTGCAACAGCGTTTAGTGGCAGCAGTAGCGAAGAATCGGCGGCGGCCGCATCGGTTTGAATGGTACGTTGACCCTGGACGAGCTGTCCAAGGACATCCAATAACGCCTGCGTCTGCTGATTCTGCAAGCGATAAAATTCGGACAGTACATCTGGAGAATGTGGCGAAGCCATGACACAATTAAATGTAAGCAATCAGAAAGAACTCTTTTCCCTCGTCGCCAATGTTGTGTCGGTATCTGGGCCGACACCGTGAAGTTGAGATGGCTGAAAAGGCAATCTAGACTAACGCAGACGGGCGTGAAGTACTGGAACAGGATACGTAATTAATGTTAGGAAGAAAAGTACGGAGCAGGTTTAATACTTAACTTTACTAAATCATGGTGGTACATCGATCTTGACGATACACAGGAGACTTTAAGTACAATCACTGTATGGCTAATGGCGCCTTGCTAGTTCGTAGCCATTAACTTAGCTGATGGCTATTCTGTCTCTCGGCTAATGAGAGAGAAAGGCTTCGTACATCTGGTCGGTAGCTAGGTTCTCGTACAACTGGGGCGAGTGCTCTCTCGTATCACGAGACCTGCCTTGGTGGTGGCGCTAGGTCTGCGATTACACAGTGGCGACACGCGGGTCCGACATGTACTAAATGGACCGCGGCCGATTTAAGCTACCACCTAGCAAGTGTGGTGTCTGGCGGTGACACCACAGCATTAACTATTGTTCAAGTGATTTAACATTTTGTCTATGTAAGGACACCATTCGCATATGTGAGTGCATGTCCTTGAATAATCATTTACCCTCAACCTCAGACAATTTAGTTTAGAGAACATTAAAATTACTTTTGTTTATTACACTCGTTTACCAAATCCGTTGCCCACATGCACATGTATCAGATTTATTGCACACACATGTGTTTTATTCTCTACTCTTTTACACCAGACAATTCCAGACTGGGTATTAAATTTATCTGTTACTCAGTTGTATGGCATGATCTTAGATCTTGGAACGTGTTGACAAAATTATTGGCTTGCAGCAGTGCTCATTCTAGCTATCTTGATGACTCACTGAGTAAGAAATATCAGCGACAAATTACATTTCATAAATTTGAAGCACTGCAAGTCAACAAAATACGGGAAAGGAGTGCCGAAACATCAGTTTAGGAAACTTTTATAGTCCTATGGTATTCTCATCCCTAGTTGCAGCAGTGCATCTGACTGCTACGGCACTTTTCTACATAAACTTATATATATGTATATACGAAATTTGGTTGAAATAGCTTGAGGAATACTCGCGTTATGCTTTTACGTCACCCATTATCACTAAAATTTTCAAATTTTGAAGTACTATGGAAGACTTATCACCAAGAAAACTTTTCCAAGTTGTGATACGTATGGTCAGCTTAGCTGAAATGTTTCAGGAGTTGTTAACATCGGCTTATATGTCACATTCTTTGAAAATTGAACATCATCCCCTCCCCCTCCCCCCTCCCTCCCCACCCAACTACACACAGACACACACACACACACACACACACGTCATCATGACTGACACAATTGAGCCTCTTCAGCCCAAAAACTGGATTCGATATTACACTGCCGGAAAAAAGGCAGCACCCTGAAGGGCTGTGTTCAGTGTCACCGGGAGGGGGGGGGGGGGGGGCGGTAATACGCTGCTCAAAAGGTTTAGGGGAATATACATTTGTGCGTCTGTCGTATTCCATTGAGCAATAATTGAGGAGTGGTTATGTTACCAAATTAGACCGTTATCTTTCACAAATGAAGCACCCAACGAAACATCATTACAGCCACTATCGCTTATATGATTGATATGTTCGATAGGTGTCGAAAACTAATTGGAAACAATCATTCATCCCTTATTGGGGGCTTCAGTAACGTATACGCCCAGCGTGAGCGCTAATCACCGCTTGACACCTACATGGCGTGTTCCGTATTGGTCTACAGAGGTCGCCCTGTGGTATCCGTTTCCTTTCTTCAATGGGAGCCCATGAGAGTTCTTCGAGAGTTTGTCGTGGAGCAGGACTACCACGAACATGTCTGTCAAGCATATCTCACATACGCACGATGAGGTGTAGGTCGGGACTCACCCCCAGCCGCTCCATTACTTCAACGCCCAGACTTTGCAGTACATCCCTGCTGACGCGCTCTAAGTAGGTCCAGACGTTAGAAGGAATTGAGGGCCACCAACGTATGCAAAAGCTACCACTTAGTCCAACTGGATCTATTCGGCGTACTGCCTGGTGGTAAGGCCACCAAGGAGAACGACATGTTCCATATGGTTGTCAACACTGAAGCCTGCCCACAACATCACCTTAGAAATCTGTCGATTTCGTGGTTAACAGTTGGCAGATACCGCTCCCCACTTGTCTCCGCACACGGAAATGGCCATCGCCTTGCGTCAGAGGATATGTGGACTCGTCTGTGAATAGCGCGTTTTCCAGTGACGAAGCTGCCAGTTTACATGGGAACGGCAGAAGGGGAGCTACGAGATATTTTCATGTCAAGCGGGATACTAGAGCAGTAGGTCTGACTGTTAAGGTACTTTCTCGTCAATTATTTATTACAATATGAATCAACACAGCGCCTTCTGTGGCCATTCTCAGATTGTCTTGCTGTGCTCTGGCAGTATCCGCACGTCGCCGCAACAAAAGGATGGCCAGGTACCGATCTCCACGTACGATTGTAATGCGTCTGCGACCTTGTACAACTAGCCTTGTGTACTAAATGGTCTCCCTGTAACGTGTCCACAACCTATGGATGACCCATGAGACTCATGGCATCTGCAGCAACACGATCCCAACTCCATCCTTCTTAGATCAAACAGACCACCCTTGCAACTTTCACTAAATTAAGATGCCGTATTGTATGTGCTTTGTTGAGTACAATGTTTACAAGTGACAAGTGCCACCTGTGTACCTCACTAGAAAACACTGGGGGACCGGTACCCACTCTCTGCAGAGGAATCAGCTGACACTGTAGTATATAATGCAGCCAACAGATGGCGAATGACTTTGTTGCCTACATTGAAAGGGAGGACTTAAGGCCATAGAACAAGACCACAGATGCCGCCTGTATCAAAATAGATTTAACATACCGAACGTTGATACACGGATTACTCTAATTCCTTCGAACAATATATGTTAATACCGAGGGGTCACCTGCGCAATCACACTGTCGTAGATTCCTTGAGATATTGTAAAATCGGTGAAAGGTTTCAAAGGTGGTAACAAAAAACCAAGAAATATAAGATGAGAGCTACAATAACTAAACAGCAAACTGTGACTTGCTGCTCACTTACAAAAATATGGATGAGCCAGTCGCCTTGATAATACATTAAGAACTTTTCCCTAAAAGTGTAGGGAACATGTCGGACACGTCACATAACCTCAAATGGCTTACCACATCGGTCTGATTATCAGTTAAAATTGACGGCCAATTCGTCGGAAAATTATGAGGCTGCCTTCTTGCCTGAATACGAAACACAAGTTACTAAATTGTTGGGCACTGTGTGCCATAAATCATAAGCATAGCACATTGGAGGGTACTCCCGCCAGACCAAGAGGCCATGCGGTTAGTTGGTGCTTGGTTGGTTGGATGGAGGGGATCAAACAGCGAGGTCATCTGTTCTATCGGATTAGGTACGTGCCCTTTTAGAGGAACCATCCACGTATTTGCTTGAAGCAATTTAAGGGAATCACGGAAAACCGGACGCGTGTTTGAACCGTCGTCCTCCCGAATGAATCCATGCTTCATAGGCCTGTGTTGTATGCGAAAACGACTGAGAAGGACCTTATACCATCTACGTATCTGAAAAGAAATACGCCATGGCAGAGATATTGTCTTAACGGGACACAGCTTATTGTCTGTCACTTCCCGGCATTCTTTTTCCCAACTACGAATGGCTCTCCACCTGAATAGTGAGATGGTTACATTGAGGTGGATAGTGCTCTAAGCTATCGAATTATCACGGCATGCGTCCTTCACTGCTCCTTGAGCTAGTTCGTTTCGCTTAATACCGATGTGCCCTGGTATCCAGCGGGAAGACACCGCCTTTCACGGCTTTTTTAGATGGAGAAGGGCGTCGTGACCGTTCTGGATTTTAAGAGGCAGTCAGATGAAAACGATAAGTTAGGAAAAAAGTAAGTAAGGTGTTTATCATTTCAAAAGCGGTAGCTATAATTGTTAACACATTTATCCCAATGTGAGAATGACGTTCACTGACATAATGCCAAAATAGTTTAGACTCTAACCATGATTGTATCCATGCATACACCTCTACGTCCGAAGCAAATAAAAGGTCATTAATGTGTTCCCTCAGAGCTCCTAAAATGTGGATACCGCATGGGGAGAGATCGGGACTGTATGGAGGATGGGTAAGGGCTTCTCTGTGAAAGTTCTGCAGGGTAGTCGAACCAACCTTTGCAACTCCTGGGTCCTTCTAATCCTTCCATACTGCTAGAATATCATCAGAACGACATTTACCCATGTCCATAGAGCTATTAGTAAAATGAACTAGCATTACTACCAGCCCCAGTTTCTCACCAACTTCACATATTTATTATTAATTATTGCTATTGACTTTAGTAAACCGTTTTTTTTCTGACAGTGACTTCTTGTTTCTTCTTACTCAGATGATCAGCTGAGCTTGCAGTTTCACTTGTCAGAACAGATCTGGTTACGTCATTACAAATCACAACCTCTTCACACGTTTCAGTTACAGCCGGCTTATCCTCTATGTCGCTTGCTTCACATCTCTGCTGTCGAGAGTGAAGCTCTCCCATCAATTCAGCTGCGACTGCTTCAACCGTAGACAGCGCCTTCAGTACTTCTTTTTCCTTTTCAGACACCGTAATGCAATGGACCCTGCGTCTCAGTCATTATTCTAATTTAAAACTAGCCTGATATCCCATTCGAATGTACTGTCATCAGTGACTGTTGCTGTGATATTGATTCGAAAGTCTTCCCGATGTTATCTCTACCCGCGGCTCTTACGATGCGTAGTATGGGAGCATATTAGCGAAGATATGGATATCAAACAGTTTTAACTAGATTTCTCTTATCTGAAAGCTACATACAGAACATGTGCAAATTACTTTTACGCACTAAAATATCCCACCAAAATATCTAGTGCGCTGTTCAGTGCCATGGTGCCTGGCATTTCACACACCGAGGAGAGCGCTACTCATTGGAATTCCATGAGAATATCTTGTGGCAGCGAAAAACGCCTTTTTTATGACTGTTACCCCAATTCATGTTGTCATATCCGTGGTACTTACTCCCCTATTTCGAGACAGTAAAAAACAAACTGCCCCTCTATGAACCCCTTCGATGCCCTTCGTCAATCCCATCTGACGCGGACCCACAGCGAACTGCAATATTCCAGACGAGGGTAATGTAAGCTGTCTCTTTAGTAAACTTGTTACATTTTGTAAGTGTTTTCCCAATAAATCGCAGTCTTTGGTTTGCTTTCCCCACAACATTATCTATGGGATCTTCGGAATTTAAGTTATCAGTAGTTGTAATCCCTAACTATTTAGTAGAGTCTGCAGCCTTTAGATTTGTGTGGATTATCGAGTAACAGAAATTGAGAGGAATCTTTTTAGTGCTTATGTGGACGACTTAACACTTTTCTTCATTTAGAGTTATTTGCCACTTTTTGCACCATACAGATATCTTGTCTAAATCGTTTTGCAATTCGTTTAGATCATTTGATGCCATTACGCGCCGGTAAATAAAAGCATTTTCTGCAAATAATGTAAAAGCGCTGCTTAGATTGTCTACTGAACCGCTTGTGTAGATCAGGAACAATAGAGGGCCTATAACGTCATTGGGGAACGCCAGATGTTACTACATATTTGTTTTAGAACTTTCCATCAGTTAGTGCGAACTATGATCTTTCTGACAGAAAATCACGAATCCAGTGACACAAATAAGACAACACTCCATAGTCACTCTATTTAATTAGCAGTTGCTTCTGAAGAACGGTATCAAAAGGGTTCTTCGACTCTAAAAATATGGAATCAATTTGACGTCTCCTATCGATAGCACTCATTAGATCGTGAGAATAAAGAGCTAGTTGTGTTTAACTAAAACGATATTTTCTGAACCTGTGTTGGCTATTTATGAAGAAATGGAGTTTCTTCGAGGTGATTCGTAATGGTCTAGCACAGTATATGATCTGAAACCATACTGCAAATCGACGTTAGTGATATGGGTCTGCAATTCAGCGGGTCATTCCTACTTCCGTTCTTTGGTATTGGCCTGACGTTTGTAACATTCGAGTCGCTGGGTACGAATTATTGTACGAGCGAGCGACTGTATATGAGCGTTAAGTTTGGACCTATTGTGTCAGCGTATTCTGGTAGGAACCTGACTGATCTACAATGTGGACCGGAAGCCTTGCCTTTCTGATGTGTTTTAAGCTACTTCGCTACACCAAGGACATATACCTCCAAGTGACTCATGCTGGCAGTTATTCTTGAATTACAGAGTAATCATGTAGATGTAGATGTAGATGTAATGAAAGTAGTAACAGCGTTTCCATGGAAAACAAAGTCTGAGGAATAAATTCGTTTCGATCTAATACTCAATTTGTATATGCGCTATCTTTGAACATTCGGCGTCTAGTAACACGAATGTCAATACCCGTGTCACAAATGTCACTAAATTAAATTTTTACTCTCAGAAACCGTCGCCGCCGTCATAGTGGTTTTCCATGTAACTGCTGGCCATCCTATTACAAAGCAATCGCTAACAGACATATTAATCGTATAACCGATACACACGGCGCCCGTTATGGCAATGGAATACTATTGCTGCAGCCGTTTTTCTACGAGTATCTGAGGGAAATGCCGTAGGAAGTCCGGGACAATGCAGCTAGGCGTGCGGCGTTTGCACACGGAAGGCGTGGCTTGGCGTATCGACGGACGCGCCAGCACGCGTCCACAGCTGCCCTTTGTCTCCCTGCAGTTGCAGCTCTCGGCACTCCTTGTGCATAACACATCTTCTTGCTACTTTATCTGAAACGGACGTAGGCCGTATAGGTAGCATCATTTAGGTCATACTTTTCAAATATGTAGTAAACTTGTACGAAGACTCGACCGGCGTCTATACGTCATTCGCCACACGTGTCATCAGTCAGTAAACCGTGTTCGACTCATGTATACTATCAGTACCATACTGATGCTGACGAACATGCAAAATACACCACTGTCAAATATTTAAGCATAATTCCGAAAAGCAACTACATTTTGTTGACTGGATAAAGGAACAACTACATTCCATGGTAAAGTTTAACTGTAAGACATTTTCCATACAAGGACATCCACAAAAAGTTTAATGAAATGCTTTGGGTATTAATACACTCTTTGAAGAAACTAGCAATTCTGTACTCTAGGAACATATATCTTAAAGATTGGTTATACTCTCAGGCGTTACAGAGTGTTTACATCAACAACCAAAAACACTAGGCCTAAGGACGTGCGTAATGCAGTCGATTGCGAAATAACATATATCCGTAGACAAATTACTAATCAGTTGCTTCTACTGTCACCGGTCGTAGATTAATTGAAAGACAACATGAATTCGACAGCACGGAAACTCCCCGAGCGTGCGATAATAGTAGTACTGGACCTTATCTCGGCTATTATCAACTGATAAAACTACACGTTCTAAACCTGGTGAAGGCAAACGATCCGGTAGAGTAATACTGAACACATTTTCCGACCACTGAGTGAAATAACTGGTCTGGCGGCCCATATGAGAACACGTATTTTACACATTCTGGCTGTAAACACACCAAATGTTTGGAGAGTATCTTCGAATAAGAGGGAACAACGATCATGACACTAATACAGGTCAGGTAGACAGGCGTCAAGAAAGCTAGTGGAATATTTTAAATTTGATCATGTTGATAAACATCGAACACAATAGTGGTTAGATCTCGAAGACGTGAACCGACAAATACATATCAAGTGAAACAATAAAAGACGGAAAAGTCCCAACGTCCTTAAATGTTACTATTCAGAGCATACGGCGAAAACGGAGAGTACTATACACTCCCTACAATTAAGAGTACACAGAAACTAAAAGGGAAAACTTAATAGCAATGCGTGCATTCACATTAAAACCACAGAACACTAATTCCAACATTAAGCTTCAGACGAAAGGTGCATCGAAAATATTTATGAAAGTATGGTGACAGGCAGAGTTAATGAACGAATCCAAATATTCCATTAAAACTCTCGAGGATCGTTATAGTTCTGAAACTGAAGACAGCAGATAGGAAGCTAAATCTCTTCAGTTCTGTGTTTACAAATAAATCCAAGAATTCTGCCAGTGGCACATCAGCGTATGCCAACACCCTCACTCATAGTTAAGAAACAGTGCAAAAAGCATCCACTGCACAACAAAAAACATGAAAAATAAAAAAAATAAAAAATTCTACTGAGCGACTCAATGCAAGGCACCAGGCACTGACGGATATCCTATTGTTCTTTACACTGAACGCTCCGAGGAATTATCTCTTTTGTTAGTTCATAATTATTGAGAAACTCATATTTGATGAGCATGTCTTGTGCAGCGAACAGTAAAGTACATTCTGATTCACGAAATGAGTAAAGGATTGGATTCATTGTATTACAGGCCAATACTGTTAATATTTCCGTGTTACATGATCCTAGACAAGATTATAGTTTCAAACGTAATGAAGTTTCTGGGTGAAATCAAAATAAATCAGTACGAATTTAAATGAAATACACACATCCTCCAGATGGAAGTCTCTGAACCACATCGTCGACTAATAAGCAAGAAAATATGTTACCCAATATCTCCACACTGCTGTGGCGCTGTGTGTTGTCCTACGTACGATGTTCACACATCTGATGACTTCTTCTGCAGACGCACATAGACAAGGTGCAAGATAATACAAGATTCAGGTTCGATAACTACCAAATCGTCGAAATTCAATGAAAAAACCTTAGATTTATTGTCACTCTCAAGTACAAATTTACCCCACGAAGTCCGTAGTAGATTGCAGTTTTCAACATAAATCACGATAGCGAACACAGTTTGTACCACGTCATTCACAATTACAGAACAGTCCCTCACTAGCAGCCAGTTTATGGTTCTCGCCCTGATCTGTTACCGAAGATACACACAGATTTCTATGTTTAGAATGCTCTCACAGTACTTGGCAAAGTTCGCTTCGGACCTCAAGTCGACAGTCCTAGCTGCACAACACGGTACAGGGAATTTTACAAATCCGAAGTAACGTATCAGTATGCACAAAATAAGTCCACAGTTTGCGCAGTTGTGATTTACCTTAAATCTTACATCTACAGTACATCTACATCAATACTCCGCAATAAATCTGACGTTGTGTGGCGGAGGGTACTTCCGGGGCCTCTAACTGATCCCTCCTTCCCTGTCCTATTCGAGTATGGCACGTGGGAAGAATAATTGTGGTAAGCCTCTAAAGTAGCTCTAATTTTTCGTATTTTCTCGTTGCGGCCGTTTAGCGAGACTTCCGTGGGAGCAAGTAACATATTGTTCGACTCTTCATGGAAAGCACTCTCTCGAAACTTAAATACTAAACCTCTCCTTTATGCACACAGCTTCTGTTGTAGTTTCTACCACCGGAATATATTGAACATGTATTTAACGCACTTTAGCCGACTATACAATACCGTGACGAAACGCAATGCTAGAATTCTCCTAGCTCTTCACGTCCATGAGACCAGATAACGAACGTGTCTTCGACGTAACTTTAAAAACAACTATGCTTTGCAGGGGCCGTGTCCAGGACAATGTCCTCAGAATATTCCAAAAACAGGCTGTCTGTTAGTGGTCGGCCTTTGTGACCGAGCGGTTCTAGGCGTTTCAGTCTGAAACTGCGCGACCACTACGGTCGCAGGTTCGAATCCTGCCTCGGGCATGGATGCGTGTGATGTCCTTAGGTTAGTTAGGTTTCAGTAGTTCTAAGTTCTGGTTGACTGATGACCTCAGATGTTAAGTCACATAGTGCTCAGAGCCATTTAAATGAACCTATTGAGCTCTCCATGGCGACAACGTCCGTCTGGTAAAAATACATTTTCCATCTTACAAGAAATACAGTGCTCTCAGAGTAGGCTTAACTAAATTCACAACAGTGTTGCCCGATAACTGGAAGAGGAGATTTATAGAATCTTTGATGGGCTCTCATCACATCCTAGCTGACCATAATACCCCCTTCTCCAAGACGAAGGCATTTAATTCGACTGGTGGTACCAGCCGTATCCTTGATGTTGTGCACACAGTCACCAACGTGCGGAGTAAGCAGGCTAGCCAGATGTTTCTGTAATTCGGCGATCCGCCGGCCGGGGTGGCCGAGCGGTTCTAGGCACTACAGTCTGGAACGACTATCCGCTACGGTCGCAGGTTCGAATCCTGCCTCGGGCATGGGTGAGTGTGATGTCCTTAGGTTAGTTAGGTTTAAGAAGTTCTAAGTTCTAGGGGACTGATGACCTCAGAAGTTAAGTCCCATAGTGCTCGGGGCCATTTGAAGCTTTGAATCGGCGATCCAATGTTAGTCTCTCGTCAGTGGGGCACAGAGGTGTGTTCTTCTTGTGAAGCCTACACAATGCAGGTGCGATACAGCAGTGCCTATATTATTCTGAATTACAGTGCATAGTTCCAAGGAACTTTGTATCTTAATTCGGACTAACATAAGCACTGCAATATCCGTTTTTATCCGCCGACACGGGTTAAATGACTTTCAAGTATAATGTCTCCCTTGTACGGGAAGATGCTTAATATATGTACGAGTACAGTTTGTAGACACTTGGTTGACGACATATGGAAGTTTGTGTCTGGCCGTGAGTCGTGGTCGGGTAGGCCAATGGTATGCCGACCGTTCGCGATAAGCGGGGACTCCGGGTTCGAGTCTCGGTCCGACACAAATTCTGCTTGTCGTCATTCCATTATACAGAGGATGGTTATCCACACTCGCAACTGCAAATACCTTCAATGCATACAATTCAGGTGAAGGCCCTCTAGTGAAGGCCGCTTGATAACCTTGGACGTTTTCTTCATTGACAATTTTTGATATTTTCCTTCCTCCAGCTTCAACAGAATCCTCCCGTCAGAGGCGGCTCGCTCCATAATTACCGCTTCATTACCTTTGTCAGCTGGGAGGAATATGACGAGAGATTTGTTGCGGAGTTGGTTAAGACAATTACGGTCAGCTCTTGCCATTTTCGAGATTGGTGGCTTGGATTTTGGAAGAGTACGGCTAGTTTCTCGACGACTTTCTTCTACAGTTTCACTGATCATGTTGTGAACAGCTTGTTCCACATCACGTATTAAAAATATCACACTCGGTCACTTATGCCATTTACATTGTATGGCCCCCCTAAGGTTCACAAGGAGAACGCACCTCATCGCCCCACTGCACGCATGAATGGATTGCCCTCTTACAGACTCGCGAAGTATATGGACGGCCTCCTTAGTCCACATGTTGATCACTGTGTGCACTACATCAAGAATAAGACTGATTTCATCAGTCAGATTAAACGCGTGCGTCTTGGAGAACGGGACGTTATGGTTAGCTCTCATGTGGTGTCATTATTCAAGTGCATTCCCATCAAAGATTTTATGGCTCTTTTCTCCCAGTCAGTTGCCGACATTGCTTTGGATTTTTATAAGCCTACTCTGACGTCTTTATATTTATTGTACGACGGAGAATATTTTAACCAGACGGACGGCGTCGCCATTTGGATACATCGCTCTGGCGGTGGCTCCTGCATCGAAGACACGTTCGTTATCTGGTCTCATGGACGTGAAAAGCCTGGAGAATTCTTGGACCACCTCAATAATAAAAAATGGTTCAAATGGCCCTAAGCACTACGGGACTTCACATCTGAGCTCATCAGTCCCCTAGACTTAGAACTTCTTAAATCTAACTAACCTAAGGACATCACACACGTCCATGCCCGAGGCAAGATTCGAACCAGCGACCGTAGCAGTAGCGCGGCTCCGGACTTAAGCGTCTAGAACCGCTCGGTCACAGCGGCCGTCTCCTCAAAAACACCCTTGTTAACATCAGGCACGCTAACAACTATCACCATTCATCACAGAAACCATTTTTTCTGAGGACATTGGTGCATCGAAGGAAAACCGTCTATGACGCTGAAAATCTACCGAAGGAACTGAGCCAGTTATGGAAGGTATTCAACGGAAACGGCTACAACAACCACCAAGATTTCGCAAGCCATCTTTCTGAAAACATACGTAGACAGAGAGACCGCCGGGAGAACACGAACAAGCTTGCGTTTTTGCCGCCCTGTTGCTCAGTAGCAGGGAAGATTAGCCGGTTTCTAAAGAGGCATAACATCGATTCGGTCTGCAGGATTCCAACAAAGATTCGACAACTGATGCTGACTTTTAAAGACGATATCGGCCTCGGAACGCTAGGAGTACATAAAATACCATGCGATGTGGATAGTTTTACGTCGCACAGACTGGGTGTACTATTGAACAGCGCTGTATAGAACATGAGGGTTGATTTCGCTTTTGGTACCCGGAGAAACCAGCGGTAGTAGAGAATGCTCTAGAAAACAGACATCGTATTGCATTCGAAGAATCATCTGTTGCCGGCCGCGGTGGCCGTGCGGTTCTAGGCGCTGCAGTCCGGAACCGCGGGACTGCTACGGTCGCAGGTTCGAATCCTGCCTCGGGCATGGATGTGTGTGATGTTCTTAAGATATTTGGGTTTAAGTAGTTCTAAGTTCTAGGGGACTGATGACCTAAGATGTTAAGTGCCATAGTGCTCAGAACCATTTGAACCATTTGAATCATCTGTTATTACATGGACCAACTGTTTCGGAGATACGGTATTAAAAGAATTGATAGAGATGGAAATTTGTGGTAACACCCTCGATAAAGACGGCGGCTTGCAGCTAAGCCCGGGTTGGTACTCACCCATCGGAAAGTGGAAGTGGGCACGACGTGCGCCCAACGAAAACTTTACCTTATGTTGCGCAGCGCCGAGCATAAGTGACGTCTCAGAAGGCAGCGTAACTATATAAGGACAACAGAAGCAAGAAAAAGACAGTCAGTACTTTCCACTGGCCGATGAGTGCTTCATCGGAAACTCATCTATTATAAAAACCACTTGACGGAGCAGGAAGATCGAGAGAATTTTATCACTACATCTCATCGTGAAACTATGCATTCGTATAACAATGGCGTAGATTACTACTAATTTTCTCGAATCTCAAATTAAAAGAAAATATTCTAAGTTCAAAATTTCTTATTGCTGACGTTGTGGCTCTAAGTCTTCGACCACTACATTCGAATATATGTTTCCAATGTCTTTGCATATGAATCGTGCATACAAAGTTTTCCGAAAGTTTGTTATAGTTTCTTACAAATTGTAACACCGAAAATGCTGGATGCATGGCACCTGCTACCGATATATAATATTTTTCTGAATACATACAATGTATGTGTAAACTTAGGTAGAAGTCTGTTGACGTTTCATTGTATTTTTCTGTGTCTTACTGCGAAACTTATAAGCTCTGGGAAAAAGCCAAAGGAATTGTTATTTGCACTGACTAGCAACGATAATAGCAGTGATTGTGCGTTGTAAAATCTTTGGGTAGGGAGTTGCTGCGCGGAGTGGGCGAAGGGAGACGAAGACGAGTTCCAGCACTCGTAGTGTGAGGAAGTGTGGTGTTAAATCTCTCGCAGCAGAGAGTACCATTTTCGGCGGCGTCATGTACGCGCGCCGGCCAGATGTCTAGTAGCAGGAGTACGGACAATGGACGGGCGGAAGACACTGTATTAATTACGATTGCCCGTTCCTGTAATTAGCCGTGGCTCCATAAGATTCTACCTTGTTCAACAACAGCAGAAGTTCCAGCAACACAGTTTCGTCATCGGCTCCGAGTTTCGTCGTATGCACAGCACTGAAGTAAGACTGTTCATTGGTAGAAAGTATTAACGGCTAACCCAGCAGCAGAAGTGATTGTGACTTGATTGATAAAACTTATTTAAATAATAATCATTTAAACTCAGTACGATTGTGTCCTCATTGCCACCAGACATTGTTACCAAGCAGGGTCCTTGTTCCTGTTTTCCCTTATATGCTAACCGAGTGTCATAAGAAACAAATTGAATAGTTACAGCCGGTTTATTAATGAATAATTTCACTTTCTATAATTATAGCCTTAATCTACTTTCAACTAAGTGTTGTACAACAAAGGCTTCAGTATTTGACTAAAGTAAAGCAATTTCATTTTTCAAGTTTGAGAATTAATCACTGGAAAAAACCAAAATCTGAAGAAATGCACAAATTAAGAGAGCGACAGTTTTATTTATTTTACATACAGCTTGGAGCACATGGCTGTTTGGTTTGGTACGTATTCTAGTGTTTAATTTTGTTCAAGTCAGTAAAAAAAGGCTCAGTCGTTTACACAATAATATGAAATCCACTATGCAAAATAAGTAACAGCAAAGTAAAAAGTGCTTGATTGTTTGTCTAAATTTCTTTGATGACGCTATTTTGAGGTCACTGAAAGTCATTGTTCACGTAACCAAGTTCAATAGTAACGTACAGTTTAATTGCATATTTTCAAATTATTACTCGATGCCGTTTCAAAATTTAAAGCCAAACATAACGAAAGAGTGACTTCTCTGTTTTCTTTATCATTACATACTCAATTAAAATTGGTGTCAAAAAAAGTCACACCTTCAGTTGTCACCTCAGTGTTTAATAATACATGATTTTCTTTCCCATCATATTGTACAGGATTTTGGATGTAAATTGCCCTAGTGTGCTGGCGACCGTTAATTATTTCCTTTTCGTTCATTAGTGTAACTTTGGATTCATGATCAGTGGTACCCCTTTTCTGTCCAGTGTTATTCGTGAGTGAATGCACAAAATAACTTTCATTTTCCCAAATTATAGCCCTGTTCAGTTTAATTACCTTTTATTTTCAATAGACTTTTGTATCAGAGGTGGTCGGTTGTGCACTTTCCTCCTATTTATCGGTTTTACTTCTTCCGGAAAGATAGCCTTAGCCAATTAGTAAAAATCCATTAGGCATACACGCGATGAACAGTCATATTTTATATCACAAGCAGGATAGGCCGATTAGTAAGAGGGAGGTTACACGTGGCGACGCAGGTGACAAGACAATATCAGTTTGGTATTGTTCTGAGCACGAATTTGCATTGTGCAGTTTTGTAGCGAATAATAAATTCTTGCTTCGAACCAAGTCGCTCACATACAATAACAGAAAGCAGAAGAAATATGCAGCACATTTAAATTTCACAGTAATCAGCAATCTGGGTAACATGAATAAGTTAGGCGAAATGAGTAATTTGATTGTACCAAATGCAGAACAATCGGTCGAACCATGCATGGCCCAGAAATGGGACCCATTGTTCAGAGTTCGGCGGCAAGCATCACAGACGCTGCTGCTGAAAATCGAACAATGGCAGAGATGGAATTCCAGGCACTTGCAAATGCTACGGAATACGGAATAAAGGGTAAAACAGAACCTATTGATGACGGATACGAGGAATCTATTAAGACAGAATCGGTGTTGCAACCTGTGATTTCCGGAAATATAAAGGATTTGTTCAGTTTTTAATCAGTAAAATGGATGCCCAATCAGTAGAGGCACCTGTTTTCCGCAAAGCGCGAAATCGCGAAATTTTCACGAAATTTTACACATTTTGCTGAAAACGCGAAACTATTTACTTTTAAGCCAAATCGCGAAATAATTGACGAAACTTTGCAAAATCTCGTCATATGAACTTAACTGCGGAAATTCGATTGGAGTTATGGTATTACAGTCTGGATATCGATTGTACACCATTTCGATATGTATAATATATCGAGTATTCCAAAGACATTCTACAATGTTCTGGATGTTCCGGCGGTGTATTCAGTATTGCGTGTTGAAAATCGTTGTGGATCGCCGGTGCATTGAGTGTGGTATTTTGTATTGTGTTGTCGTGCTACAGACGATTAATATGTTAGTGACAGTTTTCGACCGAGAAAAGGAATTTTCGTCCGAAGGATTTTATGTTTTCGACAAAAGTAGGAAGATACTGGCTGTCTCTGAGCACTATGGGACTTAACATCTGAGGTCATCAGTCCCCTAGAACTTGAACTACTTAAACCTAACTAACCTAAGGACATCACACACATCCATGCCCGAGGCAGGAGTCGAACCTGCGACCGTAGAAGTCGCGCGGATCCGGACTGAAGAGCCTAGAACCGCACGGCCACAACGGCCGGCTAGGAAGATACTTATGTGCAAATACTGCAATGTGCGTATTGAGTGGCAGAGGAAGGACACATGCCTGAAACACATTAATAACAGTTCTTCCCATAAGAAGAACATGGAGAAGGCGCTAACAACTACTGGTATAAAAAAACAAGCTACGCTCACGGAAGTCACTGCAGGGGCAAATCGAGCGAAAAATGATAAGGAAGAATTCATTTTATCGACTACTCGAGCTTTCATTGAGGCTAACACTCCGATGGAAAAAGTTGATCATCCGAAGCTGAGAGAATGGATGAGCAAATACATACCAGGTTTGTGTAAAGCTGAAGTGTAGGCTTTGTGGATCCCAGTCAGTAATGTTGATAGTGAGAGATCATTTTCTAGATACTGCAACATGATGTCCGACAGGAGGACTGCTCTGACTCCCAGTAATATGGAAGTCATGGTATCTTGGCTTTCTCGGGCTGACTTGCGTGTTGTGTACATAGAATAGGACGGGATAAATGTTTTCCAAACTTTTATGATTTATAATTTTTATGCGTTTTCAATTTATGTAAAATAAAAGATTTTTCGCTGCAAATGTGCCATAAATGTATTTCCTGTACCTTTTACTGCTGAAAAGAGGAAATAAGATTTAACGAAATTATTGACGAAATGGAAAAAATAGCGAAAAATATACCGAAATAACTTTTTGAAAATGACGAAATCGGGCAAAAATTTTCACCACAATCAGGTGCCTCTACCAATCAACAAAAATAGATGACCAGGATAAGCAATTAAAACTGTTAACGGTAATATTGGAATTATTAACACAAAGGTAGATAAAATTGGAGCATGGAGTACCGAAATCGGTAATCTGAAGCGTTACATAGAGGAAGCCCAATCAAAGATAGGATACATAAATAGTCGTTTCGAAAATGAAGTAGGGAGGATCGAACCGAAACTGGTAGAGACTGTTGGTCCCACAATAGAGAGCAAGGTAGCTGAAGATGTGAAAGTAGCTCGAGAAGAGGATGTAGGGAAAATAACGAGTTTACAGACTTTAGTATCCGACGTAGGTGCTAAAGCAAATAGATAATCGGTTGTGTGTAACGAAAAGAAGCAGGAATTGGAAACGTTATCAGTTACCACTTGCCAAGTAGTTATAAGGATAAATGAGTTAGAGAAACGATTAAGAGAAAATCAGCACTATGTGTCATCACACGCACATAGCGCAGAAATATTAGCGAAGGATGAGCGTTTCGATCCCCTCAAAAATCAGGGTGGACTGGGGCTTAAATCTCCATATAGCAAACATGACGCTCCAAGAGTTCAAAAATGCATTCTTCAAAGAGTATTGGTCAGAGCAGAAACAAGACTGAGTAAGGCGCGATTTCGTAGTGTCGAGGCCCTACGTTGTAAACACGCGCAACCCCATGAAAGAATTTAGTGAAAACTGGATCCGCGATTTGGAATATTTGCGCCAACGGAAAACAGAATCGGAGCTTGTCCTGGGACTGTGGCAGAATTTTCCTGATGACTCCAAGAGATACATCGGCAGTAGTTCGAGAACGTTTGCTGCGTTTTACAGAAAGTAGAAGACGAAGACAATTAGCGGAATAACCGCGAAAATGTTAAAAACCGTGGGAATGGTAACAATTACCACCATAGTCCCAACCAGAACAATAACAATAACCATGGCAATAATGGTAGCAATCACCATGGTAATAACAATCCAGAAGCACTATAACAATAATGGTCATAGTAACAATAACCACAATTGTAGAAATGGTAGAGACCAGTATCAAGTAAATATGGTACGTGATCCTTGGAGGACTGACAGTAGACAGGAGCGGAATGATACATCACGGCAGTCTCGTAGCCACAGGTCTGTCGGAATTAGTCAGGGAAACAACTAGCAGCGCCAGTTAGGGGCCCACCGGGCGTGGGAGGACCTTGGCAGCCCAAACGAAAACCTAGACAATACCGCTATGATAATTTCCAAATTATCGGCCTGTTCGGTTTAATTATCTTTTGTGTTTCGTAGACGTTTCCATCAGAAAGGTCGGTTGTACCTTTTCCTCCTACTTACCAGTTTTACTTCTTCGGGAAAGATAGCCTTATCCAATTAGTAAAAATCCATTCGGCATACACGCGATCCACGGTCATATTGTATATGGATAGGCCGATTAGTACGGGGGACGTTATAAAATCAACAAACAGTATACATACATGATTTTTCAAATTCTTGAATCTATTTTCAAAATGTTCCTTCCCCTTTATTAGATATTTTCTGTTCATTTGTTCTCTCAGCTGGACGTCCGTTAACACATACTAAATTAATTTTCTCCTTGCGCTTTTCGCTTTGTTCAATCTCTCTATTCCAAATGTAAATCGACTCTTACCTTAGAATTGGCCTTTCTCTAGCGTCCTTCTACACTTCAAACAATTTTCCTGATGTCATTATAGCACATTAATTTTTTGATGTCCATAACACCTCCCCTTCGCTTTTGATACAGTCCAGAGTTCCGTTACATGTATATTTGTCCAGTAAACATAGTTTCGTGAAAGACTCGAAAACTTTCTGTATCTTCGTGAAAAGTGAGTATTAGTAAATATACTTTACATAACATTTTTGTTTTCCTTTACTTTTAATCAAATTTATAAATATTTTAGTCTTTCTCTCATCAATGAAACCAAATTAACAACGAATTCTTATTACTGGTGTTCTTAAATGACACAGAATACCTTTCCCAAACTGAAAATCTACAACTCACAAAAATTTCCTTGCCAATGAAAGTAATTTGGAAAAATAATTTTTTAACTTCGTTACAAAGTAAAATAACCACCATTGGTTATGTCTTTTCTTTTAAAGCAGTATATAGTCACACACATGATAAGCAATTAATAATGTATCTTTAAAATCTGCTTTACATTAAACTTTCACCTAACACAAAAGTAAGTTACATATACGAAAATCAAGATACTATTACCAAACTCTTCACGTCAGTCTTCACCATTCTAACTATCTTATATATTTCAGGTTAGTCACGCACACATTTCTATGTCCACTCTGTATTTCCTATAGAAATCCCGTAAGTAACACCACTTTCTACAAGCACATTTTCACTTCCATGACTACCACAAATTACTTCCTCCCTATATCACTACAACGTTCCCTTCAGGAATCTAATTACTCCATCAAAATCGTATCACCATATATTCGCTTAACATCTCACATCGGTCCACGTTGTAATTGTCATAACAAAATCATTAGGTTCTATATACTCACTACTTCTCCTCCACATGACACCTTGTCTTATTTACGACACTACTTCAAACAAAACCACTACATACTTATCGCAAAACATCAAAATTCTTTCCCCGAAATAATCTTTTATGAATTTACTTTCTTAGTGACGATCTTCTCTCCACACATAAAAGCTATTTTTTTTTTTTCAAATGCCTTTCTAACTGCTCCCATCAGTTTACACATTATCGTCAGTAGCTCCATTCTCGTTGACATAGCGCCAACACTTAGTTCAGAATGTCACAGAAGGAAGACTGATTACATGAAAAGAAAGTTAAACGCTATTCGCTACAGTTCTAGCACCTACTGACCATCAGTCACCCAGCGTTAGTAAGAGTGTAATGCCATGTGAGGTCTTTACCACAAACTTCAATCCAGATCATGAAGTAATTGCTGCTTTTCGTCTATTTTATTTGAACTACAACTGACTGCAATGGATTCACCCCTATATCCTATCCATATTCATTACACCCTTATTGCATTTCTCTTTTTCTACAGTAACTTAATGCAATGTTACTCTTTCCTCAGTTGTCAGTTTCTTCTTTCCTGAAAATGATACAGTTACTTTCATCAAATATTCCCCTTACGCTTGTTGGAATACCTACACCCATTAACAAGTCAACGCTCAAACCTAGAAGTATAAGTAAATTATGATGGGACTGGTTACCATTTGATTTTTATTACTAACATTACTTCACATCTGACAGGTTTCATCACTTTCCTTGTGGTGACAATTGTCTGAATGCCTAAAACACTTATTATTACCAATGATTATTTGTTACTTACAGTCTATAATCTTTTACGGCTATGAGTAACATCACAACTATCTCTGACACCGCCAGCTTAACACTGCCCCACTTCACCATACGCTAACATATAATCACCAGCTGTCCTACCTTCGACCACCCCCCCCCCCCCAAAGTTACTAACTTCAGATTCTTGAAGTAAATTTTCGCAATTCTGTTCTCCGTAAACTTTCCACATATCTTGAGAGTACACATACATTTACATGATACGGCCTCCAACTTTTCTCTGCATTTTCCTCATCTAGCTCCTGAAGTCCTTCTTCCTGACAAGATTCCTCCTCAATTCCAGTGTGCATACATTCCCGATTTTTCATCATTTTGGGTGTATCTCTTTAACAGAGTACCTGTACTGTACTGTTGACATTGTTTGTTTCTGTTCTTCCAAGCCTCTACTACTGAATTCAGACACTGTAGTTAGACGAATCAAATTACTACTTCCTTTTCTGCAGAAACTAGCAGCTTATGAGATTCGATATAGTTTCCCATATTCTGGGATTCTGCACCAGCGGCTAATTGGACTCCCACCAATTATCTTGCATGTAGATCAGTATCGCTATGCATGGAGCCAGTCGAGGTGGACGAGCGGTTCTAGGCGCTACAGTCTGTAACCGCGTGACCGCTACAGTCGCAGTTTCGAATCCTGTCTCGGGCATAGATAAGTGTGATGTCCTTAGGTTAGTTAGGTTTAAGTAGTTCTAAGTTCTAGGGGACTGATGACCTCAGCAGTTAAGTCCCATAGTCCTCAGAGCCATTTGAACGTTATGCATGGTGAGTGGAATTTATAAACAGGTCCTTGCTCTTTATTAAATAGTCTACTAGTTTAGTAACCAATGTTACATGAGTACGTATTTATTCCATTAACCTGTCTCCTCTTTTCCCTCTATTTATCCATCTCCTCTGCCATCCTGTATTTCTATATCCTCCACTCCCTCTCTCTCTCCATGTCCTGTTTCCTTCGTCTTTCCATCTCCTCCATCCACAGTCTCGGTCCAACTCCTCCTCATTCCATTCTCTGCACATTTCTCCCTCCCCTCTGTGTGTACATATCCTCCTTTCTCATATTTTCATGCCCTTCTTCCTCCATAGTATCCATCTCTCTCCAAGATATCACCCCCACCCCAATAGAAGGTTACTGATTCTAACCCCCAGGGAATATCATTCCATATAGTAATGTTTGGTTGAAATCAATCCAGCACTTCAGGAGGAGCTTTTTAGCCATGGCTCTGCCAGAGTACACACGTATCACATATATTTAAAATTCTCAGACATAGCTTTACACATATTTCACCTGCATCTCCAGTACATTTCATCTGGCAGTTTCGTTTCCGCAATGACGGCGTATCTTCTGAAAAATGTGACATACATTGATATAATAATGCAGGTACACTCAGTGATGTGTTCGGATACTATCTGAGAAATTTTAAGTGAATAGAGTTTATAGTAAAGACCTAACAAATTAAAACGTCATGCATGATAAAGCAGTTTTTCACAAATGTCAGTGTTTATGACGTCATATTGCCTCTACTCTGTGTTGTACGATACTATAATTTTGCCAGTACATTTAGTGATATTGGTGGATTCTTTCGGAAAAATTAATCGGGAATGCAGTTCGCAGTAAAGGAACAATGAATTGAAACGACATGCACGTTGCAGCAGTTTTTCACCCATCTCAGTTTTTATGACGTCATAACTACTGAATTGTATGTTATACAACGATGTAATTAAATGGGTACGTTCAGCGGGATATGTGGATACGGTAAGCCAAAATGTCTGTGAATTGAGTAAGTAGCAGAAAAGTCAAAAGCTTAAACGTCATGCATGATTCGGTAGTTTTTCACGAATCACAGTGTGTATGATGTTATATCTCTTATCTATGAGTCGTACATCGATATAATTTTACAGGTACATTCAGTTGCATATATGAGTACTGTCTGCAAGATTTGTTGTGAATATAGGTAGTAGTAAAAATGTAGTATATTAATTCATAATGCCTGATGAGGCAGATTTACTGCATAAACAACAAAAATGTGTTAAGCGATTACAGTTTCCGTTTCGTAATTTTTTGACGGATTGTTAGCGAGACAAAGCTTCATAAAGATCGAAATTATGTGCAAGTTTTATTTGCAAGTAACTAACTGTTCTCATTCTCAAATATGGATGAATAAAGTCTGCGGATTCGCGCGTCGTGTGCTACACTTATTTCACCACCGTCCACACACCTTTGATAGCTACTCGGTTAATACCACCATAACAGTTGTCTCCAGGCATTAAGTGACATGTTTATCAAGTTTGGTAGAAACCAATCGAGTGGTGACTTTAATTTACCCTAGATATGTCGCCGAAAATAGATGTTTAATACCGTAGGTATGCATAAAACATCATCCGAAATTGTGCTAAACGCATTCTCTGAAAATAATTTCGATCTGTTTGTTCATGAGCCCATGCGAATAATAAACGGTTGTGAAAACGCACTTGACCTCTTAGCAACAAATAATCCTGAGCTAATAACTAGCATCAAAACAGATACAGGGATTAGTGAACACGGGGCTGTCGTAGCGAGATTGAATATTGTAACCCCCAAATCCTCCAAACATACACGAAAAATATACCTATTCAAAAATGTAGATAAAAATTCACTTGAAGCCTTCCTGAGAGACAATCTCCACTTCTTCCAAATTAATAATATAAAGATAGACAAGATGTGGCTTGAATTCAAAGAAATAATATAGGCAGCCATTGAGAGATTTGTACAAAATAAATTAACAAACGACGCAGCCGATCCTCCTTGGTACACAGAACAGGTCAGAACACTGTTGTAGCAACAACGAAACAGACGTGCCAAATTTAAACAGATGCCAAATCCTCAAGATTGGCGGACTTTTACAGAAGCTCGAAATTTAGCACGAACTTCAATTAGAGAGGCTAGTACGGGGGCTACAGGGGTACTGAACCATTTTGTGGGTTGCCTAATTCATGGGCAGGTACGCACTCAGGGCAAACCTGTTGTTCTCCTTTCATTGACAGGTCCTTAATCTATTGTTCCCTTTGAATGACAGGTACTGAACCTATTGCTCTCCTTTGATTGACCGGTACTTAACCTATTGCTGTGTTAAGTGCTTTTCCATGTCACCCCCATTTCCTTTTGATTGACAGACACTTAACCTATTGTTGCCCCACTCCCTCCCCATCCTGTAACCCCCTTCCCCCCTCTCTGCTACAGGTACACATTCAGATCTGAGTTATAGGAATAAGCCCCCCTCTCACTCTTATCAATTATATTGACTACTTAATTAAATTGATCAGTCAGTTAACCTCTCTGGTGGGAAAGTGCCACGACCCCCAGCTACGTCCCACTGGCGGGAAGTTCGCATTCCATCAGGACAATGCAGCCTCTACTAACCTAAGAAAATGGTGGGAGAAAGGGCACCTCCACTAACCTAAGTCATCCGACTGCCACCTTTTCCTAGGAATTGGAGGGAAAAAGACTCATTTGATCGGCCATTTGGAGGATATTCGATTGTAGGGTATGGAATATTGTTTAAACAATTTAGACATTGTGTGGAATATTGCTTATTTAAACAATTTAGGGGATTCAAGGCACTGCATGAAATACGTGGAAATTAATGGAGAGGAAGTGTCTCATCAAAGGAAATTCAATGGTATATAGTTTACTTATTAAAAAATCAGTTTGTGGGGGTTGGATTTCCCTTGCTCATCATTCCCTGCTGTCTGGAAACACGTAGGTCTTGTAAGAAGTAATTACATGGAGCAAACATGATGCATAAGATAATGTTTGGCACTGTACTCTGGGTGTCTTAACCTAATGTTCGGGCCTTTGTTGGCACTTAACCTATTGTTCTGTTAAGTGATTTTCCATATCAGACGATACACATCTTGCAACTGCTCCAATTTCTACAGCTTTCTGCATGTGATCGTTCCACTTTAAGTCGGAACTGAGCAGAAGTCAGAGAAAGACATACCCATCACCTTCTGCAACCTGCGTAGAATCAGAGTGAGCTGAGTTAGTGCGACAGGAGCATGTTTTGACGTTCTGTGGAAATACAAGTACTACAGATCTGCGTCCATTCAAATCTATTAACGCAACATGCTGTCATCGTTATTCTTTATCCCCAAACAGAGAAAAATTAATAACTATAGAAGTTCCATTAACTTCATCCGATATAGAACTCAACAAGGCACCATTGCTCGCTCAATGACGCAAAGCTGCAGTGTGGCTCAAGTGTGGAGAGGGAGATTTCGCAGTGCTTCCCAGAATAGTGCAGTGTGCAGGCCTCCAAGAATTCCTACCGGTATATCCCATCCCTCACCAAATTTACACCTCAAACTGCTGCTGCTACTGCTTCCTGTGTGGCATGATCTTATTAAATATACAAGCATTGCAGAGGACACTTTAAAGTTTGATCAAATATACTGTAGGCAAATGATCGTATCCCACAGACTATACTAAGTCGCAAAAGAGGCTCCCTTTGGTCCTGTTTATTTGATTGAAACGCTGTTTTCTAACATGATCTTGTACAATGCTAAACATTTAGTTTTTCCGCCACTACTTCGAGGCCTTTGCCTGGTTCTAATCTGACATTAAGAAACTCTGATCCACGGTCTTTCTCAGGAAACTAGACGTTTCACAGTCTAAATTATGTTGTTACAGCGGATACCATGACACGACACACATCTGCTGATTTTAAATGAAAGACAGCGACAACATAAGGAAACCAGAAATGTTTGCTCGCATTGTTTTGAGTTTTGAAACTACAGTCCGAAGATGATTCACGAGCTGTACAATCAGCCTCGTCTCTCACACTGATTTAGCTGATAACTCTACGTTCCATTTCGACTGAATCCTTATATTGCAGTCATTTATGTGTTCACTGTTTCAGCGCTATCCACCCCAGAAGGTACAGCCCAGCCGCCAAAACTCTCTCTCCAACTCAAACAAACAATGTCAGTTAATCATTATGTGGTAACCAATAGCCTACCAGTTGACGGATGGGATGGGAAAGACAACATCGATGTACTCTAATAATAAACATCACAGTTGATAGTGTGAACAATTTTATACTAAATTCCACACCAAGCAATGATGTGACAGCATGTTTCTCAATTTCAGTATCATAGCTAAAAGCACCCCTTCTCCACTTTACGAGTATCATTCCAAATGTAGAAAGGTGACTGTGCAGAACGTCCATTCAATGTTAATTCTCGAGCACCTACATCATCAAAGTATATCAGACAATGCTCTACATATTTCTGACATCCCGAGCGTAGTGCATCATTTATGCTGATATGAGTCACAAAACATCCTTGCTGTCTTTTGGTAAAATTAGATGGTTAAAGACCCTCTCACACTGTCACTGACCAGCCCATCCTGCAGCACCGCTACCGATTTAATCTGCATCCGACCAGAAATACGCGGCTACATTCAACGTCTCGCAAATGAATGGAGCTTACCGAGTCCTCACCCATCCAAGTGCACAAGATTTCTCGAGATGCGCCCATGTCGAGGAGCTTAGCACTCATCGATGTATAGTATCGGATTTCAAAGTGCCTTGATGCAATAGCATATGGTTAAGAAGAACAAGAAACGAATGATTTTTATGCACGATGGAGCTCCAAATGGTAGGAATTCGGCGTATTTATTAGTAAATCAACCAAGGTATCCACTCTAAAGTATTGTTATGGAGTCTAGGATCGGTACCTGAAGGTATTGGTAAGAGAGAACATAAACACATGCACTCCTAAGGCTACAACGTTCTCCATTTAAAAAGGGCTACAATGTTACATCGCCTGCGTTTCCGACCTATAGTCGTATGGAGTGTATCAATGTTAATATTCCAATGTAAGAAATATATTTCAAGCGCATGATATACATCCTTCTTCCCGGTTTCTCTACAATAAACTACGGTATCGATCTGTAAAACGAGAAAACTACTTCCTTAAAACACTGTCTATGTGTGACACATGCAGAATATAATCTTTCAAAGATGTATAGCGTCTACTGTTCACATCCAATCACGGTTCAGAAATTATACGATGCCTCCATCAGGTCTATATAAAATGATTATTAGTAGCGGGGGATACTTCCTACAAGGAACCAGATAAATGTGTAGCTGCAGTGTCCGACATGCGAAAATTACAAGTCATTCCATCAGTAAGTCTGTAAACAGCACATCTGTCAGCAGCTGTGTACACGGGGATTACAGCGCCTCACAAGCACCTATAGCTAACTTAGGGATGACGCATTCCGCCCCCGGTAGCTGAGCGGCCAGCGCGACAGAATGTCAATCCAAAGGGCCCTGGTTCGATTCCCGGCTGGGTCTGAGATTTTCTCCGCTCAGGGACTGGGCGTTGTGTTGCCCTAATTATCATCATTTTCTCCCCATCGACGCGCAAGTCGCCGAAGTGGCGTCAAATAGAAAGACTTGCACCAGGAGCCGGCCGCGGTGGCCGTGCGGTTCTAGGCGCTCCAGTCCGGAGCCGCGCTGCTGCTACGGTCGCAGGTTCGAATCCTGCCTCGGGCATGGATGTGTGTGATGTCCTTAGGTTAGTTAGGTTTAAGTAGTTCTAAGTTCTAGGGGACTGATGACCACAGCAGTTGAGTCCCATAGTGCTCAGAGCCATTTGAACCATTTGAACCTTGCACCAGGCGAACGGTCTACCCGACGGGAGGCCCTCGTCACACGAAATCATCATCAGTTATGACGCTGAAGTCTCGATTTTACAACCAAGCACATAGCATAAATGAAAGTTCGTTTAGAGGAATGTGTCAAGTTTCATTACACATGAAATGGAAGTCCTCTGATGACCGACATGTTTACCGTTAATGATCACAAGTAGACAGTGCTTTAAACCACATACAGAACATATGGCTGTATACGAGTAGAACACAGGGTATGTCACGCGGCTGATGCGTCTGGACAGAATAGTGCAAAAATTGACCTGCAGCAACTTCTCCCTCTCTAGGCTGCGTCAGTCAACTATAAAATCATACCTCGTTACAGCTCCATCTGAATTGATCACCCCGTCCACCCTCTGTTATCCTTTAACGCAGATGCCTGTAAGTATAGAGGTGAATGGTTCTCTGTCTTCCTGAAGAGCATCAAATAGAGTAGTAAACTCGCGTGTATCACTGGTACGTCAATAGACATACAGTATAATGCGCCCTCGAAAGAAAAAAATTGACTGCCTCCAGTATTCCCTTCGTTTCGATGTCGCCCTTTTCTCGGATTCCTCTTGTTGCCGCATACTTGTTTCCATGTACCAATTTTTCGGCGCCAGCCAGAAGATAAGCAAGAACTTCTTCAATTTCTCCGCATTTCGCTGTATATTCAGTGAGGGACGGGGTATAACGTGAGGAATGCTTGGAGGCCTGCACGCTGCGCTATTCTGGGGAGCATTGCGTGTGGCCGAGCGGTTCTAGACACTTCAGTCTGCGACCGCTACGGTCGCAGGTTCGGATCCTGCCTCGGGAATGTATGTGTGTGATGTCCTTAGGTTAGTTAGGTTTAAGTAGTTCTAAGTTCTAGGGGACTGATGACCTTATATATTATGTCCCATAGTGCTCAAAGCCATTTCAACCAGTTTTTGAATTACTGCGAAATCTCCCTCTCCGCACTGGAGCCCCACCTCAGCCGTGCATCATCAAGCGAGCAATGGTGCTTTGGTGAGTTCTATGTCGGATAAAGTTAGTGGAGCTTCTATAGTTATTAATTTTTCTCTGTTTGGGGGTACAGAATAACGATGATAGCATGTTGGGTTAATAGATTTGAATGGACGCGGGTCTGTAGTACTAGTATTTCCACCGAACGTCAAAACATGCTCCAGTCGCACTAACTCAGGTCGCTCTGGTTCTACACAGGTTGCAGAAGGTGGTGGACATGTCTTTCTCCGACTTCTGGTCAGTTCCAACTTAAAGTGGAACGATCACATGCAGAAAGCTGTAGAAATGGGACTAGTTGCAAGATCCGTAGTGGGTGACTAAAGCCACATTGCAGTTTTACTGTATCAGCCAGGTTTCAGAAAGGTGATTCGTGTCGTGATAAGAGAGTGCCAGAAATATGATTGAGTAGAGGTTGTAATCGTTAAAGAACTAGTCATTAGCATCCAACCCAGGGGTCAAAACAAGGTCCTGTTGCACTAACTCAGGCCGTTCTGCTTCTACATGGGTTGCAGAAGGTGGTGGATATGGCTTTCTCCGACTTCTGCTCAGATCCGACTTAAATTGGAATGATCACAAGCACGAAGCTGTAGAAATGGGAGCAGTTGCAAGAAGTGTAGGGGCTGACCAAAACGAGGTGGGAATTTTACTGTAGGAGACAGGTTCGAGAAAGGTCACTCGTTTCGAGATATGGAGTTGATTCAGTACTGGTTGTAATCATTACATGACTTCTCCATAGGATCGAACGCAGGTATGTGTTAGAGTGGAGAGACTTGATTCCAAATCCCAGACAGCATTTCAAGCGGATAGCGTAGTAATTGCGGTGTCAAAAGTTAGTGTACAATTTCTTATGACCTCAATCAGCACACCATCTAGTACTGTTAGCGATCCTTCTCAATCAATCATCGCCTATAGCCCAGTGCATACATCACCGAACCTCTGACATGGGGTCTGGATAGAATGTGTTACAAATACTGTAGAAATATCTTGCTCTGGTGGCGTGAGGGATTCGCAAATACCGGTTTCATACCACGTTCCTTAGCCGAATCACTTTCAAAATTTAGCGATTTCATGACGAGGTTGCATCGTGGGTTACGTGTAACAGGACTGATGGTCTGGTAATATACACTCCTACGATCACTGTCTCAGTATTTGTCTGGAAAAACCACGTGATTCGTAGGAAATGTCGTACCTCGATTTATAAAGCGAGTATAGCGTTTTACATGGATAATTGTGTGCACCTGTAGAACCAAGACCCCTTGTGACAGTAACATACAGTAGTATGTTTTCTTTAACGTCTGGTGGTTTGTAAGACGATTACGCCTCTCTTTCTAAGACACAGTGGTATCATTCACAAGAGAAACTTATTAGACATGTCCAACCATTTGTTGCTTTTCTCTAGTATTATTTCGTATCGTAGGCAATCAGTTATTGGTGAAGTATTATACTTAGTAGTAGTAGTAGGGTGTGTGTGATAGGATCACCTTGAGCATCGGGCTTATAGAGTATGTGTTTGTGTTCTGGCATGTGCAAATGAAATGGCTATGTCCAGTCGTAATGAATGTGTTGATTAGACGTGGAGTACTGTGATAGCAAATGGAAGAATTTGTCAAGTCATAAGAATGGGTACCGATATTTTTATTTCCAGAGTCACAGTCGTCAGCAGGATGTATTTCCGATACTTCGCTTATTGTCAGATGTCATTCAACTGAAACCGCAATCGGAACATTCAGTTGTAAGAACCGGAATGAAATATATATAAGTCAACGATTTTATAGGATCATTCTGTCTGTGCTTGCTTTGCTTGCAGCGCCAGTGATTTTTTGACAGTAATGATTCACGTTTCCATTAACTGTAGGAGCCATCCGAATGCAAAGGCCTGTTGGAGTGTAGGAATATAGATGAATTAACCGTGTTCTCCTCTAGACGGCCGAATAGCGAACTAATGCTTAGTATGGGTTGGATAGCTTTTGTGATTGGGTGGAAATTTGAGAAGATTGAATATGTAGGTGCGTTTGCGCTCAATCGTTATTCCCTCGCATGCAATTTGTTCAGTTAAGTGCTTCTGCACATTTCACTCCTTTATTTAGTTCAAAGAAGATCGATTGTGGTGCATGCCTCTAGCGTGTGGAAGACAGGTTTGCCAGTTTTCTAGACATGAGAAACGCTTCAGTTGACCTTGTAAATTATAGCTATGATTTGAAATCTACTACATCACCGATATCGGTATTCGCGAGTGGAAATATCACTTTTGTCCAATGGTTTTTTTGCCAAGTAAATGTCTTCTCATACGTGATCAGGTCCTAGTTATTCAGTGGTTTACAGCATGCCCCACACAGCTAAAGTTATGGGTTTCTAACGAAATAATTTTCAGTCTATATCTTGGGAATTATATTGTGCGAGCGATCGGTATGACGCTGCCGAGTGCTTGATACCGAGAAGGGCCGCGAAAATGGTATAATATTATGGCAAACGATGGGAAAATATATTTGTTATTGTAATCCCCGAGTCTGGAGATAGGTGCATAAAAGTGAGCAAGCAAGTACGCAGGTTCGGACGATAAACAGCAACGCATTTGTGGCGAGGGGGAACGAGCCCGACTTTGTAGAACAGTTCTGAGATGGACTTCAGTGTACTGATGGTGCTCAGGTCACGAGTTGGGGGTGGATGACTTGTGATCATCGGCTGCGGGAAAATATCTAGTGCTGTGAGGAGTATATATGGTGCAGTCCATACATGTGTGAATGATGTAAAAGGGGCGATTTTGTATGTTTACTACATCGACACGGTTGTAGATCGGTTTTGCGCACTAATTTTCAAGGTCCTGTCCTCAGTGGGAGAGCAGTGTGATTGAGTAAGAGTCTTTCCATATTTGGCGATATGTAGGTGCACTTTGCAGGGCTTAATTGGCGGTGCAATATGGTGATCTGTAAAAATCACAATCATAATGGTCTATTAAATGACAAGACATCCTCTGTGCCAGGACTTAGGAGTGTCTACAAATTGAATTGAACAAGAATGAAGGTAAGGTATGTATGGAAAGTTCTGAGAAAGCAAGTGTTCAAAGACAAGTTGAAGTAGACCATCTATCTCTGGTGGGGATGCAGTCACTTATCCGCCACTGTGTCGTTAGGACATCTCCAGACCTGTAGCTGTAGGATACAGCAAATTCGGGACATTTTTCTCTTCTGTATGACAGTGCTTCGAACTCTGTTTGCGTAATTGTTCTGATTAACCCCCATCTGTGCTTAGACAGTGATCTCTTTCCAAACAACAAGAATGCTTTTCTGATTAATGGTGTTTTCGCATGAGAGCACAGGCTTTTTAGTGGTGTGAACGTTTAACCTTTCTGAGATGTATATTGACAGCAGGACGAACATTTCGCTGCAAAGTGTTAGTCGGACTGGGTACGCGTGCACGCAGGACACAGCTCGCAAGTTCCGTTAGGTTAGCGAGGTACAGTGCACCCTGTGCTATTCTGGAAAGCACTGGAACATCTCTCGCGGTGCTGGACCGTACTCTCGGTGCTGGACCGTACCACAGCTATGCGTCATCGCGTATGGGACCAGCGTGAGTGTGCCTTGGAGTTCTGTGACGTCAGTATAACATTCGAAGAATTCTAAGTGTATACACGAAAATAGACCCAATGAGAGCGATGGCTTGCATTGGCTTGCGTCTGGCGGCGGCGGCGGCGGCGGCTGCGGCGGGGACAGTGGTGACATCGGGCGTCGAGTGGCGGGATGTGTTTTTTACTAGCAATCTTTTGTTATACTACATTCAATCGACTTCACCGATCAGTATGACGCTGCGAATTAAGTAAAACTACCCCATACATGTGAAGAATAACGATTTCATTAATTTGCATGAATTTTTTATATCAATGTTGTGTTAGCGGTACAGTAGTTAATGGGAGGGAGTGGATGAGTGGGTTACATGGAGCAGAACAGCGGGTTATGTGCAGAACAGTAGGTTAATTTGCATCTTTTTACGTGAAACGCAGTACATAAGTATAAGGGGGAGTGTGGAAAAGAAGAATGTGCCAGAAATGGCGTTCAAAAGCATATGAAATTCGAAAAGAGTACCAGAGATTATGGGAGGACATAACCAATTACTTAATTCGGTATCAATGGCGGTAGAATGTTTTAGAGAAATGGGGGTTACATAGAAAACCACTTAACAGAACAATAGGTTAAGTTGATGGTGTTAGGACAGCAACCAGCCACAAATTTACTTTCAGTACCTTTATTCAAAGGGTACCGTTACCGGTTTCGAATCGTCGTGATTCCTCCTCAGACGGTTTACACGCTTTCTTTGTGACATGTAGTGTGTTTTTTACAGATTAATTGTCCTAAAATATAAGCAATACATATTTATAAACACGCTACACACAGATGGTTGCTTCACAATCAGCTTTTCCACAAATAATAAATTACAACAAAAAGTAATCCATGATGTATAGACCCCACAGAGTCCCTACCGTAAATCAGGAATATACAAACTCAAATGTGATACATGCTCAGAATTCTACATTGGACAGACAGGCAGAAGTTTTGAAATTAGATACAAAGAACATACTGATGCTTTAAGACTTGGTAACTTGAACAAATCAGCATTTGCAGCCCATATTGCTGAAGAAAACCATTCAGTGGGAAACACTGAGGACAACTTAAAAATTTTGCATCTAGCAGAAAAAGGAGCCACTGTGAACATATTAGAAGAATTAGAAATACACACACAGAAAAACAGCACCGCAGAGTATATCCTTAACAAACAAACAGAGTTAGCTAACACCCCTTTCCTGAAATATTTCCAAAATTTACTTTCCAGTCTCCAAAGCAAATAATATTAGTACACCTATCTGCAGATCAAGTAGCAAATTTATATGTTACTATAATTCTCATGATGCTAAATGTAATTAAATAATATACTATTTTACCTATACAGTTACATATACACATATTTTTTTAAATATATATATATATATATATATATATATATATTAAAAAAACTCTGTAATTAATTTAACAATACCAACTCAAAAATTCAATATCCCTGTATTCGTGTAAAAGGCATTACAGTTGCGTAAATGAATATATTATCCTTTCCAAACATAGGACATCATCGTCAAATGCTACGATATATCATAGCATCTGTGATACTAATATGTTTGTAAGCTCTTCGTATGTATCAAAACATGTAGTGTGTGGTAGAAATCTTCTCAGTGACAAATCTAATGTGCTCAGAGAGAACAATTTACGTTTACAACAGCAAGAATGCAGTGGGAATGCATTTACATCTATTGGACGAATGTTAAGCAAACAAACACTCCAAACCGACGTTTCACGTAAGTCATATGCAACGATAATCCATAACGCAACCATCTGTGTGTAGCGTGTTTATAATTATGTATTGTGTATATTTTAGGACAATAATCTGTAAAAAACAAACCACATGTTGTAAGGAAAGCGTGTAAACCGTCTGAGGATGAATCACAACGATTCGAAAGCGGTAACGGTACCCTCTGAATAAAGGAACTGAAAGTCAATTTGTGGCTGGTTGCTGTCCTAACAACATCAACATTTGTCTTCAAACAACAGCCACGGTCTCCATCATGTCATCATATGGCAAAATTGCAATAGGTTAAGTGCTGACAGAGAGCCAAACATTTGGTTAAGACACCCAGAGTACAGTGCCGAATATTATCTTACGCATCATGTTTGCTCCATGGAATTACATCTTACATGAGCTATGTGTTTCCAGACAGCAGGGAATAATGGACAAGAGAAATCCAACCCCCACAAACTGATTTTTTTGATAAATAAACAATATGAGATCCTTCCTTTCCATCAATTTCCATATATCCCATACAATGCCTTGAATCCCCTAGATTGTTTAAATGAACAGTATTCCACACAATGTCTAAATTGTTTAAACAATATTCCATACTCTATAATCGAATACTCTCCAAATGGTCGATCAGCTGAGTCTTTTTCCCGCCAATTTCTAGGAAGAGCCGACATTTTCTTAGGTTAGAAGAGGTTGCATAGTCCTGATGGAATATGACCTTCCCACCAGGGGGGTTCGTCACTGGCGGGGGGGGGGGGGGGGGGCGGGGCACTTTCCCACCAGAGAGGTTAACTAACTGATGAGTTTAATTAAGTAGTCAATAAACTTGATAAGAGTGAGAGTGAGGCCTGTTCCAGTAACTCAGACCTGAAAGTGTACCTGTAGGAGCGAGGGGGGAGGGGGTTGGATGAGGGGGACGGGGTGGGGGAAACAATAGGTTAAGTGCATGTCGATCAAAAGGAAATGGGGTGACATGGAAAAAGCAGTTAACAAAACAATAGGTTAAGTACCTGTCAATCAAAAGGGAGTGGGGTAACATGGAAATGTGCTTAACAGAACTATAGGTTAAGTACCTGTCAATCAAAGGAGAACAATAGGTTTGCCCTGAGTGCATACCCACCCGTGATGTAGACAACCCCCCAAAATAGCTCAGTATCCTTGTAGCTCCCCTACTGATGCTTACAATAGTTTCCTCAACGAAACTTTGTCTCCAAACTTGGCACAAAATCCAAAGAGATTCTGGTTCTATGTGAAGTATGTTAGTGGCAACAATCAATCAATGCCATCTCTGTGTGATAGCAGCGGAGATACTACCGAAGGCAGTGCTGTCGAAGCAGGGTTACTAAACACAGCCTTCTCAAATGCTTTCCCAAAAGAAGTTGAAGTAAATATTCCCTAATTGGATCAAAAACAGCTGCCAACCTGAGTAACAAGGAAGTAAATATCCTCGGAGTAGTGAAGCAATTTAAATCACTTTATAAAAGTCAGTCTTCTGATCCAGACTGTATACCAATTAGGTTCCTTTCATAGTATGCTGAGGCATTAGCTCCATACTTAACAATCATATACAACTGTTCGCTCAACGACCATACCCAAAGACTGGGAAGTAGCACAAGTCACACCAAAGTTCAATAAAGATAGCAGGAGTAATCCACTTAATTACAGGCCCTTATCATTAACATCGATATGCAGCGGGGTTTGGAACATATATTGTGTTCAAACATTATGAATCGTCTAGAATCAAACAGTCCATTGACACACAGTCAACACGGGTTTAGAAAACGTCGTTCTTGTGAAATACAACTGGTTCTTTATTCGCATGAAGCGTTGAGTGCTACTGACCAGGGATTTCAGATCGATTTCGTATTTCTGGATATACGGAAAGCTTTTGTCACCGCATCACACAAGCGGCTTGTAGTGAAATTGCGTGCTTATGGAATATCGACTCAGTTATGTGACTGGATATGTGATAACCTGACAGAGAGGTCACAGTTCGTAGTAATTTATGGCAAGTCACTGAGTAAAACACAAATAATTTCTAGCGTTCCCCAAGGTAGTTCTATAGGCCCCTCGCTGTTGTTTATCTACATAAACGATTTGGGAGACAGTCTGAACAGCCGTCTTAGGTAGCTTACAGATTATGCTGTCGTTTATCGACTAATAAAGTTGAGAGAGGACAAGTTACTCTCTCACCTATTTTTCGCATTCGAAAAATTATTTAGGATTTCATTACAACCTCACGCACGTTGAATGAGACTCTAGAAAGTTAACGGCCTGAACAGACATTGATGGAACCAGACAGGGTGCTAAAAGCATGAGGTATTTTTATGACTCTTAGCTCGTGTAAACGGCTTGTTGGAAATTGAAAGCAACTGGCGGCGATCCCAGCGCTTAGTAAATCTTGCCGGACAGGCCCACAGCTGTACAGGGCAGACAGGACAGCCCCTCATCGAGACAGGGCTCCAGTTGAACAAGGTCACACTACCTGCTGTGATGCTGACAATAGCCTCGGCTGGGGCAACTGTCTAAAGGAATGTGTCTACACAGTGGAGTCATAAACCAGGCATTGTGTGCAGAGCCACGTGTAATAAAAATTCACATGTTTTCGTGTTCGCCTAGAGTACGAATACGCCAGTGAACCACTTCTTTCAGTCATCTCGGTTGTATAAGGAAACTGTGGCGTCTGAGAAATGTATAGGGATATAATCTTTATTACACCTCATAACTAGTACTAACACGCTCCTAGGCAAAGGCGATTTAGACAAAGATTTTTGAGATTGTATCTGTTTGCTTGTTGCCGTGGGAAGAGACATGACTTTGGAAAAAAATCATCATTGCCAAAACTTAGAAAAAGCCAGCATTTCGCCGTTTCTTTTTCTTTCAGAGACACAGGTTTCTTAACTTTCGCATTGGTTCGACATGAGTTTGTGCTGTCGTGTGGGAGGGGAGATTTAGCGCCACTAGAGCCTGGTGATTGGCTCAAAATGGTGTGAAGGCAATGTCGTTCGCGCACTTTGCGGGGAAAAAAATGGTTCAAATGTCTCTGAGCACTATGCGACATAACTTCTGAGGTCGTCAGTCGCCTAGAGCTTAGATCTAATTAAACATAACTAACCTAAGGACATCACACACATCCATGCCCGAGGCAGGATTCGTACAACAGTCTGGAACCGCGCGACCGCTACGGTCGCAGATTCGAATCCTGCCTCGGGCATGGATGTGTGTGACGTCCGTAGGATAGTTAGGTTTAAGTAGTTCTAAGTTCTAGGGGACTGATGGCCTCAGCAGTTAAGTCCCATAGTGCTCAGAGCCATTTGAACCAGGATTCGTACCTGCGACCGTAGCGGTCACTCGGTTCCAGACTGTAGCGCCTAGAACCGCACGGCCACCCCGGCCGGCTTTGCGGGAAAAAAGAATTTCTTTTTGCTGGAGAGGTGCGAAGCACGTGGGCGCGGGACTTAAGTCTGGTACGCACTTCTAGTCGAAGCTCTGGCATATGTGGTTGGTAGTTGAGAACTGTCCTGAGACTGACTTCACTAGCGAGATGTTTGGACTGGGGAGCCAATGGTGAAGCTATTACTGTACTGACAGTGTGACTTCCAACATCTCAAAGGGCACATTTACTCGTTTTTGGTTTACCAGCCTTGACGTTTGGTATCCTTGTGTGCTCTGTCATATAAGTAAGCCAAATTGGTCCTTTGTACGACCAGCGAACGGGCGTGTCATACACTGAAATCTGCCGTGATTTCAGTGCTCTGGTGGAGAGTAAATTGCGATCCGCCTGCCGGATCACTAGACATTGATATTTTTGCATTTCTTTCGTGGCTACGGTCGATTCACAGGTTCCGCCTCCACATGTCTCCTCCTCTGCCGCACACATTTCGCCAGCTGCAAGTCACGTCGCCACACGAAGCAAACACGGTAACGCACTGCCACCCCGGCATTGTCAGGGCTTACAGATCTCAATCGCCACTTGATCTCAGGTGTACCAATGTAGAGAAACTTCAGTGGTTTTGATCAAACAAAGTCTGCTCAGTGTCTGATGAATTCAGCTTGCGTTATCCACATTCTTAGGGCCAGAGTACTTGGCTCACTGATCACCTAGTTAAAGTGTCTTTGCCAACCAGGAGCCACCCAGTGAAGTGTTATAGCATATGTTAGTTGTTTATGGAATTCAATCTATATACTGTTTAGCACAATTTATGTCTGGTTTGAAAAAAATAAAATTTCGTAGTACACTAAATTTTGCCAACATTCTCAGTCATTAAATAGTCCCACCAGAGTTACCTTTCAAAGCCATCAGAAGATCAAAACAAATTGCTAAACGATTTAGAAAAGATATCTGAATGGTACCATAATTGGCAGTTGGCCGTAAGTAACGAAAAGTGTAAGGTCATCCACGTGAGTGCTAAAAGGAATTCGTTAAATTTCGGCTACACGATAAATCAGTCAAATCTAAGTGCCGTAAATTCAACTAAATACCTAGGAATTACAATTACGAACTACTTACATTGGATAGAACGCATAGAAAATGTTGTGGGGAAGGCTAACCAAAAACGGCATTTTATTGGCCGGACACATAGAAACTATAACAGATCTACTAAGAAGACTACTTACACTACGCTTGTCCGTCCTCTTTTAGAATACTGCTGCGCGGTGGGGAATCCTTACCAGATAGGACTGGCGGAGTACATCGAAAAAGTTCAGAGGAGGGCAGCACGTTTTGTATTATTGCGAAATATGGGAGAAAGTGTAACTGAAATTATACAGGATGTGGGCTGGACTTCATTAACAGAAAGGCGTTTTTCGTTTCGACGTAATCTTCTCATGATATTCCAATCATCAACTCTCTCCTCCGAATGCGGAAAATATTTTGTTGACACCGATCCACATAGGGAGGAACGATCACCACGATAAAATAAGGGAAATCAGAGCTCATACGGAAAGATATAGGCGTTAGTTCTTTCCGCGCGCTATACGAGATTGGAATATTAGAGAATTATGAAGGTGGTTGAATGAACCCTCTGCCAGGCACTGAAATGATATTAACAGAGTACCCACGTATATGTAGATGAGATGCGAAACATACATACATACATATGTATGCATACATCCAGTTTCATAATATGTGTGGACCTTGCGCATCATACCTACAGCTTCTTGCCCACATACCAATATTGTTATTTTGGAATACCCCCATTCTGTCTGCATTACAATTCTGATCACCTTCCCTTACTACTACTGAATTATCGCTCACTTCCATTTCGGCAGGTCTTCTCATCAAGCACGTAACGAAATAAACTCGAGTTATCTTCAGTAGTTTGCTGCAGACTCTGCTTGTTGTCACCGAGAGTACGATTCCACGCACTGTGATACCAGAGTCCACGTCCAAGCTAGTTTCAGATATTGGCAGCACTTCTTGTTTACCAGCTGCTCAGCTCTGAAATCTGCCACTTCTGCCAATCCGATGTAACGCATCCGTTGCATACTTGACTCGATACTGTAAACACTGAAATAAAACCAAATACCCTCTCAATCTGTGAAGTTTCATTTCGTTTCCTCGTCTACTACTGGATGCGTCACTTCTTTGGTCAGGTGGTTTGTTTCCAAGAAAAAAAATGTTTTTTAACAACACGGGTTCCCGGGTTCGATTCCCGGCGGGGTCAGGGATTTTCTCTGCCTCGTGATGGCTGGGTGTTGTGTGCTGTCCTTAGGTTAGTTAGGTTTAAGTAGTTCTAAGTTCTAGGGGACTTATGACCACAGCAGTTGAGTCCCATAGTGCTCAGAGCCATTTTTTTTAACAACACTCTCTTAGTGGACAGCGCAAAAATCTAATGAAGCCGATCTAAAACAAGTTTTATGTAATTAAGTTAAATCACACATTTAAAAAGTAGAGTTTCACTTATATCGTATGCGTTAAAGGTTAATTTTTTCTGAAACTTGTAAAGAATACATAGACAAAAATTGGTTTAAGGTCACTAAATGCCAACTATTAAATTAACATGGCAGCTTTCATGGATAAATACACTTTCCAGTCATGCTGTGACCACCGGTCAAAATCCTGAGTAACCACCTTTGGCAGCACGGACCGCCGCGAGACGCTCAAGAAGGCGGTAAGCGAGGTAGCGATGTGGATATGGAGCCACGCCGACACAAGTGCCGTGGCCAGCTGCACTAGTTGTCTCGGTTTAATGTACAGTCTTAGACATAAAAACTGACCGCCGGCCGGCCGCCACAGAGACTAAGTCCGAGTCGTTCACTTAAGCTGGCCAATAAAACTGACCGCCCCTGACAACTCTAAGTCCGGCCATCTGCACAATCTGGCAACACTGGAAGATGCAGACGTATTAGGAGGAAGTGTTGTCTACTTCCTAGAAGATATGGACGGAATGAGGCCGCCGTCTTGCGGTAATCGTAGAGCATTCTAAACTTTGAGTCGCATGTTCGCGATCAACCGCTTTTTTTTTTTACCACATGTCGGTCTAAAGTTATGAGTCTGATTGAACATCGAAGACAATTCGCTTAACATTCTACCCACCCGCAATAACCAGTATTCCACAAACAATTCCGCAGGACAGCTCGTGGCTTCGTCGCAATCATAACAGCTTACGTTCGGGCGTTTCCTCGCGCTGCAGCGGCTACCGGCCACCGGCCAGACGCCACCCGCCGCCTGAAATCCGGCGCCGCCCATGTGAAGGCGGCGCGACGCTGTCAGTGTATTTATCAATGCCATTTTCGAATTTGAAGTTCTACTTATCATCTTGCAGTTAAGCATTCGATTTTGCATACTTGAAAATCATGAACTACAGTTAAGCATTGTAACATTGAGTCGCAAGTGGAAAAAGGTGTAACATCTGCAACACAACATTTACTTTGGTATAACAGAGGGGTGAATGTAGAGGAGGCAGCTAGAAAGATCTCAACTGTGTTTGGAGAGAGCGCTTTTGGGAAAAATACGCCTGAAAAAGATATTCTTGTTTCAACAAAGATCGTTCTGGCATGAATGATTTTCCACATTAAGGAGGTCTCGACTGCTGATATATGTGACAGATTACCATTTTTCCATCATGCGACATTTGCATTTAACAGGCAGCGTTCAGATGTCTGGTGTAGGAGTACTGCATGCTCTAATTTGAAACAACAAAAATCAACGGAGTGACTATTATTGAACGTCATCAGGTCGCTCATTGAGCATTCCTATGCAGTACTGTTACTGATGACGTGTTATGATGCCTTTATCGTTAACTTCCTAAGAAGAAATGAAAGGCCGAGCCCCACCAAATGACGTAGACTAGAGCAAAGAGTAGTGTGAACATAATATTTTACATCTGATAGCTCCAAAAGTGTGTTTTGGACTACGAATTCTGCCCCAAGGGGTGTGTGCAACACAGCTGGAATTTGTTGTCAACAACTGAGACACCTTTCGATCGCGGTGTAAGAAAGTCGAGCAACAAAACTACATCACCTGTGCTACTGCATGATAACTCACTCTGTTGATTTGAGAAAGAAAACTATCCAGGAGATTGATAGGAAAGTCGTCTCTCAAACACATGTATTGATATGGAAGTCCTCTCTGAAGCACTTGTCCCTCTCGTCATATATTCGTAAAATATTACCTTTCCCGCTCTTGATCGATCAACCGTCAAGGCAGTTCATTTATAGACGAAAATACTCTTAAAACTACCATGGCTTAATGACATCGTTAAAACAAGTAGGTTTCTACAGGCGTAGAATTTGCGAACAACTGTAGTATTGTCCGATTGTTTTAGATATCGTGAAAGAAAATTCAGCAGCTGATTAATTTCTCTTTGATGATTACTGTTGCGATTAGTAAACTAATGGAAAATGCAATTAAAATATTCACTGTACTAACACAAATTAAATTCAGCTTACTACAGAAACATTGCGACGGCAGTCTATCTTAATAAAGCATTAGGTGTCTGTAAGACGATTGATCCTATTTTAACACGAATTAGTAGGATATTACCGACTTTTGACTTCGAAAAGATCTGTATTTACTTCACTTCTTGTATCATTCGCAACTATTATGAAAATGTGGCATTTCATAGATAAAATTATGTATTCACAACAACAAAAAATATGTCGGCAGAAAACAAAAGTGGCGTTATGAAATTGGCAGTACCGTAAGGTTTTCGCTCTGACACTAAGGGTTTCTAAAGTGGGAAGACATCCTTTTGTGGTTGAATTGTTGGCAAATGTCAGTCAGACGTGTGCCGTTGGTCTAAGCGTTTCGGTTTGTTGAATTTGTACCAATGATTTTTCTACAGGTTTTTTCTGTTCCAAATAGAGTGTTGAAGTCTCCCATTAGTATTTTCACGTCATCTTGGTGAATTTTGCTTATAGCATTTTCGAGTGTGTTCCAGAATTTTTCGACATTTTTGGTGTTTTTCTTATTTTCGATGTTGGTGCGGGCATGTGCATTGATGAGTGTATATTTTTTACTGGGGCTCTGAATGTGTGTAGTCATAAGTCTATGGGTGTGATTTCTTTGACAGAGTTGATGATAGATCTGTGTTCGAGAAAAGCAATGCCGAAGATTGGTACGCCTTTCGCTACCTTTTGTTGTATTTTGCTCTTGAAGATGCAATGGTTTCCGTAATGCAAGGTTTCACTGTCAGTTAGTCGTGGTTCGTGAAGAGCAAGGATGAGAATTTTTTGTTGGTCGATTTCTTTTGTGAGAATATTTAGTTTTCGTGCTTGGATCAATGTATCGATGTTTAGTTATATAAAAAAAAAATTCTTATGTGTGTGAAATCTTATGGGATTTAACTGCTAAGGTCATCAGTCCCTAAGCTTACACACTACTTAACCTAAATTATCCTAAGGACAAACACACACACACACAAACACTCATGCCCGAGGGAGGACACGAACCTCTGCCGGGACCAGCCGAACAGTCCATGACTGCTGCGCCTTAGACCGCTCGGCTAATCCCGCGCGGCGTGTAGTTTTCAAATGCATGTTTTCTGCTCGTAGGGAAATTTACAAGAGATCTTCAATATTCTCTGTCGTGCTAATCTGGACTCCCCAGAATCCGATATTCCAACTGCCGCCTGTCGACAACCGGATTGTGTACCACCTGAGGTAAAGTTGACTTTGCTTGTACAGTTCATGTTAGCTTGTGTTTCATTGGTTTGGCCTGGGTGATTCCAGGACCAGACAGGACCAGAGGGTGTTGAAGCCTTTGGAAGCAAATATTTTCAGCCGAGCTTATTGAGCTAACAGACGGTGACCAGAGTAGCGGTAGTTTTCTCTCAGACTTGTATGGAGTTAGATTTTAACGGTTTGAGTAGCCGTTCAGGATTGTGTTAGTATTTGGTTCACTCCAAATATTTGATTTCCTCGGTACTACCCATATGGGGGAGGGTTTCCCCTATCGGCCCCACGGGATTTTTATTATTATTATTATTGTCATTATGTCATCAGCAAATCCGTTATGGTGCATCTTCCCACCACTGAAATAGATGTGCATTGTTCGATTCAGTATTTCCATCACATAAATATGGGTTATAATTACGTTACATTTCTGCTAGTAGACCTATTTTTTACTTTTTCTTAGGCAGTTGCTACCTGTTACTCCATCATAGGAATTTATGTGCGCAGCATTGTTGCAATACAGACGTTCAAATTATCCGATTTCTGTAATTCCATTTCGATACCAGATCGTTCTAATCGGATTCAGCAAGTCAGGCTTAATGTGGATATTCGAATACGACTCTCATCATTTGATAGACTGGGTAAACCACATTCTTAATCGGACGGTTGAATCTAGATCACTTATTTATGACAGGGCCTGAATCCTTAAACACTGTGGAAAATAATAATACAATGTGCCTATTACTAATACGTTATTTAAATATAAATATATGAGCGAACGAGATAACAGTTTATTTACAGGAGCAGAGCCCCATCCATCATAGCAGAGCAGTGCGAGATTGGGTTCAGGGCCAAGAGAGGATAAAGCTGTTGCCGTTCGTTCCACGATCATCGAACATCAACCAGAGAGAGGATATGTGGGCCAAGGTAACAAGGTCATTGCCATGTGGACCTACAAATGCAAGCGACCTTTGGACGAATATAGAAAACGTATATTGGGAAGTAAACCATCACACTACACTGTCGACGACTTAATGAAATCAATGCCCCTACGTCTTCGAGAAATCTTACGTAAAGATCGTGGGTGGGTCGGCTACTAAATGTATACTCGTCCACCACAAAACCAATGTGGACAATAATCTGATAGTCGGTCAAGCTGTGCTTTGTCGCAGCTCTTTAGATACTAGTCCATTTACTTTCAGTCTCCTCCTTATAAATCTTGCAGTGCAAGGTAATTGAAAAATCTCATCCACTCGACGCCAACTGAGGAATTGACAGGTGCATGTGTTGTTCAACACACAGTAGTTGTCACCCTCACTGGAATCAATGATTGTGTGTGTGTGTTTTCGTGTTCACGCACAATCTTAATCAATATTATTGCCATTAGAGAGACAACCGACAATAAATATTGCATCAAATATGACTGTAAAGTATTTTAATGCGATGGGAAGTTAGAAACTGAATTTTTATCCAACCCACGACCTGCATATTACGTTAAGTAAGATGTATTAACTCCATAGTATCGTTAGCAGAGACAGTGCGCTCTTGTTGTCGAGGCTCGCGACAAGTGCAGCGATTAGCAGTGCCCAGTGCCGCCGCGATTTGTTTATGTTGTCTGAGCGTGGACACTGCAACAGATGCTTCGCCATAAACAGAAATAAATCACCTTGGCTGTCACTGCAGTGAGCGGATATAACCGCCTGCGTGTTCTTACAGTAACCAACGTGAGACTCTACTCACAGGTGCCATGGAGCAATTGCAACGGGTATCATGTCATTAGTCATCAGAATATTAACCAGTGATGAAATGACTACTCTATTTGAATCCCAAGAAAATAGGAACCTTTTCACAAAGTAATGTGAGGTGATGTCAAAATTTATCCAACATACAAAAATTAACTGCAGGGCTTTCATGTATGCAGTAGTAGCACACAACGAAATATTATGTCTTGGAAGCGAATATTTCATTTCCTCTTCTCTTATTAACACCCTTGTTTTAGTATGAACTGAGTAAATAAACACGAAAAACTAAAGTTCCTGAGAAGCATATCAGTCATTTCCTCTTCGCATATCACAACTTCATAATATGCTGTAAAAAAATAAAGTGTTCAAGGTTGCGAAGCATAATATGACACCAGATTCTTATCGTAGGCGCTATCGGAAACGCAAAAAGCAGGATTGGATGCCGTTGAAGTCCCGTTACACTGATGGCAAGACAAATGTTCGCGAATCACATCTATTGCCTAAAAAAACAATTGCATCTTAAATATCGAAGGACCGACGTCCACACTGTTACAGCGCGTTGAAATACAGTTAATACGGCAGATTAATATTTGTGACCGACTGGGCTTCGAACCTGGACCTCCTGCTTACTAGACAGACATGCTGATCACTGCACTATTATTTTTTTAAAAAAGTTTGAGAGGTTTTTCAGCACCAGGTAGGCGGAGGCAAAGAGGGCAGGGGTCGACGATACGAGGCCTGGCCTCAATGCCTCCCCCATACCTGTCACTGTGCAGCTGTATTATTCTCATGTATTCCATGTTTGCACCGATATATACCTTTAAATAGTGGAACAAAGTTGAAGTATTAATTAAGGTAAAATAAATTACAGATTGCCGCCTCCAATGGCGTGCGTTACTCGTAGAACATAACTTATAACAGTGAAAAGGGTGACGGAAAAATACATAACAAACATTCATTCAGAAATATATTCACAATTTAAGTTATTTTGCACTGGATGCATATGATGTCTGTAAGGAAGACATATATTTTTCAACAAACGAAAAAAAATTCGGAGCCGGAGGGGTTTTGCCAAATTAGAACAGTTCTGATTTTAGAACCAACGTAAAAGAATATTCCAGGAATAAAATAAAGTAAAATAATAGTTTTCGGCTTCTAATCAAGAAAACTGTGCACCTCTTCATAGCCCACATAAAGCAGTACATAAAAAAATTTGAAACCATTCCTTGTATTTGTTATTCTTCTTCAAAGTAAAATGTTCTTCTGCAATATAAAACATGTACTCTTCTAAGTTCAGTATGTTACTACGTAAAACACAAACTGTCCCAGAAGCCACGAATAACTGTTATTCTTTGCGGACGGGTAACATTTGCAATCGGGTTGTAAAGCTTGAGTTATCGGTATATGACTTTCTGCGGTTGTGTTGATGGTGCTAATTTCTTCCTAGTCCAGTACCAAATTCTGATTCTATTTTAAAATAATAAGATGTGCGCTACAGTTTCTACAAGCCGACATTTGTCGCAGTATGGAGATGGTCTCAATTTGATTTTCCATAGTCGTTCCGCTGAAGGTATGGTTTCGTTTACGACGTTTCACCATACGGCACTGACTCTAGTTGGTAGAATTTTATTGTTGATATTTTTCCAGACGTTCCTCCTGTTTTTTGTAGGTTAATATACCGGAATCGGTTTGTGAAGACGATGTCTGGTAATATAATCATAGACGGTTCTAGTGTTGGTTTGTGCTGGTGTAAGTCTTTTACAGCTCCAATCGCCATAGTACTTTCGGACGTAATCTTGGCTGGCATGCTACATTAACAGGAGCGTTCCTATCCCCAGGATCTAACGAGAGGAACAGAAGTTTCGTAATGCCTGTCTTAATGGCATGTATTAGTTTAAAAGCACGTTTTCAATTCCAATTCCTCCGTTTTGCCTCTGCAAAGTCGCCGTGTGGAAGGATACTTTGAAGATATTTTGCTTCCGCTCATACCAAGAGGCTACAGCTAATATTTTATGTGCAGTCTGCTGCAGTATCGGTAAGACTGCTGCGACATGGTATATTTTGCTAAGTATGTTTGTATTTATAAAGTGAACTTTCTGCAGTCGGTCTAACAATCGCATGTCATGGTCCTTCAAGAAGGTTCCGATGACATTAAGTTTCCGCTCCCAATTGTTCGTGGCCATACGCTTGGGATTCGCCCTTAACCTCAAGCTGACTTGGAGTCTCTCTTCAGTTACATCTAACCAGTGCGCACCTGTTGCACTATTGTAAGATCCGAGATGCAGGTTCATTTGGCTATAAGAATGCGTATGTTCCTCCAGCATGACGGGGCTCCTACACATTCTAGTTGTCAGGTGACACATATCCAAACCTAACATTTCCCGGAAGGTGGATCATTAGATATGGGCACTTTTCTTGGCCTTCAAGGTCCTCGGACCTTATCTCTTTAGATTTTTGCCTGCGGGGATGGTTAAAGGCGAAGTCTACAAATAAAAAGTAAACCCAAGAGCCGATTTGATCGTTCGGGTTATGAATAGTGCAGCCCTCATAAAAGATCGCAAAGACGACCTCAGTAGAGCTACACGTGCTGTTATCAAGAGAAGTCAAATGTGCATTGAAGTTGGTTGGTGAATTTTTGTAAATCAACTTTGAATGTCCTCATTTGCCTTTGCTTTGAGTTTGTTAGCGTTACGTACTAACAGTTGTATCTCTGTACTCAGTAAAAAGTGGACGCATTTATATGGAATTTTTTTCGTCTGTACTACCACCTGCTAAAATATCTACTATTCCTCCTGGATCACCCTATATATGGATATATGTGTGGTGTCTGTTCTTTCGGACATGTCCGAAAGAAAATGCTTCATGGCATTCTGCAACGGCCTTCGATCTAGTTGCAGCGGCTGATACAGATTTCAGAGCTGCTTGGGTGTTTGAATAAAAGTAGATGCTACGATTTTTGTAGGGTCTACTCTAATTTTCCTCCACGCACATTCTCACAGAAAAAAAAAACGTGTAATACTGTGGCCATCTTCCCTAAAGAGATTCTAGGCAGTACACCAGACCTGGTACTTTCATCTGTTTTCGACCTGTCAGTAAACCACTATATTATATCTCCTGCACGGTGTTGTGGTTCGTTTTTCCACTGTTCCCTGCTTCCAACCGTTACATGGCAAAGTTTATTGAAACAGCTAGAGATTATTGTGCGGCTAGTCGGCATTTCCCCAGCCATCGCCTTACTGATTTGGGATTCCGTATAATCTAACTATAGCCAGTTATTTCCAACTTTTAGCCTTTGTGTCCCTGCCGCCGCCTCCATTTTAAGCCACAGGTGTAAGGCGGGCATGTCTAGCATAATATCCATTCCAAGAGTGGATGTTCTGCTAATTCCATCTGTTTGTGAAAGCAGGCCAGTCTCTGCACTTTGCCAGACTCCCTAGCAGCCACCTTCTGTTCGACTTCGTTCATATTATATGCCAATAAATTATCATTGGTCTTTATGCAGGGATGTATATCCAGTACGTACTGGGTTTACACCCCAGTTTACCCTATAGCAGCTTCTAGTGCTTATAGGATTATCTTTCGCAGTGGAGAATATTCTTTATGTGAGGTGTTCATAATAGTTTTCCATCCAGGGCTACCTCTAGATACACTACAACCCTCTCTAGTGTTTCATCGAGAAACATAATTTTTCAGTATGTGTGCTGGACATGCTTCTCTATAAATAATACTACACCAGTTTTGGTGGGGCTCGTCTTTAATTACTTTTTCACTGTGTTCAGTGCACATAGGTTTAACAGTACTAGCAAATTTTCTAAGACTTACTGTGAATAGATCGTCTACTTATTCTTTTCAAGAGTAGTCTCCCGCATTCAGCTCATCTATGAGTTCATTCACCACTAGGTTCTTCATCTCTAACCATTTAGTCGAAGGTCATATTACTCGACATCCAGGAAGATACAGACAGCATGCAGAAAGGGTAGTGCTTTTTCCACCTTCCAACAAGTTGGTGAAGTGTTACTTCACACGATTTGCTTCGCAAGTATTATGAAAATGTGGCATTTCATAGATAAAATTATCTATTCACAACAACAAAAAATATGTCGGCAGAAAATAAAAACGTGGCATTATGAATTTGGCAGTACCTCAAGGTTTTCGGTTTGACACTAAGGGTTACTAAAAGAAGCAAGACGAATTTTGCTAGAGCGTTGTCTTACGATTTCCTCACTGAATTTCCATCTGCCTGCTTGTAGCTCTGCTAAAAAACAATTAAAAATCTGGCTTTCGGCGAGGCTCGAAAGGCGAACAGAGGCAACATGCACATGAGAGGCAAGCACGTTACCGCGAAGCTAGCGAATAGGCGCAGTGTCTGCCATTTACTTATTGATGCAGTAGGCACTACGGCAGATAAACCGCAACATAAGAGGCGACAGTATGTGTATTTCCCATGTGGAACGACTTTCGTGGACTCAAAAGGATTAACTGATATCCTTATGTCACATCTCAACCGAAAATCACTCAGTATTAAATTGAAATGACACGATAATATCAAGTGAATTTAGCAGGATAGTTCTGTGCCATCAAGGAAGTAACTCGCCGGTCACAGAGTTGCCAAGTTCCAGTTATACCGCCATGAAGGATACCAGCTGATGTGTTCTGTGAGTGACCTCGCAAGTGAATATAGCTTCATTTCAAAGTTGCTGGTGGCAAGGGCCGCAAGATCCTCATTATATGTCAATGAGTCTTATTCGCATTTTTTGTAACTAGGTTTAGGGGCTAGAGTGGAATTACTAGTAATACATCGATGCACCGAATGCAAACTAAATGTCATAAATTAATGACTGCGGCAATTATTTGTGTTTAACTGACTTAATCGGACCGAAACCTTGAAAGCATATTCACTAGAGGCGATTCACAGTTTTGGAGCTTCTCCAGTGGTAGAGTTGGCAATGTATGTTTGTTGTACAATATTGTTATTGAGATCACTGTCATTGGCACATCCACCAGAAGACAGGCATGGCCTGGCTTATTGTTGTCAGCTTTCCTGACGGATATTCTGCCTTTGTCCGAAACGTGAATTCGAAAATTCCATATAGCGAAAATTTGATGTTTCTGTTCCTGTAGCTTTAACATTCAAATAACAGTTACAATAAGCGGCAGAAAAACACCTGTGAATCAACAGTTAATAATGCAATCATAATTAGTGGAATCTGAAAAATTGCATCTGTCATCTGATAATTGTGAAAAACTACTTTTTTCATTTTCACAGCACCACAGTATGAACTCAAGGGTTCCGTAGGATACCTATACTTAATTACGTTGTGATCGTTTTCAATGACAGTACGGGAGGAGCAACACCATCTGACTTGAAACATTCTTTTCCAGCGGGATTTGAATCTTTGGCTACAGTTAAAGTAGCACGTCCAGTGAGGTATCATCCATTGAGGTATCAAGAATGTGAGCAATCACTCATTCCTATAGTATAGGCTAGGACAGAGAGAAGCAGGTTTCCGACAAAGTAAACGATGAGAGACACTGTCGCTGTCACTTATTAAACAGGAATTGTTCAGAAAATTACAACTATATCTAGTGAAATGAGTAGTTTGATGCAGCTCCAGTTCGGCACTATCACTGAGTTGCCAAACATATTCCGAAAAGCACTTAAGATAAAAATTTGTGTGTCTGTGTGTGTGTGTGTGTGTGTGAATTACAAAAGTGTAATTGCTAGAACGCTCAACTACCTTAATAGCACCTCATTCTGGATTGAATACGACTCGGAAAGCGACGTTAATTTGACGTTTCCATCCATCTCATGGCGTCTTACTGAATGAAGTCTGAGGTGCACGCACAGTTGTGTTGCCGGCCGCATGGATTCTGTGGTGTGTTGTGGCGGCTGGCAGTCATTGCTGAATACAGACGTTTGCAAATATCCCCACTGTTTTAGGGGAAATCGTCTTTGTTGCATTTTTTCCATACCGTAATTACCACAATAACATAAGGCTTATTCTGCTGAAGAACTTGATGCCCACAAGGCCTTAAATAAGAATCTCCTAGCGGGAGTAATGCAGGAAAGGAGACAGACTGTTGGAGAAAAGAATGGACACATCCCTGCTTTTTGCGTTTCCGATAGCGCCTACGATAAGAATCTGGTGTCATATTATGCTTCACAACCATAAACTGTTTATTTTTTTACTTCATACTAAAAAGTTATGATATGAGAAGAGGTAATGACTGATATGCTTCTCAGGAACTTTAGTTTTTCGTGTATATTTTCTCACTTCATACTAAAACAAAATGGTGCAAATGGCTCTGAGCACTATTGAACTTAACTTCTGAGGTCATCAGTCCCCTAGAACTTGAAACTACTTAAACCTAAGTAAGGACATAACGCACACCCTCGCCCGAGGCTGGATTCGAACCTGCGACCGTAGCGGTTGCGTGGTTCCAGACTGTAGCGCCTAGAAGCGCTCGGCCACCCTAGCCGGCATACTAAGACAAGGGCGTTCATAAGAGAAGAGGAAATGAAATATACGCTTCCAAGACATAATATTTCCTTGTGTGCCACTACTGCATACATGAAAGCCCTGCAGTTATTTTTTTATATTGGATAAATTTTGATATCACCTCACATTACTTTGTGAGAAGGGTCCTATTTTCTTGGGATCCAAATAGAGTAGTCATTTCATCACTGGTTAATATTCTGATGACTAATGACATGATACCCATTGCAATTGCTCCATGGCACCTGTGAGTAGAGTCTCACGTTGGTTACTGTAAGAACACGCAGGCGGTTATATCCGCTCACTGCAGTGACAGCCAAGGTGATTTATTTCTGTTTATGGCGAAGCGTCTGCTGCAGTGTCCACGCTCAGCCAACATAAACGAATCGCGGTGGCACTGGGCACTGCTAATCGCTGCACTCGTCGCGTGCCTCGACATCAAGAGCGCACTGTCTCTGCTAACGATACTATGGAGTTGATACATCTTACTTAACGTAATACGCAGGTCGTGGGTTGGGTAAAAATTCAGTTTGTAATTTCCCATCGCATTAAAATACTTTACAGTCATATTTGATGCAATATTTATTGTTGGTTGTCTCTCTAATGGTAATAATATTGATTCAGATTGTGCGTGAACACGAAAACACACACACACACACAGTCATTGATTCCAGTGAGGATGACAACTACTGTGTGTTGAACAACACATGCACCAATCAATTCCTCAGTTGGCGTCGAGTGGATGAGATTTTTCAATTACCTTGCATTGCAAGAATAGTAAGGAGGAGACTTAAAGTAAATGGACTAAAGTGCGCGTCATTTATGTTGGCGGCCGAGTTCACGTTCGTTCTGCGCATCTGACGTCACAAAACACAGTCAGCCAATGAACAGAGAACGACGTTGCCAGATCTCGACTGCAGAGCAGAGCATGGACGAGTGTCTTCAGTTTTAGAAACGTTCAGTCATAATTAAAGCAATAGAACAAAAGCAATGTCTTGATAGCAGACTTTCTTTTATAGAAAGTCTGGAAAAAGCATTCTTTATACCAATTGCTTCATATTCTATTAATTAATTGAACCAAACAAGCAATAAGACTCCTAATTCAGGTGATAGCAAGGAAAGGTGTGTGTATCAATCTCACGAACCGCTTTTTCGCATTAAAGAACGGCGGTAATTGTTTATTTCCTATTGTACATCGACGAAGCGTGAGTAATTCAGTCAATTCATACGTCAGTATTTTGCGTGAAGCGTTATACTCCTCATGGCAATCAGTAGCCACATGAGTTGCTATAGCGTAACGGTTAAGGTGTTGGGCTACCGCGCGAAAGGTTATGAATTCAAACCTTGTGCGGTGCTTATTATTTTCATTATTTAAAAACAATATCGAAGTGCCTTTCGTCACGAATTATATTCGTTTGAATGCAATTTTTTGAAATTTCTAGTGCTTTGTCTCTTCATTAACCCTTTCGCTGCTGCAAACACGTGCTCTCCGCATCCCGCGCTGTGCGCGATTTTGTCATCACTGCACTGCTCGCCTGTGCAGACACATGATGTTCCCACTGCTTTGACACACTTATTATTCGATTTCACAAAAACTATTTGGCCCAAAAATTAGATTTTTACACGTCTTCTTGACTGATATCTTCCCCCCATAAACGACTTAATTTTGATTCGATGTTCAACGCAGTTATTATGCAGCACAAAGCATTGCACGAAATTTTGAAAAGTTTCCAGAGGTATAAGTCCATAGCGTATACTTTCCGTATGGTCGATTTTAGTTGCCACAATGTTGAGAATGAAATGTGGACAAGATACCTAAATTTCATATAAAATTTACTGTATAACAATATCTCATTTAAGTACCACATAGGTGTCGTATGTAATATTGAGAAATATTCCGTCTTTCGCGACTGTAATAAAAGTTTTATTTACACCAGATACGCTTGGCTTTATTTTAAAGCCCTTCAATCAATGAAAGATATGGCACATACACAATGGTACTCATGTTCTCTTTCTTGTTTTTGTTCCACAGTCGCAGTTTTACCAATGGTACTGAAATATATTGCTCTTCTGCAACTGTAATAAGCGACTTATTTATACCAGACGCGTTTCTCTGTTTTGAAGCATCTTCAGTGGACAGTATTTTGTCTCCTCCATTGCCAAGTCACCTTTCGTAGTTTTGTGCTGCGGTAACACAATATTCAACGTTTGTGTTGGCTGATCAGTGTTTTAGCAAATAAATGATGTTAGACATAGCTCAGAGCACTTCACTGATAGATGGGATATTCAAGTCCTAATATTTTTGTATGTCCACAGTTTTGTTTAATGTATTTTGTCTACTTCCTTTTGATTGATTGAAGTGCTTTAAAATAAAGCCAAACGTGCTCAGTGTAAATAAAACTTTTGTTACAGTCGCGAAAGATGGAATATTTCTCAATATTACATGCGATACCGATGTGGTACTTAAATGAGATATTGCTATACAGTAAATTTTATATGAAATTTATGTATCTTGTCCACATTTCATTCTCAACATTGTGGCAACTAAAATCGACCATACGGAAAGTTTACTCTATGGACTTATACCTCTGCAAACTCTTCAAAATTTCGTGCAATGGTTTACTATATTTAATGCTGCATAATAACTGCGTTGAACATCGAAACAAAATTAAGTCATTTATGGGGGGAAAGTATCAGTCAAGAAGATGTATAAAAATCTAATTTTTGGGCCAAATAGTTTTTGTGGAATCGAATGATACGAGTGTCAAAGCAGTCGGAACACGATGTGTCTGCACAGGCAAGCAGTGCACAGCGCGGAATGCAGGGAGCACGTCTTTGTAGCAGCGAAAGGGTTAATGCGGCCGTGGTGGCTTTGCTTCATGAACTGCGCACTCCCCCCTAAACGTAAGCAGGCGAACTATGCTATACTATGGCGCTGCTTCTATTGGCGCGTGCGTCGTGTGCAACTGGCAACGCAGCAATCTCCCACGTCTGGGCGGGCATGCGCGAGCCGCCAAGATAAAAGAATTGAACTATAGTATCCAAAGAGCTGCGACAAAGCAAAGCTTGACCGACTATCAGATAATTGTCCACATGGGTTTTGTGGTGGACGAGTATACTTTTAGTAGCCAACCCATCCACGATCATTACGTAAGATTTCTCGAAGGCGTAGGGGCATTGATTTCTGTAAGTCGTCGACAGTGTAGCGTGATGGTTTACTTCCCACCATACGTTTTCTATATTCGTCCAAAGGTCGCTTGTATTTGTAGGTCTACATGGCAATGACCTTGTTACCTTTGCCCACATATCCTCTCTCTGGTTGATGTGCAATGATCATGGAACGAACGGCAACAGCTTTATCCTCTCTTGGCCCTGAACCCATCTCGCACTGCTCTGCTATGATGGATGGGGCTTTGCTCCTGTAAATAAAATGTTATCTCGTTCGTTCATATATTTATATTTAAATAACATAGTAGTAATAAGCACATTGTATTATTATTTTCCACAGTGTTTAAGAATTCAGGCCCTGTCATAAATAAGTGATCTAGATTCAACTGTCAGATTAAGAATGTGGTTTACCCAGTCTATCAAATGATGAGAGTCGTATTCGAATATCCACATCAAGCCTGACTTGCTGAATCCGATTAGAACGATCTGGTATCAAAATGGAATTACAGAAATCGGTTAATTTGAACGTCTGTATTGCAACAATGCTGCGCACATAAATTCCTATGATTGAGTAACAGGTAGCAACTGCCTAAGAAAAAGTAAGAAATATGTCTACTAGCAGCAATGTAACGTAATTATAACCCATATTTACGTGATGGAAATACTGAATCGAACAATGCACAACTATTTCAGTGGTGGGAGGATGCACCATATCGGATTTGCTGATGACATAATTGTGGTGTCACCGCCAGACACCACACTTGCTAGGTGGTGGCCTTTAAATCGGCCGCGGTCCGCTAGTATACGTCGGACCCGCGTGTCGCCACTATCAGTGATTGCAGACCGAGCGCCGCCACACGGCAGGTCTAGAGAGACCTCCTAGCACTCGCCCCAGTTGTACAGCCGACTTTGCTAGCGCTGGTTCACTGACAAAATACGCTCTCATTTGCCGAGACGATAATTAGCATTGCTTTCAGCTACGTCATGTGCTACGACCTAGCAAGCCGCCATTATCAGTTGTTAGTGATCTTGTAATTCATGTATCGTCAAGAGCGATGTTCACCAATTATGGATTAAAGTTAAGTATTCCAGAAGCTACGTACGTTTTTCTAAGTTCTCATTTCCGTGTCCTTTTCCAGACCTCACGCCAGCCTGCGTGAGCTTAAACGCATGCCTTTCGGCTTCCCGTCATAGTGGATCGGCTGCCTTGCCAGTCCACAACAGTTGGCGACGAGAAATCTGCGTTCGTAACTATATTGCCCTGATTTACTTGTGTCATGGCTTCGCCACAATCTCCAGATGCACTGTTCGAATTTTATCGCTTGCGGAATCAGCAGACGCAGGCCTTATAGGATGCCCTTGGACAGCTCGTCCAGGGTCAACGTGCAATGCAAAACGATGCGTCAGCCGCCGCTCCACCGCTACCGCAGCCACAACACGCTGTTGCACCAACTTTTCGCCCTTTTGATGCTGCACTGGAAAGCTGGACGGAGTGGTCACGCCAATTAGGATTCCATCTCGCCGCCTAAGGAATTCAAGGTAATGAGCGGCAGCCTTTTCTCCTTTCCTCCGTAGGCGTGAATACGTATCGTGTGATAATGAAATTATTTCCTCGCCGCGACGTAGCAACTCTGTCCTATGACGAAATTTTGTCTGCATTAAATGCATATTTCAAAGAATCAGTCAATGTCGTTGCTAAATGGTATACCTTCTTTCGTACAAAACGTATGGCAGGTCAAACTAATCGGGGGTGGGTTGCAACCTTCCAAGGCCTTACTAGGGATTGTGCTTTTGAGTGTCAATGTGGACTCCCTTATTCAGATACTGTGGTACGTGATGCAGTTGCACAGAACGTTTCTGATGTTCGTATAAGGGAACAAATTTTGAAACTAGTCAATCCCTCCCTTCAACAAGTGATGGACATATTGGATCGACAGGACACACTTGACTTTGCTCAGGAATCATTTGAAACTTCACCAGCCATGTGTCACATTAAGCGGCCCACAGGGCGCGGCACAGAACAGTAAACAGTCCTCGCGCCCTGCCGCGCAGCGGCCGCCTGGCTCTCAGCCACGTGTGCCGCGCAGGCAAGCAAATGCAGTGCTAAAATCATGCCCGCGGTGTGCTACTAGACATTCGCGTGAGAATTGCCCGTCACGCCAAGCTATTTGCTTTTTCTGTGATAAAAAGTGCCATGTTCAGAGTGTTTGCCAGAAAAAGCTCAGATCAGACACTCACAACCATTCCAGGCCCTTTGCTTCACGCCGGAATCGGAATCGAACCACGGATACTCCGGCTCGTGAACCTTCGCCCATGGAAATTCATGTAGTTCATTCCACTCCACCCAGTGCCACTCTCTCTAACAGTGACTGTGTTCGTCACACACATAGTGTGCGTCGACATCGACGGAAATCCCGTCATGTCACAAGTGATTTTGTACCAGTGTCAGTTCATGTTGCACGAGACAGTCGCTCTTGTCGTCAGCAGGACAGTAAACTTTTTGTAGACTTGGACATTAACGGCAGAGTGATACCATTCCAGCTCAATACCGGTGATGCAGTTTCACTGATCAATCAAGACACGTACAAACAGCTGGGCACACCTCCGTTGCGTGCCGCAAATGTTCATCTCGGTAGCTATTCAGGACAAGTGATCCCTGTGTTAGGACAGTGCAGTCTTCTTGCAACATACAAGGGACAAACAAAACTTGTGTCACTGTACGTCCTTCGTTCTTCTTCTGCAGTGAACTTGTTTGGTTTAGATTTATTTCAGTTGTTTAACTTGTCTATGGTCAATCAGGTCCTATCAGTGAACCAGACTGTGCCTTCAAAAAGTGTTTCTCGTCAATGTGAAGAGTTTGCAGACATTTTTGCACCGGGCCTTGGTTGCGCTAAGAACTTTACCGCACAGTTGGAACTGAAAGTAAATGCGCAACCGAAATTTTTCAGAGCGCGCAATGTTCCCCACGCATTGCATGATGAGGTCGCAAGAACGTTAAACGATCTGGAATCACAAGGTGTGATTGAACGTGTGCAGGCTTCTCTCTGGGCATCACCCTTAGTAATTTTGCCAAAACCTTCTGGAAAATTGAGACTTTGTCTGGACTTCAAGGCAACAGTGAATCCACAACTAGTAATTGCAACTTTTCTTTTACCCCGCCTGGAAGATCTTTTTGACAAACTGTGCCCGGGTACATATTTTTCGAAGTTGGACCTAGCAGATGCGTACTTGCAAATACCGGTGGACGAAGAATCCCAGCGCGTTTTTGGTGGTTAACACGCATCTTGGTTTGTATCGATTCAAACGACCGCCATTCGGGTGTGCATCCGCCCCTGCATTGTTTCAGCAATATCTGCACACTGTTTGTGCGTCAGTCCCGACCGCAGCAAACTATCTGGACGATATAGTGATCTCCGGACAGACGGAAGAAGAACATTTAGCCAATCTCAGAACATTATTTCATGTCTTGCGACAAAATGGTCTTCGATTGCGGAAGGACAAATGTGTGTTTTTTGTTCGTGACTTACCCTACCTGGGACATGTAATCAATGCACAAGGCATACATCCTAGTCCCGAGCACCTCCGTGCCATACAAGATATGCCTTCGCCGCAGAATTTGAAGCAGCTACAGAGTGTGCTGGGAAAAATTAATTATTATCATCGCTATGTGCGCCACGCCTCTTCCATTTCAGCTCTGCTTCATCGCTTACGCCGTAACGGTGTTCCGTTCGTCTGGACGACGGAATGTGAACGCGCCTTTCGCCAGTTGAAATCGGCGTTGCTTTCCAATACTTGCCTTACGCCGTTCGATCCCCAGAAACCCCTTTTGTTGATGGTAGATGCATCGGATTTCGGGATCGGTGCTGTGCTTGCGCACAAAGATGCATCGCACGATCGCCCTATTGCCTTTGCATTCAAATTGCTCTCGTCTGCGCAAAGAAATTATTCTCAGATCGAGAAAGAAGCATTTGCTTTCGTAATTGGTATTACTAAGTTTCATGATTTCTTGTCTGGTCGTCACGTTACCATCATCACAGACCACAAACCTTTGACGTCGCTTTTTCATCCGAACAAGCCTGTACCTCCACGTACAGCGCAGAAATTCATTCGCTGGTCTATTTTCCTCTCGCAGTACCGCTACGATATCTTGTATCGGTCCACTGCTAAACACGGAAACGCCGATGCGTTGTTCAGTTTGCCTGTTGCTGAGGATAGAGCATTCGATACCTCCGAACTTGCTTGCATGTTCCTTGATGCGAAAACCGATGACGTGGTCAAATCGTTTCCGATTGATTTTCGTCGTGTAGCTACAGCCACAGCTGCTGACCCTGTCCTTGCTACCGTTTTGCGTTTTGTTGCTACGCAATGGCCTTTGTCGAAGTCGCGGATCGCGGATCCGTTGGTTCGCCGATTTTTTGCTTACAAGGAGAGACTTTTTGTACGACGTGGTGTTTTGCTGTTGCGTTCTGATAATGATCAGTCCAGGGTCGTGGTCCCACGTTCGTTACAGTCCTCTGTCTTACAGCTTCCTCACCAAGGACATTGGGGTCTGGTGAGAGCGAAACAACTTGCTCGTCAGCACTGTACTTGGTTCGGAATCGATGCTGCGATTACGTATATGTGCTCTTCTTGCATGGCGTGTGCTGAACAACAATCCGCACCACCGCGGAAATTCTTAGCATGGCCACAAGCCACTTCTCCTTGGCAACGCTTACACATCGATTTTGCTGGTCCATTCTGGAATGCTCGATGGTTGGTTGTGGTGGTAACATGATATGTTACTGACCTGAAAACACTCCAACATTAAATCACCCCAGTTCTTAGCCAGAAAGTGAGCATCGTACCTGCTCAAATAATGAATGAAGACGTATATATGTCGTGACAATTAGTCCTTCAAGTTGCATGCGTTGCAAGCTGCCCTGCAGAACTTTCCCATTAGATGACTGTGGTCTCTACATGGAATTTCCACTTTACGAATCAATGGCAGCTCAGAAATATGACATTCAAATGCCTCTCGTGCGAGGTGGTTATTGGATTATTTCCGCAATAAAGAACATCTACATCACACTCACGTTTTCCTACCTCAGACAGCAATCATCTCACAAAATTATTCCTGAAATTAGATTCGAATTTGTTATGGCCGTAATCATTTGAACATACAGTTAACTATGCTGCCACATTTGGTTTGTCTCGCTCTGTGAAACGTGTGTTAAAGGCTGTGGGACCACCTTTAAAATGCGCCACATGCACTTTGAAGCACTCAAAGACATTGTATAAAACAAAGGCACATTGTTCCTGGTGGTGTTCGTTCTCAAACGTTAAGAACTTTTCGCCCTTAGTGGACATTTCTACAAGCACCAGTTCCTGGCCCAAACAGTCTAATCTGATGTCTTTCTACACTTACGGTGAATGTGCCTCATGCCATGATGTTTCTACAATTGTTAGAAACATGGGTGAGACATGCTCTTGATTCTGAGGCAGGGAGGCTTCTCACATTTGGAGAACAGCAGTAAATCTTCGTGTTTAGGAATGTTGACCACCTACGTTAGAAACGTTTAGGGTTCCTGTTGCTTTATGCTTCCCATCTTCTGGATTTCTTGTTCTCCCATACATCCAGACTGTACACATTAACTACATAATACAGATCTGAGATTGTAATAGGAAATGAGGAGCCTTCGAACTCATAATACCCACAAATGGTATAGAGTTCATATGCATGCATAAGATATGCGTGTTTCAGGCAACTTCTGTCGCAAGCCAGACGTGACCATAACTGGATTCCCATAACTTGATCAAAAACATGCGAGTACACATCCAAACGGAGAACACACCTTAGCATCTAACCAGACCCCCTCAACTTCATATCAGGAAAACGCTTCAGTATGATATTCTAGGTAAAAAGTTTCATATCAGCCTGCAATTGATATGCCGTGTGATATCATGTCATCCTTCCTCCAAAATTGAACGACGTGTTCCTCTGCAGCATCATCATTGCCTTCTTTAGGGGGGGGGGGGGGGGGGTGCGCCGGCTCGCAATAGAGAAGTCTTTGCACCTGATCGGAAGATAATACTGCGTTTAGATGACTTCAGGGAGCTAACTCTCCAAGAATATTCGGCATACTGATACGCCGCATTGGTATTAACAAGGTGGGATTACAAGATCGTATCCCTGAAAGAACCAGCAACAACAGAGTAGTCTAATGCAGTTTTGGGGTAGCTATAGTTACCGAGCGACGTAGCGCTGTGGTTATCATACTGGACTCTCATTCAGGAGTTCAGGAGGACGACTGTTCAAACACGCTTACAGTCAATCCGATTTATGTTTTCCGTGATTTCCATAAATCGGGTAGTCAAATGCTGCTAGGGTTCTTCGAAAGGGCATGGCCGCTTTCCTTCTCAGTCATTCCCTAATCCAAGCTCGTGCTCCGTCTCTAATGACCTCATTGTTGACAGGACGTTAAAAACTAATATCCGCGTTGTGCATTTTCAACATTTCGCTGCGTAATGAATAGTCCATTAAATTTCGAGCATGCAGCCACGCAAATAAAATTTCCTCCACTGATATTTCGGCCGCGTATCGTCCGGCAATCCTCAGAGTGAGTCACAAGACTGACGACAAGAAGCCAAGCGCGGCCGTATATGCTCCACCGCGGTGGTAATGCGTATGCGGATCACAGATGCTGGTCGGCGGCAACGATTCGCTTATCGATGTATGATCGGCGGAGGTGACACCATGACGACTTCTCTGCAGTTTAGTTACCCCAAGAGCCGGATTCCATGCCTTCTCCAAATTACAACCATTATCTCTATTTATTAAATTTAATCTCTATAGCTTCCTTCAAGACTGATTCCCAAAAGAAAAAGGTGGATGTTAAAATGTTCACATTACTGTAATTCATGGAATGTCCTGTATCAATGCAATGTTCGGTCACAGCTGACTTGCCTGGCTGTAATAAGCATGTGTATCTTCGATGCTCCACACGTATCTCATGAACGGTGCGTGTTGTTTGACCTAAGTACGACTTCTCACAATTTCCACAAGGAATCTGACACACACCCGCCTTACGAAGCTGTAAATCGTCCTTCCCAGACCCGAGTTCGTGGGGGGCTGTAAAATAACCTTAAGACAGTGTCTCTCAAGAATACGGCCTATGTTCGAGGAAAGAGCTCCCACATAAGGCAAAAACGCAGTAGATCCGAAGGAATTGCTATCTTCTTCCCGATGTTGAATGCTCTACGAATTTGTTGTGGAGAAAATCCATTCGATTTAAAAATGCTCTGGAGGTATGTGAGCTCTTCTTGCAAAATGGCACATTATTACATTCCGTATATCGGAAACCAACACACACAAATCGATATCCTCATGGTAGTAGCTGCCATCACCCTTCACAGACCATAGGTGTCCTTAAGACCTTAGTGCATAGGGCGCACTCTATATCCGATAAAGGGAATTTACAAGAAGAGCAAACATACCTCAAGAGCATTTTTAAATCGAATGGATTTTCTCCACAACAAATTCGTAGAGCATCCAATGCAAAACCTAAAATGCAGGTGTTTGATGGGAAAGAAGATAGAAATTCCTTCAGATCTAGTGCGTTTTTGCCCTATGTGGGTGCTCTTTCCTGGAACATAGGCCATATTCTTGAGAAACACTGTGTTAAGGTGATCCTCCGGCCCCCCCACGAAGATTGCACCTTTACTCGGCTCTGTCAAGGACGATTTACAACTTAGTAAAGCGGGTGTGTATCAGATTCCCTGCAGGAAATGTGAGAAGTCGTACTTAGGTCAAATAACAGGTACCGTTCATGAGATATGTGTGGAGCTTCGAAGATACACACGCTTATTACTGCCAGACTAGTCAGCTGTGGCCGAACAGTGTATTGATACAGAGAATTTCATTAACTACAGGGATGTGAAGATTTTAACATCCACCTCTTGCTTTTGGGAGTCTGTCTTCAAGGCGGCTATAGAGTTTAGATTAGCTAACAATTTAATAAATAGAGATATTGGTTTTAATTTGGACAAAGCATGGAATCCGGCTCTTGGGGTAACTAAACTGTGGAGAAGTCGTCATGGTGTCACCTCCGCCGATCATACATCGATAAGCGAATCGAATGTCTGTAGGCCTTCGCCATATGCGGCGCAACTGTAAACGTATTTCTTTGCCGCTGACCAGCATCTGTGACCCGAATGCGCAGTACCGCCGCGGTGGAGCTTATAAAGGCCGCGCTTGGCATTTTATCGTCAGTCTTGTGACTCACTCTGAGGATGGCCGGACGATACGTGGCCGAATTATCAGTGGAGGAAATCTTATTTGCGCGGGTGTGTGCCCGAAATTTAATGGACTACTAATATCCTCCTCCAGATACCGCTAGACTAGAGGCGACATCATGATGAAGACGGTGAAATAGACGGGCGCATCGATAAGGGGTCTGCCCTGGTACAGCCGGGTCAGAGATGATAGCCATATGGGCCTGGATCAGGTCATGTAGACGTCAGTGGTACTACTCTGCCGCTGCTAGCTCAGGGACAGCAGCCAGACAGGATGAGACCAGGTGACCTAGCCTTCGACAGTCGCACACTGCTACTGCAAAGTCGGCGGCAGTAGACAGTTGGGCTGATTTAGGTGATACAGCCGCATCAATGACGATCAATGAATGGTCCATCAAGAGTGTATCGAGAATACCAAAATTCCAGGCATTACCTCTCACCACGAACAATACAGTAGCTGACAGCCATCGACAGATAGCAGCGGTGTTTGTGTAGAGTGGTCAATGTTAACAGATAAGCAGTCCTGCGTGGACTAACTGCCAAAAACAATGTGCGATGTAGGACAAAGGCATCCGTTAGTGCGGTGCTGCAAAACTGCGCATTAATCGACTATGGCAACAAATGATCAACACGGGCGCCTTTGACAATCGCAAAGTCTCTCCTATTCTGGTGACCATATCGGTGGGATCTTAGACGAGTGGAAAGCCATGGCCTGCCCAAACGAGTACCGATTTCAGTTGGTAAGAGTGTAACCTCCCCACAAAAATCTTAAAAGTTATTATTATTGAATGCTAATGGACATTGCGCTAAGTGTAACTTCTCCACCAAAATTTAAAGACAGAAATAATAAATGAATAGGAGCCAAGAATAACCTCCCTGCAATGAAATGTACTGACCAAGGCAACAAAAATGTGAAATTCGCAATCTGACTCTGGTGTAAGCTCCCACAAAAATAATGAAAAACAATTCAGTGCTAATGAAATTCAATTAAACCGAGATATCGGTCTATGGCCCTGTGCAAAAATCAGAATTAAACTCTTACCTCATCATAACACCTAGTCAAATTTCTGCTCTTATTCTTGCGCACGGCTTGGAGGAACTGCATTGCAAATAATAATATTCTTTTTTTTTTAGTAATTTAACTGAAAACTGAAACTTTTGTTTAAGGGAAGTGGAACCAAATCGTTACTTCAATTAAATAAAAAAAAAATTTTGTAAAAAACTGCTTTGAAATCAAGATTATTATTGGGGGCACTTGTTGGAAATTAATTACAGTAAATAAACTTTACATTATCCGATGATTATCTTAATTAACAGTATACCTCATTCAGCATCTTGACCAGTGTTGCCGACAGAGTACATCACACAACCGCACTGGGCTGCTACTACTGACCGACTGCTCTGCATGACGACTAATAGCGTACAGCACTGCACGACTATTACTAACAGACTGCTCGTAACACTCGCGCGGTCAAGCGCATACTAACCACGATAATAGGCTCTCTGGTCAAAGATTTTAACGTGCCTCACCATCGCTGCTACGTTACATACGTGTTTCAAGAGCTGATGGAAGGTTCAAGTGTGGTGCAGACCCCAAGAAGCAGTGGACCCAAGTTGGTGGTTCCATAGATGTCCTCTGGTCCAACTGAACCGATCACCGACTGGAAATGGTTATGTTAGGCTACCTGGAGACCATTTGCAGCCGTTCATGGACTTCTTGTTCCCAAATTTCTATGAAATTTTTATGGCCGGCAGTGTGAGCTGTCATCTGGCCATAAGTTTTCCGATTGGTTTGAAGAACATTCTGGACATTTCGAATTAATGGTTTGGTCACCCAGATCGCCAGATATGAATCACATCGAACGTTTATGGTTCATAATCTAGAAGTCAGTTCGTGCACAAAATCCTGCACCGCCACAACTTTCGTAATTAGGGATGCCTATAGAGGCAGGATGGATCAGTAGTTCTGCAGGGAGCTTCCAACGAGTTTTTGAGTCAATGCCACGTCGAGGTTTTGCGCTAAACTGGGCAGAAGGTGATCTGATCTGGTATTATGAGTTATCCCATTACGTTTAACACGTCGTTGTATATCACTCAATGGTTTTACCTTTTCCGGTAAATTGTTTTTGATGCTCAAAGTTTCCATGAACATTGGCTCTAGTAAACAGACGTTATTTCAGACTGCTTATCAACAAAATATACTTCATTCTCAGTGAAACTTATTGGGTGATTATGTAACGTATGTAGCTTCTGGCCACATATATTCTGCCTAATTACCGGTACTGTGACAGTTAATGAAAACATGAAATAGCGTATACTTTCTTTTATTCCCTTTCCGCTTTGTCTTCCTCTGATTTTTGTCTCACTCCACAGTGTGTGGCAGCCTTTTCCGACATACAGTTACTGGTTCAAATGGTTCCAAGAAAGACTGATTTCTTGGCAACTGTTCTAATTTTAACAATCGTAATTTCCATGGACTAATCTTGCATGCTTCAATAACTTTGTACTCTGTTGACGACATATTGTTCTGTACTAAACCGTTTTTAAGATAGTATAAATGTCACTTATTCTGAGACGACTGACAAAAAAGGGAGTCAGGTGCCTTGACATATCCTCACTTACCCGTGAGTTTTGAGTTGACATTAAATTTCCTTATATGCATATGGTTCATGTTGCTGTATTCTAGTATTCAACACGTCACCATTTCCAAACACTGGCTCAGTAAGACAATCCAGTTTCATAAAGTTTTTATTGAGTGCTTCCGTTTTCTGTCAATGTGCAGACAAACATGCTTCACACCCTCTGAACAACTGTACAACACATGTGAAAATTTTTCCATATTATACAGTATACAGGTACAGTAACCTTTTAGCTACATGCTTTCCATGCAGAATCTCATCAAAGTTTCATTTATATGGGCCCTCATTCAGTTTCCTAGTTTCAACTACAACCAGATATCCACACTGATAATTATTCCAGCAATCCCCACATACGGTAATGAATTCATTGTATGATATGTTGGTTCCTGCATGTGCTTCGTAGATAAGTTTCAAATTCTGATTGCCCTGTGTGAAAACCGTAATAAGGACAGACGAGGAAGGTTTGAATAATTCTAGATAGAGAAGTTATTGGAATTCGACGTATGGGAAGAGCAAGTACGCGCTAAATTAACATTAACAGAGGTCGAAGTTGTAGCATGAGGAGGAACACTGGAGGGTTTTTTACGATAGGCAAGATTCGAAGTTCCTACACAGCACTAGACAAACTGCGGCTGTTGAATGTTGATGATGATTAACAATGATTTTAGCCTAATGACGAACTGATTTACCAGTGGTTCTATTTGGAAGGTTTTAAACAGACAAATGGTATCTGCACTTACAAGTACATGTCTACTGATTCAGATACATATAAAACATTCTACAGACCAATGGCAATATAGGCGATTGAAGAACATTTAAGATCCTACAGTTAATAATTGTGTTTAGGTAAGCGAAAATGGCCGAAACCCGAAATATTCAGTTAGTACAGAAAATAAACAAAACTGACAATTGTAGGTGTGATGGAATCATTCAAAAGAAATTTTCTTTCTGTGTTAGACGATTACCGCATCGCTGGTGATCCCTGTTCAGCAGTGGATTCCTGATATCAGAAGCTGTGTTGGTGGGGAGGGTGTGAGACCTCCGCACGGGGCGCGTACATAGCACTGTTTACCCTTGATCTGCATTAACTAAACAGCGTCCTTAGTTGATCGTTACAGCGCCATTACTGTCATCAAGTCTCCGTAGCCACAAGAGCACTGTGTAAATCTAGCTGATGAATGGCCCGTGTCCCAGACCACAAGCCGTTCTGGTGTAATGGATAAATGTTGGAATTCGGCAGCAGCGATGAGGTCTGCCACCGCTTTTCAAACTGTCACACGCGAGCAGCACTTATCGAATGTCACAGTCGCTATCCTTCAGGTGTTTCTGCGGGTGTCAGAAGCAACCAGCAGTGTGCAGCTCTCCAATACTGAAATAAACCACAGATCCCACTTGTATACAACTTGAGCGAACGTATGTTTTACGTTTCTGTTACTTTTGTTTCTCAATACGTCAGGATTTACTGATGTCTTTAGATTTTCCAAGCGGAACTTCTGTATGCTACTGCATATAAAACAGATTTTTACTTCATGTAAATCTGATACCTACTTAGTACAACACTTACTTCCAGTATCCAATTGAACATATAAATCGCTAACGTACCGTACTGGATGAGTGTTTGTGCTCCATGTACCTTAAGTTGAGACGTTTCTTAATCAGTCTCGATATCCTTCCACATACCTTAGCATTAGAATCTTCAGTGTTCACGGCAGAGCTCTGTTGCAGTATGGTCAACATTGCACATCGTTGGCACCGGGAAAGAACACTGGATATCGTACAGGAAAAAATACAGTTCCACTGGTGGGAAGCTAACCTGTATCTGTTGTCTACAGCCGGTTTATCTATCTCAGCTACGTGTACTAACGGAATTTGTACTTTCTTCGCGTACACATATGAATATCTAATTTTAACATTGTCACTTGATACCAACTTCCTGTTGTGCCACAAATTCCTCTTCTCCACAGTTCTGTTCAGTACCTCCTCATTAGTTACTTGATCTACCCATCTAATCTTCAGCATTCTTCTGCAGCACCACATTTCGGAAGCTTCTATTCTCTTGTTGTATAAACTATTTATCGTCCACGTTTCACTCCCATACATGGCTACACTCCATACAAATACTTTTAGAAACGACTTCCTCACTAATAAATCTATACTCGAGGTTAACAAACTTCTCTTCTTCAGAAACCCTTTCCTTGCCATTGTCAGTCTACATTTTATATCATCTCTACTTCAACCATCGTCACTTATTTTGCTCCCCAAACAGCAAAACTCATTTACTACTTTGAGTGTCCCCTTTCCTAATGTAATTCCCTCAGTATCACCTGATTTAAATTGACTACACTCGATTATCCTAGTTTTGCTGTTGTTCGTGTTCATCTTATATCCTCCTATCAAGACACTGTCCATTCCGTTCAACCGCTCTTCCAGGTCCTTTGCTGTCTCTAACAGAGTTACAATGTCATCAGCAAATATCAAAGTTATTATTTCTTCTCCATGGATTTTAATTCCTACTCCAACTTTTTCTTTTGGTACCATTAATGCTTGTTCAATATACAGATTGAATAACATCTGGGATAGGCTGAAAACCTGTCTCATTCCATGCCCAACCACTGCTTGCCTTTCATGCCCTTAGGCTCTTATTACCGCCATCTGGTTTCTGTACAAACGATAAATGGCCTTTCGCTCCATGTATTTGACTCGTTCCACCCTCAGAAGTTCAAAGGGAGTGTTCCAGTCAAAATTGACAAAACTTTCTCTAAGTCTGCAAATGCCAGAAACGTAGGTTTGCCTTTCCTTAATCTATCTTCTAAGGTAAGTCGTAGGATCAGTATTGCCTCAGTATTGCATCGGTAGTTTTCACACCTTGCAACACATGATTTCCTTGGGATTGGAATTATTGCATTCTTATTGAGTTCTGAGGGTATTTCGCTTGTCTTATACATCTGGCTCACCAGATGATAGAGTTTTGTCATGGTTGGCTCTCCCATGGCTCTCAGTAGTTCTAATGGAATGTTGCCTACTCCCGGGGCCTTGTTTCGACTGAGGTCTTTCAATGCTCAGTCAAACTCTTCACGCAGTGTAATATCTGCCGTTTCATCTTCATCTACGTCCTCTTTCATCTCTACAAAATTGCCCTCAAGTACATCGCCCTTGACTAGACCCTCTATAAACTATTTCCACCTTTCTGCTTTCCCTTCTTTCTTTAGTACTGGTTTACCATCTGAGCTCTTGATATTCAAGCAAGTGGTCCTCTTTTCTCCAAAGGTCTCTTTGATTTTCCCGTAGGCAATATCTGTCTTACCATCAGCGATATATGCCTCCAAGTCCTTACATTTATCCCCTAGCCATCCCTGTTTAGCCATTATGCAATTCCTGTCGATGTCATTTTTGAGACGTTTGTATTTCTTTTTGCCTGCTTCATTTACTGTATTTTTATATTATCTCCTTTCATCAATCAAATTCAGTATCTCTTCTGTTACCCAAGGATTTATACCAGCCCTCGTCTTTTTACCTACTTGATCCTCTGCTGCCTTCACTATTTCATCTCTTAAGGCTACCCATTATTCATCTACCGTATTTCTATCGCCCGTTCTGGTCAATCGTTCCCTAATGTTCTCTCTGAAACTCTCTACAATCTCTGGTACTTTCAGTTTATCCAGGACCCATCTTCCTAAACTCCCGTCTTTTTGCAGGTTCTTCAGTTTTAATGTACAGTTCATAACGAATAGATTGTGGTCAGAGTCCACATCTGCCCCTGGAAATATCTTACAATTTAAAACCTGTTTCCTAAATCTCTGTCTTACCGTTATATAATCTATCTAAAACCTTCCAGTGTCTCCAGGCCCCTTTCCCGTATACAACCTTCTTTCGTCATTCTCAAACCAAGTGTTACTACAGTTAAGTTATGCTCTGTGCAAAATCCTGCCAGGCGGCTTCCTCTTTCATTCGTTACCCCCACTCCATATTCACCTACTGCTTTTCCTTCTCTTCTTTTTCCTACAACCGAATTCCAGTTCCACATGACTATTAAATTTTCGTCTCGCTTCACTATTTGAATAAATTCTTTTATCTCATCACACATTTCTTCAATCTCTTCGTCATCTGCGGAAATAGGTGTGATATGAAGTTGTACTAATGTGTTAGGCATGCGCTCCATGTCTATCTTGGCTACAGTGGTTCGTTCACTATGCTGTACGTAGTAGCTTACACGCATTCCTATTCTTTTTATTCATAGTTAAACTACTCCTGCATTACCCCTATTTGATTTCGTATTTATAGTGCTGTATTTACCTGATCAGAAGTCTTGTTCCTCCTGCCAACGAACTTCACTAATTTCCACTATATCTACCTTTAATCTATCCATTTTCCTTTCTAAATTTTCTAACCTTCCTGCCAGATTAAGGGATCTGACATTCCACTCTCCGATTCGCAGAACGTGTTTTGTTTCTCCCGATAGCGACGTCCTCCTGAATAGTCCCCGCCCGGAGAACCGAACGTGGGACTATGTTTCCTCCGGAATATAGTACCCAAGAGGACGCCACCATCATTTAACCATACAGTAAATCTTTATGTACTTGGGAAAAATTGCGGCTGTAGTTTCCCCTTGCTTTCACCGTTAGCCGTAGCAGCACAGCAAGGCCGTTTTGCTTAATGTTACAAGGCCAGATCAGTCAATCATCCAGACTGTTGCTCTTCAACTACTGGAAAGGCTGCTGCTCCTCTTCAGGATCCACACGTTTCTCTCGCCTCTCAACAGATACCCCTCTGTTGCGGTACGGCGACGTGTATCGCTGAGGAACGCAAGCCTCCCCGCCATCGGCCAGGTCCTTGGCTCATGAGAGGAGCATTATTTATGACGAATTTCATCAGTAAATACATGTATTGTCAAGGTGCAGTTAAAATGACTGACACATTGAAGATGTACCTTCATGACTTCCGTGGGTGAATACCAAATGCTAATTTTACCACCTGCGTTTGTGCAATGTACAATTTCTTTCTAAGTAATGAGTTACCTCAGATAACAGTTCCATGTTCTATAACATATTAGTGGCGGGAAATACGCAAAATATGTCAGAAAGTTGTTTCGCTTTTTTCCAAGACTAGTACTTATAAGAAGAGAAGAAGTAGCTGAACTTAGCTGTTCAAGAAGCTCAGCAATGTGCTTCTTCCAGTACAAGTTTTCATCCGTACGTGCACCTAACATTTTGCAGCATTCTACCCTATTCCCCCACGCCTTCTCAAATGCTACATCAAATATTGGTGTGACTCTATTTGTTGTACAGTCTTGAAGATAGTGTGTATTTCATTTTTACTTTAAAGAGAGTCCTTTATGTAAGAACTACTAAATAATTATTTGAAAATATCATTACCAATTCTTCTGTTGCATTCCCTCTAATGGAATTTGTTATAACACTAGTATCATTGGCAGAAAGTACTAATTACGCTCGTTGAATCTTAAGTGAAATGTCATTCACACATATAATAAATAGGGATGGACCCAAAATAGAACCCTGCTTCACTACCTTTGTGATTTCTCTCCAGTCTCTAAAATTTTCTACCCTTCTGACAATGTTTGAACTATTCAGCACAACCGTTTGCTCTCTGTTTGTCAAGTATGACTCAAACCAGCTGTGCATAAAGCTATCAGTTCTACAAAACCGAATTTTTCTAAAGGACTAACGTAATCTACACAATCAAATGCCTTTGAAAGATCAAAAAAAAAATACCAACTGGAGATATTTCATTATTTAAGACTTACACTATTTGATGAGTGACTGTACAAATAGCATTCTCAGTCGAGCAATTGGAATGTAGGAGACGAGGTATTGGCGGAAGTAGAGCTATGAGGATGAGTTATGAGTCGTGCTTAGGTAGCTGAGTCGATAGAGTACTTGTCGGCGAAAGGCGAAGGTCTCGTGTTAGATTCTCGGTTGTGCATACAGTTTTAATCATCCCGGACGTTTTAGCCCTTCTGAAATCCCAGCTTTGATATGCTAAATGAATTATTTCCACTTAAGTGTGAGACTACGCTTGACTGCATTACTTTTGTGAATGTTTTGGAGAAATATGTCAGTAAGGTACTTGGACGATAATTGATTAAGTTTGTTTTGTTACCTTCCTTATGAATAGGTTTAACAATAGCGTATTTAAAGCTGTCGGGAAAACTTGCATATATCATTAACTAAATTACTTATTAAGTTGGAACAACTTATCAGAATTTTCTCTGAAATTTCATCAACGTCACATGAGTTCTGATTTCTTAGAAATTTTGTAATACTATTAATTTCAGGAAAAGGGGTCAGTGCTACTTGTAGTTGCTTAAAGTAATGGCAAATGAACTTTTCAGTATATCTTCCAACCTTCTCTACTAAACCATTCATTCCTGTTTTTAGAAAGTTATAGTTAAAAGTACTCTAAACTTCTGAACTATCAGTCACGAAATTGTCATTTAGTTTAATTGTTATGGTATCTTGTACACTGACTGGCTGTCCTGCCTCCTGTTTCACAACATCTCATATAGTCTTATTTAGTAACTTCACTTAATATACTGCAGTGTTTCTTGTAGTATGCAAGTAATGTCGGATTTTGACCTAAACTGACTTTTGTATGAATTTGCCTCTTCTTCTTGCACAAGATTTTTATTCCCTTAGTTATCCACGGCTTCCTTATTTTATAATGGATCTTTCGAATAATTTTTTAGGAAATCAGCTTTCAAATATTGCCACATACCTTGTATGGAGTAAACAGGATTTGATAATAGCATCTGTTTCTGCGTACAGGATGTCTCTCCTAAGAGTCGTCAGGGGCATTTTCTCTAGATTTTCGGAAGATATTTGAAATTTTGTTTTTGCAGTGTGCAGGTGGAGGCAGCCCAAAGAAATACTACTTATCTGGCTGATCAGTCTTTCATGTCAGTACCTGCATAAAGCGTCAGTTTCTTTCCCGTTAGGAGCAAAATGATTTCTTAGAGATAGACCAGTCAGTGAGTTTTTAATCGCACATAATTAGATCTCCCAGTCACAGGCCATTACCTTACCAGATATTAATGCAACACAACGAATCACATTTCAGTATTTTACCAGCCATAAAAATCTGAAGAGTCAGCCAGAATGTACCCCAAAGTGGGCTATCTTTTCAGCAACATGACACAGCTCCGTAAGAAGATCATACACAGCTTCGTCTAAGACTTTGTTGACTTCACACCAACCTGACAAACACACACACACACACACACACACACACACACACACACACTCATACATACATACAAATTTCACTCTCCCAGTCACAGCCAATTATTTTACTAAACTTTGAAATGAAACAGATAATTACAGCCCAGGATTTTTCCAGGCTATAAAACAAAACAGCTAATAACCATCTTGTTCTCTCTACCTCTCACTTGTCAAGAAACATAATTTAATCATTGTACCACACTTCGCGCAAAGCGCAGTGGGAGCTGAATACTGTCTATGAATATGATTACAGGTGTCAAATTATTCTCTAACCTCACAGCGTTGAAAGGATAATAATCTAAAAAACAGTAAGGGTAAATTTGACTCAGTCGTTGACGGGTAAGAGATTATGGTTAAATTTAGCAAAATAACTCTGTTGCGCGTCATGATGTTGTTTTCGTTCGTTTTATGTGGATCTTACCTCTCAGTCTTTCGTCGGATAAATTTTTTCGGTTCCCTTTAAACATTTCAAACTCGCAGATTCACTATACGTTATTAGTCAGACGCGCTACAAATTTAGTATAACTAAGTTAGTCTTACATGATCAGTATCATCCAATTATGGCTGAAGTTTTTACTTGAGTCAGATGCTATTTCAGCGTTACCAGATTTAAAATACACCTGCTTGGTCAACACACACACACACACACACACACACACACACACACACACACACACGATATAAGTTGGAACACCCTTGTCATCGCTCACTTTGTCCACTTCAAACAATATTGTATTACTTACGATTTGTATATCTATGAACAGTTATAGTGGATATCTCCTTGCCCTTTCGAGAAGCATGAGAATTGCAAACACGGCAGTTGGGAGCATGTTTCTCAAATTAAGAGCAGATTTTGAACTGAAGACTCACGGCATGGCGGCCGTACGAATACGCTGGACCAAAATGCAGCGAAAGTCGGCGAATGCGTGATGCTGAACTGTGTCTGGAGTCGTTTGACGAAAATTAATAATCTGAAAAATTGTGTATATGAGTTGTTTGTTGATTTCGCTGCAAAAGCGAGCGCTTCCAGGAATCTGGTTGTTTGTTCTTACTGCTAGTATTGTCTCTAAATGTAGCCTTGAGCCTTACCTGCTGAGCCGATTGTTTGTTCCTCGTATCTGTAGGCCACAGCTGGCGCTCTACTGGCCAGCGTTTCTACCTCTTGATCAATGGGCCCAAGGTTCGATTCCCGGTCGGGTTGGGCATTTTCTCCGCCCGGGGACTGGATGTCTGTGTTGTCCCCATCATTTCATTATCATACGGGAAGTAGCGAAATTGGACCTGGAAAGATTGGGAACCTGTACCGGCCTGATGACATCGACGTCAAGCGCCCCACAAACGAAAATCATCATCATAATCATCTTATCTGTATACAATACAGAAACATCGGAAGGTGCTTACCAGTGCTTTTTACTCATTTGTGTACATTCAAAACTTTGCAAATCTCTGAGAACTTCTTCCAAAGATAGGTCCAAAAACTGTAACGCACGAGTATGCCCAAGATTGTCAGATGCATAGCGAATAACCAAGAGTCCGGTTAGCGAAACGAATAAATATGCTGGTGATATTCATTCGCACACACTAAAGTATTCGAAGGAAAACTTAATATTTAATGATCTTATACCCATTCACGGTAAGGTTCAGATTGCAGTTTCTGACTGGTAGAATTCCAGCGGGGAAGAAGTGCAATTATATTACGATTATAATATTCGGAAAACACTCAAAACTCCGGAGAACGACAAACTGTCAGGTTCGTCACTCAGGCTGCGTTTTCTGTTGCTGAGTAAGTGTTTAAGGAAATCAAACAACTAACAAGGGGACGCGATGACGTTGGGACCACGGATTTACATCAAACTTCGTGCATGTTTAGGAGTCCATTGAAACAACGTAATGGGCAGTTACGAGAAAACTGCATAAGAAGTTTTACACGTCTGTTATGTACCTTATGTATCACTGCGAATGGTGTTTATTTAAGTGAGAATCTTTCTGCATGTATTTGGTATCAGTGTTGCCTTCAATTCTGTGTATCGATGTAATTTAATTTCTTGCAATATAAGCCGATTGATAGTTTTGTGTGACGAGCCTCGTACAGAAGGACAGTTTACAACTGAATGGTCAAAGTTAACGCTTTGAACGATCAACTGATGTCCACTATATGTATTTAATTGAGTTTCCTTCACAAATTTAAAGTAGCACTTCAGTTTCTGATGCAGGAACCTTTCTATGATCCTTCCGCCATGCGTGAACAAAGGAAAGAAATTGTGGCCATAATCCTTCGTATTGAATGGAATAAGTGATTCTATGAAGAACGAACCCCTATTTGCGTGATTCGTTTTTCAAATATGATGGTAGTTACAGAATTTAAAAACTCGCATTATAAGACTCTGACACTGACTTCAGTTAAATCATTGTTCTGTCTCCTTTACAGTATGGTTCAGTGATGGTGGGGAAGGAAGCATCTCTTTTGGTTACTACGTAATGTGTTATTGTTCTAAAGGCAGTGCAGGATGATCCGTCTTCTGAATGAGTTCTTAATTTTTACCTCCATGTGTCTGAAGTCACTCGCACTAATTTTCCCCTTAATTTTGTTTAACCCTTCTGCTAACATCGGGGTTAATAAAATTACGATACAAACCATTTGTTAAGTGTATTTCTGCTTTCACTTGTGCTTACAATTAAATGTGGCCTGTTTATCCGTCAATATATATCCATCAGCGCTTTTCACTTTATATATCCAAATACTATTATCCCACTTTTATTCATTTTCCATGATTCGTGGAAGATGTTCTTGTTACTACACTTTGTAGTATTTGGTACGAAATTTGTAGCAAATGGAACTGAATCTGCAGCTATATTACTCCACGCAGAAGCAATAAAAGTTACAACTTCACCTACGCTGAAGCGCCAAGGAAACTGGCATAGGCATGCGTATTCAGATACAGAAATATGTAAACATGCAGAATACGGCGCTGCGGTCGGCAAAGCGTATATAAGACAACAGGTGTCTGGCGCAGCTGTTAAATCAGTGACTGCTGTTACAATGGCAGGTTATCAGGATTTAAGCAAGTTTGAACGTGGTGTTATAGTCGGCGCACGAGCGATGGGACACAGCATCTTCGAGGTAGCGATAAAGTGAGGAATTTTCCCGGACGACCATTTCACGAGTGTACCGTGAATATCAGGAATCCGGTAAAATATCAACTCTCCGACATCGCTGCGGGCGGAAAAAAATCCTGCTGGAATGGGACCATTGACGCCTGAAGATAATCGTTCAACGTCACAGGAGTGCAACCCCTCCGCCGACTGCCTCAGATTTCAATGGTGCGCCATTTATAAGTGTCAGTGTGCGAACCATTCAATGAAACAACATCGATATGGGCTTTCGGAGCCGAATGTCCACTCGTGTACCCTTGATGACTGCACAAAACAAAGCTTTACGCCTCGTCTGGGCCCGTCAACAGCGACATTGGACTGCTGATAACTGGAAACAGGTTGCCTGATCGTACGAGTCTCGTTTCAAATAGTATCGAGCAGATGGACGTGTACGGGTGTGGAGACAGTCTCATGAATCCATGGACCCTGCATGTCAGCAGGGGACTGTTCATGTTGGTGGAGGCTCTGTAATTGTCTGGGTCGTGTGCAGTTGGAGTGATATGGGACCCTAGATACGTCCAGATACGACTGTGACAGATGACACGTTCGTAAGCATCCTGTACGATCAGCAGCATCCATTCACGTCCATTGTGTATTCCGACGGACCTAGGCTGTTCCAGAAGGACAATGGGACACTCCACAGATCCAGAATTGCTACAGTGTTCTTCCAGGAACACTCTTCTGAGTTCAAACACTTCCGCTGCCCACCAGAATTCCCGCATATGAACATTATTGTGTGTATCTGGGTCGCCGTGCAACGTGCTGTTCAGAAGAGATCTCCACCCCCTCGTGTGTCAGGGATTTATGGAAAGCCCTGCAGGATTCATGGTGTCAGTTCCCTCCAGCACTATTTCGGACATTAGCCAAGTCCATGCCAAGTCGTGTGCGGCACCTCTTTGTGCTCGCGGGCCCTAGCACGATATAAGGCAGATGGACCAGTTTTTTTGACACTTCCGTATATATTGTTGCGATATTGTTCTTTTATTTCATTGTTGAGCGAGGAAAATCACGACAACAACGAATTTGTAACGTTTCCTTGTTGCTATTTTGAACTGTGGCATTCTTAGCTTGCACTTCTGGACGGAAACATGGGCAACAATGAAAGCCTGCAGAAATATCAATAGATAATAAATATTGATAATCCAGATCATCTGTGTGATGAAACCGCTACGTATTACTTGCGTGTGCCGAAGATGAAAACCGTAATGTTGAAGTTACTACAGAGGTTGATAAGTTCATAAAGATTTGTGAAATACATCAAATGATGGAGTCACCAGGGACAGGAGAATTATCGGAAAATGTCGCTGAAAACTAAGATCAATTCTTTGGCTATGTTCGTATCTAGAAGTGATCTGCCACGATATTTTACAAAGTTCCGTCAATGGAGAAAGGTAGTTCAAAACAGTCTACGAGAAAAGCCTTTTTTTAAGATATAGCAGTAAGGCTGTACATTTAAGTGCAAATATGTTTTCGTTCCTTTTCCTTGGAAACGTGCTGATGTAGGTATATTGAAGAAAAAGGTCAATAATATTTGGATAAATACAGTGAATTACGCCAACAACCTAAAGAATGGCACAAAATTACAATCCGGGCGGTTTTGGCACCAATTTCATTTCTTGTGGCTACAGAAAAAGCTGACAGATACCGTACTACTCTCTCCAAGTTATTTAGTAGCCACCCAGAGTGTCGAAGTCCATTATTCATGGCTATTAAGTACCAAATTTCATCATATATCTGCTGGTTTGAGGTTTTATGACGTAAGAACTGGCAGCATCAGAACTGCACAACGATTTTGTGGCAGTAACAGAGATTTTTGTCATGTTTGTCAATACAGACCTATCCCATTCTTGTCATTCAAAACCTGTAAGTCTGTAAGTATCTGTATATTTGAATTACTTTGTCTCTGTTTTCCTTAAATTTTGATACTAAGGCATGTCCGGCACCTTTGCAAAAGAGATCTTTGATTAAATGAGTCTACTAGTATCAACAGCTGCATAAATAATTACATCCCTAATGAGTAACAACGATTGAAGGAAGACTGGCAATTTTCTGCCCCATCCGTCCATTTTGAGTGTACATAAAATCAAAACCAGGGAAGTATGGTATAAAATTAATGATATGTGAATATGCTGAAATGGATCTGTATGTAGTCTAAAAGAATATACTGGCATGAAGGCCAACTATAGAGAAGTAAATCAAGGGCAACATGTTTTTTTTTTTTGGTATGCTTGAACCATATTTTCAATCTGGAAAGGGAATCACAATAGATAACTTTTTATTTACATAACGCTAGCTGAAAAGTAGTTGGATCATAACTTAATATTAGTGGGAACCCTAAGAACAAACAAAAGAGAAATACCACAGAAGTTTTTGTCTAATGCAATGAAGGAGGAAAGCATTTCCATCATTTCAATTCACAAACCAGATCACTACTGTCTCATACATTCCATAGGTAAGGAACTGTGTTGTTCTGCTTTCAACCCAATTCCAAGATGACCCCGTTGAAGAACAAAAAGAAAAAAAAGACACTTATCATAATTGCTCACTACAATAAGACTAAAGGGGAAGCAGACAAGGGTGACCTGATGACAAGAGAATACAGTTGTGTACGTACAAAAAAATCATTGTCCGTACTAAATATTCATGGAAATGGTGGATATCCCTGCTCTTAATGCATAAATTCTGTGGTCACAAAAATATGCTTGCTGGCAGGAAGATTCCATATGAAGGAGGAAACATGTTAGCGAAACCGCACGTGGCAGAACGAGTAAGGCTGCAACTGGACTACATTCAGAAGTTGTAAGAGCCATTGAAGCTATTGGAATTTAAGCAAGAATGACATACGGTACAGTAGGTAGCAAAAAGTATTTTTTAGATTTACAAAAGGAAAAGATGTGCAAGATGTGCATTGAAGACCTAAAGACTGCTTCTATATGCATTAAATGAAGTTGAAACCACAGAAGAGACAAACTGTGGTAAATCGGTCTGAATTTTAGCAGAAGTTATCCGAAAGGATTAATACATGATTGATTAAAATCTTTAATGAACCATCATTTTACATTAATAAATGCCATTCTATATTATTATGTGACTGTATTACTTATAATTTTTTTTTTTTTACCTGAGGTAATTATTTTTCCCCACTTGGTAATCGGAGGGTGTAAAATTGCCTTGGTGATAGAAGTGTTCAGCATATTGTTATGCAAGTAAGGGGCTGTACAATGTTACCTTTGGTACGATATCGCTTTACGTTCCTTTCGTGTGGGTTGTTTGTTATTGTAATAAATCACTAATTTTAATCGGCGTTGCTTTTCAAATAACCGCCCTCGCCATATACTCACGCGCAATAAACTTGTTCCCTCGAAGGATAAAGATATCAAGTGCTGCCTGATTCACAGTAACATTAAAAAAGATTTTGCGTGTTACGGGTGAATCTGTGATGTGTGCTACGTCTGCGTGCGGTCGAACCGTATGACAGTCATAATCGTTGTGCAATAAAATATTAGAATTTTGATGCTGTTTATAATTTTTACCGAAGTGTCCACATTGCACTCTTGGAGGCTAAGAGTGAGATAAAATTTATGTAAAGCACTTTCTTCTACTCATTATTCGAAGGAAAGTGTCAAAATTCGTTATTGTATGGCAACTAACGTTACTGCTTAAGCATAATTCTCGACAGCTCGTGGCAATTAAATACTCCTCAGAGCAAGAAGAACGTCTTTAACAAATCCCAGGTGAGTAGAGTTTTTTAAAAGGTAGTAGTAAACTTGAACTTGGCGTTTCCTGTAAACACAAATAATACGAATGCAGTATGCATATAACCTGCAGTTTACTAGGATTTTTCGTGCCTGCCTTTAGCTTTGTTATCTGGCAGTAATTATCTGAGAGGGAAAGACGTTCATACATATACGACATTTTTCCCTGTTAATGTCTATAAGTTCAAGGGCGTGCTGCAATGTAATGCCTCTGAATTCTTTTGTAAAACTCTTAAAGCTTTTTAAATGAACGAAGCGTTACTAACATTCTACATCTTTATTCATAAAGTCTACATATTTTTAGCCATCTGCCGCTGCAGTGCTCCGAATTGTATGTGTAGAATGGAGGTGCGTAAGATAACTATCTCGGTAAGTGAGAAACAGCATGCTGTAATCAAGTTTCGGATTTGAAGAGTTTCTCCACACATGAAGCTCCTTCTCGTTCAACATGACAATGTCAGACAACACACGAACGCTGCTACATCTGCAATAGACAAACGCTTTGGGTTCAGTGTCAACGATCACCTGGCCAAGGGACTTGACAGTGGGCTCATCAATGCTATATCAATACCGGCTACTGTTATTATATTAGTGATTCACCAATAGCGTTACTCTTGTGACAGGATTTATATTTTTGTTTTGTGACCGTGTCGGTATATAATGGTAACGTTTCGGAGCATTCTACTGCGACGCCCTGATTCTTTTCTACTGCGTTGACTACATCTTCCATACGAACAGCTAATCGGTCTGATGTATTCTTCGCTGGCCGGTGCACTGTCCTTTGCTTCCGCGACCTGCGGTGTTTCGCAGTCGCTGTGTCGAGAATGAGGTTCATTACGTCTACGCCGATATTGTTCCCTACATTTGCGTCGTGAAAACCTGTCTGCGTTAGTTTGGCTCGCAAAATACGCGGTCTTCAGTTTTCTGCCTTGTTGCTGCCGTGATTATGTCGCGGTGAAAATCCTCTTCCGCGAACGACTGAATTATTTCGACCTATGCCCGTACCTCGTTGAGCAAAATCAATGTGATTCCTATCCCCGTCATTTTGTTATTTGTCATTGTGGTTAACCCTATTGTTATAATTAAGGCGACAATCACGATTAATTTCCAATGGCCTTGGTCCTTTACTCTTTCGAGAAACGCACAAAACGTTTAATGATTGCTTCCTGTATACCTCTTCGAATCCTCAGGGCACTTTTCCATGGTTCTCAAATAATCTTGGAATCGGATCGTTTATTTTTTAAGTGCATCAATTTTCGGTACCTAGATTCACAGATATCTTTGACAAGGGTTCTGCTCCTATTGTCATATAATCCAGTCATTATGAATTCTGGACGTAAACAATCATGTTTTCGCTCTGATCAGTATTCCTCTGTAAACTTTTGTTTGAATTTGTTAAACGTCATCTGATCAGTGTTCCAATTTCGTGTCAATCGTTTAGCATCCCCTGATAATACACTGATAACTATGTTAATCTTTTCGTGATCAGTCAAACATTCAGAAAAAATTATATTGCAATTTATAAGAAAATCCAGTGGGTGTCAGCCAGTACGTCTTTTGGTAGTATCAAAGTGTTCTTCACCCTCCAGTAGTTTGTCATGAAGTATCCTATCAGTGACGCAGCTCGACTTATATCTTATTTTCTTTCCAAGGTCGTAGATCTTGCCTCGAATTTGTGAAGTGATTTGGTTACACTTCCGTTACCAAATATTTACCTGTTTTCTTATTTCTTTCTCAGAATCAACCACTGTCTCCCTCAAATGTTAGATTTCATTTCTACGTTCGTCAACAATTTCGGTTTCTAGACTGAAAACTTTTTCGTCCACTTTGGTTACTGCTAAGGGTTCTACCTATTTCTTGGATCTTTATGATTTCTAAATCGAATATTTCGTGGACGTCATTGATCTGTCCCTGCATAGTGGCCATATTGGTATTTATGGCATTTATTTCAAGGTTCACTGCTGTGATTGCGGTAGTCAAAACGCCTACTTATTCGTCTACTTTTTCGATCTATTTGCTGATTGTAATGCTTGCGTTTTCTGCTCATTATTAAGGCTACTAATACGACTTGCTTGTGTTTTCAGTTGATTCTCAAGACTACTAACTTGTATTCCGAGTTTGTTATCAAGATCATTAATTTGTATTTTGAGTTGGTTATCAAGACCACAAACTAGTGCTTTAGTTTGACTGTTAATGCTACTGATTCGTGCTTTAGTTTCATCTTTAATCTGTGTAGACAAAACTTTGAATAGGTCGTTCATGCTTAATGGTTTCTCGCTGTTCTGCTCTTCTGTATCCTCATGCTCTGATTCTACACCATGTGATTCTACCGGTTCTGTCTTTGCGAGGTACTGGACCGAGTCTCTATTCATTTACGTAATCATTATCTTTCCCGTAAGCTTCCACATTCGTTCCGCACTTTGACTCCTGTTTTATCTGTGAAGCCAATTGCTGTTCTTTGGCGATATTTCTGTACGCATTTCGGTAACTGCTACAGGTAATATCGATAATAGTGTTACACTACCCACCATCAACCTTAGCATCGCGGCCCAGCTGAGCTGCACGCCATGCCTAGTGACACGTAACTTCCAGATAGTCCTCCCACTGTGCACCAGACCAGTGTAATGCATGCCCGATGGGCACCTACCAGCGCTATTTCTGACTGCGCAACTGAGCGTCTTACAGTACGCCAACACGAAGCCGGTAACAGTGCCACAACAGCTGTATCATATGCACATTTGTGCCAACACTTACGGAGGCCAGCAGATTCAGGCCAACACATATATTATTCTTTCCTCGCCTTGTCTAAGTTTCCAAATCTGCTTTTACTGCTTGATCGCCATAGGTTGAATCCTTAAATAAAAGCTCTGAATCAAGCATCACTTGTTTTATCTTGGCATTCAGTTGAAAAACTGGTTTCCAGTTCTTAATTTCTATGACAATTGAGGACGTACACCTCTGCTATGGGTACTACCTTGCAGTAGCACTTTCTTATTCCTGACAATACAAACGTTCACAGCAGTTCACACCCAAATTCTTCAGAACATTCGTTACTTATACTAGGAACTGACACCCGTTTGGTAGCTGGAACCTATTTCTGGGTACTACAAAAAGTTATCAAACTTTGACCTCCGCATCTTCCTCCTAGCCACTGCACCAGCTGCTATGTATCTCTCCCCCTCCTCTTCCAGCCCCACCCCGATCCACAAACTGCCATCATTCTCACTACATCCTTCTTTGCTTTTCCCAGATGTTCAGATCTTCCTTTCCTGCCACATCTTCCAGCTAACCTTACTGCATATCTTGCAGTTTCAAGACAGGGGCTCTCTGTGACTGCTGAAATGATCTCCCTACTACATTATTCCACTGAAAGCATTCGGTACAACTCTCACAAAGAATATCACCACTCATTTGTCTACAACATTTTCCACAGTTCCCACTCATAGGCCAAATAATATACACCAGAAAAGGAACAGAAAGACTTGGTACATAGTCTGAGGAAAAAGTGTAGCACCAAAAATACATAGCTGCGTATCAAGGTTACTTCGCGCACATACACGCCGCCCGGGATTAGCCGAGCGGTCTAGGGCGCTGCGGTCATGGACTGTGTGGCTGGTCCCGCCGGAGTTTCGAGTCCTCCCTGGGGCATGGGTGTGTGTGTTTGTCCTTAGGATAATTTAGGTTAAGTAGTGTGTAAGTTTAGGGACTGATGACCTTAGCAGTTAAGTCCCATAATATTTCACCCACATTTGAACATTTGAACACACATACACACTATCTGCAGTTGTGTAAATGATTAGAGTTACAGCTCTCCGTGAAAGGTAGAACGACCACCAGAGTGCATTACTGTTGTTCGTGTTTAGTGTTGTTACCAGGGCTGGTGAGATATATAAGAAGCGTGAACACGGTCATGTGTTGAGTAATGACTGTGAAGGACACGGAAATGTCGCATACTCGTATGGGACAGCTTTATCAGCCTCTGACGGAGTTTTAAAGGGCCTTCATAGTGGGTCACCATTCGGCTGGCTGGCCGAATCATGCAGTACACGGATCTGTGGGGTGTTCGGATGTAGTAGTGGCCTGCGAAGAACATCCTACGTCGTCATGTGTTACTTCTCTTTCGACATTGCCGTGGTGTCTTTTCAACAGGACAATGCTCTTCCACACATGAAACACATCTCAGTGAACTATCAAAGTGATGCAGACGTTCTGCCATGGGCATCAAGATCCCCAGAATGTCCCCGATAGAACGTGTTTTGGTTCTGCACGGACGCAACTCCTTCTCAGTCCTAATAACCAGGACATCAAGTACCAGATACACCATTTCTGGGCCATCTTGCCTAGGAGGGGATGCAATGGTTTTATGAGACCCTACCCAACAGACTCAGTGCGTACTTCCAGGCCTGAATTGTGGATGATTGCAAAGATAAGTGGGCGCATAGTGCCATAGTTTGTAAATTTGCGTCTAATTTGTAATCACTGAAATAACATCACATATCCCTTCAATCCGTGAAGTTTCATTTTATTTCCTCTTCTCCTTCTGGGTGTTCGACTTTTTATTTCAGCCATTGTACATTTAAATTAATTACGGGTCTCGTAGTTTCTTCAGTACTTTCAAATACTCATCTAATGAGTAGATAACTTGTTCTATGTCTTCTTCCGCACGTTGATCATTTTAGGACTATCGTACGAGTATTATACGACGTTGTATAGCGATGATAAGAGCTCTGGAAGACGCCACAAAGAAAGGTCATTCCCCATTGCGTAAAGATTTCGTAGTTGACGAGTGACCAGCTAACTGCCGAGTAATTTTAGCCAGGGCTCATTACAGACAAAGAACGCTACGTATTCATCTATACTCTGCCGGCCATACTGTAGCCCCTCCCCACCAAATCGATTTATAGAAATCACTGTAAAACTATATCTACTTGGCTGGATGGATATTTGAACTGCCTTTGTCCCATTCACCAGGTCAGTGTCTTACCACTGCACCACCTCGTTCGCTGACTAGAACTAATGGCTAGGCGTTATTTGTAGGATCAGGCAATATGTAGGCAGATTGATAGGTCTGAGAACTGTGGAACACGATCGATGAACTTGTTCGCTTCAAACATGGGACAGAGCCACATAGAGCTGGCCGTGCTAAAAGCAGCTGACACTATCGTACAAGCACACACGAAACGTGTGGCCTTGTGCTTTGTTTATGGTCATGACATAAAATAAGCTCACCGAGAATTGTAGAATTTTAAAGGGAAATGGCAAATTTTTACCAATAAGGAGGATTCAGTGTATAAAAATTCTGTCGCCTGCGCCACTACCCGTCAAAATTTCTGCATCTATGACACGAAGCTGTAGAAAAGTAACGTCAAGCCTCAATAAGTGAAGGTTTCCAAGGAACGAGAAAATGCATGACGCTCTCGGTCAGGCTTACGTTGCACCTAAAGTTTGAAAGGAGTTTCCAGAGGGCGAGTTAACGACTGATGAATTATTCTGATTCATGTAATAATATTTATATATATATTGAAATTGAAATCATTTGTAGTAATACAATACACATACTGATTCATTTAGTACTAATTTGATTTCGTATTTAAATATTAAGGAATACCATTGTAACTTTGCACCCCTTTGAGGCAGATGTCACATTTATGTTACTGCAGTCTTTTATGAACTATAACTATACAATGCGAGACAGAAGTAAAGGTACCTGCTTTGAGGGATCATAGGATTGGTGATTCTGAACAAGAAACCTCAAATGCACATATGTTATTTTTTTATCCATATCCGACGTATAGCTCTTTGAAAATCTAAAGTGTCAGTCGTGTGTCCTTTTTCACCAGCACAGCGAAAGCGACATTAGGCTACATAGTGTTGTTTTTACGGACCACTTTAATGTGTGCTTCAGTTGCGTATCGTGAGGCTAGTATTTTACATGTGTGTGCTCAAGTAAAGGACCGTACGAACGAGCTAAGATCAGCATCAGAGCAGCTGTCTACAAGCGCTCCAAAATACACTGCAATTGATGGTGGACTTTTTGAACATCTTTTATTAGGAAATGTACACAGTGAAATGAAACATTAGATCACAATGTTTCACGCACTATAACCAGCATTTTCCTTTTCTGCACAGTTTTCATTAATTTCCTAGGATCTATTAAGAATGGGACATACATTCATATGACGTTTATGGTCAGAACCACTAATAATATCACCACTCCCGCAAATACTTTTCCTCCTGACTCTTCCTGTTAACAGACTGATCTATAGTGCTGTGCCACATGCAATATGGTCATCATCTTTCTTGAAGACACGTCTCCGCTGAATTATTCATTCCTATAACAGAATAAAAAACTCCGGATGGAAGTTACTTCAGTGTAAAGCAGTCACTCATATAAGCTTGCACATTGCCTGAATTTATCGATATATGTGGACTAAACTACAAAGAAAGCTATTTAGTCGGTTATATATAATGCTTAATCTATAGCCTCTTTGATATCTCAAGATAAGTAAATACTCAAAGCTAAATTAGCCTCTCTTGAAACTTGCCTGTGCCGATCCAACCATAGCATACAGAAAATTCAAAAACTGTACAAAATTCCAGTGTATACACACATACGAATTAATTTTACTTCCACCCAGTCTAAGATGATATAAGCTTCCGTTGCTGATTGCAGTAAAGTCCATATGTTTCCCCAAGCTACGCTGAAGTTACCTATGAAAACTAAAAAAAAATTCGTCTTCCAGTTTTGAAGGGTCTCGTGTTCAGACACCACGGTTTTAGATAACATTTCACATGACGATATGTTTCTTTTAGAGCCGATTTTGACAGAATAAACCCTATACGTGGCTCCAAGCTACACTCAGGATACCTGTGCAAACACCATGAAAATCGATCTAGCAGTTTTGGAGATTCGCGTGTTCAAACAAACCGATAAACACAATGGTTTTACGGTTTTATTATTACTGTAGATATACACTATGTGATCAAAAGTATCCGGACGCATAAATAATATACGTTTTTCATATCAGATGCGTTGTGCTGCCACCTACTGCCAGGTACTTCATATCAGCGACCTCAGTAGTCATCAGACATCGAGAGAAAGTAGAATGGGGAGCTCCGAGGAAATCACGGACATCGAACGTGGTCAGGTGATTGGGTGTCACTTGTGTCATACATCTGTACGCGAGATATCCACACTCCTATAAATCCCAACGTCCACTGTTTCCGATGATACAGAGAAGTGGAAACATGAAGTGAGACGCACAGAACAAGCGTACAGGCCGACCTCGTCTATTGACTGACAGAGACACCGACAGTGGGAGAGGGTCGTAATGTGTAATAGGCAGACGTCTATCCAGATCATCACAAAAGAATTCCACATTGCATCAGAATCCACTGGAAGTACTATGTCAGTTACGCAGGAGGTGAGAAAACTTTGAATTCGTGGTTGAGCGGCTGCTCATGAGCCACACTTCACGCCGGTAATTCCCAAACGACACCTCGCTTGGCGTAAGGAGCGTAAACATTGGACGATTGAACAGTGGAAAAATGTTGTGTGGAGTGACGAATCACGGTACACAATGTGGCGATCCGATGAAAGTGTGTGGATATGGAGAATGCCCGGTGAACATCATCTGTCAGCGTGTATAGTGCCAAAAGTAAAATTCGGAGGCGGTAGTGTTATGGTGTGGTCGTGTTTCTCGTGGAGGGGGCTTGCACCCCTTCTTGTTTTGCGTGGCACTATCACAGCACCAGCCTACATTGATGTTTTAAGCACCTTCTTGCTTCCTACTGTTGAAGAGCAATTCGGGGATGGCGACTGCATCTGTTAACACGATCGAGCACCTGTTCATAATGCACGGCCTTTGTCGGAGTGGTTACACGATAATAACATCCTTGTAATTGACTGGCCTGCACAGAGTCCTCACCTGAATCCTATAGGACACCATTGGGATGTATAGGAACGTAGACTTCGTGCCAGGCCTCACCGACCGACGTCGATACCTCTCCTCATTGCAGCACTCCTTGAAGAAAGGGCTGCCATTCCCCAAGAAACCTTCCAGTACCTGTTAACGTATGCTGCAAGCTCTCATCAAGGCTAAGGGTGGGCAAACACCATATTGAATTCCAGCATTACCGGTGGAGGGTGCCACGAAAATGTAAGTCATTTTGAGCTAGGTGTCCGGATACTTTTGATCACATAGGATATGTACAGATATGTGGATGGCGGGTGTTGTGCCATGGCCGAATGAATGTCTTGGACAAATCCAATATTTATAAACATCCGCGAACACGATGCAAGTGGATCTGTAGTATCTGTGAAGCCGGCCGGAGTGGCCGTGCGGTTCTAGGCGCTACAGTCTGGAACCGCGTGACCGCTACGGTCGCAGGTTCGAATCCTGCCTCGGCCATGGATGTGTGTGATGTCCTTAGGTTAGTTAGGTTTAAGTAGTTCTAAGTTCTAGGGGACTGATGACCACAGCAGTTAAGTCCCGTAGTGCTCAGAGCCATTTTAACCATTTTGTAGTATCTGTGAAGGTAGAAGATCCGATGTACAATGTGGCTGCCCACTATCCGCAGAAAAAGGAAGTTTGCGCGCGCTCCCGGGAGGAAGCCTGAAGTCGCATGTTTACAAGAGTCGAGGGTAGCAGGCCTTTGTTGGACGCTGTCGTCCGCTTCCTACGATGGAAGGGTGATACGTATCTTCTTCACCACCGGAATGCAGATACAATTCCTTGTCGTGGAGGAGTGTATGAAAGTCATTTGTTTCTATGTTACGATACTGAAGATGTGTACTAGTCTTCCATCACGGACAACAGAAATATCAGATATATGTCAAGATGTGTCACGACCACTGTGGACGGGATCACCCAGAAATGAAATTTTGCTTCAGCTAGTAGCGAGCAAGAGTAAGATTCAAAACATCATAGAGGTAACAACAACCCTTGTAGATTTTCTCCGCAGAAGAGGCCGAATTGTTTGGTTTGTCCTACAAGTTTATTCGGCTCCTGTACTACTGCCCGTATTTTCTTTCATTAGGCTGATAATTCCGGCATTGAAAGCTTACCTTCTGAAAGGTTGGAGAGGATCTGAATCGCGCTCTTCTCAACTTGGAGTTCATTATATTGACCACGGTCTTGTAGAACGTATGGGTGGTACAGGAGGAGAACACCGAAATGGTAGTGTTAGACACGAAGTGGAAGTCTGAGAGCAGGCTTAATCCCGAGCGGAGCGCCTTGGCGGGCAGCCACTGCTGGGCGGCGGGCTGTGGACTCGGGGCTGACGCCGGCTATCTGGAGAGCGGCCGCAGCCCGAGAAGCCAAACTGCAGACGTCGTTAGCGGCCAGTCGGCCGGCCGGCTCGGTTTACTGCCGCAAGACGGCTACCCGCCTCCCGGCTACCACGCCCTCCACTGCCGCGTTTACTGACAAAGGCTGAGCCTCCTTATCGGCCACGATACGCCCCACCGATTCGAGCACGGCTCTGCAGCACACTGGGGTTTCGGACCTACACTTCGTTCCCACCGTCGCTAAGTAGTTTTTCCTATACCCGCAGCCTGCAAATCAATAGGAAGTGCGTCCCTGAGAATACTACAGGCACCGTCTTTCGTTATTGTATGACAGCCTGCCGCTTGCAGATGCCATGGGACAAACAAATACTGATCTACACAGAATATCACATTAAATATATCACGGTTGGGCAGCTGGCGGCCTGTGGGTAGGGTCCGACCATCGATTGGTTTCATGCAAGTCTGCAGAAGAAGCACGTGGGAGAGAGAGCGAGCGCTCGAATTGTTTTTATTTTGTGTTACAGGAACAACACGTACCTATGCGGCCACTCATAGTAAATACTTATGGACACATATATAAGAAATGCATGCTAATTCTGTTTAAGCATATTAACACACGAGGTTACAAACATTTAAAAGAGCAGCATTTAGCCGAAATCGCAAAGGTACTCCTTATTGATTTTGACTGGAAATGCCTATTTCATTGCCATATTTGGTTTTGTGTCCTTTCTCATTTTAACAACAATACAAATTATAAAAATGTATGTATGTATCTATGCTCAACATCCCCTCCGAAGCCACTGGGTCGATTTCTGCCATATTTGGTACATATCATTTACTGTCTGGAAAGAATCGCTGTGGGGTTAACAACCACCTACATATCAAAGGGTTGGGTTGGAGGTGAAAATACACTGTAGCCCACGACGTGAGGATACCCATAGTTTAGATAACCAGCATCTGCCAATGAGAACATTTGTATACTTGTAACAGACTTAGCACACAGTTTCAAACCTTTATGAAATGATGTGTGCGGAAAGTTTGTGGCTTACTACACTGAAGAGCCAAAGAAAGTATTACACCTGCCTAGTATCGTTTAGGGCCATCGCGACCACGCAGAAGTGCCGCAACACGACGTGGCATGGATTCGACTAACGTCTCAAGTAGTGTTGGGGGGAATTGACACCGTGAATCCTGCAGGGCTGTCCATAAATCCGTAACAGTACGAGGGGCTGGAGATCCCTTCTGAACACCACATTACAAGGCATCCCAGATATGTTCAATAATGTTCATGTCTGTGGAGTCTGGTGGCTAGCGGAAGTGTTTAAACTCATAAGGGTGTTCCTGGAACAACTCTGTAGGAATTCTAGAACTGTGGGGTGTTGCATTGTCCTGCTGTAAATGCCCAAGTCAGTCTGAATGCACAATGGACATGAATGGATGCAGGTGACCAGATAGGATCCTTACGTACGTTTCACCTGTCAGAGTCGTATCTAGACGTCTCAATGGTCCCATATCACTTCAACGGCAGACGCCCCACACCATTATAGAGCCTCCACCATCTTGAACAGTCCCCTGTTGACATGCAGGATCCATGGATTGCCGGCCGAAGTGGCCGCCCGGTTCTGGCGCTGCAGTCTGGAACCGCGAGACCGCTACGGTCGCAGGTTCGAATCCTGCATCGGGCATGGATGTGTGTGATGTCGTTAGGTTAGTTAGGTTGAACTAGTTCAAAGTTCTAGGGGACTAATGACCTCAGCAGTTGAGTCCCATAGTGCTCAGAGCCATTTGAACCATTTTGATCCATGGATTCATGAGGTTGTCTCCATACCTTTACACGTCCATCTACTCGATACAATTTGAAACGAGACTCGTCTAGCAAGGCAGCATGTTTCCAGTAATCAACAGTCCAATGTCGGTGTGGACGGGCTTAGGCGAGGCGTAAGGCTTTGTTCCATACAGTAATCAAAGATACACGAGTGGACCTTTGGCTCCGAAAGTCCATATCGATGATGTTGCGTTGAATGGTTTGCACACTAACACTTGCTGATGGCCCAGCACTGAAATATGCAACAATTTGCAAAAGTGTTGCACTCCTGTCACGCTGAACGATTGACTTCAATCCTCGTTGGTCCCGTTCATGCAGGATCTTTTTCCGGACGCAGCGATGGCGGAGATTCGATGTGTTACCGGATTCCTGACATTAATTTTCCACTCGTGAAATGGTCGCACGGGAAATTTCCCACTTCATTGCTACCTCAGAGATGCTGTGTCCCATTGTTCGTGAGCCGACTATAACACCACGTTCAAACACACTTAAATACTGATAACCTGCCATTGTAGCAGCAGTAACCGATCTAATACCTGCGCCAGACGCTTGTTGCCTTATACAGGCGTCGCCGACCGAAGCACCGTATTCTGTCTGTTTACATACCTCTGTATCTTAAATCGCATGCCTATGCCAGTTTCTTTGGCGCTTCAGTGTATATTTTCGCTTTTAATGTAGTAGACCGGCCACATGATGCATGACGTTCTATTTTATTACTTTTTACAACTAACTATATTCGTGACACATTTTGCAGATCGTATTCACATACACTGCTAAATGTGTCACAAGAGTTAAATCATTGTACGACACTTAGTTCCGGAGATACGACGTCATAAACACGGAGTTCCTGAGAAACTACCTCACTATGCAAGGCGTATAAATTTATTGCTGCGTTGTTAGTAACTCTATTCGGAACATTTTTCGCAGACAGTATCCATACTTGCCACTGAATGTACGTACAACAATATATCATTCTACGATACATAGTTCACGAGATGTGACATAAAATACTGAGATGCGAGAAAAGGCTGCCACATGACGCACTGAGTTTTAATTTATTAATTCTTTGCTACTGACTCCATTCGCAACATATCTGGCAGACAGTATCCACATATGCTGCTGAGTGTGCCTATAAAAATGTGTAATTGCACGAAACTTACTTCTGGGGATGTGACGTCATAAACGCTGAGATGCTTGAGGACCTGCCGCGTCATGCGTGACGTCGCAATTTATTACTTCTTTTTTACGAACTCTGTTCATAACACATTTCTCATACAGTAGGGACATATACCACTGGATGTACCTGCAAATTTATATCATTGTGCATCACATAGTTCCAGAGATATAACATCTTAAACATGGAGCTGCCTGAAATTGAAACTGCAGGACAAAATTCGGTAGATATACTAGTGAAATATGTGTACAAATACACGTGAAGTATGTTTCATATATGTGAAATATATATGACATTTCCGTATGCGAGCAAGTTTTTGGGTGAAAGTTCATCCTGTACCCCTGGTTCACATATTGGTTACAATCTGGAAAGAAACACTTTAGCGTAAAAACCACCAGCCTTCTATTTAGGTGAGTGTGATAATGTGGAGAGAGAAGGGAGGATGAGGAGATGGACAGATAACGAGTGAGAACAACGAGATGAGCGCAGAAGGAGGAGGAGATGGACAGAAATAGGGAAGGGGAATTAAACAGATAGATGGGAAGGAGGATATGAACAGACAGAGTGGGAGGAGGAAATAGAAAGGGAAGATAACAAGGTGTACAGGGAGGGGAAAGGAAGAGATGGATTCATAAAGGAAAGGGGAGGAGATGAACCGGGAGAGAGGGAGGAGGGGATTGATAGAGAGAGGGAGGAGGAGGACATAGATAAAGAGAGGGGAAGGAGGAGAATGGTTAAGAGGGAGGGAGGAGGAAATGGAATTGTAGGGTAGAGGAGGAGATGGACAGAGGGGGAAGGGGCATATGGTGTGAGTAATCCAAAGAAAACTCACAAAGAGAGGTGGAGGAGGAGATGGACAGAGAGAGGGACAGGGGGAGATAGTGGGTTTGCGGGGTGAGGGGATGGTTGAGGAGGTGGACAGAGGTAGAGAGAGGTAAAGATGGACACAGAGAGGGAGAGTGGACAAGGACCGCAGGGGATGGGTAGAGAGAGAAGGGAGGAGAGGTGAGTAAGGAGGGAGGGGATGCATTGATAGAGGGGGGAGGAGGAGATTGATAGAGAGAGGGGTAAAGACGAAATGGAAAGAGTAGGGGGGGGGGGGGGGGAGGAGCACAGTGACTAATAAAAGACTGTAATAAATAAATACCCAGGCAACCACAGGTTTCTCAGCTAGTTAAGAAATATCTCTTGTATGTTGTAGGAGTATAAGAACACTGTAACTGTAGAAACCGAAGGTCATTTATAATGAGTTAGCGGCAAACAGTTGCTTTACAGGCGATTATTTTTTCATGATATTTCAAAGTGCCGGGCATCCCACCTTCAGATATTTACACATATTTACGTGCCTTAAATATCATTTTTTTACTATGGGCGGTGCAACATTTGGGACTGAAGTTGTTAACAGCTATTGTAAAACGTCGAAACAAAGAAACCATGTTCAATACGTGTAAACAAATACAAGCATTTGAAGATGGGGTGAACACAAATTGCACGTACTCTCAACAAAGGATGTTTTGAGGCATAATTTGGTGGCGATGCATGTCGGGAAAGAGATGTTATTCAGGTTGGTGCGTTAAGTGATAAACGTTAATTTCACGGAGGCTATAGTTTCGATTTTATGCGTTAAGAGCGCTGCGGCCGCGTCACGTGAGGTGTAGGCTCGTGAACCTACGAAAGAACGTGAATAAGGCCGTCGGATCACCGAACTCGCCCATGTCTCACGTAAATGATAGAAGTACTCTGGAAGATATGTGTCGTTCTGCATGTAAATATTCACGGAGCAGTTTATTTCTGTGTAACCCATAAACGAAAAATAGGAATAATGTTATAGTAATTCACAGGTAAAATGATCACATAATGTTGAATTCATGGAGTTGCTTCGTTTAAACAAAGCATGCTAGTCGGCAAATGCGCGAGACGTTTCATTACTGCCCAAACGAAAGAGCTATCATAACGTCACTTACATTAAACTACGTCCGGACTTGGCTAGCGGAAGTCACAATTTTCTTTATTCGCATGTAAGTGTCTCACACGGCTGCTCCTCCCACAGCTGACTGTTTCGACTGCATAATGCTTCAGAATGTCGGTCTTATAAAAAATTACGGTAATTATCGACTGAAATGTTGATGATACAAGAATAGAGATATCCGTCTGCAGACTGTATCTAGTGTCCCAGATGACGTTACTGTGCATCTCGAGAAGTCATCCTTTGTGTAGAATATCGAGTGAAATTCCATATTTGAGGGATGGTTTGAGTTCCTCTTTTTCGGTGGTTACTGGAAACTGATTGCTCCAAAGAAAGTGAAATTTGTATACATGGTAATAAAATGCGGTTATACACAGTGAAATTGAAAATGGTTTTGGATCATTGGAGTTGAGTGTTATGGTCTGTAAAGTTAGTTATTTCATATTAAGCGCTACTCCTCATCGTCTCCTTAGACATGAGTTTCAGAAGGCGAAATATGTGGTTACCAGAAAGTTTGGCAGATCTGGCCTTCTGAGCCAGAAACTGAACCAGCTTGTTGGCTACTGTGTCTTCAGCACAATGACTAGTGCAGACTGCAGGATATCATTTTACACGGCAGGCACAACTGTAGCGTAGATTACTCTTTCTCCGAGCACCTTAAAAAGCTGAAATCTGCGTTAACTATGAGAATTAGCACTTGCGACGAAGGGGACCATTTTCATTGCTTTTAGTGAGCTGCCTCCTGCATTTCGTTTATACTTCCATCTAGTTGTTATCAGTCTAAAGTTGCACATCCATTAATGAAGAAGTGTTGTCTCCATAAAGCAATGGTGCAATCTCGCTGATGATGTGCACAGTAGGCTATACTCCAACATATAGTTATTTATAGCAAGTGATTTCCACTTTATCATTTGTTAATGGTATTTAATTCATTAAGATTTTAGGTGCAAGCTCTCACCAGTCAGTTTAGAATATATATTTTGTTATTGTCCATTTAATTTGTCTCAAGGAATCTCCTTGCGGTGGTTTACAGCACAGTGATGAGAAGTCCTAATATATTTATGTACTCAGCTCGGAAAGTAAGTTCTTTTCGTTTTCCAGTTACTTATGCACAACAGAATTGACGTCATCATAGTTGCCGTCAGCTGATATTTTCGGCATTTCGACAACAGTGTTTTCTGTGAGGCCAGTAAACCTGTAGCCAATCGCGCTTCCTTCTTTCTTTCCACTCGACTAGAATTTTTTTCAAAACTTAAGTGATTCCCACAGACAGCCGAACAATATTTCACTGTGGGTTGTAAAAGTGTTTTATAGACAATCTCTTCCACAGCAGTATTATGATATAGTATGAATACATCGAAGCCTACTATATGGTTTACCTACAAATCCAATCTATCATCTCACTTAACACGCTCTACGTGTCACTTACTAGCATTTGTGTGATGACACGAAATTCACTTCCAACTCATCCAGTGTTCAAAATCTGTGCCATATTTACGTTCTTCGTATGGCACAGTTTCACATTTTTTTCTGACTAAGAGATAGAAAGGGTCGTCCCTGCAGACTCATATTTTGCTAATGCTATAATAATTTTGATTAGAGATTTTAGTTCGTGATATTTCATCACATATAAACACACATTTTTCCACGCCTTAGAAACCTCGCCTGTAGAAGTCATACCGTCGGGTCTTGTGGCTTAATAGAATACACACAACGAGACTGATTCAGCAGAAAGCTTACAGTTCTAGAGGACCAGCATGGAAAAGCGAAACGCTATAATTCGAATTTCCTTCCACATGGACTTCAGGAGATTGTAATCGCTACGTCACAGTTATTTGAAATTATATGGGTATACCTGGGAAAACGAAAAAAATAATCATGCTGATGAGGAGTTCAGCGTCACCTTTCTCGAATATGAGAAGAATGTGTGAACCGTCCCTTGAAATCACCCGAATTCGACAGTGGTATTGCGGAAACAACGATACCAACACATACCTGAAATGATATGGTTGAATCAATGAAAACCTAAAAATTATTTTCTATATTTCTCTGATTGGAAGAAGTGGAGACTGTCGCCAAGGAAGAAACTGAGTTTTCTTTGAACCGCTGAGTAACTGTTCCACTTGGATCCGGAGGTCATTATAAGGAACCTGTTATTAGTTTATTCCCGTTGTTAAGTACAGCCTCTACCCACACTAACTAACAGAAACTACGTATATAAATTTCACTCCCAGGTAAACTACTTGTAACAGCAATTATCCCTCCACCACCAACTGTGTTAAATCTACTCTTTGTGAACACCTTTAGGTTCCTTGCAAAAATTTCGGCTGAAATTCTTGGCTAGCCAGATTTCTGTTTCTATAACTATTTTCGATTTAGTGCTTCCTGTTAGCGCTTGGATCTTTGGATATTTCCCAAAACAGCTACGACAGTATTTGCAGCTACAATACTGCTTGTTGAAAGGACTATCCTCGTTCTGCTTTTGCCGTACACCCTTTTTGACTGACGTCCATTCTCTAATTTCGCGAGATCCTCCAACATAAAAACCTGCCGAGACCATTGCACACAGCTACCGCTACATGTGTACCTGCTTCCTGTACACAGCGGACCTCTTACCTATCAAGTGGAAAGCGAAATTCCACCACTATACATCGCAAGTCGAGGAATCTGCAGCACACACTGTCACAGAACGATCTGAGGATCTGATTCAGACCCTCACCAAAGGTATGCCGTCAGTTCTGTCGACGATGCTACAATGGTGAACTCTGTCTCCATCTCGCCAGCAAGACTGGAGGTACTTATCATTTCAGCTACCGCCTGAAACCATGGAAAATCTCTTGCTATCCAAAGCGACACAATCGTTAGTAACGAAATGAGGCTCCACCTGAAATTGGCTGCACCCTGTGCTCTTCATTGCATCCATGAGGACCCGTTATAAATCTGGAATTATTCCACACGGTATGCATACATACTGTACCCCGCATTTCTTCCACTAATAGGCAGCCATATCCCTAAGTGACCCAATTACCCCATTATGTGCCTAACATTGGAGCTCCCAAATGGTTCAAATGGCTCTAAGCACTATGGGACTTAACATCTGAGGTCATCAATCCCCTAGACTTAGAACTACTTAAACCTAACTAACCTAAGGACATCACACACATCCATTCCTGAGGCAGCATTCGAACTTGCGACTGTAACAGCCGCGCGGTTCCGGATTGAAGCGCCTAGAACGCCTGGGCCACAGCGGCCGGCTTTGGAGCTCCCAACTACCAGTAGTCCCACGCTTTATGACCGCCCAGATTCTGCAGGCCGAGAGGATTCCCCAAAACATGGTAAGTGACTGCATCTGGTTCAGGAGCTTTAGGCTTTCGCTGCCTGCCACACCGTGGGCCATCCTCCCACTCGACCACGGATGAGAAGTGAACCTCAGCGCAGACAGTAGTCGTGGCAGCCACGGTAGTGTACCGATCAGGTAACCGTTGGCTCGAGCTGGATATCTCTTAGATGCCTATGACTGTCCCTCCACTTTAATGCCCGTCGGCAACTGCCTTTAAGGCCGCGCGGGATTAGCCGAGCGGTCTGAGGCGCTGCAGTCATGGACTGTGCGGCTGATCCCGGCGGAGGTTCGAGTCCTCCCTCGGGCGTGGGTGTGTGTGTTTGTCCGTAGGATAATTTAGGTTAAGTAGTGTGTAAGCCTAGGGACTGATGACCTTAGCATTTAAGTACCATAAGATTTCACACACATATGAACATTTGAACAACTGCCTTAAGCTGTGTGCCCAAAGCCACCATCGCCTAGAGCTGTGAGCAAAAGTTCATCAACTCAGTTCGCATATCAACACAGCAATCATAGTCCCCGTCCATACTAAAGACGGCGGTAATATACACTAGAAAGTTACTAAAACGCGAAACTGTGCCTGATAAATACGTTAACAAGCAAGACATTTAGGAATTGAAACTAAATAGGAGGCCAGAAAATCGAAATGAGTTGCTACTTGTTACAGACTGCGTCAACTCACAAACGAAACGTTGAGCTATAGTCAGAATGACCGAAACGAACAAATGTAGAAGAGGTGAGGAGCATCATAACTACTTGTAAGAACAATGAAGCTCTTGGGGACGATTGGGCCAGTGTATAACCCTTTGAAGTGTGCTAAAAAGAAAATGAGTCTGAGCCTGGGAACTACATAGGAATATGATTAGCACCAGAGGCCTATATGATATTCCTAAAAGCATTGATGAACAGAGTTCAGAGTCACAAACTGGCGAGTACCAAGGAGGCTTCAGAAAGGGCAGATCATGTGCAGAACAAATCTTAAATCTGAAATTGGTAATAGCGTATCAAAAAACAAAAATGGTTCAAATGGCTCTGAGCACTATGCGACTTAACTTCTGAGGTCATCAGTCGCCTAGTACTTAGAACTAATTAAACCTAACTAACCTAAGGACATCACACACATCCATGCCCGAGGCAGGATTCGAACCTGCGACCGTAGCGGTCGCTCGGCTCCAGACTGTAGCGCCCAGAACCGCACGGCCACTCCGGCCGGCTCAAGAAACAAGACAAGAAGCAAAGGTTTCGTGCTAACATTCGTAGACTTCAAGAAAGCCAAAGATTCAGCAGTCAGACGAACACTGTTCCTAATTTAGGAGGAGATGAGTTTCGACAGAAAATTCAAGATATACATGATTAAAGGTATACATGTTTTAGACATTCCTTTATTAATTTTGGTATCCACAAAATGTGGTGCACTGTAGTTTGCTTTTTACCAGGTTAGTTGCACATGATGACTCGCTATAGGTCCCGTAGCCGTTTGCGACTTAATAAACAACAATTTTACCTGCTGTTGGCAGAATTCATCATAACATCATGATTAAACAGGCTTTAAGCAGCACAACATTCAAGATCAAGATTTAGAGGAAAGCGTTCAGAGTCCTTCAAGATCAAAAGCTGAGTCAGAAATAGACTCAGCCCTTAGATAGGTGATCAGAAAATGGCAACATGATACGAAAGGAGTTGGTGGAATATAACTACACTACAAGAAAAAAGGAGTACGGGTAGATTGTTTGGCATTAGCAGACGATATTGTGATACTGCCGGAATCTCAGTACAGGTGGTTGCCCTCGCAGCTATAGAGCCAATTGATTAAAGCAGGACTACAGATTTTTATTGATGAGAGACAGTATATGACTAGCATCAAGCCAGCTCCTAGACAGATAACAACAGAAGAAAGGGAAAATGCGAAAATAAAGAGGTGTAAATTCCTAGAGACTGTATAGAAACTGGTCCGACAGACATAGAAGCAACGGAAGCACCAATAAACAAAAAATGAAAAAACAGTTGTCAGCATCTACTATAAGAAGAATACACTCCTGGAAATGGAAAAAAGAACACATTGACACCGGTGTGTCAGACCCACCATACTTGCTCCGGACACTGCGAGAGGTCTGTACAAGCAATGATCACACGCACGGCACAGCGGACACACCAGGAACCGCGGTGTTGGCCGTCGAATGGCGCTAGCTGCGCAGCATTTGTGCACCGCCGCCGTCAGTGTCAGCCAGTTTGCCGTGGCATACGGAGCTCCATCGCAGTCTTTAACGCTGGTAGCATGCCGCGACAGCGTGGACGTGAACCGTATGTGCAGTTGACGGACTTTGAGCGAGGGCGTATAGTGGGCATGCGGGAGGCCGGGTGGACGTACCGCCGAATTGCTCAACACGTGGGGCGTGAGGTCTCCACAGTACATCGATGTTGTCGCCAGTGGTCGGCGGAAGGTGCACGTGCTCGTCGACCTGGGACCGGACCGCAGCGACGCACGGATGCACGCCAAGACCGTAGGATCCTACGCAGTGCCGTAGGGGACCGCACCGCCACTTCCCAGCAAATTAGGGACACTGTTGCTCCTGGGGTATCGGCGAGGACCATTCGCAACCGTCTCCATGAAGCTGGGCTACGGTCCCGCACACCGTTAGGCCGTCTTCCGCTCACGCCCCAACATCGTGCAGCCCGCCTCCAGTGGTGTCGCGACAGGCGTGAATGGAGGGACGAATGGAGACGTGTCGTCTTCAGCGATGAGAGTCGCTTCTGCCTTGGTGCCAATGATGGTCGTATGCGTGTTTGGCGCCGTGCAGGTGAGCGCCACAATCAGGACTGCATACGACCGAGGCATACAGGGCCAACACCCGGCATCATGGTGTGGGGAGCGATCTCCTACACTGGCCGTACACCACTGGTGATCGTCGAGGGGACACTGAATAGTGCACGGTACATCCAAACCGTCATCGAACCCATCGTTCTACCATTCCTAGACCGGCAAGGGAACTTGCTGTTCCAACAGGACAATGCACGTCCGCATGTATCCCGTGCCACCCAACGTGCTCTAGAAGGTGTAAGTCAACTACCCTGGCCAGCAAGATCTCGGATCTGTCCCCCATTGAGCATGTTTGGGACTGGATGAAGCGTCGTCTCACGCGGTCTGCACGTCCAGCACGAACGCTGGTCCAACTGGGGCGCCAGGTGGAAATGGCATGGCAAGCCGTTCCACAGGACTACATGCAGCATCTCTACGATCGTCTCCATGGGAGAATAACAGCCTGCATTGCTGCGAAAGGTGGATATACACTGTACTTGTGCCGACATTGTTCATGCTCTGTTGCCTGTGTCTATGTGCCTGTGGTTCTGTCAGTGTGATCATGTGATGTATCTGACCCCAGGAATGTGTCAATAAAGTTTCCCCTTCCTGGGACAATGAATTCACGGTGTTCTTATTTCAATTTCCAGGAGTGTATTTCCATCAATGAAAAACTGAATTATTACCGCAGAGTGATTCGCCATAAAAGCCTTATACGCAGCAGGAAGTCTGAACTCAGTAAGAATCGGAGTACTTAAGAAACTGGAACTTGTGGAACGAAGAACTGTCTGGAATATATTGGGACCTCGAGGAACAGGGAACAGTCAGTGCAGAAGGCGAGCAAACCTAGCAGATGTAATCTAAGACATAAGCAAGAAGCTTAATGATCTATTGCCACACAGTAAACACGGATTTGGAATACATCGTCCGTGTGGAACACAGCTACCTCTTTATTTGCAGAAAGTAATGAGTGCTATCGACAGGGGTTCTGAAATTGATTTACTTTTTTGTAGATTTTCAAAATGGTTCAAATGGCTCAGAGCACTATTGGACTTAACATCTGTGGTATTCAGTCCCCTAGAACTTAGAACTACTTAAACCTAACTAACCTAAGGACATCACACACATCCATGCCCGGGCCAGGATTCGAACCTGCGACCGTAGCGGTCACGCGGTTCCAGACTGAAGCCCCTAGAACCGCACGGCCACACAGTCCGGCTGTAGATTTTCAGATGGCTTTTGACACCATTCCTCACAACACATTGCTAACCAGTTTCCCTGCCTGTGGAGTATCGCTTCAGCTGTGCGACTGGATTCGTGATTACCGGTCAGAAAGGTCAAGCTCACAGAACGTAGTAGTGGACGGAAAATTATCGAATATCCGACGTTCCACAAGGAAGTGTTACCGGCCCTCTGCTGGGCTTAATCTCCACAAACGATTTAAGAGACAATCTGAGTAGCCCTCTTAGATTATTTTCAGATGATGATGTCGCTTACTGACTAGTGAAATAATCAGAAGATCAAAACCAAATGCAAAATTACGTATACACAATATCTCTATGGTGCAAAAAGTGGCAGTTGTCAGCATAAAAAAGTGTGAAGTCATCCACACCATAACAAAAGGCAATCTGTTAAATTTCAGTTTCACGATGAATCAGACAGTTTTAAAGGCTTTCAGTTCGAGTGAATGCCTAGGAATTTACAATTACTAACATTTTAAATGTGGAACCCTCATATAAATAACGTGGGGAAGGCTATCCAAACACTACACTTTATTACAAGAGCGCTTAGAGGATGTGACTGGTCTTCTAAAGAGACTGCCTACAGCACACTTGTTCATCGTCTGCTGGAGTGCTCCTGAGCTTAATGGGATCCGTACCAGATAGGTCTGACGGAGGACATCGAGACAGTTCAAAGAAGACAGATCGTTTTGTATTATTGCGAAATAGGGGACAGAGGGTCAAACATATGATATGCGATTTGGGAAGTCAGCGTCAAAACGAAGGCGTTGTTCGCTTGGGCGGGATCATTTCACGAAATTTCTGTCACGAAATTTCTTCTTAGAATATGAAAATTATTTACTCTCACCAACCTACACAGGAGAAAACGATCACCATATCAAAATAAGATAAATTAAAGCTCCTAAACAAAGATTTAAGCGTTCATTATTCTCAAGCGCTGTTAGAAAGTAGAACGGAGAAGAAATAGTCTGAACATGGTTCGAAGAAAACTCTGCCAAGCACTTAAGTGTGAATTGCAGAGTAATCACTCTATGAATTGAAGTATTTATTGGCCTGTTATTGCAAACGTAAATTTACTCATCCCAAAAGTGGAAGGATTTGATACTCCGCTAGGCACTTGATGAGTCATGTAGGCAGCGCACAAAAAATAGTACTGAACCTGAGATACGTTATTCCGGTTATAAAAATGTTACTCGAAACAATAAGTTTCCCAATCTTTTACCGAATATTCGCATCGCTCTTTCCAGAAACTACATTTACAAAAATTTAAAAGAAAAAACAGCCAGTTTAGATACTCGATTCTTCTCTTTATAGCGACAACTTGGCGCAGACTAGCTTCTATACGCAGACTGAACATGCAGACAAGTTGGCATAGATTGACGATCTCCCTGCCCCTTTCATTCCTCTGTTGTTTATACCAATGTGCTACCGGCATTGTTGGCTGGAATTTGAATGTTGCGTGATTTTCCTGTTTTATTTATTTGTATGTTATTTCGTTGCAAGGACAGTGTGCTCATATATTGGTCCTTTTGACCTCCTCCGCCTCTGACTAATTTGGTGAGATGGACAGGGACTTTGTATATGTGTCACTCTGGTGACTACACTATTCCCACATTCTCATGGCAACGTGAGTTGTGCCTCTGGTAGTTAACCTCGTCTATCAGTTTTTGAGTGCGGCCATTGATCTGTTCTTTCATTGTTAGAACGTTAAGTTCAGCAGTAGTTCTACTGTTCTTGTCCGGCGTGGGGCCTTGGGTAGGGCCAGGATTTGTGCATTGCTCGCTGTTCCCCATGTTACAGTTCCGTATTATATCGTAGGTTGTATTCTAATGTAATGAATACAGCGAGTATGTGGTAATGGTGTCTTCGTTATCTTTTCCATTACATGGTCGCCTTCTGTCTGGTATTACTTCTAGATATTTATTGTAGTCCACACAACCCACTTCCTTAGTAAACATCGTCAGTTTCGAGTGGAGTATTGGGCTCCTCCATGTGAACGCGATTGCTTTGGTTTTTTTCGGCTCTTTTCTTGATTTCATTGTTTGAGTGCCATTATTCGGTAATGTCTAGTTGATCTTGAACACGTTTTATGCCTGTGACGAGTCATCTGCTCGATGATAATATAGCCGTCGCATCGGCGAAACGTGCGATGAAGGTGTGTTGTAGAGTTGGCGGGTCGTTCACGTAGACTGCGAAGAGCATCGGTGAAAAGACCGTGCCTTGCTCTATGCTTTCTTCAGCTTGTTTGGTATCATATCTTTCACCGTTTATGCTAACGAGGCGCTTACTGCCCGTAGGTACCTCTGCACGAGTCCTATGTAGCATGACCTGGTGATATCACTGAGTCTGACGACAGGCTGGTCTCGCCAGACCTCGTCAGAGACCTTTTCAGTGTCCAGAAAAACGGCATTGTGACTCAATTTTCAGTGTCCAGAAAAACGGCATTGTGACTCAATTTCTGGCAGCGTTTCCATTATGACAATCCATCTTCGCCCTCTTAACCATCTACAGTTACTTTAATGTACAGAATTTTCGAGTGTAACGAGTTTTTGTGACAGATTGCATTGTTGGAATTTCCTTTTGGCAGAGTGACTACAAACGCAGGTTGTTCTTTTGGATGTTTGGTGTTTTCGTTGCGTTTTTTTACATTGTTAAACATAGGCGTTTTTAATCTAAGGTCAGCCAACTATTGATTGATTTCTGCAGCTCTTATTTGCTCTAGGTGGCGCTTGATTACTTTAAGTGGTTTTTCTGCAGCTCTCTGATGTGTGAAGAGCAGTATTTCGTGTGATATGAAGAATTCCAGCACTTTCCGGTGATCAGAGGTGGATGCGAAATGACATTTTATGGCTTCTTCGCGGTGATTAATTTTACCAGTCCATCTATATGTTTTTCAGTTCTAAATCCTATTTTAAATACGGTTCTTTGAAAGAGATCGTGATAAGCGGCAGTCTCGGCGATTTTCTGCTTTGCATCTTCTGATATGTCTATTAAGACTGAGGCATTTGTGCTTCCCGCTGCTGAGAGGCGGAGGTTTCCATAATTTCTACTGTATTTCGCTGCTGTTCTAATTGATTTGGAGTAGCAAATGACGGTGAATAGTTGTTTCCGTTTTCTTCAATGATATCTTTCATTTTGGATTGTGCTTAGCAGTGACGATGGTGATGAGATTTTCCCCATTGTACTCCACTGTATTTTCTCTGGTGGCCGGTTGTTGTTGTACTTCTTCTAATGAAATGTAGGTGGACATCGTTTTGATCTTCCTGTTTGTAGTTCCATCGTCGATTCGAGAACTTACTGGTGGTGGCCGCCCTTCAGCTGTTGAATCTTTTGTTCTTGCAATGCAATGGTCTTGTACATCTTCATAAGTCAGGCTTAGGTTTCGGTTGATAGACCTACTCACAGATACTGGCTTGCCCCTGGACTCTGACCTTGGCTTGTAAGGACGCTGCCTGACCACTCGTGGATGGAGCCCAGGCACTTCCTCGTCCCCTATGCTAGCAGTTTCCTAAATTCCAGCTAACCTGGAATAGCTGTCCTGTCCGACCTACAGAAGACACGACAATTTTGCTGTAACTTGCTTTAAAGAAAGTTTGCAGTCGAGTTTCTAGCTTATGGAAGGTCCGAGCCTCACTAGAGTTCTGCGACGCTGATGCCCCAGAACGTTGAGAATACCGTTCGTGGACGCGGACGTCGTAGAACGCTTCACTTTCGTGCTGCATGCCCTCTAATAGCGGTTCAGAAAAGATCTTCGTGTCGTAGACGAACATAATAGTTACCAGAGAATGTTTTATTCATATGATGACGTCAGAGTCGTGTAACTCTATAGATACAGAAGCTACTATCTTTTAAATGGACCTGTCTTAGACTTTCACTTCCGAAAGTACCGATTTAGAACTCTCTGTACTTAAAATACTATAACCATAAACACTGAAACTGATGCAGCGTTATTAAATTTTATAACGAACAGTTTTGCTGAAATTAACATCCTATCAGATGAGTCAAAAGGGGTGTTAATCGGTAACGATTTATCGATTCTGCGTTACAGATATAGAAATTACTTAATAACTTGGATAATACAGAGCATAGATAAAAATTGTTTTCAGGGTGATAGTATTTGATTGTAGTACATGAACCATAACAGTTTTGGGTCTGTAGTTTTTGTATTTCAATGACACTCAAAATTGTGAAAAAACTCACACATACCATTGTATAAGATTCAAACGGTAGGATACTTAGATATAAGATTGCTATATTTTTTTCAACCAGCGACTGGTCGTGAAATTTAAGGCACAGTTAAATTCAAAAATGTTTTGTTTCCGACACCTACAACACAAAGGTACTCCTTCCAGGTACTTCTCCATATGGTTGCCTTTCCGACTTACACACATGTCATCGCCTGTAACCTCGGCGTTGAGTGCCCGTAAGCTCCAAACTTTTGTCGTAGCGTAGTAACCACTTACCAATGTACTCTTCAAAAAAAGTACCCGCCTGTTATTTCCACCACTTCCGTACAGTGGTCTACAGCTCGTTCCCTGTGGCAAACTTCTGTCCTCGTAGCCAGCGATTCATGTGTACGAAGAGATAAAAATCAGAGCGAGACAAGTCCGCGCTATAAGGTGAGTGATCAAAGGTTTCGCATCGAAAACGCTGCAGGGGCCTCTTTGTTGCCCCGGCAGTGTACGGCCGAGGATTGTCTTGAAGAAGAAAACGCATGACTGTTACTTTAAGTGGGCTACGCGAAATCAGGCAAAACCCCTCAGAAAGCACATCACATTTCGTGAAGACATCATATTTTAGGCATCTTTACGTCGTCACTGGGCAGTCAGAACTGAAAAATGCGACGTCACGCAGCAGGGGGGCATACTAGAGACATTGTGCCGCACATCGTCGCAAAGCTACAACTAATTTTCAGCGTAATTTTAATCTCGCAACCGATCGGTGGCTAAAAATAAAAGTCCCTTTTCATTTGAACATATGATATAGCTTTTTATATGGGCTAGTAAACAATAAATTTAATGAAATGATATTGCGCAATACTTAACTGCCAAGCCTGACCAATATTCACACACAGGCCTCAGTAAGTAGGAGGGGGGAGCTTCACTCTCGCAGCGCACGGCACAAATCATCATACTCCTGGCGCTCTACACGTATTCTTGCTTTCCCACAAGGCGACGGTTTTAAAGATTCATGAATATCCCTCGTAATGGTGTATTGGGCACTGTAACAGCACTGGGCTCCCGCGACAGAAATATGTAAATATGGTGGCAAGCAGAGGAGTTAAGCGATATAATGTTCGAGGGATCCCATTTGTGAGGGGTTTGATTCCAGGTGGAGGCACTGTGTGCGTTTCAGTTGACAGCTGCAGTTTCTGAGAAACGTAGGATGCTCCGGGAGACCTTACAAACTGGCATACCTAAGCCCAGCCCTTGAAAGTAGGCCCGTGGGGAACGATTGTGGCAAGCCGCAACAACTACGTCTAAGACGACTGGCGATGGGAATCTGGCCTTTACGAAAGGAACTCTCCCGGGCCCAGAACTAATGTCAGACGAAGATCGAAATAACGATCGCCATACTTTTGAAGAAATTTGTCTGATATATGTATAAAATGGCCCTATGGAGGAATTAGTGCAAGCCATGAGTTTTTAGTGCCACTAACGAGAAACACCATAGGAAAAACGACCGAGGAAGCAGAACGCTTTACGGGAGAGAGTTCGGTTGAAGTCTTGGAGAAGGACACTAGGAAATCGTATTGTTGTATTGGATGAGTGAAGAAGCCTCACTAGTCCCTAACACTTGAAGGAAGCTGCTTCGCCAGTGATCACCACTGGCACAGGGTCCCTACCTTTCCGCTGGCAGTGTCACGGATCTCCCCATGTCTTTGGTCCCAGACGTGACGACATAATCACACACGCACTAGTGGCTGTCGAGTTCCCCTGCCACCAGCTTGTGTTAGCTCGCTGAAACCCGCTTTTCGGCACCCGTTTGCTTTTTTAAGACCTCGTTCCGATCAATACAGGATTTCTAATCCCATGTAACATGTGTTTCCAGCTGTCTAGCCGAAATACTGAGGGAAATTTTGATTACTGTACAGCCTATAAAATCTGTTTTTCTCAGTCAATCATTCGAACTGTCGTTTTATTTATGGCATTTAGTAAAAAATGGTTCAAATGCCTCCGAGCATTATGGGACTTAACTTCTGAGGTCATCAGTCCCCTAGAACTTAGAACTACTTAAACCTAACCAACCTAAGGACATCACACACATCCATGCCCGAGGCAGGATTCGAACCTGCGACCGTAGCGGTCGCGCGGTTATAGACTGTAGCGCCTAGAACCGCTCGGCCACGGCATTTAGCACTGCGTCTTTCTATGTACTCACCGACGTCGATATCTCATTTGCTGATACTCCACTTTCCTATTTCTTACGTTGTTGTCTCCAACTTGTGGCACTCTTTAATTGGCTTACTGCATCCAGCTTGGTGACCAGCTCTATGAATCCGCTGAACTGCTGAACCCCATAAAGATTATCTGCCTCATCGTTAATGTCTCAATGTGAATTTGAGTGAATCACAACTATAGACAGAATGTTTTGACGCTGAAAGTGTGGTTGGAGACATTATTACACTGCACGCTCTTGTGCATGGGAGTGCGTTTGATATGAATATATTCTGTAGAGTGTTCAAACGTTATTCTTCCTTGAATATTTCCATTTAAATCGAAATTGCGTGTAATGATATATGTCTACAATTACGCGAGTTTTCCCACCATTTTTAAACTTAATCCAGCTGCCTGCCGCCCAGTCGTGACATGAAAATGTTTTATATTTTACTTTTAGCGATTTGTTGATCCCATTTCTCAGCATGTTTCACGATACCTTCTGTCATTGTCTGCTAATCTTTTCCCAGGTTATCCTTTACGACAATCACCATTTAGGATGCGCCGGCCGCTATGGACGAGCGGTTATATGTGCTTCAGACTGGAACCACGCGACCGCTACGGTCGTAGGTTCGAATACTGCCTCGGGCGTGGATGTGTATGATGTCCTTAGGTTGGTTACGTTTAGGTAGTTTTAAGTTCTAGGGTACTGATGACCTCAGATGTTAAGTCCCATAGTGCTCAGAGCCATTTGAGCCATTTGGGATGCCCTTCAGGCCTACACCTTTCAAATGTCACATATCTACCTACACGGTAGGTAAGATAATTATTTCGATTTGGAAACCATTTCAGGTAACAGCCGCTTGTTTCCATTTCTGATTTTCATTCGGGACACAATATTAACTTACAACTTGCAGACACACAGATAGTAGATCGGAACCTCAATCTTAACGACAGGGATTGTAGAGAGTCAGTGAGGTAATAGTTTCGTAACTATTGGAATGATAATATTGAAAAGCCACTCATGTATACCGAAAACGAAAGTAATGTCAAGAAAGAATCTTTACCACAAGTTCGAAAATGTACGTAACATTTCATGCGAAAAGAAATATAATGTGCTACCAAAGGAATAATTGTAAGCTGTGGTGTACCCGACGATCTGATTCAAACCGTTGAGAGTAGCCTTACGTGAAGAAAATAGTCGTAGTTGGAATGCTGAGCACGTACGTGAAGAGTAAAAACACATATTCGACGGAGAGCTTGTTCCCACAGAAAACAGAGCCTCACTGTGTTTAAACAGGAGAACAATGCCCGAAGCTGGAGAGCGCCCTCTTTAGGGTTTTATTTGGACTTGTCATCAGCAGACAGGTCACAACCGCCGCAGGTTGGGTGCAGTCGCGTGTGAACCGGCCCGCGGAATGCATTTAGCGGCCAGACGAAATTAGGCCTGGCTGGCCGTCACTTTGCACGGACTTCAAATTGGAATTTGTCGGCAATGTCGGCGGCGGCTTCCATCTGTTTCTCGCGCGCACAATACGGGCCTCCGAGCACGCCCGGAATTAACCGCCGCTTGTAACGCGTCCGTTTAATAGCCGCGCCTATGCCGAAATTGATTTAGCTTCCATTTACACTGCACCATACCGGTGCATAATAATTTGGATACCGCGGTTTTTCTGTTTGCATCGGTGGAGGTTAGTTTGAGAGGGGTGGTGAGGGGGAGGTGGGGTTTGCAGAATTAGGATCGGATAATACGTATTACTTTTTGTTGTATACTTATGGTCATTATCTACATATCACGTGTACGATAGTACCTCCTAGTGGGTGCTTGAAGTTAATAAGGAGATAGGTTTTAGTTTAGCAGTTTTAGACTATCTGTGGTTTCCTTTAATCACTTTACGCATAAACTGAAAGTGTTCCTTAAAGAAGTTCACGTTCCATTTCAAACCGCACTGATCCATGCCAGCTCATATTCTGTCCAAATAGCATTAGAATTGTTGGGGTGATATAAATGGCCGGCCGAAGTGGCCGTGCGGTTAAAGGCGCTGCAGTCTGGAACCGCAAGACCGCTACGGTCGCAGGTTCGAATCCTGCCTCGGGCATGGATGTTTGTGGTGTCCTTAGGTTAGTTAGGTTTAATTAGTTCTATGTTCTAGGGGACTAATGACCTCAGCAGTTGAGTCCCATAGTGCTCAGAGCCATTTGAACCATTTTAGATATAAACCAACCAACCTTCCTTCTGTGCTTGTAGGCATGTTCTTGTAAGTAAAAGCTGCGCAAGATTAGCCGAGCGGTCTACGGCGCTGCAGTCATGGACTGTGCGGCTGGTCCCGGTGGAGGTTCGAGTCCTCCCGCGGGCATGGGTGTGTGTGTGTTTGTCCTTAGAATAATTTAGGTTAAGTAGTGTGTAAGCTTAGGGAGTGATGACCTTAGCAGTTAAGGTTGGTGGTGGTGGTTAGTGTTTAACGTCCCGTCGACAACGAGGTCATTAGAGACGGAGCGCAAGCTCGGGTTAGGGAAGGATTGGGAAGGAAATCGGCCGTGCCCTTTCAAAGGAACTATCCCGGCATTTGCCTGAAACGATTTAGGGAAATCACGGAAAACCAAAATCAGGATCACCGGAGACGGGATTGAACCGTCGTCCTCCCGAATGCGAATCCAGTGTGCTAACCACTGCGCCACCTCGCTCGGTCTTAGCAGTTACGTCCCATAGAATTTCACACATATTTTTTGTAAGTAAAAATATAAGAATTTTTAAGCCTCTTAACGAAAACCGTAATATTATTAAAAGCCGAGTGCAATGACGAAGTGCTAAGACGCTGAACTTGAATTCGGAAGTACTGTGGTTCAAAGCTATGTTGTCCAAGTCGATTTACGTCTCCCGTAATTTTTCCAAATCACATTAGGGAAATACTGGTGTAAGTAGGCTGTTTAGGTTTTTATGTTGGTAACGCCACGTAGCACTCTGTATGAAAAGCACTGACTGTGCTGTGTGCAGTCTGTGGCTGGTCGGCATTGTTGGAATATTCGCTATTGTAGTGTTGGGCAGTTGGATGTGAACAGCGTGTAGCGTTGCGCAGTTGAAGATGAGACGCCAGCAGTGGTGGATGTGGGGAGAGAGAAGCCAGAGTTCTGAGAACGGACGATCCGGACGTGTGTCCGCCAGGAAAAGGAAATTTGTAAAGATGGATGTCATGCATTGATATATATACATATATATATATATATATATATATATATATATATATATATATATATATATATATATACAGGGTGAGTCACCTAACACTACTGCTGGATATATTTCGTAAACCACACCAAATACTGACAAATCGATTTCACAGGCCGAACGTGTGGAGAGGGGCTAGTGTAATTGGTTAATACAAACAAAAAAAAAATGCACGGAAGTATGTTTTTAACACAAACCTAGGTTTTTTTAAATGGAACGCCGTTAGTTTTGTTAGCACATCTGAACATATAAACAAATACGTAATCAGTGCCGTTTGGTGCATTGGAAAATGTTAATTACATCCGGAGATATTGTAACCTAAAGTTGACGCTTGAGTACCACTCCTCCGCTGTTCGATCGTGTGTATCGGAGAGCACCGAATTACGTAAGAATCCAAAGGGAACGGTGATAGACCTTAGGTACAGAAGAGACTGGAACAGCACATTACGTCCACATGCTAACACCTTTTTATTGGTCTTTTTCACTGACGCACATGTACATTACCATGAGGGGTGAGGTACACGTACACAGTTGGTTTCCGTTTTCAATTACGGAATGGAATAGAGTGTGTCCCGACATGTCAGGCCAATACATGTTCAATGTGGTGGCCATCATTTGCTGCACACAATTGCAATCTATGGTGTAATGGATGTCGTACACGCCGCAGTACATCCGGTGTAATGTCGCCGCAGGCTGCCGCAATACGTTGTTTCGTATCCTCCTGTGTTGTAGGCACATCACGGTACACATTCTCCTTTAACGTACCCCACAGAAAGAAGTCCAGAGGTATAAGATCAGGAGAACGGGCTGGCCAATTTATGCGTCCACCACGTCCTATGAAACGCCAGTCGAACATCCTGTCAAGGGTCAGCCTAGTGTTAATTGCGGAATGTGCAGGTGCACCATCATGCTGATACCACATACGTCGACGCGTTTCCAGTGGGACATTTTCGAGCAACGTTGGCAGATCATTCTGTAGAAACGCGATGTATGTTGCAGCTGTTTGGGCCCCTGCAATGAAGTGGTCGCCAATGATTCCGCACCATACATTTACAGTCCACGGTCGCTGTCACTCTACCTGTCTGAGCCAGCGAGGATTGTCCACGGAACAGTAATGCATTTTCCGTAGATTCACTGCCCCTTGGTTTGTGAAACCCGCTTCATCGGTAAACAGGTAGAACTGCAACACATTCTCTGCTAATGCCCATTGACAGAATTGCACTCGATGATTAAAGTCATCACCATGTAATTGCTGATGTAGCGACACATGAAACGGGTGAAAGCGGTGACGATGCAGTATGAGCATGACACTACTTCGAATGAGTCCACCGGCTCTCGCAATGTCCCGTGTACTCATGTATGGGTTCATGGCAACAGCAGCTAACACACCAACTGCACCCGCTTCTCCTGTGACGGGCCTGTTACGGACCCGTTAGCGTGCTACGACCATACCTGTTGCATACAGTTGGCGGTAGATGTTTTGCAATGTGCGGCACGTTGGATGCTCTCTGTCTGGGTACCGTTCTGCATACACCCTGCAGGCTTCAGCTGCATTTCGTCGACACTCGCCATAGATGAGTATCATATCCGCCTTTTCAGAGTTCGAATATTCCATGGTCACAGTTCCTACAACACTACACTATCACAGACGTCTGGTAACACGGTGTACTACAGTTGGTCTGCGTGCGGAGACGAATGCAAAATAACAATAGCAGCAAGCGCTACATGCGGACACTGCGACAGATAGACCAAACCACAACAGTGCACTACAGCCACACTCGTAAACACGGTCGTCATCGTAAACATGTCCCTGCAGATGCTGCTCGCCGACCGTGGCCCGTGTTTGTTACAACACGCAACTGAACGTCGGAGGTTTCAAGCGTTAACTTTAGGTTACAATATCTCCGGATGTAACTAACATTTTACAGTGCAACAAACGGCACTGATTACGTATTTGTTTATATGTTCAGATGTGCTAACAAAACTAACGTGGTTCCATTTAAAAAAACGTAGGTTTGTGTTAAAAAACATACTTCCGTTCATTTTTGTATGGTTTGTATTAAACAATTACACTAGCCCCTCTCCTCACTTTCGTTCTATGGAATCGGTTCGTCAGTATTTGATGTGGTTTACGAAATATATCCAGCGGTAACGTTAGGTGACTCACCCTATATACACTCCTGGAAATGGAAAAAAGAACACATTGACACCGGTGTGTCAGACCCACCATACTTGCTCCGGACACTGCGAGAGGGCTGTACAAGAAATGATCACACGCACGGCACAGCGGACACACCAGGAACCGCGGTGTTGGCCGTCGAATGGCGCTAGCTGCGCAGCATTTGTGCGCCGCCGCCGTCAGTGTCAGCCAATTTGCCGTGGCATACGGAGCTCCATCGCAGTCTTTAACACTGGTAGCATGCCGCGACAGCGTGGACGTGAACCGTATGTGCAGTTGGCGGACTTTGAGCGAAGGCGTATAGTGGGCATGCGGGAGGCCGGGTGGACGTACCGCCGAATTGCTCAACACGTGGGGCGTGAGGTCTCCACAGTACATCGATGTTGTCGTCAGTGGTCGGCGGAAGGTGCACGTGCCCGTCGATCTGGGACCGGACCGCAGCGACGCACGGATGCACGCCAAGACCGTAGGATCCTACGCAGTGACGTAGGGGACCGCACCGCCACTTCCCAGCAAATTAGGGACACTGTTGCTCCTGGGGTATCGGCGAGGACCATTCGCAACCGTCTCAATGAAGCTGGGCTACGGTCCCGCACACCGTTAGGCCGTCTTCCGCTCACGCCCCAACATCGTGCAGCCCACCTCCAGTGGTGTCGCGACAGGCGTGAATGGAGGGACGAATGGAGACGTGTCGTCTTCTGCGATGAGAGTCGCTTCTGCCTTGGTGCCAATGATGGTCGTATGCGTGTTTGACGCCGTGCAGGTGAGCGCCACAATCAGGACTGCATACGACCGAGGCAAACAGGGCCAACACCCGGCATCATGGTGTGGGGAGCGATCTCCTACACTGGCCGTACACCACTGGTGATCGTCGAGGGGACACTGAATAGTGCACGGTACATCCAAACCGTCATCGAACCCATCGTTCTACCATTCCTAGACCGGCAAGGGAACTTGTTGTTCCAACAGGACAATGCACGTCCGCATGTATCCCGTGCCACCAAACGTGCTCTAGAAGGTGTAAGTCAACTACCCTGGCCAGCAAGATCTCCGGATCTGTCCCCCATTGAGCATGTTTGGGACTGGATGAAGCGTCGTCTAACGCGGTCTGCACGTCCAGCACGAACGCTGGTCCAACTGAGGCGCCAGGTGGAAATGGCATGGCAAGCCGTTCCACAGGACTACATCCAGCATCTCTACGATCGTCTCCATGGGAGAATAGCAGCCTGCATTGCTGCGAAAGGTGGATATACACTGTACTAGTGCCGACATTGTGCATGCTCTGTTGCCTGTGTCTATGTGCCTGTGGTTCTGTCAGTGTGATCATGTGATGTATCTGACCCCAGGAATGTGTCAATAAAGTTTCCCCTTCCTGGGACAATGAATTCACGGTGTTCTTATTTCAATTTCCAGGAGTGTATATATATATATATATATATATATATGATGACTTTTGAACACTATTAAGGTAAATATATTGTTTGTTCTCTATCAAAATCTTTCATTTGCTAACTATGCCTACCAGTAGTTAGTGCCTTCAGTAGTTAGAATCTTTTATTGAGCTCGCAGTATTGACGCTTGCTGTATTGCAGTAGTTCGAGTTACAAAGATTTTTGTGAGGCAAGTGATTCGTGAAAAGTATAGGTTATTATTATTCAGGGCCATTCTTTTGTAGGGATTATTGAAAGTCAGATTCCGTTGCGTTAAAAATATTGTGTTTCAGCTTAGTGATGATCATAATAAGTAACGAGAGAAATGTGTAAGTACGTTTAGTTTTATTCAGCTGCCTTTGTATCAAATAACGTAGAAGTTTACCAGCACGATAATTCAAAATTTTTCTAAGAGGACGTTTCGCTGGAGCAGTGCATTTCAAAGTACACGGCCGATATCCTGTTTCAATCCGAGGTTTTACTGCGATTGTAAGGACATTATAGTTGAATGGTTATTAAAACTAAACTTCCTTACTGGTTGGTGCATAAATTCCCAGCGTTTTCTCGTAAGTTTAGTCATCATTCTCCTTCACCTTTTACAAGTCTGCCAACGTTGGGGTAGCTTTTAGATTCTGCGGCTGTGGAAGTCACGAGGGTTTGAGGCGAAGAATTCGTCGAGCCATGTTCTGAGTGCATTTTCATCCGAGGACGAAGTTCCTTCAGTATTTTTCGATATAGAGCGGCAAAGGTGAAAATTTGAGAACGCAGGAGAAAAAGATGGGTGTGAAATGACTTCCCTACCAAACTCCTGAATGATGTTTTTTTTCCGTCTAGCTGATTGCGGGCGGGCGTTGTGGAGGAGTAGTATTACTACATACGGTCTTCCTGGTCTTTGTTCTTTGACTGCATCTGCAAGACGTCTCAGTGGTTTACATTAAATTGCAGCAGTGATGATTACACGTCTGGGAAGCAGTTTGTAGAACACAACAGCGTCGCTGTTCCACCACATACATAGCACTATCTTTTGTGGTTGCGTTCAGCTCTTTATATGGGGAATAGCTGCTTTGTTTGGGCTCAATCGTTCCTTTATTTTCCTTATATTAGCATAAAGACAACATTTCTCGTCTCCAGTAACGGTACTGGATATGAAATGTCGGTGGTGTTCAAGAGACAGCTGATGACGAGCACGCATTGAAGCACATATGGCCAACCGCTCATTTTTGTGAGTTTGTCTTAGAGCATGCGGTACCCGCACATCCGATTTTTGAACCTTCCCCATTGCATGCAAATGTCGCACGATGCTGAAATGATGACAGTTTATCACATTTGCCAGTTCCCGAGTACAATGACATGGATATTTTTGTTTTAATGCGTTTAAACTATTTTCATGAAACCCCGATGGTCTTCCTGAACTTGAGATGCCACTAATGTGAAAAAGTTCCTCCTTAAAACGAGGAAACAATTTTCTTTCCGTGCTCTGTCCACTGGCATTATTCCTATACATGGCGCAAATTTTTCTGGCGACCACCTCCGCTGTCAATACCTCAATCGAAATCAAACAGACGAATATGTCAGAAATGTTCCGATTCCATCTCCTAATGACAAAATGACAATATGGAAATTCAGGTAGCTACAGTGAACTACAAGCAAGAAACATCAATCGATAAATAAACCCACATCAACGAGAATACTGACATGCAAAACAAAAACGCTACGAACTTACCCACCAACCTAACAGAAAGCTAAGTCTCGCCAAATTAGTAAGATCTTAAATGGTTCAAATGGCTCTGAGCACTATGGGACTGAACGTCTATGGTCATCAGTCCCCTAGAACTTAGAACTACTTAAACCTAACTAACCTAAGGACATCACACAACACCCAGCCATCACGAGGCAGAGAAAATCCCTGACCCCGCCGGGAATCGAACCCGGGAACCCGGGCGTGGGAAGCGAGAACGCTACCGCACGACCACGAGATGCGGGCAGTAAGATCTTACTGGGAAGTAAACATTAAATATTAATTGGACTCTACACAAGAGTAACTGGTAAATGTGTATTACAGATGGAACACATGGAAAGGTCAACTGCAATAGGCTGCGTTAGATATTACTGCGACTTGTGTTGCATGCAATCCGGGACAATGATTTGCTCCACTGGCTGGAGTGATGCGGGTCGCCAGTTGAAATCTGACCATCTGCAATTATTTGTCATTTAGTATTTATCAGTTGCGGAAGGTTCTGGAAATTCGATACGTTTGTGATGTCTCTATATTATGGTACTTTCGATGTCTGTACAAATAGCTGCACTCTCTGCCCAGGAGCTTTTCTATTGCAGCCAGCAGATTTTCTGTTGCGGCCAGGAGATTTTCTGTTGCGGCTTTACGTTAGTGTTCTTAATAAACGTGCATTCAGTGCAAAATATTGTATTTCATTGCTGACACTGCTTTCGAATTTTGGGCCTCGTTCTGGTTACCATGTGAGAACATTATTAAGATATCTGAAGGAAATTTAAAGTTTAGTGTCACGGTAATAACATTCAGACCTCTTATTCAGTTGGTCATGTAAGGTGTAGAAAATCGTTTGTAGCCTTGATACGTTAATTATCAAGGCTTTTACCTG